>NW_027266264.1:13623272-18423272 GCF_022045235.1 Haliotis cracherodii
ATTTGATTTGAGATAAAAATGTCAAATGTCTGTCAAAAATTATACCCAAGAAGTTTGCTTCGTTGACAACCTTAATAGGATTGCCGTCCAAAACTAAATCTGGGTCTCCATGAGGCTTGTACTTTCTACAAAAGTGAATACAATTTGTTTTTGATTTCGAAAATTTAAAACCGTTTTCTAAGGACCATTTATGTATTTTATTTAGACATAATTGTAATTGTCTTTCTATAGTATGCATATTTTTACCTCGACAAGATACGTTAAAATCATCCACAAAAAGCGATCCATCAAGTGAATCATTTAAAACTTTTGAGAGACTATTTATTTTAATACTAAACCAAGTGACAGACAAAATACTGCCTTGTGGGACACCCTGATCCTGATTATAATGATCAGACAGGGTAGAACCCACGCGAACTTGAAATTGCCTGTCAGTTAAAAACCCAGATATAAATTGAGGCAAACGGCCTCGCAATCCAAAGTCATGTAAATCTTTTAAAATACCGTGTTTCCATGCAGTGTCATATGCTTTTTCTAGATCGAAAAAGATAGACACTGCATGTTGTTTGTTTATTATTGTATTCTTAACGAATGACTCCAGTCGAACTAAATGGTCAATGGTACTGCGATTTTTACGAAAACCACATTGAATATTTGTTATTAAATTATTAGATTCTAAGTACCATGTTAATCTATTATTGACCATGCGTTCCATGGTTTTGCAAACGCAGCTGGTCAATGAAATAGGTCTATAATTTGAGGGGTCAGTATGATCCCGGCCTGGTTTTGGTATGGGAACAACTATGGCATCACGCCACGAAGAAGGAAATACACCGGATGTCCAAATATCATCAAATATTAACAGTAGTGTTTCTAAACATGATTCTGGTAAATGTTTTAGGATTTGATAATGTATGTTATCAGTTCCTGCAGCAGTATCATGAGCTTGCCCAAGGGCAGTATGGAGCTCATGGATGGAAAATATTTCATTGTAGTCTTCTCCATTATCAGATTTAAAATGGATGTTTTTCTTTTCCTGCTGCTTTTGGTATTTTTGAAATGTTGGTACATAGTTAGTCGAGGAAGAATGTGTTGCCAAAGTTTCTCCAAGTTTATTAGCAATATCTGAACTATCAGTAAGCAATTCATCCCCATTTTTAAGATGGTGGATGCTGGCTTTGGAACCCTTACCTTTGATCTTTTGAATCATGTTCCACACTTTGGACATCGGAGTCCGTGAATTTATTTTTGTAACATAGTTCTGCCAGGATTGACGTTTATTTTGTTTAAATGTTCGTTTGGCTTTAGCATTTAAGATTTTGTATTTATTCAAATTATGGACCATAGGATGGCGACGGAAATAGTGTTCAGCTTTTTTCCGTGCCTTCCTAGCTTGTTTGCAATCGTTTGTAAACCATGGTTTGCGGATGTGAGGATTTGTAGAGGACTTAGGAATACAGGTATCAGCTATTTTATGCAGTTCATCAGTAAATGTTTGTATTGGATCAGGTATATCAGTAAAAAGAGCAGGCGTTAATTTGTTGGAAGACAGTATTTCAAACAAGGGCCAATTTGCTTTGGAAAAGTTCCATCTGGTTGAAGGAGGGACGTCAGATGGGATAACAGGTTTTAATATAGTTGGGAAATGGTCACTGCCACAGAGGTCATCATGGACTGACCAATCGAATTCATTAAGTAGATCAGAATCTGTAAGAGATAAATCAAGGGATGAGTACGTACCCGTTCCAGGATGTAAATATGTTTTAGAATTGTCATTGAAAATACAGAGATCGTTGTAAGAAATGAAATCTTCCAATATCCTCCCTTTACTGTTTGTATCGGTACCTCCCCAGAGAGGATTGTGCCCATTTAAATCACCCATGATAATACAGGGTTTGGGAAGCTGGTCATACAGCGCTTGGAGGTCAGTTTGGCGTAGGGTAATAGATGGGGGAAGATAAATAGAGCACAGAGTAAAAACAATGTGCATTGTGACACGTATAGCAACAGCTTGGAGAGGGGTAGTAAGAGGGACAGGACTGTGGATGACGCCCTGCCTCACCACAACAGACGATCCCCCAGTAGCTTTGTCACCTGGAGGAGAAAAGCAATGATATGAATTGTAATGTCGAATATCTAATTTATCCGTTGTCTTCAGGAACGTTTCTTGCAGGCAAAATGCTGATGGTCTGAAGTCTTGAATCAATACTTGTAAATCATTAAAATTATTTCTAAGTCCTCTACAATTCCACTGTATGATGGGATTAAAACTCATGGTGGTTCAATGGGCGTTCTAGAATGGGAGGGGGGACCACTCCCAGACACTGGTCGAGAAGGAGTAACCTCCATCTCCAGAGGTTCAAACGGATTATGAACCTCCACAGTGATTGGTGAAGAAGGAGGCACCTCCAAATGTTGGAGAGCCCTGGCCTTTTTTAGGGCTCCAAGCCGAAAGGCTGTAGAGCCCTATTGTAATCGTTCGATTTATTATTATTATTATTATTATTATTATTATTTATTATTATTATTATTTATTATTCCGCCGATTTTTGTACCTGCCCTAGCAAAATAACCACTAGCTCGATTTTGTTCAAATTTTGTGTGTGTTTGTAGACCATTGGGTACTAGTGCCCGCCAAAAAGCCAAGGCCGTAGGCCGAAAGGCCAAGGGCAGATAACTGAAAAACAAGTATTTTTTGACGATATATTTTGCCCTGTTGCTCCACAACCATTTGTCCGTTTACTTTCAAACCTTGCATGTATCTACTGCTTCAGTTGCTTGACAATTTTTGTTCTTTGACTTTGGTCATTGATCACGTGGTTTGGCAGCCATATTGGTATCAAGGTTTTGCCAGGGTTTTTTGGGCACCTGTCTTCAAATACTATCTCCTCTGAATCCACTGCATGAAATGATTTCAAACTTTCTGAGAATTGTCTCCATACAGAACACAACAAATTAGCATAGCCATTTTTCGATATCTTTTTTAGTTGCGGCCATATTGGATTTTGATTTTGATCATTTTTTTCACCGAAATTTTACTTTTAAGATCATAGCTTGTACGGTTCTTGACAGAAATTATTGAAAGTTTGCATGAAACTTTGAGACTATATGCAGCTCATTTTGTCCTGGGTTGCATACTGAAAGCATCACTGCTTGGTGTGGTATTATTCGATTTAAGTACAAAAATCAGACTTGAGTACAAATACTGAAGGAAGCGCCTCATAAATCTACTATAAACCCCTACTCACTGGCTTTGCAGATACCCTCGCGTTCTCCACAGCCTTGTTCAATATTATGTGTACTACCCTTGACGACCAGAGTTAGAATTGGCCTTTTTCAACCTATGCTTGTCTCAAGAGGCAACTATGCTTGTCACAGGAGGCGACTAATCAGATCAGGTGGTCATACTCGCTTGATTCTTCATTTCTCAATTGCCAATTGCTACGGTACCTTATTTTTGTCGGCGTTGTTTAAAGCAAACCATTTGCGGATTAGGATATGGTCGAGGTCGGAAATTGGTTTAGTACACACTGGGAAACTGTGGCACACGTAAATTTGGTAGCGGTAATGTCCTGCAAACTGTGACTATCTTTTGACGGAGTTGGTACAAGCAAACTATATGCGGATTCGAATATGGTCGAAGTCAAACATGGGTTAAGAACACACTGGGACACATGTGGTGATGTCTCACAAGCGGTTCATTACATTTGACGGCGTTGGTACAACCAAACCATTTTGGGATTCGAACATGGTCGAAGTCAAACATGTGTTAAGAACACACTGGGACACGTGTGGTGATGTTTCACAAGCGGTTTATTACATTTGATGGCGTTGGTACAACCAAACCATTTTGGGATTCGAACATGGTCGAAGTCAAACATGGGTTAAGATCACACTGGGACACGTGTGGTGATGTCTCACAAACGGTTCATTACATTTGATGGCGTTGGTACAAGCAAACCATATGCGGATTCGAACATGGTCGAAGTCAAACATGGGTTAAGATCACACTGGGACACGTGTGGTGATGTCTCACAAACGGTTCCTTACATTTGATGGCATTGGTACAAACAAACCATTTGAGGATTCGAACATGGTCGAAGTTGGAAATTGGTTAAAACATCCTGGGACACCCAGGTCAATTTAGTAGTGGTGATGTCTCACAAGAGGTTCTTTACATTTGACGTCGCTGGTACAGGTAAACCCTTTGAGGATTCGAATATATGAACGAGGTGGGGAACAGGTTTAGCACTTTATCTCAGCAATGCGACAGGAACCCGGGGCCCGGACGAACGCAGAACGTTAATCCGTTTGACTGGAGCCCAACTGACAAAGAAGTTACGGCCTGTTAAAGTGTCACCAAGCCGAATGGCTGAAGAGTCCCAGTGTTAGCGTTTGATTTAATATTATTATTATTCCGCTGATTTTTGTACCAGAGCTAGAAAAATAACCTCTTGCTCGATTTTGTTCACATTTTGTGTGTGTATGTGGACCGTTGGGTACTAGTGCCCTCCAAAAACCCAAGGCCGTAGGCCCAAAAGCCAAGGGCAGATAACTAAAAGAACAGAATATTTTGAAGATATGTTTCGCCCTATTGCTCAGCAACCGCTTATCCGATTACTTTGAAACCTTGCATGTATCTGATGCTTGAGCTGCTTGACATTTTTTGTTTTTTGACTTTGGTCATTGGTCACGTGGTTTGGCAGCCATTATGGATTCAAGGTTTCCACAGTGTTTTTTTGGGTACCTGTCTTTAAACGCAAAGAACTCCGAGTCCACTGCATGAAATGCTTTCAAACTTTTTGATAATTATCTCCATACATAACACATCAAACTTTAGTAGCCGATTTTGGAATTCTATTTTAGTTACGGCCGTATTGAATTTTGATTTTGATAATTCTTTTTCAACGAAATTTTGCTTTAAAGATCATATCTTGTAAGGTTCTCCACAGAAACTATTGCAAGTTTACATGAAGTTAGTGTGCCATATGCATCTCATTTATTGTTATTGGTTGTATGCTAAAAGTAACACCGCTTGGTGGTAATATTTGATTTATATTTGGGACACCCCTGGAACACGCCAATTTCTTAGCGGCGATTTCTGGTGACTATCTTTTGACAGAGTTGGCACAAGCCAACCTTTTATGGATTCGAACATGTTCGAGGTCAGAAATGGTTTTAGAACAGACCTGGACACCCTGGAACACGCCATTTTCCTTGCGACGATACCCTGCAAGTGGTGCCTACATTTGATGGATTTGGTTCAAGGAAACCCTTTGAGGATTCGAACATGGACGTTTGGGCACAGTGTTTCTTGGAGCCCGCCATTGCTGCTTGCAGCTTTAATCTTCATTTGCTTTTTTTCCGTTTTTGTCAAAGGGGCAACGCCCTTGAGTGTTTTGACTTGTTTTTCTGACATTTGGTCAGTTTGTATGAACTCTGTTTGTGAAGAAGCAGACATTGAAGTAGGGGTTCTGATCTGGCTGAGGTTAGTTGACACGTCTGAAATGATCCGCTGATCATGTATCCAAGAGATGTCTGTTTGGCATTGTGTTGAGGTTGTGAGAACTGTCTTGACTGAAACAGGAGTTGAGACTGCGGCGGAATAAGATTTTGAAACAGTTGTTCGAGACGGGGACTGAATGAATTTTCTGGCTTCATGATAAGTTATGTTTTGAGTGAATTTAATTTTCAGAATTTTGGATTCATGGTGAAACATGGAGCACGATTTAGAGGAGGCAACATGTTCACCATCACAGTTGTTACATTTGAGTGTTTCATTAGTGCACTCAGAGCTCTCATGAGCCCCTGCACAACGTACGCATACAGTTTTGCGAGTGCATGATTTCGCACCGTGTCCAAATTTCTGGCACTTAAAGCATCGGAGTGGGTTAGGCACATACACCTCCACTCCGATGTTAAAGTATCCCGCCTTGATAGACTGTGGTAAATTCTGAAGGTCAAAAGTGACAAGATATGTGTTTGTTTTTATGATTGATTCATCTTGTTTTCTGGTGAAACGCTTTACAGCAGTAACACCTTGGGATCTTAGCTCCGCCACAATCTCTTCTTCACTCATGTCAGCCAGACAACGAGCATAATCTCTAACGATGCCCCGACACGAATTCAGTGTCCTGTGCACCGAGACAACAACCTTGGTGTTAACAAACTGCTGTATACCCAGCAGATTAACAGATTGCTGTCGCCGTGCACATTCAACTAGAAGTGAACCGCTTCGCAAGCGTGTGACATTTGTAACAGTTCCACAAACACTTTCAATACCTTTGGAAATAGCAAAGGGATTTAATTTTAATGGGTTACCATCAGCAGAAGTAATAACTAAGAACTTCGGCCAAGAATCATCATTTTGAGGTACTGCTTCTTCATCAGAAGAAACAGAGTCTACATGTCGACGTTTGTTGGTCTTGGATGAACCAGATTGAGTGTGGTGAGTCATGGTGTAATTTATAAGATTCGGCATCCCTGCTCCCCACCCGCCACCGAGTGTCAACAAGGACGATGTTGCAGTGGAAGCCAGACTGCAACAACAGGGCTACAAGGGTGCTATACTCCAGAAAATACAGACTTGAAAAGCTGTGATATCTAAAAGAATACATGCCAGGCTGGTTCGGCCCATGACACATTTCTAAAGAAAACAGAAAACAGAGGTCTATATCACCAGATTGGCCCATGAGCCACCGCCTTCAGGCATAGGACTCTAGGCAAAATACATTATATCATAATTTAGATGATAATACTCCTGACTAAAAGCTATGTGGAATATTGATGATCTTGTGAAATGCAAATTTCCATGCACAGGGCATGACGTGACCAGCCAATTGATAGAATCGGGCCAATTCTACCACCCGTCTAGGCGAAGTAAGGGTCGAAGTGGTGTGTTGGGCAAAAGGAAAACCGGGTCCTGGCTCCAATGCCCTCAACCACCAGAATCCCGTCCTCCGCCGACACAGGGGCGCAACCCACGGCAAACGGGTTGCCCAATTTGGTCGCCTTTTACGACCAGCAATGGGGTGCTGTGGAAATATTCTACCCCGGTTCCACACGGGGGAAGAGCTATTACCGCTACCCAGCACTCACCACGAGGAGGTTGCTCTTCACGAGTGCCGTGTGTGTGTGTGTGTGTGTTTGTGTGTGTGTGTGCGCTTGTACTAGTAAGAACTGATGCCTATTTATAGTGCTAGATCTCTGAGATACCATGCCTTAGTTGAACTTGAATACCCCACTCAGACGAAGTATTCAGACTCCGAGCCGACCAGTCCTTGTTTTAGCCCCTTAATGCCGAGGGCCAGGTGAGGTAACAACAAGTAGCATTTTTTCACGCCTTTTTGTATGACGAGTCCGGTGAGCGAACCCCGGACCTTCCGGTCTCTGGCCGGACGCTCTACCACTGCACCACGGAGGCGGTCCCTTTCATGAGTATGTATCATAGGGGATCATGTAATTAAGTTCCTTAACCATCTCTATAAATCCATAAATCAATCCTAGTTCTTTACCATATTGGGTTTATGATATATATGTTTACATTGCAGAATGCACTGGGAATCTTACTGCTTCGTCGGCTGCGCAAACGCTGCAGTCGCCATTTTACCCTCTCCAATATTTCAGGTTTGAATCAACAAAAATCTAAACTGCCGGGGAAGAGAAAGTATACACCCATGTAGAGGTGGTGAAACATGAAACAAAGAAGAAATGGTTATTTGTCGGTGATGTGTTTGATACTGGTGTCATGGATGTGTTTTGGACATTACATGTGAGATTGCAGTGTTTCGGCAACTGTTTGCAGCCTAGTAACGTTTTGATCACGTATATAATGTTTTAGTCAAATCAAATATTTATATGTATACTTACTTTAGCCCGGCAGTTTATATACTATGTGTATGTTTAATTGCTTGACATAAAAGGGAAGTCTACGCAATTCGCTGTGCAGAGTTGCTTCCCTTGGACACGCCAGAAACCTACGATTGTGGGTTCGAATCCCGGTTCGACCCGAATGTTTCTAGGTTTGTCAGCACCATACCCGTGCTCGTGGGTTTCACCGAAGTGGTAAACGTCCTAGACCTGCATCACTTCGGGCTTTCCCCAACATGAAGCTGACACGCCGTGATATAACTGGAATACTGTTAAAAGCGGCGTAAAACCCAACACACTCACACACTCACTATTTCGCTAACACCAAAATTAATCATGTTATTCTAACAGCTAATTGGCCTTTTAGGTACAATCTCTCTCGGCAGATTATCGAGTCTGATTATTCTCTGAGGTTGACGTTTTTCACATATATGTGATACTATACTGTATAAATGCCCTTCTTGATTACCTTAACTGTATGTCATCTTTCCTTATTCAGTAACCTTCATTGTAAATGGACAATTACAGCTGAATCCAACAAAACGATCATTATCAAAGTGGTAGATTCTCAGATTCAACCAAGCGCTGGGTGTACGGCTGATTATGTCTCTGTTTATAACGGGAATGACACCACAGGTATGTACATGTTTTCATTGATGATATTCTTGTTTGTTTGTTAGTTTGTTGTTTACGGCTGCACTCGGCAGTATTCCAGCTAAATGACGATGGCTTGAAAATAATCTAGTCTGGACCATCCAGTGACTGACATCGCGATCCTCGATCTTTGTAACTGGTATTCGATGACATGCATCAATCATGTGAGCGAGTCTGACTGCACGAACCCGTAATTACATTGTACATAGCAAAGGTGCCTCTTACGACTAGCCAGGGTTGCTGAAGACCAATTGTAACCTGGATCTTCTAGGATGGATATACTTTGAACGTAAAGAGGTGAACCTGCCTTATGCACTTGCATCTTCCCGAAGCAAGAAGGTTAACTGACTTTAAAAGTCCTGTTTCCACCCTTGCCGAACTAGGCTGGAATTATTCGGCTCGATCGTAGCGCCACTAGTGGCTATTACCGTTTATGTCTCCTATGGACGAATGAGATTCCACCTCTCGTATCACTTGCGTTTGCTTCACCCAAAACGGTGGCGCCTAGTCAGGACGATCTGATCGATAATCAAGTTCTATATTGTGATACCACGGGTCTTACATCGCGAAATGCATCAAATCACGTGAGCACCTTGATTAAAAACATGAAAAGATTTGGAAAATAACTGTTGACAACGAGTTGGCGGTGCACATGCTTTGCAAATCCTGCAATTGACCGAAATCTGCACGACAGTTTACGAACCGGATTTCGATTTCGGTGCGCGATTTTGATTGGACTATGCACAGACTCGTTAGCCCAAAATGTAACTCCATAATACGAGCCTAGTTCGGCAAGGGTGGAAACTAGACTTTTATAGTCAGTTAACTCACTTGCCTCGGGAAGATGATGCACTTGGAGGTCTTGAAAGCCCATTCGTCAAACATGCCACAACTCTTTGTGGTTGTGTATGATCTAGGATCCGCTGGTCGCTGTTTCGAAATCTCCTTGTCCATAAAGACTGACATAAGTGGGTGTGGTTTTATGCCGAGCAATATCACGGCTAGGGACACTTGAAATTAGTTTCACACATTGTACCCGAGTAGAATCGTTCCACGTGACGAGCGAATACGTGTTAGTCCACCACACCAGGGCGACATTAAGCAGTTACTCCGTATTACATTGAAATCCATCTAATCCGGACCCTTTATAACCTGAATTCCCGAATTCCGGATGATATTCCGATTCCGATTTCCGTTTTCGGACAGATATAGAGAATCTCACCCAAGTGTCTTTTGATATCAAATATATCAACGCGAGTTGATAAAAGTGGAAAAATTCCGAGGCTTGCCGAGGATTTTTGCCACTTTTATCAACGAGTGTTGATATATTTGATATCAAAAGACACGAGGGTGAGATTTTATTTATCATCCAACATCATTCTTTCAACTTTTTCAATTTGTAGACAGTAATTAGCAGTGTCTTCAGTGTAAAAAGTACTGCAAACAGCTTCAGTAGCAGAGCCATTATTGATGTCATTTGATTGTGACGTCATGGTAACCAGTGATGTCACAATGGTCTGCAAAGCATTGTGATGTAATTTCATTGCAGCGATATCTACAGTGTAGATATCGCTTGATCTCATCCAAGCGATATCTCCTGTGGGAGCCAGTTTTGGATGATAAATTGTATTTATTATCAAAATGGTAAGATGTACTTAACAACGAGTCCAGATATTTTTATTTATGTTTGTATTCATATACCAACTCCCATCTATTATTGTACGCATTGATTGTTCTTCATGTTCATATTCATGCAGCGTTATTACATTTGCTTGAAGTTTCATAATAATTTCTTCTATTTTTCAGCATCCAACCTAATGGGCGCCTTTTGTAATGACAACACACCTATATACCAGACCGGTTTAAACAAAGCGCTTATTGTTTTTGAAACGGACAATTTCTTTGTAATGAAGGGCTTTAAACTGACTTACAAATCCGTCCCAAGTAAGCAACCACACGCTCTACTTACTACTTATAACATCATCTGGCTTATGATATAAACGACTTATTTTAATTTACGATGTAATCGTGTATAATATACCGTAATGTAAACACTGGAACCTACAGCATGAAAAATGTAAAACTTCCGTTTTTCGGAAACCTTCTGAGTGCCTTCCCATATTAGATTCGGAGCGTTTCCGGGTCCCGATACTTTCAAACTTCTAAACACTTGGTAGCACATTTAGTTAATTTAACTAGAAAGACTTACAAATAATATCAGAACATTTTGAATATTGGTTGAAGAATCCGGAGGGGAGGCGGTTTCCAGCAAACAAAATCTGACTTTTCGTGCTGTGTCTTAACTTCTGAGTGTCACTTTCCGTGGCGATGTGATGCATTTAAGATCACATGGCCATGAGAATCCGCAAGATTTTGAAACAAAAATATTGTATGATAATGTTAATATGATTACTGCATGACATCCCGAAAAGACAATGTTTATTATCAATCATATCTTTCAGGTTCTAGCTGCTCTGTTATCCTTCAAGCTGATGAAACACCTCCCAATTACATTGTTTCACCTGGCTACCCGAATGCATATTACAAGTACGAAATCGTTCCATGTTTATACACGCTATGCTAAACTGATCCCCTAAATTCTTTTTTATGATTGTATTTCCTGATGAATGACTTTGAAATTGTCTTTATAAAATTTGAATTAATCACGAGACTGGTACGGCAAGTGAGTGAGTTTGGTTTAATGCCGCTTTGGTGTAATCCACGGGAACGATACGGTACTGACAAAACTACACACGTAATCAGGTCGCATCAGGTTTTAACCCATAGGTTTCTGGGACGCATTAAGGATACAATTCTGCATAGTGTGTTGCGGTGCTTCAGACGAGTTGGTCAACAGTTCCTCATAATATTCTTCCAGCCGATTGTGTGTAATGCTGCTTGCCTCTTAATATCAAAGAAAACAAAACGAAAACAGCCAAAGCAACTACAAAAGCTAAAACCATTGCCCAATGAATGTACTTTGTTCTTCGTAAAACCCGTAAAAGTTTACCTTATATCGAGTACGCTACCTCATTCCTGAAAGCTGATCGATTATAACGCTGTTGCAGCAACCTTGACTGCGTCTGGACTATCATCTCTCTTCAAAACAAAATTGAACTGGATGTTGTGTCATCAGATGTAGAAGGTCCTTACCCTACTTGTGGACATGACGTTGTTACTGTCTACTCAGGTAAGCACAAGTCATGCATTGTTCCACTGGTATTCTGAGTCCACGAGATGTTGTCTTCGGTAATGACGCTTGGACACCAGATGAGCTGACCTGATAAATATAGGACTGGTAAATTGGTACTGAGTTGGTTTTCATTTGGAAAGAACGGATACCAAATGCATGTGAGATGTGAATAAGTGAGTGAGTGAGTGAGTTAAGTTTTAAGTCACATCGGCAATATTTCAGCCATATCGTGACTATCAAAGGTTAAATATTAGAAATACTTCGAAAACGTATAAAAACCTGCCAACGATGGGCAGTAAAATAACTAGATTTATCACAGAGAAATATTTAAAACTAGTATGGAATCATAAAATGGATAGTACGATACATAACAATACATTATAAAACAGGCTATGATCTCCAACAACTGAAGGTAGATCACCATACTGGGGACCATGGGGACTTACAGTACTTTTGCTACCTGCATGGACCCCAGCTGGATTTACATCATCCCTTCATCTGTTGGCAATTATTAACACATTTAGCCAAATTAAAACAACATATATTCTACGGTTAAAAGATATGGTAAGAATAAATCTACTTTGAAAGACGTGGTCTTACATACCCTCTCCAGGGGACAATAATTTTACACTACTTCAACCCCCTTCGAGGATATAGCCACTAACAATCTCAGGTATCACATTTATTCTGCCAATTATAAAACACTATATTATATACACAATATATTAATCAAAATTTATGGAACAATTCAATTTCTTTTAAAAAACGAATAACTAAATGAGAACTGATATTAAAAAGATCCTTCATAGATGTAATCTTGAAATATTTATCCCTTGTGATGGAAAAATCAACACAGTCAAGCAGGACATGCTTGACCGTGATTCTTTCATCACAAGGGATGCAAAACGGAGGATCCTCACCTTTTAATAAATATTCGTGCGTATATCTGCTGTGGCCAATACGACATCGTCTTAATACGACCTCTTCAAATCTGGACTGACAACCCAAGTAGGTGTAACCAGTAGTGGGTTTAATTTCATGTAATTTATTGTCTACTTGGGTGTCCCACTTCTCCTGCATGAGATCTCGGATGTAAGATCTAATGACAGGTTTATAATCACTATAGGGTATAAGAAGTGGTGTCACAGATTTGTTGAGTGCTGCTTTTGCAGCAGCATCGGCCATTGTGTTCCCAACAATACCAACATGGCTGGGTAACCAACAAAAAACGATGTCGCACTGGCCAGTAGCAAGAACATTTAATAATTCAATAATTTCAATTAAAAGTGGATGTTTACAAGACTGATTTTTAATTGCCTGAAGACAAGAAAGAGAATCTGAAAATATAATAAATTGCTTATGTTTGGAATGTTTACTTATGTACTCTAATGCTGTTAATATGGCCTTGGATTCGGCTGTAAAAATGGAACAGTTATCTGGAAGTCTTGAAGATATAGTCCTGGATCCAATGATGGTGGCGCTGGCAACTGCGTCACCATCCTTAGATCCATCGGTAAATATAGATTTATAAGTATCATATTTGCTTCTTAATTCATTATATTCTTGTTGATAAATAAGCTGATTTGTTTCCGATTTCCTGAATTTAGTTAAGGATAGATCCACCTCTGGCATTACCAATTGCCATGGCGGGGAAGACAAAAGTTCTGTGGGAGCTATCAGGTCAAGATGTATGTTAGCAGCTGAAATATGATGTTTTATTCTTATTCCAAGGGGTGGAGTAAGACTTGATTTTTTATTGTAGAGTTCTTCATAGAAGGGAGTAAAAACACAACTGAAGGCTGGATTGGAGTTATTAGAATGCAATTTAGAAATGTACTGTAAAGATAACTTTATACGACGTTGTTGAAGTGATGGTTCATCAGCTTCCAGAAACAGGCTATGAACCGGAGACGTTCTAAACGCTCCAAGGCAAAGCCTCAGGCCCTGATGATGAATAGAATCAAGTTTTTTTAAATTACTTTTACATGCTCCACCATATATAATGGAGCCGTAATCAAGTTTAGAGCGGATAAGCGTTCTGTACAGTTGGAGGAGGGTTTTCTGATCCCCTCCCCATTTTGAATTTGAAACTACTTTTAATAAATCCAATGCTTTCAGGCATTTAGTCTTTAAATAATTTATATGTGGCAGAAAGGTCATGTGCTGGTCGAAAATAATGCCAAGAAACTTGGCCTCTTTTACAACTTTGATAGGAACACCATCTAAAACTATATCAGGGTCCTTATGCGGTTTATACTTTCTGCAAAAATGAATGCAGTTGGTTTTAGCTTTTGAAAACTTGAAACCATTTTCAAGAGACCATTTATGAATTTTATTCAAGCATAATTGAAGTTGCCTTTCAATAGTATGCATATTTTTCCCACGACAGGAAATGTTAAAATCATCCACAAAAAGTGATCCGTCGATCGAATCAGTTAAAACTTTTGATAAACTATTTATCTTTATGCTGAATAATGTGACAGACAAAATACTGCCTTGAGGGACACCCTGATCCTGATTATAATGATCAGACAGGGTAGATCCCACTCGGACCTGAAATTGTCTGTCTGTTAAAAAGTTGGATATAAACTGAGGCAAACGACCTCGCAATCCAAAATTATGTAAATCTTTTAAAATACCATGTTTCCATGTAGTGTCATATGCTTTTTCGAGATCGAAAAAGATAGACACTGCATGTTGTTTGTTTATTATGGCATTTTTAACGAATGATTCTAAACGTACTAAATGATCGATAGTACTTCTGTTTTTACGGAAACCACATTGTATATTGGTAATGAGATTATTGGTTTCTAAGTACCAAACAAGTCGATTGTTTATCATGCGTTCCATGGTTTTGCAAACGCAGCTTGTCAATGAAATTGGACGATAATTTGATGGATCGGTGTGATCACGTCCTGGTTTAGGTATTGGAACAACAATAGCCGCACGCCATGAAGGTGGAAAACTTCCTGTCGTCCAGATTTTATCAAAAATATTTAACAGAGATAGTAAACATGATTCTGGTAAGTGCTTCAGGAGTTGATAAGGTATGTTATCAGCTCCAGTAGCTGTATCGTGAGCTTGTCCAAGGGCAGTATGTAGTTCATGAATAGAAAATATTTCATTGTAATCTTCCCCATTATCTGAATTAAAATTAATAGGTTTCTTTTCCTGCTGTTTTTGGTATTTTTGGAATTGAGGTACATAATTTGATGAGGAAGAATGTTTAGCCAAAGTTTCACCCAGTTTATTAGCAATATCGGATTTATCAGTTAACAATTCATTCCCATTTTGAAGATGGTGGATACCAGATTTAGATCCCTTACCTTTGATTTTTTTAATCATGTTCCATACCTTCGACATTGGCGTACGTGAATTTATTTTTGAAACATAAGCTTGCCAAGACATGCGTTTATTTTGCTTAAACGTACGCCGTGCTTTAGCATTGACAATTTTGAATTTATTTAAATTATGTACCATAGGATGGTGACGGAAATACTTTTCAGCTTTCTTCCGTGCCTTCCTAGCTTGTTTGCAAGTATCATTAAACCATGGTTTACGGATGTGTGGATTAGCAGAGGACTTAGGAATACATTCATCAGCTATGTGATTTAGTTCATCAGAAAACATTTGGATGGAATCAGGAACATCAATAAAACGACCAGGATGTAACTTGTTTTCACAGAGTAATTCGAACAACGGCCAGTCAGCTTTACTGAAGTTCCATCTTGATGATGGAGGAACATCAGATGGCGTTATGTTTTGAAGAATAGTCGGGAAATGGTCACTTCCACAGAGGTCGTCGTGGACTGACCATTCAAATTCATTTAATAATTCAGAGTTTGTGAGTGATAAATCAAGAGATGAATATGTGCCTGTACCGGGATGTAAATAAGTTTTAGAGTTATCATTAAAAATACATAAGTCATTGTTCGAAAGAAAGTCTTCTAATATTCTCCCTTTATGGTTTGTAGCAGTACCACCCCAAAGTGGATTATGCCCATTGAGATCCCCCATGATGATACAGGGCTTGGGTAGCTGGTCATATAGGGCTTGAAGATCAATTATTTGAAGAGTCGAAGATGGAGGTACATAAAGAGAACATAACGTGAAAACAAAGTTTAAAGTTAACCGAACAGCAACAGCTTGAAGTGGCGTATTAAGAGGAACAAGGCTGTGTATAATACCCTGCCTCACCACGAGAGAAGAGCCTCCAGTGGCTTTAGCAGCTGGAGGTGAATAAAAATGATACGAATCATACAGTCTGATGTCAATTAAATCAGTATTTTTTAAGTACGTCTCTTGTAAGCACAGTGCTGAAGGTTGATAATCCTGAATTAATAATTGTAAATCATTTAAGTTGTTCCTTAGTCCTCTGCAATTCCATTGGATAATGTGAGAAGAGCTACTCACGGCGGCTCAACTGGAGATCGTGAGCGGGAGGGAGGTCCATTCCCATGAGCTGGGACTGAGTGACTAACCTCCATCTCCAGAGGTTCAAAAGGATTATGAACCTCAATAGTTGTAAGAGAAGGCACCTCCAAATGCTGGATTGGCTTGCCTTTCTTCTTCGAATGTTTTTTGTTCATCCTTGATATGTGGGCTTTGCCCTGAACAGTTTCAATTACGGTGTCTGGTTCTGAACTTATAGTTGTAGTAGGTTCTGGTGAGAGAGTCTCTGTTTGAGAAGCTGATGTTGCTTTGGATGTGTCATTTCGAGATGTCTTACTGGTCTCGATAGTAATTTGTGTATCCTGTATCCACGAGATATCAGTTTGTGTGGAGGACGTTGAAAATGTGACAGCTGGAGTAGGTGAGGAAACAGCAGCTGAATAAGTTCTGGTAGAAGTTTGCAATGGAAGGAGTAATTTTTTGGCATCTGTGTAGGAAATGTTGTTTGTACATTTGAGTTTCAAGATTTTAGTTTCCTGCTCAAATACAGGACAAGATTTGGATGAGGACAAGTGCTTTCCGTTGCAGTTGGCAAATTTGATTTCATTTGTGCAGTCTGAACTCTCATGAGTTCCACTGCAACGGAAACATCTTGCCTTAGCAGTACAAAATTTAGCTCCATGGCCGAACTTTTGACACTTGTAACACCGGAGTGGATTTGGGATATAAACCTCAACTCCGATGTTAAAGTAGCCAGCTTTAATGGATTTTGGAATAGTGGACATTGAAAAAGTGAACAGATAAGTCTGGGTGTTAACAATAGTTCCTTCCTGTGTTTTCCTGGTAAAACGCTTAACTGCGGTGACGCCTTGATTTTTTAATTCATCTGCTATATCCTCTTCAGCCATGTCTGACAGACAGCGAGCGCGATCTCTCACAATACCTCTGCAAGAATTCAGTGTCTTGTGCACTGAGACAACAACCTTTGTGTTAACAAACTGCTGAAGACCCAGCAGATTAACAGATTGTTGTCTCCGTGCACATTCAACAAGGATTGAGCCAGAACGAAGACGTGTGACATTCTTGACTTCCCCACAGGTACTTTGGATTCCCTTGGAGATGACAAAAGGATTGAGCTTTAAAGGAGAGCCATCAGCGGATGAAATGACGATGAACCTAGGCCAAGAATCGGCCACTTGTGGAGAGACATCTTCATCAGACGAGACAGAATCTGTATGCCTACGTTTGTTTGTATTTGAAGAACCAGAGTGCAGATTTAGAGACATGTTGTAAGTATAAGTTTCAGCATCCCTGCTCCCCACCCACCATCGAGTGTCAACAAGGACAGTGTTATATTGCACCGGATATCCAGGATGCAAACACCAGGGATACAGGGATGTTATACTCCAGCAAATATGACTTGAATAGCTATATTTATCTACCAGATTTAGTGCCAGGCAGGTTCAGTCCATGACAAGAAACTGGAGACATACAGAATACAGAGGTCAACATCACCAGATTGGCCCATGAGCCACCGCCTTCTGGCGTAAGACTCTAGGCAATATAGTCAATCAAAAAGTGAGAACTCATACAAGTTAAGCATGGCCAAGACCAAAATATACATGAACACATAACACGGGTGTGCATACACAATATTACGCACAGGGCCTGGCATGACCAGCCGATTGATAAGACCGGGCCCATCTTACCACCCGTCTAGGCGAAGTAAGGGTCGAAGTAGTGTGTTGGGCAAAGGAACACAGTTCCAGGAACCAGTGCCCTCAACTACCAGAATCCCGTCCTCCGCCGACACAGGGACGCAACCCACGGCAAACAGGTTGCCCATTTTAGTCGCCTCATACGACCAGCAATGGGAGGCTGTGGAAATATTCTGCCCCGGTTCCACACGGGGGAAGAGCTATTAGCGCTACCCAGCACTCACCACGAGGAGGTTGCTCTTCACGAGTGCCTGTGAATAAGTGCGCGCTGATCCAATGGCCTAGTAAACATTAAATCATCATCATTATTATTATTATTATTATTATTATTATTATTATTATTATTATGTAGAGATTAAAATAAAAAATGAAGCAAAGACGGTTTGGGTGATCCTGGCACAGTCAGGCTGGTTAGGCTCATCATCAGCTCAGGGCCCTTGCCCCTGCACACGCAGCCCAAACAGCGAATGGGACTTCTCCCAGGAAGCGCTGCCTAGTCAAACCCACCCAGAACATGTCGGAGAATGTAAAAATCCCCAACACTGCAGCCTTCTGCATTACCAAGATTGTCAGTAGGGCTGTATTCCTAGTAGCAAACCCGGGTACTCTCCCAATGTCAATCAACAGATTGGGAGGTACCAAACCTAAGGCACCGAGAACAATGGGGAGTTGGTACTTGGGATGCAAGCGTGACATTTCGAAAGCGAGGTCCGCATATATGCCATGTTTTTTCGCAATCTTGTCAATCACGTTAGTGTCAAAAGGGACAGAAAATCCAATGATATAAATGATTTTATTGCATTTATCAAAAAGGACTTATTATTATCATTATTAATATTATTAGTATATAAATAACCGTTGCATCACACACAAACAATACCTCTTATAACGAAGTCATGTATAGCAAATACTCAGTTATAACAAACATTGGGGACATTGATTGCCCAGCTGTCTAAGACGCCGCAATTGGCCACGCAGAGTTGGGGTGTAAGAATCCTGTGACTATGCAATCGAATAGCAGATTCGCCCTAATTATAATTTTTGCTATGTCAGCCGATACGTGTACTCTTGAGTGAGTGAGTGAGTATGGTTTTACGCCGCTTTTAGCAATATTCCAGCAATATCACGGCGGGGGACACCAGAAATGGGCTTCACACATTGTACCCATGTCGGGAATCGAACCCGGGTCTTCGGCGTGACGAGCGAACGCTTTAACCACTAGGCTACCCGACCGCCCCCGTGTACTCTTGAGTCATGCATTGTACATCATTGGTATTGTTTGTTGTTTAACGCCGTAACATTCCACTTATGGTGACGCTTGTAAATAATGTAGTCTGGACCATACAATCAAGTGACTGAGAGTATGAGCAGTGATCCACACCGAGTACATTATGACGCCTCTTTCCGGCAGCATACGAGGGCTGGTCAAAATGTTCTAAACCTGACTAACACTTTCAACAAAGCCATAACAAAGCTATAGTCAGTGTAGTACATTGTTTGAGTAGTTCATTGCACGTGTATTTGGTCTGTTGAGGCCGTTTCTATATTAGTGACAGCCAGCTGAACGTGATAGGGGTCTAAATGGACACAGAAATGGAAAAGGACGAGTACCGAGCAGTCAAGTTTTTGACCTCAGAGAAAAGTACTCCCTAAGAAATTCATGACCGCATGTCACAATTGTTGGTTCTGTGTGTTAGGCTCAGGACCTTTTGACGTGGTTGGGGACCTGTATTCTTACCCGCAACGTCCCTCACCAAGCTTACACGTCTTGATATAACTTATATACTGTTGATCTCAACTTTCTCAGTGTAACGAACAATATAATTTTGTAGGCGATGGGAAACAGGGTTTTCAATATTGTGTCACTTTTGTAGCGACACGCATGCACGCGTGTGTGACTTCTTGCACTATTCTGGACTAATGCCAGTTCTCTGCCCCTTGCTCACTGAGATACCATGCCTCAGGTATAACATGAATACACAAGTCAGAAATATTACACTGACTCAAAGCCGATCAGTAACAGCAAGTACCATCCTGAACCACCACCCTTCCGCGCAGATGCTCCATGAACTACACCAAGGAGGCGGAATATAATTATCTAGGAGTGGTTCGTGACGTCGTTACTCTGCGCCCTGTCCACAGAGCGTTCGCACATACGACGACATCGCATGTAACGAACTGAATTTCCCTTGCAATTCTTGGCTTCACTATATTCGAAACAAAAAATGTCATGTCACTCTGATCACAACTTGACGGTTTATAATTTGTTTCTCACCTTCTGATATTTGTTTGTTTGTTTGTCCAGGTCAACCTCCGGACGGTTACAAACTTGGAAAGTTCTGTGGTAACACAAGTAATACAACATTATTTGCAACAAATTCAAATATAATGACGCTGAAGTTTAAAACCAACACTGCTGTCGTGAGACGTGGTTTCAAGTTACGCTATCATACCTTCTCTGGAACTGGTAAGGCTGTGTTTACTGTAATAAATTTAGGCAACTGCTCACAACCATAAAATACATACATGTGCAGCGAAAAGATGATTATTTCCTGAAATTGTTCATCACAGTTTTAAGAGCATGAAAACTGAAAAAAAACCATGTCATTTGAAGAATCGTTAAGGCCGAGTTATGAGTTTAGCTTTCTCCGAAAGAAAATCCGGTTTTGATGTCAGTTTAATTATTTTCAATATTGCTAGAACTGTAACGGAGTAGTTACAAAACTTATCTTTTCTTTCCTAAGTTACGCCGAATTGGTTGCTAACGAGTTTTGTGCCATATGACGAATAAGTGGGACCTGGTCATTTTCCGACGAGAAGCATGTTTGTATTGGCCTCAGAGTGTTTCACGCTGTCGAATATACAGTTGAGATTGTTCTACCTGCAGCGCCCACTAAGCCGCCGCCACCAGCTCTTCCATGTGGGAACGGAAGTTACACCATAGGAACTACATTGACCAACCATTTACTCATATCACCAGGTTATCCCGAGGGTTATAACGGGTACGTTTCTTATCACCTAGTTACCCCGAGCGTTATAACGAGTATGTTTCATATCACCAGGTTACCCGAGGGTTGTAACGGGTACATTTCTTATCACCAGGTTATTACGAGGGTTATAACGGGTACGTTTCTTATCACCAGGTTACCCCGAGGGTTGTAACGGGTACGTTTCTTATCACCAGGTTACCCCAAGGGTTGTAACGGGTACTTGTCATATCGCCAGGTTAGCCGAGGGTTATAACGGGTACTCGTCATGTCCCCAGGTTTCATTTCAACATAATTGATTTATTTCGTCATTGTATTGTCATAATTAAAATATCATTAATATAAACGGTAACGTTAGCGAATAATCAGTCTCGATTTTCTGACGAAACAGATTCTTCTGTGTGTTAAGGGCAAAACAGCGGTGAACATTATATGAACAGATCTTTGAACATCCGTGATGACACCAGGTGTTCGGCGCAGCTTTCTGTCTTTACACTATAAGCATATAATTTGTTTGCATTATAGTGTATGGTATTTCGCTATTGCCATTGGGCTTTCACTGTCCACTGTATATCTTGACCCGTGAAGATTCCGGGGTAGAATAGGTCTTCAGCAACCCATGCTTTCCGTAAAAGGTGACTATGCTTGTCGTATGAGGCGACTAACGGGATCGGGTGGTCAGGCTCGCTGACTTGGTTGATGCATGTCATCGATCCCAATTTCGTGGATCGATGCTCATGATATTAATCACTGGGTTGTCTGGTCCAGACTCAATTATTTACAGACCGCCGTCATACAGCTGGAATGTTGCTGCGGGCGGCGTTAAACAACAAACCAACCAACCAACCTGTATATCTCATGTCTCTGCTTACTGGCATTGATATTTGTCTGGTCACATGACAGGAAAGCAAACTGTTCCTACTCCATCACCGGGCCACCAAACACCATGATCCACGTCAAGGTTACAGATTCTAGCCTTTCAGCGGGACCATTCTGTGACGAGGATTACGTCGAAGTGTATGACGGTAGGATCATGACAAACTGATTAATTAATAAATTTGGTGACTATCAGGGGTATTTGAACTATTTAAATAGTAGCGCAAAAGATAAAATACACCACTACGAGTTGTGTGTAATGGCATGGATTATATGCAATAAACTTTAGGGTTACTTTGGGGTTATCGTGCGTGAGGTCAAAATTAAAACCTTCAATTTTGTAGACTTTTTAAGTCTGGCTTTTGTTTTCTTTGCTCATGTTATTTAAAGCATTTCGTATTTCATTGAAACGTTAACTTTCAGGTATTTCAGCTTGGAAACGAGGCCAACTTTTGATATTGTAGCATGGCATATACGATGTATGTATTGTCGTAAGCGATAATGCAGTGGCAATACACGTGCGTGCATGCTTGAATCGGGTTTAACGCCTTTGTGAAAATTATTTCTGTTGTGTCGGCTTCAAACAGGTGTCCTTATCACTTTGATACTGTATGATGCTGGCAAACCAATCACCTGGGGGGTGCCTCCAAGAACTGGGCCGTCCGTGCCCCACCCACAAGTTTAATAGCTTTCTACTCACCGACAGCATGATTTATTACAACAATGAATCTTATTTAATTGGTTTCTTTTTTTCCCTTGAACAAGGTGGGAAATTGTTGACAGTGTGGTGTTCTCAACAAAGACCTGAATTTCAGACCACAGGAAATCAAGTAAACCTCAGATTCATAGCAGATGGTTCATCAAGATATAAAGGCTTTAACCTGACGTACTCTGCCACGACAGGTACATTCAAATTATATGTACAGTAATTGCATCTGTACTCTTCAGCAAATACCATATGTACATCACATTAACCATGCTGTACACTTCAGCAAATACCATATGTACATCACATTAACCATGCTGTACACGTGTTTAACATAGAATAAATAGCAGTCAGTGGGGCTCCTTGCCAAACTCCGAAGCATTATATATACACAAGCAAACATTACTATCACCAAAATTTTAACTATTATAATACATGTAATGACACATATTTCAAAAGCACTCGAATAGAAAAAAATATCTTGGAAGGTTTGGTTTTAGATTTGCTTAAGATGATCTCCATCGGCCTTAAAAAATTATAACGTTTAAAAACTTGTTTATTATCAAATTATTTCAACCCAATTTGTGTTGTTTTCATACGTCATGGTAAAATATTGCTTACACTTTTTCCGCGTTACAGTACAGCAATTTGAAAGAGATATACAATACGATATGGGACTGGCTCTATTAAATCAATGCGCATTCTGATATCATCAAATGCCATGATCTGTTATAGATTTCGAAATTCTGTTTTCAATACATTTTTATGGTCACTGGTACGTTTGGTACTGCTGTTTTATGGTGCTGAACGAAAAAAGATCATCAGTGATGTTGGGGCTTTTAAGTGAAGACAATTTCATAAATGATATCCCACAAAATATTCATGATCCCTAACATAATTTCTTCAATACATAGTTTACCATCTACATTTGCCGTCATTACACATTATACACAAATGAAATGTTTCAGTGCCCTACTCTTGCGGAAATCAGCTGATAGCTTCCACGACAACAAGCTTTCTCAGATCACCCAACTATCCATATCAGTATCAGAAGTAAGTCTTCGTTTTGCAATAAACATTGCTTTGTCGTTATTATCAATACTAAACGACGTTTTTATTTGATTGTCAAAACATCAAGTTTTTTAAAATATATGAATTTTTGCAGTTTTTCAAGTCATTTCACAGTTATTATATTTCAAATCATCTTTCTGGCTTCTGTTTGAGATATTGATATTACAAAGTATAAAACTGATCTCATGAAATGTTCTCCCTCAGCAATGAAGACTGTCAGTGGAACATGACTACATCGGAGAAAAATATCAAGTTGACAATTAAACTGATGGAGCTACAGGGTGGAGCTAACTGTTCATACGATTACATAGCTGTGTATGACGGTAAGCTGAACTATGTGCAAGGATATTGCTGTAATATTGCCGAGAGCGGCGTAAAACCCATCTCAATCACTCACTCATTCACCTCATTTTGTCCGACCAAATCCTTACAATAGTGTAGTGTAGTACAAGTACATGTAGCGTAAGGCGACATTCATTTACGCACATCTAGTACTACTATATAACGCTTATGGATCGTGGCTGATGACTTACTACCGGTAGGGCAGGATATGCTTACCCTTTTCGCGAACACCTTGTTTTAATAACTGATTTTCAGTGCTCTATTTTTTCACAGCTATTTTGCCTTTAACGCCAAATGTTTTGTGAGATAATCGAGACTCGTAATTCCCTGCCGTTGACGTTATATATTATAATCAAATATCTATATGTTGAACACTTCTGTATAAAGGGGACGATGGGATAGCCTAGTTGCTAAAGTGTTCGCTCGTCAAGTCAAAGACCTGGGTTCGATTCCCAACATGGGTACAATGTGCGAAGGTGTCCCCCGCCTTGATATTGCTGGAATTTTGCTAAAAGTGGCGTAAAACAATACTCACTCACTTACTCTGTATACCGGTGAATATAGGTTAATAAAATATGTTGTCTGTCGGTGACAAAAATTATGTCCGGTGCAAATCTCTATTTTGACCGGAAGAGGAATCCCGTGTTTTTATATGTGAACAATTGACTTGCTTTTGCATGAGTTTATGACGGTGATTCATAAACACGTGCTCATGATGAAGTCGGAGCCGTACAATCGACTATTATGAATGCGGATCTTGAATGTTATTCTACAGGTTCGTCGACCTCTGCACAGCTGTTGGGAAAAATCTGTTCCACGGCCACACCTTCTTTTACCAGTTCTGGTTCCAATGTGTTCATCCATTTTCACACCGATGGTTCCGCTGCTTATGGTGGCTTTAAAATGGCATATATTGCTGGGAATTTTTCCGGTAAGACAAGTTGTGTCAGAGTTAGTATAAGTACTGTAACAATTGATTTTCGTCTTAAATTCTTCGTATTTGTTTAGTAGATGTTTGATTCACAGGAACCAGACCGTTAACCTATTCATGCATCTCGGTGACGACATTTACCGGATGACGTTCATGAATTTGATTTAAAATCGTCATTTATAAATCACTAATAAGTGATGATTCTATATCATTAAGGTAAACAATTGATGAGAAGCAAACACCGGATCGTTGCAGTTGCGTAGATCTATGCTCATGATGTCAATCACTGGAGTATCTGGCATACAAACGATTATTTAATGACTGCAGTAATATAGCTGGATTATTAGTTCGGCGTTAAATAACAAACAAAAACAAACATAAAGCATTAGATTGTAAATCTTAGGCCATGTCTTATACGCATGGGTAGATTTCTGAATATTCCCCGCCGTGATGTGGCTGGACTAGAACTAAATTTCACTCACTTTATTCGCGACCAGTTGATTATTTATGCGTTATTTTACCGAGGACGTTTAAAAAAGTACAATAAAACAACCTACAGTATATTTACAATTATTATGATAATAACAGGCGTAACTATTTTAATTATCACATGTATAATAGAAACGTTGAGAACTCATTATGTCCTATTTATGTTACGCAATAACCGTCAGTTGGACGACCCCGAATGACATTGCATGTGTATGATATTTCAGTTTGTGGTGAAACGGACCTTGTCGCTCCATTCACTGGCTTTAATAACCTCAAGTCACCGGGATATCCGTTTCATTACCCGAGGTAAACATAGCAGTTTACCCATATACATCAACGCAGTTATCGTTTCGGCTCAAACAATCATCATGTTGGACATATATTATCAGTTACAAACGTCCAAAACATAATTGAAAATATTGCGCCTTTGTAATGTAAGGTTCACTTGATGATAATGTCATATGGGCAGGAAGCATGGCAGTCATCGGATTAAAGCGTAAATCATGCCCTGATCCTTGTTCGATTCACTACTTCGGGTGAATTCAATTTGTTGTGTCTTTCGTCGTATTTTATCCGTGTTCGCCTACCTGTTCATTCATTTTGTTCTGTAGCAATACGGAGTGTGTATGGACAATCCACACATCCAGCTCATCTTATATTGTGTCACTCACCGTGGCCGAGTCCTCCTTGGAATACAGCTCTGGTTGCTTCAACGACTATGTGCAAGTCTACGATGGTAAGCGGGACATAGCAGTAGAACAAAACAACTACGTAAACGTTAATAACATACTTATTTCGTATATTCCATAGTCGTTCCTTCAAAAACAACGACGTAAACGTTAGTTACATACTTATTTCGTATATTCGACAGTCGTTCCTCCAAAAACAACGACGTAAACGTTAATTACATACCTATTTCGTGTATTCGATATTCGTTCCTTCAAAAACAACGACGTAAACGTTAATTACATACTTATTTCGTATATTCGATAGTCGTTCCTGCAAAAACAACAATTTCAGTCCTCCCGATTTACAAATACACATTGTGCCAGGTGCATGGATGACTGAAATGTCAAATGCGCTGAAATGGGGTTTCGTCCCTTAGCAATAACAGGATCCAATATTTTCTAACATTAATATTCCAGATATACTCTGATTATGATCCTTGGTTTGTCAGAATCATATCTCTGATTTCTGGTTTTCACTAATAGTAAATATCCGTGATATAACAGAAACACTAATCACAGCGGAAGTTAACCCTACTCACCCACTGTTGTTCTAGGTGGAAGTACTTTATCT
The DNA here is from genome assembly GCF_022045235.1 of Haliotis cracherodii. Taxonomy (NCBI): domain Eukaryota; kingdom Metazoa; phylum Mollusca; class Gastropoda; order Lepetellida; family Haliotidae; genus Haliotis; species Haliotis cracherodii. Next base: position 13,649,800 of record NW_027266264.1, read on the forward strand.
TCATCACTGGGGAGGTTTTGTGGGACTCAGGCACCACGGTATCAAAGCTCTGGCCGCTATATGACAGTGAAGTTCCACTCCAATGGCGTCAACAACGACAAGGGCTTCAGACTTGTGTATACAGCTGATTTTTTCCGATCCTACAATTCACGTATGTATTAACACGTACGGGGCTAAATCGTTCAGAATCCAAATTATACACTCAACTGGTTTCAAAACCATCTCCTTTGACTTCAAAACACTGTCAAAACACTTAGTTATGCCGGTCCAATAGAAATTTCTCAACCAAACCAGATAAAAGTTCCGACGGCGCCAATCACCTCGTTGTTCCTGGTAAAAATTCTACTTCCACGGTGAGATTTGAGTTAAGGAGAGACATTCAACAAAATCTATTGTTTTGTCGCTTTTTTACAGCGTCCAGTCTGAGAATTGAAGTTGGTGCAAGTGTCGGTGGAGGGGCGTTCCTGATTGTCGTTGCTGTCGTCGTGTTTGTCTACATCAGACGGAGACGTCGAGGACCGACCATGCGGAAATTCTAGTTCATGTCGAAACTTTTGCTACGTCATTTGTTTCGTTGAACGTCATTTGAGACGCTGCGAAAACTGAATATTGTCAATTTGTTATTATCTACATTCATGAGAGTGAAGACAGGAAAGACTTTAATGTGTTTAATTGTTTTGTTTTTAAAAACTAACTGCTTGAAGCTGATACGCCATAAAACGTTTCTGTATCACTGACACCTCGGAAATAAATTGATATATTTATCTTACTTTGAGATACTACCTTACTTAGGCGTTGGAGTTATTGATGAGCAATTACTGTTTTGAACATTAGATTGGAAGTTACACTTACATTACAAATAACGTACATGTATGCTTCAATGGCATATGGCCCCCGCCTGGTTAGCAGAGTGACTAAATTAATTAATGTATTCTCTTCTGACATCAAATGCAATTATATCAAATAGATGCAACATTCCTGTCGACGTGACGAATGACACGATTTTCAAATTTGGTACAGGAAATGAACATGTAGCAAGGATAGTATTCATTGCAATGAACAGACCTACACTACTGCCTAAAAGTTCATTCCCCTAACACGCGTTGAGAACGCGTATAACACGCATGTGACACGGGTGCTCAACGGGTTGCACACGGGGTGAGCACCCGTTGGCCACGGGTGTGCAACGGGTGTGCGTCGCGTGTGCAACCCGTTGCACACGCGTGTGCCACGCGTGTAACACGGGACCGGGTTCCAGTTGAAGTTGACAAATTTATGAAATGAATAGTGAGATAAAACAAAACAGTGAGATGTGAAATTTGAGTTAATGAGCGGCCATTGAGCTGTGCTCACCAGACCGTAAATACAAGGTCGACCCATCTTAATTAGTGTTCGGTTGCTTGATTTTTATGGCATGAACCATTCCACTAGGGTCCAGTCTAGCCATTGTGGCTAGCCGACAGTAGAACAGTAGTGAATTTAGATGCGAGTTTATTGCTAGGGGAACCCCCGTGTTGACACGATTGTCGCGGGTTGGTAAATGTTCGCCATTAATAAAATGATTGTTTGTGGATTGCGAACATATTCATTTGCCCACACGAGTCATTCCATTTGATTGCAAATATAACGTTTTTCGTTCGCCAAATTTATGCTTTAGACAGTACAATTATGATATAGCCGTCACCACTACTAATGTCTCATTATTTCACGTAGGAATATGCCCCATTTCCCCACACCCCACTTTCTGTGTTGTATTTTGAAAGAATAAATAAAAGAAGGTTTTGTGTGGGACACTTTTATACTAATTATAAGAGGATGTTGTAAATGAATATGAACAGCCATGCTGTCTGACAGTTGATAGAATTTGAGATCTTCACAATCACCGGGTGTGACCATGTTGACAGAATCTCGTTAGGGTTTGTGATTTTTACATTTGCCCAATGACCATGGTGAGTATTGCTGGGGATACCAAACGTAACAGTTTATTATTAGAGGTTGTGAGTACCTATACCACGTAGATAGGATATCTTTAGGATTTTAATCCTTCTTTGAGAGGCATTTAGAAGTTGGAGTACTACGTTAGGAGAAGATTTATGGGTGACTTTAATCCTTTCTTTCTCTGTGGGTAATCCTTTCATGTTGATTGGAGGAAGTCACTCAACCAGGTCATGACAGGTCGTGAGTTTACTCACTAACTACTGTGAGCGTTTTTGGCATGACATCTTTTCTTGTATAAACATAGAAACGATGCTCACTCACTCACCGTTAATCTTCTGCAGTTTGCTGGCAAAGTGGGGATAAACCTCAGTGTCAAAGACGATCAAATTTAGTTCGAATCCTTGTTTATATGTGACATCTCCCAAATGGGGACATTTTCATAAACTTGGCAAGTGATGATGAATTTTAATATTAATATTATTATAGTTTATGAAATTGATAATAAAACTTTAATAAAATTGTGCTTCACTCTCACGAAAAATATATTGTCTGTGAGTAAATTTATATGTCACGTTACATCGGCATTTTTCTGTGATATTGGGACTACATGAAACATGGCTGGTTTTACATTTCTGATACAGGTGCTTGACTGACTGAGTAGTTCATGATCAATAAGATATGTTTAAATCAGTCAAGTTTGCAACAATAGATGAATAAGTTGATACATTTGGACCGCAGTTACCGATTACCAACTTAAGACATAGAGACAGGGAGGAGATATATAACCAAACCTATGATCCTGTTGAGACAGTTGACAGTTAGAACGTTGGATTAAATGACAGTAACTAATTTGAACATTCCCCAGTTATATCATAAAATACATCATAACTCATAACAGTCCGAGAGACAGCTTCCAGACTTATACTAGTATTGAAGGGACAATAGCTTTTGACAGTTTAAAAGTAAACTCACCTTAAGGTGCTTGGCAAGTCAAAACTTACCTCCCTGTATATGTTTTTTAGGTTTGACAGCAACTATGCTTGTATATTTCATAGATAGACATGATTGGTTAGCTAGATGTTATTACAATAAGCGAAAATGTCTTAAAAGTCCACAGTTTGTTTAAAAGTACAAAAAGTGTGTTATAGATCTATCAACGTTTTCTTTTATTGAACATAATATTTGCACTTTATTGCTGTAAGCTGTAAATAATCTAGCCTCCCCATGTACGTAACTTACATATATTTATGTATGACCAGAACAGCAAATAAAGTTCTGGTAGATAGGTACCTCGGAGATTTAACGTGCGCTTTCCGACTTTAGCCTATCTCGAACACGGGGAAGCACTTATAGGTCGGTACGCCACTACTCTGGAAGAAGTGGTACAAGTCTGTGTAGTTTGTGATGTCGTACTCGATGTCCTGCCCCCCCTTATTGTGCACCATGACGAAAGGGACTCCTTGTTTGATGTAGAGATGTTCCTTTGGGGTGTTGATCTGGTCAACCTTGAGATCCGGCCGGGCCTTGTAGTGGTTGATCGGAATGTCTGACTTTTCCACTAGTAATTAAAGTTCTTTGGTATGACATCTTTTATCCCTGCTGACGTTATCCTAATGTTCAATTTCAGTCTGCCTCACCAAGCGTAAGAAAGCATTGTACATGATAAACCACACTGATGCAATTTTCTATATATATATTTGTAGATATGAAGCATTCTAGTTAATTGTGGATACACTGGGCAGACAGAATTGTGTTTATTTTCAGGCCATCCTGATCGTCGTTTACTACTATAAGGTGTATGGTTGGAGGCAAGATCAAAGGCGCCGCACAGCATTTATTAGATAACAGACGGGGTCGTCCGTTTCGCTTTGAACAACCACCCCACCTGTCTGTAGGAGTTATATAATCAGTGCGCAAATAACTGTGTCAAGTCCACTGCCGGGCTGATGCGGTGTCAGTGTCAGCGATGAACATGAATGCCCAAATCATAGACCTGTAGCACTCACAAGTTGCTTAGCCAAAATATTTGAAAGGTGTATATTCAATTCTCTGATAACAGCAAATATAACCTTAGAAAAAGATTCAACATACAAACAATCAAATGTAGAACACAGACCTATGCTTATTATCATTTCTTCTGGATATGATCAACCTGCGGAACCCTCTATCCGATGAAGTAACTAATGCTCGCTCATTAAAAGAAATCAAATCCTTAATTAATCGTTCTGATGCAATTATTAATAATTTTGACTTCAAATATTTTCATAGATCATGCCAAATTGTCCACTGTCGCCTTAGGCTCGGCTGCAGTGACTTAAACGCTGATAAGTTTAGACGACATGTATCAGACATACCAGACTGCACTTGTGGATATCACCTTGAAGATGCAATTCACTTTTTCTATAACTGTTAAAAAATACGATAATATCAGAAACACTGTGTATTTCTACACACATGGGTATGGTCTAAACATGATATTACATGGCAGTAGTTAAGCAGTTCTACAAACATGACTCTTCTTAAATCAGTTCATGACATCATTGTCAAAAGCAAAAGGTTTGAGTAGCTTAATTTTATGCATGTAGTAAAGGAAAACTGCATTACCTTATTTCACAGACACCACTTGCTTCAGTGTACTGGCTTCGTGTATTTCATTTGTGCATTTTGTATGTTTATGTTCATCACTCTCTTATATATATATATCAAGCTGTTGTTAAGTTGTTACCTGGAGAGGTATTACATAAGCAAGTTTTGCTTGTTTACCGATCCAGATTTCTTTTGAAATAAAAATACGTTTAAGCGAACACAGCTAACCCTAAAACACATGATTGTAAACTATTAAAAAAGGAGCACTAATCTCTGGCTTCTTCTCGGGTGTCGAACTCAAACTCAAACTCATTTATTCTTAGAATAACATGACATACAATTATCTACAATTTTTATTATGTACAATTTAACAAAAATAATAAAAATAGGATACGTGGATACTAATACAATTTACCAATTGTATTGTACACATTGTTAAGGAATTTAGATAGGCCTTTTAGATTTCTTACACTGTTAGTGGTCATAATTTTCTTAAATGTTTGGAAACTTAAGATATTGCTTATTTAAGAGTTCATATCGCCGTTGGTGTAAAGCTTCACATCGGAATGAATAATGCAATTCATCTCCCACAGCGATAGAATCACAGAGTGGACACTGGCTGTCTTCCCTGGGAATGTTCAGCCATCGACCAGTTTCAACTGGTAATCCTTGGTTAGAAAGTTCTGAATTTTAGTATTGGGAGAAATATTGATTTTAAGAGCAGTAGATATTTCGCAAATGAAGGTTGATTCTTCAGGTAATACGACCTTTGGATTTCCGCTTGGGCTTACTAGCTGCCGTGAGTCAATTTGCTCGTTAACGCAACCGAGCGTGACAAGAGACTGGGCTACCAGTCTGCAAGGACAGCTAAATAAACTTACGCATTTTTGAAAACTGATTGGTTACCCGTGATCTATGAAGATTTCAACAAAGGGCGCATGGTAATTAATTTCTTCAGCCTAAACAAACAGACAAATAACGGCGAAAGCTCATCGGATGTCGTTATTTGGAAATACCCCTGATTGTTACAGTTTGATAATAAAAAAAGTATCCCTGAGTGAAAGCATTTGCGGATTTCGGATTGCGTGGATGATACAATTACTACTCCCTTGTTGTCATCCACATTTTCTGGTATAACCCTACACTTCTGTATTTGTCGTAATTCACATGCTGCTCAGTTAATGAATTTATATTATGTATACTCAGTTGTAGCACCACTCAGATTACCGGATAAAGGTTCAAATTTGGTCTTTCTTGTACCTGGGGTAATTATTTAATCTAAATCCAGGTTTGAAGTGAGGTGGAATGTGAATTATGCACGTGGCAGCCCAGCAAGAGATGTATGATCAGTTGATTTACTTTTTTTGTAAATCAACTGATCATTCCCAGACATCAAAGGATCAACAGGAAATACGTTGATTGATTAATTACTGTTATCTTGCACAGTGGATATGTCAAAAGTAAGTGTTTACATGTGAAGGTAGGGTTACTAAACCTAGGGAATACACTCATATCATGGCGTGAAGTACAGATGTAAAAACAACATACTTTGTTCAAAGGGTAACCGATAATACACTGACTGGTTGTTCATTGTTATCTAACTCAATGTATGTTTTTAAGAACCGTGGACATTATAAAAATAGTTGTCACGTGGGCTTTCTTAGCTAACTTGGCACCTATGCGAAACAATTGAAACAAACTAAGTGATCAGTTAAGAAACAGACACGGGTTATAATATTCGATACATTTAAATAACGTTTAAAAACGATATATTTAAATATTTTAATATATTTCATATATATTCCAAATATTGTTTCCAAATAATTATTATTAAAGTATTTGATTCTCACATAGACATTTGACATCGAATAAGTATTTTTGTACAGCTGCAGACGCAATGGATATTGTTCCTTTATGTTGATATTCCCGGATACATTATAACTTTGGTAGGTTGTAATAATGATATTTGCATTTTGTTTTCATTCATTCGCTGCAGCTTTGAACAGAATCATTCTTGTTCCTTTCCGTTTGGTTGGGAAGTTTTTCGATGCGCGATAGACGTTGTTTTCACAAGTATTTTCTTTTGTAAGCGTGTATATGTTACAGTCAATGTGTAAAATATGATTCACTCAGGCAATTTATTAAATAGCTAAATATTTCAGTCATTTTACAAATTGACTGAATAATCCATTCATTTATTTAACCGACTGACTAAAAATGATAAAGACGACCAAAAGAGCTTAAACACATCACAATATATTAATTATGCTAAGAAAAGAAGCCAAACAATACAGAACTGTACTTGGTGATGATATTAAACATAAACAAATATTTGGAATTCGTTATCATATTAATAAAGATGGACATATTTTTCAGTTAATTTGTAAAATAAACTGAATATTTAGGCGTTTAATACATTTCCTTAGTGAAATCTGTTTACATTTTGAATGTAAACATATACACACGGTAAAATAAGCAATGTGCAGATGAAATATTTACTTTGTGTTGCAAGTCAAAATAGTGTACACGAAGATCGCACAATTACCAAGCAAGTGACTTATCAAAACTGCATCACCATTACCGATGCTCCCCACAAATATACCTACATTTCAAAAACTGTATTTCATTTTTGTTGATCAGTGTGACCATATGTCCTTCTACTTTCAATAAAAATGCGCTTACGAATGGCGAGCACAGGTCGCGAACAAGTCTAGATTTCTGCTATATCATCCGTGTACTCACTGAGAAAATACAGTAATGCACAGGTAACAACTACTCCCGCGGAATTGCTTTAGACCAGTGCTCTTTTGTACGTTGAAATACTATATATTGTGAATGCCAAAATGATGTATCAAGGATCAAGTAGAAGATACATTGACCGTTGCACTGGGAGTTTATTCAACAGACCGTGAAAATAACACTGCTGTATCTTATTATTTATTTTAGATGACGCAGTCAAAGCTCACTTCTCCTGGCGGCCATTATCGAACGGCCAGCTAAAACACAACCCCGCGCTTACGTCGACAGGTCTCTTCCTGTAGTACGGTAATTAGTATTCTCTCCCTCAAGTGTATCCTCAATGATATAACCCACCCTCATTAATTACATGCTGCTCTTTTCCAGCCTCACGGCTATGGAGCTGTGATAAAGAGTCCAAGTCATCATAAAGTAATTAGGGTCCAATAAAAACAATGCGCCGCCAAACCTCATACATATTATCACTGAAAGTCGTACTACAGACGGTTAATGTCAAATCACAATAAAAGCATTTCAATTGCAATAACATGTTCCAGGACCATGTTTTCTCTTAACACCATCGGATTTAGAAGCAATGGTCGTATAAAACAAAACACATCTATTTGATCACAACAGTATTCATGTTATTCCCACAAAATCACATAAAGAAAGGAGACATTAGGAAATACATGTGCTTTATCATTTTTCTTCAGGATAACAAAATTTTCTCTCCTTGTTACCACCTCCAGGTTCAGCTTAAGACGGGTCCTCCTTTGGTCAAAAGTTTGTTCCCCCTCTAATGAGTGTGTCACGCGTTGCACACGAGTGGCGGACGGGGTGCACACCCGTGTGCAACGCGTTGCACACGGGTATCACACGCGTGACCAACCCGATGCACACTGGTTGCGTAACGCGTTGCCCATGCGTGTAAGGGGAATGAACTTCTAGGCAGTAGTGTATTCGAATGACATTAATGAATTTGTTTTCAACATAAACGTATGGAATCCTAGACGGACATTGTCACGTTATGGACCTTACACATACAAGTAAACAGTATCATAATTAACCGAAGGGCAAACATGCGACAGCGAGACAACGTCCCTAATAGGTTCATAGAAACGCAATCGTTTTTCTATGTTAATCTCTCCCGTGTTGATATCCATTCGCAGTTAGAGTGTATCGCCAGAAAAAGAGGCGACTAAATGGATCGGTGTTTAGCTGACGTGGTTTTGATTTTTTGTCATCATAACCCAACGGCTGGATCGTGGCTCATGATATCAATCACTGGGTTGACTGGTCCAGACTCGAATATGTGCTGGCCACAAAACAATGTAGATCTAGTGCACAGCCACTATGATTTGCTTGGGTCAGTGTATTCAGACCATGACTGGTAAATTAGAAATTGTGTCTGAGAAACTGCTGATGTGACGTTAAATGTTAACTCGCTCACTGGAACATTGATGCGTTGTGGATAATACAATCTTATAGTTAATTCCCACCCAAAGCGACAAAACATATCCAATAGAAATCTCTGCATAAAGCAGAGTCGGTTGTGCGATGCCGACTATATCATGAGCATGTATTTCATAATTATGAATCACTATCAAACAGTAATGATACCAGGTGTTCGCGAAAAGGTGAGCGTATCCTGCCCCACCGGTGGCACCCGTCATACACACATGCAAAGGCAAGTCAACTGTTCACCTGAAAAACACGGGAACATATGGTACAGGTCAAAATAGCGAATTGCATTGAACATTAATTTGGAAATTTCCTTCACATGTGTACAATAAAACATTTTGAAAGCTTTACTGGGGCAATGAATGTTGTAACCTTGATCAAACAACTACTGAGCAAGAGTCGTGTGAATCTTGGTAGAAAGAGCATGCTCGATTGTGTCTCAAAAGTTGTGAAATGTAACCCCCAAAGGTTGGAGCTGCTAGAATATTGCTCGACAAGAAGGGAAAGTTGACGATTGGAAAGTGCAGAGTCATCCCTCTTGTCATACAGCCTTGTGGAGAGTGTTTTGATACTCTGAATCTTTGTGCATTGAGATAAATATGAAACACGTGAGGCGGTCTCACTTGGTCTCCTTTATTTCCAGTTCTGGTTGGTAAACCAGTAGAAGGGAATTTGAATATTTGATTGTTATTGAATGATATCAGATTATCGATATGCCTGAAGCTTAACATAAACTTCTTGGCCAAATTGCCTTGTTTTGACTTCCCCAATCCGAACAGAAATTCCGATTCATATGCATAGAAACAGATCCGCAAGAAGGGGAGCATAACGGGTTCCCATGTGGAGTACGATGTCCTCATTATATGGTTTAACGGACAGAGGATTAGGATGTTATAAATAAGATTGTGAAAAATAGACAACAAATGTACAGAAACGTGTGAGTGAGTGAGTGAGTGCGAGGGTCCTGAATAATAGTCTGATTGCTAATTTAAACACTTAAACTGCACATCCTTCCCAATGTCCACTGACTGTATCTGTTAAGTTACAACGATGACGTGATTTACTGAATATGTGTGTGGTGTTATATTTCAAAGGAATCCATCAGAAACAGTCACTGACAATGGCTTCCTACCAACTAGGTTGTTCCCTGTGTAGTATACATCCACTTGCTCCAAAACATTGGTTTACAAAAAAGTGTTTCTTTACCCACCTGAATTAGAAATAAAGTGTGACCACCCCATCTGTTTTATATTTAGATCTATGAAAAAAGATTCAGAGTGACAAACCCTTTCAATAAGACTGTATGACAAGTGGGATGACTTCAACTTTCCAATCGTCAACTTTCCCTAAATTCCAGCAGCTCCAGCCTTTGGTGTCGACATTTAATAATGTTTGAGTACAGTCGATCATGATCGTTCTACGAAGATCACATAGAGCGTCATGTGACTTTAAAAAGTTGTTTGATCAAGGTTACAATATTGAAGGCCCCAGTAAAGCTTCAAAAGATTTTATGGGCATTTCCAAATAAGACAAATCATGCCCGATGTAATTCAGTATTCTGACTTGTACCATATGTCCCCGTGATGTCGGGTGAACAATTGACTTGCTTTTGTATGTGTTTCGCTCATATATATTTCTGACGGTGCAAATCAATGAAGATTCAATATCCAAACATGTTTATTTCACAAAATAATAAAATTCTAAATTAAATTAGGTTAATCGTATTAACTGTATGTTTTTAACATCCCAACATATATAATCAAACAATCAAAGGCCTTGCTTTGTATCTGAAGAGAAATTTGAAAAACACAAGAAACAAACAAACATTATTATGTATTATGTATCAGGTGCCATATCATGGAAAAATTGTAAGTCAACTGTGTGAGATCCACTAATAAATTAGATGTACATGTTTTGTACTCTGGGCCACGAGGCCTCCAATACTGAAATAAAGAATCTTGATATAATGTATTTATTTACTATGCATTTGTATATATTCTCTTTACCGATTACACTACACACGCATGATATACATGCCAGTCATCAGTCAGAACAACACACACGGCGCTATCTATATTTATAAAACGGGGTTCAGCTGATACTAACATAACAAGCGGGGTCAGTTTCAGGTAGATTGTATCACGGTGTCGGGTCAAACATCGCTTATCTATCGAAACAATGCCGCATGGCGTCGCGATCAATTTCACAAGATCTATAGGTTACCCGCGTAGAATGTAAGGTAGCGTATTTCACGTATATATACAAATAAATGCAGGCCAAACGAGTAGTCACTGAAAATAAAGATTTATTACCTCAACTCACACGTGGCGTCCTTTATCTACTATGGACTGTTGTCTCTTGCTGTATCAGGTCAGAGCTGTTCTTGTCATAACCAATATGATATGGAGGCTTTTCAGTTGATCACATGGTTTGTAATGCACGATTAAATCAATACATGTTTTAAATGGCTTGGGTTAAAACTACATGTGCAAACTGTACATGTACTTATCCTTTTTAGAATGGGAAAGAAGCATACATCTCAATCTTGGATTTGACCGAAACATGTACAAAAGTGGCTGAAAAAAGACGCCGAAACACTGCAGATTTAAGGTGACAAAGGAAAGATCAACGTCCACTTTTACCAAACTACAACTACAGGATTTCGAAATCTGATGTACCATCCTATCACCAACATAGATGCAGAGGATCCAACATGAAGCATTGACATACTATGGAAGAGTGTTTGGCGTCTCAAACCTGCCAGGCCTTTCTGGTTAGGCATTATGCAAGGCGTGATGATTCATCGTGGAAGTTATGGATAAGAATCAGTAATATATCTACACATGGTTGACATGAACCCTAGTGATCTATCTTGTATATACACCACATTTACATTTGTCAGCAAACAGGTTATCAGTTACAATCATCCTCCTCAAACCAAAACTTTGATGCTGGTAGAATAGGAGTTATCGTTCTTGTTTGAAGCAACATCTTATGTTCATGCCTCTGCATTCCTTCGAGGGACACCAGTCTCCATTAGGCTTGTGCCAGAATGGCGCGAGTTGGTCACGAAGAATTCAGACGGCATTCAACACCGAGTGTGTCCGCCATCAGCGTTAATTGTTACACATCATGTAACACATTTTACTATTCGTGTTTCTTTTGTCGTACATCATATAAAAGCCCGTTGTCTATGACTCTTGTTCTGTGTATAATGTTTTGTTGATACCAATTTAGAGGGAAGAATTTAGAATTAAGACTGACTGTTATAAATGAAAACCACCCTCCATTATAGTCAGGGACCCCTTTTAGGAGGTTAACGCAGTGTTGAACAGTATTCCAGTCATATCACGGCGTGTCAGCTTGATGTGGGAGGAGAGCCTGAAATGATGCATGTACACATTTAGCACTGGTAAAACCAGTCAGAGCGTGGTGCTTACATGTTGGGATCTGGGATTCGAACCCACGCTCAGGGATCCAGGCACGAAACGTGCACGTGGCAGCAAATAGTAACCAGGTGACAAGTTGACAACATGACATAGCTAAATCTAAAACTTTATTAAAAACAAATTTACAAATGTCATGAAGGAAAGCACCACGTAATCACACATTAAAACAGCCGCGTGTTCTCACAAGACGTTACAATGAGACAGTGAAAGGAGTACGTTGGTTGGTTGGTTGTTTTACGCCGCACTCAGCAATATTCCAGCTATATGACAGCGGTCTGTAAATAATAGAATCTGGACCAGGCAATCCAGTGATCAATATCATGAGCATCGATCCACGCAATTGGGATTGATGGCATGCATCAACCAAGTCAACGAGCCTGACCACCCGATCCCTTTAGTCGCCTTTTACGGCAAGCATGGGTATCTGAAGACCTATTCTACCCCGGAATCTTCACGGGTCGAAAGGAGTACGAAACATTATAGAAATATATACATCTTTATCGTGGGTTTGTGGCTTTTGGCTGCTTTTAGCTGTATATCAAGAATATCAGAATATCAGACATTGTGACATGCTAACAATCAAACCTAACCCTACAAACACTTCAACCACGATGCCGTGCTGTCGCCTCAAGGTAAAACGTTTATACTTATTGAATGTTTGGCTATAGATATGAAATATTTATCGTCATTAATATAACTGGAATTTGCAATGACAAGGTCAAATGTGACCCAGATCCAACTTTTCGATTGACTTTTTTGTACAGTTTAATTATGGGTTGGTAACCCTGTTTGTACTCATACTTTGAAGACTCCGCTTGTTTAGAAGGTATCAAATGAATACATCCAGAGCAGCATGGCTCAACCACATCTGTATATATCCATTCTCATGAAAGGCCGAAAGAAAGTTTCCAAATTAAGATGACAAATGCAGACAGAATTTAAAGCATGGCGGCAACCTGTGTGTATCCTCAACTATAAACACTAAACTTTTGAATTCCCCGAGTGTCAACATATTCACGTTTGATCTGTACTTATTTGTATTCAGATGTATATATCCAGGGCAGCATGGCTCAACTGCACCTGTATATATCCATCCACCTGATAGAGACCAAAATAAATTTCATATGACGGTTTTTGAGTAAGTGGTAATAGAATAGGGACGTAAGAATTACGTTGTACTCCAAAATAGGTGGCGTTGAAAGACAATTATAACTGATCTAGGAGAAGGGATTTAAAATGAAGAAAGACTTAGTTAACGGTATCAACTGATATCTGATATGTAGTCAGCATCCTTTGTAACTATGATTATACAGATTGTCGTGTTGCCGTCTTCAGTGTGACAAGCACGGATATTGGAGCAGCATGGCTATTGGGACACTCCAGTCCTTCAGAGCTCATATACATCGTGGAGGACAGAAGCTGGGTCCACACTAGTCCATTGGTATTCGGAGGAAATGCCTGTTGGAGAGAGAGATACATTCGTTTTATATGAACGCAGATGGAGGCGGATTAAACATGCATGTATATATTCATATGTCTATTATCTACACCGATACATTTACTATACTACTGGGGCAGGACTGAGTAACCTACTGATAGCTCGGAGTGACTGATGATCTGTCCAGAGGGACTTAATTTGTCCTGAGTCTTGACAAGGGAGTTCATCATTATTTCACTAGGGACATATGATCCGTCATTCCGAGTAGTGAGTAGGGTTATTCTATATATTACCAGTCATCCCAGGATTTTGTTTTATCACTAGTGGAGACATAATCTCAGTTCCAATAACAGATTGACTACGTCACAAACAGACTGACGTCATCAACAAAGAATGGCGTCATTATTCATTATATGCAAGCCATGATTAGATATGACGTGACGTTGCTGCGGTACAATGACAACTGAAGGACGTAGACAATAAGCATGCAGAAGACATTTTAATGTTCAGTGAGATTTTACTGAAAATAATTGCACCAGTACCCTTGCCCCTATGGATAAATATGCTATACTACAATATCGTATCATTATTTGCCTACTGATATATGACAACAGTCTAAAATATAGCATCTACATATATAATATTATCTACGTAGAAGAAGGTATCGTCTACTATCGAATTGTCGCACTGTTTTACAACGGTAATAAGGAGAGTACAAAATGTTCTCCAACTACAAACAAAGAAACAACCATAGGTCATTACTCAAACCTTTAGCGGAGTTATATATCAAACATAACATGATTGAGTGAGTGAGTTGTGTTTTACGCCGCTTTTAACAGTATTCGAGTTATATCATGGCGCGTCAGCAGGAAAGCCCGAAGTGATGGAGATCTCATGATCAGACGTTTACCACTTCGGTGAAACCCACGAGCACGGGTATGGTGCTGACAAACCTAGAAACATAATCGGGGCGAACCGGGATTGGAACACACAATCACAGGTTTCTGGCGTGCCCACAGCGAATCGCGGTGCATTAGGCGACTGGGCCACCCGTGCCCCCTAACATGAATGAAGCTGAAGAAATTACTCGCATATGTTGTTTGTCATGATTTCTCCATTACATAAAGTAGGTTTGGGAGGTAAAGCATGAATATGAAAGCGTGAGAATTATCAAAACTATAAAAACTTTTTCAAGCCAATACCCGTCATCATCCAATGAAGCACTGAAGGTACAATTCTGCCGTTTATGTTTTTATTTCAGAGCTGATTGTTTGACAATTTGAAATGATCTGAGTATGTTATAAAGATATGGAAAAGGCCAAATAAACATGCTGCCAAACATTTAATTAGTAATCAGCTAAACATAAAGGTTTGTATAAACTAGTCTCAAACTAGGGTCGCAACTTCACAAGACAATATCACTGTCTGAGTAACGAAACGTAAACATAATAATTTTATAAAATCGCAGACGAAAGTGTAATGGTAATATGTTTGGAGACTGGCACTAACACGCTTCAATAGTGTGGTGATCCAAAGTGACTACTACAACTGGTACACAATCAATACTACTGACATATAAACTGCAGCGACCGAGCGTTCTGACACTCACCATAGATTAGAGCGGCGACGGTTGCAGTAGACGGGTGCGGTAGACGGGGCGCTTATAGCTGCGGCAAGGGTGCCTGTAAAAGTTGAGATTGTGATCAGATGTCATTGCTCACACACCGGAACACAAGCTTAGAACTGAATTGACCAAATGTGTGTTTTGTAAAGGGAAAGATAGGGAGGAAGTTTTGAACTTCCTAAGAAAGTTATTTGGAACAGACTGTCTATAAGCGAGTCTTATAATTTTTATCCATCAAATAAGGGCAGTTTGAAACTTACCTCATTTAGTTCTGTTCAACATCCATGGACGTCAGTGGTAGACTGATACTTCCAACATCCTACCTTACACCGCACATGATTGGGAATATTCTCTTTAAACTCATGGTATCATGAATGTCAACCGAAATATTTTGCTGAGGTGACGTTTTAACCAAATGTAATTTGATACGTTCTCGGAAGATACCAGTGAGATATGACACGCTCATTTCAATACGAGTACATACTTCCTGTAAATCCTTTACAACAAGCCCCTGACTAAAGACGTTGACCAAATACAATTACCTGAGAAAATGTTTGTGAAAACAACCGAGTCATCGTTCAACTAGAAAGTGTTAGCGGGTGTTTCAGGTAGAAACTGAGCCATGAAACATGAAACACCCCTCGACACCTCAGAGCTGCCGAGTCATCAGGAGGTTCACATGGACACCTTCAGGGACTTGTAAATGGACGATCGTGTCAAAAGCAGGATGTTGTAAGAAAAAAGATCCTGATACTTCTAACATGTTAAGTTGACAACTTTGGATCATCCTGGTTATGTGAGTGAGTTTGGTTTTACGCCACTTTTAGTAATGTTCCAGCAATATCACGGCGGGGGACACCAGAAATGGGCTTCACACATTGTACCCATGTCGGAAATCGGACCAGGGTCCTCAGCGTGACGAGCGAACGATTTAACCACAAGGCTGCCCGACCGCCCCTCTGGTTAAGTGAAGATGTAATGCTTTGTATAGTTTATGGATAAGATGTATGGATATAGAATGTATCAGAGGGTGTCAATTCCTGCACATGAAGTGGTGTAATTGGCGGATGATGGAGAAGGTAGCTGTCATAAGACCTGAAGAAAAACAATATTTGGTTAATTTCAGAATTATTCAATCACTTTTGTAAACAGACATGACGATCAGTTTGCCATTTTTTTAAGTTATGTCTGATCGTGGACGGACAAATAATGTAGGAATTGCATGCAGTAATATGACAACTGTATCTATATATATATATATATATGGAAATAACTCCTACAGTATAAATGATTCGTTTGCAGCCTCAGTTTTACTTACTGCATCTTAGGAGGCAACACCAGATGGCGTGGTCGCTGACCGTGAAGGAGGAATCAGTCAGTTACCGTTGGACTTTTGACGGTGAGACCAATGGCAGCTGGAGGATGAGGCTGAGCTTGGTGGAAACTGAGGATGGACGGCAACTACGCGTGGCAACTGTTTAGGCGACCGAGGCTGCGTTCTGGTCAGTCGGAACGACACCTAAAGTGATGAGGAGATTTCCGTTAACATACACGAAAGAGGCAATTAAAAAGCATCAGGATTGGAACATCTATTACTTGCCATCAAGAATCTACCAACAACAACTTTAAAAAACTATAACTTTGTTTACGATGAGACCATGGACAGCTGGATATATTGGCTGGTCCGGATTAGTTTGGTACGAGAGTCTGACAAGTTTAGTGTATGTCAGGTGATGTACCTGAGGCAGAGGGAGGTTGATGCAGGTGGAGGTGGAGGCAGGTGGCAACTGATGCTGTCAGCTGGCGGCAGTTGAAGGTTGAGGTTGCAGGTGGCTACTGAGGCTGGTGACGGGGCAACTGGGGCAACTGGGGCAACTGAGGCAGGTGGCAACTAAGGCTGACGGCAAATGACGCTTGCGGGAACCGAGGCAGGCAACAACGGGCTGGTGGCAGGGGGCAACTGAGGCTGGTGGCAGGGGGCAACTGAGGCTGGTGGCAAGTGAGGTTTGCGGGAACCGAGGCAGGCAACAACAGGCTGGTGGCGACTGAGGCTGGATACAACCTTTAGAAAATAAATCTTATTCTTAATTCAAAGACTGGTTGACTCGTTATTTCAGCATATATCAGACAAACACGCTGTTCAAAGCCACACTCGATATACATTGAGTTTTCTATTTGACAAGAATTGTATGTCAACATGTGTAGAATAATGGCATGGTAGAATAATCAACGTTAGTACAATCAACAATTTTTAGGTACTGGGTTATCTATTCTGCCCTGTGTCACCTCGAGGGCATATAGAAAAACCTTGTTAAATGTGGGTGAGTGGGCGAGGCCCAAACTCGCTAAATGCAATGTTTGTTCCCAATATATATATTTTATTTTCCAAAAATACACTCGCATGATAACCTATTTGTACTTATCGATATTATTTGCCCACTGGTGTCTCACCTGTAGGTGCAATCAAGTGGCGTCAGGGGACGTTTCCGTTCTTCATTGTGAATATAAAGTATCCAGTTAAATTACATAGATCTAGAGTTCATATACTAGTACTCACCATAGACAAGAGCGGAGGTGTGGTACACGGGTGTGGTAGATGGTGCGGTGTACAGCTGCAGCAAAGGTGCCTGTACAAGTACTGATTGTGATCAGTTCTCACAAACAGGAACACGAACTTAGAACTGAATTGATCAAGGGCGCGTCGAGTCAAGGAATAGATAGGTAGGACGTTTTGTACTTTTTAAGAAAGTTGTTAGCAACAGTCTTAAGAATTTAGAATTGAATTTACAAACGCGGTGTTCTATACATCTTGGAGTTCTGAATGTCTTAAGAGAGATGTTTGGAACGGCCTGTGTATAAAGTAAGTCATACGTTTTAACCATCAAATACGCACAGTTTGAAACTTACCTTGGCACTTAGTTCTGTTCAACAAACATCCATCTTCGTTGAGGACTGATATTGCCAACATCCTACCATAGCAGTGCACATGATTAGGAAGTGATGTCTTCAACTCGTATCAAGAAAACAAACTGAAATATTTTGTTGAGGTGACGCAACCAGTAAGGTCTGACACGCTCATTTCAATGCTCGTATTAAAATCTTTCACAACAATCCCCTGACTGACGTTGACCAAACACAAATTACCTGAGAAAATGTTTGTGAATACAACCGAGTCATCGTTCAACTAGAAAGTGTTAGCGGGTGTTTCAGGTAGAAACTGAGCCATGAAACATAAAACACCCCTCAACACCTCAGAGCTGCCGAGTCATCAGGAGGTACACATGGACACCTTCATGGACTTGTAAGCGGACGGTCGTGTCAAAAGCAGGATGTTGTACCAAGTTTTGGACATACAAAACAGATCCTGATAATTCCAACATGTTAAGTTGGCATCTTTGGATCATGCCAGTTGTCAAGATTGATGAAATGCTCTGAATAGTTTATGGAGAAGATATATGGATATCGAGTGTATCAGAGGGTGTCAACTCCTGCACATGAAGCGGCGTAATTGGCAGAAGGTAACATGTCAGCACACCTGAAGAAGAAACAAGATTTTGTTAATTTCAGAATTATTCAATCACTTCTATAAACACAAATGACGATCAGATCACGACTGTAATGTCCTTCTTGAAGTTGTTTTTAGTGGACGGACGAGTATCGGGAATGTATGCACTAACATAACCAATGTTAAAGTGTACTATAAAGCAGAAATATCAATCTTGTTCTGAAGACATGTCTGTTCATTAAAAATGTGCTCCAAAATGCACCCGATGCATAACGATCGCATCGCTTGAACACACCAAAGTATGGCTGTGAATGCACGTGAAATGTGAGGGTTGTGAGCAAATATAAGGCGGTAGCGCGCATCAGTTAGTTGGTTATAGTTCGCTAGAGAGCTGGTTAGTTAGATGGTTAGAGAGTCGAAGAGATGGTGTCAGACAGTGTTTCTTTCATTTGAGGTTGATTCATCATTTATTCTCATAATAATAGGTTATCACGTTTTGTTCCTTGTTTCATTCAAAAAAAAAGGTAAGTCATACAAATTTAAGATTAGTTTTCATTTTAAGTTAAACCACGCTCAAATATTCAGTTACACTGCGCAACAAATCTTGCTTCAAATTGACGGGAAAATGTTTGCTTTAAAGAATTAATTCCTAGAGACTGATTCGTTTATAACTACAGTTTAACTTGCCGCATTTGAGCATGTAACGTCAGATTAACCTTGTCGCCAATGACACCTATCGCTGCTTTTTTCGGATGAACGAAGCCTGGTCGTTGGTTACGATGCCTGAAGTAAGGAGAAACAAACCTGTTCTGAAGACATGTTTGTTCATTAAAAATCTGCTCCAAAACGCACCCGGAGCCTATAGATCGTGCTTCACGTGCAGTCATGTTACTTTTGAATAAAGATTCTGTTCTCCAAAACGCACCCGATGCATAACGATCGCATCGCCTGAACACACCAACGTATGGCTGGGACTGCACGTGAAATGTGAGGGTTGTGAACAAACATAAGGCGGTAGCACGCATCAATTAGTGAGTAGTGAGAGTTCGTTAGAATGTTCGTTAGAGAGCTGGTGTTAGACAGCGTTAAGACTCCCGTAGGATGAACGAACACATTAGCATACAGTAACTGTTAGAATCAGAATTAGTTATAGATAATTAGTTTCTTTCATTTGAGGTTTATTCATCTTTCCTTCACATAACAGGTTAACACGTTTAGTTTCTTGTTTCATTCAAAAAAAGGTAAGTCAAATTTAAGTTAAACCACGCTCAAATATTCAGTTCCACTGCGCAACAAAACCATTTAAACACCAGGGTGGAAACGCCTATTCATTGACCAAAATCCACACTAATCGGCTTCTGCAAGCATCTTCCAACACCAAGAGCACATAAGAACCCTGTCAAATGCCGATTAGTGGGTGAGGCCAATGCTCGCTAAATGCAATGTCTGTTCCCATAATGACGGGAAATTATGCCCTAAAGAATTAATACCGGAGTATTAACAATTCCTTAACTTTTGTTTTACTTACCGCATTTGGGGATGTAACACCAGATTAACCTTGTCGCCAATGGCAGCTTGTGTCTACTGAGGCTGGTCACTTATCGTTGCCTCTTCCTGATAAACGCCGCCTGGTCGTTGGTTACGATGCCTGAAGTAGTAAGATGTTCGTCAACATTTGTAGAAACATACCATTTAAACTCCAGGGTGGAAACGCCTCTTCTTTGACCAAGATACACACTAATCTACTTCTGCAACCCAATGCTTGCTGTAAAAGGCGACTATGCTTTTCGTGAGAGGCGAGTAACGGGATCGGGTGGTCAGGCTCGCCGACTTGGTTGATGCATGTCATCGATCCCAAATGCGTGGATCGATTCTCATGATATCAATCACTGGATTGTCTGGTCCAGACTCCAGATTGACGGTGAGACCACCGTCAGAGTGCGGCGTTATACCTACTTCTGCAACCATCTACCAACACCAATTTCCGAAACATACCAATCCTGTCCGTAAATCTTTAAAATTTCACAATTTAAAGAGGTTGCCTAAGTGCCGAACAGTACTTAAGTTTATTCATATAAAATATGGCGATGTATTTTCATAGTGGACAAAACAGCTTGATTGAGGAAAGCCAGAATTGATGCAGGTCTCAGACTTAACCACTTTGATGAGAAGGGTATGGTGCTGATGAACCTCAAACAATCATGTCAAATCAGGATTCGAAAACGAAATCGCAGATATCTGGTACGTTCGGGGGGGGGGGGGACGGACGGACGGACGGACGGACAAGAATGGGCTCAACAGGACATACGTTTTGTGTGACAAGCCAGCGGTGGAGACACTAGGCTGACACGATGTGTTGATTACCTCCCTTTGTAAATGCTAAATCTAGACACATTGGGTCAACTTACCAGTCGTGCCTCCTCCCAGGGCCATCTGTACAGCACCTGCCGGTTTGCGGATAGGTCCCCTTCTCTGTAATGAAACGAACAATACTTAAAGCCTATACGACTATATACTGCAGTTATTCGACGGCGATCTGTAAACAGTCTTGACAGTCTGGTGATTGACATGAGCATCGATGAACTCAATTGGGATACGAGGACAGGCATCAACCAAGTCAGTGGGCTTGACAACCCGATCCTGTAAATCGCCTCCCGAGTATCTACAGACAGCCGTCATGTGACGTTAAATATTAACTCACTCACTGCAGCCACGTCTAAAAACCTGGCATCGATGTACAGTACGATCAATAGATTATCACAGATTTATATATATAATTAGCATACAACCATGAAAAGATATCAATATATGTAACATTATAATATAAAAAAATTCTAAACATCAACAACTGAAGGTAGATCACCATGCTAGGGTCTCGTGTGGCTGGAGTGTCGTAAAACAAACGGATCGATGTACAAAATCATGACCATGTGATCGATATTGTGAGCATCAATCCACTGCGTCGAGGTACGATGCAGGAAATCAAATAAGTCAGTATAAGAGTTAGTATTAGATTCATCTTTTTTTTTTTACTGTCAATGAGAATTAACTACATAGCGACACAGACAACTGAGTATACTAACTTGCCTGAAGTTACTGCCGTCACTGGTGCAGCTGAAGCGGATGCTGCCGATGTAGAAGCTGCCGATGTAGAAGCTGTTGCCGTCGTTGCCGTCGACGAGAAGCCCTAAGAACAGACGGTGCACGTGCCTAGACAAACTCCAGGTGGCCCAAACAAATGTTTTCCATGCCTGTTACCGACCGAACATACCTTGTTTCTTCAGGGAGATTTATATTTAACAATATATGACTACAGTAATTAGCTATAGCCCTGGCAATAAAACAACGCTTAGTCACCAATGTGAGTTATGAACTAAATGTGAAACCCTTCATTTTGCCCTAGCTCATTTCCTAAGTACATGTAGACTGGAATTCGAATTGGTGAGCACACCTCTCGTTTTCATAATTATGAAGTTTGATTACAATTCATCTTGTAGTTATATAAATAGTCGAGTTCTCAAAGACTCGATTACGTCATTGTGCAGACTGAAGACGTAGCTCCAACACTGCAGGTATGGCCTGTGTCAACATCAAGGTGTCGCGCCACCACAAGACTATGATGTTCATATTGGTGTTAAACCTGAATTCATTCTTGTATCTGACTTACATTTACCTTTAGTCGCCTGTTCTCCTTCACCTGCCGAATCTCCTCCTTCAGAATATCACAGACTAATATTTAAAATTAGCATACAACACATAGGAGTAAGACTGAGTTGGCATGTAGATAGAACTAGTAGAACGGGTTGAAGCAGACATATCAAACCAAAACAATTGCGTTTACTCACATTCAATGGCGCCGCCCCCGATTGCGTGGCACAGCTGACCGCCTCGTTGCTGCCGGTGTGGTCGTCATCGGGGTGGCGAAAGGCGTCGAGGAGGTCGACGACATCCTTGATGTTGATGGCGTCTGGTCTGCCTGCTGGTGAGTCGCTTTGGGTGCCTGGGAGATGGCCTGGGTCGTTTGAGGTCCCCGGGAGATGGCCTGGGTCGTCTGAGGTCCCTGGGGTCCGGCCTGAGACATGCGGGGCCAATCCAAGAGACTTGAAAAAAGAGAACATGTTGGCTGGACAAAATCGGTAGAAATAATCGCTAGAAGTATGGAAGTTTGCAGAGATCGTAAAACGAGATGCGCGATGCGACAGTGGAAGTATCCATGTTTTGTAATCCAACCCGAAGGAGCATCCTTTTGATTTCAAGGGGATGGAGGAGCTTGATTAAGGTTTGAGATTAGTTGACTTTACACAGACATTTGACTCCTCGATAATACAATACCCGCTTTCTGTAAGAAAAAAGGCACACAACTGTTTTAAGTAAAACAGGGGATTGAGTCTAATGTTAAAAAATATACCCCCTCCCCCGACAATAAGATGGTTTCTACCTTAGCCACAGTCAAACCAAGCACGTGCCCAACGACTATTTGGGTTTTCAGTGACAAGCAACTGAAAGCGTGTACGCTTATTTATTCTCGTGAAGCTCAAACATATAGCCAAGTTGCAAGCGCCTTGAAACAATGGGGACATCACCAACCTCCCGGCCTATCTGACAATGTTATGCAACGATGCTCTGGGTGGACATGTCGAACGTGCTCTGCTCGAGTGACAAGCCTTGCACCTTTCATGGCACATCGGCCAGACAATGGAAATCAACATCGTGTAAAGCCATCGGACACACAATGTTTTACCAATAATATTATTAATAAGTTGATCATTCTTGATCATTACCCATGTTTCAACGTCCATTGTCCACACAATATCGCTGCAATATTCAGTCAGTATTGTTAGAATAGTTGTACTTTTCATGCTTTACCTTATTGGCGTGCATGTCATATTAGTAGTCTTTATTATCACGTGTTACGGATTTCATTAAAGCACATTTTCAGACATAACCTGATTGATATAAACTCCTTTATTTGATTTGATAGGGATCCCTACAAGTGAGCACTTTAACTTGCAGGGGGAAGGTGGGTAACCTGTGGGATAAAGCATTCGCTCGGCAAGCCTAAGACCGGTTCCATTCCTCACATTGGTGGGCCGCCTCTGTGGTCTAGTGGTAGAGCGTCTGTCCGGAGAGCGGAAGGTCGTGGGTTCGATCCCAGGCGGGGTCATACCAAAAGGCGTTACAAGATGGAACTTGTTACCCTGTCTGGCGCTCAGCATTAAGGGGCTAAAACAAGGACTGGTCGTCCCGGAGTCAGTAAACTGTGTCTGACTGGAGTATTGTTGTAAAACTGCGGCATGGTATGTATATATATATGCATTGATGCTAAACGTGTTCCTTACATCTTTACTTTATTTGCAAAATAAAATCTTGAATTAAATTGAAAGAAATAGGTTCGCACTTGATGCGATGATCATACACACGCATACGTACAATATAGGAATCGGTAATCACAAGCGACTGTATCTTCCTCAATCAGTTTCCTTTCTAGACCTTTCAGTTACATATACATGTTTGTCTGACACCGATGGAAGGACTAAATTTTCCTGTCAATAGAGTATTGTTTTACGCCGCTTTTAGCAATATTCTAGCATTATCACTGCGGGGGACACCAGAAATGGGGTTTTCAGACATGGTACCCGTGTGGGGAATCAAACCCGGGTCCTTGGCGTAACGAGTAAACGCTATAGCCATTGGACTACCTCACCGCCCCTTTTTCAAGTCTAGAATGAGACCTTGTAATAATAATACTTGTCCTGTGGGAAACTGATCAGTCCGTAATTATAAACTGTCATACATCTGTTATCAGAGACCCGTGAAGATCTGGGTTAGTTGGTTGTTGGTTGGTTTGTTGTTTAACGCCGCACTCGGCAATATTCCAGCTATATGACGGCGGTCTATTAATAATCGAGTCTGGACCAGACAATCCAGTGATTAATATCATGAGCATCGATCCACGCAATTGGGAACAATCACATGCATCAACCAAGTCAGCGAGCCTGACCACCCGATCCCGTTAGTCGCCTTTTACGACAAGCATGGGTTGCTGAAGACCTATTCTACCCCATATAGCTGGAATATTGCTGAGTGCGGCGTTAAACAACCAACCGTTATCAGACGAAGCGAGGTGAAATGGGGTTCAACGTCGTGTCCAAGATTATTGCACTTATATATCGTCGTGCATGTACGTGTGTGTGTTTGTGTGGCTGCTTGTACTAGTTCGGACTGATGCCGATTTATAGTGCTAGCACACTGAGATACCATGCCGCAGTTTAACATGAATACCCCACTCAGACACAGTATACTGACTCCGAGCCGACCAGTCCTTGTTTTAGCCCCTTAATGCCGAGCGCCAGACAGGGTAACAACAAGTACCATCTTTTCACGTCTTTTGGTATGACGCGGTCGGGGATCGAACCCCGGACCTTCCTGTCTCCGCGCGGACGCTCTATCACTAGACCACGGAGGCGGTCTCGACGAAGTGAGCCTTTAGAGCAAGGTGTATGTAACTTCTTCTCACACTCGCACGCTAACACACGCACGCGCACGCGCACGCATACGCATCTCTTGCCATGAACTTATACATCTGTCTTTCTTCCATTCATTCGTGTTCATCTTTCATCGAATAAGGGGATGCTTAGTAGTGATTCAGAGTATTATGTGCCGAATGTCCTGAAAAGATAGTTTTGTTGAAAAATTATATTGTTATGCTCTTAAAAAGCGACCAAAATTATATTCTGTGACAAACAAATCCCCACAACCACCACCCACCACCCACCACCCACCACCACAACTAACCTCTCCCCGAAAAAGCCCACATTAAGCTGACACGCCATGATATGACTGGAATACTGTCAAAAGCGGCGTTAAACCCAACTCACTCACCCGAAAAGGCTTCACATTTGAGCGTCTTTAATTTGATATATGGCATATGAGTGTAAATATCTCCCTTATCCAATAGAAGACCGTGAGAGTCGTGACAATGTAGGTCAATACAGATTGTAAATAACTGACCTTTGCTTATTTCAACATGTCACTAAGAGTGTGATGAATGGTTCAAATATCAGCTGCGGGTGACCTCAACATAATCTGAATTAACAAGAAGTGAACATTATATACAACGTGATTGCGTGTTGCAAGCGTATCACGAGACGCACTGTTTGCGACCTCTGGACAACGTGTGTTGTTGCGAAAGCTTTTATCTGTATCCGTTGTAGGCGTCATCGTAGGCGTCATCGTACTCGAGATCTACACACTGACCTAGCTCAGCTTCATTTGGTTACCGTCAACCTTCTACGGCTATGACGTCCGGTAACACATTTTTATTTTGCCTACTGCTGAGTTTTCTTCAACGTTTCGCTGGGGCATCAGGTAAGCACCCATTACCCAACACGTTTACCGTCTAACGTTGTGAGATGGCTTATCTTATCGTCCAACAGGAGTTGATGCAGAGAAACGTGCCTGAGGTAGTTATTGTACAGTTTGTCATCCAGCAACTGGAAGAAGGGGTTTTCAAAACATTTTCTTTTGTTTATCATTGTTGTGGATCGAGACGTTTCCCTACCATGACCGATGTGTTTGTTTGTTGTTTGATACCGCACTCTTCCAGCTATATGATGGCGGTCTGTAAATAATCGAGATTGAACCAGGCAAGCCAGTGATTGACATCATGAGCATCGATCTATGTACGGGGACACCAAAAATAGGCTTCACACTTTGTACCCATGTGGGAAATCGAACCCGGGTCTTTGGCGTGAAAGAGCGAACGCTTTAACCGCAAGATTATCCCACCGCCCCAAGCAATTTCTGATATCCGGAATTCCACCCTTTTATGAAGTATAATTTCATAACTATTGGTCTGTAAACGAATATATTTTTGTGTATTTTACACAATACATTTTACGAGTATGGCATTAGATCAAATATGTAGAGGATAATCAATGTGTTTTCTCAAATACCACTTTTATCTCATCGAGTGAAGTGTCTAATATCGTCACTCGTGAAAATATTAAGACTCTTTCCCCACTTCACCAGATGAGATAAAAGTGGTATTTAAGAAAACACATTGAATTTTCTATTTATTATATGCATGTTTTATTTTTATTACTTGCAATTTATATATTTTTTCGAAAACAGTGTCTGATAAATTACTTAGTTTTCCCTGTCGCCCCTTTACCACCGCCGTATAAAGGGGGTTTGCGAAAAGAATATAGTTCGTGAATAAAACTAGCCCTGTAAGTTTTGCGAATGCGAATGCGAAATTTCATATCGAGTATTAAGTTCCGTGGACATTTTTGTTTGTCATAATTAAACGTTCCTGTTTAAAATGAAAACAGAAATCATTTTCAAACAGCGAGTATTTTATTGGCGTAGGAATACATAAATAGTTAGTACCGTGACCATGTCGACCATCAGCTGAGCGCTCTCCAGGCTTACAAAATCCGCCAAATTTGATCAAATTTTCTCACAGATAAGTATGAAATTTGACATAAACACATTTATAGAACGCCGAACATTTTAACTGAAACATTGTTGCTTGCTGTCATGAATTAAATTAGGAAAATTCAATTCTCGGAAAATTCAAGCGGGCGCTTCTCGCCTCGGCGGTACGTCTCGCTGTCGCCAGTTGTGCCTAATGTCTGGCGAAGCATGTCCGACGCAAGAGTGATAAACATAGCCATAGATGTTATTTCCAGACATGAGACTCGTCAAAACGTTCATGTGGTCAGTTGAAGAGGAGTTATGCACCTGCGGTGGAGACAGTCGGCATCCGACGTAAACGTAATGTTTTGATTCAGGAGAAAGTAGTTCCGGCACCTTGTTTATATCAGTCACTAGTGACTGATAACTTGATCTATCGTCACTGATAAATTCCAGTATTTCATTCATATGTATATAATAAAAAATGATAAGTCCCCGCATTTTCACACATGAAATTTTAAATATATCTTTATCGGAATGCCAATAACGACTAAATGTTCACAGATGATATATATACACATTAATACTATCAATTTATTTTACAGAATGTTCAGGAAACCTGACCGCTACCACTGCTTACAAAACCCTGACGTCACCGAATTATCCAAAACCATACTCCAGGTTGTTTGCTCTCTAAAATAATCCACATAAATGATCAATGATAATTAGGGCTAAAACGAAATCGAATTTATAAAAGAAACGGACATAAATATTCCTTAAATGTTTGAATTACTGATGTACTTTAATTGCCCTTCATGAAACGAGTCGTCAGGCGGCGGGAGGATACCAGAAAAGTACCCATGTTGAAAATCAAACTCGAGATCACCGCGTGACGAGTGGCCAATGCATGTGCCTCACCGCCAAATGTGTGTCGTCAATATATACTGAACCGCAAAAGAAACGTCACCATGGATAGATCTATGAGAAACCTTATTTGTCCAAACACTGTAAACATACTTTGAGACATATTAAAGAGATGAAACTTGGCAAAACTGATCATCAAGGTTGAATTTAAGCGTCAAATGTTCTTAAAGTGAAACACATCACTAGTCTCTGAGCAAATGCCCTCACAAGTCAGTATCACGTGTGTCCGCCATGTGCATTGATGACTGCCGTGCAACGTCGATACTTGGAATGAATGAGGCGGTTGGTGAAGGCTATAGGCACTTGAGCCCACACTCTGAGGAACGCCTGACGCAGTTCAGCTGCAGTTGTCGTCCTTGGTCGGCGTCATTCAGCCGTCTTTGAATCTCGCCCCGCAAGTGCTCAATGGGATGTTAATCGGGACTGAAGGCAGGCCACTGCATGGTTCTGATGCCATTCTGCTGGAGGAAGTCTCTTGTTGCTCTGGCAGTGTGGACATAGGCGTTGTCATGCTGAAACTCGTATTTGCGGCGACGTGCCAAATGAGGTATGGCGTGTGGTCTCAAGACTTGATCAATGTACCGAGCTACTGTGACACCATTGCCTCTCCCTGGACCGATGTCCTGGAAGACCACAGGGCCGACCCTCTGTGCAAGACCGATCCCACCCCACACCATGATGCTCTGAGCACCCCACGAGTCTCTCTCAACAACACAAGCATCCGAATAACGTTCCCCACGGCGTCGCCTCTGTGTGTACGTGTGCGCGGCGGCACCAATGCTGGTGCTGTGTTGCTCACTGAAGACGGCTCCGGCGATGACGTGGTATCAGAATGGGTGCTCGGTGTGGCCTGTGACAATGGAGGTATCTGCTCGTCAATTGTCGACGCACGGTGCCCGCACTAATGTGTCGCTGGTGTGTCCCCATGCTCTGTCGAGCAGTTTCCGCAGCAGTAACAAAGACATCTTGAAGATGCTGTCGCACAATCTGACGAACCTGACGTCACGTTGGTGGCCTGGTACCGTTGCTGGAGCCTGTATATGGTCCTTACGTGGATTTGAAATGCACTGACTACTTGCCGGGCGATTAATTTGTCCAGATTGCAATCGTCCAAGGGCTTATTGTCTCTGATTTCATGTCAGTCTTGGCATGTGGTAGCCATTCAATAACGAATGAATGTTATCTGATCTGGGTGGATTTTTATAGGGCAAGAAATGGGGGTACGCATGTGCATTTCAATTTGTACGGAACTCACGTGCATCGGGTTACCATGGCTGTTGCCGTGATACGTTTGGGCGATCGGTTTTATTGTCATCTGCTTTGTTTTTTATCATCAAATTTCAATTTTCTGGACAAGGTCATGTTAAATTTTAGAAACTTTGACAAAAATTACCCAGATATTTAAATGACATCTTTTCATGCAGTGTTACTTGGTGTGACGTTTCTTTTGCGGTTCAGTATGGTTATGAGTAAAACCATGATGATTGTTGTACTCGGACTAAGTGCCAACGACGAGTGTCGTGAACGTAAATAATTTTCTCATCTATTTATTTGCATGTGAAGTAATCTCCATTGTGTGTGGACAATCACAGCTGCGCAGAACAACCACACCGTCATAATAGAGGTATCATCTTCTAATATTCAAGCAAGCGACGATTGCAAGGCTGACTCAGTGACAGTTTACAATGGAAACGCTCAAATAGGTATTTGAACATTTTTGTTTTGTGTGTTTGCTTGTTGTTTAATGCCGCATTCAGCAATATTCCAGCTGTATGGCGGAATCCTGTACATAATCGGAGCTGGACAAGACAATCTAGTGATTGATACTATGAACAACTACCATGCCGTCGGGGTAAGCGGTCGGGTAGCCTAATGGTTAAAGCGTTCGCTCGTCACGCCGAAGAACCGGGTTCGATTCCCGACATGGGTACAATGTGTGAAGCCCATTTCTGGTGTCCCCCGCCGTGATATTGCTGGAATATTGCTAAAAGTGGCGTAAAACCATACTCACTCACTCATTTCACGATAACCATATTATTATTTTTCAAAAGAGGGTCATTGAAATTGGCGTTATGTTTTTACATGTAATAACATGATAATCAATAATAATGTATTTTTTATGTTTCCCTATTACCCAAATTCAATCTTTGTCTTTTACAGGGTTCACAATAATACGTCCATATGTTTCAGATGTTGCCATGTTTCGAGTAAAATTATTTGCCTGAATGCTTTTATCCAACCACGGACCTGTATTAAAAGCAATGTCAATATAATTATGTCAACCTTCCAGCCCGTGATACAATTATATTGATCAAACACACAGCAAACTTACTGTCAAACCGCTAATAACAAATTTACCCCCGGCGCTGTGGTATATAAGTATATTTATATTAAGATTGAGTGAGTGAGCATGGTTTTACGCCGCTTTTAGCAATATTCCAGCAATATTCCAGCAATATCACGGCAGGGGACACCAGAAATGGGCTTCAAACATTGTACCCATGTCGGGAATCGAACCCGGGTCTTCGGCGTAACGAGCGAACGCTATAACCACTAGGCTACCCGACCGCCCCATTTATATTAAGAAAGTATATGACTGTTAGATAGCTGTGATACTAAAATATAACATTAAATAGACAAGGTAAATATATATTTACTTGCATGGAGTACAACATTTAGTTTGTTCCAATATTTTACAACACGTATACCTCAATACATTACATCTTACAATTTCATATCTAAAACTGAAGGTGCATTGGCTGAAACATCTCCAAATGTTTATGTATGGGCGTTAAGAACTCATTTTTCGAGTCGATTCAAAAAATCGATTCTCAAAATTGTAAGGTACAGCGCGTGTCAATCATTGTCGTTCTGCTTGTGGAATATGTTTATTATGGATTATTTTACTTTGTTCAGCATCCCAAGTACTTGGCATCTCCTGCAAGACCTTCACTCCAAAGTACCAGAGTGGTTTAAATCAGGTGCTCGTTGTGTTTAAAACAGACGAGTCTATTGTTAAGAAGGGGTTTCGATTGACCTACAGATCGGTTCCACGTAAGCAATGTATTTAGTCTTTGTTGTTCCTTGCTCTATATTAATCTGATTCCATTCATTCAATAATAACAGATAATAGAAACTTTAATATTCGTGTGTATTTTTGAAGGAACAGAATCAAAGCAGATCGTTGTAATTTGTTTATAATGAATTATTTTTCAGAATCGGAATGCTTTCCTCAACGAACTGCCGATGGCATCATGCCATATTACATCGTTTCACCAGGCTACCCGAATGCTTACTTCAAGTACGTAGTTTATTTGCTTTCATGTACCATTTTATAGGGTAAAAAAGACAAAGGGGGGCTGTAAGTCAGTTGGATTTACCCCGCTTCAAACTTTATCTTACGTTATGTCATGACAAGCCAGCTTCATGTGCTAGGAAAGTGGTGAGACAGCGTTGGTTCAGTATGAAGCGCCGTAATTCGCTGTGACGTCAGAATGTCTAGCAATGTCGTGTTTTGGTTGAACTGCAGATTCACTTTACTACGGTGGCCCATGATGGGACATGATGTCTGTTTTTCAATATTTTAACATTTCATTTACTGTTATCATAACCTTTGGTAAATTAACACAATTTGTCATACAAATGTGATAAATTATGTTTAAAAACAACCGAAAACATGGAAAATGTACTTTCAAGTAGCTATTGAATCGCTGAAATGTGAAGCGAAAATGTCAAAAACTAAATGAAAATAATAATGAATAATATTTCCAGCGCGGGGTAAACTATTTACACCGCGGTGAAAAGTATTTTGACCTTTTCGTTTTTGTTTTTGACATTTTCATTTTAGTTTTAGCGATTCAATATCTACTTTATGCATGATTTATCACACATTTGTATGACAAATCGTGTTAATTTGCCAAAGGCTATGATAACAGTAAGTGAAATGTCAAAATATTGAAAAACGGTGTCCTCCCATTAGTCATACGGCCCATTAGTCATACGGGTTAAAACAACATATGGTATGGTTGACTGCACCAACAACTACCTTTGTAATACCCACAATTAAAGTGGAATGGTCCAAGAAACACAAAATTACAACTTTTAATACTTTTGATAATCTTTTAATACTCCTCAGCATAGCATATATATTCATCATAGCCTATATCATCAATTACCTATAATCGTATATGACATATATACATAAATAATCACATTAAGTAATCACTGTAGGTTAAATGATCATTAACGTAGCATCACATATTTACATTTTGAGTTTGCAGTTTCACATTTAGTGGTCAGTTAGATACAGATAACCAGCAGCATCCAGAAACTGAAGACTGGAGTTGGTCCCACAATCTGATGAGTCCGCTTTCCTTCTCGCGATACACTCGCTTTCTGCCTTGGGGAGCAGCACCAAAGTCAATTTGACGCATCTTGGCAGATTCAGACTTCTCACTCCTGCTTGATCAGTTCAACAAAACGATAAATGTTTGGATGATGATGTGGCAGAGACATGTTCAGTCGGTAGGAAGCCTTCCAGATTATTGTTCGTGCGAGGTCCAATGTTTCGGTGGTGATTCCATAGAGGGATGGGGAATCTAGCATCATCATCAACCCAAGTTGTTACAATATAATCATTAAATCCCTGAGCGTTGTCTAGTTCTGGCGTATCGTCCATGGCGTTGACCCGGGCATCTTGGACGTCAGCTTCTGGTAACAGAGCCAGGGATGATGCTCTTCTGACCCAGCGTCTGACCTCAGGATTTTCTTGGTATGGGACAGCTAACCCTTAGTCTTGTACTTTCCTCCAGATGGCTTGGGTGAAGTGAAAGTTACATCCTCTCACTCTGGCTGCAGGAAACTCAGTCTCGATAACAAGAGTGATATGCTAGAGTAAAAAAATAGACACTTTTATGTACTAGTTTGTGTTTTTTCATTAAATTGAGTAAACTCAATTTAACTCGGTAAAGAACAGTAAATAGTTTGAGATGAATCCTGTACTTGTTCCTTAAACATCATAGGTATTTATTTAAATAACATTAATTTGAATGTTTGAATTTCATGTATCATGCTCAAATAACTTCAATGTATATTACTTTAATAACATTCATGATTTCATTACCAAAGACTGTGTCATACTCAGTATAGATATATATGTTAGAGAATAAACTAATCCCAAGCTTTCTAATTAGTGGACTAATCCATTTTGACCAAAGGGTATATGCCTATTGTTGTTTTAACTAATCCCTCATTTGCTGTATAACTATTGGGAGTATGACAAATGGGCGTATGACTAATGGGACATGACCTGAAAAACAGACTTCATGTCCCTTATGGGCCACCGTACTTTGCAATTAGTCACATGACATTCTAAATGCTGATAGCTTCTGAAGTGACATATCTTTCAGCGTGTACAATTCTATAGAGGGGTCGCGGGTGGCCCTGTCGCCTAAGGCGCCGCGATTCGCTGTGAAGAGTTGCGTCCCTTGGGCACGCAAGAAACCTATGATTGTGGGTTCGAATCCCGGTTATGTTTCTAGGTTTGTCAGCACTTTACCCATGCTCGTGGGTTTCACCGAAGTGGTAAACGTTTGAGTCCTGCATCACTTCGGGCTCTCTTCTCACATTATAAACTGACACACCGCGATATAACTGTAACACTGTTAAAAGCGGCGTTAAACCAAACTCACTCACACACTTGCAATTTTATTCTATAGTGATCAATGCTATCGTGATCCAGAAAGTGGCGTTTATCAATTCTGCTTTAAAATTAAATGATATGTTAAGATTTACTGCGGACTGGAAAGTATATGTGCATATACATGTAACTACGCCATTTCTTTTGACAGGTATTTTCTCCGAGACACCAATATCTGGTAGACATCGGCCACTCCGCCAATGAAAAGTTTCGATCTCGTAATATGTAACCCTGGATTTACGGGATATATGTATGTGTACATGTGTGTTATCTTTTAAGCAACTTAAACTGCAGCTGGGAGATTCTAACACTGTTGGACGGCATTGAACTGGATGTTGTGTCATCAGATGTAGAAGGCCCTTACCCTGCTTGTGGACATGACATTATTACTGTCCGCTCGGGTAAGTATTGATCACATGTGGGTATGTGATCACTGGTCTCATTGAAGGTGGCTGCCATACTCTTTTGTTCTAAAACATGGAATTGGAAGCGGAATGGGATCCTAATGAATAATGCAAAAACCTGGATTTGGCATGCAACAACCGAAATATGAATAGGAAATATTTTAAGGCTTTCTGACACCTAATAAATGCATTCATGTATGTTTGTAGAATTTAGATTTCCCACAGACGAGAAGCTGGGACAATTCTGTGGTAGCACAAGCAACACAACCACGTTTGTTACACCTTCGCCTGGCATGACGGTAAACTTTACAACGAACAGTGCTGTAGTAAAACGTGGCTTCAGGCTGCGCTACCGGGGCTTTTCGGGGACAGGTAGGTAACTGCTACTTACAACAAGTGAGAGTGAGTAAGTAAGCAGTATTTGAGTTATCATGGTGTGTCAGCTTGATGGGAGTGGAAAGTCACAAACACATACAAAGGCAAGTCAATTGTTCATTTAAAAAACACGTATATATATGGTCAAGTCAACGTAGGGAATTTCATCGGACAAGTTTTGTCAGTGATGCGTCAAATTTGGACATGTCCTCCACATGTTTACCATAAAACTTTTTGAAAGCCTTACTGTGGCCTTGAATGTTGTAACCTTGATCAAACAACTTCTGAACAAGATTCGTATGACGCTCTTTGAAATCTTGGAAGAAAGAGCATGCTCGATTTCATGCTCGATTTTATATCTAAGTTGCGAAATGTAAACACCAAGCACAGTGAGAACATCTGAGATTTAAACCCAAGAACTTTCGTTTCTTGGACACCGCAGAGCCAATTCCGCCGCCTTAGACGACAGGGCCACCCGTGTACTCACACTGCATTGGAAACTTGGTTTAAACCAATAAATGTTAAGTCCTGGGCCCACTCGCACAAAGCGATCTTAGCGCTACGACTATCATAAGCCTATGTTAACGATCATCTTAGCTCTAAGATCGCTTTGTGCAAGCGGGCCCAGATATGCAAAACTCGGATATATTTAACAACGCGTATTGCACTTGTGTACAGTTCTACAATGTTTTTGCATTTCCTTTATTTTCAGGACCAACGACACCACCACCGCCGCCGCTTCCCTGTGGCAACTCTAGCTACACCGTCACTACAACTTCAACAAAACATTTTCTGATATCCCCAGGATACACTCACGGCTACAGCGGGTTCGTTTTTCACGTGGGGCCGCTTTTGCGTAAATCTTGGAATTAAAATATATTAAGGTTGTTCCTATCGCATCTTGGTAATTCTCACATTCCAATATTGTACAAGATTTCGTTGAATTGTCTCTATTCGTCAATTATCTATTGAGCGCTAAGAAATAATCCTCGGTGAGTCAGTTGGGTTTAACACGCTTTTAACAGTTTTCCAGTTATTTTACGGCTTGTCAGCTTTGATGTGAGGAAAGCCCAAAGTGATGCAGATCTCTGACATCTTCCACTTTGGTGAACACCATAAGCACCCGTATGGTGCTGACAAACCTGGAAACATAATTGGGACGAACCGAACAATCATAGGTTTCTGACGTGCCCAAGGGACGCAACTCTACACAGCGCATTGCGGTTCCTCTGACAAACACAAATGGTGCTGACAAACCTGGAAACATAATTGGGACGAAGTAATCAAACATTGAACTGGTCAGCCGGCCCCAGCGACGCTACCAGACAGTGTACCGAACTTCCGTCGATATACCCGGTAGACAGCCGGTATCAACATGTAGTAGTTTAGCTGAGAAATGCAGTAACGCCGTAACGAGATTTAGCCGCGACCATACTAAACTGTCAGTTACAGGGCCGAAGATATCTTTATATTTTATTTATAAAATCTTTGAATATGATAGTATTAAAATTGTACGGAACAGATCTTAATTTGTTGATCCAATGATTGTACGGAACACCGCCATGGTACTATCATTGTCGTGGAGGTATATAAGGAAACAATTTGCAGATCCACAATGCTTGCTATTTAAACCGACACGTGTTGCTTACTGTTATTTGATTTCATCTGTCAATTTACTCCATCCAAATTAAATGTCAAATTCAAAATACTTATCTATTTAAATACTTATCTTGAGATTAATTGTTAAGTGAGTGAGTTGGGTTTCACGCCGCTTCAGTATTCCAGTCATATCTCGGCGTGTCAGCTTAATGTGAGAAGAGAGCCCGAAGTGATGCAGGTCTCAGACGTTTACCACTTCGGTGAAACCCACGAGCACAGGTATTGCGCTGACAAACCTAGAACCATAATTGGGGCGAACCGAGATTCGAACCTCTTAATCGTAGGTTTCTGGCGTGCCCAAGGGACGCAACTCTGCACAGCGAATCGCGGCGCCTTAGACGACTGGGCCATCCTTGCCCCCTAATTGTTAGGTTCTCTTTGGATTGTCAATATATGTGTCATTTGTGTTTCTTGACAGGAGAGAGAACTGTTCCTACACCATCATCGGGCCATCCAACACCATGATCCACGTCAAGGTTACAGATTCTAGCCTTTCATCGGGGTCGTTGTGTGAAGGAGTCTACGTAAAGGCTTATGATGGTGAGAGTTTAACCCACAACGTTGCGGCCTGTATTTCAGATGTGCTAAGAAACGTTCAATGCATGTAATTAACTTGCCTATTCTAACATGTGTTATATAACTTTAACCAAGATATATAAAATGTCAAAACCAGAAACTAACCAGACTCGATCCCCATGATGACGTGTACAAATGGCTATCAAACGGATGAGGGGATACGGTGTCCGCAGTTGACCAATATATTTAGGTCATCAGGGCCCACTTGCACAAAGCGATCTTAGCGCTAAGGTGATCGTAACTCCTATACTTTAACGTAGGCTTACGATAGTCTTTTTGCTAATATCGCTTTGTGCAAGTGGCCCCCGGGATATAATGGTGTACAGATTTTTCAGAGCACTATAATGATTTGTAGACAATCTTTAGTTGCAGAACAGCGCTATTAATCCCACATTACATACTGGCAGACTGTTCCAACGGTTCGATCGGTGGACACCAGTAGTGACAGACAGAAACATTCATGAACGATGAACGGACAAAGAAACTAGTATTCGTACCCCGACGGTTTAAACGTTTTCTTATGTCTACATTCACTATAACTATTACTTGCACGATATTGGCTAATTGTTTTTATGTCACTGAGGTATAAACTTAAAAGCTATATTTTTCTACCCTGGCGCTGTCCATCACCATGTCGGCACCCCAAGTCGCCTTCAGTGCTCCTCAATATCCTTGGTTTGTCAACATCACATATGTGTGTTCGTGGAATTCACAAACAAATGTCATATTGGTTTTATATTTATCCAACATTAGTTAAGGTATCGGGAATTGACTGACACACACTTAAATGTACTATTAACCCTTATGTCACGCGTCATTGTTCAAAGGCATGTGTTTTCGTTTCGTTATCACAGGTGACACGTTGGTGACAGTGTGGTGCTCCAAGCAAAGACCGGAATTCCAGACAAAAAACAATGAACTGAAATTGAGATTCGCGACAGATGGCTTAACACCGTATAAAGGCTTTAATCTTACATACTTTGCCACATCAGGTAAACCTGAGGTATCCCCAGCTGTACATACCACAACGTTCAACGCACTGGAGTTTTGTTTCTTCTTCTTTTTTCATTATGTGGATGCAGTTGTTAGATGTTAGTTTTGGGGTGTTTTTTTTAGTTTATTGTTGGGTTTTGTTTTTTGTTTTTTGGTTGTTTTTTTGTGTGTTTTTTTGGTTTGGGTTTTGGGGGTTTTTTGGGTTTTTTTTGTTTGTTTTTGTTTTTTGTTTTGTTTTGTTTTTGGGTCGGGGCTGGGGGGAGGGCCTAGATTACTTTGTTTTTGTTTCGGGTTGGGGGTAGTGGTATTTTTGTTATTTGGAGGGGTGGGGGGATGGTGTTGGGGGTGTTATTAATTCCAAATCTGTTCTTATTACGTGTACTTTTTATAACCCATACCATCAGAACAACATCTCACTGAATAAACTAAACTGCCAAGCAGACGAAAGTAAATGTATGCACCCACGTTTGAAAGTGGCTTAAATGAAACAAACAAGAAATGGTTAGTCGATGATGATGTATTTGATACGAGTATCAAACATTTGTAATTGTCTTTGCCAAGTCTAATTTGCAAGTGTATGCGTTCTTGTGCCTGGCATATGTTCCACTTATGAAGTCACCCTTCCGCCATGATGTTGCTAGAATATTTTAAAATGCGACGTAAAACAGCACTCCTTCCTTATTGAGATTCTACAGTATCTATACCAACGTTCCCAACAGGGCAAATACTGTGTCCCCGAAAACGTATTGATACCTATAAAAGCCCCTCTTCCAAGCTATCAAAGATCACACTCACTATATTCACACATAACCTTGTACTTTTTTCCAGATCCGTACAAATGCGAAAATCAGTTAGTAGCTACAAGGGCGATACAACTTTTCTCATCACCAAATTTCCCGCTTCAGTATCAGAAGTATGATGTTTTTAATGATTTTGACATTAACAGTTTTTGCAACCAACATTTATAAGTTCCACCCTGTTTCTTCGCATACATAAGTATAATGCTATTAATAACAAAATGCCTAAATCTAA
This sequence comes from Haliotis cracherodii, assembly GCF_022045235.1. Lineage (NCBI taxonomy): Eukaryota > Metazoa > Mollusca > Gastropoda > Lepetellida > Haliotidae > Haliotis > Haliotis cracherodii. The sequence continues at coordinate 13,688,616 of NW_027266264.1, forward strand.
GCGAATAATTGTCCATGTTTCATTGATTAATACTTATTAATGTGTGACACACTTTTCTGGCTTCCATCGTCGTATATCACGGCATATTGCTATAAATACGACGAAACCAGACTCACTCGCTGGAATTGATTCAATCTAATAAATACTTTACCTCTCTTTCAGCAACGAGGACTGCATCTGGGCGATATCAACATCTGAGAAAAACATAAAGCTTACCGTTGAGGTTTTGAGGCTGCAGGGAGGAACTGGTTGCCCATATGATTATGTAGCAATTTATGATGGTGAGAGTGTTTCACAATCAACACACCCGGTTTTGTTTTTACTTCAATCAACACACCCGGTTTTGTTTTTACTTCACTTCTAAATTTCGACATTAATGCGTGAACGACCAAACATATCCTATTTCACTGATCATTTGTAAAATATTATTTCTTTTTAGGGACTGAATGTTTGCTTAAGTTAGGTAAGACGCTAAAAGGGAACCAGAATATGCATGACTATGGCCCCGTTCAACAAAGCGAACATAAGGCCACGACTGGCGCAGGTCTATGTATAAGAGTTACGTTCGTCTTAGCGCTACGTCCGCTTTGTTGAACAGGGCACAGGCTTCGAACTCATACTTTCCAACTTACAACTGCTTATTACCCAGCACAAATGAGATTCGTCGATTTCGAAGATGGATGTAAATATTCTTTTTGTTGGCATTCTTTAAATCCAAAGGGCACTCTGGAACATCTTAATAAGTGTCCCGTGCTACAATTAAAAAGGAAAATATCCCTGTGATCTGTACTGTATAACGACTCATACAGCGAGAACCTTACGTTGTTTTGTGAAGACTCTTGTTCAGTTCTTGCGTGATATAACCAGAGTTTATTCCGCCTCCGTGGTCTAATGGTAGAGCGTCCGCCCGGAGAGCGGAAGGTCCGGGGTTCGATCCCCAGCCGCGTCATACCAAAAGACGTTAAAAGATGGTTCTTGTTGTTACCCTGTCTGGCGCTCGGCATTAAGGGGCTAAAACAAGGACTGGTCGGCTCGGAGTCAGTATACTGTGTCTGAGTGGGTTATTCATGTTAAACTGCGGCATGGTATCTCAGTGAGCTGGCACTATAAATCGGCATCAGTCCGGACTATTACAAGCAGCCACACACATACACGTGCATGCACGTCGCTATATAAGTGCAATAATCTTGGACGCGACGTTAACCCCATTTCACCTCACCTCACCTCACCAGAGTTATTCCCGAATTAGGAGGCGACTAATACGATCGGGTGGTGAGGTTCGCTGACTTGATTGATGCATGTCATCAAATCCAAATGGCCTATATCGATCTTCAAGGTGTCAACCACCGGATTGTCTGGTCCATTCTCGATATTTACAGACCACCGTCATACAGCTGGATAATTGCTGACTGCGGCGTTAAACAACATACGCAATTCGTGAATAGGTGGCCGATACTTATGGTTTATGTTATTGGTTTATGATGATACATGGAACTGGCATGTCTACAGGTTCCACGACTTCGAGCCTGGTCATTGGCAGACTCTGTTTCATGGATACACCAACTCTAACAAGCTCCGGATCAGATGTTCTTGTGCGTTTCCACTCCGATGATTCCCTTTCTTTTGCCGGATTTCAGATGAGCTACACTGGTGGAAGTTACTCAAGTAGGTTGATTTGTGGTATTGCGAACTCAATTCTATTAGGGCTGGGGCGGGTAACTCGGGTGTTCGGGTCGGGTGGGTCCTGAGTAGGATCCGGGTACCCACAGGACTACCAGGACCTGTGGTTAGTCACTTGATATATTGTTTAATGACAAACACTAATTGGAGCTCAGTGGTTACACTACAAATGTAATGTTCCCATTTCTGTATAATGATGCACACATTCCTTTTGACTTGTATATGTTTCAGTAAAGATAAAGCTTCAGTCAACTTCAGTGTACGCATGATTTGATCGTTTCATAAGAGACTATATAATCTATTATATGGTCTTCGGTTTCATACATGTATCTGAACAGTTTTTGCCAGGGCTACAGTTAAACTATTTCCAATTAGACATTGTGTTCCCAACGCTTGAGACATACAATGGATACCCGGGTAGGGGCGGGTAATAGGGGGTTGGGTACCAGGTAGTACATTTGGACTCGTCCCAGCCCTACATTCTATATGTTCATAGGGTATTCACGCTTGCTTCACTTACATAGCTACGCGCATGCGTGTGTATGATACTGCTTGTACTAGTCCGGACTAATGCCGGATTGACAGTGCTAGCCTACTGAGACACCATGCCGCAGTTTATCATGGATTCCCATTCAGATATTAAAGTGACCCCGAGCCTTGTTTTATGCCCTTTAAGCATTGTAAAAACAAGTACCATATTTTGGTATGACATGGTCAAGTGAGTGAGTGAGTTAATGCTTTACGTCACATCGGCAATATTTCAGCCATATCGTGACATGGTCAAGAGATCGACCCGCCGAAATTCCTCATGTACACGAAAAACCTACAAGTGTTAATAAAACAACGGGGGTATTATTAACACACATAACAATTGAATGGATTACAGTAAACTACGGTTATAACGAACTCAAAGGGACTACTAGTTTTAGTTCGTTATAACCGTAATTCGTTATAAGCATATATACAGCAAAACTACAGCAAATAGTCGGGACTAAAAAGTTAGTTCGTAATATCCGTCAGTTCGTTATAAGCGTGTTCGTTATAACCGTAGTTTACTTTAAATGTATATATATATGTATATTTCAAAATATATTTAACCTTAACAAATAAGTATTAATATATCCATCAGACTGTGGCGACAACAACCTCATCGCTCCAATCTTCGGTGTCGGTCATATCAAATCGCCAAGATATCCAAATAATTATCCAAGGTAATATTTTAGTTGATCATGATGTGCATGTATGCATTCTAAAATGGATAGAATTATCATAAAACGGTCCACACATGATCAACAGGCAATGCTAGGGTCTCTATATTTTGATAATGCCCTCATTGTGCGTGATTGAGTGAGTGCCTGACTGTATCAATTGGCGTGATTGAGTGAGTGCCTGACTGTATCGATTGGCGTGATTGAGTGATTGCTTGACTCTATAGACTGGCGTGATTGAGTGAGTGCCTGAATGTATCGATTGGCGTGATTGAGTGAGTGCCTGACTGTATCGACTGACGTGATTGAGTGATTGCTAACTGTATAGACTGGCGTGATTGAGTGAGTGCCTGACTGTATCGACTGACGTGATTGAGTGATTGCTAACTGTATAGAATGGCGTGATTGAGTGATTGCATCACTGTATCGACTGACGTGATTGAGTGATTGCTAACTGTATAGACTGGCGTGATTGAGTGAGTGCCTGACTGTATCGACTGACGTGATTGAGTGATTGCTAACTGTATAGACTGGCGTGATTGAGTGAGTGCCTGACTGTATCGACTGACGTGATTGAGTGATTGCTAACTGTATAGACTGGCGTGATTGAGTGATTGCATCACTGTATAGACTAGCGTGATTGAGTGAGTGCCTCACTGAAAAGACTGGCGTGTGTGAGTGCCTGACTGCTTCGACTGTCGTGATTGAGTGATTGCCTGACTGTATCGTCTGGCGTGATTGAGTGATTGCTTACGAACACACTGACGATATGTGTATTGAATTTCGTGCATATATTCAGAAGCATATAGCAGAGATTACAAATGGTGGATGAATCGAGCAAACTGGCAAGATGCAGGCCTTACCCTTGCAACGTTTTGGTGCACATATTTCCATGCCGGTGTCAGCACCCATCATTGTACTGTCAATCATCGCATCATCATTTACAACATCAACCAATTTTCAGAAATTGAACTTCGAAAATGTCACAAAATGGCCTCCCTCCGATATTGACGTAAACTATTGCATGTCGTATTCTGGACCAGCTCCACTCTGTGTGTGCGTGCGTGCGTGCGTGCGTGCGTGCGTGCGTGCGTGCGTGCGTGCGTGCATGCGTGCGTGCGTGCATGCGTGCGTGCTCGCGCGCGTGCACAATATAGTGCAATCATTCATGTGTACATACACTCCTCATATAAGTTTATGATTAAATTTATTTTTATGTTACCGTGTATCGTCGACCACCCCCATGGTAGTAATAACATGTTAAAGGGATTCTTTGTTATCATTTGTATGTGTTGCAATTTTGTATCTCTCTTTACAGCAATACAGAATGTGTATGGGCAATCCACACTGACAACGAAGATTTTGTTATAACCCTTGGCGCTCAAAACTCCTCTATTGAGTACAGCAATGGTTGTATGAAAGATTATGTGGAAGTCTTTGATGGTAAACGCTTTATATATATACACAATATCTATAAAAGTGACAAAACCCTTTCCATAATCATTGGCACCATTGTACGATTCCGCCTATGCAGGTATCATCAGCATTTTTTATGGATCATTTAAAAATTGTGAAGATAACTCGTCTTTGCGAAAAGTCATAAACGCACGCAAAGGGAAGGCAAGTATCACCTTAAGAAATACGGCAACATTGGTACAAGTCAAAATTGCATCGGATTTCATGTTGGTCACTAAAGTGTCAAATTTGAAAATGTCCTCCACATGTTTACCACAAAACATTTTGAAGACTTTTCTGCGACATTGTATCATGTAACCCTGACAAAGAATTGTTGACCAAGAGTTGTATGACGCGCTTTGAAATATTCGTAGAAATAGCATTCCCGATTGGTCCTCAAACGTTGTGAAATGTAGACACCAAAGGCTGAATCTGGGGCAATAATTCTCCAGATGAAGGGAACTTTGACTTTGGTCTTTGAGGATAGGAAACAAACCGATAGATCTGCTGCATGACATTCTGGAACCAATGGCCGCCAATCTTATTTATTCCGGTTATTTGTGGCTTGTACATTTTTGACAGTGATTTATTTGATTTTGGGAAGGTAAATGGCTTTTTTAAATCTTTCATATCTATTTCATATATTTTGTTTATACATAAACTTAATCTGTGCTACATTGCTAACTGTTTAACAGTGCTTTGGTGGAAGACTTTTGATACTATGTATGGTATGTAAGTAACGTATTGTCATCGCTTTGCATGATCCTATAGAAATTAATCACAAGTTATAAAAGAACTCCTGTCAGGAAGTATTAAATGCAGGAAACCAATACAGATATGCTTTTCAGAAGACAACGAGTCCTACACAACGACTGGATGTATTCTATGCACACACGATTCCACTCGCCAAATTTCTGTTGCTCTAGGTGCAAGTACTTCGTCACCATCACTGGGGAAATTTTGCGGGACTCAGAAACCACTGTATCAAAGCTCTGGAAGCTATATGACAGTAAAGTTCCATTCAAATGGCGTCAGCAATGACAAGGGATTCTACATCATATACAGTGCTTATTTATCATCCTCGTGTACGTATTTATGCGATAGTTGTTTGGATTTGTTTGTTTGTTGTTTAACGCCGCACTCATAAATATTCTAGTTGTTTGAAAGAGATGACATGTCATTATACGAGAGTGAGTGAGTGTGATATGGGAGGAATGCCCGAATTGTCGCAAAATGTTAACCACCGTTGAAGCCTACGATCACGAACATATTCAGGGCGAATTATTCATTAATGATTAACGAATTACATCATTCTAGGATTCGAATCCACAATCTTATGTCTCTGGTATGCCTAAGGAACGCAATTCTGCAAATTGCATTGCGGCGACTAAGACAACAGGGCCACCCTGCGTCCTATTTCCATATCTAATCGGAACTAAAGAATAAGCTACGAAGGATAGACGATTCATTGTTTTAAGTTGCGTCCCATGGTTCGAATTCTAGATTCGATACTATTATAATAGGGTATGTAAGACCACGTCTTTCAAAGTATATTTATATCTTCCACTTTTTAATCGTAGCATATATGTTCTTTTAATGTTTGGCTAAATTTTGTCAGTCGTCGCTAACAACTGGAGGGATGATGTAAATCCGACTGGGGTCCATGCAGGTAGCAAAAGTACTGTAAGTCCCCATGGTCCCCAGCGCGGTGATCAACCTTCAGTTGGTGGCGATCTATAGCCCGTTTTTATAATGTGTTGTCAAATGATTCTGTTAGTTATCTCTTTTAACATATTCAAACTAGTTTTAAGACAGTCTGTGATATGCTAGTTTTTATACTGCCCTTCGTCGGCAGAATTTTGTACTACTTAATATATATTGTTAATGTCAATTTTGTTTCGTCACGATATGGCTGAAATATTGCCGATGTGACGTTAAGCTTTAACTCACTCACTCACTATTATAATATTTGCATGTCAGTAGTTCACCAATGCTCAAAGATTTCACGAAAGTGAACAACACTTAAGTACTGCGTTACCATGGGTTTCTCCATCATAACTGCTGATGTGCGTTTACGGAAGCGTAGTAGGGCCACGATGATTTTTTCCTAAGTATTTCCTACGTAGGAATTCGTATCTCCTACGTAGGACTTATTATCTCCTACCTAGGACTTATTATCTCCTACGTAGGACTTACTATCTCCTACGTAGGCTTTACTATCTCCTATGTAGGAGTCCCTAGTATGGTGATCTACCATCAGTTGCTGGTGATCTATAGCCTGTTTTTAAAATGTAATGTATATGTATAGTGCTATTGATTTTATTATTACATACTAGTTTTAAATTTTATTGCTGTGATACGTCTAGTTGTTTTACTGTCCCTCGTTGGCAGGTTTTTACATCCGTTTCATTATATGTATTATATTTCACTTTTGATAGTCACGATATGGCTGAAATATTGTAACTCACTCACTCACTCACTCCTACGTAGGACTTACTATCTCCTACGTAGGAGACAGTAAGTCCTACGTAGGAGAAACAGTCATACGTAGGAGATAGTTATTCTAGTCCATACTAAGTCCTACGTAGGAGATAGTAAGTCCTACGTAGGAGATAGTTAGTCCTACGTAGGAGATAGTTAGTCCTACGTAGGAGACAGTGATCTAAGGTCATACTAAGTCCTACGTAGGAGATAGTAAGTCCTACGTAGGAGATAGTAAGTCCTACATAGGACATAGTAAGTTCATACTAAGATACTTAATTCACCGTGGCCCAAGGGTATCGTAAGTCCCTGTCATTCACGGAATATTTCCATTTACTACGCTTTTAAACGTAGAATTTCTGTCATTTTAATTGTGACTAAAATTATGTACAATCGCCAGCGACTGAAGGGATGATGTAAATCCTGCTAGGGTCCATGCAGGTAGCAAAGGTACTGTAAGTCCCCATGGTCCCTAGTATGGTGATCTACCTTCAGTTGCTGGCGATCTATAGCCTGTTTTTAAAATGTAATGTATATGTATAGTGCTATTGCTTTTATTATTACATACTAGTTTAAAAATTTTATTGCTGTGATACGTCTAGTTGTTTTACAGTCCCTCGTTGGCAGGTTTTTACATCCGTTTCAATATATGTATTATATTTAACTTTTGATAGTCACGATATTGCTGAAATATTGCCGATGTGACTTAAAATTTTAACTCACTCACTCACTCACTCACTCACCGTGGCCCTACTACGCTCCCGTAGGCGTATGATTTACGTAGAGAAAGTATGGATCTTATTACATTTTTCATTTTTTTAACAGCATCAAACATAGGAGTAATAGCTGGTGGAAGTGTCGGCGGAGTGGTCTTCCTGGTGGTAGTGGTCGCCGGTGGGTGTTTCTTCAGACGGAGAAGACTAAGACTAATGCCACAAAGACTTGTTGAAGAACGTTAGTAACTAGTTGAACACACAGTGCCATTTAGAAAGTGGTCAAATGTAAGATATAATGTATTCGGGATAACACTTTCTTAGTAAAGTAAAGGTTCTCGTACTTTTTTGGGTTGAGTCCCATCCGGGATTCGAACACACACCGTGGAAGCCTCAGTGGCTGAGTGGGTTAGATCGCCGACTTTGTGTGCTGGCGATTAGGTGCCTCACACTGGTAGTGTGGGTTCGAATCCCGGATGGGACTCAACCCCAAAATCTGTATTTTACTAAGAAAGTGTTATCTCAAATTTAACTTTTGTTATATAAGTTACTCTTGTTTTCATTCGTATTTCTAATATCATTACGTGCGCATTTTGAACTGGCATGTGAACCCCGGTCGAAGGGAGGTAACTCTACGCTCCACTGTGAACGCGTCTCATAAACATCAGCTCTTATATCACGATACGGTGCCTCTCTGCGGGAAGATCTGACGCTCCTCCATTCGTTTCACGTCAGGTTCTCGTCAGCCAATCAGCGCCGAGGTTTCAAAATTCATGGCACGACTGAGCAAAGCTTCACACAAGCACACATGTATATGAAGTCGGTCTGTCGAAAACGAAAAAAATCGAGGAAATCCGAATGCAAAAACAATTTAACGTTTGTATTACGTTTGTCCCAGCATCAATGGTGTAAATGCAGTTTTAAATTCAAAACATTTAATTATAACTGATGAGATTGACTCATAGAAAATATAGAATCGATATTTTGTGAATCAGAATTTACCTGATGGTGTTATACATTAATAGCAAGTATTAACAAGATAACATTAATCCAGAGGATTAACGATGCGCAGAGAAATGTTCTGGCATGCCTACCCGTTGGTACAAGTATCTATACTGTCAAAAAGCGCACATGTGTGACCCAGAAGGTAAAACAAATAGTAATTTGAATGTTGTTCCTTCAGATTTAGGAATGAGAATATGACACATTTCCGTTTAAATATTTATGTAATATAAAAGTAGAATACAGGATATTATGAAAACAAAACGGGTAATATGTTTTCACAACGACTTCCTGAAACGTTTTTTATTGGTATTACATGATTCTGTTGACATTGAGAGAGAGGTAACGTTATTAATATTTTCATAATTAATCTTTTCAAGGTAATAGTTTCATTGTTGTAATATTATTTTATATGAGTGAGTGAGTGAGTTTGGTTTTACGCCGCTTTTTGCAATATTCCAGCAATATCACGGCGGGGGACACCAGAAATGGGCTATTTTATATGAACGAGATCAGTGGAGACATTGTTAAATTTGAAACCCAAAGCGTTGTGAGTGCGTAGTTTTTTAACCATGCACCATGCTTCTCCATGAGTTACCTCCTTCATGCTTAGCGTACTGTATGTTTACTCCTGTAGGCTGACACGTCAATTATTCACGCTGTCCAAAAGTGCTAATACCTCGCTTCACGGAAACTGGGTCAATGTTTCCCGCACAGCGATATGCTCGACAGTGAGTGAGTGAGTGGGGTTTTACGCCGCTTTTAGCAATATTCCAGCAATATCACGGCGGGGGACACCAGAAATGGGCTTCACACATTGTATCCATGTCGGGAATCGAACCAGGGTCTTCGGCGTGACGAGCGAACGCTTTAACCACTAGGCTACCCGACCGTCCCACTCTCGACAGACAGACACGGAAATGGTGCAGCGTTTCACCGCAGCGAAATACTCTTTGGGGAAAAGGTCGGACAGAGCTACCCTTGGACTTTGCCCTTCGCCTCCAAGCGGCTGCAAGCGAGAAGCGAAAGCGCCCTTGGTCAGGCAAACCGGTCTAGGGTATAGCATGCCTCCATACGATGATTGTGCCCGACTAACATAAACTGGTTCAGTGTCATAATTTACAGTTAGGAATATTTTAAACATGTTATCATAATGATTTATGTATTTCGTATGTGCGCATTTAATTATACATATGTGAGAGAAAGATCAAGTTTCTTTTAAAAGTTTGTTTACATCTTTCAAACATCTTTCATCCCCATGTAACTTTCTCAAATCAAAAACAAATGAATAAATTACAAGCGTTGCTATTTATTACTTTTTTCTTTCTGTTTGACACAAACATATTTTCTGGAAAAATTCTGTTCACTCGGCAATATTCCAGCAATATGACGATTGTCTGTAAACAATCGAGTCTAGATTACACAATCCAGTGATTAACATCATTAGCATAAATCTACGCAATGTGGATACGATGACATGCATCAACCAAGTCAGCGAGCCTGACCACCCGATCCCGTTAGTCGCCTCCTACGATAAAGATGGCTTGCTGAAGATCAATTATGATCCGTATCCTTTTTCATGACCCACCAACAGCGCCAGAATATTAAATGCTCGGCCCCAAAAGGCCCCTTAGTCAATTACAAACAACAGTTCTTACCACGAAGCATACCAACTCCCAAGTTATGAATGAGGTGTGCTATCTATAGCTTGTAGGCGGGCTAACGTAGCATGCATACCTTCAGTTGCACAATGTCGTCTCTGATAGGAGAAAATGTCACGTTATCAGTGACGTCACACAAAGACGTGACAACCGAGCTATGGTTCTTTAACTGGGGCAAAGTCTATGTTGAGTTCTGACGAGCAAACTGGCTACACAATGTTGATACTTACGCTGATCTCAACGTTGTCGTTGATGAGCAACATCTACGCCGAATTCAACAACACTGCAGGTAGGGCATTGATTGAATCTTCATTTAACGATCATAAACGACTTCTCACACAATCCTGACCCCCGACATTATAATGTAAACACTAGCTAAGTTAAATGTGTTTGGGGAAGTATAGGTACAGTTTATCATAAATGACACTAGTGACTATTCCCCTATCACGTATTAACATCACCATATATGATGATTGTTATTAACTATAGATGAGTCATAGTACATTGCAATGCACAAGCAAGCTGTGTGCGTATTTTTTGCATAACTCTGAAGACATACACTCCTCAAAAAAAGAAACGCACAGGTAGATTTTCAGTAAATTTATTACACCTAATGAAGACGATATATTTAATGTATATCATAGATATGAAATTTTGGAGCTCGATTGGCACATGTCGCTGTACAAAGGCATTGAAAACTGTTCATTGTCATATCACATGAGGCCACTAGGTTGCACTGAACTAATTATCTCGTGTGACCGTCCCGGGCAGCAATCACGGCTCTGCCTCTCCTCGGCACTGACTGGATAAGTGTATGAATTCTGTCCAGCGGAATTCTGCGCCATTCTGCTTGTAACGCGTTGACCAGTTGTGGGAGTGTCTGCGGCGTGTTCTGACGTTGACGTACACGTCGATCGAGTTCATCCCAGGGGTGTTCGATTGGGTTGAGATCTGGAGATCTCGACGGCCACGGCAGGGCGTTGATGTTGCCATTTTGAAGGTAGACCACCGTGACACGAGCTGTGTGCGGTTGAGCGTTGTCCTGTTGAAACAGCTCCCTCTGGCGATCAATGACTGGAAGAGGATGAGGTTAAAGAATGCATGTAGCGATTTGCTGTCAAGTTTCCCTGAACCACAACCAAGTCAGATCTCGTGATGTAGGATATGCCCCCAACTCCATGACACTACCACCACCGAATTTGTCGAATTCACGTACACAATATGGGGCAAAACGCTCATTTCGACGACTATAAACACGTTGTCTTCCGTCTCGTCGGTGAAGAAGAAAACGTGATTCTTTGATAAACCACACTCGTCTCCAGTTTCTCAAATTCCAAGGCTGTAAGGTATGGCTCCAACGCACGCATCGCTGTCGATGGATCTATTGCAAAACAGGGACGATAACTGGTCTTCTGGGTCGGATTCCAGCCTCGCGAAGATGATTCCTGACAGTCTGGTCCGATATCCTCCTCAAACCCGGGATGCGTCCTGCAGTCTCCGTAGCTGTTTGGCATTGCGATGACGTAGGTGGAACAGTCGAATGTAGCGATCCTGTGCAGTGGTGGTAACTCCTGGTCGGCCTGTTCTCGGACGGTGGGGTGGGGTGAAATTGGGTTTAACGTCGCGTTCACTTATATAGCGACGTGCATGCACGTACATGTGTGTCTGTGTGGCTGCTTGTACAAGTCCGGACTGATGCCGCTTTATAGTGCTAGCTCACTGAGATATCATGCCGCAGTTTAACATGAATACTCCACTCAGACACAGTATACTGACTCCGAGCCGACCAGTCCTTGTTTTAGCCCCTTAATGCCGAGTGCCAGACAGGGAAACAAACAAGTACCATCTTTTAACGTCTTTTTGTATGACGCGGCCGGGGATCGAACCCCGGACCTTCTGCTCTCCGGGCGGACGCTCTTCCACAAGACCACGAGGGCGGTCTCTCGGACGGCCTGCAGTGGAATTAAACTGTGTTTATCGGCCCCAAAGGCGGCAAATGATGCTGTGATGGACGTTGAAGTGGCGTGCAACAGAAGACTGCGATTCCCCTCGGCAACGCTGAGTCTCGGCATTTCGAACTTTAAACAATTGGACAATTGAATGACAAATTAATGGCTTGCCTTTTTATAGCCACTACCACGAGTTACGAATGTCATAACCTGCACGTGCATTTGGCTTTACTGTTTTCCTCCATGACATTTTTTAACAAGTGTGAAAACAATGCCGTTTAAGACATTGCAAATCGACAATGACTGCGTTTTGACGCACCGTTTGTCGAATATCAGGCCACCAACATTTTCCAATAACATATATCCAATTTACATACCGGATTTTTTTGTGCAGTCAGGTTCATGAACTACATACTACCTGTGCGTTTCTATTTTTGAAGAGCGTACTTGTCACTCTGTACACAACATACTAAGTCAACAAAGACCAGTGTCACTTGATGTCGTTGGAATACGAATGTGGGTCAAAAGATCCTCAAACAGACTTTCCTTTTCAAGCTACTGTAGGTGTATATATCTAATAAGCAATGCAAATTACGAGGCTGTTGACCATAAATTGTTAAAAAAGGACAAGCATTAGTTACCTTTTGGCAACATTTGAATTTTGAACGACGATTGTTTTTTATGACTTCAACCTTCAGCCCACGTATTCAAACACAAGTATGTTTTATATTTTGGTTTCAAATGTATGGTTCTGGATAATACAAATAAAACAAATATATGAACTTAACATTTCAGTGATCCATTGATATAACTGCCGCCTCTGTTTTGCGTTTCCGCAGATAGCCGAAATGTGAATATTCCTTTGCGTGGAAGTTTCAAACTGACTTGAAGACATGACAATGTTATGGGTATTAACAACAACTTATCTTTATTGTTTGTAACAACGTGACAGGACTACTTCTCTTGCCCTTCATCAGCTGACTACTGTTACGTAGCTCTTCCTAGTTTATCATTTTCGAATACTGGTATAACCTTGCAACATTAGATGGTAACACCAAAACACGTGGTAGCACTGGCATGGACCCATACACGATACTTCGACTTTAAATGTCGACGAAACCAAACTGAATCCTTTTATCCTGTGATAAAATAATTACATATTACATCGATACAGAAGGAAACGTACGGCAATGAAAATATGTATTTATGTAACCGTTTCGGTCAATGGAAACACTGACATAAAACCATTATCATCTCTGATTATTATCCCCATTGGTTTCTGTCATACTCGTTTAAGACTCGTGTAAGATTAAAATCTCTGCTGGTTAATCTTTCAAGTTTACCTTAATATTAAAGCATTATCATCTCTGATTGTTATCCCTTATAATGGTCTTTACAGTAGACACAAATAGTAAAGCATTATCATCTCTGGTTGTTAATCTTGTATACTTGTTTCTGTTATGTCCAAACATGGATCATGTTGTTTCAGTACACTACAATATTGGCCATCTATCAGATTTGCGTCCGGTATATAAAAATTTGTAATTGTTTTTCTTCCAGGAGCAGTATTCAACACAACCTTGTTGATAAACGAAACAGCAACACACGTTGTGTCACCTGTGTTTACTCATCTCTATGATCGGTACGTACAAATGTACGCTTTTGCATCCAAAACATTTTATACTGCATCTTTGTTGGTCCTTATCAATCCTCGAATATCCAGTGTCGTCATTCTATCATGATAAATACCCTTGATCCATTCACGGAAAGACCGTTTCGAAATGCAGTACGCTGAAAATGGTCGTCTAAACAAATTACTGTCCTGAGCGAGAGAAATTCTGTGCTATCTTAGAGATGGGGTGATGTGACGTCACTTCCGAAACGAAGCTTTGGTGACGAACAGGTCTATGGTATTTAACAGAACAGAATAGAGCTATGCTAGGCTGGATGGGAACTGAATCATTTGCGTTTATGAAGTTGTAAAGGTAAAATCCGGTGAGCATAGTGTTGAAATTAGTCATATCACATTATGTCAGCTTAATGTGGGACGAAAACACAGATTGAAGCAGACATTGGACGTTTACCATTTTGGTTAAACCAACGAACACGGGTATGGTTCTCACAAATCCAGAAAATTATAATCAAGGCGAATTTGGGCCTCGAACCTACATCAGAAGTTTTTTGCAAGGAACTAAACATAGGCCTTAGTCGACAGGTCAATCCGTGCCCCAAATCATGGTAACGGTACATAGGCTTGAGCATATTTGGTGCTATGAGTGTTTAATTGCATTGTTTTTCTTATCAGTTCACTGTATAGAAATGCTTTAGTTCGCATCTAGCATCTCCTACCTTCAATTTAGCTGTGTTTGATGTATCTTCTATGTCTCAAGGGCTCGTAGTTCGGTACACCTCCATTCCCGTGGTTCTCGCGATCTGAAATTACCCGCCCTTGATTTTCATTAACCCTTTACCGACCAATCAAGCATCGCAAAAGTAAAAAGGGAAATGGGTAAGGGAGGTAACTCGTATTGCCTAGAAACCAAAGCCACCGCCCCTTTAATTGGACATGAAGACATCCTTTCAATCAAAAAGGTTTTTGAAGGCTCTCTTTCGCTGTCAGGCTGTTTTCTAATGTTGAATGTTTCCCAAACTTCCAAATTGGAATGGCCGCCATGTTGTTGATATCGCCAACACAAAATTGAGGCTTGTTCGTAACTCGCGTTCTGATTGGTCCATTGGACTGAGTAACGTTCTATTTCTTTAAATTGACCTTTGAAACCCGAGGGCGGTTAAGCTGAGATAGCGATGTTAACGGAAATGCGAGCCCCGGAGATATAGAGGATGATTTGATGTGAATTCACATTTTGCGTAATCGTGCCGATACATTACGTTTCAGTATTGATTTTTACGCTTGGTGGAACTTAAAAGCCGACAGACCAGACATGAACATCGTCTTAGCTATAAGAAGACTGGGAATGCAATTTCCTTCTCACTGCGCTTACAATTCGTTAACCGTATATGACGGTGAGTATGATTTCCTCCTGGTATCAGTTAACTTGTGAACCAGTACAGAACAATCTTTGATCACGCAATAGATGTCGGTCGTATTGGGCACACGGATTAGACATGGATCTACTCACATGGGTGAACGCCGCTTTTGGGGGGCAGTGGGGTAGCCTAGAGGTTACAGTGTTCGCTCGCCCGGGGTTCGATTCCCCACATGGGTACAATGTGTGACTCCAATGTCAGGTGTCCCCTGCCGTGACATTGCTGGAATATTGCTGAAGGCGGCGTAAAACCAAACTCACTAACGCCGCATTGAACTGTATTTCATTATTGCACGGCGTGTCAGACAGATATCGACGTGGGAAGAAATGTGACGTAGTTCTAAACGTTGACCACTTAATGCGAAAACGTGGAACAATCAAAAACATAATGACACTCCGACTAGCCAGCTTATTTCTAATCAACAATATATCCGACAAAAACTGAAGAAGACACAAAGGGGACATCTTCCCGAGGCAAGTGAGTTAACTGGCTATAAAAGTCCAGTTTCCACCCTTGCCGAACTAGGCTGGTATTATGGAGTTACATTTTGGCTGGGCTAACGAGTCTATGCATTGTCCAATCAAAATCGCGCACCGAAATCGAAATCCGGTTTGTAAAATGTGGTGCAGATTTCTGTCGATTGCAGGATTTGCAAAGCATGTGCACTGCTAGCTCGTTGTCAACATATATTTTCCAAGTCTTTTCATGTTTTTAATCAAGCTGCTCACGTGATTTGATGCACTTTGATTTGTAAGACCCGTTTTATCACAATATAGATCTTGATTATCAGTCAAATCGTTTTGACTGGGCGCCACCATTTTGATTGAAACAAGTGCAAGTGATACGAGCGGTGGAACCTGATTGGTCCATAGGAGAGGCTTAGAAGGAACATAACTCGTAATAATCACTGGTGGCGCTAGGGTCGAGCCCAGGAATTCCAGCCTAGTACGGCAAGGGTGGAAACTGGACTTTTATAGTCAGTTAACTCCCTTGCCTCGGGAAGATGCAGTGTGTGTGTGTGTGTGTGTGTGTGTGTGTGTGTGTGTGTGTGTGTGTGTGTGTGTGTGTGTGTGTGTGTGTGTGTGTGTGTGTGTGTGTGTGTTTGTGTTACTAGGATTTATGTGTTTTATCTAAGGGACACAACGATGCATATACATAGTCTTTTGTACTTGTACACGACTGTCGCACATTGACAAATGTTACACATTTCAGGTAATACGAAATTCATCACATATTACAGGATTACTTTTGTTTTCCAGGTCCAGGGACAACGAGTCCAAGACTGGCTGCTGTGTGTCAATCACTTAGCGATAAACATCTAATCAGTTCGGGGGATACAATGTTTATTGATACGCACTTTGAGTATATTGGAAACCATGAAATTTACGCCTTTGATTTCTCATCAGAAAAAGGTAAGTTTGTATGTCAAACACATATTAAAAGGAGCTTGTACGTGTATATTATATAATAATATATAATAATATCTACTAATATATATGATAATGTGTAGGGGCACGGGTGGCCCAGTCGTCTAAGGCGCCGCGATTCGCTGTGCAGAGTTGCGTCCCTTGGGCACGCCAGAAACCTATGATTGTGGGTTCGAATTCCGGTTCGCCCCGATTATGTTTCTAGGTTTGTCAGCACTATACCCGTGCTCGTGGGTTTCCCCGAAGTGGTAAACGTCTGAGAAATGCATCACTTCGGGCTTTCCTCTCACATTAAGCTGACACGCCGTGATATTACTGGAATACTATTAAAAGCGGCGTTGAACCCAACTCACTCACTCACTATGATAATGTGTAAATTCATATGTCAGTTTATTAATTGAACTATAATTTCATTAGTAAATTGCACTCACTCACATGTATGTAATCATTTATGCATTCAGTTAATAAATACTGCGGAGGTAATCTTGTGGCCAATTCTACAACCAACGAGCTCATTTCACCAGGGTTTCCCCGAAGCTATTTCAAGTGAGTATAAAAGGGTTCTTGTAATTATAACCTACAGCCGCCGGACCAAACAATCACAAACATGTTTTAATTTTCTTCTTTCTATTGCCCACACGGTTTGACCTTACATGAAAACAAGGGCATAAGTAAGGATAAAGTAAGTGCAAAGGGCATATTGTTAAAGTAAAGTTAAAAACTATGATTGGATAAAATTATATTTACAAAATTAGTGAAAAACACTTCGGGAAAACCCAAAGAATAGTTTTTTTACACAATTTATTATGTTTGTGTTAAGCAAAACATGCTGATGTTGATTCGGAGAAAAAGACAGAAATGCTAGTTTTTGAACAAATGAATATTTCTGATCAAATTAATAACAATTTCAAAGGTTTTCACGTTCTCTTAAATTTGGTGGAAGTGGTGGAAAGAGAAAGTTTCCAGAATGACGATGTTTGATTTTATGAGAGACTTAAAACAAACTGTTAATGGATGTTGTTTAATGTTGATTATGTACAAACGATATTATCGAAATACTTTAAAACAGTTATTTGTTCTAGCCTTGAAACATGTGAGTGGATAATACAATCCCTGAACATGACCGACACCATTTTAATAGATGTCAGATCTGTGCGGCTACAACAGTCCAGCGACATTTTGAAAATATTTCTCCAAAATGATACGTATAGTAAGTATGACAAATCATTTAACACATATTTACCTATCCACAATGCTACTACGAAAGTAAGATCTTACGTCTTGCAGCTACATTTGTTATTTTACCGATAAATGATACCTCATTGTCAATGTAACCTGTATTTTTATGCTTTCATTCATAATATGTTTATCAGATGCTTGATAACGATGTTAGAATCTACAATACAAGTCGCTACTACTGTAATCGAAATGTCGACCTCCCATACTATCTTGTCATCGAATCAAAGCATTTTATTCTACGTTTTTTTTATGGCCATCGACCTGTGTTTAACAAGAGAATAGTACACATTCAACATAAATACCTCACATTTTTTAGAAGTGACAGTTAAAAATAATGATTGACCACAAGTATATTTTAAAGGCTTGTCAAAACTTACATGCTTAACTTCTACCTGCCACTTAAAGGTCTTAGTTCAATTTTCAGATGAGCAATTGATTAAAAACATTTGTTCGAACATGACGCACACGTTTCAAGTTCAGAGCCCCAGGAATACGATTAGCCTGCGTTTTGAAACTGACAATGAACTCGTGGGCGACGGGTTTCGACTGACGTATAGAGCTGTGCCAGGTACGTACACGAAGATGTTTCCTTGTTGTCTTAAACACTTGCAAGTTTGTTTGTTTGTTGTCACAGCCACAACCCAACTATATGACGGCGGCCTGTAAATAATCAAGTCTGGACAATCCAGTGATTGACATCTTGAGCATTGACCAAAGCAACTGGGATACGATATACAATCAAACAAGTCACATAGCCTGATCGCCTCTTTCGACAAGCATGGGTTGCTGAGGACATATTCTAACCCGGAACAATTAGAACGTGATCAGGTTCTCCAACTTCAAAACACATAAAGGATGGCTTAAACAATATAATGACGTAACAAATCTGTTTTGAGACCCTATCACGGCGTTACAGTGCACATCAAGCTTTTCATTGACACAGGTGTCGATTACATACATCTGGTGGTCACCTCAACACAAGACGTTGTCCTGAAATGTGATCGTAGAGCTACGTCGATGTGGTTTTAGTTTAGGGAAGAGATAAAAGTCAGGGGATTTTAGGTGAGGAGCGTAAGGACGTAATGCAAAAGTTACTGAAGGTGAAAGTCATGTATTATTTTATTGCCCATGTTATGCAGCAGAACGTTATTTGTACTTGAAAGAATATACCGATAATTCGAATTCTATATTTGCTGCAGCAAACTTACATGTATGTACATCTTTAAATTCACAAAAAATGCTTAAGTTGTGAAACAAATTGTACAAAGTTCTTTCTATCATAGGTGATATTAAGATGCACTAATAAATGCTAGATATATGTAATGCACTATGGGTCAGAAGGCCTGGAATTCTGAATAAACTGTATCTGAATCTGAATCTGAAAAACGGTATGTTTATTTTGAATTATGTCTGCTGTGTACAAGGACAGAGATTCTGCTGGTTATAAGTAAGGAGAAACGCTTAAGAAATATGTTCGTTTTACAACCCCATGGGGGTAGTTGTAATATCTCGATCCAAATATTTCATTATGTGAATAGCGGATGCTACCAGTAGGTCAGGATGTGCTTACCCTTTTCGCGGACACTTGGTGTCATCACTCTGTCTAATATTCAGTGATCAGTTCATATCATTTTCACGTTATTTGGACTCTTATGCCCAATAGAATCTGTTTCGAAGATGAAGGTCGAAGATTTCGCTGGTGGACTGGAGTCACCGAGTTTCATCATCATCATCATCATCATCATCATAATCATCATCATCATCATCATCATCTCATTATAGCATTTTTTGCAGTTGTGTCAGATACAAAGGTAAAGTTTGCAGCAGAATTTCTGCACTTGTACACAGCAGACGTAATTCAGTCATATCGTTTTTAGTTTCAACATAATCAGTAAATATTCCATCGTTTCACTGGAATGTTTGGTCCATAGATCACTTTAGTGTGTGGTTTGTTTACAGGCTGCTCTCGCATGGCAGGGGTACTGTCGTGCGACATCAGGTAACAAGTTACTTTTGATTCAAAATGTGTGACTGGCGCACAGGTGTTGCCGGTAGGACACAACATGCTGACTTTCTTCGCAAACTTTACGCCGCTATTTTAACTTCTGTTTAAAAAACCGGGCATTCTCTGACGTTTAATATTTTGTAGTTGACGCAGCATAATTAATAATTGAAGAATGTTTGTCAACTAATTTCACATAAATTTTATCTATTTCAGCAACGTCCTGCAACGTGTCATTAATGGCTTCCGACACCTTGTCGTATTTGTATTCTCCTGGTTATCCGGATTCTTATGAAAGGTAATGGGAATAAAAGAAAAAGATATAAAAAAGTCGGTGGACATGACATAGTATTTAGCCTCTTCAGACTCGATTATAAGATCAGTACCTTACAGGAACATGAATTTGTATTTTTCGCTGATCGCCTATGGCATTTTGTATGGTGATGCACTGTTGTATTGGTCACACAAATTTGGCCATTATGACCACTCACAAATATGAGGTAATACCATAAACAGCTGCTTATATGAATTGTAAAACATGAAAACCTCACTTCAAACTTATTTATTCACTAGCCTCTATTTGTTATCATGTTATAAGAAGATTATAATCAGGGCGCCATAGTTACCCGTGCACGGCTGTGTGTCTTGATAATGTTCGGATTTAATTTCATGTCCCAAATCTTCATTTTATGCCTCTGAATTAAGCCTTTTTCATGTGAGGAATCGAACCCTGGTCTTCGGCGTGACGAGCAAACGCTTTAACCACATGCCCCCGAAACATTCGAGATAACACGGCTTAACTGTATAGGGGCGGTCGGGTAGCCTAGTGGTTAAAGCGTTCGCTCGTCACGCCTAAGACCCGGGTTCGATTCCCGACATGGGTACAAAGTGTGAAGCCCATTTCTGGTGTCCCCCGCCGTGATATTGCTGGAATATTGCTAAAAGCGGCGTAAAACCATACTCACTCACTCACTTAACTGTATATTGTTTTCTCTGCAGTAACGTCACCTGCAAGTGGGAAATTGTTTCTGAAGATCGCAATATGAGGATTCAAGTAACTGTTCAACTTGAAAACGATCTCGAGAATTGTTCTTCCACTGGCGTTTTGAAATTACGTGACAGTAAGTAAATGAGCAAGGGAATTATAAGTTAAACCAATATAGTTACACATGGACAAACAAGAATACGACAATGAAAATCCGGGGTAGAAAAGGTCTTCAGCAACCCATGCTTGTCGTAAGAGTCGCCAAACGGGATCCGGTTGGTCAGGCTCGCTGAGTTGGTTGATGCATGTAATCGTATCCCAATTGCGTGGATCGCTGCTCATGATGTCAATCACCGATTGTCTGTTCCAGACTCGATTGTTCACATACCGACGTCATATGGCTGGAATAATGCTGAGTGCGGCGTTAAACAACAAATAAACAAACACAAGAATGCGCATGGTTATATTTCAACTTTGTCTTGTATTCTTTCAGCTTTTTCAGCTCATGAAATTGTATTATGCAATTATGCACATCCAACCAACATTACGGTTCATGCGCCGGTCAGCTTCTCGATGGTGATTACGTTCCATTCTGGCCCTGACGAACTCGGACCTGCCTTCCGCATCTCATACCAACAGGTGGCAGCACCAAGTGAGTATCTCCAAGCTTTGTATACACTTCAGCTTTGTGTTGTTTCGTCAAAGTGAGTGAGTGAGTGAGTTGGAATTAACGCCGCTTTTAACAGTATTCCAGTTATATCACGGCGTGTCAGCTTAATGTGGGAGGAAAACCCGAAGCGATGCAGGTCTTAGACGTTTACCACTTCGGTGAAACCCTCGAGCACGGGTATGGTGCTGACAAATCTAGAAACATAATCGGGGCGAACCGGGATTCGAACCAACAATCATAGGTTTCTGGCGCGCCTAAGGGACGCAACTTTGCACAGCGAGTCGCGGCGCCTTAGACGACTGGGCCACCCGTTTCGTCAAAGTACATATGTTGATATGTGGTAGTTGTGCTTTTTGATAAAGGGTTCATCTTTACGTGTTGTCACTAAGTCATGCGCTTACGCCAAAGATCCCGGTTTGATCTGGATTCAGCAAAATACTGTGATGACTTCTGTTTTGGGGTATTCCCCACTAGTTTCATGAAAGTAGTAAACCCCTATCCATCCCGGTATCACCATACCCGTGAATATCCGGGGAGAATAGGTCTTCAGCAACCCATGCTTACTCTAAAAGGCGACTATGCTTGTCGTAAGAAGCGACTAAAGGGATCGGGTGGTAAGGCTAGCTGACTTGGTTGATGCATGTCATCGTTTCCCCATGGCGTGGATCGGTGCTCATGATGTCAATCTTTGGATTGTTTTGCCCAGATTCGATTATTAACGGACCTCCGTCATATACCTGGAATATCGCAGAGTGCGGCGTTAAACAACAAACAAACAATACAACGGAAATACTATTCGAACCAAGGTCACTCACAAACAAATAAACCTCACTGGTTCACCTCTACGTTTGAACGGCAAGTCAGTTCCACCACCCCATTTGACTACATACCAAATAGGCGACTATGCTTGTCAGAGGCAACTATGCTTGTCGTAAGAGGCGACAAACGGGATCGAGTGGTCAGGCTCGTTGACTTGGTTGATGCATGTCGTCGATCCCAATTGCGTGGATCGATGCTCATGATATCGATCACTGGATTGTCTGGTCAAGACTCGATTATTTACAGACCGCTGTCATATAGCAGGAATATTGCTGAGTGCGGCGTTAAACAACAAACAAACAAACCAACCAACATACCAAATACATGACTACTGCAACATACCAAATACATGACTACATGACATTGCAACACGTCATCAAATGTTGAAATCATCAACCAGAACTACAAGTTAATCAATAAGTTAAAAACACAAATGAATGCAGAATGGTCACACAATACATCACAAATGACAGTGTAAACAGACCAGTTAGTGTCACTGTTACCTCACAGTAATCCTGCCTTCTTCCAACCTCGCTTGATTGCGTCAGTGTCCTTTGCAATTTTGTCCACACATGACATGACACTGAGTTGAGTCAATTATCGTATTTGATAATTGGTCGCAATCTCTTCCGGTCAACTTTCCGGTCAACTTTCCGGCCAACTCAGAAAAACTAGCTTCGGAGAAAAGCTGTCTATTGTTTGGTACGCGAGGGGTCATCGCAACACGGCAACTCGCAAAAATATCTCGTCGCAGTATTGTCTTTGGCGTGGTATTCGCAATATTTTAACGGCGCAGAAATAAAGCTGTTTACAGTATATAATAGTATATGACAGTCACTGTACATGACTCTATGTACTAGCATTTGATGTACAATGTACTCATGTATGTCTGAGAGTATGAAGAGCGAATAGCAGCAAATGCAAGTTCTGTATGTATGTAACACGGTTCCAACTCTGCAGCTCTAAACCCTTGTATCACTGTATCTCTTGTACTTCAGGGCGGTCGGGTAGCCTAGTGGTTAAAGCGTTCGCTCGTCACGCCGAAGACCCGGGTTCGATTCCCGACATGGGTACAATGTGTGAAGCCCATTTCTGGTGACCCCCGCCGTGATATCGCTGGAATATTGCTAAAAACGGCGTAAAACCATACTCACTCACTCACTGACTCTTGTACTTCAGCCACAAGCTATCCTGTTTTTACGAGACACTGCAATGACACATATCTGACAGCGACAGCAACAGAGCAGTACATTTCATCGCCAGGTTATCCTTACCCATATTCGCCGTACGTATATATCTATCAATATATATATATTGTCTCTGATTTATTAGTATTCGATAATATTTTAATGTGTTATTCTACATGCAATATCAATGCATTCTTACACGGATGTACATGTAATGTAAATAGATGAATTGTTATCTTTCACGTGCAGAATATGCAGGGACGAGTAATCTTTCCCTCAATAATGTCAGTAATTGATAAACATTATTTAAAATAAATAGGCGTCCTTCTTTAAACGTGTGTGTGTGTGTGTGCGTGCGTGCGTGCGTGCGTGCGTGTGTGTGTGTGCGCGCGTGTGTGTGTGTTCATGTATATTCTATGGTGTGTATTTATTATGTTGAAATTGATTGGGTTTCCAGGAATCTGGTATGTGTCTGGTACATCACAGCGCCCCGTGGGAAGATGATACATGTGCAAGTCGTGGCTTCAGAGGTGGAATACTCTACCGGATGTCCTTTTGACAAAGTCGAGGCATACGACGGTAAGCGACATGTACACGTAAAATGATTTTTTTTAATTGTGAAACACTTGCCTGATGATTAACATGTCAATTTTGCATCGCCGTGAATAACTGAAGTATTGCTTATGCGGCATAAAGCAACATTCACTCACTCATTCACGAATGTGCTACGAGGTTTTTAATCAGACACGGGCTAATGCAAATACATGAACTGAAAGGTTTGCAGCATGGCGCGCTTTAATACACCTAAAAGTACCGAATATATCCGAAGTTGAAGACCTTTGCTCTGCTACAATTGCTCTGTGACATTTGCTCTGCAGCCCTAAGTAGTGCTAGGATCCGTTGATTGTCGGTTCGAATCCCAGCGGCATTCCTATTACGACCTTGGTCCGCACCAAGTAGTGCTATCAACCGAGTAAACATCTAAGACCTATGTGACTTCAAGCTTTCTACCTACGTTGACCCGAAGCGCGTGTTGTGACTGAAATCCTCACTAGCTCACTGAACTGCGGTACTGAATGAACATAGTTCCCTGTCACCGCTAGTTAGGTCATGATTGCTTACAGTCGGCTCTCGCATGGCAGGGTTACTCCCGTGCTGCTTCAGGCAACAAACACTTCTGGTTATCTTTTCTATGTAAATTGTGTGACTGGCGCGCAGGTGCTGCCGTTGTGGCAGGGGCTATCCTTTTAGCCAACATTTTCGCCACTTCATAATGCATCTTTCAACTTTAATATCACGCGGATATATGAAACCGGCGAAAAGTTTCATAATTAATGTTGGTGTTGCCGCACTCAGCAATATTCAAGCTATGTGGCGGATGTATGTAAATAATCGGGTCTGGACCAGACAATACAGTGATTGACATCATTTGCATCGATCCACGCAATTGGGATACGATGACATGCATCAACCAAGTCAGCGAGCCTGACCACCCGATCCCGTTTGTCGCCTCTTACAACAAGCATCTTCGCTTTTCACGGCAAGCATGGGATGCTGTCATGGCCAATGGCGTGCCCAAGGGACGCAACTCTGCACAGCGAATCGCGGCGACTGGGCCACCTGTGCCCCCTTATGATTAGAACAAAGCGTGTACGTAAAAGCGACACAATCTAAAGGCAGAGTCTATAATACGTCTCCTACTTTGTGATGTGTTAATGAATTTACCATTTGTTGTTTCAGGTGCTACAGTTCAAAGTTCTCTTCTTGAAACCTGGTGTGGTGACAGAACCCCGACGTTTCAAAGTACAGGAAATGCCATGTTACTTCGGTTCACAACTGATCCAAGTCTCGCTGAAAGTGGTTTCCGGCTGAAGTATTCAATGACAGAAAGTGAGTATCTTATTTCATATTACAGTCAACAAATATAAACATGCTTGTAGAAAGTCACCCTTGGATTGCCATCTGAAGATGTGAAATGATTACAAACAGTTTTGTCATTTGTGTTTGTTTGTTGTTTAACATGTTATGTTATGATATATATCGCCGAGGGAAATGTTATTGGTGCATATGTTTCAAACGTCTAAGTGTGTTTCTGGTTTGTTTGTTTGTTGTTTAATGCCACACTCAGCAATATTTCAGCTATATGATGGCGGTCTGTAAATAATCCACAACCCAGACAATCCAGTGATTGACATCATGAGCATCGAAATACGCTGTTGAGATACGATGACATGCATCAAATCGACCCTTACATTGTACGACCAATTCAAAGTCTGCTTTTCTGGGATTTTGTAAATTGCTTGTGTTCGTAAAACATATGACATATTGTATGTACGTTGTGGTCAATTGTCATTAATAACTTAAAGTTTAATGTATCAGTATAAGGAAAAAAGAATATCCATTTTGAATATCCACTCTCGCACGTTGTACTTTTACGCCAAGTATGATGTAAACACGTTATATTAGTATTCTATACTTCCCGAACTACAAAAATTGCAAATTCTGTTTTCGTTTACACTTCTCTACTTGTTTTAATGACGATATGTGAGCTGCACCTAAAGCGTTTCGAAAGTAGTTAAAATCTGTGAAGT
Organism: Haliotis cracherodii; assembly: GCF_022045235.1. Taxonomy (NCBI): domain Eukaryota; kingdom Metazoa; phylum Mollusca; class Gastropoda; order Lepetellida; family Haliotidae; genus Haliotis; species Haliotis cracherodii. The sequence continues at coordinate 13,714,733 of NW_027266264.1, forward strand.
AGAGGTCTTTACTGATATACGTTTTGATAACAAAATAATAGATACCTGTGTAATTAAGAACAGGTTGATATTCGTTCTTTAATGGAACGTCGTTTAAGGTATTTGTCAAAGCAGGTATTAATTCAGTTCACCAGTGTATAGTTTCAAAATTGACACGCGAAGAATTAGTTGTTCTGTAATAACTGTTAATGTTTCACAGTAAATAATAACTCAGTATAAACATGCATCTGTACACCATATTCACGTAGATAATTGTCGGGAGCTGTATGCAACTTTCATAGCCACGTCCATTCTACTTACAGTACCCTATGTGTGTGCTTCCAACGTCACCGTAACGCGATCGCAAACGATGATCTATTCGCCAATGTATCCTGTTCGTTATCCAAGGTAGTTTCTCTTATGTTTGGAGTGAATGAATTTAAGAAATAAAAGACTCGTGGTCGTTGTTTATCGTACAATAAAACTCGGGTTGCGCCCCTCATGGTGTATTCTCCCTGTTGTTTTATTGTACGACAAACAACGACCACGAGTCGTTTATTTCTTATATGAGGACTGCCTCCGTGGTCTTTTGGTAGAGCGTCCGCCCGGAGAGCGGAAGGTCCGGGGTTCGATCCCCGACCGCGTCAGACCAAAAGACGTTAAAAGATGGTACTTGTTGTTACCCTGTCTGGCGCTCGGCATTAAGGGGCTAAAACAAGGACTGGTCGGCTCGGAGTCAGTATACTGTGTCTGAGTGGGGTATTCATGTTAAACTGCGGCATGGTATCTCAGTGAGCTAGCACTATAAATCGGCATCAGTCCGGACTAGTACAAGCAGCCACACAAACACACACACGTACATGCACGTCGCTATATAAGTGCAATAATCTTGGACGCGACGTTAAACCCCATTTCCCCTCCCCCTCTTATATGAGATATCAACATCATTTACAGCCTTTTCAAGGAATGTGTTAAAATGTACAAGCTTTAAAAATATTTACCCAAATAATGGTGTCCTCCTGAATACAACCCGACATCGGAAATGTCGGACAAGTCCATTTTACGAACAGGTGGGTTAAGTTTGATATTTCCCGCATATTCTCACAATCCTCACGTCGGTCATCTGTACCTTTTTCTCCTAATACCGATTGTCATATCTCTGCCACTTTTGGATGTGATCGTTCGGCCACTGCGTTTATCTGCCTAGCTCAGCTGCGTCTTTGGGGTGCAACTTTCTAAACACCTCCCTCTTAAAATTATCGTCGTCCAATATATGACGTCATCAAGTTGCACGTTCGTTTTCGAAACTAGAGAAATGACGTCAGGATAGAAGAATGTTTCAATCGTGAAATATACCATGCTTCGTTCTTCTTTGTTCTTTGCTATTTATCACGTAGCTATTTTATATTGAGTATTAGAGGATGCATGTAGAGGAGGCTTGCTCCAATGTGTAGAGTTGTATCCCTTAGTCCTTCCAGGATCCTTGGTTCGACATACATTCTGATTATGCACCATGTTGTGCTTACTGGTTTAGATCAACGAACGACCTACGTCACTGATGTACAGAGTGAATGCCACGATTAAATACTCGTTCTGTACTGGTTCACAAGTTAACTGATATCAGGAACAACATATCTACCGTCATATACGGCTAACGAATTGTAAGCGCACTGAGACGTCAATTGCAGTTGCAGACTTGTGATACCTAAGACGATCTTCGCATTTGAAGTCCTTGATAGGCATTTAGAAGTTGGAAGAACATGAATACATGACACTTTTTCTGGATAACAACTTCTTTTATTCTTTGTAACAACGTTTGAGAGCTACCTCTTGCTCCTTCATCAGGTGAATACTGAGTAAGCACATGAAGGTAGTGTACATTCAGACACAATACAGTGAGTGAGTTAAACTCTAACGTCGCATCGGCATTATTTCAGCCATGTTGCGACAGAAACAATTTAGAAATGAAAATATAGCGACAGAAACAATTCAGAAAGAATACAATACAGATTATTATGGCAACAATAAAACACTGGCAAACCCTTTGTAATACCTTAGATATAAGCAAACAAAACTCCAAACAGACTATTTATCCAAACACGAAGATCCTTTCCACAAATAAAGATAAAGCAAATGCAATTGCTGTCCACTTTTTGATCACTCCAACCGCCCCTACCTCTCTCACTTCCCACATTTGTAAAATGATGGAATCTACAATAAATAGGAAGCTCAAGTTTGAAATTTCTCAAAAACATCTAATCACCGCTGACCAGAGCGGCTTCACACCCAATAGACAATCTTTAAACTATATTCTACATCTAGATTAAGACATCAGAACAGCGCAATCACAAAAACAATGCACTCTGGCCATATTCATAGCTTTCAGCAAGGCTTTTGACATGGTTGGGCACAATGGCCTTATTCAAAAACTAGAAAAAAAAAACATTGAAGAACATTATAAATTCCATACACTCTCTCATAACTGACAGAACGTAACAGATAAATCACATAATACCCTGTCAATTAACACTATGAAACAGTGTCTTGATATTCAAAAACTCCTTTATGACAGATTTTACACCCAAATTTCACTAACATAACGAAGAAATTACTTTCCAAAAAGAAGCGCAATGCCTTAGAGATTCGACCAACACCTAATATGAACACCCGACATTCATTCTTGGTTAATTCATTGCACAGAGCCAGGCGCCATGCCATTTGTAAGTGAAAATTAATGGGGCATCGGCAATTGAGAATTCAAAGTAATCGTTTGAAAGATGGAGCCGAACTTTTAAACGAAACTTTATCTTTGTCTCACATATGTATAATGATATGCGTACACACGAAATACATAAATAATTATAAAAAATATGTGTTAAGACATTACTACCTGTAAATTATTACACAAAACATGTTTATGTTATTCGGCAACAGTCATAACAGGGAGCCACGCCCTGTTCTAGCAATACCTGCATGTCTCAATGTGCAGATTTACTTCATTATAACTGATATTACAAAACCGTAGCTATTATTATCAGAGATTAGTTATGAATACATATTAATAACTTTTCCACTGTAGACCAATGGTTTACCACTATTTAGAGATGTCAACAGTATCGTGTATCCCCCTGTGATTGTGTCAACTTAATACCTCATGTTCCGTGAAAACATATTTAATAATTAAATACTTGTTTTAGCTTCTGTGTGCTTTTTGACAGTGCGCTTTATGACATTACAGGTAGGTATGCTACAAAAGTTCTTTGCGCCGTGTTGATCCTCAGGATCAAAATTATCTTGTGTAAAGACATATATGATAAACCACCATCTGAAATAGACACTTCATTACGCAACATACTACAAGCCCAACCCAACATAACAACACTAGTATCTAAAAACATCCAATCAAACTAGCCAACACATAACCACATATACACTGATGCATCCCAAAACATAAACAAAAGCACAGGCATAGGTATCCATGTTGACCAACCCATATCAATCACTACAAACTACCATAATACAAAAACTACACTCACTTACAGCACAGCAAAAGATTTACATCAAACCAACTTTCTTATAATTCCAGGCACTTTAAGCTCCATAAAACATATTCAAAACAAATATTCAAAACACTACCCGATTTAATCAATAATGCCATCCATCAGTATTAACATCCCTCAATAAATACGTTGATATCCAGTAAACTACGGTTATAACGAACTCAAAGGTACCACTCATTTTAGTTGGCAATAACCGTAGTTCGTATTAACCGTAATTCGTTATTAGCATTTATACAGAATTTATACAGCAAATGATGCCCGGGACTGAATAAATAAGTTCGTTAAATCGGTCAGTTCGTTATAAGCGTGTTCGTTATAAACGTAGTTTACTGTACTGTGGATACCTAGCCACACAAAACTTGCAGCCAAACTAGCCAGAACCAACACATCCCCCGACTTTTTCACTTCGCAGGTCATAAAAAAAACGAAAATTGAAAAAAGCATCACCATTCAAATGTTTTAACCCTTACTCAAAACTCCAACTGGGTAAAATCGCAATTCACTAAGTGTCACAACTTTAACATTTTGACCATTTTAGATAATGCAATTTCCCAGAATTATCAGAGGCCATACACGAGTAAATTATTCTCTTTTTAAACAAAACAGACATCTAAAGGGTAAATGCTATCACTGCAACTTCCCTGGGGATCTTAATCAGGTTCTTTCTATCAAAATTATCATACACAACTATATCACTCACACACAAATGAAAATAAAAAATAATATGTCACTTCTTTTAAGCCCATAGTTTTAGTCTGTCCCAAACAAATTCTGCTACCAGCCAATACTAAACATCAACAAGTTTAACATTTAGAATCGGGATATAAATTCTTGAATAGAGTGTCTTCTACGACGTCGTATATATCCAGACAGCTACTAAATCAGTAAACTCTCTTAACCAGTTCAATCATCAATGTCAATGTCAATGTCAATCACCCCATGTACATCTTCCCCTGACAAGGGCGTTAACTGACAATCCAAGTCCAGTTGCAACACTTGCCGAACTAGGCTTGAATTTCGTAGCTGTCGTTGCGGCGCCAGTGGCTATTGCGAGTTATGTCCCTTCGATGTCCCTCCTATGGACTTCAGATTCCACCTTTCATATCCCTTACACTTGCTTCAAAGAAAAAATGACGGCGCCCAGTCAAGACGACCTGGTCGATAGTCAAGATAGCTCTTGTCTCTGTCGACGGCAAGTTGGAGACACACACGCTTTGCAAATCCTGTAGTCGATGAAATCTGCAGGTTGAAATCCATGTTGTTTACGAAACGGATGTCTAGTTCGTTACGCGATTTTTATGGGTCATGCATAGACTCGTAAGTCCAGCCAAAATGTAACTGTAGACTTTCAGCCTAGTTCCGCAAGGGCTGAAACTGGACTTCTATCCCATGCCTCAGGAAGATGCTCCCCAGCCACACACGCTCACTGCCACCACCAATACCCTTACCTTGCCTTTTTACTTTTTAAAATATATAACTTGAAGCTTAACTCTTTTCTTCTTTATTTAGTAGCTCCCTCTATACATTAAGAACAGCCTAACTGTTACAAATAATTTAAGCCCAGTTATTCTATACACACATCTAATATAGTAATTATCTTAACTCGTTACACTACCCTTACTGGCCACCACACCTGTTAACATAATGATGATGATGATGATGATGATGATGATCATGATCATGATCATGATCATGATGGTACTTGATGAAGGGGCAAGAAGTAGCTGTGAAACGTCGTTATAAAGATTAACTGAAGTTGTTATCCATATATTCATCCTGTAGTCATCTATTCATCTTCGTATTTGGTCTGTCGACTTTTAAGTTCCACCATGCGGAGACACCATTACTGAGACGCAATGTATTCGCGCGAATTGCACATCTAGTGTACCACAGCTAAACTGAGTGTAGGAGATGACAGATACGAACATAAACATCTCTGTACAATGTACTGATAAAACATTGCAACTAGACATTCGTAGCATTAAAAAAGCTCAAGTACATGAACCGTTACCACGGTCTGGCGCACGGCTTGTTTAAATTAGCAGTCGTAATTCGCGGTCACTTAGGCGCGCCAAAAGCTTATGATCGAAGGTTCGAATCCCAGTATCGCCTTGATTATGTCTCCAGGTTTGTCAGGACCATTCTCGTGGGTTTCACCAAAGTAGTAAATGTCTGAGATCACATCAAGCTCTGATGCCACATCAAGCTGACACGCCGTGATATAACTGAAATTATGTTCAAAAGCGGCGTTGAACTCAATTCACAGACTCTAGTAGGTGCAATTGTTTTACTGTAGAATTGTAGATTGTTTAGTTAATCCAAGGCCATTTTTGTTTTAAATTTCAGGAATCTAAATTGTGTGTGGGACTTAACAACAGATTATGGCTCCAACATCAAATTGATGGTCATGGAAAGCAATTTGCAATCATACTGTACTCGGGATTACATTGCTCTTTATGACGGTAAGAACTGTATGAAGTAGTCGTAATCAACAATAAGCCTGTATATTAACCTTAGAAATCATATATGTTTCTGATGTGAGTTATATATCGACTATAGCGATTCTATATCAAACTTTAAATACACTTCATTGTAGTTTTGTATAATAATTTCCATGCTTTCCTTATTCGTAGTATATGTTATTATAAGATCTATATACACTTTTAACACAATGCTTTTAGTAAGGGTTTGGTCTCGTAACCTCTTCTAGTATTTCTGGTGAAGCCATTTCTGGTGTCCCCCGCCGTAATGTTGCTGGAATATTGCTAAAAGCGGCGTAAAATACTCATACTCACTCACGTACTCATTCTAGTATTTCTGAATTCCGTGTCGTAGTTGTCAAATGGTTATATTATTATATTTCTCTGAGTATCCGTGAAAAAATAGTATGTTACTATTGTTTTCAATTTGTATTTAGATTCGGGGGAAGTAGGTTCGTTTTGTGAAGCTGAATACCAAAACTACGTAAGTTCAGGGAGCAAAATGAGAATACGATTCTACTCTGGGAGTTTCGGGTCCTCCGGTACGGGATTCAAGTTGGCTGCCACTGGTGGTTATTACAAAGGTGAGTGTCTCGGCACTATGTGCCGTCATTTCTCATATTAAAAAGTAACAGTGTCGACCCAAGAGGAATATGAATCTACCTGATAATATTTTTCTTTTTCGACCAAATGTTGTGTGTATTTTCCATCCTCCAAAGGCTGTACATCTGTTTGAAAGAAATCAATATTATTATTTAGTTTGAAGTTAACACGATATACGGCTTTTCAATTGGGCGAGAGGTCGGTCACCTGACCGCGGAATTGACGTTCATAAGTGTATGAACGACACAATTTGACGTTCATACGTTCTCCACGAGACCGTGTTTTTGAAATGACGTAAGCACTGAAGGACTACTTCCACAATCCTGGTGAAACCCCTGGGAATTCCCTAGCACGAATACATACAGAAGCGTTCTTTCTGATCATTTAGACATTTAATCTCGAACTCGGCGTTGTAGTAGACATTGAGAAACGTCAGAGAGTTTGACTTCACGATCGTTCACGATTATCCTCGCTACGACCTATCCTAATGAAAAAAACCGAAAAATTGCACATCCAAACTATCATAGTAACGACTCGATCCGTGTCTAGACTGACAGTGACAGTCTACAGCAATCTGTGAATTTACTTTAGTGTCTGTTTGACACATTTTTAATCACCCCTCAATGATCGGCCAATTGATTCATGATGATTAAAAAAAGTTCATTAACAACTTCCGAAACATCTCTCCCTTCACGTTTTTCGTGTCGGCCATTTTGACGTAAATGTACTTTGACGCGCTGACATTGTGACTGACTCATTGAGATAGTTCTTAAAAGACGTTTCTCATCCAATGGGGATATTATTTGAATACATGTGTTGTGTCAGATGTTTCTGAAGAGCAAGTTGTGTATAAATACGTTCATGTCACCTCTCTCTTTGAAGAACTATTTTATTCCGCGATACAGCTGGTTGTTGTATGGCTGCCAGTGTAAACATGAAGTCACACGTACTAAACAAATTGTACGGGGTATAGATCTAGTCCTGCATCCTTCGACGTTCATACAGTTTGGCCCTCACTCTATGAAGGTTCATGCTCTTTCTTAATTGATTTTCCCAAATACGTATTAATATGACATCAAGTTACCCACAGTATCAATAAATTCGTACAATCAGTTATTTATGCTTAGTATACGCAACTTATATATCACATGTCTTGATTTTAATGTTTGTTTATGTTTGTATCCATCTGTACATTATCATATTGATCACACATGTCATGTTGAATGTCACCATCCTGATTTACTTATTGAATTGACCGCCTCCGCGGTCTAGTGGTACAGCGTCCGCCCGGAGAGCGGAAGGTCCGGACTTCGATCCCAGGCCGCGTCATACCAAAAGACGTTAAAAGAAGGTACTTGTTGTTACCCTGTCTCGCGCTCGGCATTTAGGGGCTAAAACAAGGACTGGTCGGCTCGGAGTCAGTATACTGTGTCTGAGTGGGGTATCCATGTTAAACTGCGGCATGGTATATCAATGTGCTAGCACTATAAATCGGCATCAGTCCGGACTAGTACAAGCAGCCACACACACACACAAGTGCATGCAAGTCGCTATATATGTGCAATAATCTTGGAAGCGACGTTAAACCCAATTTCACCTCACCTCACCTTATTGAATTACGTACGTTGTACAGCCATGAAGCTGTACTAGTAGGCGCCCTTGTTATATTCACATACAAACACAATATAGAGTGAAGGAAAATTAGCTCTAGTGGTTCCTCCCATAGTTCAAATGTTTTACTGTACGCAGAGGCTTGTTTTTTTAGTGCAGGAGATTAATTATTACGTTTCATCCTATAATCTGATAATCATATAATCCTTATTGAGTGATGACAAGTTAGTAACAAGATGACGATACACGATGTACGTGTGTACGTCTGGATCTTTGAATCTTCTTTTGTTCCAGTTTGTGGGAAGTCAACACTGAATGCTGAGTCTTCCAGTAACGATTTCACATCGCCTCGGCATCCCTTTCATTATCCAAAGTAAGTTGTGCATTCATTCATAAAATGCATAATGAATGCATTGTATTTATCAATTATCTCTTAACATGTTGAACATACCAGTAAAGTTAAACATGACGTTTCGAAATTCAGAAGCATTTTGGTACAAATTGCATTGCATAAAACAATTTCGTTTAATATACGGGAGGAACAGTAATGATTCCCACAAATAAGTTTATATGTCAACACTATTCCCCTTTTTCAGCAATGCCGACTGCATATGGGTCATTTCAACATATTACTCTAACTATTTCATTACTTTGGAAGTTGTGAATTCTGATATTGAATATTCGGCTGGCTGCTTGAAAGACTACCTTGAGGCGTTTGATGGTACGTACGTCACTCCGACCGTAAAGGTTGCTTAATAGTTTACTTGCAATTGGTATCGCAAAAGTTGCCTCTTTTTCTTAAAAAGGTTATTTGTGTTGTGATAAGTGTTTTTTTTTATTTATTTACACTGTGAATTGTACTTGGTAAAACCAACTCTGAGAATATGTCATTTCGGTAAGAGGCTCGGGGGAGGACCTGGTTTCAATCCCCACATGGTTTCAACGTGTGAATTCCGTTCATGGTGTTCCCTGCCGTTAAAAGACTAGAATATAAACACCAGGCACCAGGCTTACTCACCCCGTAATAGTTTTCGGGAAATGTAATGTAGAGGACATGTCATGCGTCGAATGAAATATCATGTTTCACTCCCGGGGGGAGGGAGGGGGGGGGGGGGGGGGGTTTACGAGTATCCTATTTATCATAAACTTTTTGTAGTTGTCTATCAGAAATATACATTATTTCATTACAAATGTGAATCCTTGAAACGTAAATTCTCCCTACCTGACACTAAGGAACGGTTCGCCACCCCTAGTATTTGCGACTTAAAAAGTAGTTTCGTGTTTACAAAATCAACTTTAACCAAAAATATTCTTGAAAACTTGAAGCGAAAGAATACGTCAAGTAACAAAAAATAGCATTTTGCGAAACGAAGAGTTTCGATTGGCAAGTTAAATGAGAAATTTAAAGTTTATAAGTAAACATTTTCGAGAGGATAACAAACGGCAAAAAGTGATTGTCGGCAAAAAGTGATTGTTACTCCATAAACGACCGTCCGACATTCTTTTGCCTTGTCAATATGGACCTAACGTAAAAAGAACGTATGTGTACGGGCTAGTAACTTACGACAAAGGGAGACAAGTTACAAGGAAACTCTAGTATGACAAAAGTTCCGTCAAATTGTCATGTTCACTGCAAGGAAATAGCGAGTGTTATGTTCACTGCAATGAAAATATCAATTTTCCCAACTTCGGAAAATTCAGTCTTTCACACTGAAACATATAGTGAATCATAGATCTGACTCAACGTAAAAGAACAAAAGACTGATGTATATTCATCATATTATCTTGACTTTTCAAATGCAAAGTGTTTACCGCTTCTTCGAATCGACATTCCTTGTATTTCTATCGCTCTTTCCTTTATCACGTGTCTATGATACGCAATGTCCACGTCACGTGTCAGTAAGTCGCGAGTCTTCATTGCCAGCAGGGGGATAGTGCGGTCGCCATGCCAAAGACCCTGGTTCGATTCCCAAAATGCTGCAATGTGTGACTTCCAGTTCTAGTACGCATTATATTGCAGGTATAATAATAGCCAAAAGGAATAAAACCCAACTCAGTCACGGAAAAATTGCCAGTGGACTGTCGACATGCTAAAATGCATTTAGTATTTATTCTGTAACGTCATGTTAAAGGTTAAAACTGTGGAATGGGAAACACCTTTCTTGTTTTAAGAAAATACCTAAATGCACGACGCACATGCGATACATCAGACAGATGACAGCATGCTACAATTATAAATGTCACGATCGTTTAGGTGACGAGAATGGACTACAAATGTATTTCCCAGACTGTCTTGAAATATTTTCTGGCGCCAGCAGTGTATTGACATCTACAGTTTTGTTTGGGTGAGGTGAGGTGAAATGGGGTTTAACGTCGCGTCCAAGATTATTGCACTTATATAGCGACGTGCATGTGCTGTACGTGTGTGTGTTTGTGTGGCTGCTTGTACTAGTCCGGACTGATGCCGATTTATAGTGCTAGCTCACTGAGATACCATGCCGCAATTTAACATGAATACCCCACTCAGACACAGTATACTGACTCCGAACCGACCAGGCCTTGTTTTAGCCCCTTAATGCCGAGCGCCAGACAGGGTAACAACAAGTACCATCTTTCAACGTCTTTTTTGGTATGACGCGGCCGGGGTATATCGAACCCCGGACCTTCCGCTCTCCGGGCGGACGCTCTACAACTTGACCAAGGAGGCGGTCGTTTTGTTTGGGCTCTTCTTGACATGTAAAATATAAATTACCAGTTAACTCATTTTAATACTCGCGTGTTCGAAAGGAATGATTATATGAATACTTTCTTGAGTGATTTGAACTATAGCTCAAGTAACTTCCATTCTCAGACTACGCATATTGTGATATCTGAATCAGTTGGTACCATTTGTTTTACCATATACAGTTCAGGAAATGTTCGGATTGGTCACTGTTAATATTTTGATATGTACGATACAGGAAGGAACACATTTGCACAATCTCTAGGACGCTGGTGTGGAACGTTTACCCCGACAAAGAAAAGTTCTTCCGGGTCCATGACAGTTCTCTTTCATACTGACGAATCTTACACCAACAGTGGTTTTCAAATATCATACTACTCGAATCTAAAGAACAAAGATGGTAAGAAGAATTTGGCTTCGTAATTGTAAGCTACATGTATTGCCAAACAATTGGAAATGTTACAGAGTAGTTCCAAATGTTACATTGTTATCAAGATACAGTGTAGTTCTAAATGTTGCATTGTTACCATGGTACAGAGTAGTTGTAACTGTTACATTGTTACCATGATACACATTAGTTCTGAATGTTACATTGTAACCATGATACAAAGTTGTTCTTCATGTGAAGTTGTTGCAGGATAAGTGGTACATAATATCCCAGTGATACCATTCAGCATTCAACATGAATGTTATTCATGAATGTTAACCATATTAGGCGGTCAAACAATGAGTTCACCTGGTTGCACACATAGATGACAACCTTTCTGTATATCGCTCATCCACGAACAGTCTAATGCGAAACTCCATTCTGTAAGTGTTGGTTGGGTGTGGTGTGGGTATCTTGATTTCAACTCCATTCTTTAAGTGTTGGTTGGGTGTGATATGGGTATCTTGATTTCAACTACTTTCTTAAAATGTTGTTTGGGAGTGGTGTGGGTATCTTGTTTTCAAATCCATTCTTTAAGTGTTGGTTGGGTGTAGTATGGGTATCTTGATTTCAACTCCATTCTTCAAGTGTTGTTTGGGTGTGGTGTGAGTATCTTGATTTCAACTCCATTCTTTACGCGTTTTGGGGATGTGGTGTGGGTATCTTGATTTCAACTCCATTCTGTAAGTGTTGTTTGTGTGTGGTGTGGGTATCTTGTTTTCAACTCCATTCTGTAAGTGTTGGTTGGGTGTGGTGTGGGTATCTTGATTTCATCTCCATTCTTAAAGCGTTGGTTGGGTGTGGTGTGGGTATCTTGATTTCATCTCCATTCTTAAAGCGTTGGTTGGGTGTGGTGTGGGTATCTTGATTTCATCTCCATTCTTAAAGCGTTGGTTGGGTGTGGTGTGGGTATCTTGATTTCATCTCCATTCTTAAAGCGTTGGTTGGGTGTGGTGTGGGTATCTTGATTTCATCTCCATTCTTAAAGCGTTGGTTGGGTGTGGTGTGAGTATCTTGATTTCATCTCCATTCTTTAAGTGTTGGTTGGGTGTGGTGTGGGTATCTTGATTTCATCTCCATTCTTAAAGCGTTGGTTGGGTGTGGTGTGGGTATCTTGATTTCATCTCCATTCTTAAAGCGTTGGTTGGGTGTGGTGTGGGTATCTTGATTTCATCTCCATTCTTAAAGCGTTGGTTGGGTGTGGTGTGAGTATCTTGATTTCATCTCCATTCTTAAAGCGTTGGTTGGGTGTGGTGTGGGTATCTTGATTTCATCTCCATTCTTAAAGCGTTGGTTGGGTGTGGTGTGGGTATCTTGATTTCATCTCCATTCTTAAAGCGTTGGTTGGGTGTGGTGTGAGTATCTTGATTTCATCTCCATTCTTAAAGCGTTGGTTGGGTGTGGTGTGAGTATCTTGATTTCATCTCCATTCTTAAAGCGTTGGTTGGGTGTGGTGTGGGTATCTTGATTTCATCTCCATTCTTAAAGCGTTGGTTGGGTGTGGTGTGAGTATCTTGATTTCATCTCCATTCTTAAAGCGTTGTTGGGTGTGGTGTGGGTATCTTGATTTCATCTCCATTCTTAAAGCGTTGGTTGGGTGTGGTGTGGGTATCTTGATTTCATCTCCATTCTTAAAGCGTTGGTTGGGTGTGGTGTGGGTATCTTGATTTCATCTCCATTCTTAAAGCGTTGGTTGGGTGTGGTGTGAGTATCTTGATTTCATCTCCATTCTTAAAGCGTTGGTTTCGTGTGGTGTGGGTATCTTGATTTCATCTCCATTCTTAAAGCGTTGGTTGGGTGTGGTGTGGGTATCTTGATTTCATCTCCATTCTTAAAGCGTTGGTTGGGTGTGGTGTGGGTATCTTGATTTCATCTCCATTCTTAAAGCGTTGGTTGCGTGTGGTGTGGGTATCTTGATTTCATCTCCATTCTTGAAGTGTTGTTTGGGTGTGGTGTGGGTATCTTGATTTCATCTCCATTCTTAAAGTGTTGTTTGGGTGTGGTGTGAGTATCTTGATTTCATCTCCATTCTTAAAGCGTTGGTTGGGTGTGGTGTGGGTATCTTGATTTCATCTCCATTCTTAAAGCGTTGGTTGGGTGTGGTGTGGGTATCTTGATTTCTTCTCCATTCTTGAAGTGTTGTTTGGGTGTGGTGTGGGTATCTTGATTTCATCTCCATTCTTGAAGTGTTGTTTGGGTGTGGTGTGGGTATCTTGATTTCATCTCCATTCTTAAAGTGTTGTTTCGGACCACAATACCCAAAACTTCAATACTCGGATAATACTTAATTTGCTTCAGATGAGGAAACTGGCAATTTCAATGCTGCTGCACTTTGGGGAGGCTTGGCTGGAGGCGGGTTCCTGCTAGCTATAGTTATCCTTTGTGGAAGGTCATATAAGAAGCGAAAGTTATCACAAAGGGCTCAAAGAAATGTGAGAAGAAGACCTGCACATGTGTTGAGATCAGTCGGGCAACTTTCTGTCCCAACCCCTAACTATACTGTAGCGTACAGTCAGCAACAAGTTTCAATCCAGCCAGAGAACACAGGGGAATTCTACAATGCAGCTATGTTTGACCTTCCGCCATCTTACGATGAAGTCATAAAGAATAACACTGAATTTCAGGTATCACCATGTGACAATAGTGTTCCCGATAGCTGTACAACGAACAGTACTACAACAGAGAGCCCAGCTGAAGACACAAGGTTGTAGCTACAGTGATTGTGTCAGTGATAAATTGTCATTAACTAATAACCGAGGGCAGCAATTAGTAGAATATACATAATAAATTGGCGGATTAAAGAATTGACGGTGGCTAAAATTGAAACAAGCAAGAAATGGTTATTCGATGGTGGTGTATTTGATACGGGTATCATTGTTGTGATTTATTGTTCAAATCTAATTTTCAAATGTATGCCTTCTTTTGCCCGGCATTTTATATATCCTTAATCCACCACAGCCGGCCATTGACTATGGAGTCAATGTTATGATGTCGACAAGTGTCAATCCAGACCGTCAAACTTAAGAAATTGCTTTAGACTCTTATGTGCCACTATGTTTATTTTATAAGTTCACAATAGTTGTGAAACGAACGTTGATTCAACAGACGAGACAAGGCTGTAGCAGCCGGGGTCACATCTGACTGAAGCGGGATATACATCCATGTCATTATTTCATATCGAAATCATTTTGTAAACAATTGTTTTGATGAATTATACTTACCTCTAATGTAGGTAAGGATTCATTGCCCATTGAATATGTTTTCTGACTGATACGGTCGTAGCTTTGTCTGCAAATGCCAGCACTGCAAGATATAGCGCTCTTTCCAAACATCTCCGGGGGCACGGGTGGCCCAGTCGTCTAAGGCGCCGCGATTCGCTGTGCAGAGTTGCGTCCCTTGGGCACGCCTGAAACCTATGATTGTGGGTTCGAATCCCGGTTCGCCCCGATTATGTTTCTAGGTTTGTCAGCACCATACCCGTGCTCGTGGGTTTCACAGAAGTGGTAAACGTCTGAAACCTGCATCACTTCGAGCTTTTCTCCCACATTAAGCTGACACGCCGCGATATAACTGGAATACTGTTAAAAGCGGCGTTAAACCCAACTCACTCACTCCAAACATCTCCAGATTGGTTCGTCCTTATAAACCCTGTGATACTTGGGTGTACAGTTCACTAAAACATCAATAGAAACTGCCATCCTACAAATGAGTGACTTGAAAGAGTAATGTTATATATTCGGGTACTACAGGAGTGTAGAATACAATAAACGTGCCAACCTATCCTCCTTATTTGCGCACATCAACAGGATCCTCTGTGTTGTCACCTTGGTCACCTTGGCATGGCTTGGTTGACCGTCAGTCTGGCCACCTTGGCAGGGCTTGGTTGACCGTCGGTCTGGCCACCTTGGCAGGGCTTGGTTGACCGTCGGTCTGGCCACCTTGGCGGCACTTGGTTGACCGTCGGTCTGGCCACCTTGGCGTGGCTTGGTTGACCGTCGGTCTGGCCACCTTGGCGGGACTTGGTTGACCGTCGGTCTGGCCACCTTGGCGGCACTTGGTTGACCGTCGGTCTGGTCACCTTGGCATGGCTTGGTTGACCGTCGGTCTGGCCACCTTGGCGTGGCTTGGTTGACCGTCGGTCTGGCCTACTTGGCATGGCTTGGTTAACCGTCAGTCTGGTCACCTTGGCGGGGCTGGGTTGACCGTCGGTCTGGCCACCTTGGCAGGGCTTGGTTGACCGTCGGTCTGGCCACCTTGGCAGGGCTTGGTTGACCGTCGGTCTGGCCACCTTGGCGTGGCTTGTTTGACCGTCGGTCTGGCCACCTTGGCGGGGTTTGGTTGACCGTTAGTCTGGTCACCTTGGCGGGGCTTGGTTGACCGTCGGTCTGGCCACCTTGGCGGGGCTTGGTTGACCGTCAGTCTGGTCACCTTGGCATGGCTTGGTTGACCGTCGATCTGGCCTACTTGGCATGGCTTGGTTAACCGTCAGTCTGGTCACCTTGGCGGGGCTGGGTTGACCGTCGGTCTGGCCACCTTGGCGGGACTTGGTTGACCGTCGGTCTGGCCACGTTGGTGGGGCTTGGTTGACCGTCGGTCTGGCCACCTTGGCGGGGCTTGGTTGACCGTCACTCTGGCCACCTTGGCATGGCTTGGTTGACCGTCGGTCTGGCCACCTTGGCGGCACATGGTTGACCGTCGGTCTGGCCACCTTGGTGTGGCTTGGTTGACCGTCGGTCTGGCCACCTTGGCGGCACTTGGTTGACCGTCGGTCTGGCCACCTTGGCGTGGCTTGGTTGAGCGTCGGTCTGGCCACCTTGGCGGGACTTGGTTGACCGTCGGTCTGGCCACGTTGGTGGGTCTTGGTTGACCGTTAGTCTGGTCACCTTGGCGGGACTTGGTTGACCGTCGGTCTGGCCACGTTGGTGGGGCTTGGTTGACCGTCGGTCTGGCCACCTTGGCGGGGCTTGGTTGACCGTCACTCTGGCCACCTTGGCATGGCTTGGTTGACCGTCGGTCTGGCCACCTTGGCGGCACATGGTTGACCGTCGGTCTGGCCACCTTGGTGTGGCTTGGTTGACCGTCGGTCTGGCCACCTTGGCGGCACTTGGTTGACCGTCGGTCTGGCCACCTTGGCGTGGCTTGGTTGAGCGTCGGTCTGGCCACCTTGGCGGGACTTGGTTGACCGTCGGTCTGGCCACGTTGGTGGGTCTTGGTTGACCGTTAGTCTGGTCACCTTGGCGGGGCTTGGTTGACCGTCGGTCTGGCCACCTTGGCAGGGCTTGGTTGACCGTCAGTCTGGTCACCTTGGCGGGGCTTGGTTGACCGTCGGTCTGGTCACCTTAGCATTGCTTGGTTGACCGTTAGTCTGGCCACCTTGGCGGGACTTGGTTGACCGTCGGTCTGGCCACCTTGTCGGGGCTTGGTTGCCATAAAAGCAAATTAGCGGACCAGGATGTGCAAAATGAAGAGGTTCAATGTGTTATAGTGTCAGTGACAAATTTCACCGATCACGACATGGACATGCAAACCATTAGTCAGGTAACACGTACGATTCGGAAAAATGCACCCTTAACAAAAGAGCCATGGAGCTGCACCGCACTGCACATGCAGCAGCAATATGAACGGTATTGAAGTGCTGGGTTTTTGATTGACTGGCATCTGCGTCAATCGAACGGTGACAGTTCAACAACATGCCAAGATTAACAGAAGTGCAAGGAAACAACGTCATAAGCCGCTTGCTGGCAGAGGAACCCCGATCAGCTGTAGCCAGGGTTTTCAATGACGTGCCCAGCACCATCACAGTGCTTTTGGGTCGGTTTCAACAGCATGGGTAAACACGTGATCGGCCAAGGTCGGGACGACCTAGAGTAACAACCCCCTCCCAAGATCGCTAAATCTATCTGCGCCACCTACGTGAAAGGACGACCACAGCCACCTGAACCGCATCCCAAATACCCGCACTGCGCAGAATCTCCGACCAGACCGTGCGAAACCGTTTAAGAGCAGCAGGTCTACGTGCAAGACGTCCTGTTCAACGCGTCATATT
This sequence comes from Haliotis cracherodii, assembly GCF_022045235.1. NCBI lineage: Eukaryota > Metazoa > Mollusca > Gastropoda > Lepetellida > Haliotidae > Haliotis > Haliotis cracherodii. The sequence continues at coordinate 13,732,161 of NW_027266264.1, forward strand.
GAGTCGAGAACATCGTCAACTGCATTGATGTCGTCAACACGGGGTATGGCCTCGACTACGATGGAGAGATGTCTGGTTCAGCGACAAATCAAGATTTCTCCTCCGTCGAGGGGATGGAGGAGCACAGGTTTAAAGGCGTCGGGGAGAACGTTACGCCGGAAACTGCGTACAGGTTTGGTGGGGGTAGCGTTATGACGTGGGCGGCTATCTTTTATCATGGCAGGACAGGTTTGGTCCATATCCAGGGCAATCTTACGACTCACCAATACATCAACGAAATTCTTCTACCACACGTCCTCCCAATTGCAGCCAACGGCAACAGTGTATTGTAGCAGGACAACGTTCGCCCGCATACAGCACGGATCACAAGAGGCTGTCTGCACAACAACAAGGTTGATATTCTCCCCTGGCCCACCAGATTCCCGGATTTGAATCTGATAGAGCACCTGTGGGATGGATTGGATAGACGGCAACGCCGACGTCAACCACAACCCACGACGTTGCAGCAGTTGACTTTGGCGTTTAAGGCCGAGTGGGCTACCATTCCCCCCAGGTCTAGTCTACTATGACATTTTCCAAGTCTACATTATTATCTACATGCATTTGTCAAAGCGAGCATGTATTATAGAAATTAAAACAATATTAAGCATACATGATCAACTGTTATACTGTTCTGTAATATAATAAAAATAAATGATTATCCAGGAAAAAGGTAAACACATGATAAAGTTTTCAATTGCAGATGAAAATTCCACTAAAGAATTCATGAAATCATAATAAACACATATCAGAATTTTACACATAGTTACACAGAACTCGTCACAAAAAATATTTTACTGGTCCAAACATATCACCATTGTTACAGTCGCCAAAACGCAGCTTAGACAAAATGCAGATAACAAAAGCACACATTCACCTAAACGCATCCAAGTGAAACTTGCGACCCGTGAAGATCAGGAATAGAATAGGTCTTCAACAACCCATGCATGCGGTAAAAGGCGACTATGCTTGTCGTAAGAGGCGACTAACGGGATCGGGTGGTCAGGCTAGCTGACTTGGTTGAAGCATGTCATCGAATCCAATTGCGTGGATCGATGCTCATGATATCAATCACTGAACTGTCTGGTCCAGATTCGATTATTTACAGACCGCCGGCACATGGCTGGAAAATTGCTGAGTGCGGCGTAAAACAACAAACCAACCAATTACATGGTGCCAAATGCACTCTATGACTGTCAACAAATTAAAACTTAAGATTATGCATTTTCGGTCTGCTTCAACGAGTAGGACTGTATGTACGTGTGGCGCCAACACTCACGATGTGATTGAGTGTTACAACCATCTGGGACTATAATAAAATACATAAAGAAAGCGACGACTCTGCGGTTTGGTCTGTGATCGAGTAGAGAGGTGGTATGGGGTACCTACAGCATGTCAGGGCCAGGAGTGGCCTGGTGCACAACCGGGCAATGTGGGTTTTCTTGGGGTCAGTGAAGTTTACAGCCAATAATGCAGTAAGTGGAGACATAAGTTGTATTCTTTTCGTCAATGGAGCAGTGTCTTATGGTACTGTATGTGTATGAGCAATAACGACGGAAAACAAATCATGTATTTCAGTAGAATTACCAATGGGCCAACAGAAGAATACATAATGGGCCTTTACGAATTGGCAAACAACTAGACAAGTTACAGCTATCACATATCATACCAAGACTGGGTATTATGTTCAAGGAAATATATGGAGCTGAAAATTATGTCAAGAGCTTTCTCCCAAGGAGTCATAGAAGCGCTCTTGCAAGATTCAGATGTTGTGTTACCACCTTACGAGTGGAGACGGGTCGTTATGACAACACTACGCTTTCCAATTGAGTTTTTCCATTAAAAAGATGAGGACATCGTTTTTATTGAATTGCTACATTATGAAGCTGAAGGATCAGAGATGCTATTTAGATGCAATGAAGTACTTTGGGAATTTTAATAATATTCGGAAAGTAACAAATGCTATTTTCTTTGTAAAGTACAAAATCCAGTACTTCTGAGCTGAGTCCCATCCGGGATTCGAACCTACGCCCTCAGAGTGAAACAGTTTATCGCCAAAACACAAAGACAGCTATCTAACCCACTCAGCCACGGAGGCTTCTGAGAGGAAGTTTTTACTCTGCAGTCTAGATGGATTTGACCATCTGGCAGGAAATTCGAACATGCGCTCGCAACTTTGGTGACGTACATTGGACGACGTTATTTTTGAGGGGGGAGTGTCTAGTAAGTTCTTCACCATAGACTTGTCCGACATTTCCGATGTCGGTTACTTTTGAGGGGGTCATCATTATTTAAATTCGGGAGAGTATTTTTAAATCTTGTCATTTTATCATCATCCTTAAACAGGCTGACAGGTTGTTCATATGTTCATGTCTCATATAAGAAATAAACGACTCGTTGTCGTTGTGTATCGTACATTATAAACCTCCAGTGACGTCATCCTATTGTTCTCCAGATAGGTTAAATCTCATAAACAGGGATGTTATAATATCGCTGGGATTTTATTGATACAACTTCCGTTTATATTGTAAGAAATGAATGTTTCTGGCTTGAAATTTATTTTGCATGTGAACACAATGTCATAAAATATATAATTCAAATAAAAAATGTTTTCTTTATATTCGCGCGTATCGAACACGTAACCTTCGTATAAAGTAGGCCATTGAGTGTGCGTACAACACCACTACAAACGTGCTGATAAATCACAATCACAGATAGTTTACGCCCGTTTCCTCAGGTTCTTGAAAGTATGTTTGAAACATAAAAATGTTGTCAAATGCTGTTTTTAATTTGTTGTTTTTTTCGGTTTATAAATGAGATAAAACCCTTACCCTCGGGTATTTATGAGATTTAAAACCCTCATCCTCGGGATAATACAGAGGGGCCGAAGTCCCTCGGTTTTATCCCTTGGATTCCGATTTTAAATCTCATAAGAACCCTCTGTCGTGTTTTATCCTACACATAGTGAGTGAGTGAGTTTAACGCCTCTTTTAACAGTATTCCAGTTATATCGCGGAGTGTCAGCTTAATGTGGGAGGAAAGCCCGAAGTGATGCAGGTCTCAGACGTTTACCACTTTGGTGAAACCCACGAGCACGGGTATGGTGCTGACAAACCTAGAAACATAATCGGGGCGAAGCGGGATTCGAACCCACAATCATAGGTTTCTGGCGTGCCCAAGGGACGCAACTGGGCCACCCGTTCCCCTAATCCTACACATAAACAACTCCCACTCGTCGTTCATTTCCTAAATACAACAACGTCCCACGCCGAAAGTATATGCAGAGCAACCGAGCCTGGGCACCCGATCTATTTAATCGTCTCTTGACACAAGCATAATGTATCTGATCTATATTCTATACCGGAGCACCGTACATACGGCGGGTCTTTTTGTCCAGCAGCTATTGACTAGTGTTCCTGCCCCCTTTGACAGAGTCTATATTGTATCGCCTTCTGAGGTGCGGAGAGCTGTGAGTAGAGAGAGGGTGTCCTATCTGTTTGTTTACCCACTGAGCGTCATAGCCTGCTATGCACCACCGGTTACAGTCAACAAACTCTTCAGCTTGATCACGTATTCGTGCCGTATGGTACGCCTATCGCGACCTACCCGAGTCACATACCCGACATCCATCCGGGGAGATTCTCGAGCAGAGTTCGAAATAACCGCCTGCCGATAGTCCCGTTGCAGATAGATCTCGTGTACATGTCGGGCCCGTTGTTTCAAATTTGCATGTGGCCTACAGTAAATTTACGTGTCAGTTTATTTGTCACGATAAGCTGCTGTTTTCTTAATTGAGGGCCTGAAGAATTAGTCAGGATCTACAGTTTCTCTAGCCTCTGGGTCCTGATGGCAGCCTGTTATTTTTTTTTACTTTTGTTATTTCAAACACTGATCTTTATATAGTAATACTGATTCATATAGTTATACTCTCCGTCGCAACGTTCTCTATACTCACTTTCTACACCATTGAGTCTTACGGTGTCTCTGAAACTGCTTGGGTTCACCTCGCGTTCATCCATAATACATTTACTTCCCGACCCGACATTTTTACAAGCACACACATAGTTAAAAAAACACTAGATTGGAACTAATCAATTATTTTTCCAAAATTATTAGATCTATTTATAATTAATTTCATTGTGTAATAAGAAAACAAATGCCAAATAAATGGCTTTTCATGTGAATAAATCCAGAGGCCAAATGTTAGAACCAAAGACAGACCCTATCATTAAATCCCATTATTACGGATCAAAATTGTTTGTTTTTTCTAGTTATAATACTGGGCGTTAAATATATTCCCTAAACCCACCTCTTTACAATGGGAGAAAACGGGGCATAGTCGGCGACATTAGCGTTATCAGATTTGCTAAAATAAAGATGCTAACGGTATTTCATTGACGTGGTCGTTTAATTCCATGTGTTATGTATACGACTTCGTGACAACAGTGAGCTGACACGAAATATTAACGTACATATCACTGTTGAAAATGGGGTGTGTGTCATTGTTTACATTTCACCGATGTGACGACCACTTTCGATTCTCGAAACAACTTAAATAATGTTTTCCTTCACTAAAAGTAACAATGGACGTTATTCTCGTGACGTACATACATTGCAAGAGCGATCATGAAAATGCTAAGAAAAAATTTTAACCACCCGTTCTGTCGTTTTAAATACATGTCGTGTCCGCCATGTTTGTTCTTCTAGTGGAGGCGGCCATTGTGCAGTCATTGTAGTCAGTGTAGCGCCAGCGCAGCATACCCAGGGAACCCGGCTTTAATACTAGTCACTCAAGTAGTCATTATATGCCTAAGGAAAATTCCATCTGTCCTCAGTATCGTGTTTTGGGGGCACGGGTGGCCCAGTCGTCTTAGGCGTTGCGTCACGTGGGTACGCCAGAAACCTATGATTGTGGGTTTGAATCTCGGTTCGCCCCGATTATGTTCTTAGGTTTGTCAGCACCATACCCGTGCTCGTGGGTTTCACCGAAGTGGTAAACGTCTGAGACCTGCATCACTTCGGGCTTTTCTCACACATTAAGCTGACACGCCGTGATATAACTGAAATATTGTTAAAAGCGGCGTTAAATCCAATTCACTCACCCAGTATCGTGTTTGTTACAATAGAGTTTAAGAATAATATTATATGATAAAGGGGTTATAACGCTTGTGTGTTTGGGGATGATAGATATCCCGTGTTAAGAATAAACACAAAATATGTATTTAGCTCACCAAGACGTTCTTGCTACAATAATCATTCAAAACACATGGTACTTGTCACCCGAACACACTCTCGCGTGATAGCCTCTATACATTATTGGTAATATTAGTTCATTCGTCATCACTCGCCCCTTTCCGTAACCTGCATGAAGACTCGTCCCCTATCGATGAATGTTATGTGCGAAAATACGACAAACCAATCAGAATGCGCGTATGATTTCAAGTTCTTCATCAAAGAATCCCTCAGAAATAGTTTTTGATTTTACATATGTCCTGCGTCTAAAAATATACCCAAGACACTGTTAAGTGTGTTCAATCACACTGTATAATTCTGCACGTCCCGATGTGCTTTAAATTCCATCTGAAATATATGTAATATATGGGGAAATATATGTGAACCATTACGCAACGAGTTGACAATTGTTTTAGGTATGCCCGTTTGCGCTAAGACGGAACCCGGTCGCACAAAATGGCCATGAAAGGGGCACGAGTCGCTATTCGGCTTGTCCCGGAATTACACGAGTTGGTCACGAATGATATTAGCTAGGACACATGAGGAACCCAGTTGGCAGAACCCTTGACCAGCTGCTCCCCCTGGCCCACTCTAAACCCTTAGTGGGCCCCATCTAATTTTGGGTTAGGAAACGTATTCCCCACGAATTTAACATGACCACTCATCTCTAGTATCTTTTACAGATTAGCAAATACCCAACATAGTCCCCTCTGCATGGTATATTATTACGCAATGTGTATTGTATCTGTATGTTTAATAAACAGTGTCACATTCGAACGATGAGTCGATTTTTCCGTTTTGTATGTCGTGTTACCATGACGACAACTCCACGTACAACGAGATCATGTTGCCCTGCAGCCTATCCGATCACGTGATGTAGGTATCACCTTTACTGTCGCATCTGCCCGAGAGAAACGTGTCCACTGGCCTGTATCGAAGCCTAGATTCTACTTTGATAAAAAGACCAGTGGACGCTCTTGCCTTGGGAAGATGTCCTTGCCGGATCCCACTGCGGCTCTCTGAGACTTGTTCTACAGCACTGTAAATGTTTGTTATAAGACACCCTTTTCCATGAACAATCATTATCAGATACTCACTGGAAAACAACTACACTTGACACCCTTTCCGCTTTCAAATAATTGATAACGCGTATAGATGCATATTTACCTTACGCAATATAAGTGAAATGACATTGAAAACGCGACACATATGCATTCCCCCGCCCCTACTGGTGTGGATAGATACTCATGTCTTCAGTCTCTATTTTGCCTGAACCTCGATTATTTACAAAGCACCGTGATACATTTTGAATGTTGAACGCCGCCTCCGTGGTCTAGTGTCAGAGCGTCCGCCCGGAGAGCGGAAGGTCCGGGGTTCGATCCCCGACCGCGTCATACCAAAAGACGTTAAAAGATGGTCCTTGTTGTTACCCTGTCTGGCGCTCGTCATTAAGGGCCTAAAACAAGGACTGGTAGGCTCGGAGTCAGTATACTGTGCCTGAGTGGGGTATTCATGTTAAACTGCGGCATGGTATCTCAGTGAGCTGGCACTATAAATCGGCATCAGTCCGGACTATTACAAGCAGCCACACACACACACACACGTACATGCACGTCGCTATATAAGTGCAATAATCTTTAACGCGACGTTAAACCCCAATTCACCTCACCTCACCTTGAATGTTGAAACATTCACTCCCTCACTCAGTGTAATTCTACGAACGACTTACAGGTAGTTAAATGGACCATCCCGGAGGCAGCAATGATGCAGTTAATGCCAGACACTTTTTGTCGTAACAACTAAAAAATAATTAGGATTATGAAAACTAAAACGAATAACGACGTGTTTCCATCGCGTATTTGGTAGACAAGGCTGGTAACCCATTGCAACATATCATTCTACTATGTCTAAAACTGAGTGTTCCCTTATTTCAATCAGTATATTTACAAATAACACCTGAGTCATCCATCATGGCAGCTCTGTATATTATGTCATGCTGAACTTCGTACGTAAATCGATCGTGTCGATTCAACCCTACAAGATAACCGTTAATGCGATTGGTAGGATATTTCACAACACTACTGTCGTCATGCGACATCCATCAATGGAATGTAGGTCAACGGGTCTTTCGCAAGGCTTTCAAAACCCTCTTCGATGACAACCCGTTCTCACTGTGTTTAACATGGATGTACACCATGGGCAGACTTACTAAGATGTTGGGTGGAGTGTTTAACAGGCAGTGTCTCTCAGTGTTGCTTGTTCTGGTGCTGTGGGGGATTCACGACGCCGGTACGTTCACTTGAATGTCTATAGTTAGTTGGTGTTCGTGTTGACGTGTCCTTATCATTACAATACTCTACACAGTGAAGAGAGCTCGGGAACCGAGTAAGCCAGAACTACCTGGATGTGACTCAAGTCAAAAAGGAGAACTTTCTTCTGTAGAATTAGAGGACGAGTGACAGTACTTTAACGGGATATGAACGTACTGTCGATCCCGAAAAAAGTACTGGAACCTGTTCACGGTGTGTCGTAAAGCACAGGTGAAGCACACGAACTATACACTGCAAAACTCCACCATTCACATTCGAAGCAGATTGCACGTTTTCTTCGTCTATTTAAACTCAGTTATTATCCCTGGTAGCTGTTCGACGACCGTCTGTAAATAATCGAGTCTTGACTCTAGCGATGGACATCATGCAGATTACACGATTTCATATAAACTGTACAGGTGCACGCCTCCATAAGCTTTTTACTTTAGGGACCAGTCAGTTATTAAAGGGGCGTGTTGGTTGGGGGTCATATATGTAATTATATATGTTTGTGTGTGTGTGTGTGTGTGTGTGTGTGTGTGTGTGTGTGTGTGTGTGTGTGTGTGTGTGTGTGTGTGTGTGAACCACCAAGACAATTCGGCGACTCTTCCCTGATTATCGCATTAATTAACCACCCAACCACCCAACCAACCACCCCCTAAAATATATCCTTCCCTTACAGTACTGCATCAGCAACAAAATGTGCTCCATCTGATCGCACGCAGTGTCCAAACATGCATATTTTAGGTCAGTCATGTAGGTGAAGGGTGGGGCTTGGAGGTTCTTCTCCCAAACACACACGCGCGCATACACGCACATTTTGTTAGTATTTCAAATGAACTGAGCATTTGTAAACTACAAATAAAACAAATACTTATGATAGTTTGGGAAAGATTTCTGGAAGAACATAGATCCATTACGTCTGTGGTATTGTTTCACCTGAGCTGTAAATATTTCACTCAAATTTGTACCGGGTGTTCGACCACAGGGAGGTTTATGAATAAATAACCTCGACAAATAAAGTAGATGATATTCCGTGTATTTCATATAAACCATCAGGCAAAACAAAGTATACACTCATGTTTGATGGTGAATAGGTCTTCAGCAACCCATGCATGCCGTAAAAGGCGACTATGCTTGTCGTAAAAGGCGACTAACGGGTTCGGGTGCTGTTATCTGATTCGTATTGACTGCACTGTGAATATTGTGATAGCTATTTACTTAACTCAGGGAATGTATAAACATATAAAGACGCCCTTATAAAACATATACCCCGTCAAAATGTCTACGATACAAATTCAGTTCTCAAGTGTACACTTTCTTTACCTGGCAGTATATATCAGTATCTTACAAACATATATATCTCAGGTCTTTTTTGAAGATCCTGTTGGTCTGGTGGGTGATTATTTTGACTTAAATGTGTTTTCTCCACCAGGGGCTTGTAATGGGACTCTTCAGGCAAACATGTACGAGAAGTATCTTGAATCTGCTGGATATCCAACTGGTTATGGAAGGTGACAACGATTTAATTTTTTTTAAATTTAAACATTTTTATTGTTCCCAGAGTTGTAGATTAATACAGTATTCCGTCAAAGACATATTTCGGATTGAATGGCACAATACACTTTTTAGAAAATTAAAGGGTTAGAAACAAACATTGTCCTATTTCAAACCAAAACGGTTGCAACACACAGTCCGACTCAAACATATCATGTATCAACAGAGAGCTATGAATCAAATGCTGAGGATAAAGGTGACCATTTTTTGTTAAAGTTACTTTTGTCATCCTTTTTTATAGCAATACATTTCTCGATTGAATATATGTTTTTAAACATAACAACGATTGATCGATCAGCAACAATCTTTATTTCTCACTTTCTTTCAACGCCTTAGAATGTATAGCCATACAGCATATACTTCATATACTGATACTGTAAATCAATCACTTCTATTTCTGAGTCATTTGACATCTCAGACACTATACATTGAGTACATTGTCCTTTTAAAGGGGACCTGTGCTCCACGTCCTGGAGAACATTTCAAGTCTGGGGCACAAGTTGTGAAACAAGCATAGTCCTCCGTTATATACACGTTTCATTGTGTAAGCCTTTTATGGTAGAAAGAGAAGCAATAGGGGATAGGAACAGAAATTCTATTCATAGAAATTGAATGGCCTTTGCATGTGTTTGTGACGGGTGCCACAGGTCGCGCAAGTTACGTTCACCTTTTCGAACAACTGGTATCACCACTATTTGATATATTGATACGACTGAGGCATATTTCAAACACAGGCTCTTGCCTTAGAATACACAACATCTAGCATGTGGTTGAGTGTGAGGCTCTACCGAAGCCCTAGAATCTCTCAGGAGTCAAGCTGCCAAACATTTCACCCAACCTACACTCCACCTTCTCTCCGTGAACAGCGTTGCTTAACTTCGCCTGATTTCTGAACCATGTGCAGTATATAGGACCATGCGCCACACACATTCACTGATTGATTATTCAGGAGTAAATTACCGTGTCGTGGCCGTCTTTCCGTTGCAGCAATACGAATTGTTGGTGGACGATAGAGACAGCCAGGTCGGGAGAACACGTCGTTGTATCTATCATGGATGTTGACATTGAAGTGGGGTCATCCAACTGCAATGCTGACAGTTTGACAATTTATGACGGTAAGACAGTCATTACATATACTCAATGTGCTACAAGTAGCGCCACGGTACAGTAGTTCAGATACCTTGTACAATATCAGCACATAAACATTAACACAGTTTTTTGAAAATATGTGTTCTTATGCGAGGTCATTTATAAGTCATTGTCAAATTTACGAAACATGATATAAACAGTTTTTATGTAAAAAGAGGTTCAAGGGCTGCTCTTCAAATTTTGAACAACTGCAAAATCATAGCCCTATTCCTTTGGTCTTGCCAAAACGTGAGACCTGGAAACAGTATATGCAAAAAGCAAACGTGTCTGTACCCCGTGACCTTAAACAGTGTACACGCACTACGGGTTCCCCGAATAATGTTGGTCTTCTCCTGAAGAGAAATATATTGTATTGTGTGTGCCTGATAAATTGTGTGTCATCGTTCTCCGAAGACGTGGTAGATTGATCATGCTATCAGTTACTGGTGTGCCCAGTCAGGAATCGATTATGTACAGACGATTATGTGGCTTAAACATATGCACTATTAGTTTGACCAGAAGCTATTGAGAATAAGAACATTGTAATTGTTTCATTTATTAAGTCATAGGCCAAGAGATAACAATGCTAACCTAAAGCTACAAAACAGTAAACTGTTCACGACAATATTTTGTCAGACCACCTCTTTTCCTCTTTTCCTAATACATGATTCCGTGTATAATGCCTGTCAAGGAAGTTAGAAAATCATGAGTCATACTGTCCTAATATCTAACCATCTCTGCCTTCAGATCACATGTATTTTTAAATTTGTTTGATTGATATGTACCTTCATGATTCCGCAAATATTTTCAATTGTGTTCAAGTCCGAACTATTCAAGGAGTGGAACATCTTGCTCTTCAATCCATTCCTGAGAATGCTTCGCTCTGTTTTGGGTTATTGTGTTTATGGAATACACATCCGTCATCATACACAACTTGGACTAATGGAAGGAGGTGTCCCAGTAGAATATCACTGTACACTGCGCTTGCCATGTTACCTTCAAATACGCATAACGGCGTGGCACCGAACACAGAACCCACCCAACACATGAAATTTAGGACTGTTCTTTGGACGCTGGTACATTGGTCTTTCTGCACCTTTGGTCCACATTTCTAATCAGTTTGATTATAGCTACACTGCACTTTCATCTGAGAACATTACATTGTGACATATGAAATGTATAATGCTTCAAACACCAGTTCAAACGTCGTTCTTGCTTTTCAGGTTTTAGGAGTGGTGATGGAATTTCTCGTAATTTCTGCAATCCATTCCATGCAAATGCGTTCTTATTATCTCTTTAGAAACATGAACTATTCCTCTATAAAACATGTCATTATCAAATTTGTCTATTATCATGCGTTGTTAGACGCCAATATACCAAGTCGCCTTCTGTCATCAACAGTGAATTTATTTGTCCTACCTGCTCCCTGTTTGTGCTTTATTCTATCTCCACTCTCAATAATTTTTGAAACGCGTACGCAGATGACAGTGGAATGTCTGTTCTCTCCGTTATGACCTGTGCTATTCTAGTTCCTGCCGGCTTGTTTACCAAAAGGAGACATCCCTGTCAGACTTTATAAATATAACACGCGGATTTGTCTCCCTTGAATCAAGTCAGAAGAAGTTCCCCACCCTACCTTGATATGGTAATTATTGATGGCCGAAATAGTGTGAAACATTCTCAATAATTTCTGGTCAAACTAGATATAGTTCCATGATTTTATGCCCCCCTTGGTCTAAAGTATTTGACATTATAATAATATTTAGATTTCTCCTATGTCCCAAATATACAATGTCAAGTTCAGACCACTGTGTTTGTTATTTTATTTTTTAGCGTGGGGAAAATTATGCAATTATTTGGTTATTTTTAGGCAGCAGTGGTTCTAGTGCTGTTCTTACAACCTTCTGTGGTACCGGAAATGAACAGTTTATAAGCAATGGAACATCTGTGTATGTGGAATTCAAGACAAACAGCCTTATCAACAAGAAAGGATTTAGACTCAGATATTACAGTGCAAAAGGTAAGAGACACACTTCGTTTTGTTCGCCATTAAGAACCTTGCTCATCGCTTTACTAACCAGGCAAAAATAGCATCTTGGTGGTTTTACGTTCATTATTATTGAATTACTTTCTGTTTAAACTACTTTTGCTGTTGTATTTGTGGCCGAAACGTTGGGGCTCCTTATGAAGTAATCTAAACGATGCCCTTCGCGGTAGTCACGTTATTACAAGAAACACAGGCGACCACGATTGTCGTAAAAGGCGACTAACGGGGTCGGGTGGTCAGGCTCGCTGACTTGGTTAATACATGTCATCGATCCCAATTGCGTGGATCGATGCTCATGATTTCAATCACTGGATTGTCTGGTCCAGATTCGATTATTTACAGACCGCCGTCATATAGCGGGAATATTGCTGAGTGCGGCATTAAACAACAAATAAACAAACCAGAGACACACTTAGACATTTGAAACATATGAACCAATAATATTTCTTACGGCGACACAGTGATTAACATTTATATCATGACATGTTTTGTTCCAGTTGTAACTGAATGTGGAGGCACACTCACGGCGATCTGGTGCAAGTTTTGACCTTTATCTAAACGTTGTTCCTTACGAAATGATATTCCTAATTTCTATTTACCTTCAAAATAGTTGAAAATCAGCCGTCATGTTGTAAAATCTGTATGCGGGGGGATTCGCTGTGCAGAGTTGCGTCCCTTAAGCGTGCAAGAAACCTATGGTCGTGGGTTCGAATCCCAGTTTGCCATGACTATGCGCCCAGTTTTGTCAGCAACATAACCCTGCTCGCCGGTTTCACTCACGAGTTAAAAGTCTTAAACCTGCATCACTTCAGGCTTTCCTCTTATGTGCACATGAAGCTGACAAGCCATGATATACATGTAACTTAAACACCGTTTGATGCGGCGTAAAACCTGACCCACTCACTCGCTATGGCCTCCATTGTGCACAGTGTGGACAGTGCACCATTCAGCCGGTTGGAGTCAAACATTTGTATTTATGTGCTATGATGTGCACGATCATAACAATAACAATAACAGTAATGCTGAGTAATTCAACAAATACAATATTTGAAAAGAAAAATATTTGAATTCATATGTACAATATGGTATTTCCAGCTATCTCATGTGTGACTGGGTTATTTCCGCCGAAAACAGTGATGTCGCAATCGTCATGGAGATGGACCTGTTTTCCCTTCTTGAAAGCAAGGGTTGCTGGGCAGACAGACTGTCCTTCTATAACGGACAGACTGCTACCGGTAAGATATTTTGACCTATTATTGAAACCTCAAAAACATACTACCCGATAACGATAGTGTATTTTCCACGCTAAAATCGGAAATTGAAATCGTTTAAGTAATTACGCATTTCGTAACTATACCATAGCAACAGTTATTTGACTACCTTTTCAATTACGGCTCTGTTTCTTCGCATTATGTAATATGATCAAGTCCATACAGCGTTCTGTCCATAAGTTACCGGTGGTATTTTATTTTGATAGAGATTTATGTATCTGTAGATAAGTTTCCAATATATAAAAAAGGAGTGGTGCTTAACCATTTTCCAGCTGTATATGTACCATCGATAAGACCCTCCATCAATGAATTTGTCAAAATGTAATCTCTATCCAAGGCAGAGGGTGACGTGCCGAATTGATTTCTAACTGACGCTCCCAAATCCGGAATAACATTTCACACATTCCAGTTGCTTAATTCGGTAAAGAGCTTTCGTATATTATGGATTAAGACTATAGATCAATATCTATAGATACTTGGAAGTTCAGAAAACTACGGTTATAAAGGGACCACCAATTACAGTTTGTTCTAACCGTAGTTCGTTATAAGCACATACAGCAGGCTAGGTGGCCGTTATATCCGTCAATTCGTTATAAGCGTGTTTATAAACGCACTTTACTGTACTCATAATCTGTCACATCACGATGAGGAAAACACGAATCGGCTGTAGTAATTACACCCATGTAAGGAATCGAACCCGGTCAGCAAGACGACCAAGTGCTTTAACCACCAGACTACGCCACCGCTCGTATATGTATGTACATGCATGTAACTACACTTATATGGGAATATATGCTTGGATTTAATTGTATCTATTACATATCTCGTTTGAATGAGCCCTATTTGGCATTTCAAGGCATTGGCCCCTTGGAGGTGAGATCAAGCGGTTAATTGTATGTTGAAGGCTGATGCCTGATGAATCAAGACCTGTCATGGCCCCTCTCAAACCGGCTTAGACAGATTCCACTGCACCAAACATAGTAGTCTGTTTTATGTTTTTATGATCATGTTGTACTAAGTTAAGGAAAAATACGTATCTGCAGCATATACAACTGAACCATTTATTTCTTTGAGAGAAAGCCTCAACGTTCTACCGATAAATTTCCGTTTTGTGTGTGTTACATCGTGAAGTCCATTTCACACATATGAGTAGCCTTAATATCCAAACTAAATTCTTCATTCAGGAAGCTACATGTAGTTTAAGAACCGGAGTGAGTGAGTGAGTTTAACGCCGCTTTTTAACAGTATTCTAGTGATATTGCGGAGTATCAGCTTAAACGTGGGAGGAAAGCCCGAAGTGATGCAGGTCTTGCTGATGCTGACAAACCTAGAAAAATTATCGGGCGAACAGGGATTCGAACCTACAAGCATAAGTTTCTGGCGTGCCCAAGGGACGCAATTCTGAACAGCGAATTGCGGCGCCTAAGACGACTGGGCCATCCGTGCCCCCTTTAAGTACCGGAGACCTTAGAGTTTTGGTTGGAATTGGTTCCTTACCCTGCGTCATTTGGTCTTTCCTCCCACTTTAAGCCGACATGGAGTTATGTAAAATTGTTCATCTTTTATTCACAGAATCTGAGCTGTTAGCTCACGCGTGCGGCTCCAGCCCGACGGTGTTCCGGAGTTCGGGAAACAAGGCGCTTGTGAGTGCACGAGCGCACTTGAGAGCTTTCACAGCTGACATCTTTACTATTCGTTATAGAACTGTTAACAGTAAGTATATTTATGCATAAATATGTCAGTGGATTTAACTTATCTCTAAATGTAATCTTTAACCTCATTTTCATAGCGTGCGCCTCAGGAGTGTTAAATAAGTGTTATAATATCGCTTAAGTTACAGACGTTCCCAACTGTTAGTTGTTTAACGCACACGATAATCGAATGATAATAATCGAGTCTGGACCAGACAATCCAGTGAATGAAATCATGAACATCGATCTACGTAATTGGGATAAAATGACATGCCTCAACCAAGTCAGCGAGCCTGACCTCCCGATCCCGTTGGTCGCCTCTTACAGTTTTCGTCCGGATAGCGGGTATTCCGTTCTAACAGGGTCCTGGTTATGGGGGTTTCTCCGTACATGTGCATTATCATACTACATCACAGTGGATAGACTGTCATCGATTCAAACGGCCATGCTCATATTGAAGTTTACTTCGATGTCCTCTCAACAGACTTGATCAGATGAGCGATAAGACACTCATATTTACGTTTATTATTATTGACATTCATTGCCGTATGATTCTGAGTAGAGCTTATACAACGACCTGTCGAAATATCGTCCGTTAGTATGGGAGGACGGCTCAATATATAGTGAGTGAGTGAGACGGGTTCTACGCCTCGGCTAGCCTAGTGGTTAAAGCGTTCGCTCGTCACGCCGACGACCCGGGATCGATTCCCGACATGGGTACAATGTGTGAAGCCCATTTCTGGTGTCCCCCGCCGTGGTATTGCTGGAATATTGCTAAACGCGGCGTAAAACCATACTCACTCACTCACTTCACGCCTCTAGCAGGGTCAGTGAACTGCAAGCATTGGCTTCACACATTATAGTCATGCAGAGAGGAGCATCAGGGACGATTGAACTCTTTAAATTCTAGGCTACCCAGATCCATCTCTCCATCTCTCTTATCACTGATGTCGCACAAAATTACGTTCCTTCGTTAGTTTGAGTGAGTGAGTGAGTTGGGTTTAACGCCGCTTTTCACATTATTCCAGTCATATCACGGCGTGTGAGCTTAATGTGGGAGGAAAGCCCGAACTGATGCAGGTCTCAGACGTTTACCACTTTGGTGAAACCCACGAGCACGGGTATGGTGCTGACAAACCTAGAAACATAATCGGGGCGAACCGGGATTCGAACCAACAATCATAGATTTCTGGTGTGCCTAAGGGACGCAACTCTGCACAGCAAATCGCGGCGCCTCAGACGACTGGGCCACCCGTGCCCCCTTCGTTAGTTTGAAATTAAGATCCCGCCAGAATACCTCGTCTGGGAGCGAGTTTGGCATAGAACTACATTCAAAGTCGCGACCTCATTCGAGCGAGCTCTCGTTGTAGTTAAATGAATCAAACGATTGTTTGAAATGTTTTCTAAGCTGGAAAATATCTTTTCCTGAATACTTAAACAGGGGAGAAAAACGCTTATGTTCCGTCTGCATTTGTGAAGGCACCCACACGTTGAGACGAGTCCTGGTGATATCGCTGCTTGTGTGAATCCTGCCAGCGCAGTGCAATCTGACTGGTCGTCTAGTTTTAGCGTCACTGCAAACACGAAAACGTCGGGGCTTTCAATATGGGCATTGTACTGACAAACGACGGAATATTCATTAAAATCAATTAATTGGTTAGCGTCCAGAAAGTGTCCGAAAAAGCGTCGAGTTTTTCATGCATTAAATAGACGAAAATCTTGCTTTTTGCTCGCCTTGTACAAATGTTAACGGCCAATCACATGTCGCATGTGATTTGAAGTAGGTGATGCCCAAGGCTTCCTTTAGGTTGCAGAATGTTTTGTATTTTTGCCTGCAGTGTTATGCCTTGATCTAGGCATACCTTGTCCCGTGTTGTGAAGCGAGGTTGGCTGATATTAGGTCAGTTTTAGGAGCAAATATTGTGATTATTATTGATTGGGTTTTTCAGCTGCTTACACTCGGCATTGTCTTCGTTTGTAATTGTAACTATCTGTCCTCAAGATTCAATAGACCAACTACTCTCTGCAGCCCGCTGGCCACTCGCCGCCCTCCCGCGTTACATGCGCCATTTGCCAATTTTTCCAGACCTTGAAGTGGGTAATTAAGAATACGCCAAATCCCTCTCTTCGAGTCTAATTTAGGGACCCTTGAGGAATCCGGGTAAGAATTGGTCCCTCGTAATTTATGCTTGTCATTGACTGGTCCAGACTCGATTATTTACAGACCGTCGCAGGAATACTGCTGGGTGTGGTGTTAAATTACAAACAAACAAAAACTGCTGTGAAGGCGTTAACTGGTGTTTTGTTCCAGTGTTTTGCAACGCAGAAGAAATCAGCTCAGTTAGATAGGAATATATGACTGTTAGTGTCAGGGAAATGTATGAGTGTCTAGTCACTTCACTGTTTTGCGTGACGTCCTCTTTGATAATAAATTCGCCCGTAAGGTTTTGGTGTTTTTTTAAAACAACTGTTACAACAGAAAAACCTATGCTTGTCGTGCGAGGCAATTGAATGGATCGGGTTGGTCGCGTGTCAACGTTCATGTACCCTGACCGCGTGGTCGTTGCTCATAGTATCAATCATTGGATTGTCTGGTCCAGACTCGATTATTTACAGACCGCCGTCATACAGCGGAATATTGCTGAGTGCGGCGTTAAACAACACGGGCTTTTGTCAAACTGGAGCGCTGTGGCCATTTCAAATAGAGACTTTATTCAAATATCGTTCAAGCCATCTCACTCACTCACTCACTCTCTTCAAATATTTAACAGAAAATATAATATAATTATATTAACCAGATGTGGTGTGGGATATCATATTTTACAAGCAGTCGAAGAAGAAGAAGGATTAAGAAAGCCCATAAGTCAATGATGGTGCTTTCTCTTGGTATGGTAGTAAAACCATAAAACCATAAAACTTTGGAAAGCATTTCTGAGGCCTTGAATATTGCAACCTCGATCAAACACCTTCTGGGCAAGAGTCGTATGACGCACTTTGAAATCGTTGTAGAAAGAGCATGCTCGGTTGTACCTCAAGAGTTGTGAAATGTAGACACCAAGGGCTGGAGGTGCAGGAATATTGCTCGACATTAAGGGAAAGTTGAAGTCATCTCTCTTGTCATATAGTCTTGTGGAGAGTAGTTTCTAACTCTGAATCTTTAGGAATAGATCTAACTATATAACAGATAAGGTGGATTCCTTTATTTCTAGTTCAGGTGGGCAAATCATTGG
This sequence comes from Haliotis cracherodii, assembly GCF_022045235.1. Lineage (NCBI taxonomy): Eukaryota > Metazoa > Mollusca > Gastropoda > Lepetellida > Haliotidae > Haliotis > Haliotis cracherodii. The sequence continues at coordinate 13,750,665 of NW_027266264.1, forward strand.
AAGGGAATTGGCTATTTCATGGCTATTGAACGATATCAAATCATCGATATAAACATCTTTCAATAACATATTTTTTTCTCCACCCAGATCGTATGTGCGACTCGACGGTGAAACAAAGAGATGACTATGCAACGTACATCCTGTCTCCTGGCTACCCCAGCAACTACTACAGGTGAGGTGAAATAGGGTTTAACGTCGCGTTAAAGATTATTGCACTTATATAGCGCCGTGCATGCACATATGTGTCTGTGTGTGTGTGGCTGCTTGTACTAGTCCGGACTGATGCCGATTAATAGTGCTAGCTCACTGAGATACCATGCCGCAGTTTAACGTGAATACCCCACTCAGACACAGTATACTGACTCCGAGCCGAGCCGACCAGTCCTTGTTTTAGCCCCTTAATGCCGAGCGCCAGACAGGGTAATAACAAGTACCATCTTTTAACGTCTTTTGGTATGACGCGGCCGGGGATCGAACCATTAACCTTACGCTCTCCGGGCGGACGCTGTACCACTAGACCACGGAGGCGGTCAGCAACTACTACAGGTAATCTATTATCTTAACGTATGAGATGATTCCAGACTTATCCAATATATGACTTAAGCCTAATATCCCCGAATATTAAAAATCTACGTTATAGGCATGTTAATTGTTTACGAATTAACCACGACAACCATGACCAGTACTTGGGTAATGTTGACGTCATCCGAGACTATCGATGGCATTTTTATACCAATATCATATGTTTAAAAATACCCTGAACATATTCTCTACCATAGCAATTCGGGATATTGATCAAACCTTACATGTAATAAAGTATTCTTTCTGAAGCGTGGCTATGCCTTCGACGGGGGTTGAAGTAGTGTAAAACTATTGTTCCCCCGAGAGGGTATGTTAGACCACCTCTTTCAAAGTATATTTATATCTACCAGTGTTTTAGTCGTAGAATATTTATTTGTTTTAACCTCTGGCTAAACGTGCAACAATCGCCAGTAACTTGGGAAAGGTGTAAATCCTGCTAGGGAACCATGCAGGTAGCAGAAGTACCGTAAGTCCCCTCGGTCCCTGGTATAGCCTCATTATTATATCGTGTCGTACCCAAAAATCAGATATTTTTTAATGTTCTACAGCTAGTTTTAAGTCTCTGTGATATATTGCTGGTTATTATACTGTCCTTCGACGACAGTTTTTATAAATATTGTATGACTTGTTCAAGTCACATTATGGCTGAAATATTGCCAAAGCACTTCTAGGAAAGGAAATTATCTTCATCAGTTTGACTGAAATTGTGGATAAAGTTTGTTTCTTATCAGAAATGAGACATGAACGTTGCACCGTCTCTGTTAATGCTGACATTATGCCTTTAAATATGACCATTTATAATTAATTACGCTGCATTACTCGTCATGTAGACAGTTAAAGACGGGTGCATCTATGCTGCTATTGCGCCCTTGATATATTACTTTGTTTATCAATTATACCAACATATTTATAGAAACGCGTTTGCCAACATGTAATCTGAATTACAACCTTAATAGATTATATTTCTTGCAATTGTTGTTAATTAATTTAAACTGTTTTGACTTTTGCAGTAACTTGAATTGTGCCTGGGTCCTGGAAACAGATGCCCCGCGCCATATTGCCATGAATATAATTTATAACGCCTTTGACGAAAACACTGACTGTGCGAACGATTTTGTCCAACTGTACGACAGTAAGTTAAAATATTTTTAATTCGCAAGGTGTTTTTCTGAAATGTAAGATTATTGAAACGGTTTATGAAGGTAACAAGATTAGGATAGATCAATGTTGCGCGTTTTCATTGGATAGACTTCTTTTTCAAACGCGAATCACAAACGACATACATGTAGAAACATATCTCAATACTAGGTGAGGAGAGGTGAAATGGGGTTTAACGTCGCGTCCAAGAATGCACTTATATAGCGACCTGCATGTACGTGTGTGTGTTTGTGTGGCTGCTTGTACTAGTCCGGACTGATGCTGATTTATAGTGCTAGCTCACTGAGATACCATGCTGCAGTTTAACACGAATACCCCACTCAGACACAGTATACTGACTCCGAGCCGACCAGTCCTTGTTTTAGCCCCTTAATGCCGAGCGCCAGACAGGGTAACAACAAGTACCATCTAATCACGTCTTTTGGTATGACGCGGTCGGGGATCGAACCCCGGAGCTTCCGCTCTCCGGGCGGACGCTCTATCACTAGACCACGGAGGCGGTCCTCAATACTAGGAAATATTAACAACCAGTTATCTTAGCTCTATTTGAATGTCCCTGCATCCATTAATTCATTTTACATCTTCTGGGTTTGCGGGTGTCACCGAGTTGTCAAACCAGTCTAGTCACTGTCTAGTGTCCATTTTTCCTATCTCTTACATTCCGGCTTCCGGCACCATTCGGCAAAGTCCGGTGGTCACCGTACTCCGTTGACTTTCCTGTCAGAGTATCAGTGACCCGGAAATGTTATTCTCTAGTGGTTTAATCGCATACTTATATCATGTATGTATTTTATATATGTTATCTCGTTTATGTATGCAAACGTATTCTTATGTAGATATCTCTCATGTATTTATGGTCAATTTTGCCACCTCGATAATTCTACATAGTTGTACCGTTGGATAGATTATGTTAAGCGGTTTATGTTTGTTCTTACGCCTTCCGTATTGGTTTTGTAGTTAGTTTGCTATTCGTGTTTTCCCTATGTTAGGAAACACACTTTGGTTACGTCACCAGGATGTTGCATTCCCACGGCTGACCAGGAAGGGTTGTTCTCTCCGAGGTCCGCGCACACGTTCATTACCCTTGGCGAAATCATGTGTCTTCACCGGCAGGGATCCTAGACCGTTTACGGGTCGTCATGCTACTGGGTGGTCATTCGTAGTAATTACGAGGTTGTTTTAATCTGGTACTAACTTACTCCAGTTATATTGATCTAAGCGTATAACCTAGGTTTTTTTCATACTCCGTTTTTCTAGTAATCCGTGGATAACCAACTTTCCCGCGATTGCCTAGTTTAGGTCAAGTACTTATTTACGGTTGGGAGTCAAGTTACTCTTTTTGCTAAAGTACCTATTTACTGAAGGTGAGTCTAGACACCCTGTAGATCAAGCACCTTGTATGTTTGGAAAGGACCCGTGAAGATTCCGGGGTAGAATAGGCCTTCAGCAACCCATGCTTGCCGTAAAAGGCGACTATGCTTGTAAGAGGCGACTAACAGGATCGGGTGGTCAGGCTCTCAGACTTGGTTGATACATGTCATCGATCCCAATTGCGTGGATCGATGCTCATGATGTCAATCACTAGTTTGCCTGGTCCAGACTCGATTATTTTACAGACTGCCGTCATATAGCTGGAATATTGCTGAGTGCGGCGTTAAAAAACAAAAAACAAACAAAATGTTTGGAAAGTTAAGAATTTCCTTGCTCGGTCTTTACAGTGACTTTAATAGTCTATATGACTAGTTTTATATTCGGGCGTTTTCGTCAATTATATTGCCAGAGAGACATAATATTCCCCCTATTTAACCCAGCCGGGTTTTTTCGCTCATTAGAGTCAACTCTCAGGTATTGATTGTTCGCAGCCGAATTGTTTATTGTCTGTGAATCTTGTCAATTATCTTGTCAAAGTGTTGATTTAGCTGCACTCTTTGTGTTACTGTTAAACAGTTGCTCAGCTAATCAGCTTGTATATTTGTTCTGGTTCAATCAATCAGTGATCGTTGGCAGTGTTGTTTTTTTTATCCTTTTATAATGCCATCTATGGCCATCTCTATAACTTGCTGGGAGCACGGGTGGCCCAGTCGTCTGAGGCGCCGCGATTCGCTGTGCAGAGTTGCGTCCCTTGGGCACGCCACAAACCTATGATTGTGGGTTCGAATCCCGGTTCGCCCCGATTATGTTTCTAGGTTTGTCAGCACCATACCCGTGCTCGTGGGTTTCACGTGGTAAACGTCTGAGACCTGCATCACTTCGGGCTTTCCTCCCACATTAAGCTGACACGCCGTGATATGACTGGAATACTGTTAAAAGCGGCGTTAAACACAACTCAACTCAACTCTATAACTTGCTGATAATAATAAACCTGTGAACCTATTACCACGTTTTTATTACTACTTTATTCTTGTTTAATGACATCCTGGTCTCTGGAGCATGTCTCCGTGACACGGGTTTCAGTGCATATATTATGTAATTATTAGAGGAAGGGTGTGACACGAGTGGTGCGGTGGTTGAGGGCGCAATGATTATCTGTTCAGTGTTGCCTTATTTAGTCTTCGAGGATCCGATGATCGTGGGTTCGAATCACAGATTTACTCCGATTGTGATATCCGTTCTCTGGATCGTCACAATCATCAAACTGGTATATGTTTAATATATGAATCACTTTTGGGATTTTCATATTAATCTGTCACACCGTTATATAACAGCAATACTGCACGAAGTAGCGTGAACCTCATTTATTCATTCATTTTTGCAGCTGATAATGCCAATGAACCGTTAGGACCATTATGTGGCGTCCATAATGGCACCTTGATAACGCGTGGCTCCTCCATGAAAGTTGTCTTCAAAACAAATGCTGTTGGTTCTGGGTCTGGGTTTCGACTGAAGTACATGATCGTAGACCATGATGGTAAGTAACACGAAACATCAGCATCAGATGGGATGCTTCATCCATGTGTCACAAAGGATTTAACCTTTAGTTAATTCACGAAGTTCTATGTTCATTTTAATTTTTTTATGATTCTAGTTCTAGTTTTTTCAAGAGCCTCATTTTAACTTGTAATGTTTCTTTGTCTTTTCCTTCTTCTGAAACATTACTAAGTAACGAAATCCAGGCAATGTCTCAAAATGGTCCGGTGTTCACACATTCAACTGCACACGAAAGCTCAACAAGCTTGTTGAAATATTTTATGATCTAATTGTAAAACTGTTTGTAATTGGTTGCTTTATTCTGTCCCATGCCATCAGTGCGTTACTGTTCATCTACAGATTCCTACTTCACAACACAGGCTCCAGCAGCTACTGCTCTTACAGCAACGTCGACTCGGAAGTACCTCACGTCCCCCGGCTACCCTACCCAGTATTACAAGTACGGTTAACTCCTAATTACGGTGTGGAATTTCATAAACTTCAGATAATGTAAAATACAATTTCAATTGCTTGTTCACACCAGTGATGTCACCCCAATTTGTTTTAGTTCGAATGGGATTTTCTATATGGCCGCCATGGATGCCATATTTAAAATAACTATTGAGGGCCATTACTCAGTCATTTGTGTTCAAAATGTACTGAAATGTCGTAATTTGTAGTTAGTAGTGTGGCACAGCGAATCACGATAGTTCGCTATATTTGGCCTTGATCTGACCTTTGCACTTTGACCATGCAACTACTCTGTCAGAATGTAATACCGTGTTTCCCCAGAAACCACTGGACCAGTGAAGCTGAAACTCTGTGTACGTGTTTCTACCAATTTTGCTTAAGACTATCATCATCCATATTGAAAAGTCATTTCAAAATTGTATCAAATTTGTTGTATTATTAGCTATTAGAAAACACGTTTCGTACTTTGCGATATTTAAATGTAAATATTGACAAAAATGTAGCCTTTGCGTCTTTGCCATGCTCATGATTCTCTCAAAATACTCCTTATGCTCTGTAAACATCATCTTCTTAGAAACCATTGGAGAAATGAAGCTGAAATTTCTCAATTTCTCAATTTGTCAATGCTGACACCTGATTCTGCCGCGTGCAGCTATATTGCAGCTAATGCTTTGCAAGTTCAGTTCAAAATGTAAATTAAATGTACTGGTCTTAAGCTCTCACAAAAATGTACATTTAAATTCCCTGGAAAAACTGATGTAGCTGAACTGGCATGTATGTTTTTCCATGTGATGATGTCATAATTTGTTCAAAACATTAGGATTTTGGTGAACTTTTGTGTAACAATTGGAAACTTTGTATGGCATCAGAAAACGTATTCTCCTTAGACCTATATGAGTCTCCAAGTTGAAACTTTGTCTAGGTATGCCTTAACTGTTTTATCTTGTAATTGTTATAGAATTGTCCATGCAGATTTAGAATCATTGTTGGGTGTTTATTACTAGTTTCGCATTTGTAAATACTTATGACTTCATAATTTATGCAGAAAATATTTAAATACCAATGCTGATGGCAACCTTTGTTAATTGTCTGTCTTCGTTTAACTTTCAACTGTTGACTACGTATCAATGTTAGCTGCAGTGCCGGGCACGTGTTTGGTTTTATCTATTGCAGCTCCATTATAATAAGTTTGTTTCATCAAACTCTTAACATATATCATTTATCTATGAATTCTTTTTGTTTGTTTCAGTAACAAATAGTATATATGGATTATTACTGCTGAATCAGCGACATCACTTGTCCGAATTGAGGTCTTAACTTCCGACATGGAAATGACTGGAGATGGACCCTGTGTTAGAGATTACATCAGCGTGTATGATGGTAGGAACATCATCATCTTTGGGATTGATTCTTTGAATATAACGTTGATGAATTTGTACAGTGATGTATTTATTCTTGTATATGTCTGCTACTTAAATGTATAAAAATGCTCCTTGAATTGGAGGACCTATATTGTGTTCCGCATTTGAAGTGACTATTTTACATGTTGATGTATCATGATAGTATTACCGAAGTGAAGATCCGGGTTAGAATTCGTGTCCAGCAACCCATGCTTGTCAAAAGAGGCGACTGACGGGATTGGGTGGTCAGACTCGCTGCCTTGGTTGATGCATAAGCAGCATATCACAATATCCCAACTGGGTAGATCGATGCACATGATGTCAATCACTGGATTGTCTGGTGAAAACACGATTATTTACAGACCGACATCATATAGCCGGAATATTGCTGAGTGTGACGTTAAACAACAAACAAACGAAATCGCGAACACAGTAAGTAACATTCGATGTAAACCTTTATCGTCTGTCTTGCATTCAGACGGTAGCCATCTATTTACAACAGCGAAAGGCAACACACAAAGTCATTGTAAAATAAATTGCACTTTATCAACAGGGCCAACGACCAGCAGTCCATTGCTGAAGTACATTTGCCACTCGATGACTCCCACACTACAGAGTACAGGGTCATCTCTAACAGTCACATTTCAAACAGACGGCATGAGCGTTGGTAAAGGTTTTCGGCTGGCCTACTACCAAGTGGCAGGTAATGTTAACAAACAGTTAAACAGTCTGAGACTATCATATATTTCTTTTGAAAATGCGGTGTTATTTGTAAAATGCTTAGTTTGTATTTGTAACTGGAATTCGAAAAATGTACAGAAGAAGTAATACGTAAAACAAGCGGCACGTAATTATTTTATTTTCCGAGTTATTAGAACTGAACTTTCTGCAAATTGAAAGTATTTCCATAATCTCTGCCGAAAGCGGAGTCCATTATCACAATACAGTTGTGTGTCTGCTAGGCTGTGTATCATGCAAGCTACTGGGGCTGTTTCATGAAACGCTGTCATCACAATGCGCCCACCTACAGTAACACCACTAACAGCAGACAGCAACCGCAAGAACTTAACATCACCTGGATTCCCAGTCTCATACACTAAGTACGACTGCACTGTCTCTAACATCCGGAAATATCGATACCAAGATAGCATTTAGCGGTATATTTGGAATGTTTGTTTGTTTGTTGTATAACGCCGCACTCAGCAACATTCAAGCGATATGACGGCTGTCTGTAAGTAATCGAGTCTGGACCAGACAATCCAGTGAATGACATCATGAGCATCGATCCACGCAATTGGGATACGATGACATGCATCAACCAAGTCAGCGAGCCTGACCGCCCGATCCTGTTAGTCGCCTCTTACGACAAGCATAGTCGCCTTTTACCTATTCTACCCCGGATGTTCACGGGCTATTTGGGATGAAGTGAGGTGAGGGGAAATGGGATTTAACGTTGCGTTCAAGATAATTGCATGTATATGGCGACGTGCATACGCGTGTGTGTGTTGCTGCACGTACAAGACCGGATCATGCCGGTTATATAGTGGTAGCCCACTGAGATACCATGCCGCATTTTAATATGGGTACCACACTCAAACGCAGTCTACTGACTCCGAGCCGACCAGTCCTTGTTTTATCACCTAAATGCCGAGGGACAGGCAGGGTAACAAATGTTTTTAACGGGTGACGCGGCCGGGGATCGAACCACCGACTTTCCGCTCTCCGGCAGACAGTCTATCGACCAGACCACGGAAGCGGTCATATTTGGGATTAAAATTCTGAAAATCATTGTTTTTGTTTCTGGTGAGGGACAATCGTTAAACGACACAAAATCTAAATCAACGTGTGACAGTATTTTATCTTATGAGATAACGGATAGCCTTAACGATGCGATGAACAAACTCGTTGATCTTTGTGTCATAATCAGATGGACCCGTGAACATCCGGGGTAGAATAGGTCTTTAGCAATCCATGCTGTCCGTAAGAGGTGACTCTGCTTGTCGAAAGAGGCGACTAACGGGATCGTGTGGTTAGGCTTTCTGACTTGGTTGATGCATGTCATCGTGTCCCAATTGCGTGGATCGATGCTCATGGTGGTGATTGATTCACCGCGCGTGTTATTCCTATTCGATTCTAAAGTTACATATGTTAACTATTGTCTTAAACCTTTAAGAGTGACTTTATGAATATAATATGATACAGAGATAATTAGCCTTGTTTGTCTCGGTGTCGTAAACAAAGGCTCACTTTTTTTACTCCTTATACGGGGGCTGTCGGGTAGCCTAGTGGTTAAAGCGTTCACTCGTCACGCCGAAGACCCGGGTTCGATTCCCGACATGGGTACAATGTGTGAAGCCCATTTCTGGTGTCCCCCGCCGTGATATTGCTGGAATATTGCTAAAAGCGGTGTAAAACGATACTCACTCACTCACTACTCCTTTTCATGATATTTTCGCACTGAAAACACACTCGGCTAACACTGATTATCTAATAAGCAGCACTAAAACCTTCCTGATAAGCATGGATAAGTTTGGTACATTCCTTTTGTCAAAGATCTCGTACGAACATCTGTTTGCGACACACTCACACTTTGTTCATGCATCATTATGCGGTCTTTATGTTTTATTCAAGTGACGAAACAAACATCTGGATCATCACAGCTACCAACACCACTCGGTTAGTCCGAATTAAAACTTTGCAGTTCCGTATGCAGACCAGCCTCGCTTGTGCCAAAGACTACGTTGCTTTCTATGATGGTATGTTGAAAAAGTGTGTGAGTGAGTGAGTTGTGTTTTGACGCCTTTTTACAATATTCCAGTCATATCACGGCGTGTCAGCTTTATGAGGGAGGAAAGCTTAGTACCGTGAAGATTCCGGGGTAGAATAGGACTTCAGCAACCCATGTTTGCCGTAAAAGGTGACTATGCTTGTCGTAAAAGGCGACTAACGGGATCGGGTGGTCAGGCTCGCTGACTTGGTTGATGCATGCCATCGATCCCAATTGCGTGGATCGATGCTCATGATGTAAATCACTGGATTGTCTGGTCCCGACTCGATTATTTTACAGACTGCCGTCATGTAGCTGGAATAGTGTTGAGTGCGGCGTTAAAAAAAACAACAAACAAACCAACTATGAAATCCCATGCAATATTTTCATCAATAATAAGATATTACTTAATATCTAAACCCTGATATATCGATATAATTTTATTCTTTCCTAAGAACTTTGTTACAAACAATGCTTATAAACAATTAAAATATGGCAATTAATGTGGCTATGATTTATTGACACCAGGTAGTACTGTGAATGACCCTTTACTGAAGACTAAATGTACCGGGGGAGGAGAAACGATTGACAGTACTGGTCCTTCCATTACGCTCAAGTTCTCTTCTGACAGCAGATATGTCGATGAAGGATTCCAGCTGGAATACTTCACATTCACAGGTGAACAATGATTGCAAATGTAATTGTGTAATCTAATTCAGTGATATTGCATTTGTCGCAGTGGTTACACATATTGAATAATTGGGTCATTACATCCTTATAGGGGTAGATAGGTCTTCAGCAACCCATCCTTGCCGTAAAAGGTCGTAAGAGGCGACGAACGGGATCGGGTGGTCAGGCTCGCTGACTTGATTGATACATGTCATCGATCCCAATTGCGTGTATCGATGCTCATGATATCAATCACTGGATTGTCTGGTCCAGACTCGATTATTTACAGACCGCCGTCATATAGCTGGAATATTGCTGCTGGAGTGCGGCGTTAAACAACAAACAAACAACATCCTCATCTTGGGGGATTCATTCACGCGTGCAATTCCGACGAGGTTCTAAAGTTACAGAAGTGAAAATAAGAGTGTCTTAATCTTCAAAACGTTCAAGACGGGCATTATATGACAAGAGGTATTACATTCGTGTGTCTCATTGTCGTGAACGACATTGTCACTTTTGAGACAATCTGTTATCCAGTGTCTTCGTGAATATTCTTCTGCACAATGACTCAGTGATGTTTTTGAAGTTTCTCTGCGTTCGTCAAGGTACGCAGGTACTCCTTTAAAGCAGACATTCCTCAAGGAGTGAGTCAGTGAGTTTGGTTTTACGCCGTTTTTAGCAGTATTCCGGTAATATCACGGCGGGGGACACCAAAAAAATGGGCTTTACATATTGTACCCATGTCGGGAAATTCCTCAAAGATGTCATCATGCGTATTTAATGAAAGTATTAGTTATTCTAGCATTTGTAATCTTAACGTGTGTGTGTATATGTGAGCGTGCGTATGCGTGTTGCATTCTAGTGCCGGAATGATGACGAATATGTCTTTAAGTTGCTGTGGTATAGTGGTAGTGCGTTTGCCCAGAGAGCGGAAGACCAGGGTTCGATCCCCGGCCGCGTCATACCAAAAGACGTTAAAAGATGTTAGTTGTTGTTACCCTGTCTGGCGCTCGGCATTAAGGGGCTAAAATAAGGACTGGTCGGCTCGGAGTCAGTATACTGTGTCTGAGTGCTGTATTCATGTTTAACAACGGCATGGTATCTCAGTATAAATCGGCATCAGTCCGGACTAGTATAAACAGCCGCACACGCACACGCAATGTAAGTGCAATAATCTAAGACGCGACGTTAAACCCCATTTCACCTCATCTCACATCTTTAAGTGGCAATCAGACATCATCAATAAAGACAGGCTCGTCTACAGATGTCTACCTGCTCATTCTTTCACTGCGGGGCGGTCGGGTAGCCTAGTGGTTAAAGTATTCGCTCGTCACGCCGAAGACCCAGGTTCGATTCCCGACATGGGTACAATGTGTGAAGCCCATTTCTGGTGTCCCCCACCGTGATATTGCTGGAATGTTGCTAAAAGCGGCGTAAACCCAGACTCGCTCAGTCACTCTTTCAGTGCGATGTTCGGTACAGAAACTGGTCGTTTTATCCCCCAAGATACGTCACTTACTTAATATATCACTTGCTTTATGAATATGCAAACATCCGAACCGAGGCGTCGCTCTGAAGGGATAAAAAAATTGAAACCAATAAGACAGCCCCGTCTTCAGTGATGGTGGCTGGAGGAGATATAATGTTTCATCTACATTAATATCCTGTGCAGAACTTGAACCCAACGCTTGCAATGGAACTGTCACCGCGTCCTCCCGTGATAAATACCTGACAACACCAGGCTACCCGGGACTCTACTCCAAGTAAGTGAGTGAGTGAGTTGGATTTAACGCCGCTTTCAACAGTATTCCAGATATATATCACGGCGTGTCAGCTTGATGTTGGAGGAAAGGCCGAAGCGATGCATGGCTTAGGCGTATGACCATTTGGTGAAATCCACGAATTCGGCTGAATCTAGGATTCGAACCCACGATCAGGGGACGAAACTCTGCACAGCGAGCTGAGGCGGCTAAGATTCCAAATAAGAAAAAGTTATTAAATATATCCATTTACCGACAAACCAGACTAAAACATGTAGATTGTTCGTTTCTGGTATATAGGACCCGTGAAGATGCGGGGTGGAATTGATCTTCAGCAACCTATTCTTCTTGTAAGAGGCGACTGACGGTATCGGGTGGTCAGGCTCGCTGACTTTGTTGGTGCATGTCTTCATATCCCAATTGCGTAGATCGATGCTCATGATGTCAATCACTGGATTGTCTTGTCTAGACTCGATTATTTACAGAACGCCGTACATAGCCGGAATATTGCTGGGTGCGGCAATAAACAGCAAACAAAAACAAAACTTTCGCATTAAAACACAGGCTGTGTTCGAGCGGGCATATGACCACAGAGTATGCTGTTCACTGTGTCGGATTAACGAGACTGACTTCTTTGATAGGCATTTAGAAGTAGGAGTACTAAGTAAGGATAAGAATTTAAAGACTGATTAATAAGTGATTTCGGTAATTCGTTGCAAACTAGGTGTGTTCGGAGTGCGAGACTCTCGGATTAACGTGTCTAAATAGCGCTGATTTAATCGGTTCCCATCATTAGTGTTGGATTGTCCCATCATTATTGTTGGAAAGCCGACTAATCGGATTGACTGTATGTATACCAGGGAGCGTATTCTGTGTTTCCTATCTTGCTTGCGTTAGATGATAGCAACATTCAATTGTAATCGAAATCATTCAATAATTTCATGCATGTGTTATATTAGTTTGAATAAAAGCGACAAAATCTAACCACAAAAATCTGCCAAAAGCAGGTGTTCTTGAAATCGGCAGTAAACACTAATGACTAGGAACACTTCATAGACAACTAGTTAATGTTTGTTTGTTTGTTGTTTAACGCCGCACTCGGCAATATTCCAACTATATGACGGCGATCTGTAAATAACTGTCTGGACCAGGCAATCCAGTGATTGAAATCATGAGCATCCATCCACGCAATTGGGATACGATGACGTGCATCAACCAAGTCAGCGAGCCTGACCATCCGATCCCGTTAGTTGTCCTTACGACAATATAGTCTCCTTTTACGACACAATTGGTAGTTGGAGAGTTGTACGCCGGATAAGAACTAGTTAAGCAATAATTATGTTCAACATTTGAGGATTGTGAATATTTTCTTTGCCAGTAACTTAGACTGTTCGTGGACAATACGAGGTGTATATGGAACACGGATAACAATAATTGTGGAGGATGCGGACATTGAAAGCTCGCCAGGCTGCAAAAACGACTACGCACAGGTCATTGACGGTAGGTGGTAATGTCATTAACTTAACAACGAAGGTACAGCAATGTACATGTATGATGGTTCATGTGATGTTTACAAATATCGGTATTTCCAGGATGAGATAGACCGCCTCCGTGGTCTAGAGGTCGAGTGTCCGCTCGGAGAGCGGAAGGTCCGGGTTTCGATCCCCGGCCGCGTCATACCAAAAGACGTTAAAAGATGGTACTTGTTGTTATCCTTCCTGGCTAAAACAAGGACTGGTCGGCTCGGAGTCAGTATACTGTGTCTGAGTGGGGTATTCATGTTAAACTGCGGCATGGTATCTCAGTGAGCTAGCACTATAAATCGGCATCAGTCCGGACTCGTACAAGCAGACACACCATGTATACAAGAAGGAAAGGACATAGATTCACATAGCAAACTCGTGTCAAAACTGCTTCAAATTATTCAATTTCAAATTTAAATTCTTTTCCACAAAGCATTTCGTGCATCACAAAATATGATATTTGACTATTCGCTAAACCTACATACATATACTATTCACATTGTTCTTTTTGGGGGATAGCCTTGAGGATAACGTGTTCGCTCGTTACGCAGAAGGCTCGGGGTTCGATTCCCCATATGGGTAAACTATGTAAAGTCCATTCCTGGTGTCCCCATATGTGATGTTGCTGGAATGTTGCTTAAAGCGGCGTAAAACCATAGGCACTCACTCTTTTTGCATGTTTAACTGTTCACAGTTGCAGACGGTTCTAAAGAACTTGGGCGTTTCTGTGGCACCGATAAGAACACTTATGTCAGTTCTGGTCTAGAGGTCGAGATCGCTATCCACAGTGATGGTAACACAAGAGGGCGTGGCTTCAAGATCATGTACACTGTAGGGGATGGTAGTTCCCCCACAACTTCACCTACAAAAACAACTACAGGTACGTATATGAAGAAGTCTGTCTTCAAAATTCTTATTGTTTTTGTTTAACGTAAAAATATGTGGTATTTATTAAGTCTATTTTGAAACATATCAGTTATATGTTTAAAGTCGCTCAGAATTCAAACATTTGTATGAGACATTTCACCACAATATAAAGAGGGAGACAGCTGATCGTCTTGCAAGCAAGAACACCTACGTACACTTCAGTGACCATTGGCTGAATAATAGGTGGTGTAGTTCCCTGGCATGTTGTACAACCATACTTATATAATATGTATGTGTGGTATGTGTAGTTGTTGTAAGGTGTTGTTATCTATATTGGAACAAACAATGGCATGAATAACAATGTGCATCCTTGAAAAAACCCACTGAAATCTACACAATTGTTAGCGATAAAAATGCGTGATAGGGATAAATGGATGTTACACGATATGCTGCTAAGGACTTAGGTTTTTAATTATATAAAGTCTCGGACACTTCAAGTCAATGTGTTCAAGAGGACGTTTGAAGCCGTTGAATACCTTAAAAGAAATGACAAAATGCCTTTGACATTCAAATTCAAGTCAAGTTACGTTTTTGATCCGCATTAAAAAGTTGGAAGAACGTGAATTTATATCGATGCATTTTAACATATAACTGTACATGTATATCACATCGATGCCTTTTTCATATGCATGTACATGTAGATCATATTGATGTTTTCTTACATATACATGTGCATGTAGATCATATAATTGATGTTTTCTTACATATGCATGTGCATGTAGATCATATTAATGTTTTCTTACATATGCATGTGCATGTAGATCATATTGATGTTTTCTTACATATACATGTGCATGTAGATCATATTGATGTTTTCTTACATATGCATGTACATGTAGATCATATTGATGTTTTCTTACATATACATGTGCATGTAGATCATATTGATGTTTTCTTACATATGCATGTGCATGTAGATCATATTGATGTTTTCTTACATATGCATGTGCATGTAGATCATATTGATGTTTTCTTACATATACATGTGCATGTAGATCATATTGATGTTTTCTTACATATACATGTGCATGTATATCATATTGATGTTTTCTTACATATACATGTGCATGTATATCATATTGATGTTTTCTTACATATACATGTGCATGTAGATCATATTGATGTTTTCTTACATATGCATGTGCATGTATATCATATTGATGTTTTCTTACATATGCATGTGCATGTAGACCATATTGATGTTTTCTTACATATACATGTGCATGTAGATCATATTGATGTCTTCTTATGTACACTTTTGCATGTAGATCATATTGATGTTTTCTTACATATGTATGTGCATGTAGATCATATTGATGTCTTCCTATGTATACTTGTGCATGTAGATCATATTGATGTTTTCTTACATATACATGTACATGTAGATCATATTGATGTTTTCTTACATATGCATGTGCATGTATATCGTATTGATGTTTTCTTACATATACATGTGCATGTAGATCATATTGATGTTTTCTTACATATGCATGTGCATGTAGATCATATTGATGTCTTCCTATGTATACTTGTGCATGTAGATCATATTGGTGCCTTAGATATGTGTACATATATATCATACCGATGCATGCTTTCATATGCTTTTGATTAACATATGGATTATATCGATACCTTTTTTCATAATATAATATACATGTACATATGTATCATATTGATGTCTTTTTCATATGCCTTACATGTGTCATTGTTGCAGAGTCTACCAATGGAGCTACAAGTCAGCTGTTGAACGGATTATTGATTGCCGTTATTGCTCTATTCTCTAGCCGCCTGAAGTATTTTGCTGCCATAAGTTTGGACGGTGGGACGTATGGTAATTGAATGGGAAATACATGCACTGTCAAGTAGTTGAAAGCGTCATTGTATCTTCTGATATAACAAACAATGTATACATGCAGTTTATTTGCGAAAAATGTCAATTATATTATTACAGACACTTACAATTCAAACATGTATATGACAAATTTCACAATAATGAGAGCGTGCCATTTGTTGCCGTACAGCGTCTTGCAAGGACATGTACGTACGCTTCAGTGACTAGTATATATTTTTCTAACGCAATGTTGACAAAGTAATGATTTTGATATGTATAATTGTGACGTTTTTTGTTTAAAAGTGTAACGTAGCCTTATTTGTTGGACATTACTTTTAACAGTTTGAATGTATTGCATATTGTTGATATTTAACAACTTTTAAATTTTGTCACAGAGATGATTCTAGCACTGGGTCAGTGCCTGACATGAAGGTGTTTCTATTATATTTTGTTCGACTCTTCAAGGCAGCATACGCAACTTGCGTCCCTTGGGCACGCCAGAAACCTATGATTGTGGGTTCGAATCCCGGTTCACCCCAATTATGTTTCTAGGTATGTCAGCACCATACCCGTGCTCCTGGGTTTCACCGAAGTGGTAAACCTCTGAGACCTGCATCACTTCGGGCTTTCCTCCCACAATAAGCTGACACGCCGCGATATAACTGGAATACTGTTTAAAGCGGCGTTAAACCCAACTCACTCACTCACTCTTATTGGTATTGAGCTGAAAAATGACGTCGACAGCGGCCATTGTGTGTCATCGACATTGAGATCAGCATTTTCTATTTAATGTCTAGGAGCTTAACTAACTTTTAACCTGTTTTGTAACATAAACAGGTGCTCAATTATTTCTTTGTAATAAGTATTTTGTCATAATGACGTGTATTCTCGAAACAGATACTTTACAATGAGAAGCATTTGTCAATCTTTTTATGTAAAACATGGGCTTTCTTAAAAGATATTCTTTATGAAAATGGCACTATTTATTTCTCATCTTGTCGGCTGTTAATGTACTGAGTGAATGTTTCACAACTATTCCATTATGGTCTAGGTTTGGTGAAAGTTAATGAAAGTTACTTTAGTGATGTCTGATGCAATTCCCTGTTTTTACTTGTACCATATGTTCCCGTGTTTATGAGGGTGAAAAGGGAACGTGTTTTTGTGTATCTGTGACGGGTGACACCGGTGGGGCAGGATATGCTCACCTTTTCGCAAAAAACCTTGTATCATCACAGGTGATAGTCGATGATAAAGCCATGCTAATGATATAGTCGGAATCGGAAAACGGACTCTAGTTTTAGCACATATTTCTTGGTTTTGTCGCTTTTTACGGATGTAAACATTTTACTCAATGCATTCTGTCCTTGGTGTAGGCCAAACATTATACATGCAGTTTATTCTCAATAACCATCAAAAGTACAATCATTGATTCGGACAATGCTGTAGTTATAATATGGTGTCTACACAGTTGTCACTTTTATATGAGAAGCGTCTGGGTAGCCTAGTGCACTAGTGGTTAATGCGTTCGCTCGTTACGCCGAAGACCCGAGTTCGATTCAAGGATACACTGTGTGATGGCGTGATATTGCTGGAATAATGCTATAAGCGGCGTAAGCTACAACACACTCACTCTTCACTGTTATATGCTACGTCCCCTATTGTTGTCATGTTACGCATGTCCCTCCGGCTTGTAGTATGAGTGAGTGAATGAATATAATTGTTTCGATAAAACAGGTGAGGTGAGGTGAAATGGGGTTTAACGTCGCGTCCAAGATTATTTCACTCATATAGCGACGTGCATGTACGCGTGTGCGTGTGTTTGTGTAGCTGCTTGTACTAGTCCGGACTGATGCCGATTTAAAGTGCAAGGTCACTGAGATACCATGCCGCAGTTTAACATGAATACCCGACTCAGACGCAGTTTACTGACTCCGAGCCGACCAGTCCTTGTTTTAGCCCCTTAATGCCGAGCGCCAGACAGAGAAACAACAAGTACCATCTTTTAACGTCTTTTTGTTTGACGCGGCCGTGGATCGAACCCGGGACCTTCCGCTCTCCGGGCGGACGCTCTACAACTAGACCAGGGAGGCGGTCCGATTAAACAGAATCGATGAAAAAGCAAATGATACATTTAGTAGAATACTCTCTATCAGACCGAGTATCAGTGTCAAAGATAAAAATAACAAACTATAGGCATTTTTATTATTTCATGCATGACATTTTAACCCTACAGTTATCCGAGCGAGGTCGACAAACATGACAATGGTACTGATAGTATAGCGCAGCACTCCCGGCAAACTACCTCCAGCCTCAGCAACTGGCCATGGTGCCTCGTGTACAGTCAGAGACTTGACATGGAATATCTCACACACTCACTCTCATCAGCACTTTCTTAAAGGAGCATGCTCGACTGTTCAGTACGAATACTTAACTCGTCTGTTGATATCGTTTCAATATGGTAATAAATGATAAGACTCCTGCTCAAAAGATTTTTCGATCAGGGTTCAACAGTCAAGGCCTCGGTGAAGTTAAATAGTTTATGGCAGACATGTGGATGACATTTCCAAATATGACGCATCACTGACCAACTTCCTATTTTGACTTGTTTCATTTGTTCCCGTGATTTAGGAGGGATTTTATCGAAAAAGAAAATGTCAAGAAACTGCTTGAAAAAACAATTAAGCTTAAAATGACAGACAGCAACAAAAAATACACTGTTGCAACGTTGTTGGGTTTTTTATAAAATAATTATGTTTGTTGATAGTTTTAATAAAAACAACATCTGGTTTTGCTAGTGTAACAAAACATATCAAGTCTCCATACACAATACCATAAGAACAAGCTATTCTGACACCTGTAAAATGGTATTCCTGAAAGAGGTAATATCCCTGAAGCTAATGGGTGAGTGAGTGAGTTGGGGTTAACGCCGATTTTAACAGTATTCCAGTTATATCGCGGCGTGTCAGCTTAATGTGGGAGGAAAGCCCGAAGTGATGCAGGTCTTAGACGTTTACCACTTCGGTGAAAGCCACGAGCACGGGCATGGTGCTGACAAACCTAGAAACATAATCGGGGCGAACCGGGATTCGAACCAACAATCATAGGTTTCTGGCGTGCCCGAGGAACGCAACTTAGCACAGAGAACAGTGGCGCCTTAGACGACTGCCCTCACCCCAACCCCCAACACACACACACACACACACACAAACACACACACACACACACACACACACACACCCACACACCCCCACACACCCCTCCAATGTTCATGTGGAGGTATATATTGATGGTCAGACGTTTTAGTAGTATTAATAGTTTTCAACATACTTAAAATGGATAGATACATAAAAATCACGCTGATATAACTGCACCAAATCTTCATTTGAAGTTCCACATCCATGTTGCCCATTCCTCTCCATTGGCTATGTACTGTAAGTACGCAGTAATAGTAATACATGTTAGTGGGAGAGTTCCCTCTCACACTCGTTTGAGTTTCTCTCAGGAGAATAAGTATTATAGTCACCCTATAGAATGTGGGACAGTGACGTTCTTCGTAAATAATTCACTGTCCTTGAATACCATTATGTTGTTTGAAATGTAACGTGGTAATGTATTGATGGGGTGTGATACATTAATTTCATTATACTTGAATCATACAGCGACCACTTCGTCCTTCGGTTCCCTTTATACCGACTTTGAATCGGTCTGGTTCTGAACCTCTTGTAAATTTGCATTGGTGTTGCATTGTTTTCCTCTTCTAATGGTATTTCACTGATCCTGCAACGGTATTGTACTATACTAGTATTCACTCTGGTTAATATCTTTGCAATGTTAGTGCCCCGTTTCGCTCTGGCAATGCTGTTTCACTATGGTCAAGTGCCAATGGCGTTTCACTATGGTCCCCTGAAAATGGTGTTTCAATATTGTCCAGGGACAGTGGTGTTTCATTGTAGTCCTCTCTTGGTATTACATAGTGATTCTGTTGTAATATCACACCGTGGTCCTCTGGCACTGATATTGCACTCTGGTCCTCTTGCACAGGTATTGCACTCTGGTCACCTTGCACAGGTATAGTTCTGTGGCGTTCTTGTATAGATATTGCACTGTGGTCTTCATGCAATGGTGAACCGGTATTCTCCTCACTGATTGTCACGACGTCCCAGTAGGCAGGGGGGCTTTCCCTGGGGTGAACTGCCACGACCTCCCTTGAAGGGGATACAACTACTGACCAGTAATCAGGGGGATTACTTTCCACGCCTGATGAAACTGATGGCGTTTGTTGTCCTGTGTTTTGGGGGCGGTTCCAGCACGTTTTACGGACAACGTGCCTTGTTATCACAGAAAAAATAGCCACTGCTATTAATAAACAAGCGGCAATTCCTAGTATAGCCCCTGTTGATAGCGACGACGCTGAAAACAAGTAGCACCTTAGCATTAAATAATAATCAAGTGTTCACTATTTATTGGTTTGTGAACACGTCACTATAAAGTTCATTAAAATACATATATGAGCATAATCTGCAATTTCATGTGATTCTATTCTTTAAGAAGTTAAACCACGATGAAATACATGTCGGTTACCTCTTTGCTGAAAAAACTAACGTGTACGAAGGGTAAGGTTCTGACACAAAACGACCGCCTCCGTAGTCTAATGGTAGAGCGTCCGCCCGGAGAGCGGAAGGTCCGGGGATCGATCCCCAGCTGCGTCATACCAAAAGACGTTAAAAGATGGTACTTGTTGTTGCCCTGTCTGGCGCTCGGCATTAAGGGGCTAAAACAAGGACTGGTCGGCTCGGAGTCAATATACAGTGTCTGAGTTGGGTATTCATTTTAAACTGCGGCATGGTATCTCAGTGTGCTAGCACTATAAATCGGCATCAGTCCGGACTAGTACAAACAGCCACACACACACACACATACACGTGTATGCACGTCGCTATATAAGTGCAATAATCTTGGACGCGACGTTAAACCCCATTTTACCTCACCTCATCTAACACAAAACTCAAACCAGGGCGCATCTGGGATTCGAACCCTTGATCATATAATTCCGCCTAAGGGACACAACTATGTGCTTCGATTGCAGCGCATTAGATGGCTGCGTCACAAGTGCCACCAGATAATATTGATTTTATATCGTTTCCATGCTTTTAATGACAAAGAAGCACGAAAGAGTATGTAAATATGATAATGTCTTTCTATTAAATATAAACGCGCACCAGTATACATACCGTTATCAGCGCCAACAGACACATCGCTCATATTCCCCATGGTAAATTCATTTGTGCAATACCAAACATCAAATTTGAATTGGACACCGACTGGAGTCTTTGAGTAGACAAAGGTTTGGTTGCCAGTGCTTCTAAGCAGCGGAGAGTTCATGTCACACCATCGCCCTAGAATAGTCGCATCACTGTCAAACCCTGAAATACAAATGAACATATGTCTGAGTGAATGAGTGAATTGGGTTTATCATACCTCCATGTCAGAATGATGAGATCTGATTGGCCCACGTGATCTTGATCAAATACTGTGTAAACGCCTTGGAGGGTAATACACTTCTCAGAGGGGAAAATAAATCTCTTATACCCAACAACAAGCACAACCATCTTCCCGAGGCAAGGGAGTTAACTGACTTTAAAAGTCCAGTTTCCACCCTTGCCGAACTAGGCTGGAATTACTGGGCTCGATCGTAGCCACCAGTGGCTTTTACCAGTTATGTCCCTTCTAAGCCTCTCCTATGGACCAATTAGATTCCACCTCTCGTATATCACTTGCGTTTGCTTCACACAAAATGGTGGGACCCAATCAGGACGATCTGATCGATAATCAAGATCTATATTGTGATAAAACGGGTCTTACATCAGATCATGTGAGCACCTTGATTAAAAACATGAAACGATTTGGAAAATATTTGCTGACAACGAGTTGGCGGTGCACATGCTTTGCAAATCCTGCAATCGACCGAAATCTGCACGACAGTTTACGAACCGGATTTCGGTTTCGGTGCGCGATTTCGATTGGACTATGCATAGACTCGTTAGTCCAGCCAAAATTTCACTCCAGCCTAGTTCGGCAAGGGTGGAAACTGGACTTTTATAGTCAGTTAACTCTCTTGCCTCGGGAAGATGAAGCACAACAGGCTACACGTGCATTTCTGCGACAGAATAAATCCTTTATTCCCCGCTTCAAAGCAAAATGCCACACGCTTTTTCCGAGCCAATGTCACGTGACATAGCGCAAGCAAACCTCATCTCCATCGAGCAGCTGTTTTCTATAAATTTGGAATATATTTGAATTATTTTACGTCATCTTGAAACATGTCGGTAAGATAAATTCGTCGTTGTAGCAGGATCGCGAGGGATTCATGGGGTTTTATGTACCCTTCGTGATCCTGCTACAACTTATATTAGACCCGTGAAGATCCGGGGTAGAATAGGTCTTCAGCAACCCATGCTTGCCGTAGAAGGCGACTATGCTTGTCGTAAAAGGCGACCAACGGGTTTGGGTGGTCAGGCTCGCTGACTTGGTTGATGCATGTCATCGATCCCGATTGCGTGGATCGATGTTCATGATGTCAATCCCTGAGCCTCCGTCATATAGCTGGAATACTGCTGAGTGCGGTGTTAAACAACAAACAAACAACTTATAATAACGCCGCTTTCTACAGTCTCAGTCTTATCACGGCGCGTCAGCGTGACGTCGGAGGAAAGTTCACAGTGATGCAGATCGTGGACCCAGGTTTGATGTTGACAACCAAGAAACATAATCACGGCGTATCTCAGTGCTCGAAGCCCAACGGAGAGCTAGCGATACGGTCACTTTGCTATATAAATATATATTGTCATGCAACTCACTGTCGCAGTTGTAGTAGCATATCTATATAATTATGCAAAACAATATGTAAAGCGCTCCCAAATACTTGCATTAGTCCGTTCTATACTGATTTCTGAAAAAAACCGCGTTTGTTTACAAACAAGAGCAAAGTCCGGACACGTGATATGCAAATTAGCCTGTGGCAGTGATGTTATGCTGAGTCACTACTGCGCCGGAGTGTTTCTGGCATGATACAGCAAATGTCATTGATTGATAAATATGCAAATATAAAGGTCAGGTTGGTACTAATTTCAGTGTTTACAAACAAACATGGCGTCGCCCTTGTCAATTTTCGATTGAGTCAAAATTGACTAATAGGTATCTGAAGTCATTCTTGGTCTACAACTCACCATCATAGACGTCGAGATATGTCATCATACAGTTTCGAATGTTGGTCATCTTAGGAAACTGAACGAGAAGGCAAATAATTTTGTCCGGACCAAACGCTGTTATTCTCCACCAACAAGACACATCACTGAAAGAATAATACATTAACTTCTCAACATGGGATCATTTCAAGAGTGTGTAGATGGTAACTGCAAAAAAACATTTGTTTGTTTGTTGTTTAACGCTGCACTTAGCACTTTTCCAGCTATATGACGGCGGTCTTTAAATGATCTAGTCGGGACCAGACAATCCGATGATTAACATCATGAGCAAAGATCTACGCAATGGGGATCCGATGACATGAATCAACAAAGTCACTGTCCACGCGATCCCGTTAGTCGCCTTTTACGACAAGCATGGATTGCTGAAGATCAAAGTCTCAATACGTGTCAATGAACAGGGCTCAAAGGATAAAATAACTGTGATCTTATTCTTGTTTACCATCACCACAGATGAGATGAGATGAATCAGAAGCAAATAACTATTATTCTTCTTTGTGACCAATTCAGTTGTAAGATCATAGTTTCGTTTGCTCTAAGTAAAGAAGTGCGAGCAGGCTGAACATTGAGAGTGGTATCTTTGCATGACAGTACTTAACAGCGCGTGTCTTTACTTCCTGCTTTTAAAGGAACATTGTGACAATTAATGACACAGCTGTGGGACACACCTTTTACACATATCATAATACAAACGTCTTAAAGACATACTTGCCCAAGACAAAATGGTAGTTCTAGTATATTTGATTTACATCCTAAAACACCCTTTCAACTCTGTGGAGCACAGATGACCAAGTTGTCTGAAGACCCATAATTCGCTGTACAGAGTTGCGTCCCTTGGACACGCAAGAAACCTATGATCGAGTTCAAATCCCGGTTCGCCTCTTCGTTCCTATGTTTGTCAGAGCACCATACCCGCGCTCGTGGGTACCAAAGTGGTGAAGGTCTAAGACCTGCATAACTCCGGGTTTCTTCCCACATCAAGTGATACGCCGTGATATAACCGCAATATTGTTTAAAGCGGCATTTAGCCTAATTCACTCACTCCTAACTCTGAAATCTGGCATTTTATCATTTATATGAGCCTAGTGCTTAATGACACGATTAGACAGAGAGAATGTTTCACTTTACAACGTGACTCTCTTTACAACATCTGCACCAGAACATAGTCTTGTTTAAGGGAGTATTGATGCGGCTCTAAAGATGCCTCTACTTACAATTTGTTGCTAGGGTATGCATGCGGAGAGGTAAATTTCATGACCGTAAGGCCAGCGACGATGCCGGAATCGTTCCTGCATTGAAGGGTCTGGACCATACCTGAAATATGTCAACAACAAATAGTCATTGAGTCGGGAGATAGATAGAGAGAAGGAGAGAAAGACAGACAGGCAGACATAGGCAGAGACAGACACAGAGACTCACAGAGGGAAAGAGAGAAGGGGGTGAGTTGGGAGTGACATATGAGAAGGAACAGAGAAGGAGAGGAGAGAGAGACACACAGAGAGAGGAGGGAAAGAGATTAGTGATTGATAAGATGGAGAGTGGAGGGAAAGATGTGGAGACAAATGAGGTGCGGAGACAAGATGACGAGGGGAGGGGGAGCGAGAGAGAATGAGAGAGAGATAGGAAAGAATTGAGGGAAAAGATGGGTTGACGGATAAGAAGGAGCAGAGAAAATAAGAGGAGGAGAGACAGGAGAGAAAGAGAGAGAGAGAGACAAACAGAGAGAGGGGAGAGTTGAGGGGAAAGATGTGGAGACAAATGAAGAGCGGAGAAAAGATGAGAGGGAGCAAGAGAGAAAGAGAGGGGAAAAGAGGTGAGTGACTGATGGGAAGGACCGAAGAAAATATGAGAAGGGGGAGGATGAGAGAGAGAGGGAGAGAGAGAGAGAGGGAGGGGAAGAGGAGGGGAAAATATGGGAAGACAGATGATAAGTGGCAGAGAAAGAGGGGAAAGAAAGAGATACACACACACACACACACACACACACACACACACACACACAGAAAGAACGAAAGGGAAGAGATGGGTGACATGTGAGGACCGGGGAAATGACGAGGGAGAGAAAGATAGAGACATATAGAACGAGGGGAGAGAGAGTGTCATCACACACAGCATGTTACTTCAAGAATAGTGCATACAAAGGCTTGGGGTAAGTGGAGCGTAAACAAATACTGCCGTAGATATTATCTTGCATGAAACCAGTTATCACGAGACCTATACAGACTGACGCAAGCGTTTACAAATAGCCTGTGATTTAGAGCATATCCATTACTGAACCAAAACCAGCTAACGACGTCCAAGCACTTACTATAACATGTTCAATGTTCAATATTACATGACTTAATCCACGGTGATACAACGCGGAAGTAGGGCGCGCATATCGAATGAACGATAGAGTGAGTATTGAAAACATCAAGGTAATCAATGACGTAGAGTAAAGACTGACATGGATACCGACCTGACACAGCAAGCAGTAGGTACACCTGTGCAAGAATACTCCTCTCTGGAGACATCCTAACTGCAGAACACAACTTCTTCTGTTAATCTGACTGTTTGACCAGTCACTCTGACGGCCACGCGCGTACCGCCTGTAACCCGCTACACGACAGCATGCTGCTAAATGTAGGGATCAAGTTTGCTGCGTCATGCCATGCTTCGGTGGATATCTATCCGGTATTGAGAAATGTTAACGCGGTGTTGATTGTGTCCACATAACATCACAGCAAAGGAAAGTTTTATATAGCTGAGCTCTGTCGGGTCCGCCCTACATTTTTTAAAAGCAATATATTTTGTGTTAGCAATACATTCTGTTTACATTAAGTAGCAAATAAAGCACCTACTTTTGGAAATGTTGGAGTGTTCTTGTTCATGGCAAATGTTGTCATTTGTTGTTTATTGTTGTGTGTGGATGTTATACTTGCTGTTATTCTTATAGTTTAGTTGTTTGTATCTTGTGTAGACCTTTACCTATTTTGGTCCACCCTATATTGGTTTGATGTTATTCAACAGATTAATATAGCCAGCTAGGTATATACCCTTCCTTCCCACATTTATACCAGATGCTTAGTCTTTTATAAAAAATGCACATTTTTTTATCATGAATATCACTATTTTGTTAACAGAATCATACAAATGTTGTTTGTTATTTGTCAGGAGTAGGAGGTGAGGTGAGGTGAAATTGGGCTCAACGTCGCGTCCAAGATTATAGCACTTATATAGCGACGTGAATGCACGTGTGTGTGTGGCTGCTTGTACTAGTCCGGACTGATGCCGATTTATAGTGCTAGCATACTAAGATACCATGCCGCAGTTTAACATGAATACCCCACTCAGACACAGTATACTGACTCCGAGCCGACCACTCCTTGGGCACGAGTGGCACAGTCGTCTAAGGCGCCGCGATTCGCTGTGCAGAGTTGCGTCCCTTGGGCACGCCAGAAACCTATGATTGTGGGTTCGAATCCCGGCTCGCCCTGATTATGTTTCTAGGTTTGTCAGCACCATACCCGTGCTCCTGGGTTTCACCGAAGTGGTAAACGTCTGAGACCTGCATCACTTCGGGCTTTCCTCCCACATTAAGCTGACACGCCGTGATATACTGGAATAATGTTAAAAGCGGCGTTAAACCCAACTCACACTCACTTTGTTACCACATTGTCTTCTCAAGCACGGCCGTGTTAAAGCAATATTGAAAATATGACATTAGTGGTTGATTTATGCTTTGTATCATTATGTTCAAATTTCTTTTCCCATAGTTTTGCAAATGAAAAGAGCAAATATCGCACGAGCAGAGCTGACCCAACCAATCGGGCGAGAATTACTCATCAACATTTTTTATTAACGATATACTTCTTTTTCATAACACGAATGAACTTTTTCGGAAATATTGATGTCTACCACACCACGAGTGACCTTATCAAATGTATCGCCACCACTGTGGCATCACTAGTTCGTTTTACTTCTATATTTCATGTTTTATAATAAACTCGAAATATTTAGAGTGAGTGAGTGAGATATTGAATTGACAACTGAGATGCCTATTCGGGTTTTTTCGACTATAGTTGTATCACTGTAGCTATAGCATTGTGCTGGAATGATAGATAGAACTTCTAAATTACCTTGACACAATGGCGATGGTCCTTGGTTTTCATTTGTTATTATGTCAAAGTTGAGTACAGGTTCACATTTGCCTGTTCAGTTGATTGCGAATGATTTGTATACAGTCTTGTGGAAAGTGTTCGGTCACTTTGGAATCTTTATGCATATATAAATATGAAACAGGCGAGACGGTCTCACTGCACTCTTATTTGTCTAGTTCAAGAGGGTTAATCAGAGGAACTGGATACTTGATGGTTATGGAACATTAGATCATCGATATCCGGAAGCTTAAGTTAAACCTCTAGGCTAGATTACCATGTTTTTACCTTGTCAATCCGAGCAGAAATTCCGATTCATATGCATAAACAAACAGATGAGCAAGATGGGAAGCACAATTGGTGCCCATGGGAATGCCTAAATGTCTAATGGACAGTTATACTTGTACTTAAGTAAAGCTGTTCACAATCAGTATTCTATCATTGTATTACATTTTTCAATTTATCAAAACTATCGTCAGTGCTACAGACGTCACGTATTGATAAGTTGAGGTGTATGTATTTCTCTGAAGACATGAACATTCGCAATGCATCCATTGATTGTTAACCCTCCATCAATTAACTGACTTTACGTTCTTACCAAGGACGATTTTAAAGTCGTAGTAACATGATTTGAGTAATATCACAGCTGCTAGTCTAAGGCAGTAGAAAGGATGAAATTTTACAGGTCTCAGAAGATAACCGTTTGAGGGAGACACAACCGCAGTAAGAGCGAATCTGGGATTCGAACCCAATAATATAGAATTCTGGCTCGTTCGAGGGACGTAACTCTGGACAGTAACTTGCAATAACTGCCCCTAGTGTGCAATGGCACCATTTTATTATAAACACATTTGACATAGCATTGGGCATATTCTAAAACCAAACTGCACTTGTTAAGTCCATTGTTAGTTTCATAACATGTCCGGGGCGGTCGGGTAGCCTAGTGGTTAAAGCGTTCGCTCGTCACGCCGAAGACCCGTGTTCGATTCCCGACATGGGTACAATGTGTGAAGCCCATTTCTGGTGTCCCCCGCCGTGATATTGCTTGAATATTGCTAAAAGCGGCGTAAAACCATGCTCACTCACTCATTCATAACATGTCCATCTATTTGTCAAATCATTAACCAAACCATAACCTTTATACCTATGGCTGTCTAACCCGATGGTGAGAAGTAAGACCGACATGCTTCCATTATGCTCATATAGGCACCAACATAGCGGTATTCCTTTGCAACGGGGAGGATACAAGAGCAAATCTGTTTTGAAAGAATATAAAACTTTATTTAGAATATAATATTGAACATATAAATTAAACATTTCAGGGAGCATATTGCCACGACAAATTAATCACTCAGATGACCCGATTATCAATAAATGACTGTCCTGGTGATACGAGGAGTATATTGCAAAATATAATGTCGTAAGTTTTCAGAAACGCTAGACATGAGATCAAATAATTAACACAGTAACAAGACCGATACAAGAACTGTGAAGTTCAGTATCTTAAGATAAATAAACCTGTTTTGTTTTTTCAGTGTATCCCTTCGTGATCCCGTTACAGAATAGATTCCACGAGCCAGTGCTTGTCGTAGAATCCGACGAATCGGAATCGGGTGGTACAATGTCTGATCTAACAGAGTGTCACCATGCCCCGACATCGTGGAGCGGTGTTGTGTCCAACTGGTTGGCCTGACTGAGAATCGAGTGACATGCCTCGGTCACATTACGGGAAGATACCCTTCACCTATAAGAACCAATGCCATAGTGTGGGGATTCCTGGTTAAAATCGGTTCCCAGCTTTTATTACCCGTAAGAGGCAACCTATAATAAATCGATGATCAGGATCGATGACTTGGTTGAATCCGTGGCAGCGTAACCCGAAGACAAGGATCGTTGCTCATAATATCAATCACTTGATTGACTGCTCCAGGCTCGATTACTTATAGGTCGCCTCAGAATTGTATTTGTTCATTACGTTTACATGTGTTGTAATTATGTATTCATAACGGGACTGTAAAAGGCGTTATTCTTCATCACGTCATCGTAGGCCGGTGGCAGCACGGACGGGTGGACCATGTCAGGGTCAGACAATGAAGGCGCTGATGGTGTCACCGAAGTGCTTGGTAACTGCCTGTTGGGGTTTTCGAGCGAGAGGTGTTCCTCTGGATGCTCAGATTCTATGTCTCTCATTTTCATCCTGTCACATAGTATTCTAGACACTAGGTATGTCACGCCACAAAATGCAATGATTCCAATGAAGCTTCCTGCTATGACCTCCATCGATGCACCGCTTTTTGATACTGTAAGGCAAAACACATGGCGTTATGATATGCGGTGGCCGGTATTGTACATGAGAGTGAAAACTCTGGAGAGTAACATTAGTAGTTTCACATTAGCCAGGCTCACAGACAGGTGGTGAATGTTTTTTATGCAGTCCCAAATTCAAATTACATCATGGCGACCTGCATATATTTTTTTCCAGACAAAAAAGAATTTGAAAGCATATGCTACAATCCCTGCCATCGGCGTCCAATGACAAGCAATCAAATATGTCATAGATCCTGACCACCGATGATGCCTAAAGGGGCATTCACACGGTACAACTAGTTGTATATAACAAGTTGTACCGTGTGAATGCCCCTTAATCACCTGCAACAACAGCATGGACCCTTAAGAAATATTTACTCACAGATCCCTCGTAAATAAGGTCCATCACGTGGTCATCTGCGCCACATGGACGCTTGTTTCACCGCGTGGTCTTTTGTACCACGAGCGCAGGGTTGTGTCCCCAAACCGTACCAGGATCCGCTGATTGCGGGTTCAATTCACACATTCACTTTAATAGATCCCTGTCAGCATCACAATCGTGTTCCTGGGGTTCACGAAAGTGAACTACTTCGACACTTAGATCTAGACTGTCCTCAACAACGACAAATGACAGAAATACTGTCATAAGCGTAATTTAACCAAACTCACCCTCATTGTTACCGTCACTTGCAGGAGTTGTAGGTTGCAATGCATAAGCCCCGTATTCAATGGTGAAACCAAAACCTTTCCCTACAGGACTATTGCAGGTTAACAGGATGAACATGTAGACACCGGTAGCATATTTCTCAGGCGTCTCCTGTCCACACCACCGACCAAGTGAAGGGGAGGTGCGGCCGTACCCTGTACATACGGACCATGATCCTTATCATTCAATTAACAAGTGAATACGGAAGTAAATAAATATTGGAATTAAATCGGAAATTTATATAACATTGTTTTAAATGTAGGCGTATTATTTGAATTTGAAGACCAAAATATTCATTTGAAACCGGGACGAGAGCCGGAGGTTTCAAAAGATTTGCTTTTATATTATTCTGCCCACTTGACCCCTTGGTCGTTCCTCTTGCCCATGGAAAACAAAGGAATTAATTTGGCTTGAATTTTCACATTAATAAAAACTTTGGTGTAAACTGATGATGTTGCATTACCACTGTATGTACATTTTTATACAGAAATATGCCAAAAATGCTTACTTTTAGATATGAGGACATTAAACGAATCATTTACGTGTCTTTGTTTCTAAAATGAAAATTAGAGAAGGAAAACATAGCGGATTCAACTAACCGTTTTTCGCTTCCATGTAATTGCGCTCACAATCACCAGTAAGAGATGAAGAAAGAACCTTAATGTACATCCTCCCGTTTGCTCTTGTTTTCGTTATCCTCCAGCTCATTTCGAACCGACTACAACAGGCAAGACGTTATCACAAGCAATTTCCTCAATTAATATAAAAAAACAATATTATTTGTGGTGGTGGTGGTAGTGTTAATAATAATTGATATTATATGATAAACATATCACATAGAATATCAAGATGGCATAAAAGTGTCCTGAGTACTTAAAGCACTATTCTACTATGAATTTGGAAATTACTTGTTTCTGACCGGTCAAACAGAGGATTCAAATCACCTCGGCCGAAATACATTGTCAGACATACTGTCAATATTGCAGTAACCTATAATGTTCATATAATTATTTCAAAATGTCTTCCAATAATGACTGTGAATACATATTAGCTTCCGCGGTGATGCAGTCGTTAATTCGGCTGTTTCAATCAGATGGTTATTGTGATTTGATATCTCGCATGTACAAAATTCTTGGTTTAAACATGAGCGTTACTTAATTTAATCATGCTTTCGTAGGATCCATTTTTCACTGTAGAGAGAATACACGCATCCCAAAAGATATTTTAGTATATGCAACAATTAGTAAGTACATAACAGTTGTGTATTAGCAACAGTGTATATAATAATACTCACTTTGGGTAGTTTGGCGGAAGCGTCGGTGGAACAAATACTTCATTCCCGCTGCGTGCCTCTAACTCAACTACAGCAAAGGAATCGTCGTAAAACACACCTGGGAATGAAATAAATGTCAATAAAAGAAAGTATTCTATTCAACCTGTTTCAGTGCACAGACTGTTATACACATATACTGTAAGTTTGTGAGTAGGTGGAAAGGGTTTTACGCCGCTTTTTAGCAATATTCCAGGAATACAAGTTTACTCTAAAAGTCCAGTTTCCACTTTTATAGTCACTTAACGCCTTTGCCTCGGGAAGATGGGGAGCACCAGAAATGGGTTTCACACTCAGTACTCATGTCGGGATACGAACCCGGGCCTTCGGCGTGACGAGCGGATGCTTTAACCACAAGGCTATACCACCGCCCCTTTCGCGATGGCATTAATAGTAATAAAGACTCGTGCAAATGTACGCAAACATGTATTAGCATCATGCAAAGTTGCATCAAGCGAACAGTATTATTTCCTACCCGAGTAGTACTTGAGTTTGAATCCTCGGCCTCCACTTCCATCGATACGGGGTGTGAATGAAATAGTGAGAGAACTTCTTCTGCTGGTTAGTGTCTTATTGTTATAATTGGAAAACACCCCCAACTTATCATTAGGCCAGACGCTTGTACCTGTAAACCAAACCAACACATGTTAATCACAACCGTTTGGGAATGATGCATTGTATTGCATCTTTACAAAACTGTTTATCTGTTTGTTTATTGGTTAACACTCAGAAATATTCCGGCTATTAACGGCGGCTTGAAGATAATAGAGTCTGGACCAGACAATCCAGAGTTGTTATGAGCAACGAATACGAGCCACGCCGTCGGGTACGACAAATACATCAACCATCAACCATCAACCAGGTGACCGAGTCTGACCACCAAGCATAATAGTCCTCGCCACTTGCAAAAACATCACGAACTATCGGGATTATTAATTAACGAAGATAGCTGCTAATACGTATAAAGAGAAAACAAGCCATTCCGCCGATACGGAATACTTACATCAATGACAAAAAATTCAAAGTGCGCTTTTTAAGAACACCCTTTTGCTGGCGATAAACATCATCATTGAAATTTTCAATTGAAAAATCAAAATATATGTTAAAATCATCTGAGATGTATAGTTTCTTTTGCTCCGACGTTCAAATAAAAATCAACATGAGATCTCCACGGAGAACCACAGTGGTAAGTTAAGCCAAGATTACTGTGATGAAACATTTCAGGGTAAGATTTCAACATATAAATATAATTGTGAACAGGTCGTTCATGTTTATATACATTATACTCATATACATTGAACAAACAAAAAAAAACAAAAAAAACACAAAAAAGGGGGCGGTCGGGTAGCCTAGTGGTTAAAGCATTCGCTTGTCACGCCGAAGGCCCGGGTTCGTTTCCCGACATGGGTACAATGTGTGAAGCCCATTTCTGGTGTCCCCCGCCGTGATATTGCTTGAATATTGCTAAAAGCGGCGTAAAACCTCACTCACTCACTCATTCACTCACTCAATTGAACAAAAAAGGGGCGGTCGGGTAGCCTAGTGGTTAAAGCGTTCGCTCGTCACGCCGAAGACCCGGGTTCGATTCCCGACATGGGTACATTGTGTGAAGCCCATTTCTGGTGTCCCCCGCCGTGACATTGCTGGAATATTGCTAAAAGCGGCGTAAAACCATACTCACTCACTTGAACAAAACGGGTTAGGTATCATGAATATTTTGGGGGGTATTTTTTTGCAGTAAAGACTGGGGACACCATTTCTAAATATAAACGAAACGATTCTCGTGTATATGAAGCATAACAGTGACATGATAACAGTAAAAGTCTCACCATCTGTCACTTCAATTCGATGCCAGGAGGCACGTGTACATCGTGGACAATCGGACACATCCAAATCTATGTCTGTAACCACAACTTGTACAGTTTCACCTGGAAGTGCTGTAATAGTCCACCGACATGCAATGTTCCTGTAGGGAAATATCAAAAATTAATTCAAAGCGTTACATATTTTAAATGGTAATCTTCAAATCATCATGTACTCATAATAGTAAATATTCACTAGTACTTTTCGAGGATTGTCATCAGTAGGTTTACATGACCAGGTTTGATCAAGTGACTGAGTGAGTTTCCTTTAACGCTTAGTGAGTGAGGAAAGCCCGAAGTGATGCAGTTCTTTAAGGTTTACCACTTTGGTGACATCCACGAGCACGGGTATGGTGCTGATAAACCTGGAAACATAATCGAAGCGAACAAGGATTCGAACCCACAATCATGGGAGTCTGGCGTGCCCAAGAGACGCAACTCTGCACAGCGAATTGCGACGCCATAGACTACCTTTGATATAGTTGATGATGGGAAAGTAAGTACTCAATCATGTACGATTTCATAACAGTTTTATTCAGTGTAAGGCCTCTCACCCAAAATACATACAAGAGCATGACCATGCATTCGCATTTTATATAATTTCCCAAGAACCATGTTATTACAAGTTCATTTACAAACCTTTAAACCAGATTTACAAAAATACTATGAACAGATTCAATAGTATCACAATATGTGGTTCCCCACATTTCAGAACTAGATGTTAGCATACAATAGATACAATAAATAGATCTGGACAAGTAATATTAACAAGTTTCCTTTGGTAATTATTTACTTAAAATATTGCCTTATTTGCTTGGGATAAAAGACAGGTCTTTCCGCGTTAGAATTGGTCTTCAGCAACCCATGCTTGCTGTAAAAGGCGACTATATGGGTGGTCAGGCTCGCTGACTTGGTTGATGCCTGTCATCGTATCCCAAATGAGTGATGTCAATCACCGGATTGTCTGGTCCAGACTCGATTATTTACAGACCACCGTCATATAGCGGGGACATTGCTGAGTGCGGTGTTAAACAGCAAACAACCAAACCTACCTTTCATAGCCATGCGGATAGCCAGGGGAGGTCAAGTACTGGTGAGAGTGGGTGGCACGGAGGCTTATGGGGTTGTTACAATCCGTGCCCGCTGCGAAAAAAAAACATTTCCGTAAAATTATTAAAAGCATAGTTAGATAAATATCCAGTAAAACCCAGTGGACCTCGAGCAACTTCAAAGAAGTATATATTTTGTAACATTAAGATTATCCTTCTGTCGTTAAAAAATATAGATGGGCGGGCATCCTGTAATACTAAAAGAAAGTGTCTAACTCTTCTAAATATAATAGTTATTCATTGCACTTTAAGAAACATTTAGCTCCTGTTCAAGGCAAATCATCTAGATCAAATACACTTATTTGCATACTAACCTGAAATGTGTTCAATACTTTTAAAGCGTTTCGAACAATCCCCAAAGAGCATCGCAGCAGTGTTACTGCAGTTACCCCAAGAATTTAACGCCGCACTTAGTAATATTCCAGCTATATTACAGCGGTCAGTAAATAATCGAATCTAGGCCAGACAATCCAGTGATTGACACAATGAGCATCGATCTACGTAATTGGGATACGAGCACATGCATCAAACAAGTCAGCGATCCTGACCACCCGATCCCGTTAGTCGCCTCTTAGGGGCGGTCGGGTAGCCTAGTGGTTAAAGCGTTCGCTTGTCACGCCGAAGACCCGGGTTCGATTCCCGACATGGGTACAATGTGTGAAGCCCATTTCTGGTGTCCTCCGCCGTGATATTGCTTGAATATTGCTAAAAGCGGCGTAAAACCATACTCACTCACTCACTAGTCGCCTCTCACGACAAATATGGGTTGCTAAAGGCCACTCCTAACCCGGATCTCCTCGGGTCTGAAACACAGTCATGTATCACTTTTCTGAATTTATTACTGTTCAGGGGAAATAAACTTTTTTTTATCGGAATAAGAAATAAACAGTGCGTGAGTATGGTTTAACGCTACTAATATTATTATTCCAGTAATATCACGGAGAACACCGAAAATGTGTTTCATACATTGTGCCCATATCAAGAATCGAACCTGTACCTTAGGCGTGACGAGCGAAGGCATTAACCATCAGGTAGATGTATCAAGGATGTTCAGTAAACCTCGTTATTCCAGACCCTGTGTTAATCCAAAAACACCACCTCAAGACAATACGAGGAAATTTCAACAACATATCTCTGAACCCACGATTCGTTAGTCCATAAATTTGTCAAAACGGACAACTTCAGTGGGACGACTACCAGCCCGACAAGCATTGGGAAAAGGGCTGATGAATCAATGACGCAAGGTCCTCAGTTATGCGCCAGGCTACGGAATTATAGCCCGTCTCGCTCATCATACATTAAGCTGGGTTATGCCTGGCCTACATATCTCGTCGTAGTTGCGGTTTTCAGTTCGTTTCTTAAATGACGACAATTCACCGTAGCTTCTGTTATTGTTTATCAAAGCGTCACGATTTCACAATTACAAGAAGTAATTTACAAGAAGTAATTATCGTTTGAACTTTAGATTTCTGTTGTCTTCGGTAAACATTGATGATGGCGGCCTCGTTGGAAGGGGGCATCTCATAATCGTGAATTCAATTCGACCTATTGTGGGGTTTTTTTCACGGCACGTGAGGTGAGCTGGAGATTATGTGACTTTATGAATATAACAGGCAAACGTTTCAAGCAGCAAAACGTTTAGGGGATAAGAACGTGTTAAATAATGATACATTATGGGCACAGGGTGAATAGTCAGTCTCTACGGACCCCATGTTTTCACTACCTCGTTACTTTAGAATTTTATACTTACCAATATCGGAACATAATGAAAAATCAACTTCCTCGCACTTCCTAGCTACGGCCTCGTCTGCGAGTTTGTTTGTTATTATTATCAGTTACATGGCCCTGTGTTAACATAGCATCATCACATGAACAGAACTCACCTGATTCCCCGTGATAGAGCGTGAACCATATGCATAAAACAGAGACGCATGTGCCTCTGACAGTTGCGATCATACCTAGTCGTTGTTTGTTGTGAAGTCACTTAAGTTTCAGTGCAGTGATGATGCTGTCATGCTATTGCTCAATATGTGTGTATGTCGTAAACGTAGGGAGTGGCGTATAAACCAACAGCGGGTCTGAGTGCTTGACTGCCGTCCTTGAATCATTCTACGGAAACCTGTTAAGGACATCATCGCCGACGTTGCGAAATAGTAGCAATGTACTGCTCAACTTTTACTGTCAGACACCCACTGTCATAAATAGCTACGATTCCGCCTTCATAACATTTGACTAAATTCCGATGCCAAATCTGCACCTGCCTTCACAAGCTCAGAGTGATCGTTATAGAATATACCTGAAAGTGTTACGCCCCCTTGATCGGGTAGCCTTGTGGTTAAAGCATTCGCTCGTCACGCCGAAGACCCGGGTTCGATTCCCGACATGGGTACAATGTGTGAAGCCCATTTAAGGTGTCCACCGCCGTGATATTGCTGGAATATTGCTAAAAGCGCTTTAACCACCAGGCTACCCGACCGCCCCCTGTTGGTTTTAAAGATGATTGTTCAAAGGGAACACTGAGGCGTGTTCAGGAGGGCGGGCCATCGCGATATTAACGCGCGCGCGGTTGAACACGGCTGGCAGCACGACCGGGAGGTAGGTCGCCAAGTAATCCAATATGGCTTCGCATATTGTACAAATGTTTGCCTTTGACCGGAATCGAACCCATGTCTAAAGAATAATCTTTTAGACTAGATCTACCATTCAAAAGCTTCATTGCATTTTCAATATATTGACCTGTGTAGATCCGGGTAGAAACAGGTATTCGGCAACCCGTGTTTGCGTTAGAGGCGACTGTGTTTGTCGTAAGAGGCGACTATCGGGATCGGGTGATGCATGTCATCGTATCCCAATTGAGTAGATCGATGCTCATGATGTCAATCATTGGACTGTCTGGTCAATACTCCACTATTTACGGTGAGTGAGTGAGTTTGGTTTAAGGCCGCTTTTAACAGTATTCCAGTTATATCGTGGCGTGTCGGCTTAATGTGGGAAGAACGCCCGAAATGATGCAGGTCTCAGACGTTTACCACTTCGTTGAAACCCACGTGCACGGGTATGGTGCTCACAAACCTAGGAACATAATCGGGGCGAACCGGGATTCGAACCAACAATCATAGGTTTCTGGCGTGTCCTTGGGACGCAACTCTGCGTTGAATGTTTCCAAGTCCCGCTATATACAAGCACCATGGTTCCGAGTTGACCACACCATTGTGTCGGATGTAGGTAAGCCCTATAAGGTCACGATCACGTCAGAAATTATTTTATTCTGATTTCGAAGCTTAACTGCAACATTATGTAGGTAGGGTTACATGTGTTTGACGAAGCGTAAGTCAGCTCAGGGTGCCGTTGTACAAAACAACCTCAGCGCTAGGACTGTCGTAAGTCGATGTTAAGGTATGGGAGTTACAATCACCTTAGCGCTAAGATCGCTTTGTACAACGGCACCCAGGTGGTTATGACACACCCGAAGCATACTAAATATTTATACGTTCGAACATTTCATAGGTGATCGTGTATACTAAAACTTAAACTATAATAACGCTTTGACACCTTGGTGAATATATGTTGAATATAATTACATCATTTCTGAACGCATATTGTCAAATCAAAATTGCATTCCTCTTTTTCCAAAGAACGCTACAAGGGATGTATGAGTGAGTATTGTTTTACGCCACTTTTAGCAATATTCCAGCAATATCACGTCAGGGGACACCAGAAATGGGCTTCACACAATGTACCCGTGTAGGAAATCGAACCTGGGTCTTCGGCTTGACGAGCGAACGCTTTAACCACTTGGCTACCCTACCGCCCCTGTATGCATATCAATAAAAATGTTCCCGGATAGTTTTACAGCCAGTTAAAGAGTCAACCGAAGAGTCAAGTGAACAGCATTACTGGACTGGATCGAATAATTAATGTTATCATTATTCTTATATGAGCACCACAAAGAGACATCTTATCACCTTACAGTTTGTTGTCTAACGTGTTGTATATAACAAATGCTTCAAGAATAGTACTGTAATTTTCCATGATTTTATTGGTTTTATTGATAACTTTAAAATAAGATGTATTGATATACTAGTAGACAAACAGTGGTCTAGTAGTAGAACTTACTCAAAACTATCTTTTTATTCTTGTATTAAGCAATGTAATGTATTTGAAAATTATCTAGTATGTATTTCAGTAAGGGCCTATTGTATTGCTTTGAGGAAATTTAAATGTTCTGGTCATA
This sequence comes from Haliotis cracherodii, assembly GCF_022045235.1. Taxonomy (NCBI): domain Eukaryota; kingdom Metazoa; phylum Mollusca; class Gastropoda; order Lepetellida; family Haliotidae; genus Haliotis; species Haliotis cracherodii. Next base: position 13,789,606 of record NW_027266264.1, read on the forward strand.
CTTTGCTAATTTAAAATGGAAGGAAATACAATATACCTAGAGCTAAGAGACTATGTCCATTTTGTGTAAGACCTGAAGTGGAATTTGAATATCATTTTTGTTTACTCTGTCCATATTATAACAGTTTGAAACGTAAGGTTCTACATTATTATTTTTACACAAATGTAACCTTTGATGATAAATTTGTAACACTCTGTAGATCTAATACCCCATGCATAATTAATGCGATAGCTGTTTTATAATTATATATTTATATTTCTTGCGTAATAACGTTTTCGTTGGCGCCGAAATTGTCCAATTAGGATACCATGTATTGTATAATGGGCCGGTGGCCCCTTTATTGAAATAAAGCTCTCTCATGGGGGAATTTCCATGTCGTGTCATAAACATTGATACGTCATTCCACGAACTGGTTTAATTATATACGGATTTCCCTGAAACGGAAACAGACACGCAGTACGCCTGTTTTGCAATAGACAGACAATGGACAAACAGCCAGCTCGACGTCACGAATACATGTTTAACACAGTATGAACTGGTGACCGGCAATGTGAATATGACCTACCTGTGTGTGTACTCAGTTACTACCGTCTTCTCACCTAGGTCGGACGGTATAACACTGCCTGGCGTGTGCCTGACAGAGCAGGTTGAACGGGATAGCGTTTCTCCGTCAGCACTGTTGCGTTTATAGACTATAGTATGATTTTACGACGTTTTTAGGAAATAGCCAGTCAAGTCCCGGCTGGGGATATTCGAGATTGGGTTTCACCGTGTTCTGGCATAATAAGGGCTGTAATTGTGCACAGCAACGCCCATTTCTTATACAAATGATTGTCCTATAATTCTTTTAAATTAACTTTTGTGAATATGTGTTTAATATCTACGTTTAATAAGATATTATTAATTTGCCATCTCATATTAAAGATATGTTCTTTAGAGCTTTCAGTAATTTCTTTAAATGTTTAAAAGCAACTCATGCTTGCCGTAAAAGGCGACTAACGGGACCGAGTGGTCAGGGTCGCTGACTTGGTTGATGCATGTCATCGATCCCAATTGCGTGGACCGATGCTCATGATGTCAATCACAGGATTGTCTGGTCCATACTCGATTATTTACAGACCGCCGTCATATAGCTGGAATATTGCTGGGTTCGGCGTTAAACAACAAACATAAAATAAATGTTTAAAGTGTTTTATGGTTCTGAATAAAAGGATTTATTAAAAGATTGTTTCCTTCTGTACAAATACAACAGAAGAAAAGTGCTACTTTTACGCTACGGCCCAAGGTATCAGTAATCAATAAATGCGAATACACGTGCGCCAGCCTATAAATAGGCCTAATTTTTGTGATAAATATCCCTTTTCTCAAACTCTGAATTGGATAGCCTGTAAACACACGGAAGTCGACATAGTGAAATGGCGCTTATTACATATTAAATTTCATCAATATTGGAATTTGTTTAGGGGCCATGGAAGCATATGACGTCACCTACAGTGGCTATCGCTAACGTCATAACATTCCAGACATTCTCGCGTAGACAGAGAATGTTACCGAGGTACTCATCGCTGTAGTATTTAACAATGTTGATAAATATTATGTGTTTTCAGGTGTTCCAAAAATGTTAACGACTACACCTTAACTTTTGAAACTTACCGGCTAACACCGTGTCCGTTCCAAATTAAATGTCCTGAAATCTGAAATCACATTACGCCTAACTTAATATTGGTATGGGACGGAGGGGTAGGCGAGTGGTTTAAGCGTTCGCTCGTCACGTCCAAGACCTGGGTTCGATTCCCTCATGGGTACAATGTGTGAAGCCCATTTCTGGTGTCCCCCGCCGTTCTATTGCTGGAAAACATACACACTCGCCCACTCAGGTGATCTGGGACAGGCACTTTAAACACTAGGGTACGCCAGAGTCTTCAATTAAATGTTGGCTTCGTCAAAATGGAGTGTCCGATAACAAATGTTAGAAAACGTATAAACCCTTCAAAGCCGAAAAACAGTTGATGTATCATTGTTGACGTAATGAATATTCATGGAAGTTTCACACAAGGCATGGCAATGTTAATTTGTCAAAGGGCGTTGGCGCTCAATAGTGAGTGAGTGTTGGTTTACGCCGTTTTAACAATACTCCAGCCATTCCATGGCGTGGGACGCCATGTTAAGAATCGAACCCCGGTCTTCGGCCTGACTGGCGAACGCTTTAACCACTGGGCTATCCCATCGCCCCTGGCGCTCAATAGATCATGGCCTCGACTTAGTGTGACGACTATCGTTAGTCTGTATTATAGTAAAGGCAATACGACGATCGTGGCGCTTATTTCTCTTTGTGGAAAGATGACCTGAGTTGTCAACATCGCACTATAACGAGGGGTGCGTTATAACGAGGCATTGTCTCTTCTTAACCCGGACCGCCAAATATAGGATACGAGCGTCTTCCGACAACAACACACACATACATTCTATCAGGAAATAGCGAGACAGTGCGTAGCAGATGTTGATGCGCAGTGACATAAACACGCTGGTGAGGTGTGCGTTAGCTTACAACTACACCACACAATATTTGATACACTTTAGTCGGGGCCGATCTGGAACGAGTAAACAGGCAAAGTCGAGGTGACACACTAACGCTGAAGGGATCTAAATCTGTTGGTACGACAATACCTGGGAAATGGAATACCGCTTGATAATACGGAGCTTCGTAATCGTAGCTTCTGTGTCTACAATATCCTGTTACCAAGGTTACGGTAAGTGAATAAATGGATGTTATTTTAATCAGTATGAATCCAGTTACATCATAGCTGTACGTCGACAGTAGCAATAGGTTAATTAAATTTGAGAGAACATTTTGGAATACAACATTCCAATTCTTTTCATTAGACACGTGTTTCCTACTTGCATTAAAATATATCGCAAACTGAATTATTGATATCCCAAAATCGAAATTGTGATAGAGAAAAATAGTTCAGATTCTTAGATATCGTGATTTCGATATTTATATCATAAAATACATTCAACGGTATCACGAAATTAATGTTAAGATGTAAATTCATTTATTGTGGTCTAAAAATCACATTCGTGAGATAAATAGATAATATATAACAATTTCTTTGGTTATGATAAAATAAGGAATACAGTAAACTACGGTTATAACGAACACGCTTATATAACGAACTGACGGATATAACGAACTTACTTTTTTGGTCCCAACTATTTGCTGTAGCTCTGCTGTATATATGCGTATAACGAACTACGGTTATAACGAACTAAAATTAGTAGTCCCTTTGAGTTCGTTATAACCGCAGTTTACTGTACATAGAAAAATAGATACTCCATGTATAAGTGTCCGGATTGGAAACATATCGGATACTGGAATCATTAGTGTAGAGTAAGGTCGAGTGAGTGTGTGAGTTAAAATGTTCATCGCCCCGGAAATGTTGTAGCCATATTGCAATTGAAACTATGGAAGCGTATCAGTACCATTTTCTTAAATATCTACGAAGAAGATTCTTTCATCTTCGGATATGATGTTAGATGTACGTAGAATATAGTATCATATAGCATCCATTTATCGATTAGGTAACAATGTTTTCTCACATAACTGACAATAGTTTTGGGCCAGTCATATAGTTAATAATGACCGATTTGTTTGACTTTCAAACTTACCATGTCTTTATTGAGGCATTAACTAACACATTACATAAAGTAACTGTTTACTTGAATGTGCCGCGATCTCAGACCACAAACTAGCACCTGCTTAGAACAATTAATACTTGATGAGGTGAACATCCGAGAATCAACACGTGTGTGGGGGGGTTAGGGCGGCTTTTAGACTACAAGAAGCATGACGCACGCCGCACCCTCTAATAGCCGTAATAAAGAGAGAAGAGTACAAAGTTGACTTGTCAAAATTCGTTGCAATGTATTTAACTACATGAAATCAAACAATTTTGATTCTGAGCCAGGAATTTACAGGCCAGTCCGTATGTGCATTTTGTGCAAGTTAAACCACAGGTCATTAAGCAAAATGTTAGCGAAATTATGTATCAGCCATTAAAGTCTCATCTCCGTTGATGTAAGTATCTGACTTATATACCAGCCACGTAAATGAAAGTATCATCTACTAGATTATATATATTTTTTCGAATGTGGCACTAAAACTCACTTCCGTAGAAAAGATCTTAATCATTAATAGATATTAAATACCTGTCGACAAAAAGGACAAAGAACAGAAAAACAGTATGGTAAATATAATAATTTTGGAATTAAAAATATGGGATTAGATGGATAGTATACATGTGGAACACCTACGCGTACCCGTTCACAACAGTACTCCAGATTAACGAGGTCCACACTAGCGAGGTTAATATCTTGTGTACTGTGGTGATGTAGAATGTTAAAATATTGTGTGAATGATAGTTAAGCGAGTCAGGCCCCCGGTAGCCAAGCAACATTTGCCGTTGTAGATGATGTTTCTATTAAACATGGACACGCTCACCTTTTCTAAAACACTTGGTATCATCACTACTTGATAGTGAGTTGTGAACACATGCCCACGACATAGTCGGAATCGTACAATGAAGTCTGCTATTAGAAGGAATTTCTTATGATTATTTGGAGGGAAATGTGGCTTCAATCATTAAAATCTCAGCAGCTAAAATATTATAAGAATACGCCTCAAAGAGGCGCTGTACAAGATGAAGTGTTTTACGTCCTTATTTATTTGTGTTCTTAATATTTGCCGATTTTCAATCAAAATACCAAAAGTTCAGTAAGATTTCATTTCGTCATGACAGATGCATTTGCCTTTTCACAGCTGCCCATAAAATATTTGTGTGTGTAATAAAACATTATGATATTAAATTGAAAACTGAATAATGTTCTAGAACAGAGTCCAATAAATACTGTATAATGTACAAACAACACAGTACATGTACATTTTAATCCGTATTTCAATAAATTGCTATAATTCATTGACGTGGGCTAGAAGAGATTTATTCTTATAAATTTTAATTTTTTAAATTGTTTATGATTCAGAAGTATTTGGGACACAGAAAATATTTGTGTCAAATGTGCTACAGATCGTCAGGTAATATATAAGTATCTATACATAACAGACGAGTTATGACTTAACAATTTTGTGAATTAATGAAAAGTTTTTGTTTCGTATACAATGTTTGTTTCGAAAACCGGAAATTTGCGATGTTATTTGCTTATCATATGTTTGTGTTACAACACAACATGCAGATGACTGTATGTTTGTCGATTTCATTTCTACGACTACGATATAAATTTCCTGGTTCTTTGGCTGAAATTAAAATAAATAAAAATTTAGCTACTAATTGCGATTTTACTGAAGTTTTGGTGCCTTTGATTTTAATACCTAAAACCCAAGTATCGATATACACCAGTTTTCTATTGGACATATTAGGTATGTCTACATTTGTATTAAACGACATCAATTTAACGGCAACAAGCGTGACACCATACAGTCCATATCGTCATGATTACTTTCGATTGGCACTGATTAAACATTTATAAGAACACAGTCAAACAGTTTATCTTGGGTATTGTATAGTCTATTTTGTGTATTTGGCTATCCAGTGCATTAAATCCGCATTTTGTTTTGTTAAATACCCTAGACCCATTCGCTACCTTTGCTTCGTCACGGAAGTGACGTCACCATCCCTATCTCCCATATCTCTGACATCGAACCATTGGACGCCTATTTACAACGTCGTCCTATTCGAATCGAGCTCAATCTATGGTAGTGGGCGGATCCTAGGTATTTAACTAAATTAAATGCAATGGAGAAATTATATGAAGTATAATACGCCGGATAATCGAAGATGTCTCCTTTTCATATACGTTTTATGACAGATACCGTTCGTGACTGCAACATCACTCTACAAGCAGGCACGACTCCCCGTCTTCTGTTTCATCCGAACACAAACAATACAGGGTATGTATCACATCGTGTGGTCGTGGGTGTGGGTGTGGACGTTGGTGTGGATGTGGACGTTGGTGTGGATGTGGATGCTGGTGTGGATGTGTGTGTTTTTATCAACGTTTATAACTCACTTGCCTCGGGAAGTACCAACAATTAACTTATGTTAAAAACATAATGAGTGTTGTTTGTTTGTTTGTTTGTTGTTTAACGCCGCACTCGGCATTATTCCAGCTATATGACGGCGGTTTGTGTAAATAATCGAGCCTGAATCAGACAATCCATTGATTGACATTATGAGCATCGATCCACGCAATCGGGATCGATGTCATGTATCAGCCACATCAGCGAGCCTGACCACCCGATCCCGTTAGTTGGCACTTACGACAAGCATAGTCGCCTTTTATGGCAAGCATGGGTTGCTGAAGACCTATTCTACCCCGGATCTTCACGTGTCACATAATGAGTGAGTGAGTTGGGTTTAACGCCACTTTGAACAGTATTCCAGTTATATCGCTGCGTGTCAGTTTGATGTTGGAGGAAAGCACGAAGGACAAAAATAATGTGTTGTGGATACAAATATATTTTGGTTCCTCCTTTCAGAGATAAAGGTATGAGTGTTGAAGCTCTGACTGAAACGTATTATTAAAATTATTAAATGTGTACATGTTCCCATGGAAACCACCCAGATTAACTTATCTTACGGCGAAATGTCCTCTGGAACAATGATGTAATCACCACAAAAGAGAGGTTTCAAGGTTAATCGTGTTTCACTATTTATGATCATTAAGTAAGATCACAATAACTAATAATTTTGAAAAGATGTACGACAGTGACATACATTCATCTAACGTCGGCATGAATGTCAACGTCTAATACCCGATATACCGTCGTTGAATACAGCACTTTACCGTCATAAATATTAATGACACGTGTTTTATATTCAGCAGTTTCAAACCATTATGATGACTTTACGCCATTGTTGTTGCGGTTGATTCTGAGCCAGGAATTCACTGGACATTCTGAATATGGAATGTGTCAATTAAACTGACGCTATTCTGCAAATAAAAGAGAAATTCTACATCAACCCTAATATTGTTGCAGTCAGAGAAATCACTCTAATCTGTTGATGCCGGAAGTAGAATCAACTCGCCCCTTCGGGGCTCTTTGACTCTACATCAGGACTCAACATATTCTCATGATCTGTCGTTTATTCTATGGTTCATTTTCATTCAGTTATGTTATCCGAAGGGACTTACGATGCGACATGGCAATTTTCATTTTCTTGAAATACAATTCGCACAAGGTACAATACGCTATAACCGTCATGTTTTATCAGAGACACCCGCTGCTGGTGGCAGATACAGGCGACTGACCCCGACAACCGCGTCGTCCTTGACACTTTGGCTCTAAGGGTGAAAAGTCAAAGAAACTGCGGGGAGGCAAAAGTCAGCGTATTTGACGGTTTGTATTGATTCCATAACACTGATTCTATTGTACAATAGTTGTTTGTGGTTAAGACCGCACTCAACTATATGACGGCGGCCTAAAAATATGCGAGTCAGGGCCAGACAATCCAGTGATTATTGTTATGAGCAAAGCTCCATGCTGTCGGAGTACCTTGGCATCTTTCAACCAAGTCAAGTGGCATCTTACGCGGTTAGGGTCACCCGTGAAGATCCGGGTTAGACCTGGTTTATGCTTGTCGTAAGAGGCGACTAACGAGATTTGGTGGTGAGATACGATGACTCGGTTGATACATCGATGATCATGATGTCAATCACTGGATTGTCTGGTCCAGACTAGTTTATTTACAGTCCTCCATCATACAGCTGGAATATTGCTGAGAGCGGCGTTAAACAACAAACAAACAAACAAACAAAAACAGCAAACAGGTTGCTTTGGACCAATTCACTGTTTCTAATGGAGTCGCCTCTTACGACTACATGATATAGGTCTGGGGACAAAATCTACTCCAGGAAGGATAAACATCTCAAAAGAAGGTTGATAATATCTGAATGGAAAATAGTATAGACCTGTCTCAAAATTTCACTGTAAAATATGATTGACATATTTATTTAGATTAATGGAAGGAACAGTGAAAATATCTTTCGCAAATTACAATTCACCTTTATGACAATAATAATTTGTTTTTAAATTGAATATTATTGTATATATAATTTAAGGAAAGAGATTTCGTGTAAGAATATAGGTCCCCAGCAACCTCGGCTTGTCGTGAAAGGCGAGAAATATATCAGATAGTCATTCTCAATGACTTGGTTCATTATATTATATTTTGTCGTATCCAAATTGCGTAAATCGATGCTCTTGATGTCAATTACTAGGATGTCTGGTCCAGACTCGAATATTTACAAACCGTCGTCATATAGGTGGGAGATTGCTGAGTGCAACGAAAAACAAACAAATAAAACGAAACTAAGATCTCGTGATTATTTTATTGATCAAACACAGAACGCATAATCCAAGGACAAAATAAAAGATACTGTGGAAAAACATGATCATCCGAGATTAGCGAAAATGTCTTTATTGATGAGGTTCTCAACCACCCGCCGGCCATTTGGATGTAATAACATCTTGCGATTGTCTGAGCGAGCGCGTGAGTTCGGTTCAGCGCTTCTACGAACATGGGTCAATTCTATCACGGATTGTTAGCTTGATGTTCGTGGAAAGGAATGCAGGTCTTAGACGTTTACCATTTGTGTGAAACACACACGCACGGAATATGGAGCTGACAAACCTAGAAACATAATCAACGCGACTCTGAAATTCGAGTGAGTGAGTGAGTTAAGTTTAACGCCACTTGAACATTATTCCAGTTATATAACGTCGTGTAAGCTTAAATGTGGGAGGAAAGTCCGAAGTGATGCTGGTCTCTGACGTTTACGAATTTGGTGAACCCCACGAGCACGGGTATAGTGTTGACAAAACCTAGAAACATAATTGGGACGAACAGGGATTCGAGCCCACGATGATAGGTTTCTGGCATGCCCAAGGCGAATTACGGCGTCTTAGACGACTTGGTCACCCATGTTTCGAAACAAAAGCTGACAAATCGTTGTCTGTATAACCATTAGTTTAAGTTGGAAGGTTTGATTTAATGTTAGTTTCAATGTCCTCTTTGATTTATATATTCCATAGTGTGTGCGGGAATATCCGGATTTGTATTGTGTATGTATGTTCTTATTTCAATACACGCTCTGATAGCTGTTGGGGATATAGGACCCGCATTGACGACCCCTGTGCGGAGCTGGTGTGGAGACGGGGAGAAACGTCTGCTCTACTCAGAAAATGGAGCTTTTTACATGACAGCTGATCCGACGTACTACGCAGCATTTGTCTTCAAATTTTACCAGGAAAAAGGTACATATTAATGAAAGGGTCTCACATTACTGGTGAGAACTATGCACCTAGAATCGTTTTAACCCCCCCCCCCCCCCCCTCTCTCTCTCTCTCTCTCTCTCTCTCTCTCTCTCTCTCTCTCTCTCTCTCTCCCCCCCCCCCCCCCTCTCTCTCTCTCTGTGGTACTTCAGACACAACATCATCGCTGGATGACACAGTCACATGTCGCAATAACATAACTGAAAATTGCTGACTACTCCCTTAAAAAACATTAAGCATAATTATTCATAATAACGATAACTATTCAATATTTTTAAATATTTCTGTCAGCAGCGTTAAAAGCAAGCAAACAATATGAAATTGGAGCTACTTGTACCATTGGTGCGTGTGTTATCGTTGCAGTACAATCCGGGAGTATCCAGCTCCTTGCTACTACCGCCGAATCAGTGCTCGAGTCACCGGGGTTCCCGAACTTCCACTACAAGTAAGAATGTGCTTAATGTTACCAATACGGGCTGACATATCTGCACATGTGCGTTTAAGCGCACCAATCAATCAATACTGATGGATCAGTTGAAACTATAAGACGTCGTACTGGACACGTGAAGATCCGGGCTGGAATAGGTCTTCAGCAACCCAGTTTTCTGTACGAGGCGACTGTGCTTATCGTAAGAGGCGACCAACGGGATCGGGTGGTCAGGCTCCCTGATTTGGTTAATCGTATCCCAAATGTGTAGATCGATGCTCATTATGTCAATCACTGGATTTTCTGGTCAAGACTAAATATATAACCTTTCACAAAAGTATACAGTTTTGGAGGGTCGGGAATGGCACTGCAGTCATGCAGAATTGAGTCCCTTGCTCGAACCAGGATCCGATGATCTTGGGTTCGGTGCTATATACACGCTCTTTATGACTTTATGACTGGTACCTCTCACTGGAAGATGTAGCTATCTTTCCAAACATCTGCTAACGTTCCACTAATTGAAATATGTCATTTCCAAACCTTGGAAAGAAAGTATTCAAAAGCATGAAGGCAGTCTTTCCATGTTCTTTCCAATCGAGCAAATGTTACTTTTTCTTCTTGTACCGTGTGTTCCCGTAATGTTGTTTTTTATGTGAACAATTGACTTGCCTTTGCATGTGTTTGTGATGAGTGCCAAGAGCTCAAGTTTTCGGGAACACCTGGTATCATCACTATTTGATTGTGATTCATTAACCGAGCTCATGATATAGTCTGAATCGTACACTCGACTGTGCTTTATGCAGAGATGTGTATTGTATATAGACAGGGTTTTTTCACTTTATTCCATTGTCTTGCGTTTATTTCAGTGATACCGATAGAAGGTATGTGCTTACAACCGCGATTGAAGATGACCACATCCTTCTGGAATCAGAAAGCTTCAATCTGTTCCGTAATGACTCCAAACAGGTGAACGATTATCTCTCAGTAGCACAAGGTATGTAGCCCTTTCTATCGTTCATTTGTAGCTTATTACTACACTGACGTTTCTATGGTACTAGAGTTACATCGGTAAGATCGGGTGGTCAGGCACGCTGACTTAGTTGATCCATGTCACCGATCCCAATTGCCCTGGATCGATGTTCATGATAGTATTCACTGGATTGACTGGTCTAGACTCGATTTACAGACCGCCGTCATATTGCCGAGTGCGGTGTTAAACAACAAACAAATAAAAAAAACAACGGAAAGAAAATATTATTTATTTAAACATCTTGTCTAGACGGGGCAAGGTAATTTGAGCCCTTTACAATTTTAACGAATCGTTTGCTTCTGAGATATATGCTTGTACTGCGATTGTTATATACACATTGACTTCTTCTTAGGTGAATTGTCTCTCGGGAGATACTTTGGCAGCAATGGCCCCGTTATCCGGACAACGAATAATACAGTGACTCTCCATTTCAAGACAAGCCATAAAAGTTCATTCTACCGAGCAGTTGGCTTCCGACTTCGATACAGGGCAGTCAAAGGTAAGTATAAGTTGAGTTGAGTTTTTAGTAACATAATAACAGTTTGCTGTCAGAGTCAAATTATAATTTTGATGTGATACAGCCTCCCTGTATATATCAGAAAACAGAGCAGTAACCTGAAATTTAAGTCATACTATTCCTCTCACCTGAGACAGAGCATACTAGGAAACCAATAAGTTTTAATATAAATACCTTTTACCATCCAAACCTAACTGCCAATTGATAATCTCCTCCCATATGTATCCCCATGATGCCTTAAACTGTGTGAGTGAGTGAGTGAGTGAGTGAGTGAGTGAGTGAGTTTGTTTTAACGCTGCTTTTAACATTATTTCAGTTATATCACGACGTCGTTCGAGATGGATGTTTTGAAGGATAATGTGTTTTGGTCACCGGGTTCTTCATAACATAGTCGTTCGTGATGATTGTTTTGAAGGATAATGTGTTTTGGTCATCGGTTCTTCATAATATAGTCGTTCGAGATGGATGTTTTGAAGGATAATGTGTTTTGGTCACCGGGTTCTTCATAACATAGTCGTTCGTGATGGATGTTTTGAAGGATAATGTGTTTTGATCACCGGTTCTTCATAACATAGTCGTTCGTGATGAATGTTTTGAAGGATAATGTGTTTTGATCACCGGTTCTTCATAACATAGTCGTTCGTGATAAATGTTTTGAAGGATAATGTGTTTTGGTCACCGGTTCTTCATAACATAGTCGTTCGTGATGAATGTTTTGAAGGATAATGTGTTTTGGTCACCGGTTCTTCATAACATAGTCGTTCGTGATGAATGTTTTGGAGGATAATGTGTTTTGGTCACCGGTTCTTCATAACATAGTCGTTCGTGATGAATGTTTTGAAGGATAATGTGTTTTGGTCACCGGTTCTTCATAACATAGTCGTTCGTGATGAATGTTTTGAAGGATAATGTGTTTTGGTCACCGGTTCTTCATAACATAGTCGTTCGTGATGAATGTTTTGAAGGATAATGTGTTTTGGTCACCGGTTCTTCATAACATAGTCGTTCGTGATGAATGTTTTGAAGGATAATGTGTTTTGGTCACCGGTTCTTCATAACATAGTCGTTCGTGATGAATGTTTTGAAGGATAATGTGTTTTGGTCACCGGTTCTTCATAACATATATAGTCGTTCGTGATGAATGTTTTGAAGGATAATGTGTTTTGGTCACCGGTTCTTCATAACATAGTCGTTCGTGATGGATGTTTTGAAGGATAATGTGTTTTGGTCACCGGTTCTTCATAACATAGTTGTTCGTGATGAATGTTTTGAAGGATAATGTGTTTTGGTCATCGGTTCTTCATAACATAGTCGTTCGTGATGAATGTTTTGAAGGATAATGTGTTTTGGTCACCGGTTCTTCATAACATAGTCGTTCGTGATGAATGTTTTGAAGGATAATGTGTTTTGGTCACCGGTTCTTCATAACATAGTCGTTCGTGATGAATGTTTTGGAGGATAATGTGTTTTGGTCACCGGTTCTTCATAACATAGTCGTTCGTGATGAATGTTTTGAAGGATAATGTGTTTTGGTCACCGGTTCTTCATAACATAGTTGTTCGTGATGGATGTTTTGAAGGATAATGTGTTTTGGTCACCGGTTCTTCATAACATAGTTGTTTGTGATGAATGTTTTGAAGGATAATGTGTTTTGGTCACCGGTTCTTCATAACATAGTCGTTCGTGATGAATGTTTTGAAGGATAATGTGTTTTGGTCACCGGTTCTTCATAACATAGTCGTTCGTGATGAATGTTTTGAAGGATAATGTGTTTGGGGAACCGGGTTATTCATAACATAGTCGTTCGCGATGAATGTTTTGAAGGATAATGTGTTTTGGTCACCAGGCTCTTCATAACATAGTCGTTCGTGATGGATGTTTTAAAGAATAATGAATTTTGAATTCCTCAATAAATTGCTTAGCTCCCATCAAGTTTCATGTGCTCTAAACGTGTTGGATATGTACTCGAGACAGAGGGTTGTTGGAAGGATCTCAACCCTTATCTTATGTTTCTATTTTCATTTCAGGCGACAACACTGCACCTGTAGTAGGTACTGATAACGCTGTCGCGGGGGTCGCCTACAAGAACCTTCATGTACCGGATGCCATCGAGCTTTCTCCCAACCAGTACGTACAACAATAGAAAACACACTCCGCATGTACACACAGATAACATCATCGTAACATTATTCTAATTATTTCAGATTAACTTTGTCATTACATATCTATGGAACCAATACCTTAACTTAATTTTTCTGAAAAACACAACTATACATCTATACATGTGTGCGGAGTGGGTCATTAGTTCATTTCACCCACTTTTATGTCCATTGTGCATTCAAGAACTTTTGATAGAGTTGATTGTGCAGGTGCTGGTGCTGGATGTAATAACAGACACTTTAAGAAATTATATCATTTAGTGATAGTAAAGCATGACAGTATAATGCTGCATGTACTCGTGTAGCCTATGCCTGTGTTTAGTGCGAGGTCCCTCTGAGGACCCATACTTGACGAAGTTTAACATGGATACCCCACACAGACACAGTATACTGATTCCAAGACGACCACTCCTTGCCCTATCCTTACTGGGGGGCACGGGTGGTCAAGTCGTCTTAGGCGCAGCGATTCGCTGTGCAGAGTTGCAACCCTTGGGCACGCCAGAAACCTATGATTGTGGGTTCGATTCCCGGTTCGCCCCGATTATGTTTGTAGGTTTGTCAGCACCATACCTGTGCGCGTGGGTTTCACGGAAGTGGTAAACTTCTGAGACCTGCATCACTTCGGGCTTTCCTCCCACATTAAGCTGACACGCCGCGATATAACTGGAATACTGTTAACAGCGGCGTAAAACCCAACTCACTCACTCACTATATCTTGACGAGGCCGGGGGGTGGAACGGCTGACCTGCCACTCTCCGGACACTCGGACGGTCCACGTACACTTATTTTTGTAACTTTGGAGCTTATCTGGGTTGCACGTGTCCTATATTTCCAAGTTTATCAAGGAATATGTCAAAGAATAGTTTAAAATGAAATAATTGTCTTTTGGTATGAGGCGGCCAGAGGATCAGACCACCGACCTTCCGCTCTCGTGGAAGACACTATATCCAGTAGAATAAAGAGACCGTAGAAATTCTAATGAATACAATAATAAAGCTGAACAGAGGGCAATTTATTTCTTCTAATCGTAGAAGCATGGACTTCATTTGGACAGTGCGAAAACCAAGAATGGAAAAAAAGTATATGATCCGCATAACAGTTTTCTACACTGAGAGGGAGAGGTTTTGCAGCGGTGACTTACTGGAGGTTTATGATGGTAATTTGAAAGCTGACATTTTTTTTACTCGATGAAGGAACCTTCTTTATTGGACTATGCTTACGCAAAGATGAACACCAAGAATATACTTTTGAAAGAAATGCTAAATGAAACATAAGATTTATATTTGAAAAACGTCTTGGAGATAAATATTGCCTGATCTTCCGATGCTTCAATCATTTAGTTACAAGCAATTTTAAAATTTTTCAGTGTATCATTTCCAGGTCATCGTGACAACAACACTCGGATACCAAATCAGCACTGTTCAATTCGTGGACCAGAATTTCAGGGAAATGAGCAAAATATGACGATCTATCTCCGATATGACGGATCTTTCAATCCGAAAGATGTGAGGATTCGTTACTTTGTAACAAACGGTACGTGCTATGTTATCCTGTAACGTACATGGTCTGAAACGACGTAATTCTTTGAGCAGAGTTGCGTACCTTATTTGCGCCAGGATCAGTTTATTTAATGGATTCGACCCCATAATGCGCCTACTGATGCTTTGTTTGCCCATGCCCTCGGATTTCAGGCAAGTGACGGAGGCAAGAGTGGCCCAGTCGTCTAAGGCGCCGCAATTCGTTATGCACAGTTGCGTCCCTTTGGGCACGCCAGAAACCTATCATCATGGATTCAAATCACGGTCCCCCCGATTGTTTCTAGGTTTTTCAGCGTGGTCGTGGGTTTCACAAAAGTAGTAAACGTCTGAGACCTGCATCATCGGGCTATCCTCCAACATTAAGCTGACACGCCGTAAAATACCTGGAATACTGTTCAATGAGGCCTTAAACAAAGTGACAAACGTCTACAAGCTTCGTTCCTTGAATTTTCCACCGACATCAAGCTGACACGCCCTGCTATAACTAACATACTGTTCAACGCGTGGTTTTCCAAACATAATCTGATTCCATTTTCAGAACCCTACCCGTGTGGAAGAAACCTCACAGCTGAAGACTCATTTCAGTCACTTCTTTCGCTAGGCTATTACACCCAAGATTATGACGGGTAAGTGTGCTTGCGACAATGTCAAGGCAGTAAAGTCCTGGAGTGATGTCTCCAAACCCCATTATCCTGTTAATGGTAACTGCAGACCACGTTTGTCACCGATCATTGAATATTGATCCTGAGAAACCACCCCTTCCCCCTCTCCACCCCAACTACACTTTAACTCCTACATCACCGCCTCCACCACTATCATATGGTCGAGACCCTACCTCTCTTCCTTTGCAAATGCTTCAATTTGCAGATCAGTCTAAGTTGACCGTGTGTCTTTTTTTCAAGGAATTTAGACTGCGTGTATCGCATAGAAGCCCCTGAAGACCACCGAGTGTTAGTAACAGACAGGGACGGATCTATGGCACTTGAAGACTCGTTGTTCTGTCGAAAAGATTATGTCCTTATTGCTGATGGTGAGTGATGGGGAGTGAGTGTTGTTTTACGCCAATGTCAGGTGCCTGCAGTATTCCAGTTATGTCACCACGTGCTGGAAATAATCTAGTATGGACATGAGCATCGATTCACGCCATCGTGACACGATCACGTGTAAGAGGTCGGGTCATAAGTCGGGTCCAACAAGCCTAAGGCACTGGGGCTGTATCCCAGCATCATACGGGGAATAGTGAGAGACCGTAACTGCTGATACCAATTCATGTATATACACTGCAACCTAGAGGTTTTCGGTCGTAATATATTGCAAGCTGCTTCCACAAATGGGTGTTCACATTCTCTTGTGAAACTATTCTTTGTCATATTCCTTGATAAACTGCGTATTGGAAATACAGGATACATAGTGAGTGAGTGAGTGAGTTGGGTTTAACGCCACTTTTAACATTATTCCAGTTATATCACGGCGTGTCAGCTTAATGTGGGAGGAAAGCCCAAAGTGATGCAGGTCTAAGACATTTACCACTTCGGTAAAACCCACGAGCACGGGTATGGTGCTGACAAACCTAGAAACATAATTGGGGCGAACCGGGATTCGAACCCACAATCATAGGTTTCTGGCGTGCCCAAGGGACGCAACTCTGCGCAGCGAATCGCGGCGCCTTAGACGACAGGGCCACCCGTGCCCCCCAGGATATATAGACCCGAACAGGCTCCTCGCTGTCAGTTACAGAAAATGAAAATTGTTTTGACCGTGGTGTAGTGGATAGAGCGTCGGTTGGTCGCGTCGTTCCAAAATACCTTAAAAGATGCTATTGCTGTTACCCTGTGCTGTTTCAACGTGCCCGTTCCTTACAATGCACCCTGGATACAATTGGTTACAAGTGGTAACCCATGCTTGTCTTAAGAGGTAAGTAACGGGATCAGGTGGTCATGCTCGCTGACTCGGTGACGCATGTCATTGTAACCGAACTGCGTACATCGATGCTCATGATATCAATCACTGCATTTTCTGATCCAGACTCGATTTGATTTGTTTTGGGTTTTTTAATTTTTACATTACTCTCATTATTGGAATAAATATATTAACAATATGTGCGGTGTAAAACGTCAAACAAACAAAATGTCGAAGGCGAGTGTGAAATGGCTGTTCGATGACTACTTTTTATGCGTTCAGGTCCAGACGCTAACAGCAGCGTTGCAAACAAAGTCTGTGGCGACGACTTCATCGTGTACACCAGCACTGGCCGCTTCCTGACCATCGTCTTCCACACAGATGAGAGTGGTGCTGGTGGAGGCTTCAGGTGGAACTTCAGAGCCGTCAAGCCTAATGGTATGCACCCCTATTAGTGGCATTGTACGAATGTGTAGTTGACGCATGTGTCCAGACGTTAGTTGTCATCTTACACGTAGGAGCGAGTTATTAAAGCTACAAATACACAATACATGGGAGTTATTCAGACATATGTAGCGATGTTGTAATCACCATTTGTGTTGTCCTTGCGGTTCCTTGCAACATGGTGATGTGCGGACATTTATGGTCTGGTTGGTAATTTACTTATCATCATCTTGCAAATGTTATGAAACGGAAAACGTGTACGTTTGCAGCCATGTTTCCGTATTACACGTGTACGTTGAAGGGTTTTAAAGAACAATATATGAGAAGGGCTCTTTGGCCAAATTGATCCGTTAGTCGCCTTTTACGACAAGCATAGTCGCCTAAACGGCAAGCATAGGTCTTCAGCAACCCAAACAAGCTTATTAAAAGAATGATGAAAATCATGATGAGATCTATCAGCACTATAAATAGTAGACGCTCTTTGATTCAGCTTGTGTAAGTCTGGGACTGAAAACAACACTAAATGCATAGGCAAGGTTAAACTGTGTCAAAAAGAAGATGAAGATGTAAAAATAACAAACTTATGGCAAATATAAGCAACAAGACCCATTCAATCCCCCTAAGAAATATCTGCTAAACCCAGTCCATTGTACGAGTCGACTATCTTATGAGCATGTGTTACAAAACTATCAATTAGTGATGACACCCAATGTCTTTTGTATGTCTTGCCCCACCGATGGCTTCCATCACAAACACATGAAAAGGCAAGTCATGTGTTCACATTAAAAAACACAGAAGCACATAACACAAGATAAAATCAGGAATTGTATCAAAAATCATTATTGCTACTGATGTGTCATATTTGGAATGGCATCCATATGTCTACCATACCACTTTTTAAAATCTTTACAAAAGCCTTGAATGAATATCTGAAAATTATGATACCGATATTTCAAACTTTATCATTTGAATTTTTCGAAATAGGGCACTTATTCTACCTCGTCCTTCATTCACCAAATGTCACTTTTTATCTTTCAACCTTCAACCTTGTGGGGGGCAAAATAGTTTCGTCATGCGAGTGAGTGTAATTGCCGTGGGTGACTGACTTAATACGTGTCTTGTGTATTACAAGTGACGTAAATGTCAGCGCAATGTACCCGCTAGTTGGACCCTTGTCCGTAATTAGACCACCTTTTTTCCTTTACGTATTTTCAAAACCGTGGGATCGCGATATAAAATTTCATAACATGTTGTGATTTTAAAAGGAAATTTTTGGTCTGGTGAAATGAAAAAAAAAACAGTTTACGTTTGACACAAGTTAATGGGAGAATTGCTTGGAGAATTCAAAAGTATTCTAATTATATTATCTTTTTTATTCAAAACGTCTATGACTGAAATTAATCAGTTTCGAATATATGTCGAAAGAGATTCTATAGTGCGTAAAGGGCATAATATTGATGGAAATTATATGAATGGATCACTGAAAATTGGTGATGTAACGAGGTTTTCGCGAAAAGGGTAAGCATGCCCGGTCTCCCGGTGGATTGATGAGGTGCAGATACTCATGTTTCTAAAACTATGAATATAAGAATCTATATTCAGAGGTTGAATGTTGTTGGCAACGTGTGCTTTCTTTGGCGTAAATAAAGTAGGAGTGAGTGAGTATGGTTTTACGCCGCGTTTAGCAATATTCCAGCAATATCACGGCGGGGGACACCTAAAGTAGGAAGAAGCTCGTATGCAAGGAGATCCAGATCAGTTCGGAGAGGGGGGCAGAGTTAATACCCACGGGGATACCTACTATTATCTTAACATTCTAGCCCTAAATTTGACGACGATATTGTCAATCAGGAAAGCAACTCACATATGTGTGTCTCAGAATATTCGAGTGGAGTTACTGTCAGTTTTAACAAATTGATCATATCGATTAATGCTCGCAGTAAAATTAAATGTCCGGGCCCATTTCTTGGAAACAAAAGCCCTACTGATATGAGAATGTAATTTATCTTCCACATTATCATGAAGGGTAGTTATGTAAAGGGTGGAAAGATCAATGGTGTATAAAATTTGACTTGTGTTCAGGTTTCAGGTTGGAGAATGTATTTGTTTCAAGGATGCTTCAATATCCACATGTCATTTACTCAACTAGTCTCATACATTCTCTTTCAGTATTTGATCAGACCTTCCTTGATTGTTGTCAAAATTATTGTTCGTAGTTTTGACAAGGATTCGGTGGTACATTTACTGGTCCCTGCAAAATGTCTCTTTATGTGAATTATTTTGAAGCTTGGGAATCCAATACAAAGCTGGAACTGATATGGTCACACATATAATATTCCACGAGAAATAATTTATGGTTGCCAGATATTCCTCTTTGACAAAGGCCTCGATTTGTTTGTTGGATTAGTAGAACTCTCCTTGCATGGACAATTCATGTTTATAGTGGGGAAAGGTGAGGTGAAGTGAGATGAAATTGGGTTTAACGCTTCCAAGATTATTGCACTTATATAGCGACGTGTGGCTGCTTATACTGGTCCGCACAGGTGTCGATTTATATTGCTAGCTCACTGAGATACCGTGCCGCAGCTTAACATGAATACCCCACTCAGACACAGTATACTGACGCCGAGCCGACCAGTCCTTGTTTTAGCACCTCAATACCGAGTGCCAGACAGGGTAACAAGAAGTACCATCTTTTAACGTCTTTTGGTATGACGCGGCCGGGGATCGAACTCTGGACCTTCCGTTCTCCTGGCGGACGCTCTACCCCTAGACCACGGAGGCGGTTTAGTGGGGAAAGGCTGAAGCATTAAGCAAATGTATAGAAAACACGCCTTAATAAAAGACGTGGATACCTTTGCATTCTGCAACGTAGATGCGTAATTGACAAACTGGAATGACACCAGAAATGGACTTCACACATTGTACCCATGTGGGGAATCGAACCCGGGTCTTTGGCGTGACCAGCAAACGCTTTAACCACTAGGCTACCACACAGCCCATCTTCGTATTGAATCAAAATTGCATCAATTGTGTGTATGTACATTTATCTCCGTAAGGATTTATATGATAAATACATTTATCTCCGTAAGAATGTATGTACATTAATACGAGAGCTAAGTGCAGTTTATGTATAAGCGTGATATTTGTACACCTTACTTATATTTTTCTCCTTCTTATCCTCCTAGAAACATGTGCGAAACAGTATCTGTCTCCTCTGGACACAAGGTTGACCATTACATCTCCACTGTATCCACAGAACTACCCACCGTGAGTACTGGTAGAGATCAGAGCAGCCCCTGATGTAGGTTTCTCATTCGTGACCAGATCGTGTTATTCCTGGACAAGCCGAATAGCGACTCGTGCCCCTCTCATGGCCATTTTGTGCGACCGGGTTCCGTCTTAGTGCAAACGGGCATACCTAAAACAATTGTCAACTCGTTGCGTAATGGTTCACATATATTTCCCCATATATTATATATATTTCAGATGGAATTTAAAGCACATCGGGACGTACGGAATTATACAGTGTGATTGAACACACTTAACTGTGTCTTGGGTATATTTTAGACGCAGGACATATGTAAAATCAAAAACTATTTCTGAGGGATTCTTTGATGAAGAACTTGAAATCATACGCGCATTCTGATTGGTTACGGAAAGGGGCGAGTGGTGAAGAATGGTAGGTTCCTGGCACGCCTCGAGCTCCTCACATCGATATCCCGTAGGCGGAGCTCTGTATACTATCACTGCCACCAGTCAAAACTCCCCACTGGGATAAGTGACCACAACTGTGCTTGGAGTTGAACTCGCAACCGAATGACCGTTATGTTTACAAACAAGTGATGACTGCCGTGACGCCGAATACTCTTATTTCAGTCTAATTATTTTCTTTGTCAATTTGAATTTTTGTTTCATTACATCTATCATGTAATGGGTATAGTAAGAATATAAGGGAAAAGTTGGTTGAATTTCCGTTCGTCTGCAATCTCGAACCAATGCGGTTTAAACAAACAGAAAGGCAAATTCATCTGGGAAATATGGTCAGTCGTAAACCTTTTCAACATTAACATTCCCAAAGACATAAACAAAAGTGTAAACGTTACTACACTTTGGGTCAGAGGGCAAATTTCAAGATTCTTGTAATGGCTGCGCCCAGTCTGGTTGGAGCGATGTTACCGAGAGTGAAAGGAAGGTGTCACGCGCTGGGCAGGAGCTTGGGCACGCCTACGGGAAGGGTCGTGAGGAGCGAACGCTTTAACCGCTAGGCTACTCAACCGCCCCGTTTTATATATTTTGTTTGTTTTTTTGTTTGTTGTTTAACGCCGCACTCACCAATATTTCAGCTATATGACGTGTTGTGCACCTATCGAACGTGTCTAGCCGACGTCTGACGGCAATCTGATGAGTGTCCGATAATTAAAAGTCATCTGACGCCCATTTGATTGCAATCTGCGGTCTGCCCAACGCGCCTGATAGCCGCCCATCACCAATTCGATTCTCATCGGAAACATCGTTGTGACATCGGAGGGTAGTCGCTCATTAACTCAACTGCCATCCGACTCATATCGCATAGCAAGCGGTGACATCTGACGGCCAACGGACTACGAAAGGAGGGAAAGCCGACACTCACTTCGCAGATTTTCATCGGACACTACAGCACCAAGATCCTGAAGATGGCTCCAAGAAAGAACAGAAATGTTGGAGGACAGAAGGCAAAGAAGAGACCTCCAAGCACTCCTCAACAATCTCAAGAGCCAGAAGACTCCTGTGTGCCTCCTCCTGAAGATGCAGAGATGGAGTACAGGCCTATTCAGGCCCCAGTCACTGCTCAGCCACACGGTTCTCCCTGCATCTTGTTGCATAGTTTGTTGCTGGAGCATAATAACACAGCCCAGGGCTTCAGCGTTGCAAAGAATTTGATCCATGTCTAGTACTGTCAGGAGGTGCAGCCCGCTTTTATACTCGACTGCCGATTTTGGCGACAAATCCGACCAGTATTAGGTCATAGTCTGATTACTCTACGAATAGTAACCGATGTGTCGGATTGGTGTCGGGAGAGTGTTGGAAGTGTCAGAATAGTGTCAGGTCACCCTCGAATTACAATCCGACCGCAATCGGATCAATCGGACGCCGCCGATGAAAATGGCGGACAGACATCGGGCTGCTACCAGTCTTTCATCCGATTACGCCGATCAATGTTGGATCTCTATCGGATTTTACGGAAAACGGGGACCCAAAAAAGAGGATGTCTGGTGAATTTTCATCGGAACTCATCGGAACGCTTTGGCAAAATTGGGATCAGATGGGCTTCAGATCAGGTACCGATGGTCAGCGGAATGGGGGTATTACTGTGAATGTTATAACCTTGATCAAACAACTTTCGAGCAGAGTCGTATGACGCTCTCAGAAGTCTCCGTATGAGCATGCCCGTTGTTCCCAAAATGTTCTGACATGTAGCCATTAAAGGCTGAAGCTGCAGGAATATTGCTCAACACAAAGAGAAAGTTGACTATTAGAAAATTTGAAGTCATCACTTTTGAAATGTGGATAGATTTGGTCACTCTAAATCTTCGATCTAAATATGAAACAGATGAGGAGGTTATTTGAAACTTTATTTTCCAGAAACGTTGACTGTGTGTGGGACCTGACTGCCCCACAAGGCCATGTCGTGTTTGTGGAGGTGGAAGAGTCGTCAATGGAGACGTCGACTGAATGCGGCAAGGACTATGTAGAGGCGTTTGATGGTACCACATTTGTCACTCCCGTACCAGACATAATCAAGAACTGTATAAACTGTATAACAAATCTTCCAATATCAAACTCAAAAAGTGTCGACAAGACGCAACATGACAACTTACACGTATACAATGTACTCTGATTAACATTTGTTAGATCTATATTGTTTTTTCGTGACGCTGATTTATTTCGTGACGTGACATTTATTACTGTTATACTTCAATTGACATAATATGCTGCTTTTCTCTTTGTGACATAATGATTATAAATCATTTTATCCAGGTTTGAATAGATATTCAAAAGTTCTTAGCCGATGGTGTGGAGTTGAACACCCTTCCTTCCAAAGCTCTGGAATATTCCTGACACTTGCCTTTCACAGCGATAACGTCACATCCGGTTCTGGATTTAAACTATCATACTCAGCTCGTCCAAAACCAGTAAACCGTAAGTTCTTGCAGACTTCGCTTGCAATAATTTTTGTTTATTCCCCGGTTTGCAAAGTAAAATCTTTATTTTACTCTTTCAACATAAAATCTTAAATCTCGAATGCGTCTTCAGGCTAACACTTAAAAAATATGAAATGTTACTTTAAACATAAGCCCTCAAATATTGAACGCTTCATTTCTTCTTTCAGCCCGGTCAAAGACGTCCAACAATATTTATGTTGGTGTTGTTGTCGGTGTTGTGGTTGGTGTGCTTGCCTTGCTTGCCATCGTAGCTGGTATTGTAGTCTACAGGAGAAGAAGGTCCAGACACATGGCTGTCACCACAGGCAGGCACTAAGAGAAGCGTGCCTCACTTGGTTCTAGTCATAGATAGCAGTGGGGGCAATGACAGCGATACTTCAGAGGTGATGCTCAGCATTTCTACGTCTCTGACTGCTGAATACTTTGCCATAGGCGTATGGACCGAGGGGGAGATGTTTGTGTTCATACTAATTTGGAGCATTTCCATCTCACACACCTCAAGTCCACCTCAAATAGATCTACCCCAACGAACTATTTCTTGAAGTGGTGAGGTGTTTTTGAGATGGAAAGTGTGAATTAATCTAAAACATGACAATTTGAACCAAACATTCAGAATGATGTCAGATTGTAACATAATGGCGTCATATAACAATAGGTAACGTCGGATCTCGGCGGGAGATGCACACACACACGCACACACACACACACACACACACACACACACACACACACACACCTTGTCCCTTCTTCAGGCAGTTCCAACGCCTATGTTTGGTTTCGTTTGTTTGTTTGTTTGCTCTTTAACGCCGCACTCAGAAAGGTAGAAAAATAGCTAAAAGACGGCGTATGCAACTTGTGGTGCAAACATGTTGTGACACAAGTGCACGAAACTCGCAGTGCTGAGTTGTGTCCCCTATGTGTGGCAGGATTTTATGATCATTATGATCATAGGCTCGTCAGCACCACTCCCGTGCTAGTAGGTTTCACCAAAGTGGTAAACACCTGCATTACTTTGGACCTTTCTCCCGCATCACGCTGACACGCCGTGTCACACTTGCTTTTTCTGACCCATTAAGGTAACAGGATACTTCGGACAGTGAGAGAACTGACTGACATGCTACCTATAACGCGCACAAGCTCCACACTCTTATTGAGGCACGCTTACTCCAAAGTGTTACACATGAATATCAAAAATACATCTCACAGATAATCGAGACAGATTATTCTTTGGCCTTGACGTTGGAGCACAAAAACACATGGACCAGGGTACAATATGTTCCGTTCAGATTTGGAAGATTCTTACAAAACGATATGACCATACTGACATTGTGTTTGATAATAATGTGCACCGATAGACAACTCAAATCGCAGCCACTCATTAAGGTAAGGCCACGCCGACTGACTATAAATAAAACCCAACAAACTATTTATTCCCAGCATGCTTTCGTTCAGTTCCAGCTGCGCATTTTAGTGGTTGTTTGTTTTCATTCCGAAGTTGCATATTTTGATGCAACTCATCCTAACGACATGCCATGCCGAAATTCCATGCCATAAATATAATCTCAGTAAGCAAAGTTGTCTTTGGACCTTAAGTTTGCAGTGTTTCGGTGACTGTTTTAAGCCAAGTAACGTATTGGTTACGTTTCTAATATTTATGTGTTGGTCAAATATAAGTGTATGCTTTCTTTTCCCCGACAGTTAAATTTGTTTATGAGGTATAATAAATTATAAATTATTAGGTTGGGTGCTTTTGAATTGAAAATACTAGTATATATTGAAAACACGTATTGAAATTCGACCAATCTACACATTTTGAGAAACAGAACATTTAGGAGTCTACCTAAAGATGATGGACCTGTAGGACCATATACTTATGAACATACATAAGATGCTACCCTCGTGGAATTTAAGTACTTCTGGAGACGACAGGTTATATAAAGCGCAGAAGATGTAAACGATATATTAATAGGGGCGTGAGGAAAATTGTATTGCATCTTACAAATATCAAATCATTATTGTAAACAGGCACCATATTAAAAAGTGACAAAGATCTAATGCACGTAGTCGTCTAAATGTTAGATGGGGACTAAATATCAGATTTCATAGGATAATTATTATTTCAAGTGCGCATTTTGTTGCAAATAAAGGCGACAAAACCCTTTCCATATTCATAAGAAATCTCTGCAAAAACTAGGTCGATTGAACGATTCCGACTATATCATTAGCATGTGTATATGAATCACTATCAAATAGTGATGATACCAGGTGTTTGCGAAAATGAATGAATTTGTATACATGTATGTAGTTTACAATCGTGAAATGTCTTAATGTTTATAAACTAAGTGTTCCTGAAGTCTGATTTATGTATTAAAATACTCATTATTAAGATAATGTTTGCGGCTTTACTTTCTTCTGTGTCAGTATTTGTTTTACTGGCATAAATGATATCCATATATTTTTATTGTCTTTGGCTGACAGGTCCAATGAGAAAATATCAACAATAGGTCCGAAAAACTACCCTGTTTCGAATCATGAAATATGACTAAGACGAATTGTTTGTATTTGCATGAAGTAGTGTTTATGAATTTCTTTTTTTCTGTTTATATTTATCATTTGTATTAAACATACCTACATCAATATCTAGGTTGTGTTGTCTTTAATGATCGTTGTCGGTTTTTATTTGTGTATTGTCAGAATAATTAACAAAGGAGCACAAACATTACATCACATTAAAAATTCCCAGGCACCAATCTTTCAATCATTATGGCAATCAACTAGGATTACTATTTGGAACACATAAAACTCACTATAAGATTCATTTTCAAATATTCATCTGAAACAAATGTAAAGTCAAAGGTTATACAAATATATTGGTTCCAGTGTTCTTTGTTTGTTGTTTAACGCCGCACTCACAATGCTCCATCTATATGATGGTGGTCTGTAAATCGAGCCTGGACCAGACAATCCAGTGACTGATATTAAGAGCAACGCCGTCAGTACCGTCGGGGTACGATGATATGCAATCAACTAAGTCACCGGGCCTAACCGACAGGTCGTGGGATATTTCTTTTTAGAATAACTTGTTCAAAGAAATAATCGAAAAACATAATTTGGCAATATAAAGGAGCATTGCTGTCTCGCACACACAATGGTGATAAGGTTGATGTTAACAAAGATGGCTGTTAGTCCAAGCAATCTAGGCCGTTTTCACACTCAACTTGGACCAAATTGCAACAGAACTTATTTCCCCACAACGCATTTCAGCAAGGTTCCAAAATCAACATACTAAAAGTCCCGAGCAATCCTAGTTTGGGAAATATGTCTAATTTGCATAATCCAATATGGCCACCAATGATCAATATATCTTCCATATTTCAGATGAGGTTCAATGGTTTGATGAAAAAAAACAGTGTTGTATTGAGAAATAGGTTATGTTTCTAAAAAGATATTCACAACTACTGGACAATTGACAAAGCTGCAAAAATTCAAGATCACACTCAAGAAAATACATTTATTAACGTGAATATATTGGTCGCGGTGGATAGGACCCCTAACATACATCCTGTCAATGTTCACCCTCTATTCACGGAGACATCGATGTTTACTGTCGCAGTTGTGTTTACTGCAGCACAGAAACAGGAGTGTATCAATCTATAAAAGGGCTTACTTTGAAGAGACTGTACATTCGCCACACTTTGACACTGGGCATAAGTTGGGTAACGCCTCTTAACATGGAACTGTTCAAAGTGTATCTATTTACCTTATCATAACCAACACTTGCCCACACGTTGATGTTAAGTTCAAACTGAAAATCGTGAGGCTATTGACACACTCTGTGATAAAAGAGGAAAGGTTCTCGTCAAAGTATGGACTTAGTTCTCAATTTTGCTTGAAGAGCTGTGCAACAATTGATCAGTGTCGCCATGTCCTCATGGGTCAACCGATGGATGTGTGTGCATCTTATATTGAGATTGGCTATCCACTTCTCCGGGCTCCATTCGAACAGAATTTTTGACATATGAAGCGATCCAAAGAACACGTGGAATACGTTGAACCATTAAACACCAACGATATACCCATATGTAGTTTACGATAAAAGTAATACCAACCCTCAGTCACCAACGAAACACCCATATGTAGTTTACGATAAAAGTAATACCAACCGTCAGTCACCAACGAAACACCCTAATGTAGTTTACGATAAAAGTAATACCAACCCTCAGTCACCAACCAAATAACCTAATGTAGTTTCCGATAAAAGTAATACCAACCGTCAGTCACCAACGAAACACCTTAATGTAGTTTCCGATAAAAGTAATACCAACCCTCAGTCACCAACGAAACACCCTAATGTAGTTTACGATAAAAGTAATACCAACCGTCAGTCACCAACGAAACACCCTAATTTAGTTTACGATAAAAGTAATACCAACCCTCAGTCACCAACCAAACAACCTAATGTAGTTTCCGATAAAAGTAATACCAACCGTCAGTCACCAACGAAACACCTTAATGTAGTTTCCGATAAAAGTAATACCAACCGTCAGTCACCAACGAAACACCCTAATGTAGTTTCCGATAAAAGTAATACCAACCGTCAGTCACCAACGAAACACCTTAATGTAGTTTCCGATAAACGTAATACCAACCCTCAGTCACCAACGAAACACCCTAATGTAGTTTACGATAAAAGTAATACCAACCGTCAGTCACCAACGAAACACCCTAATTTAGTTTACGATAAAAGTAATACCAACCCTCAGTCACCAACCAAACAACCTAATGTAGTTTCCGATAAAAGTAATACCAACCGTCAGTCACCAACGAAACACCTTAATGTAGTTTCCGATAAAAGTAATACCAACCGTCAGTCACCAACGAAACACCCTAATGTAGTTTCCGATAAAAGTAATACCAACCGTCAGTCACCAACGAAACACCCTAATTTAGTTTACGATAAACGTAATACCAACCCTCAGTCACCAACCAAACACCCTAATGTAGTTTCCGATAAAAGTAATACCAACCGTCAGTCACCAACCAAACAACCTAATGTAGTTTCCGATAAAAGTAATACCAACCGTCAGTCACCAACGAAACACCTTAATGTAGTTTCCGATAAAAGTAATACCAACCGTCAGTCACCAACGAAACACCCTAATTTAGTTTCCGATACAATTAATACCAACCGTCAGTCACCAACTTAACACCTGATATAGTTTCCGATAACAAGGCAGTTAGTATAAGTGGAAACGATGGAACCTCAAACCCCAAAACCCACGAAGGATGAAAATCTTATTCCATACCAGTTTCACAGCAGTGGAAGGAAACATGTTTGTGATCGGAAGCTGCACAACGTCATAGAAACCTGGGCATCTCAAATCCATTGAGTACTCGAAGAACGTTCAATATATACAAGGCCTGGGTTAATTGTTGACACTCCCGAAAGCAAACGATATATTAATCTGCGAATAGAAGTTAAAGGGGAAGTCTATGATATTCAACGGGATATTGGTTGTTTAACGCGCACTCGGCAATATTTCAGCTCTATGACGGCGGTCTGTAAATAATCGAGTCTGTACCAGACAATCCAGTGATTAATACCATGAGAATCGATCCACACAATTGGGATCGATGACATGCTTCAACCAAGTCAGCGAGACTGACCACCCGATCACGTTAGTCGCCTCTTACGACAGGCACAATCGCCTTTTACGGCAAGCATGGGTTGCTGTAGACCTATTTTTCCCCGAATCTTCACGGGTCGATATGGACATATGTCGTCGGGTCTTTGTTCTCTATCCAAAGCCTAAATGCCAAGCCTGAAAACAAATACTGAATTGATTTTAAAACAACGCCCTTATAGCAGAAGAGAATGTTTTGATGTTCAAAGACGTGTCATCATCTATAAGGTGAAAGACAGAAAAGAAACATGTTTTTCACCAAAACCTTATCAGGTAATTGGCCTGAACAGGAAGTTATCTGCTCACGTGATGGCTACAATGTGATTGCACATGACACCTCACACGTGACTTCCACCTCTACATGTCAACAAACAGTTCAAACTTTAGTACATGTAAACAATGAACGTTTGTTTGTTTGTTGTTTAACGTCCCACTCGTCAAAATTCCAGCTATATTCCACAAGTTTCATGGTGTAAAAAGTCTCTATGAATTTATCAATATCTTCACTAAACGAAACCTTGAATTCGTCTGCTCGGAGATAGGCATTATCGCACGTGGTTTTGGTGATGGTATCGTCAAGTCGTCCTTCGTAATTAGTCCCATCGATCAGAACGAAAAATGA
The DNA here is from genome assembly GCF_022045235.1 of Haliotis cracherodii. NCBI lineage: Eukaryota > Metazoa > Mollusca > Gastropoda > Lepetellida > Haliotidae > Haliotis > Haliotis cracherodii. The sequence continues at coordinate 13,819,481 of NW_027266264.1, forward strand.
ACTGTGATCTATTTTTCCAGTAATGTGTCCACATCTGCGATTGTAAATTCTGCCCCGATCGCCGATTGCCAAAGGCGACGCCATGTTTGTTTATAAACACTCAAAGTAGTCCCAACTTGACCTTTGATATTTGCATCTTTATCCGCATATGACCCCACCGGATATCGTTTTTATCCGTTGGCTTTATCCTCTCGAGAAACCCACCCATTATATGATAAATGTATGATGCCTGCCACATTCACAATTTACCCTAGCATTTTTATATTTTTCTGAACACCAAGAACCCACTAAAAGCATATACATGACCCTTTTCTAATATACTGAACCAAATTAAAAACTTCACAATCCTAAAATCTAAAACACATTTTGACCAGTTATCATTGTGGGCCCTTATTGTGTATTTAAACAGTAATGGTCACGTATTGTCTTCAGATAACACCCGTTTCTGTGCAGGTGGATCGATCAAAATCATGTGCACAGCACTATAGTGGCAAAAGTGTTTTTTCGCGTGCAACTGGTCACGTGGCCATAATACCGCACGTTTTTTCAGCCATACTTGTTAGCAGTCATTAACAAAAAAAAGAAAAACACAAGAAAACAAAAGTCTTTATGGCCTTTTGTCATGCCACGCCTTTCAGATGCGCAACGTGAACGCGCCATCGGCATGTTGCAGACGGGAACGTCCGTAGCTGAAGTCGCAAGGAAGATGGGTTGTAGTCGACGGACTGTTTATGATTTACAGACGCGTCTACAGCAAACGGGTACCACCGCTGATCGCCCTCGGCCAGGTCGACCACGTGTGACGTCACATGCAGAGGATCGTCAGATTGTCTTACGTCACCTCCGTAACCGATTTTTGACGGCTACATCAACCAGAAATGAACTGTTTAGGGGTAGACTGAGTGCGCAAACTGTTCGAAACCGTCTGAGAACTGCTCACCTTTAAGCACGACGGCCATACTGCAGGCCGATTCTGACTCAATTACACGGACGTCAACGTCAATTGTCGGCACAGCGACACTTACGATGGACTCAGAGGAAATGGAATCAAGTCGTCTTCAGTGATGAATCCCGATTTAATCTTCGATTTGCTGATGGTAGGGCAAGGGTGTGGATGCGCCGTCATGAACGTTACGCCCAGTGTTGTGTACAGGAAGTCGACAGATTTCGAGGCGGAAGCGTCATGGTGTGGGGTGCTTTCTGTGGCAATGCACGTTCCAGGCTTCTTGTCATCCGTGGCAACCTCAACGCTGCTGCTTACCGCAACCAGGTACTGGCACCAGAACTTCTGCCTTTTATGACAGCACATGGACCCGGTTTGATCTTCCAACACGACAATGCCAGACCCCACACAGCAATTTTGAATGCGGGAGTCAACGTCATGGACTGGCCGTCAAGGTCTCCCGACCTCAATCCCATCGAACACGTCTGGGATGCTCTTGGCAGAAGTCTGCGCACTCTCCAGAACCAACCATAGAATTTGCAAGATCTTGGCACCATTTTGCAGCAACAATGGCGTCGTCTTCCCAATCATGTGTCACAAGGTCGATGCGGAGACGTTGTGTGGCAGTTATGGTGGCCATACACGCTACTGAACTTGTGTGCCATCAGATTTTCGTGCTTGGGACTTATGATTTAAACTGTTGATGTTATTACCGAATACATTAGGTGCTTTGAACCAATTATGGTGACCACCGTTAATTAAAATCCTTCTTTGGACATTAATGATTAAAAATTACCATATCTGATACATTTGTCCGTTGTATATCATATATGGGATTACTTTTTAAAATGTGAATTTTTTAATTTGACTCAGTATACATCACATTTGTATATACCGAATACTTCAGCTCCATTAATGTATATTGGATGACGTTCAGATTAAATACTCTAAAGAATGTTCTATAGCCATGTCCTCCTAGGACGTATGAACTTTTGAATATTCCTAACAATATCGTTTTCACTTGTTATGCATGGCCCGGCTGCGTCATACCAAAAGACGCTGTAAGGTGGTACTTACTGTTACCCTGTCTGGTGCTCGGCAATAAGGGGCTTAAACAAGGACTGGGCGGTCCGAAGTCAGTATAATATCAGAGCTGGGTGTTCATGTTAAACTGCGGCATGATATCTCAGTGTTCTTTGTTGTAATAACCGTCATTACGATTTACAATATGCTATTTCTTGATATATCGTTTTACATCGAATAGTTCGCGGAACACATTTCTCCTCAAATGCATTTTCACCAGGATTCGATTCAGTACCAAATTACACAATTGGCACATAACAATTACTGGAAATACATTGTTTACAAATGAAGATATTCAATAGTTCCACCTCGTACCCTTGTTTGTTTAATGCTTATTTGTAATGTATATTCTCACTTTCTACAAATGTAATTACGTGTATGACACGATATAGTGCCAAGATTTCAAAAGAGCATCACCTTATCTCATGGTCATCAGCACACACTATTATACAAAGCACAGTTGATACCCTGGGAACCTATAAATTCATCCAAAAAAAATTGATATTGTTATTGGTCATGCAGAAACGTTCAATCACAAACATGTGAATATATTATAAGGCATGTTCGTTTTCAAATATATGCACAAGAAGCAGTGGGGGAGGACAATGAAGTCAATCTGGAACCACTCATCCCTTGTTACTGTGTCAGTGGTATGGCTCGCTTACTTCCATAACGGAGAAGGTACGACTTTATGAAAGTTACATTTGATCTTACATTCGAGTGTGAATACTTTTATATTGTGGTATAAATATTGATTTTTATAATAGCTAAGATTAATCTATCAATTAAAAAACTGAATGGACATTTGTCGAGATATCGTAGATGATTACAGTCAGTGAGTATGGATTTACGCTGTTTTTTGCAATATTTCAGTGGTCTAATGGTCTACGACTTGGTTGTAGGGTTGATTCGAGTGGTCTACGACTTGGTTGATTTGTTGATTCGAGTGACCTGTGACTTGGTTGATGGGATGTCATCTTGCTCCGATGGTGTGTGTTTTCAGTCAATGGTTGGTTTTCCCAGTCGGGAATCGATTTTTTCACAGCCGCAGAGACAAACCTGAAAATTGATGACAAAATGTTGTTAACCATCAATCACTAACCTGAACATCATCTCCTCCGATGTGTTTCTGTTTTCTGAATAAACACAGCTGTGAATCCTGGTGGAGATGGATAAATGTCGCGTTCAAGAATATTGCACTAATATAGCGACGTGCATGCACATGTGTGTGATGAGGCTGAAACGCTCAGAGGATGTCTAGAACCATTCAAGTTTGTTCTTAGCGTTAACATATATGAAGAAACAAATTTTGTTGAAATTGAGTTTTCTTCTTCTTGGAAACCCCAAAGCCACTCTTTATGCAGATGAAAAACCTTTGGTGAAAGTCCAAGCTTGGACATTATTTTGGAATCAATGTTCTCAGAAACGTCAAGGCCTAGAAGTGTAGGACCATAATGTGATGTGTTCTTGGCATGGAACTGGAAATGTGTATATTTTCCTCAGTTATATTGGGAAAGTATCCTTCAGTTGCGGAAAACGTTACAAAAGAATCATATTCTCAGAAACAAAGTTGTTCTTAAATCAGAGAGCCGATAGTCCTACAATGTTATTTACAGTTAATCATAGGATTAATATCAGAAAAAAGCTTTTATTTCTCAAAATTGAAAAGAAATAAACAGAAAACGTTTAAGAATACCAGAGTTATCGACTTGAGATGTTCGCGTTTATGCTAACATTAAAATGTTTCTTTTAGACAGCAGCATCTGCACTCAACTTAAGCCATTGAAGGGGATATTACAAACATGAAATATTTGACTTTGTTATGTCTCTGGTTTTAACCATGTTCGGTGATACTTCCATGAAAGTTTCTTTATCGTGACGATTCCTTTCAGTTACAGGAATATTACACTGGGGTCATACAGTCATCGTTAAACAGCCAATAAACAGACGTACCTTCTTTACTTGTTGGTTATATAACACTTAGGTTTTTTTATTCCAAAAAAATCTTTCAAACAAATACGCGTATCGATTCCGATAGCGTTATCAGACAAAAATAATACCTACAACCTGAACTAACTAAAATATATAGAACAAAGAAAATGGTGGATGTAGAAGGCTTTGAAATCATGTTAATAGATGTTATTTACTCTATTATAGTTTTAATTGTGCTTGTAACAAGTGCAATGCCAACTTATAGTTACAATGTCCCAAACAGACATAAAATAAAAGTGGGGGATCCAGAGGGGGGAGGTGTCTGGGGGTCGCTACTTCCCCAAACACACCTTTTTTTACCTCTGATGACATTTTGTATGCGCAATGTCTACCATGATAACGTGTTGAATTCTTTCTTAAAGTATATAAATAATGGTTCACATAACAGCGTTTGTTATTTCTTTAAACGTTCTTCCGCGTTTTACCATGTATGCTTCATTTGCTAGAGTGTGTCTCCTCACTGTAGCCTCCTTACAGTACTTGGTCACCCATATTTTATTACCACTACAGCGATTAAAGCCAGTGCGTCACCATGTCAAGATGGAGTGGTGAAGTTGGGTCGGGCATGCTACATTCTCGAGACTGTTCCCAGAACATGGAAAGGCGCACGTGCTTCCTGCCAACGAAAGAGCATGGACTTGCTCCGCGTGGATACCGTGGAAGAACACATGGCTGTAACCAAGTATTTAAAAGGAAGGAAAGGTAATTGCATTTGCATTTTGTGGCTCCCAAACAACTGAGGACAGAACTATGATCCAAATCTAAAAATGCCTGCCTTTCGAACCCGGTTGAGTGTGTACAACTTGCCCCTTATTCAGGTTATCGCCTCCGTGGCCTAGTGGTAGAGCGTCTACCCGGAGAGCGGACAGTTTGGGTTCGATGCCCGGCTTCGTCATACCCTGCCTGGCGCTCGGCATTCAGGGGCTAAAACAAGGACAGTTCGGTTCGGAGTCAAGGTATCTCAGTGGCCTAGCACAATAAAATCAGCATTAGTCCGGACTTAGTCCAGCATTAGAAACACACACACACACACACACACACACACACACACACACACACACCAAACACACACCAAACACACACACATGCACGTCATATGAATGCAATAATCTTGAACGCGACGTTAGACCCTATTTCACCTCAACTCACCTCACCTCACCTTACCTTACCTCACCTCTTCTTGTAGAACTCCACCGTATTTGGACTGATGTCAAGAAGATGTTCGGAACATTTCGCCACACGGTTGGAAGCCCAAAGTTGACGGTGACATTCTGGAATCCTTCTGAACCTAGCAACAGTGGAGGCGTGGAGGACTGTGTAGCCTACAGACAGCAACACAGGCGTTTAGGATGGAATGACCAATTTTGTAATTCGAAAAATCGTTATTTATGTGAAATGAAAGGTACACTTGAAGTTGATCCTGCTGATTTTGACACGCGTAAGCGTGTATTTTAATTGATCGTATTTTACATTGAAATGAACTGTACGATAGATCAAAATGTACATAAAATGAATAATGGGAAAATCGTATTGAATCAGTTATTATATTTTTAATTGTAGCATTGTATCACACGAAGATGCCCATCACGCCATTTGTATATAATGTGTAACAAGGTAAAGCGTCTTACAGAATTACAGAATCAGTCATTGTTTCAGAATCGTATACGCATACATGCCTTCAGTGCGCACGTATGTTCTAATAACATGACCGAAAGAACCAACATAGTTCCTTTGTATAATAACGGCTGTTGTTGACTGATCTGTATGTTTTTAGAATGTTTACCGAAGTGTACCAAAAAAGAAACAACGAAACAGGATAAGACAAAAATCAAGAGTGTGTCAACAGGTCAGTAACATTGTTTGGACAGAAGGTGGGTGGTATAATAAAATAAAGTTGGTAAAGCCTTATGGAAACTTGTGTAATGTATTAAAGGGACAATTCCAAAACCAACTTTGTTTGTCTGTTTGATTGACATATGTTTATCAAGCGTTTAATTATCATCCCATCTACTCCAAGCCAATTTCTCATTTAATCACATGGCACTAATTATAACGTACGACCTTGGTTTGAAATGGGCAGTGCTACTCTTAAATGCTGTTGGCAAATGAATGACATTTTGTATATAACGCAAGGTTATTTAAAACAAATATATATCATCTTACGGAACAATTGCCACTTTCAGCCTTAGAATCACACACAATCTAACGTATTTCGAGTATGATAGAAACAATGGAAAGGCGAGGAGAGGAGGTGGGAGAATTGTCCTCACACAAAACAACTTGTTCAATTGAAATGCTGGTTGGTTGTTTTTGTTTGTGAAATATAAATATGTTGGGCTTAAAATTCATTCGGCCTCAAACAACAAACCCAGACCAAGAATTGGAGCGGATGTATCATACCAGTCAATGGAACACGGTCCTTCTTTAAGTATATTTTTATACAATATGACATGATAATGTCATATACATTTAATCTATCGGGAAATCCTAGTACTCGTGTAACCTGTTATGTTCACAGTGCGTGATTGTGAGTAAACGTGATCAGCTATTTCGTTATAAAGCTGTTAACTATTTCGAATTCTTTCATAAAAAGCAACCACTCCGTACACGACTGTGGGGTCTCCACTCTACATCACCACCACCAACAAAGCAGCACCATCGACGACACAGGAGGTGTACAAGAATACTCTGCCCATGACAGACAACAGCAGCGTTGAACACGGAGGAGGCGGTATGGGAGGCGTTGACGAAGAAAAAGTGATGAAGATGATGATGATGACTTCGACAGATACCACCGTGCACATTCACCAGAAAATGAGCGAACGTCTCGATCGTAATGACTCGTGTATGTATATGAATATTGATGAACTATTGAACGTGTGTCGGTTAGTTTGGGGACGCCAACAAAGTGTAACCAACCTTTGTTTAGGGATTGGTTAGGTTTGTTCAGGTTGTTGGCGGGTTTTTGTTTTAATTGTGTTTTAATTATTATTTTAATTTTGTTTTTGTTTGGCTGAGTGTTGTTAGTTGTTTTGTTTGGGGGTATTTTGGGGGGGGGGGGGGGGGGGGGGGGGGGGGCGGAAGGGGCATGTGCATGTTAGTTATCTGCGGGAGCAAATAAATGTAAGTCTTGAATCATGTGAACACCTGTGATCTATTCACTGATCTATTTTCATCACTATTTTGTCTATTACGCAATGCAATGCAATCTGTTTCGGCGGATAATCGAGACTGATAATTCTCTTGCGTTGACGTTTCGAATTCCATGTGTAGATGTTTTCTGAAAACGTTCTCGGTCAATATCTTTTTATGTTGAACTGGTTGTTATTTAAACCAAATATCTCACCCATCATCAATATAATTGGCAGCCAAATCAATTTACCCAGTCCATATTGCTCACAATAGAGCTGATATAAAATGCTAGTTTTTAGATAATAAAGACACGAGACCGTACAGTGGAGATGAACATCTACACGTACAAGTCTTTATCCATTTCCTCAATCCTTAATGAAGCATGTATTCATTTGGTAACCTCCGGGACTTCCTCATCCTCCTTCTCTCGAACAGCCACATGGGTAGTGCAGTCTTTAGTCGCTCGGATTCAATTACCATATTGATACAAATATTTTGCAACTTGTCATTTCCTAATCAATGGTTATAGGGTTCAATGAGACACTGGTTAAATTGCAATATAATGTTTCTCCATTTCCATTGAACGGGACCAATAGAAACGGCTGATTGCAATCTTCAGCCCGAATATAACATAACTTGTCGTTGTTTGTTTCACTCTATGAACGTTCTCATGATAGTTTGAAAATGTAACTGGTTATTTTACATCAGCAACCCATGCTTGTCATGAGAGGCGTCTAACGGGGTCAGGCTCTCTTAATTGGTTGATGCGTGTCATGGCATCCCAATTGCCTAGATCGATGGTCCAGACTCGATTATTTACAGAGCGCCGTCATAGAGTTGTAATATTGTTGAGTGCGGCGGTAAACAACAAACAAACGACTAAACAAATCTAATATTAAGAAGTATTACATATTCACATTCAGGCTGAAAAACTGCTAACGATTATTTTAAATCACTCACTCACTCACTGTAGATACCTACAGATCATCACAAATTTAAACGGCATGTATTTATACACTGAAACCCCGTTCATCATGACGGTACCGTTCCATTGAAATCATCCGGAATAAAAGTCATGGGTTCGGGTTGCAGAGTACTGTTACAACGTGCAAGCAGTGGAATGATCTGTAGGCCTTTGTTAACTTTACATTATCTTGATACAAGTATTGCCTTGATGAAATATGAAGAAAACCTTGCTCTTATTTTCAGACTCCCAGTCCCAATGCAATTTAACAAAACCAAGGGCGGTAACTGTGACATCACTTGTCGTCATCGCTGTAGTATGGAGACAAGTTTACAAGTAACGCCAGTGAGAAACCGAGACATGACGTCATATTATACAGATCCGACAAAGGCATATAAATTAAACTTGTAAGATTATCAAGGAATAAATGCATACCTCAAACACATATATTGAAAATTACTATATATGGAAACAAATGGTATACTGTTAGATACAGTAGTAAATAGTTTCTTATCATATACAGTACAAAATGGCATGAAACAGTTTTCAAAATGATGACTGTGAAATGTTCACATAAAAGTCATGCTCATATCTTTCGTGTTGCTATTTGCTGTTTCATGGCGCACGCAGCGATGTTCCAGCTATATAACGGATATTTGAATGTAGTCGAATCTGGGCCAGTCAAACCAGGACTTGATGGCATGCACAAACGTTTCACGCCGTCGGGTACGATGGCTAGCAATCAACCAAGTCACCGAGTCCGACTAGCCGATCCATGCCTTTCTCGTCGTTTCCGCTTTGTCGTGAGTTCGTGAGTGAGTGGGTAGGTGAGTGAGTGAGTGAGTGAGTGAGTGAGTGAGTGAGTGGGTAGGTGAGTGAGTGAGTGAGTGAGTGAGTGTGGTTTTCGTAGTATTCCAGCAATAACACCGGGAACACCAGAAATGTGCTTCACACATTGAACTTAGAGCCATTGGCGGCAGGAGCGAACGCTTTAGCCACTAGACTACATCACAACTACAGCCTTGTCGTGTGACTGTAGATGTCTGTGAAGTGGCCAATAGGTCGGCGGTTGGATACCCGGCCGCGTCATGCCAAAGACGTTAAAAGGTGGTATTTGTTCTTACCCTGTCTGGCCCTCGGCATCAAGGGGCTAAAACCAGTGGGCTGGCACTATAAAATCGACATTAATTCGGACTACTATAAACAGACACAAACACAAAAACACAAACACACACACACCAACCCTCACCTCACCTTTCCTACATGGGTACACCTTCAAGAGTCCGGTTCCAGCCAAACGACGCCAGTGACATCGACTAAAATGTATTGTTAAGGGATATCCGCCCACGTGACGTTCTACGAGTGAGGTAGGATTGGTTCATATTACTAAAATACTACCCCAAATATGAGCTATTACCATGGAATATGTCAACTGTATTGTAATTACCGTTATTGCAGTTTACAATATGCTACAAAACATTTACATATTTTTATATCGAATAGATTTAGGAACTTATTTCTCAGCAGATGCATTTTCTGAAAGGAAATAGCGTTATCGGTTTTGTTTCACACGGCTGAGGAATATATGAGCCTCTACTAATGTGACGTACGATTTCAACATACTCGGTGTATATGTAATTGGCGGGGTAGCTCCAAAGACGAGGTGTTGATTCACTACCAAAACTACACAATTACCACACAATTCCTGGAAATACATTATTTACAACTAACGATGTGCTCAATAGTTCCACGCCCTACCCTTGTATGTTTATTTGTTATACACATCTCTGAAAATCAGAGTTTTATTACTGAACAGCGGAATTAATAGTAAGAAAAAACGAAAAAGATGATAATCCCACACGTTATTTTATTCTTCATAGCCTCACTGGCTACAAATGTAATTACAAGTATGAAACAATGCATTGCCAAGATTTCTAAAGAACATCACCTTATCTCATGGTCATCAGAACACACTATAATGCAAAGCACAGTTGATATCCTGGGAACCTACAAATTCACCCCAAAAGAAATAATAATGTTATTGGTCATGCAGAAACGTTCAGTCATAAACATGTGAATATATTATATGGCATGCTCGTTTTCAAATATATCCACAGGAAGCAGTGGATGAGGACAATGAAGTCAATCTGGAACCACTCTTCCCTTGTTACTGCGTCAGTGGGATGGCTCGCGATCGCTTACTTCCATAACGGAGACGGTACGTGTGTTAATACTTTTGTATTGTAGTATAGATATTGATTTTGATAGAATTTTAGAAAAAAAATTATATTTTAGAAAATGAATGGTGATTTGTCACTGACGAGATATCACATATGACTTGATTCTAAGTGTGGTTTTACGCCGCTTTTAGCACTATTTCAGCATTATCACACTGGGAACACATTTTGACAAAAGACGAAGTAATTTATTTATAATTTGGTATACATCATCAGTTTCAATTTGAACACTTGAAGATGGTAAACGTGTCTGTTGGTACTCAGAATGCCTTCTTATAGGTTTCAGTTGGAACACTGGGTGAGGGTAAAATGTTGGTTGGTACACAGGATGCATGCGTAAATCATGAAGACATGAATATTGTAAAACTGTTCATTCATGAACACGCTGCAAACATAATATAATTAGTTTTTTTAATGTAGATATTTGGAGATGATAAAATCGTTGGTTGATACTCTAATCAAAGAAGATCAAATAAGATTGAAAATATATCACTGATTAAGAGGAAATTAATGTTGTTTAACGCCGCAGTTAGCTGCATTTCAAATGAGCACGGTGGCTGTAAATATTCTGGACGAGGCCAACAAGGAAACCCGGGAAAGACGTCATGTAATCAACAAAGTCACAGTCCGACCAACTGATCCTCATATTACTCAGTTCATGCTTCTGGCATAGAAGTACTGGGAACAATTTTATCTCTATATATAATGTACTCTTTGATTTCAACCATTCCGGTATACTTGTTTCTGAACATGGGTTGATTTGAGTGCTCTGTGACTTGGTTGATGGGTTGACTCAAGTGGTCTGTGACTTGGTGGATGGGTTGACTCAAGTGGTCTGTGACTTGTTGGATGGGTTGACTCAAGTGGTCTGTGACTTGGTGGATGGGTTGACTCAAGTGGTGTGTGACTTGGTGGATGGGTTGACTCAAGTGGTCTCTGACTTGGTGGATCGGTTGACTCAAGTGGTCTGTGACTTGGTTGATGGGTTGACTCAAGTGGTCTGTGACTTGGTTGATGGGTTGACTCAAGTGTTGTGTGACTTGGTGGATGGGTTGACTCAAGTGGTCTCTGACTTGGTGGATGGGTTGACTCAAGTGGTCTGTGACTTGGTTGATGGGTTGACTCAAGTGTTGTGTGACTTGGTTGATGGGTTGACTCAAGTGGTCTGTGACTTGGTCGATGGGTTGACTCAAGTGGTCTGTGACTTGGTTGATGGGTTGACTCAAGTGGTCTGTGACTTGGTCGATGGGTTGACTCAAGTGGTCTGTGACTTGGTGGATGGGTTGACTCAAGTGGTCTGTGACTTGGTGGATGGGTTGACTCAAGTGGTCTGTGACTTGGTTGATGGGATGTCATCTTGCTCCGATGGTGTGTTTTCAGTCAATGGTTTGCCCAGTCGGGAATCGATTATTTAAAACCTAAATTTTGATGACAAAAAATGGTGTTAAACAACAATCACTAACTCAGCAATCACAATCACTGACCAACCGATCCTCATATTACTCAGTTCTTGCTTCTGGCATGAAGTACTGGGAATAATTTATCTCTATGCATAACGTAGAGTTTGATTTCTACAATTCCGGTGTATTAGTTTCTTTATATGACTTGATTTGAGTGGTCTGTGACTTGGTTGATGGGATGTCATCTTGCTCCGATGGTGTGTGTTTATTTATTATCGATTATTTCACAGCCGCAGAGACACACCTGAATATTGATGACTGATCACTAACTCCGACTCTCTAACATGTGTCAACCTGAACATAACCTCCCCCGATGTGTTTCTGTTTTCTGAATAAACACAGCTGTGAATCCTGGTGGAGATGGTTGTGACATTGGTGCAGTGCGACTTGGCCAACAATGCTACCGTTTCGAAACTGATAGAAAATCATGGAAGCAGGCAAATTCATACTGTCGATCAAAAGGCATGACCCTGGCACTTGTTGACTCTAATAGAAAACATAAGGCGATAACGGATCACATGTCAAAACTAGCGAAAGGTGTGTATGTGTTAAATGACTCGAACTCTGATATTCTAGGAATTTCAACATTGGCTACAGCCCTTTACTATGTCACAATATTTAAATTCAGTTTACGTTGCATTTAAATTTGTAAGACTTTCAGAACAAACTTTTATGTTTAATAATCTGATTCTCGATATTTTAATTTGCCTAAACTAAAATGATGAGATTAACTTTTGAGTAGATACGAGTATATGACAAAACAGGGTGTTTCGTTTACTCAATCCGCTCTTTTAAAAGAAACTGCTCATGGTGTGTCATTCTGGATTGACATAAGAAGGATTCAAGGAAAATACGTACATATGTCAAGTGGCAAAGAAGCGAGAGCAACGTTCTGGTTTTCCGGGCAACCAGACAACTCCAAGAATCGAGAGAATTGTGTTGCGTATGAGCAAAAAACCCGATGGAAGAGCTATGGGTGGAATGACATTCGATGTGACGCCTCGCTTGGGACCCTTTGTGAAACAAAAGGTAATACTTCAGTGTTCATGTCTTCACTTTGTCATAGGTCTGATAAATATATGATTGCGTAAATTTATACACTAATGTAAATCAGTCTACATGTCATCTGAGGGCACACGGTTGCCTACTGGTTTAAGGCGCTATAATTGGCTTTACCGAATCAGATGATCGTGATCCTTAGTTTGCCAGTCATGCCCATGATCCTAAAGTTTCACAAAAATGTTGAACTTTTACACCATGGATCACATAGGTGAGGTGAGGTGAAAGAGGGGTTAACGTCGCGTTCAAAAATATTGCACTTAAGCGCGTGTGCGTGTGTGTGTTTGTGTGGTTGTTTGAACCATAATGTGATTTAGATGTCTTCGTGGTATGGAATTGGAAATGTGTATCTATTTCTCAGTTACTATTGTATTAAGAAAGTATCCTTCATTTGTGGAAATCGTTACAAGAGCATCATATTCTCAGAAACAAAGAGGTACTTAAACCAGAGAGATGACAGCCCTAGATGTAGAAGGCTTAGATTTCATGTTGCACCATGTATTTACTCTTAGTTTCAATTGTGCTTGTAACAAGTGCAATACCAACTTATAGTTAAAATGTCCCCAACAGACATCCTTAGTCTATAGAATAAACTACAGTGGGGGATCCAGGTGGGTTCGATGCGTGGGTGGGGTTGGGTGGGGTGGGTGGTTTCTGGGATTTGCCCCATCTGAAGACATTTTGTATGCGCAATGTCTACCATGGTAAAGTGTAGACTTGTTTGTTAAAGTATAATGAATAATGGTTCACATAATAGTGTTTGTGATATTTTTCATACGTCCTTGGGTGGACCTCCACCACCCACCCCCCTGAAGTGACGAAACTGGACACAAACACATACTCCACACCCCTCTTTTTTAAATCCTACATCCACTCCAATGGTTAAAGGCGGTATGTCCCAATGGTGTGGTCAGGTTGGACCATGTATGCTTCATTTGTGTGAGTGTGTCCTACATGCTGTAGCCTCCTTACAGTACTTGGTCACCCATATTTTATTACCACTACAGCGATTAAAGCCAGTGTGTCACCATGTCAAGATGGAGTGGTGAAGTTGGGTCGAGCATGCTACATTCTCGAGACTGTTCCCAGAACGTGGAAAGGCGCACGTGCTTCCTGCCAACGAAAGAGCATGGACTTGCTCCGCGTGGATACCATGGAAGAACACATGGCTGTTATAAAGTATTTGAAAGGAAGGAGAGGTAATTGCATTTTCATTTTGTAACCATGTGGCTCCCAAACAACTGAGGACAGAACTATGATCCAAATCTAAAAATGCCTGCTTTTCGAACCAGGTTGAGTGTGTACAACTTGCCCCTTATTCAGTCTATCGCCTCCGTGGCCTAGTGGTAGAGCGTCTACCCGGAGAGTGGAAAGTTTGGGTTCGATACCCGGCTTCGTCATACCCTGCCTGGCGCTCGGCATTCAGAGGCTAAAACAAGGACAGTTCGGTTCGGAGTCAAGGTATCTCAGTGGCCTAGCACAATAAAATAAGAATTAGTCCGGACTGAGTCCAGCATTAGAAACACACACACACACACACACACACACACACACACACACCAAACACACACCAAACACACACACATGCACGTCATATGAATGCAATAATCTTGAACGCGACGTTGGACCCTATTTCACCTCAACTCACCTTACTTTACCTCACCTCTCTTCACCTCTTCTTGTAGAACTCCACCGTATTTGGACTGATGTCAAGAAGATGTTCGGAATATTTCGCCACATGGCTGGAAGCCCAAAGTTGTTGGTGACATTCTGGAATCCTTCTGAACCTAGCAACAGTGGAGGCGTGGAGGACTGTGTTGAGTACAGACGCGAAAACAGGCGTTTAGGATGGAATGACCAACATTGCAATTCGAAAAATCGTTATTTATGTGAAATGAAAGGTACACTTGAAGTTGATCCTGCTAGTTTTGACACGCGTAAGCGTTTATTTTAATTGATCGTATTTTACATTGAAATGAACTGTACTAAACCGTACTATACATAAAATGAATAATGGGAAAATCGTATTGAATCAGTTATTATATGTTTAATTGTAGCATTGTATCACACGAAGATGCCAAACGCGTCATATGTAAAAATGTGTAACAAGGTAACGCGTTTTACAGAATTACAGTATTAGTCATTGTTTCAGAATCGTATACGCATGCCTTCAGTGCGCACGTATGTTCAAATAAGATGATAGAAAGAACCAACATAGTTCCTGTGTATCATAAAGGCTGTAGTTGACTGATCTGTATGTTTTTAGAATGTTTACCGAAGTGTACCAAAAAAGAAACAACGAAACAGGGTAAGACAAAAATCAAGAGTGTGTCAACAGGTCAGTAACATTGTTTGGACAGAAGGTGGGTGATATTCTGAATCGCATATATAAAGTTGGTAAAGCCGCATGGAAACTTGTGTAATGTATTAAAGGGAGATTTGAATTAAGCCAGTTGGCAATTCCAAAACCAGCTTTGTTTGTCTGTTTGATTGACATATGTTTATCAAGCGTTTAATTATCATCCTAACTACTCAAAGCCAATTTCTCATTTAATCACATGTCACTAATTATAACGTACGACCTTAGTTTGAAATGGGCAGTGCAACTCTAAAATGCTGTTGGCAAATGAATTGTAAAAACGCAAAGTTATTTAAAACAAATATATATCATCTTACGGAACTATTGCCACTTTCAGCCTCAGAATCACACAAAATCTAACGTATTTGGAGTATGATAGAAACAATGGAAAGGCGAGGAAGGGAAGGTGGGAGAATTGTCCTCACACAAAACAACATGTTCAATTGAAATGCTGGTTGGTTGTGACAAAAACATTTTTGTGAAATATAAATATGTTGGGCTTAAAATTCATTCGGCCTCAAACAACAAACCCAGACCAAGAATTGGAGCGAATGTATCATACCAGTCCATGGAACACGGTCCTCCTTTAAGTATATTTTTATACAATATGACATGATAATGTCATATACATTTAATCTATCGGGAAATCTTAGTACTTGTGTAACCTGTTATGTTCACAGTGCGTGATTGTGAGTAAACGTGATCAGCTATTTCGTTATAAAGCTGTTAACTATTTCGAATTCTTTCATAAAAAGCAACCACTCCGTACACGACTGTGGGGTCTCCACTCTACATCACCACCACCAACAAAGCAGCACCATCGACGACACAGGAGGTGTACAAGAATACAACAGACAACAGCAGCGTTGAACACGGAGGAGGCGGTATGGGAGGCGTTGACGAAGAAAAAGTGATGAAGATGATGATGATGACTTCGACAGATACCACCGTGGACATTCACCAGAAAATGAGCGAACGTCTCGATCGTAATGACTCGTGTATGTATATGAATATTGATGAACTATTGAACGTGTGTCGGTTAGTTTGGGGACGCCAACATAGAAAGTTCACGAGTTTCGTAAAAATGGTATCTAACGAGAATGAGTGTGGTATTTTATTTATTACCCACGTTAAATATATATTTAAGTGTAAATACATAACAACTTTCGTTCGTTGACAGATCAAACTGAAACCGGTTGCAAAATCTGGTTGCGCATGAATATTGATATATGACCAAATATGGGCATTGTTGACATGTTTATGCATACGCCCCCCAAAAACACCCCCAAACAAAACAACTCTCATCCAAACAAAAAACAATTTTAAATAATAATTAAAAACCAATTAAAACAAAACCCCGCCAACAACCTGAACAAACCCCTAAACAACAGGTGGTAAGATACTAAATCCGTATGTCACACGTGTGTCGTACAAGGTTGACCTTGTTTTATTCGTTTTGATTGGATAACCGTGACCTCTGTCACACCGGGACTACTTTTTTCATTCATAAAAAATCGCGAGACGTCATTCATTTTGCGATTACAAGGCAGAACTGAAGAAATTCATGAGAACGAGAGATATTTACAAACACTTTATTAAACCAAACAAGATAGTCACACGCATCAAATTCGGTTTGCATTCAATATATGTTATGCATAGAGCTCCTACAGACGTATAATCGAGCTAGATCTATAAATCGATTTACAACGTACGACTGCCGATCGAGCGCGTCCCTTGAGCGTGACGCACCCGACCATTTTCGCAACTTTCAATTTGATTTAACGTAAAAGGATAAGCGTGATGTTATGAAGTCTGTTTAAACTATCTGGACAGATATCTAGACTTACTTGCGATGATCCGGTTGTGCCATCGGTGTCCCCTTTGAAGCGTATTTTGTGGCGCTGTTTCGGTAGGTGTTGTTCATGAATGAACGAACACGACAGCACGACCAGATCACTTAAAGTTCACAGTTCCGATAAAAATCATTCGAAAACTCCGTGGAAGTGTGCCTGACTTCTGATTTTGTGGCCCCAAACATCCCAAATGTGAACAGTAACATGCCCTATCTCTAGCGTGAAATGCTGTGAGTGGATCGCGGTTGTCTTTTCTTATTCCGGTGGCGACCTTGCCCTTCGATCGTTCGAAGCTGTCACTGACATGCAAGCAGACTTGAGTTTGTTGATTTTCACGTCTTCAGTAAAGGGTGGTACAGTTAACATGAATGTCTTTGGCGAACAGTCTGAACACTCTTCCAAAATGGTACGTACATGATATAAATTCAGCTGATAGATCAAGGAAACCGAACCATTTTGATTGCACAGACAGGACCCCGGCAGTGTGACCGACTGTTGGTCCGATATTCAAAGCGCGGCGCTAATGTGACATTTCAAATTTTCTTATCGGTGTCCTGCGTACTAACAACATGGCGCTTGAATTGCCATAAGTTGAAGACTTTCTTCCAAAAGGATCTTGAGCGTCGGTGCTGGTATGTTTGCAAACAGAACAGCAGGCGCATGTTGTTAATGCGTATGCATAAAGATGTCAACAATGCCCATATTTGGTCATATATTAATATTCATGCGCAACCAGATTTTGCAACCGGTTTCAGTTTGGTCTGTCAACGAACGAAAGTTGTTATGTATTTACACTTAAATATATATTTAACGTGGGTAATAAATAAAATACCACACTCATTCTCGTTAGATACAATTTTTAAGAAAGTCCACTCGTTTCGTAAAAATGGTATCTAACGAGAATAAGTGTAGTATTCTCTATTTATCATATAATGGGTAGGTTTCTCGGCAGGATAAAGCCAACGGATAAAAACGATATCCGTTGGGGTCATATGCGGATAGAGATGCAAATATCAAAGGTCAAGTAGGACTACTTTCGCTGTTTATAAACAAACATGGTGTCGCCCTCGTCATTCGGCGATCGAGTCAGAATTAACCATCGGGAATCTGGATAAACTACAGGGATAATTGCTACCATTTTCAAAAGAACAGTCCAATATACTGAAAATCAGTGTCTAACTGTGACGTAGCTAAGGCATTTTATAAGTTTTGGCAACTTTGGAGATATAAATTTCGAAACAATTTTGCGAGGGCACGAGGCCTAGCCAAGCGGGATGAGTAGCCATATCTGTGCTTGTAGACCTCTGCGGCTTAAAACCTTTTCCACAAATTAAAGTAGTTGGATATTGCCGAAATATGTTTGAATTGTTACCTTGTTTCGTTTAGTCGCTGTGTGTACATCTGACTACACTTCTTAACGTTATACCAGGACAGACCGACTGTCAACAACGTCTGACCGTGGCCGTGACGTGATTGTCTCATAGACTAGGGTTAGAGTAGCTTCCCTTTGACAAAGGGCAGTTACTCTACTTGGACAGACCGATGAATTGCCGCTAAAGGCAATTAAAAAAAACTGCTGTTTTACGTATATGTTGCTTCGCCACTGTATAAGAAACAGATTTCAGTTGGAACTATATTGGCTACTGTCACTGTCCGACTGACACATCACTTACCCTGTGACGTAATAAATATTAATGCGCCCATTCCAGGAAAACTCGCAATATTTCGGTAACGTTTGTGAGAGAGGGAAAGCGATTTTAAAGCACAGAATTAAAGAATGACATTATATGATAAAGAGGTTATCACGCTTGTGTGTTTGGGGATGGTAAATATCCTGTATTAGGAATAAACATTATGTATTTTGCTCGCCAAGGCTCGCTAAATACAATGTTTATTCCTAATGCAGGATATTTAGCATCCCCAAACACCCTCGCGTGATAACCTCTATGTAGTCGAATCTGGGCCAGTCAAACCAGGACTTGATGGCATGCACAAACGTTTCACGCCGTCGGGTACGATGGCAAGCAATCAACCAAGTCACCGAGTCCGACTAGCCGATCCATGCCTTTCTCGTCGTTTCCGCCAATACACCCACCGCTTTGTCGTGAGTGAGTGAGTGAGTGAGTGCGTGAGTGAGTGAGTGAGTACGGTGTTAGAACTACTAGTACTACACCAGAGATGTGCTTCACACATATAACCAGGCCCTTCGGTGTGAGGAGCGAACGCTTTAGCCAACAGACTACACCACAGCCTTGTCGTGTGACTGTAGATGTATATATTGTGGCCGATAGGTTGAGTGAAAGTTTGTTGACAGAAATGAACATAAAACATTCACAAACACGTTCTTCAATCAATAGGCCATCGTGTGATGGCTTAAGATTCGGCGTATGTGTCGACGAATAGGCCTGTCTGTAAATATGTAATTGCGTATGGAACTCTACGAAAGCATTGTCGCAAATAAATTTAGTATGAGAAAAGCGTAGGTACATTACTGTTAACTGTACACTTGTAAGTCAAAAGGACAGCTGTATCGATCAATACACCCACGGACCGCCTGCTATGGTGTAGTGGTAGAGTGGAGAACAGAAGGTCGGCTGTTGGACCTCCCGGCAGCGTCCTACCAAAGACGTTTAAACATGGTACTTGTTGTTACCCTGTCTGGCGCTCGGCATCAAGGTGCTAAAACCAGTTGGCTTGAACTATAATATCGACATTAGTCCGGATGAGTGTATACACGCACGCGCACGCACACGGACACGCACACGCACACGCACACGCACACACACGTTGCAAAATAAGTGCAATAACCTTGGACGCTTGAAACCCCATTTCGCCTCACCTGTCCTGCACGGGTACACCTTCATGTCCGGTTCCTGTCAAACGACGCCAGTGACATCGACTAAAATGTGTTATCATTATTACGTTACACAAGTGAGATCGGATTGGTTCGATTTACTAAAATACTACCCCTAATATAAGCTAATACCACAGAATTCATCATCTTTGTTGTAATTACCGTCATTACGATTTACAATATGCTATTCCTTGATATATCGTTTTACATCGAATAGTTCGCGGAACACATTTCTCCTCAAATGCATTTTCACCAGGATTCGATTCAGTACCAAATTACACAATTGGCACATAACAATTACTGGAAATACATTGTTTACAAATGAAGATATTCAACAGTTCCACCTCGTACCCTTGTTTGTTTAATGCTTATTCTTGCTTTCGTATAATGGTATACGTAAGTGAGTATGGTTTTAAGTCGCTTTTAGCAATATTCCAGCAATATCACGGCGGGGACACCAGAAATGGGCTTCACACATTGTACCCATGACGGGAATCGAACCCGGGTCTTCGACGTGACGAGCGAACGCTTTAACCACTAGGCTACCTGTCCACCCCGGTTCATGCACTAAGTGAATGGGTGACCGTCACCTGTATCTCGACGTGTCAGTATTTTGATGGAGGGAAGCCGAAAGTGTTGCTGACGTTTGTTCAGAAATATTGTAATATTGATTGTAATCTGTTACTAAATAGTTTTTTGGATATAGCTGGTGATAAAATACAGTAAACTACATTTATAACCAACACGCTTATAACGAATTGACGAATATAACGAAATGTGTATTTGCTGTATATGCTGTATATATGCTTTTTAACAAACTGTGGTTATAGCGAATTAAACTTAAAGGTCCCTTTGAGTTCGCTATAACCGTAGTTTACTGTACATTACAAATCAAATTGATGCTCCCTCATCACTTTAATAGAATTTCAAGAGCACGAGCATTGTGCTGACAAATCAAGGGACGCAACTCTGCATACTCACGTGAGGCAGTATAAAGAGTTAGTTCAACCATGCCACATTTACATTCATACCAAGTACGGTTTATTGACGAATCTCGTGAAGACATCCTAACCATCAAAACGATTTTTGAGGGCTTTCTTTTCTGTCTCTGTCAGTTTTTCAATGTTTAATGTCTCGCAAACTCTATCGGAAATCAAAGGGACTGGCCACCGTGTTGTTAATATCGCCAACCCGACATTGGGGATGGTTTGTAACTCGCATTCTGATTGGTCCGTTAGACTGAGAAGCGTAACAAATCAAATTGGTTAATAAAAAATCAAGGCCGGGTAAGTCCAGCTAACGAGAACCACGGGAAAGGGTTCAGGGTTTAGTGTAAGTTCACCGAAATACGAGCCCTGGAAATATAAAGTATGGAGAGATTTGTGATTGAAGAGCTAGAAAGGGGACACAACTCTGCATTGATTAGGACCAGCTGGCGACATGTTGTCTTTCTTCAGGTGCTGAGACTCTCGTTCAATGCTAGCTCCCATTTCACATTACAAATTCCGAATTAATCTTGAAACGAACAGTAAATACACAAATACAAATATATTTCATTTTTGTTTTCTCTTGGAAAAATTATCGTCATCGGAAAAATACTTTATCATAAGTTTGTATTTTTTATGCACATAAGTTCAGTTAATGTCATTTTTATACAATATCAGTATAATTTCAAAATGATAAATATTCAAATAAAATATACTTGATTTCAAACTAATATTAATGAAGACGTAATTTAAAGCCTAACCGCGCAACCATTACGAGAATATAGCCAATACACTACACACACGATGGAGTAAATATGAGGCCACAAGAGCCATCTAAAACTTAAAACGTCTAGGCAATTTAGGTGAAACTGGTATTCATCTATCAAAATGTATACGTAAAGTTATAGCCTAAGACATCAAATAATTATATTTGTCGAAACAGATATTGGAGATACACCAAAATCCTTCCCTGTGACCCTGTAATAACTTACAGTAAATGCGCATGAATGTACAAACATTAATACTTCAATAAATCCTTTGTAGCAGGGTAATAATTTAATACAATGCTTTCCTCAAAGGAAAAGCGAAAGGCTTGTAAACAAACATATTTTCGTTATCTTAGCTACATCAGAACTTTAGTGCCATGGTGGAGTGTGTAAATCTCGGTGGATAAGCGCGGGTATTGTTGTGGTATGTGAATGTTTGGTGTTGCGGGTGTAGCAACCGTATCAGTTGCAGTCAATCAATGCCAGTGAACTCATTCCGCATTGCTAAGAAGTAAGATCGACATATAGCTTTGCAGTGTTCCACTTGTAACAGGGTGTGTTTTGCATCAGTCGATGTTGACTTGTCGGATGATACCTTGCCACATGGATGCTGTTTTACTGGCTGTTTGGATGGGGATGAGCATCCTCCTGATTCATGCTCAACGGGGTGAGTTTCTAACATATAAATATGTTATATTGTTACAGTAAACTACGGTTATAACGAACTCAAAGGGACTACTAATTTTAGTTCATTACATGTATAACCGTAGTTCGTTATAAGCATATGTACAGCATAACTACAGCGAAAAGTCGGGACCAAAAAGAAAGTTCATTATGTCCGTCAGTTCGTTACAAGCGTGTTCGTTTTAACCGTAGTCTACTGTAATTGTAATTAGCTCATCTTCTTTTGGATCCACGACTCTGTTGGTAATCGGTTGAACAGAGCCTTATGGCGATATACACGTACTGTTTAATCGAACTGGGTATTTTAGTTGATATACATGTATGCATTGTATAGGACTATTTCCACTGATATCCACAACTAAAGGAACATTATTATTATTAATCTTCCAGTTTTTTATATTTTATTTTAGTTTCTGTTTTTTATACGCAGCAAGGCTGCCTATTATACACACATATTAATAGATAGGCCATATTTATTTGTATGACAAATTTACGTACAAATGAGACACTGCAATATATATACCACAGCAACGAAAGAAATAGAATTAGAAATATTTGGGGGATATTTCGTCCACAAACCTATGCCATAATAACAAGAATATTGACCATTCCAGTGGCTGGGCAAGATGGCAGTTGTTCAAAATTCCACCTGCCAGAGAATGCCACCATTACAGAACAAGACCCGAAAGGTAGGCGAACAAAATACAATTCACCTTATTAGAAATATGACTTCTATTTGAATTACTTCATCTGTTTCATTTTAAGACAAATGCATAAAGATTCAGAACGACAAAACATTCTCCACAAGACTCTATGGCAAGAGGGATGACATCAACTTTCCAATTGTGAGTTTTTCCTTTATGCCGAGGAATATTCCTGCAGTCCCAGCCCTTGGTGTCTACAGTTCACAACTTTTCAGGTGCATCGAGCATGCTCTATCTAACAAGATTCCAAAAGACGTCATACAACTCTGGCTCAGAAGTTGTTTGATCAAAGTTATATCATCCAAGGCCTCAGAAAAGCTTTCAAAAGGTTTTATGGTTGACATGTGGAGGACATTTCCAAATTTGACGCATCAGTGACAAAAATTATGTGCGATGCTATTCCCTATTTTGACTTCTTCTTTTTTCAGAACAATTAACATGACTTTGCATGTGTTTGTGATGGGTGCCACTGGAAGGGGCGGGGTACGCATACCTTTTCGCAAACACGTGGTTTCATCACTATTTGATAGAGATTCATAAACACATGCTCATTCTACTGTCGGAATTGTACAGTGTAGTTAATCAGTTCATGTCCACGAGAAGAAGTATTGTTACCATGCTTGTCAAAAGAGGCGACTAACGGGATCGGGTGGTCAGGCTCGCTGACTTGGTTGATGTATGTCATCGATCCCAATTTCACGGATCGATGCTCATGATATTAGTCACTGAATTGTCTGGTCCAGACTCGATTATGTGCAGACCGCCGTCATATAGCTGGACTATTTCTGCGTGTGGCGTTCAAAAACAAAGCTACCAACCATGACTGAATAATATTTGCTAGTATACCACATATTTAACAAATGTTATACTTCGCGTAACACTTTCTTAGTAAAGTACAGATTCTAGTACCTTTGGGGGATGAGTCCCATCCGGGATTCGAACCAACACTGCCAGAGTGAGGCATAGTTTGTGTGCTGGCGATTGGGTACTTTACTCTAACATCCCAAATATAACATTTGTTACGTTTGACCACTTTTTAAATGGCATTGTGTGTTCATATCCCACTTATCCCTCTTATGTTTGATTTGACAAATTCATAGATCGTTTTTCAAAGATTAAAAAGCATCTTCAAACTATTTGTCAAAATTGGATTATTCAAATTTTAGATACACATATCTAAACTGTTATTTCTTTAAGTACATCCCGTTCACATGCCGTAATAGTATTATGGTCCAGAACTATGCACAGCTAAGTCATTCACACACAACACGTATTTTCACAATTCTTTCTTTTTCTTTTGCGAATGCATTTTGCGTGTGTGTGCCCCATTACTGGGTCACGCTTCGCGTTTACATCGCCATTAACACACACAACATACAGTAACAAAAGCGCCATATAAATTTGAGTCAGGACAAAAGAAACCCCATTTGGGCCTCAGTGACTGTAGTCACGTCAGTGAAAATGAATTGGTGGTTTGATAATGATTCATAAAAACATGCTCGTGATATATAGTCGGAATCGTACAATGGACACTGCGTTTAGTAGATATATTTTTTGTGTGTGGAAAGGGTTTTGTCGCTTTATTGTTTTCAAGGGTCGGTAACAGTGTTATACAGCATGTAGCTACAGTATAGTGTGTTTATCACGCGTGTCGATCCGCCCCTCGGTGCATGGTCTTTGTCTACTGCACGAACATCGATGTAAACATATGTTGTTTTGTTTCTGGGGGGCTGGGATTTTGTATGGAAACTTAATATTTGCAAAGTCTGCATCTGCAAAATTAAATATTTGTTTAATTAAAATCAGCCTTAACCCCAAAAATATAAACATCTTGGAACGATGTATTTTATATGTCACATAACATCTTTCTTCAACAGCCTGAAGCATAAAAAATATTTCAAGCATTTGAGACAGTTTCATTTTTTCTATCGATACCATGTCATCGTCGGGATAAATGTCGATCCATATCAAAATCAGTATCAGTATTCATATTAAAATCCGTTTATTCCTTGCTCTCTTCCCATCAAGATATTATAACCTAATGTTTCAGAAAAGTAAATTTCATCGAACGACTACCATTTGCACATATGCGGAATCTGAAGAGTGAAGAAGAGTGTATTTCACTTCATGCTCATATGTAACAATTATTTTGAATATATATATTTATTTATTTTGTAACATTTATTTTGAATATATATATAACAATTTATAACAAATTTGTAACATTTATTTTGAATATATATATAAAAACAATTATAACATTTATTTTGAGTATACATATTTATTTTTTTGTAACATTTATTTTGAATATTTTGAATATATATATTTTATTTTTTTGTAACATTTATTTTGAATATATATATTATTTTTTTAACTATACTTTTAGGATCTTTATGGACCATCGATCCTTACAATTATGTCTTAAAAATACATGTACTTCAAAATGGTGCTATGTATGTTCACCATCGTTCTCTGTGTAAATTGAGTGAGTGAGTTGGGTTTGACGCCGCTTTTAACAGTATTCCAGTCATATCACGGCGTGTCAGCTTAATGTGGGAGGAAAGCCCGAAGTGATGCAGGTCTCAGACGTTTACCACTTCAGTGAAACCCACGAGCACGGGTATGGTGCTGACAAACCTAGAAACATAATCGGGGCGAACCGCGATTCGAACCCACAATCATAGGTTTCTGGCATGCCCAAGGGACGAAACTCTGCACAGCGAATCGCGGCGCCTTGGACGACTGGACCACCCGTGCCCCCCTGTGTAAATTGTACTGTGTCTGTAGGCTATAAGCGGGCAAGTTCAGTACACTGGAGTTTACATGTTATACAAATGTCGTATCGATGATCATGTGTCGATAGAAAATAATATGTGTATGTGACCGTAGACATATTGCATGACATGAAAGTATAGTTGACATGGTGTACAAAGGTTCTCAACTTCACAGAGTCTAGTTTAGTTGGCTGTTTGTTCATTTGATGACTGAATACAATCAGAACACATATGTTGACTTTCTTGTCTCGTATCGTACAGATGATCCGAGTTTCCAACCACTATAAAGTGGAAGTATTGCGAGGCCCGTCTTCCGGGACCAAGGGGCGAAAGCAGCGAGGCATCAGACCCTCATGTCACGAAACCTCAGGCATTTCTTTGGCACGTAGTCAAGGGACGCTAGTCAACTACAGGCCAAGGAATAGACAGAAGTAAATGTCTAAGAAAAAACGTTGTTCGAAAGTATGATAACTGATATGTTTTTAAATATATTTGCGTTCGATATATCATCTTGACCCTGAGCGCGTGACAGTGCGCAAATATGTTTATAGGTTTATAGGTTTATATATCGCATTTACAAACGGCAGAGACCATATACCGGTATATCGTGTCTGGTACCGGGATACGTATTGTATCGCGACAAGATATATCGTTACAGCTCTGAAACATTTATATCGCGCTTGGCGATATTTGGTTGATATAGTATATCCTCAAAAGAATAAGATATGTGATAGATGTATAACTGCCAGTGGTGATTTGTTACAGGTACAGAGGTGTTGAATGTCAGCTACTGTGGCGTCCCACAGTGGTCAATGGATGGATTTGAACCCATTTTCATGGCCGGATACTTTAGTTGGACTAAAACCAGCGACGGTTACAAACTGGTTTTGAATAAGACAGTTGACCTGGAGGTCATCAAAGCCAAACATGTAGGTAAACACAGATATTTGATGTTTATAGTTGTTATTGTTGTTATTGTTGTTGTTATTGTTATTTTTTATTATCTGAGTGATATAGTTTGCGCTGATTTGAACAATATTCCAGTAGCATTTCTGTTTGATGGAAAACCCATGGCACTGAAGTGTACGCTAATGACAAATCAGGAGCATAATAAGGGCATGGGATTCTGGCGCGACTAAGGGACGTAACTCTGAACAGAATGACGAGGCGAATACTGGTCCACCCGTGACTACTTAAAGCCATACAACTTTCATATTACAAATCACTATTACCAGGCTGTCTGTTGTGTTCTTGTTTGACTTAAGTACCAAAAACTTGCGACGAAGCGGGCACTGATCTTTGCCATAATTGTGGCTTGGTTGTGTCCATGTGTTGGTGGGCTTTCTCACTGGTGCACCACAAAATAGTTTTGATATAAGGTTTCATGCTCCTCAAAATAGTGAGAATCAACAATAAATATTGAAAATTATAAAAACATAATTTTGCGTGTTTTTGTTTGTAAAGTTTTAATGATGAACTAGTATGGGCATACACTGTCGATCACTGTAGTAACTGAGAATGCGACTTGACCAGCTGTTGCCAAAATCTTCCAAAAGGGGGCACAATTAAGTTTTATTGTCAAATACGATGTATATCTCATCTCGTGAAGACAACCATATTTCCAAGCTTCACAAATAAAGCATATTTGATATATCATATTCAGCTGACGTTGGCCATAACAGTATCTCGTTTTAATCTCTTCGTAATTGATGGCACCTTCAATGTAATTTGCTAATACATCGTATTGGAGAGAAAGCATGAAATAGCCTCTATGGGTAAAGCGTTCGTCACGCCGAGTTCCGGGTTACAGTCAGTATGTGGGGTAGGCGAAGCCTAGGGTGTCTCCGCGGTGATATTAATGAACAATTGCTAACACTCACTCATTCGCTCACTGAGTATAGTCAGTGTTCCATGCAAGTGTTTTAGTTCGTTTTCATCATATTCCACGATTTTTCAGGTTTTTCCACAACTTATATTTGCAAAAACTGGCAATATGTTTATTTTGTTTCAGAACCAGGATTTGCAATTTATAAGGCTAACGTTTAGCAACAAGGTACGTATCGTTATTGATGAAATAATCATCATTTGAACTTAGCTAGTGTACAGCGGCCGTTCCACGAAACGATCTCAGAGCTAATACGAATATGCCCAACATTAATATTGACTTACGACAGTCGTAGGGTTAAGATCGCCGTTGTGATAGATAAACTGCAGTGCAAAAGAAATTATACACTTGAAAATTGGATTTTACACACACAAAAAACAAACATTACATACGTTATCAAAAGTCTACGAGGCTGACCTGTCGTGAGATATTCATGAATATGATGCATGTTATATCTCCTATGATGTCTGTATTAAATACATCACCATCGAATAACAATTTCTTGTTGTTTTTTAATAATTTTTAGCCACCATCAAACATGAGTGTACACTGTCGTTTATCCGTCGGTTTAGCTGGGATATTGCTGACAGTAGCATAAAATAAGATTCACTCACTTTGTTCCAATCCGCGGGTTGAAAGAATGATGGACGTCGACGACATGAAGCGTTTGTGTACGTGTCATGTTGATAGCATTCAAGAGACAACTCACGGCGAAACCCTATCAGGGAAAAAATGACCAATTCAGAAATGAACATATGTTTCTCAAAATGATATGAGTATCCTGTCATTATTTGTGACCTGGCAGGTTGGGTGTCACCGTGACCAAACTGCCTGGATAAGTGCTCATGCTATCAACCACTAGTTTTGGTGGCTACGTGGAACTGATATTGATAGAATATTGCAATGTAATATACATGTCAGAAATAGATATCCTGTGTGGTAGACATGTCCTTTTTCATTAAGTCAATCTCAAGTATTAGATTGAGAATAATATTACCACGATATTAACAATGCCATCAGGATTGACAGGTTTGCTTGTACTAACCGCATGTGTCAAGATACCGATTTCATAGATAGATGACAATATGTATCAGGCCGCGGCTAGATCTAATCGAACTGCCAGCGTAAATGAGCATGCATATACCTGGTAGTGCAATCGTTGAATTCTTTCATAAATATCCGCCACCTTGAGTCTAGTACAGGTTTTGTCAAGTTGTGTCTGGTTTGTTTAGAGGCCGCCGTCGCATGGCAGGAGTATTGCTGTGCTGTGTCAGGCAACAAACAAACACTTACTTTTTTATCCAAATTGTGTGAGTGGCGGGTGCTACCGGTTGAATGGGACGTGTCTACCCTTTTCGTAAACACCTGGGCCCACTTGCACAAAGACTATCGTAAGCCTATGTTAAAGTATGGGAGTTATGATCATCTTAGCGCTAAGATCGCTTTGTGCAAATGGACCCTGATATCATCACTGATTTTCAGTTATCCATTCACATAATTATCACCGCTTAGGCGCCCGATGGAATCTGTTTGGGCGGATAATCGAGATTGGTTATTCGCTGGCGTTGCCGCTTTATCTTCAAATCGCTTCATTTTCGGGGACATTTACTCTCGGTCCAATCTGTCCCCCGCGATTTCTTTTCATGAGTTGTTTCTATCCAGAGTTGATGGAGTATTTAACTCAGTGGAATGTATTTCCTAAGTTAAAGATAAATCAAAACACAACATATCTTATTTTATTTTCATAATTGCAGGGAAAAACAGCAAAATATGTGGAAGTTGACATCATTCCTGTTAATGAATTTTCACCTGATTTTTTGAAAACACCTTATACGATTGACGTTCCAGAGGTAAGTGCATTGAATCTTACTAAAGCCCTTGGCGGTACCGATTAATAAAAGTGTGTACACATTGCCCCGTGCTCTTTACGACCGATTGACATGAGGACCTGTCGACCATAATGTCCGTTTGGTATAAATATTACATGATATATATGGTGGCCCCCACGCGCTGAAGACCAAGCAGCTCTTGAATTCTTTTACCCAGTCTGACAGAACAGTCGAAAAGGTGCCAAAACTGTATATACACTGCCGGGCAAAGAGAGTATACACTTTAAAAAACCTGCTTCGTTCTGCCCATTACTATGTACTTTGATATTAAGACCCCCGTGTTGCTTGAGACGTCATGTATACGTCACCTGTTGTGAAATACTCATTGGTATGATACATGTAATATCGCCTATGGTACCCGTATCAAATACATCAGCATCGAATAACCATTTATTTAAACACATAATACCTTTTAGAAAGTGGTCAAATGTAACAAATGCTATATTTGGGATAACATTTTCTGAGTAAAGTACAGATTCTCGTACTTTTTGGGGTTGAGTCCCATCGGGGATTCGAACCCACACTGCCAGAGTGAGTAACCTGATCTCCAGCACACAAAGTTAGCGATCTAACCCAGTCGCTCATACACTTGTCAGAGGGGTACACAAAGTACGTAATCTAGACTACCAGTTGTCGGACTTTCATTTTGTGGTTGAGTGGGTTAGATCGATGGCTTTGTGTGCTGGCGATTAGATGCCTCACTCTGGCAGTGTGAGTTCGAGTCCCGGACGGGACTCAACCCCCAAAAAGTACGAGAATCTGTACTTTACTCAGAAAGTGTTATCCCAAATATAACATTTATTACAACCATTTCTTGTTCTTCTGGAAGACAGGTCTACCTTGTGGAACTATTGCACTGCTCGCAGTCTCAAATTAATGTGCCTTGATATTTGAGATTTGTTAGTCTTGCTATTGCGAATGCAAGCCCAGTGGTACAGCACGATATACAGCAATGTGTGCTACATCAACACTGTTTTAATATAAAGAGTGTAACTCATATCATTAATCTTGTAATGTCGAGGGTAATGTGCGGTGTTTATATTTTGAATATCCACTGATTTACAGAACACAGACGTAAACACAACTATATTCAGCCTCCATCTGATGTACCGGGATCGTGACGTCATGGACAACATCACTAAGATTGGCATAATACCTGCCAAAATACCCGAGGTCTGGAACTACCTTCATTTATAATCCATGTAATCAACCAAGTGCAATTGCACCCGTGAAGATCCGGGGTAGAATAGGTCTTCAGCAACCCATACTTGTCGTAAAAGGCGACTATCCTTTTCGTAAGAGGCGCCTAACGGGATCGGGTGGTCAGGCTCGCTGACTTGGTTGATGCATGTCATCGTATCCCAATTGCCTAGATCGATGCTCATGATGTCAATCACAGGATTGTCTGGTCCAGATTCGATTATTTACAGATCTCCGTCATAAAGCTGAAATATTGCTGAGCGCGGCGTTAAACAACAAACAACCAACCAAGCACAATTGACTTGAACAGTTATACCCCGTTGGAATATCGGGGTCGAATAGGTCCACAGTACCCCATGTTTGTTGTAAGACCCATGAGGATAGGATGATAACAATGACCTGACCTATGTCGTGTCGCAATGATATCAATCACTGGTTTGCCTAATCTCGAATAGACTATTCATAAGCCGTCATGATATAACTGGAATATTTCTGACTGTGTAATAAAACAACATTCGTTTACTTCAACATAGAAGTAGAAAAAGCCAAAAAATAAAGAAAGTATCTTTTTCCCTGTGCGGATGGTCGTAATACAGCAACATTCTCCATGATTGTGTCTATTTCAGTTTGACGGGTCTGCCTTCTTCCATATCGAGGGGGAAGAGGTTATTGTGACAACAAAACTGGACTTCGAAACACTGAAACTAGAGTCGCAAACATTCTTCAACCTTGGCCTTGTCTTATATGTAAGGAAGGAGTGTTTTTTTATTCAGATTCAATGGTCACTTGGTACCTCCTTAACTTTAGATATTGAGAATACACGAATACATTGATTATCTATATCAGCACGATATTAGCAGGGTCTTAAGTTAGCGTTACTTTGGCTTTTGGTCAATTGGCCTACACACTGTGATATAACCGAAATACTGTTCAAACCGGCGTTATGTAATTCTGAATACAAAATGCAATCCACATCCACGTAGGTCGTGATATGTAAGTACGTGTCATGTCAGATTGAAACAGATCAAAATGCGTTTGTGTTGTTATAAATGACAGATTCAATTTTGCTATCGCCCTGTAATTATGAACAAGAGCAGTCTTTCTGTAATACACTGAAAAAAGAAAATTATCATCAATAGCCTCTGTGAGAGCGATACCATTTCCTAATGTTATGCTTATAAATATAAATCGAGCTATTGAATTACCAGATCCTTGGCTGAAGCACACTTCATATTGAATATGATCATCATTTCCTGATGAGGGAATCGGACTGAACCTTTTCTGTATTTATTAAGTTAACCAATGCCACCTGTTGACGGGGGCCTGTCACAGATCAGTTGACAGTCCTGTGAAATTTCATTCAAGACCCTCAACTCCACCTTTTTGTCTGCTAGATCAAATTATTTTATGAGCAGCAGTGTAGTCTCAAAAACAATATCTAGTCTCAAAACAATATCTAGTCATATAACAATATCTAGTCTCATTACAATATCTAGTCACATAACAATTTCTAGTCTCGTTACAATATCTAGTCACATAACAATTTCTAGTATCGTTACAATATCTAGTCTCTTTACAATATCTAGTTACATAACAATATGTAGTCACATTACAACAGCTAATCTCATTACAATATCTAGTCTCGTTACAAATATCCAGTCACATAGCAATATCTAGTCTCGTGACAATATTGAGTCTCAAAACAATATCTAGTCATATAACAATAGCCAGTCTCATTATTGTATCTCGTCACATAATATCTAGTCTCATTACAATATCTAATCACATGACAATAGCATGTCATACAACAATAGCTAGTCACATAACAATATCTACTCACATAACACTGTCTGCCTAGTCTGATTATGAATGAGCAGCAGACCATGGAACACAGTTCCCATCTATCGCTGAGCATGTTCTGTTGTGTGCAGGACACGGGGCTGAAGACTGGCACGACGGAGTTGACCATCAGGGTGACTGACGTGGACGAACCCCCGGTGTTTGTCAGGCCGGACTGTCACAGAACCACCTCCTCCAGCTACCCCTGGGTGTACCCTGGGTGTCCCGCGCACGCCTATAGCACATACCTACAGCCAAACGTAAGTGCAAGTTGAATCCACTCCCTTCTCCTCCTTGTCAAACATTATGTCAGGTAGCTCCAAAATAGTTCATCCCTTTACAATCTGAAAGGTAATTAAATGGTAAAGGATTAGAGTGAGTGAGTGAATGAGTTTGGTTTTACGCCGTTTTAAGCAATATTCCAGCAATATCACGGCGGGGGACACCAGAAATGGGCACGTTGCACCCATGTTGGGAATCGAACCTGGGTCCTCGCCTTGACGAGCAAACGCTTTAACCACTAGGCTACCCGACCGACACCAGAGGATTAGAGATGGATTCAATCATGAACAAGAGCAAGTAGATGATATTTGTTTTTTTCTTGACAAAAATACTGTTTGTCTTCATATAAGGGTACTGATGAATTGTAAAAAAATTTGACTGGAATTCTTCGTAACAGGGTGAAGTAACGTCAACGGCATCAATCTACGCTATTGATCACGACATCGCCGATAACGCCATAGAGTATTCCCTTGATAATGGTAAGTAACTACTAGTGTAACATAATGAATCCTTAGCCAAAACATCATTCGATGGGAATCAGAATGGTTTGCCTCATTACAGCATGCTTGTTCGATGCATCGAACGATACGATAGCTGAGAATTATGGATAGCGCACGTAGAGACCCAGGTTAGAACAGGTCCCTAGCAACCTCTGCTTGTCGACTGCAGGTTTAGCGACTACGTGTCATAGCACCACGGCGGCGTGGGACTTGCTCACAATATCAATCACCGGATTGTATGATCCTGACTCGATTATTTACAGGCCGTGCCCAGCAGTTAGGCTAGTGCGGAGTACGGTGTTAACAACAAACAAATAAACGAATATGGATTGTAATTTAAACATGAGTATAATTGCCTGACGTACCACACAAAGACGTTTCGTGTAAAATTACGCATTATCAATTCGACCCGTGAAGATCCGGGGTAGAATACGGTCTTTAGCAACGATGCTTGCCATAAAAGGCGATTATGCTTGACGTAAGAGCTGATCAACGGGATCAGGCTCCCTGACTTGGTTGATGCATGTCATTGTATCCCAATTGCCTAGATCGATGCTCATGATGTCAATCGCTTGATTGTCTGGTCCAGACTCGATTATTTACAGACCTCCGTCATATAGCTGAAATATTGCTGAGTGTGGAGTTAAACAACAAACAAACAAAAAAACTATCAAGTCACATGTTTATGTTGTGTAATTTCATCGTTCGCTGTTTTACTTTCAGAAACTTTGGAGGTGTTTGAGAATTCATCCTGTACCCTCAAAATAAATAATTCATCAGGGGAGATAACTGCTGAATGTCATGATTCGAACTCCACAACCGACTCTCAACTTTTCCAGTTTTATCAGGAATATGAAGATATGGATTTTAACATCTCAATTACGGTACGACTTAAACGGTACAATGTGATTCGAAAAACATGCAAAGTAAATATTAAATACTTTCCATCAAACCCCTTTCGTCAGTAACCTGGGTACGAATTATGTTATATATAAACTAAAGTTCATAGAAATTGCAAAATGCGCCTTAAGTCCTGTGAGTGTTATGACAGACATTATTACAGTCGAGGTCGACGCATACATCTAATGGTGTAATTGAAGTCTCCTTAAATGGCATTGTGCGTTCATAGCTTTCGGCCATGGGAGCCGTGCCAACGTACGCTTGTCAGAGGGGTACACAAAGTACATGATCTAGACAACAAGTTGTCGGACTTTCATTTTTGTGGAAACCTCGCTGACTTCGTGTGCTGGCAATTAGGTGTATAACTCTTTCAGTGAGGTTTCGTATCCCGGACGGGACTCAACCCCTAAAACGAACGAGAATTTGTACGTTACTAAAAAGTGCTATCCCAAATATAACATTTGTTACATTTGACCACTTTCTAAATGGCATTGTGTGTTCACAGTTTCCTTAAAGTTTGAACAGTCTTTCGCAGGTAATCTTTTACATTTGAAAACAACAAATATATGTTTGTGAGGCGGAATCGATGCTATCTATTCTCTTCTTTTGGGGGGGCGGTCGGGTAGCCTAGTGGTTAAAGCGTTAGCTCGTCACGCTGAAGACCCGGGTTCAATTCCCGACATGGGTACAATGTGTGAAGCCCATTTCTGGTGTCCCCCGCCGTGATATTGCTGGAATATTGCTTAAAGCGGCGTAAAACCATACTCACTCTCTCACTCTTCTTTTTGGATTGAGATGAAAATGGACATATTCCGTTAACTTTCTGGTGGAAATCCACCCCGCCAAAGTTCGAGTGAAAAAGAAACGCGTCCAGCCCTAGGCGTCTGCAAATTATAAGGGGTTCTGTGTTATGCATTGTTTTACAGTCTTGGACAGCAAAATATCGGTCTTTTTTATTCAGTCATTATAAGGAAATGGCCCTTTCTACAACCGAAACGACTGGCTGGACAAGATAGATGCGACGATAGATGCGATAGATTCGATTTCATTATTTTATCAGCACAAAGTTTTGTCCTACATTCATGTATGTTGTTTCCTAGGCAACCGAGGTATCAGATAACCGCCTGAACACGTCTATTACGACAATTCTTCACTTCGGTATACCGCCTACAGTTATGACACCATCATCAACAATGACACCTACAGCATCATCACCTGTTACCATGACAACCGGGAATATGTCTCAAACGCCGTCTCCGGGTAATTCTGAAAGCGAAGACTTGGAACGCTGGCTTGTCATCGTCATTCCGTCGGCCGTCGGGGGTGTGTTGCTTTTCATTGTTATTATCGTTGTTGCATGCAAACTCAGCAGGGCGTGCGGGTCTAAGAATGAAAGTGAGTACCATTTTAAAGTGAACGAAAAAAAGAGGCAAGAATTTTACGTTGCGTATGAGGAATCGGGGAAAGGGGAAATGACTGCAGTGGAAGTGGATACAACAACAAAACAAGTTGTGGATGTCAACGATATCATTTCAACGCTTGACAAGGGGGACGGCGCCAGCTCAAAAGAGTAACTTTTCCAGGTTAGGTCGTTTATTCAGTAATTACATTTCCATCCAATGCCATTTCAAAAAAGTGTGACTAGATCCATTTTGTCTGTCATTTAATTCTGTAAATTGATCAGGAACAGGTCATGCAGTTTTTAGGTCAGTGAGCTGAAGTGAATGTTATTATACGCCGCAGTAATATTCCACCTATATCCCGACCTGTACGTACTCGAGTTTGGGTCGGACGGTCGGGTAACCTAGTGGTTAAAGCGTTAGCTCGTCACGCCGAAGACCCGGGTTCGATTCCCGACATGGGTACAATGTGTGAAACCCATTTCTGGTGTCCCCCGCCGTGATATTGCTGGAATATTGCTAAAAGCGGCGTAAAACCTCACTCACTCACTCGAGTTTGGGTCGGCCTCACAAAGCTTGAGCAATGACCAATCAGTGCACTATGACACGCTATCCAAGTCACAGACCCTCAACACCCGATCCTCTTTAATCATTCGTCGGCTCAATCTCATTAACATGATATATTTTACTCCGATACGATACGCGTCCGCGTGGTATCGGAGTAACGACGAATCTGACTTTAATGAGATTCGTGTCGGCTCTTATGACAAGAAGGATTACATTGTGGACCTATTCTGACCAGGAATGCCCTGTCGCACACGGTACTGTTAAAACTGTCTTTACATAATTAGTGAGTGAGTGAGTTGGGTTTAACGCCGCTTTTAACAGTATTCCAGTTATATCACGGTGTGTCAGCTTAATGTGGGAGGAAAGCCCGAAGTGATGCAGGTCTCAGACGTTTACCACTTCGGTGAAACCCACGAGCACTTTACATAATTTAATAGGAATTAACAACGCATGCATTTTAGGACAATAGATCACGGGTATTTTTGCTTACAATAATACATAATAACAGACTCCCTTATCAGCATATTTTTTGTTTAAAAACAACGGGGCGGCATGTAGTTTTGGTACATTCCGGGAGGAATTTTCAGACCAGACAGTTACAAGTGCTACTGATGAAATCAACTGATCACAGACAAGATAGCTACAGTTCATCCTCGCCATGCTTTATGTGTGAATGAAATGCGTATGCGTACGGAACCGTGGTCGAATCACAAGAGGGTTTTTTAGTTCTTTACACGTTGGTTTTATCATGTACATTGTAAGTGAGTTTTTTATATGTTTTATGTTCAGATTTTATATTTAAAGAGTTGATCTATGCTTGTAGTTGATGATGCATGCACTGGTGTGTGTGTGCGTGTGTGTGTGTGCGTGCGTGCGTGTGTGTCGTGATTTTGTTTACTCTCCTGAACGCTGAGGGGCATCGTGTCGGAGTCAATTATCTGATAGTAAGGAGATTGGGTGTGCTCTAGAATCCGTCTCTACCATAATTTAACGAACCTTCGACACTTGTTCAACTCTAGGGTTCCTTAGTGAGTTGGTTTTAGTATTGGAGCAGTTTTTCAGTGAGTGAGTGAGTGAGTGAGTGAGTATAGTTTTACATCGCTTTACACAATATTCCAGCAACATTACGGTGGGGTACACAAGAAATGGTCTTCACATTTGCATATGTAGATGTCCAAACTGGTTCATATCGAGTTATAACATGATTAAGTTTGTACTGGACAAACTTTTATTGATCATTGACTGTTCATTGTCATGTGGTA
Organism: Haliotis cracherodii; assembly: GCF_022045235.1. NCBI lineage: Eukaryota > Metazoa > Mollusca > Gastropoda > Lepetellida > Haliotidae > Haliotis > Haliotis cracherodii. The sequence continues at coordinate 13,857,056 of NW_027266264.1, forward strand.
TTAATCTAAAAATGACAATTCTGCCTGAAAAAAACTTCTGTAGGGCAAAGACGGCCAGTTGGATCAAAGAAGCATGCTGCACGTGCTGGACAAAGAGTTTATGAAATACATGCCATCATTCCCCATAATTATGAAAGATGCTGACGGTTATCACATACTGAAAACTATGCCTCAGGGACGACGTTTGAGTAATGTTGACAGGGAGGGTTGTGGCATGGATTTAGGAAGGAATCAGTTTGTGTGAAGTGCTACGGCGTCTTAATGTGTCCCCTTCAAGTCGCCCTGGTCGTCCAACAATCACAAGAGCACAGGATCGCCTTCACCGTCCTGACAGCATTGCGCCACCATACCATTACTGTTAATGCTCTCAGAATACAGATACAGAGACGCTGCTAACGCTAACGATAGTGACCAGGGACCCGTTCCACAAAGCGATCTTAGCGCTACGACTGTCGTAAGCCTATGTTTAAGTATGGGAGTTACGATTATCTTACCGCTAAGATCGCTTTGTGGAACCGGGCCCCTACCATTTGAACAGGCTTCGAGAGGTAAACTTGAGATCAAGACGTCAAGCTGGTCGTATATCACTTCAGGCGCACCATAGAGCTGCACGTTTGGTGTGTTGTCAGCTACAGAGACATCTTGCAGCCTCTGGTGCTTCCAGCCTCCTTTCAACCTGTACGCCTGGTTCACTTGCAAAGAGCCAATTTGGCATTTACAGTGATGCCATCTATTCGTACGGTTATTTTGTCACTTCATACAAATACAAATACATACGAAACGATTGGGTAGTCAAAACGTACGTAACAGTTACCACTATTCAAAATATACACCAGTGCGTGCTTCTATCTACTGTCATATTTCAAGAAGATTCGATACATTCTGATTCATATATATGATTTTGGCAGAAACCAATCTGATAATGTTGATATGAAATGGTTCTGGATTTTGCGTGACATCTGAGATTATTTTTTTAATGTTGACTGTAGTTGTTCTATTTTCGTTCAGCTGTGAAAATCGAAAACAAACATTGGATATTATAACCATGTAAATATTAGGTCTTTGACAGGCATTTAGAGGTGATACACATAAGGAAGAGAATTTATGGATCTCAACTTCTTTATTATGAGGAACACAACGTTTCGGAGTATATACTTACTCCATATACTCCGAAACGTTATATAATAAAGTTGACATCCATAACTTCTCTTCATGTAAATATTGTAGGAATTTGTTGTACGAATGAATTTAAAATAAAATCTGCTTCGCTAAGGAAAGATTATTTAGCACTTCTTTCTTGTCAAACCTAAAGCTTGATCAGATCCATCGGACATTTCAATTCAGTGATTAAAAACATTTAAGAAACTATCTGTGCCCCGAGGTATTTCCCTTGTTCGTATGATTACAATATATTGTAGTATCCGGTTCCATTTTGCCCGAGATAACATGTCAGAAGATACATAACGGTTTTAAAATTTAAAAAGTTAATTTCGAACTTGTGTTTTATGTTTTGGAACAGGTCGCCTGCTCTCAGATCCTTTTCAACAATGTGTTCAATTTTCGGGTTCAGCTTGCTCTCAGAGTGACCAGACATGTCTAAATTAGCGAATATTTGGTATAGATCGTCAAAGCCAAAGGTATAAATAGGGAACCTTCTTTCTCTTTTACCGATCCCCGCCCCCTATGGAAATACCTTGGAGAAGGGCGAGCGAGTTAGTGAGTTGGGTTTAACGCCGTTTTAACAGTATTCCAGTTATATAGCAGCGGTCAGCTGAATGTGGGAGGAAAGTCCGAAGTGAAGCAGGTCTCAGACGTTTACCACTTCGGTGAAACCCACGAGCAGAGTATGGTGCTGACAAACCAAGAAACAGAATCGGGGCGAGAAGAGATACCTGCCGTCTCAACTGTGTATCAATGCTCATGATGTCAATCACTGGATTGTCTGGTCCAGACTATTTACAGACCACCGTCATATAGCTGCAATATTGCCGAGTGCAGCGTTTAACAACAAACCAATCAACCAACTAATTTCCATACTTCATGACATCTTCCGGAGGCAAGAGCTCCTCCTGAAGATCAATCTGATTCCGCCTCTTGTATCACTTGCATTTGTTTCGATAATTGATAATGAAGGACGATTTTGATAGAATGGGTCTTACATCGCGAAATGCATCCAATCATGTGAGCACCTTGATTAAAAACATGAAAAGATTTGGAAAATATCTGTTGACGAGTTGGCGGTGCCTATGCTTTGCAAATCCTGCAATCAACCGAAATCTTTACAACAGTTTACAAACCAGATTTCGATTTCTTTGCATGTTTTTAATCGACTATGTATAGACTCTGTTAGTCCAGCCAAAATGTAACTCCATTACACCAGCCTAGTTCGGCAAGGGTGGAAACCGGACTTTTAAAGTCTGTTAACTCTCTTGCCACGGGAAGATGACTTCATGATAGACTTACAGGAGTCAACGCACAAAGATCTTTCCCTGAACAGTGAGATAAAATCTTAATGCAACAGTAGACCTGGCCAGTCAACACTGGTAATTGTCGAAACCAAGCAGTCACTAGGAAGACAACATTTTGCAACACATCAATCAATGTTCTGCCAAGCTGCCAATTCACTGCATGGTATGATTATTCATTAACAAGAAGACAAAGATGTGGTTAAGACATGGACTTTATTTACAGCACTTGGGGTTATTAGTCGAATAGACCAAAGCCCATGTCTTCGTCCTCGGACTCGGATTCTTCCTTCTTGGCTTCTTTCTTGTCTGCAATGACAAAAAAACACATCATAAAAACACAGAATTAATCTGAGTAAGATCTGAACCACAAAACATCTTCAACTTATACCAAAATTTCCACTTTGGGTCACTCAGTGTTAACAGATAATCACTCCAAATACATATTTCATGTTGTACTAATAACAGTTTCCTCCAAAAAGGACAGTTTAACATTAAGTTCAAAATGAGTAAATAGAGAAAACTTGACATTTGTGTGCACAATGAAAATGGATACTTCAAAACAAATTACTGAGTACGACCACCAGTCCAATTGAGTTGCTCTCATGACAAGCAATGGACCTAGTCTAACCCACGACCAAACAAAGGACTACAAGCTGTCTCCCTCATGACAAGCAATGAACCTAGTCTAACCTATGACCAAACAAAGGACAAGAGCTGTCCCCCTCATGACAAGCAATGGACCTAGTCTAACCTATGACCAAACAAAGGACTACAAGCTGTCTCCCTCATGACAAGCAATGGACCTAGTCTAACCTATGACCAAACAAAGGACAAGAGCTGCCCCCGTCATGACAAGCAATGGACCTAGTCTAACCTATGACCAAACAAAGGACAAGAGCTGTCCCCCTTACCAGCAGCAGCAGGGGCATCGGCGGCAGCAGGGGCAGCACCTCCAGCTGGGGCAGAGCCAGCCGAGCTACCGATGTTTGTGATCAGTTCCTTCACATTGACACCATCCAGGGCCTTGGAAAATAGACCTGAAACCAAGTGGAAATACTGGAAAATACCTGGAATTGTTTCATTTATTAATTTATTTATTTTTAAATGGAACCCAAATAGATTAACAAAATACAAGTGAACGCTGTTATATGCTTCACTCAGCACATACCTAGCAGGCTGTAAGTAATGGATGCCCCGATAACACAAAAAGCTTGACGGGACAAGCAAGGACACCAATTAACGGGGCACAAATTCTCCTCAATTCTCAACTCATCAAGCATGGGAAAACATATTTATAGATATTGTCAGATCATTCTACAACAGTACAATGACAGAATCTCACATTGATTCCACAATTTAGTTATCAGCGAGCAAATGAGTTTGGTTTAATGCCACTTTGAACCGTATTCCAGTTAACATCGCAGCATGTCTGGTTTATGTGAGAGGAAAGCCGAAAGTGAAGTCTTAGCATATACCTAGAAACATAATCAGGGTGAAACAGGACTCAAACCAACATCATAGGTTTCTGGTGTTACTAAGGGGTGCAACTCTGCACAGCGCATAGTGACGCCTTAGACAACTGGGCCACCCGTGCCCACTTAGTTACCTGTACTCGGCATGACACTCAATTGCATGGTGATACTTAACGCTGAAGGAGGACAGACTTTTCTCAAACATGTCATTGTAAATCATTGTATTGTTTTCCTTCAGTTATAGTGGTTTGTTAAATACATCGGGTTTGAAATTAGTCAGACTAATAGTGTCTGTAGCCTTCTCTAGTACAGAAGACACTATGAAAGTGTCCCTGTTATCCGATGAGATAGCAATAATCTTTGCTCATGGCAAAGCCAAAAACACACAAGTGCTCTGGGAATCGATGAGCAAATATATCAATATATCAAATAGAAAAATCTATGGAATATAACCAAATTCAACCCTAAAAGTGAGATACATATTCATCTTAACCTAAGACAAAGTAGGGAAGATCACTGCTTCAGACAGACAATCTTAGGATATATCCAGTATGTACCAAAAAGCTGGTCTTAGAGATTTCCTCGATGGAATTCAGACTTATTAGCAGATTAGCTTAGTTTACATCAATGTACAAGACTACAGATTTGGACAAGTGGCTAAACATCTCTTCACACAAAATCATATTTACATCTTCAGATATTTATCACGTTTACAGAAATGTTAAAAGTGCACACTGTTTACATGTGGGATAACTAATGTGTTGTGTCTGTAGCCTTCTCGAGTACAAATGACACTATGGCAGTGTCCCTGTTATCCGATGAGATAGCGGTTATCTTTGCTCATTGCAAAGCCAATAACACATACATGTTCTGGGAATCGATGAGCAATTGTCGGCAAATAAAATCAATTGACTGCATATTGTTCCAAACATGAATCTTATGAACTGTACATTTGCTTCAAATTAACCAGTCATCTTCCCTATATTTTCATAAGCATATTTCTGCTTACGTAGGAGATTTGGCGATCTCATCTAAAATTAAATTACTTTTCACTTCAGTCATTCACTGTCTAATGCTATCCAGATTCAATTGAAATTTTTCGAGAAGAATTAATAATTAAACTTTGCCCCAAAGCCTCCAAACATGCTCTCTATATGGCTGGAACGTCTGACAAAGACGATACTTTTTCAACATTCTTAACCAATTACTATGATTATGGTAATGAGGGTGTCGGACAACTTTAGTAACCTAACATTTATAGGAAGAATATACCGTATTCGACGTAATAAGCGCTCAAAATTAGAAATAGGGGGCTCTTATTAGAATATTATTTTCGTGGAAAGAAAAACAGAGTTGAAAGATAAATTTAGTGGTTTATGGGGACAGCCTGAAATGTTTATGTACGACAGATAATTTTTCCAGAATTTAATTGCCCATAATTAAGGATGCATATAACACACGAGTGTGCACATACACGAATAAATAAGTCTTGTGTTTATTGATCGATCGGAAGGGGTGCTAATTACGATTGTTTACTAGCCAAAATATCAGCAAATATCGGGGCGCTTATTACGTCGAATACGGTACTACTTGCTTTTACATCGTGACCCTTGGTCTACTTTCCCAAACAGATGTGTTTTTCCTACTGGTTTACAATTGGTTTAATCACATTGAATTTCCATGTAGCCTTCTCTAGTACAGGATACTCTACAAAAGTGTCCCTGTTATCCGATGAGATAGCAGTAATCTTTGCTCATGGCAAAGCCAAAAACACACAAGTGCTCTGGGAATCGATGAGCAAATACCAAAGTAGCCTATTGTGATATAATATAATACAAATAGTTAAGTCACATTTCATACTCATAGGGTGTGTACTTTTTAATCAGATTAAACATTCCTGACTGCGCCCAAAGTTTACGACTACTAGCCCTAAAATTGTCTCTCAGCATCATTTTCATTAGAATTGCATTTTGTGGATTATTATGAGCTGATGTAACTGGACTAAACAGAATATTACTAGACTTGGGCTTCAGACAAATGCAAATGGCCATAAATGGTCAATGTGCAGTATCTCAGTTTCAAGTTAAGTCAGTTTGATGTTGGTTTAAATGACAAATATAGAAGTTCACAAGTTCACTTTTACCAGATGCAGCTTGTAGTGCTGATTTGTTCTGGCCGTCAGTTGAGGGTGTCGCTTTACTGATCTCACATGCAACTTCACTATAAGCTTAGACGTGTTAGATAAAGTTTATTCCCCCCCCCAACTCTATTCTTAGCCCTTGGATGTCCTTTCTCATCAAGCACCCATCACAATCATTAGGGATGGGGACCCATTTACGATCATTAGGGTTATTTGCAAGTGGGTCAGCTATCTCTATCCATTTTAACAACTTAATCCAATGTAATTTGAAGCAATATCAATACTATTTTTATCGAGTTTTGAAGAGGAAATGGTGAGTGCATATGCACAAAGGTAAACACTCGGGTGCATATCACTTGGTAAACGAGCACTTATAATTTGTTATTGATCCATGTTAGCTAATTGGATTAACTCGTTAGCCTAGCTTAGCTTCAAGCTGGCAATGTGAGTTCTATCCTCAACATGCTCAATGTGGCGCCAACTGAAACCTGAGAAACTGCCCTTGGTTAGATTCAACCAATAGTCGAAAACTGGGACAATACACAACTGCGATTCGACATGTATCACGATACCTTGTTTAAGATCAGATATGTATCATGACACTTGCATGTGCTCTCATCCGCTTTGCGTCAGCCATCTTTTTCATGACAAGATGGTCAAACACCTGGCACACAGACAATTTACAGTTGGCAGTATCAAGTATGGTGCAATGGATGAAAACATTTACACCATACATTCCACTTTTAAATTAGTTTTTGGTTTAACAATTAAAAATTGTGATCCACCTATGCATCGTCCCAATACCATGACTACTAGGCCCCGTAATAGTCCTGAAGGAGTGTTTCATAACACATCCTAGATATTATGCATAAACCATCAGTCAGAAATCAACTTATAACTCGTTACTGAATATGTCTTGATACAAAGATATATATTTACCTGGCCAGTACGGCTCAACGCTAACACCTGCAGCCTTCAGGATAGTGGTGATCTTCTCTGACTGAAAAGCACAATAGATATGGTTGACTCAAGATTGATAATGTCTACACTCACAGCACGATAGCATTTCAACAAATAAAAATAAGCATTGCAGTTTCAAACTTTCGCAAAGTCGTTATCAGATATGTGCTTCTAACTCACTGACTACCTGTTTATCGTGCCAATCCGTCCGTCACGCCACAAATAAACAGAACTTTTCACGTGTTGACAATCGTACTTACAGTGATCGCTACTTGGTCGTCGGCGAGGACAAGAGCGGCATAAACACAGGCAAGTTCGTCTTTAGAAGCCATTGTAAATTTTTGTCGTGTTTTCTGTAACGGATGCTTATTGTAAAGAGTGCAAGTCGCCGGATTGGCCTTAGCTCACAGAGAACCGTGCACTTTCACAATGTGATGGCGCTGGAAAGGAAGTTGCCGACGTGTGGTGCAATAACTTCCGCCTTTACGACATTAATCTTTATCACAGAAAAGAATGATAATTAACAAATTATATACCTATTTGGCAAATCTGGTCCCTAAAATCCCAAATGTTATTTGTGTGATAATTCTGCAAAAAATGGTGAAGTCGTAATTGGTCTTCAGATCACTGTACGACATCAACATGGCGACTTGCATCGTGTACGTGGTGCTATCTTTTTGTGCTGTCTTCGGTGCCGTTGTAGCAGATTCAGAGCATGGTGAAGAGGCTCACAGTTACTCGGCGGAAGCATTTAATGAAAACGTCATTAAAAACAAACATTTTGTGATGTTTTATGCACCTTGGTAAGTTATCTTTGCGGTTCGAATATGTCGCCGATCAATATAGGATGGCTAGGTAAACACATTGAATTACTGTGTCAGATGTCATCTTTGCTCAGATAAATTGTTTTTATTTTTTACATGAATCATGTAGTGCGTCGGCCATATGCCTTGTGTGTAAACAGTGTGTCAAGTGGTCTGTGGTCAGTGTGATGTTGCAAACATTGATACCCGGAATCGCGCATCAGTTTTCTAAAGGGGCGTTACCTATAGGGACACCCTAACACACCCTAACATGGCGAACTCCTCCCAATTTGGAGAAAGAAATCACAAATAAAACTGCTCGAAAACAGCAGTTATTCTGGAAAGACTTCCGACGGTATCCCCCCCTCCAAAATGTTATATGTGTATGCATTGCTGCTCAATCCTTTTAGATCTAGTTCTAGGGGGGATAAGGACGGAAGTTTTACCAATATTCTGTACACTCTGAAAATTTCAACTGTCATTATGTAGCACATTGTTCTTTGCAGCTGTGTAGTACGTGTGGCTCCCGGGATAATGTACTCTCCACAATTCAATTCGCATACCTGTTCTATGCAAGTTATGTTAGCAAGCTGCCACTGTTTTTTTTAAGTATGTCACTTTGAGCTCAAATTTCATACCATAGACATATTCTTAACCCTACAATCTAAACCACATCTTATGGACAAGTACATTACCGGGTAATATTCTCTTCAAGTCCACTTTCAAACCTGATTTAACGAGTCTCACAGAGAATGATATCACTATCAGCATTAGTATCAACGCCACCACACACCCCTTCCCCCATCCCACATCCTACAGTAAGGGGCATGGATGTGCTGGTGAAATTACAGCATGAAAGGGACAAATTAAGTTATTTTTTCTAAATTGTAAATTGTGGAACATGTTTAGCATCTCATTGAGCATCTTCAGAAGGCTCGGAAATCTGATATTTTGGTAGGATATGTTGCACAACACAGAAGTTAATATTGGCATTAAGATTAAGAATTAAAGTTTCTTTTCTTAAAATTCAGTACTCATCATGTTCAAGCTGAGACTTATAAGTTTCTTTTAGGAACTGTCATCTACACTATTTCATTAGGTTCTTTCACATGGAACAAACCATTTTTCCAATCTAACCGTCACACCCTCCTTGTGACTTGAAGGGTAAAGAGTTTACTTTATTCAAAGTGAGTGAGTGAGTGCAATATAACAGCAGTATTACAGCAAGGGACACCAGAAATGGACTTCACATGTTCTACCCATGTGGTACTTTATTCAGATCACATTAATTGGAACTGGTGAGCATCAGTGCTGTGGCATTATTATTTTTTAAATTTCAAGCCCTGCAAATGATGACCTATATATGTTAAATAAATGTGAAATATGTCTTAACAGATGTCATCTGTTTTATCAGAAATTTTCATCAATCAATGTTTATCACAGATGGGACCACATAAAGATACTCACTCCAAAATGACAATCGATTACCTTAGCTTATGAATATGAAGTTAATTCACGTCCAATTTGAAATGATACAAGATGTCATCTGTTTTATCACAACTGTTTCATCAATCAATATATATTACACACAGGTGTGGCCACTGCAAGAGACTCGCTCCGACATGGGATGAACTTGCCAAAATCTATAATGTAGACTCACCAGAAAGGCCTGTTGTTATTGCTAAGGTGGGTTTAACTCTTAAACAACTTCCTCTGGTTGAAGCCAGGTTTGATTTGGTTGGTTGGTTGGTTGGTTTGTTGTTTAACACCGCACTCAGCAATATTCCAGCCATATGACGGCGCTCTGTAAATAATAGAGTCTGGACCAGACAATCCAGTGATTGATATCATGAGCATCGATCCACGCAATTGGGAACGAGCCTGACCACCCGATCCTGTTAGTCGCCTTTTACCACAAGCATGGGTTGCTGAAGACCTATTCTACCCCGGAATCTTCACGGGTTGCCAGGTTTGAATTCCTTCACAGCAACCTGTACTGGTTGCAAGAGGTGACTTAATGGATTGGGTGGTCAAGCTCGGTGACCTGGTTAGTTACGCGCCATGGTACTCCAACGGCATGGATTGTTGCTCACAATATCAACCACTGGATTGTGTGGTCCAGACTTATTACAGACTTTATTTACAGACTGCAGTCATATTGCTGTAATACTGTTGAGTGTGACATTGAACAAACAAACAAAATCATCTACAACTTTTATCATCTTCTGATGTAGCGCCAGTCCAATTTAATTTCTGGTTGTACAGATCCGCCTGTCACTTTTTATTATAAATAAAGAAATACATTTAAAATTTTAATGAAATACTATACCAGGAAATTATTTGGGAATAGCTAACAAGCTACAGGAATTATGTATTGTCTGTACTGGGATACGATGACATGCATCAACCGAGTCAGCAAGCCTGACACCTGATCCCGTTAGTCGCCTCTTACGACAAGCATAGTCGCCTTTTACAACAAACATGGGTTGCTGAAGGTTGCTGAGTAGTTTATTGTCATTTTAACATTTATAAAAGAAAAAATATGAATGCCAACCTTGAACATTAATCCAAATTCACTCACTCACTCAACCCGTCAGAGAAACTTCACGTTTGTTCAGATGATGTATTTTTATTAATGTGTGAAATCATAAACAGTTGATGACATCATATAGTATTGATTTCAGTAATGAAGCATTGTGACATCATTTCAGTTCAACTGACCAGTCTGCATTGGGAATCACTTTCATGCACTTTGACTGAAGAAATCACAGTTGATCTATCTGATCTAAAAATAAACAGTTGTGAGACAGACATGATGTCACATATGGCATATGGTACAGTAGATGACGTCATATGCTTCAGTGATAACTGAACCTCTTGAGTTCACAGAATGTGGAGAAAAGACTAAATTGAAGTTCTGATAAATAGAGATCAAACTGAATATAAAATTAATGAGGTATCCATTTCTCCAAGCTGAATGGCACTCTCATTTTCTTCAAATTTTGGATTCAGAAAAAATTAAGTAGTCATACGAGATGAAACACTCCAGAGAATTCTTGTAACTCAACATTCTCAGATTGTAGCACATTATCAATACTTTGTATACACAACTGCTTTGCAACAAACCACTATTTTCAACCGACGCATGAAGATCCGGGGTAGAATAGGTCTTCAGCAACCCATGCTTGTCGTAAGGGGTGGTCAGCCTCGCTGACTTGATTGATGCATTTCATCAATCCCAATTGCGTGTACTGATGCTTATGATGTTAATCACTGGATTGACAGGTCCAGATTCGATTATTTACAGAACGCCGTCATATAGCTGGAATATTGCTGAGTGCACCGTTAAACAACAAACCAACGAACCAACACTATTTTCAACCAACGAATCATGACCCAGTGTGATTCCAGAGAGAGGGAAACCTCGCTGCTCTGACCATTAAGTGTTTAGATTACATCACAAAAATCGCACAAATAGCAACACTTCTCAAATGTAACTGTCTACTCTACCCTTTAGTGTTTGCAAAAGATTCCTGCATTGAGTAGGGACTTCCAGGGGTTATACACAGACTTGTTTTATCACCTGATTTGAGAATATAAAGCATCACAACTACATCACTTATCGACTGTATGTATTTGCAAGTGATGTATACAAAACAGTGAAGTAATGATGATGATTGTAGCCCACTCCCACTCATTGTCCACTGCAGATGTCATGTCTGTGTGCAGGTTGACTGCACGGAGGAGACTGCAGTGTGTGCTGATCAGGGAGTTACTGGCTATCCAACACTCAAGTTTTTCTATCAGTCTTCTACAGACTTTTCACGCTACAAAGGTCCAAGGGACTTAGACAGTCTCAAAGCTTTTGTGGAGGAACAGTTCAGTCAGGTAGGTTTTTATTGATGTAATTTTTGTATTATTTTATATGTACTTTCAGAGATTAATTTTATGTGATACAGGTCTTCATTTAGACAGGTATTGGTTCTCTAGTCTTTGTGTACAGATGTCTGTTAGAGACTTCAACCACCAAATATGTCGCCTTCCTGTATACAGTTTCCTGCATAAAGTTCCCTGCGACGAGTGTAAATGCGACGTCTACCATCCGCACGGGGAAGCATAAAATGTGACTTGTCACTAAACCAAGCTTGTCTCCATCGCATCGCAGTTGTGTCCATGCTCTGTGACCTTGACGCCATACACATCGCCGCTGACGATGCAGGTCCGTCAAAATGAGACCTCAGACTTGTCGTCTTGCGTGAATACCTTTGGCGAGTAAGCGGTTCCTCACTGTCTGGGCTGATATCCTACGCAATCCTGGTATTGCCTTAGTTTTAGATGTGGCTGTGATGGTTCTTTCACATAAGTGGTGTAGCTGTATGAATCTGTCCTGTGCTCTAGTAGTGATATGCAGACAGCTGGATCTGCTAAGGTCACATGTTGTCCTGTAGGTCTTATAGCGGTTCCACAGACTTGTAATGGTGCTTGGTGCTGTATGAAAACCCTGGCTACAGCTATGATTCTCCTGTTTTTGCTGTTCACTTGTAAGCAAATGAAAACCCAACGTTTCCATCTTTTCTCAAAATTTCAAATGTCAGATATTTATGATTTTGCTAATTTTGCATTTCTATTTTTGCCCAGTACAACTGCAATAACATTTTGCTTGTGAACAATCAGTATCTGTTAATCAAAGGAACAAATTCATGACTTCATTTCTAATAATATCATGGGGGCACGGATGGCCCAGTCGTCTAAGACGCCGCGATTCGTTGTGCAGAGTTGCATCCCTTGGGCACGCCTGAAACCTATGAATGTGGGTTCGAATCCCGGTTGGCCCCGATTATGTTTCTAGGTTCATTTGCACCATACCCGTGCTCATGGGTTTCACCAAAGTGGTAAACGTCTTAGACCTGCATCACTTCGGGCTTTCCTCCCACATTAAGCTGACACGTCGTGATATAACTGAAATACTGTTAAAAGTGGCGTTAAACCCAACTCACCGTTGAATACCGTTAAACACAACTCACACTGATAATGTCATTGTTACTCAGGGGGAGGAGAGTGACCCGAAGCCTCCTGAGCCTCTCCGGACACTGGTCGAGCTGACTGAGGGCACATTCCTTGACCACATCAAACATGGCCAGCACTTTGTCAAATTCTACGCCCCCTGGTGTGGTCACTGTCAGCGTCTTGCACCCACATGGGAGGACCTGGCCAAGAGTTTCCAATACAACGAGGAAGTCAGCATAGCAAAGGTAGGTGCTCGGTTCAGACGTGTCACAGCGGCACTGTATATAATCAATTCTGGGCCAGAGAAACCAGTGGACCATATCATTACAAATATGCAGCCTGGTTACATGAAAAGCTATCAGAAACATGGCACAGACAGCTAAATAACAACAGCTTGTAAACAATGAAATCTGAGCCAGCCAAACCAGTGGACCGTATTATTACAAATATGCAGCCATCAGCTTACATGTCAAGCTATCAGAAACATGGCAGCTATCTTCTCATCACAGGTTTTAATCACACAATCTTCCTGATTGCGGTGGGGGCACAGGTGGCCCAGTCGTCTAAGGCGCCGCAATTCGCTGTGCAGAGTTGCGTCCCTTGGGCACGCCAGAAACCTATGATTGTGGGTTCGAATCCCGGTTCGCCCCAATTATGTTTCTAGGTTTGTCAGCAATATACCCGTGCTCGTGGGTTTCACCGAAGTGGTAAACGTCTTAGACCTGCATCACTTCGGGCTTTCCTCCCACATTAAGCTGACACGCCGTGATATAACTGGAATACTGTTAAAAGTGGCGTTAAACCCAACTCACTCACTCACTCACTCACTCCTGATTGCGGTCGTTTTATCAGTTTCATAGAGTGCCAACTACCCATTACCCTTGTCGCTTTCTGCTCCCCAAAATGATGACACTAACGTACATGCAATTGAACTCACTACTTACTGTAAACATGTGTCATGGTTTGAATAATTTAAAAATCAGTAATCATTGTAATGGCTCTGGCGACAATAGATATGATCAGTAATTCAGGTGAATTGATGTCATGACTTTTTTGTGAACCATGGCAGCCATATTGTATTTGGCTATTAATCTATTTATGGCCATTATAAACTACTGATTATGTATCCAGGTGAACTACAGTATCATTTCTGTTATGTGTTGGCTATAAGGACAAATCAGTGCTACCATGGTCATTTTGAGCAAATCTGTAAGCCAGAAATGTGTGAATTATAAATTAGGCTGATTTTAAAATTTTTACTCAGATACCAAACTGAACTGGAATATAAGCTTTGAATTATGTATTGACTCTTCAGTTGAATGTGCTGGTTGAGCTGCAAAATATACTAACTAATAGAGCTTTCTGGATTCTGTTACAGATAGACTGCACAGCCACTGGTTCGGTGTGTGACTCCTTCTCTGTGCGGGGCTACCCCACCCTGATGTGGATGAAGGATGGGCAGAAGGTAAAGTCTCATTGATGGAAACAAGATAGAACAACTCCAGTCTCCAGTAAAATATGCCTTGTGAAAAATATACCTTTAAGTTCAAATAGCAGTACATCAGTTCTATAACTAAGATGAATTGTTACCATGGTTACAAACAAAACAAGTCAAGTAGAGCTGTGTCATTTCAAGAGGTTGATTGGAAACTTTAATGGTCGTAAATCTGTTAATTGTTTACAAGGGGGCTTGATGCACCCTCAAACTTTGGAATTAGGTCGTAATAAATTATTGATTTATAGTCTCTGTCTGTCTGACCGCCAAACACTCCACCTGACATCATTATATTCTCCCCATGTACCGACTAATGAAGAATGTGTGTGTTGTCTCCTTTCCTTACTGATGAAATACACCATATACATAGTCCTACCATACAGTCATGTAGTAGTACATTCACTGGGTGGCAGTTGGCCCTGGTGGTAATGTCCCAGGTGGTAATTGTCCTGTGTGGTAATTGTCCCATGTGGTAAATGTCCTAGGTTGTAATTGTCCTGATGGCAGTTGTCCTGGGTGGTAATGGTCCCATTTGGTGAATGTCCTAGGGGGTAATTGTCCTATGTGGTAAATGTCCTTTGGTGGTAATTGTCTCATTTGGTAAATGTCCTGGGTGGTAATTGTCCCATTTGGTAAATGTCCTAGGTGGTAATTTTATCATTTGGTAAATGTCCTGGGTGGTAATTGTCCCATTTGGTAAATGTCCTTTGGTGGTAATTGTCTCATTTGGTAAATGTCCTTTGGTGGTAATTGTCCCATTTGGTAAATGTCCTAGGTGGTAATTGTACTAATAGCACGTATAGTGATGTAACAGATTTCAGCATTTCACTCTGCATGCCTTTGTTGAGGTTGCTATATAGAACAGCACTGAACCTCTTTTCAAGTCTTGCCAAGTGTTCATGTGGGCAGTTGTGTTTATCTTGACTAGGTTGACCAGTACCAGGGAGGTCGCAACCTGGATGAACTGAAACAATATGTGTCGAGGATGCTTTCTCGTGATCAGTCTGAACAACTCAGGACGGACGAGATGATCGTGGAGGGCAGTCAGGATGATGAACCAGAGGTCAGGGGTCAAATGTCAAGTCCTTTTCTCACAGAATGATTAAAATACAAATCATTTCGTGTCATTTTCTTTATGTCCACAAGATCAAATAGAAATAAACATTAGTACCATAACATTGAAAGTGAGCTAAGGGACAAACATTAAAGTGTAAAAAACGTCATGTGTCAAAGTATTGAAATATGTCGGCAAGATGTGTTTGTTATTTGCAGGCTGAAGTGCTTGACCTAACTGCTGATGATTTTGATGAGGTTTTGGCTGATGGAATGGTATTTGTCAAGTTCTTTGCACCATGGTTAGTAGGAAGTTTTCATGGCCTCTTAAAACAATGCATTGCATCTCACAGGGAATACAATGTTTCTCAAAGGATGATAGTATCATTCTTATCCTTTCATGGAAAGGTAGTGAATTATTAGCATTTGGTGGTTCAGGACTGCTTTACTGCTTAAACAACTTTGCTGCACATCATGGACGAACCTCACAACTTTCTGGCATCCCCTGTTTGGGGGACTGTAACATTTGGCTCACATGGTTGTAAATAAAGTGAGTTTATATAATAAGGATAACACCTGGTCTGGATGATCAATTAAAACATCATACAGTGTAAACAGTATAGTTGATGTCATGACATGTTTCTAGCATGGTACCAGCTGATTTGAAAGAAAAATAATTCACCAACTTGAAATGCTGTTTCATCTTTTTGAGAGTTCACTCATTCGGTTCTGATGTCTTGCATATCTAAAATGTATTTTTGTTCATATGACCTGGGGACCCGTGAAGATCAGAGATTAGAATAGGTCTTCAGCATCCCATGCTTGCCATATTAGGCGACTATGCTTGTCATTAGAGGCGAATAACTTGATTGTGTTGTCAGTCTCGCCATCATGGTTGATAGCATGTCCCATACCCCAACTGTGTAGATCGTGCTCATCATGTCAATCACTGGATTGTCTGGTCCAGACTTGATTATTTACAGATCGCCGTCATATAGTTGGAATATTGCTGAGTGCAGCGTTTAACAACAAACAAACAAACAAACATGACCTGGGTAGTGTCTACTCCCTTTTTTCAAAATCCTGGCTCTGCCCAGCATCACCCACCATCACTCACCATCACTCACCATCACCCACCCACCATCACCCACCCACCATCACTCACCATCACCCACCATCACTCACCATCACCCACCATCACTCACCATCACCCACCATCACCCACCATCACTCACCATCACTCACCATCACTCACCATCACCCACCATCACCCACCATCACCCACCATCACTCACCATCACTCACCATCACTCACCATCACTCACCATCACCCACTATCACTCACCATCACCCACCATCACCCACCATCACCCACTATCACTCACCATCACCCACCATCACTCACCATCACCCACCATCACTCACCATCACTCACCATCACCCACCATCACTCACCATCACCCACCATCACCCACCATCACTCACCATCAACCACCATCACCCACCATCACTCACTACACCCACCATCACCCACCATCACTCACCATCACTCACCATCACCCACCATCACTCACCATCACCCACCATCACCCACCATCACTCACCATCACTCACCATCACCCACCATCAACCACCATCACCCATCACTCACCATCAACCACCATCACCCACCATCACCCACCATCACTCACCATCACTCACCATCACCCACCATCACTCACCATCACCCACCATCACCCACCATCACCCACCATCACTCACCATCACCCACCATCACTCACCATCACTCACCATCACCCACCATCACCCACCATCACCCACCATCACTCACCATCACCCACCATCACCCACCATCACCCACCATCACTCACCAGCTGTCTTGTTGTCCCACAGGTGTGGACATTGTAAGAGGCTTGCACCAGTATGGGAAGAACTCTCTAAGAAGTTCCTTGACGTTGAAGATGTCCATATTGCTAAGGTGGATTGCACTGTACAAGGGGATCTGTGCAAGAAACATGAGGTATTGTCAGTTTGTATTCAAGTGATGTACCTCCATGTCAAAGTTTATGTTGAATGTTTATGTCACTATAAGTATTTCCAGCTGTACCACTGACAAACCAGTGGTCGATATTATGAGCAACCCCCCATACCATCAGGGTGCCTTTTGTTGAGAATACATGGTATAGCTGTCATCACTTCCTTTTCAGATGCATGACATGGATACATGTCCAAGCTTATAATCTTTTTTTCATATTATTTTATTTTCATAGTTTTAAGGATTTACCCTAATTATGTTGATCACAAATATCTTCTCTCTGGTCCCTTGTTGGGATTCTGAGTTAGGTCCACATCAACCAATGCTGATCGTAAGATGCAACCAAAAGGATTGTGTTGTCAGTCTCGCCATCATGGTTGATAGCATGTCCCATACCCCAACTGTGTGGATCGTTGTTCACAATATCGATCACTGGATCGTCAGGTACAAGCAGCCATCATATAGCAGGAATATTGCTGTGTGTGGCCTTAAATGACAAACAAACATCTAATATGCAGATAATCTGTTGTGATAAAACAGAATTTGAATAGAGGCAGCAGCATGATCAATAAGCTTGAAGATTTGACTTGACCTTTTGTTTTCAAGATTCTGACCATCAAAAGATGAAATGGGATCTTTTCATTTTGATATCTTTGCCCTAATCTTCACTGATAGTTATTTATTGTGATCTACTTTGTTTGTTTGTAGGTCCGAGGCTATCCAACACTGATCTTATTCAACAACGGTGTGAAGATCAGTGAATATAATGGTGCCAGAGATATGGAGTCCCTCTACTCATTTGTTGATCAAAATAAAATAAAGAGGGACGAGTTGTAGACACGCCTAAAACTCTGTACAAGTTTAACTTGTGTACCTTACAAGGTGTCAGGTAATATCTGTGCAAAAGATGCTACTTTGATGTGTGGAAGAAGTTATTAATGATATAGTAAATTCTTTTAGCACATATCTGGATTTTTTTAAGATGGGTAATGTCGATGTAAGTAGTATCAGGGGTATATTTGATAACTCCCTGCTCTACATAACACAGATAATGGCTAAATAAGTAATTGAAATGCAGTGACCATCTGTAAGTCTGGATGCTGTGAGTCTAGAAACCAGCCAGTCTTTGTCACTGATTCTTAAATTTAGTACCGGTAGTTGTTAATCCAGATGATTTTTTCTGAGAATGGTGCCGTCCAGATAAATAAGGTTTCATTGTATCTACCAGACAGCGAAATATATCCTTTAAAGTTAGGTTGTAGGTCCAATGAATATGGAAAATAACAGTGGTTCTGGTTTATGACAGACTATGAAATGGTCGTCATGCCAATGCCCAGGTTGATTTCCCCACAGGGGTACACTGTGTGGAGCCCATCCCCCACTGTGATATTGCTGGACTATAGCTGAAGGTGGTGTAAAACACTCTTGCTCTGACATACAACTGATGTCACTGACTTGGTGCCACTGGCTCGGATCAAGTTGATCTGAGCAGGTGTTTGTCAGTCTGGAAGATCTAGTATATTCTAAATATTTGAATAATGTAATCTCATAATAGTATATTTACAAGGATGAAACAATGAACAGAATTAATATTTTCATATGTAGACCCAAGGTTTGGCATTTCCTACACCTTTTTTTGGTATGGATGCATCAAGCTACTGAAGTTGGTATGGATGCATCAATGCTACTGAAGTTGGTATGGATGCATCAATGCTTCTGAAGTTGGTATGGATGCATCAACGCTACTGAAGCTGGTATGGATGCATCAACGCTACTGAAGTTGGAATGGATGCATCAACGCTTCTGAAGTTGGTATGGATGCATCAATGCTACTGAAGTTGGTATGGATGCATCAATGCTACTGAAGTTGGTATGGATGCATTAACGCTACTGAAGTTGGTATGGATGCATCAACGCTACTGAAGTTGGTATGGATGCATCAACACCCTTCCTCTTGGTATGAATGCATTGACACCCCGTTGTTGGT
Source organism: Haliotis cracherodii (assembly GCF_022045235.1). Classification (NCBI taxonomy): domain Eukaryota; kingdom Metazoa; phylum Mollusca; class Gastropoda; order Lepetellida; family Haliotidae; genus Haliotis; species Haliotis cracherodii. Next base: position 13,876,476 of record NW_027266264.1, read on the forward strand.
ATGGATGCATCAACACCCCTCCTTGGTATGAATGCATCAACACCCCTCATGTTTGTATGGATGCATCAACACCCCTCATGTTGGTATGGATGCATTGACACCCTGACGTTGGTATGGAAACTTGTACACCCCTCCTTGGTATGAATGCATTGACACCCTGTTGTTGGTATGGATGCACCTACGTCCCTTCTGTTGGTATAATAAATGACTGGTTCCTTAGGAATTTCTATTTTCTCACTTGCATTATGGAGTTGCTGCTTCCATATTTTACTTCTGTGGAATGAAATTAAGATTTGAAGAACAGTCCTTTCATTTCCCTGTTTAATCTGTCAGACTTCAGTGGTAAATCCAGATCAATGTAAGTACCTCTTCAACTTGTCATTCAAACACTCAAAACAGGAAGTTCATTTGATACTTTTTTACATTTTTCAAGAATTTTCATGAAGAAAATAATCATTACACATATTTAGTCACGTTCTATATAGTAAAAAGAAAAAGTTATCCATATATTGTGCTTGTGCTGCATAAACAACCTGCAACCCCAGTGATTATGTATCATTTTAATAAGAATATTCGGGGCGGTCGGGTGGCCTAGTGGTTAAAGCGTTCGCTCGTCACGCTGAAGACCCGGGTTCGTGTCCCGACATAGGTACAATGTGTGAAGCCCATTTCTGGTGTCCCCCTCCGTGATATTGCTGGAATATTGCTAAAAGCGGCGTCAAACCATACTCCCTCCCCCCTCCCCGATAAGAGTATTCTGATGATGGCATGAACAGTGCTTGTAAAAGATGCAGATGCAAGTATATACAGTGCAATTAATGCTTCCTTACAGCAGACCCTGTATTGTTCCGGCAAGTGCCTGCATAGCAATCTCCTCTCTTTAGCCACAAGCCACTACACATGTACATAGACACTGCTCATTGACCCGCTCTCATGCTGTGTTGTATTCATAATGACTTAATCACATCTAAGACAGATTGATGAACTTGAGATCAATAAATGTAAGTCTAATGTTTGCTTGGCATGGTCACAGTGTCAGTTCTAGGCATTGTTGATTCGAGGCAGTGTCTAGTATAGGCAGAAAGTGTGAAGTCAAGGCAGTGTCAGAGAAGGCAGTGAAATGTCTAGACAGTGTCAATTCAAGGCAGTGTCAATTCAAGGCAGTGTCTATTCTAGACAGTGTCAGCCTACTCAGTGTCCACTGTGGGATTTTCGTGATAGGATTATGTTAAATCTTGACATACAATTATCTATTTCATTGTACATGTTTGTGTATAACATGCATTTGTTCATATAAAATCCACTTTCACAATTTTCTGTTTCTAAAATGATGGTTGTCATGAAATTAACAAAACTTGAAATATGTGTTTTTCTATCGGATCATGCTGATATGGCTGGAATAATATCAAAAACTCAACCGACACCCTGTGCTACAGCCATCAATGCCTCTGTCTTTTGGTAACCAGTTGTGCTGGCATGTTTCCGTGGACTTCAGCGGTTGATGTGTGTGAGGAATCACTGTTTGACAGCAACACTGAGAGAATGTTATTGTCTTCTCTATGCAAATATGAAATGTCTTGTAGTTTGTAGATGTCACAGGACAACAGTCTGGGTGCTGGTGGAGCTATAGAACCTCACTGAGGTATGTCAGATAGATACTTGGCATAGGTGGCTCTGTGCCACAGGCTTCAGAGAGTTGTCCTTCAGTTTGCCAGGACCATCTGATTCCCAGATTCTCACAGTATGGTGCTTGTCAGCTCTGTAGGGGGCCCAGGTGGCCCAGTCGTCTAAGGCGTTGGATTCGCTGTGCAGAGTTGCGTCCCTTGGGCATGCCAGAAACCTATGATTGTGGGTTCGAATCCTGGTTCACCCTGATTATGTTTCTAGGTTTGTCAACACCATACCCGTGCTTGTTGGTTTCACCGAAGTGGTAAGCATCTGAGACCTGCATCACTTCGGGCTTTCCTCCCACATTAAGCTGACACGCCGTGATATATCTAGTACACTGTTAAAAGCGGCATTAAACCCAACTCACTCACTCACTGACCTGATCGTATCATGCCATGTCACCTGCGACATCAGTGTTCCGTGGCCTCAGTAACTTGGAAAAACTGTCGATCAGGTGTCTTGCTTTAGCAAATCAGTTCCTGCTTCATTAGTTCATTGTTTGATAAATGTGTGGTCAAACCACTTCATATGATATACTGTATACGATGTAATAAGCGCCCCGCTCTAATAAGCGCCCACGGCAATATTTGCTAATATACTGGCTAGTGAACAATCCCAATTAGCACCACTTTTGATCGACAAATGTACACAAGGCTATTTATTCGAGCATAATACATTTGTTATATGCACCCTTAGTTATGGGCAATGAAATTCTGGAAAAATATATCTGTCGTTTATAAACATTTCAGCATAAACCATGAAATTTACGCTCTTTGAACTCAAATATATATAGTCTAAAAAGAACCCCCTATTTCTAATTTTGAGAGCACCCTGGGCGCTTATTATGTTGAATACGGTAAAACATATTTGGCATATGTCGAGACAGGCTGCAGAAAAAGCTGCCTAAAGTTTTCTGCTTCAACTTGAATGCAGTATTTTCTTCCTTAGGACTTCACAAAGTGATTTGGTTTGTTTTGATTTACATATCATTAGTTTCAATACTTCAAGATACGTTAATGTTATTTTGGACATATATTATTTCACAGAACTGACTCGGTGATTTGTATTGTTGATGAGCACGGCCATTTTGTTATGCTACATTGTGGCTTGGAACTGAAGCACATAATGTAGGTTTGTGGACAATGGGGTACAGTTGATGATAAGAACCATTGAAACACTATACATTAAAATGTTTCAGCCACAGATATTTTCAGTTTAAACACATCTGGGGTTGATGTAAAATAAACATAAAAACCTGAAAACCAAGGTAATTTTTTATATGAGTTACAATGGTTACTTACTTACAATTACTTTTAATAATGATCTCGCATTTGAGCCGATGAACAAATAAAAGTATTTTGGTGATAGACTCATGACAACTACTTACATATGTGAACATTTACTTTAATTATTTTTATAGGTATTTGGGTAGTCTTTAATAGAACCACACATTTATGCAAATATACTATGTTTCTTCGACCTATTTCATTCAGAATTTGGAAAACATAACCTTCTCTGAATGCAGTGGAATGAAAACATCCACATATGCATTGCATGCAGACATAGCTTCATATTTATTTCATAACTGTAAATGACCTTAATATTAATATATATATACATATTGTATATCATCATGTAAATGTCTCAACACATTCAGTATTCATTTCCCAGATTTAACAAGCATAATATGGAAATTGCAAAAAGAAAGGTGATGGTACACACTCCCAGTTAACGTGGGTTCAGGGTAGCCCCGTGGTGTAACACTGTATTCCGGTGTGCAGAGTTACGTGTTGATCTGCTGTTTGTGGGTTGAAAATTCTACATACGCCACAATTACATTTAGTTGGTCAGCACCAAACCTGAGAACGTCATGTCGTTTTCCTTCTGTTACACTTATCATGTACCCGAGTTTAACTTCAAAGCTTGATAGGGCATGGGTGGCCCTTTGTCTGAGGCATCGTGATTTGTTGTGCAGAGTTATGTCCCTTTGGCTTGCCAGAATGCTTTGAAGGTGTGTTGGAATTGTCCGTTTTGCTGTCATATAGTTGAAATTTGGCTGTGTTCAGCATTCCACAACAAACAAACAAATGCTATAGAGTAAGACAGGTAACAAAGACATATTTTATGAATTGATGTAGAACATATCTCAAATGGGTTATGGTCCTATTTTCAGTCCATAGTCCTTTGCACTTTATAACACTTGTTGCGCAAAGACTTCATTGTATTCAACATACAGATGTGTCGAGTGTATGGTGGTGATGAACCAGATACTGTTGTATTCCAAGCTAGTCACAAAATGGCTCCTCATGAAGATTCACTCCAGCCTCATCACCAACTATCAATCATTCTGGAGCAGCTATTCTGTTGTAAACTCTAGTGGGTAATAGTGCAGCTGGTGTGGGCATACTTTGTCCATTTCAGACTCTTCAGATCATACAGATGTTGACTGTAGAAATCATCATACACAGTTGTGTGACATCCATATAGGACATGTGTGTTTGACATTGTGAGAGGTTTGAATGCTTACATGTTGTAACAGTCATTTGGTGGGAGTTATGGAGTCATCTTTGATTGTTTACTAATATCTGTATCAAGAACTGTAATGTTATAATTCTAGAGGATATGATGTTGAGACATGCAAATGTCAAAACCTGTACAGTAGTATGTTTAACTAGGATGCAACAGTATAAGAACCTTTTTTGGCCCACGAGATCTGTATTATTTGGAATATAACAAAGACTTTCGGAAAGTGACATGATAGCTATTAGATGTGTTCATGTGAAACAATGTTAGACTTTGTTCATGTCAACATGGGGCAGTCGGGTAGCCTAGTGGTTAAAGCGTTCGCTCGTCACGCCGAAGACCTGGGTTCAATTCCCGACATGGGTACAATGTGTGAAGCCAATTTCTGGTGTCCCCCCGCCGTGATATTACTGGAATATTGCTACAAGCGGCGTAAGCTCAAACTCACTCATGTCAACATGCATGTGTTCCAATACCACCAAATGTTGACTTAACATAACTGTGAAGAAAAAAGAGGTTCAGGGGCTTTCAGGAAATGTTTTCTAAAATTCCAACAAGATCAAATTTTTATACCAAGCAGAACTTTAAGAAATATAGGCCTTTTTATTTGTTTACCATGTCTGATCATGTCCCAAACTTGAAAATGATAGAAAAATGCTTCTAGTTGTCATATGAACATGTCCAATAACATTCAACTGTAAGTATGTTGCAACTTTCACTTTTTCTTTTCCAGTGTGCCAAAAAGAGGTCTTATAATTCTATATCATACCTTGTATTTCCTACATGTCCCATGTCCTCATGGTCAGACAATGTCTATCCCATCTTCCCGAGAGTTAACTGACTATAAAAGTCCAGTTTCCACCCTTCCTGAACTAGGCTGGTATTATGGAGTTACATTTTGGCTGGACTGACGAGTCTACGCATAGTCGAGCCCAGTAATTCGAGCCTAGTTTGGCAAGGGTGGAAACTAGACTTTTAAAGTCAGTTAACCCTCTTGCCTCGGGAAGATGTGTCTATCCACAGTACATTGTTTAGGCTATGCATGGACAGTCAGGAATTTCTTTCACACGGTGTGATAGTTTAAAGTAGCCCGTTTTATCCAGGTGTGCTGTGGTCCTATTGTCAACTTGTTTAATGTAATATTGGAAGCTGTTTTGAACTCCAACCACATATGATGCGGGTAATTCATTGTGAGAGGGGTGATTCAGGATCAGTGCTTGTGTGTGCGTCACCTTTTCTGTGATGATTGATGTGATTCATCAGTAGATTTGAGGACAGTCATATATAAAGGAATAAATATATTTACAAAATGTATCCATTAGTGTTTGTTTTATTTTAGTTAGCTACGTCATAAGTAGAAACATAAAAACGTTACCAGATATGAGATGAACTTGCAAACTAATGCATTTGTTTTCCTTTTAAAGATTACAACATCCCCCAAAATGGTAAACAATGAATATTCCAAATGGCTGCAGTCCCATCAGAACCTCTAAACAGAAGTTGTATGGAACTTACCACCCTACATTAAAGTCGAGGCTTCTAGTCTAAATGTTTTATGCACCATTCATATATCTGTACTATTTTAATACTGGGCCACAAACGTATGACAATGGCACCCCAAAACAAAAGTGTACAGAAAGGCTCATTAAAGCTGTTCTTGCCAAGCTAACTGTGAAATTTGCAAAATAAGTGTGTACCATGTTCAGTGTAAATGTACACCACACGCAACTGATCTGCGTAAGTTACTTCATGTCAACACATAGTTTATAATCTAACTAATGAGCATTTATGTGCTGTTGCATTTAGAGACAATCTTCTCATAATTTAATGTAAAGTAACTAGTTACATGTATCCCGAAGGAGAAATGAAGGGTAGACATGTTTCGTGGACAACACAACTTGCATAGTCTTACAATATATAAGTAATAAACTGATAAATCAAAAGGGTAAGACATGTTCTTACTTTAGGTTTATATTTTTTTTTGGAGAGAAGCTGTTATTCAAAAATATAGATATGGCGAGAGTGAAAAGGTACATAAACTTTTTTTTATGTAATCGTGTTGGTTACTACGGCCCAGTATTAAAATATTCCTCATATGTGAAGGGTGACATTGATCTGTGACCTTTCCCAAACATTTTTAAAGCAGGGCACAACCAAGAGAAGATACAAAACTAAGGATACTAAAGCAGCCAGTCTTTCTGAGGATGTGTAATGACAAAGAATTTAATGAATGTGACCTTTGACTTCATAACATATGCCCAAATTTCCAGGGTGAGGTAGAAGGTAGTATACCGTATTTGACGTAATAAGCGCCCCGCTCTAATAAGCGCCCACAGTGATATTTGCTAATATATTGGCAAGTGAACAATCCCAATTAGCATCCCTTCCGATTGATCAATGTACACAAGACTTATTTCTTCGTGTATAATACGCACTCGTGTGTTATATGCACCCTTAATTATGGGCAATTAAATTCTGGAAAAATATATCTGTCGTAAATAAACAGTTCAGACCGTCAGCATAAACCATGAAATTTATCTTTCAACTCTGTTTTTTTCCACCAAAATAATATTCTAATAAGAGCCCCCTGTTTCTAATTTTGAGAGCGCCCTGTGCGCTTATTATGTCGAATACGGTATCCTCTTATGTCCATTGGGGGACCTAGGATGGTCAAGTCATCTAAGGTGCTAGAATTAACTGTGGTATGCCTTAACCCTACGATCGTGGGTTTCAATCCTGGGTCACCCTGATAATGTGTCTTGGTTTGCCAGCACTCTTGCTCTCACTTTTTGTGCAGTCAAATTCTGACAAGAACCCTGACAACAGTCCAAAGAGAGAGTTAAGTTCTAGTTACACTTTATTCTGTCCAGGAGCCCAATATATTACGCTGAAAACCATTCAAAATGTTGCCGATAGATGAGTTCAGGCAGGAAGAGTCAAGAGTGTGTCACAGACTGCTAAAGCAATCCCTTATCATATTCTGTTGAATGAAAACCTTTAATAACAAAGAGAAGTGATATGTGTGATATTTTATTAAATAACTAGTGATTTAGGTTGGAAGGTTTCCTTCCCATATATTGACACATTACATTACATGACAGCAGGATATTTTCATATTGGACGGAGAAAGCAATAATAAAACACAACAAGCATAACACTGTACACTTCACTGCAGTGGCCGCATGTGCTCATGAACCTGAACATGTACACGGGTACCTGCAGCTTTGATTGAACTGCATGTAGACACACACTTTTTACCATGAACAAGAAATCACAGAAGCATTGGCAGGAGTGCCAGATCTTGTGGATCATCCTCCTCCTTTGAAATACTCCTGCATGAGTATATCGGTATGACAGACCAAATTAATTTCATATTTTATGCAAAATACTACAGAGTTTGAGGGTTAAATCTCTAAGAAATCATAACAGTGAACAACAAGGGCAAAAGTGAGCGTGGCTCAGTAATACCCCCGACCCGCCTAGTGTGTCAGTAGTTTCAAATTAAATAATGGATAGGGTTAGGGTTTGAAAATTAATAAAAACAATTTTTTTCTTTTGACTGCACCCCTCCATATGACACAGATTATATGTACTAAGTTTGAGATGAATCCACTAAATAGTTTAAGAGAAATCGTGTGGACAAAGTTTTCGGACGGACCGACGGACGGAACCTTGGTATAACTATATACCCCCGACCTAAAAGGTTGTGGGTATAATTATTACAAACTATAGGGCAGGGTTATCTCTTAAACAAAGATATGCAACCACTTTGTCTGACATGTCTGGCCCAGTCTTCAAAACCAGCAATAGCATTGAATTAAGTTGAGATTGTGGTCATTAACAGGAATTGGTTTCTGAGTCACCTCAAAAGCGGTGCCATGACATATGAGCAGATGGAAGAAACCTGCTACAGAATTATTGAGATTCAAAACTGATCACAGTTGATACACAGTATGAGCGATGTCACATTTGGCTGCAAGTTGCAGCAAATATTGCAGAAACATATACTTTCATACTTGTCATGAAGGTATGTACTTGCAGAATATTGTTTGAATTAAATTAATACCCACTGTTTGGACTTCAATTTTAAACAAAAAGTGTAAAAAAATTGTTAACTTCAGTTTTCTCATTTGAAACAATGGATTTTGCATCATATATATATCACATATATAACAATATCATGTCACTTAAACTGTACATAGTAGGATTTTGACCATGGCCTTGACCTTGACCTAGACCTTGACATGACAGAGAGGGCAAGTGGACTTCTGGCTGATCTCCGTCTGTATGGCTCTGTGTTTGCAGCTGCTACACAGCCAGTACTCGTACTCCATGATAGGTCGACCTGTCACAATGCAGGTGGGGAACTTGGTGTCACAACTCGGACAGGAGGTCGACCTGACAAGATAAATATATTGAATTACAAATATAAACTTCTTTTTCTTTCAAATTATGTTATATGATATCAAAGAAAAATCAGGTTCCTTTAACTGAAATACTTCATCTGTTGAGAGATCAGTGACGTATCTATTAAATATGTCCATAAGAAGATTGGTGAGTTTCCAAATCTGACAAAGCACAAGCTAGTACCAGCTAGTCTACAAGATGCCTTCTTGCACACAAGAATTGACATTTCAAATTTGAAGAAAACTTAATTACCAGTGTGAAAAAAATGGAAACAGTTTTTATTTGACTAACACCAAAAATGTTTATTTTTTACTGCTGTTTTGGACCATGTGAGATGTTCTTATATACAGTTTATATATTACTAGGGGTTGTAGATTGCGGTGCATATATTTGGTGAAACTTGATTAGGCTATTTGTTTCTCCTGAAACTTGAAAAAACCCAGCCCTTTTATGCATATTAGCCATAATTCTGCACTGAATTCTGCAAGTCAGTTGAATACTTACAAGGTGACAAGGACCCCTAAAACAGTTGAACCCAACTTACCAGTCCGGGATCTGGGAGGCACAACTGTTACACTCTATGCGATTGACTCGGTTGTCTTTAGGGGAATGTCTGGAATACAATGGAAATCAGGGTTGAAACGATACAGCAAGGTCATGATATGATATGTATCAAGATACATTTTTTTTTCAATCTTCCTTATATTGGGTTAGGTATAATTGCATAGGTATCATAGAGCTAGTTTTACCAAACACTGCTTGTATATTCTCTTGTTGATAAATCCATGAACTCTTGTATACAGTCCAACTTACTTTGTGAATATCTCCAGTGCAAGCTCCTCATACGGCTGTCTTTGTTCTGGGGAGAGGACATCGATGGACTCCAGCTTGATGAAGGCCTTAGAGCATGTCCCAAACGCCTTGTTAGCACATGCACACAGAGCTGGAAAACATGGGGAGAAGGTGTCAAACTGACAACTAGCACACACATTTGATCCAAACCTTTTATTCATGACATCAATATTGCTATCACGCTTCTCCATTCCTGAAGGATTGTGACAGAGAAAATTGCAGAATTCTTGTCAGTATGACTGTATTGTTTTGCAGATCAAGCATATAGTTTGACTTTCCTACATTATCAATACAACAACACAATTTATATATATATATATATATCAAATGTTGTGTTCTAATCTGCACAACAATAATAACTGCTTATTTGAAATGGATGTTGGTGATTTTAAGTGATTCAGTGATCTTCTAAATGAATATAATTGTCTTGACAGTGACAAGACTCACCCAACAAAGAGTAGATGTCTACGGGATTTATGATGTCCTCATACTCTCGGAGGTGTAGGGCTGTTCTCATAGCAGCATCCACATAGCCTACAGCATAGTCATAGATTACTGTAAACAGCTTTATTTCTGCGACGTTAAAATATTGCGAATACCACACCAAAGACAATACTGCGACGAGATATTTTTGCGAGTTGCCGTTTTGAGATGACACCTCGATTACCAAACAATAGACAGCTTCTCTCCGAAGCTAGTTTATCTGAGTTGGCCGGAAAGTTGACCAGTGTCATGAAACCAATTCACGCAAGATGGCTTGTTTCCTGTGTGGACAAAATTGCAAAGGAGGTTGGAAGAAGGCAGGATTACTGTGAGGCAACAGTGACAATAATTGGTCTGTTTACACTGTCATTTGTGATGTATTGTGTGACCATTCTGCATTCATTTATGTTTTTAACTTATTGAGTAACTTGTGGTTCTGGTTGATGATTTCAACATTTGATGACGTGTTGCAATGAATAAAATATGTATCTATTATTTATACTTATTTTTGCGTTTTTAATTTTTGCGATTGAGTCTCGTTCGCAAAACTCGCAATAATAAAACGGTCGCAAAAAATTCCCTGTTTACAGTACCCATCCACATAGCCTACAGCATACAGTCATAGATTACTCATCCACATAGCCTACAGCATACAGTCATAGATTACTCATCCACATAGCCTACAGCATACAGTCATAGATTACTCATCCACATAGCCTACAGCATACAGTCATAGATTACTCATCCACATAGCCTACAGCATACAGTCATAGATTACTCATCCACATAGCCTACAGCATACAGTCATAGATTACTCATCCACATAGCCTACAGCATACAGTCATAGATTACTCATCCACATAGCCTACAGCATACAGTCATAGATTACTCATCCACATAGCCTACAGCATACAGTCATAGATTACTCATCCACATAGCCTACAGCATACAGTCATAGATTACTCATCCACATAGCCTACAGCATACAGTCATAGATTACTCATCCACATAGTCTACAGCATACAGTCATAGATTACCCATCCACATAGTCTACAGCATACAGTCATAGATTACTCATCCACATAGCCTACAGCATACAGTCATAGATTACTCATCCACATAGCCTACAGCATACAGTCATAGATTACTCATCCACATAGTCTACAGCATACAGTCATAGATTACTCATCCACATAGTCTACAGCATACAGTCATAGATTACTCATCCACATAGTCTACAGCATACAGTCATAGATTACTCATCCACATAGTCTACAGCATACAGTCATAGATTACTCATCCACATAGTCTACAGCATACAGTCATAGATTACTCATCCACATAGCCTACAGCATACAGTCATAGATTACTCATCCACATAATCTACAGCATACAGTCATAGATTACTCATCCACATAGTCTACAGCATACAGTCATAGATTACTCATCCACATAGCCTACAGCATACAGTCATAGATTACTCATCCACATAGCCTACAGCATACAGTCATAGATTACTCATCCACATAGCCTACAGCATACAGTCATAGATTACTCATCCACATAGTCTACAGCATACAGTCATAGATTACTCATCCACATAGTCTACAGCATACAGTCATAGATTACTCATCCACATAGCCTACAGCATACAGTCATAGATTACTCATCCACATAGTCTACAGCATACAGTCATAGATTACTCATCCACATAGCCTACAGCATACAGTCATAGATTACTCATCCACATAGCCTACAGCATACAGTCATAGATTACTCATCCACATAGTCTACAGCATACAGTCATAGATTACCCATCCACATAGTCTACAGCATACAGTCATAGATTACTCATCCACATAGCCTACAGCATACAGTCATAGATTACTCATCCACATAGCCTACAGCATACAGTCATAGATTACTCATCCACATAGCCTACAGCATACAGTCATAGATTACTCATCCACATAGTCTACAGCATACAGTCATAGATTACTCATCCACATAGTCTACAGCATACAGTCATAGATTACTCATCCACATAGTCTACAGCATACAGTCATAGATTACTCATCCACATAGTCTACAGCATACAGTCATAGATTACTCATCCACATAGCCTACAGCATACAGTCATAGATTACTCATCCACATAGTCTACAGCATACAGTCATAGATTACTCATCCACATAGCCTACAACATACAGTCATAGATTACTCATCCACATAGCCTACAGCATACAGTCATAGATTACTCATCCACACAGTCTACGGCATACAGTCATAGATTACTCATCCACATAGCCTACAGCATACAGTCATAGATTACTCATCAACACAGCCTACAGCATACATAGTCATAGATTACTCATCCACATAGCCTACAGCATACAGTCATAGATTACCCATCCACATAGTCTACAGCATAGTCATAGATTACCCATCCACATAGCCTACAGCACACAGTCATAGATTACTCATCCACATAGCCTACAGCATACAGTCATAGATTACTCATCCACATAGTCTACAGCATACACACTCATAGATTACTCATCCACATAGCCTACAGCATACACAGTCATAGATTACTCATCCACACAGCCTACAGCATACAGTCATAGATTACTCATCCACATAGCCTACAGCATACAGTCATAGATTACTCATCCACATAGCCTACAGCATACAGTTATAGATAACTCATCCACATAGCCTACAGCATACAGTCATAGATTACTCATCCACATAGCCTACAGTATACAGTTATAGATAACTCATCCACATAGCCTACAGCACACAGTCATAGATTACTCATCCACATAGCCTACAACATACAGTCATAGATTACTCATCCACACAGCCTACAGCATACAGTCATAGCTTACTCATCCACATAGCCTACAGCATACAGTCATAGATTACTCATCCGTATAGCCTACAGCATACAGTCATAGCTTACTCATCCACATAGTCTACAGCATACAGTCATAGATTACTCATCCACATAGCCTACAGCATACAGTCATAGATTACTCATCCACACAGCCTACAGCACACAGTCATAGATTACTCATCCACATAGCCTACAGCATACAGTCATAGATTACTCATCCACACAGCCTACAGCATACAGTCATAGATTACTCATCCACACACTCATAGAATTACTCGTCTATATCACACATCATACACAATCATAGATATTCAAGATGTAAACAATATTTTCTTCATCATTACTGCATAACTGCATCTTCCTTGAAAATAAATGTTAGACAATTTGAGAAAGAAAAGAAAGAAACTAAACAATACCCCATTTCTTCATTCAACAAAACTGATAGAGACATAACTGATGACTGACAGTGTTATTTGAATATGGTTGAAAATAACAGTAGGTAGTTAAAAATATTTCGCCTAAACTTTCTCATTAAAACCAATAGATAGGAAAATATTTGAAAATAATGGTACAGTGTATCTGTGGTTTATCAGTTCCACATCCTACCATCATGCAGCTGCCTCTGCGCCATGATGTAGAAGTGGTAGGCCTCGGCACCCCGCCAGGCACTGTCTATCAGCTTGGTGTCCGACATGGCTGCTGAGTCTTCCTCCAGGAAGCCAGCCAGAGCAGAGGTGGCCTAAAATATATTTACATACAGGGAATGTATTTTTCTCTGGACTTACAATTTCATATTTCAAAGTGTTCAAAATTAAATGGTGTCCTGTGGTCCCTGCTATAGTATCTATGACCCTCTAAATCTCCAACTTTTTGTTTTTTTTAAACTTTGCAATCAGCCTATTTCAGGTATATTATTGTGCCTGTAAATAACTGAGTATGGGCTAGACCTCTGGTTTATCTTGTTAAGACTTAATTATTTACAAGTTGCAAATATATAGCTGGTTTATTGTGCTGAGTCTGGTGTTTCGAACAACTTTCACTCACTCATCTTGAGTGGCCCTGTCTACAAAAGGCACTGCTGTTTTCAAGGTATCACATAAGTCTGACAAGTACACAAGCACGGCACTATAACATAGTGTTTTCCTAAACAGAAGGATTATCAATCTATTAGCTGCTCATCTAAACAGTTTCGGAATAAACTTGTCTTGCACATCACTTGACACATACCTCTACAGCTTTTTTGCCGGCATTCTTGCCTTTATTCCTGGACGTGAGTTTCATCATCTCGTGGTACTGCTCAATGAGCAGGCCTCCCAGGACATACAGCTTCTTCAGGTACAGAGGCTTGCTGCCCTGCTTCATCTGGTCATCCGCTATCTGAGTAGGACCAACAACATATTTGTGCTTCATAGAAGTGAGTGTTGCAAGGCAGATCCAGAGATGCCAACCCCACATTAAGGCAATTAGGAATATCTGGGATTATTGGGATCTAAATGACAATTTTCAAAACATTTGGTAATCACATCAGTATGATTGACTGTATGATATCTATTAATGCATTGATTGTATCAACAAACACCCCAGAACATGTTAACCTCCCCATCACAAGCTAAAACAAGTGATTATGAAGTGGTTGTATGTGTGACAATGACTGTAGTGAGGTCAATAATTGTTTGTTTGTTGTTTTACGCTGCACTCAGCAATATTCCGGCTATATGACGGCGGTCTGTAAATAATTGAGTCTGGACCAGACAATCCAGTGATTGACATCATGAGCATCAATCCACGCAATTGGGATATGATGACATGCATCATCAACCAAGTCAGCAAGCCGGACCACCCGATCCCATTAGTCGCCTCTTACGACAAGTCATAGTTGCATGGGTTGGTGAAGACCTATTTTAACCTGGATCTTCAGGCATCAGGTCATGGTCTAAATTACTACCAATATATTTATTTCATCAAATATGTCATAAGTGGAATTTGGTTCCAAATACTGTAATGATTCCACCACACTTGTAATGGTTGGCATCTCTGAAGACCAAACAACAAATGCTGCATGAAACATTCTGTTACATCCAAGACCAGCAAAAATCAGAATACTAATGACAAATAATGTTACATTTGAATACCAACATCAAACGTCTGTTCCTTTCAAGACAAGTTACAGTGAAAGCTCTGCTTTCAACTCAATCAGTGTTTCCCCAAGCTGTGCATTTAAACTTTCACAGACCATGTAGACCACCCACTCACCTTAAAGAGAAGTTTGGCAGCATCGAAGTAGTGTCCAGCTTTGCGGTACAACTCAATAGCATTGATGATCTTGTTCTTCTCTAGAAGGTGGCTGGCATACTTGGCCAGGAGAGAGTCAATCTCCCGCACGTTGTGACTCTTGGCCAACTCAATAGCTGTGTTCCACTGGTTCAGATGGACACAGCTGTCAATGGCTGCCTTCACTCTGTTACACTGTAATCAGAATAAATACCTGTACTTACTCGTCTGTGTTTGATGGGGAGACAAGTCAAGCACTAAATTGGGTAGGAGGATCAGAAAAGCCTGCAGTGTTCCATGTTTTCTTACAGTGAGGGGATCCCATAGAGCAAAAGACTGAACAAGGACAATAACAGGAAATCTATTAATCAGGATAATTTCAGAAGGAACAGTACAGAAAGAACCTGCACTTGCTGTAATGGTGCCATCTTCCTGAGACAAGGGAGCTAACCGACTGTAAAAGTCCAGTTACACTCAGATGGAATTTCTAGCACCACCAGTGGCTATTATGAATTAGGTCTCTTCTATGTCCTTCCTATTGACCAATCAGATTCAACCTCTCCATATCACTTGCTTTTGCTTCAAACAAAGACAATCTGATCGATAATCAAGATCTTTATTGTAATAAAAGTGCATGAAATCATGCGAGCACCATGATTGAAAACATGAACAGATTTGTAAAATATATGTTGACACTGAAAAGACGGTACACATGCTTTGCAAGTCCTGCAGTCGACCAAAATCTGCACAGCAGTTTAGGAACCAGATGTTGATTTCCTTACGCAATTTGGATTGGACTATGCATAGATTCATTAGTCCAGCCAAGATATAACTCCATAATTCCAGCCCAGTTTAGCAAGGGCGGAAACCAGACTTTTATAGACAGTTAACTCCCTTGCCTCAGGAAGATGTAATGGTACAGTTAGGTAAGGTTTAGGATAAAAAAACTGCTCCCACAGAGATAATCATTACCATGATCCATGTATGTGATTACTAAGGATAACAACCTCTAATACAAGCGGTGGCAGGACTTTATTAAAACCATACATGAGTTCTGTTGTCAGGGATGAAGCAGTAGTGAACAAACTTAGTTCAAACCAAAATGTTTTCAATAATAACCTGAGAATTATATACTCCTGCACTGGTGTTTTCTGTAAGAAATGTGGAATATACACAGTACATTTATGTCTTCTACCATGTGTACAGGAGCACTTATAAAGATTACTTACAGAATGGTCTAGACGTTGATAAGAGGAGCTTGTTAGAGCAGGGTGCTAAGTATGGCAAACACGGTATACTATAATATACTTTCAGAATACTCATTTCTAAAATGTGCTTGGTGCTGTTTTAACTAAATATGGGGTCTAAATGATCTTGTCTCATCTCTTCATCTTTAAGGGTGAGCAGTCCTCATGGACCCCAGGAGAGCAAATAAGACTTCAACAAAAGTAAACATGTCTTGCATAACCATGACTACCAGTTATTAAATACAACATGAGCTTACCCTTATGTAGGCTTCCACAGCTTGCTTGCACATCCCCACACTGACAAACATCCCTGCAATGTCCTTGCAACATAAAACACAAGTCATAGGTTTCATTCATACTGTCTAATGAAAATATGTCTTGTTGAAGCAAATTGAAATGAAAACTTAATTATCCCTTTTTGTCTTCATGTATGTTAGGTAAATTGTGGGATATGAAGTGGGAGTTTACAACACATTCAACTATATTCCCGCTACATCATCTCAGACTTAAGTAATTAAGCTGCTGAAGGCATGGCCATTATAATAAGAGCCATCATGAGATGACATTCCCCCAGTCTAGTCCAACTCGAAAATGGATTTGGATTTGGTTCATTGCCATTGGATACATTCAATAAAGACATGCTGATGCTATATTCACCCGCTTTTTTTAAAAATGGGGGGATGATAAGTCACTCTACCAGCCAGGTTAAAACATTGCGACTGCCATGTCCTCATAGTCGTGGTCTTTTACAACAAGCATGGGGTTCTTGGGTCCTGTTCTATCCTAATATTCTCATGGGGTGTTGAACAGCAGATCTTGTAACAATCACTCTTAACAATGACAGTTTGTGAAACAAGTAATTTCTATTGAAATGTTACAATGGTTGTTGAACTGAAGGAGGAGACAAGTGCCTGACCACACACCGGTAACAGCTTGTGGTTCTCCGGCAAAGCCTGCACCATCTTCTCCAGCCCAGAGTAGTCCTCCAGCATGTAGTAACACTCCGACAGACGCTCCTGGTTGCGGCCCTGCACATAGTATGTCACTGCCTGCTGCCTGGAATCACACAACAGCAAATTGTCAGTATTTATATGTGTTACATTTCAGAAACAAATGGTCTGAAAGATGTTGAAAAAAATTGTACAGAATAAACCTATAACACAGTAACAGAACATGTGATTCAAGCAAATCCCGCCTCCTACCATTTCTGTCTGTCAGCATAGTAGTCCCCAATAGCATTCCAGGCCTCCTCAAGCTGCAGATCATCCCCTCCAGACCCGGTCTTCAGCAGCTGTACCACCCGGAACCAGTCCCCCAGCTTCTTGCGCAGATTCACAGCCAGGTCCCTGTACAACACCAGTCACAACTTCACTCAATATTCCTTACAATATGTCAACACCTGTCACAACTCCCAACAATATTCCTTACAATATGTCAACACCTGTCACAACTCCCATCAACATTCCTTACAATATGTCAACACCTGTCACAACTCCCATCAACATTCCTTACAATATGTCAACACCTGTCACAACTCCCATCAACATTCCTTACAATATGTCAACACCTGTCACAACTCCCATCAATATTCATTACAATATGTCAACACCTGTCACAACTCCCAACAATATTCCTTACAATATGTCAACACCTGTCACAACTCCCAACAATATTCCTTACAATATGTCAACACCTGTCACAACTCCCATCAATATTCATTACAATATGTCAACACCTGTCACAATTCCCATCAATATTCCTAAAAATATGTCAACGGCTGTCACAATTCCCATCAATATTCCTTACAATATGTCAACACCTGTCACAACACCCATCAATATTCATTACAATATGTCAACACCTGTCACAACTCCCATCAATATTCCTTACAATATGTCAACACCTGTCACAACTCCCATCAATATTCCAAACAATATGTCAACACCTGTCACAACTCCCATCAATATTCCAAACAATATGTCAACACCTGTCACAACTCCCATCAATATTCCTCACAATATGTCAACACCAGTCACAAATCCCATCAACATTCCTTACAATATGTCAACACCAGTCACAACTCTCATCTATATTCTTCACACACAACATGTGTGTCTTGGCCAAGGAAATATAGCTCACTGACTGGGATATAATGAATAAGTAATATTCCAGCCCTCATCATCAGACAGGCACAGAAACTGGATGCTGAGTACCATATTGGATGTATTGAGCATCCTGCTCTAACAAGTAAATATGTCAAAACTATAGTGTCTTAAACAGGGTCATTCTCAAGGAGACAAAGTATGATCTAATAACTTTCAAAACTGAAAAATGTTTGAAAATCAGGGTTCAAAATTAACATAAGTTGGTTAATTCGAGACCAGAAAAGATTAGGAAGACCTTATGACACTGTGGACCACCACTATTACCATTAGCTAGCTGGTACATCTGTAGCAGATATTTATTCCAGACAAGAGAAAAAAATTATACTCTTGAAAATTACTACCAGTTGATAATTCTGTATGAAGGAGGCAAAAATAACACCACAATAGCAAGTGAGTTCCAGTCTTTGATAGGCATTTAGAAGTTGAAGACATCAAACAATTATGGATAACAAATACTTTATTGTTTGTATAGTAAGCTGTGTGTCACTGTGTCAGCTATGTCAGCTATGTCAGCTTAATGTGTGAGGAAAGCTGAAAGGGATGCAGGTCTTAGACATTCACCACTTTATTGAAACCCACAAGCATTGGTATGGTGCTGACGGCCACCCATGCCCTCATAACAGAACAATACAGATCCAACTAACTTTGCTGATAGGCTTGTAATAGATGATGTTCACACAAACCTTCTGTCCATCTCAACATATATTTTCTCAGCTTCCTCAAAGCGGCGGAAGTAGGCAGCTACCTCAGCTTGCTTCATTGTCTCATTCTAAAAAGAACATAATATTCTGGTCACTTCATCGGTTTGCAATCTTAGCCACTTATTTTTGGTCAAGTAAGATTAGTGTTGAGACCAAACCTACTGAAACAGATTCTTCAGGATCTAATCAGGCTGGGAAAAATGGCAACAGGTCAAAATGGCCACAGGCACCAAAGTACAAATGGCCATGGGGAAATGTCAAAATGGCCACAAACCAAAACTCAAAATGGACACATCAAAAAGTATAAATATAAGGCTTAAAAAAAATAAAAGAATTGGTTCTCAGGCAATGGTTTTTGAAAATATAGCGCGGGCGGGTGGTTTCTTTTTTTGGGGGTGTATGTTCAAACTAGTATGTAACCAATAAACAGTTGTGTACAATCAACCTGGGAAAGGGCCTCCCTACATAAATGTATTCCTTGATGAGGAAAATACTGGAATACACTATTTGACTACCGTTGGACTTGGAATATTTAAGGATTTTAAAAAAAAATAATTGTAAAATGGAAATAAAAATGAAACGTGCAATGAACTTTAGGATGATGCGGGCGGTGCCTGAGAACCAAGACTATTATTTTTTTTAGCCTAAAGTACAGGGGTAGACAGCATTTGTTATATCCAATAGTCCACAGCTCATTTCAGACAAGTGGTCTGTGCAATATAACTAGATTTTAGGAGATAATAACTTGTCTGTTTAGATCTTTACCTGTCTCGGAAGTATAAATAAGAAGTATTCCGATTTGAGGAGTAACTCAAGGCCCATGCTATTTTGCCACCATACCACATCAGACCTGTATATATATGGCCATTTTGAATATAACCCAGCAGACACAAGTGTTCTGGATACATACTGCTTTGTAATCTACTTCCAATCATGGCAATGGCAGCACATGGAGTTATTTATTGAAACTTCAGTCTGCTATGGTGATGAACAACTAGTTCAATAACAATATCAAGTCTGGACCAGGCAAACCAGTGTGTGATAATCAGTCAATTGATGCCACACATACAGTCATGTCTGTGCTGAATGTTGAACTTCACAGGAAGTCACAATGGTATGTACTAGTCACACTCGGCAGCCATTGTGTCCACACAATGCCCAATTTTGCTGCCTTATTGTGAGTTTAACGTACCCATTTATGTCCCAGATTGAACACAGTGCTGAACAGAGAATAATTTCTCAAAGTCAGTAAATAAGTTATATCTGAGACACTTCATGCTGAGAAAGAAGAAAATAGGTACCTGTAGGTTTCCCAGCCGCTTGACAAACTCGATACCCTGGAAGTCCTTACACTTGACAAAGGCTGTCTCCGCCACCTTCAGATTGAGCTGCTCTAGAGAGCTCTCCGCCAACAGCCGCCTGGACAAAATAATGAAGCAATATTACCCCTAGTCGTGGGACGAACGATGCATCAGTGGAAAGCATTTTTTTACCTCTTGATACAAGTATCGATCACAATCACACTTAGTAAAAAGTATCGATTCTTACCTTAAATGTATTCTTTACACCAAACACTAATTACTAGTGTAACTGAGTAGTGTAAGCATAAATAGTAAATCGTTAGTGTGCCAGGTATTTGTTCATCCTGTCTATTAAAAAGATGGCTTAGATGATAAGAGCACATGTGTATCGTGATACGTATCGGATCAAGAGCAAGGTATCGTGATACGTATCAGATGACACAGTTGGTGTATCGTCCCAGCACTATTTACTCCCAGATTCAAACACATCAGTGCAATTATTTTCATTAATTGTCACTGATCATTATATTTTGTGCTTCATGCTGATTGGCCAGTTTACACTATTCCATTGTTTTCCTTATTAGGAAACTGCCCATAGCAACAACATGTCGTCATCTCAGAACATCATCGTCTCAAATAATTAAAGACGATGACATCCATCGTTCATGACATCACTTATGTTTTGTATGACACCTTCTGAGCTTACGTTTCCAACTGTCATTAGGAAGTCCACATTTTTCTACATGTACTCAGAAAAAAAGACAAAAGAATGATGTCCCTACAACTCAGAATTACAGAGTATCTGTCCCTCATGAAACGATGTTCAAAGTTCCTTGCCAATTCATTGGACTAACAAAATTACAAATTCCTAATTAACTCAACAGATAGTCCATAATTCCTCATTATTTAAAGAGTGATCTTTGAGCTACGTAAAAGACGTTACTGATTATCTGTCCTTACTGATTAATTAACTTTCTAAAGCACAGTGCCATTGCCAGACTGAACAATATATTAATATACTCGTAATTTGACAAATAGAATGCAGTTGAAGTGACCAAATGAAGCCTGCTAGGACTTGCTTATTTGCCACTCATTGCAAATACAGGGTTGAGATAATTTGGTTTTAACGCAGCTTTGAACAGTATTCAGTGAAGTGGTGTAGGTCTTTCATGTTCCCCACTTAAAGTTTACAGCATGGTATTGGGCTAGCAAATGAAGATTCATTATCATTATCAAAAACACAATCATTGGATTCTGGCACACTTAAGGGACACAACTCTGCACAGAGGCACCTAGTACAGATGGACAAAGAAGCTGCTACCTACCACAGTCTGGGATGAGGGTTGTCTTCTATAAACTGTTGGGCATCAGCTATACCCACTTTCTCCAGCAAGTCACGGGTGTCTCGGAGTGACTGAAATCAACATCATTCATATCAAAATGGGTATGGTGCTGACAAACCTAGAAACATAATCGGGGCGAATCGGGATACGAACCCACAATCATAGGTTTCTGGCGTGTCCGAAGGGACGCAACTCTGCACAGTGAATCGCGGCACCTTAGATGACTGGGCCACCCGTGCCCCCACTTTTCTAAAAGGAATCCTCATTGATAGTTCACTTTTGATTAAAAACAAATACAGATTTGTATGCAGTGATAACGGAAGAGCTTGGTATGTCGTTTTATGATTTGGAGACACAGAAAATCCTACAGTGCAAACTTTTCAAACAGCTCAATCTGTAGTTCTAGTGGTTCCACATAAAGAAACAGATATCAAATGCCAAACGAATGAGGGGATGCATTAGCCACAGTTACCTACCCACAGTGCTAGCCAACATAGTCTAACTAACTTTCTTCAGTGTGTCCACATGTGACCTCGTACCTTGATCTCCATCTCCACCATCTCCTCCTTGGTGGGGTTCTCGGGGTCCTTCATGATCTCATCCAGCAGCACGGACTTGATCTGGAGGTCATTGAACTGGCAGATGTAGCCGCTGCAGAGGATCGGCTCCTGGAATCATCATCAACACCATCACAAAAACATCATGTGGGTAAAGCTGTATTTCCTAGTGGTCTGCACTTCGCATGACAACTGAGTTATTTGTATTTAAGTGCATACTTATTACTAATGTTCGCAAGCCTTATTAATAACCTCACAAGCCATGACTATTCTAGTTAAGAGTAGGTCCCTAGACTTGATTCATTGTGTCTAATCACACCCATTATGATGGAAACATCGCTGCACTTTAGAAATTTAGAGAGATATGTAAATGTGCATATTTTTATCCATTCGCAATATAATAAGCCCATTAATGTGTTTTCTCACAGATGAATGTTTATCCAAATGTGGTTTAAATACTTCAAAATGTTAAATACTTATAATTATACTATGATAGAAAACTGTTTAAATGGTGAGTGATTTCCCTTTTGGCCTCTACAGTAAAAATGGGAATTTGGCAGGGTAGTTATTAAGAGTGCCAAGTGCAAAAGAATTCAGACTAACCCTTCCTTTTTTCAATTGGAAAGTTTGCGTTAATCGTCAAGATTTATAAATACCTATTTAGTAATATATAAAGTTATATGCTCTGAGTAGAGACCTGCAGACATCAAAACATGTCCCAAAAAACTTCCCAAACATCAACCCCACGGATCAGGTCTCAGACAGCAGGAACTCACTTCTGGGTCCAGATTCCTGAAGATGTACATCCTTGTCTTCTCCATCATAGAAAACAGTTCGGAGTTGTCCTGGATATGACATGTTAGAATATATCTTACATAAGACACATTGATTTGTTTAATAGATAACAAACATGGAAATAACATTTAGCACCAAAACATTTTTTTTAAAAAGGCTTATCTCAAACCAAAGACCTCCATCCCTCAGATGATTGCTCCCACAACAATGCAAAAATGAAAAAAAATATGCTAAAATGATTGATGGCCTATTGTAGTATTCCTTAAGTAATATTGGAAATGGAATTGAATTGATTCAAATACTATCCTAGGTATACCTCAAGGACCGCGATCTGGAATTGTGAAGTATAATCACTGTAACTTAACTACTGTGGACCACTGTAACAAAGACCTCACCTCAGCCCATCGCATGTCCCACACATCCTTTCTCTCAAATTTGAGATGCTCCCCAACAACTTCCCGCCCATCTTCATCCGTCACCCGTGTGTCTGGGTCAAAGAAGGTCAGCACACCAGCAATATCGATGATGGCAAGCCGGCTACAGAAACACAGGGAATAACTCTCAACATCACACAGAAACTTGATATACATGTAGGTTACGGTGGCCCATAAGGGACATGGAGTCTGTTTTTCAAAATTTTGATGTTTCACTTACTTTTATCATAACCTTTTGCAAATTAACACAATTTGTCATACAAATATGTGATAAATCATGTATAAAAACAACAAAAAATATGGAAAATGTACTTTCAAGTAGCTAATGAGTCGCTGAAATGTGAAGCGAAAATGTGAAAAACTAAAATGAAAATGTCAAAATTCAAAACGAAAATGTCAAAAACCAAAATGAAAATGTCAAAAACTAAAATGAACCATAGAAAACAATTTCCACCGTGGTGTAAATAGTTTTCACCGCGGTTGAAATATTATCACCTTTCATTTTCATTTTAGTTTTTGACATTTTCGTTTCACTTTTCAGCGATTCAATATCTTCTTTACACATGATTTATCACATATTTGTAAGACAAATCGTGTTAATTTGCAAAAGGTAACGACAAAAGTATGTGAAATATCAAAATATGGAAAAACAGACTCCATGTCCCTTATGGGCCACCGTATGTAGGTAGATATTTTGACAGTGTTATTTTCAGTAGTTAGGACATATCGATTACCCAGGGTATTATACGTGTATTTTCATCCTGTTAAGATAAATACCATATTCGACATAATAAGCGCCCATGGCGCTCTCAAAATTAGAAATAGGGGGCTCTTATTAGAATATTATTTTGGTGAAAAACAAAGGAGTTGAAAGATCGTAAATTTCGTGTTTTTTGCTGACAGCCTGAAATGTTTATATACGACAGATATAATTTTCCAGAATTTAATTTCCTGTGATTAAAGATGCATATAACACACATATTATACGTGAATAAATAAGTCTTGTGTACATTGATCAATCGGAAGGGGTGCTAATTGGGATTGTTCACTGGCCAATATATTAGCAAATATCACCGTGGGTGCTTATTAGATTATTACGTCGAATAAGGTATTCCAAACCAGAAGTCCCATGAGGTATGTTTGTTTGTTTGTTTGTTTGTTTCTTCCCCACGAGGTATGACATGAGTCTACTAACCTAGAGGTGCAGTTGAGAGCCAGCTGGTGAGGTCGGCAGTTCAAGGCGTACTTGTGTGTTAGAGCCAGCATCGGCATGGAGTAGCGGTTTAGGGTCCCGGACTCCCTTCCCTGGCAAGACAAAGTTCAAGATGATAAACTGGCTGCTGCATCACACAATATTCACAATCAATATTGAAATTGTAACACATCTTTAAAAGTGTGGCACTGACAGATGTATTTCTGGTATATGACATGTAAAGTTCATTATTATCTTAGTCTTAGGGCTTTAGTTGGCCTACTATAAGTCATGTAGCTAAATAACTGCTTTCTCAGTCTCAGTTATATAGCGACGTGCATGCACGTGTATGTGTGTGTGTGTGGCTGCTTGTACTAGACCGGACTGATGCCGATTTATAGTGCTAGCACACTGAGATACCATGCCAGTTTAACATGAATACCCCACTCAGACACAGTATACTGACTCCGAGCCGACCAGTCCTTGTTTAGCCCCTTAATGCCGAGCGCCAGACAGGGTAACAACAAGTACCATCTTTTAACGTCTTTTGGTATGATGCGGCTGGGGATCAAACCCCGGACCTTCCGATCTCCGGGCGGACGCTCTACCATTAGACCACGGAGGCCGTCTCACAACTTTGAAGTCTAAAGGATATCATACACATCTAAGTTTGGATTTTGGTCTATATTCCAAGACGTAGCTAGTGATCTAGCAACTGGTGTAGGAGTGTCCCCAGGTCTGGGACGAACTTAGGTCCACACTCCAGTGCCCCGTTGCACAAAGCAGTTGTCGTAAGTCAATGATAAAGTGTGGGAGTTAGGACTGTCTTAGCACTAAGATCACTTTGTGGAATAAGCTCTGGGCTCTTAATTAAGACCACCTGGGAAGAAATATCAGTCATTTGACGACCACAATCTTTCATCTGTGCTTATCTTAGATGCTATCCTGCTACATATGTATAAACTATTCCAAGCAATTAATTACTTAATTCAAATTCTTAATTACTGATAAAAATAATAAATTGTTATCATGGTAATACTTACAACAAACAGAGTTTTGTCCGAAGCAGATATACAGCAGATTGGATCCTCAGTACCCTGGAATATACACACAAAGTCACATCATTTCAAACAATGAGGGTCCTCATCCAAAACTTACATGAATCAAACAAGGTAAAGGTCTTATAAATGCTTGAAATATGTAATCACTTCTGCCTAAACATGTTGAAAATATAAACAATGAAAATGTTAGTGGTGACATTCCCATAAACCATTTTGTTAAAAAATATAAACAAATAAATATGCATTGTTGGTAAGTTTGACTCAATTTTTCAAACGCACATGCATCATTGGGGTTGAAAAATTAAAATTTCTTGGCAATTCATTTGAAACACTGTTGGTCCAAAACCCAAAACCACAGCTCCAAGGTTTAACTTAAGCCTTAAAAACATAACTAGTAAACTAAACTAGTCTTTTAACCATCTTATGTTTCATTCCATCAACGTCATGCAAGCAGCCAACAAGCAGTGCTCCAGTCAAATCTTGTATATGTATTCCCACATGGGATTCATGCTGTGTGGGGAGCACGGGTGGCCAAGTCGTCTAAGGCGCCGTGATTCGCTGTGCAGAGTTGCGTCCCTTGGGCACGCCAGAAAGGTATGATTGTGGGTTCAAATCCCGGTTCGCCCCAATTATGTTTCTATGGTTTGTCAGCACCATACCCATACCCGAAGTGGTAAACGTCTGAGACTTGCATCACTTCGGTCTTTCCTCCAACATTAAGCTGACACGCCGCGATATAACTGGAATACTATTAAAAGCGGAGTTAAACCTAACTCACTCACTCACTCACTCATGCTGTGTGCTTAAGTGCTTGGTACCAGTCCACAAAACATTCTTAACACTACAACCTTTTCACCTTCTGTATGTGAGCAAATGAGATGGTTTTAACACGATTTGAACAGTATTCCAGTTATATCAGGGAGTGTCAGCTTAATATAGAAGGAAAGCCCGAAATAAAGCAGGTCACGGACATTACCCACTTGGATGAAACCCAGGAGCACAGTTATGGTGCTGACAAACCTAGAACAATTATCGGATTCGAACCAGGATTCGAACCCACAATCATAGGTTTCTGGTCAAGGGACACAACTCTGCACAACAAATTGTGGCGGCTTAGATGACTGGGCCACCCGTACCTCCATTACAGTCATAGTTAATCATTTCATTAATGACTGATTAGTTTCAGTTTTAATCACAGGAATCAACCATGAATTCATTTTGATCACTCTCCATTGATATTACTTCATTTTTCTGAAATCATAACACACAAATGTTATAACAGACATGGCCTTTTGCTGTTTCATTGTTTTCCAATAGATGTGTTCCACAGTTAAATACTATTACAAATTGAACTTTTATCTGCAATGTTATTAGACATAAGTCTTAAAGAATACTAAAAAAGAATGCTCTTGTATATTTCCATTCTCATTGTTAACTGATCATCAATCATTAATTGATTACTTTTTTGCAACCAAGGACTACATAATTTGAACCAAAACCCAACACTCACTGCAGTACTATGATTGTTTAGTGGACAGAGGTCACATTCCCCAGAGAGATGTACACAGGTGTGTACGACTAAAATTGTGAGTGAGTGAGTGAGTTGGGTTTAATGCCGCTTTTAGCAACATTCCAGCAATATCACCGCAGGGGAAACCAGAAATGGGCTTCACACATTGTACCCATGTCGGGAATCGAACCCGGGTCTTCGGCATGACGAGCGAACGCTTTAACCACTAGACTACCCGACCGCCCCGGAAGAGGTTGAATACAAAAGCTACTGTCAGACATCTCCTTAAAACTTTGTACAAATATCTGCCTTTGTAAGATTGTAATGATAAACAAAGGCTATAATCATCTTCCAGTATGTGAAGCCTAAGAATAGTTTGTATCCTTGAGCACTGTACAATTCACTCATTTAGATATCATGAATTGTATTGTAATGCATTGTTATACAGGCAGGTATTGCTGCAGCCCTAACCTCTGCAGGCAGTTACCAGAGTAAGGTACACAGTACACATAAGGTACAAAAGTTACATCTACTATGAATCAGTTTATAGCTTTGATTCTTGCAGTGTCTACTACTGTTCCATATATGGAAATAAGAAAATAAAACATAATTTTAAGATCTTTGAAAACAAAGACTCTACAACAGCCTTAGACTGTTATTCTTCAAAGTTCTAGGAGAAGTACAAAACAGAACTGAGGTAAAATTGTTAAGATTGCTTCCATTCAATTCAATTCAAGTCGAAATTAATAAAAATTATATAATAACAAAATAATTGGGAGGAATCATAAATAGCAATGGGCACATCTACGCAATATGGTGAATGTGTTTACCAAGTTTCTTAAAGATATCTCTAAAATAATGATCCAGTTCAGCCTTGGAAATGAAACCCACTGCTTGCATTCAATTAAGGGACTATGTCAAAACTTCAAAACTTTATATAAAACAAAAAAAACATTCAAGGGAATCATAACTAGCAAAAGGCACATGTGCACTATATGGTGGATGTGTGTACAGAGGTTCATAAAGATATCTCTAATTCTTTAGTAATAGTTTTTGAGTTCTGCTCTGGAAATGATATCCACTGCTTCCATTCAGTTCAGAGACTAAGTCCAAATTTCAAAAATTTAAATAAAATATATTAAAAATGAATGGGAAACCTAAATACCAAAAGGCACCTCTACACCATATGGTGAATGTGTGTACCAAGTTTTGTACAGTTATCTGGTTTCCGAGTTCTGCTCCGGAAACGAAACGTGACAGGCAGAACCCATTTCTGTATCCCTCACCATCATCATTGGGTGGAGGATAACAGCCATGTCGTTCTTTGAAGGATTCTGTTAAGGTTTTACCAGTTACACTGAAAACACCAACTCTATTTCAATGACAAACTTTATTAAATAGTTTATCACAAATAATTAATTGATATTTTCATATGGGTGTCAATACAAAATAATGAAAACCTAAATTTAGTAAAATTTATCTATGAACGCTGAAGCTATTTGCAAAGAGGTTTGAAGCTATTTTCATCATAATAAATCAATCCGTTGAGATGATTTTAAATGTGTTACATTTTTTAATCTGATCATGTAATGCATGCTGAGTCATATCACTCATAAAAGTATACATGTACTCATAAAATGAAAATGTGAAAAAATATCTGAATGTGTTAAAAGCATGCAAGCTTTCTTTCTCCACCAAGTAAGCTAAAACCAAATCATTCTATGTGATGTGAAACTTCACTACCCAACAAGACATAAACCACTAAGTCCACAAAAATAAAATAAAATGAAAGGTATTCAGAGTATACCTGGAGTCGTCCTTTCAGCATCTTCAGTGCAAATAAAACACATGCTTTATTTTTATGATGACTAGAAAACTATCTTCATAAAAATTCATACATGTGATAGTAATCAAAGCTACAAAGGCTAAAGTGGAGTGAGTGAGTGAATGTTGTTTTACACCATGGTCAGGATTATTCCAGCTGTATCGTGGTGGTTTGTAAACCCCAGATTCCCAGAGTGGAATCTAAGCTGAATGTTCAATAAACAGTTTCTATTGAAAAGTTGCGTTTGAAGACAAAATAGATGCTTAAGTTAATTTATCACATAAGAGCACCGGTAGTCATGGCAACACTGAGTCTGAGTAAGGTATAACGGCACTTTAAACAGTATTTCAGTTATATCACGGCGAGCCAGTTTGGTGTGGGAGGAACGCCCGAAGTGCCGCAGGTAACTTACCACTTTGGTGAAAGTGGTTAAGGTAACTCTGCTCAACGACTTGCAGCACCTTTAATTAGACAACTAGGCCACCCTTGCCCCTTTGAATGATCCAAGTTAAAATGTTGAGACAAAACAACCAATTCAGATAGAGTGTACAGATTGACAATATACTCACAGTGAAAGCCTTGCTGAAATCTACATCCTCTTGTGGAGCTGTTCCCGATGGCATGTCGTCAATGTGGTACAGTCTGAAATTAATAGGAAGTCTTATGAACAACTGCAGTTCTAACATTCACAATACACCTATCACCAGTGCAGAGAAACACGTGCACCTGACAATCACGGGAGAGATTGACATTACATGCAAAATCATAAACATGTCCCAACCCCACCTAATCCTGAATGCCCCAAAACTTCCAAACAAATAAATGATCTCAAACCAACTACTGTTAATAATAATAAGAAGAGTGAGTGAGTGAGTGAGTATGGTTTTATGCCGCTTTTAGCAATATTCCAGCAATATCACGGTGGGGAACACCAGAAATGGGCTTCACACATTGTACCCATGTCGGGAATCGAACCCGTGTCTTCGGCGTGACGAGCGAACGCTTTAACCACTAGGCTACCCGACCACCCCAACAATAATAATAAGAAGAAGAAGAAGAAGAAGAAGAAGAAGAAGAAGAATATATGTATGAATATCATTTCACATAATCATTGATAACAACTGTGAACATGGTGTTGACATTCTACTCCTCATGTTTGCCACTTATTTGTTAAGTAGCTTTAATCATCATGGTTAGCATCTCTGCATGTGGCCCTCTACATCATCGTTATTCTCCAGCTTTTCTCACCTCTCTGAGCCCGCCTTTCTCTTTGTGGCCATCTCCAGGGTGGCCAGTTTCTTGGGGTTCTTGAACTGCCAGGTATAGAAGGCCTCCTTCGATGCTGTGATGATGTGAGTCTTGGTCATTGTCAGGTACATGGGGTCCATCTCTATGTACTTGGAGTCCAGTGGAGTGCCGATAGAGTTGCACAGAACCAACACATACTGAGGGTAGAAGAGAGTTGACTATTGATGTCCCCCTTTGTTAAGTCAATATACCATGCTCATCATTATATGCCTTTTTGATCCGTCATGATACAAATAATTCATATATCAAGGGGAGATAAGTAATTATTATGTCCCTTTATCTTCTACACTTGATCTCTGCTGCCACACAATTATTTAAACAAAAGTAAAGCACAATTCAGAATTATGACACAAAAACAAGCTTATAAGATCGAACAATAAAATAATCATCATGTAATACGTTAATTACAGTCTACATACATGGCCCACCATCTCGTCAGCTTTAGTTGCCAAGCAGCAATAATCTCCAAAGGCTGTCACAGCAATGAGATTCTTTACATACTTCACATATTTCTGAAAATACAGGTCACAATAAAAATACAGTAAACTACATTTAAAACAATGAAATGACAGATATAACGAACTATTTCTCCATCCCGTCCATTTGCTGTATATAAGCATATACATATGCTTATAACGAACTACGGAATTAACATCCCTTTGAGTTTGTTTTAAATTGAGTTTACTGTACATACCCCTGAGCAGAACCCTACAGGTTATACTATTTCATAATTAATCAGGGAATTAGTTAAATTATTTATAAGGGGAGGCAATTTATTTTCTTGGTTTTACCTCATTGTTCTTTGTGTCCCAGAAGATGACGCAGTGCTCCAGTCTGTCCGGCTTGGTGAAAGAGTACACCACGGTGTTGGAGCAGTACCCCCACTACAACACACACACAGCTCCATCATATATAACACGCCACTGTGTTGGAGCAGTACCCCTACTACACCACACACACAGCTCCATCATATATAACACACCTCAGTGTTGGAGCAGTACCCCCACTATTACACACACATACAGCTCCATCATATATAACACACATGTGTCCAACATCCTGACCAAGAATGGGAAATATCAGAGCATATCTGCATAAAACACGCAAAATATATCACCAATACCCAGTTACTTTTGAGTTGTATGTATATAAATATGCATGATTATAAACAACAGATAACAACACTAAGTAATTACCCAAAGCAGCCATTTCTGATTGAGTATCTGTGTGTTCAGTTATGGTTCTTTATTAATTGAATGCAGGCATGACCTACTCATAAACTCAAAAAGTGAATGAAGTCTTTGATATGCATTAATAGTTGGGAGTACATAAATACATCACATTTTTTATGGATAGCAACTTCTTTTATTCTTTGACACCTGATGAATCATTCACCTGATGAGTGAGTGAGTATGGTTTTACGCTGCTTTTAACAATATTCCAGCAATATCACGGCGGGGGAAACCAGAAATGGGCTTCACACATTGTACCAATGTCGGGAATCGAACCCAGGTTTTCGGCGTGACGAGCGAATGCTTAAACCACTAGGCTACCCGACCACCCCACCTGATGAAGGAGCAAGAAGTAGCTCTGAAATGGTGTGACAAAGGATAAAAGTAGATGCAACCCATAAAAAGTGTTATCTATTCATTATATCATGCTTATTCTTACAGGTATATTGCTGTTCTGATGCACATGGCTTTATTTACCCCATTGTTTATTTGTACATTTTAAGACGAGGATGATTTCTAAATGCATGTTTACATTAGCTATTGTAAAATTATTAACAAACTTCCCTTCAGTTACCAGACACAGACAAGAAGTAAAAGAGTGTTCTCCAAACTTAAATATATTTTGCATATGTAACTTTTGGGGAAGTTGATCCATAAACATGACAAACTAAGTAAATTGAAATAAACAGATTAACATAAGATTCTCAATGAGAAAAAAAGTTGATTGAATGACCTTGTAGTCAGGTCTGATGTTGGCGAAGTAGATGAAGGAGTCGACAGCCAGTGCTATCCTCAAGCTGCCTCCCTCCCAGGAGCAGGCATACATCTGCTTGCCCGGAACCTTCAGTGTCCGCAGGTGCTGCAAATACCCATCACATATCATTTTCTTATTCATTACAAACCCAGATATGTCACTACACAGGCTGGATAAGTGAGTGAGTGATCTGGTTCAACAACGCTGTAACAGTATAAGATTACGATATACCACAGCATGTCAGTTTGATGTGGGGGAAAGCCAGAACTGATGCACTTAGCAGGTCTTAGAGGTTTACCACTCTTGGTGCTGAGAAACCTTGAAACAGGATCAGGGTGAATCTGGGATTCAAACATATGATCATAGGTTCCAGGCACATCTAAGGGACTCAACTCTGCAAAGTGAATTAAATGTTTCGTCCTGGATGTCTGGGTGAAATGACTTCACAAAGTAACGCAAAACTATATTTTATGACAATCACACAGTTGCCAACAGTCAGGGAAGCACAATGAAACTGTCTGCAGTTTAAAACAGTTTATTTGACATAGGCCTACAACTAGTTTTTTGTTTATAATGCACCATTTTGTACAGTCAGTAACCAATTTAATATATATAGAGGTTATCACGCGAGTGTGTTTGGGGATGGTAAATATCCTGCATTAGGAATAAACATTGTATATAGCGAGCCTTGGTCAGATGTTGTTGACAGTCGGTCTGTCCTGTCATAACGTTAAGAAGTGTAGTCCGATGTACACACAGCGACAAAACGAAACAAGCTAACAATTTAAACATATTTCATCCAAATCTAACTATTTTAATTTGTGGAGAAAGGTTCAAGCCGCAGAGGTCTACAAGCACAGATATGGCTACTGATCCCGCTTGGCTAGGCCTCGTGCCCTCGCAAAATTGTGTCGAAATTTATATCTCCAAAACTTATAAAATGCCTTAGCTACGTCACAGTTAGACACTGATTTTCAGTATATTAGACTGTTCTTTTGATAATGAAAGCAATTTTCTCTTTAGTTTATCCAGATTCCCGGTGGTTAATTCTGACTCGATCGCCAAATGACAAGGGCAACGCCATGTTTGTTTATAAACAGTGAAAGTAGTCCCTACTTGACCTTTGATATTTGCATCTCTATCCGCATATGACCTCAACGGATATCGTTTTTATCCGTTGGCTTTATCCTGCCGAGAAACCTACCCATTATATGATAAATAGAATTATCGTTTGTAAACATAACTTTTGCCAGGCATTATGAATTAACTTTGATCACACATGTATAAAATTTGCATGAAAAATAAAATTGTTAAAAAATTACAAAATAATTAATCAATGTGAAATGCAAATAAACACAATAAATATGATTAAGTACAATGTCAATCCTAATATTAACAAATTTATTTGAAATGTCTTGTGTTAACACAATGGATTGTAAAGACATGACATCTACCTCTCCAAACGGTGTGTAGAACTGCACAACATTGACTTCCTTATCCTGTCCCATTGCATGCTGGGAGCCAGCTACCGCCAGCACATTCCCCGAGTGGTTCCAACCTATCTGAGCTACATGCATACCAGTGTCGATCAGGATAGGATCTGCAACACAAATACATTGTCAGCAATCCTTGCTTAGTACAAGACCAGTATCTAACACAATGTAATGCTTACATGAAGTTACATCTGATATTATCCTTGACTATTTGAATTATATGACAATAAAATGCATGTCCAGTCGCATTATACTCATGTGGGGGAAATTCTGGTGATTGTGACGTTACTTTCCAAATGAAGGTTTGGTAACAACTGTGTCGAGAAAGTTCACAACAAAATCATGAAGATATAACTGGGTAACACAGAAATGTATGCTTAAAAGATTTGATACCACTGCCACATTTGATGGTAGAAATGTGATGTCCTAAATAACATTCTTATCCTAGTTCAAAGGTATGAAAATGCTACACAAGTTGCACGTGGAGTTAAAAATGAGCATTTTGGGATAAATGCATGTTTTCATAGATTTATACTACACAGTGCTTTAGTTTCAACTGTTCCTCTGCTCCAGTACTGTCTGCTGGTAAAGGAAGGGATACCTTTACCAGCAGACAGTACTTCATCAGAGAGACAATTGAAACAGACTATATACCCCATGCCCCAATACCCCAGAGTTATCCATCTTGGCCCATGCTCCCTCATACTCTTCACTGTATGGCAGCAGGCACAGCGTAGACAGTGGTGCCGGGAGGGTAAGGCAGTGGAGCCAGACGAAGTCCGGGTAGGCATGAAGGTGTAGCATCAGGTAAGTATAAAAACATTGCCTTTATCCGATGTTTTACTTTACCTGACGCTACACAGTGCTTTAATCAACTGACATGGAAAGCAGGCTTACAGTGATAAGCACGACCCGGTTAACCCGGCAGTTGGCGCTTGCCATGGAAATCCCAGGAAAGACCAATGTGGACTTGTCTGTGGGTCCACTGGTCAAACCTACAACAGGCCATATCAAGAGCGCGAAGAGCTTCAACCCTGGACGCCATGGCAAAGGGCCAGTAGGAGGCAAGTGTTGACGTGGAGAACCTCAATGGAAGCAGGTGCAAGTGCATCCTAGGATGCTTGACATAAAACCCTGGAATCCTGTTAAGGTCTTCAGCTGGAGAACGGAACTTCTCTTTCTGGGTCTCCAGCTTGAACCCTGATGAAGGTGAAGAGTTCTGGCACTGAGGCAAGGCAGGTACCTCCGGCTATCAAGGAGCGGAAGGACGCGAGGCAAGCAAGTAGCAATGGTGGAACCAGCAAAGGACATTCCTGGGTAAAAACATCAGGTAGTCACCCACCTACAGGACGGTGGCCTACACCGGAGTGATATTTCATCGCAGAGGAAGCGAGTGGATGAGACCCCAGTTGAGTACTGAATATAGGTGGCCAGGTGCGGTAACTGCTGATTGGCATCTGAAGGACTCACGTACATGAAGTCCTGGAGAGCCTAGTACACAAAGGCCGCCACGGATAGTGGCTGGAAGACGCGTCAGAGAGCAAAGACCATGCAGGAAAGACGAGACTCTAACATGAGCAGAAACGAACTCAGAATGGAAGTCCCCATTAGCAAGCGCATGTCGTCCACAGCTGGAGAGGAGTCAACAATGGATGGTCGGACGGGAAGAATAGCAAAAGCATTGTCTAAGGAGAACAACATGTTGGTGACCAACTGGTCGCATGGTAGGAGAAACCGCACCAGAGTCAGGGATTGGACAGTCCATCTGTGGGAAAAACACCTTGTCCTAGCAAAGGGCAGGGCAGATGATCAGCAACCCCGGTTGGCATATTCAAGGGATGGGGTGACGACCATGACACGAAGATGTGCTAAGTTACTTTGGCGCCATAAATTACATAAATAAACGGCAAAAAGCAGGAATATATTGCAAAGAAGTAGAATATATTTCCTGGGGAAGGATATACTGGATAAACACCACAAAAACTTCAAGAAAACCAAGAAAATTGAAGGTAACATTCTCCTTATTAGCATGTCTGTCATTTTAGGCAGACAGAAGAATACAAGGGAGCACAGGCCAAGGTGTATCACTCTGGGGTATGGGGGCACAGGCTTTATAGTATGTTTCAACTGTCTCTCTGTTTGTATATGTTGGGAAGCCAAAGTACTGTGTAGCGTCAGGTAAGGTAAAACACAATTTGTATCAGTAGAAATAATTACAAAATATTCAAACTGTTTGTGATAACTACACATGACTCCTGTATTGCCTCACACATTATGCACAGCTCTGTACAAGGCGATGCACATCATACACGCAGACAATCTGGAGGCAAATCCATTTAGTCCTACCATTAGAATTTGTAATAACAACACATTTTCTGGCTTTAGTATCCATAATGAATTTCATTATTACTATTCAATATTCCGTACATCATTTTAGACATAATCGTGTGTGGCTGATTGGTACTTACTTTCATCTACTTCCTGTCGCATTATCTGACAGCGACCATTGTCAAAACAGAGCGCAAAACATGGGCAGTTTGCCTCCACATATCCGTTGAGTCCATTATACCACTGCAGTCCAGCGATGTGGATGGCACCGGTCACATTCGACAGACAGTGCACCTGGAGCTTGGTCTGGAATATTGACAAGGGGAGATAAATACATAGCAGAGGATGAAAACAGCAATCACTTCTATACTTAAGTAATTCAGTGTAATAGCATCCATACCCTTTCACATATACATGGATTGTCATAAAACCGATACAGTTTACAGGAACTTGTTTTTCAGCAGATAACTAACTCTCCAGGATGGTATGTCATCTAAAAAAAGAAACCACCTTGGGTCAATTGAATAAATTACCGATGACATAGTTTTTACGGCATTTGATTGGTCTCTTGAAAATAGACATACGTCATGTGCATAATATTAATCGCCGTGCTATATGTTCATTGGTCAAAAAGAGCTTGGGATAGTCCGCGTTCACATAAGTTGAACGGAAAGAAAGGAAGTAAACGTTTTCCGGGAAACGCGAATGGGGAGGTAACTCTAAATTGGAGGTAAACAAATCAAGGAAAATCTTCGCGAAATCAAAAGTTATCACAGTGAATTTAGAAATCTAGGTATTTCTCAACCAATTGTGAAACGGAAAAAAGCAAGACGCAATAAAAAATGGTCTTAAATTTTATTTATAGACACAAAATCATAAATTAAGACACATTTTGCGTATTAGCGTCCCTTAATTTCTAACCCTGAGGGTATCGGAAGTATCTTAACAAGTTTCCCTGCAAGGATGTCAAGGTCACCACAAATGTCTACATTTATGATAAAGGAATGTCTATCTAAAACCACATGCTCATCGACGCTGTAAATACCAAATGTTGTCAGTAATTTTCCATACCATTCTTTTTCTATGTGAACTAAAACAGCTGTGACAGACATGAGCGAGTGAGTTTGACGCCACTTTGACCA
Organism: Haliotis cracherodii; assembly: GCF_022045235.1. NCBI lineage: Eukaryota > Metazoa > Mollusca > Gastropoda > Lepetellida > Haliotidae > Haliotis > Haliotis cracherodii. The sequence continues at coordinate 13,913,967 of NW_027266264.1, forward strand.
GCATTACACCTACATGCAGGAGGAAATCCCGAAGTGATGCAAGTCTTTGATGTTTACCATTTTTGTAAAACCCGCGAGCTCACGAACCTAGAACTATAATCAGGGTGAACCCATGGCCCCAAGACAGACACGGTGCCACTCTGGCATGTTATGGCATCATGATACAACATATGAGGAACGCTTCTTGTTACAGTGTTTGATATAGTTCTACTTTCCCCGGCTATAGCACAGACTCACAATGAAGTTGCCAGTGTTGTCAAATATATGAACTTCTCCATTCAACATTCCAAATAAGATCTTCTTGCCATCTGGGGACCACTGAAACAAACGTAGTTATTGTGAATGTAAATACAAGGTGAGGTCAAATTGGGTTTAACGTTGTGTCCAAGATTATTGCACTTATATAGCGACGTGCATGCATGCATGTGTGTGTGTGTGTGTGTGGCTGCTTGTACTAGACCGGACTGATGCCGATTTAAAGTGCTAGCTCACTGAGATACCATGCCGCAGTTTAACATGAATACCCCACTCAGACACAGTATACTGACTCCGAGCTGACCAGTCCTTGCTTTAGCCCCTTAATGCTGAGCGCCAGACAGGGTAACAACAAGTACCATCTTTTAACGTCTTTTGGGCGGACGCTCTACCACTAGACCACGGAGGCGGTCGAATGTAAATACAAAGTATTATCATATCATATGTAATGTGATCAGCGCAATAAACCAATCTGAAAAATTTGGTATCCTGTTATATCCAATAAACATGCAACTGAAGCTGAACTACTACTTATATGATGCATTGCCTTATTGCTCAATAAATATTGCCTATTTCCTATAAAGTTTACATAGGGGCTTGTGTGCATGATTCTGGCAACAAACAGTTTGCATGTATTATACTCAACAAAGGTTCACACAATACCACTGACAAAAACATCCAACTAATCATCGTCAATAATTTCTATTTAACTGCTGAAACAGAGCTCTCAAACAAAAGTACATTTGTACCCATGATCTTGACTCTTGTGAAGCAAGGTTATAAAATGAATATTACAGTTAGGGTGCTTGTGACAATGGTCTGACATCACGGCTAAATTGGAAAGTTATATTCGGTGACCACATTTCAACTATGGAACGTGTACTGACATGTCTCCAAGGTGCTGTACAATGTAACACAGTGACCATCTCACCTCAACACAAGCCAGCTGCAACCCTCGCAGTTCCTTCCCCCAGATGCGGTTACCATCCACAGACCCAACAATCACAGCACCTGAAACAGACCCCTGCCTTTATCACATACGTTGTAAATGTTGAAATTATTCTTATTTGTCCATAAAAATGGTAACCATTTCAAAGAAGTCCTGGCATCATTAAGGATTGCTCCTATAGTACCGGTATTTGAATGTAGAGACAAGTAAATATGTAACCTCTAACTAACAACAGGTAAATGACAAGGACCCCATGACTTTCATGCATAATTCCAACATTGCTGAAACTGTGAGACATCTAAGGACATCATCATCATCATCATCATCATCATCATCATCATCATCTTACCATCTTCATACACAATACAGATCTTTTGTCCATCAGCATTCCACTTCATTCCCCTGACCACAGACTTGTTCCTGTTGTTTATCATCTCCTCATACCATGAACCTGCCAACATCACAGCTCAGCATCAAACCAAATAACATCGGGTGCTATTTCAACTGAAAATTCTAGAAATATATGGAGTGATAAGGAACATCAGTGTCGCCTAATCTTTTCATTATTCAATCCCATTATAACCTATCAATTTTCACATAGCAAAGTGACTGCCACAAATTTACCAAATGGTAAAGCTATACCCGAGGCTAGTAGAATGTCAGGTGTTTCGGGGACGTTCCTATATGTTACAACCAGTCACTGCTACTAAGTCTGTATCATCATGTTAATGTGATGAAAATGATGCAGTGGTGAATTGTATCAGCATTAGTGGGGGATGCCAACTGATATAGAAATCAGATCTTTTACTACAATGGCTTTCTGTCAAAGGAGGTCACATCAAGTGAACTTTCTGATCTGCCAAACAGTGTGATGGCCTCTAAAATCTCAGTACAGTCTTGTGAAGCAATCAGGGCATAATTTCGCATTTCTGTATCACAAAAACAAATATCAATGGGCAGTTCAAAGGAGAATAAAATAGGCTATGGTCATCTTACACCAAAATATTTATACTATCAGTAGAACATGTGCGTTCTGGGTAGATTTTCTTCTTGTTAAGATCATATTTTTTTAAATGAAGGTGGTAACAAAATGAAGCCAAATCAGTTTAGCAAGTTGACATTTAATTGGCTCAAGAACCCCGCATTCTTCATTTTCACTGTCATATCAAAGTTATCTCATGATTCTCCTGGCATTATCTCCCACGGAAAGTTAATCAGACCTTGATGGAGAGTGCTACCTTATCAGAATAATGATCAGATTTTAATGAGATTGGCAAAAGGATGATCTGTCACTCCTTATGGTACTAAGACGTTCTAGAGAGTGCTGCAGTACAAAAGCAGAGTGTTAGAAAAGCTGAATACAGTACATTCATATATCCTATTGTAGAGTAAATACTAAATATGAAGGTAATGATTACACATATTACTGCTGACAATGCTGTAGTAGAATGTAATATTACCTTTGTAAAGCATCCATACAATGATGAGGCCGTACTGGTCACTTGTGGTCAGCTTCTGGTAATGTTCATTCCATGTCACACACTGGACAGCACCTTCATGAAATTGCAAATGCAAGGCTTCAGATAGGTCAATTTTCCAAGATATTGACTGATCATCATCCAAAATTACCTTCTGAATTTTCAAATTTTGTCATGATATAGAAGAAAGATCTGTTGAAAGATGAAACAATCATGTCACTATGCCATGTTTCTTGCAAGTCAATGAAAAGGTGTCAGTATACGAAGAAATCATAAATATATAATGACAAAGGTAAACAATTAATACTTGTGCTTACCAAAAATCAGATTTAATATCTCAATATAGCAATGAATTCTTGAATTAATCCCTTCTATAGGATGGTGAGATGCGGTGAAATTGGGTTTAACGTCGCGTTCAAGATGCACTTATAAAGCGACGTGCATGCATATATTTGTGTGTGTGTGTGGCTGCTTGTACTAGTCCGTAGGGGGCATGGGTGGCCCAGTCGTCTAAGGCACCGTGATTCGCTGCGCAGAGTTGCATCACTTGGGACCCGATTATGTTGCTAGGTTTGGCAGCACCATACCCGTGCTCGCGGGTTTCACCAAAGTGGTAAATGTCTGAAACCTGCATCACTTTGGTCTTTCCTCCCACATTAAGCTGACACGCCGCGATATGACTGGAATACTATTAAAAGCGATGTTAAACCTAATTCACTCACTCACTTCTACTAGTCCGGACTGATGCCGACTTATAGTGCTAGCTCACTGAGATACCATGCTGCAGTTTAACATTAATACCCCACTCAGACACAGTATTGTGACTCTGAGCCAACCAGTCCTTGTTTTAGCCCTTTAATGCCGAGCGCCAGACAGGGTAACAACAAGTAACATTTTTCAATGTCTTTAGGTATGACGCAGCTGGGTCTATAGGATGGGCCAGAGAATCATAGGTGGGGGTGAAGGCATTTAAACAATAAGCTATCTTAAAACAAATCTCTTGCATTACTGAATAGTTGGGTCATTTTCACGTTTTTTTCATTTGCAAGGAAATCAACATGAAATTTGGGACCTATCACATGTATCATGTTCAAATTATAAGTTTGTTTCAAAAAGTAAAATGTAGCTACTAAGCAAAACATCTAAGAGTGTTGGATAAGCATTTTGGGGAGGTATGTACTATTACTGCATTCATTAAATATACAGAGTATATTCTTTAAACTGTTCATTACTACAAACTGACCTTTACACATTAAATATATGTGTTCAATTTCACGCAGCAACAGTTGAACCAGTGACGCTGATGATACTCTACTCACCACTATGTCCCTCAAGTGACTGGTTCATGGACAAATTGCTTGGAGCTGCCAGGCCCTTGACTTTCATGTCTTTCCCTAGATAAGAGAACACAGTGTTAACAATAACAATCTCACATAGGCGCATGTGTTCATGCATGGTGTTAGTCCAAGCAAAAATTATATACATGAAGTGGTATTGTTACTTCACTTACGTGAATAAATAATTGAAGACTGAGACTATGTATAATTATGATAATATAGTGTATTGTTTGTTTGTTTGTTGTTAAAACACCGCACTCAACAATATTCCAGCTATATGACGGCAGTCTGTAAGTAATCGAGTCTGGACCAGACAATCCAGTGATTGACAACATGAGCATTAATCCACGCAATTGGGATCGATGACAAGCATCAATGCATCAGCCTGACCACCCGATCCTGTTAGTCACCTCTTACGACAAGCATAGTTGCTGAAGACCTATTCTACCCCGGATCTTCATGGGCCGATGATATAGTGTAAAAAGGAATGATACATATAAAATCATTATATTATTTCTTATTATACCTAATCACAGTATCCATCAGGATTTTGGCTAAGGTGAACAACAGTCAAATACACTGTAAAGAACTACAGAGGGTTAACTATAAGTTGAAGAAGTGTTTGTAAATATTGTTGGATATACATAGCATGTCACACTATATTATCGCGGTAGTTAATTTATAACAGATCATAATGGTGAATGCTTACTAACATATTAAACATGTTATATGCAAAGTATTTCTTGTTTTTTATTCAACTAGGATTGATTGATGCTGATTTCAAAGTTTCTGTCATTAGCAACTCAAGGGCAGGCAACTCTTTATTATCGCGGTATCACTGTTTTGTGGTGTGGTTTGTGTGGATTATGAGGTTTACATTACTTCCTCTTTGGGATTATGCATAATCAGTATTCATACGATTATGTTGGGGCAAGGGGCATTGTCCAAACAAGTGCATTCTTTTCTAAACAATAGTGAATGTAGGTAGGGGTAATTCCACTTCAAAAACATTCCAGAATCTATGATAAAAAAGTTTACATGTGTACTTACGAGTAGCAGTGACATACCGCAACGAGTCCTGTATTTGATCATGTGATGAAATATTGTGCTTAGATTTGCATAAGTGAACAGTCGAAAGAGCAGACAGAGGGTGATTTACTGATACCGCAATAATATAGAGCCTGCTATAATATAGAGTCATACTATACCATGCGCAATGTACATCAATAATTAGTTAAACTCTTAATTTGGACAAAGATATATTGTTTACCTGTTTGGGTCTCCAATTTGAGCACTTTGAGCAGACCATCTTCTCCTCCACATGCAATGTAGCCATGCTCTTTGTTCCATGACACACACCGCAGTCGGGTGTTGTTAGGAATAGCTATCTGTAACACGCAAAAGACAGTTAACCATAGCCTTTAGGTGTTAAAATAAATCATAATATACAGATTTTATGTTAAAAACCCATGATACTATTTGATAAAATACTTAACTCAAACACAAATACCCCAGTGAGAAATGATATTCATTGTTGATTTGAAACAATGTGTTCATGCTATATCATAACCGAAAAAACAGATCATTAGATTAATTTCAGCAAGGGACTTGTTGCTAAAAAATTAAGCTGCTACTGCATTCGATGTTACAACAATGAAATAAAGAATTCATCGCAAAAATATATGTATATGTTTAAGATAATTTGTGACTGACTAATTTGTTGTTAAACACTGAAAAACAGGAGAGTATGCAGTGCTAATGTCAGTTGCCATGAGAAGCTAACGATACATCAACTCAGCTTCATTGGCAACGGATTCTGGACTCAAACAGAAATGTCAATGAAGCTAAACATTTATTGACATCACTAATTTTGGAATAAATAAAACAAACCTTTTTGCTAAGATAGACAAACATATTGCTGGTGGTCAAGGCTTATTTCTCCAAAGGCACATAAAGTATCAAACACACTACACAGAAATGTTGCAGGACGCCGCCATACTTCTCAGGAATGTATGGGAGATCTCGCGAGACTTGCGCAGAGCATGTTGGGTAATCATCCTTTTAGCGCAAGGTGCTCGTCGAGGAAGGTAGTGAGGTGATCTTGTGGCCAATTTTAATCACTTCAGAGAGCTCGGTTCTCCTATTTGAAATAGAATCAGAATAAAAACTTGAACTCAGAAGCAAAATAAACTTATTTCCATGTCTTAATTTGCAGGGTTAGCCGACAAGCTCAACAAAATCCGCGAAAATGGTTGCCCAAAAGAAATCGGTAAGCATGTTGACCACGTGGTTTGCTTTCACAACGCCATGTGGCGAAAAGAACCGAAGTATACATGGGTCACTTAGTAAGATTTCGCTAATGGCGTTATGATTGGTGCATTACGGTCAATTGTAAGACTTATGATCAACCATATCGGAACATATTATGGGCGGCTATTTGGTAAAAAAATACAAAGTTGAAAAAAGGGACAAAAGTACGCAATTAAGGTCAAATATTACGAATAAAGAACTAAATGTTACTACTTAAGGTCAAAATACAAAACAAACAGACTACGGTTAAACATTCAAAGTTGAAATAAATGTCAAAAGTACGCAATATTAATAGTCTAATGTTACGAAAAGACGTTTTAAGAAGAGAAAGAACAATGCGTACGAAAGAATGTCAGTGAGAACGACAGGACGTTTTCAATAAAGTTCTTTATTCGTAATATTTGATCTTAATTGCGTACTTTTGTCCTTTTTTCAACTTTGTATTTTTTGACCGAATGGCCGTCCATACATATTGGCGTCATGAGTAACATATGAAATGGGTCTGAAGGGGTCCTTATCGGCACGGGTACTACAGTTTTGTATCCCAGTTACGTTTCTGTATACAGAAATTTATTAAAAAAATGTACCTAGCCAGACGCAGAAATGTACCTTAAACATGAGTCCATATTCCGAAACCAGTTCATGTTGTTCTGGTTTGCCTGATGTCTAGTTGATGCTTGATAATGCTGTGCATCGTGGAATATCTGAGAAAAATATACAATGCACACTGCCATGTTGAATTTTACTGAGGTTTGGCATACAGGACCATGTTCCACAGAGCGATCTTAGGGCAATAATTGTCAGCCTAATTGGTTCCATGAACGGTTACATGTACGACACGTCCTGGGCCCGTTCAACAAATTGATATCAGAGCTAAGATGATAACTTCCATACATAGGCTCTGAGATCGCTTTGTGGAACAGGCCCAGGACGTGTTGTACATGTAACTGTTCATGGAACCAATTAGGCGCATTGTGCAATACAACCTACAGTGGAATGGACTTGGTTTCTGGTTTTGGCTAGGGTACATTTTTGTACACAGAAAGGGAAGACTTCCGCTCGTACCCCTCAAAAATATATATAATTAAAAGGTTCGAGCGGCAATGCATACATATATAACTTTTGGAGGGGGGATATGGGCGGAAGTCTTTCTGCTGAGGTTGTAGTGAAGGCTTGACATTGACAGTTGTCTTACCTTGTTGTGGCAAGATCCGCTTCTTGTAGGGGTGGTTGAGGGTAAAAAGCAATCACGGTATTCTTGATTGATTATATTTCGTGAATTACAGAAAAAGAGTGCAGAAAATATCAATGCCCGCCTGGCCCTGGTGATGAAAAGTGGGAAGTATGTGTTGGGCTACAAGCAGACTTTGAAAACCTTGAGAGGTGGCAAGGCCAAGCTGGTTATCATTGCCAACAACACCCCTCCTCTCAGGTAGGTGAACAAGAGCTGAATTCACATTCGTCCAAATGCATCTCTTCCAAAGAATCATTTCTGTAAAGTATACATCATTTAAGAACTATTTCACTTTGTAAGAGTGAAAGGTGATGTGAATGCGTATCTTTGAAAAGAAAATTCCTTGTATGAAAATGTTACAATATGGACGTCAAACCCATGATTAATGACATGTTTTGTAATTGACTTCGGAGCCTGATCTGGTGAAGATGGAGTCACACCTTATTAACATTTGTCTTCTTTATATCTCAAGTTGGCTCCTGTCAGTTGGTTAAACAGGTTTGTAACACAAGTGACTAAACATGTCCAGGTGCATTTCACAGATTGATTCTGCTTTGGACAACCTCTGGTGTAAGTGGAGCTTCTTGTTTTGCTTCAAATGTAGGAACGAGGGTTCAAAGTTGTTTGTGTTGCAGATTGTTTTCAACATGGAGGTAAATTAAAGATATATTGTGAAAGCGTAGGATTCCTATGCTTGTAAGAAACGACTAAGGGATTGGGTTGTCATGTTCAGTGACTTGGTTGATTGCATGTCATCATACCCCAATACCTTGAGACGTTGCTCATATCAATCACTGTTTGATCTACATCAGCATGATCTCATTATTTATGGGACCATGAATGTTGAGTTAGTGGCATAAAGCAGTTGTAGTCACTCGCCAAACAACCTGAATGATGATTTGCAACATTGTTTAATACCTTAATTTTGCAGGTGGTTCTGCATTCTGATTATGTATTTCTTCTACAAGACTTCTGTTAATCATGTTAATAGCAACATGTTTCCTTTGTAGGAAGAGTGAGATAGAGTACTACGCTATGTTGGCCAAGACAGGCGTTCACCACTACTCCGGCAACAATATTGAGCTGGGAACAGCCTGTGGAAAGTACTTCCGAGTCTGCACCCTCAGTATCACAGATCCAGGTAGGAGGATTTGACAACTGATTGATCGAAGTTTTCAAAAGCTTTTTCCATAGTTGAAATTATTAATACATAACCATGCTTTTCAATCTGTCTGATATGCCTGGAATATTGCTGAAATTAAAGATGTTGTGTAGATCAAAAATTTCATTTTGAGCACTTGACTAAATGTGTTTTTGTCTTTCAGGTGATTCTGACATCATCAGGAGCATGCCCACAGAGCAGCAACAGGCTTCATAGATATGTAAAGATCTTAATAAAGGTTGAAGCAAAACAGATGTTGTTTATGATGTTGCAGTTCTGTGAATTGAATGGAATATTGCTTCCATATTTGGAAAACTTGCCAAATGAATTGGCAATCATGAATTTCAGCGTTAGAAATTGGCACTAGTCCTATAGTCCTTGCCAGTCTGCGTGCATGCACGTCGCTATATAAGTGCAATAATCTTGGACGCGACGTTAAACCCCATTTCACCTCACCTCAGCAGTCTGCCCAATAATTGAGGTATCATAAGGACCAGTTAATGTGACATTATTTAGGGATTTACTATATTACAAGGACTAGTGTACTAAACAGTTTCTATCGCTGAATTTGAACCAGAAAAGTAGCATGTGTCCTGCTAAAATGTCAGGCGTGTGGGTGCCTGGAGTTTACTTCCTTCACCTTGGGGTTATGTGTGACCCAGTTGTTCTTAAGCACTGCAATGAGCTGTGCAGAGTTTCATCCCTAAGGCGCACCAGAAACCTATGATCCAATGGTTCAAATCACGGTTTATTTGGCATCACAACTGTGCTGGTAGCTTTTAACACACCTCTAAATATTTCCTACTTCCATAACTTTTGTCTCTCCTTCCAAGTCAAGCTGATGTATTGTAACTAAAACACTGTTCAGAGGGGCATTACCTTCACCTCACCTAAATTCAATACTTGTTGTCCTTGGTCTCTTGCACCAAATTGGTACTCGTCAAAGGACCACCAGTTTGGCACTCGCTGATTTCCAGGTTTAGAAAACCTATAACACAAGTCCCTTGCACGTTGCATGTCCTTAAAGGTGACTAAATAGGATATGGATTAATACATTCTGTGACTTGTTTGAAGGTTTGTGATTCGACTCGTATGAACCACTGGTTTGACACCAGACTCTACATGCAGGCTGGCATTAAATAACCGGTAAGCCCATGCCCACTTCAGGGCTTATTGACACAAAGAACACATACCTCTATCCATCTTATGACCTGTTGACTTTCAGCCCAATGTCTCATAAGTTTGGAACCAGTGAGTAACAACAGAGTTCAGGTCTAGCTGACATAAAGTGAGTTCCATTTTGGAAAATGCCCATTCTTTAGGCAATATCAAGGGAGGGGGGACAAGAAATTGGCTTTGCCAATTTTACTCCAGTACAGTATATTGGTAAACTTCAGTGAAACAAACTATTTTTTATTCTAAACAGACGGCATAAAAAAACACCTCCATACACTTGTCCTGTAGGGAAACGGGAGACTATGTTCTGACTGCAAAAGAAACTTTACCACTTAAAAATGAAATTGCTAAAATTCAAAAACAAGTTGGACCTTGGGTTGCTCCTGTGTTGCTGTAACTAACCTGATGCAAGAGTACAGGCAGACATCAAACAGACCTGGAATAGGCAGTTCCAGGGTAACTATGCCCAATGAAGACCAGTACTTGCATACTTTCCCTCTCCGGAATCAATTCCTGAAAGTGACATCAGCTACTGATGCCTTAGGGCATGTGGTTAGTGGCAGACAGTGGCCAGGCGACTCAGGGCTCAAGGAATTAGTCGCTAACAGACCTTACAGAGGACAGTTATTGACAGCACCAAGTCGTCAGAGATTGACATGGGTCGAGAATGTATGGCATTGGCATGACTGGCAGAGGGTTGTTTTCACTGATGAAAGCTGGTTCTATCTGATCTGTCAGCTCAGCAGTACAATACTACATGGATGACATTCTTCATCCAATTGTCCTACCATGTCTGCAACAGATGCCACATGGTGACCTTAATCAGCAATACCCGACCCCATGCAGCCCGAATCGTACTGAACAAACGACCGCATACTCCAGCCAGGGGCCACAGTTGGCCCAGTCGTCTAAGGCGCCACGATTCACTGTGCAGAGTTGCGTCCCTTGGGCACGCCCAAAACCTATGATTGTGGGTTCGAATCCCGGTTTGCCCCAATTATGTTTCTAGGTTTGTCAGCACCATACCCGTGCTTGTGGGTTTCACCAAAGTGGTAAACATCTGAGACTTGCATCACTTCAGGCTTTCCTCCCACATTAAGCTGACATGCTGCGATATAACTGGAATACTGTTAAAAGCAGTGTTAACCTAACTCACTCACATATTCCAGCCAACCGACAAGAACTGATCCAGGCCATCCAAGAAAAATAGCAACATATCCCATGTGACATCATCAGACGACTGACATTTTCTGTACGCCAGAGGTTTTGCAGGTCTTTTAGCCGGGGTAGTCATACACGTTATTTAAGTGAGGTGTCATTGAACTTGAGTGATTTGGGATGTGTTTATGCTACCCCACCTCAATTCAGGCAGCTGCTGTATGACTGTCATTTTAAATGTTGTTTTCGTTGAGATTTTAGTAAAATCTAAATATTGTTTACATTTGTATACTTATCCTGCATTACTACGTTGAGATCTTTTCAATACACAGAAATTGGTCAGGCCGTTCATATAGGAGCAGGGTGCTTAGTACAGCACTTGCAAACACCTAGTTCACTTCACGTGATGCTATTTCACACCATCTCGTATCAGTTCCCTTGTTAAGAGTGACAAGTGTTGTTTCACACAGCCATCATACAAACCAGTGGTTGATATTGTGAGGACAATAATAGGGGTACAATAACACTCTTCCAGTCAAGTCACTAAGTCTGGATCCGTGAAGATCTGGGGTAGAATAGGTCTTCAGCAACCCATGCTTGCCGTAGAAGGCGACTATGCTTGTCGTAAAAGGAGACTAACGGGTTTGGGTGGTCAGACTCGCTGACTTGGTTGATGCATGTCATCGTATCCCAATAGCATGGATCGATGCTCTTGATGTCAATGACTGGATTGTCTGGTCCAGACTCGATTATTTACAGACCGCCGTCATATAGCTGGAATATTACTGCTGGCGGCATTAAACAAACAAACAAACACTTAAGGCAAGGATATCTTCTGTCATGAAACCACACAAAGTGGCTGTTGAGCCAGTCAGAGACCACATATCGGTACAGTAAACTACGTTTATAATGAACTGACGGATAAGACAAACGGTTTTAGGGTGTCCCGTTTGTTTGATGTATATATGTTGATAACAAACAGTAATAACGAACAAAAATTAGTGGTCCCTTTGAGTTCATGATAATCATAGTTCACTGTATATGGTCTCTGAGCCAATCATCTGGAATAGCTGATGGGGAGCAAAACATGAATAACAAAGAAGAGAAACACTATGCTTCAGTTATTTATTCACAGTGGATTTAAAAGAAAATCTACTGATATTTGCATATAGAAAATATGGTAAATGAATTTACAATGATGTAATAAATGATAACAAAATATTGCAGCTTTGTTCTTTGAAGAACTTGGGCCAGAATAGATTCAATTTCGAAGTTTTAGCTGTATCAGTATTTCATCCTAAACGAATAGAACAAATTTTCAAATTTATACAGGTACAAAATGTCTGATCAGCTAATCTTTGGCATCAGACGAAATGCTAAGATGTTATTATGACCTTATGTACATCGGTGAGAATGAATAAAAAGCACATTACAACCTCCGAGCTTAGTAAATCTTGAAATAGTACATCATTGTAAAGATGATGTGGGGTATTTAAATTACCACGGATACAAGTTCACCAAACCTGTACAGATTGTTTCATAAAAAACATAACTTCATTACATGATTGCTGTACCTAACGTGAAACCAGACGTCTATTTGATTTTGCACAGAAACACATCCGGGCAAGGTCAGTGACTACAGGGATAGACACCATGAGACAAAACCATACAGTCCATAGCTCATTTCAAACTAGTGGTAAATGTATTTTAAATAGTCTTGTGACTAGCAGACTTAGGTCAAAGTTTGTTGTTTAACGCCGCACTCAGCAATATTCCAGCTATATGTTGGCGGTCTGTTAATAATTAAGCCTTGCACCTGACAATCCAGTGATTGGTATAATGAGCATCGATCCACGCAATTGGGATACGAAGACATGCATCCATCAACCAAGTTGAGCCTGACCCCATTAGTCAACTCTTACGAGTCGCCGCTTTCAACAAGCATGGGATGCTGCAGAAATATTCTTCATGGGTACTTGGGTTGAAGAATACACAGGATTATATGAGTTTGGTTTGCTTTGAATGTTACTCCAGTTATACCACAGCATGTCAGCTTAATGCAGGAAGAATGCCTCAAGAGACAGGTCTCAGATGTTGACCACTTTGGTATGTCAATACACAGAAACTTACAATCGAAATGTCTGTTTTATTTAAGCACCTCCTCTAGCCTCAGACGAAACCATGAATTTTGGGCTGATGCAGGATTATTAAATATTGGGAGGAAGGATCCGAAATAAATCAAATGGATGGATGACACACCCTGCTGCACCTCTGTATCCACCGCCATTTTGTAGTCATGGATACAGGGGAGATAACAATGAAAGAGATAAATCACTTTCTCGTTTCTGCAGTTTTGTCACTCAATTTTGAAGGGAAACATTTGAGAAAGAATTTGTACCGAAATACCAGAACATAGCCCATGTGTTGCTGTGCAAATGTATGCTGCTGGATTTCACATCTAGATATAATACATCATATCGTCGAAAAGGAAGTTATAAGAGAACAGTTAAGACTGGATGCTCCGACAAGCCAAACATGACAAAAATGATTCAGCATGTCATGTGACATCATTTAGGAATGTCCAGGAAAAGAAAACGTCACTCACATCCTTTGATGAAAGTTACACACATATTTTAGCATGTTCCACTAAATGCCTCCTGACACAGTATAGAGCTAATGTGAGAAAGCAGACACCTTGGCAAGTCCAAATACAAATATAATCCTTGTAAGGACTATTTCATTACTATAATGATAATAAGAGGGAGAAATGTATCAAAATCTTTACAAGTATTTCTTTACCCTTTTTCAATGGCACAAACCTCTGGCATTTCATTTTTCATAACACAATGATCTTCATTCCTTTGATGATCAGAAAAACTAAAACCCTACTATAAATGATAATGTAATGGACATATAGTACATTATTGCTTATCATATTGCTTTAGCAACTATTTCAGTTAAAATACTGTCACCATATGTTTGTGCAAGAACAAAATGTGTCAAATGTAAATGCAGCAATGCCTTAATGTTGGTTACAATCCACAATGCAGAGGAAATGTCACCCACTCAGTGCCAACTCGACCAAAATGGTAAACAAAATAGGTTCACTTCCTTAATAAACAATCTGACCTATGAAGCGAAACATGGTTTGAACCTTAATCTTGAAAGACAAACTTTAAGAAAAACATTCCAAGTTTCAAGGATACCGACATATTTAGCCTAATTTACAGATTCAGAAATATTAACACTTAAAAGTTAAAAAATTAGAGGCCCCAGTCCTTGGTAAAAAATGATACTAACCGTCTTGTTCAAATTTCTGACACTACAAGAAAATCAAGTGATTTTGTTCTAATCATGGAAGTACTAAACAAACATCAGCTAGTGTTCTACTGACTCTAATCAAAGATAACAGCATCTAATGCCATTTAATCTCAGTGACTTACACTAATATATTCTAACTATGTATACTAGAGGTAAAATGTAGTCCAAGTCTTTATCAATAGGGATAATAAAAGGATTATGTACACTAGTGATGTTCACAAAACACATGTTCCTATAGATGCAAATTCAAATTATTCAACTAAATCCAGTTTAGTTCAGCTATAACATTAGTCTTAGTTATATCAAAACTAAGTAAGTTAGGGTTAGTTTAATCGGAGACCATATAATAGATTATTATTATATGGTCTCTGGTTTAACGTGGACTTTGGGGAGCCTTGTAAACTAAGGGAGGCTACTCTGAATGTTATTTGATCAAAATTAATACACACCAGCATATCAATTTTATGTCATTGTATTTTGAACATGTAAAAAGGCGTTTCAAATAGCACTCAATGACTAGCAATTACCGGTAGTCAGCAACATAAAAAATATGTACCACACACTCTAATTGATATGATCATGATGCTATTAGATGGAAGTCTTTATGCAAAATATCAAGGTTTAAGCTAGCAGTTTAAGCTTACCAATGTAAGGTGTCAACCAACCGCTGGTCCTTTGACCATAGGAGGACAGAAAGGGCCTGCTGTGTTCCAAGTCCAAGGTCCAAGTGGGCCAGTCAATAGCCTGCACTCGCACATTGACAGGCTGAATAGTGTTAGCTATTGAGATGTTTTTTGACAGACCATTCCTTGCAACAAAAGCAGGACCTGCTGGCTAGTAAAGTTCTGTTTTGTGGATCACATATTCGTACAGTATTGAATCTATCAAACATTTGAAAACTAAGTCTTGATCAGTGTGATTCTCATGACCAAAGTTATTTTTCTTTATGAAATACCACATTGGAAAACGCAATTTCCTTTCAAACATGATGGCACGGTCAACTGGGTTCAACTGGGCCACGCCAAATTTCAGCACTGTTCAGAAAAAGCAGCCAAAATAATTCCCAAGGGGTAAAAGAGGGCCCATTAAAAGTATGTTTTACATCATACGTTTAAGTGAGTGAGTTTGTTTAACACTGTTTGAAGACTATTCAGTAATATCACGGCATGTCAGATTGATGTGAAGCAGAAAACGTGATACACAGGTCTCTGACATTTACCACTTAGGTGAAACCCACGAATACGGTGGTGAGTTACTAGACACAAATATGGAATTCAAAGCGGTGGTTATAGGTTTCTGGCCAATCGTAGGGATGCAACTCTGCACAGCAAATTGCAGCACCTTAGATGACTGAGCCACCCATGTCTGCCACATCTGAGAGTCAATACTCCCCAGTCAGCAATATTCCAACTATATCAGGGAAGAAGCAAGATTCAACTATATTTATGTACCAAGGAAATTCAACAGTTTGACAATGCCACACGATGAACACTGATTAAGCTAGCATGAAGAGCCACAGACAAAAGATATCCTACATATTGCACTGAAATGTTTCAAAGTTCAGCCATGCTGACGTTATCCTGAGGGGATCATACAAAGAAAAACGTAAGGTCTTTCAATTCAGTAGACAAGAAATATGATACATGGATAAAAATTGAATTACGAATAGAATGATAATAAATAGGATTGGGTTCTGGAAACTTCACCACTAGGGACTTGCAACACTGACTCACTTGGCTAATAATCATCAACATCCTGGGCCCAGCCTCACAAAGCTATCGTAGCACTACAGTCATCATATCAGCTTTGTGACAGTAGTAGTACTATAATCACTTCAGTCCATGAAGCGATCTAAGTGCAAAGGTGAACATAACTCTAAGACTTTAACATAGACTTACGACTGTCCTAGCACTACGATTCCTTGGTGGATTAGGCCCCAGGACCCTGTTCCACAAAGCGATCATAGCGCTACGACTGTCGTAAGTCTATGTTAAAGTATGGAAGTTATGATCATCTTAGCGCTATGATCGCTTTGTGGAACAGGGCCCGTGGACCTAATGTATCGGTTTTCTCTATCTCTATCCTGTTGTTTTCATAATGAAATGTTCAAAACCTATTGTCTGTACGTAGGCACCACTTCAGATTTTCTTCAACAAATTATTCATATTCGATTTGTCTTCTGTTGCACAGCTTCACAAAATATTTCAGGATATGTGTTTATACACAGTACAAACATCGCCATACTTCAGAGAAACATTCAGATTTTTCACGTCTTCTATTTTCCTTCCTGAAAATTTCTCAAACAATGGAATCGTGTATTGTCCAACAATCTGATTTCTAAGGAAGTTTCAATCCACATTATACACAATTACAGCTGAAGGATGTTGATCCATTCACAGTTTTGGATCACTTATTCAATGATCCGTAATTCTGCTAATTCAGCTGTGTCTTCAAACAATGGTCTTTTCGGCACTACATGGCTCAAGTCTATCAGCTACTTCTGCAGCTCACAACACTTCATTGTAGCACTTCATTCAGATCTACCACTTCACATCAACTCTGCATTACAAAAATAGAATGACCGGTATATGAATACAAATGTATACAATGTCCATCTTACAGGCAATACCCCAGCATGTTGTGACCAGTGAACAAATATCCACACTAGATATGTACCAAATGCTATACTGATGTATCTACTAAGCTACATATACATCATCCTCAGCAACACATCTGACTGGTCATCCAAATCAGCTGATCATCAAGGTTTGATCTTTGATTGGTTAATGAAGATCATGCCATACACATGAAAATCTGATTGGATGATAAAGTCACATGACCAAGATGTTCATCATAAGTGGTCACTATCGATGTCATGAGATCATCTGCATGAGAACTTTTTCTGCTTCCCTGATTCCACTCAAATAAGCTCCTGTCACGGTTTGTGGGAACTGGCGGTTTGTTGCCTGAAAGATAACAGTTCAGTTCTTTTACACCTTCGAAACAATTAATGTCAATATCTTATGATCAACAGAATGAACTTCAATTACAATAGACTCAATACAATTTAGAGATAGACCCAACTTTGAACTTTTGTGACAAGGCTGGGTCATACAAATGTTGAGCAGATCACTATCTTTCACAAAGAGAAACAGCAATAGCTCTAATGATTGTAGACCCGTGAAGATCCGGGATAGAACAGGTCTTCAGCAACCCATACTTGCCGTAAAAGGCGACTATGCTTGTCATAAGAGGCGACTAACGGGATCGGGTGGTCAGGCTCGCTGACTTGGTTGATGCATGTCATCGATCCCAATTGCGTGGATCGATGCTAATGATGTCAATCACTGGATTGTCTGGTCCAGACTCGATTATTTACAGATTGCCATCATATAGCTGGAATATTGCTGAGTGCGGCATTAAACAACAAACAAACAAACAAACTTATGATTGAAAGCAAACTCACAGAAAGGCTTTATAGGGTGGCAATAGATGAGTGTTCCATTCACCCAACTCTGCACCATGATAACATTTCTATGAAAATATTTGCAAAGTCTCTTCCTTCTTAACAATTGCTACCTAGCCGAAACATGACATACCTCCCCACAAAAGAATATCTTCTTTTCCACATCCTCTGCAAGAGCATCGTAGACGGCGCCTTCTCGTCCAACAGGCAGATAGCTGTACACCATGCCTGTGTTGGAGGGGTCCCTCCAGTGAGTCACAAACCACTGACTCGGCTCCGGGACACTCTGAAATAGTTGCACACAGTCAGCCTGGGTGAGGGGAGGTGAGATGGGGTTAAACGTCGCGCTCACAATGATGGCACTTATATCACGACATGTATGCATGTGTGTGTGTGGCTAATGTCGGACTAGCCATAAAAATTACCGTGCCCCAGTTTAATATGAGTACACCCCACTCAGACACAGTATACTGACTTCAAGTCGACGAGTCCTTGCTTTAGATTGAGACCCTTAAGGCCGAGCGTAGGCAGGGTAAGAACAAGTACCATCTTTTTATGTCTTTTGGTATGATGCATACAGGGATCGAACCCCTGATCTTCCTCTCTCCAGGCAGACACTCTACCACTAGACCACAGAGGTGGTCAGTCAGCCTTGGAGCATGACAATCTAGTGGAGCTTACTTCAACACGAGAACATATTCACATGAGTCGCACAGACACAACTTAAGCACATCAAAACCTCCTCACACCTCTCCACTCACCCATAAAATGAAGCACATCATTTCTCATCTCTTCACACACCCACAACTTAAGCACATCATTTCTCACCTCTTCACATCACTCCACACATCCACAACCTAAGCACATCATTTCTCACCTCTTCAGGAAAGAGCTTCCTCAGCACTGCAACACACATCTTGACAATCTCGGCATCTTTCTTCCCCTCTATCAGGGTGAGAGCATCCCCTGTGATGTGTGTCACTAGGATGTTAGTTTTACAATTAGGGGTCTGCAACAGAGGTAGATTCAGAAAGATCAGTCAATGATGCATGGTACATGGTACATGCAAAACAAGTATCTAGTCAAGCAATATATTTAATCCAGATTTTCAAATCACTGAAAATGATCTTCTTTCATAGATCACAATACTTCCTAAGAAGGGTTCCAAACACATCAAGGGACTCCAAGCCATAAGCTAAGGATACCTTATAGAGTCTATGTCACCATGATGTCATGACCAGTATATCTTAGAGTGAGTCTAAGGTTGCTGTGATCCCAGGACAAGCATATATTTCAGCTAGTCTAGGGTTGCCTCGACCCTAAGACCACCATATGATAGCGCTTGTCTAGGGTCGCAGCCACCCAAGTCTTGTTTAATTTCAACATGAGTTCATCCCCAGAATCTCCCTTAAAAAAGCATCAACACACAATGTAAGTCCAATATTACTCATGCTGTTTCGATACCAGTGATAAATGATGATAAGTCAACTGCATGGGGCCCCAAGATTCAAACAAGTCCACACCAGTCTATTACTTGTCATAAGTGCACTTGGTTTATTGCTGTGTCATGTTGCAATGGGATGTTGCTCATTGTATCAACCACTGGTTTGTCCAGCCCAAAACTAATTAACAAGCTTTCATGATATAGATGGAACACTGCAGACTATATAGTTAACACAACAAACAGACAAACCAAATCCTATCTCCAAGTATCCTGATAGTGTGAAGTTAGAGGGACATCATATGTGCGGACTGTATACATATCTCAAAAAACGTCACTGTGTTGTCGTTTCTGCATATGCAAACAGAAACTCACCAACGACAGTACAGATTTGTCTTCAACAAATTCAAGGCCTTTTCAAGGTTCTTTACCCAAATACAAGGCAAACGGATGCACAAACACAAACACGATGCAAATAGTCAGTGCTGGAGTGTAATATAAAGGGAGGTAACTCATCCCAGATCACAGTCACATTCATTTGGTAAAACACTGGCAATTCAAGCAATCATCATGGAAACAAAGTATGCAAAATCACCTATGAAGTTTAAATTTGCAGAATTTCACAAGCATGTTTGTATTTTGTATTAAAATGAATGTGAATGCTATGTGTAGTTCGGGTAGATTTCAAGGTCTTTTCAAGCAATGTGCACACCCTGTATTACCATGTATTTAAATACCCAGTGGTGTTAGTGGATAACCTGATAATATATCCATTGTCTACTTCATAGGCCTGTGTTATTCAAGCTCACCTTTGAGGTAGACAGGTCATAGAAGGTGCTGAACAGTCCTCGCTTTGACTCATGGGGAGGAACATGGCCGAAGAAATCTTCACCTTTGGTTTTCTTGATCCAGAATTTCTTGTCAAATTTCAATGCAACCTAGTAATCAGCAACAGAAAATTACTATCATGAATGAAATTCATTGTAATTTGTGACCTCTATCTTCCCATCGCAAATACATATCATCCCCATCTATTCTATGTCCCTACTTATGAGAGGGTCTTGATAGGGGTGTTACAAGTCAGTAGGTAGTACAATTTTGGGCCTTTAGTAAGTAGTCATTATCTTATTGGCTTAGTCTGAACAAAAACCCACTTTTTTTTGTCAAGTCTAATAAAAAATGTGAAATCATCTCTTATGTGAATACAGATTGTCAGTCTGTCTGTAGGGAAACATGGGAACAACTGGTTTAGTTTTAATTAATGCTAAGCTGTTTTTAGGGACATTTTACTTTAATCTTTTGACTAATCTTACATTTACAATAGCGTATTTTCAGTTGTTTTACGCTGAACAGTATACCCCATCAGGATCCTCTTATAACATGAGAAATCTTCACATCAAGTAGCAGTACTCCCACTTTCTACTGATCTCTGATACTCTAGCAATAAACAATCCATTATCACTTGTAGCCTAAAAAGATACAATTCTTACTCAGCAACGCCTCTTGAAATATTTTGTGGCAGGGGATCCTTTTTGTATGTGAAAAATGTGTGGGACCCAAGTGTCAGATTTCAATTTCTGTCCCAAAGCAAATGAAAATCGTCTCATTATGTTCTTACCTTCTCCACGAGCCCAGCCCCCAGTGCAATGACGGCCTTCAGTTTCCGCTCTGGCAGGTGTGGCTGGAACTGTATCTTATGATTCTTCAGAGTAGACAGGGGGACTGACATTATCACCTGACACAGACAAAAGATAATAGTGCAAACTAACTTTAAGTACATCAACAAAACCCATCATGTCAAATACAAAAGGATGCCAAAACTGCCAACAATTTTCAAAGCCTAAAAATGATCACACATAAGAAGAATAAAAATCAAACTTTATTCATATACTTACTTTCTTACTTTCTAACACATCACGTACAAGAAATATTCTCCAAAGAAGAAAATGTGATCTCATGGTTCTAAAACTACAAAGAAATGTGTCTCAGAACTACAACCCTCAACTTTGTCTCATTTTGAAGGGACAAGTTCCCATACACAGATACAAAATGGAATAAAAAACTCTTGCCATCGATATGTTTATCCTGGCACAGCATAGAACTGTTTGGGGCACACAAAAAACACACAGCTTGTCAGATGTCACCATTACAGCTAGTCTCTGAACAATTCCTAAAACCAATGTCTCAAAAACAAGTCAAGTACAACACAAAATGACTTGAACTGTCAGTATAACATGTGACTGGAAGACCTGAGAAAGAAGACCTATTGTTTGAAGTGAAGACCTTGCCACAGATATAACAATCCAGTCGCTATGGAATACGATGTCAGTACTCACTGCTTTAGACTGGAAGACCTGACCTGAGGTAGTGGTCACAACAACTGGATCGGAACTGAAGTCAATCTTAGACACCTGAAACAGTCATCATATATTTCAAATATGTAGTCTTGCCTAGTTAGTAGTAGCAATGTAATAGAGGTGCGCGATATTACTGGTATTCCGGTATACCACAATATGAAATACCAATGAATACATACCACATATTGTGTTTTTCAAAATCATGTATATCATCTTGATGGAATATTTTACACAGGAAATTGAAATCAAGAAATTAACAACTTTTCCTGCTGTCGAAACATTGAAAGGATTTGTGACAGTATCCTGTATATGATGTGTCTATTACGCATGCTTTGTGACCATAGCAACATCCAACGAAATACAAAGTTGTCAAAAACATGCGGGTGGGGTGGGGTGGGGTGTGTGTGTCTTGTTCAGGTCCATATGAAAATACGCATGCAATACATTGTGGTTCGTATTGCAATACATGAATCATTATTGCAACAAATTGCAGGACAAAATTCAGGCCGATACCCATCACTTCAATAATCAACACATCACATCTGTTCATAGTCTGCTGCAATACATCACTGAAAAGTTAAAAAATATAATTGTCAATATGAACAGTTTCTTGACATATAGAATACTTTCTGTTTGAACTCACATGATGGTTTAACCGAACATCAAGCCCTTCTGCCATCTTATTTAGCACTTGAGAGTAACCTCCCTTGACAAAGATATGAGATCCGGCAAACTGGGGCAGAGCCTCATTCTGATCCCAGGAGAGAGCAGATACATTGTTGAGAGAGCCGCCACAGGCATACTCCAGGTTGCTAATGTGGAACTGGAGCACCTGCTCTTCTTGCTGAGGAGGGAAGGTAACAAACATTCATGATATGTTACATACCAAGGAGAGGAAGAATGACAGAACAGTTCTATATGTAACAGGGATATATTTACTATTCCAAACTAAGTGCCCTTGGCAGGCAAATTTGAGGATTTTTTACACAAATTGGGATTTTACTAAAGATCTTATTGTCTTAAATGTACAGGTATTTAAACATTGCATTCAATGAAATAATGTAAAGCTAAGCTTTAAAGCCTCTTCCTCTTGTATTGGTCCTGTTATCAGAGAAACACATGTCACCTCTACAAAATAATAATACCCGTGAAGATCCGGGGTAGAAAAGGTCTTTAGCAACCCATGCTTGTGGTAAAAGGTGACAATGCTTGTCGGCTAACAGGGTCGGGTGGTCAGGCTCGCTGACCTGTTGACGCATGTCATCGTATCCCAATTGCGTGGATTGATGCTCATGATGTCAATCACTGGATTGTCTGGTCCAGACTCGATTATTTACAGACCGCTGTCATATAGCTGGAATATTGCTGAGTGCGGCGTAAAACAGCAAACAAACAACACCTTAACCATATAAACATGAATTTGGAAATTCACATGATCACATGGAATCATGCCCAGCGGATCCTGGCATAGGAGTCATGGAACAACTGTCAAGCTAGGTGCAATGACTTAGACAGCTGGGCCACCCATGCCCACAAAACCCATGTTGAAGTACAGTGTGCACATAACACAGTATTAATAGTTAGAAATCCATGTTTCTTAAGATTCCTCATGGCGGTGAAATAAGCATCTGCACTTTGATAAAACGTTAATAACAAGCTCAATAACCATGACAGACAAAATAACATAGAACATATTTCCTCAACTATAACCAACAAGCCAATGCTTGATATTAACACGAAATAACCAGTCCCTTAATTCCAATCACCAGACAGGGTAACCTGGTAACAACAAGTACCATCTTTTGACGACTTTTGGTATGACACAGAAGTGAACCCCGGACTTTCCACAATCAGGGCAGACCCTCTACCACTAGGCAACAGAGGTGGTCAGATCACATACGAATGTCTGCACGGTCATCCAAATCTGACATCCAATCTAAACCATAACATGTTATCAAGGCATCATCTGATCAAGGGAACATCTGATCAATGAATGGACTTCGCATACCTAGGTATCAAACCTGGTTTACGCTCTACCACTAGACCACGGAGGAGGTACATTGCTAACAACATTTGCTGAGTTGATACTGACCTTCGTGAACATGATCTGGGACTCATCCACAAATTGTTGATGCATCTCATAGAATTTTTCTGAAAGCATGAAATTATGTGTGATGACATAGTAAAACCATCATATATTAGCACAGGAAGAAGATCTTAATGCCCAGGAGTCGGACTAGCAACACAATGCGTGGTGTCTAAAATATCCAAGTATTTTTATTCTAAACATTAGTGGTGCATGTTTATTCCAAAGTCTACTCTTCATCTACAAACTCACCGAACAGGCTGACATCAGCTGTGATATCCTTGTTCTTTCTCCACTCAGCAATGATATCCAGCATTGCATTGAAATGGAAGTCAATTCTGCGATCAACATCCTCTGTAACGACATGCCCATCCTCTGTGATGAGTGGACAATGTTCCCTCACTGGCGTCAGCTCCATCCCAGCCTGCCAGCAACAGACAGTACAAGTCAGCAACAGAGAGTACAAGACAGCAACAGACAATACAAGTCAGCAACAGAGAGTACAAGACAGCAACAGAGAGTACAAGACAGCAACAGAGAGTACAAGACAGCAACAGGCAGTACAAGACAGCAACAGAGAGTACAAGACAGCAACAGACAGTACAAGACAGCAACAGGCAGTACAAGACAGCAACAGACAGTACAAGACACCAACAGGCATTTCAAGACAGCAACAGACAATACAAGACAGCAACAGGCAGTACAAGACAGCAACAAAGTATACAAGACAGCAACAGAGAGTTCAAGACAGCAACAGACAATACAAGACAGCAACAGAGAATACAAGACACCAACAGGCAGTACAAGACAGCAACAGAGTGTACAAGACACCAACAGACAGTACAAGACACCAACAGACAGTACAAGACAGCAACAGAGAATACAAGACAGCAACAGAGTGTACAAGACAGCAACAGACAGTACAAGACAGCAACAGAGAATACAAGACAGCAACAGACAGTACAAGACAGCAACAGACAGTACAAGACAGCGACAGAGAGTACAAGTCAGCAACAGACAGTGCAAGACAGCAACAGAGTGTACAAGACAGCAACAGACAGTACAAGACAGCAACAGAGAATACAAGACAGCAACAGAGTGTACAAAACAGCAACAGACAGTACAAGACAGCAACAGAGAGTACAAGTCAGCAACAGACAGTACAAGACAGCAACAGACAGTACAAGACAGCAACAGACAGTACAAGACACCAACAGACAATACAAGACTGCAACCGACAATACAAGACAGCAACAGTCACAGATAGCTGATGTCACCCACAGTCAGGGAAAGCTCAAGTCGCCAACAGTCATGAATAGCTGAAGTCACCCACAGTCATGAATAGCTGAAGTCACCCACAGTCACAGATAGCTGAAGTCACCCACAGTCATGGATAGCTGAAGTCACCAACAGTCATGGATAGCTGAAGTCACCAACTGTCACGGATAGCTCAAGTCACCCACAGTCATGAATAGCTCAAGTCACCAACAGTCATGAATAGCTCAAGTCACCAACAGTCACCCACATTCACAGATAGCTGAAGTCACCCACAGTCATGGATAGCTCAAGTCACCAACAGACAGGGATAGCTCAAGTCACCAACAGTCAGCGACAGCTCACGACATGAACAGTCACAGATAGCTCAAATCACCCACAGTCACAGATAGCTGAAGTCACCCACAGTCATGGATAGCTCAAGTCACCAACAGTCATGAATAGCTCAAGTCACCAACAGTCATAGATAGCTGATGTCACCAACAGTCAGGGATAGCTCAAGTCACCAACAGTCATAGATAGCTGATGTCACCAACAGTCAGGGATAGCTCAAGTCACCCACAGTCAGGGATAGCTCAAGTCACCAACAGTCATGAATAGCTCAAGTCACCAACAGTCATGAATAGCTCAAGTCACCAACAGTCACAGATAGTTCAAGTCACCCACTGTCATGAATAGCTCTAATCACCAATAGTCACGGATAGCTCAAGTCACCCACAGTCACGGATAGCTCAAGTCACCCACAGTCAAGGATAGCTCAAGTCACCAACAGTCAGCGATAGCTCAAGTCACCAACAGTCACCCACATTCACAGATAGCTGAAGTCACCCACAGTCATGGATAGCTGAAGTCACCCACAGTCATGGATAGCTGAAGTCACCCACAGTCATGGATAGCTCAAGTCACCAACAGACAGGGATAGCTCAAGTCACCAACGGTCAGCTCACGACATGAACAGTCACAGATAGCTCAAATCACCCACAGTCACAGATAGCTGAAGTCACCCACAGTCATGGATAGCTCAAGTCACCAACAGTCATGAATAGCTCAAGTCACCAACAGTCATAGATAGCTGATGTCACCAACAGTCAGGGATAGCTCAAGTCACCAACAGTCAGTGATAGCTCAAGTCACCCACATTCATGGATAGCTCAAGTCACCCACAGTCAGGGATAGCTCAAGTCACCAACAGTCATGAATAGCTCAAGTCACCAACAGTCATGAATAGCTCAAGTCACCAACAGTCACAGATAGTTCAAGTCACCCACAGTCATGAATAGCTCTAGTCACCAATAGTCACGGATAGCTCAAGTCACCCACAGTCATGGATAGCTCAAGTCACCAACAGTCAAGGATAGCTCAAGTCACCAACAGACAGGGATAGCTCAAGTCACCAACCGTCAGCGACAGCTCACGACATGAACAGTCACAGATAGCTCAAATCACCCACAGTCACAGATAGCTGAAGTCACCCACAGTCATGGATAGCTCAAGTCACCAACAGTCATGAATAGCTCAAGTCACCAACAGTCATGAATAGCTCAAGTCACCAACAGTCACAGATAGTTCAAGTCACCCACAGTCATGAATAGCTCTAGTCACCAATAGTCACGGATAGCTCAAGTCACCCACAGTCATGGATAGCTCAAGTCACCAACAGTCAAGGATAGCTCAAGTCACCAACAGACAGGGATAGCTCAAGTCACCAACCGTCAGCGACAGCTCACGACATGAACAGTCACAGATAGCTCAAATCACCCACAGTCACAGATAGCTGAAGTCACCCACAGTCATGGATAGCTCAAGTCACCAACAGTCATGAATAGCTCAAGTCACCAACAGTCATAGATAGCTGATGTCACCAACAGTCAGGGATAGCTCAAGTCACCAACAGTCAGTGATAGCTCAAGTCACCCACATTCATGGATAGCTCAAGTCACCCACAGTCAGGGATAGCTCAAGTCACCAACAGTCATGAATAGCTCAAGTCACCAACAGTCATGCATAGCTCAAGTCCCCAACAGTCACAGATAGTTCAAGTCACCCACAGCCATGAATAGCTCTAGTCACCAATAGTCACGGATAGCTCAAGTCACCCACAGTCACGGATAGCTCAAGTCACCAACAGTCAAGGATAGCTCAAGTCACCAACAGTCAAGGATAGCTCAAGTCACCAACAGTCAGCGACAGCTCACGACATGGACAGTCAGGGATAGCTCAAGTCACCAACAGTCAGCGACAGCTCACGACATGAACAGTCACGATAGCTCAAGTCACCAACAGTCAGCGATAGCTGAAATCACCAACAGTCACGGATAGCTCAAGTCACCAACAGTCAGCGATAGCTCAAGTCAGCAACAATCACAGTTAACAAAAGAAAAGAAAGTCTCCATGTAATATTAGCAACAGAGACCAATGTCCCATAGACAGGTAATACAGACATTCAGAGAACTTCAACAAGACCCTCTTTGTCAGTTGACACATAGACAATAACCATAATAATTGACTTGCAATGATCAGTAAAATCTTCACACATATCCTAAGGAAGCATGTTTAGAAACATATTACTATTTATAACAAAGTAATCAGTTTCCTTGGTGATGACATTGATATTTTGTTCTAAGAGCAAGAATGTGAACTGTTTCAATCTAAGAAACATTGATTTAAGGATCTGTTGATATCTGTAGTTCCAAATTCTTGTTGTCATCTTTTGGTCAAGTTGAACTGTTTCACTTACCTGACTGCACATTATGGCCACAGGGTTGTTGTAGCATCCTGCCAAGAGTTGTGCCCCTTGACCGACCACCACTCCAAGACTCGTGTCGTCATGGACCCTCCCTCCCAGGCGGTTCTGGGATTCCAACACCACTGCCTGCAACAACAGTAGAAAAGGTCAACTGACTTTCCTGAATGATGACATAACTACTGCTACCTAAAGGGTCATCATCAAGTGCTCACTCTAAGTCCTGCAAATGATGATGATGTTGATGATGTTTATGATGTTTGTTGTTTAATGCAGCACTCAGCAATATTCCAGCTATATGATGGCGGTCTGTAAATAATCGAGTCTGGACCAGACAATCCAGTAATTGACATCATGAGCATCGATACACGAAATTGGAATACGATGACATGCATCAACCAAGTCAGCGAGCCTGACCATCCAATCCCGTTAGTCGACTCTTACGACAAGCATGGGTTGCCGAAGACCTATTCTACCCCAGATCTTCACGGGTCTGCAAATGAACAACATGATCCTGCTACTATAGCATCATCTGGGATTGTCTACGTGTGAGACCTAACTAGTAGTTACAACACTGGTGTTGCATGCAGAAAGGTTAATCCACTGTGATGTATTTCGGCCATGTGGGACTTAAGGTCCTTAAGCTTTTGGGGCATATTTCAGATGCTTCTTCTGTGGGAGTGAATACTGCCCAACATCAAGAAAACTTCCTGACAAGTAGTTCTTACCTTACAACCGTAGTTCTTGAGAGCTCTTGCTGCTGCCAGTCCACTCATTCCGCCTCCAATGATTAACACCTCCTGATGAAGAAACGGTTACAATGTCACAAGAATCAGTGATTACAGTGTTACGTCAACTAGAAGCAGTTTTTGGTGGACTGCAAAGTCAATTAATTCATAAACAGATCAACAGCATTCTCTTCCTAAATGCAAAGTATAATGGTCACAGCTCATTGGAAATGTCAAAATTTAGAGCAAAAGCATAAAACTTGTTCTGTAAAATCCTAGAAACTAGTAAAAGACATCTGGCATTGTTTTTAACACATCAAAATGTTAAACTCACAATATCTATCCAGTGGTATGACTAAAGCATGTGAAAACATTCAAACAAAGTATTGAAGCTCTTTATAAAGACAATAAACAATAAACAATAAATATTTGAACAAAGTTTTTTTAACAATGGTTCAGCCTAAACAATTTTTAGTTGGACAAAACAATTCCTCTTATGCATGTCCTAACACATCTTCTCTCTACTTTATCATTTTCATGAGTCCTATTGCTTTATATTTTGACTTTATCAGAGTAATTCCTGTATAAATCTTGTGTCTGTATAAACACATATCCCAACACCACCGACCTTCTGCAGCTTGGTCTGAGGTTTGAGGTCTGTTGGGGGTGACAGAAGACCTGTGTTGATGAAGCCTTTCCGCGTGAGGTACCAGATGATACGATCCAGATCCTCCACACATCGGATCCGTGTGATGCCACGGCAGATGAGGTCGGGAACAATCTTATCCACTGTCAGCCATTCCTGCAAATCACAGTTCATTGAAACCGATCAAATCTCTGTTTTTATAAGGACTCAATAAGTGCTGACATAAGCCTCAAAGATGAGGGACATATTTTCCCTTGACCATTGTTGATCTCTGTTCAAAATGTACACTGCATTGTTGACAAATAAAAAAAAATTACATTAGAAATATGATCAGGTCATGTTACAGTTATTTGATGACTGCAATATAATTTTTAAAATGAAAAGAAAATTCTGAAAAAGTAATCGATCAGATGAATTAATGACCTGATATGATGTGATGCTCATCATCCGAATCAATTTAAACACTTTACCTTGGTGTTTCGGGCCCACTGAACCATGACAAAGTTTCTGAGAGCCAGGTACAGGATGGAGTGTTCGTTTGCCATGACCGGGAATTCATCGATCTCATCATTCTCCATTATACTAGCATGGAAACTCAGGGCATGCTGGGGTTCCTCCGGGTGGGAGAATGGCCGGGCGTAGTCCGAACAATCCGCAAAATCTGCACACACAGGGAAAAATACCACTACAACCATAGGTTAACACTTTGGGAACTGCACTGTCTTATTCTGTGGACTCGGACAGTTTTCTGCCAGGTCAACATCTCATACACAACAACAATACCTCTACTGGACATCATCTTTCACCATCATGACCAACTGTGGCACCACAGATTTGAACATGAGTTAGGGAGTTTTGTATAACTCTGCTTTGAACAGTATTTCAGTTACATCACAGCTAACCCAGGAAGATCCAGGTTAGAGTAGGTCTTCACGACCCTTGCTTTTCCTAAGCAGTGGCTATGCTTGTCATAAGGGGCGACTAATGGGATCGGGTGGTCAGTCTGTAAGTAATTGGACCAGTGAAGATCCGGGGTCTTCATGACCCTTGCTTTTCCTAAGCAGTGGCTATGCTTGTCATAAGGGGCAACTAATGGGATTGGGTGGTCAGTCTGTAAGTAATTGGACCTGTGAAGATCCGGGGTAGAAAAGGTCTTCAGCAACCCATTCTTGTTGTAAAAGGCGACTATGCTTGTCATAAGAGGCGACTATTGGGATCGGGTGGTCAGATTAGATGATTTGGTTGGTGTATGTCATTGTATCTCAGTTGGGATTAGGTCATCCATGTCCCGACACACCCACCAGCCAAAATCTACTAGGTGCCAAGCAGATGCTGAGCTTGCTATCGGTACACATATAACATGTTTGTAATTTGCTTCTGCTCAACCAGCAGTGAATGGGTACCTGGCAGGATGACATGGTAATGTGACTGTTAACCTTCTAGTGACTCACAGGCACCTTGGGTTGCATACTCCCCAGGGAGCTGAGAATGGCAATCGAGCGCACACTGATCCAATGACCGGGGTAACAATGGAGTGCTATTATTCCACCCACTACTTACCAACTGGTTTAGCCTTTAGTTGCTTGATGATTGGGTCAGTACAGCTGAGCCCCACACTGTCGGGGAACATGTCGGCCAGGAGCCCCACCCCCGGGAAGCTGTGCAAGTACACCTGGTAGGTCAGCTGGCAGTACCACGACTGGTTCCGCAACAACTGCACCCGCTACAACACACAAGGAACCATACCATTATCAGGTCAAAGGGAACTGAAAGACAGTGAATGAAGGTTCTTCCAAGCATACCTCAAAATGTGTTGTCATACCACTATTGAGATGGTTTGAATTTCATTGGTTAATCCACATCATGTGACGAAACAAAACATTTTAGTGCTGACCCAACAACAGAAGTCTGATGCGAAAGAGTTTGGTCAATCACATGGCTGACAAAGAGCTTGAATATTGACCTGTCACATGATCATCACTGACCTGCCACATCATTAATATTGATTTTGTCAACAAGAAAAAAATTGCATCTGTGAGTTGGAAAGTATCACAAGAAAACAACATGACATCTGTGAGTTGCACAACACAGTTTGCAGTTCAAATGTTTGAAACATGGGACAACAAATATGAAACAAACATTTCATAAATTAATTTTAGTATAACAAAACAACAGATTAATCTTGAATCAATTGTATACTGACAACTGCAGAACAAATAGTACTTTATTTTTTATCTGATAAATAACTGCACTGATAACAGTGATAATTTTCAAATGTACATCTGAAGTAGTTGGGTGGATGTCACTGTCAGCCACAACTTCTTCTAGCAACATCACAACGGATCACCAAGGATCAGATTCGTATATACCATTGTAGGTGGTATTTACC
The DNA here is from genome assembly GCF_022045235.1 of Haliotis cracherodii. NCBI lineage: Eukaryota > Metazoa > Mollusca > Gastropoda > Lepetellida > Haliotidae > Haliotis > Haliotis cracherodii. The sequence goes on from NW_027266264.1 coordinate 13,945,478, forward strand.
CACAAGGCTGCACACCCAGCCCCCTTATAAAGCACCTTGACACAATAGATAAAACACTGTCATACCTCATCTTCAGGTACTGAACAGGCCTGGTACTGTTTTTCCTTCTGGAAAAACAAAATGAGCTGCATGAAGTACAATTGTCATTCCTTTCATAAAATCAAACTGTATTATATGTCACATTTGACAATTTCTGCACAATGTGTGCAGCAACCAGCATGTAGAAGCTATATAAAGGCTTCACTAACCCAAACGAAGAGGAACTGCAGTCCTTTGGATATTTATATGGAATCTGGAGTGAGTGAGTTGGGTTTAACGCCGCTTTTAACAGTATTACAGTTATATCTCGGCGTGTAAGCTTAATATGGGAGGAAAGCCCGAAGTCATGCAGGTCTCAGACGTTTACCATTTCGGTGAAACCATGAGCACGGGTATGTTGCTGACAAACCTAAAAACATAATCGGGTCGAACCGGGATTCGAACCCACAATCATAGGTTTCTGGCGTGCCCAAGGGACGCAACTCTGCACAGCGAATCGCGGCGCCTTAGACGACTAGGCCACCCGTGCCCCCTAAGAACTAAGAACATCTGCCCAGATGTGTTCGTCAATGAGGACCAGCCCTATTACTAAGGACAGCAATATCAAGCACAAAATACCCAGGTCTGTAGTTATGAAGTAATCCATAAGTCTATGCAGCATTTCTTAAAACCGTTCTATATATCCCATCACACAAAACACATAGATCCAGTTTCTGCATGGAATGTGAGTGAGATGTGCATTTACGCCGCTTTTGGCAATATTCCAGCAATATCACTGCAGGGGACACCAAAATGGGCTTCACACATTGTAGCAATGTCGGGAATTGAACCTGTGTCTTCGGTGTGATGAGCGAACACTTTAACTACTAGGATACCAAGCCGACCCTTTTCTGCATGGAAAACATTGAAGCAATTATAGCAATAATGAAATTACTCATGCTAACAAATGCATTTTCAAACTCACCTTCACACCAAGAGGCGACATTCCACACACATAGTTGCGCACCAGGTCCGAAGTGACTTGAGCGTCACGTGTCATCTGGCGCCATCTTCGGCACGGAGGCTTATTACACTGCAACCAATATGGTAGCATCTTGTCACTCATGAACGCCTTAGTGGTGGGTTCTGATCGGCCATAAGTGGACCAGTCCATCTTCCAATCAGCAAATGCATTGTACCCTTCTTTGTGGCTGGAACAGAGATCAAACAAACACTGTTACCTTGGTTACCACAGGCAAAACAATTACAGAAAATTCAACTATGGTAATGCTCATAATCAGGACCTGAACATTCTTTATTGTAGTGCAACTGACAAGCACTTCTTTGACACTGACTAAGGAACATAACTGGTGTTGATCTGAGATTTGAACCATCATGTTTGTCTGTTTGTTTGTTTAATGTTGCACTCAGCAATGTTCCAGTTATATGATGACAGTCGGTAAATAATTGAGTCTGGACCAGACAATCCAGTGAATGACATCACAAACATCGAATGCAATAGGGATACGATGAAATCAACCAAGTCAGAGAGCCTGACCACATAATCTGGTTAGTCGCCTCTTATGACACTTATAGGTTGTTGAAGATAATTCTAATCTTTACAAGTCTTGAACAATCGTGAGCATGATGAGAAATGCATTGGACAGTTGCAGTTAAAAAAACACTGAACATGGTGAAAAATATAAACATGTCAAATGTGTATGTAGACACAGATGGCTTGCTTTTATGTGCAAAGACCTTTTGAAAAAGATATTTACCCTCTGTAGAAATGTTCAAAGCATTCATTACAGAAGTGTTCCCCTGACGACATGTGGTACCAGCGTGATGTGTACCCACTTCCGCAACACCTGCAGACACAAATAGACACTGGTAGTGGTAAACAAAGACACACATTGGTAAACACTGGCAGATAGACACCGTAAACACAGACACTGTAAACACAGACACTGATAATGTGAACATGTATATACAAGCTTCTTTTTGATGTCAGTTGCTGGTCAGATCATTTAGTTTGATGATTCGCTGTCAGCTGTTGACACTGACATGTATCATATTTTTAAAAAACAGGACAAAATTTCCTGATCATGCTGAAAACACTACATGAATTACGGCCACAAGTTACATCCTCAATTACACATATTCTGAACAGCTAAAATGATGGTTTTGATATTTTGTACAAATCATCATCATCATCATCATCATCATCGTCATCTTCATCAACATTATTTTTATTATTATAGAAACAAGGTCCCATAATCATCATCATCATCGTCATCTTCATCATCATCAACATTATTTTTAATATTATAGAAACAAGGTCCCATAATCATCATCATCATCGTCATCTTCATCATCATCAACATTATTTTTATTATTATAGAAACAAGGTCCCATAACACACATTGCTATCGCGAACTAATTTGTTCAAACTTGTCTTTACCATTTTGCATTTTAACCAATATCATGATAATGATGATAAGATGTGAAACAATTTATCAAATTGTTGATATTTGTTATCATGGTGCCTGACATTGTTAAAGAAATATTGATGGATCTGAAGTCAATGAACAGACTTATAATCTTGCAGTGTAGAGTAATAGGCATCATATTTACTGACAGATTCAACTCCCAAGTATTTCATGTTAAGCAAGGAAGATAAAACAGACACAATTACTTACTTTTCTGTGGATTTGGCAAAACATATTGGTGTGGTTGCCGCACATCCTTTTGTTGGGCATCTCTTTACTGGCTTAAAGTTCATAGAAGTCTTCTCTTGTGGTTCACAATCATCGGAATCATATTTTGCACTGCGTTTGATACAGCGACCTGATCTAAAAATGGTCAAACATTCAACATGTAATCACGATATAGTCATTCAAAAGTTTGCTTGTACATGTTGTAAGGTCTCAGATATTCACACTACAATAAACCTTCAAATCACGATGTTTCTTCATAATGATATCCACAACTGAACATCGCTATTACTTAAGTCTTGCTTTTCCTAAACAAAATTGAAATAAATGTTGAAATTATGACTGGTCAGCAATATTTCAGCTGCACCACAGTGACCAATTTTACAACTTTTGCAGTTGTAACCATCCTTTAAAATGTAATATATTTGTAATTAAGATGATTATCAGTCTATTCATTTTATAAAGTGTAAATACTATCTGCTCCAGACTTGATTATTCACAGACTGCCATTTAGCCCAGGCACTGCTGTGGTTGGTTGGTTTGTTGTTAAACGCTGCACTCAGCAATATTCCAGCTACTTGAAGGCGGCCTGTAAATAATCGAGTCTGGACCAAACAATCCAGTGATTAATAGCATGAGCATCGATCAACGAAATTGGGATCGATAATATGCATCAACCAAGTCAGCGAGCCTGACCACCCGATCTCTTTAGTCGCCTCTTATGACAAGCATAGTCGCCTTTTACGGCAAGCATGGGTTGCTGAAGACCTATTCTACCCCGGATCTTAACAGGTCGACACTGCTGTGTGTGGCATTACACAACAAAAAACAAAATGTGTACAGTATTTACAAAGACAATATCCAGAGTGTTCATGACAAGCCTTTGGTTTGGTTTATAGATGCTATAGGTGACAATTAGGAGATAAACCTACTGTGTTTTGAAATTTGATGTAGTCCCACTGTAGAGAAGATACCTCTAATTTTAATTTGGAACCAAGCGCTTTAACAGTGATTGATCGGCAGCCATTTTCTTATGAATCGATGTGTAGGCTATCGTTTTTTGGAATGAAAAGGCATAATATATTTAAAAGGGGTTTCAGTAGCAAAATGGAAACCTCTTCTTAACCAATCAGAATCAAGCATTCTTCAATGTCATGGTAGAATCAGTAACACGACTATGAGAATGTTACAGTAAGCACAGGAAGCTATGTCCTTGAGAGTATTTTTACCTTTTTACTGCAACATCGGCATCATGGCCATTATTTTTACTTCCTTCCCCAGGCATTTTGCCTGATTCCATGACTTGGATCAGTTCACAGGTAACAGCTGAGATAGCACTCTCTAGGGTTTACTGCAAAATAAACATGACTTATAAATGCTGGACATGTGGGGAAAAAACACACAAAATAAACATTGATCATGTCAATGGAAAAGGTATGATCAGAGCAGTCTAAAGTGAAGCCAGTTAGCAGTTGGCACTGATGGAATATTTACATGATTGAGGAGACTCCATACTTGGACATTTCATAAGATAATGCAAATTAAAATGTTTTCAAATAATAGGTTTGAAATCTATAGGTTTCAAATTAATGTTTCAAACTGAGTTCAAACCTTGAAATAGAAAACATCGAAAAGGGAGTGACACTTGCAATGATTAGTTCCTGCATTGTCTGAAGTGGACACCACTATTACTATGGCGTTTCAATGCTCTACGGACAAGGGAGATCAAGCATCACAGCATGTGAAAGTCTTTACGTCATTGTCCATTAACTGATTAAGTGTTCTGTCTAGAATGTATTGTTAAAATCAAGACAATTCATATTCACGGATCCACATCATAGTATTTGCAATGTATATTTGGTTAAATGAGTATTTGAAACTGGCTACCAGTTGGGTATGTTAAAAAGGTGCTTATGCATCAGGGGTCATCGAGTGTGCATAAGCTCCTCTCAGTGATCTCTCTTTGAGACACGTGTCTTTGAGACATGTGACCAAGAGGCTGTGATATTAAATTCTAAAGGTGCTCCCAAATATTGACTAAATGAAAAGGCAATAGTTGAGCATTGTGGTCACTGCACATGCATAGTTTCATGCAAAACTATTAAGTAGTTTTAGTAAACTCTGAGAGTTATGGCTCAGAAACATAATTCAGGAATCCAAAATGTTACGGTTCAAAATGGAACAATAATAAAATATTTTTTCATAACTTTTATGGCTAATGAAACTTTTGTGTAATAATCATGCTCAATTATACAAAAGCAAAGAAGAAACATATCCACAAAAAATATATAGAAATCATCTTTTCATAAACTGTTATGACATGGCAGAGTTACTTATGTTCTTCTGTACATGAAACGTTGGAATAACCCTTATCATGCTTATCATGCTTATAAGATATGGAACGGATTAAGGAACTGAAAATATGGATTAGAAAGAATGCATTGAGAGAGCTGTATGTTGTAGAACTCCTAGACAGAATACAAAATAATTGACTTAAGACCTTAGGTTGTGTTTTACAAACATCAATAATCATACACTCGATGTTCATGATGTACGCAGAATTCCATTATTTTTATATTATATGTAGGAACATGCATAAAGTATGAGTACTCAGGTTATGATAACCTATCACACTGTAAGAAATTATGAAATCATTTACATGATCAAACCAGTGTTTAAATAAGTTAAAAGACATATATTTTAAAATACACATATTGGAACTACAAAAAATACAAAATAATAGCTAAATACATCAAATGTAATCATCATAATAACATGACTAACAACCACAATTGTTTCTAATAAATTTGGATTGGCATTGCAATACCTAAATATGACAACAAAAAAGTTACTATTAACTATCTAAAATGATCCTAAGCAAGAGATCAAAATGAGCAATTGATCTTCATGATGTTGAAATGACAAAACACATTAAAATTGAAATTTGCAGTGATAAAGACAAATTCATATGGTTCATAAAACAATTATATTATCTATGTTGCTATACCAAGCAATCCTTGAATTGGATCATTCTGACAGCAAATGGTTTAACTCACCAGCGACGAAACCACAAGTTACTTATGGTTTCAGCATTAATCAAGAAGTTTTCAACAGCTTAAGTACAGCGGGTGCTAAAGATCACATTCCATCAAATCTACTGCCTCACATTTGTGGCAAGGTTAGAGGAAAAAGATTAAGAAAGTTTCCCAATATTTCATATTACGCCATGTCTACAAATCAAACATTTTCCTACACTTGCTACTGTTAGTAAAACTACTTTGCAACAAAACCTATTTACAATTAACATGATTAAGAACATCAACACATTCATAGTCAAAAAGACTATGACCTAAAGCAAAAACAAAGATATTTAAGTTTTACCATTAGGAAATTTCAATTATTACACTAAAAGTGTCAACCTTAGAGATTGGAAGTTCAGTACATCACTTATACCATGTATACATTTATGACTCACTCAAAATTACAAAAGGAAATAAAAGTGAATCAGTCATGAATAGACTAAACATCAGATTTGTTCACAATCAAATAGAAGCATTTTCAAAATATCAAGCTCTCCATTGAATAAAAATGGACTTTTGAACATGTCTTTTGTATGTACAGCTATCTGTATTTTTAACTAAAACTTGTTATACTTAGCTGATAGAGCGTTGAACAGAAAAAATTGGTAGACAACATGGACAAAGTGGATTTAGTAAAGTATTCAAAATTAGGAATTTCTTGTGTGAGATAGTCATGTGCCAATAAACATGATGCAAGACATATTATCATGTAACTTACATCATGTACACAGGCTGTGTGTGTGTGTGTCAGTGAGGTGGGTGGGGGCTTGAAAACATTTGCATCCACTTGTCACAACTTTCAGCATCTTTTTCACCATGATTTAGTTTCTGACTTTACTGGGCCTGAATAATGTTTACTAGTACCATGTAAACTTATGCTTCGGGAGCAGGTCAAAATGGCCTCATGTCACAACGGCTTCGGGCTAATGGCCGAAGTTGCATAGTGCTATACACTGTTATATAAGTAAGATTAATTTTGCAATAATGTAATATAAATAGGGAAAAAAACATAACTTGTATTATCTGACAACAAATGTGTCGTTGTTTACAGCATATTTTAACCACTGAGTGTGCATACATGGCATAGGTCCGATCAGCAGATAATGTTGCTTATATTGGAAATAACAAATTAGAATAACATGTGAAATTACTTATCATATTCAAAATGTGACTTCATTGTATGATGTTTATGATGCAACTGGATGTGTGTGTACAAATATAAGTGAATATCGTCGTAAATACTCAGTATTGACAGGCTTAACTAATGTATCTCGGCTGTGAAGTTTGAATCCAATACCTAGCTGATAAGCGTGTATGAAATGCACAAGTAAACAGAACAATCGAGTTTTATTCAGAGCTTTAAATGATTTTTTTCAGTGAAAACAATTCAATTACTTCAAATGTAAAGCGGAAGTCTATAAAATATGTATATTTGTAGCATGCATCTTGACAGGCATTCTGTGATTGTTTTGACAATAAATCTTGCGTTGAAAATCGCATGAATAGTCAGATTCATTTGGATATACAATGTCATGCATATATCTAATCTCAAAATAAGATAAATAACATATAAGACTGCTAATTTCGTCACTGCAATTAATTTTCAGCGAATATTTACCATAATATTAGCAGAAAATGTGTGTCAACCTCGCACATTTTCAATCTGCAAACAATGTCCCGGAAGTGCTTGACTTTTCGATCTTCATATTCGAAGGGGCATAACTCGAAAAAAATACAAACCTCCCGTTAAACAAAGTAGCACACACGATGTGTGTGTTTATTCGACCACACCCCGAATAAATCCAAAATTAAATGTCATAATAAGGTGATTTTGATATCAATGTTTTTCACCCATTTTTTAAATATATCACCTGTCGAAGAGATGTCAGTTAAATGGTTTCTATATCTAAGATGGATACTGCCGGAAGCAGGCTTACACGTTGAGGGCTCTACACATATAATGTTGTTTACATTTCGTTCGAATTTAGCATTTCTGAATTTAATTGCAGTAAAAATAATAATAATAGTAATATGTGGGCTGTAATTTTAAGAAAATAACACACACAAAAATACACGTTAGAATTAATTAAAATGGCAAAAGGGAAAATTTATTTACCACGATATTTACCACATAACAAGTCCTTATTGAACATATGTTTGTATAAGGAAGATAATTTATGGATGTCAACTTCTTTATTATAAGTAACACTGTTAGTATATCGAATACATATTCTTAAAAACTTGACATGAATCACGAACCATGCTGCAGGTGTGTGTAGTCTCCGAGCAAATAATGCCATTTCTCATGGGCTTGAATCACCTGACATTTTGTCTACGAACGCGTTTATCACACCATACATTTCTCTCTTCTAAATGTTTTTTTTAATTCTGGGTTCATACGTAGAATATATCTAAATAGACTTGATTAATTTTATCACCATTTCATATATTTGAAAAAATTATGCAGATATTCCGCAGTGATTGTGAAGGACTGGCGCTAGTACAACGGTAGGGCATATTTCTTTTCTTCTCCCCCCTCCCTGCGCCCCATATATATATAAAGTACATCGTCACGTTGGACGGAAATGGCGGGAAGCCCAGCCACGCGGCAAGGCCTCACCCGCCTGGCCCACGCATTATCTCTCGTGTCCAGCCGCGACACGCACTATCCACTTTACCCACACATCGTAGCAGTGCCCCAGGCTATTCCCTTCCCAGATCACACGCTTCATGTTTAAACCCGTATGTAATGGTGCAATGTCCTCGACTAATATTAATTTTACTCTCTGAAACTTAAATGTTATTTTCGTCTTCTTTAAACTGTCTTTAAATACATAAAATAAAGAGGAGCGGGATCTCTTCATTTTCAGAAACCGATGACGCGCAGACTTGGTGTTTTTAGGTTATTTTTGCTTCAGGGTCTGTTTGAGAGACAAGTATAATCCTTTTCGATCGAGTGTTCAGTCCAAAATTACAAATCCAGTTACTGCATCAGTAAATATTAATTTTTAACATTTAGTTTGATTTTAGCGTCGAACCACACGTTGATATGGTGTTATCCCAAATATTTTATTGTGATGATTATGATTATGGAGACGTTCTTACTCTTATAGAATATAACAATATGTACAATTTGAATGTATGTTTCATTGACTATTTTGGTATTATTTCAGTCTATATAACGCTATTTGAAACGAGGTCCTCCCATCCGTCAGACAGTGGAATATTTTCAATTGCCACACATCCTTTACTCATAATGATATGAACCAGACACTGGAAATCTCTTTTAAGTTATAAAGGGATTGGTTAAACTGTAAATATGTTTGTTTTCACTGAAGTTTGTGAGATTGTTCTCACTGCTTTAAAAAAAACTAGTATTATACCCTAAATTCATCCAGTTCTATCTCTAATGCTATCTGAATGTGTTTAACAATCTAATCAGAGATGTCTGGATTCACATATTTTCAAAAACTGTTTCTAGAACACAGGATACTAAGTTAAGATGGTTTCAGTAGAAAACTATTCAAAGAATTTTAACCAACTAATTCTTTCCTAGCTGGAATTAAAATTACAAATTCTGATCTTGGTGATTTTAGCTATCTAGATAATGATACTGTAACAATATCTTATCTTCTTTGGGAATGTGAAATTGTAAAATCATTCTGGGAAAGTTTTTAAACAGGATCTTTGAGAGATGTGTTCATGTGGTCAAAATACATTTTTCTTTTGAATTAGTTTTATTTGGATATATTAAAAAGATGAAGTAACTGATTCTGTCTTTGATGCTATTTTTCTTGGAAATATTGGAAATAATTGCTATTCTACAAATGTAAATGGAAAAAAGTCCATCCTCAAATAAATCATTTTAGGAGAGAGTTAAAATTAAGTTATTTATTGAAAAAGAAATTGAGTCAAATAAAAACGGCGTACCAGAGTTTTGTGCGAAGTGGGTCATGTTTCATTCATTGGTTGAAAATTAACAATAATAGTAAATAATTTTGTTTAAAAGTTTCACAGTACTAACTGTAATCAAACATACAATGTTTTTTATTGTCTGTTCACTTGTCTTCTTTGTAATATTAAAAAAGAATAATGTATATACATTTTCACATTTTGTAGACGGGACTTGAATATAGATGTTGTTATCCATAAAAGAGTGTCATGTATTCATGCTCTTCTTACTTCTAAACACCTGTCAATGAACACTTACATGTAGGTAGTCCATTATAGATAGGGACCGCCTCCGTGGTCTAGTCCGGGGTTCGAACCCAGACCACGTCATACCAAAAGACGTTAAAAGAGGGTACTTGTGGTTACCCTGTCTGGCGCTCGGCATTAAGGGGTTAAAACAAGGACTGGTCGGCTCGGAGTCAGTATACTGTTTCTGAGTGGGGTATTTATGTTAAACTGCGGCATGGTATCTCAGTGAGGTAGCACTATAAATCGGCACCATTCGGGACTAGTATACAAGCACACACGCGCGCACGCACGCACACACACAAACACGCACACGCACACGCACACACACACGTACACGTCGCTATATAAGTGCAATGATAATGGACGCGATGCTTAACCTTATTTCTCCTCACCACCGTCATAGATAGGTCTAGTAATTTGTAATATATGTATGGATTGGCAATTCTGAAAGAAATTAAGAAATAACCTTGTTGCGATTTGTATACACACGTCTTACCGACCTCCACCGTGCACGTTAGCTCACGTTAGTATATAGCAGGTCAGAACAGGGTTCCACGTGGTCAATCCTTTCTGTTATGGGGTAATGAAATGGGGATTCAGTATGACTAATACACATTGATATTACCCCCTGGATAAAGAATTCCTCAGCTGCCACCTGTACATGTCTGTGTGGCCTTCTGTCTGACGACGAGCATAGAACATTAACTTCTGAGCCTAGCTACGAATGACGTTACAGTGTAGATCCTTGTAGTACACTTTCAACATGTATTGGTACAAAATTGTCCATGGCTGCATTTGAACGAAACACACAACTATAAAAAGTTGGCAAATGGCAAAAAGAATGGCAAAGGTTTCAGCAGGCTGGGTTCCAAGGCTTCGGATTCCTGATCAGAGAGGCTCTCGGTTCATCATCTCTCGTTTTGAAGCACGCCCAGCTGGTTTTGTTGAGCGATGTGTAACAGTGGAGGAAGTATGAGTTCACCAGCCAGAGAAACAGTGGAAACATCTAACGTCTCCTCCTCCAGCGAAGGCAAAGTCTGTTCCATCAGCTGGAAAGGTGATGGCTTCGGTTTTCTTGGATTTCAAGGGAATACTACCGGGACCGACTGTCGGACCATTAATGGCCAATATTACTCTAACCTGCTTTGGCAACTAAGAATATCAAGACTAAGCGTCGAGGAAAATCGCTAACCGTATGTTGTTCCAGATGCGACTTATGGACCGGGGGCATGTAATCGTGCAAGGGCAGGGTTGTCGCTCACTATTTCAGTCACTGGTTTGCCTGGTCCATAGTCGATCATTTACAGGTCGCACTGAAATATATAGCTGGAAGTATGCCGAGTGTGGCCTTCACAACCAACATTCATCACACTCTAATTTAGAGTTCCTAGTACGTACTGCGTGAACAATTATTCGTTACTATTCGTCGTTGATTCAGGGTAAACATCTCCAGGAGGACATCTTGCTTGCACCATATATGTGTCTCATGGTGTCGAATCGCTGAACGGCCGATGTGAATTTCGCCTAACATTTTGAACTGATTACATAAAAATGGCGGCAATTTGCATGACATAAATGCAGGTTAAATAAACACAATTGGGTCCACAGGTATGTAATGTTTAATATTTCATACACGTGACTTGTAATATATATACTACTTTATTGTACACGATATATATACACATGCACAAAAGTTAAGCGCCACCATATTCATAGTCTCTTGATTTCACGTGTGGGAATCAGAAATACGAAATATGATGATGTATGACTGAATTAGGCTTCCATAGTTTCATGAACCCAAATTTGTCCAGATACCACAAGGAAAGCGTGCTTTACGTGTTGCTGCAGTTCCCCTACCCTATAAATAGTGAAATTCAAGTTTCAGAAACGTGGCTGCATTTTGCTCCTGTTTGAGATTCCCCTTCCAATCGAGGTTGAAAATCAGCCATGGTGAGGAGAAAGTTAACGAACGCTGAAAGATGGCAAGTGATAGGCATGAACAATGCTGGCATGTCATGCAGGGCCATTGCAAGACAAATGGGTCGTCATCACAGTGTTATCACTCGTTTGATTGTCAAACATGGTCAAACCAATGATGTCAACGACAGGCATAGGTCTGGTAGGCCAAGAAAGACCTCTAACAGAGAGGATAGACGTCTTTTCAGGATAGTCAGACGAAATCCATTTGCCACTTCAACAGATTTAAGAGTGCATTGGATCACCCAATGAGAGAGGCACATGCGGAATCGTCTGATATGGTGTCGTGCCCGTAGTCGATGGAACTTGGCCAACTGGAGAAGGATCCATTGGCCTGACGAGTGTCGAACACTCGTTTTGCACCAAGGAACATCCAGAAGACCTTAGCATGTGGCGGGGGGTCTGTCATGATATGGGGTTGTGTTTCCTTCGGCTGCAAACTTCCGCTGGTGACAATTCGTGGAAACCTGAATGGACAACAATACCAAGATGCCGTTCTTCGTCCAGTGGTAATCCCTCATTTTGACAACCATCCTCTTCAGACAAGACCTGTTTACATGGACGACAATGCTAGACCATACATATCTCGGGCAGTTTTTGGCTTATTTGCGTCAAGAAGCTATTGCCACTCTTCCCTGGCCGGCCTGTATCCCGGATCTTAATCCGATTGAGCATCTCTGGGACATTCTAGGCCGGAAAATCAGACATCGTGATCCCCCAGTTCAAAATCACGCTGGACTTGAAGCCGCACTTCATGAAGAATGGATCCGTTTGCCTCAGAGAAGCATTCAACGACTTGTAATGAGTATGATGCGTTGGGGTTGAAGCTGTGGTCAATGTCCTTGGATCATACACACGTTACTGTCCTGCAATAGACTCTGCACTCCCTAGGGTGTCTATGTGACACCTGATATGGTCTGCTGATATCATGACAGTTACATGACAAAAAACGTTTTTCAATGTTTTCTAATCCTTCAATTCCTGGTCTTCGGTAAAATTCCATTCTGCTCATTTTCTTTTGGAACACAAGATAAACTTGCTTTGGGACAACTTTTGCATCACATGAGGTTTACATATATGGCTTATAACAATCGTACATCTCGTTAAAATAGTCATCATTAAGTGCCAAAAGTAACGGCTCACAAATATGGTGGGTGGCGCTTAACTTTTGTGCATGTGTGTGTGTGTGTGTGTGTGTGTGTGTGTATATATATATGTTCTGTGTAATGTAGAGGTCAAGCTACCACTAAAACTGAGCAAATATACAATGCAATTCGACATAATCATTTTTACAACAGAAAATGAGAATAATATTGCTCATAATGAAATATCTTCTTTTCGAATAGAACAATCCTCATTCAAAATTGAAAGACGTGACCCGTGAAGATCCGGGGTAGAATAGGTTGATGCATGTCATCGTATCCCAATCGATCGATGCTCATGATGTCAATCACTGGATTGTCTGGTCCAGACTCGATTATTTACAGACCGCCGTCATATAGCTGGAATATGGCTGAGTGCAGCGTTAAACAACAAACAAACAAAAAAACCTACGTGAAAGGACGACCACGGCCAACCCAACCGCATTCCAAATGTCCGGACTGCGCTGAATCTCCGACCAGAGGGGCGGTCGGGTAGCCTAGTGGTTAAAGCGTTCGCTCGTCACGCCGAAGACCCGGGTTCGATTCCCGACTTGGGTACAATGTGTGAAGCCCATTTCTGGTGTCCCCCGTCGCGATATGGCTGGAATATTGCTAAAAGCGGCGTAAAACCATACTCCCGGACTCCTCATCTCCCAAGCCGTGTGGTCGGTTGTACATGCTGCATGCCGAGTTCCAAGGGTATATGTTTCCATTAGTTTATTGTTTGCTGCCTGACAGGACTGAACGCACGTATGAGAGGACCTTAGAGCAGATCCAAGAGACGATCCACACAACCTTGGCTTCCACAGGGTTTCTCATGTTTTTCAGCTGGACTGAGAACGTGGTGCTCACAACGATGTACTAGCTGTATTTCCACCAACTACAAGCACTCGTGGATGCTTTTTTTCGCTACACACAGTGTATTTGGCACCGTAAGCGGGAGGAAGGACTTGTAGCAGACTATGGTCATTACCCTGATAGTGCCTCTAAGTTGATGCTGTCAATGACAGTCCCCAAGGTCCGCAGGTAACTACTTCATGGACAATGTGAAAACCACTTAGATCGAACGATGGTGGACCAAAGGCATTTGGAACCATTTTGGAAATTCAGGCCAACAAACCAACAATAACCTTGAAGGATGACATCGCCATATGAGTGAGTGAGTGAGTTGGGTTTAACGCCGCTTTTAACAGTATTCCAGTTATATCACGGCGTGTCAGCTTAATGTGGGAGGAAAGCCCGAAGTAATGCAGGTCTCAGACGTTTACCCCTTCGGTGAAACCAACGGGTATGGTCGCCATATGAATAGATCTGCCGACTCGTACACTCGTGAGCACAAAGCAATGAAATTCCATACTTTCTGTGTTATTTCTGATTACGATTTAAATGTTAAGACACACACCTGGGGTTCGAGTGTTTGAACCCATTTCAACCATGGACAATATTCATAGAACCTACGCACTGAACTTGGTTAAGCATAGTATTGATAACGGTATTTAAACCGACATGCAATAATTCCATGGTTGGCTGGGAGACCAGTGAGTCGCACCCATGTCATACAATGTGTTCCCCGCGTGTGCCACTGTTTGGCGCCCCGGGTTATGAAACGCGAGTCCCGGAGCTAGTATACAATTCATCTTGGACAAGGTTAAGCAAACTACTCCTGTTTTCATGGTGTACGGGAAATTAGGGAGATACCCATTAAACATCCATGCTAAGTTAAGAATGGTATCATATTTGTGCAAATTAGTTCTGTCAGAAACCAAATTATCAGGTATAATGTACAAAATTATGTTCAAACTCCAAATTGCCCACCCAGAGTTTAAGTTCACACTTGTAAATGAAATCCAACGTATTTTACAAAGTACAGGTCTGAATCACATGTGGCTGTCTCAGGAATTTCCCAGTGTACAATGGATAAAGGCTAACGTCAAAACTGTCCTTATAGATCAATTTTTACAAAGCTGGAGGAGTAGTAAAGCAAATTCCTCAAAAGGACACTATTAAAATCTGTATAAAGATATCCTCTCAGTAGAAGACTACATATTGTATTAACCTCATAATTTACGCATCTGGCTTACTAAAATCAGAACCACCAACCACAGACTCCCAGTTGAAACTGGCCGATGGTATAAACTCAATAGGGAAGATAGGCTTTGCTCTCTTTGTAAAAATAAAATTGGTGATGAATTCCATTTTATACTAGAATGCCATGAATTGGATCATTTAAGAAATAAATATCTCCCATTATAATATTGTAAATATCCAAATACTGAAAAATTTGTTTCACTTATGACTTGTTCTTATAAACCTGTCCTCTTAGGACTAGCCCAGTAATAAAATATGGACTGCGTATGCTCCACTAACTATTGTCTCATTTCTTTGTATATATGTCTCTCCTGTCAACTTCTTTATGTCACCTAGGTGATTCATGAGAATAAACATCTTCTTCTTCTTCGACAACTGGTCCAGACTCGATTATTTAGACCGCAGTCATATGGCTGGAATATTGCCGAGTGTGGCGGTTAACAATTAACAAACAATATAAATGCCTTAGAAGGCAAATTAGCCGCGGGTTAATCCATTGTTACATGGTTGGACAATGCCTATTGGATGTATTCATGTTTCAATCAGGAGCTATCTGAACTTCTTAAATTGTCATTTGAAAAAAACAACAAAACTTGGTCATCTCATCACTTTAGACAAGGTGAGGATTAATGGGGTTTAACGTCGCGTCCAAGATTGGGTTATAGCGAAAACAGCACCTCAGCAAAACGTCACCGGGGCGAAAACGGCACCGATTGGCGAAAACGGCACCTCGACTCGAGCGAAAACGGCACCTTATTTATTTTTTACCTTGGTCAAATAAATCATATTAAACTTACATTGTAACTTGCAAAGGCCAATAATTGTGAGATGTTAAAACAAGTTTACATTAGAAATTAGTCTCTGCTCCAACTATAATCCAACTTAGCTTAACTTATTGTGAAAACACTATGCGCTTTGAAGTTTTAAGTACCTTTACTCAATTTGCACTTATATAGCGACGTGCATGTACGTGTATGTGTTTGTGTGGCTGCTTGTACTAGTCCGGACTGATGCCGATTTATAGTGCTAGCTCACTGAGATACCATGTCGCAGTTTAACATGAATACCCCACTCAGACACAGTATACTGACTCCGAGCCGACCAGTCCTTGTTTTAGCCCCTTAATGCCGAGCGCCAGACAGGGTAACATCAAGTACCATCTTTTTAACGTCTTTTGGTATGACGCGGTCGGGAATCAAATCCCGGACCTTCCGCTCTCCGGGCGGACGCTCTACCAATAGACCACTTTAGACAAAGTCCACTGAACTAATAATCCAAGTGTGAATGTCATTCATATCCCTCCTTTTGACTGAGTATACTTGCTGTTATGGCTGGCCAGTAGTTGTTAGAGAAACTGAAGCAGAGATCAAACTTGCTAAGTTTCCGCTTCATTGGCGTTATGGTTTCAGAGATGTCAAAAATGTAAAAGTTTACCACAGACTACAGATAAAAACTATTTTTTTTACAGAACACCTCTCTAATCTGTTTTTTAATATCAAGCTGTATGATGGTTGTCTGTTAATAATTATGTGATTGAAACAATGAGCATCTATATTTTTACACAGAAACCTCTCATCCCAAGGGGTACCATCCTCCGGCCAACTAAGGTTTAAAGCACCAGGGAGTGAATTTAGTTAAAGGTTGCTTGAAACCAGTTTCCTGCTTCAACAGGTTTCAGTTTCATGTGGAAGTAAAGCCCAAAGCTGTTGCAGTTTTAAGGTTTACCACTTTGGCAAAACAGTTCCGAACTGACAGACAAGGGAAGGAGCATTTCAGATCATCTCCATCCTAATTCTGTCTGGGCAAATCTGTAGAAAGTATGGGGCAGGCAAAACAGTGGTTCACAGTATGACCCGACCGACCGACCGACCGACCCTGGCATCACAAACGACGTTTTAACCATGAGCCTACCCCCATCGCCCTGTGGAGGACATTATTAGACCTGGTGATTTTTGTTTGGAAGATATATGTCTAGTCATATGTACATCATTGCATACTACAGATACATTAATCTGGACAATTCTGGTGGTAAAAGTAGCATCCGAATTAACAGAGTTTCGCAGCACAGATAGGTCATATCAAATATAACACCAAACGCTTCACTTAGATAAACATTGTATTTATTAGTCGCAGGTTTTGCCACACTGATAGTACAAACTAAGTGAAGATAACCGTCACGGGGACTCAATATGTACACCGCTGGATGGCCTTCCTAATGCCTGACCATCATATCTGTGAAAAGTGCATTGATACGCAGGCATGTTACGGCTGTGGGCATCCACCGGAGCAAGCAGAAAAGTGAGGGGCAAACATACTGAAAGCTTGTATCATCAAATTTGACCAAGAAAGCCATTGATCCAAGGTTAGAATGACAAACATTCACTTGGTAATGAACAAGATCTTTATGAATCAATGTTGTCTGTTCCAGATTATTGATTATATTTCCTCCAAAAATTTAAAGACTTCCATCTGAATTTTGACATTTCTAGTTTGTGATTTTGTTGTAGTATAACAAAATATTATTATCTGGGAATTTGGTATATATACACTGAACAATTTTAAATATGGTTGAATGTTACATTGGGGGAAAGGCATATAAGCATATTGTGATATTTGCATCACCTTCTCCATTAGCATATGTGATAGTTTTATACTTCAACAACAATTCTGCAGGGGCTACTTTGACCATGACATAACATACAGGATTTGACTTAAGCATTGATATACAGAAGTATCTATTTTAACGTGCTGCTCCCTCGGTACACTTTTGTAGCCTGTACTCTTAACAAGTAAAACTGCAATCAAAAACACAACACTCCGTTCCATCAGTCAACACACAATTTGCAATGATAACCAATTACCCTTAGAGTAGGATTCAAGTGGTCGTCACAGCAGTGGTTTATCGTGTTCAGGACCCTGCTCCACAAAGTGGTCTTAGCCCAAAGATGAACGTAACACCAATACTTTAGCACTGACTGAGACACTGGACACAAAGATCGTTTCGTGGAACAGGTTCCTGGTTTGTAGAAGTGACAACAAGGACATCAGAGGAAGTTGCGAGTGGTTGTGCACATATCAACAAAGGCCTTTCCAGAATACGACAGCAACCAAATTTAGGTATTACACAATATTTACCGATTGTGCATTGAAACGGGCAGGTCTCCAACAGACCAGGAAATGACATCTGCTTGACAAAGTCAAGTCTCATAGCACAAAAGGCGTTCTTATGAAATGCCTGATCAAGATTATCAGCATAACAAACATATCAATCCATCATGACAAGAAACAGCATGTTTAACATGGATTCTCATCGCATTATTTTCACATTATATTTATGGAAACCAACAGTGATAGCACTTTTTAAAGTGTCATTCAGGGTGTTGTATTGTTGTCTTGAGCTATGTATACTACACAAAAGACGTTAGGACGCCCAATTCTTTCATATTGCTATAGTTTATCTGTTATGGCATGACAGATTAATTACAGTGATATGAAAGAATTGGGTGTTGTTTAAATTCTTTTGAGTGGTATACATGTACAAACTTTTCACACTGATCCATTTAACTAAAAAATAGAAGTCCAGCATTGTCAGTTGCGGAAGAGGCTTTTCTAATGATCTTAAGTGTCTTGCTCATACTTAACAAACATGTGCACCCAGCAAAGCCACACCCTGACTTAAAAGAGCACTTGATTACAACGCTAGGGAAAGAAGGTATTCAGCTTGTGTCCATCGTGGTTGAGTCCGACGTTGAGATGGCATCTTTCTGAATGTTTTCATACATAGAAGACAGTTCTGAACTTGATTTGATCTGGGTAAGGAACTCATTCATCTGTGGACTCTTGTCTGAAAACAGAATAGGCATCTTGTATCAGGGTAACAGTAATGACGACAATAACAGTAATGAGATGCCTGTGTCAATTACAGCAGCAGACAACCTCCAATATATAAGACCACTCCTATTTACTAGGGATGATTCAGCTGTGCAGTCAGAGTAGTCGAAACAATTCAACTGTGTCTGTCGAAATTACTCAACTAATACCTAAATCTGACGAAGATTATTATTTCTCATGTGCTTTAAGATTGGCTGAAAAAGACTGACAAGTAAACAGAAAGAACATTACCTCTGTTATCCTTATGGACTATTTAAAGGACTAACCTTAAGATGTAGGCATAAGAAACTAACTGTCGTATCATGAAACAAAGTCCCACATAATTAAGTACTGTGATCAATTTGTCAGGATCAAGTACTGTACTTGCAAGTATCATGACAAATCAGGTGGCACCATTTAATGCCCTCTGTACATTAACCTACTACTGAGTAATGGCAGGCAGACAAAGGATCTCAAGTGAATCAACTTCAATCACACTTAAGCAGATCCCAGACAAGAATGAGGAATACAGTGAGAGTGAGTGAGTGAGTTGGATTTAACGCCGCTTTTAACAGTATTCCAGTCATATCACGGCGTGTCAGCTTAATGTGGGAGGAATGCCTGAAGTGATGCAGGTCTCAGACGTTTACCACTTCGGTGAAACCCACGAGAATGGGTATGATGCTGACAAACCTAGAAACATAATCGGGGCGAACTGGGATTCAAACACCACAATCATCGGTTTCTGGCGTGCCCAAGGAATGCAACTCTGCACAGCGAATCGCGCCGCCTTATACAACTGGGCCACTCGTGCCCCGAATGAGGAATACAACCTAGGCTAGCATTATCTAACAAGGACCATACGAACCTGCATCAGTGATGTTGAGCAACGCAGCCACAGCTCGGAGAGCTGATCTCTTCAGCTCATCCTGCTTTTCAAACTCCTGCTTCACAGAATGGGCCTTCACCTTAGTTGTACAAGTTGCCCTCAGTGGTTCCACCAGTCGGTCCAGTCCTGAAACCAATGGCAAGTTGTTGCAAACATTTAACATTTGGGGATTTTAGTGAGTGAGTTTGTGGTACTTCAAGCTTGGGTCGAGGAATGGCAAACCAATGGTTAATGGCATAAGCAACTGCCCCAGCCATCAGAGCACAATGAATCAATGATGCACAATCTGTCAGGTCAAACATTACAAATACATCCATCCTCATAAGGCAAATAGAATGGGAGGGGTCTGTGTTGCATTGGTGCTTTGAATAGTGTCATTGTTTTCGTACTGTTGTCTCCATTTTCTTGTGTGTTAATACTAAAAAGAGTAGTCTGTGAAGTTGTTATTTTTGACATATTTATTTATAAGAATTGACTTCAATGAGTTTTTGCGTCAATGAGTCAAACATACAAACTGGTGTGCACACTTTCGTAAATCTACTATAGCACACTGTTGTTTCACGTTAATACCTCTATAAACACAAAAGAAATGGAAGTCAACAGTTAAATAGATATTTATAATACCTTATCATATACAATTTCCTATTTGCTGTGGAAAGGGTGAAACAGAAAAATTATGACATTTACAACATATAGAGAAATCCATGACATTTCTAAATGAACTTCAGTCCTGCCATATCATGAGTAGGTTCACATTTGAAACGCCCCTGAACATAATGACCATGAAGTAATACAGTTGCTGCAACAGGAGAATGTTCCAACTTACTTTGAAGTACAGCATTTGGACAGAGATGTGAAAGACGGACCAGCATCAGGTACGTCAACATCTTTATGTCATAGTGGTCCTTAAGTCCATCTTCTACATGGTTGAGGAACTCAAATATGTCCAGCCGATCTAGGCAGGAGTCTAGCAGGGTGTACATACACTCAAAGGCTGCCTAAAATGGAGATAAATGGTTCTGAAGAACTGGTTGGCATCTGCAGCTATCTTTCAAAGAGGATAACAGTCATCTAGCTATCGATTGAGATATCAATAAATTTGCATATTCAATATTCAGGTGAAAACGTCCACTCCTCATCCTTCCTTACTGTAATATATTCAGGGTCATAGTTTTTAATATCAACATATTGTTAAACTGCTTGACTTTGACTACGGGTCAACACGACAATGACTTGATATATTCTTCCTACTGCACCGAGATTGGAGCCAACATAATTCATGTAAACATATTGCCATTGTGTGGTGAGTGAGAGAGTTTAAATTTTATGTCATGTCAGCAGTAATCAACCATATTGTGACTTTTGTGTGATGAGTGAGTGAGTGAGTGAGTGAGTATGGTTTTACGCCGCTTTTAGCAATATTCCAGCAATATCAAGGCGGGGGGGACACCAGAAATGGGCTTCACCCATGTCGGGAATCGAACCAGGGTCTTCGGCGTGACGAGCGAACGCTTTAACCACTAGGCTACCCGACTGCCCTTTTGTGTGAGGAGACTCAAAGGGTGAGGAAGTTTATATACATTGCATTCTTAAGTAATTTGTTCCAGGTTGGAGCGTTACTTCATGTAAAATGTTCACTATGCTAACACGCAAATCAGCATGATCACATGAAGGTAGCCAATGAGTTCTTGTTTTATGCATAGATTGAGAAGCAGTAGAAAAAATGTTATCCTCTGATACCACGCACCATAAAACCTTGCTCTTTGTAGACACAGCATTGAAGCCTAAATATCGAACTGACTTAAAATCCAGCCTGGGTGTAAGCTGTGGGCTGTGAGCTGTGTTACAAACATTCTGGGTACGTCACTGTTTACTTGAATAGTTTGAGTGATACATTCAATGACCATGTACTGATACTTATTACACTGATGTATGTATGATGATGAATTCAGTTATGATGTATACACTTCATCTGATACTTCATGTCTTCCAGCTTTTCGGTAGCCTGGGCCTCAATTCACAAAACAGACTTTTTGAACAATAAACTACAATCGTATCACTTCTTACGCTTTGTGGATTGGGCCCAGGATGACCGTCGTTCAGAAACTTACCTTCCTAATGTCCAGACCATCATCTAGTGTGTGTTTGAAAGGACCCATTTCCACTTCCCGGATCAACTCTTTCTGTTAGTGATCAAACAATAAAATTACAGATAGTCAACCATGTGATAGCTTGTAAATAATTGATGTTTGTGCATGCAGTTCATTGAAATCACCTTTTAATTTTGTCCTGTCTATAGGCTTATTGAGAGTCATCTCTCTTTAAAAGGTCTCAGAAGTCACTGAAACGGACAGTTATGACAGCCATGATGTATTCAACCTTACTTACCCTTATCTTCGTTTCATTATAAAGATGGGGTAGAACTGAATCCAAGAGATCTCTAATTAGAGAGGGTTTGTTGTGAGCGGCTGAGTTGAAGGTCACCAAGGCCACTCGCCTCACATTCAGGTCTGGGTCTTGTAACGTTCGCAGGAAGTCTCCAATACACCCTCGCAGCAATGTGTCAATACCTTGTGGCTGGAAGTAATTTTGTTCAGACAATATAAGTATACAACCAAAGACAATGAAACACTTAAAGGCAGAACAGTGGAAGGGGGAGTTTAGGCTGCTTTTACCAGTATCTTGGTTGCAAGATGCTATGTACATGTATTAGTCTTCTGCCATTTGAAGGCGGTCTGTAAATAATCTGGACCAGACAATGCAGTTGGGATACGATGACTTGCATCAACCAAGTCAGAGAGCATGACTACCCGATCCCGTTAGGCGCCTATTACGACAAGCATAGTCGCCCTTTATGGCAAGCATGGGTTGCTGAAGACCTATTCTACACCAGATCTTCATGTATTAGAAAGCCCACAGTGACACAGCTTGTGGACATTTACCATTCTGGTGCAACCCTCAAGGACCCACTGACCAAGGATCATAAATTCAAGTCTGGGAATCAACCCATGACCAGCTCAACCTTGCAGGAACAAGGGTCAATTCTGCACAGCCATTTGGAGCCCTCAGCTTTAGAACTGTGCCACTTGCATGCTGGAATCTAGCAATATGTTGAAAAAATAATTCCATCAAACCCTGAACTATTTCTCTTATTTATGAAAACAAAAGTATTTCAGCTTAAAACTTTAAGGTCCGTGAAATGAATTGGTAGAGAGCCCCCTACCTGGTCTGATATTGTGAACTTAATTGCTGTGACGACCGTGCTACGTGTCAAAGCAGACTGGTGATTGAGGTGTTGTCTCAGGTTACCCAGGAGGTTCCCAGGGTCGATCAGGGTGAGTTTCCCCAGGCATTCGGACACAACGTTCCTCGTTCCTTCCTCAGGACACTCACAGTGATTAAACAACATCGTCCTGGAACAACATGTCCACACTAGATTACAGCAGTCTCCTATAAATACTGAAACAAACTTGTGTTCTCCTGCAAAAGCGTTTTCAACGGAGATCATAACATAGCTAGGGAGAATGTAAAGTCTACTGTAGGTCCAGTCACATGTTCGGGGATGTGGTCTGTGCCAAATGGAGAATAGAAAGTGTTGAAAACCTATTTTGTAACCTAAGAAACTATGTAAATACTTCGAGTTATACGAGGTGCGACACATCCTACTATGATGAATAAAGAAGGAATACATAGGGACTAAGCTTTTACTTCGAGACAACGGTAAGTTTGACACAACAGTGTTTGACTGTATTTAGCTCAGACTTAAAGGCCTTATCATTTGAGTAAGACCTAACATATTAGTTTCTCAAAGAAACAAAACTTGTTGTTAAATAAGGGTTAAAGACAAGGATCTTGAAAGACAAGTCCTCATCTTCAAATACCATAGCCAATATCAGCAAATAATCCAGAACCCTTCTTAATACTTTCAAATAAAATACATGACAGTTCCATACTTTACTGCCATGAATATCACATCACTCACCATACTGTCTGTACATAGGGGCTGAGAGTTTCTACACCAGATGGGGAGCCAGACTCACAGCTGATGATCTGAGGAACAGATGATACCTTTTTAACCACACCGCTTTACCAAACCTTGTTTACCTGGTTACGTTGATGACCGGGACCATCAATATTTTTAAAAGTTGATAAGTCTCAAAACAAAAACGGACATGAATATCAAAACGGCACAACAGATAAAGTCTATGACAAGGTTTAACTCTAGCAGTCATCATAATACAACTAAACTTCTACAGAACTTTTGACTTAGCTTTATTCCATATGATAATTTACAATAACTGTAAATGCAAGACTGATATTCAGACCCAATCATGCAGATTTTTTCTCCCACTCAATATACAGAATCTATTCCCCACATTACTTTCAAGGAACTTATTGAAACCTCCTGCCTTTCACTGCCGCATAGAACAAGTCTCACACTTACCTCTTTCAGAGAGTGTAGTAACAAATACTGTCTTTTAGGCTGATTTTCTATTTCTTGTAACACAAATGGAAGGAATTTGGGTAGATTTCCAACACTGACATTGCCTGAAAATGAAGAATGTGTGAAAGACAACTCAAATAGAAACGTCACAACATAACTTAACTTTGATATCAATGGCGGACAAACTTATGGACGGATATGCTGATCGCTATATCCCTAGCTCTCTAAAAGAATTATCCCAGTCAAAGTTGACAGTCTTCCATTTACCTCTGCATGTCAAGATAAGACATGATACGGTAATGTAGATATGATACTCAGTGTTTCTAGCCAGACTATAAACAGTACATAAACAGGATAGAAACTCATGGTTGTACTGCTCAAGTATTACTGCCCATGGAAAAGCCAACAGGCATAGATCTATTTCAAACCCTGGTAACAGATGACAGCAGTCTGTAAATAATCCAGTCTGGACCAGACAATCCATTGACTGACATCATGAGCATCAAAATTGGGATACGATGACATGCATCAACCAAGTCAGCGAGTCTGACCACCCGATCCCGTTAGTCGCCTTTTACGACAAGCATGGGAAGTCCTATTCCAACTCACAGGGGACATAACATGAGCATCAGTGTTGAAACTGCTCTTTATGCAAATACGTCAAATTGTAGCTAGTATACCACAAGCCACATGTCTTGACTTTTTTTACTCCAAACGTACATGCTGCACATATACTCAGTGGGGGCACAGGTGGCCCAGTCGTCTAAGGGGGCGCGATTCGCTGTGCAGAGTTGCGACCCTTGGGCATGCCAGAAACCTATGATTGTGGGTTCGAATCCCAGTTCGCCCCGATTATGTTTCTAGGTTTGTCAGCACCATACTTGTGCTCGTGGGTTTCACCAAAAAGGTAAACGTCTGAGACCTGCATCACTTTGGGCTTTCCTCCCACATTAAGCTGACACGTCATGACATAACTGGAATAATGTTAACAGCGGCGTTAAACCCAACTCACTCACTCACATATACTCAGTATGTCTTCTCTACTCACCTAAAGCATATGATGCTGCTGATTTCACTTCTTCATTGGGTGATGAAAAAGACTCTAATATTACATTTTGAATCTCGCCTTGGCTACTTAAATCACTGCAAGATAAAACCAGACATTAGTTCAGTTTGAGCACTCGAAAAGCATCTTAAGTTTTCAGCATCATCAACAGTTTATGCCAAACTTACACATATACTGAACATTAAATCCATCAATATTTTACACTTGCTTGCATATTTATAGTGATGATGACACACAATCAGCCAGGCCACACACTGTAACATGGGGTACAAAGGGTATTTATCAAACCGGAAGATTTTAAGGAAACGGGTAAAAATTGTAACATGGACAGTTGAGATGTAGATCAATATACTTACACATGTTTTCCTATTTCGCCGAGGGCTAATAATGAGAATAGAACTATTGAATCGGTTGACTTTGCATTCTGAAATAAAAAAATAATTCACATAATAATCAATTCATCATGCTTATGAAACATTGTAAAATCTATGGGTGTATGTGCTGTTATGTGATTGTTCAAAAACATTGTTAAATAGGATTGAATCCCAAAATCTTTGCATTTATGAAAACTGCAAATTCGAGAGATTGAGAGATTGATCGAGAGATAGAGAGAGAAAGATAGAAAAAGAGAGAGATAGACAGACAGAGAGAGAGAGAGAGAGTTAGTTAATGTTATCTTCCCTATTTTTCATTCAGGTTTATGGGGATTATTGAGCATTTGATGCATGGAAACTCAAAAATCTGAAACACACGGCTGTTAATCAACTTCCAATGAAATCACCCACAAATGTCAACAAACATATGGTTAATGCCCTAAATAGAGTGATCACAATGTTCCCTTACCTTAACATCACTAACAAACTGGTTGACAACATTGCCTGCCTCTTCCGGGCTCATCACAGTTAGTGCAGCTACAGATTTGGCTATGGAATGAAAGGCCTGCAACAAACAACCACATGACAATGATCACAAAATGACAATCCAACTAATGTCTTGAGATTCAACGTGAATTCTCTCCACTATGTTTACTGTTCCTAATCTGGATTTTGGATAAATGAAGTCATAGTCACTCAGATAATTGTGAGTGAGTGAGTGAGTGAGTGAGTGAGTGAGTGAGTGAGTGAGTGAGTGAGTGAGTGAGTGAGTGAGTGAGTGAGTGAGTGAGTGAGTGAGAGTGAATACACCACTTTTAGCAATATTCCAGCAATATCAATAGGGAAGATCAGCCAATCTGACAATAACTTCCAAATCATAAATGTCTTTATTGTCTCCTGGCCCTGTTCAACAACACAATCAGAGTGTTACGATTAAAGTACATCCAAATTACTTTGCAAAACTTGGGCCTTTGCCTTAATTAACGAATGTGCTATGCCAGGTTCTCATAGTAAAGTAGCTTCCACCACTTCCTGTTTGTTGACAAATAGTGACTGACCTGTTTATGAACAGCAAATCCAGTGCCTGTTTGTTGTGGACTGTAAATTGGCATAATCAACAGCTGAAACAAGACAATTCCATATTATCTACCACGAGCGAGTACCACAATTGCAGAAGATTTCAGTTTCAAAAGAATTTAGTACATCTCAACAAGCCACCATGGTGTTGCTGACAGTTTCAATTTAACCCTACTTGAGTACAGCAATTAACCTGAAACTAGCTCCTTTTGTAATAACATACAGAGACTAAAAAACCCTACACAACCCATCTTCCCGAGGCAAGAGAATTAACTGACTTTAAAAGTCCAGTTTCCACCCTTGCCGAACAAGGCTGGAATTAGTGGGCTCGATCGTAGCGCCACCAGTGGCTATTACCAGTTATGTCCCTTCTAGGCCTCTCCTATGGACCAATCAGATTCCACCTCTCGTATCACTTGCGTTTGCTTCACACAAAATGGTGGCTCCCGGTCAGGACGATCTGATCGATAATCAAGATCTATATTGTGATAAAACGGGTCTTACATCGCGAAATGCATCAGATCACGTGAGCACCTTGATTAAAAACATGAAAAGATTTGGGAAATATCTGCTGATGTTTTGCAAATCCTGCAATCGACCGAAATCTGCATGACAGTTTTCAAACCGGATTTCGATTGCGTTGCGCGCTTTTGATTGGACTATGAATAGACTCGTTAGTCCAGCCAAAATGTAACTTCAGCCTAGTTCGGCAAGGGTGGAAACTGGACTTTTATAGTCAGTTAACTCTCTTGCCTTGGGAAGATGTACACAACATGATATTCTGCTAGCCCTCAGGATACCTTTAACATATGACGAATTGATTCAGGCTGGCAGGCTAGTCCAAATGTCTATCCCTATAGTATCCCTACCTGTAACAGATCTTTAAAGCCTAGTTTGGCTAAGCCAAGTTTCACTACAGACTGGAAGAATTCTAAGAGAGCTTTGAGTGCTCCGCCTTGTAGTAGGGGCGACTGTATCAAAACCAGGATCTGCGGCAGGATCTCTGACTGTATGTTGGAGATGGAGGATTTCTGTATCCGGGAGATGGACGTCAGGAGGTTCAGTGTTAACTGCAACATATAACATATCACATGACTGGGTGACTGACTCCAGTTTTACAACAATGGTTTGCAAATGTTCTATGGCATGAGTGAGTGAGTGAGTGAGTTGGGTTTAATGCCGCTTTTAACATTATTCCAGTTATATCACAGCATGTCAGCCTAATGTGGGAGGAAAACCCGAAATGATGCAGGTCTCGGACGTTTACCACTTCGGTGCTAACAAACCTAGAACATAATCATGGTGAACCGGGATTCGAACCCACAATCATAGGTTTCTGGTGTGCCCAAGGGACCCTGATTAATCTTCAAGAATAGATACAGGAATGAGAATGGATCTTAAAAACAGAACACACACTGAAAGTTAGCCAATGTCTGGAGGACTATATGATATATATGTGTACAGTAAACTACATTTATAATGAACACGCTTACAACAAACTATTTCTTGGTCCTGTCAATTTGCTGTATATATATTTTACATATGCTCATAACGAACTACAGTTATAACGTATTAAAATTCGTGGTTCCTTTGAGTTTGTTATAACAATAGTTTACTGTATATAACAATAGCATGTATCACAAAATTGACCCTTGATGTCACGAAATCCACAAAATTTCATGTATCTGTAGACAATTCTCATCCCTGTAGATAATAAACTTCAACATAACTGGTTTAACACAACTTTGAACAGTATCTCAATCATACCACGGTATGTCAGCTTGTGAGGGGAAAGCCAAAAGCCTGGTCAGGATAGTGATGCAGGTCATGGCACACTTATCTCCTCATATCTTCATTTACCTGTGTTCGTCCTGTTAAAGGTCTGCTTGTAACAACATATTTTCCAACCTCAGCTTGTGTGAATCTATTGGTAGGATTTGACACAAATGCATCAGCCCTGAAGACGATTCAGCGTTTATATTCCACCATAAAAACATGTCTGGCCACACAGACACAACCATGTCAAGAACTGGTGTGTTGACATTGATGTCATAATTTTAGTGAACATTCTAACCAAAAATCTATCTCAGTGCTGGACAATATCTCATTGTCTAGGACTTTTCACTGTGTATGTATACTTTTCTTGAAAAAAAAATGGATCCCATCTTATTTAAATGCTCTGTTCATTGATAATAATTTAGTCGAACGATTTAGTTCTGTTTTACCACATTCTACATTGTGCTAAACAGGTGAGTTCAGTCATCAGTCATTGCATTCCATGGTGACCTCATAGGACTCCAGAGTGTTGTTATGTCTATCTCAGAACAGGGGAAAGGGAGAGTGAGAGTGAGAGTGAGAGTGAGAGTGAGAGGGAGAGGGAGAGGGAGTGCGAGAGGGAGAGGGATGCAGGGAGGAAGAGGGAAACTGACACTAGATGGTAACTGAAGTAGCTTAGCAAGACGGAGAGGGAGGCGGAGAGGGAGGGAGGGTGGGGGGGGGGGGGGGGGGGGTAGAGAAGGAGGCAGAGAGGGAAAGGAAGTGGGAAACAGAGGGAGAGGGGGAGAGGGATGCAGAGAGGAAGAGGGAGGTGGAGAGGGAGACCAAGTGTGGGAGAAGGAGGGGGAGAAGAAGGAGGGGGAGAAGGATACAGGGAGGAAGAGGGAGACTGACACTGGACGGTAACTGAAATAGCCTAGCAAGCGTTAGAAAACTTCATTCCACTTAAATGTTGTGTGAAAGAGACCCTTGGCCTACCTGTGACACATGAAGATCATTCTCATTGATGAGTGATGGCATTTCTTTCATCATGTCTGCGATCATCCCTGGCGTCAAGGCTGGACCTGGCAGAGAGGAAGGAAATGTGACTGGTTGTGTGCACACAGCAATGATTCCACTGTCACTACATCCTACTGTGTACAAGCTGATCTGGAGTACCCAGTAACAATCACTGAGAGCTCCATATCATACCATCAGTCTCCTCCTTAGTAAGCATAAGGATGGCTGTTTATCAAGGAAAAGTGTGCCCTACAAGATTCAAGTGTACCAACAAGAATACTTTGGATACATCTTGGAACACGATGAATGTCATTAACAAAAGAAAGAGAGATAATCATAATAATGAGCAGTTGTGTGTAGAAAGTTCCCCACTTCACCTTTTCACTGGACTGATTGATAATAATACTCTGTTCAATTTCTGAATCCGAAGGTATATTTTTCATGAATCATAATCTGCACAAAGTTTGTCATATCTTCATTCCCTTCAACATCTGTTTGTAAGGTCATATTTTTCATCAACCTGAGTTTGTGTGAATCTGTTGGTAGGATTTGACACAAATGCATCAGTCCTGAAGACGATTCAATGTTAATTTTCCACCATAAAAACATGTCTGGCCACACAGACACAGCCATGTCAAGAACTGGTGGGTTGACAGAGATTGATGTTTCTAGCGAACATTTTAACCAAAAATGCATCTCAGTGCTGGACAATATCTCCATGCTGACACCAGTCATGCAATGTCATCTGTACTGTGAGTATACTACTGCCTCCAGATCTACAATAACACACTTACCATAGTTTTTCACAGGAACATCTAGACACAACAGGGTACATAGTTTCAAAGCTCTTTGTTTTTTTCTCAAGAATGATGCCAAAATGGGAACCCCTTCAGGCGTTAGTCGCCTCTTATGACTAGCATAGTCACCTTTTACGGCAAGCATGGGTTGCTGAAGACCTCGTCTACTCCATTTCTTTACGGGTCTCTAATTTTACCATGCACATGGGAAGTTAAAATTGGCAAATTTACTTTACAGATATCATCCAATGAGGATAAACCCTTGAATACACAAGACAATGAATTTGAAACGCACGGAGCAAGGGCTCTGTCAAAAATGAACTTAAGACAAACTCATATAAGATCATGACGAGTAATATCAGTGTGTAAAATTTCATTTCTCTAACTTAAATAGTTTGTAAAATAATTTATCCCTTTGAGAAGCGGATGGACGGTAGGACAAACGGACAAACTCTGTTCCTATACCCCTATCCCACTTCATGGTGGGGGATAACATGGGAAAACATCAAGATTGTTACAGACTCAGTTTGTGTGAATCTATTGGTAGGATTTGACACAAATGCATCAGTCCTGAAGACGATTCAATGTTAATTTTCCACCATAAAAACATGTCTGGCCACACGACACAACCATGTCAAGAACTGGTGGGTTGACAGAGATTGATGTTTCTAGCAAACATTTTAACCAAAAATGCATCTCAGTGCTGGACAATATCTCCCTGCTGACTTTGTTAACACCAGTCATGCAATGTCATCTGTACTGTGAGTATACTACTGCCTCCAGATCTACAATAACACACTTACCATAGTTTTTCACAGGAACATCTAGACACAACAGGGTACATAGTTTCAAAGCTCTTTGTTTTTTTCTCAAGAATGATGCCAAAATGGGAACCCCTTCAGGCGTTAGTCGCCTCTTATGACTAGCATAGTCACCTTTTACGGCAAGCATGGGTTGCTGAAGACCTCGTCTACTCCATTTCTTTACGGGTCTCTAATTTTACCATGCACATGGGAAGTTAAAATTGGCAAATTTACTTTACAGATATCATCCAATGAGGATAAACCCTTGAATACACAAGACAATGAATTTGAAACGCACGGAGCAAGGGCTCTGTCAAAAATGAACTTAAGACAAACTCATATAAGATCATGACGAGTAATATCAGTGTGTAAAATTTCATTTCTCTAACTTAAATAGTTTGTAAAATAATTTATCCCTTTGAGAAGCGGATGGACGGTAGGACAAACGGACAAACTCTGTTCCTATACCCCTATCCCACTTCATGGTGGGGGATAACATGGGAAAACATCAAGATTGTTACAGACTCAGTTTGTGTGAATCTATTGGTAGGATTTGACACAAATGCATCAGTCCTGAAGACGATTCAATGTTAATTTTCCACCATAAAAACATGTCTGGCCACACGACACAACCATGTCAAGAACTGGTGGGTTGACAGAGATTGATGTTTCTAGCGAACATTTTAACCAAAAATGCATCTCAGTGCTGGACAATATCTCCCTGCTGACTTTGTTAACACCAGTCATGCAATGTCATCTGTACTGTGAGTATACTACTGCCTCCAGATCTACAATAACACACTTACCATAGTTTTTCACGAGAACATCTAGACACAACAGGGTACACAGTTTCAAAGCTCTTTGGTTTTTCCTCAAGAATGATGCCAAAATGGGAACCCCTTCAGTCTGAAAAACAAAAGAGTCATCAGAAGAAGACAAATCCCCACACCACCTACAAATTCGAAAGAACAAATCATCTGACTGTTACTTGAAGCCCAACATGATGAGAGAATTTCTATCCAATCTGTCAGTCCGTATACAAGAGTAGTTATTGAGCAATCAAAACAATACCATGAAATTGGGATTCGGAACTTTGTGTGTCCATGTACACAACGATATGAACAGAGCCAAAGTCAAACTTGTTTCCAAGGAAACGGCAAAAAATATAAACATAACAATACCATGGAATTGGGATTTGGAACTTTGTATTTCCATGTACACAACGATTTGAACAGAGTCAAAGTCAAACTTGTTTCCAAGGAAACGGAAAAAATATATAAAGATAACAAAAACAAGAAAACAGCATTATCACTATCTCTCTTATGGGGCACATAAAGAGTTCAATAAAGCCTAAGAAGAGATAGGCTCATGGGCTGCTTTGTGTCACAAGTAAAAATGCTTAAATGTGAAACTTATACACACAAAAGGCCCATTCTCTGGAAAAAATAACTCAGTCTTGATAAATATTGCTTAGATAGGGTAACTTGAGCAGTTTCTCAGAAACTTGTCCCCATTTCACACAGTATGCACTAAGTTGCAAATCACAGAGCAAGGGCCATAACTATCTAAAGTGAGTGAGTGAGTGAGTGAGTGAGTATGCTTTTACGCCGCTTTTAACAATATTCCAGCAATATCATGGCGGGGCATACCAGAAATGGGCTTAACACATTGTACCCATGTCGGGAATCGAACCCGGGTCTTCAGCGTGACGAGCGAACGCTTTAACCACCAGGCTACCTGACCGCCCCCATAATTCTCTAAAAAAAGAAATGACGAGACCAATTGTCGAACTCAGTCTTGAGACAAATCTCTTAGATAAACATGCAATCTTTCATTCGTGTAACTTCAGTAGTTTCTGAGAACACTTGTCCCTATTTTACACAGTATGCACAAAGTTGAAAACCATGGAGCAAGGGACACAACTCTGCAAACAATGAATTTATGACATCAAATTTTGAACTCATTTGAGGTCATGACCAATTACATCAGTGTGTAAAATTTCCTTTGTCTGACTAGAACAGTTTTGGGGAAAATTGTTCCCTTTGAAATGCGAACAGATGGATGGACAAACTCCGTTCCTGTATCCTCTGAAACACTGTCTAGACTGAGCAAGTCTTTTGTATTGTAGAGAATGAATATTTGCTGATACTTACTAGGATTGGTCTTATATCAATCTTAAGGGGAGAACTGAAAAGACAAAATCAAACAGCTGTCACAAAGATGACATGAGAAGTAGGTGTGTTTGGACATTTTAGCATAGATATATAATATTGACAACAGATACATAAATTTTTCTGAAAGTGTATACCTATCTAGATATTGCAATATGTGATGACATCCTAAGTGAGAAGGTTTAGTTATGTCTGCAAACTGACCAACATTTCTAAACATGTCTTCACACAAAGAGTGCTTAAGATGAACAAAACCAATCAGACTAACTTCTTTGGGAGGCATTTAGAAGTTGGAGTACAAAGTAAGGATAAGATATATGGATAAACAACTTACAATTACAAGGGACGATTAGGTGTAGTTTCTAACAGCGTTAATGTCGCTCTTCATTGTTACAAAGAAGTTGTTGATCCATATATCTTACCCTTACTTAATCTTTATTTAGCGCTTCTCACCAAACGGGTTTATTAAAACCATAATGCACCTCTTTGTTTACCCCCTTTACATCATTTCCTCTTCCAATCTTCCGCCACTTACATCATAATTCTACTTCCTATGACGTCATCGAACCTTCTTTCTCGTCATCACCATCGTCCGTTATGTTCTGTCAAACTTTTCTCAACCTAATTTTGTACAGCAATTCTCTACTTTCTGGCTCCTACCCACCCTCCCCCCTTGCTTGTTTGCCACATTTCTATTCTCTCTAAACAATTTTGTTTACATATGTGGCACAGGCCAAACCATGAACGTTGCTTCTTTATTCAATAAATGTTATAGTTGGGCGAGTTCTTGTTGGCTACAAATGTGAACACTTATTTAATCACCAAGTAATCATCAAAATTATTAAGTCCCTGCTCTTCAACGAGAATCTGTTCAGTCCCTCTGTTTGCAGCGGATGTGAACCCTTTGGCTTAACTTAATTCATGTCTGCTTTTCTGCAGAAACTTAGTATTTTGCTGCTGGCAACATAGTTGCCCATTGCTGTTCTGCTGCTGCTGCTGCTGCTGCTGCTTGCTGCCTGCTGGTAACTCATGTTGTCAAATATAACTCATGCTAATAATAGCTTAGGGCAGCCCACAACTCCCTGCCACACCTATGACCTTGAACCCAACATAACCTTTTCTTATTTCTCTTGCCTTGTCATCTTTGACAAGGCAGGCTACTTTGAATGGGGTGTTTCAATAATCAGACACTATATTATGTGATACTAAGCACCAAAAGCTTCTTAAGAACATAAACACTGGGAAAATTACTCAAGATGAGACATACATGTTTCAACACTTACTTCGCTATCATGGTCAGAGCTCTCACTGTTGTCAGCCGTGTGATTTCATTTTTTAACCTCTCCAAAAAGATTGGTAAACACTCTCTAAGCTCAGATGCTAGAGAGTCACCAAGATTACAAATAATTTGACCCCTGAAACAAAACAGGAAAAGATACAATCATACATACTGCGATAGTGAAATCTTATAAACAAACAAGAATAAAAACACCAAGGGTCTTCCTCTTACTGCAACCACAAGATCAATATAGGCCTAATTATATCATTTTTCTTTGTTTGTTTGTTGTGTAACGCAGCATTTAGCAATATTCTAGCTGTATGACGGCCATCTGCAAATAATCGTGGCTGGACCAGACAATCCAAGGATTGACATCATCATGACATGCATCCTGAACACCTGATCCCGTTAGTCGCCTCTTACGACTAGCACAGTCGCCTTTTACGGCAAGCATGGGTTGCTGAAGGCCTCGTCTACTCCATTTCTTTACGGGTCTCTAATTTTACCATGCACATGGGAAGTTAAAATTGGCAAATATACTTTACAGATATCATCCAATTAGGATAAACCCTTGAATACACAAGACAATGAATTTGAAACGCACGGAGCAAGGGCTCTGTCAAAAATGAACTTAAGACACCGATTTTCAAACTCATATAATATCATGACCAGTAACATCAGTGTGTAAAATTTCATTTCTCTAACTTAAATAGTTTGTAAAATAATTTATCCCTTTGAGAAGCGGGTGGACGGTAGGACAGACGGACAAACTCTGTTCCTATACCCGCACCCCACTTCATGGTGGGGGATAACATGGGAAAACATCAAGATTGTTACAGACTCAGTTTGTGTGAATCTGTTGGTAGGATTTGACACAAATGCATCAGTCCTGAAGACGATTCAATGTTAATTTTCCACCATAAAAACATGTCTGGCCACACAGACACAACCATGTCAAGAACTGGTGAGTTGACACATATAGTAATTACAGTATGGTCCCAAACGCCATTTCTATCTAAAATTTCAAAATTATTCTTGCAATCAAATCAACTTTGATTCATTGATTGCATATAACTTGTAAACAATAAATGTGTACGATACAGTGGGGTCACAATACGTTACGTATCCTTATACTATGTGTGCGATACAGTTGATATTCTCTTTTTGCAGGTGAATCACAACCGTGAATCATTTGTTCATAAATTTCAGAAATTAAGAATGGGATATTGTAGGGCAGAAATCATATGGCCAGAGGCACTGTGAATGTTATGCTCTTTTTAGCTAACCAGGAAATACTAGAAAATATGCGTAAGCTGGTGGTTGAACAGTTACTGTTATTATTAACATGTTTTTTCACCAATAACTTGTAATGTATCAGGATACTGGGGTTTTAAATCGATGTATTGTTTTGTGGGCCTCTTATCGCAGTATCATTAAACCATAAGTAATTAATGACAAAAGATCATGACCAGTTATATCAGTGTGTAAAATTTCATTTCTCTAACTTAAATAGTTTGTAAAATAATTTATCCCTTTGAGAAGCGGGTGGACGGTAGGACAGACGGACAAACTCTGTTCCTATACCCGCACCCCACTTCATGGTGGGGGATAACATGGGAAAACATCAAGATTGTTACAGACTCAGTTTGTGTGAATCTGTTGGTAGGATTTGACACAAATGCATCAGTCCTGAAGACGATTCAGTGTTAATTTGCCACCATAAAAACATGTCTGGCCACACAGACACAACCATGTCAAGAACTGGTGAGTTGACACATATAATAATTACAGTATGGTCCCGAACACCTAAACTATCTAAAATTTCAAAATTATTCTTGCAATCAAATCAACTTCGATTCATTAATTGTATATAACTTGTAAACAATAAATGTG
This sequence comes from Haliotis cracherodii, assembly GCF_022045235.1. Taxonomy (NCBI): domain Eukaryota; kingdom Metazoa; phylum Mollusca; class Gastropoda; order Lepetellida; family Haliotidae; genus Haliotis; species Haliotis cracherodii. Next base: position 13,982,135 of record NW_027266264.1, read on the forward strand.
TACGATACAGGGGGGGGTCACAATATGTTACGTATCCTTATACTATGTGTGCGATACAGTTGATATTCTCTTTTTGCAGGTGAATCACAACCGTGAATCATTTGTTCATAAATTTCAGAAATTAAAAATGGGATATTGTAGGGCAGAAAACATATGGCCAGAGGCACTGTGAATGTTATGCTCTTTTTAGCTAACCAGGAAATACTAGAAAATCTGCGTAAGCTGGTGGTTGAACAGTTACTGTTATTATTAACATGTTTTTTCACCAATAACTTGTAATGTAATGTATCGGATACAGGGGTTTTAAATTACTCTATTTTCACACATAACATGAATAACTTGGAGGTCAAGGCCAGCGATAACCACATTATCAACAGTGGTTGTCATAGTATTAAACATGTACTAGACGTCACCATGTTACCACAGATAGAAAACTGACCATCTAGTTGCTGCTTAAAGCTGCATGTTCTAGCTCTATCACAGAGAATTGTTCACACAATCAAGCAAGCCACTGAGTCTGACAAACTTTCATTTCGTCGCCTGCACCAGAAAGAACAGGTTACTGGGAATTCTACCTTGGATATTGCAAGGGGACAAAAGAGGAATAGTTTTAACCCATTCTTAATAGATTTAAGAGCCCCATATGTCATCAACTCACATGCAGGAAATGGCTCTCTCCTTCACTTCCTGGTCTATGTCGGCAGCCTTGAGCCTCTTCAGTGTGCAACCATAGAGGTCCTTAACATAAGGCTTATAGTCAAATGACACCTGGGTTTCTGAAACAAAGACATTTTCAGATACATATCATTGGTGAGGGCTGGCCTTGGCACATTTTAAACATGACTGACAAGATGTTTTACTCTTAATCCACTTGCAAGTTTTGGACAGGTGTTCACTTTACAACAGAAGCAGCACCCACATCCATCTTTTCTTGAATGTTCCAAAAGTTGTCCATCAGAAACATGGATCACAAACTACATGGGCTATACAAAATCTGGAAACTGCTGACCTCACAAATATCTACATTCAGCTTTGATCCCTAAAGCCGTCAAACTCAGTCAAAAGATCAAAGCAACCTAACGTGTTTGTTGTGTGATGTAACACTCAGGATTATTCCAGTTATATGACGACTGCCTGTTAATAATCAAATCTGGACCACACAATCCAGTGATTGTTGTTGATGGGTTGTTGATGGTTTGTTGTTTTAACGCCGCACTCAGCAATATTCAAGCTATGTAAATAATCTGGACCAGACAATCCAGTGATTAATATCATGAGCATCGATCCATGCAATTGGGATCGATGACATGCATCTACCAAGTCAGCAAGTCTGAACACCCGATCCCGTTAGGTGCCTCGTACGACAAGCATAGTCACCTTTTACAGCAAGCATGGGTTGCTGAAGACCAATTCTAATACAGAAACCCCATATGGTACATACCTATTTACATGGGACTGGTTAATGGTTTTTTTCCCACTGATTATGAGCAAGTTTAGACCAACATGAATGTTTGCTAGGAAGCTACTGCATCATAACATCATTGTAAACAATAGGAATCACACCTAGTGGCCGGAGGACCTTGACCAGCTGCTGGGTGACCAGAAGAGCCTCTGAGGTGATCTTGTAGAAGGGGTCTCCGACAGCATGAACTATCGGCTGGAACAAAAACAGTTGTCATGACTTTTGTCACAATAGGAAAGTGTTAATAGAAAATGAAATTTGCCTTAAAATCTCATTTTCAAAGTGGTGTTTGGCATCAACTATTTATGCAGGGAAGGGGTTGGTAATTTTTATTAACTCATTTAATCAAGAAAATAAGTCTCTTTCATTGTGACAAACAAAAGATAGAAAAAAGAATGCCCTGAAAGAATGTGCATACATAATAAGATTGTGTGTGATGGTATATGTTTGGCAGTGATTAAAATTGTTGGCATGGGAACCACCCTCAAGATATTTCAAAGGGGTGGAAACACGAGTGGAAAGTTGTCAATGTTGCAGGTTGAAATATTCCAGTCCTTTATATAATCAGCTGGTAATCAAATCTGGGCCAGGCAGACTAGTGGTTGATAGTTCCCTAACATCAGTGTAACATGACATACTGTAAGTCATGATTCTTATTGTAGTGAGTTGGTGAGTGAGTATGGTTTTACGCCGCTTTTAGCAATATTCCAGCAATATCATGGCGGGGGACACCAGAAATGGGCTTCACACATTGTACCCATGTCGGGAATCGAACACAGGTTTTCGGTGTGACGAGCGAACACTTTAACCACTAGGCTAACCAACCGCCCCTGATTCTTTTTGTAACTGGCTCAAACAAGCATGAGATATTGGGGGCCTGTTCCATGCCCAAAACACCAACAATGACACACATATACAGTAAGCATGGCAATTTAAGTGAGGATGGGTTGGACCCAGTGTTTTGTTGTTTAACGATACACTTAGCAAAATTTTCTAGCTATGACAGCTGCCTGTAAATAATCGAGTCTGGGCCAGTATTATGAGTAACAATACACACCATTATTGTTTGCTGACACTAACCAACTGAGTCAAAGAGCCTGACCATCCAATCCATTAAGTCGCCTCTTACGACCAGCATAGTGTTCTTGAGGCCTATTCCCAGACTCCCACAGGGTTTATCCAAGCATATACTTACCGGCACAACAACTCGGATGTGTGGGTGGAACACTGCCGGTGGGTGGTGAAGCAGGATTGTGTTCAGGAAAGACAGTGTATCAATCTTCATGTTGGAACTTGTGTTCTTGTCACTAAGAATAGAAGTTCAAATATTCTCAATGTCAAAGAAACAACTTTTGCTGGGGTACAATTACTTGAAAAAGGGATTCCTAAAAGGATTGTGGTATATCAACGCCTCTGTAGCCCAGTGGTTCACTCACAAGGCTACAGACACCAAGGTTTCAAGTTTGATCCACTGAATCATAACGAAGACACACAATTTGTGAAGTAGATTGTGCTCAAATGCAAAATATATCTCTGGCAAGGGACATTTTATGCAAAATCCCTGGGCCAGAAGTACTTTCTTTGGAATATCCCTATGCCAGAAGAACTTTCCTTATAAACCTACTGGCTGTTTGTGTAACTCGATATGGAGTTTTTGAAATTGTGGTAACACCTCGTAGGAGGTATTACAACGATTGTAACACCTCGCAGGAGGGCTTACAATCATTATAAACCCTTAATAGAACAAAAAACTACGAACAGCCTACGGGACGCACATGCAGATTTCGTGCCATTGCGAGTTGCATGTGCAGATTTCGCACCTTTGCGAAACCCACATGCTGAGGTCACCGGTTTCATTGAACCGAGTTCATGACTGCAGGCGATATTTCATCTCCGATACAGGTTATACATTTGAGAGTTTTTATTACAGTTATTTAATTAAAAACGTCTATGCGATGAGTTGGTTTATAAGTTGGACAAACCATGTCTCCTCGAGATTTCTAGAGATTGTAAACCCTCATGTGAGGGAGACATGGTTTCTCCTACACATAGAATATCCCTGGGCCAGAAGTACTTTCTTCAGAATATCCCTGACCCAGAAGTACTTTCTTTAGAATAACCCTGGTCCATAGGTACTTTCTTCAGAATAACTCTGGTCCAGAAGTACAGTGCAGAGCTATATTCTGCAGCGAGTCCCTGCTGAGAAGTTATTCAACGAAATGAAGGCCCCCATAAAAACAAAATCATGGTGTCACCAGAGGTTTATATGAAAGGTTCCACCTACCCGAGTGAATACTGAATGCCAGGGATTAAAGCTGTGAGGTGGTCTGTGAGAGCCCCAGGGAGAACCAGCACCAACTCTGTGAGGAGGCTGAAGCAACCCTGGCGAGTCTTGATACTCTTCTCTTTTAACTGTTTGTGGATAGCTTTGATAACATCTGGAACCTGAGTCTGTAGCATAGTCAGTGGGCTGGAAAACAACACCTATTTATTAGGATGATCAAATATATAGTTGGATATATATAATTCAATACGACTGGATTATGTTTTCATTTTAGTCATTTCAAGGTAAGGTCCAAGTAGAATGAAGTAAATTTTACACATTACTTTCATATAAAGAATCTGAGTTATTCGTACCCATCTTCCTGTTCCATGGAGTCTGGGTTAGCGGAGGCCTGAGGGCGAGTCTGGCGTAATAGTGTAATGTAGGCATGGAAGATGTCAGCCTTCACATTCTCTTCTCTCTCTGTAACAGGTCCAGATTATCATTACATACAGTCAAGTCCGGCTACATGGGTGTTTGCATATGATCATGCTGCATCAACAAATAACAAAACTAAGAAGTATCAAAGTTTGTGATTGAATTTATCAGATAATGATATATGTTTGTTGTAGTAAAATAATTAAAAAAGGAAATATGCATATTATGTTTTGTTACAACCGTTAGCAAAATATATTTTCTAATCGTGCAACCTCGAAAAGCTTAACACTGTATTCCAAACTATAGTTACAGGCTGTATGACTGGAATGGAAGTCAGCAGTTTGAAACTAGTGCCGCAAAGTACAAGAAACCTGCTTTCTCCGTTTAGGTACAATGAAACACTATCAGCCAGGTCACACAACCTATCCTCAATAGATGACTCTTGGACATGAATGGGGTCCTGTGTGACTCTTCTCTACCAAAGTCTCAATGGGAGTCAACACACTGAAATACTCCTATTTTGTTACATACTAAACAAGGCTGTGACAATAAAGCACCTTTAAATCTGAGTATGAGAGCTGGGGACACAGTTTTGTAGAAGTCGATCAACATCTCATGTCGCGTGCCCATGATGGCATCAAGACATTTTGCAGCTGCCCTGCGCACCTTCCAGCTCATGTCATCATCATCACTGTATTCCTCCTCTGAACCTCTGAAAGAAGATGCAGCAGTGAAACTAGAGACGTGTTTGCAAGACTACAAACACAGAACCCGCCCCATTCCCTCTTTTCTTCAAAGACCCAAAGTGTGCCCTCTAACTACCTTAATAACAGAGTTATATGCACCTCCAGCGAAAGGGGCCAAAAGCTGGTCCAATTTGGAAAGAAAAAGTCTAACAAAATTATAAGCACTTCCAAGATTTCCGCTTTAATGACATCACTTCGAGTTTGGGAAAACCCATGACTAATGCAAGACAACTGCAAAACAGAGTCCCATGAAAGCAATATGTTTTTTTCCTATTTTGCTCGATTATTTCTAGATGAAAACATGGTTGCTTGCTATTACAAAGATTTAATACGACGACAGAGTGAGTGAGTGAGTTTGGTTTTACGCTGGTTTTACGCCGCTTTTAGCAATATTCCAGCAATATCACGGCGGGGGACACCAGAAATGGGCTTCACACATTGTACCCATGACAACGACAGGGGGTTGGTTCAGTACACAGAGAATTAGACCTTACGAATGATCATTCCAGTGACCTTTACAAACGACATTCAATGAAGGTAGCTCAAACCCTCACCAGTTTAATGCCCTACATTTCATGGACCTTCAATATCAGTGACAAGTAAGGATTATCTAGCACATAAGCTAGACATATTTGTGGAAGTGAACATAACAATGAAACAACAGCTTGTCATTGAAAGTATGTTATAGTGACGTACCACAAACATTATTTGTCTCCTTATCACTTGACATAACCAAATAGTCAAATGAAATAACATTACATACAAAAGACCATAAAAATATCTGCAGCAAGTTGACAATTTAGTGAGAATGGTAAACATACTTTAGAAATGACCTTCATGGGGACCTTGACCTCACACTAAGGTCACTCATTACCCTTTTCTGATCTGGGCACCACCTTAAGGATGACATCTACCATGTTCATTTGACCTACAGTAAATCCTTCTTGAGCTACTGTTTATAATACAAACACTTCCGACTATGGCATTGACGATGACCTTGACATGACAGGTCAAAGTGTCAAAAAGAATTCCCTGTGCGAATGAGGAGACACACATCCCTGGGATGTCCGAGTGCCACATGCCAACATTAAGTGTGACTATTTTCATGAGACACAAAGAAACACTTCAACTTACTCTTCATCCTCTTCTTCAGCCTCAGTGTCCATGGCTTCTTCATCATCATCATCATAGTTGTAGTTGGGATCATGGCAGATATACTGCAGGCAGATTGTGATGATCTGGGGATTGATAAATGTAAACATTGTGTCATTATACTTTGGACCAATTTCAGATTCAAATATTCACCACAAACTGATAACTTGAATAGGCACTGTTAGTCACTGCACAGAGTTGCTTCCCTTCACATTCCAGAAACCTACTGAAGTGGGTTCAAATCCCCATCACCCTGATAATGCTGCTATTTTTGTTCAGCCCCATACCTGTGTTAGCAGGTTTAACAAAATGGTAAAGGTCTGCATCCTGTTTGGCTTCCCCCAACATGAAGCTGACACACCATGATATAACCTGAATACTGTTAAGAGTGATGTTAAACCCAACTCACTCATCAAAACAATGTTTCTAACACTGGCAATTGTCCACTACAAACAGTCATACATGAAAACAAACACTAAATTGGTTAAATAAATAGTTTCAAGTTCAAATGTTACTGGTTATGTATTTGGAAAACAAATACCTCTGTGATAAATGGTGACACTTCTTTTGGGCACCTTCTCACAAAGGACTCAAATGCCTGTAAACAATATTCTCTCAGTTCATCATCATCTTCTTTACAGAACCTCACAATCAGAGGAATAATCTTCTCAAGATGCTCTCCAAACCTGTGGCCAGCTTGTCGACTGGAAGTTCAAATGATGAAAATATTGATGACAAAACACGAGCAGAAAGAAGGATTCCCCCAAGAAAGTCTTACTGGTATTTGGTACATGACCTAACCATGCTAACAGCTGCATTAAAATAACAAACAAAATATCATAAAATTCAATCATGCAATATCAGTGTCTTGGCTGAGATACAGAGAACTACATCATTTTGATATCAAGTACATCAACACAAGTCAATTAAAGTAGCAAAACTGTGAGGCTTGCTAAAGTTCTATGCTACTATAAACGAGGGGTGATATAGCTGATATCAAAGGACACAAGGGTGAGATCATATTTTTTATCGAATGTCATCAAGCTTCAATAATGAGTAAGAAATGTCATGCCATACAAGTATCTCCTAACAATATCGGTGATACAAAGTCTAATAATCACAGGTAAATGAAGAAACGTTTGTCCATCATGTCAAACAGTCAGTGACAACAATATCAGCTCAAAACATGTCTCTTTGCTTCATTTTCAGGACATTTTAATGCAACCGGTAATGTATGGACTATCATAAGTTGGACAGCACAAAATTATACTACAATCTGGCTTTGGAATAGTGGGTTAAGTTGCGCACAGAATAAGGATTTAAATAACTGATTTGAGTTGGCATGCATTACTTGATCCACCCCTAACAAGTGCCTAAATATACAAATTACTGGTATATGAGGCTAGGACACTAATATTTTTGTTTGACTTGCCTGATGGCTCCAATACACTGTATGTATGTTCTGGTGGTGGAAGTGGAGGTGTTCTTGGACAGCTCGGTGAGGAGGAACTCGATGAGCTCCAGGAACAGCTGGTTGTTACAACTCATTACCAGATGACCTGTAAAGAAGAAAACTACAGGTAAACTCTACCAACAAGGAAAGAACAGTCAGTGCTCCATCTTGGAGTTGGTCATTTAACCCTCCCAACTTCTAAAATGGGTAACATGTACTTTCAATTAAGAAATCAATCATACCAAAGCATAACATCATAACAAACGCCAAGGTCATCTATTTCTGTTAACTAGGTTTACCATGTGATAAATATAAACGGGGATGAGAATGGAATTCGTGGTCACTATAATTTGCGGAAATTAGCGGATCTGCGGAAGATTCTCATCCCTGTATATCATGGTATATATTTATGCTCATTTTTAACTCATTGGCAAGTAGTACAGAACCTGTGTACAAAGTGATGCCCAGAAAATTAAAACAGCATCAACATGGTCGGCAACATCTTCCCGAGGCAAGCGTGTCTGTAAGCCCACATCAAAGTCCTTGCCCTTTCAAGGCTTTTCTGTGCTAATATTGATAGTCGATATTGATATTGATAGTCCTATCAGAGAACATTTACAAAATCAAAATCAAAATCAACATCAAGGTTCCAAAAAAATGGCTGCTGCTTGTCATCGCATGTCGAATTTGCATTTTGAAATTATTCCAACAATTAAGATGAGAAATATTTTTGAAGTAGTTTCAAATTTTCAATTGTCAATCAACTTGCCCCAATAATCTGTGCCTTGTATGTATTTAAGAGCAAACTTCATTATATCTTAACTTGAAAGAAAGCCAGTTGTACCTATAGCAATGATGGCTCGCTTCCTGACTGCCAGTCGAGGGCTCGACAGCTGAGGCAGCAAGGCTTGCAGTATGGAGCTGTGGAATGTCACCAGCAACCCTGCAATGTAGTTGTAGATAATGGAACATGAAGAAAAGAATGAAGGCAAAGTGATAAACACAACTTGACAACATCATAGACTCATTACTGCAGACACTAGGATATTTTATGTCAAATATAATATTGCAGTTAAATCAGGGTAAATAGTGTTTTCAAAGACTATCTTAAGAAACATGAAATTACCAACCTCCAAATCGACTAAGTAGATCTCCAAGTATGTCTAGGGCTTCTAGCTGTACAGAAACATCTTCTTGCTGTAACAAGACATAATAATTTATTCACACCTCAAGCAGTTGACCATAACCAACTGATACTGATTTATGATTACAAAATCAAAAGATTATTAATGGTTATAAATTCAGTTTGTGCCAAAAATGTTTGAGTTTGGTAGCCAGAACATCATCTCGTCATCATTTTTTCCTTATATTTTAGTCTTATCGTATGGACTATTTAATTGCTGACATTACTAGACCAACTGAATATTACTTGTCTCTGGCTTCGAACTCGTGGTTAAAGTTGCGGACAGGAAGTTAATTAATATTTTATAAGTCCATAAAAACTATCTGGTACTGAGCTGCCATCTACTCAGCGGTAAAAGTGATAGTCCACAAGGAAATGTCACCAGTCCTTCGGAATTGTTCTAGTCTCAGACTAGTGGGCTCTTTGAAGCCTGTAAGACTGTTATTATTGTGACAAAACTTTACTAAATACAGTTTTAAGGATAATGAGAGAAGATACATCCATCACAACAAACAATGTAAAAGTCAATAGAAACAAGACCAAATGCTAATTTCTTGATGTCACTTCAGTCATATTAACAATATCACGAAGTAAAAATCAGCTTGTAAAATCACTTACTTTGGCAATAGCACTTGTTAATCTACTGGTGATTTTCTTGCAAATACTGGCTGCCAACGCTGTCGAGGATGGTGGCAGTTCACTGATCACAGTCTTAAGTCCTGTGGTAAATTGTTATTGTTACTTCAGTCATGTCAATGACTATACATGATATAAAAACTTACAACTGTACAAATCCTAAAAGGTAAAGTGCTGATATATAGAGAATCTCACCCAAATGTCTTTTGATATCAAATTTTTCAACACAATTTTTTCTACTTTTATCAACGATTCTTGATATACCCCGGTATTTGATATCAAAAGACACAAGGGTAAGATTCTATTTATCATCCAACATCCTTCTTCCAACCTTTTCAGTTTGTAGATCATAATATCCAACATTCTAATAGGCATCTGCATGATCACATTACATTTTACTAGATATTGCATCCTCAAGGTTGCAACTGTAAAAAAATTTATACTGTTACTATGTTGCCATCTATTCTACCTTATTGTTCAGTACTATTTTCATGATTGTCATCATTCCAAACCTAGAAGCATAATTTGGGGGGGGGGGGGGGAGACAGGGATTCGAACCAACAATCACAGGTTTCTGATGTATTACAGTAAACTATGTTTATAACGAACACGCTTATAACGAACTAACAGATATAGTGAACTGGTCTTTTTGCCCCTGCCATTTGCTGAACATATGCCTATAACGAGCTACAATCATAACGAACTAAAATTAGTGGTCTCTTTGAGTTTGTCGTGACCGTAGTTTACTGGACATTGAAAACAGAGATGTTTATCTCCTTAACAATCCGACTTCTTTGTTCTTTTATCAGTTGCATACCTATGCTTGAGATGTCCCTGAGCTGCTCCTTGTCAGACAGCATGTTGCTGCACAGTGTGTCCACGATGGTCTCCACCTGAAACTCCTTCACTTTGTTCACAAGGGGACCAAGACTGGAATAGAACAAGAAACTGTCATCTACCCACTGTCAAAGATACTGATAGAACAGTAGTTTTTTAAGTGTGCAATAGGGCACTCATATAGATGTTCGGGCGTGCTCTTTGGAAATAAAATGTGACAACTTGAAAACCAGTTTTATCCATCTTTGAAAGCAGTGAATGTCATTTCAACATCAGCCAGATAATAAGCAGCTATATCTGATGGTTGTCTGTTGTTCAACGCCACACTAAGCAATATTCAAAACACATGTTTGCGGCTTATAAATAATTGTGTCTTGACTAGTCAATCCTGTGATGTCCGTACATCAATTGCCCTTGTTATCAGAAAGGAAATATCACATAGATCTTACATACACAACGAATGTCACGTATACATTTACACAATTCAATAAGAGTAAATTATTCCAACATCTAATCTTCCAGAGACAAGAGAGTTAATTGACTGTAACAGTCCAGTTCCACCCTTGCCGAACTTAGCTAGATTTTCGTAGCTCGATCGTAGTGCCCACCAGTGGCTATTATGAGTAATGTCCCTCCTACTGACAAATCAGATTCCACCTCATCCCACTTGCAATTGCTTCCAACAAAATGGTGGCGCTCCGTCAAGGTGATCTGATTAAGTTTATTGAATAAAGGTTTCACAGACACCCAGGCCAGTGCATGTGGATTGTAGCACAAAATTTGGAAAATGTCCTCCAAGTTGAAGGTACACATGATTTGCAAATTAGCCAAAATCTGCATGGTAGTCACCATGTTGTGTACGAACGGGATGTTAATTTCGTAATATGATTTTGATTCGACTATGAATAGACTCGTTAGTCCAGTCAAAATGTAACTCAGAAAATCCAGCCTTGCTCGGCAAGGGTTAAAACAGGACTTTTATAATCAGTTAACCATTCAATCTGGGAAGAAGTCAAACATCCATACTCTGTGACTTGCAGTGGATATTTTTGTGTGTATTTTTAAATCATTATGTGTATAAAACCCTGAAACACAGCTGAATTACTTCCTGATCATTTCTAATTATGTGTTAAGCATATCTGCTGTGGGGGCCATGTCATGTGTACAATCTTATTTTTTATGCATTTCATATTAATCTGTGCCAATGCAGGGAGCGTGTCAGGACAATGAATGCAAAGACTGCACCATATCCATGCCTAAAGCATGCTTATAACAGTACACAATTATCACCCCGGCAAATAGATTAGTTTGAACTCAAATTACATCATCAGCTACCTGAGCACTATACTACTCATCTGCCTGTTAGGTTCTGGAAGTTTTCACACTGACTTCACCAAACCATGTGCAGGGATTATCCTGGACATTTTTACCTATGAGAAAAAATCTCCCCTGGTCCAAAAGCAATGAGATGTTTGGGCGTGTGATGAGACTTTGCTAATTTTCAGAGATATTGCATCTTCACACAGTGGGGAATCTGTATTTTATTTTTGGTACTTGGGACTCAAATAATGTTGCAAGTAACATTACTTGATTATTTAGATATATCCTCAGATATCCTTTTTTCGAACATTAATTATTCCACTGCAAATACAACTTACAAGTACAAAGTATTTAAAAATATTAGCAGAAGTATTAACCAAAAATTCATCGTCTACTTTAGGAGAAATTACACTAATATTTCTGTATTTCTGTTCATTGTCGACTTGATAGGGAATTTTTCGCGAAGACAATTATAGATCATTTAGGAGGCATGTTTACCACCATCAGCTGTTCATTTCATTGGCATGCAGGAGACAACAATCGGCAGTTATCAAATTTTGACAATGTGTGTTCAGATCGTAATTCAATATATTGAGAGTGATGACATGAAATAGCGACTGTTGTAAATGGTATTACAGTTTGTAGGCAAAAAATATATTATTTACACTCCAGCACTTTCTTCAGTTTCGCTGTACCATATCAGAGGCTGGGTCTCTGACTGTATCAAATGAAATCTTAGCAATATGGACTTTTCAATTAATTAGAAGTGACAGTTCATTATACAATGACTATTGCTCCAGATTCACCCTCTTGTTTGATTAGCAACAATTAGGTCATTTATTTCGCACAGAAGGCGGCGTGTTTGCCATGTGCAGCAGCCAGAAAATGTTTATGAGTCATCGGAAGTTGAAAAGACTGTTGACATTAACATGTGAACCTAGCTGCATGGGAGAACTGAGGCACATTTTCAAGCCTAGCATGCCTTGTAAGACACCACCACGATTTTAGTTTTTATAACTCGCGATTTAGTGAGGAGCACGACCAAAGCCCAAGAAACTAAGCATCAAGTGTCAGACCGTTGGGCATGTTCACCCTTCCACTTAGGGCGTCACTGGAAATTTTAGTTATACATCAACTCAAAAGCATCACCATATATTGATATATTGATTGAAAATAAAATTAATGATTCTGAATGTGTAAAGATAAACATTATCTATGTTCACCTGCAATTATTCATTTGATGCTAAATATAACAAGGCTGATCCCTTTAGCATGTTTATTGTTAAAATTGATTTCCATATTTAAATAGTTTCACCTTTTACTTAACTAACACAGTGCATATATCATATATATTTCAAATAAAAACATTAATATATACTAATATATCTACAATATTTGGACTTCAGAACAATCAGATTTCAAAAGGTACATCATGTGTGAATTCAAATGCATTCTTCATGATGTTTTTCAAGGGCAAGTAATGAAATTTGCCACTGGTTGCTAAGGCAAGTTTATGACACTGTTTTCACAGTTCACAGTAAATTTTGAAAATCGCCATGCCAAGATTCAATGACAATGCAGGAAATAAAACTATTTGTAGTGTTGAAGCTGGTGAATCACAAGCATCAGTGGTAAGGCATGTCAATAACGCTCACTAATCTCTCTGCCACTGAAGCAAGTTACACGGATTTATCTAGGATTCTAAACTAAGTGCCAATGGCGGGCAAATTGGGGCAAAAACATTATTTTGTTCAAAATTGGGATTATTTAAAAAGTTTTTAATGTTCCTAAATTCAGAGGTACTTATCATTGCATTCAGTGCGATAATGTAAAACTGAGCATTAATGGCTCTTCCACTTTATTGGCCCTATTGTCAGTGATATACAAGTTACCTCTGCAAAGCCATACCTATAACTATGGAGCATGAATTGGGAAATTATTAATTCCAATTTGGGAATTCTAACTGACATTAGCTGCAGACTTTGGGCTAAATATCAGCATTTGAGCAGATCTAGATAAATCACAGTGCTAGCAGGAATGTTTACACTCAAGACACTAGTTATTACTGATAAAGTTGAAGGCATGATTTTGGATGATAAATAAAATATTGTCTTGAGTCTTCCAAGCTCAAAATGTATCAAGACTTGTTGATAAAGTAAATATATGCTATTTGTAGCTTTTATCAACTCTTTATCTTTATATATTTAATATCTGAAGACACTCGGGTCAGATTCTCAATATACAGATGTTGCATACAAGAGATTTGGTGGAGGAGCCATTTCTCATTGGCTTCGAACAGATCTTGTTCATATCCAGGGCAACTTAACAGGTGTGCGTTATCTTGACAAGATCTTACATTCTCACATTGCCCAAAATCTGCATGCACCAGGTGCCATTTGTCAGCATGACAATGCTTGTGTCTACACAGCATGAGTGTACAAAATTACTGAGAGATCAGAACATAAATGTACTGCCCAGGCCTCCAGAAATCACTGGATCTCAACCCAATTGAGTTTTCTGGGATGGGCTAGGCTGGTGATTACATCAACCAGGGCCACAGCATCTGCAGCAATAACACCAAGCTCTTCAGGAAAATGGGTTGCCCTTCTACAAGGTGTAATCCTCAGGCTTCTTGGTTTCAAGGGCATGGCTGTCGGGCCAATAGTGGACAGAGTGGGCTTCATGACTGCTGTATTCAAGATTGACTTAAATTGGCATATGTAAAGACTGCTCTGTGAATGTTTATAACATACACATCCCACATATTGTGGCAGACTTTTCTTGGTTCCTTCACCATTACATCTTTGAAACTTTAAAAATGATCCCAAACTTGACCTCCCTTCCCCCAACTTCTACACACGAGACAAGATGAACAGTACTGTCATGTGTAAAGCAGAGCTTCAGATAAGCTGCGTATCTGTGTAAAATACTATTTTAATAGGTAGACACCTATTTTATAGGTACACACCTATTTCCCTAACAATCTTCTGAAAACCATAACAAAAACAAGAGATTCTTCATTGGTTTTAAAGGCACTATTAGATACATTTACACTTTCGCCAAAGGTCACTGGGAATTCTTTTGAAATTGATATAAGGAAATCCATATCATGGTATACGTTACACAAATTAAGCTCAGCTAATAAGTAAATCCAATTAGCCAACACTTCAGCATGGAACTACCACAAAAAATTAGTGCCTGTTTTCCAGTGATCACTACCTGATTGTTTACCCCTTTCCCCCCGAAATTTGAACATTGGACTAATTTGTTAAAAGAGAAAGCTAACCCATACTCTAACTCACAACTAACCCAAAGGATCATAAAGGGTGCCCAACCATTAGTATTGTGAAGGAATGCTTGATCGGAAAGGGATACGTAACCATGCTTAACCCTAATTGTCGTAAAGGGGTGCCAGATAGGAATGGGGATCCAAGAGCCAAGGATAGAGTTGGGGGTAAAATACCATAATCCTAACACAAACTCTGAGGATCAAAGAGGCACTGAGATCAGTGAGCAAGGGTGTCAGCATGAGCTATTAAGCTCTCTAAGGTAAACTGTTATGTTGCCATAAATTCCGGTGAAAACATGACATACCACTTGACAGCAAGGTTTTGGACTTCTCCATTCTTATCCTCTAACAGTTTCAGCAGCATCTTGACCACCTTCCTCTCACTATCATCATCAAGCTTGATTGAATCCTTCTGAAGCTCGGCCATCAAGTCATTTGTTGCCATAAATCGGAAATCTTTGTCACTTGATGTCATCTGAAAAGTGAGAAGAGATTATTGGATAATCCATAAGTATTGTCGAGAAAGGTGCTAATTTCTGCTTGTCTGAATTTAAGTATCAGTCACAAATGGGTAAGTGGGATCTTAATCACAACCAGAGAACAGAAGCTCAACAAACTACAGTAGACTGTTATCTGACAAAAAGTGTTGGGCCCGGCACAGACCCTTATATTAACATATATAAAACAGTGTAATCTGACATCTGCCTATTCTGATTTCCGACACTGTTTCGTGGTTCCATGAGCACATCCGCTGGGTAATCCGATATCAACACAGAAACATTCATAGAATACTCAATTGTGGTTGCATTGTTTTTGTAATATGCATTGTTAGCTGAAGATTAGTACAAGTATTTAGTATATAACCTTCAATAAACACCAAGTTAATGTTCAACAAGGATTAATGTACAATGAACCAATTAACTTTTCATACTTAGTGCAACCCAAGTGTTAATCCTTAATTGTATCCTTAATTGAAAGGCTGGATTATGAACTGAGTGATTCATTGAATGTGCATTCAGCCATGAAACTGTCTAATCAGACATTTTCACCTGGTCTCTAGCAGTAGCGGATTACACAGAGTCTACTGTAAATTAAAACTCTTACAAATAAAACATAAAAATACAATACTGCTATAGGACTGAATAAGACAGGGGCTTTGGACTGGTGTATAAAGTTGTAGACTGTAATGGTATGTCTGTAGAATTTCAGGCTTAAAGAGGATGTCCTCAAGCATTATCTGTACATCATCTTCAGAAGTGTATATCAAAGCCTAGTTTCCACCCTTGCCATTTCAAGCCTACTTCTCTTGGCTTGATCAGGTAGAACATGAGTTGTGTCCATTGTGATGAAAATGTGACACCCAAATAACTGACTTCACACCTGATTGATATAACATAATGAAAAGATTTGACATTTCATCACTGACAAACAAAATGACAAATTACCACAGTAAAGATACTTAGATACTTATTACTGATGCATTTGGCTTTAAATAATAGAAGCATACAGGCTACATGGTATCAAGTAACACTGCATATCGCAGTAACATGAAACGTTCAGGAGTTGTCTAAAAAAAGCACTGCATATCAGTCACAGCAATAAGTGTACTTAAAGAAACAATGAAGTTTGCACTCGTATTCATAGAAGTTCTTGGACGAGTAGATTGAAAACTTAGAACTACTCCAAAATATTTGTCCTTGCTTAATTTTTGGAAGAATTTCAGAGCAATTTCAACAAGCGATCATGTTGTTTTAAACCCAGATTTTCACAGAAAAGTGGTCTTGGAATGGCAAGGGTGAAAACTTGACCTATATATAGGCTAGTGGACATGCTTGCCTTGGGAAGACGTGTAGACTTAGGCAAGTCAATGTTTCAGGTTATTTTGCACAACATTGTAAGGTCACTCAGGTGTAAGGATAAACTATATAGGGAAAACTTGACAGTTATAAGACTGTTCTTAACTGCATAAGAAACATTCTTTAATATTGCCACATGCACAATCACATTTTCAAAGCGTCAAGTATTAGGCTACAACACATTTGTGTATTCACAGCCCCAGACCATTCCCAAATCTATAGATAGGTCTAGGCCCATCACGCTGAAGATTAGGACACGACTGCACTGGACAAACACTGGAGCACAGAGGCAGCTGATTCACCTCCTTCATGACATGACAGTATGTCAGATAGAATATCAAAATTTCATTCAAGAATTTGTAATGGAAATGCATCGACGTTTGTCAGGACGACAAGGCCTATTCAAGTTTTGAGTTATTTTTCTGTTTGGCTTTGACATGTCACATGTTCGGTTCAGATGGAACACTGCATATGATTCAAAATGTATGAAATTGCAATAGAATGTGGGTTTTACCGCAGAAAATGTTTATTTAGCACAGCATGCTCTATATGATTTCATGGCATGTATACATGATAAACGAAGGTCCAAGAAGTGCGAGACAGCCCTCGGAAAAAAAAATGGCAGCGACCATGATGACCGGCAAGTTTGGCGTTCTCACCTTCTCAAGAAGATTTGCGATATGATACGACACGCTAGCCATTTTGGAAGAATCTTACAATAGGTGTCAACAACGCATACACAATAGTTTGCTTAAATCACACTTTTGTGACTAAATATTTCATGTATCTCCTCTAAAACTGTCCATCCATCAAACGGAAGTATAGGAGTTCTCACGCATGCGTACAAGCAGCGCACAAGAGCGCCATCTTCGACGAGAAACGAACATTCATGAGATAACTCTCGTACGCCTGGCAAAGTAGTTGGGATTGGTTAGCCATCATTATATGGAACAGAGAAGTCAAACTATAAGAGGACTTCAAATATTTCACGTCAATCTAAATATGGCTTTTGGCAGAATAGAAGTGAAATAGATAGAAGAATTGAATTGTTCATGGGTTTTCGGACGCTTAAGGAACATTTATAGTTTTCTCTCTAATCACATGAACAACTACAAAACATCTCATTCTCTTTTAACAGACAACTTTCTCTTAAAAACAAGACATCATCTGAGTATTTACAAAGTATGTGTGATGCTACACCCCACGTTATAGCACGAGTAATCACGATAAACCTGACCGTCCGAAAACATATATCCGAAAACCTACGATCCGGATAAACTTTTAGGCGTTACTCAAACATTTCATTTTTTGTTTTAAAAGAAACAAAGTGTGAAAAATTATTGTCCTATCACTTAACGAATATTGTTATACACTTTAACAAAATATTACTATAGACTTGGGAGTTATTGATACCTGTACATCGCTTATTCGGTGGCCGTGACACTAAATGTCTTGGTAAAATATAGGTCCTAAGTGTCCCATGCAGACTTGTAGTTCAAGGTGACTAATGTTGCTAGAGTGGTTTAAATGATGGATTGTGTGGTACCTGCCCCGACGGCTCACGGGTTTTCTTATCCCCAATCACATTAAAATCAGATCTTAGTGCTCGCAGGACATAGCGATAACTACTGTGCTTCTACGAGCACTAAGATCTGATTTGAATGAGATTGTCTTAGCTCAGCCTCGATTGCGGCGTAAAACAATATCACTTTACCTCATAACCTAAATGGTCCCATTGGGATTACATTTGGATACTATAAGGTTTACTGAACCGTTTGTTTCGATATGCCCCTACAACCGCCCCGTGGTGCAGCGATAGAAACTAACAGTTTTAGTCCACTAGTCCTCATAATGATAACATACAGCAAACAGAGCCATTAGTGACGTTATTTAATTGTGACGTCATGGTAACAATGACGTCACAATGGTCTGCAAAACATTGTGATGCAATTTCCTTTTTTGATATCAAATATATCAACACGAGTTGATAAAAGTGGGAAAACTCCGAGGCATGCCGAGGATTTTTTTCCACTTTTATCAACGAATGTTGATATATTTGATATCAATAGACACGAAGGTGAGATTTTAAGTATATATACAAGCAAGCATTATAAAACCGAGATTAGTCCGGACTAGTACAAGCAGACACGGACACGCATACGTGCATGTACGTCACTATATTAACGAACGTGACGTTAAATCCCATTTCACCTCACCAGTTATGCCTACGTACATATAGAGAATCTCACCCTCATGTCTTTTGATATCAAATATATCAACACGAGTTGATAAAAGTGGGAAAACTCCGAGGCTTGTCATCAAAAGACATGAGGGTGAGATTATATTTATCATCCAACATAATCCTTCCAAGTTTTTCAGTTTGTAGATAGTAATAAGCAGTGTCTTATGTGTAAACAGTACTGCTAACAGCTTCAGTAGCAGAGCCATTAGTGATGTCATTTGATTGTGATGTCATTTGCATTGTGATGCAATTTCATTGCAGCGATATCTACAGTGTATAGATATCGCTTGTTATTACCCACGTGGTGAAGATACAGGTGGTAAGATACTAAATCCGTACGTCATACGTGTGTCTACAAGGTTGACCTTGTTTTATTCGTTTTGATTGGATAACCGTGACCTCTGTCACACTGGGACTACTTTTTCATTCGTAAAAAATCGCGAGACGTCATTCATTTTGCGATTACAAGGCAGAACTGAAGAAATTCATGAGAACGAGAGATATTTACAAACACTTTATTAAACCAAACAAGATAGTCACACGCAACAAAAATTCGGTTTGCATTCTATATACGTTATGCATAGAGCTCCTACAGACATATAATCGAGCTAGATCTATAAATCGATTTACAATGTACGACTGCCGATCGAGCGCGTCCCTTGAGCGTGACGCACCCGACCATTTTCGCAACTTTCAATTTGATTTAACGTAAAAGGATAAGCGTGGTGAAATGAAGTCTGTTTAAACTATCTGGACAGATATCTAGACTTACTTGGGATGATCCGGTTGTGCCATCGGTGTCCCCTTTGTAGCGTATTTTATGGCGCTGTTTCGAGGTGTTGTTCATGAATTTACGAACTCGACAGCACGACCAGATCACTTAAAGTTCACAGTTCCGATACAAATCATTCGAAAACTCCGTGGAAGTGTGCTTGACATCTGATTTTGTGGCCCCAAACATCCCAAATGTGAACAGTAACATTCCCTATCTCTAGCGTAAAACGCTGTGAGTGGATCGCGGTTGTCTTTTCTTATTCCAGTGGCGACCTTGCCCTTCGATCGTTCGAAGTTGTCACTGACATGCAAGCAGATTTGAGTTTGTTGATTTTCACGTCTTCAGTATAGGGGGGTACAGTTAGCATGAATGTCTTTGGCGAACAGTCTGATTTCCCTATTCCAAAATGGTACGGACATGATATAAATTCAGCTGATAGATCAAGGAAACCGAACCATTTTGATTGCACAGACGGGACCCCAGCAGTGTGATGCGTGTGACTGTTGGTCCGATATTCAAAACGCGGCGCTAATGTGACATTTCAAATTTTCTTATCGGTGTCCTGCGTACTAACAACATGGCGCTTGAATTACCATAAGTTGAAGACTTTCTTCCAAAAGGATCTTGAGCGTCGGTGCTGGTTTGTTTGCAAACAGAACAGCAGGCGCATGTTGTTAATGCGTATGCATAAACATGTCAACAATGCCCATATTTGGTCATGTATCAATATTCATCCGCAACCAGATTTTGCAACCGGTTTCAGTTTGGTCTGTCAACGAACGAAAGTTGTTATGTATTTACACTTAAATATATATTTAACGTGGGTAATAAATAAAATACCACACTCATTCTCGTTAGATACCATTTTTACGAAACTCGTGAACTTTCTATGGTATCTAACGAGAATGAGTGTAGTATTCTCTATATCTCACCCAAGCGATATCCCCTGTGGGAGCCAGGTTTGGATGATAAATAATTCATACAAACGTAACGATGACCATGCAGTCCTTCTTTAAGAGGCTGGACTTTAAAGGGGAAATACGGAATACCCCAGAACCCACAAACACCATCCCATAGAAAGACATTACACGATTCATCTTCATTTTAATAATACATGTCATAATAGATCTATTACTAATAAATGAGCCCTATCAAATCCCACACGCACATAAAGATTAAACCATGTGCACGTACGGGGGTATGTAACAACGATTCGCGACAGGGTTGAATTTTTACATCCCATAATTTCTCATAATTGACAGCCAGAGAGAAGTGTTCTAGAAAGATAATGCCAGGCTGCGTTCTGCTCGTGCCACTGTTGACTATCTACAGAATGAGAACGTGACAGTTCTCCAATGACTTCTTTGATACGCATTTAGAAGTTGGAGTACTAAGTAGGGATAAGATTTATGGATGAACAACTTCTTTATTATCCCCCGCCAACTTTGTTGGATATAGAAACGGGCTCCGTCCGTCAGTCACGTTTCGAACTCAGAAACCGTTCAATATTTATTTCATGAAACTTTGCAGGTCTGTCAAGTACATGCTGAACTGGTGCCTTTTGCTATTTCGAATTTTTAGAAATTTTCATTTTTTACGTTCCCATGGCATCAGATGGACTTAGGTTCTGTGAGGGTAGGGTTCGTTTCCGGAGCATAACTCATAAACCGTTCAATTTTTTTTCGTGAAACTTGGCAGGTTTGTCAGGTACATGCTGAACTGGTGCCTAAAGAAATGTTTGGGCCGAGACTTTAAAACTGAGCCCCACTGTGTTGCAAAACGATTATATTTTTATCAAACGTTTTTCTTTACTTATAAGCTGCAAAATCTCTGAACTTGTACACTGCAGGCGTAATTCAAAATTAACATACTGTTTTCATTAGTTTCACCAAAATCAGTTATGGTACTCTCATGTCACTGGATTTTCTGGTTCATCGATCACTGGATTGTCTGGTTTGTTTACAGGCTGACGTTGCTTGGCAGGAGTACAGCTGTACTGCTTCAGATAATACATACTTACTTACTCTCTTTGATCGGTGTAGTATTCCAGAACAATTCAGGTTCATTATGCATTTTCCTCTTATACAGAAATGCATGTCTTGTACAGTGAAAACTTAAAACGGTTCTCCTGAGACCACTTATGAATTTTGTTGAGACACATTTGCAGCTGTCTCTCAATAACATGCATGTTAGTTCCGCGACAAGACACATTAAAGTCGTCAACAAACAAAGAAATATCAGTGTGTTCATTTAGCACCTTGGCGAGACTGTAAAGTTATTCGTACCGGAACTGCTTGAAGATCCGTTTTGAGTGGCACTGGACTTTGAAATATGTTTTGACGAACCATCACGGACACACTACCTGCTTTCTCTGTGTTTGAGGAATAACTTTGAATACCTACGATAATCTACTCTATCGGTTTCCTTCAGGAAAGTTTCCTGAATACAAAATGCTACGGGATTGAAGTCCTGCTGAAGAAGCCCGAGTTCACTGAAATTAGGCCTAAAACCTCAACAATTCCACTGTATTATAAGTTGTGAAGGAGTCATGATTTGGGTGCATTTATTAGGGATCTACGCCTTGACTTTGAAGGCGATACACTTCCTGTTCTTTGATAGATGAGTTCAGACACATCCATATCTTCCAGGGATTCAAACTTATTGTAAAGTTGGATTTGATCTCTTGAACCCTATCGCGTTGATTGATCCTATTTATCTCTTGATTTACTGATTGCTTGACACGAGTTTCATGTATGCTGTGTGTCTGCTGCAATGAAAAGGAATCTGTTTTGAGTTGAGATTGAATATTTGGATTGGTATGATTTCCTGTATCAGACTGTGTGTTAGATAAGGAATCCTTCTGTGAAAAGGAAACAGTGTGAGACTGAAATGGCTTCAAAGGAGCTGGTAGCAGTTCAACAGCTTATGTAGCAGACTGTCCATGTTGTATTAAGTATTCAGTTTCGACAAGTTCAGGATAAGAAGATATTGTCCATGTTAAGTCAGTCTGACATTCAATTGAAGCTACTGTCACAGATGGTCTTTTGGTAACAGAGGCATATGACTCATTTTGGTGAAATGTGGAACAAGTTTCTAGGCGTCTTTGTTACTCATGTTCTGAGTACGTTTTATCTTTCTGATTTTCATGTCCCTTTTCCATACTGGACATTCTTTGGATAAAGATGAATGTTGACCAGGACAGTTCTCATTTTTTTAAGTTGCTGTCGCAGACACACGTGATTGCTCTCCACAGTGAGCACAGGTAACAGGATCTGTGCATGAATTTATTCCATGACCAAAGTCTTTACATTTATAACATCTCAACAGATTTGGGATATACATTTCAACTTGAAGATTGCAATAACCTGCTTTGATGGATTTGGGTGCAGTTGGAGAGACAAACGAAAACAGGTATGTATTGGTTTGATTCACTTGAGAGCTCTGACGCCTGGAGAATCGTTTCACATGTGTGACGGCTTGATCTTTCAACTCACAGAGTATGTCAAGCTCTGTCATATCCTCTAAAAGATGATCCCGATCTCTAACAATCCCTTTACTTGAGATAAATGACCTATGGGCAGATACTGAAACAGGAATTCCAGCCAAGGTATCAGTAGATTGCAGGTTACTTGATTGTGTCTTCTAGCACATACTATGAGAAGATATCCAGATCTCATTCGTTTGATATTCTTTACATCACCTGCTATACCATACACTCCTTTTGAAATAGCAAACGGGTTGAGTGCAAGTGATTCTCTATCAGGAGACTCAATAACCAAAAACCTTGGCCCATATTCAACTTGTTTCGGAGGTCGATGACTATCATTGGTGCATGGACTTTTCTTTAAGGGGGTTTCAAGATCCATGTTGGTATGTATCATGTTTCATCATCCCAGCTTCCCACCCACCATGGAGTCTCTTAAAGACAGTGCTATAAACAGGTAGATCTCCGACTTGCAGCACCAAGGATACTGGGATGATATACTCAAGCAGGAAAATTAAACAAGTAATCATTCCACCAATTGGACCATGAGCCACCGCCTTCTGGGCATACGGCTCTCAGCAAAGAACATACTTGTAAATAATGCATTTGAAATTCACTGAATATAACGTTGTGCCAAGACAAAAACAGATTCATAGAAACTGTTGAAATTTTGAAATAATTGACAAATTTTTGCAATACAATTGATATGCACAGGGCTTGGCATGACCAGCCAATTGATAGGACTGTGCCCATCCTAGAACCCGTCTAGGCGAAGTAAGGGTCAAAGTGGTGTTTTGGGAAATGGAACGCTATTCCTGGAACCAGTGCCCTCAACCACAAGATTTCCGTCCTCCGCCGACACAGGGCCGCAACCCACGGCAAATTCCGTCTCCTTTTACAGGGGGCCTTGTCTTCTGAGTTCATCTCATATCTGGTATTTAAGATGTAGCTACAGAAAAACAAAACAAATACTGATGGATACATTTGGTAAATATTTTAATTTCTTCATACATGACGGTCCACAAATCTATTGATGAATAATTTCAATCATCACAGTGAAGTTCACACACACAAGCACTGACTCTGATTCACTCCTCTCACATTGAATTATATCAATTATCACAGTGAAGTTCACACACACAAGCACTGACTCTGAATCACTCCTCTCACACTGAATTATATCAATTATCACAGTGAAGTTCACACACACAAGCACTGACTCTGAATCACTCCTCTCACACGGAATTATATCAATTATCACAGTGAAGTTCACACACACAAACACTGGCTCTGAATCAAATATTACATTACACAGGTTGACAAAGGACAATAACACACCTGGATGAAACAGACCACTTTAAACTATCACACTGTGTGAAGGAACCTCCTGACTGTCCATGCATAGCCCAAACAATGTACTGTGGATAGACATTGTCTGACCATGTGGACACAGGAAGGACAAGGTATGAATTACAACAAAACCTCTTTTTGGCACACTGGAAAAGAACATTTAAAAGTTACAACAAACTAATAGTTATGAATGCTTTTGGAGATGTTCAAATAACAACAAAAAGCTTTTTTCTTTCCATAATTTTCAAGTTTGGGTTTTGGTTGGTTGGTTTGTTGTTTAACGCCACACTCAGCAATATCCCAGCTATGTGACAGCGGTCAGTAAATAATCGAGTCAGGACCAGAAAATCCAGTGATTGAAATCATGAGCATCAATCCACGCAATTGGGATTGATAACATGCATCAACCAAGTCAGGGAGCATGACCACCCGATCCCTTTACGACAAGCATAATCGCTTCTTCCGATTAGTTTGGGTTGCCGAAGACCTATTCTAGCCCGTATCTTCACGGGTCTACATATTTATAATGATACATAGGATTTACTTCCAAACAATCAACCTACTGACTTTAGGCCGCATTAAATTACATGATCATTCACGGTCGCCTTTTACGGCAAGCATGGGTTGCTGAAGAGCTATTCTACCCCGGCTCTTCACGGCTCTCAAGTTTGGGACATGATCAGACATATGGTAAACATAAGTGAACAAGGGTGATGCTTTTAAAAGTCAAGGTTCTGTTTTGTTCAAAGACTTGCTCTTGTTGAAATATTAGAAATGACTTCCTGAAAGCCTCTGAACTTATCTTTTTTCATCACATTTACGTCATGTCAACATTTGGTGGTATTGGAACACATGCATGTTGACATGAACAAAGTCTGACATTGATTCATATGAACATATCTAATAACTGTCGTGCCACTTTCTAAAAGTCCTCATTATTTCATAAATTATGCAGATCTCATTGACCAAAAAGCGTCCTCTCTACTTCATCCTTTCTAGTTAAACTTACAACTGTACTTTGTGACATTCAAATGTCATGTCAACATAATAACGTGTAGAATTATATCATTACAGTTATCGATACATATATTAGTTATTATTGTCTCCATTACTCCCATGAAATGGTTTTACAACAGTATATTTCATATTTGCATAGAGGATAAAATAACACCTGACATAATCACACTTCAACAATGGAAAGTCCCCGGACAGATCTCAGTCTCAGTATAACTGGTTGCCAAAAGACACAGTGGCATTGATGGCTGTAGATCGTATGGTCAGCCAGAAAAAACACATGTTTCTTTATTTTGTTAATTTCATGCCAACCATCATTTCAAAAACAGAAAATTGTGAAAGTGGATTTTACATGTTATACACACTAATTTTAAGCGAAACATAGTCTGTAATTACTTGTAAAGATTTAACATAACCCTAGTTGACAATTTCTGGGCTTGCCTAGACTTGGAACTGCCCAGGCTGGTGACCGTAAGTGGCTATATCTAGCAGCATGTGCAGTGCACGTACATTACCAGCATGTGTGCTGGTGTAGAATTTAAACTTCTACAACCCTAGTTTGAGATGCACACACTGCTAAATATGACCACTCGCAGACACCTGACTGCTGATCCATATCCAGATTGTAACCACAAGATCAAAACTCGCAAACAAAAATTGAAACTTCTAATAAATTGTACATCCATAATACTTATCCTATCTCACACCATGCATTTCATCCTTACACAGGCCTCGTGTGTGTTTCATACACCACTGTTGGTGATGGTAACCATGGTTATGGCGGGTATGTGTTTGGGTAAGGTGTTTTTTTAAAGCTGGAAACTTGTTTTAGGATGGTTCGCACACAATGACAGGAGAAGTATGAAATGCATAGTGAGAAAAAGGATAGGTTTTAAAATTTTGATATTTCTTGAGTTTTCTTGTCCCTACAGTATGTCATATTCCCTATCGCCTGAATGGCTTGTTTTCACTTTATAACTGTTTGCAAACATGCAGCTGTCTTTGTTAAGTAATAGTTGTGATATTTTGTGATTCTATTTCAAGTGGTGAGGACTGTAGTGTTATTTTCCATCTTCACTGGTCCAACAACTTAACTTATAACAAACCCCATTTCACTCACTGGTAGATGCAATGAAACATCATTTATGTGGATGGCACCAATCTCAGTAACATTGTCTGGATTAACAATTACCAACTTACAGAATCATTGACAAAGAGTGATGCAGTTGTTCCCATCACTTGATAGCAGGTTCTAGATTCAAAGGATCCATAATAACCTAACCAATCACCTATCAGCACCAATTATCTGTTTACTTCCATTCTTAAGTTTCCACCTTTTGTTATCTTGTGTTGTTCTTACATCTACATATATATGATGTCTGCCTCATAGCATCCATTCACCTGATGAAGGAGTAAGCATATACACCGAAAATTGTGCTCCTCATAACAAAGAAGTTGTCATCCATTAATTCTCGTCCTTTTGTGTATCACTTTTAAATGCCTTTTAAAGACTAAGTTCTCACTGCATTTCACATTACTTGCTAAGTCATAATCTCTGTCAATTGTAGTAAGTGAGTTTAATGCCGCTTTTAACAGTATTTCAGATATATCACGGCGTGTTAGCTTGATGTAGGAGAAAAGCCCGAAGTGATGCAGGTCTCAAGATGTTTACAACTTTGGTGAAACCCATGAGCATGGGTATGGCGCTGTCAAACCTCGAAACATAATTTGGGCAAACCGGGATTCAAACCCACAATCATAGGTTTCTGGCGTGCCCAAGGGATGCAACTCTGCACAGCGAATCACTGCACCTTAGACGACTGGGCCCCTCTGTCAATTGTAGAGTAAGGAGTCATCAAATATGCCCCAACAGAAACCTGGCTGTACAACTACTTGCACTGATATTAGCCAGCTTACAAAATCCAAATATATGCTAAAAAGTATTTACTCTAACATTAATAACTTCTGTCACATTTCACACATCTCTATCACAGACGCTACCTGACATCTGTGAGGTAGAAAAGTTAAAGTTGTGTAGAGTTCTTGTGCCGACTCAGCAGGTGTGTCTACAACTCGTCCTTCTTTACCACGACTTTATTTTGTTCAACAAATGAATAAAGGGAATCAAGATATCTGTCGCCGTTATAATCAGTGATCTTCACACCGTTGTTGAACAAGATCAGTGTCGGATAGCCTCGTATCTGAAAACAAATAAAGTACATCAGAATAAACAGCCAACATTGTATTTATAGATATATTAATGGGACCAGGGTCTTGAAGACTTGGGCAAACATATCAAATGAACAGATTCGATTTCATCTTTTGA
The DNA here is from genome assembly GCF_022045235.1 of Haliotis cracherodii. NCBI lineage: Eukaryota > Metazoa > Mollusca > Gastropoda > Lepetellida > Haliotidae > Haliotis > Haliotis cracherodii. The sequence continues at coordinate 14,009,961 of NW_027266264.1, forward strand.
TGCTCATAATCTAGAAATCCCTGAGCAAAATGTCAACTATGCTGCAAATTCCAGCTTATTACACACTTATATAAATGCTAATTCAACACATTGAATTGTCAACATATAGTTCCTCTGCAACAATAGCCAGATGATACTTATGATCAACATAATTAGGATACCGTATTCGACGTAATAAGCGCCCCGCTCTTATAAGCACCGACAGCGATATTTGCTAATATATTGGCTAGTAAACCAAAAAGCACCCCTTCCGATTGATCAATGTACACAAGACTTATTTATTCGTGTATAATACTCAATCATGTGTTATATGCACCCTTAATTATGGGCAATTAAATTCTGGATAAATATATCTGTCGTTATAATACGCACAGACTTTTCTTTTGTATCATTTCAGGCTGTTAGCATAAACCACGAAATTAAATATCTTTAAACTCTGTTGTTGTTTTTCACCAAAATTTTATTCTAATATGAGCCCCCTATTTCTAATTCTGAGAGCGCCCTGGGCGCTTATTACGTCGAATACGGTAAATCCTTAAAACCTAACAACCACACCAGTATCACACCAGTATACTAGAAAATGAGCTTGCCCCTGCATCAATGCCATGTATATAAAGCATCTGATGACAGTCACTTCACAATGAATTATAAAAAAGGCCTACCCTGGTGGCATGGGATTTTGTCATAATATCAACCACTGGTTTGTCTGTCTGATACTTATTTACTGGCCAATGTGATACAGCTGGAATAAGGGTGGTGACATTAAACAACAAACAAATAAACTTTGACATGGATGTATGTCACTTGAATACAAACTGACAATACCTCATGTTTCTTGCACAGATCCTCTTGTACTGTGCAATCCACCTTAGCAATATGGACATCTTCAGCACCCACAAACTTCTTAGAGAGTTCTTCCCATACTGGTGCAAGCCACTTGCAATGTCCAGACCTGCATGACAAGGAAACAGCTGAAAGTGTGATGGAGAAGAGGATCTACACTCAGTGACTACTCGCCGGAGGATCCAGGAGTTTGAAAAAAAAAGGGTGTACACTGTACCCCTAAACTCATAAATGATTGACAGGTAAGGAGCCAGCAAAAAAGCAAGAGTGACCATTGGCTGCACCGGAACTACCCTGGATACACAAGTCCTACCTCTCAAGAAACAGCACCGTAAGTCTTTTGTTTAAATCACCAATGTCACATCAGCGAGTTGTACCTATGTTTGACATGTATGGGCCATGCCATCATTTACAAAACATGGCCTGGATTCTTCCACTTATCTTTCTTATAAACCTCCAGTTACGTCATCCTATTGTTCTCCAGTTGGGTTAAATCTCATAAACTTCTAACACCTGTCCTTGGTAATAGGGCTTGATTTAAGAAACTTGATATAACTTGCATCAGGTGCATATCAGCCATTGTGCATCACTGTGTATCAGGGTCCCCAGTCTTTGTGCATCACTGTGTATCAGGCCACCCAGTCTTTGTGCATCACTGTGTATCAGGGTCCCCCCCAGCCTTTGTGCATCACTGTGTATCAGGGCCCCCAGTCTTTGTGCATCACTGTGTATCAGGGTCCCCAGCCTTTGTGTATCACTGTGTATCAGGGCCCTCCAGCCTTTGTGCATCACTGTGTATCAGGGCCCCCAGCCTTTGTGCATCACTGTGTATCAGGGTCCCCAGCCTTTGTGTATCACTGTGTATCAGGGCCCCCAGCCTTTGTGTATCACTGTGTATCAGGGTCCCCCAGTCTTTGTGCATCACTGTGTATCAAGGTCCCCCAGTCTTTGTGCATCACTGTGTATCAGGGTCCCCAGCCTTTGAGCATCACTGTGTATCAGGGCCCCCCAGCCTTTGTGCATCACTGTGTATCAGGGCCCCCCCCAGCCTTTGTGCATCACTGTGTATCAGGGCCCTCCAGCCTTTGTGCATCACTGTGTATCAGGGCCCCCCAGCCTTTGTTTATCATTGTGTATCAAGGCCCTCCAGCCTTTGTGCATCACTGTGTATCAGGGCCCCCAGCCTTTGTGCATCACTGTGTATCAGGGTCCCCAGCCTTTGTGTATCACTGTGTATCAGGGCCCCCAGCCTTTGTGTATCACTGTGTATCAGGGTCCCCCAGTCTTTGTGCATCACTGTGTATCAGGTTCCCCAGTCTTTGTGCATCACTGTGTATCAGGGTCCCCAGCCTTTGTGCATCACTGTGTATCAGGGCCACCCAGCCTTTGTGCATCACTGTGTATCAGGGCCACCCAGTCTTTGTGCATCACTGTGTATCAGGGTCCCCAGCCTTTGTGCATCACTGTGTATCAGGGCCACCCAGCCTTTGTGCATCACTGTGTATCAGGGCCACCCAGTCTTTGTGTATCACTGTGTATCAGGGCCACCCAGTCTTTGTGCATCACTGTGTATCAGGGCCTCCCAGCCTTTGTGCGTCACTATGTATCAGGGCCACCCAGCCTTTGTGCATCACTGTGTATCAGGGCCCCCAGCCTTTGTGCATCACTCTGTATCAGGGCCACCCAGCCTTTGTGCATCACTGTGTATCAGGGCCTCCCAGCCTTTGTGCGTCACTATGTATCAGGGCGACCCAGCCTTGGTGCATCACTGTGTATCAGGGCCACCCAGTCTTTGTGCATCACTGTGTATCAGGGCCCCCCAGTCTTTGTGTATCACTGTGTATCAGGGCCACCCAGTCTTTGTGCATCACTGTGTATCAGGGCCCCCAGCCTTTGTGTATCACTGTGTATCAGGGTCCCCAGTCTTTGTGTATCACTGTGTATCAAGGTCCCCAGTCTTTGTGCATCACTGTGTATCAGGGCCCCCAGCCTTTGTGTATCACTGTGTATCAGGGCCCCCCAGTCTTTGTGTATCACTGTGTATCAGGGTCCCCCCCAGCCTTTGTGCATCACTGTGTATCAGGGACCCCCAGCCTTTGTGCATCACTGTGTATCAGGGCCCCCAGTCTTTGTGCATCACTGTGTATCAGGGCCACCCAGCCTTTGTGTATCACTGTGTATCAGGGTCCCCCAGCCTTTGCGCATCACTGTGTATCAGGGTCCCCCAGTCTTTGTGCATCACTGTGTATCAGGGCCACCCATCCTTTGTGCATCACTGTGTATCAGGGCCAACCAGTTTTTGTGTATCACTGTGTATCAGGGCCCCAAGCCTTTGTGCATCACTGTGTATCAGGGCCACCCAGTCTTTGTGCATCACTGTGTATCAGGGCCCCCAGCCTTTGTGTATCACTGTGTATCAGGGCCCCCAGCATCACTGTGTATCAGGGCCACCCAGGCTTTGTGTATCACTGTGTATCAGGGTCCCCAGTCTTTGTGTATCACTGTGTATCAGGGCCCCCAGTCTTTGTGCATCACTGTGTATCAGGCCACCCAGTCTTTGTGTATCACTGTGTATCAGGGTCCCCAGTCTTTGTGTATCACTGTGTATCAGGGCCCCCAGTCTTTGTGCATCACTGTTTATCAGGCCACCCAGTCTTTGTGTATCACTGTGTATCAGGGTCCCCAGTCTTTGTGTATCACTGTGTATCAGGGTCCCCAGCCTTTGTGTATCACTGTGTATCAGGCCACCCAGTCTTTGTGTATCACTGTGTATCAGGCCACCCAGTCTTTGTGCATCACTGTGTATCAGGGTCCCCAGCCTTTGTGCATCACTGTGTATCAGGGCCCCCAGCCTTTGTGTATCACTGTGTATCAGGGTCCCAAGCCTTTGTGTATCACTGTGTATCAGGGCCCCCAGCCTTTGTGCATCACTGTGTATCAGGGTCCCCCAGTCTTTCTGCATCACTGTGTATCAGGGTCCCCAGTCTTTGTGCATCACTGTGTATCAGGGTCCCCAGCCTTTGTGTATCACTGTGTATCAGGCCACCCAGTCTTTGTGTATCACTGTGTATCAGGGCCCCCCAGTCTTTGTGCATCACTGTGTATCAGGGTCCCCAGCCTTTGTGTATCACTGTGTATCAGGGCCCCCAGTCTTTGTGCATCACTGTGTATCAGGGTCCCCAGCCTTTGTGCATCACTGTGTATCAGGGCCCCCAGCCTTTGTGTATCACTGTGTATCAGGGCCACCCAGGCTTTGTGTATCACTGTGTATCAGGGTCCCCAGTCTTTGTGTATCACTGTGTATCAGGGTCCCCAGTCTTTGTGCATCACTGTGTATCAGGCCACCCAGTCTTTGTGTATCACTGTGTATCAGGGTCCCCAGTCTTTGTGTATCACTGTGTATCAGGGCCCCCAGTCTTTGTGCATCACTGTTTATCAGGCCACCCAGTCTTTGTGAATCAGGGTCCCCAGTCTTTGTGTATCACTGTGTATCAGGGTCCCCAGCCTTTGTGTATCACTGTGTATCAGGCCACCCAGTCTTTGTGTATCACTGTGTATCAGGGCCCCCCAGTCTTTGTGCATCACTGTGTATCAGGGTCCCCAGCCTTTGTGCATCACTGTGTATCAGGGTCCCCAGCCTTTGTGTATCACTGTGTATCAGGCCACCCAGTCTTTGTGTATCACTGTGTATCAGGGCCCCCCAGTCTTTGTGCATCACTGTGTATCAGGGTCCCCAGCCTTTGTGTATCACTGTGTATCAGGGCCCCCAGTCTTTGTGCATCACTGTGTATCAGGGTCCCCAGCCTTTGTGCATCACTGTGTATCAGGGTCCCCAGCCTTTGTGTATCACTGTGTATCAGGGCCCCCAGTCTTTGTGCATCACTGTGTATCAGGCCACCCATTCTTTGTGTATCACTGTGTATCAGGGTCCCCAGTCTTTGTGTATCACTGTGTATCAGGGCCCCCAGTCTTTGTGCATCACTGTGTATCAGGCCACCCAGTCTTTGTGTATCACTGTGTATCAGGGTCCCCAGTCTTTGTGTATCACTGTGTATCAGGGTCCCCAGTCTTTGTGTATCACTGTGTATCAGGCCACCCAGTCTTTGTGCATCACTGTGTATCAGGGCCCCCCATTCTTTGTGCATCACTGTGTATCAGGGTCCCCAGCCTTTGTGCATCACTGTGTATCAGGGCCCCCCAGCCTTTGTGTATCACTGTGTATCAGGGCCCTCCAGCCTTTGTGCATCACTGTGTATCAGGGCCCCCAGCCTTTGTGCATCACTGTGTATCAGGGTCCCCAGTCTTTGTGTATCACTGTGTATCAAGGCCCCTCAGTCTTTGTGCATCACTGTGTATCAGGGCCACCCAGCCTTTGTGTATCACTGTGTATCAGGGTCCCCAGTCTTTGTGTATCACTGTGTATCAGGGCCCCCAGTCTTTGTGCATCACTGTGTATCAGGGCCCCTCAGCCTTTGTGCATCACTGTGTATCAGGGCCCCCAGCCTTTGTGCATCACTGTGTATCAGGGCCCCCAGCCTTTGTGCATCACTGTGTATCAGGGCCACCCAGTCTTTGTGTATGACTGTGTATCAGGCCACCCAGTCTTTGTGCATCACTGTGTATCAGGGCCACCCAGTCTTTGTGTATGACTGTGTATCAGGGCCACTCAGCCTTTGTGCATCACTGTGTATCAGGGCCCCTCAGTCTTTGTGCATCACTGTGTATCCCCAAGCCTTTGTGCATCACTAGGTACAGAATCAACCAAGGAAAGCTTCCTACTAACCATGGTGCAGAGAACCTGACAAATACCATTCCATGAGCCAAAATCTCATCAAAATCATCCACCGTTAAGTCCAGCACTTCAGCCTGCAAATCACAAATACAATCACATACATATTTCTTGTGAAGCATTCATTAAAAAAACCAAGACTATTTTCCCCATATGATTCCCATTGCACATGTCGATCAGTGTTCCAGACTAAGGGGGTCCTTGGATCCTTGAGGGTTGCCATTGTAGTATATGAATCTAGAAATCTAATACATATTTAGATGAAGACCTATTTTTCTAAAGTTAATCATCTTTTAATATATTCATAAATATTACAAGAATTACATTTATAATACCTACCTGACGAAACTGTTCCTCCACAAACGTTTTGAGAGCGTCTAAGTCCCTTGCACCTTCATAGCTTGAAAAGTGGATAGCAGACTGATAGTAAAACTTGAGTGTTGGATAGCCAGTAACTCCCTGATCAGCACACACTGCAGTCTCCTCCGTGCAGTCAACCTGCACACAGACATGACATCAGCAGTGGACAATGAGTGGGAGTGGGCTACAATCATCATCCCTGCACACAGACATGACATCAGCAGTGGACAATGAGTGGGAGTGGGCTACAATCATCATCCCTGCACACAGACATGACATCTGCAGTGGACAATGAGTGGGAATGGGCTACAATCATCATCCCTCCACACAGACATGACATCAGCAGTGGACAATGAGTGGGAGTGGGCTACAATCATCATCAATACTTCACTGGTTTGTATACACCACATTGCTCCATCACTTGCAAATATACTTCTCAAAGTTTGCTAAGGATCAAGTTTTGATTAAAATATATAGAAATTGAAATATCTTGGTACACAATGATTTGGTCACCCCTATTGGAAATCAGTTTCATGTTGAACGGACAGAGGCATAGTCATAGGCACCATGTGCACGGGGTGCTTGAAAACCCATGTTTGGATGTCTCGTGACAGAATCATGGCACATCATTATCAGAGAGCACAACATTAGCTAGTGAGGACTGCAAAAACTAAATGCACATCATGAGACGATGGTACCAGGCTGTGATCGCATCACGTGGATCACATACAAGCCACTGAGAGAGTGGTTTTTTTTAAAAATGAATTTGTTTTTGTGATTATTTGATGTTTCAGTTTGAGTCAGAAACGCTTATTTTGACAGGTGATCTGACTGATTATTGGTCACATGTTGTTTGTTGGCATTGGGTGGCACATGACAAGGGACTTTTGTTCATTAAACATGTCTTCACACAATACTGTTGTTGGCTTTAACCTCTTAAAGTGGTGATCCTTAGCAAACTTTGAATAGTATGCATGTACCCATGTACCCCCGAGTGATCCTGCTACAACAAATTTATCTTTCCAACATGATTTCATATGACATTGTAAAAGAATTAAAACAAATTCTAAATTGATAGAAAACAGCTGTTTGAGTGAGCTGAAATAACCTGTGCAATGACATGTGACTTTTATTGACCCGGAAAAAGCATGCGGCTTTTTGCATCAAAGCGGTGTATAAAGGATTTATTCTGCCTCTCAGAAATCTGCATGCAACATGTCTTGCTTGTGGTGGGCAGGATATAAGAGATCTATTCCCTGCTGAAAAATTTATTCCCCTTGAAGGTGTTACACAGTATTTTATCAAGATCATGAATACACAATGCCATTTAGAAAGTGTTCAAATGTAACAAATGTTATATTGCGGATAACACTTTCTTAGTAAAGTACAGATTCTCGTACTTTTTTGGGGTTGAGTCCCGTCCGGTATTCGAACCCACACTTGTCAGAGTGAGGCACCTAATTGCCAGCACACAAAGTCATCGATCTAACCCACTCAGCCACCGAGGCTTCGACAAAATGAAAGTCCGACAACTGGTAGTCAAGATCACATACTTTGAGTACCCCTCTGACAAGTGTAAATTGGCATGGCTAACATGGCCGAAAGCTATGAATACACAATGCAATTTAGAAAGTGGTCAAATGTAACAAATGTTATATTTGGGATAACACTTTCTTAGTAAAGTACAGATTCTCGTACTTTTTGGGGGTTGAGTCCAGTCCGGGATTCAACCCCCCAAAAGTAAGAGCCGTGCCAATTTACACTTGTCAGAGGGGTACTCAAAGTACGTGATCTAGACTACCAGTTGTCGGACTTTCATTTTGTGTTATCCCAAATATAACATTTGTTACATTATCAAGATCACATGGGCCAATCAGATCTCATCATTCTGACATGGAGGTATGATAATATATGATGTCATCCACTGTTTATGACATGACCATTTGAAAATACATCATCTATACAATAGTGAAGTGAAGTTTCTCTGAAGGGTTGAGCGATTGTGAGAGAATTTATCTTGATGTCCAGGGTTGACATTTCCTATTTTTTTTTCCTTTTCTTTTCCAAACGTTAAAATGTCAGAGTATAATGGCTATTAATATACAGCATATAAACAACTCAAAGTGAGAACTAATCCCTTTCCCCATGAACTAATGTAGTAAATGCCTAGCCAAGGCCCACAATATTCTCACTAGGGGCAGCAAAAAACATTATTCTTCGTATTTTGTTAGTTATCCCCAAATTATTTTCGGGGATAGAGTTTTGTAAATATCTTATTCATTTATTACATTATGTTAAACAAAAAGGCTTAAAAGTGACAAATGGCTCTGTACAAGAATTTATTTCGGTTGTATCAGGACATTAAACAAGTTATACAAGAGTTGTTTGTGTGTTGTTCAACAGAAATAATCAAGTATGATATTGTGAGGAATGGTCCACGCTGTTGGGGCATGATGACACATAATCAACCAGGTCACCGAGTCTGACCATTCGATCCATGACGTGCAGTATGGACCAGTATAAACTGGGTAGTGATTCTAACCCAGCTTCCCAATGGGGCAGTAGCATAAGAGATGAACCCACCTTAGCGATAACAACTGGCCTTTCTGGTGAGGTTGCATTATAGATTTTGGCAAGTTCATCCCATGTTGGAGCGAGTTTCTTGCATTGGCCACACCTGTGTGTAATATATATTGATTGATGAAACGGTTGTAATAAAACAGATGATATCTTGTATTAGATTGAAAGTGAAATAATATTATATTCAAAAGTTTAGGTTATCGGTTGCCACATTGGAGAAAGTATCTTGCAGTGGTCCCATCTGTGTGTGATAAACATCGATCTATGACAGGTTAGACCTCAGACTGCAAGTTAAGTTATTTCATAACATGAAATTCATATATGTCATATTTTGTAATATGAAATTCATATATGTCACCATTTGCAGGGCTTGAAATTATAAAAATAGTGCCAAGGCACTGATGAGCTAATTGAATAAGCTCTTTACCCATTAAATATGTTAAGTCATAAGAAGGGTGTGGCTGTTAACTGGATCGCGCAAGATCTCTGACTAACAACTTCCAAAAAAGTGATTCTGTATATTACCACTGTAAAAGATGGTTGCCGAGTTAATTTTGGGATGTGCCAAGCTCTGATTGTGCAATTTATTGGAGTTGTATAGTATTGAATTTCTACCCCATGGTGTAAAATAAAGACTTGTATGTAAAGGAACAAGTGCTGAATGTTGTCAAAGTTTCAAAGGCGACTATACTTGTCGTAAAAGGTTGCTAACGGGATCGGGTGGTCAGACTTGCTGACTTGGTTGATGCATGTCATTGGTTCCAATTGCATGGATCGATGCTCATGATGTCAATCCCTGGATTGTCTGCTTCAGACTCGATTATTTACAGACCGCTGTCATATAGCTGGAATACTGCTGAGTGCGGCGTACAACAAACACACAAAAATAATTGCTGGTCGACACGATGCATTAATGTATTGCATATAACAAGTTGTAGCCTATACAAGTAGTTGGGGAGTAGAGCACTTTACCGGGCGCACTTTTTCAGATCCAATTATCGCTGTGGGGGCTCGAACGCGCTTCGTAGGCCTACCGGCTCTGCTAATTAATGCGTTGATTAGCCGACGCTCTACAACTGGACCACGGGCGCTATCACATGTAATCAGTGCTTGTTTGACGGGTCTTTAGAATCCCCATTAACATGCATTCGTAATTCAGTAAACAATCAATTGCGTGTGACGTCACGGTCCACACTCCCATTCATCTTTTCTTGAAACCACACAGGCCATTGTTTATGTCAACATGACCGACCAAGTGGATTAACCAGATTAACGTTTGAAAAGGTAAGAATTATTGGCTAATCCTTGCCCAAAGCAAGCTAACCCTAATGACCGAAAACGGGTGTTGGATGGTAAAGAGGTGTAACTTTCCCTAACCCTAACCCTAACCCTAACCCTGAAAAAGGGGTGTTGGATTGTAAAGACGTGTAAGTTTCCCTAAGACCGAGAATGGGTGTTGGATTGTATAGACGTGTAAGTTTCCCTAAGACCGAGAATGGGTGTTGGATTGTAAAGACGTGTAAGTTTCCCTAAGACCGAAAACGGGCGTTGGATCATAAAGACGTGTAAGTTCCCTAAGACCAAAAACGGGCGTTGGATGGTAAAGACGTGTAAGTTCCCTAAAACTGGAAACAGGCGTTGGATCATTAAGACGTGTAAGATTCCATAAGACCGAAAACGGGTGTTGGATCGTTAAGTCGTGTAAGTTTCCCTAAGAACGAAAACGGGTGTTGGATGGTAAAGACGTGTAAGTTTCCCTAAGACCGAAAAAGGGGTGTTGGATCGTAAAGACGTGTAAGTTTCCCTAAGACCGAAAACGGGTGTTGGATCGTAAAGACGTGTAAGTTTCCCTAAGACCGAAAACGGGCGTTGGATCGTGAAGGAGAGTCACCGGTGCGTGAGGCACGGTAACAGTATAGCGAGACAGCGATGGCACTATAGCGCGGTAATTGAGCGGATGGTAGAGCTCGGGCTGCGCCCGGTAAACTGCATCGTTGCCAGTAGTTGTACCGTGTGAATGCCCCAAAGAGAAGAACACAAGCGAGACAGCTTCAATTTGCTTAACGCGCACCTATAGTCTATATTGATTGTCAAACACTTCGAACTATAACTTACCAAGGTGCATAAAACATCACAAAATGTTTGTTCTTAAATTTAATGACGTTGTTATTAAATGCCTCCGTCGAGTAACTGTGAGCCCCTTCGCCATATTCTGAATCTGCTACAATCGCACCGAAAACAGCACAAAAAGATAGCACCACGTACACGATGCAAATCGCCATGTTGATGTCGTACAGTGGTCTAAACACCAATTCAATAAATATAAATATAGGATAAACAATCCACAATTTCGTAGGACCCTATTACTGCGATAATGCTTCCGGTTAACACTAAAAAGTATGACGATTTATATATGGAATACGATTTAGTTTACATCTTTTATAACATACTGTACATCATATAAAAGACGGGTAAATATCTTTAAATCTTTAAAGTGTCTAATACATCGCGTATCTATCTCCTATTTGCTGATAAGTTTGTCGTCTTAATCACTATCATCAACTGAAGGAAAAGAGGAAAATTCAATGTTCCACAGCTTATACATGTTAAAGGCGTTGTGCCAATTCTGTGTGGGTTGATTAATATAATGAAATAGTAAAACATGCAATACCAATCTTGGCCTATGGCCCCTCAATATACATGTAGATTAACTGAAGGAAAGATACCCCATGTACATGTAAAGAGCTACATGGAAACTGACACACCTATGATCAACTCCGCAACACTGGTGAGGATGAAGAAGTTGATTTTGTTTTTTAACGATGGGCGTTGTGGACAGTCCATGCACTCCAACGTCATGTCATTGACCACTCGCCAGCATCAGTTAATCAATATATAAAAGGAGATCCCAAAGAAGGATTATAACGTTCGAACATTTGTGGCCCCTGTATTATATCCGGCATTGTCCAGATACAGGGGCATGGTGGGAGATTTCATTGGTATGTGTCCTTCATGCATACGTGTTACCTTATGCCAATACTGAATAGTTCGTATACACGCGCAAACAACTCGTGACATTCACTTTCGCCACTATAAAAAAATAATTGGTGTATCAATGCTTATATATATTTATAACCTTTGCACAGGCCAGAAAATGCACTTTTTCTGATATACCAAACGACCCGTAAATATTCGGGGTGGAATAGGTCTTCAGCAACACATGCTTGCCGTAAAAGGCGACTATGCTTGTCCTGACAGGCGACTAACGGGATCGGGTGGTCAGGCTGGCTGACTTGGTTGATGCATGTCATCGATCCCAATTGCGTGGATCGATACTAATGATATTGATCACTTCATTGTCTGGTCCAGACTCGATTGTTTACAGACCGCCGTCATATAGCTGGAATATTGCTGAGTGCGGCGTTAAACAACAAACCAACCAACCAACCATATTTCCAAGTGGTATATGGTAAACTGCATGTTGTTTACTTATGAAGGCATTACGAACAAATGACTCAAGTCGAATAAGATGATCAACTGCACTTCTATGACGTCTGAATCCACAATGGATATGTTATTAAAGGGGCACTGATCTAACGCAATTCCCCGGGACTGGTTGTTGCCTTTGTTATTGTTTTTTCCCAGTGAGTACCCGGATGTATAGCAGAAATCTAGACTAGTTCGCGACCTCTGCTGCGCCATTCGTAAGCGCATTAGTCACTTTTATGGGTAGTAATAATGGCGTATGGTCACATTGATCAACAAAATGAAATACAGTTTTCGAGATAATAAGGAAATGTAGGTATCTTTGTGGGTAGCATCGGTAATGGTGACGAAGTTTTGATAAGTCACTTGCTTGGCAATTTTGCGATTTTCGTTTACACTATTTTGACTTGTAACACAAAGTAAATATTTCTCCTGAGCATTGCTTTTTTATAGTGTGTATATTTTTTTATTGTCAAAATGTGTAACATTTCCAATTTTATTTAACGTCTAAATATTCAGTTATTTTACAAAGTGACTGAAAAAAATTTCCATCTGTATTTTTATAATAACGAACTCCAAACATTTTGATGTTTAATATCATCACCAAGAGACTGAAAATGCTACGTTGAAAAGTACATTTCTATGTTGTTTGGCTTCTAGTCCTACATAATAATTTGTTGTGATGTTTGTAGGCCCTTTTGATCGTCTTAATCAATCTGGACAGATATTTTTAGTCAAAAACACATTTTATAAATTGCCTAAGAGAATCACATTTTACAAATTGACGGTAATATATACACGCTTACAAAGGAAAAGACCTGTGAAAACAAACGTCTATCGCGCATTGAAGAATTTCCCAACCAAGACGTAGAGAAACAAGAACGAATCGGTTCAAAAGAAGGAAAACAAAATGCAAATACTATAATTTCAACCTACCAAATGTATGTGTATACATTTTAGGCAGCTTCCTTGTTCGAGGAATGTATCCGTGAATATCCACAAAAAGGAACAATATCCCACTCGTCTGCAGCTGTACAAAGAAACTTATTCGATGACACGTGTCTCTGTAACAATCAAATATTTTAAAAGATATACATGTATATCGTTTCGGGATATTATAACCCGTGTTCGTTTCTCAACTGATCACTTGGATTGTTTCAGGTGTTTCACATAGGTTTCAAGTCTCAAGTGTCGCATGAGAAAGCCCACGTGACAACTATTTTCATAACGTCCACGGTTCCTAAAAAATCCATTGAGCGATAGATAACAATGATCAATCAATCAACGTATTATCAGTTAACCCTTTGAACAAAGTATGTTGTTTTTACACCGGCACTTCACGCCATGGTATGAGTGTATTCCCTTTGTTTTAGTAAACCTAGACATGTAAACACTCACTTTTGACATATCAACTGTGCAAGATAACAGTGATTAATCAATCAACGTATTTTCTGTTAATCCTTTGATGACTAGAACGATCCGTTGATTTACAAAAAAAGTAAATCAACTGATCATTAACCTCTTGCTGGTCTGCCACGTGCATATTACATAACACACATTTAACCTCACTTGAAACCTGGATTTAGATTGAATAATTACCCCAGACACAATAAATGCCAAATGGGAACCTTTGTCAGGTAATCTAAGTGGTGCTACCACTAATTGTACCTGTAATAAATTCATTAACTGAGCATCAAGTGAATGACGACAAATACACAAGTGTAGGGTTATACCAGAAAACGTGGATGATAACAAGGGAGTAGTAATCGTATTATAGACGCAATCCGAAATCCGAAAATGCTTTCAATGCATGGATACTTTTTTTAGTATTAAACTATAACCATCTGGGGTATTTCCAAATGACGACATCCGATGAGCTCCGCCGTTCTTTTTGTCTGTTTGTTTAGGCTGAAGAAATTAATTAACATGCGCCCTTTGTCGAAATCTTTATAGATCACAGTTAACCAATCAGTGTTTATGCAAAAATGCGTAAAACAAATATTGCCTCCAGCCTCCAAGTTTATTTAGCTGTCCTTGCAGACGGTAGCCCAGTCTCTGGTCACGCTCAGTTGCTTTACGTATCATCCGGGTACTCACGGGGGGAAAAACAATAACAAAGGCAACAACCAGTCCGGGGAATTGCGTTAGATCAGTGCCCCTTTAAGTTATTAGATTCAAGATGGCAAACAAGTCTGTTGTGAATCATTCTTTCCAATGTTTTACAAACACAGCTAGTCAAGGCAATTGGACGGTAATTTGTTGGATTGGTATTATCTTTGCCTGGCCTAGGAATAGGAATGATGATTGCTTTGTGCGGCTTTAAGAAACAACAAAAACAAACAGGCTCGGTGACTTGATCGACAGCGTGTCAACGTGTCCCGACATAAGGCGTTGTACATATCAATGAGTAGACTAACATTTAGTCTCTGAAATCTTATTTACACAACAGCCGTCATATAGCTGGAACATTGCTGAGTGCGGCGTTAAACAACAAACCAACCAACTTATTTACACAATATCCTTCTTGACTCTAAAATAAATAAAAATTTCCTATGCTGATTTCAGAGATTAAACATTTTCAGAGCCTTCCTATCAGGGCTATCTTGAAATGTAAATTGGACACATGTAAGTGTCACTTTTCATAAGGGCATTGACATGGTTTGTTTCATCCAGACACAACAATAAATAAACTCTTAAAAACAAGAAACGCAAAGCAAGATTTTTGTAAGGAAGGAAAATACATTTATACGAGGAACCGTACAAGGTATTGAGCAAAAATCATGTGGACAGAACTCTTGGTGATCGTAGTCATCTCAGTTATCGGTACATGGAAAAATCATAGGTGAAGGTCAGCTGCCATCAATAACGCGTATGTCATCTGACATCTCCTGCCTGACTGTCCAATTCACCCCACAGATACTCTATCGGGTTTAAATCCGGAGATCTGGACGCCAAGGGGAGAACGTCAACGTTGTTGTTGTGTAGATAGGCTCTTGTGATCCGTGCTTAATGCGGTCGAGCTTTGTCCTGCTGAAATACACCGTCACCGTTGGCTGCAATTGGGAGGAAGTGCGGTAGGATAATTTCGTTGATGTATCGTTGAGCCGTAAGATTGCCTTGGATATGGACCAAACCTGTCCTGCCATGATGAGAGATATCCGCCCACATCATAACGCTACCCCCACCAAACATGTCCACTTTCTGTACGCAGTTTCCGGCGTAACGTTCCATCCCCTCAACGGAGGAGAAATCTTGTTTCGTCGCTGAACCAGACATCTCTCCATCGCAGTTGGCAAAAATGCAGTCGTTGTTGACGATGTTGTCGCTTCAATATGACGCGTCGAACAGGACATCTTGCTCTTTAACGGTTTCGTACGGTCTTGTCGGAGATTCTGCGCAGTCCGGGTACTTGGGATGCGGTTGAGGTGGCTGTTCTTCACGGCGTTCTTCACGCCGGTGGCGCAGTCGGAAGTAGCGATCTTGGGCGGGGGTGGATACTCTTGGTCGTCCCGACATTGGCCGATCACGTGTTGATCCATGCTGTTGAAACCGATACCAAAGCCTTGTGATGGTGCTGGGCGATACGTTGAAAACCCTGGCTACAGCTGATCGGGATTCCCCTGCCTGCAAGCGGCCTATGACGTTGTTTCTTTGCACTTCTGTTAATCTTGTCATGTCGTTGAACTGTCACTGTTCGATTGACACAGATGCCAGTCAATCACAAACCCTGCACTTACATACCGTTCATAGTGCTGCTGCACGTGCAGTATGTGCAGCTCCATGACCCTTTTG
Organism: Haliotis cracherodii; assembly: GCF_022045235.1. Classification (NCBI taxonomy): domain Eukaryota; kingdom Metazoa; phylum Mollusca; class Gastropoda; order Lepetellida; family Haliotidae; genus Haliotis; species Haliotis cracherodii. The sequence continues at coordinate 14,025,811 of NW_027266264.1, forward strand.
TTAATGCATTGGGTGCGTTTTTTCCGAATCGTACGTGTTTCCCGACTAATAGTTTGTATTTCCTGTTTGTAATCATTTAGATCCGGAAAATTTGTCAGTGACACTATAATACATTAAACCTCTTCATTTTGCACCTCTTGGTCAGCCAAATTTGCTTTTATGGCCAAAAATATCCGTATTGCGTTTCTTTTTTTTGAAGAGTGTATGTTATAGATGGAATCTCATTATCGGTACACGCAAGATCAATTGATTTTTAAACGAGTATAAATACATGTACTCATGTTTAAACAGATAAAACTCATCCCATTTCGTTTACGAAAGCAGGATGTGTTTAATGAACGGACTCTCTGAAGATAATTTCAAAGACTTTCAGTGGCATTTAATTCGACAAATATATCAATACTTTCTACACGAGTAATCTCTAATAGTCGAAATGTACAATTGTTAAGGTACAATATACAATGTTACAGGACAATGAATGAAGCAGTCATCAGCATGAGTGAGCACATGAATAGTGTTGTTTATCACTATTCAAGCACTACCACGAGGCGACACAAAGAAGGGCCCCACACTTTGTACTGTGTGGGAAATCTAATCAGGAACTACGTCAGTGTAAAGAGCCCAACCTCTAACCACTAGACTGCCAAACCTCATCAACGACCAGCATGACATGAGTGATGCGCGTATCATATAATTAACTATATACAAAACGTCATCGCTAGAGTGAGTGAGTATGGTTTTACGCCGCTTTTAGCAATATTCCAGCAATATCACGGCGGGGGACACCAGAAATGGGCTTCACACATTGTACCCATGTCGGGAATCGAACCCGGGTCTTCGGCGTGACGAGTGAACGCTTTAACCACTGGGCTACCCGACCGCCCCCGTCACCGCTAGAGAGTAACCAGCCTCGATCACAGACTCCACTGAGCGTAAAAGGCAAACTATAATGATGAAAATGATAATTGAATCACTGAAAATCTGCGATGACACCAGGTGTTCGCAAAGAGGGTAATCATGTCCTGTTCTACTGGTAGCACCCGTCACTCACACAATTTGTTAACAAGTGAAGAAAGGTGTCTGATAAATGCGACCCTTTTCGTTTACTCGTCTTTTTCGCGAACACTAGGTATCATCACTGATTCATGTTCAGTGATCCATTCATATTATTTTCGGCGCTGTTTTGTCTTTTACACCCGATTGAATTTGTTTGTCTGACTGCTTATTCTCTGGTGTTGACGTATATATTTACATGTGTCGCATATATCAACCGTTTTGTCGAAGGCCAATAAGTCTTGCAGTCAAGAACGAAATTTCATCGACAGGGCCATACCGATTGCTTTCCTGCAATTATGAGTTCAGACCAATCCATGAAATCAGTTCACTATTCTCGAGTTTCATATTCAATTTCTCAAAATGAGGATTAGTGCGGCGATGAACAGCAAAACTTTGTAATTTGTTACGTTGCCAATCGCAGAGAAATAGTTCGTTTTAATGAATTTCCGGATAAACATTTGTTTGTTTCCTGTATATAAAGGTTATCACGCGAGTGTGTTTGGGGGTGATGAATATCCTGTATTAGAAATAAACATTGTATTTAGTGAGCCTTGGCGAGCTAAATACATAGTGTTTATTCTTTATACAGGATATTTACCTTCCCAAACACACATGCGTGATAACCTCTTTATCATATAATTTCATTCTTCAATTCTGTGCTCGAAATCTCTTCCCATCACCTGAACATTGCAAGTTTTCCTGGAATGTGCGCAGTAATATATATTACGTCAGAAAGTAAGTGATGTGTCAGACGGGCAGTGACAGTATAGTTCCAACTGTAACCTGTTTCGTTTTCAGTTGCGTATATGCAAAACCACAATGGCTTTCACAAATTGTTTCTTCTTGCCTGTCGCGGCAATCCTAAATGGCACAAATCAGGCTCTGCAAGTTTCACAAGTAAATACTATTTCAGACGATATACCGGTTCAACATCAGAATAATCATATGGCTTCTTCATTCGCATGACGAGATCAATTCGTTGTTCATTAAAACAGAAAATGTATTTATATGCTTTTCTGCTGTTGGTAATTTGGTAGACATTTTATTACTTCACGCTTCTGGAACACGTGACCTCACTTCGAACGATGACCATGTATTACGGAATCTACAAGCATGTGAAATATTAAACAATGCATTTAAATTTCACAAATCATGCAGAAATATATACACATCCGTTAAGCACATCGCACGTTTGGACTGAACAGAAGATGTTGATAATGACACTAATTATGCTATCCGAAAAATGACAGACTGAACATTTCTTTAGCAGTAAGATAGTTCAACTGACTGGTTTGAGGGATACATGCTCATATATCTTCTAATAAAAGCGACATAACCCTTTCTATATTCATAAAACACATCTGCAAAAAGCAGAGTCGATGTACGTTTCCGACTATTTCACGATCATGTGTTTATGCATCACTATCAAAGCGTCATTGAATGCAGGTAGGGAGTGCAGTTGACAACCGGTCTTAAATCAAAGCTAAATCATTCCTGATTATAAAAAGCACATACTCGTACCATACGGTCACCAGAACTGCAACACAATTTCGCCATTGTCGGGGTCTGGCGTTTAGACCATAAGGGCATGAAACAAGCCTTGGTCGACTCGAAGTCAGTTTTAAGGTGTCTGGTATGTATGTCAGTGGGCTTGCACTATATCAGTTCCCCACCCACCCATTAATCCACACCCTCTCTGTTGGACTGACGGACTGACGGACTATATGCCATGCTGTTCTGTGGTTCTGTGGATTTTCAGCTGGAAAAGTAGCTCATTGTGTCAAATTCGGCAAAATTAAGAAAGTCTGAAACACGTTTGACTCACTCTCAGTATATGAGCACATAATTCCGACTAAGAAAAAGCTTATGACGGAAGTCTATGAATTATCAACTCTGAACAAGGTGATCTAGTGATTGACACCTCGAGCATGGATTTATGCATTTGGACCTCTTTTAAGATGTCTGTGAAAAACTCAGCTAATTGTCCTTTTCTAAATCCGCTGTGTTGTCTGTGGGAAAACACTATACAGTTGGCTTCTCAATCCTGCTTTGAAGGATACGCTTATATATATATATATTTTTTTTTTTTAAACTATTACTACACTTGTCTCCGCTAGATACTGTTTTAATAACAACTCGTATATTTTAAAACTTGTATAACCCACTTTCGCTCGTTTGGAAAATTCGTTATGAAAAACGGTATCATACCGGGACTCGTTTAGTACATAACACATGTGCTTTGTGTATAAATCGAAAGAGGAAAATACAGACTTTACTTTCTTGAAAAACACATAAATCATTCATTCATTCATTCATTCATTCATTATAGGGCAGGACATACTTACGAACACCCGGAGTCATCGCTGATTTTAAGTAGTCCATTAATATAGCTTTCACAGCTATTTTGACCTGTACGAACAAATTTGTTTTCGGCGGATATTATTAACTGGTTGTTCTCATGAACTGACAATTTATATTTACAAAACTATTTGAGGGCGGTGGAGAAGCCTAGTGGTTCGAGTGTTGGAGGAGGACAGCGGGAGTCCCAGGGTTTTCCTTGTTGTTTTCCTTGTATACAGGGATACGGTCACTTACACATCACTTCTGGAATGAAACAAGAATGGATATTCATACTGAAAAATATTTCTATGGAGTACATGGTGAACACAGCTGAAAGGTCGATTGTTATTAAACTCCTGCAGAGTACCCTACACTCATTTGAAGCGCGAGACGAAAACACGGGCATAATGTGCATAAACAGTTTCACATTCAATATTTAATAACTCTCCGGATATGAATCCAACCGTCATTGCCAAACAATCAGTCCGACATGCTGCCTTGGAATCTCCTGAACAGCGGAATGATCTTTACTGGCGTGTATACCAAGTTTCATATTTTAAAAACCTACAGCAATTCTCAATAGACACCGGCTCAAGCGATCGCTACGAAGAGACATTCAGAAGAGACATTTAAAAAAAAAACAATATTAAAATAAAAACTTGATATAAAACAATGACTGCCTCGAATAAGCGCCGTCTCAAAGGACCTTTCGAAATATATACAAAAGTGATGGTTTTATAGAGGAGTTATTGAAACCCCGTGGTAAAAGCCGAAGAGTCGGATTCCATTCCCTACAGGGGTAGAAGTGTGAAGCCCATTCCTATAATCATAAGAAATCTCTATGAAATGAATAAATTGACAACGCCGTAGAGTTGAGAATATTTCCACCCGTCATAGTAAGATCCTACTACTAGGAATGGGAATTTTGTACTCTTGCTTCCTTTTTCTTGCTGAGGTTTTATTTCTTTGTGCTCTTTTGGTGGCCATCTTGGATTCATTTGCCGACATTTCCCACTTTCATTTACTTTCATTAAGAATACAAATTCAAAAGTGATGTTATTTGATTTATGCAAAGTAATGGTTTGAGTGGTGATTCAAACGGTGTTTTGAACTTGGTAAAAATAGTTTTAGTAGCCCGATAATACAAATATACTTACATTCTTCGGTCTATTTCAAATAATTCCGTTTAACCATGACAATGTAGTTATAGATCTACGACCTACATCACTTCGGGCTTTCCTCCCGAATTAAGCTGCCAAAACGTGATAAGAAACTTATCAGAACTTATCAGAAACCTCCCCAGAAACCATTGGACAAATTGTTATAAAAAAATTCTTAGAATGTTCAAATTATCCTTATTTACAATGAAGTATGGCAGTAATTAATGAATGTTATCATGGCACTTGTAAGAAATAAGATGTTTGCGATCAACTGAACATCCAATAACTATAACAATACTATAACAAACAATCGATATATAGCATCACTGTCAATAAGAAAACAAAATATTTTAGTAATATAACTGAAATCATTGATATGAGGGATGTAGAAATCTAGAACATGTCTTCATAGTCCGGTGATTTTACTTGACACAACTAGCATAAGGACTTTTACACAATGTTATGGATATTATTTTTTAAGTTGGACATTAATCTGTATTATTACATCATTAAAAATAATCTTAGGACAGTTTCGATGTGAATCAGTCAAGAAACCTATTTGAATCCCTGGTAGTCATTGTTCTTTTGTCAGCATATCGACAATATATGAGGTCATTCAAATCAGAAAATGTTCTAAGAACTAAAATTATTTGACCTATTCAAGACAGCTTCTTGATATCCAAATTTGCACAAGTAAAAGTACAGTAGCTGGTAATGACTGATACAACTATCTTTCACAATAATCTCAAATAAGACCTAACCCGTGAATATTAGGGATAGAATAGGTCTTCAGCAACACATGCTTGTCATTAGAGGCGACTATGCTTGTCGTGACAGGCGACTATCGGGATCGGGTGGTCAGGCTCGCTGACTTGGTTCATGCATGTCATCGTATCCCAATTGCGTGGATCGATGCTCATGATATAAATTACTGGATTGTCTGGTCCAGACTCCATTATTTACAGACCGCCGTCATATAGCTGGAATAGTGCTGAGTGCGACGTTAATCAACAAACTAACACTAACCTACCGATTACGAATTTCCAGAAGAATCGCATGTTTTGGACAGAGCGTTTCACCTCTTATGTTAACGAAATATGACATGCTATTATCATTTCTGATAGCCCAAGGACTAAGCTTCACGTCGATATGCGGTATGTGCACGTGCGTCGTTGATACAACGTCTTAGCGTCGTGTTTGCAGACAGCACCCCGTTTCTGACACATGATTACACTTGTGATGGAAGCGCACATAGAAGAGTCATTTCGCTATATCACCATGATACTATTGGTTTGTTTTATTGTATAACGTCGCACCCATCGTCGCATCCAATAATATTCCAGTTAATTGACGGAAATATAAGTCGAGCATAGCCTAGAAATATATGGCGGATGTGTGTGCGTGCGTGCGTGCGTGCGTGCGTGCGTGCGTGCATGCGTGCGTGCGTGCGTGCGTGCGTGCGTGCGTGCAGAGTTTCATAAAATTTCATAAATTACCCATTCATCAATGTACATCTTTCCACTGACACTCAAGAATCGTGAATGCACAAGGAGGTAACTCATGCTGATTGCACATGATTTCGTTATTGGTCAGTTAGCGTAATATACGGTCCCGGTCGGTACAGAATTAGAGACGAGGCTTTACTCACTCTGTCCCGGGATCGCATTTCACACAAACTGACCAACAACGAGTTCCTGTGCCGACTGTAGGTTATGCGTGGATACCATAAAAGCCACATAGAACCAAACCACAATGACATCATTTTGAGATGTCCGCCATTTACAATATTTATTACTAATATTATTTTTGTTTGAATGCCATACTGAACCAAACCTAAGCATATGTTGTTGGCATATATAGCTTTTGACACCAGAGGATGGTTCTCCGTAACATTACAAATTTGAAACTCGAGGGCTAATTGGGATGGAGTATTGCCAGTTACACCGCTATTTGTGTCATACTGAACCATATTATTTTGTTCGTATAAACCAAAGTACTTTTGTACATGGGAGTACACACCTCACTCAATGTTTACATTTTTGTGGCTTGTTCAGTCTGTCTCCATGGCACGCCCTCGCACCCCATATTTTAATCCCCCCCCCATCGAGTCGCCTCTTACCACAAGCATAGTTTGCTGGAGATCTATTCCACTCCCCATGGCGCACACATAACAATATTAACTGCAACACACATATCGATTGTTTTAGTAAGTATTAATAGATAATTTTTCTGAACCGTTTCACTTGACTGGGTGAGTTTTACGCTGCTTTGAGCACGTAAGCATTTCAGTGATATCTTGGCGTGTCAGCTTGATGATAGGACATCTTAATAAGATGCAGAACCCAGGTGTTATGCATGGTATGTACTGACAGACATGGAAACATAATGGCGACGAATCTAATGCACATCTTGTGGACGCAACTTTGAACAGCGATTTGCGGCGCCTGACGCGATTTGGCCATCAGTTGATATGTACACCAGAGACGTTGCCTCAAAAAATGTATATTTTGGGTCTGGGGGAGTTTGAGCGCGTGGGGAGAGTTTTTTTGCCAAGGACGTTAATTAGGCTAAAAATCAGTGATCGTGTCGCCATAGACGCCTTTGTAAATGTGTAGGTTTAGGTTGGACATATAAGTTGAGTTTCAGGTGTTTTATGTTTTATAGGAAGTTGAACTTACATGAGCTGATAGAGAATGTGAAAATACAGAAAGTACATGGATGAAATAATAGACTACATCAGTACTGCCGCTGTCTCAGAAACCCATGCACAATACAGATAGCGCTAGCCACACAACGGAACACAGGGAGTTACGGGACGCCATTGCTCGAATACCAAACACTGACCGAATTCCACCGGTGCTTATAAAATATAGGTACATTCTATTTTAAATGTTGTTCAAAGCAATATGTTTTCTAGTAGAAAGGGCTACTGTTCATCCCCATCAGTGCGTGGCAATCATCAGCAGCAGCCAGACACAGCGACCTACTTCTACACAGATGTACGGCTTCTCGATGTCAGTTGTCACATTAGTTGTCACAATTATTTGAAATTTCGGTTGAAAAGAGTGGAGGCTTTCATTCGTCACTGTCTGCAGCATATGCGTAAGTGTTTGTTTGTTTGTCTATTGTTTAATGCCGCACTCAGCAATATTCCAGCTATATGGCGGCGGTCTGTAAATAATCGAGCCTGGGCCAGACAATCCAGCCATTAAGTAAGACGAGTTCTATAGATGAACAACTTCTCTATTACAGTTAGTGCGAGTGAGAGGCGGTATGGGGTGGCGTGTTATGTCTACCAAGTGAGAGGCGGTATGAGGTGTCGTGTTATATCTACCAAGTGAAAGGCGGTATGAGGTGTCGTGTTATATCTACCAAGTGAAAGGCGGTATGAGGTGTCGTGTTATGTCTACCAAGTGATAGGCGGTATGAGGTGTCGTGTTATATCTACCAAGTGAGAGGCGGTATGAGGTGTCGTGTTATGTCTACCAAGTGTGAGGCGGTATGAGGTGTCGTGTTTTGTCTACCAAGTGAGAGGCGGTATGAGGTGTCGTGTTATATCTACCAAGTGAGTGGCGGTATGAGGTGACCTGTTATATCTACCAAGTGAGTGGCGGTATGGGGTGGCGTGTTATATCTACCAAGTGAGTGGCGGTATGAGGTGACCTGTTATATCTACCAAGTGAGAGGCGGTATGGGGTGGCGTGTTATATGTACCAAGTGAGAGGCGGTATGAGGTGTCGTGTTATATCTACCAAGTGAGAGGCGGTATAAGGTGACCTGTTATATCTACCAAGTGAGAGGCGGTATGGGGTGGCGTGTTATAGCTACCAAGTGAGTGGCGGTATAAGGTGACCTGTTATATCTACCAAGTGAGAGGCGGTATGGGGTGGCGTGTTATATTTACCAAGTGAGAGGCGGTATGAGGTGACCTGTTATATCTACCAAGTGAGAGGCGGTATGGGTTGGCGTGTTATATCTACCAAGTGAGAGGCGGTATAAGGTGACGATGTCAGCATGGTGTGACACTGCAAGGAACTGCACCAGTAAACCAGTAAACCAGTAAACTGCTGTAAACACATGTATTATATTATTGATAGAAACGACCTTCACGGAGCTGCGTCTGAGATGTTTCTAATTATGAATCTAGCCCCACTAAATTGTTATTTACACGATAAACTGATATTTTCTGTGAAACTAAATCAATGTTCGGAGTCTGCAGTGAAGGAAGACATATATTACTTTGATCAACATTGCAGCCTATCAAACTCAAAATTATTTAGAGCGAATGATAATAAGTTTTTGGATGTGAAACTACTCCATCATAGAATAATGTCATACAAAATATTTTAACTGGCTGAATATGCCGAATTAAAAGAAATCATATCCAGAAACTTGAATAATTTGAAAAGCTTTTATATACGATATCCTCCAGTGGCCAGAATTTGTTCAAAATGTGTTCAAAATTACTATCCATGTACAGGGTTTGTGCTGGTCCTTATGCATAGTGAGTGAGTGAGTTGGGTTTAACGCCGCTTTTAACAGTATTCCAGTTATATCACGGCGTGTCAGCTTAATGTGGGAGGAAAGCCCGAAGTGATGCAGGTCTCAGACGTTGACGACTTCGGTGAAACCTAGGAGCACGGGTATGGTGCTGACAAACCTAGAAACATAATCGGGGCGAACCGGCATTCGAACCCACAATCATAGGCTTCTGGCGTGCCCAAGGGACGCAACTCTGCACCGCGAATCGCGGCGCCTTATACGACTGGGCCACCCATGCCCCCTCTTATGCACAGAGGGCTTGGGATAGATCATGTTATGATAGTAAGCAAAAACCTCTGTGAAACAAAGTATACACAATCTGGACATGTTGTTAATGCCCTCGTCACCTTGACAACTGGAATCGTTGTCTGTGTTCATTCACCCTGTACCACGAATGGTGCCTTTAGATATAAACACTATCGACCGATCATACATAATACCCCGCGACCGCAAACCTCGGCTGGTGTGGACATATTTCACTCTTTTTACACTTCTTCACCATGTGAAGCCTAAACACCTACAGTTAGATGTATGCAGGAATTCTCCCCCTGTGGTGTGTATTGACGTTTCATCTCATGCGGGATATATCACTGTTATGCTTCACTGCAGATGAGGTGAGGTCAGGTGAAAGGAGGTTTAACTTAGCGTTCAAGATTGTTTCACTGCTTATATTAGTCAGGAAATGTATATTTTATAGCTTTTCAACACAGAGGCGCAATGCCGGAGTTTATAAAACATAATCTAATCAGACAAAGTATACTCCGAGCCGACCAGTCCGTGCGTCAGGTAGGGTAACACATAGCACTATCTCTTAAGCAGACCACGAGTGTCGTGGAATTCGGCCCAGGTTACTTCCCTCTACTGACTGTTAGCTGCCGTATATCTTCAAGGTGTCATCACACTGTATCTTGGAATGCTGGACCTGTCTAGCACTGGTTCTGTCAAGGCCTCGGTAAAGCTTTCAAAAAGTTTTATGGTAGACATGTAGAAGACATTTCCAAATTTGACGCATCAGTGACAAAAATGATGTCCGATGCAATTCCCTATTTTGACTTGTACCATATGTTCCCATGTTTTTTTTCCAGGTCAACACTTGACTTGCCTTTGCATGTGATTGTGACGGGTGCCACCGGTGGAGCAGGATAGGCTCACCTTTTCGCGAACACCGGGTGTCATTACTATTTGATAGTGATTCATAAACATATGCTCGTGATATAGTCGGAATTGTACAATCGCTTTATGCAGAGATTTTTATTGGATATGGAAAGGACTTTGTCGATTTATTTATGTAGGTGAGTTGGAACAGAAGTTGGGGGTGTGTGTGGGGGAGATTAAGAAATTCACCAACTGAAGACATCTTGCATATTCTTTCTAACTAAATAGTCGCAACAGACAGAACACAGCAGCCTGCTTAGATACATACATATACAGATATATATATATAAGGAATATACATGAATTTCATTGAAGAAGTACATGTTTTGTTTTTTAAGTGACAATGACATATATTTTATATTGGGTATTAAATATGTCATTACTGATTAATATATTCGTTTTTTAAGTTGTAATTCATTCCCAGATTCATCAAACTTTCTTCTTGAGAGTAGCAAAAACCCAAACGAGACCAGCACTTGACACTTTTATCGAATGACATTCCTGGAGATGACAGGGCTAATTGATACGTGTAAACAAGGGGCCTCCAGCCTGATATATGACGGCGCTCTGTAAATAATCGAGTCTGGACCAGACAATCCAGTGGTTGATATCATGAGCATCGATCCACGCAATTGGGGTCGATGACATGCATCAACCAAGTCAGCGAGCCTGACCACCCGATCCCATCAGTCGCCTTTTACGACAAGCATGGGTTGCTGAAGACCAATTCTACCCCGGAATCTTCACGGGGCTTATTTGGATGGACGCGGTCAGAGGATCGAACCAACTGCTCTCAAGGCAGACTCTCCACTACACCACGGATGCGGTTCTCACATGGCGAACATATAGTTACTGTATCAGTATCATTTTGGGCGCTGTATCTTCTTCCCTAGCAGACTGAAGCGACAATAGCGTCCTTGGCGATGGTAATTTTGTACTTTGACGTTTGCTCCATTGAAAATATGGAAGGTGTGTGGCGAAAATATGATTTAATCGAAGTTTAATATATGTAAGTGACATTTAAACGGGAGGATCGTACGCTGACAAGAATACGATAGGCTTCTAATATCAACTACATTAAATCACTACTCACAAACACTAGTTTTGCCAAGAAAAGTTATTTCCGTTTTGCGATTAATGTTTGTTGTTGCCAAAGAAAACGTGGACTGTGAGCGGAAATAAACAAATAAAAATCGCGTTTCCTACAACTTCACAGCGTTTAAACATTTTCCTTGTATTTGAATATTTAGGAGTTCGATACTAAACGAAACACATTCAATAAAGTATAGTTCACCAATTTACTTCCGTGTGCCGTTGTTTTGTCATCCCCCACTACACTTGACGGAGGATGTAAACTAAGCCTATCCGTCACCAACTCATCATATTTCGTTAAATATTTCTTTGTGAAGCTCTGTATGCACTTCAAGTAAGTGGTGAACGTTTATATCTATTTGTGGGGGATTGACCATACATCCTTGAACTGTTTGTATTGAACGTTTATTCGAGGTAGGCGTGTATGTTATAGAGGGCGTTTGCGAGGTTTTTTTACCAATGTTGTTTAAAATAATTCTCGATGTCTCTTCGATGTGACGGTTGACTTTGCTTGTATTTAAAGCAGGCGTTTATTCCAATATTATTACAGGGTAGTTTCATAAGGTCAAGGTTCGCTTCCAGGGCATAACGCAAAATTCGTTTAACACATATGTTCGTGAACTCTAAGAGTGCTGAAATAGTTCCATTGTCTATTCAGGAAGTAACCTTTCAAGTTTCCATGACAACATGTCGTACTTCAGCTGAAATGGGGGTAGGGTTCATTTCCGGGACGTAACTGATCGCAATTTGCGAGCGTAATGTTTTCTCTATACGTTGTAACCCTTAAAATGAGATCGTAGATTCAACCATATTTCATATAGAAAGCCACGTCTCAGCTTGCAACGCATCGCCTACTGATGTATTGCGCTCTCAGGACAGCAATAACACGGCAGGTGACGCTAAGAATGGATTTACACTTTGTACCCATATAGGGATTCGAACTCGATTCGACAGCAGTTATACACCTGAATCTCTGGATTACGAATTCAAGACAGAGCGGCGGTAAACTCAACTTATTCCGAATTCAAGCAGGACAAAATGTATTTAAAGAGAAGCGCTTAGGAGATTTCCAGTTTCCAAGATATAACTTCAAAAAATATGTCCTTGTTAAAAAAAAGCTGTTTCAAAACTTTGAATGTGTTGAGAGGTCAAACACATAATGCATACACTGACCTTTAAGGGGTTAAACGCATGGACAACGGGATGATCATTTGTGCTCATCTGTATGTCATAAATTAAATGCCATACCGACAGTTTATATGTGCTTATTACGGGATGGACGAATTCGTTGAGGGGTGGTATCAAAAGTCAATCCATCAATTTCAGAATAAGCATAATATCGTTAAATATGTGAACACTGTAAAACAATTACAATCAACAGGAGAGTGCACTCACTAAATATCGCTATGTGAGATATTACATGTCAAGCCGACAGAGTATTTTATTGATAAATCAACAAAAAGGTTTGCGAATAGCACGTCCCGGTGGAATGTAGAAAACACCCCTACTTAAAATAACAAGGATGACTGGTAAATAATCGTTTACAAAGGTATAGATATATATAACTTTATATAGTTTTAGTTATACATAGAGAGAGATAACATACACAAGTCAAAAGATTAGCTGTACACACACACACACACACACACACACACACACACACACACACAGAGCTTATCTTTTGACTATTAATCTATAAATATATATATACACAAAAATTAGGCAAATGTTCACTCGGTGAACATGTAATATATAATAAAATAATAAACTCCTCATTAGTCCAACATCTTCTCTATATCAGTTTCAGGCATAGTACTTTCACTGTATTGAAACATATATATATATAACTCTCTGTCTGTCTGTCTGTCTGTCTGTCTCTCTCTCTCTCTCTCTCTCTCTCTCTCTCTCTCTCTCTCTCTCTATATATATATATATATATATATATATATATATCCATGAAGACATCTGCAAAAATGAGATTTTCCTCTATAATTAAATGTAGCAATATGTTCCGTACCAAATCACTCGGTGACACTGACAACAGTATGAGTATTCGAGAGTGATTATACATCACAGGAACCCTGTATTACAATGACGTGGTTGTCCGACACTTGATATCGCCACGTACCACAACGACACACAGGCAGCGTCGATATGAACGGCGTACGTGTGTATATTATTTTTATTGAGTTTGTGCAGGTAGCACCGGATTTGAAATTTTGCCTTGTTGTCTCTGTGTTTTGTATGTCCCCCCAAAACGATAAAAGCCTTCCCGACTCTCTGTCCACTGACATAATCTGTTTTAAACCGAAACCGCGACTGGCTTGCCTTTAAACAAATTAACATCCGATATTAACGCCGTCACCAAATAGATCTCAAATACAAAAAGGTAATAAAAATAAACCTTTTTTTTATTGAATATTATTATATAATATTGAAATGTTTCGCGATTCGAGAATTGATTCCTAAAGTACAGGAAACTACGTTTATATCGAACTGGTGGATATAACGAACTTATTTTTTAGTCCAGGCCATTCGCTGTATATATGTTGTATATGTGCCTATAACGAACTACTGTTATTATGAACTAAAATTAGTGGTCCCTTTGAGTTCGTTATAACCGTAGTTTACTGTATTCACTATCTATCTGTATAGAATATTCAGTACCGTCATATGTTTAGAAACCCGTGGTGTTAATGTGAATGACTATTTCATTCAAAACTCGCCTTCAATATCAATTATGAATAGCGTTTGCGTTTGACCCGTGAAACATTTCCTCAAAGCATGTGTGATAATGAAAAAGAGCTTTATAGAGCCTGCATGGTATGTGCAGAATGCATATTCATTTACCACGTGGTGAGCTGCACATTGTTACTATATTTATAAGAAGCACTAAAGAGACTTATCATTACGTCATGCACACTTATTTCTGAAATGCGACAGCACTGAATTCTATTCAATTTGATCATTTCAACTATACGATGGAACCAATCACTTGGCTTTTAGCTCTGCAGACAATCGCCAGCATCCTCTCTAGGGGACCATCATATAATATTAACCTCTGGAGAACCACTCGTGCATAGCTAGGTGACGGTGTTCACCAGGTCACGGGCTTACCGAGATAACTACTCTATGCTTATTGTGCACCCAGGGGCTGACATCATCCGATGTCTTGTTGACTTGTTGAAATTGATTTGATGACTGCAACTGTTAAAACTGTATTTCGGAGGACGAGGTTTGATGGGATGGAATGAATGCACAGATCCTTTGTCACGACTCCTAAACATCGGAGGGAGGGACTGGTCGATTTTTTTATACGACACCAGGATCTGTATCTGTTCGCGGATTGAATAACTTACTTTAAAGCCAGCAACGTGATACACTGGCGGAACATTTGTGACTTAGTAAGTGTACATTGATTCACAATCTCGTTCAGCAACAGCTGAAAGCGACGTGCGTTATAACGAGGACTTTTGTCGCGGGAGGAATTTGACAGAAGGCTATGGGGGGAGAAATGGGGTAAGTGTGTGGTTTACAACTCTGACACATTCTTACGGTAGGTAAGATGTGTTTATGTATATCTTAGTAAGCGATATCTACTTAACACTTGGTCCGCGCCGGAATTAGAAATATTATCAAGGTATATAAGTCAGGTATAGTTATCACACTTTTAGACAATGGACACTGCGGGCATTGTTGATAATAGATTAGTACAGGCAGATTCACCAGTGAGTCTATTGACAATACAGATATCAATCATTTAAGCTATGGGCAGGTCTGTGTGTTATACAAGACGTACACTGTTCTCTTAACACGTGTCGAATTAATCATACGATGACCTATGTCATTGAGGCGCGTGCGTTGGTATGTACATTTGTAGGGCATACCACCGCTTTGATATACGCTGACTGCCTCCGTGGTATGGTGCTAGAGCGTTTGCCGGGGGCGCGGAAGGTCGAGGGTTCGATTCCCCGCCACGTCATACCAAAAGACGTTAAAAGATGGTACTTGTTGTTACCCTGCCAGGTGCTGGGCATTAAGGGGCTAAAACAAGGACTCGGCGTCATTTTTGTGTGTCTGAGTGGGGTATTCATGTAAAGCGGCGGCATGGTTTCTCAGTGGGCTAGCACTATTAAATCGGTATGACATTAGTCCGGACAAGTACATGAATAACTATCAAATAGTGATGATACCAGGTGTTCGTGAAAAGGTGAGCGTATCCTGGCCCACCGGTGGCACCGTTACAAACACATGCAAAGACAAGTCAATTGTTCACCTTGAAAAACACCGGAACATGTGGTACATTTTAAAATAGGGAATTGCATCGGACACGGACATCAGGACGGTAAATCATTGGAAGGGAATTGGCAATTTGATGGTTATTTAACAATATCAGATCATGAAAATTACTTTTTTTTTCTACTTTGCCAATGAGAAATTCCGATTCATATGCATAAAGAAACAGATCCACAAGAAGGGGGCACAATTGGTGCCCATGGGGATGCCTACTTCTTGCCCAAATGTGCCAACCCCAAATTTTACATAGATGTTATCGATGAGGAAGTCCAACATTTCACATATTGTTTTCTCAGTAAACTTCAGATTGCATTGGCTTTCAGTTTTGACAAATTGTCCGGAACTTCTGAAGATAGATACGTAAACCCATGTCTGACCCATATGGTGCTAACATACCTAGGGCATTATCAGTGACAATCTAGAATTCGAACCAAAGAACGGCGGATCCTGACACGACTATGGGAGGTAACTCAGCACAGAGAGTGGTATCGCATTTTATGACCCTTGTCAAGCACCTTTCTGACGTTAGACGAACTAGGCAGCGCATCACATAGTGTGGTCATTAGAGTTTTTTTGCCTTCATGAAAACTGACATATGTATCATTCTCCATAATTTATGCTGTGGGGATATATGGATCAAAGAGGAATAAAAAATATTTGAGTGGGCGTACCGATTGTTTGGATGCAAAATTAGTTGCACTGTGCTCTGCAGCAAATCACCTAATGACGCTTTGCAAGTGCGTCATGTATATGTATCAAACTGCGACATACTGTGTTAATTAGATTTCTGAACTCGGTAACTTGCTAATTTCCTTATAAGCATACTGGAAAGGTCTTTACGAACACTTCCGAGTTTTACATCTCTATCAAATATTTTATTCACGTAACAGCACAGTGGGATTAATCGTACGGGCAAGCATGGAAACACTACTTGTGTATGTATGGTCATTGGACAACTGGAATCTGTACTGTATTATCATGTTTATTGCAACAATAACATGTTCACGTGTAATAACGAAACATTGCATCCACATACCTTCAAGCCTGGTTTTCGCATCATAGATTTCATAGCATTAAGGGGGTAGTATTAAGTGTGGCCGTGGTAGCCTAGTTGTTAAAGCGTTCGCCCGTCACGCCGATAGCCCGGGTTCGATTTGCTGGTGGTGTGTGATATTGCTGGAATATTGCCGTAAAACCACACTCACTTACTTAGCTCTGTGGGACTTGGGGCAACTTTGGTGTCCAGTAAATGTTCGTCGTCTGATTCGGTGAAGCAGGACGACTGGCCACTCATAATGGGTAGAAGTATTCTCAAGATTGTCTGGGGGTGGAGGTAGCCTTTTGGTTGATACTTTCGCATTCGATTACAAACATGGGTGCAATGTGTGAAGCACATTTCTAATGTTGGGTGAAATTGCTTCACATTCACCGAAAAGTTCTTGGTGGGTTTGACTAGGCATCGCTTCCTGGGGGAAGTCCCATTCGCTGTCTGGTCTTAGTGTAGAGGGGGCAAGGGCCCTGAGCTGATGATAAGCCTAACCAGCCTGGCTGTGCCAGCATCACCTAAACCTACTTTGCTGCATTTTTTATTTTAATCTGTAAATGATATAAATAATAATAATAATAATAATAATAATAATAATAATAATAAAAGAGTTTTCTAAGCTTTACAATGCAAAATGTAATATCCTATTTTATAACTAAATTAATGATTAATGTTAAGTGTGTATATGGCCGAGACATAATTCACGTAGTAATTTCCATTCTCCTGTTTCAGTCCAAACTTCACATAAAACACTAAATATATCGCAAATGACAGCATTATCTATAAACCTGTCTCATCTCACCACCATGCCATCCGTACCTGGCTACGGGAAGTCCCATTAGCTCCAATCATAACCTACAGGACTGTTTGGCAAAAACTCTAAAGCCAACAAAATCAATACCCATACACTATACATGACGGCGGCTTCAGCTTACTGTGGTTGCAGCTGCAGGCTGTACTACAAAGGCAACATCAGCTGCATCAATTATTCCAACTGGCGGCAGTCGGACAGCTGTACAATCCCACCCTTGTACAATATAGGTAACGCTAGCTCACAGCGCCATGTGTGTATTGCCAATACTTCTGTGATCATCGAGAGACGCAGGCACTTGTTTCAGTAAGTACTATTAAGTTCATCCCCATCTTCCCAGTACTATTCTCAAACAGTTAAGTGCGTTGTCATGTCGCTGTACCATGAAATAAATGATCTAATTGTTAAATGACGCGTTCTGCACTTTAGAGTTCTGATATATATTATTGTTCATTTTTTTTCTATACTGGCATAAATCGCTCATGTTAGCCTAAGGCTATGTTGTGATCGAGTAGGGACTAGATGCAGGCTAGAAAGTCAAAGTGGTCGTGAGTTAGTGAGGTGTTTCTGTTTACAGATAAATGTATTGGATATAGGGATGTATCATATAGTCGATTCGGCAGTCGCGTCTTTATTTCGTTCAACATGCAAGGATGTAAATGCTTCTAGATTTGGTCATAAAAGTTACAGTTGATATTATAATAATACATCATATCTCAAGTGAATTTAAATGAGCAGGCTATTACATTGCAGCACGTGTTATCGAGGTGTCAATTACGTTATTGAGCCCCGTGTTTGCACCTTGTTCGTGTGTGTTGTCAAGGTCACTCTAAACCAGCACGAGGATGTCAAATGACACATATTATCTGCATTGAATTCCACTTAAGGAATCGATATACTTGAACTATGCGGTCTAGTTGATTGCCATCATCTGTTACCAGTGTGCCAGTGAACTGAGCATGAGTGAGTGAGTGAGTATGGTTTTACGCCACTTTTATCAATAGTCCAGCAAATATCACGGCGGGGGATACCAGAAATGGGCTTCACACATTGTACCTATGTCGGGAATCGAACCCGGGTCTTCGGCGTGACGAGTGAACGCCTTAACCACTAGTCTACCCGACCACCATTAGCATGAGTGCAAATGCGCATGTTGAAGTGTCTAAAATCCATGTACTCATATACAGGTGTACATGGCTATCTATGGGAATTCCAAGGGCAGAATTCGCCGCCCCATGAACCCCTGCTTATCCGAAAGTTTAAAATCGGTGGTTACAACGTGTAGTCTGTTGAATGTATGTCCTTGTACTCAGATGGCGTGGCTATTGTCTATCTATAGGGGTTCCATATGCAGATTAAGTTCCATGTAACCCTGCTTATCCGACAGTTAAAGGTCGGTAGTCAACCTGTAGTCTGTTGATTGTATGTCCTTGTACTCAGATGGCATGGCTATTTGCTTATGCTATCAACCACTGGGCTATCTCTTCCGATTATTTACAGGTGGCCGCGATACATCTGAAGTATTGCTGATTGCACATGTCATAAAACAATATTCCCTCATTCACATATAAGTATGTGTGTTGTAATAAAAACATAAATAATTTAATTGGGGTATCGCTATATCAGCAAATTCAACATTCTAACACTTTCTGTACAGTAGATCAGTGATATTCCCAAACGTATTCCGAGCATGCGTTGTAAAAGCAAACATTTCATTTATCAAATTATTGTGTGCGTGCGTGCGTGCGTGCGTGCGTGCGTGCGTGCGTGCATGCGTGCGTGCGTCAGTGTGTGTTTGTGGTGTGTGTGTCGGGAGGAGGGGGATTTCGGGATTTTCAGCAGTCAGCATTCGTTTTAATATGTTGGAGTTCAATTATATTTTCCAACAAAAACAGCTGTTCAATTGTTGTCGTTTGTTATATAATTGAAAATGTAAATCGATATTTCAATGCACAACGTCTGCAAGAAAAGGGCACATTTTCTTTGTTTCTACAATGCAAAACATATGCCACTTTTTAAAGTAAAACACAGGTTTAATTATTTATTTAGACACACACACACCTTCTGAAAATCAAATGGTTTTTCCCTTAATGTGAACAATTAACTACAGAAGTCGAAACGTCCGCATTATCAAGGTTATACCGTAACCCAATACATGTGACAATTTAGATCAGCACATATGTCGTACAAGGTCGCACCATACACTTAAAAAATCAATGCTTGTAACAAAGACATGCTTCATATGTTCCCTGAATGCCCACGTGACAATTGGAATGGTTCGGAAACCAACATCCAAAGACAATGGTGAGAAAAACGGCATTCTTATTGACAGCAAACACGTGGGGTCTGCACTTCTCTCATCAGCCTATTAAGAATTTGTTGAAGGCTTCGCGAGAGTTATCTCCCTTCCTCTAACATATCGTCAACAAATATACGCTTGTTGTGGAAAAACAAGTTTCACATGTTTTGCCTTAAATGAACGGGCTACCGTGCCCCCAGGTGAAGATGTGCTATGCATTTATATAGATACATACTAAGTGTAATTTCAGGCTCTGTTCATTGTTAAAGGGGTGGTCGGGTAGCCTTGTGGTTAAAGCGTTCGCTCGTCACGCCGAAGGCCCGGGTTCGATTCCCCACATGGGTACAATATGTGAAGCCCATTTCTGGTGTCCCCCGCCGTGATTTTGCTGGAATATTGCTAAAAGCGGCGTAAAATCATACTCACTCACTGTAAATACATAAAATACATTTACATTCCATATTACAGCGCTCAGTAAATAATCGAGTCTTGTCCAGAAAATCAAGTGATTGGTTGGTTGGTTTGTTGTTTAACGCCGCACTCAGCAATATTCCAGCTATATGACGGCGGTCTTTAAATAATCGAGTCTGGACCAGACAATCCAGTGATTGATATCATGAGCATCGATCCACGCAGTTGGGATCGATGACATGCTTCAACCAAGTCAGCGATCATGATCACCCGATCCCATTAGTCGCCTCTTACGACAAGTATGGGTTGCCGAAGACCTATACTAGCCCGGATCTTCACGGGTCTACACATTTATAATTATACATAGGATTTATTTCCAAACAATCAACCTACTGACTTAGGCCGCATTAAATTACACGATCATTCACAGTTGATATTTGAAACGAAATGAAATATATTGATAAACTGAGTTTGGTATCTTTGCCATTTCTCTGAGGGAATAGTTCGCGTTCGCTAACACGGTGCCTTTCAGAGCTGTGCAAGCAGTTCGTGTTGTATACTGGTTCCGGGGCGGTCGGATAGCCTAGTGGTTAAAGCGTTCGCTCGTCACGCCGAAGACCCGGGTTCGATTTCCGACATGGGTACTTTGTGCGAAGCCCATTTCTGTGTCCCCCGCCGTGATATTGCTGGAATATTGCTAAAAGCGGCATAAAACCATACTCACTCACTGTATATTGGTTCCAATCATTCGCTTAATGTCCGCGTGAACAATCAGTAAAGCCTTTCTGGTGTCTACCCGTGAAGAGACGGGTTAGAATTGGTCATCAGCAACCCATAGTTGTCTTAAGAGACGACTTAGCGGGATAGGGTGCTCAGGGTCGCTGACTGGGTTGACGCATGTCATTGTATCCCAAAAGCGCAGATCGATGCTCAGGATGTCAATCAGTGGATTGTCTGGTTCAAACTCGATGATGTACATACCACCGTCACATAGATGGAATATTGCCGAGTGCGGCGGTGTTAAACAAACAAACACACACAAATATCTAAACAAACAAAACATTTCTGGTGTCCCTTACTGTGAATATTGGTAAAAATGGCGAAATCCACTCACTTACTCACAGTCGATTTAGAATTTGTTATGTCTGCCATGGTTTCACATTAATCCATTAAATTAGATATGTCTACTAACTTAGATACGAATGATGAATAATATATATGAACAGAATAATCTAAAAAATAAAAATGATTTGAAAGCCCGCACATTGTATAACCCAGTTCCGAGATATTCATTTTCCCATGCTGCTGCCAGATTCACAACAAAGGCAGAAAACCCTTACACAGCACGTGATTGTAGCCGTCATACGTTCTGTAGATACAAGTGTGGGTCAATAACAAGCTTTAAACAGCAGTGACGATGTACATCATTTGGAATGGTATTGTGGGATGAGATACAGACTTAACGTTAATAGTCAAATATTTCTATTTGCTTACAGCGATAAAGCGTTGGCTGGGAAATATGTAGTCCGATCTGTCACATCAGTAGGATATGAACGTTTAAACATGTAGTGATACTCGTGTTTAGTTCAGGATGACGAAATAACACTTTACTTCATAGACAGGGGTTTGATTTCCTCTTACCCTGGTCCTTCAGCGTGGCAGGTTGTTATTATTATTATTAATCAAACCTCGGATTGCATCTTCACTTCAGCCAAAAGTCTATATACATAACAACACATATACATGTACCTTGTGAATATAACGAATACTGCATCGCACCGGAATATGTATGTATGTATGTATGTATGTATGTATGTATGTATGTATGTATGTATGTATGTATGTATGTATGTATGTATGTATGAGTGTGTGTGTGTGTGTGCGTGCGTGCGTGAGAGA
This sequence comes from Haliotis cracherodii, assembly GCF_022045235.1. Lineage (NCBI taxonomy): Eukaryota > Metazoa > Mollusca > Gastropoda > Lepetellida > Haliotidae > Haliotis > Haliotis cracherodii. The sequence continues at coordinate 14,047,917 of NW_027266264.1, forward strand.
GAGAGAGAGAGAGAGAGAGAGAGAGAGAGAGAGAGAGAGAGAGAGAGAGAGAGAGAGAGAGAGAGAGAGAGAGAGAGTTTTTGATACATAAATAGAGGTAGGGCAGGGTTTAAATGTCATGACTTCCCTTGTGCAGATATTGACATGTTGAAGCCCAACGAGAAACTGCCATTCCTTACAGCAGCCTCTGCATTGCTAGAAACAGCTGTGTACACTCATGTTCCTGATTGATTGTGACACATACGTGTCTCTGATTAACAGCTAGTACTTTCACATGTGCTGTCTGACTGTAAACGTGGAATACCTATGTGCACCGACACGTACACCAAAACAACATGCTGAAACTATTATATTCAATAAAATATGAAGATGATGATCATACCGAATGTAAACTGACTTAAGGCCATGACGTCACATTAAGCGATACCGACAATTGCTTTTAAGTGACACAGATTTGATTTGAATAATTTTGGATAGTGTGTGTCCACCTTGGGCCCTGACCTCATTACTGTGTATCCATCATGGGCCAGATACTCAAAAGTGTGTATCCATCATGGGCCAGATACTCAAAAGTGTCTGTCCATCTTGGGCCCTGACACACAAAAGTGTGTGTCTGTCTTGTCCCTGACACACAATAATGTCTGTCCACTTTGGGCCCTGACATACAATAATGTCTGTCCACTTTGGGCCCTGACATACAATAATGTCTGTCCATCTTGGGCCCTGACATACACAAGTGCGTCTATCTGGTCCCTGACACAGAATAATGTATGTCTACCTTGGGCCCTGTCACACAATAATGTCTGTCTATCTTGAGTCCTGGCACACAATAATGTCTGTCGATCTTGGGCCCTGTCACACAATAATGTGTGTCCATCTTGGGCCCTGTCACACAATAATGTCTGTCAATCTTGGGCCCTGACACACACAAGTGTGTGTCTATCTGGTACCTGACACACAATAATGTCTGTCCACTTTGGGTTCTGACACACAATAATGTCTGTCTACCTTGGGTCCTCACACACAATAATGTGTGACCATCTTGGGCCCTGACACACAATAATGTGTGTCCATCTTGGGCCCTGACACACAATAATGTGTGTCCACTTTGGGCCCTGACACACAATAATGTCTGTTCACCTTGAGCCCTGACACACAATAGTGTCCGTCCATCTTGGGTCCTGACGCACAATAGTGTGTATCCATCATGGGTCCTGACACACAATAATGTGTATCCATCATGGGCCCTGACACACAATAATGTGTATCCATCATGGGCCCTGACACACAATAATGTGTATCCATCATGGGCCCTGACACACAATAATGTGTATCCATCATGGGCCCTGACACAATAATGTGTATCCATCATGGGCCCTGACACACAATAATGTGTATCCGTCATGGGCCCTGACACTTAATAAGTACGTAAGAACAACAGACGGATGTCACAATCTAAACGTAAAATTTTAACACACTGTGGCCCAGTTCAGAAAGTCACTGGAGGTGAACACCGGCACCCCGGGTCTATTTCCATTGCAGCATTCTGAAATGAAATTGTAGAAAACATATTGACGCAAAAAAGCAAGCAGACATTTTTTCTTTTTTAGCTTGGGTAGGCAAGTGGTTAAAGTATCCACGTGTATGAAGCCTAATTTTGGTAACATTTGCGGGAATACTGCCAGCGGCGTAGGATCCCTCTCACTCACACATATATTATGGTCACTATGTTCAAAGCTAAGGCGTGTACATATTCAGAGTTCATACATGCAACTCTGATATCGGCGAGAGCATGTGGCTATGTTGATTAAAAAATATATAGAGCAAAACGGTACTAGCATATTCCCGTAACCAGTGGAGCCTGTCTGCATATAAAGTATGCTACTTATTACTCTCATAAACAGCTCAATACATCGACTAGCATAACATATGTAGCATTTTTTTCACCTTTCTAGTTGAATAATGCATATATTGCCGTATATTGACACGAAGAATATAGATAATGTCTGGAAACGATCAACTGAATTGCGAGGGATACAATTAATCAATTGATGAATTGTGGGGCGTTGGATTTTTTTAAGGCTACATTAAGCATGAAAAGACATGTCCCTACAACTACAACCCTCTGCCAGCATATTTTTTCACTCATCAGTTAGTACAGTAAACTACGGTTATAACGAACTCCAAGAGACTACTAATTTTAGTTCGTTATAACCGTAGTTCGTTATAAGCATATATACAGCATAACTACAGCAAATAGTCGGGATCAAAAAGTAAGTTCGTTACATCCGTCAGTTCGTTATAAGCGTGTTCGTCGTTATAACCGTAGTTTACTGTATTCCAGCTACACCACAGCAGCATGTAAATGATCAGTTCTGGTCAAGGCAGACTAGTGGTTGATAGTATGAGCGCACCATCAGGGAATGGTTCATAACGAGATATGTTACCAAGCCACAAGTCTCAAAGTATTCGGCTCACTCGATAACTATAGAGTACTGCATGGGGACCTATCCCCTAAGGTTATGCGTGGTGAAATGAAGTCGGTTAAAACTGTCTCGACAGATGCTTACGGGGGATGCTCCGGTTGTGCCATCAGTATCCTCTTCGATGCGTATTTTGTGACATTGCTTCCGAAGGTGTTAATAGTTCATGAATGAACATACACGACTTCATGACAAGATCATTCAAAGTGAACAAATCATACGAAAACTCCGTGGAAGTGCGCCTGACTTCTGTTTTGGTGGCCCAAAACATCCCAAATGTGAATAATAACAGTTCCAATTGATCTCTAGCGTAATGCCCTTTGTTCGAAGCTGTCACTAACATGCTAGCAGACTAGAATTTGATGATTTTCACGTCTTTAGTATACATTCGTAAGTTAACATAAACGTCTTTGACGAGCACTCTGGTTTCCCTCTGTGGTCAGTTTTCAGCTGAATAAACAGGAGAACTACAAACCATAGCATCTTTGAGAGTTCAAGTTGCTGAAATTGCAAAACAATCAATCAGCTGTGGACAGTTGCTTGAATCTGGTTTCCCTTGCGCACTCATATAGAATTGTGCTAAAATTGCCCGTAAGAAATAAAAGTGTCAAATCGTTTGAGACGCAAATATTTTATTACACAATGTACATGCATTGTATTTAAACTGATGTCCACAACACTGTCTCTGTCAGATGACACACGAACAGTTTGTTGCAGAAAACCTCATTTCAGAATCTTAAGTCAGAAAAATCTGAAAATACATTGAATGCAATTTAATAAGAGTTCTACTTTTTAACACTTAAATCACTGTGCCGTATCACTTTGATTTATAAAAACTATCTTTTATATTATTCACATTAACAGGATTATCTGCATAGTCAGTTACCCAGAATTATTGTTGCAGTTTAATGTAGCTTTCATACCCATTGATTCAGATTCATTTAATCAATTTAACATGCAAACGAAATATTCCTTACCTCTAAGTTATGTTGGGTTTCGATCTTCCCCACAGATCGAGTCAGGACACAGGAATCCATCACACGATGCTGGAAATATAATAATTACCATATACACACATTCAATTATGACACAGAACTGAATTTGTGTTTCATGAAAGATTTGTGAATGATGATGGTTTATACAAAAAACGTTTTATAGAAAAAGCCAAAAACATTTGCATTCATGACGGCACAGTATAAACTATAACCTTAATAATAATCATATTCAATTATAGACTACCGAAATACCCCCAAACACAAAAAGTAAATAAAATATAGGGCTTACGCACATTTAAAGGGGTGAATATCGGTCATTATGTCTGTCTCAGCCAATACGTGTTATGCCCATAGAAATCAGTTCAAAACAACAGCATAAATCACATGAAAGGTGACCTGTCAAATAAATACCGTATTTCCTCTATTAGACGCCGAGCCTCTAATAGACGCCGGCCTCTAATAGATGCCGGGTCAATTGTTCAGTGCAAAAAATAGAAGCCGGGCCTCTAATAGACGCCGGGTCAAAGGCTTGTCCGAAATAAATAGAAGCCCGGCCATCTAACAGAGGAAATACGGTAGTTATTTAGTGTAAAATCACAATATACCTACTTTTAATACTGTTAAACCTATCGCTGTTATACTGGAATTCCTTGTTCAACTGGGAACTCCCCGCACTCTTAAAATGGTTTTGAACCAAATTCTCGACGAAGCTGAACGAGACATGCGAGACGAGCAATAAATAACTTCCGGGTGTTTGCTTTGCCGCCATACGGGTTAAACCTCGTTTTGGAGTTTGACCTTGTGGTCATGCATAAATATTAAGACAGTTCTATGAGCAGCCGGGATACCGGCGGTGCGAGTGACCGATTGTTGGTCCAAGATTCAAAGCGCCGCGCTTTCTTACAGTTGTCTTGTGTACTAACAACAATGAGCCTGAAATACCAAAAGTTGCAGAAATTCTAAAATAAAGATTTTAAGCATCAGTGCTGCCAGGTTTGCACACAACAGAAGGAAATATGTTGTTAATTAGTATGCATAGAAATGTCAACAATGCCCATGTTTGGGCATATATTAATATTCATGCACAACTAAATTCGCAACCGGTTTCAGTTTGGTCTGTTCACGAACGAAAGTTGTTATGTATTTACACTTAAATACATAGATCTACTTTACGTGGGTAATAAAAAAAATACCACACTCATTCTCGTTCGATACCAGTTTTACGAAAGTCGTGAACTTTCTGTGGTATCCGACCTCGCTTTCGCTCGGTAACATCTTGTAATAAGTGCACCTGTGATTTCAACATGCAAGCGTGAGCGTGATATGTTTAAGGCAGCACTCTAACATATACCAGCTATATACCAGTCGTCTAAGGTGCCGCGTTGCGTCCCTAGGGCACGTCAGAAACCTATGATTGTGCGTTCGAATCCCGGTTCGCCCCGATTATGTTTCTAGGTTTGTCAGCACCATACCCGTGCTCGTGCGTTTCACCGAAGTGGTAAACGTCTGAGACCTGCATCACTTCGAGCTTTCCTCCCACATTAAGCTGTCACGCCGTGATATAACTGGAATACTGTTAAAAGCGGCGTTAAACCCAACTAACTCACACTATTACCTCCAATTTTTCGTCCGTGTTGCTAAATTAAATACAACGATAAACCAGTTTATTTTATTAACCGCCTTTGCAGCAGTATACAAATCGGACGTATCTCTACAAAGGTGGTGAAGCTACACCTAAACACAAATCTGTATTTGATAGAGTGGATATGTTATACGACCTTGCCCGATGTTGTTAATGCATACACGGTGCCATCATTGTCAATCATGTGACACACAGCTGGTAAACATAATACTGTTATGGAAGCAGTGTCTGCCTTTTTCATTTTCATTTTATGTATAAACTGAATTCGCATCTATTAGTATCACAGACATCAATTGTCAAAGTGACCTGGCACAAAAACAACTCAACATAATACATATTTCGAATTATCTCCTTTTTTATTCATTCCAATGGGTGAATTAAAAAACAAGATATATTGCTGTAACTGCATTGATGTAACAGAATTCAGTTACAGCAATGGTTGCTCAAGGATCTCTAGTAGTGACGCACTGAACCTAAAGAGCACAACTGTAGGCCGGGAGACCGAAAGCTTGATATTACCTATACTGATGTATTTTGATTTAGTTTTTCATTTTTTTTCAAAAATGCAATTAAAGTGTTTTCTGTAATGTGATGCACTGGATGTACGATATGTACGAATGATTTTTTTACAGCAACAAAATGTATCGAAACAGAACAGTATGTTAATTAACTGTGAAACCTCGTTAACCTGAACATTGACGTTTCCGTCGAAATCGTCCCGTGTCATGCATTTCTGTTTTAGAGAATCATACGTTGTGTACATATTAATAATCCTTTAGCTGTAAAGACTTCACAACAGAATATATCAGTGAGGGAACGCAATGTCCGTCTCGGGATGTGGTTTTAATTGCAATATATCAGAACCCAATGTTCGGGGAATTGTTAGCTTGGAACCATTGTCCTAGGATATTAATCACTTCGGACATTGGGTCCTTTCGGACCATGGGTACTTTGACACCGGTTTGGAAGTAACACGACAGTGGCGGGTCCGCGCATCTTCCTGCGCCACATCCTCTGTCACTGGTGTTCTCTTCATGACTGGCGTAGTCTACACCCAAAAAAACCCTTAAAAACATTTCTGATGCAATTCCCTATATATCTTGCCTTGTACACAGTAGGGAGGGAGTCGCATTGATTCTGAGTGGCAGTTTTGGCTAGGGGTCAGCAGTCGTATTATTTTGGAGACGTATTGATTTCAAGATTTGCAGTATGTTGACGGATGCCACCGGTGGGACAGGATAGGCCTAACATGTCTCTAACACCTGGCATCATCACTAGTTGATGCTCGGGACAGAGTCGGAATCGTACAAATCGACTCTCCTTCCTGCAAAACATTCGTATGAATATGGAAATGTTGTTGTCGCCTTTAATTACTTTTATCTACCTCTGTACATAAAGGCGACAAAAACTATTTCCATAATCAAGCATGCGTTTTTATATGTTTTAAAATGAGCGGTATTCTTCTCCTGCAGAGAGCATGCGGGAAAAACATGCAGACTTGTTAACCTAGTTTCTCACTGAAGCATGGAGCGCACCAGTCTGAATAATGGACGCTTAGAAGCTGATATGCATTGATGAGTCTGGCTACGTATTGCACGGCGATTCTTTTCAAGAATTAACCTTTAACACCAACCACAGAAACGTGGCCAGTGTGGTTACTGTACTTCCCGAGTATAACGGTCTTGCTGTCAGCAAGAGATAAGATATGGATGTTATTACACAGGAACACTGAAACATAACTGGGACATCGTCGAGTTCAAATGAGGCCACTCTGACTGGCTGTCGTTCATCTTGATTAAGTTTTGTTCCAAAGAAAACTCCCAAATCATTGATTTCTTAAATACATATGTGGAGATACTTTGACGCCTACTTTACGGTTTCTGGTACTATAGTACAGCATTATAATATATATAAATTCGTAAATTTGATTTGAAGATTTGTAAATTTAGATATTTGGTCAAAAAACTTATTTTGGTTTGCAAAGTACACACGTGTGTGTGTGTGTGTGTGTGTGTGTGTGTGTGTGTGTGTGTGTGTGTGTGTGTGTGTGTGTGTGTGTGTGTGTCTGTCTGTCTGTCTGTCTGTCTGTATGTGTGTCTGTGTGTGTGTCTGTGTACTTTGCAAACCAAAATAATTTTTTGGACCAAATATCTAAATTTACAAATCTTTAAATAAAATTTACGAAGCAACCAGAGTGTGGTGAGTTACCACAGAGAAAGCTTGAGACGTATTTATACATGTTAGCCTACCATTGCTGTGACTAGAGAGTTATCACAATCATTTCCAATGTAAACGGTCACGCTAGTTGCAATATGCATATAATTTTTTGTGCAATAACCAGGAACATGAATATTATGAATAAATTTCTCGCTTTCTTGAATTTCAAATTATCTGAATTTCAGTTTACCATGTAGTCATATAACACACGTGATATAATCAGCACAGGTTTCTTGCTGGTTTCCCTTGCAGGTAATATATTGCATTGATGTCAACACTGTCATATTACAAGTGCAAAAATATCTGACGCATAAACACAGTTGCTGATATCAGCATTGATACGAGCACAAATAACACCAAGTGGTGAACACAATAGGCTATTTGTAGAACTTGTGACTGCGGCAACGTCAAGGCAATACGTTCGAATGCAAACGCACTGTTACTATTCGTTGTCACTGGTAAGTCGAGGGACTATTTGGTTGAAGCTGTAGTGGAAAACAAACTTTATTGATTGACCATATTCAGGGCAGCTGCGTTCTAGGACCAGCCCTCAACGTGTGTTTGTATCACAAGCTATAACCAGGCTTGCGCATAATGTGGCAGATGTGTTAATCACCCAGATAGATCTATATTGCAACTGGAGCCACACGTTAGAATGATTTGCTGACTAGCAACAGGTGTCTACAGTTCGCTGAAGGAATAGAAACGTAAGTACCATTTCAAATGTCCATGAAGTCAACGTATTCAATTTGAAATTATATATAAGAGTAGTACATCCATCCTAGTGGATTGTTTTGGTATTTTGTACTCGCGTTGCAAAGATGCAAAGATCCAAAGGTGCAAAGATGCAAAGATGCGAAGATGCATATGGTGAAGTGGGATTTTCCTTCTTCTACTCCTGCTGCTGAGCCATATTAACGTGACTTTATTTGTCTCCCTCTAACCAGGAGGAAGAAAGGTAAATCCACAGCATTATCTGCTTCATCATGTCTCTTTATCCTATTACGACTGATTAATCGGTGTCAGTTATTAATGAAACGTTCTCTTTGAGAACCATTCATATAGTTGTAAACGTTATTTTCGTTCTATTCAACTCAGGCTGATTGCATAGTAAAATGCTTCGACAATTTTGTTATTTTGTTCTGTCAGAAAAAATATTATTTCAACAATAATGAACAATAACGATCATTATCAAGTGTTTTTAAGCGTGTACGAAGTCTCACAATGATGAAGTTGCTAGATTCACAAAGAGATGAAATGATAATAGCGATGAATCACCAGTCGCTTTGAATAAATAACGGTCACCACAGGATATCTGTATATATTATCGTATCTGTTGATGATGTTGAGCTATCACATGATTAAAACTTTGTTGCGCATTTTGTCCGCGCACTTTTGGCGATGTTTAAAGAGGGACTATGCTTGAAAGAGAATATTGAAATTAGCGACGTGTATGGCACTTGGACATTGTCTCCGTATACTGAGGGCAATCATTAACTATTTAGATAATGAATCGATTGTTGAGTTCGTATGGATATGTTATTGAACGACTTTCATCAAACTTGCTGGGGCTGCCATCTATCCCGAGTAGTGCGCGGTTATGGTGGTGTTTGTAGGCAACGGTGTTTTAAAAAATGTGAACATTTTTTTTATGCAGCTATGCCCGTGTCTTGATTTGGGTCACGTACTTGTGTAAAGATTACGCCACGCAGAAAAATAACTGCTTTGGTATTGTTCACGTTGAAGTCACCCTTTTCCTTAAATAGTTCATGTACCGTATTTCCTCTATTAGACGCCCGGGCTTCTATCTATTTCGGACAAGCCGTTGACCCGGCGTGAAATAGAGTCCTGAACAATTGCACTGAACAATTGACCCGGCTTCTATTAGAGTCCGGCGTCTATTAGAGGAAATACGGTACATGGATCACAACCTCGGTGTTTCATATGTGCATCACTGGCTTTACACTACAGCTTGTAATTCCTTTCATTAAAGGGGTGGTTAGCCTAGTGGTTAACGCTGAAGGATCGGGTTCGCTTTCCCACAATCCGAAAGATATACCCGTAATACCTTATACCTAAATACCAGATTACATATTATTACATAGATTACTCTCTCACAGTTTCGCACCTCGAGCAGTGATCTTATGGTATCACAGGGTAGAAAGTTAGGTATTCCAAAATGTGAAAGACTTTGTCCATTTTGTATCATTCCAAATGTAGAAACAGAATACCATGTTTGTTTAGTTTGTCCGTTTTATGACGATCTTAGAAGAAACTTTCTGCCAAGTATTATTATACATCTCCATTAGAGCATAAATGTAAAGTTTTATTTACCACCAGTAATGCTTTCACAATCAATACTCTTGCCAAGTTTACATTCTTTGCTCTTTAAATGAGGAGCAAGCAGTTGTCTATTATATAAACTACTATTCTACCACCATATGTATATGGTCACAGATACACTTGTACTGATTAGTATTGATATTACTACATGCACTTGTGGCGCAACATGTTTGAATGCTTGAATATATATTGTAAAATGGGCCTGTGGCCTGATTTACTGAAATAAACCACTACTACTACTACCAGATTACATAAACTTTTGCTTTAAAGGTATTGTTGTATGTATCCAAAGCCTACCACCTGGGCATAAACAGGACATACATTTTTGTGCCCCCCTCCACAACAACCGGGGCGGTGGGGTAGCCTAGTGGTTAAAGCATTCGCTCGCCACACCGAAGGCCTGGTTTCGATTCCCAACATGGGTACAATGTGTGAAGTCCATTGCTGAAGGCGTAAAATTGAACTGACTGACTGGCTGGCTGTCTCGGACCCCCCCCCCCCCCACACACACCCTCCCCCCCCCCCCCCCCCACACACACACACACACACACACCCACCAACCCCTTCACCCCCACCACACGCCTTCCTCCCTCCTTCCTAAAAACTCTTGGCAGTTACAATAACATAAAGCCCATAAATATTCACAATTTTGTTGTTGTTGTTGTCATATGCGAAGAACAAATGTTAAAAAACACACCCGATATCTGGATATTGGACAAGTCGAATAAGTCTCTAAAATATTTAGTAAACGAGCCTGTTTTGTTATATCATATCACTATCTATCACTAAGTGCTCCTGCTGAAGAATTTGTCTCGTCTGATCTAGTCCTGCCTAGTCACCCAGTGATAGTCACGACAACCTTCACCTCGTTACAGATCCTGTCTGTATAAGCACGGCACTGGGGAATATGGAAATAATTCCCATGTGCATAAAACCCTCAACATACTACATGCTTTAGTAATTGCATCCGAGAATGTCAGAAAGATTCAATGTCATAAATAATCCTTTGTGGGTCGTTAACAGCTTGTTAAACGCACAATTTTCTCATAGCATAAGTTCAGTGAATCTTATTAATAATTATTGTAATTACTCCCAGTCATTGTCATTACATCATGCGGTTTACACAGCCAAGAGCCTTGTCTGAAATACATCAACGTCAGTACTCAGAGGGGCGGTCGGGTAGCCTAGTGGTTAAAGCGTTCGCTCGTCACGCCGAAGACCCGGGTTCGATTCCCGACATGGGTACAGTGTGTGAAGCCCATTTCTGGTGTCCCCAGCCGTGATATTGCTAAAAGCGGCGTAAAACATACTCATTCACTCACTATCATGCTGGATTTGATACTTTAGTCTTGTTCGTTTAAAATATACTCTGGTTTCATTTCCAGTCTATGTCTTAACCTTGTAATTTGTACTTGACATAGGGTGAGGTGAAATAGGGTTTAACGTCGCGTTTAAGATTATTGCACATATAAAACGGCGTGCATGTATTTGTGTGTAGCTGCATGTACTTGTTTCATGCGACCACACTCAGACACAGTATACTGACTCAAAGCTGACCATCCTTGTTTTAGTCCCTAATGCCGAAAAACCGGGTAACAACAAGTACCATCTTTTAACGTCTTTTGGTGTGATGCTGTCAGGGATCCAACCATCAACCTTCTATCCCCCGGCAGACGCTCTATCCACTAGACCACGGAGGCGGTCGTATCTGACGCAAGCTGAGATATTTAGGAGATAAATATAATGTATTGTCAAATGTAGAACTAGGTTACCTGTAGGTTTAACCTCGCTAAATTGAATTTGGAACCGAACGCGCAGCGTGGGGTTTCAAATGTTAAATTCAAATTTACCTATTCTTAATAAACCGATCGCGACGATAAACCCAATTTCTCCACATCTAAATAAAGCCTATATCGAGGTGGTCGTATTCGAGATTAAAACTAGATACTCGTGTTAAGTTTTCATAATATATCGAGATAATAGTTTTCGAGATAGCAATGTATAGATGAATTCGCATGTTCGAGACAACACTACAGTAAAATAGTCGCATTCTAGAAGATCGTAATATTGAGATAACAGTGTGCGAGATACACACTAATTGACATGTGTAATAAACTGCAGAACAAAAAGAACCATCCACTTGAAAATTGACTTAACATTACAAATATTATGAGAACGATCTTAAGCTGCACACTGCAAACCTTAAGGTCAAAAACACATCAAATACATTACCATTGAGTAACCATTTTTAGCTGCTATCAAACATGGGTGTGAAATGTATTTTGACCGTCAGCTGATGGTTACGCATTTCTGATGTATCTGTCTTCATTCGATACTTTTGTAAAACGAATTTTGAAATTCATATAAATGGTAACCATTCCATGTTTGTCAGTCATTATAAAGTCACATGATAGCCGAGTTTGTACAATGGTAAACGGCCTTGACAGATGCACCATCTGCATCACAAATCGATAAAAGTATTAATAACGAAATTGTGACATTTTGGATCAAATTGACGCGTGGTGCTTCAGCGTAAGCACAACAACGCCCGGCGGGAGACGCAACAATGAGCGAAATGTCATCACAGAAAAAAAGAGAACTACTTATTATAATCGATTTAAAGCAGCTCATCTAATTTCGCCCTGCATCGTATTACGAGTGGATCAATTTGAGAGTTATTTGGGAATTATGATTTTGTCAATAACTAGGTTACATGTCAGTGTCCGGTGTATTATCTCATGGACATATGCCGCAGTTTTAAATGTGTTGATGTGTATTAGAGTTTTATGCTTGAGTGACGATTGCATGACTAAAGCCACGAGAAATGTAGCTCCAGAGACACGAGTATATGGACAGGTTTGTGTTTGCATAAATATTGTCATGATCCTAAAACGTTAAGTCTGATTGATATTTCTTTTTCTGTCAGTCTTTATTTCTTGAAACGTTTGATATGGTGATTCATTTAAAGTGTCATCTTTCTCAGTCTTTAGAGTGAGTGAGTGGGTGAGTGAGTGAGTGAGTTGTGTTTAACGCCGTTTTTAATAGCATTCCAGTTAGTTAATGTGGGAGGAAAGCCCGAATTGACGGAGGCCATAGACGTTTACCTCTTTGGTGAAACCCATGAGCACGGGTATGGTGCTGACAAACCTAGAAACATAACCGGGGCGAACCGGAATTCGAACCCGTAATCATAGGTTTCTGGCGTGCCCAAGGGACTCAACTCAGCACAGCGAATTGCGGCGCCTTAGACGACTTGGCCACTTTTGCCCCAAGTCTCTAGGTCTTCAAATCTAAAAACATGTTTCACAATTGCAATAAGTGACTGTTTTGTTACATTATGCAATTTATCCTTACCAGGATGCATACGTGATTCAAATAGAGAAACCATTGGTCTTCTTGCTGTCATCGAATACCACTGAATCATACCACTGGTAAATACCACTGAATCATACCACTGGTGCATACCACTAAATCATACCACTGGTGCATACCACTAAATCATACCTTTGGTGAATACCACTAAATCATACCACTGGTGCATACCACTAAATCATACCACTGGTGCATACCACTAAATCATATCTCTGGTGAATTCCACTAAATCATACCACTGGTGCATACCACTAAATCATACCACTGGTGCATACCACTAAATCATATCACTGGTGAATACCACTCGTGCATACATTAAATCATACCACTGGTGCATACCACTAAATCATACCACTGGTGCATACCACTAAATCATACCACTGATGCATACCACTAAATCATATCACTGATGAATACCACTAAATCATACAACTGGTGCATACCACTAAATCATATCACTGGTGCATACAATTGAACCACACCACTAGTGCATGCCATTGAACCATACCACTGTTCTTTACCAATGGTGCATACGCTGATCCACACCACCTGAAACATACATTGATCCGATAATCGATCAAAAGGTAATGTATACATGTCAATATTCAGTTCCATTCATCACTCTCAATGCAAAGCATCATACCTTCGATTTCGAGGAAGCTGACTGAAACACCAATACCAAATACTACATTTACGAATGCAGATCAACGTTCCATGCCAGAAATTACATTGCTGTATATCATTTACAGACAACACGAAACGGTAGAACTGTATCACACCATTATAGCAAACCAGTGTTCAATGCTACAAGGTACCAATGCCTCTTCTCTACGTAGCATTACGGTTCAATGCTACAAAGTACCAATGCCTCTTCTCTACGTAGCATTACGGTTCAATGCTACAAAGTACCAATGCCTCTTCTCTACGTACCATTACGGTTCAATGCTACAAAGTACCAATGCCTCTTCTCTACGTAGCATTACGGTTCAATGCTACAAAGTACCAATGCCTCTTCTCTACGTAGCATTACGGTTCAATGCTACAAAGTACCAATGCCTCCTCTCTACGTAGCATTACGGTTCAATGCGCGGTGAATTAAATGGGCCATGTTCCTGTTTCAGAAAAGTTAAAGACAAAATGTCACACGCTAAAGCTCCCCCACTGGTTCGTCAGATGACGGAGGAGGAGATACAAGAACAAAATACGAAGGTGAGGTGTTGGACGCCGACGAATGCATCACATTTATAAATCACTAAGGGCAATACGGAGTCACCAGTACCGGAAATGAGTTCAGTCGGTTGCAGTGTGTGACTGATGATAGTTTGGGGTTGATTGTGGTTCATGCTGTTAACCATTGGTTTGGTTGTCCTTCATCATTTGTATGATGTACGGGCAACAGTGGCATTTAAAAATGCACTCGCTTATGCTTACATATCTGATTTCTTTATGCTTGAAATAAATCCAATCAGACCCGTGAAGATCCGGGGTAGAATAGGTCTTCAGAAACCCGTGCTTGCCGTAAAAGTCGACTACGCTTGTCGTAAGAGGCGACTAACAGGATCGGGTGGTCAGGCTTGCTGACTTGGTTGATGCATGTCATCGTAACCCAATTGCGTGGATCGATGCTCATGATGTCAGTCACTGGATTGTCTGTTCCGGACTCGATTATTAACAGACCGCCATCACAGCTTGAGCGCGGCGTTAAATAACAAACAAATAAAACAAAACAAAACATTCTGTCGCAACACAAATAGAGAGTATCTTTTCACCTAATGTTTGTGATATTTTCCAATACACATGAGGACAAAACCAGCTTCGTGTCCATCGTATAAAGGGACGTGTTGGGATACAAATGAAACCCTTATGAACGTTTCCGTCCTCTCTAGTTGAAGTATCTCGAGGAAGAATTCAACTGCATGGACGTGATCGGCAACAACGTACTCAACTACGGGGAATTCGTCAGGCTGATGAGGCTGCTGAGATACCCTACCGGGCACGAAGGGGCAAAGGTAGGCACACTGTTTCAAGGATGAAGCTTCGCATAAACGTCTTGTTTCTTAACGGCGTATATCAAACATACAACAGTAGTCGTAGAGTGCGACGTCAGCATTACCGAAAGCACCTGTTAAATCCCCACTAGGCAGCAACAATAATGGCATATTCACACACTACGAATTTATATGATTTCTTCAAGATTGAAGAAATTGTTTTCCGGTCAAATAGCTTATAGCTAGACAATGGTCCATGTCAGGTTCAGTCTACATTGTACCAGTTTCAAATTCGAATAAACACACATGCCAAATTCTGCTGAGTCAAAAGTGCTTGGGCTGCTAGTTTGTCCGAGTATAGTGCTCCTTTAAAGAAGGACTACACTCAGCGATCTGGTTGACACTCGGTTAAGAC
Source organism: Haliotis cracherodii (assembly GCF_022045235.1). Classification (NCBI taxonomy): domain Eukaryota; kingdom Metazoa; phylum Mollusca; class Gastropoda; order Lepetellida; family Haliotidae; genus Haliotis; species Haliotis cracherodii. Next base: position 14,063,372 of record NW_027266264.1, read on the forward strand.
GTTTGACCCATGTGGAAAACCGATACAGCGTCCCTCCTACAGACTCTGAAACAAAAATATCCGAAAACCATCAAACACATCTGCAATACTAGGCAAATCTAGAATTATTCAGGCTCTGAAAAGAGGACATTATCTGGGCTACTTTCAATTATTTATTACAATTTAACATCCACGAAAACCACTATTTTCCAGCAGTGTAAGTCTGTATGTTTAATAATGGTTTAGTAGGAGAACAAAAAAAGACATTTCTGAATGAATTGACTCAAACTTGCAAGGACAGACAATTTAACAGAGTCGAGTCATCTTTAAAGATATGTAATACGTTGTTCAGTGATCTTAAAATTGCTGTGAATCTCTTGCAGCAAATTTGGCTGAAACAATTAGGGAAGAATGAGAGAAGCATCATGACGAAGGATGAGTATGTGAAGTTGATGACGTCAGATACAACCCTAGAGAAGCTGTGAGTATCTAACTGGCCCCCTCCCTAATGGTGTATTACCACGTGAAATGGAAAATATTCCAGAAACCTTTCTCTGAAGACTTGTTTACAGATTGAGTGCTACTACTTTTTAACTGGTTCACTTACGAACACTCATGTAACACACAGCTTCATATAACACACAGCTTCCACAAACAATCATCAATATGAGCCTCGAATGTCACACGGAGTCACATAACACACACACATAAAACAACAGCTGTGACAGCATGTCTCCTTGTCCTGTCATATCACTATCTATGCAGAGTGCCCCTAACAATGCAGGCTTGTCTTTTCAGTGCTAGATTATTTACAGGCTACCGGCGTATGGCAGCGGTGCTGGTGTGTGGCATTAAACACCAAACAAGCAAATTGTGTGAGCAGTGGGTGCTTCCGGTGGGGCGAACATGCTTACCATTTTCGAGAACACCTGGTGTCATCACTGATTTTCAGTGATCCATTCATATAGGTTTCATCGCACAGCCTTCACGCACAATGGAATCTGTTTCAGCGGATAATCGGTTTGGTTGTTCTCTTGCGTTGATGTTTTTTGTTGTTGTTATTTTTATTAGTATTATTTATTTATTTTATTATCATCATTATCATCATCGTCGTCGTCGTCATCGTCATGTTTTTCGCCACTGCTTTGCCCGTTGTGCCCGATGGAATCCTTTTCGGAAGATGGTCGAGACTGATTGTTTTCTGACATTTCACATTCATCATAATAATGAATTAAGCGACAAAACCCTTTCCATATCCAACAGAAATCTCTGCATTTAGCAGAGTCGATAGCACGATTCCGACTATATCATGAGCAAATGTTTATGAATCACTATCAAATAGTGATGATACCAGGTGTTCGCTAAAAAGGTCAGCGTATCCTTCTCCACCGTGGCACCCGTCACAAACACACGCAAAGGCAAGTAATTTGTTCACCTGGGCAAACACAGGAACATATGGTACAAGTCTAAATAGGGAATTGCAAAGGACATCATTCTTGTCACTGATTCGTCATATCTGGAAATGTCTTCTACACGTCTACCATAAAACGTTTTGTAAGCTTTACCAAGGCCTTGAATGTTGTAACCTTGATCAAACAACTTCTGAGCAAGAGTCGTATGACGCTCTTTGAAATCTTGGTAGAAAGAGCATGCTCGGTTGTATCTAAAAAGGTTGTAAAATGTAAACAACAAAGACTTGAACTGCTGGAATGTTGTGCACTTTTACATTTATAATTTATAACTGCAAAATGACATTTAAACAAAACATTGTATTGATCTCCTGTTACCCTTATTCCGAATAACAGTGCCACGTGTTTTGTGAACTTATCCCAACAGATAATATGAAAAGAATAATTGCTATATATTGCTAGTTGTTACGCATTGTTATTTAGTTGTGTTAATGGTAATAACGAGTATACCATTAGAGCTCATAACTATATATGACTGAACGAGAACAGACAAGGTTAAGTTAACATTCCTTGACAAATGACGCGTGTATGTCAAAATGACATTGAACACTAATTTGTTAGCCGTGTTGATATGGGTTAATTATATCCTGACAAAATATCGATTGTCTCTGTCACAGAGAAATACAACACGTATACATTTATCTTAATATCTAACATAATATGAAGATGCGTTTTCGTATTGAGGGGCGGTCGGGTAGCCTAGTGGTTAAAGCGTTCGCTCGTCACGCCGAAGACCCGGGTTCGATTCCCGATATGGGTACAATGTGTGAAGCCCATTTCTGGCGTTCCCCGCCGTGATATTGCTGGAATATTCCTAAAAACTCACTCATTTTCGTATTGACATTCTGATAAAAGTTCTTGCATGGCAGTGACTAAATCGAATCAAATGAATACAACCGTGGACTAAATGAGCGTGAATTTTATAAAGCTTTCAATAACGCAGTACTAAATTTAGATGCATAGAATGTAGAAAATGCAATTACTGCTAACTGATGCTATCTCTGTGACTCAACGCGTTTATGAATATATTGATTCCGGTCCATCAATGCATATAGACACAATACTGACAGATTGGTATTGAGCATTATCATATTTGGGTGGCATTAGGATACAAAGAATGTTATTTGTGCAGCTGCTAGGTTCCTTCAAGTACAGACCTATTATCATTACACACAAAGGATAGACATAAATCATGGCCCGCCTCTGTGGACTCTTGGTGGAGCGTCCGTCCGGAGAGCGAAAGGTCCCCAACCCCCCCCCCCCGCCCGCGTCCTACCAAAAGATGTTAAAATATGGTACTTGTTGTTACCCTGCCTGGCGCTCAGCAAGGGGCTAAATCAAGGACTGGTCGACTTGGAGTCAGTTTACTGTGTCTGAGTGGGGTATTCGTCTGCATGGTATCTCAGTGTGGTAGCACTATACAATCGGCATTCGTCCGGACTAGTACAAGAATACACAAACGTGCATGCACAATCTCATTAAAATCAGATCTTAGTTCCAGCTACCGCTAAACAAAGATCTGAGCATTTGTGACCAACTCGTGTTTTTCCGGGACGGAAAGAGGCGAGTGGGGACGAATGAGATCTCAGGACATGCCATTACGGGTCACGTCAGGCCGACCTTGCGCGAACTTTGACCGACCAATTGATTGACCAGTCAGAAGGGAGCTTTCACGTGCTTAACGGCACTAACTTTAAATTGGCGACTTCGCTTCGAAACATATTTTGACAAATTCTCGATTACAAATTTGAAACCTGAACAAAAAAACATTCTGGAATGGCTTAAAGATAGTCTAGATTGTATGGATTCTGTCGTTTAACCCATAACTATCGTTCAGAATACACCGTGTTAAGTTTTCGCGGTTGCATGATTAGAAATCACATTCCGACTGTCACTTTCATAATCTGGTAAGCGACGCTCTGATTAGTCGGATGAAAGGTCGTTCAGACGTGACCCCTAATGGAATGTCTTCAGATCTTTGTTTTGCGGTAGCGAGAACTGAGGTCTGATTTTAATGAGACTGGTGCATGAACCTCGCTATATAAGTGCAATAATCTTGACGCGACGTTAAACCCCGTTTTACCCCACCTCACCCGTAACTCACGACTGTCAGAAAATGCAAAGGAAACTAAAAGAAAGAGTTCATAATACCAACGGGATTCCTGGTCAGTATCCATAGGTGCCATTGAAAACACGAATTAACATATTATATACATGTCCTTGTTTTGTTGTTGGCTACTACATAATGCATATTCCTGTTGAATACCATAAAAACATAAATGGTTTGTTATCAGTGTCTGAAGTGACGCCCGTATCATTTATATACCCTTACTAATACGTTTAGTTTAGGTTGGTTGGTTGGTTTGTTGTTTTACGCCGCACTCAGCAATATGCCAGCTATATGACGGCGATCTATAAATAATCGAGTCTGGACCAGACAATCCAGTGATTGATATCATGAGCATCTATCCACGCAATTGGGATCGATGACATGCTTCAACCAAGTCAGCGAGGTTTAGTTTAGGCTGCCAAAGCGGCACGTGTTTTCACGTTTTCGCATTTTCTGAAACAAATAGCTGCCGTGGACGTGTATCCCTTTCTGCATGGAGCATTGTTATGTTCGGACGATGTGGTTTGCATTGATTTGGTTTGAACTTGTTTGAATTTTTGTAATTTCATTTTAAAAGTAAAGTTTCTTTTGACCTTCAGTATATATTGTTTCCTTTGTTTCCTAACAGGACAAGCGCAGTTTATATTGTTTCCTTTGTTTCCTAACAGGACAAGCGTCTGGAGGTGTGTTTATGAGGAGTTCGACCACGATCACACTGGCTGGGCCTCAAAGCAGGACGTGGTCAATGGCCTGGAGAACTCCCTTGGTATCCCTGTAAAAGGAACTCTCAAAGAAAAGATTGATGCCATGGATGAAAATGGAGATGGAAAAATCTACTACTCGAATTTCCTCCGCATGCAGTTGCACTTGATCCAGAAACAAGGTTCTATCTCACACGACACCAGCGCTAACTGAGTCAAAACGAGGCTAAATGGGTCAAGACATCAAGACAACGTCTTGACTTTATAAGAAGATTCTCAACGTGTTCTTTAATGTATTTTGAAGCCTAAATGGTAATTATAATGCACTCTGCTATCAAACGACAAGTTCAACGGTGAAAAACGGATGGTGGAGGGAAAGACGTCAGCTTTTAATAGTTCCAAATGATGCATATATAAACCCGGCTGGCGAGAGAAGGTCGCGCGTGTTAAAAGAAGTGAATGCCGAATTCACATGAGTCATAGAGGTGCTAAGACAAACACGTTATAGAGTGCATTTTTGCTCATCAATGTTCCAAGTATTTACCAATATTATTACCTTACCTTATACTGCTGATTATGTGTAATCTATATTTGGTATTTTGATCTTATATTATATGTACTTTTAGAAAGTAAACTTGTAATTGCTCGATTCCCATTCATCAAAATAGTATGACTACAATCAGAAAATACAATGCATTCTAACGCGAGTTAATTGCAATTTATGATGAAGACAAAGGGGGAATGGTTTAATTTTAGCTGATTTTAAAACAAGAAAAGTCATTATTGTGGTTTCATACACAGCTAAGTAACATACTTTTTGCAATTATTTGACGTTTCTATGTTAATACCAGGACATAATGCCCACATTACCCTTCAAATACTCGTACCATCAGAAAACATTATACAAGCTACAGACAGCATCAAGTATTTCACACGAGTGTTTTACAGTCAACATAGATGTACCGAACATTGTCTTTTACTTTAAACCTTCATGCTAGCCTTCCATATTTTGATGGTTTAGTTTATAAATGAAAGTACATACTGGACTCGAATGATGGCATACAATCCATTAAATGTAAATCATGCAATTATATATAATAAATATACACAATATAATAAATATAAGGGTGAAATATAAACATAAACATAGTTTTACTCATTATTATCATATATTTTATACAAACAGGAAGCAATTTTCAATATATCTCCTGACACCTTTATAATAAATTGAAGTAGAAGAGGAAATCTAAATACATTTCCGTTAGAAATATGGCTATCATAACTCCCATTGAGAAGTTACGATACCATAACCATCGCGATATAGAAAGACAAACTTATTCAGTAATAAAATCCATCGATTACAATACAATAACTCCCATTGAGAAGTTCCGATACCATACTCTTCGTGATACAGAAAGACAAACGTATCTATTAATGAAGTCCATCGGTTACAATACAATAACTCCCATTGAGAAGTTACGATGCCATACTCTTCGTGATACAGAAAGACAAACTTATTCAGTAATAAAATCCATCCATTACAATACAATAATGTTTTAAAGGTTATATCCTTCACGATACATGTTCTTACTGACGACTTACATGTGTATCCTGATTCATATACTGCGCGAAAATTGATTTAGACACAGACAAAGTGCTAGGTCAAGACACAACCACTCAAAGAACAAAATACTGATGTACCCGTTTATATGAATCTGTTACGCTGCTGTCTTATTGCTAGCTTCGTCTTTGGAATCTGTGGTGATGTTGCCGTCATATTGTATGTTTGTACATTTTTTTAACCTTTAAGCTTGAATAAACATTTAATCTTTGTGTTTGTTATTCGTGTTTCCATTTGATATGAGCTGGTGAGAGACAATAACTATACACTGCACTTGAGAAGCGCAATGAGTGAGTGAGTGAGTTGGGTTTTACGCCGCTTTTAACAGTATTCCAGTTATATCGCGGCGTGTCAGCTTAATGTCGGAGGAAAGCCCGAAGTGATGCAGGTCTAAGACGTTTACCACTTCGGTGAAACCCACGAGCACGGGTATGGTGCTGACAAACATAGAAACATAATCGTGGCGAACCGGGATTCGAACCCAATATCATAGGTTTCTGGCATGCCCAAGGGACGCAACTCTGCACAGCGAGAGAAGCGCAATGGGGATCAACCATTGGCTATTCTGGGTGGGTTTGGGGTTGGGGGTGGGGGGGTGGGTTTTGGGGAGTCTATGGGTGATACAGGTCTATAACTTGGCACAAGGGTAAAGTTCCCTTTTTTGAATAAGGGACAAATATTTGGGAGGGGGATATTAGATTTCAGTTAAATCTGCAAAACCAGATATTTAAAAAAATATAACTATGTGCCGGAATATTTTTCAAGAAAAACGCCTTGCAACAATGTATTTTTTTCTTCATTAGTCTGCAGCATTATTATTAAATCATCTTGACCCGAGAAATGGGATTCACATAATGTGCCCATGTAGAGAAGAGAGTCCGGGCCTTACGAGCGAACCACCAGACTGCCCTCTCTTGTAGAAGGAGACCAGCCCTCTTTCACCATGGCCGACTTGCACAAAGCGATCTTAGCGCTAAGACTATTGTAATCCTATGTTAGAGTATGGGAGTTAAGACCATCTTAGCACTAAAATCGCTTTGTGCAAGTGGACCCTGAAAGATCGGTAAGAAACAAGCAGGATGCACAGCTGAGTGTTCTTTTGCGCTATTGCGTCTGGTGTCTGACAGCATTTTACAGGTGCTCGCCCGCGACGACTTCGTCCCACATTTGGTGGTCATGTTGTGAAAAAACAGAATCAATGTTCAAACCCTACTCGCTCGCACCGAAACACACTGCGGCCTTGTAAAACCCACCATGAAGTGATGTTCAAATGATTTTCATAGCGCTTCTTTAACCACGATACCATTGGTGTCTCGTACCATTTTGTCTGACCATGTGCCAACAGAATGAGGGGTGGGTGGGGTTTAACGTCGCTTAGAACAGGTCACCAGAATGAGTGAGTGAGTGAATGAGTTGGGTTTTGACGCAGTTGTGAACAGTTCACCAGAATGAGTGAGTGAGTTGGGTTTAACGCCGCTTTGAACAGCTGACCGGAGTGAGTGAGTGAGTTAGGTTTAACGCCGCTTTGAACAGCTCACCAGAGAATGGGGAAGCTGGAATAGGTCATATCTATTCACCTTTTCCATTTAGGCAAATTAATCAAAACAATTAAATACAATAAAATTGATCTTTCTTGAGTATGATAATGATGCATATCAATAATATACATGTCACTGAAACATCTTAATATACCAATTATAATGAGAGGGCGTGGTTTGATAGACTTGTATTGTGTACTTTTGCACACATTTATTTATCTGATGATCCCCTTGTGACTGTCAATTTCCTACTTTAAACTGTAACACAAGTCGGGTCAATGACAGACACCATATACTGGTAATCAGGGTTCAAATGTCTTGGCGTTCATTTTGATAAAAGATTAAAATGGTCACAACATATAACACATTTGTACACATTGTCAGGTGTAATAAGATCATAAATCTATTAAAGTGTATTTCAAAAACTAAATTAGCTACATATATGTTATTACTTTTCAAGGCCCTGATCTTATCCAGACTTAGTATGGTTGCCTGTTCTTGTGTCTATGTCTAAATGTCAACTTAATAAGCTTGACCGCATTCAGTCCACAGCTTTGACAAAATGCAGCAACTCCAATATCAACTCTTCGAGTTTAGTGTTCAGAGGTGAATCTTCACCTTCGTAGACATCAGGTATCTAAGCAAAACTTCTTAAAATGAAGACTACCGTATTCGACGTAATAAGCGCCCAGGACGCTCTTAAAATTAGAAATAGTGGGACTCTTTCACAGCCCGAAATGTTTATGTACGACAGATATATTTTTCCAGAGTTTAATTGTCATCATTTTGCTCGTCACGCCGAAGACCCGGGTTCGAATCCCGACATGGGTACAATGTGTGAAGCCGATTTCTGGTGTCCCCCGCCGTGATATTGCTGGCATATTGCTAAAAGCGGCGTAAAACCAAACTCACTCACTCACTCACGTATCATTTTGCTCCGCCTGTCACATCCCTTATCAAATCACAACAATATGGACCAAAACATAAAAAAGCAATAAATCAAGACTTTCTATCTTAACGTTATTATACTTTCACACCCATATACTGATGCATCATCAGAGTGATTACTGTTCGTACTGCTGGTTTCTCCATCTCTAAGATGTTTAGATTCCATGATTAACGTTTAGTTTTTTGCAGATAAATTTTTATCCATTTTGCAAGCGCTGAGGCGGGTAGATGAATGCGACCACAAAGCAGTTATCTTTACAGATGCCATTCGCAGCAAGATAAGAAGCAATAAAAGCTGGTGCAAATGAATCCGACCGCCTCCGTGGTCTAGTGGTAGAGCAGCCGCCCAGAGAGCGGAAGGTCCGGGGTTCGATTCCCGGCCGCGTCATACCAGAAAGACGTTAAAAGATGGTACTTGTTGTTACCCTGTCTGGCGCTCGGCATTAAGGGGCTAAAACAAGGACTGGTAGGCTCGGAGTCAGTATACTGTGTCTGAGTGGGAAATTCATGTTAAACTGAGGCATGATATCTCAGTGAGCAGTGATATTGTCTGGGTTCCAGTACATGTTGGATTACATGGGAATGAGATCATAGATCATTTGGAGAAAATTGGATTTTAGATTGGTTGGTTGGTTTGTTGTTTAATGCCGCACTCAGCAATGTTCCAGCTATATAATGGTGGTCTGTAAACAATCCACAATCCCGACAATCCAGTGATTGACATCATGAGCTGACTTGGATGATGCATGTCATCGACCCCAAATGCGTGGATCGATGCTCATGATATCAATCACTGGATTGTCTGGTCCAGACTCGATTATTTACAGACCGCCGTCATATAGCTGGAATATTGCTGAGTGTGGCGTTAAACAACAAACCAAACCAAACTTGAAAATGTGAAAAGAGTTTTGGCACCTGGATGAGAGACAATTTAACATCAATTGGTTAAATTAAGTTGATGAAAACACTTGCATTGTCAGCATACTGACATTGCCGAATCCGCCAGATAGTTTCATAAAAACGCGAAATTTTCTATAACTTCCTCTGGAACGACAAACCTGATAATATAAATACAGCCAAAATATCCTACTTTCGAATCCACATTTTTTAAAGAAGGAGCTCGTATCAATATGCATTATCATGTCGATAACCCATTTTGGAGAGACGTTTTAAATACTTGGGCAAAGTTTTACACTAAGCATGAACTATCTAATGTGGATGATCTTGATGAAATAATTATGGAGCCTCTGTGGCGTAATACTCACTTTAAAGATCCCGACTTTGTGATAAAAAGTTTGGTGAATAAGAAGATAAATCAAATTAAAGACATATGTAACGAAAATGGTTTAACGAATTTCCAGGAGTTGAAGGATAACTTTTAAGGGTACTTTTTTAGATTATAACAATTTTTTGATGAACATCCCTCCATAACGGAGGACAAAATAACAAACGCCCACACTTTGAACCTCTACAATTTAGGTGTTCCAAGAGCATGTCTGGCACTATCATTAACATCAAATCAAAGTAAAGGAGGTAGACAATTTTATGACATCTTTATTAAAACTGGTAATGTTCCCCATGTATGCTGTAAATGACAAAGACAACTAACAGAGCCTTTTCTCGAAGGATATCCTTAATCAATATTGAAAATGTACAAGAAAAACAAATTAATAGAATTCCAGTATAAATTTTACATTATTATTATGATATTATACATCAATATACCACAGGTATCCAGGTACTAGTATCTGCTCAAATGCGGTTTTATTTGTTCCCCGACCAGTGGATCCGTTTGCATTCCAGTTATCATTCTCAACTCCATCGGGAGTATACAATCCAAGCTGCCAAGGGGCGCTGGAAGATGTTTACATCCACCTCACCTACCCATACCCTGCTGGGTGAACAGAGGCACATTTGAACTGAGTCACTTGCCGAGTGTGACACCATAAGTTTTGACACTTGTGTTTCGGGTGTACACTTTTTAAAAAAAGAAACGCACAGATATTATGTAGTTATATAAAATCCGGTATACAAATTGGATATATGTTATTAGAAAATGTTGGTGGCCTGATATTCGATAAACGTTGCGTCAAAACGCAGCCATTGTCGATTTGCAGTGTCTTAAACGGCATTGTTTCACACTTGTCAAAAATATCATGGCGGAAAACAGAAAAGCAAAATGCACGTGCAAGTTATGGCATTTGTTACTCGTGGTAGTGGCTATAAAAAGGCAAGCATAAGCCAATAATGTGTCTTTCAATTGTCAACATTGTTCAAGTCTGAAAATGTCGAGACTCAGCGCTGCCGATCTTAACATCGCCATAGGACGTATCCAAAGAGGGGAATCGCAGTAGTCTGTTGCACGCCACTTCAACGTCCACCACAGCATCATTTGCCGCTTTGTGACCGATACACACAATTCAATTTCACTGCGGACCGTCCGAGAACCGGCCGACCAAAAGTTACCACCCCTGCACAGGATCGCTACATTCGACTGTTCCACCGACGTCATCGCAATGCCTCAGCTACGGAGACTGCAGGACGCATCCCTGGTTTGAGGACCAGACTATCTGGAACCATCTTCGCGAGGCTGGAATAGATCCATCAAAAGCGACGCTCGTGTTGGTACCATACCTTACAGCCTTGGAATTTGAGAAACTGGAGACGAGTGTGGTTTAGCGATGAATCACGATTTCCTCGTCACCGGCGAGATTGAAGACAACGTGTTTATCGTCGTCGAAATGAGCGTTTCCCCCCCACATTGTGTACGTGAATTCGACAATTTCGGTGGCGGTAGTATCATGGGGGGCCATGTCCTACACCACGCGTACGAGATCTGACTTGGTTGTGGTTCAGGGAAATTTTACAGCAAATCGCTACATGAATCAAATTCTTCAACCTTACCTTCTTCCAATCATTGATCGCCAGACGGAGCTGTTTCAACAGGACAACGCTCCACCACACACAGCTCGTGTCACGATAGAGTACCTTCATAATGCCAACATCAACGGCTTGCCCTGGGACGAACTCGATCGACGTGTACGTCAAACGTCAGAACACGCCGCAGACACTCCCACAACTGGCCAACGCTTTACATGCAGAATGGCGCAGAATTCCGCAGGACAGAATTCGTACACTTATCCAGTCAGTGCCGAGGAGATGCAGAACCTTGTGGCCTTATGTGACATGACAATGAACAGTTTTCAATGCCTTTGTACAACGACAGCATGTGACTATCGAGCTAAAAAATTCATATCTATGGTATTAAATTAAATATAGACTTTATTAGGAATGATAAATTTACTAAAAATCTACCTGTGCGTTTCTTGTTTTGACGAGTGTATGTACCCATTCATATTTCCACCATCTGGTCATCTATCATCGGACGAGTGGGTTCTTTTGAGTGCACAGGTTGTATGTGCTGTATGGGTAGTGCCAACACTGTAAAGTTGGTTGGTTTGTTGTTTAACGCCGCACTCAGCAATATTCCATCTATATGACGACGGTCTGTAAATAATCGAGTCCGGACCAGACAATCCAGTGATTGACATCATAAGCATCGATCCATCATAGGAATCGATGACATGCATCAACCAAGTCAGCGAGCCTGACAACCCGATCCCGTTAGTCGCCTCTCACGACAAGCATAGTCGCCTTTCACGGCAAGCATGGGTTGCTGAAGACCTATTCTACCCCTGATCTTCATGGGTCCTCTGCGCAGGGAATACCTCGCTTGCGACAACCGGGTGACACAATCAGTCGTTGGTATGAGTGGCTGTCAGACCTATAATGACTCAATGGAACAGTACAACTATTGAAAACAGTGGATTGACATAGAGAAGAAAATGGCAAAATGGAAATATTTTTTATTACAATCTCATGAAGTTTTTCATGTAAATAATCCTATCTTTATATATCAATTGAAAGCTCGTTAATCCGTTGGATTCTATTCTCGTTGATATCGTTGCTGGATATTCTCATTTAACAGTATTGTAAGAGGGTTTCTGGTATATAGAAAATTGATATATGCCAACATGGATAAAGCATCAATGTTTGATGGTGGCTAAAAATAAAACAAACAAGAGATGGTGATGTATTTGATGCTAGTATCATGGTTGTGCTTTGGACCTTAAGTTTGCAGTGTATCGGCAACTGTTTTCAGTCAAGTAACATTGTGTAAACATTTGTAATTTGGGGGTCAGTCACTCCAATTTACAAGTATATTCTGCCTTAAAGATGAATCGCCAATAATTTAAAAAATCAACCAACAAATGTTGACCTGCATTTCGCTGACGTAACAAGTATATGTCAAACAACAGCAATTCACTCAACAGAACTGTGCGTCACTCAATCGGCTTGGGAGAATGACACATGCCCTTGGTCCACCAAGAAAATACGTCTTCATAAACGTTTCTATATTTCTCCGGTTCTAGGAGCTTCATGCAAACTTCACAAGTGGGATTTGGTTTCTCCACAACAAAATAATATTTTCTCCATTCTAAATATTCCAGATATGCAGTCATATTTTTATCGAGGTAATTAAGATATTTGCCAAGCTCAGCCACGGTGCTGAAGTCATCAGCGTTTATAAACGACTTGGGCGGCATGTATTTAGTATAATTGACAAATCCCCTTACAACTGGCACCACATCTGCCACCATGATCTTCCGGAACAGCTTCTCCGTCACATAGTCCAAGCACAGCGTGTTCTCAAATGACAAATAAAACTTATAATCGTTAGTCAACATTTGTAAGCACTCAAAACTGCCTTCATTTCCACAAGGGAGACCACACATGCCAAACGTATCCACGCCGATATGTTGTTTCAGGAGTCTCACATAATCCTCTCTTTTACTGTCGGTTGCACAATGGCTCACAATCCATGCTACCTTCTTGTTTTTCTTCTCTGCGAGAGAAGTGTAGTCCGTTGTAAGAAAATCCCCCCGCCTATTAACACGGCCATAGGGATAAAAGATGTCCGAATCCGATCTGTAGGTCATGGTCCAGTTAATCTGACCATGCCATTCGGGTTTCTCGAATGCCTGGGACAACGAATAAGATGGACTCTCCAGAGAGAGGAAAATCCAAACCTGGCCATGAGTTCGCACGGGTATGGTCCTGAAGTACCCAACAGCATAGAAAATGATGGCGTCGGCCGTTTGAATTTGGGACGTGTCGGCCGTCAAGGTACATTCAACGGGACAGTCTGTTAATCCCACGTCTCCCATTCTGATCCAGTCCCAACCGGGGTTATTTACCACCACGATTCGCTTCCGTCCCAACTTTGGTTTGGTCGGAGATTTCAGCACTACTTTGTCGCCATTTTGGCCAGTTGCCATCCTTGTTACTGGTTGTACATTAGGGTTGATATTATTTATTATTTTCCCTGAGGGATGAGGTGGGAGGACACTTAATGTCCACGCCAATGGGTCTTCATTCGTTATTTTGTAAACATCCACATTGTCCAGAAACTGGCGTAGTCTCTCCCATCTCGGTGTTACTGGTGTTACTCTTGGTAGATTCTGCGCAATACCGGATTTGTACACCCGGATTGGTACATCGACGTGGAAGGAGATCAGTGTCAATAGCGTCAGAGCCAAAAGGATCCATAATACAGTGCGTCGCCGAAGAAACTTCCGATTACTGGAAATACAAAGTTCACATATTCGTTAGGATGAGGGGGGAAACAAGCATAAGAAATACGGAGGAAGACTTAACAAGCAAAACGTGCTGCTGGAATGTTACCTACTACTGACTAAGCCAGTGATGGAGTCGCATAGAAACACTCAGGCCGTCCTTACACGTCGTCTTCCAGTCATCCTAAAGGATGCAAGGTCCAAACTCAAATGTGACCTACATGCATTTCTGCATGCGACACCAGTAGAATATGTATCTGTAATATTAAATTGTAGTTAAAAGTATCCCGAGAATCCACGACATGGTGAGGACCGACCGACTGGCGAACGACTGATCGTAGCTGGTTCAGTGGGAACTTCCCAGGAGAGAGTACATTCCATTATCAGAAATACTGGGAATTGAAGAAAGTATCAGCTCTTTGGGTTCCAAAGTTTCTGACATCTGCTAAAAAACGCATCAGGCACAACATGTTTTGTGATAATCTAGCTCTGTTTGAGGCTGAACCAGAAAGATTCTTGCAACGATTAGTTACTGTGCATGAACCCTGGGTTCACCACTTCCACTCTAACAGGCTGCAAATACTGAATCACTGCACGTTTCTCAAGGCGTCACAGGCCCTTGTTTAACTGACTCGCGTTGTAGTGGCTATAACTCTATGACACCTTGTAGTGGCTATGACACCATCGAATCTCCACAACAATGATATTACAATTAGGTTGTACCTTCTATGTGAGACTCTTATCAATCAATCCCCGTATGACCTCGGTCTGTAAATAATCGAGTTTGGACAAGACAATCCAGTGATTGGTATTATGAGCAAAATCTGCAGCCGTTGGGATACGATGACACGCAATCAACCAAATGACCGAGCCTGACCACAGATCTATTGAGCCGCCCCTTACGATAAGCATAGGTTACTGGGACCAATTCTATTCAGAAAGTATTTCCATTGTGAGGTTTACCGTTTTAATAAAACATTGCACGAAAATTGGTGAAATCAGTAGTCCTAAATATTATTATAAATAAGAACTCGGAGCCCAAATGAACAGAGTTATAAAATAGGATATTTCGTTATTTCGAAATGAGAGAAGGCGAAAACGTTAACTTGTCGCACGTCTGGTCTTTAAACGTTATGCATAAAGGATCCTGAGGTTGTAGTCTGTATATCCTGTCTCGTGCAGGGCAGTGTTTTATATAAGTGAGTGAGTATGGTTTTACGCCGCTTTTAGCAATATTCCAGCAACATCACTGCGGGGTCACCAGAAATGGGCTTCACACATTGTACCCATGTCGGGAATCGAACCAGGGTCTTCGGCGTGACGAGCGAACGCTTTAACCACTAGGCTACCCGACCGCCCCTTGTTTTATATAAATGTTTGGTTGGCATTCTAGAAGTTGGTGAGTAAATAAGAAAACATTCAACTATATGGATAACAACTTCTGGTTTATTACATTGAGCGACGTTTTACAAAGTCCAAATCCTCTCAATAAAACATCAGGACTTGACCAAAAATGAAAACTCTCGGAAGCCTTAGAAATCCGACGTCACAAATCTTGGATGAACAGAGATCAAGGGTACTACATCCCGTCTGTCTAATCAAGACTTTGTTTAGTCCTCAATCAGCTTGTTCAACTATTTTAAGTAGTAACTAATCAGCTTGTTCAACTAGTTAAAGTAGTAACCAATCAGCTTGTTCAACTTTTTTTATGATTTTCATCTTTACTGTATACTAGTATATGGCTTCATTACCTGTGTGGGGGCACGGGTGGCCCATTCGTCTGGGCACGCCAGAAACCTATGATTGTGGGTTCGAATCCCGGTTCGCCCCAATTATGTTTCTAGGTTTGTCAGCATCAGATCCGTGCTCGTGGGTTTCACCGAAGTGGTAAACGTCTGAGACATGCATCACTTCGGGCTTTCCTCACACATTAAGCTGACATGCCCTGAATACTGTTAAAAACGGCGTTAAACCCAACTCACTCACTCATTACCTGTGTACTGTTTGTTATTCTTACTGTTCTGGCTTCATCCAATCATCTGTGTGCTACTTGTTATCTATTACCTGTTATTAATGTTAATCTGCTGCCTATCACAGCACATCATGTATATAACCTCTCATTAATTGGTCGTAGTCACTCCAGCTTGATAACCGTATACAAATCTACACGAAACGTCGCTAAATTCAGTAAACAAGAACTTGTTATCCGTAACGCTGTATGTTTTCTATTTAGTTTGTTATACAACTAAGATGAAATACTTTAATACGATCTATAGTGACAAATGGCATTGGGCATGACAGGTTATATAACCCTTATTGCAACTCTAAATATGCATGTGGTTATAAACCATTTGGTGGCTCGGAATTCTACCTTTAAGGTATAACTTTTTCAATATATATATATAATGATAAAACTATCAATCAGTCATGGATCTATGACGTCACATGTGATGCGTTCATGAGCATCGGTTGACACAACATATCCGTATGTTCGATTATGTATCGAACCCATCTAATATCTTATGAATATTAGTAAGGCTTCATATATTAATCAACATTTATGATATTAGCGTTTCTTTTGGCGGTGGGTATATTTGTCAAACAGTTTGTAGTTTTCCGACCTCGTAGTAAATATTATGAGGTGATGTCTTCTTTTGAACCAAGTACAAGTAGAACTCTTGCAATTAACGTATACCCTCTCTCCCCAATATGACATGTTTTCAACCCATATCTATAATGGGCCGATGGCCTCCCCACATTTCTTGATATTTATGAATAGTGATTTGGAAGGAAATTGTCTTCATGCGTCTATAGCCCCTTGTTCACAAATTTGATAGGCCAATATTTGCAACTATGTGCCATTCGTAATACTATATGGGTCATTGATAATTGCAATTGACCATTAATACAACATTACTTAAAAACAATTGCAGCTGGATAAAATATCTTGTCTTTTATAATTTTATGTTGAACTTCAAAAATAACAAGTAATTTCATCAACAAATATCGCTGTGCCACTTACAAACGAAACTAGCGTCGTCCCTCGAAATAAGGCCCTTCATTGCACCACGGATTTGCTTAAACCACGGGTTAATCAATAGCTCCCATAATGTTCAGTATGTTACCCACAAACACATATCACCATGTCAAATCCGTACTGAATTACGAAATTCGGCCTTGTCTGCGAGTTGGTTAGAAGACCTATAGAATACAGTAAAGTACGGTTATAACGAACTCAAAGGGACTACTAATTTTAGTTCGTTATAACCGTAGTTCGTTATAAGTACATATACAGCATGACTACAGCAAGTAGTCGGGACCAAAAAGTAAGTTCGTTATATCCGTCAGTTCGTTACAAGCGTGTTCGTTATAACCGTAGTTTACTGTATTAGTAACATGGCCCTGGGCAGAATACACCAACTCGCCGCTTATTCCAGCAACCGCTATCAGATTACCGCTATTGCCTTGACACAAACCTCTTCTCAGAGAATGGATACATATATCAATTGATAAATGTCATACTTCCACTCGAAAAAAGTCATATTTGTTACAGTTTGACTAGTATATGCTAACATTATGTTTTCGCAACCGAAATAGCAAAACAGCGGGAAGTCCGGCGCGAAGTACCAAGCTCCGGCGCGAGCTGATATTAACAATGCATGGTACACGGCTCTTCAAACTAGTATTGTATCAATTGCTTGAACGTAGTAAATACATGCTGACGGGGATGTTAGCAAATGTCGAGCCCTGAACAAGGATATATATGTTTACCTGAATATTTTTCTAGTCAAAGGTTGACCTAATTGCTTTAAATATGAACAGTGTTATGGGTACCCTGCTATAATACAAAAGTATGTACATATTTGTTTTAGCGTTTGCAAATATTTCAAAATAATTAATAGTTAATTTCACGTCGTACAGTTAGGTCTCGCCGTAGCTGAGGTCGACAATAGGCGTCCTCAAATTAAACGATGAAGGTTCTAAGCCGGCTGGCGACACACATGTTGCCACAATATGTTGGTTCG
Source organism: Haliotis cracherodii (assembly GCF_022045235.1). Lineage (NCBI taxonomy): Eukaryota > Metazoa > Mollusca > Gastropoda > Lepetellida > Haliotidae > Haliotis > Haliotis cracherodii. The sequence goes on from NW_027266264.1 coordinate 14,081,399, forward strand.
AGATATTATATCATTGACAAACAACTGTCCATTCCGGAAAAATAAATGGAGCGTTTAAACAATAGACAGACGTCACAGATGTGTTTTACAACAGCGAACCGTCATACTGTTCCATACATAAAACGTATCCGTGGCCAACTCGTGACATCATGCAGGTTACGACAAGAGGCGAGTAGTGGCGAATATAAGAACTCGTCCAAACAATATTCAATGTGACCCGTGAAGATCCGGGTTAGAATAAGTCAGCACTTTTCCAGCGTTATGAAAGTTATAAAAGTTAGGACCAGACATTCCAGTGATTGACATAACGAGATTCGATCTCCGAAACTGGGAAACGATAACATACGTCAATCAATTGCAAGTCAGCGAACCTGACCACCCGATCCCGTTAGTCGCCTCTTACGACAAGCAGGATCAATAAGGATCCGACTCTTCACGGGTAATATTTGATAATGACTTAGGTCACTGTGACCATTATCAGACCTTGTCTGAAATGTTTCTCATTAAACCGACCCCAACTGAAAATGTCCCTTATCAAGGTCGCTCTTACCTGCTCCGCGAGATAACCTATCCAGAGCTCTGTTTACCCTCAGTCACACTGACATATACATGTATGTGAGGGTGCCAACCACCCTCCCCAGAATCCCGAACACCACCTAGTTTTCCCAGAGTCTCATTTGCACATACCTGAAACCCGTCTACCACTTAACACAAATCTCAAAAGCACATGCCAGAATTCACACTCGAAAGGTAGAATGATCTCGACCAAAGACAAAACCCTAGAGGTCATGTTCCTCTCCACCTTAAACGGGGGAGATTTGAAGTTATTTTACTGAAACATTTAAAAACACAAAAGTTGGATATGTCTACCGAATACCCTTGAAATAGACCCCCGAATACCGCCTACTAAACGGGGGTAGGAAGCCCCCTATGTCGCAAGGAACGATGAAGTTTTCAAAAAGGCCCTTTTGGTAGGCGGTAATCGGGGAATATAAATAAACAAATCGTATGTGGTACGCACATTCAACATTTAAAAATACATAAATTTGCTTTTAAGATTTGGGTTAAGTTGTATCAGGGGCGTGCAAATGAAAAATTTGATTGTATTCTGGATTCAGGGGAGTCGGGTTGGTACCCTCATTTATTGGAATATATTGGTTTAATGGGCGGGGTTGGGGCGGGTGGTGATTGGTGCGTGTGTGTAGGACTCGCACCCGGGTTTTGACAACTAGTGTTTCCGTGTTTGTCAATTTCCTGTTTTAAACTGCAACACAAGCCGGGTCAATGATATACACACAGACATAAGGTCTTCCAAAGCAGAGCTGGGGGAGAAATCTCCCGACCCACACACCACCACCCTTCAAGTCACTGTAATGTAATACGTCTGACACCGCATACATTCTACAATGGCGGCAATAACGCGGTTCAGTAAGAGCCATTATACACAGACAGTTCTTTATAAAAATATATACTGTATTTCAATTTCACAAAACCAGTACCTACCATTGGGTCATTTCACCGAGTGTCTGACACTGGACAGTAGAGCTAGGCGTTGTCTGTTGGGCTGTGGGCAAGAGGCTGCACTGACTGTCTCAGGCTACATTACGGGTGTGCTTGGTAAACAACACCTGCCCGCTTTGAACGCACCCCTGTCCTTGGGGAGATATCACGTCCAGCTGTCAAACGCAGGGCTGTGAGCGTGTCGAGATAGTGGGCACCCAACTCGTCTTCCTGGTCCTGGTGTAGACCAGCTGTTTCCGGATATTTATGAACTGCAGTCAACGTATCACATGGCGAGGAAGTAACACCAGAATGTGTGCAGTACTGTACTTCCGATATACATAAACGGACCAGTCAAGAATGTCGAGTTTGACATTGAACCGCCTCAACGACTAAAATGCGGCACAAAATTAGCCAGACCACACCGAACATGAACTTTACACACATAGTAGCCATTGTGTCAACCTGTTCCGTTATTAGTTGCCGTCTACAAGGTGAGGTGAAATGGGGTTTAACGTCGCGTCCAAGATTATTGCACTTATATAGCAACGTGCATGTACGTGTGTGTGTTTGTGTGGCTGCTTGTACTAGCCCGGACTGATGCCGATTTATAGTGCTAGCACACTGAGATACCATGCCGCAGTTTAACATGAATACCTAACTCAGACACAGTATACTGACTCCGAGCCGACCAGTCCTTGTTTTAGCCCCTTAATGCCGAGCGCCAGACAGGGTAACAACAAGTACCATCTTTTAACGTCTTTTGGTATGACGCGGTCGGGGATCGAACCCCGGACCTTCCGCTCTCCGGGCGGACGCTCTACCACTAGACCACAGAGGCGGTCTTGCCGTCTACAAACACGGTGCATTGGGATCCTTGGATCCTGGGCTTTCTCGGGATGGTATTTGGGATTGCCATGGTAGGCCGAACTCAAACGTGACCTCTTTTCTAAAGCACACAGTTCTCGATTCACGGGCACTATCCGCGCTGTCAAGATATCTCATAATGTTGTGCCGCATTAAGAGAGTTTGGCTAAGCGCTACTTTGAACATTATTTTCAGTTGGATCGCTGCATGGGAGGAAAACCTAACGTGATGCAGGTCCTAGACGTTTACCACTGTTGTGAAACACATGCACTAACATTCGAACCGCGATCATACGTTTTAGCAAGCCTAAGGACGCAAACTGCACAGGTAATTGCGACGCCATGGATAACTGGGCCACTCGTATTCCCAGGCCCTTGTACTGAATTCAGAATCGGGCACTGTGTAGATTTTCAAAGGAGGGCAGTGGACCGCATCGACGCTTTGAAAGACACCTGAAAACCAGCCCAATGTTTAGATTTCTTATCGATATTTGTAGATCTATTGAGGGTCCACACGCATGTCTACAGATTGTACCACTGGTGATAGTCAGCACAAGTATCCAAGTGAATGAATTCAGATGATTCACAAAGCACATGCACAGTGATTTCGGTAATCTAAGGCGAAGCAGGACAAGTTTAAGATATTCTCCGTTTTTATACATTGTAGTTGACGAGAAATACATTTATACACTATTTTGCCATCCCACACTCACGCCTTATTTTACAAACATACACTTACACCCTATGATACAAATATACACTTACACCCTATATTTATGAACATACACTGCACCTTATTTTACAAACATACACTTACACCATATGATACAAACATTCACATACGTCCTATTTTACAAACACACACTTACACCCTACGATACAAACATTCACATACGTCCTATTTTACAAACACACACTTACACCCTATGATACAAACATTCACATACGTCCTATTTCACAAACATACACTTACACCCTACGATACAAACATACACATCCGTCCTATTTTACAAACATACACTTACACCCTATGATACAAACATTCACATACGTCCTATTTCACAAACATACACTTACACCCTACGATACAAACATACACATCCGTCCTATTTCACAAACACACACTTACACCCTACGATACAAACATTCACATATGTCCTATTTTACAAACATACACTTACACCCTACGATACAAACATACACATCCGTCCTATTTTACAAACACACACTTACACCCTATGATACAAACATTCACATACACGTTATGATACAAACATTCACATACGTCCTATTTTACAAACACACACTTACACCCTATGATACAAACATTCACATACGTCCTATTTCACAAACATACACTTACACCCTACGATACAAACATACACTTACACGTTATTTTACAAACATACACTTACACCCTACGATACAAACATACACTTACACGTTATTTTACAAACATACACTTACACCCTATTTTAGCTGGAGTCAACCCTCAAGACCATCTTGAAAAGGGCAGATGACTGAGCGCTCTTGAGCATGGACTATCTGGATGCCCTACATAGATCTGTCATTCATTATTATATCATGAACACAATTACATTACAAATATAATAACATTTCCTTCTATTAACATTGCAAAAGTAAGTGGCGCAATATCGAGTTTCCCATGAAGAGTATTGAGGAAATACATGTGCACATGCAGAGTATCGTGTTTTGAGCTAACAAGTCGTGCATGGCAAGAGAATACTGACATCAATGGGTCAGGTTATATACTGTATTGGACCAATCACACAGATTCACTTTTCATCATGTGTATCGCCCGTGGGTATTCCCAGGTAGAGAATAAACCTCAATGAACCCATTCTTGTCATAAAAGGCGAATAAAATGAGGAAAATACATGGCTAAATGTGCGATTTGCATGATAGTATCCACACATGGTTGAGACAAGGCGCCCTGTACACTATCAGTGGAACGATAACACAAAACAACTACAACCAAGATGCCATCTACCCGAGGCAAGACTGTAAAATTCTAGTTTCCTTTTAGATTCAGTTAACTCCCTTGCCCTAGGGAGGATGCCAAGATGCAGACCAATGGCGGATCGACTGGTTTGATGATTAATGGGGCCAACGATTGGAGTGTGTGTGTGTGTGTGTGTGTGTGTGTGTGTGTGTGTGTGTGTGTGTGTGTGTGTGTGTGTGTGTGTGTGTGTGTGTGTGTGTGTGTGTGTGTGTGTGTGTGTGTGTGTGTGTGTGTGTGTGTGTGTGTGTGTGTGTGTGTGTGTGTGTGTGTGTGTGTGTGTGTGTGTGTGTGTGTGTGTGTGTGTGTGTGTGTGTGTGTGTGTGTGTGTGTGTGTGTGTGTGTGTGTGTGTGTGTGTGTGTGTGTGGGGGGATAGGATCGCGTGTTATACTAAATTAAATGAATTCACATGTATATCTGAATATCAATAATACAAAGGTGTTTATTCATGTCAGTAAGGTCAATATGATAAACACACACACGCACGCACGCACGCACGCACGCACGCACGCACGCACGCACACGCAATGCGGCTCCTCTTCCTACATTTAATCGTTCAGTGATCAGTAATGACCTGAACAGTTCATATGACACACCAGGAAGAGCTGTCAATTATTCATATATGAAGCATTTGATTGGGCATACTTTTCTGTTGAATGTGTGACTCAGATATGGAAACAAAATCATAGTCAGGCAATAATACGCTGTTAACATGCACAGTACAACAGTGCTTTAGATCGCATTTAAATGAAAATATCATGCAATAATAGCTATTAAAGTTAAAATGAATTCTCACAACAAAAACATAGTTCCAACAAGCTTCTTTACCTTCACAGGGCCAATGTCCCTACTAATTCTACTCCAGTCGCCACGTCAGATATGACTTTTACCTAACCCCTTTGTAGTTTCAAATGTTATATTTGGGATAACACTTTCTTGGTAAAGTACAGATTCTCGGACTTTTGGGGGTTGCGTCCCGTCAGAGTGAGGCACCTAATTGTCAGCATGCAAAGTCAGCGATCTAACCCACTCAGCCACCGAGGCTTCCACAAAAATGAAAGTCCGACAACTGGTAGTCTAGATCACGTACTTTGTGTACCCCTCTGACAAGTGTAAATTGACACGGCTCCCTTGGCCGAAAGCTGTGAACTCACAATGCCATTTAGAAAGTGGTCAAATGTAACAAATGTTACATTTGGGATAACACTTTCTTAGTATAAAGTACAGATTCTCGTACTTTGTAGTTTTAAATAAAATGGTGGACGCCCAATGAACCACTGGTTTGTTTAACGAACACTCACAGGTCGATTTACCGGTGATTGTTTGTTTGTTTGTTTGTTGTTTAACGCCGCATCAAAGGCAATAGCCGCTAGAATACACTATAGGGCAAGTTGTCAACTGAAGGATATCAGATTGTCGATATAACTAAAGCTTAGGTTAACCTGTTATTTGATTTGGCTAATCGGACCATTTCCGAACACAGTTGTTCCAGCTATATGACGACGGTCTGTAAATAATCGAGTCTCGACCAGACAATTCGGTGATTGACATCATGGGCATCGACCCACGCAATGGTAATACGATGACATGTATCAACCAAGTCAGCGGACCTGACCAAACGATCCCATTAGTCTCCTCTTACCACTAGCACGGTCACCTTTAACGGCAAACATGGGTTGCAGAAGACCTATTCTACCTCGGATCTTCACGAGTGTTACCGGTGATAGCCCTGTATCGGACATACACCACTAAGTTCATACACCCTTAATTTACGTCATCCGGAAAACATAAATGTCTGCTTCCAAAACGTTCAAGACCTGGTTTAATAGGTCTAGACGATGTACTGTGAATATAATTATATAAATATATATAAATCTCAATTCCGTCAGGACTGGAAATCCACTGCCGAATCAAGCTCCAGAGGGTCGTATTACCAGTACTTGAAGAATCAACCTTCATTTGAGAAATATCTATTGCTCTCAAAATCAAAATCAATATTTCTCCCTATATTAAAATTCAGAACTTCTAACCATAGATTACCCGTTGAAACTGGTCGATGGTTGAACATTCCCAGGGAAGACCGCCACTGTCCACTCTGTGATTCAATCGCTGTGGGAGATGAATTTCACTATTTATTCCGATGTGAAGCTTTTCACCAACGGCGATATGAACTCTTAAATAAGCATTATCTTCAGTTTCCAAACATGTCCCAATTTAAAAAAACTATGACCACAAACAGTGTAAGAGATCTAAAAGGCCTATCTAAATTCCTTAAGAATGTGTACAATACAATTGGTAAATTGTATTAGTAGCCGCGAATCCTATTCTTGTTAAATGCTGTCATTTTTTATATAATTAAAATTGTATATAATTGTATCTCATGTACCACCGTGGGTGGTTTTTCTGAGAATAAATGAGTTTGAGTTTGAGACGTGTGAAACACGGTCTCTGCGTTGTAATGACAGTCATTAACTGCTAGATACACATGCCCGTACCCAACTGAAAATATATATATGCGCGCACGCACGCACGCAAGCAAGTAAGCAAGCACGCACGCACGCACGCAAGCAAGCAAGCACACACGCACGCACGCGCGCGATTAGGATCGATGACATGCATCAACCAAGTCAGCGAGCCTGACCACCCGATCCCGTTAGTCGCCTTTTACGACAAGCGAAATCACCTTTTACGGCAAGAATGGGTTATGAGATGATGATACGGGTACCTAATAGCCTTGATCACGATTGAATGATGACCGGGCCAATATTGATGTCGTCTTCAAGAGAAGAGACAGCAGTGAGGACACCATTAAAGCCACGATAAAACCACAACCACCCCCACGACAAAACCACAACATCACGACAAATACCTATCGCATGAAAGCCTTACACTCACTGTCTATTGCGGACCTCCACCTCTTAACGGTACTTGCCAGGATAATCTCATGTTGAGAGTAATCTGTTAACTTCGCGACATGTTGCTTTCAAGCATCCAATGTTGTTGTTTACATAGTATTAACTTCTTAGATATTTCTAACTTAAATTACATATGAATAGATTCGTGTTACAAATTCGAAACAATACACGATTCCTTTCGTCAGCTGGGGATGCCAAAAACAAAATACCTGCTTTGCATTTTATTTGAATCACATCGCCCGCCACTTGGTAGTTCGGATTAACGATCAGCACATGTCCTAATATATTCCGATGATAATCAAATGATCTAATACCCAGTACCTCAGCTCTTCCACCCGACCCGTGAAGATCCGGGGTAGAATTGGTCTTCAGCAACCCATGCTTGCCGTAAAAGGCGACTATGCTTGTCGTAAGAGGCGACTATCGGGATCGGGTTGTCAGGCTCGCTGACTTGGTTGATGCATGTCATCGATCCCAATTGTGTGGATCGATGCTTATGATGTCAGTGACTGGACTGTGTGGTCCAGATTCGATTTTTTACGGACCGCCGTCATATAGCTGGAATATTGTTGATGATGGCGTTAAACAGCAAACAAACAAAACCCATAGCTCTGTCCTGTTTTATAGCCAATGCATGTCACGGCCCATTAACCAGCGACTAAATTTCAAGGGTATAGACAAATATTTGGTGCAAACTCTCAAGCCGCCGAACACAGTCCCCTATTCACCCATAATAACAACAACAACAACAACAACAACAACAACAACCATCATCATCATCACCATCATCATCATCAACAATGGATATATCGACAGAGTACCTACCATTGCCTTACTTCCAGGACCCAGTAACGACCCATGCTGTGGATTGGCGAGGACGATGGGCGACTTTGCAAGGGGAACCGAACCTCTTGAACGGTTGATTTTAAGCAAGGGTCAACCCTCGTTAATCCTTCAGACAAACATACACATCGCGCAAATGCCCCTTGAGACAAACACACACACGGGCATAGTGTGGAATGTTACTGACACGTGTGAAAGTCAAACAGCGTTTTCCTGGGGCAGATTGAATGGAGGCTTGTTAAGTCCATTGTCACATGCATACTCACGAATGATCTTTGTACCTCCTATTATTTTGTACTTGATCACAGTCCATTGTGATCTATTGTGTAATATCTAGTTACCTTATCACGACACAAGACGCCCGTGTTGTCCAGCGAGCCCACGAGAATCATCAACAAGGCGATTAATTAAACCCGGTTATGATTTAAACCGTGGTCATTCCCTCGTGTAAACCATTATAATGACGTCACTCTACTGTTGATTCCCAGAGCCAGGAATTAACGTTCGGAACGTGCATTTTAAACAAGTGAGTGAGTGAGTGAGTGAGTGAGTGAGTGAGTATGTTTTTACTCCGCTTTCAGCAATATCCCAGCAATATCAAAGCGGGGGACACCAGAAATGGGCTTCACACATTGTACCCATGTCAGGATTCGAACCCGGGTCTTCGGCGTTTAACCAAGTAAAGCTGACGCAACTATAGGTAATTACGCAACGTTATACAGAAACTGTGTATCAACCATAACATAGTTGAAGTCAGAAGAATCATTCTAATCTGTTGATTCCGTGATCCTATACCCGGGATCAACATGATTTCATGATTTCCCCATGATGTAATCGGGTGAATGAATGACGGGCAGTCTAACACAGATCACATACGACTGTACGCACGCTTATCCAGATCTGATATCCGATCTTTACCATAACTCAAATCAACGTGGGGCGGTCGGGTAGCCTAGTGGTTAAAGCGTTCGCTCGTCACGCCGAAGACCTGGGTTCGATTCCCGACATGGGTACAATGTGTGAAGCTCATTTCTGGTGTGGGTATGTAACTCATGGCGTGGGTATATCAAGTCATGGTATGGAGATATTAAGACATAGTATCGACATATTTAGTCATGCTGTGGACATATTACTTCGTGGTATGGAGATACTAAGTCATGACCTTGTGGTACTGTGCACAGGTCACAAATAAGGTGAACTTAAGTCTTGGATGGGTGTCCGCTTAGCTTCTGAGAGTTTCTAGAGCTTCGGTCCTGCTCCACATTGAAGCACGTATGTTGCGTCTCCCGGAACAAGTGACTTTGTTCGAAATGTGCCTCTTTTCACCCAGCAGTGAATGGGTACATGGTAGGATGAGAAGGTTGTTAACCTTCTAGCGCCTAACAGGCAGCTTGGGTTGTATACTCCCCAGGAAGCTGAGAATGATTCTTGAGTGCACACTGTTCCAGTGACCCGGGTAATAATAGCGCTTTCAGCATGCTCCTGAGTGGTGTTGAAATATGAGCAATATAAATGGCCTATTATTAGAGATATTAAGGACTTTTAACGTCACGGCATTTATATAGTAAGACATAATATTGACATATTAATTAATTCTTTGTCTATTCGTGATTTGGGTACAATGTAGACACACACACCCTCCCCAAATTTCCGTATATCCTATCTTACCAGTTTAAAGACCATGCATTACCCATTCTTGTATAGCCATGATTCCACAGCTCACGGAGACAATTGAAAATGCCCTCAGTTACCCTGCATGCGGAACTACATCAATGATTCAGGCATCAATGGGCCAACTTGTCAACACACGCACATTAATATTCGCTGACAAATAATGTATAAGACTTGAGATCCCCAGAATCGATTTCCACCCCGATCTCCCCTGGTTACATCCCGTGGTAACCAAGGCGTCGTAGGTTCGCGTCAGTCCGACAGAGGGTGTCGATACTGCACGGGGGTCATCTCAAACAAACAAACATCATTTCTCATGTCAGTCAAGTTTTACGTCTAGTACTTCTGTCATATCACAGCGACCAAGATACTGTTAGAAAAAGGTTTAAAGTAAGTGGACACAGGACACAGTGGAAACACACCAACGTCACGACTCTGGCATTTAGATGCATATCCTACAGGAAACTAGCTTAAAGGACGCAACTTTGCACTTCGCAATGGTGCATTCGTCACAACTCGCATCTTTCTGTTATCTGGCAGACAGGAGCGGTCACGCATTGTGGCGTCATCAAGCATTTACTCATGACCCCCCCCCCCCCCCCCCCCCCCCTCCCCCCCGAATGGGCTTCTCATTATCCCTAAGGGGAAATCGAACCCAGATCTCCGCCGTGAAGAGCGAACGCTTTAGTCACTGGGCTACCCCACCGCTTCATTTTAATTAGGAATCCCTCTTGTTCATTTGTTAAATTGTTTAAGCACACTATAAGATGTTTAACACCCAGCCATATCTTGGCTTACGAGACACTACTTATTCATGCTATTCACAATGATATACAGTAAACTACGGCTATAACGAACACGCTTATGACGAACTGACGGATATAACGAACTACTTTTTTGGTCCCGACTATTTGCTGTAGTTATGCTGTATATATGCTTATAAGGAACTGCGGTTAAAACGAACTAAAATTAGTAGTCCCTTTGAGTTCGTTATAACCGTACTTTACTGTAATTGTTATAAAATGATGTAGAACAATAAACAGTGCAAGTACATTATATCATATGAATAATTGACGTCTTAAAACATGTGTCTTATGATAGAAGCAATACATTTGATGCGCTCCAGATAACAATTTAATTAATAGATCTTTAGGTTCTGTGGGCGGTCGCGTAGCCTAGTGGTTAAAGCGTTCGCTCGTCACGCCGAGGACCCGGGTTTGATTCCCGACATGGGTACAATGTGTGAAGCCCATTTCTGGTGACCCCCGCCGTGATATTGCTGGAATATTGCTAAAAGCGGCGTAAAACCAAACTCACTCACTCACTTTAGGTTCTGTAGACTTGTAAAACGATAACTTAATGTTGTATCTCAGGTCGTTATAAAAAATGCAGTCTGAAAGGAAAGGAACTTAATACATAAGCTATTCATCGCTATGTTTTTTTCCGTGGTAACATAATAGTGTCGCGTTGATTGTTACATGCATAACCAGTCAGCCTTAAAGGGATTTCAGCTGTGTGTGCTGTGTGCGATAGTTATCAATAGTCGTTTGAGTCTGGGTCTAGGATAAATCTCCCGTCAGTGAAGAAATGACAGAGCGGCTTAACGCCGCTTTGATCGGCCTGCCCGGAGTCCACCCGATAGTGGCTTTACATAGCGATACAATCAGCTGCATAAGGTTTTCGAATAGTTGCGCTTAAGTTCACGACGACCAGTAAGACCGGACACAAACTGGTTGCATGGTCTTGCGTCATAAGGGGAAAAAAACTACCCAATCACAAGTTTGCTTTACCAAAAGTCCGAACGTATCATCCGACATGTGTGGTGAATATAGAAATATATCTCCTACAGTAAAACCACTTCAGCCCATACCCATCTTCCATTATACAAGTAATTATCAACCCTGGAGTGACCAGTGGAATATTTCTCAGTTCCACTGTGATACATACTTACCCAACCCTCGATAACCCAATGTATTATATCTCCATTCTATTGGACATTATAATAAGTATCTAACTTTCGATTATGCAGTGTCTTTTATGTCCATTCTACTAATAAAAAATATCAACAATCCTCTATTATCCAGTTTAATATATCTCAATTCTATTATGATAAGTGTTAATCCTAGTATAGAGACATAGTATAGAGACATAATACACTGGATAATCCGGGTGATCCGTACCCGTTCGTCCGGAAACCCAATCTCCCGAAGATTAGTGCTGCGATGGCCTACACGTATACACAGTGACATTATTCCCCGTTCCATATTCTGTAATAGGTTAATCCGGTCGATGCAGTGGGAAGGGTAGCGTCCGGTTTAACGAGGTTTCACTGTGAAAAGTACATGTACTAAACACGTCTCGTAATTACGACATGATTCAGTGATAGATATTGAGTTCTATGTCCTCGATCTAGTCAAACAGTCATGGAAATACCTAGGATCATTAAGTACTTCACACGTTTCGCCAGGTGTTTAACGAACTCCCAGTCGCCACGCCATGAAGTATCGACATTCTGGAATATGTACAGCCGGAACGTCAATACCCCACAACGCTGAGAAAGCACTAAGACAACCAGTTCGCCACCCTTCACTTAACACCGAATGACACCACGGCACAACGAGCAATCTAGTCGACGATACAGCCATTTCGCTCATGCTATATCGATGTATATATCCTGTAATGTGAGCATGAACTCAGCTGTTAGACGTTAGTAGTAAATGCGTTCCACGTTGCAGCCAGTTACAAGCCAGGCATACAGCACGACTTTAACAACAAACAACATACATACCCAATATACCTGCACAGCCACGCCATCTTCATCAGCGGCGCATAACAGCCAGGCTTCAAGAGACGTGTACACACATCACGCCGGGTAACTATAGTTCGCTCTGTAACACGGGTGGCCAAGGGTGTCCACCGAGTCCTCGCCGCTGATTGTTCGATTTTGTGGTACAAAGGACTATTGTTGTGTCGCTTGTGTCGTCTGTGTCGTATGACTGAACTGTGTGACAGGACGAGAGTTTGGGTCGGCGTGTGGGTAAACGACCTGTGAGGGGTGGGTGGCTATTTTTCATACGTGAGTGTTGGAGTACCCAGTTCGGGAAAGACGCATGTCAATGTATGCAGCTCAGGGGACAGCCCCTTTTCGGGTTTGATTGAATGCTGGGTGAGGTGAGGTGAAGTGACATGGGATTTCGTTATTTGTTTGTGTGTTTGTTGTTTAACGCCGCACGGAGCAATGACGGCGGTCTTTAGATAATAGAGTCTGGACCAGTCAGTTCAGTGATTGACATCATTAGCATCGATCTACGCAGTTGGGATACGATGACATGCATCAACCGGGTCAGCGAGTCTGACCACCCGACCCCGTTAATTCGCCTCTTACGACAACGCGGTTTTACTTTCAAAGTAAAATCTATTATGAGGTTTTATTTTCCTTCGGGAGGTTTTACTTTGAATGTAAAACCTCAAATCCCAGGTTTAACCAAGTAACTGAAAAAATGACAACAAGTAGCAATTCAAATTTTATTTCAATTAAAATTGAATGTCATGTGTACAGTTCCACGAGGACATTTAAAAGCGACATCACTTCTGAGTCTCTGGTGAAAGGACAGCGGGGTTTCAAAACACGTGCTTTTAAACAAGTGCTTATCAAAGCTGCACAATTTGCACGTGCAGTAACTGCTAGCCGTTACGTCACAACTACCTCTATGTAACAGTTGGATTGTTTAAAGTCGAAAATCTTGTAAAGCAAAAAACACCTTTAAAATTTGCGAATTTTCGTTTTGAAAGTTTAAAAGAAGTGGAATATTGCAACGCAAACATTTAGAAACCGAAGATTTCACTTTCATTTAAAAGTAAGTATTTTAGTTGTGTTTTGTTGTTGAAGCATCTAAGTGCTCTTAAACGCCTGGCAAGTCAGCGAATTTCACGTGCAAGTTATGATATTACGTCTTCAAGGAAGCGTTTTAATGAAGCGCCTCATTTATAGATGCTCGTTATAACATTTAATCAATTTAGACGGTTTATATGTATGGAATAACACTTTCCCTTGGTTTTGGTAGACTGTCTACCTCGTAAGCGTGTTTTCTCCAATACATAGTCGCCTTTTGCGGCAAGCATGGGGTTGCTGAAGACCTATTCTACCCCGGATCTTCACGGGATGTGGCAAGAGTATTGCTGGCCACATTCAAGCACTAACCTGTGTATGGAAATTTTGTGAGTGGCGGGTGCAACCAGTGGGGGCATATTTGCATCCCCTTTTCGCAAAAACTTGGTGTCATCCCTGATTTTCGGTGATCCATTCACATAATTTTCACCGCTATTTTGCCTTTTGCCCCAAATGGAGCATGTTTCGAGAGAGAGTCGAGACTGATTGTTCTCTGACGTTCACGTTTTAATATCGGACTAATACGGGTCAAATAATGGACCATAATGGTTCCGAAATTACTATGTTCGTTTATCATCAAGTAAAGTCTGTCCAATCCAGACTTCCTTCACTCCGTATACCGGACTTACATTGTATAAACCGGAATAAAATTCTGGTCCCACCAAGTCCAGTTTAGACAGGTTCTGCAGTACATGTTTAACAATGGAGTTTTTATTTCCTCTGGATCGCGATGGTGTCATACCCAGTATCGGTGCCTTGGCTGCTTCTGTGTCCTCGTGTCCCGACTGGGTGGGACAATAACAGTGCCGTCACCTACAAGTATTCCTGGCCGAGAAAAGACGGACTATTGCCAACTGCGGGGTATACACCCCCAACATTAATATAAAAGCATTATTCATCACTCAAATATAACGAATGTTCGATTAAAACTGTGGTTTAGTTGGGAATTTGTGAGAATATGAAGATATCACATCATCTTAATGATAATTATATGACAGTTCATCCCCTCTGCTGCCGGACCCAGGTGGTCAAGTGGACTATGGTGTCGCTTTGGATCTAATATTTTCCCCGATCATTATCCATAGTCTCGTTACCCATCAATCGTTACCCATGTACATATTGCTTTTGTTTACACATACTCTTGGGGGAACAGGTGTCCCAGTCGTTTGAGGCGTCGCAATTCGCTGTGCAGAGTTGCGTCCCTTGGGCAAACCGAAACCTATGATCGTGGGTTCAAATCCCGGTTCGCCCCGACTATGTTTTAAGCTTTGTCAGCACCATACCTGTGCTTGTGGGTTTCACCAGTTGGTAAAAGTCTGAGACCTGCATCACTTGGGGCTGTCCTCCCACATCAAGCTCACACGCCGTGATATAACTAGAATAATGTGAAAAGTGGCGTTAAACCCAACTCACTCACTTATGCTCCCCCCTAGCATATTTATACAGACATATTACTAGACTGGAATACCTATACTTTCAGTGGAATATGTCTGACATTATGACTGCCCTTTCAGTGGAATATGTCTGACATTATGACTGCCCTTTCAGTGGAATATGTCTGACATTATGACTGCCCTTTCAGTGGAATATGTCTGACATTATGACTGCCCTTTCAGTGGAAAATGTCTGACATTATGACTGTCCTTTCAGTGGAATATGTCTGACATTATGACTGCCCTTTCAGTGGAATATGTCTGACATTATGACTGCCCTTTCAGTATTATTTCTTCTATCGTTCTAAACTGAAGCACATCTTAATCACACAAAATGTTTTGGCAGGCGACTGATGACACAAATAGCAAACTAACATGAACATAATGACAATTACAATTGACATTTGCAATGAGTATATTAATAACCACGGGCAAGAAATAGCTGACATAGCCATGGGATATCAAACGTAGGAAATGTAATAACGCTGCACACAGACGGTATTAATAATATTTAATGACCATACACTCCTGCAAATGTTGATCGGAGTCATATATCGATAGACTGCTTCCTGTATAATTTGGCAGATTTAGAAACATAGTCAGAGAATTGAGAACTTGTGAGCAATGTGATTTAAATGTGATTGAAGATGAGTTTTGTTTCCTGTTAGATGTCTGAATGATGAAGTATATATAAGAACTGACGTTTTAAGTACATCCCTCTGAACAAATATGCACATCGCTCATGTCAACAACTGAAATGCGGCTTTTATAAAACCCTATCAATCTTCATTTATCATGCTATGCTAATTACAATAGGAACTGTTAATCATATTTGCAACTACTCCAGAAAATAGATTCGTATTATGGACCTGAGGCCTTTCAGTGTGGAATAAAATTTATCGAATCTTAGCCACTTCAAAAAGACCCATGTAAATGTTTTGGACCTTAGGTTTGCAATGTTCCGGTGACTGTTTTCAGCCTAGTAATCTTTTGGTAACGTTTGTAATTATGGGTCAAGTCCCATTTTTAAGTGTATTTTTCTTTTTCCCGACTTCTAAGCTGCAAGGAAATTTGAAATATTGTCTGAGGCAGTTAAAGCTTTCGGCCTTGGGAAGAACAATTACTTCTGATATATACTGAACAACAAAAGTTCCTGTGACATTGAATAAGATTAATGCAAAGTTATGTTTTTTTACCAAATCTGAAACAATTTCGGTTTGAAACAGATAAAAGACTCCTGCAAGTATTCAAATGGTTTAATTTGCCATACTGACTTCTTCAGAAAATGTGTGATTTCATAAAACAACAACCCATGAACATGCCAAAATGTCAATTTACAAATCAATAGCGTGTGTGTCAACCTCTGGTTGCGATGCAAGCAACACATCTTCGTCTCATGGAATGGAACAGGCGTCGCACAAAGTCCTGTGGGATATTTCCTGTGTTTGTTGAACATGTGGTTGACGTCGAAGGCGCCGATCCATCTCATCCCACATGTGCTCGATTGGTGAGAGATCAGGGGAGCGAGCCGGCCAGGGGATGACATTCACGTTATTTTATTGAAGAGAATCCTGAACAAGTCGAGCAATATGAGGCCGAGCATTGTCATGTTGATCTCGACAATCCCTGCACATCTGAGGCGACGACGTACGGTTTGTGAAGATATTCGTCGAAGGCCAGGGATGCTTCTTGCAGTCACTGTGGCTGGCTGGAATCGATTTCGTAGGTGTGTTGTTGGAATCCAGTTGTCTTGTCGATTATTGGTTACGCGTGGCCTGCCACTCCGAGGATGATTTCTGACTGCATTCGTCTGTTGCCAACGTTGCCATAAACACCAAATGGTGTTTCTGTGGACGTTAAATTGTCTTGCAACATCACGTTGACTCGATCCTGCTTCAAGCATACCAATGGCTCGTAGGCGCTCATTTTCGGACAGACTTGGCATTTCGTAATGTTTAATAATTGCCTAATTTTGTTGTTTTTCTGAGTGGTTGTTGTCAGCACGATACTAAACAATGAATATGGAATCCCGTTAACGCACATGTTTTTATACCCATTCTTGGGTAGTGAAATGCATGGGGCTTGCATAAAAGTCAACTTTTGCATGGAATGCATGCTTTTCTGTAGCAGTTGCGTTTCTGTGACTTGATTCCATACATGTACTACAATATTGAAAACCAAACTGTACTTGTTTGAAAAATACACTAAAATATTGGTGTCACAGAAACTTTTGTTGTTGAGTATACTAAGGAGCCATATTTAATAATATTAATGGAATTATTAGAGACCCAACTCTATATGCCGTCAGAAAGACAATTTTACCATCCATACATATATTACATGTTCTCATTCTGCACATTTTTATATATCTGTGCATGACATCTTCATACAATACTCGTATAGCGCTACAAGTAAGTTAATGAGTGTCGTATAACGCCGCTTTGAAAAGTATTTCAGTAGTATCAAGGCGTGTGCTTGATGCGTGGAGAAAGCCCAATCAATCGTATTGATAAAATGACTGAAAGATCAGACAGTGTACAATCCTGAAATGGATGTTTAACAATAGTCAAAGGAACAGATAATGTCTTTAGACATCCTGTCGCCATTATAACAAGATAAGATACCTGACATTCGATTATTTTTGGGAAACTGTCAGGAAAAAGGTTACCGATTCTACAGATCGGGGGCCCGTTTCATAAAGCTATCGTAGCACTAAGGTTATCGTAACTCTCAAACTTTAGCATAGACTTACGACTGTCGTTGCGCTCCGATCGCTTTGTAGAACCTTTCCTTTTCACTGCTTTTTAATAGTGTTGGCTTATACTTATATGAGAGAGACCCAGTCGTCTAATGCGCCGCGATTCGCTGTGCGGTGTTGCGTCCCTTGGGCACGCCAGAAACCTATGATTGTGGGTTCGAAACCCGGTTCGCCCTGATTATGTTTCTAGATTTGTCAGCACCAAACCCGTGCTCGTGAGTTTCACCGAAGTGGTATATGTCTGAGACCTGCATCACTTCGGGCTTTCCTCCCACATTAAGCTGACACGTCGTGATATAACTGCAATACTGTTAAAAGCGACCCACTCACTCACTAACTGATACTTTTATGCGTTTAGCTATTAGTCGCTATTATCTGCAAAAAACCCTTTGTTCAAAGACTTTGCAATTTATTTCAACACAACGCCACAAATAAGAGAGGACATCAGTTTTGGTTCTACCACCCACGGGAGTTAGGTTTTACCTGTGCGATTTCCATAATTCATAATTGTTTATAGATTAAAAAAACCGTGAAAAGGTAGAGAAGCCATGTGTTAAACCACTTGATTATGTTGACGGACATAAAGTGTTTGGAAGATATATTAAGAGGCAACACATCAGCCATGAAATGTGTTGTAGACATACAGATATTAAATGTTTGGTTGAAGGGGCTAAACAAGGACTGGTCGGCTCGGAGTCAGTATACTGTGTCTAAGTGGGGTATTCATGTTAAACTGCGGCATGGTATCTCAGTGAGCTAGCACTATAAATCGGCATCAGTCCGGACTAGTACAAGCAGCCACACAAACACACACACGTACATGCACGTTGCTATATAAGTGCAATAATCTAGGACGCAACGTTAAACCAAATTTCACCTCACCTCACCTCACCTCACGGTCGACCATGTCGTTGCAATGAAGTAAACAATTTATTCAACGAAGGCACACGTTAATGTTTGCTATGCTTTTGAAGCTAACGTGTTGACCTATTTAATCATATATCTGTAGCTGCAAATAAACACCATTATGAATAGTGCATTATTTACTGCAATTATACTGGTCATGACATTTCGTTCTTACGGATCATTTGATTAATCCTATCGTAAACTAACGATAATGAGGTAAAACAGCCATATGCCATGTGCACTGGTTTGTTCATTAGATCACTAGACGAAGAGTGTCTGACACGTTTTCTAACAGACGGGCGGATGACGCCAAAGACACAATATTGTAAGGTGATTGTAATCGTCGACCCTTACACATATGCAATGTCACCCGGCGAACCCGTACAGATAAGACCTGCGTCAATTTCACATCAAGATCCAGGTTAGAATAGGTCTTCAGCGACCCATGCTTGTCATAAGAGGCGATCAACGGGATGGGTGGTCAGGCTCGCTGACTTGGTTGATGTGTCATCGAATCCCAATTGCGTAGATACATGCTCAAGACGTCGATCACTGGACTGTCTGGTCCGGATACGATTATTTACAGATCGCCGTCACACAACTGTAATATTGCTGTGCGTCGTTAAACGACCAGCAAACAAACTCTTCCGCATCACTTTAAACCTAAACTCAAACACTCACATGGCTGTATTCAGACATGCAATAGGGATGCAAGCCTCAGTGCTGCCTTTATTGCCAGCAATATATGGCCACAGATAAATGATGAGGCAAAGCTGCATGAAATGTACAGTTTGGCTGCCAGTGCATGTTCATCCTGTTACCCATTTTTTCTGAACTCTTATACTACTCTGCTGAGGATCGCCCATAAAACAGTAAAAACATTGTGTGCAGCTGTTGGTTGGTTGGGTTGGTTGGTTTGTTGTTTTAACGCCGCACTCAGCAATATTCCAGGTGTATGACGGCGGTCTGTAAATAATCGAGTCTGGACCAGACAATCCAGTGATTAATATCATGAGCATTGATCCACGCAATTGGGATCGATGACATGCATCAACCAAGTCAGCGAGCCTGACCACCCGATCCCGTTAGTCGCCTTTTACGACAAGCATAGTCGCCTTTTACGGCAAGCATGTTGCAGCTGTTGAATATCCCAAGACAATATTGCAAGAAGACATGTTTAATGAACAAAAAACCGTTGTTATGAATGCCAACAAACGACATGTGACCAATAATGAGTCAGATCATCCGTCAAGATGAGAGTGTCTAACCAAATCTTAAATGTTGTGCTCTCCGATAATGATGTGAAACGATTTTGTCAGGATACATCCAACAGAGGTTTTCAAGTTCCTCGTGCACACCGTGCCTATGACTGCATGCCTCTGTCCACTCATCATGAAACTGAGATCATATCGGGGTTACCCAGTCATTGATATTTCAATTTTTATTTGTTGGATGATTTTTTAAAATATAATCAACACTTGATCCTCAGAAAACTTTGAGTAGTATACACTGGAATGTGTAATTAGAGGCAACAACCCGTGGGTGCATGTCCCCTAGTGCATCGTTCTGGTACTGTGCTCGTGTGGCTGAGCTATCTATGGCGACGCAATTCGCTACTCGTAGTTGCATCCCTTTGTCATGCCAGGATTTCCTGGTTTGTGGGTCTGAAACGAAAATTCGCTCACCACACCCGTGTTCACGAAATTTGGAACTTTCTAAGCCACTCTCCACTTTGGGCTTCCCACTCACCAGGCTCCAAGCCGTTTAATAACTGAATTAATCAGATAAAGGCTTATATTATCAATGTGATAAACCAATCCCATAAACTTGGTGCCATGATCCGATAAATATGTAAATTTGGTTAAGAATGACATTACATGATATATATATTATTAGTCAGCTGTATCTCTGTATTGTAAATATAACATATTAGGAAAAAATAACTTTGAATTCCGAATATATATTAATGATACGGAAACACACTTGGCTAACAATATCTTTGCGTGTTCAAAATGGCGTTTAACCCAACTCAGTCTGCAAATAAAATTTCACTTAAACACAATCCAACCTCTGGCTTAACACTAACCTTCCAAATCATGATTTGATAACCTTTTCACATTTTGTCGCCAGATAATGTCGTTATCGGTTACACAAAGCCACACCTTTCTTAAATTTGTGTTTGGTGTAGAATAACGCTGTATACTCCAGATATATGGTGTGAGCCTGTAAATAAATGAGTGATTGATATTTTGAGTAACAATCCATGCTATCAGGGCACGATGACATGAGCCTGATCACCCGGTCCATTAAGTTGCCTCTTATGGCCACTTCGGTTGCTTGGGACCAATTCCATTTTCTTAAAAATACACCAATGTCATAACATTCAAGTCAAGATTATTTCACTTATATAGCAACATACATGCATGTGTGGCTACTACTTGCCTTGACTAATGCCGGCTGGAGGTGTTAGCTCACTGAGATGCCAAGCCATAGTTTAACATGATGGGTACCCGCTCAAGACACATTATCCTCACCCCCAAGTCGACCAGTCCTTGTTTTATCCCATTAACACAGATGCTAAGCTTATCCATTAAGAGTCTCAGTCATAGTAACGACTACCATCTTTTAACGTCTTTTGGTATGACGTCGCAAGAGGACCGACCACACACATTCCACTTTCCAGGAAGACACTCTATCCAGGAGATCATGAATAAGGTTATTTCTCAAAGAAACATGTACACACGAACACACATCAACAACAAGCTGGGTGTTAAAACCTTTGGTAACAAATATTCATTAGATTTGTAATATAAAACAATGTCAAGCCCTAATATCACTTCTACCTCATCAAAAGAGAACAGGAAAATCACATTCAAAATATGTAATTTATTTTTCCTTTTGCGTAGTCCATTGCAACATCACAATGACGCAAAATATTTTGTTCATGGTGTGTATTAATTGCTGTAACATGCAAATACAGTGTACTGTTTAACAGTGCGCAGCCCTGCCCTAATTGCATAATATCATTAAGGGCTTGGAAGTATATACAAATAATCTAAAGTCTATTTAAGCTTATACAGACAAAAACAGAATGATCACTTCAACACTCATAAAATGTTAAAGAACAGCATCTTGCCTAAATATCTAAAACATCAGGGCCAACAAAACAGTAACAACTTTTTTGTTCGACTAGCACACACAAATAAGTCACTCTGTGTTAGGTACTATTCTATCAATGCTGTCAGTGAATGTGTGAAACATAGCCACCGACCACTCATATCAAAATCTGATTAATCCTAAAACGGGGAAGGGTTTCTAAATTCTTTGGCAAGATGTTCACAAATAATCAGCAATGGGTGTTATGTGCAAATAGGGAATTCCATTCTAATATGTAAGGTCATATGTTACTTTAGGTCTTCTAGTCTTTTGGCATTGCTCCATGGCTGCCTTAAGGTTGTTCACCTTGTAGCAGCATTCTGCAATATCACAGCAGAGTGCACTGACAATGGGTTAAAAGTCGGCAAATGCAGTCCAACTATTTGACATGTGAACACTTTTACCATGGGGTTACTCCATTGTTATAAATCAGAGATGCACAACCTTCCCCAAAACATCATAGCACATTTGACACAACACATCTAGCTTTCACGGACTAAAATAGATAAAACTCTTGTCCCCTTCTCACAAAACAGACCAGTTGTTTCTTTACTTAACCAAAATTGTTCTCTTACAAAATATATTACATTAACCTTTTAAACCAATAGTAATCTTACGATCCTACAAAGCGGTATGCTTTCTGTTAGAAGCTCAAGAAAGTTTTATTGACAGAATGATCAGTGTTAACAACAAATAAAATGGGATATATTCTATTTACATAAGTGGCTTATATATCAACAATAGTAACTCCCAAAATTCAAAACAGATTGCATCATATATATGGATAACTGAATTATATTAGGAAAGTAAGGTGAAGTAAAGCTCTGCCATTCATTTGGAGTGGAGTATTAATCTAAACTGGACACACATTTATATCATCCTACGAGCTGATAACAGACAGTGTAGTTCAAACAATGTATCAATTTGTTTGTTCTTCACAAGCACAAACAGTACGGTCAAACATTCGTTGTGCCAAATAAATTAAATTTCAATGCATAGCCTCGTCTCATGACACGTGTGATGATGATAACTAGTTTCTGAGGGAAGCTGCTGAAACAAGACCGATGAGAGGAGAAGTGATGAAGCTGAGCTGAAGAAGAGTTCCTGTTTGATTTTGTCTCATTTCGAATCCGTCCAATGAGTATCAGTGGGATATTCATCTCTTAGAAGTCTCTATAATACATACACTGACCAGACCATATGAGTCTCACAACCCTCGGTGGGCATGTCAACATATTTCACACATATCAAGTAAGGGAGGTACAGATAACTATAGAGATGATAACCTAGAATACAGTTACTACAGAAAAACATCTTCCTGAGGCAAGTGAGTTAACTGACTGTAAAAGTCCAGTTTCCACCCTTGCCGAACAAGGCTGGAATTACGGAGTTATATTTTGGCTGGACTAACAAGTCTATACACAGTCCAATCCAAATTGCTGAACGAAATCAACATTTGGTTCATAAATAACATGGCGACTGCCGCATCAATTGCAGGATTTGCAGAGCATAAATACCTCAAATGGGGACAGGTGTTTTCCAAATGTTTAGATGTTTTCAATCAAGGTGCTCAAGTATCTTAATGTACTTCCAGAGGTAAGATAAAAAAAATCTTGATTATCAATCAAATTGTCTTGACCGGGTGCAGCCATTTTGTTTGCATCAATATTCAGTATTCAGTATTGCTTTACAGTACAGTCCAGTTTAGTCCAGTCCAGTACAAAGAGATGCATGGCAATCATCTATGTAACATCAGTATGTGTAATAGGACAAATGCATCAATAACAAAATCCCTCAAGTGACACTTTTGCCCAACGGTATTGATGTTGTTCAATGGATCCCTGTGGGGTATGATGATGATAGGAATACGTCTTCTCTTTGTAAGCTGAGACTCCATGATAACCCACAACTTGGACAGGTAAGACAATTTAACCACTGAAATAGTATTATGATAGAATGATGAGTGTCTCTACAATCCAACAATGTAGATTCCCTTACATTATCTGACAATTTGTTGAAGTCGAACTTCAGCAGACTGTTAAGAAAGTTGTGGAGTTAAGGAATGGTCCTGGGCAGGGTCAGGTATGGATTTAAGACCATTATGTGAATGGATAACTACCAGTACAAGTCTTTTCAAACTAGGAGTAAGTCTAAAAATTTATAATGCTAAAGTGCATGACTATGACTAACTGTTTCATTTAATGAGGTCAACATATGATACATGAAAGAACAGACAATTAAGCTGATTATGGAAGAATTGTGTGGAGAATTGCAATGTGTTACAGCATTTGTTGTTTCATGTTGTCAAGGCAACCACAGCCATGATGGAAGATACAAAATCACAAAATAGAAAAGTCAAGAATTATTTGTAAACACGTGATTGTTTCCATTAACTATGGAACTTGAATTCCACTGCTTTTGATCAAGTTTCCTTGTCTCCATTCTGAAGTAATGCATACCACAACAAATTAATTATGTATTTGCTTAATACATGTTATAGGGATGAAAGAGAGAATACAAATCTATACACTTATACAAATACAACCGGCATATTACTGATGTGGAATGGAAGGTCTATGCTAAGGTGATCATAGTGAAAGTGAATTCACATCTTCCTGAGGCAAGGGCATTAACTGACTATAAAAGTCCAGTTTCCATCCTTGCCGAATTAGGCTGCAATTCTGGAGTTACATTTTGCCTGGACTAATGAGTCTGTGCATAGTCCAATCTAAATTGTGTAACAAACTTGACATCCGGTTCATAAACAACATGGATTTCATCGTGCAGATTTCGGTCGACTGCAGCATTTGCAAAGCATGTGTACCGCCAACTGGGCATTGACAGATGTTTTCCAAATCTTTTCATGTTTTAATCAAGGTGCTCAAGTCATTTGATGTACTTCGCGAGGTAAGACAAAAACGGTCTTGATTATCGATCAGATCGACTTGACCGGGTTCCACCACTTGGAACTGCAAGTGATATGAGACATGGAATCTGATTGGTCAAAAGGAGGGACATAGAAGGGACATAACTCATAAATAGTCACTGGTGGCACTATGATCAAGCCTTGTTCGGCAAGGGAGGGAACATTTGTGACCAACTTGTGTTATTCAGGGACAAGCCGAATAGCGACTCATGCCTCTTGTGGCCATTTTAAAGACCGGGTTCCGTCTAAGCGCAAAAGACTTGTCAACTCATTGCGTAATGAGTCACGTATATTTCCCCTGACATTATATACATTTCAGGTACATTTAACTGTATCTTGGGTACAGTTTTAGATGCAAGACATACGCAAAATAAAAAAAATTATTCCTGAGGGATTCTTTAACCGAAGAACTTGAGGTCATAAGCTTATTTTGATTGGTTTGTCGTATTTTCGCACATAGCATTCATCAACAGGGGGACAAGTCTTCTTGCAGGTTACAGAAAGGGTTGAGTGGTGAGGAATGAGGCAGAAACTGAACTTTTATAGCCAGTTAACTCCCTTGCCTTGGGAAGATGGTGAACTCAGTGCTTTATATATTTTGATTACCTGTCTTAATGCCTTGTTATATGCTGAAACAGGAGGCAACAATTCATTGTAACACAATGAACATCACAAAACACTCTCATCTCAACAGCACTGACAATAACACTCGCAACAATACACAACATCATGACTAGTCATTGGTCATATCAAAATAGTCTGTGTAAATATTGTACAGATTAAATATGTAAACATATCACACACAGAAAGTCACATTTTTAACAATTACAGCTATTTAGTGTCAAGTATATATAAAGTTTATACAGCAAAAGTATTATACAAGTAATAGCTTAGACTTAGTGCTGTGGCATTGCACAACGATTTCATGTTTACTGAAAATCATAAACATGAAGAAAACTAGAAGCTGATCAGTCCTTTTTTATCATGTTTCAAACAAATAATCCTTTATGTGTTTTAAATAATTAAATCAATCATCTGAACTGCTTCTTTATCATACTTGTCATCATTACATTTCAATAGGATATGTAGTGACAGCAAATAGTTACATTTTAAATTATTTAAGTGAAACCCAACAAAAATATTTGCATTTGGTTACAGTTAGGTCTTCAAGATATTTAAACAAATACAAGGCAATAATTGCCAATATGCCAAGTTACTTTACAGTGTACATTCATTATTGGATTTGACAAACCCTCTCAAATGAGGGCTAAAAACAAAAAAACTATTTCAGCAATATTATTGCTTTCATAAATTCAGATAAAACTATGCCAAATGTTTCCATACAAATCCATTAGCTAAATACAGGCAGGAAAGACAATACCCATGTCTGTAGCATAGATTTCAATGTACATGTTGGCAACAGGATGGACAAACTATATACAATCAGCCTCTAACAGTGATCCAATATATTTGGCATATTATTATTGTATGTTGAACTCAAGCACTGGGGCGTCACAGTATATGTCGAATATTTACACATGGTGGAAATATACAAACGTCCAAAATTTGCAAAAGAATAATTTTTGGCTGCATGTAAAAATTTGGCCTGTGCACGTTAGAAAATATTCCGCAAGATTCTTGTGTATGAGCACTCTGACTCCAGTTGTACACATAGCCAAAGCTTACAATCACTGAAATTAAACTTACTATGCAATGACAAGAATTAAAAAAATGTCAAGTCTTCATTTCAAAATAGCATGATGATTTGTATGTAATAAGTTTTGATCAAAAGCAGGCTGTTTTTTTTGTAAGAGACAGAATTCTGTTACTGCTTCAAGTCACAAGTTCACTTTTTTCACATTTTTCTTTGAGGAATGTCCAGCCTACAATTTCTTATTTGTGGAAAAACCTAAGGCAAAATTATTCTTTTCCAGGAATATTTCTTTCCCGAAAAAACCCAGTCCCCTCTCAGGACATCAAATGGATGACCCCTTATTAAGCCATTCTTTTCTTGGTAGATGAATGCAGACTTAACATTATAGCAAAACCTGTGAAGTCTATCTTTGACAGTTTTTGAAAACTGGTTTCTCTTCCAAGTGCAGAACTTTGTATAAGTGACTAGTAAATATGTCCCATGGTAAAATGACTATAGAAACGCTTCTTTTCCAATGAACCAAATACAGGCTTGAATTAACCAAAGCGGTAGGATTCAGGGGTTGCACAATATTTCTTGCCAAATTCACAGCAGTAAATCCTGGTATATGACAATGAAAATCGATTGTGATCTTTGTCAGTTGCCAGTTATGGTGATCATGGTTATATTACATGCTGATGCATCAAACAGTCAAACCTCAATCATCTACAGTCGGATATTTCTATAGTAATCATAGGTAGCACGAGGCAATAGCGTAGATTCCATTATTGAAACACCATGATATCTTGAAAGTATTCATTCCAAAGAGAGCAATTGATACTTATATGACTATTCCCACATAACCAGACTGAAACAAAAATCACATATACACGTCATTAGCTTCACATGACAGCAGATGTAGGACTCACAAAACTCCTGTATGTTCATCAGGCAAACTGTAGAAGATGTAGTTAATGAAACGTGAGTAAACAAACAGGTAACCATAGTAACAACAGATAACCAAATGAGAACCTCTAAACCTGGAAAGTAAGTCCGACAGAACACAGGTACATTGTATATCATCTTTCACTGAGTAAGGACAATTGACATCAAGTCCAACTGCGAGATGAGGTTTGACAGTGTGCTTCTCAAAGGACAAGTGAGAACTCGAAAATGTCCAGGGTATAATATACCACAGGATAAATGGAGTACTATGGAAATTATTCAGTTAAAATTCACTTATTTAACTGATTACAATAAACTCTTACATAATCTCCAGGTATGTGGATTTCACGTTTTAGAATATATGATATAGGTAATATAATTACTTGTAACACTTATTTAACTGATTACAATAATCTCTTACATAATCTCCAGGTATGTGGATTTCACGTTATAGAATATATGATATAGGTAATATTAAAAATTGCAACAGTATCCAGATAAAAAGTTGTACAATAGGCCGCTGGTTATGAAAATGACACCTGGTGAAAGAACTTGCAAAGGACCTTGATTAACTATATAGGATTCATATTTTATCAAATGTGGTATGTGCCACATTCCTTGTGTGGCTGTACTAATCTCTAAAATGTAGATGAAACAGAGAATGTAATTTACATGTCTATATTTCAACCTTCCTTTCATGATAACTGTGTTTGGGGACCCGGTAATATAGCACCATGTTATGCCATTCAAAACATACAAATATTAATCAAAATGAATTAGTCGCACCTTCCAAAGTGCCTACAGGACCAAAGAGTCCTCCATCTCAACAATGGTACTACAATAGCATCCACGGATGTATCCTGAATCTGTGTTAAGACTTGAGACTTGCAAGGGACACAGATGCATCGCGAGCATACTTGAAAACATTTCATCACCTTCACTGTCTGGCTGTGTTGCCATATTTACAATTCATTGCTCTCTACATTTATACATTATTGAAAGGGGAGTCACAATTCATCATTGTATCGATACAACACAACATTTGTACAAACTGCAAAATTGGATGCAATTGGATTGAGAAATCTGAAGAATAAGTAAATCAAGATCAAAGACTTTGTCCTTTAACTGAATTCAAACACGAATTATTTATAATTTTTTTAATTCGCAGCTTTTAACATAAATTTATTATCATTCAGATTTCACTGCTTAATGTTTCAAAAACTGAATGAGGGTAACAGCTAGTAAAGTCTCTGATATCCTAGATGTAAATGTTGTCATTGTCTCTTATCATGTGCCATATAGTATCATGGTGTACTGATTAATGTATTGTGACACTCCTTATCATTGGCAAGGTCGCTATTTCAACATTTGGCAGCTTCCAAAGCAAGACATACAACTTCCCTGTAAGCCTAACTTGAGTGAGTAGCTTCCTGATCAGTGTGATCAACCTCATCTGCCCTATAGCGTGTGACTGAAGGGAGGTCCCACTGAGTATGGCTGGAATAGTCTGTTTCTTCACTGGTTGTGATCACAAGTCATCATCGCCTATCCCTTCGAATGCTGTGTTTTCTGTTAGGCCATTGTCAGCCTTGGAAGAACTCTTCGATAGTTTATCCTGGAAAGAAAATAAGACCATCTCCAATTTTGCATTGCATTTTCAATGAGTCTCTCCAAACTAACTGACTGATCCATAATTTTGTTTGATAGGCATTATTTCGAAGTTGACGGAAGACAAGATAGACACAATTTTTTATGGATAACAACTTCTTTAATACTGTGAAAAGTGACGTTTCGGTATAGATCCTTATACCGTTGTCAAGCAAGACGGAATGGGGGACATAGTGCAGAATATATATAGTAGGGGGGGGATTAACAGTAGAGGATTAACAGTAACAACAATAGTATACGTGAGTCGGATAACATAGGTAGGTGTGACAACAAAGGGATGGTGCTGTCACAACACGATGGACTGAAAACACATAGCTGGAAGCCAATAGGGTCATGAAGCCAATAAACAGGATGAGTGATTATTGTTTGATGAGTTCATAGTAGGCGGGTGGGATGAAATAGCCTTGATCTCTGTTGATTGATGGCTTGTGGCTGCGAATGTGGACTGCTTCTGTTAGTTTTCTTTTGGTGAAATCATGGAGGTTGTTGGCGAGGATTTGGACGTTGTCCCAGTTGATGATGTGATTGGGACAGTTGCTTATATGGTCCGAGATGGCTGATTTGCTGTCGGATTTGATGGTGGAGGTTTTATGCTCTTTAACTGCACTTGTTACTGATCAGTGCGTATGGCAGTTCCCAAGCAGACCTTAAGAAATTTTACGAGGTGAGGTGAAATGGCATTTAAATGCGACATTAAACCCTATTTCACCTCACCTCACCCCAGGCAGCCACTCTTTCCACTAGATCACAGAGGCTGTCCAAATTGTATGATTTTGATTTTACGCCGCTTTTAGCGATATTCCAGCAATATCACGGCGGGGGACACAAGACATGGGCTTCACATATTGTACCCATGATGGGAATGGAACACGGGTTTTTGGTGTGATGAGCGAACGCTTTGACGGCTAGGCTACCCGACTGCCCGCCCCCCCCCCCCCTATTGTATGAAGTGTATAAGCCCTGAATGGCTAGACTTACTGATCCCCCATATTGTATGAAGTGTATAAGCCCTGAATGGCTAGACTTACTGATCGCAACCCCCCCTATTGTATGAAGTGTATAAGCCCTGAATGGCTAGACTTACTGATATCTTCTTCATGGACCCCATTGCTTTGTTTATTGCACTCTGTTCTTCATTCTGAAACAGACCAGGCACATATAAAACCAAAATAAATGCATCAAATGGGTGGTTCTTTAATCCCCAAGGGTGGTAACTCCCTCTTTATAAAGCTATAACCAATGGTCCAACCTGTCGGTTTGTACACTGGTTCCTTATGTGTGCTGGGACACTGTAACATGGTGAGATGAAGAAATGTTTTCCCATCATTATATAACGGTTGTATACTACTGAATATCTGACACTAGAACACATAGCAACCTTATTTCAGTCAAACTGACATAACGGAAGGTAGTAAAAAAACCTAACATGAAATATTTTGCATCATCCAAGACTGACCAACGTCAATAAACAATTGTCATTCAGATTTAACATCACATCAATGAATTAATGCAAACTCAGCCTTCTAGTTATGACATGACAGTCAATATTCAAACTGTTTGTAAGGATAAGATATATGGATGAACAACTTCTTTATAACAATTAGGCTTGCTTGATAACGGTGTTAAAACCTACACCAAAACACTGCTCCTAATTAGAAGTTGTTCATCCATATATCTTATCCTTATCTAGTACTCCAACTACTAAATGCCTCTCAAAGAAGTTATCCAAACTGTTGCAACGTTAAAATATAAGTTTTCACACAACCACGGACCAAAAGTCACATAGTTACACAAATATTATATATGTAAATGTATACTGAAGTACACTGAAAATGAAATTCAAATAAGGAAACAAGGCTCAAGTCAACTGACATTCATCTTCCCGATGCAAGTGAGTTAACTGACTTTAAAAGCTGAACTGGGCTGGAATTCCTGAACTCGATAGTAGCGCCACCAGTGGCTATTACGAGTAATGTCCCTTCTCTGCCTCTCCTATGGACCAATCAAATTCCACCTCTCGTATCACTTGCATTTGTTTCAAACAAAATGGCGGCGCCCAGTCAAGACGATCTGATCGATAATCAAGATCAATATTGTAATAAAACGGGTCTTACATCGTGAAGTGCATCAAAACACGTGACCACCTTGATTAAAAACTTGAAATAATTTGGAAAATAACTGGTGACAACGAGGTGGCGGTGTACATGCTGTGCAAATCCCGCAATCGACCGAAATCTGCATGACACTTTACGAATCAGATTTCGATTTCGGTGCACGATTTTGATTGGACTATGCATAGACTTGTTAGTCCAGCCAAAATCTAACTCCATAATACCAGCCTAGTTCGGCAAGGTTGGAAACTGAATTTTTTTATAGTCAGTTAACTCTCTTGCCTCGGGAAGATGACTGACATTCAAAGTGAGCTTCATCTACTGTAATCAACTGGTCAGTATCAAATCGAACTGGTTGTGGTCACTGGAAGTCAGAGAAATGTGAACTTGTTTGAGGTTTACAACACTGTTAATATCATTACTTACAAATGAAATTTGTATGCATTTAGCATGTGTTAGTTTATTTATAGATTGCTGTATAAAGAGGATACTTGGTACATGTCCTTGGAGCATGTTGTACAAACAAATTCCAACATTAAATAGTGGATGTCACTCAACGATCATCATGGTGATATCACATTTCACTGAATAATGGAGAAATAATTAGCAATGAACAGCTGCCAATGACTTCAAGCATTTTTTTTGCCAGCTGCGAATTTTGATATAATATATATACACTGTGGTAAATATATTCATGGTCATGCATTCAATAGGCATTTGTGCAAATATATTCTATGTATATCCTTCTGGTAAATATATTCTATCGTACATTCAATAGGCATTTTGATATTGTGCAAATATTTTCTATGTATATCCTTCTAGTCAATATATTCTATCATACATTCAATAGGTATTTGATATTGTTTAGAAGGTTAATAACCAAGGAACCCCATCTACTGACAAAACCAATCATGCAGCATGCATACTGTGTCATGTGTATAGACCTTCCCATACCATGTCACTGTGCTGTTGAACGTGCTGGAATGCATGCTGTGGTGCATGCGCTTGAGAAATAAGAATAATTCTCAAGGAGAATTTGGATTTTAGTTTGTGCACCAACAACTATGCTTATGCCATTTTCTATTTCCTCATTCCTACTTTTGTATATACCCATTATTTATGCTTCTGCACATGCTTAGTTAGGGACATCACAGTACCTATAAACCATGTCACATGATTGCATCCTCCTCCTTTGTCTTTGTTTGGTCAGCAATTCCCCCCACCTACCCCTAAGGCCTGGTTTATATACACAACCCCAGGGAAATACCTACGGGGACAGCCTGGGTGACAATGACCACAGGACAGTACATCCCTTCTCATACGGGTCAAACCACTCCAGGACATTACTTCCACCTACGTCCGGGATACCAGGATACCAGGATATTTCAACTACCTCCTCTAGGTCATGGCGACCCCAGGACACAACTCTTCCATCTGGGTCATGGCGACCCCAGGACACAACTCTTCCATCTGGGTCATGGCGACCCCAGGACACAACTCTTCCATCTGGGTCATGGCAACCCCAGGACACAAGTCTTCCATCTGGGTCATGGCGACCCCAGGACACAACTCTTCTATCTGGGTCATGGCGACCCCAAGACACAACTCTTCCATCTGGGTCATGGCGACCCCAGTACACAAATTTCCCATCTGGGTCATGGCGACCCCAGGACACAAATCTCCCATCTGGGTCATGGTGGCCCCAGGACACAACTCTTCTATCTGGGTCATGGCAACCCCAGGACTCAACTCTTCAATCTGGGTCATGGTGACCCCAGGACACAACTCTTTTATCTGGGTCATGGCGACCCCAGGACACAACTCTTCTATCTGGGTCATGGCGACCTCAGGACATAACCCTTCAATCTGGGCCAGGGTGGCCTATGATCCTAATCAATTAAGCACCTGAGTCAGCCACCTTAAAAAGTCAGAGATTAAGACACAAAACATTCATCCATAACAAATGTTCAAAATCTGATTGTAACTGTTAAGACTTAGAAACTGTGACTATCACTGTATATCACACAATTACACACAGGAAACAAGTGAGTAAAAGAAGTGACTACAGTCGGGAATATAGCTGATCAGTGACCACACCAGGAATGTCAGTCGAGATGCCTAATCATGCATATTCATTTTACCAGTTTGACTGACATTCCAAGCAAAGAAATACATTTGAAGCTATCCACACACAACACTTTATAAAACGAAACATGGCGTCATGTAAATATTTGTGTTTGAATCAGACAAACCAGTGGTTGATAGCATGAGCAATGTCCTGCCCCCATCAGGGTATAATACCATGAATATCTGGCTTAGAATAGGTCTTCAGCAACCCATGCTTGCCATAAAAGGCGACTATGCTTGTTATGAGAGGCAACTAACAGGATGGGCGGTCAGGCTCGCTGACTTGGTTGATGCACGTCATCGTATCCCAATTGCGTAGATTGATGCTCATGATATCAATCACTGGATTGTCTGGTCCAGACTTGATTATTTACAGAACGCCGTCGTAGAGCTTGAAAATTGCTGAGTGCGACATTAAACAACAAACAAACATCAGGGTATGATGACACGCAATCGACTGAGCTTGAAGAACAGGTTCATTTAGTTGCCTTTAATGAGGCCAATTCTACAACCATATCCCCATGGAATATTAGCTTTGAATATGAATGAAAAACACAGTGATGAAACCATGCACCCTAATGACATACATACATGATATCTCTTGCCTCATAATT
This sequence comes from Haliotis cracherodii, assembly GCF_022045235.1. Classification (NCBI taxonomy): domain Eukaryota; kingdom Metazoa; phylum Mollusca; class Gastropoda; order Lepetellida; family Haliotidae; genus Haliotis; species Haliotis cracherodii. Next base: position 14,115,381 of record NW_027266264.1, read on the forward strand.
GAAATAGATTAAAAACACACTTCAAATGGCAACAATCACAATATGTACATATTACACTACTTCTTGACTCGTTCCTTGTCAAGTTAATCTTGCATCAAAGTGTAACTTATTACGCACATCTTAGTCAAGAAGATGTTTTCTTGAGGTTTGTTCCTTCACCTCCCTCAGAACATCAATTGGTGTTGATGAGGTTACCATGGCAACTGCTAGCAGAGTGCAAATAATGTACTTGATATTATGCCGACACAAACAAAAAATATTGCATCCATTGAAAACCAGTGTATTCTACTCCATCCTAAATCTCAACAGTCAGCATGGAATTGCATAACCCAGCTCCATGCAAAGTTTCAACAAGAAATACCTTCCACTGATGTTAATTTCCCCTTGCTTCATAGACAAGGGACAATTACAGAATTACCTAATCCACAAACCTATAACTTTATCAGTTAGCATAATATAAAAGATATGTGTGAAATATTGTGAAAAAATGTTGTGTTGAAATATTGAATGTTTGTATAGTTTTATTCCAGGTACAAATATTACCATTAGGTCACACTTCTTAATTTTTATGTTTTACCATTTTATTCCACCTTTTCCACCAAGGTTGGTCGAAATAAAAAGGAATAAAAATAGCTATGCCAATTATTTATTTATATGAAAGTCATTCTGCTGTGGAGTTAAAATTGCTGCTGGCTTCTTGAATCACTGATAGAGACATGGAATTTATATACATATTTTTATTTGTATAAGAGGGCCTATATTACTAGCAGGAGACATTATGAAAACAAATATTATTCTTTTAATTTATTTTGTGGTTTGACTGCTTTTTGGGGTGGCAGGCCTGTGAAACGAAAATAAAAAAAAGTGTGGTCTTAGTTTAGTTTAAGCCCAATTTGACAAAACAGATAAAAAACAAATAATGTGTTTTAAAATTTTAGAAATTACAAAATGTACCTAGATAATTGCTATCCAACAGTCAATACATTAATAATATTGAACACATTTTATGAAACCAAAAATTCAAATTACACTACAACAACTCACAATGCATGACAAACTATTAACACGACAAATACAATGACAAGATATAGTGATAGTCTAATGGGGGGAAAAGGCTCGACCATAGACCAAAGGGAGTTAACTCCAAATTAACATTGCTGCAATATATCAGTCTGCCACCCTATACTGAGAGGTCTTAAGAAAATCTTTAAACAAAGTTAGACACACTGAACAGAAATGCGCTTCATCATCATGATAAACAAGGAGTACACTACACTGGCTATACACAAAGCGGGAAAACAAAGATGATCTATATAACACGTTCATTACTTGGTTTTCCTCCATAATATCCTGAGGCAGCTTGAAGGGAAACATGCATGAATACATAAGCAGGCAACAAGCAACTCACAAACAGGTACAGGTAACCGAGTTAGCGCTATATTGAAGGGCGCAATAACGAGGGAACACTATATCACCACACATATGCATGGTATTTTTGTCATTCAATTCTACAATGTTCTGTAGGATAGGTCAATATTAAACAATGCAAACTTGACATCTAGTTTGGATTGATACACAATGGCAGTGAGTGAGAATGGTTTTGTGCTGCTTTTTGCAATATTCCAGCAATATCGCGGCGAAGGAAACCAGAAACAGGCTTCGCACATTATACCCATGTTGGGAATCGAACCCGGGTCTTCAGCGTGACGATCGAACGCTTTAACCACTAGGCTACCCGACCACCCCAAACAATGGTAACAAATGATAGCAAGTTGACAATTTCAATCACTGCTTCATGTCTAATAGCATAGAAGTAAACAGGCGCCTGTAACAGAAATTTAGGGCCACCTGAAGATATATCAGAATGAAAATTAGCATTTGGAATGTTGCCCATCTTAACATAATATATCCTCTTTTATTTATTTGAATTTAACATGAAGCATTTCTTGGTAAACCTGAAACATGATTGAAATTCCCTGTCAAAAAGAAGAATGGCTTTTCTACACCTGTGTAGCGTTCCTACAGTGACTGAACCATATCAATACTTCATGCCAGTTCTGATTAAACATGAGTTACTACCAGGCATATTTCTAGCCATCATAACATGTCCAAAGACTCTTATTTGAATGATTCATATAGCCTTGACTTGTCCATACAGAACAGTTATGAAGCTGGGTCCTTACCTCTCCATTTGCGTAGGAAGACTGTCTGTTGGTACCAAACCCACTCACCACACCTCGAGCTGGGTTCTTCAGTCGGTCTGAAGGCTGCAGAGGGGGAACATAATAATTAAACATTTACATAGTACTCATAATGCTTTGAGTGGATGCATGTTTTGGACCACAGTCAGCAATATTCCAGCTCAAGGTGGCTTGTATGTAATCAAGTGTGGACCAGGCATATCAATGAGTGACAGCATGAGCAAAGTATCCTGCTGACCTAAACAGCTTTTTTCAGAACTTGCAGTCCCAGAGTCAAGATTACAAAGGTACACAGTCTGTGCCACAAACATTTCAGTCTACTAGCCTGAAGACTGCTCTTTGTATCATTTTTAGTACAAATTATTTTTATCAACTGGACATTCATTTGATAAATTTATGGGACCAATTTGAATTTTACTAGACTAAAGCTTTAGACGAACAGCTAAAGATGCAGACTAGGTACATCAGTGTTTAAACAAGCATTTGTGTCTAAGATATATCATGCACCTTATCACAATAAGGATGACATTGACATGAATTGAGAATATTTTTCTCTTCATAAATTGATAGGGATCTTCAATGGGAACAAACTAACCTTCTTGAATTTTCGTCCTTGTTTCTTCATGATAAGCTCATCCACCATTGCCTGTAGACTCATACTCATCAACATTGCCTGCAACAATACCATGCCCATGGTCAAGCAACATCCTCCTTCATGCCTAAATGTATCCTTGACCCAAAAATCTCATTAGATCCACAAGGACTCTTATAACAGTCATAGATGGTCAGGAAATCAGGCTTAAAAACCTATGGGATACTTATGCCTCAGTCACATTTGCTCCACGGCTAGGATACGGCGGCCGAAGCCCCCGAAATCGAGAGATACCTGCAGCGGCCGCAGAGGATCTGCTGTGGATTCCGGGTCGCTCTAGGGTGTTTCCCTATCTTTTACAGGCCTTAGGGGTTGCCGTGGGATTATAGCAAGGAGTTTTAACCCAAAGGCAAGCATCCTAGACCAACAGGGTACCGAATAACAAAACAAGGGTTCACGAGGGCAGATCCAGCATTTCTAAAAGGGAGGGATCCTCTCTCAGATATCCTCTCTCAGATAATTTTACTGCCTGCAGCATACTACAATTCGTTTTCAAAATGAGGGATCTGGACCTATTGGACCCCCACTGGATCCGCCCGTGGTTCACATTATCTACATACCTGTTCACTTGTGATCGTAATCCACTTCAAGGAATCTCTGGCCATCAAATATTCAAATGACAACTCCAAGTTGGGCTTAGAGTCCTTTGTCCCTTCCTCCTGATCATCAGGAAACTAGAATTCCAACATGACATATTGGTATCAAGCACCTGTATCATATACTACTCAAATTTTGATAGGGATAATCAGATAGTAATTCTATTTACCGGTAAACATACACATTATAAGAATGATTTTTGTGTATCATGGAACGAGAAAAATATCCCAATCAAAAGTGGAGCAGCATATATTCACAACAGTCAAACAGTTCATATTTATATCTCTTCAAATACAACATAAAAGTAACAAGATAAAACTGTGATCGCTTCTTACAACTTTTCACAAGGATAACATATTGCTGTATCTCCATTCTGTCATAAGCATGACAAGACCTATTTTTCTCTTTGTTTCACTAACTGTTAAATATGCTTCTTAAATGCTTTTTGTTTGTTTCTAATGACTGTTACAACTCTTATTTCAAAGAATTTTTAGAATATTGACCTCAACATGCTCATATCAACCCTAAGAATATTTCCTTTCTTTATTTTGCCTCCTACCCTGTGGCATATTGAGTAAAAATAAAATGAGTCTGGTCTCAAATATGTTTGACAAGTGTCCAAGCTTACCGTTGTTGTAATTCGCCAACACTTCATCCGTGTAATTTTAAAGCTGCCTTCTTTCATTTGATTGTCCACCTGTACACGGAAGTTGAGCTCCTTGTTCCCTGCTGCTATGAGGACGCGGGAGTTAGGGTTGGGGTAGTCGGTATTGCATGGCCGGAACTGAATGTAGTTGTAGTACTTGAGTGTTCGCGCTAGGCGCAGGTACTGTAACAGTGTGCAAGCTCGTAAAGATACATGACATGATATGTAGTGCTCCATGGGGTAAGATTCACAGAATGCATTGTAATGGGGTTTTTTGGGTTTGTTTGTTGTTTAACGCCACACTCAGCAATATTCCAGCTATATAACGGCGGTCTGTAAATAATCGAGTCTGGACCAGACAATCCAGTGACTGACATCATGAGCATCGATCCATACAATTGGGATCAATGACATGTATCAACCAAGTCAGCAAGCCTGACCACCCGATCCCGGATCACCTTTCGTGACAAGCATAGTCGCCTTTTACGGCAAGTATGGGGTGCTGAAGACCTATTCTATCCAGGATCCTCACGGGTCATATTGTAATGAGGAATATTGTGTTGGTACCGATGTGTATCATGACATTCACCACAGACCAAGGACATGGGTTGTAACTTGAGGCAAGTCCCATGACACAAGCAAGTATTACAACATGTATCATTACACCCCAGGTAAGTTACCCTCGCTGCTGTGTAACCCTGATTGAAGACTGCACAAGTCTTATTGTCAGAAGTGTGATGATATGGTTGGGTCAAGATACATTTCGTATCCGCTACAGTACTTTTATTTCATGAGTTGATAGTCTTTCTCTTTGCAAGTGAATCCCAACCCTGAATCCATTGTTCTTAAACTTCAGAGATTAAAGCTGGGATATTGTAGGGAAGAAGCATATGGGCTTGAGGGCATGATGAACACTACCAACTGGGAAATACTAGAGAATCTGTGTAAGCTGGTGTTTGAACAACTTAAGGTATTAGACACATGTTTTGAACCAAAATAACTTTAATGTATCATATGTAGGGCTGGCTATTGATAGAGATTGATAATCGTTAATGAAATATCAATCAATTATCAATAAATATCGGAGAAGTAACTTTGAGAAAATATGCAAAAAAAATCCGAAAGAAATCAACACACTTCATGTCACTGGTGAATTGTGACACATTAATGCATGGATTACTCTATGGACATTTAAGTTATAACAAAAACAGTTGCTTTCTGTCTTTGGCAATTGACATGATTGATAATAACAAGCCTGTTTTGGTAAATTTTAAAAAAAAAATCACAACATTTGTTTATGTAAGATATTATGGATGACACAATTTTCATGTCGTTAATCATTAATATTTCTTCCCATCAACGATAATTCCAGCTGTCGATCTTTTTAGCCAGCCACTAATCACATGTATTGCGTAATGATGCACTGTATCATTGGCCTCGTATCAGGATACAATACTGTACCGCCGTATCATTACAGCACTACTTATTGTGCAGTAATACACAGTAGACATTGATGGAAGTCAGTGAACATTTAAAACAAGCTACCTCCTTCTTGGACCCTTTCTGGTTGAGCGTGGCAAGATGCTTCAGCTGGTCTTTGGTGGCAAGTATCCACTGGCGTTCAATGTCACTCACAGTCTGCAACATAAGCAATCAGTAGAGATGGCGGCAGAGACAGCAATTCTTGTAACTCGCAAATCTACCTGATATGTTTGTGTTTGTAAATTTTGTATAACGCTTCAGTCAGCACAGTCTAGTGATCTGGGCCTCGTTCCACAAAGTGATCTTAATGCTAAGATGATCGTAACTCCCATACTTTAACATAGGTTCACGGTAGTCGTAGAGCTAAGATCACTTAGTGTAACCTGACCCTGGCTTATTAAATAATGGAAAAGGCAAACAAGTGATGAAAACTGTGAGAAATGATGACATACCAACATTAACATGAATAAACTGTCCAAATCATAACAACTTGTTTATAAAAGTTTGGGGACCGTCTCCGTGGTCTAATGGTAGAGCGTCCGCCCGTAGAGCGGAAGGTCCGGGCTTCGATCCCCAGCAGCGTCATACCAAAAGACGTTAAAAGATGGTACTTATTGTTACCCTGTCTGGCGCTCGGCATTAAGGGGCTAAAACAAGGACTGGTCGGCTCGGAGTCAGTATACTGTGTCTGAGTGGGGTATTCATGTTAAACTGCGGCATGGTATCTCAGGGTGCTAGCAGTATAAACCGGCATCAGTCCAGACTAGTACAAGCAGCCGCATACACGTGCATGCACGTCGCCATATAAGTGCAATAATCTTGGACACGACGTTAAACCCCATTTCACCTCACCTATAAAAGTTTGGTAAAGAATGCAGCCTGAGCCTACAAAAAGAAGAGAAGAGTTGCTGCTCACCTGGACGTACAGAAGGTTCATGGTGATCTTGTTATCCATGAGGTCGTCATCAAAGGAGGAGTCCCAGAAACTGCAACACACCAACAAGCAGGTGACATCGGGGCTCGTCCAGCGTTACAACACCTGGATCTCATCAACAACCTACCACGACTTGGAGTGAGAGTTTCAAGGGAGTTTTTCTCCATAGGCCATATATATAGCAGGCTTGTATCTACAGATATCTTACTGTTCTTAAATTCCATGACGGCAAGATCAAATTATTTTCTTGTTTTAGGACAAGCCAACCTGATACTTTGTAAAAAGAAATCTTGAACTACAACAAATACAATGCTGTTGGTTTTTTTAATACACTTTCTAAACAATGAAAATAAATAAATATAATTTTGCTTGTGTACAAGGTTATTATCATGATTTATTAAAGAATTTTGTAAGTTCAAATTTTTCTTTTGTCTTGGCATATCAAGCAAGTATTTTGTAAAACATGAATCTGAATTGGTGTGGCCTAAGACTGGGTAACAACATTTATTTGAATTTACAAACTGACTGAACACGTGTTGAAGTCAATTTGTCATTCTACACTACATGACAAAGATAAATCTCCCAACAGTGCAATTGACCACACATAAGAAAAACAAGCGTTGATTTAAAAAGAGTGACATTATGATTCTTCTATACTGCTCCACAAATTGGAAATTCACCTTTTTCTAAGGACAATTCGATGGACTCCTTCCTTATTAGCTGCCTTTAAGGAAATGTAGGGTGATTCAAAATCTTGGAACTTTCTTACAACTGAAATATACAAAGTGATAATACTAAGCACCACACCACACCACACCACACCACACCACACCACACCACAACACAACACAACACAACACAACACAACACATGTATAAAGGTGAATAAGATTAATGAAACACGTATTTTTAGTGTGAAAATATTATTAATATTTATCCTGACTCATACTATTGCTTATCTTATTTCATTCTGAAAAGGTAGTGGAAACTCTGTGCTGTGTTCCCAAACACAGAAAAAACATCACACCCGAACACACCTCTCACCCTGCAGCTGCACCGGAAGCCTATATACTTGTTACTCTCTCATTTGGCTTTTCCTTACAGCTGAAACATATATACTAGAAGCAGGGATGGCTGGGTGGGTGCTATAGTGTATGAGTCAGGATAAGCATAAATGCTATTTTTACCTAAAAAATACATATTTTACCTTATCCTGACTCATACTAATTCCTTGAATCCCACAGTTAGTTGTGAGATCCACCTTACGTGTGATTCAGATCGTTATCGATTGTTATCACTCACGTTCTGAATAACTTAGTTAAACAGTGGTGCATGTACTTTCAGTCAGTGGTTATGAATTGGTACCCTGACTTCTACTTGTCTGCATGATTTGTATGTCTCCATAGAACCCACTAGGGATAAAGATGTTGGCTGTGTGAAGGCAGGGACATTTGTGCAGGCATCCTTCAACATGGGAAAAAAGTTTAAGCCAAAGTAGAAAAATAAAGTTATAGTAGGATGAAGAAAGTTTTGAAGAAGGTAATCTAAACAAAATATTTTAATAAAAAATATTAATCTTGATAGGATGGCTTGCATTATGAGAGCACAGAATTAGTCCAACCACCCAGTTGGCGTGAAAATAAGAGAGTGACGAGTATACAGGCTTGGTCACATGCTTCCAGTGTGGCTCCACAGCGGAGGGGTGCGTTTGGTTGGGTATAATGTTTTTCTCCGTCCTTGGGAACACAGCACAGGAGGTTCTACTACCTCTTCAGAATGAGATGAGATAAGCAAATAGTATGAGTCAGGATAAGGTAAAATAAAGTTTATTTAATCCAAACACCCAACACTGATAAACAGATAACACATTGATACAATTCAGTGTCTGAGCTCATTTTTTGTGACATATAATGTACATGATGTACATCACAAGCACTATTTTTTTAATCACTGATCTTCCATTAACAGACTAAATTCATGAAGGATATATCCCTATAATCATGATAATTGTATCCTGAACAAAGAATACTTCAATTCAGCTTGGTTTATAGTGAGTGAGTGAGTGAGTTTAACGCCGCTTTTAACAGTATTCCAGTTATATCAAGACGTGTCTCAGACGTTTACCACTTCAGTGAAACCCACAAGTACAGGTATGGTGCTGACAAACCTAGAAACATCATTGGGATGAACCGGCATTCGAACCCACAATCATAGGTTTCTGGTTTCTGGCGTGCCCAAGGGACGCAACTCTGCACACTGATCCATTGACCAGGGTAATAATGTTAGTGAATTTGTCCTACCTCAAGCACATCCTCCAGGACATAAATCTGTATAACATAACTTTTCAGTCATGTTTTTTTTTAATTTATGGCAGCCTAACCCTGGCTTATAATGATTAAGCTTCAGCATTGACCAACCAAATGTTCTGTGTTACATTCTGCATGACATGTTTGTGGAAACTTACTTGAATTGTCTCCCCCTTCTTCTTTCCTCACCAGAAATATACCAAAATAGTACACATATTGATCTGGTATTTCAATTTGTGATGCAACTTTCTGAAAAAGATAAATTTAACTTTCAGAATCATTTGAGAAATAGAAATTGGAGGTTGTGCAGCTCACATAAATTTGAGTGTATCTCAAACATCTGATTAATTGAACAACTGATACAGTTAAATCAATCTATGGTTAATACAAAGTTACTTCAAACATTCTAATGATTCATATAAAACTAACAGGTATCAAATTATGTTTGACACTCAAAATTTAAACCACAATAGTTTAATGGGTTTATCTCCTAATCAAATGTTCATTTCGTCTTGGAACCTTTACCACTGTTTGCTGGAAGTATCAACGCACAGATAATGGACCAAATAGGTCTATGAATTTCACAGAGATGTACAAGTTTTACAAAACAACTCATGGACATGACAGATCAAACTTTCCAGTGACATTTAAAAACTATGACACAGACGAAAGGCAGAGAGTCACAGACCTATGTTTGAACAGATTTATCAGATTAAGTAATGTAATGTCGGTCCTGCCCCACTATGAAGCACATGTGGTGTCCATAGGCAAGTAACTTTGTTCGAAATATGCCTCTGTTCACCCACCAATAAAAATTGGTACCAAGTAGGACGAGATGACAATGTGACTCTTAACTTTCTAGCACCTGACAAAGCAGCTTGGGTTTGTACTCCTCAGGGAGCTGAGAATGAAAATCGAGTGCACACTGATTGACTGGGGTAATAACATTAACGCTTTGAGCATGCACTGAGGGTATGGAGGCTAGCGCAATATAAGTGCACACATAATGTATTAGTAGTCTTAGGTTAGAATAGGTCTTCAGCAACTCCTGATTGCCTAAGGCAACTATGCTCGTCGTATGAGGCTACTAACAGGCTGACTGACTTGGTTGATGCATGTCATTGTATTCCAATTCCGTGGATCGATACTCATGATGTCAATCACTGGATTGTCTGGTCCCGACTTGATTATTTACAGACCGTCGTCATATAGCTGGAATATTGCTGAGTGTGCCGTTAAACAACAAACAAACAAACAAACAAACAAACAAACAAACAACAATCCTACCTCCAGCACATCCTCGGTCTGGTCAGTTGAGAGGATGTTGACCACAATCTTATGACCATTCATCAGAAACACATCCAGCGTGACCCGCTCTGCCTCCTCTTTCTGAGTCTCCTGCAACATGACAACCCACATACTGCATAAGGGAGACATGATTCACACATACCAGTATCAGAACATGCACAAGGGCAGTGAAACTTCTGAGAACTAAACCCATCAAACACCTTCAGTGGATCTTTTATCAACTGTTGATACAACTTTTCATGGTGAAAGGTATCATATTACAATGATAATAAAACTGTTACAAGGTCAACTCTAACTCTATTTGGCACATACCTGTTGTGCACTGAGAAGAAATCCATTGAAGCGTTCACTGTTTGCTATCTCTGTATCTTGGCTCACTGCAACAGAAGGTCATCAAGTATTTCATGTCCTGTTCATAAAGCATGGACATATTCTAACAGGTCAAAATTAATTTTGTATTTTCACTGGTATGCATAAATGATAAGCTACGGAGTTGCCATCTATTTGTAAAATATTCTTTTCTGATTGTTACAAGTTTTGGAGAGGTGGACTGGAATTAATTAAGAAACCTATTCATCATTTTACCTTACCCAGCCCTTAAGGTAATGCTATAGCTCCAAATGAAGCAAGTCTAGATTTTCTACAAGTTCAGTGTCTGTTATCATCTGCAAGAAAACTGACTCACTTCAGGTGAGGTGAGGTGAAATGGGGTTTAACGTCGCGTCCAAGATTATTGCACTTATATAGCGACGTGCATGTACGTGTGTGTGTTTGTGTGGCTGCTTCTACTAGTCCGGACTGATGCCGATTTATAGTGCTAGCTCACTGAGATACCATGCCACAGTTTAACATGAATATCCACTCAGACACAGTATAATGACTCCGAGCCGACCAGTCCTTGCTTTAGCCGCTTAATGCCGAGCGCCAGACAGGGAAACAACAAGTACCATCTTTTAACGTCTTTTTGGTATGACGCAGCCGGGGATCGAACCCCGACCCTTCCGCACTCCGGGCAGACGCTCTACCACTTGACCACAGAGGCGGTCGACTCACTTCAGGGGTCTGGTCACATAGCAAACATATTGCCATGGTCGTCTGGACCAAAATTTTCACCAGTGTTCTGGAATCTTTTCTCTTATTTGCTTCTGTGTTTGGCAAGACCTAGCCCTGAACCATTGTGTGTGAAATATGCATGGGGCCTTGTACACAGTCTGTAATCTTCCATCCATCTTTAAGTCAGATATGGAGGAAGACTTCTCTGAACCTCCCATCTCACTTGGGCTCCTTTTCAAGTTAAATATAGTTGTTTGTTTGTATCAAAATTATATATTTTCAGAGACTAAAGGCAAGTCTAAGAGAGTGAGTAGTGCTGACTTCAGTAACAAGAGTGCTTCTGTCTTTCTCCATCAAAGGCCTGGTAAAGTAACTTAATGACGGCTATTCAGAGGAATCTACTGAACATGTTCAATATGACACACTGCTAGTCAACATGAGGTGAGGTGAGGTGAAATTGGGTTTAACGTCGCGTCCAAGATTATTGCACTTTATAGCGACGTGCATGCACGTGTGTGTGTGGCTGCTTGTACTAGTCCGGACTGATGCCGATTTATAGTGCTAGCCCACAGAGATACCATGCCGCAGTTTAACATGAATACCCCACTCAGACACAGTATACTGACTCCGAGCTGACCAGTCCTTGTTTTAGCCCTTTTATGCCGAGCGCCAGACTAGTCAACATGACGTGCAATGTGATCCCATGCTGTGACCTTAACATGGATTGGGGGGTACATGGTCATGTGCACAGCGCACAGGTCACAAGTCACAATGTGAAGGTTAGCAACTTTGGTCTTGGAGAGAAGTTGGATGGGTGACCGTGTTCAGCAGCGTGACTTCTCAGAGTTTCTGGGGCTTCAGTCCTGCCCCACACTGAGCACATGTAACACATGTGGTGTCTCCTTGGGCAAGTGACTTCCTTCAAAATGGGCCTCTGTTCATCCAGCAGTGAACGGGTACCCAGTAGGATTAGGAGATAACCTTCTAGCGCCTCACAGGCAGCTTGGGTTGAAATACTCGCCAGTGAGCTGAGAATGATTGTTGAGTGCACACTGAAGCGCATAGAGCATGCTTGTGCATGGAGTACAGCGCCATATAAACAGACTATTATTATTATCATCATCATCATTATTATCATTATTGTTGTTGTTATAGTGAATGGCAGATGCTATTCTATTTGCAAACACCTGGCGTCATCACTCATTTTCAGTGTTCAATTGATACACTTTTCATCACTATTTTGCCTGTTATGCCCTAAGGAATCTGGACTAGTCCAGTGTCTAGGTTATCATAACATATAAAAACTAATTTGAAATTGAACTATGTTGCACATGTTCATAAATTGTCTTTTTGACATAACTGGCATATGACTAAATTATATATGACTGATCATAAACATGATAATCGGCACTGTGGGAATGCTGGGAACTATTGATCATATGATACTAGGATCAGTGCTCCCTTGGAACACCAGTGAGTTACCATGGTTACTAATGTTGTACAGATAGTCTACTCATGTACCATGCCCACAAACATGATGATGAAACAATCCTGAACAACTCACCCAGCTGAACATAGTGCTCCAGCATGTTCCTCCTCTCCTCCACTTGGGGGGGACTCAGAGGGAGGAACTTCTTTGGAGGGAATGGGGGAAGAGACGAAGCACCAAATTCTTTCTTCAACTAGAAAAGAAGACAGCTGACATAAAACAAAGCTGGAAAATAAAATTCTCTAAATCCCCAAACAGATAATTGTATTACACTTTTACTCAGGAGCAGATCAGTACAAGTTAATTTCTGTTAAATTGGCTGGACTAATAAGTCTATGCATAGTTCCACAAAAATTGTGTAACGAAATTGACATTCGGTTTGTAAACTGCTGTGCAGATTTTGGTTGATTGCAGGATTTGACAACTTAGCGTCAACAGATATTTTCCAAATCTGTTCATGTTTTGTAATCAAGGTGCTGACGTGATGTGATGCACTTTGCGAAGTAAGACCAGTTTAATTACAATATAGATCTTGATTATCGCACAGATTGTCTTCACTGGGCAGCGCCATTTTATTTGAAGCAAATGCAAGTGATATGAGAGATGGAATCTGATTTGTCAATAGAAGGGACATAGAAGTGGCATAACTTGAAATTCCAGGCTCGTTTGGCAAGGGTGGAAATGGGACTTTTACAGTCAGTTAAATCCCTTGCCTCGGGAAGATGGGCAACCTGTAAATAATAAAATCTGGGCCACATATAAGTGCTCATCAAGGCACAACGATTTGCAGTCAGCCAAGTCACCACACTCGACCACCCATACTCTTCAGTCAGCTTCATGCAGGAAATACTGAGAAGCTTTTCTTACACATTGAGTAGATCAGCAGACCAAAACACAAGTGGTGAGCCCATTCCAGCTGTCATACAACTGTCATAAAATGTATTTGGTATGATTTTCCAGTTTAAATAAAAAGTACATACCTGTTCATGAAACTGATGTAGTTGTCGGAATCTTACAGAACAGTGGAACACACCATTGATATACATGTTGTAGGACTGTGGACGAAAAAGCATTTCAATAAAAAAGTGTTAAAATTGTGGCCATGCTGGTCGTAGCCTTCATAACCATATGCCACTAAAGGAATTAAAAGTACCTGTGTTTCAGGTAACAGAAACAGGTTTGCAAGCAGGTAAGCAGGATGAGAAGAAAATCTAAACATCTATCTTAAAACATTTTGATGATTATTCTTGACCATGTCTGACCATGTCTGATTAAACATTTTAGTTGCAAGTGAAATGAAAGGTCAGTTGCATTGCAGGGTTACTGGAAATGCCAGTTGTATATATTTTGCCCATATTTATGATAACATCCAGTATAAAACAAGATTATTGCCCCAATGAAACTGCCACCAGCTTTTGTTTTCAATCATGAATCCTTATTCACATTTGATGAAAGAAATCATACATATTTGGAGGTATGTGATTAAGTGATACATTAATCACAGTGATTAAGTAAGAGACTGGTATATATAAGTCATTAAGGTTTTTTTTATGATTTGTAACCAGTTGGTGAAGCAGAAGTTCTCTGTAAATGTACAGCACATATTGGCGTATATTGCAGAAGGTTGGGGCCATGGCTGGCTCAGTTGTCTAAGGCGATGCAATGGGCTGTGCAGAGTTGCGTCCCTTGGGCAAGCAAGAAACCTATGATTTGGGGTTGAATCCTGATAATGTTTCTTGTTTTGTCAGCGCCATACCCAAGCTCATGGGTTTCACCAAAGTGGTAAATATCTGGGACCTGCATCACTTCGGGCATTCTTCCCACATTAAGCTGACCTACCGTGATAAAACTGGAATATTGTTAAAAGCAGCGTTAAACCCAACTCACTCACTCACTCCACTTAGTCACCAGGACAGACAATAAATGATCTGGATACCCACAGCTATAGGGCAATTGTTGTTTGTTGGGTAGCTGATGCTAATTGGCATCTGGTTATTTAATACGGCACCAGCTAGAATTTTGTCTCTGTTGAATTTATTTTACATATAATGTCTTTAAAAAAAACCAATGTATTGCTTTCTGTATCTGTACCAAAAATACATATGGTGACAAGTTTTCCAACGCAATTTTGGTGCTGTTTTAAACTGATCCCATACCAGTGACAGGCGTTGATCTAAGGCACATGAAATCAGCTTTCCAGCATAACAATAATTACAGTATGCAAAATGTTTTTGAAAAAGTTTAAAAGCCCCATTGTATTAACTCTTATGATAACACAAAATATGTTAAATTATAATTCACTGTAGATATACAAATAATATGATGTAGTTTGCAAACAAATCGCCGTTTCTGCAATGATTTATTTCTATTGGCTGCAATGATCTAATCTTATATCACAGCTAACGAAGTAACACAAATGTGACGAATGCAGCTGGAATCAAATGAGTTTAGCTTCGGCGTGTCATTCGGCAGCATTCATAGAAAGAGCGGGTGCGCAAACACTTGAAAACCTTTCCTGTCAAATGTCATTAGTAGTGTGCTGTCAACTCGTAAAAACTTGTGCCCAAGGCAATATGCGAGTGAGCAATAATACAAAACTAACTGTATAGGAAGATCCACTGTCATCCTTGCATTCTTGCGTGTCCGGTATTGAAAAATGCATCTTTTTGGTTCAAAGTATGTCCCTATTTAAAGTGAAAGCACAACACCAACAAACAAATTTGTGTGCGTTCTGTGAGAGGAAGCGATCACTCCCCTTCTGCCATTTTGTAATTGTCGATCACGTGACCTTAGATTGTAAATAAACATACTTTCATCGGTAAATAGATATGGCAATAGAACTCATATATCTAGACATGACTAAAGTGTTATCAAATCTGATAAAATGTAATATATAGTGTTGTTTGTTTATAGTGAATGTCGTAAAGAGGAAGTTACAATCCTTTTTACGCATGTCTCATAGAGTCAGTAGTGTTTCCGGTTCACGACCTTGAACGAACAGGTGCTTGTTGCCACGATAGCCGGTTCCTCATCTTCACTTCTTCACTTATCTGTAAAGATGCCAGCGGTCCCGTCACCCGCTCCTGCTCAAAGAAAGCCACAGGGCATAAATGCCATTCTGCTCGGACCTCCAGGTTCCGGAAAAGGCACACAGGTTAGCCTATATTGGAAATATTGTAAATGTCAGCATGGGATTGCATCAATCTTTCAATGTTACAATTACGAATGTATGGTATATGTAGTTGAATCATATAATCAGCTGTTTATATAGACACATTTTAACCAATTAGACATACTGTTGTTCGTTTGGAAACTGAAATGGTACCTATACAGATGTACATTTCTCGGGAAGAAAAGTTTGAATGCCTACAGCCCAGGAGAATATAGAATACATGTTTGAACTAACAGGCATTTAAAATTTACACTTAGAAGATAAGTGGGAAAGGGACTTCCCCAATCGGCAATATTGATCAACTGATCCTCTATATTTTTGCGCATGTTGAGTTTGATCGTCTGTATTTGTATAGTGCAGTTTAAAGGGGCACAGTCTAAACCTGTCACTGCGTCAGGTGACTTGTTAATTGTCTGGTTCATGCTTCACAGACCAAGCGTTCCTTCACTGTCAGCATGGTAGGGGTCACGTCATTTTGCCACCAATTATTGTTTAGAGTAGGGAAAGCAGTCATGCATGATGCTGACTAAGAGAACAATAGACAGGGGTGTCTCAAATCTTTATTAGCTTTTCACTGCTGTAATATATATTGGAGAGTGTCATTTAATAATGTTACGCTACCACAGAACTATCATATACGACTACTATCATATATAAATGGACAATGTCATTCAATAATGTTCACATGAAATAAAATAATCTCATGCAAGGATAAACATATAACTAAAGTCCAATGAAGACAACATGGACAAGGCTACGGCCTCCATGACTGAATAAAAGTCGACATTCACAAATGCGTTTACCATGTTTACCATTTCGCAGTGAAGTTTTTGGCATTTCCAGTATTTATGTACCATCTCATGATTACTTGTGAACTGGTCACTGCAAGTGTCTGAATTAGGTACTTACATACATAAATTTCAGGGAACTGAGTTTACTCACGTTAGGTTTCATTGATTTTGATATCGAGAACACAATTCACTTAATCATGATAATCAATGAAACCTATTAGTCCTGATTTGAGTTCACTGTGAGTGCTTTGGCATGACCCCTGTTCTTGTATAGGGCAGTTGGGTGGCCTAGTGTTTAAAGCCTTAGCGGCATGCCAAAGGCCTCGGTTCGATTCCCAACATGGGTACGATGTATGAAGCCCTTTTTCATTTTCCTCTGCTGTGATGTTGCTGGAATATTGCTGAAAGCAGCTTAGGGCCATACTCACTCTCACTGTCCTTTTATGAAAACAGTAACTGTTAATCCCTTGCAGGGTGGATGCAAAGTGAGGATAAACCAGCATGGTTACCTTTCTTTACAATATTTAGCCTTTGGGCTATCTATACTATCAAAGCTGACTTTTTTATTCTTAGAGTAAAAGCCATCTTCACTATGCATGGACTCATTTTGATCCTTAGGGTTTAGTGATAGCTTTGTTTTGGATGGGGATATTTTCTTTTACCCTTGTGTGAATGGTATCTGAATAATCGAAGTATTAATTGAAGGTTTTTCACACATATTTCTTAAATCCACGAGTGTCACTTGGACGAAGTCTTGCTGCATATAGGAAAGATGATAAGCACATCTTGCTACATGTTTAACAAAACTTCAAGAAGTTTGAAATGACAACACTGGAATCACTTCAGCTCCTACACAGATATTGTTTAGCTTAGGTGCCAACAAGGTTCTAATTACAACGAAAACGAGTACAAAATCAGATGACGAATTATGTGTGATAGCGACTGTGGTCATGTGATGGTTTGTGTTTACCTAGCAAGCATTGCAGCAAAGCAGGTTTAATCCATCATGTCCAAATCAGCCAACGTAGGGCACTAATTGCAAAAGAATACCAATAAAGTGCAACCCCCCGCCCCCCCCCCCAAACACCTTACCCATTATATCATGTTATATGAAACAATACTTTTTTTCAGAATTAATTACAGACAAGGTAGCCCTAGTAATCATCAACAATTATACTTGTAATCATCAAGAACATCACCAGTCATAGTATTAAAAGTGACAAGATTCTTTTATTTCACCATGTTCGCAGGCCCCCATGCTTGCTGAGAAGTACTGTGCCTGCCATCTATCTACCGGCGACATGCTGAGGGCTGTCATAAGCTCTGGCAGCGAGCTGGGGCGGCGTGTGAAGGGTGTGATCGATGCCGGTCAGCTGGTGAGCGATGACCTGGTGGTGGAGCTGATTGACCAGAACCTCAATAAGCCAGAATGTCAGAACGGATTCCTTCTTGATGGGTTTCCTAGGACCGTCGGACAGGCCAGAGCTGTGAGTTGCAGTTGAATACTAGAAACTGTAGTGCTTAGCAGGGAATAGGGCTTGATCGGTACACGGTTAAGGAGTGTATCAGACTGTGCATGGCCACAACCTGAACCATGGATCTATTAATATTTCTGTTGATCTACTCATCTAGCTAGCTTAGCTTCATGACATTCCAACTCAAAAGCAGCAACTTGTCTTAAGGGGCGACTATGCTTGTCAAAATGAGGTGACTAACGGGTAGGTTGGTCAGACTTGGTGACTTCATTGATGCATGTCATCATATAACGGGTAGGTTGGTCAGACTTGGTGACTTCATTGATGCATGTCATCATATAACGGGTAGGTTGGTCAGACTTGGTGACTTCGTTGATGCATGTCATCATGATCATGTAACGGGTAGCTTGGTCAGAC
Source organism: Haliotis cracherodii (assembly GCF_022045235.1). Classification (NCBI taxonomy): domain Eukaryota; kingdom Metazoa; phylum Mollusca; class Gastropoda; order Lepetellida; family Haliotidae; genus Haliotis; species Haliotis cracherodii. Next base: position 14,133,903 of record NW_027266264.1, read on the forward strand.
TTGGTGAGAGAAATTTACTGAAGTTGAAGAAGTAATTCAGCGGTAGAAACTATCAGTTTCAGTCCACTAGTCCTTATAATGATAACATATTGCAAAACCCCTAAAAATGGCAAATTTCCCCTGGTGCTTATGATACCTTTACTATTGGGCAGTTTGGCAAGGACTACACGACTAGTGCCAATTTCTAATGCTGTAATTTTGGGCTAGTACTAGTAGACATGGTAAACTCAAAAGTTTCTGGCACAAACTGTAGCCTTATCATACTGATGTGAAGAATATGTTGACTTGATATTTACCTGGGAACTTTAAACCTGATGCTTGTATCATAAGTATGCAGGACGACTATTCATTCCAGTGTTTGAAATTCCTTATACTATAGTATCAGTGACCAAGTAAAAATCATAATGGCATGATGAAAATAAGTTTATGGTGCCTCAAGTACACACGCATTCCTTTTGACGACATAAACATAATAACAGCCAGTCATAAACATCATGAAAAAGATAAATATGCTTTCTTATTAATCTTAGCAAATATTTGGTAGATGAGAATATGAAGTTATAAATGCAGTTGGATCACCTGCTGCTGAAACGCCAAACACAGTTGGATTCCGTCATCGAATTCTGCATTGATGATTCGCTGCTCGTTCGAAGAATTACTGGACGTCTCATTCACAAGAACAGTGGGCGGAGCTACCACGTGGAGTTTCACCCACCTAAGGTCCCCATGACGGATGATGTGAGTTGGCTCATTCTTATTTTCTGACATCGAGAGGATTAGGCTTTAAAAAATGAAAGAATTTGTTCTCAGGCAATGACTTTTGAAAATATAGTGCAGACAGGCAGTGTTTTTTTTGTTGACTTTTTCTTGTTTAAACTACCCGGTAGTATGTAGCCAATTAAACAGTTGTGTACCATCAACCTGGGAAAGGGCCTCCCTTTATTAACAAGCATACAAACTCCTATTGCCATCATGACCATAGCATGAGATGCACAGTAAAGCAGTGCTTGTGTAAAGGGAAATAGCTGCATGCTATATTGGATCGCACTGTTTTTAAGTATTAGTTGTTTTTTTTTTAAAATTAAATGGAAATAAAAACAAAACATGTGGCGGACAATATGATACGGGCAGTGCCTGAGAACCAAGACTATTATTTTTTTTAGCCTTAAGATTAGTACAGTTATGATGATAAGTGAGACTTTTTGGTATGTGGAATCTGTACCATTTTGTTAAAAGTTTCAGCTGCATTGGTCAAGTGGTGGCAGTGTGAGGAAATGCATTTTGAGAGAATTTAGAAGCATGGTCGAAATGCAAGGATAAAATGAGGGTCAAACTTTATGATATCACGAAAAACGGGGCAGATGTGATAAGCCCCACGACAACCTACACATATCCCAAAGTTCATTACTTATTGAAAGAACATGTCTGGTGACGAGCAGAAGGTAACCAACAATGGACAAACAGGCCATGACATCAGCTTACTTGATTTTCAGTCAGGTGAGCTAAAAGCTTACTAATTATCTGTTCAATTTACAACATGTATGTTAAGCCTGAGATTATGAGTTTAAGTGCCTCAAGGGGGGTTGCTCGTGAAATGTGAACACAGGCAGTAGTATTGTATTGTATGGTATTATGTTGTTAAATGTAGTGTAGGTTTGTAGGTTTTACGCATGATCTTGAGTTAACGTGACCAGTGCATGGGGAAAGTTCATTCCAGTCTGCAACTAGTCCGAAGCCCAAGTCTAGTAACAGTCTGTGTTCGGTCTAGTAATCCCAACTAATAGTAGTTCATATTCTAAGTCTAACACTGAAATCTACTGAAAATGATGCCAAGAGCCAATTTTGGACTGGTAGACTCAATAGTCTTTGATGCAAGCTGCTGTTCTGTAGTTGATCTACCGCAACAATACCTAAGGTGTGGAGTAGTGTTCACACAATAGATAACTGTTCCTACAACTGATGCAGTAGCATTAGGGTCACCATCCTCTCTGGTCCAGGGTATAATATCTGATGACTACCATTCTATTATAAATACCACAGACCTGTTTGCTCCCTCAGCTTCATTTGGAAAGTGGACCGCCTCCGTGGTCTTGTGGTAGAGTGTCCGCCCTGAGAGCGGAAGGTCAAGGGTTCGATCCCCGACCGCATCATACCAAAAGACGTTAAAAGATGGTACTTGTTGTTACCCTGTCTGGCGCTCGGCATTAAGGGGCTAAAACAAGGACTGGTCGGCTCGGAGTGTGTATATTGTGTCTGAGTGGATATTCATGTTAAACAGTCCGGACTAGTACAAGCAGCCACACAAACACACATACGTACATGCACGTTCCTATTATCGGCAAATTCACAGAATTCTCCTGTGCAATAATCATCCTCCTGAAGCAGTAGCTGCAAATGAGGAGGTATATAGAATGAAGGCATCATCCCGTGGATAGCCAAGGATGGAGACACTACAAATATTTATGCAGCCTACAATACAAAACCCTGACTTTTGTTTCAGGCAACCGGAGAACCTCTGATGCGTAGATCTGACGACAATGAAGAGGCACTACGCAAGAGACTGCAGGCGTATCATGAGCAGACGAAGCCACTGGTGGACTTCTACCAACGCAGGGGCATCCACACCGCCGTCAATGCTGCTCAGCCGGCTCATATAGTCTTTGCTTTGATAACAGCAACATTCTCAGCAGCAAGGTCCAAAGACAAAGTCTTGTTTTTATAGTCTTTGTACCACTCTTAGAAACTGTTTAATTTTTTCTTCTGCTACAGTAAGATCTATTTTTGTTGATGATATTTTCCTAACCATCTTTTAATCATGTTAATTACGGTTTAATGAAGTGTGTACATAGAGGGCACCTGTGTTTATTTGTACGCATGGGATTCTGTATGTGTGGTTTGCGATCTGGGTGTAGTAGTTCCTTAGATAATCATGGATTTGGGGTCAAAATAACTGAACTTATCTCGGACTTTATAGTTATCTTGTCTTTGTAACCTTTAAACTTTCACCTTATCTTTGCATTAGTAGGTATCCATGCTTCCAAATTAATCTACAAGTATATACATCATTGTATGTGTATAGCCTTTGTAACCTTTGAACTTTCACCTTATCTTCACATACTTAGGTACCTATGAGGAGAGTCATATCTAGGTCAGAGTGGTACAAACTGATTATATATGTCAGCAAAGAAGATCTTTATTTGTTCAGTTGGAAGTCACAGATGTATTAAGTGAAATTCAGTTGAAATGGTTGATAGCCTAGGTTGATAGCCTATTTGCATATAAAAATGAGTTTATATTTATTGACGATGCTTATCCAAGGCCAGAATATCTCATTTTTTGTTACACAGGTCACAAATATTTTTGAAAATTCAAGGTATATTTGAGGTTAATTTCCTTATATCAACTCTTGAATTAAAAGTTGGAAAAACCAAACCTGTGTCATAAAAGCTCATTTTCAACTAAACAGATTTTTTGGGTGGGCTTATCTGTAAACCTGAAAATAAATTAATCTGATACATATGTTGTTATGGCTTAATGGTTCCCATCAGGGTATGATTTCCTTGAAATTAAAGGATTTACCAAATAATTCCTAGGAACTGAGACAGAAGCATTGAATGTGCATTAACTGTGTTAACAAACCAAGAATATCTAGTCTCTTGTAATTTAACATTTACAATGTTATAAATTGATGAAACTGGGTTTGTAATATTGAGCATCCCATCAAATTTCATGCTTTTTTGCATGTTTAAACCAGATGATAGTGCTAAGCAGGATGATTGTCATTGTACATCAGATACTAGAAAACACATGTTGGTTCCTGTTAGTCATTTGTTCCCACCAACAGGTATGCATTTATAATTCAGCACCCGATGACCTTTACAGTGTATGATTAAGTATTCCTAAAGTGCAATTTAGGAACATTGAAGTTGAATCTTCAGGCATGACATTAAACACATTATACCAGTCCTGTATTAATGTAGTACAGTGGAATCTGTCTAAACAGAACTCGGACTAATCCGGTTCTCTGTATGTATTGTGAGGATACTGCTGATAATAGTGACAGAATATTGCTCGTTCATGGTCATTGTTGATGCTTTACGCGGATGCATGTAGAGGATTATAAGATGTGCATGCATACAGATAATGTAGGGTATGCATGTGAGCTGTTAAGAGAGGCATGCTTATCTATTCCAGAAGATATTCATGTATTATGAATGTATCATAATGATTTGCCGTATTCAACATTTATATTGCCATGAAGCTGCACAGCCCATTAAGTACTGTTTCATCATCACTTCGTGCCTCTTCCTGCGCAGTAGAGAGCATTTAGTCATCTGTTACGCAACTTATAGTCATCCAACAGTGTAGCAATGGACAACCTGTTTCTAACCTTGCACTCTATATTCTACTCAACATTCTACTCAACATTTGCTGCAGACCAAAAGTGTCCTCTTTCGTCCTGTTCCTTCAAATATTGGTTGGTTGGTTTGTTGTTTAACGCCGCACTCAGCAATATTTCAGCTATATGACGGCGGTCTGTAAATAATCGTGTCTGGACCAGACAATCCAGTGATTAATATCATGAGCATCGATCCACGCAACTGGGATCGATGACATGCATCAACCATGTCAGCGAGCCTGACCACCTGATCCCGTTAGTCACCTTTTAGGACAAGCATAGTCGCCTTTTATGGCAAGCATGGGTTGTTGAAGATCTGTTCTACCACGGATCTTCACGGGTCCTTGCAAATATTGAGTAATTACTAGTATTTTATATTTCTATCAGCATTCAATTTTTCATGGGCTGAATACTTTGAATAAGGTTCACATACTTACATAGTACACATATTCTGTAGATGTAGGCATTGGTTGTATTAACGATGATCTGACTCATTTCAACAGTATGTATCTGATGTTTAGTTCACAAGGCATTTTCCTCATTGTTTTATGAAAGTTGCCAGTTTGTGAGATGGATTTTACTGAATGGGATAAGGAGTGTTTTTAAGCAGCTTTATAAGGCCTACAGCTCTTACAATTTGTTTGTGATTTCAACATGTAATACATCTTGTATTTATGATTTAGAAATATCTTGATGATCATGATGATTGGAATCGTTAAATAATCACAATTCTGTGATGTGAAATAATCAAGGGAGACAACCTGTGTATGTTCCTGTGATGGTTGTAGCTGTCTCTCGACAGCTGGTGATCTTAGTCCATATTGTACAGGGTACATTGTATGCGGTACATCAAACTACACCAACACTAGATTCATAGTCAGGATTAAACATGTGGAGGATTACACAAAGTGTTCTGTTTTATGTCTTTTCTTGGATTGAATGATACTAAACTGGATTAGCAATGAGTCTGCAATCTCCAGGCCAGATTCTGATTTGGACATTGATTTGGCAGCTATTTTCTCAATAATATTGCAGATTTATTGTCCCACAGACAGCTTCAGCGTTAGTTTGTCTGAGTGTACTTGATTCCGAGGAAGAATGTTTTGGCTCATCTTTGTGCTGAAATTTGAGCATTTAACAGCTCTCGACTCTCGTCAACTGGACCGCATTTGGAGGAATCCATGCTGGAATTACCTGGATTCACTAGTTTCCCTAGTTCATGTGACTATGTTACTCAACACCTAACATAACACAGCACCGGTTGTGACCCTTGTCGCTCAATAACAAATTGTTGATTTAATTTCTACCAATAATAATATTAATAATAACACCAATAATAATACCACTTGTAGTGAGTATTGATTTACGTCGCTTTTAGCAATATTCCTGGAATATCTACGTATACAATACATATACAAAGTTTGAACTTGTTACCACTTTCCAGTGGTTCTGAAGAAGAATATCAAATTCAATCAACAATGGTCGCCAAAGCCATGTGACCAAATGCAATTAATTTCTCAAACTTAATACAAATCTTATTAAACATTATACACTTCTCAAAAAGAAGTTAATGAACACTTGATTCTTTAGTAAGGCTACTGCTAATCTGTCATGGCACAGCAAAAAAGAATTGGGTGTTCTTTTACTTCTTTTTAGTAGTATATTTCGAAAGTTTCAGCTTTTTCTGACTTTGGGTTCTAAAAATTGTCAAAGGATTATTTAAAATCTGAAAAAATATCTTCACTGCCCTTTGTTAGGCACTTTTCCTCAAAGGACTGTGTCCTCTTAGACCATAGGACTGCCTCCATGATCTAGTGGTAGAGCCTCGCCCGGAGAGCGGAAGGTTCAGGGTTCGATCCTCAGCCGCATCCTACCGAAAGATGTCAAAGGATGGTACCTGTTGTTACCCTGTCTGGCGCTTGGCATTTGGGGCTAAAACAAGGATTGGTCGGCTCGGAATCAGTATACTGTCTGAGTGGGGAATTCATGTTAAACTGCGGCATGGTATCTCAGTAGACTAGCACTATAAATCGGCATCAGTCTCGACGAGTACAGGCAGCCCCCACCCCCACACACAAGCACGTTGCCATATAAGTGCAATAATCTTGGACGCAAATTTAAACCCAATTACACCTCACCTCACCTCAGACAACAGGCCTAAGCTTGGACAGTCCCCTGTCAGCACAGAAACTGTTAAGTCAATAGGCCTAGCCATTATGTCCGTTGAGCTCCCACGTAATCATTATAATACTAATAGAAAGAATAATAACATCTATATTTGTTGAAGAGAAATGTTTTATTGTGATTGGGACACATTTGTAATCCAGTCACATTAACTTTCAACCTCCTTTGCCAAGTTGTCTTCAGTTTACATTCAAACACCTTTAACTAACATCTCGTCATCGGTGAATCATGTCATGTCATGATACAGCATTTGATACACACCCGGCTATGAAGCCCCTCTAAATATAATACCCATCACACAATAATGCTGTAAACAATATAAAACATGCCCACAAAGATCTGGTTCCAAAACATGAATCTGCAATTATAAACAAAATGTAATAGTGCTTATTTGATTCGAACATGAACCCATTTCTCAACTCTACTCTCATGTCAAAACATTAATATGTACGGGTGAAAGTGATCTGTTCACAATCTGATGTAGAATAATCAAAGAATATGAAATTAGACAAGCATAAAAAAAGCAAAATCCGATGTGATTCAGATTTTGTTGGATAAACTGAACAATTATGTCTTTACCTAAGGCCTTATATTTTTTAAAGTTGGTTTACAAAACCTTGAAATCAGAAAAGAAATAAAATAACTTTTGACACAAAAATATTTTGACCGTCTGTTTAACAAATTGGCAAAATGAAAAAACAACAACAAAATTTTATCATCTCTGTTTGAAAGAAATGGTGAATAATATGTATAAAAATCTGTATGCTAACAAAATAGACCGAATCAATATCTTGCCATGATAAATAAGTTTGTTTTTTTAGCAGTACTAAGTTTGACAAGTATTTGTATTTTGAACACCTACATTAAATTTTCGGCCTGTGTTTTGTATACCAACTAATATAAAATAAAAGGCCTTACTGAGAGCTAAATGTTTGTGCAGCAAACAATTTTTTGCAAATTCCAAGTGATAAAATCACATGAGGGAGTCCCTAGGATTTAGTTTTTCATGGACAATTCACTTATAACTTGTCATGGTTGGTCATACATGACCCATAACTACCTTGTTGTCATAAGCTCCTCCGCAGTGTGCAAAACACCTTCGTTGACCTCCTGGTATATTGAGGGCATGTGTGGCGATTCGCTGTGCAGAGTTGCGCCCCTTGGGCATGCCAGAAACCTATGATTGGGGGTTCGAATCCCAGTTCGCCCCGATTTTGTTTCTAGGTCTGTCCGCACCATACCCGTGCTTGTGGGTTTCACCAAACTGGTAAACATCCGGTCCTGCAGACTTCGGGCTTTTATCCCACATTAAGCTGACACGCCGTGATATAACTGGAATACTGTAAAAAGCAGCGTTACACCCAACTCACTCACCTTGTATCATTGTTGACACCAGAGTGCAAGCAGCTATTGCCAAAATCTTGAAAATTTCCCCTCAACCCCCAAATGTAGTGACATGTATATTTTTGTGTATGTCTTTGGGAACGCAAATTATAGTGAATTGGGAAAAGATTTGTAAACAACTAAATAAATATTTTCCTGATGAATTTGTTTGTATAACGGAAAAGCACCTAACTTCCACCTTGCATTCTCAATATGCTACTTATACAAACTGATAACTCCCAAAATAATTTAGAGTATTTGGCCTCACGACAGGCATAATTTGTTTGTAAACATTACAGTCAGTCGGCTGCTAGTTCAACTCATTGCATTGTTGTAGGCAGTCTGGTGGCAGAGATAGCATAGAGAGCTCTAAACAAAGGTTATCACTGTGAGGAGCTTGATGGTGACTATGGTAACTCAGTAAAGTCATGGCCCTACAGGAAAACCTTGTTTATCTGGACAGTACCACTCCAGGGAAATTTATTCCAGATTACTACATGAATCATTGGAGCAGAGTGATGTCACTTTGCAAACATGTTGAAATTCAATGTAATCATCCTTTAATCATTTCCGGATAAACAGGTTCCAGACTATCAGGGTTTCTCTGTATATACATGGCAGGGCAAGGAAGTTAGAAAGTCAGTTGATTACATCCTCGTTTATCCACTGTATTATGTATTCATTCTATTGTGACATATACTCTGGACCTATTCAACACAAAAGTTTCATTTCGGAGGTGACATTACAATGTCCATCTCTCTTATCCCTACAAGAATTTCTTGTTGCTCACAAGCCTGAAATAAACAACCAATCAAAACACTTTTTCTGAACGTGAGTTTAGTGTAGATTCACATTGAAAATTGTGGTCTTGTACATGTTGAGCCATGAATATTTATAAGAATCAGAAGACAACATATACTGAACACTTAGATGTTTCCATGACAAAGGAGGCCCTTATTCTGCTAGGCGTTCCAAATTGTCTTTGAGACAATAGGCTACAAGGGGGTGAAGAGTGTACCTAATTAGATTGGACAGTTAATGTTAGAGTTGTGACTAAAAACCTGACTATACAAGAAGCTATGGTGGTGCACAGATCCAGGTATTTACAATAGTACAATGAAATAAAATACATGGGACATCGAGGAGTTGATAATGGCATCAACATAACTGCCTGGAACCAACTCTGAGGGTGCTGTATATCTGAAGCTATCAACAAAACCAATGTCTGCCTGCTATGTTTCATTAGTCTGTGCCTGTGTGACTCGCAGGACGACTGGCACAGATGTACAGGGGATCATTCCAAGCTCGGTGATGACGGCCGAGATGAGTTCCGGTGGTGTGACGTCGTACACTAAGTTAAGCAGTGTCAGGTGACTGTGGTCCTTCCAGTCCGACAAGTACGGCTCTTTACTGCCAACCTGGACCAGGTCACTGGGGTCACCTGGAACATGTAGAGTTGTCTCCCATTAGTCTTTATGATAAAAGATAATTCCATCTTTGTAGTAGACTGAATAATGTAATCAAGATGAGATAGTCTTTGTACCAGATTTCCAAATTATTAATAAATGAAATGTTTAATGACACATAATTAACATGCAAGATTTTATACCTATTTACACATAAACACAAAAAAACAATAGTCCATATCTGTGGTAAGAAAATAATGAATGTTACTTGAAAAGTATAACTGAGGAGATTTGAGTTTTATTATAAGGATGTAAATACCAGATTTGTTTGTTGTTTAATGCAGCACTCAGCAATATTTCAGCCATATGATGGCACTCTGTAAATGATCAAGCCTGGACCAGTGATTGACATCATGAGCATCGACCTATGCAGTTGGGATACGATGACATGCATCAACCAAGGCAGCAAGTCTGACCATCTGATCTCATTAGTTGCCTCTTATGACAAGCATGTGTTGCTGAAAATCAATTCTAACCTGGATCTTCACCAAAATCCAGGAATCAGAATAGTGCTCGTGGATCAGAGACACCAGAACACAGGGATGTCATTTAATGTGCAGTCAGTGAATTTGCCAAAGTATGCAAAAAGCTGGATTTTGAAGTTGGAATTGAAAATCCACATTTTTCATGAGGCCACTCTGACTATTTATTGACTTATGTACCCGTTGTGGATCAATGGCCAATGTTTAGAAAATATTATCACCTTACCATTCTGTAGAATGCGAATGAGGATGGATGAATGGATGTGAGACTTACCCAGCTCATTGAATACGAATGAGTCTGTTTGAACCCGTTCACAGAACTTGTATGTTTCGCAGCAGACTAAGACCGGGACGTTACACGAGCGAGCCATCAAGGCAACCAGGGAGCTCCCTACACGGGACATCACAAAACCATTAGCAAGCAGTGCGTGGGAGCCTAGGAATACCTTGGTTGCCTGGAAGTGAAGGGGACATATTTTGGTAACAGATGATCAAGTTGTGTCATGTCTGAGACTGGATTAATAATATGGGACAAACCCAGAGCTATTATTATCAAAATGGGACATACTTTGTGATATATCTACAATTAAATTATGACAGTTTTGGGGACAATCTCAATATTTACCTCCTGCATGACGTATGAAGCCGAGTTGATTAGCACATAGGTACACTGGATGCCAGCCTTCACCAGTCTTCTCAACATCTCTTTCCCTGACAAAACAGAACACCTGTGAACATGTTGCAACTACATGTATTGACAGAAATTCTGCTGATGAGCATGAACCCATTAAGAATATTGCTTCTGAATTGTGTCTTTTATTATGATATATAAGACAGCTACACGATAAATCGCCAAGAACAATGAAGAACGAAACATGGTTTATTTCACGATAAAACATTGTTCTTTCATGACATAATTCCTGGGGATTAGAACATGCACTTGCAACTTGATGACGTCGTAAATTGGACGTTGTTGTTTTTGAGTGGGAAGTGTCGAGTGAGTTGTCCCCCATATATGTAGCTGGACATCGTAGATAAACGCAATGGCTGAACAATTGCTTCCAAAAGTGGGAGAGATATGACAATTGGTATTGGGAGAATAGGTAGAGATAATCAAAGTGACATAGAGAATATGCAGGAAAGACCCAACCCTGTTCTTAAATGGACTTGTCTGACATTGTCACAGTCAGATTTTTTTCAGGGAGTCATCATTATTTAAATACGGGTAAATATTTGTAAAGCGTGTACTTTTTACTAACATCCTTAAAGAGGCTGTATGTAATGTTGGTATCTCATATAAGAAATATACGACTTGTGGGCGTTGTTTATCATACAATAAAACACTGCACTGAGAATAAACCCCTCATAGTTTATTCTCCATGCAGTGTTTTATTGTACAATAAACAACGCCCACTCGTCTTTTATTTCTTAAATAATGTTGCCATCTTGTTCTCAAAAACATATGATTTTTGGGACCCTGGTTCCACTGCACATACAAATAATAAAAACATCTATACAACATGTCTGATCTCAGACTGTTCAAGTGAGTGTGTGAGTGAGTGACTGTGGTTTTTAGCAGTATTTCAGTTATAAGATGGACTTTCCACTTGACATTTTCTGTAGGCATTTACCACTTTGGTGACTAACCAAGAATCATAACTACAGTGAATCTGGGATTCAAACCCATGATCATCATGTTTCTGGCACACCAAAGGAATGCAACTCTGCACATCAAATTGTGGCACCTTTGACAACTGGGCTACTACCTGTGCCCCAGACTGTTGAAGGAGTTTGCTTTGAGCTTCAGCAAAGATGACAATGTGACTCAAAACCAAATCTCCTTGTAACTGTACATGTGTACCCCGTCCTTTTCAGATACATAAGTTCCAGTTCCAGTTGTTACATTAAATGTGTTTGCAAATCCAAAAAAACAATTAAGACCATGGTTTCATGCAGAAATATTCATAAGCTGTAGAGTTTTTGCAGGAAACAATTGCTACATGTGGAGACTAAGTCCAAATTGTTTCCAAGGAAACACAAGAAATTAAAAAATTTGAACATTTTACATAAAATTGTATATTTATATAATTATCCAATCTCACAAAGCACATTTCTCCATTCTTTTTTCGATCCTATGTTGAAATGTGCTAAAACAAAGTTTCCAGCTTCTAAAAACATTTCACCAGAACACATCCCATCATCACCATAGTCACCACCCAAACAAATGGGTCATGCACTGTTAACGCTGTGCGTTGTGACATAACATGACTTGATCACCTGACTACCCCTGTCACATCATTCTCTTTCTTAGAGCGGACTGGCTAGGAAAGCTGTGATGCAGGGAGGGCATAGAGCTTGTGAGATAGGACAAGTATATAGATATACAAGTCAGTGTAAACTTCTCAACTTTTTAGACTTATGCTATCTCACACTATGCATTTATCTCAAGGTTGGACAGTGGGGCGCTGATACCCTAACCAATATGAGACTACAACTGTGAGATGTACACAAGGAAGCTGGTGCTGAACAGTGATCCAAACAAATAGTTATCACTTTGTCTAGTGTCATATAGGGTTACGACTGGGTACGAAAACTGAACTCGAGTACCCGGAAGACAATACCCGAACCGGACCTGAGTACCCGTAGTTCAATGTTGTCCCACTTGTTTGTAATGCTTTTGCGAATAAAAGGTCATCAAACATCTATTGATCTATTCTAAGGTATATGGTTTTTTTTAAATGCCTGCATGGCTTACCTAAAACCACAAATGACGCAGAATATCAAAGTAAATGCTCTTGTGTTTAAAACTTAGATGCTTTTGTCATGGAACTCCTCGAACTACCTGCGTAGCTGATACATATGCCACAGAGACGGCATTTGGTCTTTTTGTTTGTGTCATCAAGGTCAAAATAGGCCCAGACATTTGAACGTTTGTCCGCTTTGTCGTCCATTTTGAAGTGACTTACGAGTTACGAAAGGCGATTAGAGTTATCTCCCCTGAGCGGGTATTCGAGTCCTAGGCTACTCGAGTACCCATCGCAACCCTAGTGTCATATACGACAGGATCTTGTGAGTGGGCATCATGGAGCTGTACTCCAGAGACCAGGGAGTGAGTGAGTTTGGTTTTACGCCGCTTTTAGCAATATTCCAGCAATACCATGGCAGGGGACACCAGAAATGGGCTCCACACATTGTACCCATGTCGGGAATCAAACCCGGGTCTTCGGCGTGATAAGCGAACGCTTTAACCACTAGGCTACCCGACCGCGACAAGGGTATCATTAAATAAGAATAAAGTAATAATAGTAAATGTGGTCAAGTTCACAGTTTTATTATCATCAGATAAATGTAACTTAAGAGGACCATCTAAAGTATCAAGACCCCAATTGACTCTGACAATGATCACTGATTAATAAACCATAAGCAAATATACAAGCTGATTAGCTAAGCAACTGTATAGCAGCTATTACAAAAGTTACCGTAGCCAAATCAACACTCTGACAAGACAATCTGGACGATTGGCCAGCCAACTTGAAGAACTTAATGAGAGACTGTAGCTTAGCAACCATGGAGATCTTCAACCCAGTTGCAGTAGCAATGACAATGAGTTGATGTGGCGAAATGTTTTAGAAGCTTGAAACTATGTTTTAGCATGTTTGCACATAGGATCGAAAAAATAAGGAAGAGAGAGGATAAGTTTAAAAATTTTAAAAATTAAAAATCTGAAAAGGCACTAGTTGAGCATGTGGCCATTGTACATGTATACTTTCATTCAATGATATTCTTTGGTTTGAGACTTCTGGCTCAGAAATGAAGCCTCGAGTTGTTTGAGACAAAGTCCAAATTGTTTCCATGGAAATGAAACAAAATAAAATTAAAAAAAAAAATTAAAATAGTGAAACGCACCAGTTAAGCTGAGGAGCAATGCAATCACCAAGTTGTTTTGAAAAAAATTGAACGCTTTTCAAATTATGGCTCGGAATAGGATGGGAATGCCAACACGAATGGGAACTATGCCAAAATATTATAGACATAATAAAAGTAAGTCACACACGTTAAACATCAGATGGTAAAAATGCTTCATAGTAAATATCCAAACAACTCGCAGGCCTTGACAACCCACCTTCCATTTTTGGCCTTCCATCGATGACAATGACCCTGAATTTCCTCCCTTGCTGATGGGCATCACAGAGCACTCGTTTGATTAAACTTGAACTGAAAATGTATAAATATATGTGGGACATATTCAAGATAGAAAGGTGAAACGGTCAGCAATATTTCAGTGATATAACCAAACTTGTTTGCAAAATCAGGTCTGAGGAACCAAACCAGAGAGAGTGAACGTGTGTTTCACTCCACTGTTTGCAATATCCCAGCAGTTTCACTTGGTGTACACAAGATATGGAATTTGCACAGTGGGCAACTGAACCCGTTTTTAGGCATGATGAGCTAATGCTGCAACTTCTAGGCCATCCCACCATTCGCTATCATCCAAGATGAATGGTGGGCTATTCACATTAATGACTAACATTGAGTGGAAGGTACAACATCTACCATAAAACACTATAGATAGATATGCATTAGGTGTGGGACGGGTAACTCAGGTACCCAGGTCAGGTGGGTACTGAGTAGGTCCCGGGTACCCACAGGACTACCCGCACCCGCCGTTAGTCACGTGATAAATTGTCAAATGACTAAAATTATCTAGAACTAGAAAGTGTTTTTACTCGTAAAAACATATGTCTCCCCCCACTCCCCTAACCCACATTCATTCGTTTACTTCACGTTAAACCCCATCTCTTCATTCCCACCCTCCATTACTAAATAACAGAGACAAAAATAGAAATTTCAAACAACTAATGGGCACCACTTCAGGACTTGGTTAATATGTTACAACTTCATGAAATAATATTGAACAGTTTTAGAGTTATGGTCCGGAAACAAAGCTTACCCCCATTCAGAGTCTATGTTCAACTTATCTCCATGGAAACGAGAAAATATAAAAATGTCAAAAATCTCTAAATAGCAAAAGGCACCACTTCAGTGCTGGGTTAATGTGTATACAAAGTTTCGCGAAAAAATATTAAACGGTTTCTGAGTTATGGTCAGGAAACAAAGCTTACCCCCATTCAGAGTCTATGTTCAACTTATCTCCATGGAAACGAGAAAATATAAAAATGTCAAAAATCTCTAAATAGCAAAAGGCACCACTTCAGTGCTGGGTTAATATGTATACAAAGTTTCGCGCAAAAAATATTAAACGGTTTCTGAGTTATGGTCAGGAAACAAAGCTTACCCCATTTCAGAGTCTATGTTCAACTTATCTCCATGGAAACGAGAAAAAATAAAAATGTCAAAAATCTCTAAATAGCAAAAGGCACCACTTCAGTGCTGGGTTAATGTGTATACAAAGTTTCGCGAAAACATATTAAACGGTTTCCGAGTTATGGTCCGGAAACAAAGCTTACCCCCATTCAGAGTCTATGTTCAACTTATCTCCATGGAAACGAGAAAAAAATAAAAATGTCAAAAATCTCTAAATAGCAAATGGCACCACTTCAGTGCTGGGTTAATGTGTATACAAAGTTTCGCGAAAAAATATTAAACGGTTTCTGAGTTATGGTCCGGAAACGGTGGGAACGCCGACGCCGACGGGAACCGTGCCCAAAACAATATGTCTCCCTCCATTCTGGGGGAGACATAACTCTATGGTTACACTGAAAGTCATTAATTTTCGTTTTTCATTCTGACTATGCACCCATTCCATCTGATATGGTTGAATAAAGATATAACTTAGTCAACTTCAGTGTATGCATGACCAGATTATTAATACATGTATCTAAATATGTTTTGCAGGGCTATGTCTCCCGAGACCTACAGTGGGTACCCGGGTAGGGTAGGGTAATAGGGGGGGCGGGTACCCGGGTAGTAAATTTGGACTCGTCCCAGCCCTAATATGCATCAGTGAAATCTTGAATTAAAAACATCATTAATGACAATAATACTCCCAGTTAAAATTCCAATCTTTATTGGCAGTATGGTCTGAAGTTTGCACTTGGCCCAGAGTCTGGATAACTACCATGGCCAAGTATGGAGCTTCACTGTTTTATTTACAGGGAAAAACTCACTGAGTGTCATTACTGTCAATTACTTGGTTAAAATCCAAATGACATGGTTAAAATAACTTCCTGGTGCCTTGTGACACACATGGACACCATTTAAACAAACATACTTGTGATAATGTTTATAATGTGAAGCTAGTGCTATAAATGTACATTTGCACAAGTAAACTGGACTAACATTAGGTAATGGACATGTGAATGAGCATGAGCGGAAAACTTGGTGAACTATCTAGGTGCATGCGTGCCGATTTTATAGTTCTGGCTCATTCAGATACAATGCCGCAGTCTCACATGAATACCCAACACAGATACACTATACTGACTCCGAGCCAACCAGTCCTTGTTTTAGCCCTTTAATGCTGAGTGTCAGACAGGGTAACAAGTAAAAAATTTTAATGTCTTTTGGTTTAGGCAGACAGGGATCGAACCCCGGACCATCCGCTCTTCGGGCGGACACGCTACTACTAGACCATTGAGGCGGTCTGATGGGTTGGAAGATAGATATAAAAATAACATGAGTGATCATCTCGTTGACACACTTAGATTCCAAAGGGCACACCTAAACATCCTTGCAAGTGCACTTGACATGTTTTTGATGTTCTTGATGCATGCCAAGTTTCAATGACAGTGTATGCAAACAGGCCCAACAACAGCAAACAGTCTTTGGAATAAGCTTATGTGTAGCGGCAGATAATATGGCAAAGAATTTTGTCCTCACTCACCATGCATAGACAACAATGACATCTCCATCTGTGATCTTGGGGCCAGCATAGATGGAGATAGCCTTGCCAGCCATCAGCACCTTCTCATGGATGAAGGAGTCGATGCTGTCATTCAGTCGTTGTTTAGCCTGGCTCACAGAAACCGTTTCACATTCAAACCAGAAACACATCCTAAGTCTTATAGTATTTGTTTGTTTGTTGTTTTATTTCACACTCAGCAACATTCCACATAAACAATGGCCTCCTGTAAATACTGGAGTCTGGACCAGACAACCAGTGATTGATATCATGAGCAATGATCCACATGGTCCAGGTACAATGACTCGCAATCAACCAAGTCACTAAGCCTGGCCACCTGATCCATTATGCTGTCTCTTATGATAAGCATAGGTTGCTTGGAAACAAATTTTAGTAGAAACTGCAAAAGTTTCAAAGATCTAATTCCTAAATGTTTAGAGTCTAAACTTTAGACAGCAAATTATTGGAAGTTAAAATTTTAATCCTTCCTATATATGTTGTTCAAAATTCTTTTCTCTACCTCAACAATCATGCGACTTTACAAATAGTTTATAGATGGTCTTTTTGATAAACTAATAAATTTTGTAAAAGATACTCCAGAAAACTGGAGGTCATTCACTCAACTAAACTAACTAAAACATGTTTGATTTTCTAAAAGTATCTAACCCTTCAATATGGCAGTTCTGCAGTGCAGAGTAAATAACTTCATCAAATATAGAGCTACTGCAGCCACGAAGGACAGGCATTAATCAGGATCTGTCTAGTTGTTTGATACCAGACAATCATTACATGCAACTTCCAAAGTATTGTCAATTGTTTAACTTCCTGACACCCGATACATAGCCTTCATCTTGGCAACAGATCAAGTGTTCTACCTCGGCATCTGACAACTCCCTCGGCATGTGACTGATGTTCCACTTGAGGTACTTGATGGCGTTCCCCATGCTCACTGACAGTGGCCGGCACTGCACCAGGAAACTGACACAAAAAGAAAACAATCGACACCCTTCATAAACATCTGTTACAGGGAAGTCCCTACACCTACTCACAGACCAATATTTAGTCCAAAACCCAAATTGTCAGTAAATATTCTCAAATAGAAAAAAACTGTTTCATTCATTCATACAGGTCCGGAATCTATGTTTGCAGTTCACCGAGTTAAAAAAACAAGTAGCACAGCGTTAGAAATTGGCACTAGTCCTGTAGTTCTTGCCAAACTGTCCATTAGTTAACGTATCATAAGGACTACCGGTAGTAGAAATTTGCCATTTTTCAAGGTTTTGCTATATGTTATCATTGTAAGGACTAGTGGACTAAAAATGTTATGTTTCTACCACTGTAGCAGATAATGCAAACAAACTGAATTACTTTACCCTTACGTTCAAATATTAATTGGTTCATATCAGAAACTCAAAGCTATTTATACAGGATAATCAAGTTACCTGAGATGTATTCCAATTGATTTGTAGAGGGCTACATGAAATTTGTATCCTGCCTTTTAGCGGACAACATGGAAAATAAATTGCCTACTCCTCAACCAATCAGAAGATAGTATTTTAATGTAAGGTAAGAAAATATGTATTCTAACTTATTTCAATGTATCTTCTCAGCTCTTGTGGCAACAAATTGCAAATACATATATTGTTTAAAGCACACTCAGCAATTTTAAGTGGCCTGCAAATAATAAAGCTTTGACCAGACAATATCAAACGTCTTATCAATGACTGATTCAATTTGATGAACCGAAGGTTTACCTGATGTAGGGCTTGATTTTATTCTCCAAGTCCCGTGACAGTTCCTTCTGCGGCGGAGTATTATAATCTGTTATCACCTACAATTGAAGGTCAAATCATGCATGTTAATTATCTTTTTAAAAACCATTCTCGTACTACATAGTTTTAGAATTACTTATAGTATTATTATTTATATTCTCTATGCAAATGATGTTTGATTACATGATAGAGAGGTCCCAGAACACAAGTACAAGAGTGAATGTTAATTTAGGCCTCTGTCAGCTAAGTCAGTATTAAATATTTCATCATTATTGGTGAGGTGTGGTGAAATGAAGTTTTATGTCACATTCAAGATCATTGCACTTACAGCAATATGCAACATGCAATAGTGTGTGTGGCTGCATGTACTAGTCCAGACTTTTGCCGGTTTTACAGCGTTAGTCAACTAAGATACCATGCCTCTAATTAATTTGAATACCCCACTCAGACACAGTACACTGACTCTAAGCCGACCAGTCCTTTTTTTATCCCCTTAATGCCAAGTGCCAGGCAGGATAACAACAAGTACCATATTTCAATGTCTTTCGGAATGATACACTCTCCAGACAGACACACTATCTATTGACCATGGAGACAGTCATCATTATTAAGGTGGCATGTAAATAATCAAGTTTGTGAGTGAAAACAAGTGGCTGATAGCATGATAGCATGAACAATAATAAGTGCTATCAGATTATGTTGACACACATTCAGCCAGTTCACACATAAACAATTCTCATTTTCGACAAACCTTGCAATGTTCAAGAACATCTAGTAACCTGAATGATTATAACAAAGGTTTTTGCAGATCTTTTTACATCACTATCACCTGAACTGTACTTACTTTCTTGAAGGCAGCTAACAGAGCCACACATCTGGCGTTAGATCCGCTGACAAGGCCCTCTGCATACTGAACACCGAGCTTCACAACAGCCGGGTGGATACCTCCATTAGAGAATCTAAAACCACACACAAAGCATTTAAATTAATAAAGTGTAATGACACAGTTTAATGTTACTTTGGTAAATACTCCATTCTGATTGATCAATCTGAGTTTTAGAGGTGGTTACTGTTATTTGAACATGGTGCATTGGGGTAATGATAACAACTGAGAGGTGTACGGACTGTAAGGAGTGTGCTGGAGGGAATGATAACAGCTGAGAGGTGTACTGACTGTAAGGAGTGTGTCGGAGGGAATGATAACAACTGAGAGGTGTACTGACTGTAAGGAGTGCGTTGGGGGAAATGATAACTGAGAGGTGAACTGATTGTAAGGAGAGTGGGGGGGGAATGATAACAACTGAGAGGTGTACTGACTGTAAGGAGTGCGTCGGGGGAAATTATAACTGAGAGGTGTACTGACTGTAAGGAGTGTGGGGGGGAATGATAACTGAGAGGTGTACTGACTGTAAGGAGTGTGGGGGGGAATGATAACAACTGAGAGGTGTACTGACTGTAAGGAGTGTGGGGGGGAATGATAACTGAGAGGTGTACTGACTGTAAGGAGTGCGTCGGGGGAATGATAACAGCTGAGAGGTGTACTGACTGTAAAGAGTGTGTCGGGGGAATGATAACTGAGAGGTGTACTGACTGTAAGGAGTGTGTCGGAGGGAATGATAACAACGGAGAGGTGTACCGACTGTAAGGAGTGCGTCGGGGGAATGATAACTGAGAGGTGTACTGACTGTAAGGAGTGCGTCGGGGGAAATGATAACTGAGAGGTGTACTGACTGTAAGGAGTGCGTTGGAGGGAATGATAACAACTGAGGGGTGTACTGACTGTAAGGAGTGCGTCGGAGGGAATGATAACAACTGAGAGGTGTACTGACTGTAAGGAGTGCGTCTGGGGAATGATAACTGAGAGGTGTACTGACTGTAAGGAGTGCGTCGGAGGGAATGATAACTGAGAGGTGTACTGACTGTAAGGAGTGTGTCGGAGGGAATGATAACAACGGAGAGGTGTACTGACTGTAAGGAGTGCGTCAGGGGAAATGATAACTGAGAGGTGTACTGACTGTAAGGAGTGTGTCGGGAGAATGATAACTGAGAGGTGTACTGACTTTAAGGAGTGTGTCGGGGGAATGATAACTGAAGAGGTGTACTGACTGTAAGGAGTGCGTCAGGGGAAATGATAACTGAGAGGTGTACTGACTGTAAGGAGTGTGTCGGGGGAATGATAAATGAGAGGTGTACTGACTGTAAGGAGTGCGTCGGGGGGAATGATAACTGAGAGGTGTACTGACTGTAAGGAGTGCGTCGGGGGAATGATAACTGAGAGGTGTACTGACTGTAAGGAGTGCATCGGGGGAATGATAACTGAGAGGTGTACTGACTGTAAGGAGTGTGCTGGAGGGAATGATAACAACTGAGAGGTGTACTGACTGTAAGGAGTGCGTCTGGGGAATGATAACTGAGAAGTGTACTGACTGTAAGGAGTGCATCGGGGGAATGATAACTGAGAGGTATACTGACTGTAAGGAGTGTGCTGGAGGGAATGATAACAACTGAGAGGTGTACTGACTGTAAGGAGTGCGTCTGGGGAATGATAACTGAGAGGTGTACTGACTGTAAGGAGTGCGTCTGGGGAATGATAACTGAGAGGTGTACTGACTGTAAGGAGTGTGTCGGGGGAATGATAACTGAGAGGTGTACTTACTCTAAGGAGTGCGTCGGGGGAATGCTAAATGAGAGGTGTACTGACTGTAAGGAGTGTGTCGGAGGGAATGATAACAGAGAGGTGTACGGACTGTAAGGAGTGCGTCGGAGGGAATTATAACAGAGAGGTGTACTCACTGTAAGGAGTGTGTCGGGGGAATGATAACTGAGGGGTGTACTGACTGTAAGGAATGTGTCGGAGGGAATGATAACAACGGAGAGGTGTACTGACTGTAAGGAGTGTGTCGGAGGGAATGATAACAACGGAGAGGTGTACTGACTGTAAGGAGTGTGTCGGGGGGAATGATAACAACGGAGAGGTGTACTGACTGTAAGGAGTGTGTCGGAGGGAATGATAACAACGGAGAGGTGTACTGACTGTAAGGAGTGTGTCGGAGGGAATGATAACAACGGAGAGGTGTACTGACTGTAAGGAGTGTGTCGGAGGGAATGATATCAACGGAGAGGTGTACTGACTGTAAGGAGTTTGTCGGAGGGAATGATAACAACGGAGAGGTGTACTGACTGTAAGGAGTGCGTCGGGGGAATGATAACAACAGAGAGGTGTACTGACTGTAAGGAGTGTGTCGGAGGGAATGATAACAACGGAGAGGTGTACTGACTGTAAGGAGTGTGTCGGGGGAATGATAACTGAGAGGTGTACTTACTCTAAGGAGTGCGTCAGGGGAAATGATAACTGAGAGGTGTACTGACTGTAAGGAGTGCGTCGGGGGAATGATAAATGAGAGGTGTACTGACTGTAAGGAGTGTGTCGGAGGGAATGATAACTGAGAGGTGTACTGACTGTAAGGAGTGCATCGGGGGAATGATAACTGAGAGGTGTACTGACTGTAAGGAGTGTGCTGGAGGGAATGATAACAACTGAGAGGTGTACTGACTGTAAGGAGTGCGTCTGGGGAATGATAACTGAGAAGTGTACTGACTGTAAGGAGTGCATCGGGGGAATGATAACTGAGAGGTGTACTGACTGTAAGGAGTGTGCTGGAGGGAATGATAACAGAGAGGTGTACTCACTGTAAGGAGTGTGTCGGGGGAATGATAACTGAGAGGTGTACTGACTGTAAGGAATGTGTCGGAGGGAATGATAACAACGGAGAGGTGTACTGACTCTAAGGAGTGTGTCGGAGGGAATGATATCAACGGAGAGGTGTACTGACTGTAAGGAGTTTGTCGGAGGGAATGATAACAACGGAGAGGTGTACTGACTGTAAGGAGTGCGTTGGGGGAATGATAACAACGGAGAGGTGTACTGACTGTAAGGAGCGTGTCGGAGGGAATGATAACAACGGAGAGGTGTACTGACTGTAAGGAGTGCGTCGGGGGAATGATAACAGAGGTGTACTGACTGTAAGGAGTGCGTCGGGGGCACCTCTCTCTCGTACTGGTACAGATGATTGAACAGGCGGACCTTGCGCTGGACATTGGCTCTCTGTGCTATTTGCTGTCTCTCTAATTTCTTGGCCAACTTCTTTTGTGTTTCTGGTACGTCGGCCTTCACATGGTCCGGGACTCGCACCGTCTCCTTCTTCTGCTGACCTGCTGAGACAACACCCCCACGTGAACATGGTGAACATGCTTGAATTGAGTTGCAGCTCAATACTGGCAGTCTGACAGGTAGCTTTTAAACACAAACATTATTCATTGATAGATTCAGTGCCAGTTATCCCAGTTATCTTTCGGCATCATCTCTCTCAAGATCTCTTAGTCTTTAGTTAGTGATACTTATTAGTGGAGCTGAGACAAAAGGAATGTTGACCAGACTGGGGTTTCAGTTCAGTGGCATACATGACAGGCGATAATTGGAAACATGCATCACAATGACCACACATTTCTCCATGATCTATCAACATCAGCAGCAGCTGATTATGCCACTATTCAATTACTGTCTCACCTGGACCTTCCGCCTTTTTCGTGGCTTTGAGGGCTCTCTGTGCCTCCTGACAAAATAGTGAAAAACATTAGAGTTTCTGTACGCTTGACGTGAGGGGTTAATTCTAATTTCAAACAGGTGATAAAAGTAAGCCAGTAATCCTGTGGGACAATGCGGTAAAAAGTCACAATAAGCATTTGTAAGTTGGATAACAAAATAGTCCCCCCATTATACATGTTATAAACTTCAAGTAGTTCATTCTTGTAATTTTTTATTGGCAGTGTGTTATCAACATTGATCATGTTGATCAATAATAATTTCCTGACATTTTAATTTCACCACATAGCATTTTTTAATTCAGATTTTCTTGCTAGTGGTAAAAGAATGAGTATTCCAGTTGTATCCAGCAGTGTCAGCTGAGTGTGGGAGAACCAACAATGTCATGTCGGTGCTAGGTGTTTCATCACTTTACATCCACCAGTGTCAGCTGAATGTGGGAGAACCAACAATGTCATCATGTCGGTGCTACATCCTTTTACATCCACCAGTGTCAGCTGAATGTGGGAGAACCAACAATGTCATGTCGGTGCTAGGTGTTTCATCACTTTACATCCAGCAGTGTCAGCTGAATGTGGGAGAACCAACAATGTCATGTCGGTGCTAGAGGTCCATCACTTTACATCCACCAGTGTCAGCTGAGTGTGGGAGAACCAACAATGTCATCATGTCGGTGCTACATCCTTTTACATCCACCAGTGTCAGCTGAATGTGGGAGAACCAACAATGTCATGTCGGTGCTAGGTGTTTCATCACTTTACATCCACCAGTGTCAGCTGAGTGTGGGAGAACCAACAATGTCATGTCGGTGCTAGGTGTTTCATCACTTTACATCCACCAGTGTCAGCTGAATGTGGGAGAACCAACAATGTCATGTCGGTACTAGAGGTCCATCACTTTACATCCACCAGTGTCAGCTGAATGTGGGAGAACCAACAATGTCATGTCGGTACTAGAGGTCCATCACTTTACATCCACCAGTGTCAGCTGAATGTGGGAGAACCAACAATGTCATGTCGGTGCTAAGTGTTTCATCACTTTACATCCACCAGTGTCAGCTGAATGTGGGAGAACCAACAATGTCATGTCGGTGCTAGGTGTTTCATCACTTTACATCCACCAGTGTCAGCTGAATGTGGGAGAACCAACAATGTCATGTCGGTGCTAGGTGTTTCATCACTTTACATCCACCAGTGTCAGCTGAATGTGGGAGAACCAACAATGTCATGTCGGTGCTAGGTGTTTCATCACTTTACATCCACCAGTGTCAGCTGAGTGTGGGGAGAACCAACAATGTCATGTCGGTGCTAGGTGTTTCATCACTTTACATCCACCAGTGTCAACTGATTGTGGGGAGAACCAACAATGTCATGTCGGTGCTAGGTGTTACATCCTTTTACATCCAGCAGTGTCAGCTGAATGTGGGGAGAACCAACAATGTCATGTCGGTGCTAGGTGTTTCATCACTTTACATCCACCATTGTCAGCTGAATGTGTCATTAAAGAACTCCTGATACACAATATTTTGAGATAGGCAGTGAACTCAAAATCATCCAGGCAAACATCAACTCTGGGCTGCATCTCTCGAAAAAGAATTGCAGTCATGCCCTAACCATGTTACTTTTATTGTTACCTGCCCCAAAATATAGCCAGATTTCCCTTTCACTAAGTCAAATATGACATTGTGTACCTGCTTAGCTCTACGTTCTGCTTTAAGTTCTGCTTTGCTTTTCTGGGGAACATCCTGACCCTCATCTTTTGTGGTGTCGTCTTTTGAGGGTCCTTGACTTTGACCATCTTGTTTTTTCACTACTTCCTCTTTGGGAGGTTTTTTGGAACCTCCATCTCCTCCTGACTTTTTGTTTTTTGATTTGTTCTTTTTCTTAGAGCCTTCATGAGCTTGACCTTTAGCTTCAGCTCTTGATTCAGGGGCACCATCTACTGCATCTGCCATTTCTGGAGTTGAAAATCAAACTCATTCATTATTCTGTGTTCCAAACTAAGCATGGAAGTCAAGGGGTCCTGTGATAATCCTAATACTAAAAGTGAAAGATTAGGGGGGTCCCCTATGGATTCATATACCTGAGGAGACCTCCACCCTTTAATTTTGATCACACATATTTACAGGACAGTTATCAGTATGCTAAAAATGTTACAACTCCCTGAGGATTGTAAGAACATGTCCACTTTATTCCATTCTTTATGTCAGAGCCAACAAAATTAATCATGTTAATGAGAAACTGATGGTCAGGGTCAGTGAGTGAGTGAGTGAATACGATTTTACGCCACTTTTAGCAATATTCCAGCAATATCACGGCGGGGGACACGAGAAATAGGCTTCACACATTGTATTGTCGGGAATCAAACCTGGGTCTTCAGCGTGATGAATGAACGCTTTACCCACTAGACTACCGACCGCCCTCTCAGGGTCAGTAACTTGGCGAAATGTCACCATGACCTGAACATGGGCATAATTAATTATGCTTTTATTCATGTGTTTTACTTGTGCTTAGATGGAATATTTCTGACTGTGGTATCAAACAGCCTTCACTCAAATATTCACTCAACTCACTCAAGTCCTGTCAGTGAAAAGCTAAAACATATTCTGTGCTTCCTAAATCAGAGACTTTTAGAAATAATGTGGACAAACATTTTATTAACAATTTCTTCACTTATACAAACTCCATAAAATAACAGAACTCAAGGAGTTGATAAAAAAAAGGTAATTTGTGAGAAGCAACTGGTATTGGTTATCTTTCCACAACAACAAAATTTACATAGAAAACTTTTAAGCCTGCTAAAGGTTAGCTCTGGTTACCATGGTTACCATATCCTCTTATCAGTTTTCCCATGTCACAGCTGGGGCTGCAAGTCGTACATAAGAAAAATCTGCCATTGTGTGCTGTAGAATTTACAGCACACTTCTACATCTCCGTTTTAAAATCTATATACCAGTCTCTTCCTTAAAGGGGCACTGATCTAACGCCATTCCCCGGACTGGTTGTTGCCTTTGTTATTGTTTTTTCCCCCGTGAGTACCCGGATGATACGCAACGCAACTGAGCGTGACCAGAGACTGGGCTACCGTCTGCAAGGACAGCTAAATAAACTTGGAGGCAATATTTGTTTTACGCATTTTTGACTAAACACTGATTGGTTAACTGTGATCTATAAAGATTCGACAAAGGGCGCATGTTAAATAATTTCTTCAGCCTAAACAAACAGACAAAAAGAACGGCGGAGCTCATCGGAAGTCGTCATTTGGAAATACCCCAGATGGTTATAGTTTAATACTAAAAAAAGTATCCATGCAGTGAAAGCATTTTCGGATTTCGGATTGTGTAATACGATTACTACTCCCTTGTTGTCATACACGTTTTCTCGTATAACCCTACACTTGTGTATTTGTCGTCATTCACTTGATGCTCAGTTAATGAATTTATTACAGGTACAATTAGTGGTAGCACCACTTAGATTACCTGACAAAGGTTCTCATTTGGCATTTATTGTGTCTGGGGTAATTATTCAATCTAAATCCAGGTTTGAAGTGAGGTTATGTAATATGCACGTGGCAGCCCAGCAAGAGATGAATGATCAGTTGATTTACTATTTTTTGTAAATCAACGGATCGTTCCTAGTCATCAAAGGATTAACAGAAAATACGTTGATTGATTAATCACTGTTATCTTGCACAGTGGATATGTCAAAAGTGAGTGTTTACATGTCTAGGTTTACGAAAACAAAGGGAATACACTCATATCATGGCGTGAAGTGCCGATGTAAAAACAACATACAATTTGTTCAAAGGGTTAACTGATAATACGTTGATTGGTTGCTCATTGTTATCAAACTCAATGGATTTTTTAGGAACCGCTGTAATGAAAATAGTTGTCACGTGGCCTTTCTCAGCCGACCCTTGAGACTTGACACCCGAAACGATATATATCTTTTAGAATATTTGATAGTTACAGAGACACGTGACATCGAATAAGTTATTTTGTATAGCTGCAGACGAGTGGGATATTATTCCTTTGTGCGGATATTCACGGATATATTCCTCGAATAAGGAAGCTGCCTATTTAAGTTGTAATTATGGTATTTGCATTTTGTTTTCCTTCATTTGAACCGATTCGTTCTTGTTTTTCTACGTCTTGGTTGGGAAATTCTTCAATGCGCGATAGATGTTGTTTTCACAGGTCATTTCCTTTGTAAGCGTGTATAGATTACCGTCAATTTGTAAAATGTGATTCTCTCAGGCAATTTTTAAAATGTGTAAATATTTCAGTCATTTTGACTAAAAAATCTGTCCAGATTGATTAAGACGATCAAAAGGGCCTACAAACATCACAACAGATTATTATGTAGGATTAGAAGCCAAACAACATAGAAATGTACTTCAACGTAACATTTTCAGTCTCTTGGTGATGACATTAAACATCAAAATGTTTGCAATTCGTTATTATAATAATACAGATGGAAATGTTTTTCAGTCACTTTGTGAAATAACTGAATATTTAGACGTTTAATAAATATGTTACACATTTTGACAGTAAAAAAATATACACACTATAAAAAAAGCAATGCTCAGGTGAAATATTTACTTTGTGTTGCAAGTCAAAATAGTGTAAACGAAAATCGCAAAATTACCAAGCAAGTGACTTATCAAAACTTCGTCACCATTACCGATGCTACCCACAAAGATGCCTACATTTCCTTATTATCTCGAATACTGTATTTCATTTTGTTGATCAATGTGACCATACGCTCTTATTACTACCGGTATCCATAAAAGTGACTAATGCGCTTACGAATGGCGCAACAGAGGTCGCGAGCTAGTCTAGATTTCTGCTCTACATCCGGGTACTCACTGGGAAAAAACAATAACAAAGGCAACAACCAGTCCCGGGGAATTGCGTTAGATCAGTGCCCCTTTAATCCCTTGCTTCACTGTGAATCCTACAGTGCACACTGGTAGATGTTTTTACGGGATGATCCGTAACCCCAATATTGACATTCAGAAATACTGACAAAACACTCACATGTATAAGTTAAAGATTGTTCATCACAAGATTGGCATTCTTTGGTTACTGATAAAACAGTTCTCCAATTCTATGACTCTTTTAACATGTGTAAGTCTCTTATTTAGCTCTGATAAGTGTTCCAATGCAGAAAAAGCCTTACTTAGATTTCACAGCAGGTTTAAATAATTTGAAATCCAAAATGTTGGCAGACGCATATGCACTTCAAGTCTTCATGTGATGCTCATGGTTGTTGTATGGAATGTAATGGTCTTGAAAATGAGAATCATTTTCAGTTGTCCTTTATATGAAGATGAGAGAATTGAATTGAGTGACTTGTTAGTTTTACCTACCTTATAACTGTGTATATTGAATGATGAAAAAAGATATTGTACTATTGATAAATATTTACTTTGTGAATTCCAATTCCAACCTCAAATATGTTACATTTATCATGTTTATAGATTTTTCATGCAATATGGGCCATATATGACCTTGACTAGATCTACAATAAACATGTTGCAGGCTAAATGTCACCTCAGCAAAATGTCACCAATTTCATCAGGCGGAAACAGCACCAGTATATATGTTTTATTTATTCATATTGCTTGGCGTATTCATCACCATCATTGTCACCACATGTCACTATTCACAATAATCATTGTCATCTTGTCACATTTGCTTTACAGCACTGGTAGATCATGTAGATGGACAGTTACAGCAGAGTATTGTGTGAGCATGCAACACTTTGATACATTGTGAAGAAGTGTGATCTGATAGCACCCTGTCATGTATCATAAACATGTTAAATACAATTTCACTTTGGCTGAGGCTCTGTTTTCACCAATCAGTCCATTCGGTGAAGTTTTGCTGAGGTGCCATTTTTGCCATAACCCCAATGAACATAATGAATTGTGAACTTACATGTAGGAAGTTGAGTTCCCAATTAATAATTTTAATCCTTGATTGATTGGTTTCAGTTTCCAAGTTTGTTAGTATGGTTAGTCCATGTAGTCTGCTGATGAAACATTAAAAACTGAAACTTATGTTATTTCGGTAATTTGTTTTCAAGATACCATATCCATGATGACATCAACATGTAAACGTGCTTCAAATTTTGACAAGCCCTAGCCTCCATGTACATTGTAAATGATATTTTGAAACTTCTAGCCAGGGAAGTTTTACCAAATTCAACCATATTGTTCGAAAGAGTCACATGTTTCGGATTACACACAGATTACGCAATTAGTATTGATAGAAATTGGGCTAATCCTCCGAATATAAACAATATAAACACGATGCAGCATATGCCATGATACATTACCTAATCCGTATCTATACAATGTTGGGATTACCAAATGATGAATACGGTCAAGGTAGCTTGAGTTCTTGTTGAGAACACAGAGACTGTAACTAGCGTATCCGATTACCATTCGATCTGAAGAGCGTAAAGGCTAAACTTACAAAATACCTTTGCAAACCTGTGATTATGAAAACCATTGACTTATTATTCGGTTTTCGGTGAAGCAAGCAGGTGTTTGATAGTGATCGAAAAAAGGACGAGCGTAATGACACAACAGCATGTCATCATGTTTTAACTTACCATATAGAGTGAGTTCAAGGCACTCAGTTCACTAAAGAGAAGAATATGAAACAATATTAATCGCCTTGGAAATATTACGGCTTAGTGGAGGAGTATTTATCCATTTGACGTTGTTTACCTTGATAACGCGATTTTGCATCAGACAGGAAGTAGTGTAATAATCCGGACGAAGCGAAACGCCAGTGAAAAGCTATTGAACTGGATATTGATAATCGGGCGAATCCCACTTGCTGAAATATTATGTTGGTCGGGTTGTCAGAAGAATGGACTTTAACGTCGCTTTAATGATTTAATATTTACACACAGATTAAGTGAAAGACTACGAATATCAAACATTGGTAAAACATATTTGATAAAGGATTTAAAGTGAATGAGTCGGGATAAACGTCATCTAGATATTATTTTGAGTGTGGAGGAAAATGGGAGAACGATATGCTGCTGACAATACCAAATCTAGTTGTTTTCAAATTATAAATTTATGCATACAACTGGTATGCACATCAAGAAAATCACCGATTATGACCCCCCGATCCTCTAAATTCACCGATCCTCACCCCCCTCCACACACACACACACACACACGCACGCACGCACGCACGCACGCACGCACGCACGCACGCACGCACGCACGCACGCACGCACACACACACACACACACACACACACACACACGTACATACGTAAGGACCCCACTGAACCCTGAAACCCACAATGTGTAATAAATTGAAATGCTTTAAAGAAATAAGATTATGTCATTTTGTTTCCTGCTAGGCAACCATGCAATAGCAATACACCGCCTGATTATGTCACGTTCATATAACCGGATAGGGTATTTGAAGGCTGATCACTCACTACCTTTGAATTTCAGTATTTCATATACGCTACCACAGGCCCCTGAAGCAGGATAGTAAAATTACTGAAACACCGGACCCATATATATAAATAGACATATATGGGTCCGGTGTTTCAGTAAATTTACTATCCTGCTTCAGGGCCCTGTGTACGCTACCAGGTCTATTTATACCCACGAAATAATGATAATAATAGGTTTGCTTCAGGTTGGTTTAATGAAAAATAGAATCATATAAAGCACATATTAAGCTTATAAATGATGCGTATTATTCCACAAATTAGTTTATGTTATCACAAATGTTAAATTGGGGAGCATTTGATAAAACAACGCCGAAATGAATTAATATAGGACAAAGACACCAGCATACCCATATGTAGTAGTTACGGAATGTCTGGGTTATATAAGGTTTATAGTGACCTGACTCAATAGTACGGCGAGATGGTATCGGGAAAACGTACTAGAGTCGGGGAAACGAAAGACTCAACGATCTGCACCGGCAGGCCATTGTCTATAGACGAAAGACACGCCTTACACGCGCCATATATCTTGTGTGACGTTGAGTATTCCACGTTGACTCTCTGCAGCCTGATGTACACATTGACGTTTACTCTCTGCACGCTGAAGATACTGTGTACACACTGTTCGACCCTCATATACATCGATGCCGTACTTTTATACCGGTGGCTGACTGTCACATAGTATACAGTCAAGGGATATTGAGATAGACTCTGTGATGTATCCTTTCTCTGCGTGGATGGATCATTATACGTACTTCTGCCTCCGTGGTGTAAACTTTCTCTGCCTGGATACCAGGTTTACGTCACACTCTGTGATGTACCCTTTGTCCGCCTAGATACCACGTTTACGTCAGCCTCTGTGATGTACCCTTTGTCCGCCTAGATACCATGTTTACGTCAGCCTATGTGATGTACCCTTTGTCCGCCTTAGACACCACGTTTACGTCAGCCTCTGTGATGTACCCTTTGTCTATAACTGGATACCACGTTTACGTCACACTCTGTGATGTACCCTTCCTCTGCCTATATACCACGTTTACGTCAGCCTCTGTGATGTACCCTTCGTCCGCCTTAGACACCACGTTTACGTCAGCCTATGTGATGTACCCTTCCTCTGCCTAGATACCACATTTACGTCAGCCTCTGTGATGTACCCTTTCTCAGCCTAGATACCACATTTACGTCAGCCTCTCTGAATAGAATATGTCTTCAGAAACCCATGCGTGTCGTTAGAGGCAATTGTGCTTATCGTGAGAGGCGTCTTAATCGTGTAGTTGGATGCTCAAGAAACACTGGATTCTCAGGTCCAGACTCATATAGCTGGAATACTGATGAGTGCGGTGTTAAACAACAAACAAACAAAACTATTTGAATCGTAAAGACGTACTCATGATATAGCTGGAATCATGCAATCGATTCTGCATTTTGCAAATATTTCTTCTGAATATGTTAAGGACTTTGTCGCGTTGATTTATTTATTATAATCGTTAGCGTCTTTCAACGTTATTTACATCTTGTATTGGGAGTAGTTGAATGATTCTATCTTCGGTCTTGGTTTAAAGTAATAAAACTGCCAAGTGTCTAATAAGATCATTTTGTGAACGCGCGATCTAACGTAAGTAACAATTAATCGCTGTTCCTGTTGTTGGACACACAGTGCATGTTCTTCCATTGGATGAGGGGGCACGGGTGGCCCAGTCGTCTAAGGCGCCGCGTCCCTTGGGCACGCCAGAAACCTATGATTGTGGGCTCGAATCCCGGTTCGCCCCAATTATGTTTCCAGGTTTGTCAGCACCATACCCGTGCTCGTGGGTTTCACCGAAGTAGTAAACGTCTGTGACCTGCATCCATTCTTGATTTCCTCCCACATTAAGCTGACACGCCGTGATATAACTTGAATAATGTTACAAGCGGAGTTAAACCCAACACACTCACTCACTCACTCACTCACTCCATTGGATGACAAAGCGGGACA
This sequence comes from Haliotis cracherodii, assembly GCF_022045235.1. Taxonomy (NCBI): domain Eukaryota; kingdom Metazoa; phylum Mollusca; class Gastropoda; order Lepetellida; family Haliotidae; genus Haliotis; species Haliotis cracherodii. The sequence continues at coordinate 14,166,519 of NW_027266264.1, forward strand.
TTGGTCTGATTGTGTTTTTGCTTGTAAGGTAAACATTTTACAAGTTTCCATAGGGGTGACATACCTTATTGACAAATAGGTATATACTTGAAAACTCATTGATCGAAGTTTAAATGTCTTCGTCATATTAAATTATCGAACAACATTTGGGGAAACAGGTTGGAAAATGAATAAACGATATATATAGGAAATCACGTATTCAGGGAATTTGCATTTGTTATTCTCAAACGATTTTGTTTTATCCATTATTAATTTTCAGGGGCGGTCGGGTAGCCTAGTGGTTAAAGCGTTCGCTTGTTATGCCGAAGACCTGGGTTCGATTCCCGACATGGGTACAATGCGTGAAGCCCACTTCTGGTGTCTCCCGCCGTGATATTACTGGAATATTTCTAAAAGTGGTGTAAAACCATACTCACTCACTATTAATTTTCACAACTGGGTGAAGGTTTAAGATATTGCTATTCTTATTCATATAAAGGTGAACACCCTAAACTGTGCACCTGGATACTGACAGTGCTTTCATTGTACACAGAGTACTGACGTGCTGCGTATTGACGTAACGGTTTTTGGGCGTCCAGAGCGAGGCTAATACAGTTACTAAATGTATTGCCGTTCCTGGTCCTCGTTGTCAATTACGCCAAGACATTGCCACTCGCCTTGTCCGCCGCGGCTCGGCTCCGTCAAGGAGTGATTGGTCTAACGACACTTACTCCAAGTTGTCTCTATCAGCATTCACACACGCTTAAAAAGAAACGCAACACCAGGTTTATACTCACCTAGTTTTACTTACTCTCAGCCCATCTATCAATACAGGACAGGATCAGACCGGCCAGACTCGTCACTAAATAGGGAAAACTTAGAACGATCGAGATTCGACTCGATCGATTGCAAACCGCAATCTTCTCTGCTAAACCTCTGCTCATGTTGAAGGTATCATTTTATAATGTTCGGGCCTGGCCTGTCTTTGTCACATGTCACAATACCTCATTTCGATTCATTAAAGGTTAGATCTGACCATGAACTCATGTGTGTCGTAATCGGAAAGAATACAGAAGCCTACGTGCAAGATTGCTCATCTCTCTATTGATTTTGTGACACGCATCCGGAAGCTCCAAATGAAATATACCTTGTTTCATTAACTAATGGCCGATAGGCAGGAACCAGTCCAATGATAATTAGGAAATGTCCAGAATACACTTGTGATAAATGTGAAATGTCTTTTATCTATTGATCCCTTTCAAACTAAAAGTTCTGTCACAAACTATGTCTAATGCAACTCCTCATTGCAGCTATAACGGTTTTATTTGTTACCATTTTCTAATGTTTTTTGGATGCATTTTTAACCCTATAACAGTAACTGGAACAAGCCGTATCCCCCCATCCGGACATCATTTGGTATCCATTCTTCTATGTCCCAACTGGGGGTATGGGTCGACCCGTTAGAATCTGTCAATATGCAACTAGAGTTCCCGACAGTAACACTGCAGTGTTCTGTATGATTTGTTCACACATTATCAGAACCTTATAGTGTGAATTGATTGGCAAAATCATTAGAACGGATCACACTCACCGTACATACTATTCAACTTTTGAAAGGTATAGCGGTATATTAATTACATTACTCAGAGGATTGGACGGTGTACATAGATTTATCATACAACGGGTAGGTTTCTCGGCAGGATAAAGCCAACGGATAAATAGAGGTTATCACGCGAGTGTGTTTGGGGATGGTAAATATCCTGCATTAGGAATAAACATTGTATTTAGCGAGCCTTGGCCGTGTTTGAACTACTTTCGGTTTATGTTGTTTCAGTGAACTTGCATCAGCCGGACAGGAAACCGTAACGGTTTGTTTAATCTTACTGTGCATACGGAAAAAACCCAAATACATGTGTACATATAGTGCCAAGCCTCTATCGACACATACAAAGTCTCTATGCACAAAAATGCACGGCGTAGATGTATATGGGGATCACACAACATTGTTGCATTTTTTAATTGAAGATTTTCGGATGTTACCAGTGACTTCACCTATATCGGTCATTAATGGTTACATTACCTCTGTCACAGTCTCTTTCCAAAATACTAACCATTATACTGTTATATCTCTACTTACGTTATCTAACAATCGGCCTTTGTCAGTCATGTTATGACAATATCAAAATTGTACTAGACTCTCGGCTGAATCAGAAAGTTCAACACCAAGGGTAAAATATAAGTGGAAAGATGATGATAGAGATGAAGTGCGAAACTGATTAGAAGCACCAACCTTCTGAGAAATGCTGAAAGAAATTAATATTATAGTATATGTAAGTACTGATACTACTGGTGCGGAATATATAAAGAGTATGTGGTGCACCGTGGAAATGTTCATCTTCACAGGTATAAAACAAAAATAATAAACAGCAGACGTTGTTTGATTCGGGCGTTATATCTATTTTTTTGGGTGTTCTGGTCACTTTAATTCCTTGTTATTTGAATGGCAAACAGATGATTTAAGCATATTTGTCATTTGAAGCAGCAATCATTCCGAAATATAGTTTCTAGCTAGTTATGCAAGGCTGCAATGGAAGGAAGGGTGTTATATTTTCGTGATTAAGAAAGAGATTTTCATGTTTAAAACTACCTGATTATCTATTAAGTGATATTACTGAATGTGAAGTTTCAAAATCGATAGAAAAGCTATCTTAGTTCCATATTTAACTATTTTGTTCAGTCAGATATCGATTACAGGCATATTTCCCACAGCCGGACCACAGATTTGATTGGCCACTATCCAATAATTAGAGGTATCACACTGTTATCAGTCCTTAATTAGAGATTAGATCAATTTGTTGAAACAAGGACTATGGTTGAAGAATACCACGGCGGTTTTAGAAAGGGATATTCTACTGCAGATAATATTAATATCCTCCAATCACCTGTCCACAAATATATGACTCGGGGAAAGGGTACATTCGAAAAACATTGATCTTTTAAAAAATGTTGTTATGTTTTATTGTAAATTGGAGTACAGGGAAAGTTTTGTTAGATTATTAAAATATGTATAATATTTTTATTAAGAGTATGTATGATAGTGTGAAATTGTCAAAGGAAGTGATAAGAAACTATCAGAATATTTCATATGTTCTTCTTATGTCCATATGTGAAGCCCATTTACAGAGCCCCCCTCCGTGATATTTCTGGAATATTGCTAAAAGCGGCGTAAAACCATACTCACTCACTCTTCTGATGTCCGCCAGGGATGTACTCTCAGTCCATTACTGTTTTCAATTTTCATTTAACACTGCAAAAGAAACTCGAAACTTGCTATATACCTATTCGGTAACATGGGGAATGGAAATTGATATGGATAAAAAATGTTAGATATTTAAAAGTGGTGGCCGTCTCTCGATTCCTGAAAAATGGTTTTATAATGATAATGCCAAGACTATTGTCAATACCTATAAATGTCCAGATTTAATTATTGTCTGGACTAGAACACCTTAGAACCTATCGGAACAAGATAGTACAGCCCTTATTTCTTTTAAAGTAACGAAATAGGAAGTTACAGTAACCCGCTGTGGTTTTACAGCGCGAGAATCAATCGAACATGTGCATACACATTTGTAAATTTCTTTTAAATATAAGTCATACATTTGGTGAATGTAGTACAACCCTCTTTATGTTATATATCGTATAAGGTGCTTAAGTATTGGTCACCCATAATGACACTGCAACCAAATATTTATACACATTAGTGTTATTTAATGTTTAAAAGAAACAACTGGGCAACAAATATTAAGGCTTTACTCTTTGGTTATAGATTCGGAATAGTATGACTGTCACAAGCGGTGGGAGATGTAAGATAATTTCTAAATGTATTCAAACAAATGTTGAATCATTGTTTTCCTCCACAAGATGGGCGTGGTACACATGAAAAACATTAGAACTGTATTCTTCTTTTGAATCGTAGCTTAAATGTGAATTATTCTGGTAAATATTAATAACCTACACTTCAGAAGGGTATTTAGTAAATTTCGAAGTGGCTTTAATTCACCCCGAATACAGAAATCTCGTAGAGGTCTTTGTGCCATACGGTCGATCGGGTAGCCTAGTGGTTAAAGTGTTCGCTCGTCACGCCTAAGACCCGGGTTCGATTCCCGACATGGGCACAATGTGTGAAGCCAATTTCTGGTGTCCCCCAACGTGATATTGCTGGAATATTGCTAAAAGCGGCGTAAAACCATACTCACTCAAACTCACTTTGTGCCATAAATGATCCCGAAGTCATGTGTTCCGTATGTTTAGTACCTGATTCGGAATACCTTGGATCTACTCAATTGCCCACTGTACGAAAGCGAACGTAAAAAGTTAACTTGTGTAAGAAATAATAATAACGTTGATATCGTGCGTTATTTATTCTTATAAAGAGGAAACCAAGTTTTAAAAAATCAACAGTTGTGTATAATATATTCCATTCCAGAGGAGATATGTGAAAGATGTATATCCCTCTGTATTAGTAATATTGTTTGAAAAATATCTATAACGCCTCACACATGGGAAAGTATGTAAACACATGAGAAATGTCAATTAATATCGGCCCTTGGTTATACATTTAGCTCTTTGTTCACGTAGTTCCATATAAACTGTGTTAAGGTGAGATGAGGTGAAGTGGGGTTTAACGTCGCGTCCAAGATTATTGTACTTATATAGCGAGTGCATGTACGTGTGTGTGTTTGTGTGGCTGCTTGTACTAGTCCGGACTGATGCCGATTTATAGTGCTAGCTCACTGAGATATCATGTCGCAGTTTAACATGAATACCCCACTCAGACACAGTATAATGACTCCGAGCCGACCAGTCCTTGTTTTAGCCCCTTAATGCCGAGCGCCAGACAGGGTAACAACAAGTACCATCTTTTAACGTCTTTTGGTATGAGGATCGAAGCCAGGACCTTCCGCTCTCTGGGCGGACGCTCTACCACTAGGCCACGGAGGCGGTCTCTGTATTAAGGGACAACGACACTTGGCATACATGTAATAATGTCACATACACGCACTCTCTCTTTCTCTCACACACACTAGTCACCAGAAATGCAATGAGTAATGCAGTATACAATTATCTCATGGTAGTTTGTCATTAGACTCGTGAGATATGTATTCCACTCCAAGCACAAGGTCACTAGTAACATTGTAGCCACGCGAGACACATATTTATATGTAGAAAATGATAATACAAGATATACCAGAAAGAATGAAAATACCCATCGGGATACCTCATAGTGAAACAATACAATAATAAAACGAATTCAAAGACCTTGACTAGGGAAAGACCACGTGCAGCATGTACACATCTGAAGTCATGGCATGTAAGATTAAACACACTTTCATCACTTGTCCGCAGTGGTTCAGTGGGAGGACAGTGGGTTACAATATTAAACATGACATGTGAGTTTGCAAGTTCTATTCATGTTAAGGAATGTTTATGTAAACAAATTGTGACTTTTGACCCGTCAAAAGTCAACAGTAGATGCATACTAAATGGATATTTAATCTTGGTGATGTAACACTACTGTGGAGAGGTGTTCTTCAAATTGTTGATAAACATCAAAAGCAGACGAGATCTGTGAAATCCGGCATTCAGATAGCATAATGGAGGATGCCCTGGATTCAACTATCTTAACTTCCTTCGAGGTTTATCAACAAACTTGAGGCCCCGTAAAACAGTCGGATGACGCCACTACAGGTTTAAAAAATATCTTCGTCATACCACAAAGAGATTATTGCCGAACAGGTTTAGACTGGTTTCCACGTACAACGCAAGCTGGATGGTGTGTGGTTTATTTGTTTAGGGTATAAACATGTATACATTTGGATATCCTAAAAGTAAACATATAACAACACAATGACTGACCCCATTTAGTGATAACATTGACACATAATAATATGATAACTGAAAGTGAATTGCCGAACCCCTACTTTTCCAAACATCAGAATCCGCGCAAGTTTCTGTGTATATTTAAAAAAAACACAGAGGGCAGTTTGTTTGTCTATTCAGCTTGATCTATAGCTAGATACCAGTTGCACAACCCACGGGTGATATGCACCAAATGATAAACGATTTGCACTTGTTTCCTTTATTTGATGTAGGAATGGGCGTGTTGCGAGTGGAAAGCCCTGTTAAACTTCCTGGTCGAACAGCCCACATTCTTGTCGCAGCCTCAGAGGTTGGTTGTTGGTCAACAACGTAGGTAAGTACCTGCTGGTTTTTGATATCTCACGTCCTCTGTTCTCATCGTTTTAGTGCAGAAGATGGGTAAACGTGATAGTTCCATATCATAGGATGACATTTATTCTCCATGAAACCGGGTCACTATGACAACACTTCTCGGGACACATTCCGTACTGTTTGCCCTGAGTATCCCGGATGGATAGGTCAAATGAGGGGTAATGTATTTTCCGCATGGTATTATTACTGCTATATTATGACGAATATGTAAAGGGAAATCTGTGATTGATAGCGATTCATATAGTCAAGTCAAGTGAGTATGGTTTTACCCTGCTTTAAGCAATATCCCAGGAATATCACGGCCGGGGACACTATAAAAGGGCTCAACATATTTTATCCATGAACGAATATAACATGGGTATTTTAAGGTGACTAGCATACACTTTTACCACTTGGTACAATTTGTTTCGAGATAGGGGTCACCCGGACTCCCCTGAAAACACCATAAATGTACTGTCACATGTGAGAGAGTTGAGGTTGAACGCCACCGCAATTCAAATTAGAAGTGGTATCATTGGGCCGTCGGTGATAGAATTTTTTTGTACGGGCACCATGGGTGGATGAGTGAGAGAATGATGTTTAAGGTCAACTATTATTATCCCAACTATTCTATGGTGACCTGTAAATAATCGAGTTCATTCCCCATTAGCTTGCTCTTTCGACATGCAGGGTTACAACGTGGTGGCACGTTGTCCTGTGCACAGCTCACAGGTCGCATATCAGATGAAGATAAACAACGTCGGTCCCAGAGAGTAGCTGGATGAGGGACTGCTGAGTGTTTCCAGGACTTCTTTTGTCCTGCCCCCCCCCCCCCCCCCCCACTGAAGCACATGCAGCACATGCAGCACATGTAGCACATGCAGCACATGCAGCACATGTGGTGTCTCCGAAGGCATGTGACTTTGTTCGAATTCACCCAGAAGTGAATGGACACTCGGTAGAATGAGGTGGTAAAGTGGCTGTCAACCTTCTAGCGCCTTACAGGCTGCTTCGGTTATATAGGCTCAGGCTGGTGAGGCCCAGCATCAGATCAGGGCCCTTGCCCCTTTTCCCGGAAAGCGCTGCCTAGTCAAACTCACCCAGAACCTTATGGAGAATGTGAAGACTCCCAAACACACTACCTTCTGTATTACCCAGATTGTCAGAAGAGCTGCATTCCTGGTAGCAAACCCGGGTACCTTCCCAATTTCAGTCAACAGATTGGAAGGTACCAAACCTAAGGCACCGATAACAATTGGGATAACAATTTATCATTTTCGATGACGCCCTCTACATATTCTGGGTCGTACCATGGATGGACCTCTTTGTCAAAACCGCAAGCATGGCGAAGACGGAAATATAATGATCGAGCTACACCATCATGTCGTGATACTGTGTTTGTGCCAAAGCTGGGCATCCACTGCTAATGTGTTGGACTGTCTCATAAAATTCACTGTGACACCACTTCTGATCCCATACACTGATTATAAATCTGTGATTAGATCTTACATCCATGGTCTAATGCAAAAGAAGTGGGACACTCAAGTAGGTATAAATAAATTACATGAACTTAAACCAATTATTGGCTACACCTACTTGGGTTGTCAGTCCAGATTTGAAGAGGTCATAATACGACGATGTCGTATTGGCCATAGCAAGTATTCTCATGAATATATATTAAAAGGTGAGGATCCTCCATTCTGCATCTCTTGTGATGAAAGAATCACGGTCAAGCATGTCCTGCTTGACTGTGTTGATTTTTCCATCACAAGGGAAAAATATTTCAAATCATCATCAATGACGGATCTTTTTAATATAATCAATTCTCATTTAATTATAGGCTTTTTGAAAGAAATTGAACTTATTGATAAATTTTGAATTGTATTAATAGCTATATTTTATATTGGTAATGTATAATATGTAACTTAGATTGTAAGTGGCTATATCCTCAAAGGGGGTTGAAGTAGCGTTAAATTATTGTCCCCCTGAGAGGATATGTAAGACCACATCATTCAAAGTACATTTATGCTTACATCGGTTTTAAACGTAGTATATATGTTACTTTAACTGTTGGCTAAATTGCATCCCGGGCAGCTGAAGGGTTGGTGTAAATCCTGCTGGGGAACCGTGCAGTTAGCAAAAGTAATGTAAGTCCCCACGGCCCTTAGTGAGGTGGCCTAACTTTGGTTGCTGGTGATCTATAGCCCATTTTTATATTGTATTGTTGAATGAAAATGTATTCTTTTAACTGTTCTCAACTAGTTTTAAAATCGAAACTGTGATACTCTAGTTATCTTATTGTCCATCTTTGACAGCTTTTTAATTAAATCAAAATATGATAACTATAACTGTTTCGTCACGATATGGCTGAAATATTGCCGATGTGACGTTACATTTCACTCACTCACTCATTAAATTCATTACATAATCTCAATCATATTTACATTTTGATACAAAATCACACATTGACGGTTTCGAGTGGGAAGTGACTGGTCCTGAGCAGCAAACAGAAAACCTTCTGTTTCACTTTTCAGGCCAGCCAACTTCATCCAAGCGAAGGACTCTGCAGGGTTGCTGAATTTCTCAACACACTAGCCTCTCCTTGAAACTCTGAGTCTGTGCCGACTTGATATGGCACTTCTCTTGGTTGACACTCATTTCTGTACCATCTAGCAGTACAGAGCCATCAACAAAATCAACACTGATTATGTCCCACATCCTTGGCTCGTTTACGAAAACTGTTTTCATCATGAGTGTTGACATGCTTCAAGAGGATCATCAGACAAATAAATGTGTGTAAAAGAGCACAAAAAAATTCTATCATGAAGAGCCCCAACGTTAATCAAACCACGCCCTCCCATTATGATTGGTAAATATGAGCGATTGAGGGAAGAGCGAGGGTGGTGGGATCTATTGTCTGACCTGATTCTTTGTGTGAGGGTGGCAATACCCTGAATTTCTTGTTTCGTCCAAACAACAACACCAAAATGATATGAAAGGACTGGAACAGCATAAGTATTTGTGGCTTTAAGTTTATGGCGAGCGCTCAGCTCTGAACTCGAGATTTTCTTAAGTCTACATTTGTACTCAGCCTGATGTTTATCCTTGATATGGGCATTCTGGAGTTTGTCCCTCATCTGCAATTATTATTATTATTACTTAGTCGTCTTCGTCCCGGGGGTCACCATGTGGCTACAAGGCAGGAAGCCTAGTTCAGGATACATTGAATGTAGAAAAATATATTTAGAGTAGACACCTGACACTACTTAATGCTATTCACTTCCGTCTCCCTCAAGCTGTACATTTCAAAACGATTTCAACGCATGACAAGCGGCACCCATTAAGTCATGCCATGTGTGCAGTCACGACAAGGAAGTATCATGTTATTCTTGTCAACATCGGGATGGAAACGCTGCCAATAACAAATATAATCATAGGGAATGACATCCTGAAAGGATAATTACCTTGTCGCTCCGATGAACCTGCCGACTTCATGAGGCGACTGTGCTATGGAATGAGTCATTGTCTGGCTCCAGTTGCAGACGACGTCACATGACACACCTTGATTAAAGTTACATAGCTAATCGTAATCGTTTACATTTAAAAGAGTATGTTGATAAAAGCGACAAAACACTCGATCCCGTTGGTCGCCTCTCACGTCAAGCATGGATTGCTGAAGACCTATTCTAACCCGGATCTTCACGGGTTGTGTTTATGAATCACTATCAAACAGGGTGCCCATGCTTGCCGTAAAAGACGACTATGCTTGACGTAAGAGGCGACAAACGGGATCGAGTGGTCAGGTTCGCTGATTGGTTGATGCATGTCATCGTACCCAAATGTCCTTCCATTCCTTGTTATCTTCCTGTATTTTCAGTTCACCATGGCATCTACAACTTCTGGTAAAGATACAACGTTGGACAAGGCTGAAGAATACCACACCGAAATAGCAGTACTTATGTCGCCTGTCATTATCATCCTGGGGATTATGATGCTGGTTGGATTCTTCGGAAACATCCTGGTGATATATATCTATGCTGTCAGGCTGAAGAGAAGTACCACGCACCTATTCATCATCGCCTTGGCTGTTGCTGACACTGTTGTGTGCACTGTGTGTATTCCAGTAGAAATCGTTGTAATCCGCTATCTCTACTCCTTCGACGTCCCATGGCTCTGCAGGGTGTTCCGTACGATTGTCCTGGCCTGTGTGATTAGTTCAATATCTGTTCTTGTATCCATAGCCGTGGACAGATACAAACGGGTATGCACTCCTTTCAAGTCTCAGATATCTTTGAAAACGGCTAAAATTGCAGTTGGTATTGGGTGTGTTATTGCTTTGATTCTTGCGTCACCCTCCATGGTTATTCTAGGCACGAAGACTGTAAACAGAACAGTGGTCGGCTACGCATGCGCCACGGATGACAGCATGATAAAGACTCCGTTTCCAGGGCTGTTTAATGGGATGCAACTTCTCATAGCCGTGCTTTCTATTTCCACTGTTACTTCCCTCTATGTCTTGATCCTGAAGAGAGTCCGAGCACAGAAGAGGTACAGAGAAGGAATGAGTCCTAAACATGTTGATAGCAAGGTGTGTTCAACCCAGTCTAGTGATGCGCCATATGAGACTGACACGTCAATTACGTCAACACAAGACATCACATTGCAATCACCACAGGGTAACATACCGACGAGTGAGAACACTGTGACATCATCATGCGACATCACGGTGACATTATCGAGTGAGTTACCGTCGGATGACGATACGATCCTGTCAAACGACAAGACGACATCCCCAATCAACAAAAATCCAAGACAACAAGATGCAAAAGTAAACTCTGCTCTGAAGAAAGGGACACACAAGACCACGTTTATGATGTTTATCATCACAGCTGTGTTCATTCTCAGCTTTATACCCCATCTGGCTCTGATGGCGACAAGAGCCGTGCAGAAACACACGTACGACCATCTGGATGGAGCACCATTGGCTCTGTATAACTTGTTCCTCAGGACATACTTCATCAATTCAGTGTCCAATCCCATCATATATGGTTTCATGAGTGACACATTCCGATCACAGGCAAAGATTGTATTTAAACGGATGTGTTTTAAGAAGTAATGCAAGTACGTGCGAAAATATTCGTTCGGCCGAACTATGTTGTTCACATTCTACATTATAAGTTTATATTTAGTTGTCTAATATATGTATGATATTTACCCATAGACTGTCAACAGATTAACATATCGTGACATCGTGTAACTGGGTAGAATTACGTACTAGTGCCGTCATGACCAAATCATGCCATAAGGGTTTACAAGACGTGCTGATGCCTTCATATACACGTCATGCTGTAAGTGGGTACATTGACGTACTCTTGATCCATGCCTACGTATCCATACTCGGTACAATGACGTACTCTTGACTCATACCCACGTCATGCTGTTAATGCGTACACTGACGTATTGGTCATCCATACCCACGTCATGCTGTATGTGGGTATAATGACCTACCAGTGCCATCATGACCATGCCATGTTATAAGGGTGTACATGGCCTACTGGTGCCTTCAAGCACGTGTAACGTTGTGACTGGGTACAATGACGTACTCTTGACCCATACTCACGTCATGCTGTTAATGCGTACACTGACGTATTGGTCATCCATGCCCACGTCATGCTGTATGTGGGTATAATGACCTACCAGTTCCAACATGACCATGTCGTGTTATAAGGGTGTACATGACCTACTGGTGCCTTCATGTAAACGTGATGCTGTAACGGGGTACAGTAACGTACTAATGCCGTCATTCCACGTCATACTGTAACGGGATACAATGACATACTTGTGCTGCCATGCCCACGTCATGCTATAAGGGGTTACACGACGAACTGATACCTTCAAGCACTCGTCATGCTGTGAGTGATTATAATGACGTACTCTTGACGTATTGGTCATCTATACCCACGTAATGCTGTAAGTGGGTACAATGGCGTACTAGTGCCGTCATGCGCTCTTCATGCTATAAGGGGTGATGATGCCTTCATATACACGTCATGCTGTAAGTGGGAACATTGACGTACTCTTGACCCATGCCTACGTATCCATACTCGGTACAATGACAAACTGACCCGTGAAGATCCGGAGTAGAATAGGTCTTCAGCAACCCATGCTTGCCGTAAACGACGATAATGTTTGTCGTAAGGGGTCGACTAACGGGACCGAGTGATCAGGCTCGCTGACTTGGTTAATGCATTCCATTGTATCCCAATTGCGTGGATCGATGCTCATGATGTCAATGACTGGATTGTGTGGTCCAGACTCGATTATTCACAGACAGCCGTCATATAGCTGGAATATTGCTGAGTTCGGCGTTAACAACAAACAAACAAACAACGACATACTGATGCCATCATGTACTTGTCATGGGGTAAAGTGATACAGTTGTGCCGCCATGAAAGGTGGAAATGAAGAGAGTTCTTCGGTTCTTTGACCATATTATACAAAATATATAAACTCGACATACATCTTTACTTCCAGGTGGGGCTCCTCGTTGGAGTAGGCCCTCAGCAACATGTGCTGGATCGAGATGGCGTTGTTCATTGCTCATACTATCAGTCACTGTACTGTCTGGTCCTGAGTTGATGATTGAGATGCATCAGTCATCTAGCTGGAATATTGCTGAGTGTGGTGTAAAAAGAACACATTTACAAACATATGCGGATAGATTAAATAGTAATCATTTAAAACAATACCTAGCCTTTGCATATTATTTGTATTTGAGCAAGACAGAGAGAACTTGTTTTGTCTCATTTACGAAATCAACATAGCATACTTTTCTCTTTTGCCAGTGTACACCAGGGTGTTGGAGTGCTTGGATAATATCATGTGTAAACGAGCAAGTAAAATTCAGATAAAATACATACTTACCATGACCAAACAAGGACTGTTGCTTATCAACACGTCACAAACATATCTGACATGGAAAGACAGTTTACACATTTTACTCCGCATGACACAGCATTTTACTCCGCAGCATTCAGTCATAACAGATAAGGGAGAAACATTTGTATTCAGGTAAACAAGCTCCCATACAAGCTCCCAGGGTTGTAGTGCACACATTTTACTTGTATTCACCATTGATCCTTCTTTGTGAACACAAATTAGACTATTAAACACAGGTATAATAGCTCCCATACAAGCTCCCAGGGTTGTAGTGCATACATTTTACTTGTATTCACCTTTGATCCTTCTTTGTGAACACAAATTAGACTATTAAACACAGGTATACTGGCTCCCATACAAGCTCCCAGGATATGTAGTGCACACATTTTACTTGTATTCACATTTGATCCTTCTTTGTGAACACAAATTAGACTATTAAACACAGGTATAATAGCTCCCATACATGCTCCCAGGGTTGTAGTGCATACATTTTACTTGTATTCACCTTTGATCCTTCTTTGTGAACACAAATTAGACTATTAAACACAGGTATAATAGCTCCCATACATGCTCCCAGGGTTGTAGTGCATACATTTTACTTGTATTCACCTTTGATCCTTCTTTGTGAACACAAATTAGACTATTAAACACAGGTATAATAGCTCCCATACATGCTCCCAGGGTTGTAGTGCATACATTTTACTTGTATTCACCTTTGATCCTTCTTTGTGAACACAAATTAGACGATTAAATCCAGGTATACAAGCTCCCAGAATATGTAGTACATACTTTTACTTGACAGACAGACAGACAACTTTATTCGGTACATCAGGCCATAATACAATGGAAATATACTGAATATATATTTGCATGCTGAGTAGATTTAATAATGATTTACCGTTCCACACTGTGTTTCCTTTCGATGTTCATGACTTGGGAGAGAAATTTACTTAAGCCTTTTATAATTTGTTCGTTTTCAGCTGACATAAGTCTTATAAAATTCTCAATAGAGGGAGGGGTAACGAGACGCTTGGGAAAAGAACTTCTTCTTTTTTTTGCTGTGGAATACTGGTCACAAATTATAAGAACATGGAATTCATCTTCAACATGGTTATGTCCCTTTGAGAAACAGAAAGTGCAGACACGTTCATTATATGGGATGTTGGTGTGACGCCCCAGTTCAACAGCAAGTCTGACATTGGAAAGAAGACATATCCACATTTAGTAATGACTTGAACTGTGCGTAGTAATTGCATTTCGTTGATGATGTCTGGGAAAAGTGCCAATTTTGAGTGAGGCAGTCGTAAAATCTTCGTTTAAAATCTGTAAAAATCTTAATTTTACTTGTATTCACCTTTGATCCTTCTTTGTGAACATAAATTAGACGATAAAACCCCATTTCACATCACCTCTCCTTATTGTCATCAAAGCAAGGAGGGTATAATGACGTGTATATAAAGTGCTGGATGAGGAATATTTCATCCTGGGATTTTGTATATATAATTTGAGGAAGTATCAAATTTCTGTTGCTGGATCTAGTTATCGTGTGAAGTGTAGTGTTTGCATTCCAGTGGAGATCGTCTCTATACCATATATGTACCATTTGTTACTGTATTGTTCTCTTACCTCTGTACAAATCATGGTAACTTTGTTTGTTATTACGCCGCACTCAGCAATATATCAGCTATATGACGGCGGTATGTAAATAATCGAGTCTGGACCACACAATCCTGTGATTGACATCATGAACATCGATCCACGCAATTGGGATACGATGACATGCATCAACCAAGTCAGCGAGCCTGACCTCCCAATCCCGTTAGTCGCCTCTTACGACAGCCTAGTCGGCTTTTACGGCAAGCATGGGTTGCTGAAGTCCTATTGCAGTGGGCTGATATGCAGACCATTGCGTCTTTCTGCAGCTCTTGTCGTTCCCACACCACCATAGACTATACTAGGAAAACGGACTGTACTTCTACCAAATTCTCATATCACTGGCTGTACCTGTGCAACCATTGATGGCATGATTACCACAAACTGTCCGTTTGTGTACGCTGGATTTAAGATATTAATATATGTACCAATAAATTCCGTTTTTACTGTCAAATTTAGTTATGACACATGGTAACAAGTATTTGTTTGAAAGTATTTTCCTGCTTTTGCAGCCTTTCTGAGTGCACTGTGATCCAAACAATGTAAGGGAGAGAACTCTTCCATGTGCTGAATTCTAAATCCTCACCTTCGACTTAATAGAAACGTATAGTGCTGCGGAATTTGTAGAAACTTATATTACAATGGTATTAAAAAACGCAAGCATCAAGACATAACTTGATTATTCCGCTTTTGGGTCAGACAGTCAGCGATTAGATGATTGTTCATACCACAAATCCACAATAATAATGCTCACCCAAATATCTTCTGCCTCAAACAAACTTACCTCCCGAAATACAAACTTGCATTAAATCTCAGAATCTCCCCTTTTCAGATTTCTAAACTGCCTGCAACACTGGTTAAATAATAAGTTCAGTTGCTTTCATAATCCCAAACCAACGAATCATCCATAAAATTGTAAGCCGAAGTCGACTACCATAAAACATAAAACTACCATAAAACATTAAAATGAGTCCCCGTAAGCTGCGGCCAGTTCAGCTCGGTAGCCACATGCTCAAACTGCTGAACAAGTCTACTTTGGAGCTAGGCCCCCTATTCTCATTGTCTTGACTGCCTGCCGTAGCATTCTTAACGTCTCGTTGTCTTGAGTATAAACTCATCGTCAATACCTAACTTCTCACACTTCCTTTTCCATCTTTCTGGCTCTCTCTTAAACTCCCTTGTCTCTCTTTCTGGCTCTCTCTTAAACTCCCTTGTCTCTCCTTCTGGCTCTCTCTTAAACTCCCTTGTCTCTCCTTCTGGCTCTCTCTTTAACTTCCTTTTCTCTCTTTCTGGCTCTCTCTTTAACTTCCTTTTCTCTCTTTCTGATTCTCTCTTAAACTCCCTTTTCTCTTTTCCTGGCTCTCTATTTAACCCCCTATTCTCTCTTCCTGGCTCTCTATCTAACTCCCTTTTCTCTTTTCCTGGCTCTCTATTTAACTCCCTTTTCTCTTTTCCTGTCTCTCTATCTAACTCCCTTTTCTCTTTTCCTGTCTCTCTATCTAACTCCCTTTCTCTTTTCCTGTCTCTCTATCTAACTCCCTTTTCTCTTTTCCTGTCTCTCTATCTAACTCCCTTTTCTCTTTTCCTGGCTCTCTATTTAACTCCCTTTTCTCTTTTCCTGGCTCTCTATTTAACCCCTTTTTCTCTTTATATGATTCTCTAACAGTCTTTTTCATGTCTAGGTCCTCATTTAACCAAAGTCCAAGGTATCATTAAGATTCAGTATAATCCACTTTAAACCGTTTTACTTACGGTTAGCACAGACTGTAGTTAGGCTCGAGATTATATAACAAAGAGGACAAAATAGTTGTCTGTCCCGCTTGATCTATAGCTAGCTACCTTTTGCACAACCCAAGGTGATATTCACCGTACAATATACAAGTTACACTTGTTTCCTTTATTTAATGTGAAACTACGCGTGTTGCAAGTGATAAAAAGTGAAGCGCTGTTAAACTTCCTGGTCGAGAGGCCCACATTCCTTGCCGCAGTCTCTGAGGTTGGATGTATGTCAACAACGTAGGTAAGTGCCTGCTGGTTTGTGATATCTCATGTCCCCTGTTCCCTTTGTTTTAGTGTAGAGGATGGGTAAACGTGATAGTTCTACATCATAGGATGACATTTATTCTTCATGAAACCGGGTCACTATGACAACACTTCTCGGGACACACCCGTACTGTTTGCCCTGATTATCCAGGGTGAATATGGCAAATGTGGAATAATGTATTTTTCCGCAGTGGTATGAATTCGACTATATTATGACGCATTTGGTCAGAAAGGACAGTGATCGATAGAGATTCATGTCGTGGGATACGTCGTTTTACGCCGCTTTTAGCAACATTCCAGGAATACCACTGCCGATGTAGTTGGCTTAACTCAATCCCCAGCTCAAACCACTCTACAGTGACTTGCAATTGGGTCCTAGGCTGAGATCACTCTTGAGTGTTTTGAGCCTAGGCTGTGATCACTTAGGCTCAGAGCACTTCACTCTCGGTAGCTCAAATCACTCCCTGTGCTCAAATCATTCCCACTGTACTATTTCAAATGGCAATTGTTGATTGTATTAATTGTTGCTATTATTATTTCATTTTAAATGTTATACTAATTATGTGTCTTCATATATATTTTTTTGTGCTTTATATGAAATACCTTCCCTTTCTCACACCCACACACATTTCATCCACGTGGGAATTGAAAGCGAGCATGAAAAGGAAAGGAAAAACACCTGTTCTACATACTGCACACGCCCGAGGGCCTGAGCTCCTGGTGTTCCGACCATCCATCACGTGACACTAAGCATTGCATACCTGTATATCCAGCCCCTTCACTATGACAATACAGGGAAACCCGCGCTAGAAATAGAGCAGTGGTCGAGTGAGCAGTAACTGGATAAAGATGGTGTAAATAAGTAGATCAACCTTGCTGTATCAAAAGAAGTCATCGGACTAGCGTGGATGAATTTAACAATGTATTATTCAAACGAGGTCGGCTATGTCAAAGGTAAAATTAGTCCATGAACCTGATTCTCCATGTTGACTAAATATAAAATCATGAAATTATATTCGTGTAGTAGATATCTGTAAAAAGCGTCATCTTCTCTTCATTTATCTCAGCAACATGCCAGCGCAAGGTTGGAAAGGTTTAATCCGAAAATACAGCCTCCTTTTCGGGTCCGTCAAAACTGTTTATGGTGAAAAAGGAAGGCAAAAGGTTGATACCGCATTACACCACCCTAAAGACGCTGGCCTCACAAGATGTTTATTCACTGCAACGACCTCTACATTACAAGTTTACATGTAATAGAACGGTGGTTTCAGGTATGAATGATCGGTGGGATGTTGCCTTAGCAGATGCATCTAACCTGGCCTCTTACAATGATGGTGTCAAGTATCTACCGATAGTAATCGATGTATTCACAAGGTATGAAAAGGAAGACCCATGACTTCGTGCTTAGGGGAATATTTACAACTGCTTCGATGCCTAATATTATCAGATCACCGGATAAGGGTCGTGAATTTTACAATAAAACGGTGAAAGGATATTTACAAAGTAAGGGAATTACGTATTATGTGACCCAGAATGAAACTAAGGCTGACTATGCATGTAGAGCGGGTAATTCGCATTCTCAAAACAGCAATGTAACGATTTCAGTTACAAACAAACGTATCATTACTTGGATGTACTACACGATCTGCTGACAGACTATAATCACAGGCCACACAGATCAGGAAACCCATATAACATGTTTTGGTAACTTTGGGGTTATAAATTACGAATCAATTTAGCGAGGACACTAGCCTAGCGGGATCAGTTTCCAAATTACCATAGCTGTGCTTGTAGACATCTGCGGCTTGGAACCTTTTCCTAAAATTAAAACAGTTGGATTTGGCCAAAATGTGCCAGTATTGTGACTTTGTTTCGCTGTGTGTACATCTGACCGAACTTCGTAACGTTATGACAAGACAGACTATAAACAAACGGGACGTCTCATAGACTAGGGTAAGAGTAGCTTCCCTTTGATAAAGGGCAGTAATTCTAGAGGCCAGACCGATGGATTCCCGCGAAAGGCAAGTAGAAACATTTGTGAGGCAGTTGTTGTTTTGCCCATATGTAGTTACACCACTGAAGAAGAAACATGTTTCAGTTAGAACTATGTTTCAGTTAGAACTATATTGACTGTTGTCACTGTACAACTGAAACATCACTTACCTTCAGACGTAAAATTTATTAATGCGCACATTCCAGGGAAACTTGCAATATGTTTAGGTAATGTTTGTGAAAAATGGGAAGAGATTGTTCGAACTCAAAATTAGAGAATGACATTATATGATAAAGTGGTTGTCATGCTTGTGTGTTTGGGGATGGTAAATATCCTGTATTAGGAATAAACACTCTATTTAACCTCTATTTATCATGTGAAAGATATGACAGACGACCCGGTTCAAGGCAGTGTTTATGAAAACGAAATGGCGAGAATTAATCTCTGCTGATAGTATGTGGGATCACCATTCTGTCCACACTGTGTTAAGGGATTCTCTAGAAGGGATGATGTGATTAGACAATAAGGAAAGTACTCATCTGATGTCACATACACCACCAACACAACGACAGCGACCACCACCACCGCCACCACCACCACTACTACCACTGCAACTACCGATAATTGAAGGAATACTTTTCATTTGTGTACTCTGACAGGATTCTGGCAGGAAGGAATAATTGTATTGGACGTTTGGCTTTAATAAGCAGAAGTATCGAAGATCAAGTGTTTCCTTCATAAATGAATGAGTGAGTGAGTATGGTTTTACGTCATTTTTAGAAAACATTCCAGCAACATAACGCGGGGGAACACCAGAAATGGGCTTCACACATTGTACCCATGTCGATAATCGAACCCGGGTCTTCGGCGTGACGAGTGAAAGCTTTAACACTAGGCTACCCGACCGCCCCCTTCTTAAATGACAGCAGATGTCTTTATGAGGTCATCAAAGTATGAGAAGGTTCAGTGTGACCAGAATGATGACTGTGCCACAGTCGTGGCGACATTTGACTGGAAGGAGGCTTTCAACAGGCTGTTCCGACCCATCCCGGGGATGACCAAGTACCAACACTTCAGGATGTCTTCAGCTGAAACCAGGTGTGGTATCTGTACGGGACTCCCCTAGCAGTAATGAAGTGAGATTTACAAGGGTTGCGGCAAGTAACAATGATAGAGCCATTATCCCACCACAAGGACTCTCCCATGAGCGTAGATGGTATTTTCGTGATCAGACCTGGTAACACTGCAATGAAATATCATTTCAAGATCTATTTTTTTTTGTCCAAAACCAGATTAACCAAAGCCCCAAAAGAAAAAAAGATTAAAAGTGAAGCGTCACAGATTTACAGATTTAATGCACTATGAGCATTGATTCAATCATGTAAGATTTTCACGAGACCCAAGGCTTTACTTCCTTGGGAATGTATTATTGAAAAAAGATGATACAGTTTGTGTAATCACTGATAAAATAGTCATGGAGTGGGAGATAAGTATACTGTACGATGCATGACCCTACAAGTGAAACTTTAGAAAAATTGAAATGTCAAGATTATGAACATTATTAACATGTGATATTGTGTGATGAATGAATATGGTAAAAATATAAATATTGTCAAGGGTTTCTCTTTGATAATGTAAAATCTTGACCTCGAATCTTGTCTAAGGTGGGTAATGAAGTTGTTATTTTCACTCTAAGGCTGCGAATGACCTGACTGTACGTTCGTCCTCCCATTTGAAAGGTGAATTTCAAATATAAATAATAAGGACCAGAATAGTAAAGTAATTTTGTAGTTCCAGGCAAATATCACTATTTCAGTATTTTATGAAGAAACAGGTTTGACTGCTTGTTTGTATTATAAACAATTCACAAACGTTTTGATTCAATTGAACTCAATATGTACCATGAGTATTTTCATCTAACACATATGACTGCTGAGAGCTCTTTTCATAGGATTTCAGCTTATACGATCAGGATTGTCATGAAGCCTGAAAAATTGGTCTTTACAGAAAATGAATCATGTTTGTTTGCGAAATGTATTTTTGCATTCCTAAGATATGTTATTTTTAAAAATAAAATAAAGTCAAGTGTGATTTTTCACCCATAAGGTCCCTTATCTCATGGTGGTTCATAAATAGTGATGTTACCAGGTGATCGCGAAAAGGATTTTATCACTTTTCATTTGGATGTGGATGTATATCTGTCTCATATTTGTATACGTTCTATAGCCTCAGTAGTTCATGTCAAGAATTGTATCCCTACCACATTAAACATCCATACACACGAGATTCATATCGTCAATACAAAAATATACTTCCCAATTCCCTTAACCCCCATAACATGAAATTTACCTTATTTATAAAATACTGACAAAATGTTGTCCTTGTATCTAAAACCTGCACAAACATTCCATTCCTTGTTATCTTCCTATACTTTCAGTTCACCATGGCATTTACAACGCCTGGAAAATTTACAACGATGGACAAGGCTGAAGAATATCACACAGGAATAGCAGTACTTATGTCGCCTGTCATTATCATCCTGGGGATTATGATGCTGGTTGGATTCTTCGGAAACATCCTGGTGATATATATCTATGCTGTCAGGCTGAAGAGAAGTACCACGCACCTGTTCATCATCGCCTTGGCTGTTGCTGACACTGTTGTGTGCACTGTGTGTATTCCAGTAGAAATCGTTGTAATCCGCTATCTCTACTCCTTCGACGTCCCATGGCTCTGCAGGGTGTTCCGTACGATTGTCCTGGCCTGTGTGACGAGTTCAATATCTGTTCTTGTATCCATAGCCGTGGACCGATACAAACGGGTATGTACTCCTTTCAAGTCTCAGATATCTTTGAAAACGGCGAAAATTGCAGTTGGTATTGGGTGTGTTATTGCTTTGATTCTTGCGTCACCCTCCATGGTTATTCTAGGCAGAAAGACCGTAAACAGAACAGTGGTCGGTTATGCATGCTCCACGGATGACAGCATGGTAACGACTCCGTTTCCAGGGCTGTTTAATGGGATGCAACTTCTCATAGTCGTGCTTTCTGTTTCCACTGTTACTTCCCTCTATGCCTTGATTCTGAAGAGAGTCCGAGCACAGAAGAGGTACAGAGAAAGAATGAGCCCTAAACATGTTGATAGCAAGGTGTGTTCAACCCACTCTAGTGATGCTCCATATGAGACTGACACGTCAATTACGTCAACACAAGACAACACATTGCAGTCACCAAAGGGTAACATACCGACGAGTGAGAACACTGTGACATCATCACGCGACATCACGGTGACATTATCACAGAGCAAGTTACCGTCGGGTGACGATACGATCACGTCAAACAACGAGACATCGACACCCCAAATCAGCACAAATGCTATAGAACAAGATGCGAAAGTAAACTCTGCTCTGAAGAAGGGGGCGCACAAGACCACGTTTATGATGTTTATCATCACAGCTGTGTTCATTCTCAGCTTTATACCCCATCTGGCTCTGATGGCGACAAGAGCCGTGCAGAAACACACGTACGATCATCTGGAAGGAGCACCACTGGCTCTGTATAACATTTTCTTTAGGACATTCTTCATCAATTCAGTATCCAATCCCATCATATATGGTTTCATGAGTGACAAATTCCGATCACAGGCAAAGATTGTATTTAAACGGATGTGTTTTAAGAAGTAGTGCAATGTGAGCGAAATATTCTTACGGTCATCTTTGTTGTTCACATTCTACATTCAGTGTATAGCTAGTTGTTTAATATATGTATAACCTATAGTCAGTCAATAGAATAAAATATTGTGACATGTTGTAACTGGGTAGAATGACCTACAGGTGATCCATGACTTGGTCGTGCTCTAACGGGGTTTAATGACGTAAAGTTCCATCTCACCCATGTCTTGCTACAACGGGTTACAGTGGCCTACTATTGATCTATAACCACGTCATGCTTTAATGCTATAAAATGAAGTACTGGTCATCCATTCCCACGACATGCTGCCACAGTACAATGACCTACCAGTGCCATCATGACCATGTCGTGTTATAAGGGTGTACATGACGTACTGGTGCCTTCATGTACTCGTCATGCTGTAACGGGGTACAGTAACGCACTAATGCCGTCATGTCACGTCAAACTATAACGGGATAGAATGACATATTTGTGCTGCCATGACCACGTCATGCTATAACGGGTTACAAGACGTACTGATGCCTTCAAGCACACGTAATGTTGTGAGCGGATACAATGACGTACTCTTGACCCATACCCACGTCATGCTATTATTGCGTACATTGACGTATTGGTAATCCATACCCACGGAAGTGGGTACAATGGCGTACTAGTGCCGTCATGCGCTCGTCATGAGCTCGCCATGGTATAAGGGATTACATGACGTACTGATGCCTTCATGTAGCAGTGACATTTTGAGGGTATTTTAATGTCATAATTTGGTGTTTTTGTATATATCTATGTTACAAGTATTGGATGTAACATGGTGTTTCATATTTTATGGTTTAAAGGTAAAATATGAATAAAAATAATGTATAAGTCATAAAAAGGTTGTTAAAAATATTGATGGTTGGTGGCAGTATTCTAATGTTTGTGGTTTTAAGCGAAATGTCAATTAGATTGACATTTGATTTTTGAGTGTGTAGCAGTGACATTTTGAGGGTATTTTAATGTCATAATTTGGTGTCTTTGTATATATCTATTTTACAAGTATTGGATGTAACATGGTGTTTCATATTTTATGGTTTAAAGGTAAAATATGAATAAAAATAATGTATAAGTCATAAAAAGGTTGTTAAAAATATTGATGGTTGGTGGCAGTATTCTAATGTTTGTGGTTTTAAGCGAAATGTCAATTAGATTGACATTTGATTTTGTTTATCATTAGTTCCTATGAATTTCATTCATCTGAATGGTTATGACGTCAGAGTTATGTAAAGTATAATGCTGGATCAAGAGTATTGCCTCATTCTGGATCCAGGATGAAAGTTGTTTATCACCTGACCCTAATTCTTAACTTCTCATTGGCTAATTTAAAAAACTAAGATAGTCTTCTTTGCACCAATCTAACCAACTCACAATCACAGCACCGCACAGGCAACAACAAGGTGGCAGTAGGATTCAACAGGTCAGTTAACTACTTAAACACTAAATTATGTTTAGATTTATTATGTCTTTTACATGTTCATTAAGTATGTTGTTTCTTAGAAATAAATGTCATTTTGTATCTTGTTAAAACTGATAAGGTTAAAAAATGTATTTAAGTATCTAAAGTATCTGATGTTTTGTCAACTAAGTCAAACCTAAAGTCCATGTGGTTGTGTAGAAAGTTGCAACAAATGTTCTGATTAGAGTTAAAAATAGTTATTAAACGTCTGCTTTTGTCAGTTGGTTGTGTGTGTATATATATATAAAAATGGTTTTGTTTGAATTGTGTGAGCGGAGACCCTGAGTGATGGTGAATGCATTGTCACAATGTTGTATGATTGTGTTTATGAATTACAGGCAATCTATGGTCATCGGACGTGAGTCACCACGTTCAATTACATGGCTCATTCCACAAATAGGTAAGGCTCATTAGCATGTTTAAATATATTTTATCTTCATGTACACTTTGTATGTAGCTTTTGATGGTTACTACGTGCTTATTTAAATGTACGTCAGCTTACTTGTGGAATTATGTGTATATTAGGTATATGTGTAAATATTGTTTTAATTTTGAGTATGTGGGCAAAATGTTGTATTTGGCGGGAAATTGTCTCCCTTGGCGTGATAACATGTGTCATCACTAATGGATTAATTTGTAACAATTTACAATGTATTATGAGATACCATAGTATTAATATATTCTTTATATAAGCTACTTGTGATATGAATGTATAACTGATATAATGTATGGCCGTTTCTATTCTGTTGTAATTGTTTCAGGGCCATTTTCTCCATTTTCTCCCTTTCTCCATTCCGTCATTGCAACGTTTCTTCATCTGAATAAAAACCGATCACAACCCCACAGCGAGTCATATCTTGGCGTCAAACCAGCTGTAACATTTGGAGCCCCCAGTGAGGAAATTATTCAGATAGGATCTGCACCTGATGGTGACCGGAAGTTGATCTGATGTTGACCGGAAGTTGATCTGATGTTGACCGGAAGTTGATCTGATGTTGACCGGATGTTGATCTGATGATGACCGGAAGTTGACTTGTTTACATCATGTGATCTGCCTTGCTGTGAGTTACCTGTCTTTGTCTTGTGATATCTATTTTGCCTGTTTTAATTAGCGTGCTGTGATAATGCTACTTTGCTGAACTCACCATGAACACTGGATCAATAGATTGTTTATACAATCATGTGAACATTTTACAGCATTGAACTTTTAACGTACAGCAGGGATCCAGTGAACATTACAGATTGACATGGTGTATTGGACATTTACTGATTCTGTGATATTTTATATTGTCTGACTTTTATATATATTTACATTGTATCTGAAGACTGTGATATTTGTGTATCTACGGGTTGTGAAACAAAAATGAATTTAGTAGTTGCCCTGATTGATCTCATATTGCCCATGTTTATTTTATAGGTTCGTTTTTTTGCCTTTGTTATGTGTGGTATGCGTATGGTTACATTGTGACATGTGTGATTGAATGATGAATTTGGTCACTGGTGTGTAGTCCCTGTGTTGTGTTAGGTCTTAGTCAGTTATATAGTTACATATAGGTACACTTTAATTACACTTTAATTAGTATATCAAAACAAACTTGGTTTTATATTAACTAAATTACCTAAATAGTACTTAGTCAATTTAATTATTTATCCAATCTCAACTAGGTAATAATACAGTTTAGTTTCAAGGCACCCAATATTATACTTGTTGTTGCCCGTTTACTCTTCTTGTTTAGGCACTCATCACTCAACTAACCCTTTAGTTGGTACAGCACACCTAAGTTTTAAGTTAACTCCCATGCAGCATTTGTTTTGCTTTGTAGACGGCTTTTAGTGGTGTTTGGATAAGTGTACTGGTACTTAGTTTTGTAGTTGGGCAGTTAGGTCTATAAGACATGGAGGGATTTGCAGGTATCAAGGAGGAGGATCCAGAACAGAAGGAGCAACCAGGGTCTGATATCATGCCAGCCTTAGAGTCAGATGTAGGCGAGCTTAGTCTCACTGGACTTAGCGATACTTTGAAGCAGATGGGTGTAGTACCTGTGGTAGATAGCCCTGAACATTTTCAGGATTGGATGGTTTCCTATTTGCAGTCGGTAGGGAAATTGCCCGGTGGTATTCAGGCTGATTCTGAAGGTACATGGGGTAACAAAGGTTCTGTGGTTACTAAGGCTTTTCAATCAGATGCTAACCCATTAGAGAGTAAAGGTCCTCAGTTTACTCCTGTTACTCAGGCAGACATTAGTAAATCTGTAGTCACTTTAAGTCAGACTCCTAAGTTGTCATCTTTCTTTGGTGAAGCTGGTAAGGGTGAGACTTCTTATGATTTATGGCGCTATGAGGTAGAGTGTCTCTTGGCTGAGAGTGCTTATCCTAAACATGTCATATTTGAGGCTGTTAGGCGCTCTCTGAAGGGTAAAGCTGGTAAAGCTGCTTCACTTTTAGGTCCGCAGTCTTCCCTTGATTCCGTGTTAGCTAAACTTACAAGTGTTTATGGCAGCTGTGAGGAAAGTGAATCCCTGATGGCAAGGTTTTATAGTGCCAAACAGATGGCAGAAGAAGATGTTTCTTCTTGGGGTTGCCGACTTGAAGACCTATATGCTAAGGCTAGACAGAGTAGTAAGTCATCACCTAGTGAGACTAACCAAGCCCTCAGGAGTGTTTTCTGGCAAGGTCTTAAACCAAATTTGAAGGATGTATCTGGCCACAAGTACGATGCTATTGAGGACTTTGATAAGTTGCGTGTAGCGATTAGAAGGATTGAATTTGAGTTGAATCAGAGGAAGCCCCTAGAATCTTTAAAGAAGCCAATTCCTTCTAAAATGGCTGCTAAATCTGACAGTGATTACCAGGAATTGAAGGGTATGGTTCAACAATTAACAGCAGAGTTTGGTGCCATTAAAAGGCAATTAGCTGACATTCCCACTCTCACTCCCACGCCATCTCCTTCAGCAGCTAGAGGAGGAGGCAGATCAGATCGTGGCTCATTTTCTATTCGTGGCAGATCTAATATGTCTCATTGGAACAATAATGGACGGGGTCAGTTCAGCGCTAGAGGTCATCCTACATATGGTCCTTCACACTTACCTTATCAGGGAGCTGTTCCTCCAGATGGTAGGCAGGGTATTGTCTGTTGGAAATGTGGACAGATCGGTCATTTGTGGCGTGGATGTAGGGTTATCATGGACCACAACTGGACTTTAAACATGCACAGGCCCATGGAGGCAGGCGATTCATTGGCCAATTCACAAGCAAACCAGAGACAACGCCTACCACAACTCCAGAAGGATTGATCGGGAAAGCGAATGAAGCCAGTGTCACAGTGGGAGGTAAAGTATGCAAAGCTTTACTTGATACAGGTTCCACAGTGTCTACTGTTAGTGAATCATTCTACAGGCATCAATTATCTCATCTTCCAATGCATCAACTTGACCGTATTTTGGACATAGAGTGCGCAGATGGTGGAACATTGCCATACCTAGGGTATATTGAGAGTGAGTTGTTAGCCCCAGGCCTTGATTCAATGGACACTTTGCCTTGTTTACTATTAGTTGTCACAGACAGTAGATATAACTTGTCAGTGCCAATCTTGTTGGGTACTAATATCTTGTCATCTTTGATGGAGAGATGTAAGGCAACAGTGGGTACTAGATTTCTTCAGAAAGCATCACTTCATACCCCATGGTATTTGACATTTAGGAATATGGTCATTAGTGAGAAGGAGCTAGCGAAGAATGATTGGAGGTTAGGACTGGTCAAGAATGCTGAAGACAGGAACATAGTTATTCCACCAAATTCACAAGTCATTATCCAGGGTTATGTTGACAAGGAAATCAGTTATCCTCAAGCTCTTGGTACACTACAGTCATGTCAGAGTTCAACTATTCCATCAGACATCGATGTTTCTCCTTCACTTATGTTGTACAAGTATAGGAAGCAGGATCCAATCCAGGTGCACTTGTCAAATGTTACCACTCGTACTGTTGTTATTCCACCCAGAGCTGTACTCTGTGAAATTCAACCAGTATCTGTAGAAGAGTCCAAGCTGAGTCAGTCATACAATACTGAGTCTATTTTGAGCCTTATTGATGTCAATGATAAAGGACTTACCCCCGAAGAACTAGATAAAGGTGTTAAACTTATCTCAAAGTACATTGATGTCTTTTCAAGTGGGGAATTAGATCTTGGTCATTCAACTGCAGTACAACATCGTATCGAGTTAATGGATAAAACTCCTTTTAAACAAAGGCATCGACGTATTCCCCCAGCCATGTTTCAAGAGGTGAAAGATCATCTTAGACAGTTGCTAGCATGTGGAGTTATACGTAGATCACATAGTCCTTGGGCTTCTAACATTGTCCTGTGTAGGAAGAAGAATGGAAAACTTAGAATGTGCGTGGACTTCAGACAACTAAACAATTCCACTATTAAGGACAGTTTTGCTTTACCAAGGATAGAGGAAATTTTAGATTGTCTAGCTGGCAGTAAGTTTTACACTAAGTTGGACATGAAGTCTGGGTATTACCAAGTCGAACTTGCAGAAGAACATAAGGAGCGCACTGCTTTTACAGTTGGCCCTTTAGGTTTCTTTGAGTATAATAGGCTTCCGTTTGGACTTTGCAACAGTCCGGCAACATTTCAGCGTCTCATGCAAGATTGTCTTGGAGATTTGCATTTATCAATCTGTGTGATATACATTGATGATCTTATCATATTTGCTGATAGCTATGAGGAACACTTAGAACGTCTCACCAAAGTTTTTGAACGCCTGCGCCAATGCAACTTAAAACTGGCTCCAGATAAGTGTGAATTCTTCAAAGAGAAAGTTGCCTATGTTGGACATGTCATTTCCAAGGATGGAGTTGAACCAGATCCTGCAAAAGTAGAAGCAATCAGAAATTGGCCACGACCTACTAACCCTTTTGATGTAAGGAAGTTTTTAGGTTTCGCAGGATACTACAGACGGTTTGTAGAGAATTTCTCTAAGATATCGAAGCCTCTATCCCAATTAATGCCTAGCCCGAAAGACAAGAAAGGAAAACCTTCAGTGGACTGGATTTGGGGAGATCCTCAGGAAGCAGCATTCCAGGAGTTGAAGGATAGACTTTCATCGCCGCCGGTACTCGGTTACTGTGATTACTCAATCCCCTTTGAACTCCATACCGATGCCAGTCAACGTGGCCTAGGTGCTGTTCTATACCAGAATCAAGGCGGGAAGCAGAGAGTCATTGCCTATGCCAGCCGAGGATTGTCAAAGTCGGAGCACAACTACTCAGCCAACAAATTGGAGTTTCTTGCATTGAAATGGTCAATCACTGAGAAGTTCCATGATTACCTCTTTGGCAATCAATTCACTGTATATACAGATAACAACCCACTGACATATATTCTGACTACCGCGAAGCTCGACGCAACTGGCCACAGATGGCTAGCTGCCTTGTCAGCTTACAATTTTGATGTCAAATACCGACCTGGAAAATCAAATATTGATGCAGATGTGCTGTCAAGGATTCCAGGAGATCATGCAACAGAGCCTGCAGATAATCAGATTTCCTCAGAATCTGTCAAGGCTATCTGTCAGTCTGTTTCTGCACCCAATTATGTTGAGTGTTTAAGCATGTCCTCAGAGTCGGTAGATGTTGGTGATACAGGTCATGACCTGAAGAGCATGTCTCCAAAGGATTGGAGACATGAACAGTTTTGTGATCCGACACTTGCAGATGTCATCAAATGGGTCAGAACAGGACAAAAGCCAAGAAATGATTACATGCAATCCAGTGAATTTACATCCCTTTCTCGCAGATTTGACAACCTTAAACTCAAGCAAGGTGTGCTATACAGAGTGACTACCATGGATGATGAACTTGCAGAACAGTTGGTACTTCCTTATCATCTCCGTGCCCAAGTTCTCAAGAGTCTTCATGACGATATTGGTCATTTAGGACGGGATAGAACATTGGCTTTGGTAAGAGAGCGATTCTATTGGCCTGGAATGGCAAGTCAAGTTGAGAAATGGGTGAAGGAATGCCAGAGATGTTTACGCCGAAAGTCAACAACAAATACCAGAGCTCCCTTAGTGAATATCGAGACCACATATCCATTGGAGTTAGTTGCTATGGACTTTCTTACCTTGGAACCTTCGAAGGGGAACTATCAGCACATCCTTGTAATTACGGATCACTTCACTAAGTATTCTCAGGCTGTTCCAACAAGAAATATGACTGCCCGTACAACAGCAGAAGCATTTCTTAATCACTTTGTAGTACATTATGGTTTACCAGCCCGAATCCATTCGGACCAAGGTGCAAACTTCGAAAGTCGTCTGATTGAGGAGCTGTGTACAATTACCGGAATGAAGAAGTCGAGGACAACACCGTACCATCCTATGGGTAATGGCCAGACAGAGCGCTTCAACAGAACACTTTTGAATATGCTTGGCACCCTTGAACCTGATCAAAAGAAGGATTGGAAGATGCATGTTTCTCCTCTAGTTCATGCCTACAACTGTACCAAACATGAAACTACGGGTCATTCTCCCTTTTATTTAATGTTTGGACGTCATCCAAGATTGCCGATAGACCTTGCATTTGGAATTGACAGAGACCATGCCAACCAGTCGTTACAATTATACACAAAGTCTCCGCGTGACAGACTAAAGAAATCATATGAATTGGCCTCTAACATCACCAGGAAGTCTAAGAGAAAGCAAAAGCAGAACTATGATCAGCGAGCAAGAGGAGCAGCTGTCCATGTTGGGGATAGAGTACTGGTAAAAGCCCTTGCCTTCGAAGGTAAACATAAGCTAGCAGACCGGTGGGAGGATGATGCATACATTGTCAAAGGACACCCAAATCCCACTATACCCGTGTTTGTAGTGGAGCCAGAGAATGGAGAGGGTCGAATAAGAACTTTGCATCGGAATCATCTCCTCCCTATTGGAAGTGTTGCTATGGAAACCGTAAGACCTAAACCAAAACCAAGAAAGAGAACGAGTATTCAAACTGTGACAGACAAACCAGATGACATACTGGAACATGATGAAGACCATGACGAGGTTATTTTGTCAGTTTCATCTACTCCTCATATTGATTATGTCTCTTCAGCCAGTGATACATCCACAGGTAACATGGTTGGTGCTGAAGTTCAACTGACGGAAATGAAGCAACAGGATGAAGGTGATTTAATCCATGTTGAAGATCTTGTACAAGATCGAACTGAGGAAGAAACTGAATCAGTGGAAGTTGATCGTATTGGTGATTCTCCATCAGAATCAGAGTCCACATCAGTCACTGAAGATCAAGATGTAATGGATGTTAAGGTCGTTTCGGATCTTGCCAATATCACAGATGTCTCCGATGCTGCCAATGGCATTGCAACGGATGGTGCTCATGTCACAGATCTTGCAACTGTCCCGGATGTGGCTGATGTAGACCACATCAGTGATGTTGCAACTGTCATGGACGTCATGCCAGAAAATCTTGAAACAGAGACTAAAAGTAGTCCCGAGACATCTGGAGTGAACAATGCAAGGACTGGACCTCCTGTGCAACCTATTCCCCCAAGTCGGCCCAGACGATCAGACAGAATTACACGGAAACCTGCATGGCAAACTAGTGGTGAGTTTGTCATGTCACAAACAGGTCGACCACCAGACTGGCTGGAGAAAGCAAGATTTCTAGAACATCTGGCAACCAGTGGAACTTTTGACACATTGCCTTCTAAGGTATCAGATGTTCTTTTATCCGTCGTCAAAGATAAATGATAGATGACGGGGACGTCATTTATTGATAGGGGGGTAGTGTGTAGCAGTGACATTTTGAGGGTATTTTAATGTCATAATTTGGTGTCTTTGTATATATCTATTTTACAAGTATTGGATGTAACATGGTGTTTCATATTTTATGGTTTAAAGGTAATATATGAATAAAAATAATGTATAAGTCATAAAAAGGTTGTTAAAAATATTGATGGTTGGTGGCAGTATTCTAATGTTTGTGGTTTTAAGCGAAATGTCAATTAGATTGACATTTGATTTTTGAGTGTGTAGCAGTGACATTTTGAGGGTATTTTAATGTCATAATTTGGTGTCTTTGTATATATCTATTTTACAAGTATTGGATGTAACATGGTGTTTCATATTTTATGGTTTAAAGGTAAAATATGAATAAAAATAATGTATAAGTCATAAAAAGGTTGTTAAAAATATTGATGGTTGGTGGCAGTATTCTAATGTTTGTGGTTTTAAGCGAAATGTCAATTAGATTGACATTTGATTTTGTTTATCATTAGTTCCTATGAATTTCATTCATCTGAATGGTTATGACGTCAGAGTTATGTAAAGTATAATGCTGGATCAAGAGTATTGCCTCATTCTGGATCCAGGATGAAAGTTGTTTATCACCTGACCCTAATTCTTAACTTCTCATTGGCTAATTTAAAAAACTAAGATAGTCTTCTTTGCACCAATCTAACCAACTCACAGCACCGCACAGGCAACAACAAGGTGGCAGTAGGATTCAACAGGTCAGTTAACTACTTAAACACTAAATTATGTTTAGATTTATTATGTCTTTTACATGTTCATTAAGTATGTTGTTTCTTAGAAATAAATGTCATTTTGTATCTTGTTAAAACTGATAAGGTTAAAAAATGTATTTAAGTATCTAAAGTATCTGATGTTTTGTCAACTAAGTCAAACCTAAAGTCCATGTGGTTGTGTAGAAAGTTGCAACAAATGTTCTGATTAGAGTTAAAAATAGTTATTAAACGTCTGCTTTTGTCAGTTGGTTGTGTGTGTATATATATATAAAAATGGTTTTGTTTGAATTGTGTGAGCGGAGACCCTGAGTGATGGTGAATGCATTGTCACAATGTTGTATGATTGTATTTATGAATTACAGGCAATCTATGGTCATCGGACGTGAGTCACCACGTTCAATTACATGGCTCATTCCACAAATAGGTAAGGCTCATTAGCATGTTTAAATATATTTTATCTTCATGTACACTTTGTATGTAGCTTTTGATGGTTACTACGTGCTTATTTAAATGTACGTCAGCTTACTTGTGGAATTATGTGTATATTAGGTATATGTGTAAATATTGTTTTAATTTTGAGTATGTGGGCAAAATGTTGTATTTGGCGGGAAATTGTCTCCCTTGGCGTGATAACATGTGTCATCACTAATGGATTAATTTGTAACAATTTACAATGTATTATGAGATACCATAGTATTAATATATTCTTTATATAAGCTACTTGTGATATGAATGTATAACTGATATAATGTATGGCCGTTTCTATTCTGTTGTAATTGTTTCAGGGCCATTTTCTCCATTTTCTCCCTTTCTCCATTCCGTCATTGCAACGTTTCTTCATCTGAATAAAAACCGATCACAA
Source organism: Haliotis cracherodii (assembly GCF_022045235.1). Taxonomy (NCBI): domain Eukaryota; kingdom Metazoa; phylum Mollusca; class Gastropoda; order Lepetellida; family Haliotidae; genus Haliotis; species Haliotis cracherodii. The sequence continues at coordinate 14,199,971 of NW_027266264.1, forward strand.
CCCCACAGCGAGTCATATCTTGGCGTCAAACCAGCTGTAACATTTGGAGCCCCCAGTGAGGAAATTATTCAGATAGGATCTGCACCTGATGGTGACCGGAAGTTGATCTGATGTTGACCGGAAGTTGATCTGATGTTGACCGGAAGTTGATCTGATGTTGACCGGATGTTGTTCTGATGATGACCGGAAGTTGACTTGTTTACATCATGTGATCTGCCTTGCTGTGAGTTACCTGTCTTTGCCTTGTGATATCTATTTTGCCTGTTTTAATTAGCGTGCTGTGATAATGCTACTTTGCTGAACTCACCATGAACACTGGATCAATAGATTGTTTATACAATCATGTGAACATTTTACAGCATTGAACTTTTAACGTACAGCAGGGATCCAGTGAACATTACAGATTGACATGGTGTATTGGACATTTACTGATTCTGTGATATTTTATATTGTCTGACTTTTATATATATTTACATTGTATCTGAAGACTGTGATATTTGTGTATCTACGGGTTGTGAAACAAAAATGAATTTAGTAGTTGCCCTGATTGATCTCATATTGCCCATGTTTATTTTATAGGTTCGTTTTTTTGCCTTTGTTATGTGTGGTATGCGTATGGTTACATTGTGACATGTGTGATTGAATGATGAATTTGGTCACTGGTGTGTAGTCCCTGTGTTGTGTTAGGTCTTAGTCAGTTATATAGTTACATATAGGTACACTTTAATTACACTTTAATTAGTATATCAAAACAAACTTGGTTTTATATTAACTAAATTACCTAAATAGTACTTAGTCAATTTAATTATTTATCCAATCTCAACTAGGTAATAATACAGTTTAGTTTCAAGGCACCCAATATTATACTTGTTGTTGCCCGTTTACTCTTCTTGTTTAGGCACTCATCACTCAACTAACCCTTTAGTTGGTACAGCACACCTAAGTTTTAAGTTAACTCCCATGCAGCATTTGTTTTGCTTTGTAGACGGCTTTTAGTGGTGTTTGGATAAGTGTACTGGTACTTAGTTTTGTAGTTGGGCAGTTAGGTCTATAAGACATGGAGGGATTTGCAGGCATCAAGGAGGAGGATCCAGAACAGAAGGAGCAACCAGGGTCTGATATCATGCCAACCTTAGAGTCAGATGTAGGCGAGCTTAGTGTCACTGGACTTAGCGATACTTTGAAGCAGATGGGTGTAGTACCTGTGGTAGATAGCCCTGAACATTTTCAGGATTGGATGGTTTCCTATTTGCAGTCGGTATACAATGACGTGAGCGGATACAATGACGTACTCTTGACCCATACCCACGTCATGCTATTATTGCGTACATTGACGTATTGGTAATCCATACCCACGGAAGTGGGTACAATGGCGTACTAGTGCCGTCATGCGCTCGTCATGAGCTCGCCATGGTATAAGGGATTACATGACGTACTGATGCCTTCATATACACGTCATGCTGTAAGTTGGAACATTGACGTACTCTTGATCCATGCCCATGTATCCATACTCGGTACAATGACATACTGACCCGCGAAGATCCGGAGTAGAATAGGTCTTCAGCAACCCATTCCAGTGTCGACTAACGGAATCGGGTGGTCAGGCTCGCTGACTTGGTTGATACATATCATCGATCCCAATTGCGTGGGCCGATGCTCATGATGTTAATCACTGGATTGAATGTTCTGTGAGAGAACTCTAATTGTACAGTTAGCACCAGCATATAAAGACTGCAGTTATAGTCATGGACGCCAATATTACATAATTACATATAACCGCAGACAGTGTCTATTCACAGCACCATACGTCTTTTTAAGGTCGATGAATGCAACAAAAGTAGACTGGTTAGTTATTTTTCTGCTTTGCACTGACGTTGTGAAACATAAATGATAGATGCAGTCTCGTCTGGTCCAAACCCTTTTGTTCATCTGCTAATAATTCGTTCTTTTACAGCCACTCTGTAAGCCGTGTATTCAAAATATCAGCATGTTCTTACAAGGTACTGAAGTGGTACCCACATATTCTTATGCGTTTCAAAATCTTGTATATCTGTTTTTAGGATAGGGTGGATAATGCCACTGTTCCATATTGATGGTGTTGTACCGTTTTTAAAAGCACATTTTTATTATTCCATCATTTATTATGTATCATGATAAACAGATCTGGAGTTGTTTAGACAGACAGACAGACATGTTTTATTACATTTCAGGCCACATGACCAAAGTACAAATAGTATTACAAATACTTTTAGAGTTACCACTTCTCTCATATTGACTTATATTATGCATATAAATATAAGGTTTAGCAAAAGAAAATACATTCAAGAAACCTAGTAAATGGAACTAAAATAATGATATCTTTTGAGGTACACAAACTTTTAAGTGAGTAGTACTGGTTATTGCTTAATCTTGGTAGTAAATCCTTACGCTTATCTTCATAGAACATGCATATACAACATGTGCTTCATCTTCAACTGATCCACAATGTTTATAAAGACTCTTAGGATCACCTAAACGCAATATTCTTTTTCGGTAATATTGAATACCCAGATTATTACATCCATCTAATAAAGATTTTTGCGTTTTGTAAAATGATAATGCAGAGGAATCTAAAGACGAGTGCCATTCTTGGGAGGAACAGGTATACAATCTCCTCTCTTTAAATTGGTTGAAAAATAATTCGGTATCTCCAACATTTTGAGAGATCCATACTATACCATAGCCATATATAAATAACAGATGGCGTGTTGCTCAATTTGGACGTTTTCTATGGATAATAGATAATTGTGATAAATAACATTGATATGGATACCTATCTACATTCATCTGCAATAATCTTATCCAGTATTTGATACATTAAATACTATAAACATTATAAAGAGGAACTCGCCCGCACTCTCCATATGCAACAGCATTAGGTGATTTATAACCAATATGTAGCATAAATTTACAAAATTTTCTATGAACAATCTCTTTACTTTCAACTCTACGATATCCCCAAATGTCTGCAGCATACGACAAAATTGGTACAATTTTTTATCAAACAAATAAAAAGATTCATTCAGAGACAATTCGAAACGTCAAATAAAAGATTCTAAAGGCCACAAGGCCTTATTAGCTTGTTCGGACAAAATTTTATATGCTCTCGTCCATACAAGTTTAGGGCGGTCGGGTAGCCTAGTGGTTAAAGCGTTCGCTCGTCACGCCGAAGACCCGGGTTCGATTCCCGACATGGGTACAATGTGTGAAGCCCATTTCTGGTGTCCCCCGCCGTGATATTGCTGGAATATTGCTAAAAGCGGCGTAAATACAAGTTTAGGGGTTATCATAAGCCCTAAATATTTATACATATTGACAGTTTCCATTTGCATACCATTATAATACCATTTTTCAGATTTAGCTAATCTTCCACCCATCTTAAATACAATCATTTTACTTTTTTCAACATATATTTCCATACCCCATTTCTGGGAGTAGGACTGTAGAGCATCCTGACTGCAATTTTATAACACTATCGGCAATTAATACAAGATCATCTGAAAACAGTAAAGCTATTATGTTTAACATACATTCTGACACAAAAATACCATCTGTAAACTTGGAGAATGGAGAATTTTATTAAACAGTTTTACTAGGTAAGGCGTTATAAGTTCTTCTGCAAATTTAAAGAATTCTGAAGGTATGCCGTCATCACCGGGTGATTTATCATTTTTTAAATGTCTAATGGCATTCACTACATCTTGTTCGGTGAAATCATCTGATAGTAAGTCGTCCTGAGAAAGACACTTATCACAAAGAGAATCATCATGATTGCTTAAATAGTCTTGTATGTTTTTGGAGAAGTCCTTATCTGCAGATACAGATGGATTAAGAAGTTCCTTGAAATAATCAGCCCATGTTGATGAATCGATATTCGGTTCTTGTGATCGCGTCACCAGATATTTCTTAACTAATCTCCAGAATCGAGTACAGTTACTATCACCAGCTGCTTCGTGAATATCCACGATGACACCATGTTTATACTGCTTCTGTTTAAGTTTACAGATTCTCTTAAAGTCCTTCCTAACTTCGTTATATCTTTCATAATTATTAGTGGATGAATTACTTCGGAATATGTTGAGTAGTTTATATTGTCTTCTCTTAAGGTTTTCACATTCGTCGTCGAACCACTCAGGTTGTTTGCATTTAGTTTTGTTATAACATCTTTGCCGCATACAGTCACCACACGATTGTTTAACCCCTCCGCTGGTATATCATCTATTCCAGTAGATTTACCATTCTTTAACTGGATAACTGCTCTCTCTATTTCATTTCTAGTAATAGATTTTATCCACACTATTTGCTGGTAAAAACTCTTTGAAATCACTTGGACAGACAGCGTGTGTGGTGTTATAAGTGCTTCATATATTTATTTTTCCATTTTGATAACACGAAATCCTGATCAAATCCTGGTCAAAGCCTGGTCATCAAAAACTTGTGGGATTTGATATTGGTTCTCATTTTCTTCCAAAATGTCTTTCCCGTATTCCCTGAAAGTAAGTTAGTTAGTTTCTCCTGTTGGTTCCATGCACAGTTGCGATTTGTGTAACGATTTAGACGATCAGACGTTTTCCAAGATTCATTATGCAATTCCCTGTCTCCTTTTCTCACCAACATATCCTTTATACTTTGACCACTGTCTTTTTCACATTGGCAAACAACATCCCATAACTTTTGCAGGTCACAATTCCAAAAACGTTTGTATCTTGGCGTATTGTTATCTTTTTTATTCTTGTTAAGATGTATTTTGGATAGTTTTTCATTTATTTCGGTGTGGATTAAATCGACAAAGATTTGGTAACTAAGCAGGATTTGCATCATTTACATCATACAGGGCAATATCCAGTTGATTTATGGTTTCTAGCATTATCTGTAGTGATATCTCGTCATACAGAAAACTGTGTGGGATATATTGGAGGTCATATTTAATACAAGGATTGTTACCGTTTTGTACATCGATTGTTTTTTCTCCACACGAAAGGTGACAGTAGTATCTGAAATGGAGTGATCGGACACTTTATTACATCCCATTTGTTGAGGAGAGCTAATCACATCAGACATGGTATGAACTTTGAAGTTTGTAATATAACATAACTATTCATGGGAACGATAGTATAGTCAACAACAGCTCTACCTCCAGGTGAGACTGACGTAAAATCATTCAAGCCTATACAGCCATATAGTAATAGTCACCCACAGAGAAGCCGACTCGTAAAAGTCAAAAAGGGATTCATTAGCCTATGCCCAAGTTCGTATACATACACGAGAAGTTATAAAATGAATAATTAGTCAAGCTGGTTGCATTAAGGTGCACTGACAAATATAAAAAAACTGAAGTTTAAGGATTTATTAACCCAGGCTGAAGCAAACACTGTTAAAAGTTCAACTCACACAGCATTATCTACGTCTAACAGGCAAATATGCACAAGTAAGCAACACGCATAGTAAAATAGTCAGTTTTAATATACAACTGACCCGATCTAAATACACAGAGGTTATTAAATCAACACGACCGCCTCCGTGATCTAGTGGTTGAGCGTCCGCCCGGAGACCGGAAGGCCTGGGGTACGAATCCCGGCCGCGTAATACCAAAATACGTTAAAAGTTGGTACTTGTTGTTACCCTGCCTGGCTGGCGCTCGGCATTAAGGGACTAAAACAAGGACTGGTCGGCTCGGAGTCAGTATACTGTGTCTAAGTGGGGTATTCATGTTAAACTGCGGCATGATATCTCAGTGAGCTAGCACTATAAATCGGCATCAGTCCGGACTAGCACACACACACGCACGCACGCACGCACGCACGCACGCACGCACACACACACATACGTGCATCGGACGCGACGTTAAAACCAATTTCACCTCACCTTAAATCTACACAGGTATAAGTTGCCACGCCGCGGCCTAATGCTACCATCACACCAAAGTAGTTCTATCCCGTTCCAACCAGTTCTTAACAAAACACTAGAACGGACTGTGATCACGGTAGAACGCGTAGTTGGCGTAAAATACGATGCTAGTTCGTTCATAAGCAGTCCTCAATACGTCTATCTCGTTCTTATCTCGTTCGTAGCCAGTCTGCACTCCATTTGTACCCAGTTCAGATCCTGCTATATAAGAGGGTTAATTTTCAGTTCATTCACACAATCACTTTCACCCAAACAGGTTTGAACCGGTTTTAGTTCCTCCTTCGGCACTGAACAATCAAACACTTTAGAGATGATCTCACAATGCCTCTAAATGTGAAAGTGTCATTACACAACATTAATGCAAATCTTAGATGTAAAGGTGAACAGAGAGAAATGCGTATCAATAATATCTGCGATTAGGGGAGAATGAGGAAGAATTTCATGTTTTATTAGTATGTGATAAGTATGAACATCTGAGGGAAAAGTATATCCCGAAGTTTAGCAGTACGCATAAAGATGTCAATGATCAGTCTTATAAAATCCAACAACTCTGATGTTATAGGTTTACAAGCCATATTATTGGATCCTATATTCCATCAGATGCTTTTGGGTTATCCCATATACGGCTGGGAACGTGTAAGGGAACGTGTAAGGAAACGTGTAAGGGAACGCGTAGGGGAACGTGTAAGGGAACGCGTAGGGGAACGTGTAAGGGAACGTGTAGGGAAACGTGTAAGGGAACGTGTAGGGGAACATGTACGGGAACGTGTAGGGGAACGTGTAAGGAAACGTGTAAGGGAACGTGTAAGAGAACGTGTAAGGGAACGTGTAGGGGAACGTGTAGGGGAACGTGTAGGGGAACGTGTAGGGGAACGTGTAAGGGAACGTGTAGGGGAACGTGTAGGGGAACGTGTAAGGAAACGTGTAAGAGAACGTGTAAGAGAACGTGTAGGGGAACGTGTAGGGGAACGTGTAGGGGAACGTGTAGAAGAAACGTGTAAGGGAACGTGTAAGAGAACGTGTAAGGGAACGTGTAAGGGAACGTGTAGGGGAACGTGTAGGGGAACGTGTAGGGGAACGTGTAGAAGAAACGTGTAAGGGAACGTGTAAGAGAACGTGTAAGGGAACGTGTAAGGGAACGTGTAGGGGAACGTGTAAGGGAACGTGTAGGGGAACGTGTAAGGGAACGTGTAAGAGAACGTGTAGTGGGACGTGTAGGGGAACGTGTAAGGAAACGTGTAAGGGAACGTGTAGGGGAACGTGTAGGGGAACGTGTAAGGAAACGTGTAAGGGAACGTGTAGGGGAACGTGTAGGGGAACGTGTAAGGGAACGTGTAAGGGAACGTGTAGGAGAACGTGTAGGGGAACGTGTAGGGGAACGTGTAGGGGAACGTGTAAGGGAACGTGTAAGGGAACGTGTAGGGGAACGTGTAAGGGAACGTGTAAGGGAACGTGTAAGGGAACGTGTAAGGGAACAATAAAAACGTATAGGGAAATAAGCTTTACTGTCAGTTCATTTGAAACAGCGCGCACACAAATTCAACAAATATCAGAATCAAATGTTCAGATGCTTTTGTATGCGTTGTTTCCAACACGAATTTGATAGACAAGGTTGGGAACCCATGACAGCATATCCAGATGGTGCGTGTGTGTGTGTGTGTGTGTGTGCGTGCGTGCGTGCGTGCGTGCGTGCGCGCGCGCGCGTGTGTGTGTGCGTGTGTAGTTGTGTGTGTTTTCGGGATGTAAGAGGGCAATTCCCCCTTTTTAAACATACTGAACATTTGTACATTCGTAAACATATAACATCCAAACCCATTTGGGAGAACTACACAATTACTGAAAGTGAATTGCCAGATGACAAGATGTACTCCCACAGCCTCCACGATTTCTTGGACGATGTAATGTACAATTAAAGAGGACAAAATAGTTGTCTTTTCCGCTTGATCTATAGCTAGCTACCTGTTGCACAACCCACAGGTGATATCCACCGTACAATACACGAGTTACTTTAGTTGTTGTTTAACGTTGCGTGTTGCAAGTGATAAAAAGTGAAGCGCTGTTAAACTTCCTGGTCGAAAGGCCCACATTCCTTGCCGCAGTCTCTGAGGTTGGATGTATGTCAACAACGTAGGTAAGTACCTGCTGGTTTCTGATATCTCATGTCCCCTGTTCCCTTTGTTTTAGTGTAGAGGATGGGTAAACGTGATAGTTCTACATTATAGGATGACATTTATTCTTCATGAAACCGGGTCACTATGACAACACTTCTCGGGACACACCCGTACTGTTTGCCCTGATTATCCCGGGTGGATATGGCAAATGTAGGGTAATGTATTTTTCCGCAGTGGTATGAATTCTACTATATTATGACTAATCTGGTAAGAAAAAACACTGATTGGTAGTGATTCATATCGTGGGATACGTCGTTTTACGCCGCTTTTAGCTACATTCCAGGAAGATCCCTACCGGTGTAGGTTGTTCAGCTCAATCCGTGGCACAAACCACTCTGGAGTGACTTGCATTTGGGGATAGGCTGAGATCACTCTAATGATTGTTTTTAGCCTTGGCTGTGATCACCTAGGATCAGAGCACTTCACTCTCGGTAGCTCAAATCTGTACTATAATAAAATAATTTCAAATGTCCATTGTTGATTGTACTAATTGTTGCTATTACTATTTCATTAAACATGTTATTTAGATTTGTGTCTTCAGACGTATATATATGAAATACTTTCGTTTTCTCACAATCCTATACATTTTATCCATGCAGCTCCTATTGTTCCGACCATCCATCACGTGACACTAAGCATTGCGTACCTGTATATCCAGCCCCTTCACTATGACAATACAGAGAAACCCGCGCTATAAATAGAGCAGTGGTCGAGTGAGGAATAGTGAGTGAGTGAGTTGTTTAACGCCGCTTTTGACAGTATTCCAGTTATATCGCGGCGTGTCAGCTTAATGTGGGAGGAAAGCCCACTTCGGTGAAACCGACAAGCACCGGTATGGTGCTGACAAACCTAGAAACATAATCGGGGCGAACCGGGATTCGAACCCACAATCTTAGGTTTCTGGCGTGTCCAGGGTACGCAACTCTGCACAGCTAATCGCGGCGCCTTAGACGAATGGGCCACCCTTGCCCCCCGAGTGAGGAATAAATGGATAAAGAAGGTTGAATAAGTAGATCAACCTTGCTGTATCAACAGAAGTCACGGACTAGCGTGGATGAATTTAACAATGTATTATTCAAACAAGGTCGGCTATGTCAAAGGTAAAATTAGTTCACGAAACTGATTCCCCAGATGGACTGAATATAAAATCATGAAATTATATTCGTGTAGTAGATATCTGTAATATTTCTTCATTTATCTCAGCAACATGTCAGCGCAAGGTTTGAAGGGGAATATTTCTGCCATTTACTTTAATCCGAAAATGCAGCCTCCTTTTCGGGAACATCAAAACTGTTAATGGTGAAAAAGGAAGGCAAAAGATTGATACCGCATTACACCACACTAAAGACGCTGGCCTCACAAGATGTTTATTCACTGCAACGACCTCTACATTACAAGTTTACATGTATTAGAACGGTGGTTTCAGGTATGAATGATTGGTGGGATACTGACTTAGCAGATGCATCTAACCTGGCCTCTTACAATGATGGTTTCAAGTATCTACTGATGGTAATCGATGTATTCACAAGGTATCTGTGGGTACAGCCTTTGAAAAGCAAGACCCTGACTTCGTACTGAAAGCCTCTAGGGGAATAGGTTCAACTGCTCCGATGCCTAATAATATCACCTCGGATAAGGGTAGTGGAATTTAAAAATAAAACGGTAAAAGGATGTTTACAAAGTTAGGGAATTACGTATTATGTGACCCAGAATGAAACCAAGGCTCCCTACCCATGAAGAGCGGGACACTCTCAAAACAGCAATGTGCAGATATTTCAGTTACAAACAAACGTATCATTACTTGGATGAACTGCACGATCTGCTGACAGACTATAATCACAGACCACACAGATCAGGAGACCCAAGATCACCACGAGATATTAACACGAAGAATGAAGCTGCTGTGTGGAAGGAACAATACATTGATACACTAATCAAACCTGTCAAATATAAGATTGATTTGGTTGGTTGTTGGTTGGTTTGTTGTTTAACGCCGCACTCAGCAATATTCCAGCTATATGACGGCTGTCTGTAAATAATTGAGTCTGGACCACACTATCCACAGATTAATATCATGAGAATCGAACCACGAAATTAGAATCGATGACATGCATCAACCAAGTCAGCGAGCCTGACCACCCAGTATGTGGAGAAAATACTTAAAAAAAGAAAAGAGCTGCCCAAAAAAGAAGTCATCGTACAAGGCATGGGCTTCCTTAAGAAGTTTAACAGTTTGATTGCAGAGGCCGATTTTGAAAATGTATAACAGGAAAACGGTATACGTCTAGCTGTCGTTTCAAGCTGATCCACCATGGGATCAACATTGTGTCTTGAGTGTGGTAAGGCATTCTCTACTAGGGATGCTATGATTAAACATAAGAAAACTATTCACCTGATGTCACAGACTCCACCAACACAACGACGAAGACGACTTTTGACTCTCAGGAGGCTGCACCGACCCATTCCAGGGATTACCAAGTACCAACACTTCAGGATGACTTGAGATACACCAAGTGTGGTATTTGTACGGGACTTCCCAAGCAGTAATGAAGGGAGATTTACAATGGTTGCAGCAAGTAACAATTATAGAGCTATTATCCCACCACAAGGACTCGCCCTTGAGCAAAGTAGATGATGTCTTCATTATCAGTAACACTGTCATGAAGTATCATTGCAAAATATAGTTTTTTGTCCAAAAACTGAAAAAGTGTCCTAAACGAAAAATGATTGAAAGTGAAAAAGTGACTGATTTACAGATTTAATGCATTACAAGTACTGATTCAAGCCCTCTATGCCTTGATTCACAATCCCAAGGCTTTACTGTGCTGTGAATGAATCACTGAAAAAAAGATGATACAGTATGTGTAATAATTGTGCCACCTAAAATGACAAAATGTTGTCCTTGTATCTAAAACCCGCACAGACATTCCATTCCTTGTTATCTTCCTATATTTTCAGTTCACCATGGCATCAACGACGCCTGGTAAAGATACAACGTTGGACAAGGCTGAAGAATACCACACCGATATAGCAGTACTTATGTCGCCTGTCATTATCATGATGGGGATGATGATACTGGTTGGACTCTTCGGAAACATCCTGGTGATATATATCTATGCTGTCAGGATGAAGAGAAGTACCACGCACCTGTTCATCATCGCCTTGGCTGTTGCTGACACTGTTGTGTGCACTGTGTGTATTCCAGTAGAAATCGTTGTAATCCGCTATCTCTACTCCTTCGACGTCCCATGGCTCTGCAGGGCGTTTCGTACGATTGTCCTGACCTGTGAAATGAGTTCAATATCTGTTCTTGTATGCATAGCCGTGGACAGATACAAACGGGTATGTACTCCTTTCAAGTCTCAGATATCTTTGAAAACAGCGAAAATTGCAGTTGGTATTGGGTGTGTTATTGCTCTGATTCTTGCGTCACCCTCCATGGTTATTCTAGGCACGAAGACTGTAAACAGAACAGTGGTCGGCTACGCATGCGCCACGGATGACAGCATGGTAACGGCTCCGTTTCCAGGGCTGTTTAATGGGATGCAACTTCTCATAGTCGTGCTTTATATTTCAACTGTTACTTCCCTCTATGCCTTGATTCTGAAGAGAATCCGAGCACAGAAGAGGTACAGAGAAGGAATGAGTCCTAAACATTTTGATGTCAAGGTATGTCCAACCCACTCTAATGATGCGCCAAACGTGACTGACACACCAATGACGTCAACACAAGACAACACAATGACATCACCACAGGGTAACCTTACAACGAGTGGGGACATTGTGACATCATCACGCGAAATCACGGTGACATTATCACAGAGTGGGGTAACGTCGGGTGTCGATACGATCACGTCAAACGAGAAGACGACATCCCTAATCAACACAAATCCAAAACAAGAAGCAAAAGTAAACTCTGCTCTGAAGAAGGGGGCGCACAAGACCACGTTTATGATGTTTATCATCACTGCCATGTTCATTGTGAGCTTTGTACCCCATCTGGCTCTGATGGCGACAAGAGCCGTGCAGAAGCACACGTACGATCATCTGGAAGGAGCACCACTGGCTCTGTATAGCCTTTTCCTTAGGACATTCTATATAAATTCAGTATCCAATCCCATCATATATGGTTTCATGAGTGACACATTCCGATCACAGGCAAAGATTGTATTTAAACGGATGTGTTTTAAGAAGTAAAGCAAGTACGAGCGAAATATTCGTTCGGCCAAACTATATTGTTCACATTCTACATTATAAGTTTATATTTAGTCTTTTATATATGTATGATATATACAGATTAACTTATCGTGACATGTTGTAACTGAGTATATTGACCTACTGGTGATCCACAACCAGATGATGTTGTAACGGGATACATTGACATACAAAAAGACCCCTGCCCATGCACAATGACGTACTAATGCCGTCATACCACGTCATGCTGTAACAGGGCACAATGACCTACTACCGTCGTCGTGCCTACGTGATGCTGTAACTGGATACAATGATGTACTAGTGGCCTCATGGTCATGTCATATTGTAAAATGGCAAGGTTGTGCCGCCATGAAAGGTGGAAATGAAGAGAGTTGACAGCTCGGTTCCCTTGACCACATGAAGCAAACTATCTAAGCTCGTCATATGTCCGTACTACCACGTGGTGGTTCCAGGTTGGATTAGGTTCCCAGAAACCTATGTTTGATCGAGTGGTCAGGCTCGATGACATGGTTGAGTGCATGTCATCGTACCAAACGGAGTGACATGTTGCTCATAGTATAGATCACTTGATTGTCTGGTCCAGCCTCTATTATTTACGGCCGTCGTCATGTATCTAAAATACTACTGTGTGTGGCGTTAAACAACAACCAAACACACATTATATTGTAATCAACACCCAGCCTTTCTTATTGTTTGTGATATTTTCGATAGTTCAGCAAATCAGAGGAGAGTTAGTAAGTTTCCTTTTCGATAACAAGCTTTGGTCTCATGTTTTACCTCTTTTGCCAGTTTATACCAGGGTGCTGTATACCTTTACCGAACAATGATTGGTGCTCATTCACACGTCACAAACCTATCTGACATCGAAGGACAGTTTACAGGTTTTACTCATGAGACATTAGCAGTATTCTGTCATAAGAGAGAAGGGAGTAGAGAGAGAGACATACACACTGTCACACACAGCCTTAAACCGTGCATTGACTGGATGCATGTTATCTCTTATATGTTCGCTACTATATTCTTGTATTGAAAATGTTTTTGTATTTATGATTTAGTCTCTTTATGGCTAAAATATTGCCGATGTGACTTTAAATATTTACTCACTCACTCACTCACTATTCATGATTTGCAAACCTTAGCGGAACTTATATCTACATTCAGATATTTCTCATGTATTTATGGTCTATTTTGCCTCATCAATAATTGTACAAAGCATTTTGTGAATCTTTAATGATGCCGCTGGATAGCTTATGTTCCGCGCTTTATTTTACTACTTACATCTTCAGTGTAAATATAGTAGTTAGTTTGCTATTCGTGTTTTCCCTGTGTCTAGAAACATACGTTAGCTAAGCGCACCAGTTAGTTGTTTTCCCCGGCTGTCCAGAAGAGGCTGCCCTCTCCGACGTCCGCGCGCAGTATAGCACAGTCTTTCCAAATCTCGTTTCTTCACCCTGCGTTAAGTCGTTCACGTTTGTCTCGCTACTGGAGTGGTCACGGTCGAAACTTCTTTCAGTAAGTGGGTTCGGGGCTATGTACTGAACTCAACTTAGTTAATAGGGTTTGTAATATTTAGTTTTGCAAGTAATCCGTGGATAACCAACTATTCAATGATTCCTAAACTCTTAGTTACTAGTGTTTCTAATACTCCGTTTTTCTAGCATTCCGTGGATAACCAACCTTCCCGGGATAAACTAACTAGTTGAGAACTTTAGTATTTCCTCGTTCAGTCAAAGTGACAGAATCTTTAGTCGATTAAGACTAGTTGATATTCAGACGTAATCGTCTATTTTTGTAGTGTAAGTGACTCATTTTAGGGATAAGCTGTCAGTGTTTATTTCCCGTTATTTTCCTCAGCCGAGGTTATTCACTCACTAGAGGGTAGAGTTAATTGCATCAGGTGTCAGTTGGTCGCAGCAACTTAATTGGCAGTCTGCGCATCTGGTCGGTATCTTGTCAAAGTGTTGTTTTATCTACTCTCCTTTCTATTGCTGTAATATAATTGTGTGGTTATACTCGTATATTTGCGCTCATGAAATTAATCTGTGTCAGCGCAGATTGGGTATATCTTAAATTGTCATTTTTAGCCTTTATTAATAAACCTGTGAACCTATTACCACGTTTTCGTTATAACTTTATTCTTATTTTATGACACCCCGGATCATTGGAGCGCAGCACACACACACACACACACACACACAGACACACACACACACACACACACACACACACACACACACACACACACACACACACACAGACACACACACTAACACACACTAACACACACACACACACACACTAACACACACTAACACACACTAACACACACTAACACACTAACACACACACACACACTCCGAATCAGTATGAGCGATCAACATCGAAATTCAAATAACCAATAATTATCAACACCAGAATCAAAGGGCACAAAACCGTCAAATCAGCCAGTAAACCAGCCATCTTGGACCATATGAGCAACTGCCCAAATCACAACATCAACTGGGAAAACGTCCAAATCCTCTCCAACAACCTCCATGACTCCACTAAGAGAAAACTTACAGAAGCAGTCCTCATTCGCCGGCAAAAGCCTTCAAGCAACAGAGATCAAAGCTATTTCATCATATCCACCTACTATGAACTCATTAAGCAATAATATATCACCCAGCCTGCTTCCTGTCTTGGCTTCCTCCTTACGTGTTCTCTGTCTATCATGTTGTTACAGTAGTATCCTTCTGTTGTCATTATTTAATCTACTCATGCTCATCTCTCTCATGTATGCAATTGTTGATACTGTTATTCCTCACGCTGGCATCCCAAGAACAAAGTTGTCCGACTCCCCATTGTTCTCAGTGCCTTAGATTTGGTACCTCCCAATCTGATGAGTAACATTGGGAGAGTACTCGGATTTTCCACCAGGAATACAGCCCTTCTGACAATCTGGGTAATGCAGAAGGCTTCTCCGAAAAGTTCAGGGTACGTTTGACGAGGCAGCGCTTCCTGTGTGTAGAAGGGAAAAGGGCCCTGACCTGATGATGAGCATAACCAACCTCTTTGCTGCACTTGATATTATCATTTTAATATGTAAACCAATAATAATAAACATAGTAATCATAATAAGGAAATCATTCAATTTCACAGAAAGAAAGAATTCAATGTCAATGCCCACCCTGGAATTGGACCCTGTTTTCCCCTAATTGTTTATTAAATGTTGAGTAAACCGATAGAATGCAATAATTGTAAAAACCTAGCTGTCGTGATCCATTCTGTGAGGAAGCAATCACTTAATACAATGCAGGTTAGACGCCGTAACGAAACACGTGGACTGTTAACCAACAGCATGGTAGTCCCAACTATATAAACGTTTCTCACTTTAGGACAACTAAATATGTTTTCCTGTCTAGACAATGCTGCCTTGGCTGATAAAGAGTTAGAATCAGTAGGTAGTGAGAAAAAGAGAACAAATGGTTACCTTGTTATGTTGAGATTCTGATGAGATTCTGATTTCTTGGCCTAAGTAGCTGATGAAGCCAGTCTGACATCTTTGGGGAAGTTACTGTACAGAACCAATACCTCTGATACTGTTGTGCAGCGATTCATGAGTACATTTATTTGTGATAATGACATTTATTGATCAATGACAAATCAAGTTCAGATAATGTATGGCTTCGTCATACATGAACATTTAAAAATAGTATTGTACTTATGACTTTGTAAAACGTTTTGGTCGAAGATGAATTGAGAGAAGGCGACTGAAATGAAATATCCGGGATGAATATAAAACGGCGTGATGTCTTCCTTATAACTTTATGCGCATGACACGCACTATTGTCCCGTCAACATAAAAACAATGTTTAAAAAGCACAATTTTCCGCTCGTTGGTGAGGTTGACATGAATGTATGCTAAAATGAATGTGTTTTTTCCTTGTTTGATTCATCTTTATATAACCTATTCTTCCATTCCTTGCTACAGGAACATTTAAACAGTGGCCTCTGTACATATTGCAGCAATGACTCACGCCTATGTGGTTTTCATCCTCCTTTTTGTTATTTTGCTTTGAGCTGAGGAGCGTGAGGGACGTATTTATTCTGCAACCGGTTACACTATTTCATCGATTGATAATTACCATGTGAGTAATGAGACAGAGATAATTATCATTTGTGTAACTGTGACTTGTGAAACATTGATGACATTTACTATATCAACAATACTTTATTGAATTGGATAAGTCACAGTTCATTACGTGATATATAAGTATTATAAACCAGAAAACAAATACATGATTTTTACACATTCACGATGTTATTCTCATTATATTTAAAAGAAACCATAAGAAAATGTACTTATTTAGATACAAATACTTGTGTTTTACTTTATGAAATGTAGAAGAATGTTAGACAGTTTCAATAAGGAAGTATTATCGGAGTTTTAGGTGATATTTGAAATTATATCACATTGTTTCCATTCTGAATCATCCAACGATGAACAGCACTGACAGAAAAACTACTCTTGGCAGAAAAACATTCTCTGACAGTGAAACCATGTTTGATAACACGAGTACAGCAAACGCAACACTTACCCTCGAACAATATAGCGATCAGGTAGCCCTACAACTGACGCCTGTCATACTTTTTTATAGGGATACTGATGCTGGTTGGTTTCTTTGGGAATTTAATGGTATGTTACATCTACACAGTCAAATTAAAGGCCATTTCTTCTCGGTTATTCCTGGTTGCACTAGGTTCGTTGGATCTGGTTATGTGTGGTGTTTGCATCCCGGTGGAGATTGTCTCTATACGATACATGTACCACTTGAATCACAACTGGCTTTGTAAGTTTTATGGAACACTTTTACTGTATTGTTCTATCACCTCTGGATCAATTCTGGTAGCCATTGCAGTGGACAGATACAAACTGATATGCAGACCATGTGGTAAGCAGATCACATTACGGGAAGCCAAAAGGGCCATATATCTAAGTTTCTTCGTGTCTCTTGTTGCTTCCACGCCATCATGGATTACGCAAGGAAAACGGACTATACCAGTACCACATTCTGATATCACTGGATATACCTGTGCAACCAGTGATGACGTAATAAACACATACTATCCCATTATTTACCATGGATTTCAGATACTGTTATTTCTGACGGGAATAAGTGTATTATCTTCACTATATTCCCGTATTCTAATGCGGGCAAGAAAACAGATGCAGTTTCGGGAAAAGTTAAACAGGAATAATTGTGTGAGTAAAGAGGCCTTATATGATTCACCGTTGACGGACGTAAGACAGCATCAAGCGCAGAATCCGGAACAGGAGGGAACTCTATCGTCAAAACGTTCAAGCCGCCATGAACCGTCACTCACCGCAAACAAGGAATCACATCCAGTGGGACTGGATCCTGCAGTCATGTCTCAGGTTAGACCTTATGACGCATCAGAATCATCAGTTGGACATCAATCTTTAGTGGGAAGTACTTATACATGTGACTTTTCAGGTAGAGACAACAAGTTGTTAAGCGAACCCACAGACCGGTCAACACGTTCCAGTCATGAAGAAGCAGTCACAATAAACGTTGTCTGTAGAAGAGGAAGCATGTTTTTGGACCAAAGTGATGTCATGCTATCGGAGATTGATCCGATAGCAAAAGAACCAGAGCATGAAGCTCCAAGGGGTGTCACCAGGACGCCACAACGCGTCAAGGAACCGGGAAGGGCTATGGTGTCGAGAACGACCTCCATGATGATTGTCATAACGCTGGTTTTTGTGCTGAGTTTCCTGCCTCATCTCTGTGCAATGGGAGCGCGCTCTATTCTTAAGAAAACATTTGAGGATCTCGACGGTTCTTACCCGGTGTTGTATCAAATGTTCCTTCGCTCGTATTTCATAAATGCTGCAGTGAACCCACTCGTATATAGTTTCTTCAACCTCAAGTTCAGAAATGAAGTTAAAGCTGTATTTAGAGGCACCTGTGGCAGAAATACACGAACGTAGAGTGTATAATAGCAAGCTACATTTACATGTTGAGTTTTCATCTATCCTTCGAATTGTTCGATAATGGAATAAACATATCTTTAGCATGAGTTTGTTTTGTTATCTAAGTTATTTAGAAAGTGTCACGTAAAGGGAAGCATGGTGTTTAATAATGTGACATGGGGGGAAACGAACTACAATATGTAGGAGAGGGCATATTGACAGTGAAATCGTAACTTTATAACGTTGCTGTGGTGTTACAGTATATTATACAGTGCAAGGATTTTACAATAACTCCTTTCACCAATTTAACCTATGAGTTCGCACTTTTGATGCTTATTTCGTTAAGACCAGGGTGCTGGAGTGCTGGGATAATAGGGAATATGGGTATACTTGTGCCTTCATGGACACGTCATATTGTAACGAGGTACATTGACGCACTGGTCGTCCATTACGACTCAATGCTGTACCGGGGTACAGTGGTGTACTGGTCGCCCATGACGTCTCAATGCTGTACCGGGGTACAGTGGTGTACTGGTCGTTAATGTCGACGTCATGCTGTAACGGGGTACAATGACGCCCTAGTACCGTCATGACCACGACAGGCTGTCCCAGGGTACAATGACATAGAAGTCATCCATGCCCCCGTTTTGTGGTAACTGGTTACATTGACTTACTAATGGCGTCATTACCACGCCATTCTGTAACGGGATACAATGACGTACTAGTCATCCATGGCCATGTCATGCTGTAACTGCTTACAATGACGTACTAGGGCCGTCATGACCACGTCATGCTCTAACAGGATACCACGACGTACTGGACTTTAAAGTCGTTGTACATGTATGAGTATAATAATCTTGAACGCGATCCCATTTCACCTCACCTCACCTCACCTCACCTCATCTTACCATCATGAAAGCAAAGAAAGTAATATGAGATGGATCAGCAATATTTCACGCTGGAGATTTGTTTATATAAATTGAGGAAGTGTCAACTCCTGGCTTTTTTTGTTTGACGTCGCAAGTCGTAGTTCTGCTCTACAATTCTTTGTTGCCCTAGTAGTGCTGGATCTGTTTATGTGTAGTGTTTGCATCGCTGTGTAGATCGTCCCTATACGATACAGGCACCATTTTCTATTGAACATTGTTTCTGTATTGTTCTCTGACCTCTGGATCAATACTCGTGGATATATAAATTTATATATACACCTCGTCATAAATATTGCACCACCCACTTTTTTTCACTAAGTAAAACTGGATCTTCAACCTCATTAAAATGGTGCTTAGAAAAGCACGTTAAACTGTTTATATTGCCTCATGTGAGCGTTCAGTCAGAACATTGACAACAAAAGACCGAATTTGAGCAGTAATTGAGGGTTTAATTGTAGCAAAGTTAACTAAAATCACCGTGAAATAAGGTGAAATAAGTATGGCTGCCGGAGTCGTTACAACAGACACACAACACAGTTCACATTTCATTAATGTCGAACACACTAGTAAGGTCCACAATGACTGGCTAACTCAGTATCTAGTGTAACTGCCTCGCACTTGGATCAGATGTTCTACACGCCGTCTCATGCTGGTCACCAGACGACTAAATCTCTGTTGGGGAATCTGCTTCCACTCATCATGCAATGCATGGGTCAATTCCTGAAGGTACTGAACTGGAGGATCTCTTGCTCTCACCCTACGTCCCAAAATGTCCCACAAATGCTCAATAGAATTGATGTCTGGACTTCTGGCAGGCCAGGGTAGTGTCTCAATGGCGTTGTGTTGGAGATGCTCAACAACAGCTCGAGCACGATGTGGTCTGGCATTATCTGGAATGGACGTGTGGCGAGAGCATGGTTATCAAAATGAGGCACAACAGCACCTTCCAGGATCAAGTTCTGGTACCTCTGCCCATTCAGTGTTCCGGGAACTGTGATGAGGTCAAGTTTACAATCGTAGGAACAACACCCCCACACCATGACGGATCCCCCCACCCACCCCAACCCCAACCCCAACCCACCCCCCTCCCCTCCAAATGGAACATCAGCTTGAATGTTCCTCTGATCATATTCTGTGCCTCTCTGCCTCCAAAGTCGTGCCCTCCCGTCTGTATGATGCAGCAAAAATCTGCTTTCATCGGACCAGTGGATCCTTCTCCATGTCCTCAGGTTCCAGCGAGCAAGTGCTTGGCACCAGGCTAAACGGGCATGGCGGTGCTGATTTGTGAGGAGTGGACGTCTGATTGGTCGTCTTGCTCTCAATCCTGCAGAACTTAGGCGTCGTCTGATGGTGCTGATGGACACTCTATTGTATGGATGCCATCCATGTCACAGCTGTGTACAAGTAGACTTTGGGCTTCGTCTGGCTAGGCGTACGAGAGCACGATCTTCCCTGTCATTGTTTTTTTTCTGGGACGTCCTGACCTCGGAGCATCCTTCACGTCACCGGAGGCAGTATGCTTACGTATTAGCCTGCTGATGACAGTGTGATTAATGTTCAGTTGTGTTCCAATAGCACGACATGACATACCAGTCTGGTGCATACCAATAATTTGCCATCTTTGGGTCAGAGGCACTGGACGCTTGGGCATTTCACTGGTTGGTCAAAATAAAGCTTAATTTATGCCTTAAACCAAATTTTAGATGTGTCTGCCATCATAACATACGCCAAAAGAGGCTATGTGCATACTGCATTTTTAGCAAACCGACCCCCGGTACAAGCATGCTCAACGCAAGCATGCAAGTGCAGCTCGGAAAAGGGTGTGTTTGTGATATTATGTTTACAGATGGTGTAGTATATGAAATCTGTACTTGTAGTTTAAAAAAACCGAAAATTATACTTTCTACTTTTACTTTAAAATGTGTGGTGCGATATTTATGACGAGGTGTATATTCAAACTGATATGAAGGCCGTTTAGTAAGCAGGTCACACTACGGAGAACCAGATGTCCATTTGTATGGGTTTTTCTGCAGCTCAACATGGATTATACCTGGAAAAAGGACTATACCAGCACCAAGTTCTACTGTCACTGGATATACCTGTGCAACCAGTGATGACATGATTAACACATACTATCCGCTTGTGTGCAATGGATTTAAGATTTTGATATACAGCTGTATATACCAATACACCCTTTATAACTGTCAATTTCAGAAATAATAGATGTCAACAAATATGTGTTTGAAGTAACAAGCATGTTTCCTGCTTTTACAGCCTTTCTCAAAGTCACGAATTAGCGATCAGCACCGTAGTCCAAATAATGTAAGCGAGAGAACTCTTGTCTGTGCTAAACTGAAAAACCTGTTTAAATAAATTCCATGACCGAAAATACCATAATTAATCTATACACATTCCTCTTTTCTTGTTTGTATAGACTTGCTGGTTCCATTACATTGCTTCAAGTGTATGTTATTTAGTATACTTTCCTGATGAATAATTAATGAATACTTTCATTTCGTTGTTGTTTGAATAAACTGAAGAGGTCGGTTTTTCCTTACACTGATTGAGCTATTTCATAAAGTGTAATACATGTACTGTTTTGAACATCACTCAGTGCAATAAGTCCTACCTATCCCAGTATCTTCCAATTAGGAAACTATAGTCCGCGATAAATTATTTTCGCGCAAAAAAAGTGCTTGATTAGCCAATCAAATGCAATAGAATCACTTTTTAATTCTTACATTATCACAAGCTAGTGATGTGATGCGAATCGTAAACATGTGTGTGCTCTGATACCATGAATAATCATTTGGGTGTATTTGAATTGTACACGTTCTAAATAGACACATATGATTACAAGTAAAACTTGTACAGCAACTGGTCAGTTAGGGTTACAGTATGGCAAATGTAGTTTTCTTAACATTACCAACGAGGTCACACATATCCCCGACACTTGGTCTCAGTGTTCTTGTGTGGTCCGTTTACCATAATAGTGAATATGGATATGTGGATATGTTATTGAGAAAAAATACATATCTTGTTAAAATTAAATGAAAAACAAACAACATATATTAAAATAAAGACACACATTAATGACATATTTCAAATATGCATGGAAATTATGCCGCCCTTCCAAATTGTCAGTTTCGTTTTGATGACACTCCTTCCGTTAGCCATCCTGTTAAAAAAACTGGGATTCTATTGCATGTAGTAGCACTCATTATTGGAACAAGATGTATTTGTTATTTGGTGGGTCTGACAAAATGCCACATATGTAAAAGATTGATGTACAGAAAACTCAATACTCCACAGAGAAACAATCTCAAAAAGAAGAAAAGTGAAGTGAGGTTTGTGCAAAACCATTCATTTTACAGTTTTATTAACCTGAGGGTATACACGTAGGGTTTGCGCTTTGCATACGCGCATCTAGAAATGACCAAGTCTTTAACAGAACAATAATGTTGGAACGGCCATTAAAACACACCAATGACGTCATTCATTGTTTAAACGGTTCATAATGTAATGGAGAAATCACGAGAGTTTCAAAACATTTGAATTATTCACGAAACCTTAGAAAATGATATGCATTGATGTTGTATTTTATAATGTTACCTATTAAAATAATTAGTTAAACCTTTCTTGATAAAAACAAACAGAATGAGAAGAATATATGTCCTTGCTCTATATTTCCTGTTACCAGCATGTACAAAAACGAAGAAGCGATTAATGAAGTACTCGTTTAGGGCCACAGGGAATAGTAGAAAGCCTTGTTCCACGCATTGTAAATATATGCTTGCTACGGAGCTTGGCATATGTGAAAATATATTTCACAAAAAGAATATTTTGTCAAAGTCGAATGTTGAGAGATATTTTATGTTTGAGGAAGTAGGATGTGTTTCATGATAAAGTGCACATTGTAGAATGGTTTTTAGTAGAGATTTGATATGATTATGCGAACGGTTTATGTGGCAATTCTTTAAGTAAGAGAACATACTTGGGGTTTTGCGATTCTCATTCACGAATATTTACAATGTTATGGCTAACATCGTCAAAAAACACCATAGTGAATATCGGCTTTTTAAAACTGGTATTCTATTTGAAACTAAATTTGTGTTTTAAAGAGGTTATGATTAAAATGGATAAATACAAATATATCCATGCTTTTGTATTAATACTTGGGTAGAGAAGCTCACACATTGTGAACATTGTGTGTGGACTTGATTGAATAGAAGAAAAATGAAGACATGTCTTCAGGAGTTTTGCAGATTCATTTCCTGATCAGCTAGCATCCTTTGTTCTCTTTCAGGCCTTCTTCATAAGCAAAACTCCTTAAGACTTGTCTACATTTTACTCAATTTCACACAGGGCACCATTCAATGTCAAAGCCCAGACTGGAAATAGACGACAGACTCTGCACCCTAGTTTCTCTTTAAGCATTAATTTAATAATGAGTGACAAACAGATAGCATGTAATTGTGATACCAGGCTATTGTCACACATCCAGTGAGGAAGCCACCACTCAATACAATGCGGGTTAATGGCTGCACGGAAACATGAGCACTGTTATCCAACAGCATGGTAGGCCATAGAAAGTAAACAAGTGTTTCTCACGTTTCTAAACATGGCTTTCATTTTTGATTAAGAGCTAGAAATAGTTTTTTCTGTTTACTGAAAACAAAGGGAAGAAATGGTGACCCGATAATTTTTTAGAATTCCCTACTGATCAGAATGTTTTTGTCATTGCCCAGAAAGGGAGAGAGAGGATTTCATCTGAATCTCTGAGGCAGTTGGTACATGTAACCAATACTGCTGGTACTGTTAGTTTCAATTCTTGAGTATGCATATGTATGATCATGCCATTTATCGATCTTTGACAAAGCAAGTAAGGCAATGTAAGCCTTTCGCCTTACAGGAACATTTTACAAAGCGTATTGTACATTAGGGCGATATGGTAAAAGATAAATTCAGTGGAGCAGACTGAAATAAAATACCGGGTTATATATATGTACTTGAATGCCGTACCACGGGGGAGGGCGGGGGTGGTGGTGTTGTCACTCACTATTGTCCAGTGAAGAAAACCAATTTTTAAAAAGTACAATTGTCCCGTTCACTGGCGAGGTTGCCACTCGAATGGACGATGCAGTGAATATATTGTACAATTTACAATGTGTGTGTCCTTGTGTGATTCATGTACATGAAACCTATTCTTCCATTCCTTGCTACAAGTGGCCTGTGTAGCAATGACTCACGCCTATGTAGTTTACATCCTTCATGCTGTCATTTTGCTTTGAGCTGAGGAGCGTGAAAGAGGTATGTATGTACTGCAACCTGTTATACATTTTCGTCGACTGATAATGACCAGAGTAGTGCGATAGTGAGATAGAGATAATTACCCATTGTCTGTCTGTGACTTTGAAACATGTGTGAAGCATTGATGATATATACTATATCAAAGATACTTATTGAATCGGATAATTCACAGATCATTACATGATATGCTAGTATTCTAACCTATAAACAGACAATTAATATCTTCGTCCACAATTAATTTACGTGAACAAAGCGTTCTTCCCATTACATGTAAAAGAGTGAGTGAGTATGGTTTAACGCCGCTTTTAGCAATATTCCAGCATATCACGGCAGGGGACACCAGAAATAGGCATTGTACCCATGTCGGGAATCAAATCCGGGTCTTCGGCGTGACGAGCGAACGCTTTAACCACTAGGCTACCCGACCGCCCCAATTAAAAGAGACCATAAGAATATTTATTTCAATAAGATGCAAGCTGTTTTGTTTTATTTGATCAAATGTAGAAGAACATAAGACAATTGTTTCAATGGAGTAGCAGTTACTGAAATTAAATGTATTTGAAATTATATCATATCGTTTCATTTTTACAGCCCTGCATCTTCTCTGAATTATCCAACGATGAAAAGCACTGACAGAAAAACTACTCTTGGCAGAAAAACATTCTCTGACAGTGAAACCATGTTTGATAACACGAGTACAGCAAACGCAACACTTACACTCGAACAATATAGCGATCAGGTAGCCCTACAACTGACGCCTGTCATACTTTTTATAGGGATACTGATGCTGGTTGGTTTCTTTGGGAATTTAATGGTATGTTACATCTACACAGTCAAATTAAAGGCCATTTCTTCTCGGTTATTCCTGGTTGCACTAGGTTCGTTGGATCTGGTTATGTGTGGTGTTTGCATCCCGGTGGAGATTGTCTCTATACGATACATGTACCACTTGAATCACAACTGGCTTTGTAAGTTTTATGGAACACTTTTACTGTATTGTTCTATCACCTCTGGATCAATCCTGGTAGCCATTGCAGTGGACAGATACAAACTGATATGCAGACCATGTGGTAAGCAGATCACATTACGGGAAGCCAAAAGGGCCATATATCTAAGTTTCTTCGTGTCTCTTGTTGCTTCCACGCCATCATGGATTACGCAAGGAAAACGGACTATACCAGTACCACATTCTGATATCACTGGATATACCTGTGCAACCAGTGATGATGTAATTAACACATACTATCCCATTATTTACCATGGATTTCAGATACTGTTATTTCTGACGGGAATAATTGTATTATCTTCACTATATTCCCGTATTCTAATGCGGGCAAGAAAACAGATGCAGTTTCGGGAAAAGTTAAAAAGGAATAATTGTGTGAGTAAAGAGGCCTTTTGTGATTCACCGTTGACGGACGTAAGACAGCATCAAGCGCGGAATCCGGAACAGGAGGAAACTCTATCGTCCAAACGTTCTAGCCGCCATGAACCGTCACTCACCGCAAACAAGGAATCACATCCAATGGCACTGGATCCTGCAGTCATGTCTCAGGTTAGACCTTATGATGCATCAGAATCCTCAGTTGGAACTTTTGTGGAAAGTACTTATACATGTGACTTTTCAGGTAGAGACAACAAGTTGTTAAGCGAACCCACACACCGGTCAACTCGTTCCAGTCATGAAGAAGCAGTCACAATAAACGTTGTCTGTAGAAGAGGAAGCATGTCTTTGGACCAAAGTGATGTCACGCTATCGGAGATTGATCCGATACCAAAAGAACCAGAGCATGAAGCTCCAAGGGGTGGCACCAGGACGCCACAACGCGTCAAGGAATCAGGAAGGGTGATGGTGTCGAGGACGACCTCCATGATGATTGTCATAACGCTGGTTTTTGTGCTGAGTTTCCTGCCCCATCTCTGTGCAATGGGAGCGCGCTCTATTCTTAAGAAAACATTTGAGGATCTCGACGGTTCTTACCTGGTGTTGTATCATCTGTGTTTTCGCTCGTATTTTATAAATTCTGCAGTGAATCCACTGGTGTATAGTTTCTTTAACCTAAAGTTTAGAAATGAAGTTAAAGATGTTTTTAGAAGCATCTGTGGCAGAAATACATGATCGAAGATTGTACAGCTTGCGGCAGTTAACGAATGTTGATTTTCATCTATCCTTCGAATTGCGCAATAATGGAATAAAATATCTTAATCATGAGTGTCTTTTTTTATTAGAAATATTGAGAAAATTTAGGAAATGTCACGTAAAGGGAAGTATGGTCTTTCATAATGATACATATAAGTGGAAACGAGGTATAAACTGTAAGAGAAGGCATATTCACACTAAAATAGTAACTTTTTAAACTTTGCCATACTTTTACGTTCCAATGAAGGGATTTTACTATAACTCTAATTTCAAAGAGTATTATTTCGGAAAGACCAGGCTGCTGGAGTGCTGGGATATTTGTACAGTTGCTTTCATGACAACATTATGCTTTAACTGGGTACAAAGAAGTACTGGTCGCCCATGCCTAGGCCATGCTGTCATGCGGGGTTCAATGACGTACTAATGACGTCATGCCAAATCCATGTTGTAACGTGGTAGAAGGACATACTGGTGGCGTCATGACCACACCTTGCTGTTACGGGGCACAGTTGTGCACACACAAACACACTCACAAACACGCACACTCACTCACACACACACTCCATCACACTCACGCACACACACACACACACACACACACACACACACACTCTCTCTCTCTCTCTCTCTCTCACTCTCTCTCTCACACACACACTCACACATACACACGCACACCTATGGATCCGCCAGTGGTATTTAGCGCACGAGCTGATGTGGATTAATGCTGTTTTGCATGGTTATTCATTTATATACTACAAAGTGAGCTTAGTGTTTGAGGAAAGTTCAAAGAAGAAATTGGTGGAGCCAATAAGGATGTGTGTCCTATGGATCACCGTCGGGGTGAATCTACGCAACTCCCCACATCTCCTCAGACCACTTTGTATCAAGGCTGTTAGTGTTTATATGTTTAAGACCAATGTTGGTAGACTATTGTCAACATAGTTTAAAACCATTCAAATACATAAGTGATTAAGGAAACGGATGTTGCAAGTATATTCCAGGAAATGTGTGAAGCCCATCTTTTAAAAAAGGTAGCAACGTTCTCACCCGCTCACTACACTCAGCTCAACTTTAACATTGTTTTTTTCCCCTTTTTCAATCAGTAAAGACGATATGACACCTCCTTTATTCTATATTCTCAAGAGACACTGATGTGTCGTTTCAGTATAGATGCTAATACCGTTATCAAGCAAGACTACACACACCCCTCCCACGAAACGAACGAATATATCAGTTAACTCTGTCTTGGTTCATCCTGTATAAGAATCCTATATCCTATCTCACTGTCGGGACAAAAATGAACTCATTACTGGGTATGCCAGACAAAATGCCACTAATGTCAAAGATGCCAATGCATACTCTGTCAAAAATGAAACGCAAAAGTAGTAAAATCGTGAATATCTTTCTGACTTGAAATTGCGCAGGATATCAGCCCAGACAGTAGAAGAAGCGCTTACGAGCTGTAGGTATTCACCCTAGACGAGCAGTCATTTTGACGGACCTGCATCGTCGGCTGCGACGTCAATGGTATCAAGGTCACAAAGTATAGCTACAACTGTGATAGAGACAAGTTTGGTTCAGTGACGAGTCACGTAATAACCCCTTTTTATGCATTCAGAGGCCATTAAACATTTTGGACGTCAGGAATGGACAGTTGGTTGTCAATCATTCATGTCTACATTATCTTGAACCAACATTTCCAAACTGTAACTCCAGCGGGGCTTTTACGACATTGATAGATAGATGTAAAATTAACCATTAAATAATTTTAAATATTTGAATAACGTTTATTAAATTGACCATGACGTGTGCCTCTCTCGCTGTGACAATACACGGAGGAAATATATACGTGTCCTGCTCTATCAAGCGCATACGCTGTGAATAAGAAGTAAGGAAGGTGCAGTTTGAGACGTCGGAGGACATGCACTGTTAAATGAGTAATGACCTTTCATAGCCGACTCGCCCACTCGATTTGCAAATTGTGTGCTTTATAATAATCTTCATTTCACACATTTTCTCGAGCCATGTGTCCATCTTGGTGAAGAGCTCCTTTCAGAGCTTGGCACCTCAAAGTAGGTAACCTCAGACAGGTGGCATACACCGAAACGATGGCTAAAGTCAAACGACTTACACACAAACTGTTTCATGTCCACGCATCTTTTTTCGCAGACCTTTATACTGGTACCCAAATATGTTTTGGTATTGTGTTCCACAAATGATGCGCCCCTCCAGAGATGCATGATTTGACTGTGCTTCAGGCAAACTGAAACAAGAAACACATTGTAAGACATTGTATTCCCTAGAAACATAACGAACTGATATGCACCAAAAGTGAATTCTATTCCGACAAAGATGCACCATGTGTTGAGCATGACATTCTTTGAAATGAAACACGAGAAATTAAATTAATGAACCAATGTTACCAGGAAACGGAATTTAGTACTTTGAACAATTATTTCCTTGCTATATAAAATATATCACAATCAAACACATCTTCTATTAAGGATTTGTTCTCACACTGGTGAATAACATATTTAAGTGGGGAAAAAAAACTATTGGAGAAATTCTGCAAATATTTAATAACAGTTACCATGCATTCTATATTTCATTTGATGTACATTAACCTTTGCAATGAGATAACCCGCGGTAGAGAAACAGCGATCAATTCGCATTTGAAATCTTGCAATTCTAACTTACTGTTCAAATGGTATTAGAATCTAAAATGTTACACAGTCTGAAGTCAATTAAATACGACCTCTTTTGTGTCGGTATAAACATTAAGGAACCTTGTTGATAAGTGTAAGTGTTGAAACCCTGAATAAATTCTGTTCCTATGTTTGTTGATAATGACCTGAACAAATACATGTTGCTGATAAATAACAATAACAGGAGATTTGTACTATTTGGATTGTCCTTTTTCTCCCCTTCTCGACTTGTTTCAACTTCCATGCTAAACTTTTACATTATAATAATTTGCTTTGTACATTGTTCGAGTGGGACTGCACAATTGTGATCACTTTTATCAAATTCAT
Organism: Haliotis cracherodii; assembly: GCF_022045235.1. Classification (NCBI taxonomy): domain Eukaryota; kingdom Metazoa; phylum Mollusca; class Gastropoda; order Lepetellida; family Haliotidae; genus Haliotis; species Haliotis cracherodii. The sequence goes on from NW_027266264.1 coordinate 14,229,688, forward strand.
TGCAAAACATATGATAAAACAGAGCAATGAATGAAGTTTTATATCTCTGCCACAACCAAATCATCTAATCAACAAAATGTTCAGAAACAACGACTAAATTCAAGAAAACTTCAGATGATTTGGGAGTGAGTGAGTTGGGTTTATGCCGCTTTTAACGGTATTCCAGTTACATCACGGCGTTTCAGCTTAATAAGGGAGGAAAGCCCGAAGTGATGCAGGTCTCAACACTTCGGTGAAACATACGAGGACGGGTAAGGTGCTGACAAACCTAGAAATATAATCAAGGTGAACAGGGATTCGAACCCAAGGTCACAGATTTCTGTCGTGCCCAGGGAACGCAACTCTGCACAGCGAATCGCGGTGTCAAAGACGACTGGGTCATCCGTGACCCCTACAGGTGAAAGACAAATTTACATATCGAAATCACGCATGCATCAACCATATACTTAGCAAAGATATTGTGACACACACACGTACATCATTACATAACATGCCATGTGTGTTACAACCTGTAATAAAAGTGGTTGAATGTGTGTCTGATTAAAATTACCTTTAGTCCTGTTCTGTTGTGTTGATGGCTGAAGACTCGATTTTTTGTCTTCGCACGAAACTGATGCGTGTTGCAGAAATGTTGGCTTGCAAGATTCCTCACACAACGTGGAACATATCATCTGCTGGCGTATCGCTGTCAAGTCCAAAGCGACAACATCATATTTAGTTGTCTCATAACATTGGATGGATGCAAGGAACAATGAACTGCCACACTTTACAAGGTTAAAGATGATCACCGCCACATACATGACTACCATGACTGAATGACAAACTACAAAGAATCAATTGGCTTGCAAGATTCCTCACACAACGTGGAACATATCATCTGCTGGCGTATCGCTGTCAAGTCCAAAGCGACAACATCATATTTAGTTGTCTCATAACATTGGATGGATGCAAGGAACAATGAACTGCCACACTTTACAAGGTTAAAGATGATCACCGCCACATACATGACTACCATGACTGAATGACAAACTACAAAGAATCAATTGGCTTGCAAGATTCCTCACACAACGTGGAACATATCATCTGCTGGCGTATCGCTGTCAAGTCCAAAGTGACAACATCATATTTAGTTGTCTCATAACATTGGATGGGTGCAAGGAACAATGAACTGCCACACTTTACAAGGTTAAAGATGATCACCGCCACATACATGACTACAGTGACTGAATGACAAACTAAAAGTAAAGATTGTTTGACCACAGATTATGGAAACCACTGTCCTCCGAGGTTATTAATTATTAATTATGAAAGCCCATGGCTGAATGGATTTAATGTTGCAATCACGAACATTGAGATTAGATTGATGGCTTTACACCTCCATCATCGAAAGCTAATGACACGTTTAATAATGGAGTAGTAATATAGATATACAATATTACTACGGAAATGCTTATCTGATAAATGCGTCCTAACACCACGGAAATGCCTGACATCAATAATATAGGAATATAAGAATAGCAGAAAACATGGTAAACGTTCACAGCTTTATTAGTATACATTCAAAATGTACAACATATATTTCCTCACATCCTTATTTTAAACTTCATTTGATAATTTTACGGAAATATTGGCAGTGCATTCACTTGCATTAACACATGTTAAAGATACAGCCTTCGTTATGAATTAAGGACACCGTTTTCATCCGGGTAAAAAGTGTCCGCCTCCAAAACAAGGTATGTCGCTTCACAGGAAGTTGTAAATATAAAATATAGTATCATTCTAAGGTTTCACTTAAAGAATTGTTTCCCATGCAACCTGTCATTAATTGGCTAGTATTGTCAATAGATATGCCTGTGATATTATGAGCAGATGAAAACAATGCTTACTCAGGTATAATATAATTGATGCTGAACACGTTTCGCTTCCCCTTTGGTGACATCGTAGACTAAACGACTCACAAAATCATGTGTTAGAAGGTGTACGTGTCCTTGTCTCATGCGAAATTACCAATTACATGAAACAAATAAAGTTATATAGCGATTAGTATACGAGCATGTGTGTCGTACTGTTTTCACGAAAACATGTCAGAATTCTTGTATTTCCCGAGCGAGTATGACACACATGCAGGTGTTTTCATTTCTTCATTACCCATCATTTTAAGTCCCCTTCGAAAAAATGGACTTATCACGACCGCTGTCTTAGAAAACCACAATTGTCGAATGACGTCAACAATTTTCAGCTACGGCGTTATTTCTAGTCATTCTGACCTTCGTCACAATCATATTCGAATGACGTCAGGAAGACGTTAACAATACACTGGTGCGTGCGAAGCGTTTGTTTCACTACTGCAAAACGATTTCTGGGAAACAAATGGGTAATAAATGATGTTTTGTTTATTTTTAACTCATATTCCATGTATGTATGTGTAGACCATATGGTACATTGAAAGTTATGAAAATCAGTCGTACAATGAGATTAACATGGTATTCGCGAGGATCTGCTTATTCATAGATCACAATAACAATGGATTTGACGGCCGCATCACCATGGAATCTATATCGACCGAAAGCATGTTTTTTTTTAAATTCTAGGGACAACTGGGAGCTTAAATGAATGTGAAGCTTCTCTTTATCCAACTAAGACGGCTTATGCTCACACGGTTCTAAAGTTGGCGCGTTCCGTTCCAAATTCAATCTTATTTACAACAACCATAGCTCTACTGTAAAACACTGTATGTTTATCTCCTAAGTATCAGAAAGACACCAGGTTGTGGTCACACGTGTATTCATACGGAGATTAATCTCATGACTTAATGAGTAGATGACTGGACAGTAACTCGTCCCAATTCGTTTTCATCAGTCACCATATTTAGAAAAACATAACTTCCTGTTGTCAAATGACATTTGCCCTATCATTAATGATGTCGTTGCAGATCGGTCTTTAAATATTTGAGTATGGACAATCCCGTGATTGATAGCATTGTCACCGATCCACGCAATTGGGATACGAAGACATGCTTCAACCAATTCAGCAAGCCTGACCACCCGATCCCATTAGTCGCCTCTTACGAAAAGCATGGGTTGCTGGAGACCTATTAGAGAGAGATTTAGGGTAGATTTGAGGCTCCAGACACACATAACATATACGTATAACAGCTACACAGTTATCAGTTAGGAGATAAACCTAATTGTTTTGAATGTTGATGTAGTCAAACTGTAGATAAGATACCTCTTATATTAATTTTTTTTGCGTTTTTCGAAAATAAGATTGTCCCAGAAAACGCTTGAAAAAAAATGATAATGCATCAGACTGATGTACTACAATGAAGTTGCCTGGCACAAAAAATGCTGCGAGATGTTTTTAAAACTTGCCGTCGTGTGGTCCCTATATAGGAAAACCAGCCTTCTAGAAATATAACGAAACCCCTCGAACGATCACGCTGGCTGTGTTTGCTTATAACAGCCAATTTTGTTGAACAATTACTGTTAAAATCTGGCCACAACGACACACGTCATTTTACTAGCGCTTCAATCATTTACTGACACTGATACGATCACATTCAAATAAACTTACAACAATCTCTGCAGCCGTACTGCCACGTAACAAGATATATATATATATATATATATATATATATATATATATATATATATATATATATATATATATATATATATGACGACGGTCTTTAAATAATCGAGTCTGAAACAGACTATACAGTAAATAACATTATTAGCATCGATCTACGAATTTTGCATACCATGACAACCCAGTCAGCGTTCTTGACAATCCTATCTCGTTAGTCGCCATACGACCAGTGTGGGTTGCTGACGACCAGCTCTGTGTTTCTGCTGTTAAAGTTTGAATATAAAAAAGTATTTGTCATTTTGACACATTTCACTTGACAACCCGTCGATTTCAAATACCCTGTGATAGCAGGTATTGTTTGCTAGCACTGATAATAACTACAAATACATTTGAAACAGTTTCTTATGCTACTAAGATTACTTTCAGTTTTACTATCTTATTGTTTTGTAAGAAAATGCAAAGCTCAGTCAATGATTCCCAAAGAAAGGTTTTTCACTACCTGTGTGCTCAGCTGAACACTATTGATGAGTACCACGCCCATGCTTTGGCAATATCAGCATATGCTCTCACCCTTGCTCACAGCTAACTGGGTGATGTCGCTATGAACAAACTATATGCTATTACCCATTCAGAAGGTACTTACTCTTCTAAACCTCAGTACATTCTGATATATATGTATCATAAGTACATACTTTTAATTTGCTTGTGTGATCAGTTGCAAATATCGTTTGTCACTATTTTCTTCTGAGACATGCGAATAAACGGTAGCCCATACAAAATATAAGAACACTATTTCAGGAAAGTTATGGACGGCAACGAAAACGACCAGTTTCCCGAAACGCCAACCCTGGAGTAGAGAAAAGCGGTTTTCCAATCCCATCGATATTGAGACAGTAGTTTACGTTCTACTTGCACACGTTGTGCGAGGGGCTCAAGGTCATGAAACGGATTGTCCATCAGAGGAACCCCAATGGAGGTTTCACGTCAACACAGGTACGTATATCTGGAAAGGTGTATATATTGCAATGGTGTCGTAATGGTGTTTCCGTGTCTCGTTTTTGTCCCTTGTGCTTTCACTGGAATGTCCAGCTGCATTTAGCCCCAAGAAACCAGTGAGTATTTGCAATGCGATGAATGTTTGAGCAGTATTGTTTTCATGTTGTCCCTATAGTATAACAAACGTGCAACAAGATCAGTCCTGGTCAAAGTCACGTCAGCTAATCAAGATCACATGCAGTGTTCCACAGGGTTCACCTCATTATGTAAACAGGCTCTTGGGGCATCTCATTTGTCAACAACGGGTAGCTTATTGTTTCTATACTGATGATTCAATAGTTAGGGATATATTGCTGATGTTAAATGCCTAAAATTTGTTTTATATTCAATGATGAAAAGACCAATGCAATGTTAAAAGATACCTTCTCAAGACTGAAAATGCCAAGTCAACCAATAAATTGGGCTGTCAACGTTTCATTTCGCTTATGTGGCAAAACATCTTGGTGTGTATCTTGACTCTAACATCGTCTCATAGAACATCTCCGTAGAACATATCAGTATCACTCGTAAACACTGGCACCATTTGCTGTTTTAATACTGTAGATTGAACTGCCTCACGTGTTAGAAAATTCAGACGTGTAGATCCGGGTTAGAATTGTTCTTCAGCAACCAATGCTTGTCGTAAGAGGCGACTAACGGAATCGGATGGTCAAGTTCGCTGACTTGGTTGATGGATGTCATCGCATCCCATTTACGTAGGCCCCGTGAAGATTCCGAGGTAGAATAGGTCTTCAGCAGTCCATGCTTGCCGTAAAAGGAGACTATGCTTGTCGTAAAAGGTGACTATTAGGATCGGGTGGTCAGGCTCGCTGACTTTGTTGATGCATGTCATTGATCCCAGTTGCGTGGATCGATGCTCATGATATCAATCACTGGATTGTCTGGTCCAGACTCGTTTATTTACAGACCGCCGTCATATAGCTGGAATACTGCTGAGTGCGGCGTTAAACAACAAACCAACCAGCCAACCAACCATTTGCGTAGATGTCAATCACTGGATTGCCTGGTCCAGACTCAATTATTAACAGACCCACATGATAAAGCTGGGTGCGGCGTTAACAACAAACAAACAAACATCTTTTGATTCAGGTCCGCGAAAGAATGGACTTAAGATGTGTCCATCGTTTGCCCCAATGATGTGTTCCTTCATACAGGACACAAAGGTCATTCTAATCAAATTATCAGTTCCTCCCTATGTTTAAGTCGAATACGCTTGATACTCGATCTTCCAGAAACTGTTTCTTGCATTGTAATGGCCTCCTTCTTGACCTCAAATCTGCTCATGACTACCAACATTCAAAACTCTGTCACTTCTATTTTTTTTAGATATGTAAAAACGTGTTAATGCACATGTCCCTCCGTATTTTATTAGTATAATTCATATATTCTTTTAGGACACTGTCATGGCACTAGAAGCTTCCACGCATGACTACATAAAGCAACACAGCAGTCGACGCCACATGTCACCAGCATAGCGGCTACTGTTACGGCTGGTGGAGTAACTAAACATATCATCAGGGACGACACGAACAAAGACGTCCTTCATCAACTGCTGGTTAGTGCTTTCCAAATATCGTAACTTATCCCTCGATCATTTGACAAAAAAGAGTATATAATTATACATATAAATATATGTTTTTGCTTCCGTCATAACCCAAACTTAACTGAACCAAATTGATGTGACCTTTACAGACATGAAGTGGTATGTGACTTTCGCGAATTAGAGTTTGACAAATCATTTATTCATTTTATTTATGTGGTATCAATGTGAATTACACATGGTAGCTTAGTACATAACATGTTACTTTATTGCTGACCAATAACTAAAACATCACATGGTCTTTCTGAGAAGATTTCAATGAGTACCACACGACTCTTGCTCGAAAGTTGTTTTTATTGGTGTTACAGCATTCATCGGCTTAGTAAACCTTTTCAACAAGATATATGATAACATAATAAAGTTTGTATTTTACATCGCACAAGTATCAAACATTTGGTCAATGGCGCGGGTCCTGCATTGGCCAGACTTCTGTCCCCATGGGTTCTTGTACGGGTGAACTGTCCAGTAGCTTCATGTGATCACGTTGAGTGAAGTTAACGCCAGGGTGGTGCTATGTTGTAAGTTCTTGGATGTATGATGTGACCACCCGATCCCGTTAGTCGCCTCTTAAGAAGAGCATGGATTGCTGAAGACCTATTCTAACCCGGATCTTCACCGGTTTTAATAATAAAGAAAAGAAGAAGAAAAGAAACTCTCGATTGTGATGCCTTTCATGAAACACAATCATGGTGACAAACAAAATAAGAATGAGAATAGTTCAGTCAGGATTATCTGAGCTACAGTAGAAAACGCCCCATCTTTCACCAATCTTTACCAAACCATTTTCATAGCAGGGCCAAGTCTCAAAGTTGTGGTAAACTAGGTTTTGGGATAAAGAAATTAACACGTTCTTCAAGGATGAAACCATACGTGTTATTCAGCATTTTTGTACATTATGACTATGACCTTTGACCTTCTCATGTCATTCTTTTATGAATCAGTTACCAGGTTTTTCATATTGCTGCAATAATATGCGGCCATACTGGAAATCAGATTTGAACCCCTTCAACAATAACCAGGTGTCAGAATTAAGAACATAGGTCATTGTCGTCACAAGTCGTCCCTAGTCAATGTCCATTTAACAAAAATATTTTCTCCAAAGCTGAAAATGAATGAAATGGCCTTTGCACTCATACTGAAAGCTGAAACCTGTGGCCATTATTATGCCATTTTATTTCAAAATGTAACGATATTTGGTATAAGTATAGGTAGTAGTTGGGTTAAAGACATGTGTTCTTCGGGATATTATAATGTTTGATCATTCTTTGTTCATTTTGGACCATGCCGTTACATTCTCTTCAATACATTCGCTCGTACTGTAAACTTCATATCCTCAGAAACCACTAGATCAGTGAAGTTTAAAGTTCACATGTATCTACCACCAAAGATGACACCTGAATTTGTTCAAGAGGTTCGAATCCAATCTTCAATATTGCACCTGCCACATTGAAGAAGCCATTTATAGACATTACTCAGTCATTTGTTTTCACAATGTAATATAATTCGATACACGTGAAAATAGTAGTACGGTCCGACATATATGTACCATTCTGGATGATATTCTAAATTTTGACCTTGATTTGACCATTGTACTTCAACTCTAGATAAAGCTGAAATTGTCACCATGGTAGCTACATTAATAAATTGTTTAGACACTTATATAACCTCAAAATGCATCTTCTCCTCTGAAATTGCTGAGGAACGATGACATCAATTTTTGTTCATGTTTTGTTTTGTGTGAAATAGTAGACAATTTGTATGGCATTAGAAATAATATCCACCTAAAAAAGTACACAAGGCTCAGAACTGAAAGGTTGTGTGAAATATATGTTTCTTCTATGTGCATTGCAAGAATATTATTCAATAGTACATTCAATCTTGCAGATTTAGAAATAGTGTAGACATTTCGTAATTTGTTACACTTTTGTCCTCAGTATTTATTCAGAAAATGTTTGAAAAGAATTAATTGATTATCTTTGTTGACATTTTAAACTGCTGACTACATATCCAGTTTAGCTTTTAGATTTTAGAAACCTTGAAAGAAGCCCTTCAACACATGAACAGCTCTACTCAATCGTCTGTCATACATTAAGAAATTTGACCTCGTTTATGGATCAGAGACACTTTTTTAAACAAAAAGAGTTTAGTCGAAACACGGCGATAATCTTATACACATTGTCCAGATGGCTGTTGCCTGGATCAAGCACCTGGCCGTGATACAAGCAGGCATTCCCACAGGATTTGAGTCTGATCTCCAGATGATCACTAGCTTACCTAGCCTTAAACGAAAGGAATACAACAATGGCAACATTGATCTTTACTTTGAAGAGGTAAACAGCAAGGGAATAAGGTGTATGTACCTCACATCTATGTGTTAGTATGTTAGGCGTTCGGCCAATAATATTGTAACTGGCAGATGTACGCATGTCTGTATTGAGTATGCTTTGAGCAAATTTCTTAACCATTAGGCCAAATATTCCCTTCACTATAATGCAAATACTTGAGAGAAAATGCTTGTATGAAATAGACATGTGATTCTACAACATGGCGATAAGATGTTTCATATTATAATTCCTGTGTTAGTATGTTAAGTGTTTAGCAAATGATATTGTAACTGGCAGATGTACGTATTTCCCATCAGTCAAGCATGCAGCTCGGTTCCATTAATAACCTTAAGATAGTCGCGGATCGCGAGGTTATCATGTTGTGACGTAGTTTATAGTTGATGTGTTGCCAACATTCACGTTTGTAATAAGCAGGAACTGAACTTCTGTAAAATCGGAATCATTTGTTTTTGTTTGATAAAAAACCTTGCACATCTTGTCTAATTGACTTCTTGAATATTTCATTTTGTTGATTGTGATGTTCCTGACATTCATTTATCCATTGAGGCTGAACTCATTGGGTCACACAAATGATACGGTACAAACCTAGTACAGCGAATTTAGTTTATATCAACAGAATTCAGTGTTCCATCTTGTGGAGAAAGTGTTCGATGTTCATTAAAAATTGTTATCCTTACTTATAAATTGTTTTTGCAAACGTCTTAGTTTTCTGATGAAACTAATACACATTCTTAATCATATATGTACCAAATGTATCTACAGATCGGGTCAAGTTTGTGTTGACATGAAGGCAGGCCGGATTGGAATGACACTCAGAACACGGAAGTCGTTGGTTATTGTCTTTGATTGTTACAATCCAGGTAGCCTACATTAGACAAATACGTTCCTAACGATTTCAAAATGTTCTATAAACTCCAAACATCATTCTAAATGTTTCCTCCCTAGTTTGTTATCATTAAGAACATATCTCCCCTATACTATAGATATTATGTCATGCACTATGATTGCTTTTTTCGGCCAATCAGAAATCTGTTTTCCATGTATCCTATGTATTTCTATGAACTTGAAAATGCCAAAACTATGTGACGTGTGCCCAGACTACGACGGCTGTAGCAATCTGGTCGGTGAAAGTAAATATCATAAAAGTTGTAAATGATTACAGAAACTGTTCAATTTATTCATATTCAATATTTTACATGCAAATGACCCTGGAGTAAACGATACATAATCGCCGGATCTTATTCAAATCCTAGCATGTAAAAACGTTATGAGAATTTATCTCAAACGGGCCAAGATTTATACGAGATTCTGGCCAAAGCGTAGATCTTTGCATCAATCTTGAATGTAAACATAAAACATAACAGTTCACCGTACATACCTTTAACATAATATTCATAAATAAAATAATGTATGGAACGGTCAATATCAAAATACGCTCATACGAAACGTGGATGTAAGAGGCGAATCCATGGGCTAATTATCAAAATATTTGGCAATTAGGATTTCGGCTTGATCATTGCCCACATGTAAACTTGATCAACCAAGTTATCTTCAGACGTGTGTTATGCTTCATGATATAAATTTAATTAATTTCAGATAGTTGGATAATCGCAACAGCAAGCATGGAACACGACCACCCATCGACATATGATAACATCCTTTGTTTACTCAGTAAATGTATATTTTGATAATAATTCAATAAACAGTTGCAACATGGATAACGCTCTTGTATTGTCGTAGGCCACAATATTGAACTCATAGAACTAAAGGTGTTCACTTTACAGATTTTTCACGTGGAGATGTGATTTAGATTCGTAAATGTCACATAGTATCAACTCTGAAAGGCCCATGGACACCTTTCAACGATATACTAGCATTTGCAGTTAGATTTCCTCTTCTTTCATAATTCAGCTTCTCCATAATCGAGTATACGAAAGTCGTGATTACACGGCTGACTATTTGGAAGTTGCTGTGCATGACTGATGTACTTTTTAAAGTGGTATTATTATTGAAGCCTGTGGAAGCCTCAGTGACTGAGTGAGTTAGATCGATGACTTAGTGTGCTGGCGGTTAGGCACCTCACTCTGGCATTGTGAGTTCGAATCCCGGATGAGACTCAATCCAAAAAGAGAATATGTACTTCACTAGGAAAGTGTTATCCAAAAGATAACATTTGTTACATTGTATCATTATTATCAGTCGATGGTATGTGGTGCATCATATTATTGCATGTGTCAATATTATAAGGGTGTCAGTCGGAGTCATGTGACCATTTCTGCGATGTGTTTCTTTATAATTATTGAGTTTCTCGCTTATGACTAACATGTCAGTCAAATACAAAAATACTTTCACTGAAATTGCACGTTTGTATATTTATAAAAGAATGAAACAAAAAAAGATTAGGAATCCTGTCGAATGTCATATTTATGTCATCAAGTGAATTTTCAAACTATGAACCTTTCTGTTTACATACTTACGGACTTACGTGCACCTGTACTTCAACCAAAGCCTTTTTTTCTCTCATACCTTCAAAATCCAGAGATGAACAAACATACAGATGGAATAAGAAGCTTGCAAATATTTTGACTAATCACTGCCTATGTTTTTTATAAGTTTCGTCATTAATACTATATATTTTCAGCACCACAATTTAAATACTGCATTCATAGTTTATACTGAAACAAAAAAAAAGAAACGCAAAGTTTTGAATAGGTATGAAAATATGGGGTTTTCTTGCAAGTGTCAATAGATTCTTTTTTTATTGTTCCTTGACCAGTCATGGTATGTGGTTCCAATGGTTTTCCGAGAAAATCACAATAAACGTGCCACTGTTATAAAGGGGTAGCAAAATATTTGCTTCATCACTCTCTGCCAGTGTTACATATCGATGCCAAGATTGACAACAGCGAGAGCAGACCATCGGAGGCAAACCATCGGAGGCAAATCATCGGATGCAAGCCAACGAAGGCAAGCTGTCAGAACCCTTCAAGCTGACCAGAGCATTGAAAATGTTGCTCATGTGTTCTTTTCGACAATTTACCGTCTTCAGTAGCATTTGCCTCAAACAACAGTACAGTTGACTTCTGATATCAAAATATTATTATTTGCTTTTGCTATATGATGTAAATGGTAACAGAAATTGGCAGCTGGATAATTCAGAGAATAATTGCTTTTGTATTGTAAGAGCAGTTTTTAAAGCACTTATTGATTGAAGTATTAACGTTTTAGCAAGATTGGCATTCGTCTCTCTCAAGTGGCACCAACACATTTGGCTGTGCAATGTTCAAACATATTTGTATGGTTGATCGCTTCATCAAAGTTATATAGTTAATTTAGATTATTTCTCACAAACTCAGGACAGAGACTGGCATAAAATATGGGGGATCATGAGAATGAATACGATGTATTTTATGTTACCAGCAGCGACACAACACTTTCCATATTCATAAGATTCCGACTACATCATAAGCACGTGTTTACGAATCACTATCAAATAGTGATGATACCAGGTGTTCGCGAAAAGGGAGCGTATCCTGCCACACAGGTGGTACCCGTCACAAACACATGTAAAGGGAAGTAAATTGTTAACAGAAAAAGCATGGGAACATATACTCCTCGACATGTCTACATAAATACTTTTTGAAAACTGTAGGCCTTGAATGTCTTTACCATAATCAAACAACTTCTGAGCAAGAGTTTGATTGACGCTCTTTGAAATAGTGGAAGAAAGAGCAAGCTCGATTGTTCCTCAAAAACTGTGAAATTTAGACAACAACGATTGAGCTGCAGGAATATTGATCGACATAAAGGGAAAGCTGACTATTGGAAACTTGAAGTAAACCCTTTTGTAATACAGTCATTCAGGAAGTGTTTTGTCACTCTGAATCTTTATGCATACATGTATATCTAAATATGAAACATATGACACAGCCTCACTGGTTTCCTTTATTTCTAGTTCGGGTGGGTAAATCAGTGGAAGTGAATTGGCTATTTGATGGTTATTGAAGATATCAGATTATCGATGTACCTGCAGCTTAGGTTGAACTTCTTGGCCAAATTACCTTGTTTTGACTTTGCCTATCTGAGCAGAATTTCTGATTCATGTGCATACAGAAACAGATCAGCAAGAAGGGTAGAGCTACTGGTGTCCATGGGGATGCCTACTTCTTGCCTAAATGTCTTTCCCTTCAGATTGTACATAGATGTTATCAATGAGGAAGTCCAGCATTTCACTTATTATTTTCTCAGTAAACTGCAGATGGCGTTTGCGTTCATGTTTGACAAATTGAAGATGGATATGTAACTATATCTATGGTTACCACGTTTCGAATCAATAGCTCCTTGGATCAAGGAATGATTTTTTTCCTGAAGTTTACCATGTGGGATAGTGGTGAACAAAGTTGAAAAATTAGATGTTTGAAAAATAAGAATTGAACCTGGTTCTCTTTTGAGATTGCAAAATCCTTTGTTTGTTTAGAATCCACTTGATATTAATTCCACTTGTCTCAAATACTTTCTGTGAATATGAATAAAGTCTTTCCTTGATTGCATTAAGCATTATGGTTAATCGCTGAGACAAATATTTGATGATACATTTGTTTGAGCCAGCAATATATCTCTCTTTGTGCGGATTTCTATGTAGCTCCGATGGGATAGACACTAATTCAACCTTCTCATGTCAGATGTAAATTACACTGTAAGCAATTAACATTGTATGTATAACAAGCGATGTAAAACATTGTATGTATAACAAGCGATGTAAATAAGACTATAATGTAGTCTCTATTATTATGTTATTTCCTCACTCAAGAAGATCGTTTTGTAACCTTGGCCTATGGTCTATATTACGTGATGAATAACACATTTGGAAAGCAAATATAACCAATAAGTGGAATTCTAATGAAACAATTCTGTTGCTAAATGTGTAGATAACGACATCAAAGAATCAATTAACGCAACTGTACCGTCTATATGTTATGTGTACATTTATACACAAAAGGTCAACGCTGTAGTCAGTCGTGGTTATCTGTCGAGACATATTCCACAAGGCGTCAACGTGATGAAAATTATATGAATGAATCACTGAAAATCAGTGATGACACCAGGTGTTCACGAAGAGATATTCACAATCATGTATCCAAACCTGACAACCCAATCCATTAAGTAAGTGGCAGTAAGTGAGGAAGTGTAAAATGTCTGCTGTAACATTTCTTGAATTGCCAGGCCTTTGATGGTGAAATTCTGATTGAAAAGCTTAATTATCTGTACGCAAAATGTGCCTTCCGTGGAAATTTAATGAAGTATAAATGTTCTCAAATACCTGAGAAATGTAGACGCGGTAAGCCAGAATTAATCCCTACCGTTCGTTATGAAAGGGAAATTCAAGATTGCAAAATCAAAATAATCTCTGTTGCCGTAAATCCTAGTACAGAGATTGCAATCAATTTGAAAGTCTTTGCATAGGCTGAGTGAGTAAGTGAGTATGGTTGTCCAGTTATATCACGGTGTGTGAGCTTAATATGTGAGGAAAGGCCGACGCCTGTGCATACATCCAATGAGGACACTGAATATGATTTCTCAGTTCTTGCTATGATTTCTACTCTACTGGACTGGTGAGGTGAAGATACTCATTGGTCTTGGCATTGTTCCACGAAAGGAAGACATATGTCCTGTCTTTGAATAAAGTAAAGTTACACAGTGGAATATGACATTTAGTCCCAGAAAAGTTATATTATATATATGAAGGAATCAATAGACTTGAGTTGGACTCCTTTTGGAATTTATTCTCTCGGTTCTGGGAGACTGACTAAGTGGAATAATGCATGCAATTATGGCGAGATTCTTGGCCATGTAAACTACAAAACGCAAACTATGCATTATGACATCCCAAGCTTGACTATCACTATGTCTGCTTGTTCCATTTCGACACGTCTTGTGCATCTTAGATAAACCAGTGTTGGTACTTCATGTGCCCATTAGATCAACAAGCGTTGGTACTAATCGGTCTATTTGACCAACTGGTATTGGTTTTATTTGTGTCACACTACCTATGAATTGCCGTTTCTTTATGTCATATTTGGGTACATTGAACCTCCTCTTTAGTGAGAATGAGTATGGAACATAGAGTAAGCTGTTTATACGAGGGCTGGTCAAAGGGTCCTAAGCCTAGCTAACAAAACCAATATGTAAAAATGTTTTCAATTTTATTTTTTAACATAATCTCACTGCTTTTAAATACACTTTTCATATCGATAGTGAAGCTTTTCAATTCCAGTCAGGAAGAAGTTTTCTGAAACCACCCTGAAAATAATATTCACGGCAGCTTTGATGCCATCGCTGTCGTCATAGCGCTTTCCATGGTACTAATTATGTGTATTGGATCAACTGGTATTAGTTTTACTTGTGTCACACTACCTGTGTAGTATGAATTGTCGTTTCTATTTTGTCATATTTGGTGGAAGATGAGGGTCGTCCAGACTTAGGGTCATCATCAAAGTTTGTTCTCTCAGCCTTAAACATAGCTGCCAAACGTTTAACAGTGGAATAGCTAGGGCACTTATCCCCATACTCTTGTGACATGCGGTGATGAATTTTGGGCGTGACTTTTCTCTGAAGTCACAAACTTGATGACTGCTCGGTACTCGCTCTTTTCAAATTTCTGTGTCCAATTTGGACCCCTGTCACGTTCAACTGGCTGTCACTGATATACAAATGGCCTCAACAGACCAAATACACTTGCAGTCAACAACTCAAACAATGTACCACATAAACTATTTCACTTTGTTATGGCCCGTAGTTTAAAGTTAGTAAGGTTACGAACATTTTACCAGCCCGCGTATTTCTCATGAACAGATCACTTAAACATACATTTTTATTGTCCTGATCATATATCAACTGTACATTATTAATTCTTTACTGTCTTAGCAAATGAATGTCAGCCCAGTACTCATGTGTAATACGAAACCCTTTCAAGCTCTTTTTCAATCTATTCAGCTTCAACGGGACCCTAATCTTGGTTCGAATCATTGGCAATCCATCCTTATTACCGTGTAGTATCTTGTCTTTCAATTGAAGATCCGGGGTAGAATAGGGCATCTGCAACCCGTGCTTGCCGTAAAAGGTGACTATGCTTGTCGTAAGTGGCGACTGACGGGACCAGTCGTTCAGGCTCGCTGACTTGGTTGATGCATGTCATCTATCCCAAATGAGTGGATCGATTCTCATGATATCAATCACTGGGTTGTCTGGTCCAGACTCGTTTATTTACAGACCGCCGTCATACAGCTGGAATATTGCTAGGTGCGTCGTTAAACAAGAAACCAAACCAAATTATTTGATCTGTAAATGAGAACATTCCTGTCTCTCGGTCAACCCTTTCGTCCGCTTGATTAAACTTTCTTTCTCACCTCCCTCTACATGCTTTTTGGGGGCACTGGTGGCCCAGTCGTCTAAAGCGCCGCGATTCGCTGTGCAGAGTTGCGTCCCTTGGGAAAGCCAGAAACCTATGATTGTGGGTTCGCACCATACCCGTGCTCGTGGGTTTCACCGAAGTGGTAAACGTCTGAGACCTGCATCACCTCGGGCTTTCCTCCCACATTAAGCTGACACGCCGCTATATAACTGTAATTGTGTTAAAAGCGGCGTTAAACCCAACTCGCTCACTCACGCACTACATGCTTTCTATTAGTCATAATTTTCAGGTGAGACACATTCCAATATTTTATTTACTTTTCACACCTGGCTTTGGGAATACAGATACATATATCTCAGCCATTTACTAAACTAATTATGTTTTCTAACACAATTAAGAGTCCCAAATCGCAAATATTATCAATTCAGAAAAAAAATGTGCACGTCAGTGATTAATCCCCATTTTCTTTTGAAGATAGTAATCAAAAAGGGCACCAGTTTCAAATAGAAGATTGCTACATTGAGCATGATGAGTGCCTCTCTCGATGTGACAAAACACGGAGAAAATATATATGTAATCAGGGCACACTGTTACGTTACAGCCATGACACCACATGCTGAGGTTAAGCATGTCCTGTCCTATCAGGATGAACTCGTTGCAAGAAAGGAAGCTGCAAATTGAGACGTTGGGGATATACACTATTAAATTATCCATGTACTTTCATGTGAAGCTGTCATCTTTAATTATTTAACGGTCACCCGACTCACCCAGTCGTTTTATAAATCATGTGGTTTTCAAAAATTTCCATTCCACACATTTTCTCGAGCCATATGTCCATCCTGGATCATCACTTAAGCGATAAGAGCTTGGTACCTCAAAGTAGGTAACCTCAGACAGGTGGCATACACCGAAACGACGATCAAAGTCAAACGACTTACACACAAACTGTTTCATGTCCACGCATCTTCTTTCGCAGACCTTTATACTGGTACCCAAATATGTTTTGCTGTTGTGTTCCGCAATTGATGCGCCCTTCCAGAGATGCATGATTTGACTGTGCTTCAGGCAAACTGAAACAAGAAACACATTGTAAGACATTGTATTCCCTAGAAACATAACGAACTGATATGCACCGAAGGTGAATTCTATTCAGACAAAGATGCACCATGTGTTGAGCATGACATTCTTTGAAATAATACACGAGAAATTTGATTAATGAACCAATGTTACTAGGAAACGGAATTTAGTACTTTGAACAATTATTTCCTTGCTACATAAAATATATCACAATCAAACACATCTTCTATTAAGGATCTGTTGTCACACTGGTGGATAACATATTTTATCGAAAAACACTATTGGAGAAATTCTGCAAATATTTAATTACAGTCACCATGCATTCTATATTTCATTTGATGTGCATTAACCTTTTGAATGAGATAATCCGTGGTAGAGAAACAGCGATCAATTCGCATTTGAAATCTTGCAATTCTAACTTACTTTTCAAATTGTACTAAAATCTTTAATGTTACACGGTCTAAAGTCAATTAAATGCGACCTCTTTTGTGTCGGTATAAAGATCCTTGTTGTAAGTGTTGAAACCCTGAATAAATTCTGTTCCTATGTTTGTTGATAATGACCTGAACAAATACATGCTGCTAAATAACAATAACAGGAGATTTGTACTATTTGGATTGTCCTTTTTCTCCCCTTCTCAATTTTTTTCAACTTGCATGCTAAACTTTTACATCATAATAATTTGCTTCGTACATTGTTCGTGTGGGACTGCAAAGTTGTGATCACTTTGATCAAATTCATTGCAACAACATATGATAAAACAGAGCAATGAATGAAGTTTTATTTCTCTGCCACAACCAAGCCACCTAATCAGAAAAATGCTCAGAATTAACGACTAAATTCAAGAAAACTTCATATGATTAAGGAGCTAGTGAGTTGGGTTTAACGCCACTTTTAACAGTATTCCAGTTACATCACGGCGTTTCAGCTTAATAAGGAAAGAAAGCCCGAAGAGATGCAGGTCTCAGACGTTTATCACTTCGGTGAAACCCACGAGCACGGGTATGGTGCACAGCGAATCGCTGTGTCTGAGACGACTGGGCCATCCCTGCCCCCGACAGGTGAAAGACAAATTTACATCTCGAAATCACGCATGTATCACCCATATTCTAAGCAAAGTTATTGTGACACACACACGTACATCATTACATAACATGTCATGTGTGTTACAACCAGTTATAAAAGTGGTTGAATGTGTGTCTGATTAAAATTACCTTTAGTCCTGTTCTGTTGTGTTGATTGCTGAAGACTCGATTTTTTGTCTTCGCACGAAACTGATGCGGGTTGCAGAAATATTGGCTTGCAAGATTCCTCACACAACGTGGAACATATCATCTGCTGGCGTATTGCTGTCAAGTCCAAAGTGACAACATCATATTTAGTTGTCTCATAACATTGGATGGGTGGAAGGAATAATGAACTGCCACACTTTACAAGGTTAAAGATGATCACCGCCACATACATGACTACAGTGACTGAATGACAAACTAAAAGTAAAGATTGTTTGACTACAGATTATGGCAAACACTGTCTTCCGAGGTGATTAATATTTAAGTGTGAAAGCCCATGGCTGAATGGTTTTAATGTTGCAATCACGAACATTGAGATTAGATTGATGGCTTTACACTGCCATAATCGAAAGCTTATGACACGTTTAATAATGGAGTAGTAAACATCTACCAGGAGATGTACAATATTGCTACTGAAACGCTGATAAATGCGACTAAAATTCACATCTTTAAACACCGCCCGTTACAGGCATTCTGATCATTATATTATACTATGTATAGTTTAAAAGTTGAGAAATATTGCATTACAAATTATGGCAAATTAATGTCTAATGTTTAATACAGTGTATCTTTCTTCGTTTTTAAATATTTATAATTTCAGCAATAAACGTGTGGTAAATAATGCTGAACAGTATTAATGTAAAGGTCACTGCACAAAATATACACGACTATACGATTATAATTCTAGCAAACATTATGATACACTAGAATAATTAATTTACATCAATACCATTACTACTAACATATATAGAACCCTTAAAACATTATACTAACCTTTAGACTTGTTGTTTAGTCCTAAGTGCTCTGAGTTGTTGTAAAGTGCAATGGCTGACGTGCAAGTAGCTTTTATTATTTCCAAACAAGCAAATCGACACAAACAAGGGGCAGCGAAAGACAAAGAACCTAAGACAGGCAATGACACAACACAACCTTTCACCCCTTATACCCGTGAGAGAGGTGACAAAGATCTAAAAATAACTATAGGCTAACACTTAAAGATGATACTATTAGAGGTAAAACTATAAACACAACTATTGTCACAACCTGAAATGACAACAACCTATATACATGGAAATTCATATCTGACACACTTCAATGATGAGCTCCTTTTCAATTCCATATTTCAATATATGTATTTGATATTCAAATATAACTCCACAAAAGCTACACAATGGCAACAAAACTGCACCAGCATCATAGATACCAATAATACATTCTTGAACACGAGATGCATTTAATTACTTTAAAGTTCAATCATGTATCTAAATAGTAAATTGTCAGGTTTAAAAATATACACTTCTGACATTTTTCGGTTTATTTTTCGTTGGGAGAGAGAAGTAGTGACAATAGTGACTGGTATCTGATGTGTGCCAACAGGTGTCGAGTCGCAGTCTCAGATTGCTCAAATTGCCAAGCTCTTAAGATCACGACGGCGCTATAGACCGTGAAGTAGTTTGTCTCACAGTCCCTGAACCACATTATTTTCTCTTTCGCCCAGCCCTCACTGTAATGTTACATAGCCCCCAATGAAGCAAGCCTAGATTTTCAACAGGTTCAGGCTGAAATTTCCATCTCACTGAGGCTCCTTTTTGATTTAAGTACAGTTGCTAGTTTTTTTCACAATAATATATTTACTAGACTAAGCTTTACTCTAACCATGAAATACAACTATCTAAACTATCCCATGCAAGTCTATATTCCTTCAGACAGACTCTCCATGTTCCTTTTGATATATATCAAAACACAATTAAGTTTTTATACATTCAGATTGTTTATGTTAATCTAGCGGCTTGCTAAACACATCAGTTTCAACATCTTCTTGGAAGTGTTTTTTCTGCACTGGTGAATGGATTACATGCGCATGTCGAGCCTACAATATCCTTTTACACAAAACAACGTATAAACGTTTGGCTCTTTTTCTACAGGAGATTATGAGTTATAGACCAGTGGTTACCTCACACCAGCGAGCCACGTCCAAATTAAAGTCATGATTTCATGGTCTGCCTTGCATGTGTGAAACCAATATCACAATATGGCTGGATATTGCTAAACGTGGTGTGTAAATTTCATGTTAATGTCAACACTGATGCAGTGAACGCACCACATACATGATGCTAGACTAACATCTAATCTCTGAAATAAACATATTTTACAGAAAACACAATCTACATGCACATCATGTCGACTATGAGATAAAACATGTACAGTGCAGATGTTTATGTGAATAGATCATGTGTTTAAACTGCGCAGTAACTATTATCAGATAATACCTAATGTGTCTGGAATAAGATTACTGAGGTGAAACAGACACAAACAGGTAGGAGGGTTTACTTCCAAAGGAATCATAGGTTGCAAATATAATATTAAAATACCAAGCATTTGTTTTAAAAAAACAAAGAATGTAAGTGGGAAGTTAAAAGAAAGGCTCGGTTACTGATGTCGTTAAGTGAACAGTCAATCTAATTAACATTTTGCCAGTTTTTACACCTCCACAACGCTTCTGTTTCAGGGAGATGCATTTAGTGTTGGTACTTCTTGCGCTCCTGTCCCCATCATGTTCAGCGAGATATCAGTGAGTAACAGCTTTCAACTAGAACAACAGCGAATCGAGCTTAAATCATAACTCTACCCGAACTATGGAAAACACTCCACTTGCTTGGTCAATCAGAGGTTATAAATCACAATAACAATGGATTTGGCGGCCTCATTACATGGAAGCTAATATTGATAGGGAAATTCTTCTTTCATAACCGTTGTTGGTACGCATCTTAAAATAATGATGCATGTGTGTACAGTTGAAGGTTACGAAATGCTGAGTTAAGTTCCTGCATTAGTCATGTGTGGAAATATATTTAATAAAGAAAACACGATCTAAATCGACCGAGGGCATGTTTATTTAGTTTTAGGGGCATCTGGGAGCTTGAAGGAATATGACCTTCTCTGTATCCAACTAAGACGGCTTATGTTGTATGTCACACGGTTCTAAACCGGTTGAAATTCAATAAGGGCTCTCATATCTTCAACTAACATAGCGCCACTGTAAAAAACTGCATGTGTATCTCCTAAGTATCAGAGAGACACGAGGTTGTCGTCCCACGCGTATTTATCCTGAGATTAGTCTCATCCTTCTTGGACAGTAACCAGTCCCATTTGGTTTTCATCAGTCACCATCGTAGTTTCAGACAGAACTCGTTCTTAGCATTGTGTAACAGAGATCCAGGGTTTGTTGATTTGTTGATTTGTTGTTTAACTTCACAGCTATATGACGGCGGTCTGTAAATAATCGAGTATTGACCAGACAATCCAGTGATTGATATCACGAGCAGTGATCCACGTAATTAGAATACGATGACATGCATCAACCAAGTCAGCAAGCCTGACCACCTGATCCCGTTCGTCGCCTCATACGATAAGCGTAGCCGCCTTTTACGACAAGCATGGACTTGCTGAAGACCTAATAAAGAGACATCCGCGGTAGATTTGAGGCTCCCGGATAACCTATAGCAGTGTGAATAGCAGGTCAGTTAGAAGATAAACCTAATTGTTTTGATGTAATCTCGCTGTAGATAAGATATTTCGAAAACAAAACAGTCCCAGAAAATATATATATACTTTCTGGGATATATATATATATATATATATATATATATATATATATATATATATATATATATATATATGACGACAGTCTTTAAATAATCGAGTCTGAACCTATCATGAGTATCTATCCACGAATTTGGCATACGATGACAATCTAGTCAGACCCGTTAGTATAGGTTGCTGACGACCAAGTCTAACCCGGATCTTCCTGGGGATCAATATATTCCTGTATGATGAAAACTTGTATGTACCGCAAGCTATCGACTCGTTATTGTCACTTCCTAGTGCGTACAAAGACCCCTTGAATATATACACTGTACATGTATATAATGTCAATGCCAGAGTCTTAGTTATCTGCCGAATTCGATTCATTTAGGCGTTTGAGGCGAAATGGTGATGAAAAATATATGACTGGATCGTTAAAAATTATTCAATATGGCCGACACCATAATGAATTTGTCCCAACCTTATGACGGTTGCTACGGCAGCACAAAACACGCGCATCGCTTTTCCGAATAACTGGGAACATTAGAATATATATTAATTTGCAGCAACCATTTTGATTTCTTTGTTATGAAATTTCACTTAGCCTTGAGTTGAACCCCAAAAGGTTTCCTGGCTGTAAGCCACGTCATATAACTCTCTCTAAATAGTGAAATATGTGCACCTAGTGTTCGGACCTTATATGTATGTATAGGTATGAACTCGTTATGTATGTTAAAGTATTAATCTTAATCATTACACAGAAACGTGATCCTTCTGGTTCCCAAATACATTGAGCCAGGGACGAACTTCAGTGTTGAAATCCACAGCAAAGACAATCCATGGACAATTCCTTTAGTTGGACAAATTAAAACGTCAACAGGGGAACTTGTTTCATCAAAAGAAATTGACGTTTACCCAGGTAAATAAATAGCATAAGGTCTTGTCTAAAAAAACCGAGACGACTTTGAGTAGCTCACATACACATTAAATGAGAAGTCTTCATGCATTTTAAAATGTTTACTACCATGTCCCATTCGCAAGGTAGAATCGATAGTTAAACCCTGTTTTAACCCGAAAACAAAATGTTTTCAGCTGCTACAGTTAGTTTAGGTCATTACAAACATTGATTCACACATCTGGTCTTGGTCGAAAAGAATCCAAGAATCGCCGTGCTACTATTTCCAGGATTGGCAGTACTATCAACCTGCCGCATGTCTGAGATGTTGTGAGATAAATGAAATAATATTCAAAGCTGCGTTTAACCAAACTCACTGTCTTAGTCGTAAAACATACATTCATATAAATATATAAAGGCTCGTTTTATTTCAGAAACAGTATCGAAGCTGGTGTTGAAGGTATTGAATATTATTTTCCATCGAAAGAAGATTAAAATGAAAAAGGTTGTAATGATTGGTGATCTATCCATTTAGGTTTCCATGGCAGATCGCAAAAAATCCGAAAGATCATATTTGCCAGGGTGAAAAGAATATTTATAGCATTCCCTGGCTATACTACCCAAGGTCAGTTAAACCAAGAAATAAGTGATGTTCAGTCCTCACTTGCAATTGGAATGTCTTCATGTCCCTGGGGTATTAGTTTAGATTATTGTTTTCGTCTGGCATAACTAGCCATCAAATCACGGGGAAATGCAACATGAATTGTTAAAAGTTCTTGCATAATGCAACGTTTCGTTTTCTACATGTATTATATCGTGCATAAGGTCTTTGACTGTGGGAAGTAACACAATTAACATATCATTTATCACCAAGGTATAGTAAGTGGTAACTAATTTTTTGTTTTAAGTAACTTCTGCCTTTTTTTAAACATATCTACTAATCCATGTCGGGTAGCCTTGTGGTTGAAGCGTTCGCTCGTCACGCCAAAGACCCGGGTTCGAGATTAGAGATTGTCAACACGAACAGTCTGATATCCTACTGAATTATGTTATTTCATAGGCCAGAAATCCTAAACAGTGTTAACACAGCCAATAGGTTCTACTGACCTATTATTTGGGTTTGTATACATGTAGTAGGCACTTCTGAACCAAACTGTGTAGTCTGACCTTTTTTGTAGTGGGTGTTGAATCACTTTCTTTTCTGAGCCACATGCGTAATATAGCATCTTGCCAAACAGGTCCCACCAACTATAACCCAAGATACGATGTACACCTTCATCTGCAAACCTACAACTCAAAGAATCAACATGGAATCTGTAACACCAGTTCCCCAGCTTGCATACAGGGATGATGGTTTTTATTACCTAATACAAACAGATAAATTCATATACAGGGGAGGACAAACAGGTACGTACAAGCAGTGTCCCTACATGCCATGTTCTTTTGTCGTAATTGATGTGTTCGTGTATTTCGTGTATACTCATAAAGCTAATTCAGACATGTTCATTTATCTATTAACTAATAACCCTTAAGGTTGAGATGTTTGGTCACAGTACTTAACGTTGTTCTCAATCGCCGTAGAACATTAATTTCACATCAACCCGATTTTTAGAATACGTTCAATATACAGACTTTTACCAATCTGTTACAGTTCGATTTCGAGTTATAGGATTAAACCAACATCTAATCCCACAGTCTGCACCATTAACAGTTACTGTGAAGGTAATATCAATTATGGATCCGGAAGTTCTGATTTTGGACTATCAACAATTAATCGTAGCAGTAAAACAGTATACTTTATCAACTTTATCAAAACCTTGGAAAAGTGTATCCAGCGTTTGATTACAATTGACAACATTACTATAAATGTTTTGGAATAAACATTTCACGGTCTTTATGTTCCGCTTCATGAAATAGTTTCATTACGCAAGTTTCTTTTGCAAAAATCACATGTATCAGACAACGTAGTTCAAGTACACTCATGCTTGTTAAGAATGTTCAAATATACAGATTTTATTAACCCATTTATTAACCCAGACATTAACCCATTTCCAGGATTCTAAGGGACAGAAAATTGAACTGTGGAACAATCTGTTGATGACTAACGGTGTACTGAGTCATAGTTTTGAACTTGGAGATGATGTGCCATTTGGAACTTGGTCAATCACTGCAAGCGACGGGGTAAGGTCTAAACATTTTCAATTCCTTACACTTCCTATCCAGAGTAAGTGATACGACTTATAACATGTCTACAGTGACAATGATAATTGCCAGGATTTATGTGGTTGAACTTGCATGTTGTGACAAGGTATTGTTGCAGCAGGTTGATCTGTAATCAGCCTTTCTTTCATTTTTCTTGTCTGTGTTTACAAAAAAACACAAGCTATTTTGCTAGTCTGTCTCACAGTCCCTGAACCATATCATTTTCCCTTCCGCCCACTCAAAATGAAATGCAAAAAGCCCTAAATAAAGCAAATCTAGATTTCTCTCCGTTTTGAATCTCCCCATGTCACTGGGGCTCCTTTTCAAGTTGTTTGTTTCTATCAATATTATATATTTTCAGCGACTTAGTGTTAGCTATTTTGCATGTACGAGCCCTTTATTTCATAATTACAAATGGACTTTGTTTAAAGGTAAATTCGATGACGGTAAATCTGAAAATCATGGATTATTGTGAGTATTGTGTCACGAATTGGTAACATTAGAGTGTTATTTGGTTTGGGTATTCATTATGTGATTTTTATTGGCAAAAAATTGACATAAAACGTTAACAAAGAACCGTGGTATCATGGATCATATATAAGAATTTTTATATGAGTACCTAGTGTGGTACATACATGCTTTATCTGGAGACACATATCTATTTCTGAACATCATCAATGAACATCATGACATGATTCTGTCAATCAAAACATAACAGTCCTTATTACTTTTCAAACTAGAAAACAGAAATGAAATACGTAAATTTCACACAAATATTCACCCCAGACATGGAGATAAAGCTGAACAGCTGCTTGTTGTTAAATGTTGTAGAACAATAGGATCATGTTTATTCTCAAGTCTACTATACATTTGTAATAACACGAAAACAATGTTTAGAAGGAAAAGCGACAAAACCCTTTCCATAATTATAAGAAATCTTTGCTGAACCCTTGACTTGCTTTGCCTGTGCTTATGACGGGTGCCTGCGATAGGTCAGGATACGCTCAGCTTTTCGCGAACACCTAATATCATCACTATTTGATAATGATTCATAAACACATGCTGATGATATTGAATTGTCGGAATTGTTCATTCGAGATTATTACTGAATATGGAAAGGGTTTTGTCGCTATTATTTATTAGCATTGAACGGATTTTGTCATTTTTACAGATTTACCAAACTATGAAGTTAAGGTTGAATTTCCACAACAAAACAAATTTGTTGCCTTGACTGATGATTTTGTACATGTGAAAGTAACGGCCAGGTACTGTTCATGTTTAACAGTTCATCAAGTCTAAGATAAAACACAAAGCAGCCTAATATATTGCTGCATCCAACAGAAACATGCTCTACTCTGAATGCATATACATGTGAGATGTCTAAAACACAACGTACATTGCTTAAGTACTGATCTGTTTTAGTTAAAGGCAGACGAACATCCAAAACATTTGGCTCAATGAATTGTCGCCTTTTTCTTTGTGCAAACTTAAAGTCTTATGTTTGAAATATAAAGTGATCAAACAAGACATTCATCTTAACCATTCTAGCATGATGAGCAACGTTGTAAACATCAAACAAATTCATTTCTCGAAATGTCGTTCTTTATATCCTACGCTAACTAAAATCTTTTCATGGTATACTTTTGTAATACTAGTATATATGAATGCTGTAACCTTGTTCAAGGAACGTTTTCATGTCTTCAAATATGTTATATTGACATTTGCTAAATACATGTTCTGAATTTTTCGCAAGGTATGTTTTTGGAAAAGACGTCCAGGGTAACGTCTCGATCATTGGCTCTCTGAAATCATGGGATCAGCCGCAATATTATGGACAAACGCTTCCTGCATACTCACCACTACCGAAACCGGTGATCTATTAACAAATTCATACATTTCACACTTTTTGTCCATCGCAAATAGCACGTTTAATTTGAAACACGTACGGTTCTATATTCCACGTGAACACATGGTTTTTCTTTAACACGTTGTTATGGTATTTGTAAAGAGTTCTGATGTAGGTCCAGAAGTAGACATTCTCAGATTATCATCAATAAATAAATTTTGTTTCAGATAAAAGGCTCTGCAACGTTTGACATACCAATGTCTGCAATAAGAAAAATGGGTGAAGGTCTTAATGATCCGCTCTCTTCTGATTCCCTCTATGTAGACGCATATGTATCGGATCAGGGTATCACCATGAACGGCTCCAATGCTGTAGTTCTCTACGACAGCCCTATAGAAATACAAATCACTCCAGCCTCCAAGTTTTTCCGAGCAGGATTGCCTTTTGATATACAGGTAAATAAACATGGTAGAGTTTTACATGAAAAACAATTGAAAAATAGGCGTGGAAGTTCTTTGTTCCTTCAATATACCTTGTTTGGTAAAATATGGTTCTCGGCGGCTTGGCAAGTCGATCAGACGTAAGTCAGGTCGCAAAAGGCCTCGAATCATGTCGATCATGTCGCTCTTACATGGCTACAGCCAGCCTTCTAGAAACTGTCATATCTCAAAACTGTTTGAACGATCAAGCTTGCTATGGGTTTCAATTAGTTGCTGTCACTAACTGTCGTGGTTTTGGTTGAAGATACTGATACAACAGGCCAACGGAGACCAACTCCCAACTCCCCTGTTAAAAGGAACCCTTACAACCACTATCAACAGTCACCCCTCCAGCTATACGTTTATACCTGTACCGCATGGTTCCAATACTGTTAAGATCGTAATACCTAGCAATGCTTGGAGTCTGAATGTGAAGGCAAGTCATTCATTTTTTTGTCCTATTTGTTGTTTACCGCAACCCTCATTAGTAGTTTTCCAGTTATATGACGGTGGCCTGCAAATAATCTAGACCAGATATACCAGTGATTGAAATAATGAGTCAAACACAATCCTGGTACGATGACACACAATCAACCACAATCACCACGCCTGACCACCGATCCATTCAAACGCCTCGTACGACAAACATATGTTGCTTTGGGAATCCCCACATAAAAGTAAACATAAATGTAACTAACTAAACATATGAAGGGAATCGCGCAGCCAAGGACATAGTGTGTTAATGTACACCTTTGTGTACTTACAAAAATGCAACAATATACAGACATGATTTAACACAGATTCCTATCTATCAACAGGTCGAATATCAGGGAATCAGCAAGGATATGGATATCTACTCATTTTCAGGGCCCGAGGGTCACTTCTTGGAACTTCTGCCTTTGTCACAAGAAGTAAAAGTATGCGAGTTTAATGATGTAAAACTGAAAACAAGAGCAAATTAACTTTTTATGCGCATCCGTACATGTGGAATGTTCAGTCCAAGGAACAAAGTTTTGACCCAAATTAATTGTCTATGGAGGTATAGCAAGAAAAGGAACAGCTCATAACAAACATATTGTTCACGAACTAGCCCTAAGTTCGAAAAATAGTCCTTAGTCATTTTTTTACTCGTGCAAGAAGGCGAAAACAAGAAGTGTAAGAAAGTTATATAAATGAAATACCAGTTTGGATAAATGAGATACCTGTATGATACCCCATCAATTGGAGTCAACGGATTTTTTTCAGGTGGATGACTGGTTCAATGTTACAATACTTTCGAATCAAGTACTTCCGGATCTGAACTACAGAGTACGTTTTAGGAACAGTTAAAGTTTCATCCCGGTACTGTTTGTGTAATGAAACATCTTTACATATATATTTAGAAAACAAATATATTTACAGTATATGATTTGTAGTGACTGCAATCGTACATGTACATGTATTATTTTAAAATAGAGTTCTTGCTTTTTGACGTCTCATTAATACTGTGTGGTTCCCACATTTTGTAGTACATAAAGTTTTCAGGCAAAAGATTGATTGAGCGAGTGAGCCGCTTTTAGCAATATTCCAGCAATATCAGGGCGGGGGACACCAGAAATGGGCTTCACACATTGTACCCATGTCGGGAATCGAACCCGGGTCTTCGGCGTGACGAGCGACCGTTTTAACCACTAGGCTACCCGACCGCCCCTCAGGCAAAGGAAAGTCTACACTTGAAAACCGGATTTGACTTTAACATTACAAACGCTATCAAAACGTTACAAACCTGAAAACAGTCGCCGAAACGCTGCAAATTTTCAGTTCAAAACACAACTATGGTACCTGTATCAAATACATCACCTTTCAATAACATTTCTTGTCTGCTTCATTTTTAGCCACAATCAAACGTGGGCGTATACTTTCCTTTGACTGACTGTTTATGTTAAGATTAATCTTTGTTTAGATGGGCTAGAGGGAATAATGTATAGCTACTCCTTTAAGTGTTCGGGGTGGAGCTAGATGTAACCGAACACTTTTCACTACAATTTAGGATAAATCAAACTCTATTTTATTAGTGAAATGTTTTTTGTCCCAAAACTGATAAACAGTTTAGATGAAAAAAAATGAATGTAATATCATATTGGGGTCGAAGAATTTGCATTGTTAGTTTCAGTTATAACGTATGTGTGATTACGTCATAAGTATATTTTGTTTGTAATATTTGTTTTTTGTCCGGTTAATATGTTATGGGTTTGGATGTGTTCAGGCTATTTAATAGGTGCCAGGGCCCCGATCCACAAAGCGTTCGTAATTTACACAGATCGTAAGAGTTACGATTGAAATTAAGATAATTTTACTAATATTTACGACCGATCCACAAGGTGTCCTTAATCCGTTTATAAATTCATTGTCTTACGATCAATGTCGTAAATTAAGATCGTTGCTCTCCTGTGATGGAGGTAAATATATGGGAGGATTTCCCTGCACTCTGTTAGCAGACGAAGCCAGTCGTATTATTATCACCGCGATCATGGATTCAAGTCAGCCATCGACCGAAAAAAAAACAAGAAGTAAAGACTGGAGTAAGAAGCCCTTGTGACAGCGGGTATTCAGTCCCAAAAATACGTGTTGTTTTCGTCGTTTACCAACAATTTGACGACCAGCAAGAGGAACAAGCATGGGAGGACATTTCACAGAGGTGAGTGAATGCATTGAATTGTCTGTGTGTCTATGTGTGTGTGTGTGTGTGTGTGTGTGTGTGTGATATGTGTGGTATTATTAATTGAGTACAAATATGTCAACAATGATCACATAAAACATCATTGTTTTGTGTTTAATAAGGAAGGACGAGGAAAGCGTTCTGACGGTGATTATCTGTATGTATCAATAGCCTATCCCACCAACCTGTCAACACGGAGTCACTTGATCAACCCGTCTTGGTAATAACTTGATGCGAAAGATATGTATATATAAGCTGCAACTAGCGCTACAGTGACACGGGCAGCAATTTTTGACATTCAGAAAGGGACACCAATCTATCCGTATTTAAGACGAGACAATCTCTAGATATATTATATTGCTAAGATTTGGAGTTCTAACCCTTCCCTCTGTTACTTCTAAGTACTAAAATATATTTAAGTACCAATGTCAACGCATTTCATTGGACATTTTATAAATTTCAATGAAATTGATTCAGCATTAGTGCAAACAGTGGTGTCAAGAGACTGACCAAGGATGTAAAATAGAAATGGAATGACTACAAGTATGTGCATACACACAGAATTTTTTTAACATAATATCATTTATGTAAATTAATTGCATGTAATATAAAATGTCTTTGTCCTGACACTATATGTGTACAGTGAAACATTCATATTTATCTTATAATGTAGAGAGAAGCTGTTTATACAGGTACTAAAGGTTTGTTTGCGTATTTATACATTTTGTCCCATCAGGAGTCAAACAAGGTAAAGAGAAGCAGAAAGAAGGAGAGAGGCAACACGAACTGGTGGGGTGATTCCACCATCCAGCCTCACTTAAATGGAACAGCGGGTGAGCCTCCATTTTCTTTTTCAATCGTGCATTTCATGAATGTTAAATGATTGGGTTTTGGGGGCCAAAAGAGAAGAGGAACCAGATGAATGTCTTTCAGCGTGGGTTAAGTAAGTGCGTGATGTTGTCATTGGTGGAATGCACATTCTGAAACAGAGGAAACGGAATTTGCAATATTCCACCCTGTCCCAGCCAGCTGTCATCCAAAGTCTGGCTGGCCTTCATGAAAGGTTTGTAGTTGTTCCCTCTGACATGGCCTCAGAAAACATAAACATAATATGTAACCATCACTACATTAACTGTTTGTTCAAAGAACTTGGTATAAATGACATATCAATTAATGCCACAAACAAGTCCAGTGTGTTAACTGAGGAAGACATCTTCCAAAACCATGAATCAGTACTGTCCACTTTTGACTTGACTCTGAAACCTGAAGACATGTCCATTCCTCTTTTGTACTGGATTCCAAGCTCCATAAAAGTCCGTACGAAGAGAGACATATTCCTGGGTCCAGCAAATGTAGCACCAAATCCCTGTCTCAAAGACTAACCATAATCCTTAATACCATCAAGGAAGGACTTTCTTTATATTCACACAAAGTATTTGAGACAAGTGAAATTTATACCACGTGGATTCTCAAAATCTCAAAGGATTTGCTTGACTTTCTGCAATCTCATAAAAGAACCAAGTTCCATTCTGTCAAGACATTTCAAACCATAACCTATGTAAAGGAAAAACTTCATTCCTTGATCCATATGTTTTTTGTTACGAAACGTGGTGAACATAGATACAGTTATGTATCTACATTGAGGGGTTCAGGACAATTTGTGAAAAATGAAAGCAAATGTCATATGAAGTTACGTAATATTAGGGGGTAAGACATTCAGGCAAAGTAGGCATTCCCATGGGCACCAGTTGTGTTCCCCTTCTTGCTGATCTGTTTCTTTATGCATATGAATCGGAAAAGTCAAAACAAGGTAATTTGGCCAAGAAGTTTAACATAAGCTTCAGGTATATCGATGGTCTGATATCGTTCCATAATAATCAAATAGCCAATTCCCTTCCACTGATTTACCCACCTGAACTAGAAATAATGGAGACCAATAAGACCGCACCATCTGTTTCATATTTAGATCTATGCATAAAGGTTCCGAGTGGCAAAACACACTCCCCAAGACGGTAAGACAAGGGGGATGACTTCAACTTTCCCATAGTCAACTTTCCCTTCAAGTCGAGCAATATTCCAGCAGCTCCAGCCTTTGGTGTTTACATTTCACATCTTTTGAAATGCATTCTAGTATGCTCTTTATACCAAGATCTTAAAGAGCGTCATACGACTCTCAGAAGTTGTTTGATCAAGGATACAACATTCAAGGCCCCAGTAAAGCTTTCAAAAATGATGTCCGATGCAATTGCCTATTTTGACTTGTACCGATGGGGCAGGTTAAGTTCACCCTTTCGTGAACACCTGGTATCATTATTAAACACATACTCCTGATAGAGTCGGAATCTTACAATCGACACTTCTTTATGGAGATATTTCTTTTGGATATGGAAAGGGTTTTGTCCCTTTATTTATATGTGTTACAGGAAATATGTATAATCAGGGAATATATTTAATGTCTGATTCACTCAGGGAATATACATAATCCCTAAATTGTTCAGGTATAATTATACATATTCGCTGATTTGACATCAAGTTTGTTAGACATATTCCCTGAAATTACTTTTGAGGCTCTCATATGCTCATATGGATAAAAAAAATCGAGAAGACAAATTTATTTGACATGATAACAAATACCTGTCACTTACCTTAACAATTAGTTTTAACTGTAATCAAAACATAGGATAGAAATGAGATTAAAATACTGTAAATCGTGAAATTAATGCGTCTCCAAAAGAATGCGACTGCTGGCCCCTAGCCAAAAATGCGACTCAATATGAATGCGACACCCCTCCTCTCCAGCATCAGTGGATTTGAAGGTAAGTTGTGTAATTGGTAGGGTGACTGGTTGTATGTGCAGTTGTTAACTAAACCGGTCTCATAGTTTATGTTATAACTTTCTCTCAGACATATTATAATTCATATCACAAGTAAAAGGGATTTGTGATCATGTTAGGTAAAAGAAGAAATATATACTTAAAGTTGATTTTGACAGAGAAAATTGGTAAATTGGAAGTACATGTATCGTATAACTTACAGACACTACTCCAGCAACTCGAGTGACTCCAGAGACTTGTGGGGCTGATACATACTCATACTCAGAGAGTGTGATGTCAGCAGATGATGTCCTCCAAGGTTATACCATATACATAATGGAAATACTGCACACATTTGAAGGGTTCTGGGTGGGAGAGATTAACAACTGTAATAGTTTATTGCAAGTATACCCCTAACACCATTACATGAAATCATGTATACAATATCAAAGGTCTTAGAAATATAGTTCATGGACTTCAATTGTGTGCCAGACACTACAATCTGTGCGTGTGTGTGTGTTCATGTATCATATGAGAGAGGTGTTTTTTTTAAATAGCAAATTGTCATTACTTCCACATTATACTCAGAATTTCCTATTCCCGTGATTATATTTTGAAGACAACATTCATATGACTCAGTGAAATGATTTTGTTTCTTTAATACAGCTGATGTAGTTTCACACTTGAAGGCCACAAAGACTCTTACTGGTATTACAGTAATACATCAAGCTTGAAATTTGAATAGATGAATAAAGGGAAAAACTGTATTTTACTCAAGAAACCCGGCTTTTTGTTTCGATATATTTTGATATACAGATGGATGAAACATAACTGTTTCTGTGAAACTTGAGCTATGTAATATGAAACTTTCTTTCAGACAAGGATACCATTGTTAACATATAGAAGGAGAAACTCAACGTCCTGAAGCAGCTTCTAGCTATAGATGTTGAAAAAACAGAATACACATGGGAGGACAGAAACTTCATTGGAAGTTGGTCAACTGAATGTATCCCCAATTATTCAGTTCATTTATACTTTGATTCATTTTCCAAAATATAAACATTCAGACGGTAAATGTAGCTACTGTTTTCAGTTATCATCGGTTACAAAAAATCATGTCTCTTAATCACACGATGATTAATAGAAACAGTTATAGACAACAGCTTGTCATTGAGACGTCCCTGAGTTGGTAGGATATCCCATACATGTGGGTCAGGTCTTCTTGTGTAGGAAGAGCTGGCAATCTGAGGCTGACTAATCACATTACATGTAAAACTCGAAATATTCTTAAAAGACCACATCTCCGATTTACTTATAAAGTATAAGTATTATCTTAAAGCATTATCTTAATCTGTCATTAGCACAAATATATGCCTTACTAATGTATCAAATACTGATAAATGTTATATTTCCTTGAGAAGAATAAAGAATGCAAATGTACAAGCCTGAACCTGGATTTAAGGAGTCCAAAAGCCCTCTCCAGAATATTGCGTGTTCTACAGTGAGCAGTGGTGTAGCATTCCCCAGACGGTGTTGTAGGGTTAACTATTGGCGTAAGCAGCCATGGTCAACATGCATTTCTGATGGAAAAAGCGTAATTGCGTTAAACATACTAACCATACCTTTAAATCGTGAAAGACAACTTAAATGTTATTTCATTTAGTGACAGTTGTGTCGGTGTCACTTTCACTCAAAGCTAGATTTTATGGGCCCTGCTTTCAAATTATTATCAATTCACTTTGATGTGACTAACATGAAATAAACACTGGAATCTGAAAATCACATTATGATGATCTGTGTGCCAAAGTATAAAATATTAACTTGTGTTTTCTTATCTCTGTAGGGATGACTAATATTTAAAACAAATGATTTCCTGCTACCCTGAATCGCCTAGCAGTCATTCATCATTCCCAGCAGTCTCCATATACTGCCCAATCTTGCTTTTTTGTAGTAGAACGAATCATGAGTTGAACCCGGCCATTTGGAAACCACACGTGTCTACCTTTTGAATAGAAATGTAATTCTTTCATCAGCCATGCATTCATTAATGATATATTTAAGTTATTTAATAAATGTCGGTGTGTGTGATAGTCCAACTGGCTGTTTACAGTTTTATTTATTCATTCTTTAATCAGAAGTGAGCGTTGTTTTAAAGTAATAAAACAATCGTCCTTTATCAAAATGGCAATTCTCTTCGGTCATAGAAACCTATGTTGGGCCTTACGTAATGATTGGGAAATATTAATGAATAGGTGGCACCACAATTCATTGTCAAAGTCATTAATGGAGTAAACAAGGTGTGTATCCTACGGTGTTTCACTTTATAGTCTTTTTATCACGTTTGTATACGAGTGATTGATTCATACTGACACTATCATTTGTTAAATAGGATGTTGCTGTTGCTGTGTAGTGTGATGTACCTAAGTTCTGCGTCACAGATCGCTTGAATGTTTACGGCGTGGAACACCTCCTGCAAACGTAAACCGCTTCTTCATCTTCGGTGGGTCGCATAATAGACATCAGGGTGCCATCTGTACAACCAAGCACTTTTGGAGGTGTTATAAAATGCTTCCTTCGTAAATCGTTGGTCGGATGTTGCCTTTGGAATCGAAATCAGTTTTAGTTGTTTGACGATAGCTTCGTTTGTGCGGGTAAACACCCGTGACACATTGCAAGTCTGCTAGGTCAGTGAAAAACGATCCCTTGTCATAAAATCTGAAGGCAATCAAAACCTGTGTTTCCGGGGACAATGCATAGGAAGGCTCTGTTTGGTTAGTTTATTAGCTCAAATATGGCATGACGTGGTAGCCGGAAGCGCCGTATAATGCTGTAGTCATCGAGCGTGTCAAGTACCCTAGTTCTAATAAGCCAAGGAAAAAATATGCCGCCATCCTTATACTAAAGTTACGACAGATATGTTTGATTTACGATAGGTACTGACCACTCCTAACTTTACGATATATTTTCAATAAGATAGCTTTGTGGATCGCTCATGATTTTTGCCATAACGTTGCGACGCGTTTAACGATGTTTGTAGGGCTATGAACGCTTTGTGGATCGGGGCCCAGATGTCTACTGATGGTGAATAACGTATAATAGTCAATCAGGCATCAGGATAGAGTTAGGTGTTAATATATATATATATATACAGTAGCAGAAAATCATGGACAGTTTCCATATTCGATTGGGTCTTATATGAAATCGGAGTAATGGAACTCCGCTTGAAAGAAATCAAGTACAAGTTCAGTCATATGTTTTCCAGATAATCGTGCGTCTTGACGTCTTTGGCGACGGCGTCATATCTACCCACAACAAGTCTTCAGTAACTACGCAGTTCCACATAACGCCAGATATGTATCCAGATGCGTACATTATTGTGTATTACTTCTTACCAGACGGCGGAGCGGTTGCGGACGGGGTTCACGTGAACATAGATGGCTCGGACAATAATGAGGTAAACATGGGAAACCATCAAATAACAAAACAACCAGCTGTCTCAGGAATTGTCTTTTCTATTGATCATAGGGGCTATATATCCAAATGCGCCTGTGTCCTTTGTGACGTCTTCATCCGTCAATATTTGCTCTTCTGAAACCAATTGACGAAACTTTCAATAATTAACTTTATACAAATGGTCCTTATCCAATTTTCTTCTTCGAAAAGTCTTTTTTGTGCTTTTAAAGATAAAAGGGTTTATTGAACGTTGAGTATTTATGTTCCAGGAAAAGAATTAATACGTTCATTAATGGATATTCTACCATGAATATGGAATTTCTCGATCAGAGATTGCGAATTACAATACTAGCAACAAACAGCTAGTACGACGGCCACCACATCGGGCCCTGGATCATTGTAGTGTAGTTTACGGTACCTACACTATTCATGTATGTGTGATAACAGGTAACATGACAGAAAAAGACAAAGAACGTGTATTATAGATTCTATGGTCAACAGATTGAAATATTAAATTTTTTTATATTCCACGTTATGCATATCGCGTCACACTATCGATGTGACGTTTTTTATATAAATAGTGGTGTGGGGATAAGAAACTATTTTTGTATTATTATAATTTGAAAACAAACCGAACGCATTCGTATCTGGCTACGACTGTTGCAACTGAGTTCATAACCTATTTATATTTACACATTTATAACCCATCCATAAAAAAGAAGGGAATGTATATGGTTAAAGGTAACGATGATATTACACATTGTGGTTAAAGGTAACTATGTTACTTATTGGGAAGGAACAATACGTCCTAATGTCCTAATTTAGTTTAAGTTTGATAGTTTTATGTATAATTCGAAATCAAATAAACATATTCCTTGAGCTTCATACCAGATCAAAAGTGTAGAGTTCATCTGTGCTGTTACCGTTTTAGAAAATATTAAGTAAATAGAGTTATGAATGTTTTATGTATTCATAATGAAATTGCGTTCTAGCTGCACCTGAGCTTCCAACAACCACTTGTTCTTCCGGGCGATAATATCACTCTCAGTGTGTCAGGAGCTCCTGGATCCATAGTCTCCCTCACAGCTGTTGATAAGAGTGTCCTCATATTAGGCAATGAAAACGAAATCACTGAACTCAGGGTAGGTCCTTTCGATATATACATGTCTACAATAAGATTAAAGCCACGTGGAATGATATGGAAATAAATTGTTTAACATAAAAGCTGTCCATCAAATGGTATGAAGAATGTAGTTTAATCATATCATCATGATATTCTAATTCTGAGAATAATATACATACAGAATGACCATATTAGGGCATACTTATATATCGGAGACGATATAGTAGAAATTATAACTGATTGTTATTGACGGTTTTTTAACAAAATCTTCTTTTTAGTATAAACACCTGTTATTGTCAAAAGGCGGTTCTGTCGTGGATGTGGGTTACAACGAAGGCCTCCTCACGGTAAGTATAATACTGTTCCTTTCATAGCAGGAAGGTCACCCAAAAAATATTGAAAGGTGTCTTAATTACTGTGTACATCTATTGTTTAAATTGATCAACCCGTTTAATCCATCGGGTGCGTTTGTAGGTTGGATCACACGTTTGCTGTACCACAATAGCT
Source organism: Haliotis cracherodii (assembly GCF_022045235.1). Taxonomy (NCBI): domain Eukaryota; kingdom Metazoa; phylum Mollusca; class Gastropoda; order Lepetellida; family Haliotidae; genus Haliotis; species Haliotis cracherodii. The sequence goes on from NW_027266264.1 coordinate 14,267,655, forward strand.
GATCCTCTCCACGTGTGAACCCGTGAAGATCCGGTTTAGGATTGATCTTCAACAAACCTTGCTTGTCGAAGAAGCGACTAACGGGATCGGTGACTTGGTTGATCCATGTAATAGTATCCCAATTGCTTAGATCGATGCTCATGATTTCAATCACTGGATGGTCTGGTCCAGACTCAATTATTTACAAACCGCTATCATATAGCTGGAATATTGCTTTGTGCAACGTTAAACAACAAACAAACAAACTATTGTATGTACAAAATCGTATGATTTCAGAACACTGGTATGTCTGTTTGGACACTCAAAACAGGTAATTATTTAGATCATTTAGTAAACATCATCAGGTAAACATCTAGTCGTAGAGGCACTTTCGAAGTTATTTGTGTCCTCTTAAAATAATTATGGAAATATATTGAATAACCTGCTTAAAACTAGGATCAACGGAATATCAGTTCCTGGACAATGTGAATTCATGTTGCGTATTCTGGACCAGATGGCATAATTCATTTTGCCAGTATATTCGCAGCTCGTTGGTTATTCGCTCCGCGTAATCTTCAGAGCCGATGGGTGAATATTATTATAATATCGTTTCGGTAACATCTGAAAGAGAAACTAATCCCATTCCTACAAAAATTATAATGGCGTGGTTATTTTTAATTCCTTCGCGATTCATGATCAGTGTCAAAAACATACGGACATAAAAGACAATTGCAAAGTCTAGTGTCAATCGATAATATTCACGAGAAAAGATAACATCTAAAGTGTATGCCTATGAACATACGTTTTCTACCTTCGCTGGTCTTAGTAAATAGTATATCATTTGGTAAAATTAGATTGCGAGTTGATCGACATGCAATGAGCATGTTTATGCACCTTTATGCATGTTACTGGTCGGCATATTCGTATACAGTTAGCCATGCCAAAATTGTGCATCGTAGATATCGATATTCACAAATCAACGAAGAAACAACATTCACGACAATGAAATCCTTCAGTCCTCTTCTAGAAAACCGACATCTTTTCACATCAATTACATTGCTACCTGAAACTATACTAACGTTTTGGGGACTAATTAATGACAAAAATGTGAACATGATTTTGAAATGAGGATGTTACAATTTACAACCTATTCACAGAAAACTCGCGAAGAGATTAAAGTTGATATAAGATAGTTCGGCCGTAACTTACGTTTGCTGGAATATTTTAACATGCAAATGAAAGTGATACATTTACTTTTGATGTAGCTAATGAAAAGTATGTAAAATGTGTGCATTTACTCCAAAAGAAAACGGGGACAGTCATGTGGATGACTATATATAAACCTTGGAAAATTATTCCCTTGTGTGCAAAAACTTGGCTAAAAGAACGATAAATTCAGTGTCATCAAAGAATGAGAACATCTGGGGAGAGTGATCGTACTAAACTCATTATATTATGAAAACTACTGCAAAATACGTAATTTTACTCAGAAAAGGAATTGAAAAAGCAGACTTCAACCACATAGACAGGGAATAAATGATTTAACACACGTTGACCAACACATTTACAGACATATGCTCATGATATAGTCGAAATTTCTTATGAATATGGACGGTAGAAGAGCCAACCGATCTCTGTACGAGACGTTTTGTCGGCGGACCCATTAGCCCAACACAACGCCGTTAGCCAAGAAGGTGCCGAGCTACGCGAAGGACCACAAGACATTCTGAACCATTTAGCCTAACATTCACCAGAAACTTACAATATTGGGCAGGATCTAAGACGATTTGTGTATTACAAAGGGTGCATATTAATTTCTTCAACATATTAAAGATAGGAAATACCCACTTCAAACCCTTAGACATCGTAATAACCGTTAATATCAATATGTTAATATCAAAGATCAATGTGTTATCACAAGATGACTTATTCTATTATCGCAACACTGGCGACCACAGAAGATGTAGGTAAAGAAAGCACAAACGAATGGTGAAAACTTCATCTTCAGGATAGTTAGTATTTGGAAATATGGAGAAAATTTATTCTATGTATATATAAACGAATGCTTCACTTCACAACCATGTCTAAATGGAGGTACATGCGTGGTTGAGATATCAGGGTTCAAATGTTATTGCTCCCAACCCTATAGTGGACAAGTTTGCGAAATTTACGGAAAGTCGATCTACTTGCGAATGTAGTATATATATACATATATACACTATATATACATGTATATGAACTAGTGATATGTTCATCATATTCATCGATATATTCTCATGCTAAACATCCACAGAAACCAATTGGGTATTTCGTATATAAGGATCAAAGAAGTTACTTCTGTAATAATTATAAACATATATGACACTTTTAATTACAATACAAATTCTAAAACAACAAGAACTTGAATGTCTTAGGCTTGTCAGACATAACCGTGAGTAAAGTTTCAATTTTAACAATTACATTTTTCATTTATTGTTTTGCCTTATTCTCCAGGACTCCCGATACTATCTCTCCCCGTTACAATAGTATACCCTGCAGCTAATCCTATTAGGGGTTTTACACGTAAACCTTTTCACTTTGAGAAATTGCTACTTATCTAATGATCTGTACAACTGTATAACATGAGAGAGTAACTCTCAATATCTGAGCATCTCAGGAAAACAATGCTGTGAAATAGAATTTTCTTGGAAAGTGAAATCATTGTTATTTTGGACGAAATCTGTTAAACTATTTGCAATAACTTCATCTTCTAGTCACACATGTGTTAATAACCCAAGCCTATTCAATAATGGAATCTTCACCAGAGATTCACAGTTACCGCTCGGGTATTGATTGGCTGACAATAGAAGAATCAAGCCAGGTCTATACTACACTATAGTGAAAGATATCAATCACCTCACAGAGAGAACATGTACGATTATGCTTATCAAACGACGAAATAAAAATGGCTATGTTCACAATTCACTTCACCGAAGAAGGTGTACCAGAACATGTACCCAGATTAAAGTAGTTAGTGGAGCGATTGTCCGACATATGTCAATGCCGGCTTCACCTTCGTACGACAACGATGAAAATGATGCTTTCTGACACACAGGGCGAAAGAAAACAGGTGATACTGATGCCACTGGGCTCATACTGATCCATATTGTGCGAATGACACAATGTCTGTCACAGGCTACCATATAAGCTGATAAGTTGAAACACTGAGTTGAAACTGGAAGAAGACCATTCACAAAAAAAGATTTTGAAGTCGACCACAAGAGCAAGACAATTTAAGACATTGCCAAAAGGCTGGAATATTGAGAATTAAGACGATCATAACTAAGAGCACAACTCAAGCCCGATTCACAAGAAATTTAGACACTTAAGGAAAGAGTCCACAAGCTTGAACATGAACTACTCCGTCTTAAATATAAAAAGGACACCAAAAGACTATAGACAAAAGATAGGCAATGTCACGTCCAAGATGAAGCTCTCCTATGCCAGCGCAGTAAAATCGCCTCCAGCATCAACTGATGTCACCACTGAACAGACTCAAACAGGAATCAACAGCAATCACACCTGAGACTACTCAGTGCCAATCTCCACTCACACAACCTACTACGAACGCAAACAGTCATGACAACTAAAGACTGAGAAACAAGGACAGAATCTCACAAAATGCAATACAGGAATAAATATGTCGCATCGTGATGAACTACTCCAAAACGTAAAATGGATCATAGGTACCTAGTAAGTGTAACTCATAACTTATGCAACACAGGTCCCGGTTATGCGTACAGAAGGAATGACAATGTGAATACAACCCTCATCGACTATGACTATGCCATCATACTGTCCCTCTTCAGTAACTGCATCATCCCCTGTAGTATACTTGATCACTGCCATTACTATACTTCGGACCACTCCCCATGCCTTGTCTGCATACAGTGAACACATCAAGCTCCACCCCATATGCATACAGCACATGTTCCAAATTGGCACACAACAGGTGACTTGCACATAAGTATTTATACGTGTGTATAGCATCTGAACAGGTTCAACCTGATGTCTTTGAGCACTTTAACGCTGAGCTGAGTAAATGAAGGCTAGCTCTAACCATATATTCAAGAGTGTATATAGATCACATTTCATGCCCCATTTGAAAATGATGGGTTACATGAACCCCACTGTGAAATGATGGTAGCAAGACGAAAATGGATAGCGGGCGATAGGCCACTAGGAGAAAGTTCTAGGTTATACAATTCCTAAGAAATGGAATTAAGACTTTTACACCGAAAATCAAAATGTAAAGTATCAAAAAATCAGTTCAGAAAAAGAAAGACATGCAAAGCCCATATAAATAAATTCTATAAAAATGTTCGTAAACTGAGGTGTAAGAGTCCATTTATTGATAAACTATTTTACAATGAATGTAGTGCTGTTTCTTCAGCTGATATATGTAAACTGTGAGGTGACTATTATTCAGACTTAACAAAACCTCACCAATTTGATGAAATTTTGGAAAACTTTAAACCAACCATTGTATCAAAACTTCATTTTATTATTGTAGAAAATCATCGTAAACATGAACCGCGAGAAGATATATTGTATACAGAAATCCACGTTTCAGAAATTAGATCGCATATACACAATCTTAAAAGAAGCAAACTTAATCTCCAGGACCTGACGGTATTACAATAGAGCACTTAATATTTGGAGGAGGGGCGCATGTTGTAACACGCAAACACCTTTTCAATCAGAAATAAACACGAAGCAATAATGTCTGTATTCACCGTTCTTGAATGTGTTAATTTCTACCCAGAAAGAGAATCGCTTGTGTTTGCTGCATTGTACTGTAGCACATATGCACAGAAATTTAAAACAAAATTACACAACACAAACTGTTGTCCTACATGTTTCAGTTTTATCTTCAGTGAGAAGTGATTACAGTTAAGAAAACTATTATGACGTCACTTTATACAAATACTGTGACGCGGCGTTGTCATTACGTCACATTGGCGGCTTAAATTGACATTGGTAACATTAACAATACAAGCAATATTTAATACATATACATTGCGTTACCTATTTAACGATGGTCACAACTTTTAAAAAAAAAATCTTTAGCTTTACGTTGCATGGCATCAGCAGTATCTATTTGAAAGAAAAGAAATAGCTTAAATCTTATATCCTCTCCTACTGCGCATTTGTCGATGTGAGCCCTTAAGGGGATGCACCTTGTTTTGGGGTACTTTATCTGTTGTTTATGGACGCGCATTCTGTCCCTTAAGCGCTCCGTTTGTCCATTGTAATTCTCATGACAAGCTTGGCATATAGTAACATAAATATAATGTTCTGCAGAGCAGTCAAGGTTAGAGCGTACATGAAATGGTTGTTTCCCGTTTTTGAACTGTATACAAGAACCGGCAACTATATATTCACAAATTCCACAATTTTCCCGTTTACATTGTGAGACAGTGAATTGAATACATGAGTCAAATTTGACACCTGTTAATATCTTCTTTAAGTTACGGCTTTGGCTTTTACTTTTTATCATTGTTACATTAGCCATAATTCGATTCAATTTAGTATCAGTATTTTAAATTTGGAACATTTGGAATGCTTTGGAAAAGTTCTGGATTCTTGGGTTTGTGCGTAGATTCATAGGCTAGGTTGATAGGTTTATTGATTTGCTTATCAAATTATTTCGTGAGAGGTTTTCCAGAATGATATCTATTAAGGATAGCAAAGATGGGCAGCTGGTACAATGACTTCTCTCTCTACCGCCCATTCCCAAAACATGCTCATAAATCAGATTTATTCCAAGGGATCCCCGAGAAAGCCTTATACCTGTAAGAAAATGACCTCACCGTGCATTGAAGGTTGCGAATGTCACCAGTATGCCGACAGATCTCCAGTGTGCAGGTATTTTTCCGGATGATGCATAAAATGTTTTACCAAGTGGTCCTCCACCCACATGGTCCCACCATGTTTAGTACCGAAGATTATTTTTCATGTTTCGGTGGCGGCCATGATGAATTTATCAAATTTGTGGGTTAACCAATGAAAGTACACTATAAGTCAATTTAGAACAATTTTGCCAATTTAAATGCCCCACCCCGCTTAATGTGTACATTTTTCCAGATTCTGCTAAGTCTGTAACGATTGTAACTCTATAACCAAACAATCATTCTGTGCTCATATTACTACCAACTCTACTGTCAATATTAGTCGTCCGGTAAGCATATGCAGCAATCTTCTATCTACTACTAAAAAGTACCATTTAGACAACTTTTTCAAAGAATATACTGATAGTGGTTCATTCCCAACTTAATCAGCTTGGTGAGCTACTGTAATAAGACGGATATCAATGAATGAACAAAACATTTGGAGAGAGAGACTAGCACAGAGACCCAATCTCTCATGATACCAAAAATTCATACACGCTTACAAATGCTTGTTCTTTCTTTATATGATGCATCTCTATCCACATTTGGGGCGCCTCCGTGGTCAAGTGGTAGAGCGTCCGCCGGAAGGGCCGGGGTTCGATCCCCGGCCGGGTCATCCCAAAAGACGTTAAAAGATGGTACTTGTGGTTATCCTGTATGGCGCTTGGCATTAAGAGGCTAAAACAAGGACTGGTCGGCTCTGAGTCAGTATACTGTGTCTGAGAGGGGTATTCATGTTAAACTGCGGCATGGTATCTCAGTGGGCTAGCACCATAAATCGGCACATAACGAATGTGACTATATATGATCTTCGGATGCAACTCTTGAGGAACATTCATTCATTCATTCATTCACTTAAACATAGTTAGCTTTGGTAAATATGGATACAAATTATTCTATACAGATATAAACGAATGCTTCACTTCACATCCATGCCTAAATGGAGGTACATGCGAGGATGAGATACCAGGGTTCAAATGCCATTGCGCCCAATTCTATAGTGGAACTGTTTGCGAATATTATGGTAAGTGTTGAGCTTCTTGTTTATATATATATATATATATATATATATATATATATATATATATATATACATTCACATTCACATTCGTTATATATATATATGCGTGTGTGTGTGTGTGTGTGTGTGTGTGTGTGTGTGTGTGTGTGTGTGTGTGTGTGTGTTCATCACATTCATCTATATTCTCATGCTAAAACTCCGCACAAATATATAATTATGTTTATAAGCGTATGACACGTATAACAGATAATCAAAACTTCACTTCACATTTATAGTTTTGTCTTATGATTCAGGACACTGCGGACACCGACGCCAATGGAACCAATACAATACCCTACAGCTGACCCTGCATTTACCCGTCGACCAGTATCAGGGTCGATCAATTTGCGAAAGATAAGGACACGAGCGAACTTTCCAGAGATTCTCCTTTGGCAAAGCATCCACATTGGGTATAAAATATGTAATCTTTCCGCAGAAAATCCATAATAATAAGAAATCAGTTAAAAAGAATACCTAATTTTACAATTCAGACTATATCATAAGCATGTGTATATTAATCACTATGACAGAGTGATGATACCAGGTGTTTGCGAAAAGGTGTGGCATCCGTCACAAATACGTCAATTGCCCACCTTAAAACCTATGGTACAGTCAAACTAGGTAATTGCATAGGACATATTAATGTCAGGGTTGCATCGAATTTATAACCTCCAGATGTCTACCATAACACTTTTTGAAAAATTTACTGAGGCCTTGAATGTTGTAACCCTTAGCAAATTACTTTTGAGCAGGAGTCGTATGAAGCTCATTGTAATCTTAGTAAGAGGAACATGTTCGAATACGACTCAAACATTTAGGCTGGTACATGAGTGCAAGGAAAGTGATTATTTAACCGTTATTGAACGATATCATCAGATTATCGACTTACCTCTTGGACAAATTCCTTTTGTTTTGGTTTTGCCAATCCGATATAAAATTCTATTGATAGTTTGCCAGATTGCTTCCTCAGTTAACATACCGGCCTTCTATGCGTATACCAAGATCTTTGGACCGCCTCCGTGGTCTAGTGGTAGAGCGTCCGCCCGGAGAGCGGAAGGTCCGGTGTTCGATCCCCGTCTGCGTCATACCAAAATACGTTAAAAGGTGGTACTTGTTGTTACCCTGTCGACATTAAGGGGCTAATACAAGGACTGGTCGACTCGGAGTCAGTATACTGTGTCTGAGTGGGGTATACATGTTAAACTGAGGCATGGTATCTCAGTTGGCTAGCACTATAAATCGGCATCAGTCCGTACTAGTACGAGCAGCCACACACACACGTGCATGCACGTCGCTATACAAGTGCAATAATCTTGGACGCGACGTTAAACCCCATTTCACCTCATCTCACATCAGGTTCTTCGATTAAACAATTATTGTAGTTATGCCTACATAATTATAATGGTTACGTTATTTGGGGCCTTGCCAGTTGGAACAATTACAAACATTACACGTATGGCAGCCACACTTTGTAGACAGCTGTCTTGAAAAGCATGAGTTTATTCCAGTTCTGTTTCCTCTTTTCCAGTTTGTGCATTCTACCAATGGCAACATCACAGGTTCCTCTTATCTTTCCAACAATTTTGGCCATATGCTTCAACAGCATTCATAATGATGTTAAAGTTGTGATCTCAGTTAGTTGGAGGCTGCCTACGATATTTTGGTCCATATTTGAATAAGTTTGTTATTGTAAACAATAGCGACGTCACCTGTGATTATATGTTCCTGAAATTTGAAATATGTGAAAATGTTACTGGAATTTAAAACATCAATTCTCTTTTTTGCGTATTATTTATTCAGGAACATGCAGTCTTTTCTGTGAGTGAGTAGAGTCTGTTTCTGTTTCTGGTCTGGCCAAAAGTTTGAAAACATTATCAAGAACTATACTAATTTCTAGGCGATGCTGTGGTTTCTTCACATTGAAATTGGAAAAAAACCTCATACAGCGATCCCAACATATGTCAGTTGTTTCAGTTTCTTTCCAATTAAATGTTTCGAATGATGGCTCATTCTTTCACCAACTCTTTCCCTTTATGACGGGCAATATTGCAGCAGCTCAAGCCTTTGGTGTCCCCATTTCTGTCAAGATTTAAAAGCGCGCCATGCGGCTTTTGCTGAAAGGTTGTTACCACATTCAGGGTCTTTAGTAAACCTTTTTATGGTAGACGTGACTGTGCCCTCAAACCTACAACACACCAGTGACAAAAATCATGTCCGACGCAATCCCCTATTTTGACAGGCACCATATTTTCCGGGCGTGTTTTTTTATATGAACAATTTGGTTGCCTTTGCAAGTTGTTGTTGTGACTGGTGCCATAATAGAGTCAGGATACGCTCACCATTTCGCAAATGCCTTGTATTATCACTATTTGGTTTATGATTCATGACATAGTCGGAATCGTAGAATTTTGCTGAGATCTCTTAAGATGACGGAAAGGGTTTTTTCATTTTTACGAATTAATTTGATTTTTTTTTCATGTGACATTCTTTGACATTTTGACAATAATATAGGTTTGCTCTTCGTATTGAAATCAGATTTTGGACATGGTTAGAGTGAAAGATCGCCTTCGAAACAGGTAGACACATATACAATATTAGCAGTGATGCTCGTTTGCAATTATTCTGTTATTTGTACATGTCCTTGCGATATTTCAATGGCCTTAATAACAACCAAATTACGTAGATTCATGTATACTGATTCATGCTTTGCAGTCAAACGGGTACCGCTGACGTCTCTGTGCACCTTGGGGACACTTTGACGACATGGGTGGCTAGTGCCTTTGGATTAAACTCAAAGTATGGACTGAGCATCTCATCAGAATATGCCGAGGTAAACAAAATATATAACATTTTGAATAGTAATGAAACATTTCTAAAACGGTAATATAATGTTTTTGACGAAAATGTTTTTAAAAAACTATAAAGAAACCTTTTGAAAATGTTATGTGTTAGCTGGGATGATAACTACAAAAGAGATAAGAAATAGTTACTGTATCATTTCTTGTAATAGTATCATTACTCCACATTTCTAATGAAGTACAGCAAGAATTCTCAATCACTAGATTGTCTGGTCCAGACTCAACAATTTACAGTCAGCCGTCTTGAATAAAGCTAGCGTGCCGAGTACGCCGTTATATAACAAACTAAACAAAGGTTCATAATGTCCGGGGTCTGTGCGTGCTTCTATTTTGAGTCATACATATTATATCAATTGTTAAATGGCATATTAAGGTTATGAGCTATATTGAATTGACAAAGGGAGAGGGATTCCGTTTAAGAATAGGGTATCTGGTTATTCCAGGTAACGAAACGGATTATGCTTAAGTGACGACAGGTGCAATTGGGGTAACGTGGTGTCCAAGATTATTGAATTTATATAACGACGTGCATACACGTGTGTGTGTGTGTGTGTGTGTGTGTGTGTGTGTGTGCTTGTACTTGTCCTGATTGATGCCGATTTATGGTGCTAGCCCACTGAGCTACCATGCCGCAGTTTTACATGAATACCCCACTCAGACACAGTATACTAACTCCGAGCCGATCAGTCCTTTTTCTAGCCCATTAATGCCGAGCATGGTACAATAAGTACCATCTTTAAACGTCTTTTGGGATGACGCGGCCGGGGATCGAAAACCGGACCTTCCGCTCTCCGGGCGCACTCTCCACAATTAGACCACGGAGGCGGTCTATGGTTAAGTATGTCACTTCGCCATCACATCTCTTGAAAAAATACTAATGCACGATGTATGTCTCCAGTATTTTGAAACAGAAAGACGCAATTATCTTTTACGCTATTATTGCAAACATCAGAGTACTATGAAGTACAAGTAAACTATATGCTTTTTGCAGGTGCAAACGTTTCTCAGTTTCTTTGTGTCGCTCACTGTTCCGAATCACATCGTGTTAGGGGAACAAATACTATTACAGCCTAAGGTGTATAACTACATGAGCAGTGATGGTCCTGTAAGTATTGCTAAGTAATATTCAACTCCATGTATATCACACTTAGCTTTCTTGTCACGGTAAAATGATGTTGTATCTGATACTGATATTGATACGTGTCTGACTTTACACCCCTTAAAAGGTGATATTCAATGGACCTTTAACGAATGTTTTTTTTCACTTCTAAAAGATTGCATAAATATTAAGAAATTAAGACGGGACGAATATGCCAGAGCTACAATTATACACCCCACCCAAAGTAATGGGGATTTGTGTCATCTTGTGTTTGTTGCGCTGTAAAGAGCGGATACATATTTACTCAATGTCAAGTCACTCCAAAGAAAAATCAGCATCTAGAATTCACATTAACGTATTTAGAACAACTTCCTTCAGCTTTAAATAATTGAATTGAACGCATATAATTGTTTATTTTATAGATCTCTCTGGTGGTTAAAAACTCGGAGAACCAACAGGAAGTTTACAGAATTGGAAAGGTCAGATATCACACTTCAGGTAGCATATTGTTGACTCTACTGCAACGAAGACATTGCGGAGAAGCCATTTTTTGACTTGAAACAGTAATTCAATAGTATTTATTACAGAGACTGACTATGATACACTGCTTTTGCTTAGAATAACGCAAAAACGGCAAACATACTTAGAGTCGTCGCATGTGATTGAAAACACACCATTGGAGTATTCAATCCATTAAAGGGGGCGATAATTTTTTGTACGAGATTCATACATTTTCCTTATTTGTTTTTACATTCGCAGAATCAACAAGGAGAAAGTTTATCTTTCATCGTCCCGGTCACATTCAGCAGCCTTGGCACCGTAAAGATCACTGTAACAGCTTTAAGCATTTTCAATGGTGTTTCAGATTCTGTTGAAAAGGAGGTTGTTGTCAAGGTTTGTGCATTTGTAGAACTTACAATGTGCGTCTCATTGAGGATCATCAATTATCAATTAAGTGAAGTATTGGTTAAGTATTGATGAATTTATACACTGCCTTGCAAATCAGGTCAGTTATGTTGAGGGATCAACCTTCGTACTTAACGTATGTTCAAGATGTGTAGAAATATCAGAAGTTGGTCACTATGGCCAGCACCGCACGCTTGTTGCACGACTCAACTAAAATAAGTTTATTTTTGTTCACAATGTGTTCACTTGGTTCACTTTATGTCATCGTATCATAACGGCGTTGAATGTTGGTAATGGTATCAACCACTGGACCAGTCACGGCACGATTAGTTACATGCCTCATGATGAGTTGAAATATGATATAGCTGATGCTCACTCACTAATATCAGAAGTGATACGCACCCAGAGTGACGTTTGACTTTTAAACCTTCTGTTTCCTCATATTGTATAGCCCCAGGGTGCCCCACAACACTACAACCTACCAGTTGTCCTAGATCTCAACTCTGCACATTCTGTGGTCGACTCATTGGACATCGCTCTTCCCCCATCAGTTATTCAAGAATCTATCGTCATCAAAGCAAAGCTGTCAGGTACCTTACGTTATGAGCACATTTTTTTCAGAGTTTACAAATGTCATATGAGAATGAACGGTAAACAAATATTGACTGATCAAAATATTTTATGAAAGTTCATAATGTCATATGTATCCTTCCCATAACCGTTTTTCACTTAAATAGAATCATGACTCACGAAGTCCCATGGGAGACAGGTCCCTCGGGTTACTCTGAAGTTATTCACTCCGGAAATCACGTGTAAATAGTTTTATTCAGTTTGCATGCTTATCGAAGGGAATATTGTCAAGACTGAGTTCGAAAAAAGGTCCCATAAATTATTTGTTTAAAGAGTAACGGCTTTTGATCCATGTTATTTTACTTGGTGCAAAAAGTGTCTGCAGAAACTACTGAAGTAAGCTTATCTAAGCGATACTTATCTTTTCCAGAGAAGGGGCCCTTTGTGTGTTTTTATTATATATTAATCATTTTTGTTCTGATGACATTACGCGGCCCAATTGCCTATCTCTTCTTAATGCTTTATACAGCTATTTAATAGTTTATATTCACTACTATATGAACAAACAAAATTCTAATGTAGCCCATGGCGGGGATAGTTGGTTGGTTGGTTGGTTGGTTGGTTGTTTAACGCCAATATTCCAGCTATATGACGGCGGTCTGTAAAATAATCGAGTCTGGACCAGACAATCCAGTGATTGACATCATGAGCATCGATCCATGCAATTCGGATCGATGACATGTATCAACCAAGTCAGCGAGCCTGACCACCCGATCCCGTTAGTTGCCTTTTACGACAAGCATAGTCGCCTTTTACGGCAAGTATGGGTTGCTGAAGACCTATTCTACCCCGAGAATCTTCACGCGGATAGTGATAACGCTGTTTTCTTTAGAGGCTAGGTAGCTAGAGGCATATAACATTCTGTTTCAAATCCAATGTTTTCATAGATCCGGAACTGATTTCATTGAACAAAATGAAGCTGTAATGCATTTAGTACTGTGTCTTAACAGTTGTGATCAAAGATGGACATGGGTAGTATTTGGTGAGGTGAACTGAACTGAAATTATCTATCGGGGATTAAATACAATTCTTCAATTCTGCTTCCTATGCTGACACTCCTAAAACAAGGGGCACTAAAATTATTAAACCAGCATTTCAAAATAGAGGGCCAAATTTGAATGTATATAGTTCAAAAGGGACTACGTGTTCGCATAAACAATAGTTTGAGATAACTAAGCTCGGAATACACTGATTCGACTGTAGTAACCACATGCGTAGACTAACATTTAGTCTCTGAAATCTTATGTTACACAATATCCCTCTTGGCTCTAAAAATATTTCAAAATTCCCTATGCCTCAGAGCTTGAGCTGGCTAGACTTGCTTTTGTATGCATTTCTAGATTATTATTTTTTCATAAAATACATATATTCCACGGTCATGGTGCAGGACTACCACATGCGTACCCTATGACAGTGTATGTACATCATACACAGAGGAATAGTCTGATGTGTTTATGTTGTTAACGTGAGAATATTGTATACTCTTTGTACATTCACACAATGTAGAACCATTTCACCATTTTGACAAGTATGGCTTGAAAACCTGTAAATTACAAAGAGTGAGTGAGTGATTTGCGTTCACCGCCGCTTTTTAACATTATTCCAGTTATATCACGGTGTGTCAGCTTAATGTGGGAGGAAAGCCCGAAGTGATGCAGGTCTCAGACGTTTACCACTTCGGTGAAACCCACGAGCACTGGTATGGTGCTGACAAACCTAGAAACATAATCGGGATGAACCGGGATTCGAACCCACAATCATAGATTTCTGGCGTGCCCAATGGACGCAACTCTGCACAGCGAATCGCGGCGCCTTAGACTTACCTTCCAATTAGAAAGATCTTATGATAGCAGGTACATAACATTTATTTTCAACATTGTTGCAGGCGACATAATGGCACCGAGTATCGACGGGTTGAGTAAACTGTTAACTTTTCCAACCGGATGTGGTGAACAAACGATGATAGGGCTTTCTCCTGATATCTACATATTTAAGTACCTAAGCAGCACTGGTCAAATGACGTCATCTATTCAACAGAAACTGTCAAGCTTCATCAAACAGGGTTTGTTATACATCAAAACATGAAAAAGAGAAATATACATATTCTTTGTGGGATTTTTACTGAATTTCTTCATTCATTTACGAATCAGTATTTGCTAAGTAGTAAATAGATAACAATCATGTAGCCATTCATTATCCGGACAGGTTTACTTATTCAGAACATAATGTTTAAGTAGTACTTTTTTCAGTTTCATAAAGCAAACAAGGTGTGACTATAGTTACTTTCTGTTTTCTCATTTTACATTGCAGGTTATCAACACGAGTTGCTGTATCAGCTGACAGATGGTTCCTTCGCAACTTTTGCAACAAACAGTATAGGGAGCACTTGGTAGGAATGTTATACATCTTCATAAGTTTATGTTGAATGTGAAGCTTAATGCATTGAGAGGTAATATTATTTCTGATTTCAAACGGTAAATCTAGCTTATTGGACTAAAGGACCGACCATTTGATATTCGGGAAGGAGGGGTGGGGGTGATGGAGCGGTAATTGCATCATGCAACAATGACGTATGTTTGTGGCAGGCACTTTATTTTGTTTTCAAGAGCCTGAAGCATAAATATTATTTTACAAAAATGTTCAGGCATAATGATTGTTTTCTTAAGTACCAGCCCATCCAACACCCCCAACCCCCACCCCACTCTCCCAATAATATCAAATGGTCGGTCCCTAATAACTACGTAAGTCATTATTACAAATATTGTATTATTCCAGGCTAACCGCATTTGTTGTTAAGTCGTTCAGTGAGGCTTCAGATATGGCTTACATAAGTGAAGATGTGATTATCGGAGCAGTCAACTGGTTATTACTACAACAAACTTCTGATGGATCATTTCCAGAGAAACATGCCCTCTACCATAAGTACATGCAGGTAGGTTCCGTCTATCAATTTCAATAACATGAATACATTAATAACACTTCCTTTTACATGAGGGAAAACAGTGTATGAATTTATTATGATACAACATTTATTGTATTTCATGTAAGGCAATAGGACAAAATACTGAGATACATTTTCACAGACTTATGCAACTTAAACAATTTCGAAAACTACTACATTGCAACGGATGTTTGGTTGGAGTAAAAACTCTATGCAGTTGTTTTCTTCCCACCATGTTGATGGTGTTTGCTTTGCTCATAACTGTCTACCAGGGAGGGGTCAAATCAGCAGTGGCCCTTGCTGCCTACGTGTCCATAGCTTTGGGATCCGTCAAGAATCTGGAACATGTATGTTCATATTTATTACAAAACAACCTAATTAACGTTGTCTTTGATATCTTTTGATATTGTGCTGATAATGAACTTTTACATTTCTGAGAAAGTGCAACATGACGTTTAACGCTTCTTGAAGGCGTATTTATCCTCCATACTGGAACGAATTTATATTTGGCCGAATTAAGATACTTACAGCGTTAAATGTTAATTAATTAAACTTATTGTTATTTAAGAAAACGTCACGTTCGATCAGTGATGCCCAAAGAAAGGTTCTTCACTACCTGTCGGGTCAGCTTAACTCTCTTGATGAGAACCACGCCCATGCTTTGGCAATATCAGCATATGCTCTCACCCTTGCTCACAGCTCACTGGGAGATGTCGCTATGAACAAACTACAAGCTATTACCCATTCAGAAGGTAATTACTCTTCTAAACTTCAGTACATGCTAACAGTCACCGTGATATCTATAACCGGTATCATGCGTTTAATTTGCTTGTGTCATCAGTTGCAGTTATCGTTTGTCATTATTTTCTTCTGAGACATGCGAATAAACGGTAGCCAATACAAAGTATAAAAACGTTATTTCAGGAGATGTCAAGTTTTGGACGGCAACCAAAACGACCAGTTTCCCGAAACGCCAACCCTGGAGTAGAGAAAAGCGGTTCTCCAATCCCATCGATATTGAGACAACAGCTTACGTTCTACTGACACACGTTGTGCGCGGGGAACTCGGGGAGGGGCTCAAGGTCATGAAATGGATTGTCCATCAGAGGAACCCCAATGGAGGTTTCACGTCAACACAGGTACGTATATCTGGAAAGCTGTATTTATTGCAACGGTGTCTGAGCTACAGTTTTACGGTGTTTCCGAGTCTCGTATCTGTCCCTCGTGCTTTCATTGGAACTTTCGGCTGCATTTAGCACCACAAGAAACCAATGAGTATTTGCAGTGCGACTATAGTTTGAGCTGTATTGTTTTCATGTTGTGCTTATAGTATCGAAATAATAAATTACAGTCAACGAGATCAGTCCAGATCAACAATGTCATGTCAAGTAATCAAGGTCACATGCAGTGTTCCTCGTGGTTCTCGTGTAAACAAGGCCCTTGGGGCATCTGATTATGCAACAGGTGGATTATAGTTTTTATGCCGATGATCAAAACCTTACGGATGTATTGCTGATGTTAAATTCCGGGTGTCCCAAATTTGTTGAGTTCAGTGATAAAGAGACCAATGCAATGCAATACATTGGGCAGACAACGTTTCCTTTCGCTCATGTGGCAAAATATCTTGGTGTGTATCTGACTCTAGCATCATCAGATAATCCATGTAGAACATATCAGTATCAGTCCCGAAGCATATTATGTCTCAATACTACAGATGCAACTGCCTCACTTGTTAGATAATTCATCCGTGAAGATCCGGGATAGAATTTATCTTCAGCAACCAATGCTTGCCGTAAAAGGTGACTGTGCTTGTCATAAGAGGCGACAAACGTGATCGATTGGTCAGGAACGCTGATTGGTTGATGCATGTCATCGTATTCCAATTGTGAAGAATGATGCTCATGCTGTCAATCACTGGATTCTCTAATCCAGACTCAATTATTTACAGACTGTCGTCATTTTACTTGACTATTGTACGACCTTAAACAAGAAACAAACAAAGACAAATAATAGATAATTCTAACTGTTTCGACCAGGCTATTGTCATAATTTGATGGTTATCTGGCCATCAGCACCAACACCGTTACAGCATTCCCATTTACAATTTCCTGGCCCTGGGATTTAATCTAAAATTAATGTCCCCAAAATTCGTGAAAAAACATAATTATACGAACATCAAATGGTCGGCCCCATATTGCACAAGTCCCTCCGTTTGTTATGAGTATAATTCTTATATTCTTCCAGGACACTGTCATAGCACTAGAAGCTCTCTCTAGCTTCCATACATCACTACATAAAGCAACACAGCAGTCGACGCCACATGTCACTAGCATAGCGGCTACTGTCATGGCTGGTGGAGTAACTCAACATATCACCATGGACGACACGAACAAAGACGTCCTTCATCAACTGCTGGTTAGTGCTTTCCAAATATCGTAACTTATCCCTCGATCATTTGACAAAAAGAGAGTATATAATTATACATATAAATATATGTCTTTGTTTCCATCATAAACAAAAATTAAGTCCAATTGAAAACTATTGAAGAGACCTGAACAGACATATGTATGTGCCTTTTGCGGAGTTTGACAAATCAAATATGCATTTCATTTATGGAATAACGAGGTAAAATATTCATAATAACTTAGTGCACTACGTGTTACTTTATTGCTGACCAATACCTAAAACATCTCTCCTTTCGTATATTGATAGTAATTTGAAGTTTTTTAGGAATATTCAACATGGCCTTTCTACGAAGAATGTCATACGACTCTTGCTCTGAAGTTGTTTGATCAGTGTTATAGCAATCGAGGCCTAAGTAAACCTTTTATATATTAATATAATAAAGTTCGAACTTTACATCGCACCAGTATCAAACATTTGGTCAATGGCGCGGGTCCTGCATTGGCCAAACCTTTATCCCCATGGGTTCTTGTACGGGTGGCAGGTCCAGTAGCTCCATGTGATGACGTTGAGTTAAGTTAACGCCAGGCTGGTGCCATGTTGTCAGTACTTGGATGTATGATGTGGCGAGTAGATTTAGTGTATTAAACACAAAAACAACGTCCTGTACACTATCCTTTGATGCAGGGCCGAAAAATCGTCGAATCCGTCCAATGTTTATGGGATGAAAGTGGGCAGTTCTACAAATTACGTATGTGTGACGTTCACTTCTCAGGTTCGACTGAAAGATAACACAGTTTTCTGGCTTTACAACTGGAGCTGATTACATTTCCCAGCTTGGAGCATCAGTGACAAAAACTATTATGTTTGATACAAGAATGGTCTATTTTGATACCCGTTATGTCCACGTGTTTTTTGCAGAGGAACATTTAAAATGTTGATTAGAGACACTAAACCTAACGTAACTAGAACGTAAGGTTGACTTGTTTGAATTTACCTGGCATCCACAGGACCACATGTAATATACACGAAGGACAACATAATAACAGACGTCAACGTAGAGGAACAAGCAGCTGAAATGAGTCTGAATGACATTAATTATTTTCTTTCTTCCATTCAGCTTCCTGGAGACAGTAAGACGGTCAGAGTGAGTGCTACAGGGTCCGGACTGGGCATAATAGAGGTAAGATAAGATCCGGCCTTAAACATCAATCATACCCTAAACAGTCATCAATGCTCTAACGAATTATGTAGGCAAAAGATGTAAAGTCAATGATAGGATACCTAAATGTTTAGCTTTCAATAAGTTTATGTCGTAATTGATAAAGTGAGAAATATGATGTGTTTATGACTTGAAGTATTGGATTGGAATATCATTAGCATTACCTTAATGAAGTAATCATTTGCGTAAGTATACGTTACCTGTGAGTTATCTTTCTACGTATGTTAAAGGTTGGTGTGTTCTACAATGTCAATGTGACTACTGATGACGCGGCCTTCGACCTCACAGCTTCCATAACCAAAGAAAGTGTTAATACTATCAATGTGAGGATTTGTACAAGGTTGGTAAACCTAACAATGTCTACAGGTTTTTAGTCCATACAACTTTTTAATCACGAATTTCACTGTTCAATAGAAAATGCGTTCACAGAGTCGTTGATGAACATTTTGGGTTAACTGTCAGTAACACAATGTTAAAAGGTACACCAATGACAACATTCAAACCTTAGAACCTTTTTTATGAAGATTTATTGTGAGAGAACTGTACGCACATGACTAATGTCATTTTCAAATTGTTTAATTTTTATTTATTTTTTGTTTAATGCCGCACTGAGGTATATTCCAGCTATATGACGGCGGACTGTAAATAATTGAGTCTGGACAACACAACCAAGTGATTGACATCATGAGCTGCGATCTACGCAATTAGAATTCGATGACATGCATCAAACAGGTCAGCGAGCCTGACCACACGATCCCGTTATCAAGGAAGCAACCATGCGTGTTATTCATCATTTCTGTATCTTGTGATTTTGACCTTTGACCTTCTTATGTCATCTGTTACGAATAGTTATGACCATTACAAGGTTTTCAATATTGCTGCAACAATATGCGGCCAAACTGACAATCAGATTTGAACCTCTTGAACAATTACTAGGTGTCAGAATTAAGAACATTGGTCATTGTCGTCACAGGTCGTCCCTAGTAATTGTCCATAAACCTTTTTACATATTTTACTTTTGTTTTATGGTTTGATGGATTCAGCTGACATTGTGTATGCATGTTTGTTACCATCAGGGAGTTCGAGGCAAGGGAGCGATCTTTGATTTAACAAAAATATCTTTTCCAAAGCTGAAAAGGCCTGAAAAACCTGGTGGCGAGAATATCAGATTATTATTCAAGTTTGTTCAAATCATCTCGATAGGAAATCAAAATACGATTTTCAGTGGTAGAACATACAAAACGCTTTAGGCACTCGTGATAAACGTTGTCGCCACTGGAACCACTGGACAAATGAAGCTGAAACTTCAGCTATATTTCAGCTATAGTTTCTCAGTCATTTGGGTTTAAAATGTGATGCAAATTGATACATGTGTAGTTGGTAGTCGGGTTCAATATGCATTATCCGTTGATTTGGCCTTTGCACTCATACTGAAAACTGACTTGTGGCCATCATTAAGCCATATTTCAAAATGTAATGATATATTTGGTATATGTATAGTTAGTAGTTGGGTTCAAGACGTGTGCTTTTCGGGATATTACAAAGTTTGACCATGACATTTTGGACCATGCTCAAACATTCTCTACAATGCATTCGCTAGCAAATGTTGTTCAAACCATCAGGAAGTTAGTGTTTTGTTTTGTTTGAAATAGTAGGCAATTTATATTGATATTCTCCTAAGAAAGTATACAAGGCTCAGAATTGAAAGGTTGTGTGAAATATATGCATTGCAACAATGTTATTCAATAGTACATTCAAACTTGCAGATTTAGAAATAGTGTAGATATTTAGGTACGTTTGTCCTCAGTATTTATTCAGAAAATGTTTAAAGAAGAATTAAGTGGTTATCTTTGGTGACATTTAAAACTGTTGGCTACATATCCAGGTTAGCTTTTAGATTTTAGAAACCTTGAAAAAAGCCCTTCAACACACGTACATGTCTTCTCCATCACATGTCATACATTAGGAAAGTTGACCTCGTTTATGGATCAGAGTCACCTTTTTAAACAAAAAGAGAGGAGACGAAACACAGCATCAATCTTATACACATTGTCCAGATGGCTGTTGTCTGGATCAAGTGGCATGGCGGTTATACAAGCAGGCATTCCCACAGGATTTCAGCCTGATCTCCAGATGATCACCAGCTTACCTAGCCTTAAACGAAAGGAATACAACAATGGCAACGTTGATCTTTACTTTGAAGAGGTAAACAGCTGGGGATTAAGGTGTTATGAAGCTCACATCTTTGTGTTAGTATGTTAAGCGTTCAGCCAATAATATTGTAACTGACATGTCCCACCAGACAAGCATGCAGCTCGGTTCCATTAATAACCTTGAGATAGTCGCGGATCGCGAGGTTACTGTGTAGTGACGTAGTTTAAATATGCTGTGTTACCAACATTCACGTTTGTAATAAGTAGTAACTGATCTTCTGTAAAATCGGAATCATTTGTTTTTGTTTAATAAAGAACTGCACATCTTGTCTATTTGACGTCATGAATGTTTCGTTTTGTCGATAGTGATATTCTTACATTCATTTATCCATTGAGGCTGAACTCAAAGGGTCACAGAAATTATGTGTACAAACCTAGTACAGGGAATTTAGTTTTATCAACAGAAGACAGTGTTCCATCTTGTTGAGAAAGTATTTCTATATTCATTAAGAATTGTTATCCTTACTTATAAATTACTTTTGCAAACGTCTTAGTTAATATCATAAATTGCTCATGAAACTTATACATATTCGTAATAATATATGTACTAAATGTGTCTACAGATCGGGTCAAGTCAAGTATGTGTGGACATGAAGGCAGGCCGGGTTGGAATGACTCTCAGAACACAGAAGTCGTTGGTTGTTGTCTTTGACTATTACAATCCAGGTAGCCTAAATTAGAGAAATACGTTCCTAACGATTTCAAAAAAACCTTTAAACCCCAAACATCATTCTAAATGTTTCCTCCCTAGTTTGATAGCATTAAAAGCATATTTCCCCCACCATAAATCATTTGGATTATAGTTATATATATATATATATATTTATGAACTATATATAGTTATCATGTCATGCACTATTATTGCTTTTTTTCAGCCAATCAGAAATCAGTTTTCTATGTATCCCCTGAGCTTGAAAATGCCAAACTGTGTGACGTGTGCACAGACTGCGACGGCTGTGGCAATCTGGTTCGTGAATGGACATATTGTAAAAGTTGTAACTGAATGGAGAAACTGTTCAGCTTATTCATATTTAATATTTTACATGCACATGACCCTGGAGTAAACGATACATAAGCATTGGATCTCATTCAAATCCTAACATGTGAACACGTTATGAGAATTCATCTCAAACGGACCAAGTCTTATGTAAGAATCTGACCAATGCGTAGATGTTTGCATAAATCTTGAATGTAAACATAAAACATAGCAGTTCATCGTACATACCTTCAACATAATACACATTTAGAAATTATGTATGTAACGGTCAATATCACAAAGAAGATTGTAGCCCATCTGTTTGAAATGAGAAACTTCGCTTATCAATCTGTTTACTAGATACAAGCCTGCCAATTATTTCGTGATAGAAAACTTTCTGTTAATCAAACCATCTTCATAATTAAGATAAAAACGGTAGATATGCATGAAAGTGTTCATGTGACGTTATAATTATTTTCGGACCTCATCGCAGAAATGTTATTTGCAATACATTCCTACTTTCGTTTCGCCAAACGAAATCAGTGATTTTATGATAACATAGTTTTCATACGCTTATAATAAACATGGATGTAAGAGGCGAATACAATTAAAAAACATTTGACATTTGAGACTTCGGATTGATCATTGACCAAATGTTATCTCAATCAACCAAACTATCTTCAGATGTGTGTCATGCTGCATTATGTGAATTTAATTGATTTCAGATAGTTGGATAACTGCAAGCCTGGAACAGGACCACCCATCGACATATGACAACATTCTTTATTTCCTCAGTAAATGTTTATTTTGTTCTTAATTCAATAAACAGGTGCAACGTTGATAACTTTCTTCTTTTGTCGTAGGCCACAATATTGAACTCATAGAATTAAAGGTGTTCACTTAACAGAATTTTCATGTGGAAATGTGGTTTAAATTCTTAAATTTCACATAGAAACAACTCTGAAAGGCCCATGGAGCCCTTTTAACGATAACTAAGGATTTGCATTTAGATTACCACTTCTTTCATAATTACGCATTTCCATAATCGAGTGCATGAAATTCGTGATTACACGCGTGACCATTTGGAAGTTGCTGTGCATGACTGATGAACTTTTTTGGAGTGGTATTATTATTGAAGCATGTGGACACCTCGGTGGCTGAGTGGGTTAGATCGATGACTTTATGTGCTGGCGGCTAGGTACATCACTATGGCAGTGTGGGTTCGAATCCCAGATGGGACTCAACCCAAAAAGAGAATCTGTATTTTACTGAGAAAATGTTATCACAAATATAACATTTGTTACATTGTATCATTATTATCAGTCGATGGTATGCGGTGCATAATATTATTGCAAGTGTCATGTCGGAGTCATGTGACCATTTCAGCGAATTGTTCCTTTATAATTATTGTTGGGTTTCTAGCTTATGACAATAATGTCAGTGAAAGAGGTACACGCACCTGCAAATGTAAAAATACAAAAATATTTTCACTGACATTGCACGTTTGTAAATCAATTTTAATACTGCATTCATAGTTTACAGTGAAACCCAAGTTTTTGAATAGGTATGGAAATAAAGTGTTTTCTTGCAAGTGTCAATATTAGGTTGATTGCGTCCATTTTACGAGCTTAGATCCTTTTTTTGATAGTTCCTTCACCAATCATGGTATGTGGTTCCAATGGCTTTCCGAGAAAATCACAATAAACGTGCCACTGTTATAAAGGGGTAACACAATCTTTGCTTCACCTACCTCTGCCAGTGTTACATATCGATGCCAAGATTGACAACAGCGAGAGCAAACCATCGGAGGTAAGCCAACGGAGGTAAGCCATAGGAACGCTTCAAGGTGGCCAGAGCGTTTTAAAATGTTCCTCGTGTTTTCTTTACAATTTACCGTCTTCAGTAGCGTTTGCCTTTACCAACCGTACTGCTGACCTCTGAGAGCCATCAAAATAAAATAATTTGCTTGTGCTATCTGATGTAAATGGAAATAGAAATTAACAGTTGGTTAATTCAGCGAATAATTTTATTATAAGTATTTGAAATACTTTAAAGTACTTATTGATTGTAATTAAAGTATCAGCAAGATTGGCATTCGTCTCTCTCAAGTGGCACGAAAAAATTTGGCTGCGCAATGTTAAAACCTATTTGTGTGGTTGAATGCTCCATCGAAATCCTAAGGTCAATTGAGATTATTTCGCACAAATTCAGGCCTGAGACCGGCATAAAATATTGGGGAACATTGGAATGAATACGATGTATTTTATGTACAAACAGCGACAAAACCCTTTCATTATTCATGAGAAATATCTGCCCAAAAAATTGTCGATTGTAAAATGCCGACTACATCGTGAGCACGTGTTTATGAATCACGAATCACTATCAAATAGTGATGATATCAGGTGTTCGCAAAAAGGTAAGCGTATCCTGCCTCACTGGTGGTACCCATCACCAACACATGCAAAGGCAAGTCAATTGTTCACCGAAAAAGCACGGGAACATATACTCCTCCACCTGTCTACCATAAGTACTTATTGAAAGCTTTATGCCTCGAGACCCGTGAATATCCGGAGTAGAATCGATCTTCAGCAACCCATGCTTGCCGTTAAAGGCGACCATGCTTGTCATAAAAGGCGACTAACGGGATCGGGTGCTCAGGCTCGCTGACAGCAAACGAACAATAATTAAAGTATTGCGTTCCGTTCCTGTTGCTCAAGTGTTTCAGCACATACTCGGGATCTCTATCTTCTTAAAACAAATCTTTGCCTCTGATTCGACACATCTCTGCGTCAAAATCTGACGAACACTATACTGAGGTAACATCAGATGAATTTTCCTGTCAACCATTCAGCATGGGAACTTCTACATTTTCGATACGAGCGAAACATTCGTAACAGCAGATCTGCTTTCTCTATCGCGAAATCAAGGAGATCCGAGTGGAGAATAACGTTTTTGAAAACATCCCTCTGTCTTTGTTTCTGAGTGCCATGACATTTTTACTCCAATTGCGTGGATCGATGCTCATGATATTAATCACTGGATTGTCTGGTCCAGACTCGATTATTTACAGATCGCCGTCATACAGCTGGAATATTGCTGAGTGCGGCGTTAGACAACAACCAAAGAAACGCTTAGTATGGATTATTAGTTGTTGCTATGAGTTTTACTCTTGTGGACGGATGAAGTGAAGATACTCATTGGTCTTGGCATTGTTCCACGAAATGAGGTCATCTATCCTGTCTTTGATTAAACTCAAGTTACAGATTTAGTACTATTTGGGTACTTAAATTGCTCCTTATTAGTAACAATGAGTATGGGACATAGAGTTAGCTGTTTATACGAGGGCTTGTCAAAACGTTTTAACCCAGCTAACAAAGACAATAATTGTAAAATTGTTTGCAATTTTATTTGGCAACATAATTTCTCTTCTTTTCGATACACTTCTCATATCGATAGCAAAGATTTTCTATTTCCAGTCAGGAAGAAGTTTTGTGAAGCCACCCCGAAAAACCCATTCACTGCAGCTTTGAGGTCATCGTTGTCGACATTGTGCTTTCCACAAAGGTGTCTATCAGTTTCGGAAACAGGTGGCGATCGCTTGGTGCCAGGTTTGGCGAGTATGAAGGGTTATGAAGCTCTTCGAACCCCCATTGTCGCACAACAGCCTTTGCAAATCGAGATATGTGAGAAGAGGCATTGTCATGAAGTAGTAGATCTCCAGCAGTCAGCATTCCTCGACCCTTTTATAGAATCTCTCAGGCAATGAAGTAAATCAGAATAGTAGGCACCGGTAATCGTCTTTTGACTTTCAAAGTAATCAATATGGATCACGCCCTTTGCATCCAAGAATACAGTGACCACAACTTTCTTCACTGATCTTGAAGACTTAACTTTCTTTGGAGCCGGAATGTGGAATGGTTCCAGTCCATGGATTGACGTTTTCACTCGGGGTCATAGGACCTATGTTTCATCACCCATTAGGTATCTCTTTTTGAATGTTACGAAATCCTCCTAAGTTAGCTCATATTTTTCTCTGGCAATGACAGGGGCTGCCCAACGTTTAACAGTGAAATACCTGGGACAGTTATCACAATACACGTGTCATATGCAGTCTTTGTCCGGAACTCGTTCTTTTCCATTTCTGTGTGAATTTGGACCCCGATCACTTTCAACTGGCTGTCATTAATATACAAACGGCTTCAAAAGACTAAATACACTTGCAGTGAACTAATCAAACAAACTACATTAACTAGTTCACTTTCTTATGGCACAGAGTTGAAAGTTAGTTAGGTTTTGAACATTTTTACCAGTCCGCGTACTTCTCATAAACAGATCGTTTAAAAATGCATTTTATTATCATGATCATACATAAACTATGCATTATTAATTGTTTATTAATTGTGTCAGCCCAGAACTAATGTGTAACTGGAACCCTTTCAAGCTAATTTTGAATCAACTTGTCTTTAACGGATCATTCGCCACCCATCCTTATTCGCACTTGGAATCTTGCAATTTCTAACTTACATTTCATATGGTATTAAAGTCTAAAATATTACACAGTCTAAAGACAATTAAATACGACCTTTTTTGTGTCGGTATAAATAATATGATGCCTAGTTGATAAGTGTCAGTGTTCAAACCCTGATGAAAATTCTGTTCATTATTCTATTGAAAATGACCTGAACAGATACATGCAGCTGCTGAAAACAATAACAGGACATTTATACAATTTGTATGGTCTTTTTCTCCCCTTCTCGATTATTTCAACTAACATGCTAAATTTCTTCAAACATTTGCTTTGTACACTGTTCGAGTGGGACTGCAACGTTGTGATCACTTTGGTCATATATATTGAAAAATACATGATAAAACGAAGCAATGAATGACGTTTTATTCCTCCGTCGGAGCCTCCTAATCAGCAAAAATGCTCAGGAACAACGACAAAATTCAATAAACTTTCTTATGATTCAGGAGAAATATGATATACATTATCTCTCGGTATACTGACATCTCTAGTGTCGATTAAGTGGTACAAATGAGTTACAATATTATGAGTCTGTTCATAACCTGCTCAATTCGTTTTGTGTTGTTTTCTGAAGCATATTTGTATTTTATTTCAAGAATTATCTGGAACAAGTTATTTTTTCATTCTAAAACAGTATCACACCACGCATCCAGAAATCCATAGATGCATAGAGAGATCTAGATATCGGTGTTTGATGTCAAGTGTGTTATAACCTGTTATAAAAGTGGTTGAATGTGTGACTGATTAAACTTACCTTTAGTTCTGTTCTGTTGTGTTGATGGCTGAAGACTAGACTTTTTGTCTTCGCACGAAACTGATGCGTGTTGCAGATATGTTGGTTTGCAAGATTCCTCACAGAACGTGGAACATATCATCTGCTGGCGTATCGCTGTCAAGTCCAAAGCGACAACATCATATTTAGTTGTCTCATAACATTGGATGGGTGCAAGGAACAATGAACTGCCACACTTTACAAGGTTAAGGATGATCACCGCCACATACATGACTACAGTGACTGAATGACACACTATTGGTGTGACTATAGATTATGGCAAGCACTGTCCGTGGCATAGATTTGACAAACCTGAAACCTTGAGATTAGATTACACTGCCACCATCGGTACTGTCGTAATTCATACATGTACGATTGTCTGGTTGTCACGAGAGAGAAAGTATATGAGTGTGAGTTTGAGCCCGTGATTTGTTAAACGGCGCACAGTGCGGTCCGTTTAAAATCGAACCATGCATCTTCAATCTGGATCCACACCCAAACACTCACATCCCTTACCTTTCCTGGCAACTGAGGCGTTAAGACAGTCCGACGACGTGTACGCATGTAAGACATGGGAGCGAGGTGCCCAACCAGACGGCCAATTTTGAAGGCAGAATAGCAACGTTGACATCTCCAGTAGTAAAGACACATTTGCTGAAGGGTCCTCTTCTGTGACGAGTCACGTTTCATGGTCAACCTATCCGACCCTAGGATAAATGTCTGCACGCGTCGAGGTGAACGTCACGCCATGTTTCTGTTGAAGGTGATCGCTGTGGTGAAGGTGGCGTTATCATCCGGGGTGTGAGGAATCAAAAGATTATGATTGATTGTAATTTGAATGCTCCGAGAAACCAGGATGAGATTTGCAAATGATCTTTTTAAAGTTTTTGAAACCTAATTTGCAGAACGGTTCTGGCAGAGAGATAACGCCAGACCACTTGTTGCTTGTGTCCTGCGGCAGCTGCAGTATCTGACTCAGAACAATGTCACGATGTTACCCTGGCCTGCAAGAACCCATGATTTGTCACCAATGATTAGCAACCAGTGGCTTGGTTGATTGCGTATCATCATTGCCCGACGGTGTGGATCGTTGTTCACAATCCCTGGATTGTTAGGTCCAGACACGATTGTTTACAGGCCGCTCTCATATGGCTGGAATATTGCGGAGTTAAACATCAACAAACAATGATTAATGTATTGAGTTCTGTTCCTGTTGCTTATGTGTTTCAGCATATTCTCGGGACCTTTATCTAATAAAAACCAAATCGTTTACCTGGTTCGACACCTCTCTGCATCAAAATCTGACGAACACTATATTGAGGTAACATCAGGTGAACTTTCCTATCAACCATTCAGCGTGAGAGCTTCTACATTTTCGATACGAGCGAAACATTCGAAACAGCAGATCTGATTCTGTATCTCGAAATCGAGGAGATCCTAGTGGAGAATGGCATTTTTTAAAACATCCCTCTGTCTTTGTTTCTGAGTGCTATGCCATCTTCACCCAGAAGGTTGCACTATCAAAGGAAAATTCGTTGTTGTTTTTCTTTTGTTCTGACTGAATTACCGAAACGGTCACAAAATAAGCGGTTGACAGAGGACTATATTGACGAAATTAAGACAAATTGAAGATTAATCGTTTTAGAAAGCTGAAATCCAATTGGCTCAGAAATCCATTCATCTTTCATTTTGATTGAGCGGTCAGAGTTTGCTGAAGACTCAGTTGACGTTACCCCGTCACACAAGCCACATTGAAGAAGCTATTTATAAACATTACAGTTATTTGTTTGAACAATGTAATTCAATTCCATACATGTGAAGACATATATGTACCGTTCTTGGTGATTTTCTAAATTTTGACCTTGATTTGACCATTGACCTCAACCCTACATAAAGCTGAAACTGTCACCATGATAGCTACATTTTTAAAAAAGACACTACTGAGTTATTTAATCTCAAAATGCACATGGATACAATGTGTGGAGCCCATTTCTGGTGTCCCCCGCCGTGATATTGCTGGAAGTTTGCTACAAGCGGCGTAAAACAATGTTCACTCACTCACTCACCCACTCAATCTTGCAGATTTAGAAATAGTGTAGACATTTACGTACTTGTTACATATTTGTTAACACGTTTGTCCTCAGTATTTATTCAGAAAATGTTTGAAAAGAATTAAGTGGTTATCTTTGGTGACATTTAAAACTGTTGACTACATATCCAGGTGAGCGTTTAGATTTTAGACACCTTTCAAGAAGCCCTTCAACACACACACAGGTCTTCTCCATCGTCTGTCATACATTAGGAAAATTGACCTCGTTTATAGATCAGTCACTTTTTAAACAAAGGAAGTCGAAACACAGCAATAATCTTATTCTCATTGTCCAGATGGCTGTTGCCTGGATCAAGCGGAATGGCGGTGATACAAGCAGGCATTCCCACTGAATTTCAGCCTGATTTCCAGATGATCACCAGCTCACCTAGCCTTAAACGAAAGGAATGGCAACGTTGATCTTTACTTTGAAGAGGTATACAGCTAGGACATATACCATTGATGTCTGCATGTCTGTATTTAGCGTAATTGTTTAAACTGTAAATCTACTTTGCTTTGTGTATTTATTAACCATTAGGCCAAATATTCACTTCACTTTAATGCAAATACTTGAGAGAAAATACTTGTATGAAAAGGAGACATGTAATTCCACATGTCGATAAAATCTTTAATATTATCATTTCTATTTGTTAGTATGTTAACTGTTGTTCAAATAATATTGTAACTGGCAGATGTACGTATTTCCCGTCATTCAAGCATGCAACTAGGTTCCATTAATAACCTAACGATTGGCGTAGTTTAAAGTAGCTGTATTACCAACATTCACGTTAGCAATATTTGTCTATTTGACATGATTTATATAAAATTCTGGCCAATGCGTAGATTTCGTAGTATAACATTTCTGTTAATCAAACTATCAACATAAATGACACAAACTGGAAGATATGCATGTAAGTGTTCATGTAATAACTATTATTGCACAGTTTTCAGATGTTCATAAGAAACATGGATGTAAGAGGCGAATCCATAGGCCAATTATCCTAATATTTGACATTCGAGATTTCGGCTTGATCATTGACCACATGTAAACTCGATCAACCAAACTATCATGAGTTGTGTTATGGTACATAATATGAATTTCAATAATTTCATATAGGTGGATACCTCCGGCGTGGAACACGACCACCCACCGACATATGATAATATCCTTTGTTTCCTCAGTAAATGTTTATTTTGATCATAATTCAATAAACAGGTGCAACATGGACAACTTTCTTGTATTGTTGTAGGCCACAATATTGAACTCATAGAACTAAAGGTGTTCACTTAACAGAATTTTCAAAGGGAGATGTGATTAGAATTTAAAAAGTTCACATAGTATCAACTGTTAAATGGCCATGAGGACCTTTGAACGATAACCAAGCATTTGCAGTAAGATTTCCTCTTGTCGTTTCATAATTACGCATCTCCATAATCGAGTACACGAAAGTCGTGATTACACGGGTGACTATTTGGAAGTTGCTGTGCATGACTGATGTACCTTTTGTAGTGGTATAATTATCGAAGCATGTGGAAACCTCGGTGGCTGAGTGTGTTAGATCGCTGACTTTGTGTGCAGGAGATTTAGTGCCTCACTGTGGCAGTGTTTGTTCGAATCCCGGAAGGACTCAACCCAGAATGAGAATCTGTGCCTTCCTAAGAAAGTGTCATCCCCAATATAACATTTGTTATCATTTGAAAATTTGTATCATTATTATTAGTTTACGGTATGTAATGCATGCTATTGCATGTGTCAATATTATAAGGGTGTTTGTCGGAATGATGTGACCATGTCGTGTGTCTCTTCATAATTGTTGTTCTCGCTTATGACTATGATGTCAAGTGAAAGAGGTACATGTGACTGCAAATTTGAAAATACAAAAGTACGTTCACGGACATAGCACGTTTATATATTAATAAAATAATCAAAAACAAAATTAATGTCATCAAGTAAACTTTCAAAATATTTACCTTGTCAGTTTAGTTACTTGCGGACTTACGTGCACCTGTACTTCAATCAAAACCGTTTTTTCCTTCAACATACTGAGAAGAACAAACATACAGATGGAACAAGAAGCTCAAAATTCTTTGACTAATCACTACGTACGATTACATAAGTTTCTTCATAAATACCATTTGTATTCGTTTGCTGTTTGCTTGTTTGTTTGTTTGTTGCTTAACGCCGCACTCAGCAATATTCCAGCTATATGACGGCGATATGTAAATCATCGAGTCTGAACCACAAAATCGAGTGACTGACATCATGAGCACCGATCTACGCAATTTGGATACGATGACATGTATTAACCAAGTCAGCGAGTCTGACCACCCGATCCTGTTAGTCGCCTATCATGACAAGCACAGTCGCCTCTTACGGCAAGCATGGGTTATCAGTTCTACCCGAGATCTTCACGGGTCCAATTTGAATACTGCTTTCATAATATAACTGAAACGCAAACGAAACGCATGTTTTTAAATAGGTTTGGAAATAAAGTGATTTTCCAGTAACTGTCAACATTAGGTTGATCGCGACTATTTTACGAGCTTAGATCCTAGTTTTTAGATTTCCTTGACATCATATGTGTCAAAAACGCAGCACCTTAACCAGCAATGTGATGTGATTCTAAATGGTTTCCCGAGGAAATCCCAATAAACGTGCCACTGATACCAAGGGGTAACAAATGCTTGCTTCAGCACTCACTGCTAGTGTCACTTATAATCAACACTACTGCTGACCTCGGAGAGCCATCAAAATATTATGATTTGCTTTTGATATAGGATGGAAATGGTAACAGAAATTGGCAAAGGGTTAATTAGCGGATAATTGTACTTGTATTGTAAGAGAGGTTTGTTAAAGTATGTATAGCTTGAAATTCATTCATCAGCTGGATTTGGCATTCGTAACTCTCAACTGGCACAAAAACATTTGGTTGCGCAATGTTCAAACATATTTGTATGGTTAAACGCTTCATCGAAATTATATAGTCAATTTAGATTATTTCGCACAAACCCAGGATAGAGACGGGCATAATATATTTGGGAACATGGGAATGAATACGATATAATTCTGTAACTAGCAGCGACAAAACCCTTTCCATATTCATAAGCAATCTCTGCCCAAAACATTGTCGATTATACGATTCTGACTACAAGTGTTTATAAATCACTACTAAAAAGTGATGATACCAGGTGTTCGCGAAAAGGTTAGATGTCCTGCATCACCGGTGGCACCCGTCACAAACACATGCAAAGGCAAGTCAATTGTTCACCAAAAACACGGGAACATATAGTCCTCCACATTTAAAAGCTTTAGAGATGCCCTGAATGTTATAACGATGATCAAACAACTTCTGAGCAAGAGCTGTATGACGCTCTTTAAAATCTTGGAAGAAAGTGCAAGCTGATTTGGACGACACAATTTGCGAAATGTAAACACCAAAGGCTGGAGCTGCTGGAATATTGCTCGACATAAAGGGAAAGTTGACTATTGGAAAGCTGAAGTCATCCCTCTTGTCATACAGTCTTGTGGAGAGGGTTTTGTCACTCTGAATCTTTATGCATAGATCTAAATATGAAACATATGACACGGTCTCACTGGTTTCTTATTTCTAGTTCGGGTGGGTAAATCAGTGGAAGTGAATTGGCTATTTGATGGTTATTGAAGATATCAGATCATCGATGTACCTGAAGCTTAGGTTGAACTTCTTGGCCAAATTACCTTGTTTTGACTTTGCCAATCTGAGAAGGATTTTCTTATTTATGTACATACAGAAACAGATCAGCAGGAAGGGTAGAGCAACTGGTGTGCATGGGGATGCCTACTTCTTGCTTAAATGTCGTACCCTTCAGATTGTACATAGATGTTATCAATGAGGAAGTCCAGCATTTCACGTATTATTTTCTCAGTGAACTTCAGATGGCGTTTGCTTTCATGTTTGACCAATTTACCTGAACCTCTTAAGATGGGTATGTAACTATATCTATGGCTACCACGTTTAAAAACAAAACCTCCATGGATCAAGGTATGAAGTTTGCCATGTGGGATAGTGGTGAACAAAGTTGAAAAAGTTGAAAAATGTTTTGAACCTGAATTGCAAAATCTCTTGGGTTTTTGAGAATCCACATATTTTTGATTCCACTTGTCTCAAATACTTTCTGTGAATATAAAGAAAGTCCATGTTTGATTGTATTAAGGGTTATGGTTATTCGTTGAGACAGGGATTTGGCTAGACATTAGCTGGACCCAGCAATATCTCTCTTGTTGTGCGGATTGCTATGGAGCTTTGGAATCAAGTACAAAAGTGAGTGAGTGAGTATGTTTTACGCCGCTTTTAGCAATATTCCAGCGATATCACGGCGGGGGACACCAGAAATGGGCTTCACACATTGTACCCATGTCGGGAATCGAACCCGGGTCTTCGGCGTGATGAGCGAACGCTTTAACCACTTGGCTACCCGACCGCCCCTCGAGTACAAAAGAGGAATGGACCTTCAGGTCTTCAGGCTTACAGTCAAGTCAAAAGTTGAAAGTACTGATGTTAAACATGTTAAAGATGAATATATATTTCTACATATTTCGGATATCTATTATTCATTGAGATATTTCTCTATTGTATGTATAACAAGCTGTGTAACTAAGACTATAATTAAGTCTCCGTTATTATGTTATTTCCTTACTCAAGATGATGGTTGTGTAACCTTGGCCTATGGTCTATATTACGTGATGAATAAGCACATTTGAAAAGAAAATATAAACAATAAAGGAGACGCCTATAGAATTTTAGTGAAACCTTTCTGTTGCTAAATAGATAAAGTAGATAAAGACATCAACTCCTTGATTGAATCTTTATTGATGGAAGTTGAGGGTCGTCAGACTTCTGGTTATCATCAAAGTTTGTTCTCCCAGCCTTAAACATAGCTGGCCAACGTTTAACAGTGGAATAACTATGGCACTTATCCCCATACTCTTGTGACAGGCGGTGATTTCTTGGGGACTGACCTTTCTCTGAAGTCAAAATCTGATGACTTCTCATCGTTGTGAGTACGTTATGAGTACTGTCATGTGAACCTGTCAACTTTAATAATTCAAAGGTCACCCGACTCCCCAAGTCACAAATCGTGTGGTTTACAAAAATCTCCATTCCACGCATTTTCTCCATCCATGTGTCCATTCTGGATCATGACTTAAGCGAACAGAGCTTGGTACCTCAAAGTAGCTAACGTTGGACAGGTAGCATACACCGAAACGATGACCAAAGTCAAACGACACACACACAAACTGTTTCATTTCCACGCATCTTTTTTCGCAGACCTTTAAACTGGTACCCAAATATGTTTTGGTATTGTGTTCTACAATTGACGCGCCCTTCCAGAGATCCATGATTTGACTGTGGTTCATGCAAACTGAAACAAGACAAGCATTGGAAGACAATTGGTCTTTATTCCTTATATCAACGTTGGTTGGTTTGTTGTTTAACGCCGCACTCAGCAATATTCCAGCTATATGGCGGCGGTCTGTAAATAATCGAGTCTGGACCAGACAATCCAGTGATTAATATCATGAGCATCGATCCACGCAATTGGGATCGATGACATGCATCAACCAAGTCAGCGAGTCTGACCCCCCGATCCCGTTAGTCGCCTTTTACGACAAGCATAGTCACCTTTTACGGCAAACATGGGTTGCTGAAGACCTGTTCTACCCCGGAATCTTCACGGGTCTTATATCAACGTAATGAACTGATATACACCGAAGATGAATTCTATTGAGACAAATATGCACCATGTGTTGAGCATGACATTCTTTAAAATAATACACGATGAATTTAGTTAATGACCCAATGTTGTCACGAAACGGGATTTAGCACTTTGAACTAAAAACAATACTTCCCTTGTTTCATAAAATATATCACAATCAAGCCCTCTTATATTAAGGATTTGTTCTCACAGTGACGGATAACATATTTTACAGAAAAAAAACTATTGGAGACATTCTGCAAATATTTAATTTCAGTTATCATGCAATCTGTCCCCCATTAGATGTGCATAAACCTTAGGAATGCGTTAACAAAATGTTACACAGCCTAAAGACAATTAAATACGACCTCTTTTGTGTCGGCATAAATATTAAGAATCCTTGTTGATAAGTGTCAGTGTTGAGACCCTGATGAATATTCTTTTAAGTTTTATGTTATAAATGACCTAAACAAATACATGCAGGTGTTCATAACAATAACAAGAGATTTGAACAACTTGGATGGTTTTTTTCAACTTGTATGCTTCACTTTTACATTATAATTATTTGCCGTGCAAACTATTCGAATGGGACAGCAACGTTGTGATCACTTTTATCATATTCATTGGAGAAATATGATGAATGACGTTTTATTCCTCCAACACAAATGAGCCACTTTGATCATATTCATTTTAAAATACATGATAAAACGAATCAATGAGTGACGTTTTATTCCCCCTTCTGAGCCACTTAATCAGCAAAATGCTCAGAAACATCGACTAAATTCAAGAAACTTTCTTATGATTTAGGAGAAAGATGTTAAACATTATCTCTTGCATTGGTTCACTGACATCTCTAGTTTCGATAAAGTCGTACAAAAGTGTTAAAAAATATATGTTTGTCAACCTGCTCAATTCGCATTGTATTTTTCTGAAGATTATTTGAATTTTCCGAGAATGTCCTGGGACAATTTATTTTTTTAATCAAACACCACACCACACAAAATCCATGGATTCATAGAGAGATCTTGATGTTTGATGTCATGTGTGTCATAGTGAGTGAGTATGGTTTTACGCCACTTTAAGCAATATTCCACCAATATTCCCAATATAGAAATGGGCTTCACACATTGTACCCATGTCGGGTATCGAATCAAGGTCTTCGGCCAGACGAGCGAACGCTTTAACCACCCGACTGCCCCTCATGTGTGTTTTAACCTGTTATAAAGTGGTTGAATGTTTGACTGATTAAAATTACCTTCAGTTTTGTCCTTTTGTGTAGATTGCTGAAAAATGTTCTTCTTGTCTTTGCATGAGACTGATGTGTGCTGCAGAAGCATTGGCTTGCAAGATTCCTCACAGAACGTGGAACATATCATTTGCTGGCGTATCGCTGTCAAGTCCAAAGCGACAACATCATATTTAGTTGTCTCATAACATTGGATGGGTGGAAGGAACAATGAACTGCCACACTTTACAAGGTTAAAGATGATCACCGCCACATACATGACTACCATGACTGAATGACAAACTACAAAGAATCAATTGGCTTGACTATAGATTATTGCAAGCACTGTCCTCCGAGGTGATTAATATTTTAAGTGTGAAAGCCCATACGTGCCTTGGCTGATTGGATCTAAAATTTCCACGAAGCATTGTGTTCCTGTATTTTGACATAGTATATATTTAGCAACGTTTCTACCTTGTCTTCCATCAGTGTATCCTGGTGTATTACTCAGTATACCCTTCAGTGTATCTTGTCTCAACCAATCATGTATTGGGACTTGAAGGTAATAGAATCTGCAAACCGATGCAACATGGCGTGGTAGATTTGAAATAAGTGAAACCATTTAGAACGTGATATACGATTCATGGCCTTAAAGTGCCATAATCGAAATCTAATGACGGACGTTTAATAATGGAGTAGAAACTGTGTCAGACAGTAGCGCCATTGACGTCAGTGACGAATCGAGGTTCCTCTCGACTTTACATGGGGACGGAGTCGTGTTATCCTGAGAACTACTAGTAGTGTACCAGAGGCATCAGACTGTTAAACGTTATGAGTAAGATATGTCTGTGTTTTCTTAATAATAGATTAGACCAAGTTGTAGAAACAAGGAATATGATTTAAGAATACCAGGGTGGGTTTAGAAAGGGACATTCTACAGTAGATAATATATATATATATATATCCTCCAATCACCTGTCCACAAATATATAACTCGGGGAAAGGGTGCATTCTATGAGGCTTTTATCGATTTTCGGAAAGTATTTGACCTTGTAAAGAGGAAAAAGTTGTTATATATTTTTTACAAACTGGAATTCATGGGACATTTACACGACTATAGAGAGTATGTATGATAGTGTGAAGTCTACAGTTGTCATATTATTTTACTTGTTCTTCTGGTGTCCGGTTGTACTCTCAGTCCATTGTCGTTCTCGATTTTCATTAAGGAATTGGTGGAGTACATGTTTACGTCTCTGCAGGTCGGTATCTTCATATCTGAAACAAATGTTTAATATCCTAGCATTATTGTTTCAAGACGATCTAATTCCAGTGTCAGATACCCCTGTGAAACTGCAAAAGAGACAACACTTGTTATATACTTACTCGGTAAGATGGATAATCAAATATAATGGTATTTAAAATTAGTGGCCATCTTTCTGTTCATGCAAAATGGTTTCATAATGGTAATGCCACAACAATTGCCAATGCTTATAAATATTTAAATTTAATGATTACTCCCAAACTTGTCTGGAATAGAGCAGCTAAGATCATTTCAGAACAGGCTAGTAAAGCCCATATTCCTTTGGAGTCAATAATAAGAAGGAACAATATTCCACTTAAAGTGGCCTTCGAAATGTTTGATAAAAAGACTGTACCTATCTTAACTGACGGAAGTGAAATTTGGGGTTTTACAGCGCGAGAATCAATCGAACGTGTACACATACAATTTTGTAAAGTTCTGTTAAATATTGCTTAATGCATCCGTATAGATATCCACACATATTATCTTATGTTAAAGAAAACATGCGACAGACGCCACCCCAACTGTGCAACACAGGTGAAAGGTCTGATCTTTCCATATGGATTTGGAATAGTAGGAATGGTTCTCACAAGAGGTTAGGGATGAAAGTTTGTTCCGAAATGTATTAAAACAAAGGTTGAAAGATTGCTTTTTTTACGATTGCCAAGGTATACTTAATACATCAAAACCATTGGAAAAATGTTTTTTCTTTTAAATCTTTGCTTGAATTTGAATTATATTTGGTAAATATATATAACTTATAATGCAGAAGGGCATTAAGTAAATTTCGAAGTGGCTTTAATTCACTCCGAATACAGAGGTTTCGTAGAGGTCTTTATGATATAAAACGACTTAGAAGTTATGTGTCCAGTTTGTCTAGTGAGATTGGCCCTCAGTTTCAATTCCTAAAGCATAACACCCTCCGACACAACAATTACGT
This sequence comes from Haliotis cracherodii, assembly GCF_022045235.1. Taxonomy (NCBI): domain Eukaryota; kingdom Metazoa; phylum Mollusca; class Gastropoda; order Lepetellida; family Haliotidae; genus Haliotis; species Haliotis cracherodii. The sequence continues at coordinate 14,306,459 of NW_027266264.1, forward strand.
GGCACTAACTTTGTTTTAGGAACATCTCTGAGTACTGCTTTGGCAAATAAAGAGATATGAAAATGCGGGACGAACTTGGACGTCGTGTGTATCAACGCCCAGGAGCATCTCTCAACCTGAACTACCAGGCTGCAGCTTTTTAAATGGTGTGTCCCTAGACCCAAAGGGACCACGGGATGTCACAATCAGTGTGCGTGGTGTACGCGTGCGTGTGCGTGTGCGTGTGCGTGTGCGTGTGCGTATATTTATATACTCTCCTTAAATTGGGAAAATAGGACCTGTTCAAAGTTTCAACAAATATATACTGAGTCAAATTAAAAACTTCACATTTTTAAAAGTAATCCCATATATGATATACAACGGACAAATGTATCAGAGAAAGTAATTTTTAATCATTAATGTCCAAAGAAGGATTTTAATTAACGGTGGTAAGCATAATTTGTGTCAAGCACCTACGGTATTCGGTAATAACATCAACAGTTAATAAGTCCCAAGCCTGATGGCACATAAGTTCAGTAGCGTGTATGGCCACCATGTGCGTTGACAACTGCCACAAAACGCCTCCGCATGGACCGTGTGATGCTTGTGAACACATGATTGGGAAGACGACGCCGTTGTTGCTGCAAAATAGTGCCAAGATCTTGCAAATTCTGTGGTTGGTTCTGGAGAGTGCGCAGACTTCTGCCAAGAGCATCCAAGACGTATTCGATGGGATTGCGGTCGGGAGACCTTGACGGCCAGTCCATGACGTTGACTTCCGCATTCTGAAGGAAATGTCTTGTCAAAATTGTTGTGGGGGGTCTGGCATTGTCGTGTTGGAAGATCAAACCGGGTGCATGTGCTGCCATAAAAAGCAGAAGTTCTGGTGCCAGTACCTGTTCGCGGTAAGCAGCAGCGTTGAGGTTGCCACGGATGACAAGAAGCCTGGAACGTGCATTGCCACAGAAAGCACCCCACACCATGACACTTCCGCCTCGAAATCTGTCAACTTCCTGTACACAACACTGGGCGTAACGTTCATGACGGCGCCTCCACACCCTCCCCCAACCATTAGCAAATCGAAGATTAAATCGGGATTCATCACTGAAGACTACTTGATTCCAATTCCTCTGAGTCCATCGTAAGTGTCGCTGTGCCCACAATTGACGTTGACGGCTGTGTAATTGAGTCAGAATCGGCCCGCAGTATGGCCGTCGTGCTTGAAGGTGAGCAGTTCTCAGACGGTTTCGAACAGTTTGCGCACTCAGTCTACCCCTGAAAAGTTCATTTCTGGTTGATGTAGCCGTCAAAAATCAATTACGGGGGTGACGTAAGACAATCTGACGATCCTCTGCATGTGACGTCACACGTGGTCGACCTGGCCGAGGGCGATCAGCGGTGGTACCCGTTTGCTGTAGACGCGTCTGTAAATCATAAACGGTCCGTCGACAACAACCCATCGTCCTTGCGACTTCAGCTCCGGACGTTCCCGTCTGCAACATGCCGATGGCACGTTCACGTTGCACATCTGAAAGGCGAGGCATGACAAATGGCCTTAAAGACTTCTGTTTTCTTGTGTTTTTCTTATATTTTTAATGACTGCTAACAAGTATGGCTGAATACACGTGCGGTATTGTGGCCACGTGACCAGTTTCACGTGAAAAAACACTTTTGCCACTATAGTGCTGTGCACATGATTTTGATTGATTCACCTGCACAAAAACGGAAGTTATCTGAAGACAATACGTGGCCATTACTGTTTAAATACACAATAAGGGCCCACAATGATAAATGGTCAAAATGTTAAAACTTTACTATTGTGAAGTTTTTAATTTGGTTCAGTATATATCAAATGTACAGGCACTTTATGTTTCTGAATAATCAGTTAGACTGACCAGTTTTGGGATTCCTTCATACCACTAAAGTCAGTATCCCATTGTTCAGAGTGAAACAAAAATACGCCACTGTGTTAATATTTAACTGTTGACATTAGGAGGTGCTGTTTTATTCATGCATGTTAGATAGTTTGGTTACAATCTCTGTTTCTTCCCAACCTTTCACGAGAGATAAAGTATATGGGTGGGAGTGAGTGTGAGTGTGTGATTCGTTTCACGCCGCAAGGGGCGGCCTTTATAGAATCGAACCATGCATCTTCGACAAGGATCCACACAGGAACATTCACAGCCCTTACCTTTCCTGGCAACTAAGGCGTGTCCGTGAAGACAGTCCGACGACGTGTACGCATGTTCGACATCGGAGCGAGGCGCCCAGCCAGACGGCCAGTTTTGAAGGCAGAATAGAAACGTTGACGTCTCCAGTAGTAAAGACACAATTGCTGAAAGGTCCTCTTCTGTGACGAGTCACGTTTCATGGTCAACCTATCCGGTGGTAGGATAAATGTCTGCACGCGTCGAGGTGAATGTCACGCCATGTTTCTGTTGAAGGTGATCGCTTTTGTGAAGGTGGCGTTATCATCCGGGGTGTGAGGAATCAAATGATTATGATTGATTGTAATTCGAATGCTCCGAGAAACCAGGATGAGATTTGCAAATAACCGATAACACCAGACGACCACATGTTGCTAGAGTCCTGCAGCACTCAGAACAATGTCACGATGTTACCCTGGCCTGCAAGATCCCCTGATTTATCCCCAAATTGTTAGCAACCAGTGGTTTTGTTGATTGCGTATCATCGTGGCCCGACGGCGCAGATCGTTATTCACAATCTCTGGATTGTTAGGAGAATAGCATCTTTTAAAACATCACTCTGTCTTTGTTTCTGAGTGCTATGCCATCATCACCCAGAAGGTTGCACTGTGAACGGAAAGTTCGTTTTTCTTTTGTTCTGATCGATTTACCGCCGGGCACAAAATAAACGGTTAAAAAAGGACTGTGCTGATAAAATTAAGATTAAATTGAAGCCGAAACGTTTTTTGAAGGCTGAAATCAACAATTGACTCAGAAACCAATCCATCATTCATTTTGATTGAGCGGGCAAAGTTTGCTGAGGGTCCTTTTGACGTGACCCCGTATAGAGGGCTTTCTAGATCTTCCACGACCAGGCATCCTGCTAGACGAATCGTCCCACTATCTATCGATCTGATGTTAATAAAACCACAACAAACCAATCAGGTTGTGCGTACGACTATCAACATCTTGGTAAAATAATCTTACCTTTTAGTTTCGTTAACAGTTATAGTTTTATATCGTAAAATATATCTAAGTGACAGTCACATGTTGTTGTAAAAGACAACTGTGTTAAATTTTATATAAATTTATATTGTATAAATTGAATACGTCCACAAGTTATATCAAACAGAAACTAAAAAAGGCTGCCTGGGTTTGTCAAGAAAATGATGTACGTGTTTCAATAGTGTGTTCATTGAAATATATAGCATATATATATTTGTCGGAATGTGTAAATCATAGAAAAGTGTATCATTTTCCGAGTGAAACGTGTTGGAGGTCAGCACTGGGATTCCAGGTATACATGTCCCCCGTACTTGGCATGCTCAGCCTTCTCGTTCCCATACTATTAATACTTGATGACAATTTGGCTTGAAAGGAAACAATATATTTACCAGGCCATAAGATACTTCAAGTCAAATTGAACCGTTGCCATTAAGAGACGACATCGACTCCCCGCTAGGTTTCGTTGACTGTGTTATGGTAGCGCAATATACCCTTGCTGTCTCGATGTGTGTACTATAAATGAAATATTAATTTACTTGTCCTGGTAACAAAACGTGATAGTACCGGCACACAATATTCATAAAAAAGTATAAAGTGTTTGTTGGTTGCCTTAGATAGTCCTTTCGTACTACGGATGCCTGTGAACAATCGAGTCTGGAACAGACAATGCAGGTCTCAGTGTCATGAGCATTGATCCACGTCGTCAGGGCACGACCGTACGCTGTCAACCACGTCACCAAGTTTGACCACCCGATCCAATAAAGTGCCATTGAGTAAGGTGTGAAAACTTCATTAACATCTCACCAAATAAACTTTTTTATGCAAGACAGAATTGAAAGAACTGTTTTTAAATGTTATTATGTCTATTTAATCATTACTCATACATGTAACACGAAATCTGTGGCCGGGTAATTTTGAGTAACAAAAGTTGGTTCAATAAAGACTGGGGTTAGAAATGAATTTGCAACCATATGACGCCTACCATGTTTGAAATGTTATAAATTCATGCAGAAGAGAAGCTAATTCATTGATTTTCAAAGATAAGATGTTTAAGATATCCATCAGCAGTTGTGTATTCTTTGAGTGCTGACTAAACGCCAGTAGATATTTTTTTTTATATAAGAATTTTTTAAATTTTTTTTTGGATATAAGAAAGCGACTTTCTCCAGAAACTATATCTCCATTTGCGGAACTCGTCGTTTCATTACACGGGGTGAAACATATTTGTGAAAATGAATATAAGAATGTCAGTATGTAGTGCAATCACTAGTCTTGAGGTACTGAAGTTGCGTGTCCTGTTGTTGGTTGTACGATGAGATTACAATTGGATCAGTTGACCAGCTCTGTGTCAACGTGCCTCATTGGCCCTGGGTCGCTTCTCGTGTTTTTTCAGTCGCTTGTTTGTCTGTTCCGGATTGGATCATTGCAAGATATCGACTGTGTCGTGGTTCATCATTCCCTCACTCAGTGGGGGCGCGGTGGAAAACCCTAGAGGGTAAAACCTGGGGGTACGGGGGAAAACCCAAGAGGGTAAAACCTGGGGTGCGGTGGAAAACCCAAGAGGGTAAAACCTGGTGGTGCGGTGGAAAACCCTAGAGGGTAAAACCTGAGGGTGCGGTGGAAAACCCTAGAGGGTAAAACCTGAGGGTGCGGTGGAAAACCCTAGAGGGTAAAACCTGAGGGTGCGGTGGAAAACCCTGAATGGTAAAAAATGCTGCGGAGGAAAACCTCAGAGTGTAAAACTTGGGGGTGCTGTGGAAAACCTCAGAGGGTAAAACCTGGGGGTGCGGTGGAAGACCCTAGAGGGCAAAACCTGAGGGTGCGGTTGAAAACCCCAGAGGGTAAAACCTGAGGGTACGGTGGAACACCTTAGAGGGTAAAACCTGGGGGTGGGGCGGAAAAACTAGAGGGTAAAACCTGGGGGTGCGGTGGAAAACCTTAGAGGTAAAACCTGGGTGTGTGGTGGAAAACCTTAGAGGTAAAACCTGGGGGTGCGGTGGAACACCTTAGAGGTAAAACCTGGGGGTGGGGTAGAAAACCTTAGAGGTAAAACCTGGGGATGGGGTGGAACACCTTAGAGGGTAAAACCTGGGGGTGGGGTGGAAAACCTTAGAGGTAAAACCTGGGGGTGCGGTGGAACACCTTAGAGGGTAAAACCTGAGGGTGCGGTGGAAAAAAGTAGAGGGTAAGACCTGGGGGTGCGGTGGAAAAAACTAGAAGGTAAAACCTGGGGGTGCGGTGGAAGACACTAGAGGCTAAAACGTGGGGGTGCGGTGGAAAAGACTAGAGAGTAAAACTTTGGCTCATCGCGCCGAAAACCCGGTTTACATGCTTCACATGGGTACATTGTGTGAAACCCATTTATGGTGTTCCCCGTCGTGATATTGCTATACACTCAACTCAACTCAACTCACAGGCATATAATCGACGACTTTTGTTAAGTTAGCATTGTACTATGTTTTGGGAAATGTTTAACCCGATTTTGTAGGTTGAACTGAAATTATTTTCTCCACATGTAGTCTCGTGCAGTTGGGAGTGTGTTAGTTTGACGGGCACACTACTCGGTTCGATTCATCGCAAAGAACTCATCACGACTCCAATAGTCTATTTTGCGAATATTGTTAAAAGTAACGTAATTCCCATTCATGCCCTCGAGCTCCCAGCCTAGTAGCCCCAGTGACTCATGGTAAAATTGCGTTCACAAAGTACAGTCCCATGCTAACGTTACACTAGGATTCTGAAATCAACGGGTCGCAGTATCTGGGAAACCGACCCTGGCGATGTCCTATATGTTCATGTGTCTAGTTATATTGACAAGACAGCGACACGTGGCCGCGAGCTGCAACGCTCCCCATATCAGTATTGATTATTGATAAGACAACACTTATGATATCAATGTTGGTAGCATGTGCTAACAGTGCTGGATACATTAGATACAGCAACATAGTGGAGCCTCTTCATCCTCAACAGTAAGTATCAGTCGCTAACACGAGCAATTGAAAGAAATGTCCCACTTTTAATCAATTTAGTGTCAGTGTGTACAAAACGTATGCATTCCGGTATGGTCGCTCAATTCAGTAAACCTCGAGTTGGTATGGGGCGGACAGGTGCCCGGTACCTTATTGTATGGGTCGGCCACATTGGGCACAATTGTATTAGTGGTAACAGTGTGTGGTTTAATGATTACGTGTCATCCCGCCCCGACGGCGTGGATCGTTGCTCATACTGTTGACCACTGGTGTCCCTGGCGAAATGTGTTCCAGATTGCTGTGATGTAGTCTGTTTATTGCTGGTTGCAGCGTAAAATAGCACTCTTTCACTCAATTCCGGATCAGACCAGGTCTCAAGCACCCCATTGATGTCTAACGGGTACTGTTAGGTTACTCTCTGTGACCTGACCGATGACCCCAGAGTAACCGATGACGTGGATTGTTCCTGCTTTCTGGTCTCGGTTCACCTCGTCCAGGTAATACGTAGATAGTTTCACTCAAATACGATATTGTCTCGTACTGTACTGATGTGACCCGTGAAGATCCGGGGTAGAATAGGTCTTGAGCAGCACATGCTTGCCGTAAAAGGCGACTATGCTTGTCGTAAGAGGCGACTAACGGGATCGGGTGGTCAGGCTTGCTTGGTTGAAGCATGGCATCGATCCCAATGGCGCGGATCGATTCTCATGATGTCAATCACTGGATTCACTGGTTCAGACTCGATTATTTACAAACCGCCGTCATATAGCTGGAATTTCCGGAGTCCGGCGTAAAACAACCAACCAACCAACTGTACGAAAGTCAGACAGTATTTAAAAGCGCATTCCTGTCAGGGAAATTAAGCGTATTAATCTGGAGAATTCTTTTTTTAAGGTCGAGAAAACAATGTTCAAGTTTTCAATCGTTCGCTCGTGTTTACAAAATCTTTTAAACCAATTTTGAATCCTGGGTGAATTGGAAGGTGTGCGAAAGTCTTCCCTTGGGACAATTTTTTTTATAAAATCAGAGGATGAGCATACCCTACAGGTCACCTTGAAAATGCAGCATTGCATGGAAACATTTTCTTTCGCCATATTTATAAAATTGTTTCGACAATAATAGAATCAATAGGTTTTATATTTGATGTAGGAATTTTGTATATAACATTAACCGTTATTTATTCATTTTTATCGATTCAGTTCTACATATACCTCTACATATAACCACGCACACAATTATAGATAACGTCATGTGTTCGGTTTTGTGATTAAGTAGGTGTGTGTTAACAGCTTGATTCTGGGATTTCGTACCTTTACCATAATATAATCTACCATTGACATATTTTACTATAAAAATCCACTTGGATTGATTTGACTCTGCGGTTTGAATTGTATAGAAATTAAACCGTATTTTTTAAATACCAAGGTTATAATTCATGGATATTATCAATTTCTTAATATAGATTATAATTTTGCACATAGAAGGCTTTATAGTCATCTATCAATCTTATCTATGACGATCACACGAAGCCAACTTTCACAATGAAACACAACATTGCTTATGCAGCACACACCACCGTACAAAAATATGTTTCACACAAGTAACCGCGAGACAATGGTACCTGGGCTGAATCTAAATGAACGATTTATTGAATGGCAGGCAATGTAACAGGTTGCAAGAGCCCGCCTTGCTGAATCCCAACCCAGGTAAATCTACAGTGTGTTCTACACGGTGCGCCCTGCTTGTCGATAACACCTCGTGTGCAGTGATAAACCGGTGTCGTGTTTGTTTTGACACCCATGATTAATTAGTTCAATATGAAGGGAAAAGGACGTTTCCTAAAAGGATCTTTGACGATTAATAATAGCTGTAGATTATATAAACGTATAGCGACTAAATAAGTAAGAGTTTATTGTTAACCCGGCTTGAACATACGTAGGAATATTTCAAACATATTTGGAGATAATTTCTTTGAGGTGCTGACCCAGCAAGTTATTACTTTTAAAACAATGGTGTTTTCACTTTTGTCAATTAATTAATGTTATAGAATAATTGAATGACTTCTAAAATTATTATGTTTTTTTATAAATTTTCGTCGCTTTCAATTTTTGTTCTAAAAATCAGAAATACTACAGTCTCGCCTAACACGTAGACATCAATACAATATTTCAACTATACAATCTTTTCTTAAGGAGTACAAATACGCTTCTGTACAGTTGTTTATGCCCAGTAATAATTAAAAATGTATAATCTCCGCTATTGACAAGACAAACAGGCGTTGTTCTATTTATTCATACAAATCAATAGATACCATATCAGTGACATGCACCAACTGTGCTCAGTTTTATAAGCATAGGCGAATCAAATACTGGTGGGTGCAAACTAATAACTCACCGGTTGTGAATCTTGTTGTCGAGGGGGCTGATTTTGGACGGGAATTGTCTGGAGGTACTTCAGCTACACATACGGAGGTACTGATGTTTATAAGGTTGGACTTTTGTGTATTCTATCAATGTATGAGTGAAAAGTGTCAGTAACATAATCATTAGACTAGACATGTGATAAGTTTGTATTTCCCCATATCAAACACTAGTATATGTTGTGGCACAAACGTCGATATATGCGAACAAACATCTGGCATTGACTGCCTTGCAATTTATCAAGTAAAGACCTATACATGCATTCCTTTCCTGATTATGCCTAAATATATATATTCTTTTTTGTACGTAACATTTGTAAGACGTACCATATAAGTATCAGTTCCTATAATCTTGATGCATGTCTTAATTAACAGCTGTAATCCGTGAGAAGATATGTAAAGGGTGGTCAGGGTAGGGAATATGTCACACAGCCGTCGCGTGTATGTTATAGAGATGTCAAGTTGACTGTATACATGAAGCGTGTAGACAGCCAATTCAGGAAATTGATCAATATACCGCTTGCATAGCTCATTCTTATACAAGAACCACCATCTGACACAGATCGTGATACAGAGCAGTGGAGGTTCAACGTGTTATATAACTGTGAGTCAACCCATCGCGTGCTGCTTAAGTACCACTGATACAGGAGACGCACATTTTCGAAACAATCTTGAATGGACGTTCTTCATACCGGCGTCTTGTACGAGGCATGTAACAAGCGTTCACCGACACAAAATACTAGTCTCCAGTTGACATGCACTTTCTGATAAGTAGTCCTGTCTTATCGTGTCTCATGATAAGGTCGTCTTTAGTCAGTTACTAAATATGAAGAGAAGGGCTAGCGTGGGATTAATCAGAAACCATTCCTTGAGAAGAACTGAAACATTCGTTAAGTCTTATATTAGATATAAGCTATCATGTTAGGATACCGGGGTTTATTAACTTCCTCAGAGTTGTATAGTTCAGAAAAATACAACATCATATATCCTCGTCACAACCTGTTAACCTTCTAGCGCCTCACAGCTCACAGCTTGTATACTCCCCAGGGAGATGAGAATGAAAATCGAGTGCTCACTGATCCATTGACCGGGGTAATAATAGTGTAACGCTATGAGCATCCACTTGGTGAATGGAATCTTGCGCGTTATAAATGCATTAGTATTAGTATTAGTATTAGTATTAGTATTAGTATTAGTATTAAATAGAAAACTGACATATCATCAGATACAATATTGTAATACGGGTAGGTACTTCGGGCTTTCCTCCCAAGCTAAAAACGCCGTCTCCCAACTGAAATACTGTTCAATTCAGCGTTAAACCAAACTCCTCCACACGTAAATATAAAACGTCAACGGCAGAGAATAAGAGTGATACAAGTCTTGAGTATCCGCCGAAACATATTTCCCTGGGCGTAATTGGCAAAACAGCGCTGATATAAATGGATAACTTAAAATCAGTGATGACGCCAGGTGTTCGCGAAAAAATCAATCGTTACCAAGTTACAGTTCATTCGTACAAGTAAGTACCTGAACTGTTTCCAGGAGGAAAAGTGACAATTGGCTGGTTTCAAATATTAAGGGCTTAGAGATTAGAAATGAGGGTGAATGCTGTTGAGAGGGGAGGGTGAAATATCTAGACACGTGTACAACTGCTTCAAAGAAAACGCGAGTCGACAATCAATATTTCTTCTTTAATTGGATAACCTAATCATTCGCCTGTTTCCAAACCAAAACACTCATATTCCAAACTCCACCTGTATGAAAGCAGCTGATGGTCTCTGCCTCATAAGAAGCGATGTAAATATCCAACTAACCCAGAAACACCAGCGACCATCTTGCCATGTGCCTGTAGTTTAAAGTGTTTATTGCAGCTCGGTCTTTGTAGTCGGTCTAAGGTCACAATGTAACAACATCCATTACAGGCTGTTGATACAGGGGAGTTAATGATGCAGCTTGTAAATGTCAATACATTACCGGTATTTATTGTCAAGACTTGGCTCTAGATAGAGATATAAATATATCATATTGCTTGTAGTCATGCTAGCAATATACTGTAACATATGCTGGAAAATCAGCTGATTCTGCAATGTTTGTTTACCTATATGTGTTCTTGGATTCCGGAGAAGAATAGGCCCCTTGTGTCCCAAGTCGTTAGAGGAGAATTGGGGGTACTGATTTGTTGACTATGTATCATTGTGCCCCTACGGTGTGGACCGTTATTCATGCTGACAGCCACTGTTTAAATTGGCCCGGATTATTTACAGGGCGCCGTCATAAAGTGGGGCTATTGTTGCTTGAGACATAACAGAATCATTTCATTCATATTCACGTTGAACAATACTTGCATATATATTGTATCAATACAAGTGCGTATACAAAAGAGTGAGTGGGTGAGTATGGTTTCACGCCGCTTTTAGCAGTATTCCAGCAATATCACTGCGGGGGGGGGGGGGGGGGGGGGGGGGGGGGAACCAGAATTGGGCTTCACACACTGGATCCATGTGGAGAATCGAACCCGGGTCTTCGGCGTGACGAGCGAAAGATTAAACCATTAGGCTACCCCACCGTTCCTGTGTATGCAAAAGAGACACTCTTAAATGGAAGTTATTAAGCCCCATGGGCGCCATGAAAACTTTTAGTACCGCATAGCACTATATTTGGACCAGGCGAACTAACAAAACTGAAGTCCCCATGTGTAAGTACCCACTGTTGATATCTAATATAGTCTACCTCATCAAGTATCACCTACAGATCTACGTCCCCATGTGTAAGTACCCACTGTTGATATCTAATATAGTCTACGTCATCAAGCATCACCTACAGATCTACGTCCCCATGTGTAAGTACCCACTGTTGATATCTAATATACTCTACGTCATCAAGTATCACCTACAGATCTACGTCCCCATGTGTAAGTACCCACTGTTGATATCTAATATACTCTACGTCATCAAGCATCACCTACAGATCTACGTCCCCATGTGTAAGTATCCACTGTTGATATCTAATATACTCTACGTCATCAAGTATCACCTACAGATCTACGTCCCCATGTGTAAGTATCCACTGTTGATATCTAATATACTCTACGTCATCAAGCATCACCTACAGATCTACGTCCCCATGTGTAAGTACCCACTGTTGATATCTAATATAGTCTACGTCGTCAAGTATCACCTACAGATCTACGTCCCCATGTGTAAGTATCCACTGTTGATACTTAATATACTCTACGTCATCAAGCATCACCTACAGATCTACGTCCCCATGTGTAAGTACCCACTGTTGATATCTAATATAGTCTACGTCGTCAAGTATCACCTACAGATCTACGTCCCCATGTGTAAGTACCCACTGTTGATATCCAATATAGTCTACCATAGTTTGGAGATGGTATTCTCTGAACCATTTTATAGCATAGTTATAGCATAGTTTAAACATGAAATTCAATCATACTATTCACAGTGGTGGGACATCTCATGCCCAAAGATGTCAGTCCAATAATAACAATTTTAATATAAACCAAAAATCATACGCATGTGCATAGCAAATTAAGTTTAACAGTATGTCAACAACACAACTTATATCAACAATATAACTTACATGCTGTTTATGAGTAACACAAATTGTGGGTGTTCTTAAAAAACAAAAACTTCTATGTGTCTTTTGTCAACAACACAAATTATATCAACAATATAACATACATGCTGTTTATCAATGATCCAACTTGTGGGTGTTCTTAAAAAAACAACTGCTATATGTCGTTTGTCAACAACACAACTTATCATGTATTTATCAACACCTCGATGTTTTTGACGTTCATACTCTCATCTCTGTGACTTGAATTTCACTGTGCAGAGTTGTGTATCTTGGGAGTGCAAGAAAACTTTGATCATCGGTTCAATTCCCAGACTCACCAGACTCACCTGTTACCTGTGAGTTACACCTAAGTGGTAAACACCTGCACCACTTCCGGCTTTTCTCCAACACCAAGCTGACACACCATGACATACCTAGGATACTGTTCAATGCACCGTTGCACCTAACTCATCCACATGTAAATATGAGACGTCACCACCAGTCTTGCTTATCGACCGAAACATATTTCATTGAGCGTAAAAGGTAAAATAGAGGTAAAAATTATATGAATGGATAACTTTAAATCAGTGATGACACCAAGTTTTTGCGAAAAGGGTGTTAAGCATTTCCTGCCCTATCGGTAGAAAAGATACATTAATACCAACAGGTATTTTGACAATACCTGTTGATATACCTTGATATGTGTATTTAAACACGTTTATATATAAACATTTGAGCGAACATGGCCTCCATGCATAATGCATATAATATATATCTGTTATTCAGCAATCAGAGAACACGGGGCGCTAGTTTGATATATCGATTCAGATACAACTCGTCACAGATGTTCATAACAATATCACAGAAACGGATTGAGGTGTCAGCAAATATGATATATCGTTGTTAATTATTCGCTTACATCATTTATTTTTACCATAGAATTACACATTGAGGATAAACATTTCTGGTGTCCCCGCCGTGATATTGCAGGAATGCTACCAAACGCGGCGTTAAACCATATTCACTCGCTTAAGTTCCTGGTAAGGTGGATTGCAGGGCTGTTGGTGGGTTGATATTGACGTTCTTACTCTCGCCATTTGGAGTGTGTGTAATACTGTATTCTGACATAATCTTAATTCTTACAGAGCTACCACGAGTCAGCGGACGTGATGTTCAACAATATTGTTTAGATAGCCATAAGAAGACAACTTTCAAGAACCGGCACTCGTAAGAATTGCAAAATGGAGAGCACCACAGTAGAGAACACTCAGGAGGACACAAATACTGAAGTCAACAACATGGAAAACAACAAGACACCCAGTGAAAGCTCTAAGACAACTGAAGAGGATGGCCTCCCTTCGCAAGTCAGACGTTCCCAGTCAATGTCCAGTTTCACAGACAGTCTCGAAACCGATGACCAGAGTCTGGAGCAGGTCGATATTGACGACTCCAAACCAAAGAAAAAGACGTCAAAACTTCCGGTAAAAACTAAACCCAAGCTTGAACGTTCCGCAACGGAAAACTGTAACAGCCATGCTGGACATTCCCATGACTGTGGAAGTGAGGTGTGTGGGAAAGGTAAGGGGAGTAAATCCGGGAAACAGCTGAGGAGGGATTGCAACAGTCTTGACTGCAACTCAGTCGTGCATCATGCGCCAACAAAGGAAACAATCACCAGTAGGATGAGGATAGAGAAGAGCCATCTTGAACATGGACTCGAGGCTAACAAGGACGACTACCTAACCCCGACACAGAGAAAGGGGCAGACAATCAGAGATCTTAAGAAACAGGTGATTATTGAATTGAGTTTAAATGTCTAGCCAATAGTGTATTTAGGAGGGGGGTGGTATTGTGTGTGTGTGTGTGTGTGTGTGTGTGTGTGTGTGTGTGTGTGTGTGTGTGTGTGTGTGTGTGTGTGTGTGTGTGTGTGTGTGTGTGTGTGTGTGGTTAATTATGAAGATTCTATTAATGAATACTTCAGTTGTGTCTGTGGGGTTTTCATATATATAATTTATTAGAATTAAGTTAGCATATGAATATATGTCAGTGTGATTTTTTATTAATCATACCAAATTACACGACTATCCATGAACGAGAGAAGAAATACCATTTCATCTCACAACAGGGGTATATATGGCTTTCAAATTCATAATTCATGTGGTAATTCCAAGCTACATCAAACATTACACTTTGCCTCTGCAGTCGTATATTTTAGTTAGATATATTGTTCCAGTGACAATGAACTGTGTTGTTATATTCCAATGCGTTGTTATATTCCATGACATATAGAATAAGAATGAGTGGGCGAGGAGTGTTGTTTAACGCCAAGGCAATATTCCAGCTGTATAGCTGGAGACTGTTTCAAGGAATCAATAGATCAACGTCCCACGCTATCGAGATATGATGTCACATGTCTGTCTTCTGTCCTTCCAAAACCAGCATAGGTTGCGTGAGGCTAGTTCTAAACCGGAATTCCCACGGGGAATGCCTAATATCGTAGGCACAGTTCGATATGTGTATCCTTCTTCACGAAAATCTGTTAAATTAGAGCGAGTGAGTGAGTGAGTATGGTTTTACGCAGCTTGTAGCAATATTCCAGTAATATCACGGCGTGGTACACTAGACATTGGCTTCACACATTGTACCCATGTTTGGAATCAAACCCGGGACTTCGGCTGTAAAATTAGAAACATACATGACTTAAAGGTTAATATATGATTATATTATTGTATATGTTTCTAATTAATGCAAAAGGTTCTATTTTTAACACAATAATCTCGATACCACTGCTTAAAAAGTAAATACATCATATTTCCAGAAGTGATGACCTTGACGGTCATGCTGCAAGGTCATCATTCTGCTTCAGTTCACATTTCCTGACGATGTGGTTATACAATTCTGCAGGTTAAAGAACTGGAGAAGACTCTGGAAGAGAAGAATGGAGAAGTGAACAGTCTGAGACAGAGCATCGGCAAGGAGGCGCAGAATATTCTGGACACGAAGAATGAAGAGGTGAAACAAATCATGGACAATCTAGAAATTATGGCGACCAAATATGACGACCTCACGTTGTCTTATGAAGAATCTGTGAAAGCTGTCAATGCTCTAGAAACCACACTTCAAGGACTTCGAGTAAGTATAGCAAGCGGAAAACATGTTCAAACTTTAAGAATAAAACGCATATAGAGGTAAATATAAACGACAAAGCCCTTTTCATAAAAAGTAGAAATCTCTGTTTATGAATCACTATCAAATAGTGATGACGCCAGGAGTTCGCGAGAAGGTGAGCGTATTGTGCCCCACTTGTGGCACCCGTCACAAACACATGCAAAGGCAAATCAACTCCTCATCTGAAAAAAACCCGGGAATATATGGTACAAGCCAAAACAGGGAACTGCATCTGATGGCTTGTTTGCTACTGATGCTTCAAACCCGGAAACGCCATCCACCTGTCTACCATGAAACCATTTGAAAGATCCACTGAGGTCTTGAATTTTGTGTCCTTGATCAAACAACTTCGAGAAAGAGTTGTATGACTCTCTCGCCATAAGAACAAACATAAGTAAAGACATAAGGCATATGTACAAGCAGAATGTGTTTGAAAATGTAGAGGAAATATACTTTTCTGAATCTGTAACTTTTAAAGGATAGAGAATTGTACAAACAGTTAGGTTCAAGACAAAGCGAGTTTGTAACACATACGAAGCAGGGGTGTAATAATTACAGCACAACAGTATTATTGTAGCAATGCAAACATATTTTGACGTCATACCACGTATCATTATTGACGTCATCACATCGCATTATTATTGACGTCAGGCTGACTTGTTACCTACTTTAAATGGGGGGAAATATACACACTAGTTTGATGGCGGTTATAAATGAAACAAACATTAAAAGGTGTTTCCATTTGATACAGGTATCATGGTTGTGTTTTGAACCTTAAGTTTGCAGTCTTTCGGCGAAAGGTTACGTTTTGCAAACGTTTGTAAATGTTTGGTCAAATCCAATTTTCAAGTGTATATATTCTTTTGCCCGGAAGTTTAGAAAACACATCGTCTTCACTTCGGCTACTTTTACAGTGGGTATTTCGCCCCAAGAGTAACTGAGCTCATGTCAGAATTACGCATGTATTTCCCTCTCTCTCGCTATGCAAATCGTTATACGTGACTCAGATGATTTGGAATTTGCTACAAGACAATAGTCTTACAAGTTGCATTATAGCGACATAGCTGTCTAAGATGTGATTATTGTGTACAATCAATGTAGCAATGAGTGGAAGTATTGTGACGACCACGGAGAAATCAATGTATAATGTGAAACACACTGTCAAGGCCACGGTACGTCTCTGTGTAGATGCTGTTAAAGGATTTAATGGTTGTAACGTGTGTCGTCTCTTCGATTTTTACAAAGTTATAAAGGAGATGCAGTTGTCAACATAAAGGCTTTGGACGTAACTCAATGTTAACCAGTGCTGTTCAAAGTAACCAGGACATGCTTACTTGCTTTGCTTTCGGGGACACGTGTGGCCCACTCGTCCAAGGCGCCGCGATTCGCTGTGCAGAGTTGCGTCCCTTGGACACGCCAGAAACCTATGTTTCTAGGTTTGTCAGTACCATACCCGTGCTCGTGGGTTTCACCGAAGTGGTAAACGTCTGAGACCTGCATCACTTCGGTCTTTCCTTCCACATTAAGCTGACACGCCACGATATAACTGGAATACTGTTAAAAGCGGCGTAGAACCCATTTCACTCACTCACTCACTCACTAACTCACTCACTAACTACTTCTGTATTTTACTGTAATAGCGACGTTTCGGTATTGATCCTTGTACCGTTGTCAAGCAAGACTGAAAAAATTAACATGGTACAGAATACATATAATAGGTTGAGGATTATCAGTTACAACAATTGCATACATGAGAGAGATTAACTAGAGTGGATTTAATAGTAACAACAGAAGGATGATATAATAGTGAGTGAGTGAGTGAGTATGGTTTTACGCCGCTTTTAGCAACATTCCAGCAATATCACGGCGGTGGACACCAGAAATGGGCTTCTCACATTGTACTCATGTCGGGAATCGAACCAGGGTCTTCGGCGTGACGAGCGAACACTTTAACCACTAGGCTACCCGACCGCCTCGATGATATAATAACAGCATGGTCGAGTGAGTGTGTGAGTATGTTTTTACGCCGCTTTCAGCAATGGGGCTCACACATAGTACCCATGAGGGGAAATCGCACCCGGGCCTTCGACGGGAAGAGCGATCGTTTAAACCACCGGGCTATCTACACAACAACCTCCAACATGGTGGAAGAGAGTACGTCATGAGAAGACCGAATAAAAGAGATTACGTATACATAGGTGGGATGGGTATTGCTAAATCATTTGTTTGTTTGTTGTTTTACGCCGCACTCAGCAATATTCCAACTATATGCGGCGGTCTGTAAATAAACGAGTCTGGGCCAGACAATCCTGTGATTGATATCATGAGCATCGCTCCACGCAAATGTGATACGATAACATGCATCAACCAAGTCAGCGAGCCTGACCAGCCGATCCCGTTAGTCGCCTCTCACGACAAGCATAGTCGCCTTTTGCAGCAAGCATGGGTTGCTGAAGACCTATTCTACCCGGATCGTCACGGGTCTGAGTTCATAGTAGGCGGATGGGATGAAAATAAACTTGATCTCTGTTGATTTAATGGCTTTTGGGCTGCTTATGTTAGTTTTCTTTCAGGGAAGTCATTGTGGTTGTTGGAGACGATTAGGCTGATTTACTGTCTCGTTTGATGGTTGAAGTGTTGTGCTCTTTGATTCAGTATCTCCTGTTAGAGACGGTATTGTTCAGTAAATATGATTTAAGGAGACAAGACGGGTGCTGAACATTTTTTTTGTACAGTCCTTTTTTTCTTTATTATTTCAAATTATCCCTTTCAAAGCACCCCAGACACACCCCATCCCTGAACATCAAATGGTCTCCAAGGGAGGCAGGCAGGTCGCACATGTAGGATGTTTATCACACTTCACAGTGAATGACTGTGCCATTGACCACTAGGTTATCCGCTTCTCAGACGTCCTTTGAACTTACGAAAACCAAAGAAGGCTCTATTAATCGATCACAATTCTCCAGGTTTTTTAAAAAAAAAACAGTTATGCCGTGTGTATTTAAAGCGATGGAAATTCCTCAGTCATGTTAATAATTTGCCCTGTGTATTTTGAAGGAGTCCACAGAATCAAAGGAATTGCACCACAAGAAAATGTACCTGGAAATGTACGAGAAAGGCAGGATGTCAGCCAAATTCGAGAGGGAGGATGAGGTAAGAGTCGCCCTGTGAATGTGTTAATCTATATCACTTATTACCAGCATCTCAACACAGATATACACATATAAAGACGTATGCTCGGGCAAATACTCGAAACATTGGTGTTATCAACGATTATGTTGACTTCCAACGTCGATATAGCCTGCGTGTGTTGTCAAGCACTTGATTTATGAACACATACAGTAACCAGCCCTTCCCGTGAGGATTCAGGGATAAACCGACCGCCTCCGTGGTCTAGTGGTAGAGCGTCCGCCCGGGGAGCGGAAGGTCCGGGGTTCGATCCCGGGGCGCGTCAAACCAAAAGACGTTGAAAGATGGTACTTGTTGTTACCCTGTCTAGCGTTCGGCATTAAGGAGCTAAAACAAGGACTGGTCGGCTCGGAGTCAGTATACTGTGTCTGAGTGGGGTATTCATGTTAAACTGCGGCATGGTATCTCAGTGAGCTAGCACTATAAATCGGCATCAGTCCGGACTAGTACAAGCAGCCACACAAACACACACACGTACATGCACGTCGCTATATAAGTGCAATAATCTTGGACGTGACGTTAAACCCCATTTCACCTCACCTCAGGGATAAACCAGGTCCCCAGTGTCCCATGATAGTTCTTGGAGCCTTCGGCTGGTTTCCGGATTTGACCTCGGTTATTACGTCAGGGCCGAACAATGACGATCGGTTGTTACAGTATGCGACCTGGCTTATTGCGACAGGGCCGAATAATAAGGATCGGTTGGCTACAGTATGTGACCTTTCTATATGCGTGTCGTTCCCCAATGACATCAATCGCTGTTCATTCTCTCAGCCACTTGTTTGGCTGGCTCTGACTTTAAACTGTCTTGCGCAGGCCGCTGTGCAGTGTATGAGAACAGTCAAATATTCCTACCCACACAACCAAATACAAAATTACTAACACATTTGATCTTTTACCCTGATTCAGTTGGAGATGTTGGTGAAGTCAGGGAAGGAGAAGGTGACGATGACGGAGATGATGAAGAAGCTGTCTGAATCTCAGGCGGAGCTGGCCAAGTGGCAGAGTCTGAGACGCGAGGAGATGTATGAGGTTGCTGAGAAGCCTGAGACAGAGGCTGAGACGACTCTCAGGTTTCTCAAAGATTCCTTCTTCCACTTCCTGAGCACAGACAAGGATTCGGACGACCATCTCAGAGCAATGATCCAAATCTTTAACTTCAGTGATGTTCAGAAGAAGAAGATCACTAAAGGCTTGGCTGAGAAAAGAAAATCTAAATCGAAAACGTGATTTCTGGGAGTTGTACTTCTTCCAAATGGCTTGTACTATATAGGCCTTGAGACTTATTTTGCAGTTGTGAGTAGGGAAGTTCCTTTCAGTTCCATGAAGAGCATCATCCATCATTTTCGAGGTGTACTTCATTATGAAGTGTCTGTGTTTATCTGCCGATACCCTTTCATCAATAGCATTCCATGTTTTGTGTCTGTGACCTTTTCTGATTGTACTATTCCATTTTTAAGATAGATTTGGAACTTTTACGTATCTCGAGATCATTTCCCACCATTTAAGTATCTGCTAGGAAACAATTATAAGTCATTCTAGCTTCAGCTTATGACACGGTGGGTTTTCAAATGGTTAGCTTAGTAA
Source organism: Haliotis cracherodii (assembly GCF_022045235.1). Classification (NCBI taxonomy): domain Eukaryota; kingdom Metazoa; phylum Mollusca; class Gastropoda; order Lepetellida; family Haliotidae; genus Haliotis; species Haliotis cracherodii. The sequence goes on from NW_027266264.1 coordinate 14,326,540, forward strand.
ATTCATTGTAAATACATACTTCATGTAATCTGTATATAGTGCTACCTTGTTAATCCGGACGTCGCGTTACACATAAGATGTTCCAGGATCACGACAAATGGAATATGGAATTTGCTTAGTCTGTCAACGTCCGGGAGATGAACATTCGGCATAAACTGAAACGTCCGGCACACCGAGGGTTTTCCGTTTTTACTAAGGTTGCATGTCTGAAGTTTCCATCACACACTTAGGTAAGAATACAGGTGGTTTGTGAAAGACAACAATTCCTGGTATGGTGTTCCTCAAGTCGTGTGTAAAATAAGCAACGCGCTTGTTGTCAGTTTAAGATTCTGTCAAAACGTAGACAGACATTTTCTTTTCCTGGAGAAAAATTCAAGTTGAATTGGATGTTAGATACGATGCAAAATGTCCGTGCAGGGATATAAGTCTATATAGGCATACTACCGTGCTTCTAAAGACCCGGTGTCGCGATGTGGTGGCAGTGTCTGTTGAAGGACCACGGTCTGTGTATAATGTTCGAACAATTTAATTACCCGGCGTTTGCGAGAACCAGTCCTTTATTTCTTTACCGAAGTAAGGGAGTATTCATTGTGTGGTTTGTACATGGGGGATCATTGATACTGTTTTACTTGACCTGTTCATCCCTGGGGGGTAAGTAGTTTGGCTTTGACCAATCCTTTAATTTGATACATCTGGCTTAGCTGCGGTATCTGTCTGTACTGCTCCCTATAACCGATTTTAATATTGGCGTATTGACTCGCTACACAGTGTAGCGACAAGTTGAAACCGTTTGTAGGGAGCAGCAGCACGGCAAACTCAGTTACATCTTGCTACCTTCCGTTGTATTCGAAGCTGTATGGTACCATGTTGTCTGTTGTCACCATCTTGTCTGCGTGCATGTTCGTGAGGACTTACCACCGAGGTTGTCGTCTTGGCCATGTATCTGTTACTTGAAACGTCAGAGCAAATAACACTGTAATATATGCAATTTGTCATATACATGTCCTGTGAATAAACACTCAGTAATCGGCAGTGTATATTGTTGTTAGTGGGGCGTTATTTTAATAATTACGTTTATCCGCACTTGTCCACCACAAATATTACAAATAATTAAGAGAACAGACTTTTTTTTATATTTCTCAATGAGATTTTTGTTTGCAGAATTTCAGAAAAAAAATCAAAGTAAATCTATGTACAATGGGAACTAACCCTTTGACTTATCTATATATTTTTTCAAACTTTTCAGACCTCATTTTGAAACAAGTTATTTAAATTTAATTATGATTTATGGAAGAAAATCCACAAACTAAAGTTATTAGAAATAATACGGCCAAAGGATTCTACCAATCTCATCCAAGGAGATATCAAGTTCATTTGAAGAAATGACCTTAATGGTCGTTCCATGTCGGTAATTCCGGCAATATACTCTCAAACTTCCGTTTGGTGTATTTCAGTGTGCTGAACTGTGCAGTCCAGTCCAGTGGTGTGTCTGGCCCCTTCGGTGATGTGTCTCACCTGTTCAGTGATGTGCCTCATCTGTTCATTGGTGTGTCTCACCTGTTCAGTGGTGTGTCTGGCCTGTTCAGTGGTGTGTCTCACCTGTTCAGTGATGTGCCTCATCTGTTCATTGGTGTGTCTCACCTGTTCAGTGGCGAGTCTGACATGTTCAGTTGTGTGTCTGACCTGTTCAGTTATGTGTCTGGCCTGTTCAATAGTGTGTGTGTGACCTGTTCAGTGGTGTGTCTGGCCTGTTCAGTGGGGTGTGTGACCTGTTCAGTTGTGTGTCTGGCCTGTTCAGTTGTTTGTCTGGCGTGTTCAGTGGTATGTGTGACCTGTTCACTGTCAACGTTTACACATACGATCATACCTTGTTCAACCATGAAAAATATTAATGAAATATTCAAGCGACATCTGTTCCCCTCAAAAGTATAAATATTAATAACACTTGCTTACGGTGAATATACACATAAATATATTCCATTATCCCATTTCTTTTGTAAAGCATAGATGAGATATATAGTGACACCTGGTAAGTCCGGATTCCGCAATTCCGGTTTCTGGTTGCTTTGGCAAAGTCAATTTCAGGGACCATTCCACGTACCTATAACCTGTTAAGCCGGAACACACATCATTTACTGAAAACACTGCACGTGGAGTATTTCAATACCATAGTGAATATGCAACTTACACAATTACATAAAAAAGGTATATGCACATTTTCACCCTTGCCTTATCTAATTTTTTTTAATAACATCTTCTCTAGAAAATAACTTTAAAGGAAGGAAGAGCATTTCTTACCCTTTTTGGTTTATCAGCTGGACTAACTGATATATTGTAAAATTGCTAAGTTGCGGTGTCCACGGAACATACCAACCCTTCTTTTCTCCTTTGGTATATACACTTTACAATAACTTATAATGTGAAGGCTGTCGCTTAATGCAATAGAAAATATACGCTCATAAGTTAAATTATCAGTGAATATAAGATAGCTATTTCACGATAAAACATTGTTCTATCATGGCGTCATTTCTGGAAATTCAAACATGCTCTCACAACTTGATGACGTCGTAAATTGGACGACCTTATTTTTTAGAGGGACGTGTCTCGTGAGATTTCCCCATAGATGTAGCTAGGCAATGCAGATGCGCGCAATGACCGAATGATTGCATTCATATGGGGGAGATATGTGACAATCTGTTTTGGGAGAAAGGGTACATAGAACGGACGTGAAAATTGTGCGAATATCGGGGAAATACCACACGTGACCCCCATGGTCATAAAATGGACTTGTCCGACATTGCCGAGGTCGGATTGTATTCAGGGAGCCATCATTTATTTATTTGAATACGTGTAAATATTTTTTTGAATCGTGTACATTCTGTTAACATTGTTTAACAGGTTGGGCAAGATGCTGATATCATATAAGAAATAAACGACTCGTGGTCGTTGTACATCGTACAATAAAAGACTGCAGGGAGAGTAAACCACTCGGGGTTGTGCCCCTCATGGTTTATTCTCCTTGAAGTGTTTGATTGTACGATAAACAATTCCCACTCGTCGTTTATTTCAACATTACCACATGTGGACATAATGTAACTTACGCAAATCTAGTACGTGTAGTGTACAAAACTCCCTGAACATGGGGCACACTTTTGGTGCAAATATCACAGGTAGATAAATGCATAGCTAAGTTTGGCCAGAACAGCTTTAATGAGCCTTTCTATACACTTTTGGGGATATCACTGTCACACGTGTTTTGCCCAGTATTAAAAAGGTGCAGATGTATGATGCCGGACCGGCGCCTGAATGACCGAGCGATTGAATGAGAGGGCGAATGAGTGAGTGAGTGAGTGAGCGAGTGAATGAGAGGGCGAGTGAGTGAGTGAGTGAGTGAGTGAGCGAGGTTACACTATCATTTCAGTAATATTGCATCCAATATATATCAAACGTTAACGATAGAGAATATCTAGTGTCAATTATCTGACGAAACAGATTCTACTGGCCAAAATAACGGTAAAAATTATATGAATGGATCACCGAAAATCAGTGATGACACCAGGTGATCTTCATAGACCTCAGAAAACGCAAAAGGAATCATATGATAATCAGCAACCCTTGTACTTTACCAGCATATCTTAACTAACATCTGAATAGCTATTTCGTAGCTGATTACCCCAGAAATCACCACTTTTAAGTATCGTCAACTGAGCTGTGTGCAGAGCGTCATGACACAATACACAAATCTATACTGCAACCACGTTGACTAAATGACTACACGTGTTGTGAAGACTCGAACGTGGTTCCGCTCTGGCATGCTATGTCAACTAGGCTACCCTTACCACTACATGGGAAATTTACATTCTCACAACAACGGTGTAATACTAATTCATAACATTTATAATTGACTGTAGTAAAATTATTTGTACAATCATTTGAGAATAAATTACAAGACACATAGAATGTACTGAATTAATTAATTTTGTAAGTTTCCAATCTTTTGTAGGAGACTTTCAACGTTGCTTTCTTGGTGACGGAAAACCAGAGGTCCTTGGATGTTGGTTGATAAATAATATACCCTTGATTCTAACGTGCAATAAAATGTGTTTACTGATCTTTGAGCCATCAAGGAATCAGTTGAGTATTACATCGTCACATCATTTACTGATGCCAGGAACAAGAATATTATATTTCAATAGAAGACGAATATCCGGGAGGGTATTTCGATAAGGGCGCTCCTAAGCATAGCAGTCAAGGTGTGATGTTTTAATTCACGCTGATGAATAATGCACATCTATTGTTCACTGTCCCAAAAAACTGAAGATGAGGTCATCACCCGTGGATAATATAAGTAATAAACTAAAATCTGAACATAAAATTCAAAATTTAAAAGACAATTTTAAGATACGTGTCTTATGAGTGTTCATTTTATTGAAAAATATTTCACATACATATTCATACATTTGTGGAAATTTGATGTTATGTGCCATTTGTTATTATGCTGAAATAATTCGTATTGACACCTGATTCATACCCATGCCACACACACGTCATGTACTGACACAATCAATCATCACTAGTGACTTGCATGTTTCAATAAATATGCGTCATCAAAAGCGTAATATTCGCTGAAAAAGCCAAATACCCTGCACAACACATTTTTGAAATAATTACGTTTTATATATTAACATATCTACTAACTAATGGCTATAGAATACATAATGTATGCATTAACGTGTACGAATAAAATACAAAGAACACAATCCAGAGATAAATATTGTTCACTATATGGTAACAATCATATGTACTGTAAAACATCTACTCGAGTTTTCTTTCATTCAGTTATAGAGAGTTCAGTGCATTGTCCATGTTGACCGGAATAATAGCTGTGATTGCATTTAGCATATAGCAATGCATTATTATGCGTTCATATGCAAATAGATACTCATTCCCGATTGTCCAGTGTATCCGTTTATTATTTATCATAACTTTATTCATAATTATTAAATTATAAAATTATTGATATAATATAACTGAATAATCAAGGATTCGTCACAATAGAAAGGGGATTTAAACATTGGATCAAATTTCAATTGTTTGTACATGATTTGTACATGATAATTTCATGATTAGTTCATGATCAGTTCATGCAGGTATAGTCTGTGTTCTATTCGGTACAGATACATCTATTGGGCGCATGCGTAACTCAAATGCACAAACCTATCGGTCAACAATGGCTTTTTTCGTGTGTCGTGGTAAAGTTACCATTTTATGATTAACTTGACCAACTCTCTTTCACAAATTAAACGTTTTCTTTAGGCGAGGCTTCCAATATGTGGTTCTTATCAACAGGTGTATAAAAATCTTACGTCTTGATTAAAATACTATTTCAGTAAACTTCATACAATCGGCGCAGGGGTCGGTTAGGTTTACACCTTAGGTTAAGTATATGAACAAATGCCTGTATAAAAGGCGAGTACAAATAAAGGTTTCAAAATTCTGTATAAAACACTACTTTTACTATTTACGTCATTAGAAAGTGTACGGTGCGTGTTTTGGCGGGTGGTATTTTGAAGTGGACAATTTCCGACAGACTTCGCATAAGTATAGACATGTTTGTTACCCAGCTTAGGATACGGTAAGTATCAGCCAGGAAACATATGACACGGGAGAAGGAATGAACAGACCGCCAGCAGTCAGTACATACAAAGGAAAAGCAAGGATGAGGCCGTGATTTGCACTATCCTTACAACATATATGTGTATCTACATACATCAGTTTCATACATAGGGGGCGGTCGGGTGGCCTAGTGGTTAAAGCTTTCGCTCGTCAAGATGAAGACACGGGTTCGATTCCCGACATTGGTACAATGTGTTAAGTCTATTTCTGGTGTCCCCCGCCGTTATATTGCTGGAATATTGCTAAAAGGGGCGTAAAGTCATACTCACTCACTCATACATACAGAAATAAAGCCTCTGTACATATGAATATATAATAGAACTAATGCCGTTCAAGTAATGGATCGATCGGTCAATAAAATCCTTTGAATGAAACAGATCTAAAAATAAATTTTGTAACAATAGAAAAGCAATATATCGGGGATCATATACACACGAACAAAATATATGATAAACAACACTACAACAATGATGACTTACATTCAGTGCTGAATAACTGTTGCCTTACGGGAGTCCTTATAACGGGAATATAGCTGGGGGCTACCTGCTCCTATTTAAAATATATGACATTAAGCACCATTATTCTGGCCTTTTAAATGGGATATTCAACTCAGCAGTAGGGAGCCGGTGTGCTAAAATAGCATAGAACATAAAAATAAAATTCATTACACTGGGAGATTCATTACACTTCGACGCTCCCTGTACGTGCATTGGAGATTCCAGATGACATCCTTCTACTTCAGAAGATCGTATGTACCTTGTGGATAAGTTATAAGGTGATTTGTGTTTAACGCCTCCTTGGAAAATATTTATGTGGAAGGAAACGTTAACTGGAGCACGGGTACGTTGCTGACAGACAAAGGGTCATAATAAGAGAGTACTATTAACAGCAGATCCTTGACAGACTAATGCCTTAAACATTATCTCATCCAAATACTTTTTGATGAATGGTAGACTTAAAACAGAAGTCAGATCGTAAGTTGTCTTTGAATACGATTTGAAATGCCGAAGCAGAGCTAATTCCTCCGTAGCTCTGATGAAAGACTGGACAGGAAATGGTATTGAGCATGTTTTTGTCACAAAATATTCACTCTTAACATTCGGACTTAAACGGGTCCGAGCAATTCATACGTTAGTGGATGTGAACGCGGAGACGATGAGCTACCTCGGCCATGTTCTCCCTGATCAGATCGAGATCTTGCTTGTTGGTGCATCTGCGTTCCAGAGTATTTTCCCAAGTCTGTTTCCTTCTGCGGCGCCTGGGACACGACAGTCTCGTACTCTGGGGGGCTTTCTTGTGGTATTGTATCTGTAACTGCATACGGGGGTGGAGCCGGGAGGTTGCTGGGAACGTCTGAAAAAACGTCGTCATACATGTGTTCATTCCCCCTGGGTGGCGCATGGAATTGTGGGCTCAGTGGTTGTGCGTGCTCAATACCAGGGTAAGATGGCGGAAGGTCATCCAGCGAACTGGAGTACGCTGGGTTAGTGAGACCGGGATAAGGTGGTGGGTCCGAGGCTGTCGGGTTGGTAGCACCTACAAATATAGGCGACACAACGTAGACGGTGCTGTTGCTGCGGCTGTACGCAGGGGGGTCCGTGTGTGATGGCGGAGCTGACTGTCGTGACTGTGGTGGCTTACGTCTCAATTTGCCCAGGAAGCAGAAAAAGCATGTGATTGTAACGATCAGAAGGAAGACTCCTGCTGTAGTCGCACCTATTAGTAGACCATCTGATTTTTTCTTTTCGGCTGAAAGAGAAAATGAACATATACTAGTACTGATTGGTTATCATAACGACAGTTTGGGGCGTAAAGACACTAAATAACTGAACCCTTAAAACATCGAATTTGTAAAACATAGAACGAATTTAAATGTATGCCAAAGCATTAACATAATGCGCAGTGATCGAGCGGTGGTGACTGGATAGATTGATGGTCAATAATGTCACAGGCAGCCTAGCTTGAGTAACACGTCATCCTGTCACAGACAAATGAATGAGTGAATTTGTTTTGTGCCAGTCAGCAATATGGACATACAGAGTATTGACTCAAGCCATGGGAGATTTATGACAAAGGTGACTTTTTCATGACCCAAACACTTTAAGGTCGCCACCGAGCGGCCATTTCATAAACGGCTTGGGTGTAAGCGTTGTGTAACAAAATACAGAGTGGTACAATGTTCACTTGTGTAAATTATTTGTTTTGCGCTTAATGTTTGATTGTTTGTTATTTAACGCCGCACTCAGCAATATTCCAGCTATATGACGGCGGTCTTCAATAATCGACTCTGGACCAGACAATCCTATGATTGACATCATGAGCACCGATCCACGCAATTTGAATATTATGGCATGCATCAACCAAGTCAGCGAGTCTGACCACCCGATCCCGTTAGTCGCCTCTGACGACAAGCATAGTCGACTTATACGTCAAGAATGGGTTACTGAAGACCCATTCTACCCCGGATCTTCACTGGTCATTACGCGTAATGAAAATGGTATACTGCTTCAGTGTGCTGAAAGGGAATTCCATTGTGACACATTTTGGCTTCTCGATATTTCAGGACTTGCAGGCTTTAAGTAGGAATCGATGACTATCTGTAACAACGTGTCTTGTATTGTGAGACACCAGGAGTACATACCGTCTGGCTCCTCGACGTCCGGTTTGACTCTGTATCTGAGGGTGAAGCCGCTACCCTGGTTCAAGTCATCGCTGACGAACAACAGGAAGAGGTAGCGACCACTGCTGTAGAACGTGGGGGTCTGCTTGCCACAGAATACCCCCGTCTCGGGACTCAGGGTGCTGTAACCTAGAAACCAAGTGGATACAACTGTATGTGAATGTACCAAATTAACAAGTACAAGTGTAATGGCAATCTGCTTCCGATTATACATGTAAATAAGCAAAACTTTAAAATAAAACAAAAATGAAAACATGAGCTCTCATCAAACATGTACTGCCATCAACATGTATTCCATCAAACATGTATTCCATCAAACATGTATTCCATCAAACATGTATTCCATTAAACATGTATTCCATCAAACATGTACTGCCACCAGACATGTACTGCCATTAAACATCTACTCCTATCAAACATGTACTCCATCAAACATGTACTGCCACCAAACTTGTACTGCCACCAAACATGTACTCCATCAAACATGTATTCCATTAAACATGTATTCCATCAAACATGTACTGCCATCAAACATGTACTGCCATCAGACATGTACTGCCATCAAACATGTATTCCATTAAACATGTACTGCCATCAGACATGTATTCCATCAAACATGTACTGCCATCAAACATGTATTCCATCAAACATGTACTCCATCAAACATGTACTGCCATCAGATATGTACTCCATCAAACATGTACTCCATCAAACATGTACTGCCATCAAACATGTACTGCCATCAGACATGTACTGCCATCAAACATGTACTCAATCAAACATGTACTCCATCAAACATGTACTGCCAACAAACATGTATTCCATCAAACATGTACTCCATCAAACATGTACTGCCATCAGACATGTACTGCCATCAAACATGTACTCCATCAAACATGTACTGCCATCAAACATGTACTGCCATCAGACATGTACGGCCATCAAACATGTACTCCATCAAACATGTATTCCATCAAACATGTACTCCATCAAACATGTACTGCCATCAAACATGTACTCCATCAAACATGTACTGCCATCAAACATGTACTGCCATCAAACATGTACTCCATCAAACATGTACTGCCATCAAACATGTACTCCATCAAACATGTATTCCATCAAACATGCACTGACATCAAACATGTATTCCATCAAACATGTACTGCCAACAAACATGTATTCCATCAAACATGTACTGCCAACAAACATGTATTCCATCAAACATGTACTGACATCAAACATGTATTCCATCAAACTTGTACTCCATCAAACATGTACTGCCATCAAACATGTACTGCCATCAAACATGTACTCCATCAAACATGTATTCCATCAAACATGTACTCCATCAAACATGTACTGCCATCAAACATGTACTCCATTAAACATGTATTCCATCAAACATGTACTGCCATCAAACATGTACTGCCATCAAATATGTATTCCATCAAACATGTACTGCCATCAAACATGTACTGCCATCAAACATGTACTCCATTAAACATGTACTGCCATCAAACATGTACTGTCATCAAACATGTACTGCCATCAAACATGTACTGCATCAAACATGTACTCCATTAAACATGTACTGCCATCAAACATGTACTGCCAACAAACATGTACTGCCATCAAACATGTACTCCATCAAACATGTACTGCCAACAAACATGTATTCCATCAAACATGTACGGCCATCAAACATGTACTCCATCAAACATGTGTTCCATGAAACATGTATTCCATCAAACATGTACTGCCATCAAACATGTACTGCCATCAAACATGTACTGCCATCAAACATGTATTCCATCAAACATGTACGGCCATCAAACATGTACTCTGTCAAACATGTGTTCCATGAAACATGTATTCCATCAAACATGTACTGCCATCAAACATGTACTCCATCAAACATGTACTGCCATCAAACATGTACTCCCATCAAACATGCACTGCCATCATACTAGTACTGCCATCATACATGTATTCCATCAAACATGTATTCCATCAAACATGTACTGCCATCATACATGTATTCCATCAAACATGTACTGCCATCAAACATGTACTGCCATCAAACATGTACTCCATCAAACATGTTCTGCCATCAAACTTGTACTGCCATCAAACTTGTACACCATCAAACATGCACTGACATCAAACTTGTACTGCCATCAAACATGTACTGCCATCAAACTTGTTCTGTCATCAAACTTGTTCTGCCATCAAACTTGTACTGCCATCAAACATGTACTGCCATCAAACATGTATTCCATCAAACATGTATTCCATCAAACATGTACTCCATCAAACATGTACTGCCATCAAACATGTATTCCATTAAACATGTACTCCATTAAACATGTACTCCATCAAACATGTACTCCATCAAACATATACTGCTATCAAACATGTACAGTTAAACACACAACTGATAAGATTCACCTTGTATAGGTTTACAATTTAATTTATTAACCTCTTAAAGACTTCACAGGTAATAATTTCAGATGCATATGCATCGTTATATTCGTATTGCAACGATTTCTAATTGGTGTTGAGAGTTGGAAAGACAAAGCTGTGGGCAGAGTTACCTCCTCGAATATCCTCATGTGAAGACATATCAAGGAATGTGTAAACATAACGGAAATCCGTTAATGCTAGACATGTATTAACATATTTAGAAGAGGGAAGTAGGGCATACCATCAAAAACCCGGACTGCGTCGTATTTGCAGCTGTAAGACTCTTCCAGGTCGGATACCGTCACTTCCACAACGATGGTGGAGTTGGGGTTGTCGGTCCACAGTTTCCACGCACAGTGGGCATGTCTGGAAGCAACATTTACAAAACAGGATTGTCACGAGTGCAGTCTACGGTATTACACTTTGTTTCGATATAAAAGCGAGCTCAGGTTTTTGCCAGGTAACCAGCTGATATATATAATTGAATCCGTGGAGTGATTTAAAATGTGACTAAACAACCCCAAGGCTTATGTCTGCCTTGTGATCATGCAACTACAGTCTCTCGTTACTTCCGGGTACCCCCGTGGCGACGTAATAGGGTCGAGGGGTAACACATTATACGACTTTGACGAAACCCAGAAACACCGTTATGGTGCGAACAGATGAAGAATCATAATCGTCCCAAGGTGGGATTCGAACCCAACATTAACGGAAACTTGTACTAATAGATCACAACCTATAAATCAAATTTTATTTTATGTCTTCAAATACAATTTTTATATAGCAATACAATCTTGAAAGCCAGGAGTAAAGACAACTTAAAACTAATAGATTCATTAGTACTTCATCATTTTGAGTACATTATAAGTACATTAACAAGTACATTATATATGGTACAAATGTGTTACTGGTAAACGCGTTTAGAAATAAGCAAGGATGAGGCCGTGATTTGCACTATCCTTACAAAATATATGTGTATCTACATACATCGGTTTCATACATAGGGGGCGGTCGGGTGGCCTAGTGGTTAAAGCGTTCGCTCGTCACAATGAAGACACGGGTTCGATTCCAGACATGGGTACAATGTGTTAAGTCTATTTCTGGTGTACCCCGTCGTGATATTGTTGGAATATTGCTAAAAGGGGTGTAAAACCATCCTCACTCATTCATACATACGGGGAAAAAGCCTCTGTAGAATATATAATACAATTAATTCCTTAAAAGTGTGGGTAATTCTATGCTCACGTTGATATAATGGCATTGATGTTATGGACTAGTGAATTACATCAACGTCGACCGCGGCTGTCGAGGTGACCTACCTTGGATACTCTCCCCTCACTGGATACTTCAGATACTGCCAGTAGGCCTGTGTGCGCAATGACTCCATCTCACCAGGAAGACAGGCGCGCTGAGCTGGAATAGATACATATAGGCTTACATCAGAGCTTAGCTGACCGCGGTGGGGACACAGTTAACCAATCAATTAGTTCCTTTACCGATTTAATAAATGTTTTAGAAATGGTGTATTTGACAGTATCTCATAAAAACATTCGGTCTTGTGATGAATATAATATTTCTATACTTTTTCATCAGTATTGTCTTTATCGTGTTAAAAAACAGATAAAATGAAAGTCAAAGTTAAATAGGGATCGGTAGACAACTGTTCCTGATCATAATACATTCGTTTATCTTAGAAGGAGAAGCAGCTAAAAAGAAAGATAGGTCGCAGATATAATGGATATTTATGTTCGGTATGCCTACATTGGTGTCCTATCCCTTCATTATAATTAAGAATGCTATGCGTCGCGGTACTAAAAACTTTGATGCCATCTTTCGGTAATACAGCGTTTCGCCCCAAATATACACATAAGATGCTAAATAGTTTTAATAATACCATAGGCATCCATTGAGGCACGCAGTCATGCCAAATACAGTAAACTACGGTTATAACGAACTTAAATGGACTGCTAATTTTAGTTCGTTATAACCGTAGTTCGTTATAAGCATATATACAGCATAACTACAGCAAATAGTCGGGACAAAAAAGTAAGTTCGTTATAAGCGTGTTCGTTATAACCGTAGTTTACTGTACTACAAAAGAATTCTTTTATGAAACATGTTATGAGATATGTATCTCCTCCATGGGACTATACCAATAACTTAGGGTCCTCGTATCATCATCCGCTATAGCATATTTAGAATTCAGAAAGCACATTGCCTGAAGAACTTATGCACTATGTATTGTGAAGCTAGGACTTGTAAAGTACAGTAAATTCCCGTTAATCCGACATTGTTGGTTGCATGTGATTATGACGGATTAACGAGTATGTCGAACTTAACTAGTATCAACGTGCGTGATCGAAAATCGGACAACTACGCGATAGATAACGATACAAACACGTAATAAAAAAATATATATGAAATATTCATATTGTTATGTTACATTGTTAACGGAATATGTTGTCTAATCATGCAACTTCTAAAGCTCAACACAAAACAACTATTACGGACTGTATGACTTATTCAAAATACATTAAGAGCATAGTCTGGAATGAAAGTCGCAAGTTTGAAACTGGTACCGCTAAGCTAAGAAAACTGCTTGCTAAGTGGCTAATGTTAACTTCCTGTTAGTTATTCCATTGGTCGGTCATAGTTCGCGAAAGGTTGTACATGATATTATCTGATATTGCGCAGTTACCAGATTTAACCCTGTGGATGTCACCCTCAGTGAGCTGAAGTTCTATAATGACAATGTATATTGTTGTTGGCTGTACGGGCTATGTTACTAGAGTTGCGTTGTACCGGTACATTGTGAATACCTTTCGTACTTAAATATTCCATGTAAAGAACGGCACCCCGCTTTTCTAGACCTACGGATAACATGACATGTTTTGAAGACCCCAGTGACTTCCTGTAAAATATGATTAAGCTGTTAACAACATGTAAGAGCAATTACCCTGTCCGCTGAAATAGGTGACGCTGAAAGTTCCGGCGTAGCCGGATTCGACGATGCTGTCAGATGAGAAGAGGGACAGATACAAAAATTGGCCGCTGCTTTGGAAGACCATATGTGCGTCAACTGGAAGGTCGATGTGACAGAAATAGCCCAGCAAAGTGTTTGTTTCGCTTACACCTGTGTAAAAAGATGGAGAAACCACATGCTGGGAGTGAGTAAATAATTGATGTTTAAAGCCAGTTTTTAACATTCCAGCTGTAAACAAAGACCTGAAAATAAGGAATCTGGACCAGGCAAAACTGTGAGCAATCTCATTAAAATCAGATCTTAGTTCTCGCTATCGCTAAACAAAGATCTGAGGACATCCCATGACGGGTCACGCCAGAACGACCTTTTATCCGACCAATCAAAGCGTCGCTTACCAGATCATGAAAGTGACAGTCGGAATGTCTTTTCTAATCATGCAACCTCGAAAACGTTAACACGGTGTATTCCGAACGACAGTTACGGCCCGTACGACTGATTCCGTCAAAATTATCGTCTATCTCTCGCTTCCGTGGGATAAATATTTGAACGGAGGAGGCGTTGCACAGTATGCGGAAAGCACTGCTATACAATCTCAAACATGTTTTAGACATTCCAGATTGTTCGTTTGTTCAGTTTTCAAAATTTTAAACTGTGTCGACATATTTTTCAAGCATAGTCTGTAACAAAGTCGACAGGTTGAAACGAGTGCCGTAAAGCTCGAGGAAGCTGCTTTCTAATTGGCTGATACCAACTTCTTTCAGTGGTCTGTCAAAGTTTTCGAAAGGTCGTTCTGACGTGATCCGTAATGGGGTGTCCTCAGATCTTTGTTTCGCGGCTGATTTTAATGGGATTTTAATGATTGAGGGGAGTATGGTTTTAAGCCGCTTTTAGCAATATTCCAGCAATATCAAGGCGGGGGCACCAGAAATGGGCTTCACACATTGTACCCATGTCGGGAATCGAACGCGGGTCTTCGGCGTGACGAGCGAACGCTTTAACCACTAGGCTACCCGACCGCCCCTTAATGAGATTGAACTGTGAATGAAGCATAAGGACTGATCCATTCCACTGGATCACAGTGACGCCTTACCAGCCAGGTAACTGGGCTAAAAAACCCAATCAGGCATTCGTGGCCACCTCGTGTTATTACGGGACAAGCCGTATAGTGACTCGTGCCCCTCTCCTGGCAATTTTTGCGACCGGGTTCCGTCTTAGCGCAAACGGGCATACCTAAAACAATTGGCTACTCGTTGCGTTATGGTTCACGTATTATTTCCCCATGCGTTATATATATTTCAGATGCAATTTAAAGCACATTGGAACGTGCAGAATTATACAGTATGATTGAACACATCTAACTGTGTCTTGGGTATATTTTTAGATCCAAGACATATGTAAAATCAAAAATTATTTCTGAGAGATTCTTTGACGAAGAACTTGAAATCATACGCGCATTCTGATTCGTTTGTGGTATTTTCGCACATCACATTCATCGATAGGGGGACGAATCTTCTTGCAGGTTACGGAAAGGGGCGAGTGGTGACGAATGCCCGACCGGTTGACCTGGCACTTAAACCATGGACAGCCTCTGTGGTCTAGTGGATAGATTGTCTGCCCGGAGAGCGGAAGGTCGGTCGTTAAAACCCTGATCACGTCATACCAAAAGACATTAAAAGATGGTAAATGTGGTTACCCTGCTTGGCGTTCAGCATTAAGGGATAACACAAAGACTGGTCGGCTCGGAGTCAGGAATGTGTGTCTGAGTGCGGTATCCATGTTAAACTGCGGCATGGTATCTCAGCGGGCTAGCACTATAAAACCGGAGCTAGCCCGGGCTAGTACAAGCAGCCACACATACACGTACATCCACGTCGCTATAATCTTGAACGGACCGTTAAACCCTATTTCACCTCACCTTTTACAACCATGGTATAATGTTCACATGAATCCCCAGGTAGACGTGACAGGCATGTACATTTCATGTATAGAAATGAAGGTATATTCAGACTGATAAAACTATGTTTTTAGTTCACCTAATTGTTTTCAGTCAACATATAAATAATTGTTGATGTAAATAGAGGCTTTCCTGGGGTTAAGCGATGCACAAATGCAGAAAAAAGATTCTTGGATAAACTGCGTCCCAAGGGACGCACAATAATATTCATTGTACCCAGAGTACATCAAGAGCAGAAATGGGCGTCTAACATTTCATCCATCAATCATGACCACTGCAAATCCACATGATCATTGATTCATAGCAGGCTCTAAAGTAATTATCAAAACGTACAGTACATTGTACCATTTCTTTACTTTACAGGACTCTCATATTGCGGGCAAGGACCGTTAATATGTATAATTAGGGTTTCCCTTGATCCCCACTTTTTTAAATCAAGGTAAAACCCTGAACTGGTTCAATGTTTTATCGATTAGCTGCGAATGAGGTCTGTAAATCTATGGAGGTATACATGGGGCATCAATACAAACATCGGTTGCATTGAAAGCAAGAAACAGAAAACAGTTTTCAGATGAACAAATGATGCAAGATATTTCCCTTTATATCCATTTACCATTTCAAAAGAAGTGAAATTTGGTGTTTTGGGAACACCATCTACAGAAGAGCCGACACCTTTGCCACACACAATTGTGTCCTTCACATTGGCCTTAATTAAGTAAACACTCGACGTTGGCCATTGTGGACGATGTTACGAAAAACGATTATTTACTATGCCGTTCTTTTGTAAGCCATTTAAAACATTTTGGTCTGGATCCTTTACTTCAATCATAATGAAGTCATCAGTTCTCATGGGAGTGGTGAACATCCTCCAAAACTGAACGTTCATCACTTATTGCGTTTCAGAAAACAGGTTGAAGTTAACGGAATAACAGACGGAATTACAAAGGCTGGTAAATTATCGAGCAACCCAGTAGCTTGCAGCCGCCTGGCCACAAACGCTCAACATCAGCCAAGTCACTCTTTGCAACCATCCTCATTTGTCAGTGTTACAAAATATGGGGTACTGTGGGCCTATTCCGCCCCGGAGATAAGTGAGGCGAGGTGAAATGGGGTTTAACGTCGCGTCCAAGATGCCGATTTATAGTGCTAGGTCACTGAGATACCATGCCGCAATTTTAACATGAATACCCAACTCAAACACAGTATACTGACCCCGAGTCCTTGTTTTAGCCCCTTAATGACGAGCGCCAGACAGGGTAACAACAAGTACCATCTTTTTAACGTTTTTGGTATGACGTGGCCGGGCATCGAAACCAGGACCTTCTGCTCTCTGGGCGGACGCTCTACCACTAGGCCACGGAGGCGGTCCACAAGGTAAGTGGCGACCAACACAGTACATACCGTCGTAGACTGCTAGGGTGTCATGTCTGTTTCTGCACTGTCTCTTGCTGGACCCGTACGTTGTTGAACGTTGCACGGTCACCACGTCGTCGCTTGACGCTGTAATCACCCAGAACCTCCTCATGTTCCTGGAAATACAACCGATGTATACAGCGTCTACCCGCAGTGTATTGTGAGGGAACCGGCGGACCAAGGAACTGTGTAAGATTTTATTGAAAGCAGGATTTACTGAGGTCCACTATAGATTATAACAGAGAAAGCGTTACAGTAAACTTCGGTTATAGCGAACTCAAAGGGACCACAAATTCTAGTTCGTTATAACCGTAATTCGTTATAAGCATATGTACAGCAGAGATACAGCAAATGGCAGGGACCTAAAAACCAGTTCGTTCTATCCACCAGTTCGTTATAAGCGTGTTCGTTATAACCGTAGTTTACTGTATTTGGTAAATGTAGATACAAAGTGTATACTTTACCTTGGGTACGACAACGGGTAGTCCGGTGAGTTCAGTGTCGCGATGTCTTCGCTGGCCGGGATCCTTACAACATCGGGAGTCTCTGGAAATACAGATGTCTTAGATGTTATATCATATGCATTAAACTGATTTTGGATTTAAAACACGTTATTCGTGTCAGTTATCTGATCTTAGAACTAAACAATCGCTAAGTCTGTGCTTACGTAGTTAGCGTCACAGGCAGGCCCTTTTTGACAATTTTAACCTGATCGCCCTTGTAAGCGCGCATCCAGAAATGCATCTACATCACTAGATTTGTTAAATGTACACTGCTAGTTTTAACTGCTGTTAAAGAAAGACATCGAGAAATTCCCAAAAAGCTTGATGATCTAAAGTGAAACGTGACCTAACTATGTCATGTCATCGTAATGATCCTTTACCAATCTCTGTGTAGACTTAACGTAACACTACTTGTCTAAAAGCAAGAGACGGTAGGGTAGCCCAGTGGCTGAGGTGTTCGCTCATCAAGCTGAAAGCCCGAGTCCGACATCACTCATGAATACAATATATGACGCTTCTATCCGTCAAGCAACGTCAAATCTCTTGCCATTTATTCAGTCAAACCCATGAGTACGGGTGGCCCAGTCATCTCAGGCCCCGCAATTCGCGGGCCAAAGTTGCTGTCCCTTGAGATCGCCTGAAACCTATGATTGTGGGCTTGACTCCCGATTCGCCCTGATTATATTTCTAGGCTTGTCAGCACCACATCCGTGATCATAGGTTATGGGTTTCATAACCGTGGCGGGGCGGTCGGGTAGCCTAGTGGTTAAAGCGTTCTCTCGTCACGCCGAAGACCGGGGTTCGATTCCTGACATGGATACAATGTGTGAAGCTCATTTCTGGTGTCCCCCGCCGTGATATTGCTGTAATATTGCTAAAAGCGGCGTAAAACCATACTCACTCACTCTCTCACTCATAAACGTGGCAAAAGTCTGAGACCTGCATCATTTCGGGCTTTCAGACAGACAGACAGACAGACAGACAGAAAGAAGTGTATTCAATATTTTAGGCCTATAGTACAGAAGTGTTGTTGTTTTTTGTATCCACAGTGTACAGTCACGTGTAGGTAATAATAAGTTTACATATAATATTAACGTCTAATTTCAAAAATCTTCTTCAGGAATATTGACAGAGATGATATTGTATTAGCATTGCGGGAGTTCAACAACAAAAAAATTCAGTTGTTCATCTCTGTACATTGTTGAAATCATAGGGAGGTATCTATTTCTAAGAAACTGATAATATTTACGAATGAGAAGTACATGAAACTCATCCTCAACATAGCCCTTCATTACGATAACGGCATAAACTACTTTCTTTAGCTTGTACATTTTTCTTTCTAAGATTATTAACATTAAAATTATGTAATGATATACGTAATTTACACAAAGATCTTCTCCAAGTTCTATCCTGAAGTACAGATACATATTTTTCAGGTACAAGTAATGATTTTATATTCGGGCTTTCCTCCCACATCAAGCTGACACGCCATGATGCAACTGTTCAGAGCTGCGTTAAAACTCACTCACTGACAAGTTGATGTTTACATGACGAGTGGCGCATCTTCACTCGCATCATATTACTCTGCTAATCCTACTTGGCTTCAGTGAGCCAGATTGAAAGTATTTCTGGCATCAAGAGTAATAACGATCTTATATTTTCAAATATAACTGAATATATAATACATAAAAACCAGAAACAAACACACCATGATATATCAGGAAAGTTTCGGTTTGCGGATGAATACGATATTGATGATGACATGAGATGAGGTGTTTCCAAATTAACGAGGTTCTCATGAACACTTTTCAGCAGTACGTGTCATATGCTAACAAAGGGAGGCAACGGGTTTGAGGACCGCATGGTTTCACAGGCTCGTCAACAGTGCATGTACACAGGCAGTACTTACCTCCTGATGGATGGACGCTGTAATAAGCTAGTTTAAAGCCCGTGTCGGTAATGGTACTGTCCGTCGTGAAAGTTATATAAAGGCTTGAGCCAAAGGACTGAAGTGTCGAGGTCGCATACCCCGACCCGCACATCTTGCCTCGGAGTTGACTGGTTGAGGTACCTTAAGTTGAAAACATCATACTTAGTGATCAAGCCTATTGGAGAACTCGGCGGAAACATTGTCAAAATTCAGCGGTAAAAACATAAGTATAAACTTAATTTTAATTTCGTGCATTTAGACGGTTCAGGGTTGGTTTAACACGTCAACTTATGTTGTCATAATACCACAAGACAATTAAAAGTGAGAATTATTTAAGACATTTTTTTTTGTGGGATTCATATTTTGTATGTCTGAAACGCATGTTAAATGTTTGGGCATCATTAGAGTGAAATATTCAACAGAAATGTTTTTAAAGAAATGAAAAATAGTGTATTTATTTCAAAAAGGCAAATTCCACGATTTTTATGCAATTCTGCGGTAAAGTCACATACTCTGTAAGTATTTCCGCGAGAATTCGACTGGGACTTTCCAGTACCTAATTGAACAATTATTTTCGAAACACAAATTGATTGCTTAGAGTGTGCCATCTATGCCAATAGCACTTTTAGCACAGTCACATTTTTAACGCATCTCATCTCTCATTTGTTCATATTAACATTCCTTCCAATCGATACGTATTTAGATTTCTCAAGAGTGCAGCCTTACGCACCTTCGTACACGTTGATGACGTCATGATCGCAGCTGTGTGTATTAATCTGTATGAACTCCAGCTTGATGTTATCTGTGGTGAGCCGGCTGCTGATCACCCAGCTGCAGTTGGCGTTGCTGTGGGAGATAATCCATCCATGAATGAGAGAACAGGCAAATCGACCTTCCTGTGGCCTAAGTTCAGCCTTAAACTTTGCTGGGGGCACGGGTGGCCCAGACGTCTAAGGCGCCGCGATTCGCTGTGCGGAGTTGCGTCCCTTGGGCGCGACAGAAACCTATGATTGTGGGTTCGAATCCCGGTTCGCCCCAATTATGTTTCTAGGTTTGTCAGCACCATACCCGTGCTCGTGGGTAAACGTCTTAGACCTGCATCACTTCGGGATTTCCTCCCACACTAAGCTGACACGCCGTGATATAACTGGAATACTGTTAAAAGCGGCGTTAAACCCAACTCACTCACTCACTCACTTAAATTTTGCTACTGCTACTACATGTTTCATTAAATCTCACAACCAGAAACTATTTATATTATGGGTTTGTGCTACTGGTGCTGCTTCTGCAAGCGGAAAATGATTATCATTTTGCACTTGTATGCCCTGCTTTTAATGATTTAAGATATCGATACATTGATCCTAAATTCTTTGTAAATCCGTCACTGTAATCCTTTGTTCGTCTGATGTCAACTAACCATAAACCTACTATTGTACAGCTGTTGAAATTCATATTGAATGCAATGAAATTGTATAAGTAATTTTATCAGTAATTGTATTTCTGCAATGTTATGTTCTATGGGCCTGTTGCCTCTAACTTGAAACAAAAGGTGTTACATGACGCTGCTACTGCTGCTGCTAATACTACAAGACACCTATGTTTACATCACAAAACCAGAAACAAAAAGAAACCAATATACTTGTTCCAGCCATACAATCCCTTGCATGGCTGCAGCTGACGTTGTTCATGTTAGGGTATTGCTTAAAGCGGCGAAAAAAGAACTACTCACTCATTATTTACCGTGGCTTAGAACGCCAGAAGTAAGATTGATCTTTAAAACAAATGTATGTTTACAATAAACTACGGTTATAACGAACTCAAAGGGACTAATATTTTTAGTTCGTTATAACCGTAGTTCGTTATAAGCATGTATACAGCATAATTACAGCAAATAGTCGGAACTAAAAAGTAAGTTCGTTATATCCGTCAGTTCGTTATAAGCGTGTTCGTTATAACCGTAGTTTACTGTACTTTGCAGCAGATTTTGCCACGAGTGAGACACCCACTTTGGATAGTTGGCCGGAAATCCAGGTGAAGTCAGGTAGTTCCACTGTGTAGATGCGGACAGCTTCCTGTCCTCACAGGTGTCTAGAACACAGGACCGTCAAACGCATATTTAGAACGAATGATGCATCTACCCTTGAACATGGAAACTATCAGTTACCTTTGTTAACATGTTTCCGGACGTTTCGAATGATTTACTCAAGTTTACCCTCCCCGTGATGTTTGATGCAGCTACACTGCCTCAACACTTCAAGAGCTAAATGTAGTTGATAGAAAGTGTAGTTCTATATTAGGAATAAGTTTGAAATAAATGCACAAATAGACGGAAGTAACTCACAGCCCGACTCCCGCCAGAATTTGGCTGTGAACTTCCGTTCGGACCGGAAGTTATTGACTGCGACCATGAGAAAGATGTCACCGAGGGAGGTTACATTCCCGTGTTGAGTATTGCACCATGTCTTGATTTCTTGTGTTTGATCGTTGTCTGAAATCGAGGTAGATGGTATTACTATTGCAATTACATCGCCTCTCGGCGATAATGAAAATGAGTGTGCATTTATCTTTTATTAAGCACAAGGGGTGTCAAGATTAAGGATATTGGTATTGCATACCCACTAGCAATGCTACTGTGAACGACAGCATATCTGCAATGCAGTGAATATCGTTTTAGCTGTCGTCTGTTTAATTAATGCAGCTTGTAAAGCTCACACTGTAACCTACTAATTACTACTAACTTAGTCAGATGTTAGAGAAACATTTGAGCTATTCCAGCAGTGCAGATATTTCTGATCAGTCACAGTCGAACGTTATCTGACACCTTACAATGGCCTTGACACATATACTCATTTCCTCCACGCACTATACAGTTATAGAGTGGTCTGGTGGTAGAGCGTCTGCCCCGGGAGCGGAAGGTCCGGGGTTTGATCCCCGGCCGCGTCATACCAAAAGACGTTACCAGATGGTTGTTGCCCAGCCTGGCGCTCGGCATTAAGGGGCTAAAAAAGTAATGGTCGACTCGGAGTCAATATCTGTGTCTGAGTGGGGTATTCATGTAAAGCTGCGGCAAGGTATCTTAGTGGACTAGCACTATAAAAATTGGCATCAGTCCGGACTTGTTCAAGCACACACACACACACACACACACACACACACACACACACACACACACACACGTGCATGTACTTCGCTATATAAGTGCAGTAATCTAGAACGCGACGTGAAACCCAATTTCTCCTCACCTCTTCACACAGAGGCCACACTTACTTACCGCTCGAAGCCATTAGATAGTTTTCATCACATGTTGTCATGGACAATAACAAATCATACACTTCGAGGTATGTGAGACCCCTGTTGCCATTTGTGCGCAGCCTCCATTTGCAGTTGGTGTTGCTGAAGAGACATCAAAGAAAAGGTGTATATTTATCATGACATGAAGGTTTGCTCCACCTTCTTTGACTGCGGACTGTAAATAATCGAGCATGAAACAGACAATCCAGTGATTGACATCATGAGTATTGCTCTATCCACTGAAATACAGTGGCATGTATCATCCTTTGCGAGCCTGAAAGTGACTACCCGATCCCGTTTACGAAAAGTTCCACCTCGCAAAAAACATCTTAAAGAACAATATGCGATGAGTCCGTTTCGGCAAGTAGAACTGCCACTTTCCACATATTGCGAGTCGTTCAGTTCATTGACGGAGCGTTCAAAGGTACGGTCAATACATTTTCTTACAAAACAACAAAGAAACTGTACGTATTCAAGTTCGAAATATGGAAGAATTGTTGTTCTTGCAGTTCGTATCGAAAAGTGGGCGATCAGTTGGCCTGGGTTTTATGGGCTTCTTTGAACAGCATTTCAGTTGTATTAGGGAACATCAGCTTAATGCACGCACAGATTCAAACCAGAACCAGAAACTGAACACAGGCAGAGACACTATACATGTCTTAACCTACCTGGGGAAGTTGTTGTTCAGTTTCATCCGCGTTGTCGGGAAGGTTAACCTCTGTACGGTGTTTGTTACGGTGATTATCTCGGTGTCTCCGTTACAGTTTTCTGAAACCCAACATGATACGGTGATTGCATTGTAGTAGTTCCTTGTATTAAGTGACCAGAAACAGCAACGACATCCCAATGTCTCCAATGCTATTTTCCTACTGTGAAGAAGTAATGTGTCGGTGCCCATGGCCATACCAATACTGATACTTCACGTATACGATAGTTTGATGGTATGCATATCTTCGTTTTGTTCACTTGAATGGGTCGTAGCGAGGATATTCGTGAACGAGCATGAAGTAAAACTCTCCGACGTTTCTTATTGTATGCTAAAACGCTGAATTCAAGATTAAATTTCTAAATGATCAGAAACAGCACTTCTGTATACATATATTTGTGCTTGGGAACTCCCAGGAGTTGCCCCGGGGATGTCATCTTCCCGAGGCAAGAGAGTTAAAGAGGGAAGATGCAGGGATGTGGGAGTAGTCTGTTTACATCATTTCAAGAATACAGTCTCGTTAAAATCTCAGTCCGTCAAATTATGTCATTCATACACTAATGAACGTCAATTTTGCGATCATGTGACCGACCTCTCGTCCAATTGAGAACTTCACATTAATGTACAGTAAAGTACGGTTATAACGAACTCAGGTTTTAGTTCGTTATAACCGTAGTTCGTTATAAGCATATATAGAGCATAACTACAGAAATAGTTGGGACCAAAAAAGTAAGTTCGTTATATCCGTAAGTTCGTTATAAGCGTGTTCGTTATAACCGTAGTTTACTGCATGTAGATGGTGATCACTGGCAGCTGACACAGACTTACGTGTGGTGTCGATCACAAGCCAGAAACCATCGTCCCGTACTGGTGTCTTGACTTTGATTTTCAACGTTGAACCAGTCCCGGAAATGGCAGGATGGTCGTGTATTGAACACACGCCAATGAGGCGGGCTCCGTCCTGTGTACCTATTGAAGCGAAAAACTAATGCTCAGAACCAATTATGAGATTCACAAACTACAATTGAATAACTTCCCACAGAAGACTAAGTGAGTGACGCTTCACGATGTACTCAGCAATGCTCCAGCACAATATCACAAAATGTGACATCAAGCATGCGTTCCACACATTGTATCCATGTGTGGGACAATACCCCAGTCTGAATAATCAACGATATTTATATCCACAAGGCTACCCCAACTCCACGACATAGAGTAGACATTTAGAGGGAGTGAATGAGTATGGTTTTGTGCCGCTTTTAGCTATATTCTATCAATATCACGCCGGTGGAAAGGCATTTATAGAAGTATACATATTCAGTGAATGAATCATTTAGTGGCAATAGAATCAGATGATTTTATTTGTGATAGCTCTGAAAATTCATACCATCAAAAACATCTACAAATTCTGTGAAGGACATTGTGATCTGGTGCCGCCATTTATCTTGAGCCTCGATGTGGATACACCGCCCTACGACATCAGCTCGGATGTTGATCACCGGTCTTGAAATGTAGAAAACATTAATGTAAGGCATTAACAATTTATTCAGCTGTTGATAATTATGTCCGGGGTTCTAACCAAAAGGCATATCCTTCTGTTCCGAAATGAGCATGGTATGGAATGCTCCAAATCGCCAGTTCAGAATCACGTGACAATCAGAAACAGATTGCCCAGGAGGCTGCGGCGCCGTCATTCGCTAGACAGAGTTGCGTCCCTTAGGCCGGCCAGATATCTTTCTGAACATGATCGGCCATTTCTGCTGAAAATAGACCCTTCTTTGCGGTGACATTTGCCGGCCGATTGGCCAGTAATGTATGGTTGATGGCTCCAAGATTCGCCCTCATGATGTTCCTAGGTTTGACAGCACCGTGATTGCCCGTTAAAATTTCAGCAACGTGATGAACGTCTAAAATCTGCACGATTTAGGGCTTTCATCCCACGTGGTCAGCGTGTGATAATTTGTTCCAGAAAATGCTGAGAAATAATTTGGCTGATCATGACAAAAACAGGTGTGCACTGGACGTGATGTATTGTGTTGTTGTTCGCATACAATTTGCTGGGCTTCTCCTTTAAGGGAAAAATAACTTATACGTATTATAGGGGTAATTTGGAATTGCATTCTGTTTCTAAACAAAATAAAGGTTATTATTTAACAGAGGGAGGACAAATAGATCGAGGAGACGTGTGAACATAACACACACCAACAAGGAGACCAGTCAGTAGGGGCATCTGACCACTCACCTTTGAACATCTGTAGTCATGGATGGAATCCAAACAAAGGATCGAGCAGTTACAGCTTCTTTGTGATATTCCTCGTAGTCATCTGTAACAAGCATTATATCGTGGTTTGGTGTAAGGCCATTTCAAATAATATTTTTGTTACTCTGACTTTGTAGGTATACTATTTTGTGTGTTCCTAGTAAGAGCCACATTCTTAAAAGCAATGATTCTATCTGTATGACATGATCACTATTGGTGACAAGGGCCCCTTGACTTTCAACCCAATGACCAATCACTGCTTTGTTCAGTCAATAATAACAGTGACTGTAACAAGTAACTAGACGGTTTAAAGTGAAGAATTTGTAAAATAACTTGAACACAGGGCATGTTGTTAATATGAAGCACAAATGTGCCCTAATGTTAATCAGTAAATTAAGCATTCACTTCAGGGGCGTTATAATGCCATCACATTCTTTCCCAAACTCTACCCGTGGGGATTCCGGACTGGAAAAGGCCGCCAGTAAAAATTTACGGGACGAGGGGACTAAATGGATCGGTGGTCAGTTTCGGAGACCCCGAGAGCGTCATAATATCAGTCACTGGTTTGTCTGTCCCAGACCCGCTTATATACACATCAGCGTTTTATTGTTGGTATATTGAGGCGTTCACCAAGAGACAAAAACGCCATCCTCAAAACCATGGGTATTACATACCATTACAATGATTATTTGTGATTGAATAAAATATGTAGCCTGTATTTGTGTTCACTTACATTTATATGTGGAGTAATATTTGATCCTGAATCCTTCTCTTATTTTGTTGTGGCTTAACACCTTCAGCGAGGAGCTGATGTAAGCCGAGTTCTCGGAAGTGCGTATAAACCCAAAGGGGCGGGCACTCCCGCAGCTTGTCACGAGTTGGTTCCCCTTGTCGTCACTTCCTGTAACGTAATCAATTCATGGATTGAATGACATTTTACTGTCAGAAATATTTCACTGACTGTGAGTTGCACAGTTGTCGGTTATATCAGCTTAATGAAGGAGAAAAGCCCAAAGTCTAGCAGGTCGAGTTTGTGAGTTTACACCTTTCAGAAACAGCCCAGCCATATAACGGGTAGGGGAACCCGATACGAGCGTCACACATTGTTCCCATGGCTTTCACACTGCGCTCCACAGCTTCACGCAAGTTGACGAGCAGGGTATAATGCTGATAAACCATGATGTAGGATTCGAACCCACAATACATCTCGATCACTGGGCTACCCACTGTATGTTGGAAGGACGTCTGTGCTAGGTAACGTAATGGCCCGCGATACGGCCATGTTTGAGCACACCGTGTTGCTTAAATGAGTCATACACTAAATTCACATATTAGCTTATTTAGTCATATGACTGATTCAGTTTAACATTCGATATAACATATTAATCACATTTGGTAATATGTCAGTGTTTCCGATGCCTGGACTTTTTTACTCATACCACTATGGATGGAATGGGCACGGGTAGCCAGTGGTCAATGGCGTACATTCACCCAGGCGTGCCAGAAATATATCATCGTGGGCTCGAGTACCAGAAACGCCATGATGATGTTCTTGGATTGTCGTCAGCACCACACCAGCGCTGGTGGGCTTCTCATCTTAGGGATAAACGTCTGCAACCTGCATCATTCCAGGCTTACCACATTATGCTGACACGCCTTCACTGAATACTGTTCAAACATTACATTAAACTCACTCACTAGACTGAGCGTGAGTGAATATAGTTTTACGCCGCTTTCAGCAATATTCCTGTAATTTCACGGCGGGGGACTCCAGAAATGGGCTTCACACATTGTACCAATGTGGGGAATCGAACCCGGATCTTCGGCGTAACGAGCGAACACTTTAACCACTAGGCTACCCGACCGCCCTTTCACTAAGCTGAAGTTATTTATCAACATTTTAAATTAAATCACCATCTGAGTTTCAACATAGTACAGTATTACATATCCATCAAGTGCTTCCAATGTCTGCCCTATTCAGGACGTACTACGATGCGGGGTTCTATAGACACGTATTTATTGCATATGTACTGTATGGTTACTAAGACAACAAACTACCGTCAAATATCTGGAAAGGGTTGTCAGCACATGACAGCACATCTTCATCCCAGGATACAATCTCCAACACTATCACCTCATTCTGAGTCTGAGCTTGTATAATCCACGAACACGCCATCGAGCTGAAACCAACCACAGTCAAGTCGTGTCATAAGAGGGCAGTCTCTCGAACGTGCACACAAAAAGGAATGACTGAATCAAGGGAGCAACAGAAATTTCCGCAGCGTTTATATTGTTTGTAATTTGAGATAGTTGCAGTATTAAGCACTGGCCATCTAAGTGGACACTGTTTTACACCATTGTCAGCTCTTTTCCAGCAACTTACTTGTTGTACATGTCCGTGAGAGACAATAGTTCTGCCGTGTGATGAGCCGGCAACACCCGAATACGGCTCCCGTTACAGTTGGTGTTTTCTGGAGGACATAAAGAGAATTACTGTAGAGTGTATATATGATGAATCGGAACATGGCAAATTAATAATTATATTATTATTTTGTTGGATGATTTTGCGTTGGTTTCTTTCAGATTCAATCATCAAAATTTCATTCATTGCTCGTATTTGTGAACTTGAAATGTTGTTTTTGAAAATATTCTTTCATTGTCAGTTCCCCGTCCCCGGCCTATGGCTCGTGTGGTTCTGTTGATGTAACCTGATTCCTCCCTGAGACCCATCAATCTTCGTCCACGCCTCGGCTTCACCTAATCCCTCCGTGGTCTAGTGGTAGAGCGTCATACCAAAAGACGTTTAAAGATGGCACTTGTTGTTACCCTACCTGGCGCTCGGCATCAAGGGGCTAAAACAAGGACTGGTCGGCTCGGAGTCAGTATACTGTGTCTCAGTGGGCTAATCTCAATTTTGAACGTTTCCTTGACTCATGACTTTCAAGATGAAAGAGAAAACCATGTCTTTTGTCAAAGTGTTGCTCTGTCATTTCCTCTGTGTGTATTGTTTCATAAATCTTCGGATATTCATTCGTCCTGCCTTGTTTTTGTCCTCTTTCGTTTTAAGCTCTGGGCTTAACTTTGGATACAATGTTACTCATTACAATATAGGCAAAATCCGTAAATTAACCCAGGGCTTAAAACGTACATTCTCGGTACGTTGCTGGGTGGCAACTCTACACCTAGCCCCTAGGGGTGGGTGGGTACTCACGTGCATATGTGGTGTATACGCGGAGAAGGAAACCAGTACTCTCCTTTGACCAGTCGGTTCTAAATGAAACCCGAACGTGGTTTTTGCCAGAGAAGAACCGCTGCCCGGCAGCCCCGCACCAGACAGCCGTGGTATGTGCACCAGTATCTGAAACGCAGAATAGACATGGTGGACACACATACCCCATTTGCACGCAGATGTTTACACTTATATAAATATAAAATGCCCAGGTATATAAATGCCCAGATTGAAAACTTAAACAGTGGGTAAAGGTGAAGTGTAACGTTTAACGCATGTATGTATGTGGGGATTCAGGTTTTGAGTTGTAAGTATACCATTGATTTATAGCCTCTTTGAAAAACAAAAGGTGTATGGTTTGATGAAATATAACAGTAAAGATGACAGACTTTTTTAAATGACTCTTATAGATCTGAATTTGGATCTAGTTTGGAGCATCCCAAAGTCAGAGTGAAAAGGCTGGAAAACAAGAGCGACGTTAGGCTTTTGATTGTTCCGTCTTATAAGGAGTGAGTGAGTGAGTGAGTTGAGTTTAACGCCGCTTTTTAACAGTATTCCAGCTTAATGTGGGAGGTAAACCCGAAGTGATGCAGGTCTAAGACGTTTACCACTTCGGTGAAACCCACGAGCACGGGTATGGTGCTGACAAACCTAGAGATATAATCGGGGCGAACCGGGATTCGAGCCCACAAACATAGGTTTCTGGTGTGCCCAAGGGACGCAACTCCGCACAGTGAATCGCGAAGCCTTAGACGACTGGGCCACCCGTGTCCCCCTCTTATAAGGATAAATAAAGACGCCGGATTGTCAAAACTTAATATTTGTGCCAATAACCATAACACAATACATATATACCTCATCACATTCTATTTATGTGTTGATGTTACAATGACAACGTATAACATCTCCCTACAAGCCACGTGACTCTTTAACCATAACAGGGTCGGCTCCTGAGATTTGAAAACGAGGGGTTTCACACATACCAAAGTCAGGAATGAAAAAAACACCATGTTTTTATATGTTCATGCGTGACCCCCTGTGTACCGCCAACTGGGCGTGGACAGATATTTTGCAAATCTTTTCATGTTTTTAATCAAGGTGCTCAAGTGATTTGACGCACTTCGCGGGGTAAGACCCGTTTTATTACAATATGGATCTTGATTATCCATCAGATAGTCTTGAATGGGCACAGCCATTTTGTTTGAAGCAAACGCAAGTGAAATGAGGAATCTGATTGGTCAATAGGAGGGGCATAAAAGGGACATAACTAGTAATAGCCACGATGGCAATACGATCGAGGCTGGACATTCCAGCCTAGTTCGGCAAGGGTTGAAACTGGATATTCATAGTCGGTTAACGCCCTTGCCTCGGGAAGATGTATGCCAGTGGCACTGTCACTTTGTCAAATACAGACTTGAACAATCGGTATAAAGTATAAACATGAATGAGAGTACATAGTTCACGTACAGTTAAAAACGTGGTGGTCGGTCTCAGACTATGCCCTGATTTATACAACTTACCAGCGGTGAGTGTCAGGTTGTCAAACTGACAGCGGTCAGTGTCCCCGGGTCCTTCCAGGCTGAACTCCACCGCTTCAACGTTCACCTGCTGAGAACGATCCTTTGCCTGCAGGTGCCACGTCATCTTCAGGTTTCTGTTTGTAAGTGACAATTGGCTGACCATCAGAGTGAGAAAGTGAGTGAGTTGGGTTTAACGCCGCTTTTAACAGTATTCCAGTTATATCGCGACGTGTTAGCTTAATGTGGGAGGATAGTCCGAAGTGATGCAGGTCTCAGACGTGTACCACTTCGGTGAAACCCACGAGCACGGGTATGGTGCTGACAAACCTAGAAACATAATTGGGGCGAACCGGGATTCGAATCCACAATCATAGGTTACTGGCATGCCCAAGGGACGCAACTCTGCCCAGCGAATCGCGGCGCCTTAGACGACTGGGCCACCCGTGCCCCCTGCTGACCATCAGAGAGTGATAGGATTACAGTACAGAAAGTATTGATGAGTATTTATCCCACGATTCTCTGAAAAAGTATATGGGTGAGTGTATGTTGTTTTACATCGCAGTCAGTACTATTTCAGCTATATCGAGGCAAAATGATCGTGCCTGGACTAGAGACTAGCAAACCAGTTAATGATATATGGTAAGAGCAACGGTCAACGCCGTCGGGGCACGATGACACACAATCAGGTGCCTGGCTATAATACACCTAGGCTAATTAGTCGGCGCTTACAGAAAGGATGGATTACCGGGGATGTACTCTGCCCCAGATGTTCTAACCTTCAGTTGAATCACTAAGGAACATTACTAAACCTCACATTTTGGTGTCCCACTTCTTATTATAGCTGGAACATGCTAGAATCGGTATGAATTTCAAGTTATTGTAGATCAAATCGGAGGTCGATAGCGTGTAAAAGTTTACCTCTCCAAGGTCCCTTTAAACATGTGAGTGTAGAGTTTGAGGAAAGCCTACATATGGCACAGATCGTAGACGTTTACTATCATGATAAACCCATGAGCACGGGTTTTGTGCGACAGACAGGATGCAAATAGGGGCGAATCTTGAATTTGAACCCATGATCAGCAGATCCTCACAAGCCTAAGGGATATAACTCTGCATAGCAAGTTACGGCGCCTCTGACCACATCAGTGTAATTTGGGTGGCATATACTTACTGAAGGTATGATGAAGGGTAACCCAGAGAGTATATATACATAGGGACTTGTCCCACTAAAATGGTCTCTGTCAGCTCCTTCTGGTAGAAGCTCCCTGTAAGGATAAAAGTATACAATCATCGTGTGTACATTATAGTCAGGTCGAAATGAACTTTGATGAATGAAGGAAATGTGTGAGTGAGTCAGTGAATGATGTGTAACGATATAGCCAGACAAATCAGGCCTATGACCAATCGGTGGGACGTGAGATGATGTGAAATGGGCTATAACGTCGAGTAAAAGAGTATGGCACTTATACAGCTAGCATGCGTGCCTGTCTGCCTGCCTGTAATGCCGGTTTTATAGTACTAGCCCACTCAGACACAATGTATTGACATCGACTCGACCAGTTCTATCCCCTCCAAGGGCAATTAACTTAAGAACACAAATTGCGATTTTCTTGCGAATATCAATTGTCTTAGATATATGAAGTCAATTTCCGAGAGAAACTATATCATAACATTCGTAGCAAGGTTTTAAATGTTTAAGTGCTGAAATCACACGCTCCGTAATCGGATTCCCAAACAAACCTATTTGTGGCCGTGGCCTAAAAGCTGTGTGAAACGACCTTTGATCATGACATTGTGAATAATTGAAATAACAATTAATGACTAACTCCTGTTTCGGTACAACAGACGATGACTTCATACGTTTAGCTGGTCAAGGGATAAATGTTTGTTTACGC
Organism: Haliotis cracherodii; assembly: GCF_022045235.1. Taxonomy (NCBI): domain Eukaryota; kingdom Metazoa; phylum Mollusca; class Gastropoda; order Lepetellida; family Haliotidae; genus Haliotis; species Haliotis cracherodii. Next base: position 14,359,046 of record NW_027266264.1, read on the forward strand.
AATATACACAAATACAAAATGAACAAGTGATAAAAAGAATGAGCATTGTACACAATGTTTGTCCAATTTCCCATTTAACATTTACATTTCCATAATTGACAGCCCAACTAGTTGTGAAACAACATCGTGATAATTGTTCACAGGTTTCTGGTTGGCAAGAAGTTGTCTCTTCGCCCTGTGAAGGGCATGGTCTTGGTTTCGATACTTCTTCGTGATTTTGGTCTCAGTATTGCCTTGCCCAACCTGCACTATCTCAATGGGTATAGAAGGGTACAACAAATCTCTTCAGGTTTGAATGCCACCCCTCGAGGTGATTTGTTTCTTCGTGGTTTGCCAGGAACTTATAAACAGTGTTTCGTGAATCAGCAGCCTAATTATTGTGGATATGATTGTACTTCGTGACAAAGTCATAGCTGGTGTTAATTGTTTATGACAAGAAATACGGTAGTAGAAATATCAGGAATAAGAAGCATGTAGTGAAACCCAGATAAGTCCAAGTCAATCAGATAAAACAGGTTCGATAACACTTCTTCCGGGACCCTAAAACATGTTCTGATATGAACAAATGACGTTCGAGTTATTCAAGGGACTTGGACAGAGGTCAACTGAACAAACTGACAAAGTTAATTATTCGTGACTGCTATTCATTTATGTATTTGTTTGTTGTTCAACACCGCACTCAACAATATTCCAGCTACAAGAGGAAGCCTGTGAATAGACAAAACCAGTGATTGATATTATGAGCAACATCCCACGCCGTGGGGGTACGCTGACACCTATCAACCAAGTCACTAAGTCCTACTAGAGGACACAGCACCTCTTATCCCCACGTGGACATATTCTAAGCCGGAAAAAAGGACTCCAAAATCTAAAGGACTGTTGGGCATCCTTACTTGCTTGTGCAATGACTTCTATGCTGAAGTCCCGCGAAGTGTTTGACCCAGCTTTATATCTGATCTTCACGGCTCCTTTGATGTCCACAACCTTGGCATACGATTGTCCACACCATCGTCCAAGAGAGATCCGTTTGCCTGGCGTATGCGCATAGTTTTCTGCAACACAATTATATACATTGCACGATAACGTCACGTATGTGGCCTCTTCATCTAGGCAAATATCTCCGTTCTTGAAAGTGTTTATTTAATTCATACTGACTGATACTTCTTTCTACAAATATTTGAACTATCCAAATGGATGAGACCTCCACGTTTCATCTCGAAATATCCAACAAGTTTATATCTCGTCATTTATACTTAATTGTTACACGGTACTCCATTATATGTCCACAAGATCAACTATCCCGACCCCTCTCTGCTGCCCCCTTGACCAGCCACATGTGGTATTCGTCACTAGTTTCACTCACGCCAATGCTTAATATGCATGAATTAATGATCAGTATCTCGACATGTCCTAACTCGGAAGTAGTAATCTGTAACTATACATCTCTAACTGACCTTCACCACGAAGTCTACTCAGAATGTAACCATTTTCTACTGATTAATGTCGACATGTCTACCTTTCCTACTCGTGAATATTTCGATGTTTTCTACTTGTCAACATTTCGACGTCTCACACTCGACAATATATCTATGTCTCCCATTCGCTAATATATCTACGTCTCCCACTCGCCAATATATCTACGTCTCCCACTCGCCAATATATCTACGTCTCCCACTCGCCAATATATCTACGTCTCCCACTCGCCAATATATCTACGTCTCACACTCGCCAATATATCTACGTCTCCCACTCGCCAATATATCTACGTCTCCCACTCGCCAATATATCTACGTCTCACACTCGCCAAAATATCTACGTCTCCCACTCGCCAATATATCTACGTCTCCCACTCGCCAATATATCTACGTCTCCCACTCGCTAATATACCTACGTCTCCCACTCGCCAATATATCTACGTCTCCCACTCGCCAATATATCTACGTCTCCCACTCGCCAATATATCTACGTCTCCCACTCGCTAATATACCTACGTCTCCCACTCGCCAATATATCTACGTCTCCCACTCGCCAATATATCTACGTCTCCCACTCGCCAATACATCTACGTCTCCCACTCGCTAATATACCTACGTCTCACACTCGACAATATATCTACTCCTACTCTCCATGTGTATCACCGGTCAATATCTAAACGTGTATTTATGGGTAAACTATCAAAATATTCTATTCAACTTGGCCAAAACTCTCGCCGTTTCCTTATAGGTAATGTCATACTTCCTACCTGTTAGTATCTCGATATACTCTTCTTGACAGCCGGTGCTCTCCTCCAAGTCGAATGTCGAGGTCTTAATGCGGAGTATGTCAAGTGGGTTTTGGGGACTCAAGTTGAAATCACAGGTTGCGTTGCTGAAACAGAGAGTGAGTGAGTGAGTGTATGGGTGAGTGAGTGAGTGAGTGAGTGAATGGGTGGGTGGGTGGGTGAGTGAGTGAGTGAGTGAGTGAGTGAGTGAGTGAGTGAGTGAATGTTGTTTCAAGCCACAGTCCTAAGTCAGATAAATAGTGGTTGATAGAATGAACAACGACCCAGGCGCTCTGGTTACCATAAATCAGTTACCATCATCAGTCCAATTGCTGGGGACTTATTCTGACCATGAATTCCCCGTCTGGAACATGGAACATTGTCCACGACACCTGTCATTATCTACGTTTCACATATCAGACATATAACAATCGAGGTACTACATGCTGTACCTGTGAATAATGTCAGGCCGTCCATGACAACGATACAGAAAATAAAAGCGACAATGGCCTTTCCATTATAATTAAAAATATCTGAAAAAGAGGAATCCACTGTCTGTTCCGATAATATGTGTTAATGAATCACTATCGAATAGTGATGATACCAGGTGTTCGTGAAAGGGTGAGCGTATCCTGCCCCACCCGTCACAAACACATGCAAAAGAAAGCCAATTGTTCATCTACCAACAACGGGAATATACGGTACAAATGAATACAGGGAATGCATTGGCCATCATTTTGATCACCGGTGCTTCAAATTTGGAAATGCCCTCCACAAGTCTACCAAAAAACTTTTGAAATCTCTACTAAGGCCTTGAACGTTGTAACCCTGATCAAAAACTCTTAGAGCAAGAGCCAATGCTTAAAAAGCTTGCAGTTGCAGCACTACGTTCCTCACTGATGGAGCATGGAAAAGCGGGATAAAAACGTTTGGGGAAATCGAACACAGATCGAGAAATGGCTACCATCAGCCCCTAATGTCAACCCAAATGCAGTTCAAAAGATGTTTGCCTGTATCGACATACACACATAAAAAGGTACTCACGAGGGGTAGGAGAACGGGTTAAGGTATCGCAAAGTAGATATGGCGGTCCAAGTGTTTCTAGTTACCACAGTAGCACTGGTGTTACATTGAATGCAGCATCCACCACCCTGGCTGTATCCTGAAAACATAAAGAGAGTGACTGAACGAGATATTACACCACCGGCATTACTATTGTATGCTTCCATACAGACCCTGAAACTATCCAAAACAATCATCATTTCAAGTCTAAATTATTTTGGCAAGTCTAGATTTCCCCTGAAAATAGAATAAATTCTCAAGGCTCCTTTCTTCTTTCATATGAATAACATTTAACAAACATTTTCATGAAAATAATTTTATTTTAGAAAAAAAATAGTTTAATAATGGTATTGCAGCAATATCACAGACTGGTACACCGAGAGTTGTACACTGCAAATACGGATGTGGTGTAAAGAAGTGTGAAACAAAGTGATGCAGGTATCTGAAATTTCAAAATGTGTAGTCCGCCTATGTGCTTAATATCCTTCCTTATTTGTGTGCGTAGAGCGTCCGCCCGGTGAGCGGAAGGTCCGGGGTTCGATCCCCGGCCGCGTCATACCAAAAGACGTTAAAAGATGGTACTTGTTGTTACCCTGTCTGGCGCTCGGCATTAAGGGGCTAAAACAAGGGCTGGTCACCTCGGAGTCAGTATACTGTGTCTGAGTGGGATATTCATGTTAAACTGCGGCATGGTATCTCAGTGAGCTAGCACTATAAATCGGAATCAGTCCGGACTAGTACAAGCAGCCACACAAACACAAACACATACACGTACATGCACGTCGCTATATAAGTGCAATAATCTTGGACGCGACGTTAAACCCAATTTCACCTTATTTGTGTGCATGTCAATATTTATAGTAAGGTGTGTCTTCTGGTTTCTGTTCACAATTCCCATGGGTTTTTTTCTGTCGGGGTATCGTAACAGTAATTCCAATGAAACCTTCTTTGGGATAGTACACTCACCGTTTATTGTAATATATGTTAAAGAGACTTGTTAGAGAATGTCTTCAGCAACCCACGCTTGTCGTAAGTGTCAACTAACGGAATCGGATGGTCAGGCTCGCAGACTTGGTTGATGCATGTCATCGTAACCAAGTTGCGTAGATCTATGCTCATGATGTCAATCACTGGATTGTCTGGCCCAGATTCGATTATTTACATACCGCCGTCATATAGCTGGAATATTGCTGAGTGTGGCGTTAAACAACAAACAAACGGGACACTGGCAAGAAACGTAATATACCTCAGTACCTATGTAACCGCTGGGAACTGATAAGTGCAGTTTCAAAGAAACAATAGACAGTGGGAAGGTATCGGTAATAATGTGCATTGATGTATTTTCTCTGCCTCGGCTTATTGCATTTGAGCAACACAAATTGTAAAAATAAATTCGTCTTTGGAACAGACTCTTTGGCAGAGGACGTTGGTGTTCCATGTAATGGGCGAGCGTGTCACCCACTGAGCCACCCCCCTCCGAAACAAAGTATGCTGATTGCTCAGTATGCTTCATCTGGGCCAGTTATCAAATAGCCTAGTCAGAAACCATCCGGTTTTGTCACATGAAGAGCAGTAACAACTGCAATGGGATTGTTTTACTAATCCTGTAACAATGCCGGTCATTGTGTAATTTCGTGCGTCAATTAACGTCATCGTCAATCCCTCCGTGTTTCATTTTCAGGTTTGATGTCAGTCACGCAATCTCTTTTCAAGTGGGCGATTCGTGTTTATTTAAGTATTCATCAGATTACCCACGTATTCAATTCATAAACTGTAAGCATGTCGTTTAGTATTTTCTAAACTTTATTCATATTCATTCTGCAGCTGAAATACAATCTACAAATATACACGGGCGGATCTCGGATGTTTCAAAAGATGGGAAGGCATATTTTGGGATATCGATAATCCAGATTATTACATCTCCATTCTATACTGATAAATACATGGGACACATTCGTACTTGATTATTTTGTTTACTCTTTCGTACCATCGCTGGTGGTTTGAAGAGAAATAGACTGTTTCTGTTTTGTTTCTTGGGCGTGTCAGAAACCTTTGCACGTGGGTTTCACCAAATTGGTGAACGTCGAAGACCTTCGCGTGTCTCCCACATCATGCTGACACGCCATGACATTATTGTTCGAAGTCGCGTTAACCCAAACTCCCCATATCAACTCAAGTCTCAGAAGGCAGATACTGGTAACTGAAACAGAAAGTCTAATTTATTTTAATTCAGCCCATGTTACTATGCGTTAACCTTTGGCCACGAATAGTCACCTGATTCACTACCTCCCAGACATCCACAGCACAGATTGTGCCTTTATAGATCGCCGATCACCTTTAACGTGACAGTCACAATGACTGTGCTCTATCGGCAGTCTATGCCTCGCTCCCTCGAGCGTTCTTTTAAAGCCAACGTGTTGCAATATTTGCTTTTACCTCAAGCAGTGTCGTGCATACCAGTTTGCCTTCTAGCCATCCAGTATACTGGGGTTTGTAACATCGAATGAGATGGGGGGGCGGAGGGAGGGATGTGTGTGTGTTATATGATGCCCTTACAACCCACGTATCTGGAGCGTAATGTCATGCATGGGTGAAACAGAGCGGGAAAGACAGTGTAAGAAGAGGGGCATAGAGATATACATACATAATTTCTTAATAAATTTAGCACATATGATATTAACTATTGATCAGATCAACTTCAATTTTGATCATTCTCCATGTAAGATTTGTGGTCTTCACCATATGTGAAGTTTTCTATGGCGTGGAAGTATTTCATCAAAAATGTATAAGCTATCTGAATATATATTAGTACTTTACCAATTGAAAACAAATAATTTTCTAACACGTTTTACTTGGGGTCTCCAAGTATATGACGTTTGATTTAGTTCTGAAGGCCTTCCGTAATTTCTTCATACCATTCTTTTAAAGCATCTATGATTTGATTAACTTCATCACATATGTAAAAAAAGATATTTGCGAGATCATTGCATAAACTAAAGAGATCATTTTCACCTTTTTCAACTTTAAGTAAATAATATTAAATGTACACTGTTTATACATAATTGGAAGTAATTTCTTGATTTTAAAGGAAATTATCGAGCGATGTCCAAAGGCTGGAAGACCTACAGAAACACGTGACCTACATACGTCATTCCCTTTCTGCACAAGATGTCAATGTTATATCCTCCATTTACGACTTATGTGCACTACACGGTAAACAGTGACGGTTACTTTAGCACTACGGTTTATGCTTCGTTTTGGGATCTTGCAGTATTTTGAATGAATGTCCGATGGCTACCTTTAACCATACCGTAACGAGACAAATCGATAATTTAAACAAATGAACTTTGCTTGAAAGACGAACTTGGTTCTTTTTCTACTGTACCGTATTTACTTATGTGTTATGTTGCATTGTTAAGGAAACCGACTTTCAACTCTATCAAACCCGTTCATGGTTTCGCAAGTAACATTTTACGAGTTTATGGAAAGAAACAGCAGTCCTTCATTCATATTTCATTCGCAGTTTAATATCATTTTAATATGTATATTTTGTAATAGGTATTTTATCATCAAATATAAGATCGTATCGCAAAGCCTATAGCTCAGCTCGAAAGCTTTGTGGCTATCTGTTTGGATGCCAAATTCACGCTCAGGGGGTTTATGTATGTATTCAAGCATATTAATGAGTCACATCGGAACACCTTAGAGGCATTATGCGTCAGCAGTACCGCGCTATATAATACATGCTCAAAGGCAAACCAACAGTGACAGCGTTCTTTTTTATCAGGTTAATGGTGTATGTTTTTTAGATGGATCCATTAATACAGGTTTTCTGAGGAAGGTATTTTTCAATCATAATTTATAATTTAACCAAAGTCAAACTTCAATTTCAGATTCTGCCAAATATGTTTTGTGTTTAACAAGTCGTTGTGAAATAGCTTGTAACATGTATTAATATTCCCACAAGAAATACACAGCAGTTTGCAAGAGAAACAATGAGATGTGACTTATTTTTACCTCAGCCCAATACGTAGTTAAAAACTACCTTGGTATGTCTTGACAAGTGGCTTGAGTATAAATGTTTACGTAAATGCAAAACGGTATAGTAGTATAGTAGAGGCTGTAATATTGTCAAAACTCGAACTTAAATGAAACACGTGTCCGTATAATGTTAAATGAAGATATATTACTATATTAGGTTGAGTGTGATATCTTCAGAAATTGTTTTATACAATCAACATTGCGCATAACATCATGTCTCTTCAATTAGATACCCATGAAGATCCGGGTTAGAATAAGTCTTCAGCAACCCATGTTTGTCGTAAGATGCGACTAACGAAATCGAGTGGTCAGGCTCGCTGACATGGTTGATTGATGCATGTCATCGTATCCCAATTGTGTGGATCGTACTCATGATATGGCAATCACTGGATTGAATGGTCCAGACTCGATTTTTTACAGAAGACCATCAAATAGCTGGACTATTGCTGAGTGCGGCGTCAAACAACAAACAAACATCAATGAGGAAAGAATAATAAGACAAATCTATGATTGCTTTCCGTATCACGGTAAGAGCCTTTGAAGACGTTCAAGTGGCATGTCACGTACACAGGCGTGGCAGACGTGATTTACAGACTTGCCGGAGCGTCAACGAGTAAGACGTTACATGATAATTATGTCATGAGTCTAGGAACTAACGTAAGTTCATCATTACCTATGACGCATGAAGCAGAAATACTACAACACTTTAAAACATGTTTTACAATAGCATTAACCTTATTTGTTTACAGAGAAAAGTAGACAGAAAAAAACAACGTGACATTACATTTCTTCATTAAAATGGACCATGTCCAGAAAACGAAACGTGTCCGGGTAAAAATGGAGGTCAAAATGAAAGGGTTGCAAAGAATTTGATGCATTGCATAAACAATCGTACTCATAATAGAGTATACATGTTTCCACGTGCATATATATATAGTATAAGGTCTTGGGTGTGATATTGGATATGCTAAAATAGTTTACATGTATGTTTATTGTTTCACACACTGATAATTTCTATCCATATTGTATTAATTCAAAATAGAACAACATGTTTGGGTTTTTTTCAAGAAAACCCTTCTGCACATATGCATATGTGCAGCAGCACGCATGATCAAAATTAAAGTGTGACAATTTGATCCGATCCTACATACACCATAGATGGTGTTTCAATAATAATTTCATGGCGCCACAAAAATATGATTGTTAGTCTCTTACAGACTCCAGAGCATATGTTTTATATGTGTACACACTGCGCAAAAAATACACTTGAAAATTTAATTTCATCAAAACAGTACAAGCGTTACAGAAACGTTCCTCGGGTCGCCGAAACACTGCAAGGTCCAAAACCTAACTGTGATACCCCGGAACACGTATCAAAAACATCACCGTCTAATAACCATTTCTTGTTTGTTTCATTTATATCCATCATCAAACTTTCTTTTGCCCGGCAGGCTTGTTTCTTATTTTCTATGTTCGTCGAAATGAGTGTCTGTTCACTGGAATCTCACCTCATTTAAAAAAAATAAAAAATATTATACCTCCCTTGTTGTGTCAAGGAACAAAGGATGATTCATATGCATGTATGCATACCAACTTCCTTGTATAAAAGCCTCACAACCAATCGTTTGTATGAAAGGGTAAAAAATAAACCCAATTAAACCTCAGTGTGTGCACTGACAATATAATGTTAATACCGTCAGTGAAATACGTTTCAAACACACTTCCAGCGTCCTTTGATCTTAAAACATATACATGTACTGATCCACATATTTCTCAAACCAGGTCCATATTTTTCACATTGTAATGGTCCACGCGACATATAAACTACTGAAATAAATCTGGCGCTCTGCATCGAACGAATAAACATTTAGAAATTATACAGGCACAAGAGGCTCACGCTGTGTGTAAACAAACCACACAAATGAAAAGGCAAACACCAAGACTGCCACAAAGCACTGTGCTAAGGGTTAAGTCGCGGCTAGGAATTAACGTTACGCCCGTACTTTAGGGCGGTGTCTCATGGTATTATCTATAAGCACATGAAGCACATGTACTTTTACACTGCCCCTATATAAAAATGTTACTAAAAATATGTTAGTTTTATGTTCAACGTTAAATGCCATTTTTTATGATATGTTTGATGTTAATCAGTTAGCTTTTATTATGTCATGCCCATATATTTTTAAAGTTACTGCCAAAACCTGCATGGATGTCTTAGATGTAAGAAAATTACTTTTATATACATCTTAAATTTTTATAAATATTTTTATGCTATTTACCCTTTTTAATAACGTATATATATTTATTCCATATTTTATGTCTGCGTATCTTTTTACGTTCTATAGTCTCTCATAATCCCATACGGGATGGCTCATCACACGTATTTTATCACGTGACGTGTATATATTTTATTTGTATGAGGTGAGACATGAAATATATTACTTACCTACCTATAAGGAATGTTTCACTAAAACAGTATTGTGTGTTGCCAGGTATGGTAGAGTTTTCAGGAGACAACTTACTATGAGGTTAAAAAAACGGTTAACGAACTCGTCACCACAATTACATTCAAAACGCTGGCCTCTGTTACTGTCGTCTAAATCGTCCTATCATCAAAGTAACGAAATGCTTGAGAATAACATAGTTTAGTCTACACTAATTTAACGGGAGCGAGTCACATTTCAGTCATGAATGTCAAGGTCACATATGATAATCCGGTTATTGCGATACAGCAGTAATCCACAATAAACAGGTAGCACAATGAACAAAACAATGGTGTTTACATGACCGCCACAATATAGCCACAATAAAGCATTAGTATCAAATACACAACACAGATTATTGCCGACATAATCTCATTAGTCGCGGCTCAAATATGTACAATACCTCGTGGTTCGTTGAACATTATAGGTAGCTAGTTATTACTTACCTTGATTAATTATCATGTAGATACAAACCAGGTGTATCAACCAGGCGACAGGTACTGTCATGGTAACGTTTTGTTAATCAAATACAGCTCGGAGACACTCCGTCTTTTGAGTAAAAACTGTGCAAGCCCATTTGTAATCCAGGTAAAACAGACGATAATGCTTGTGCGTGCGTCACTACTTCCCGTTCACCTGTACTCCACGCAAGACAATACGCCGATAATCCTTCTAGTATCGAATAAGAGTTAATATTTTTCACGGTTTCGTTGAAAATACATCTAGATATCGTACTCAATGACGGTGGACAACGTTTTAGAGACCCAGAAATGGCGAGTCTATTCAACTTTGAAGCACCTGGCGCTTGTCAACCTGACTGTATATCTATAAATAGACCGGAACGGGACATTTCCCCCGCTATAACACCCTCCGGCATGAACATCAGATCTTGTAACAAAACTGGTTTGTTACCAGCTGGTTACATCAATGCTGTTAGTTTTGTAAATCGATCCGCCTGTTATATAACATAAGATGTGCTGACGGCGACGTCACTCAAAGCTGTTAAACGCGTTATAGTGAAGCATTGGGATTATCGATTTAATCTAATTGGCGAGAAATCGAAACGAACTAAGAACATACATGGAATAACCGGCAGAGCAATTTTAGTATGTGCTGAAGTAGCATCTTCACTTCGTTAAGGATGACAGAGCAATATAATAACACTGTTGTGTACAACACATGTTCAAGGAAAAGACTGACAAATGATCTCAGGAACATGAAATGTTGAACTTTGGGAATCTGATAAAATCTTTCGTATTGTCATCCGTATGTTAAAAAACCTAATTCACAGCATCAAGTAAGAAGAACAAGTGTATGCAGACTGGATAAATACACTTAATAATTTCAGACGTAGATTTTGAAAGTGTACTGTGTTATTCAGTGTCCAAGCTCTTAATTAATTCCCCCCTTGACAGTCAGTGGCGGCATATATGATCCGGTTAAACAATGATTATTTCCAAACCATTAAGAAAAAATGGGGATGGTAAACAGACGACAAAATGTCTATATGAATACTTCTCGCCATTAATACAAAAGCAATATTCAAATGTTTTGTTTGTCTGTTTGTTGTTTAACGCCGCACTCAGCAATATTCCAGCTATATGGCGGCAGTTTGTAAATAATCGAGTCTGGATCAGACAATCCGGTGATTGATATCATGAACATCGATCCACGCAATTGGGATCGATGACATGCATCAACCAAGACATCGAGCCTGACCATCCGATCCCGTTAGTAGTCTCTCACGACAAGCATAGTCGCCTTCTACGGCAAGAATGGGTTGCTGAAGACCTATTCAATCCCGGATCTTCACGGGTCATATTCAAATGTAACCAAATTGCATCTATGTATCTATGCACGACCACCTAAGCCTAGACACGCAGAATCGGAGTTTTAATGTTAATGTAAATTATTTTTAAAATATATTCTGTCTTTAGGTACATGCGTCTTGTGACAATGTTTTTGCATGTACATAACACCCGTGAAGTTTTGGGGTAGAATAGGTCTTCAGCAACCCATGTTTGCCGTAAAAGGCGACTATACTTGTCGCATGAGGCGACTAACGGGATCGGGTGGTCAGACTCAGTGACTTGGTTGATGAATGTCATCGTATCCCATTTGCGTAGATCGATGCTCATAATGCCAATCGCTGATTGTCTGGTCCAGACTCGATTATTTACAGACTGCAATCAAATAGCGGGAATATTGCTGAGTGCGCCGTTAAACAACAAACAAGCATGTACATAACGGTAGTCGTAACGGACAGAACAGAACTGTATTCACTCAAGGCAACACAGCATAGCATGATGACATCGTTATCAGAGATCAATATACAGGTAGATACAGGACAGTAACCATTGATCGTTGTCATAGTTACCCAAATGTAATTATTCAATATGTAGCAATACCGCTAATACACTTTAATAATAACTTAATGTTGGGACGGGTTAATGGATAGTGTTTTGTCCATGGTATATATATATAGCAGTGACAACTGGGATTCTTCTTATTTATAATATATGTTGCTAATGGTCTGCCGGATTCATGACGACCTTGGGCGGACTCGCCATGGAAGTTGATCGATTATAGTTGGGCGTTGTCCTTCAGTTGATGATCAGTGATTTTGCTTGAGACAAATGGCACTCGGATATGTTTTTTTATGATTTTAAACCTGTTTATACATTACGTATCATTACTTAAGTAGGAAAAACATTCTTTAGGATATTTTGGTGAAAATCAGTCAGTATCCTACAAAATGAGCCTTTATATACATGTCGTGATAAATTGTAATTCTACATGCGAATTGTTCCAATTTTGTTTAAAGGACTGCACATTAAAATATAAATAAATGTTAAACTCACTGGCTTCATGGCACGATTGTAAATTGGCCATGGGTATCTTTTACGTATGCTTCATTTAACACTGAAGCCCAGTAAGACACGGAAATATCCGAACATCTCCGGAATTTGTCGGCACCAATATGCTCATGGATAGGCTGAACTGTTTTTGTTTACTTTGCGTAGGGTTATACCAACAATGCACTTAAGGAAGTGATTTAATTATGTACTTATCAATTCACTTTTTTGTCGAGTCTGAGGACGGGGAAAAGGTTGACGGAGAACGAAATAAATGCCAACATGATTTCTTTTAAAGATTTTTAAGGATGTTTTCCTTTGAAAATGGTCATGTATCAATGTTTGATAAGTCGTTATTATAATGCATTATCTTAACCAATGCTTGGTTTGTCCCAATCATCTGTCTTCAGCTATTTTAGACAAGGCAGTAACATAAAAGAATTAATTAAGGAGGTACAAAAGTTTACGGATTAACTCCACAGAATTATCATTTTGGAACAGAAAGTCACTCCGGACAGATAATCCTGTATATTTTATGTGTCAACCAGTACATTTTCATTAAAATAAATACTTGAATTTATGTCGAAAAATATTTGTTTGACGATCACGCTAAAAACAGATATGAAAACATTGTGTTCCAATGACGTCAAAACTCATGTGACGTCATGAACAATGGATGGTGTTTGTGAGGTTGCACGTATACAATAATCCAAAGTTGCATTCACTTCTCTTTCTGGGTAAAATATAACAATGACACCGAGCTCCAGTTCAACAATGGGAATGTCATGATTAAAATTGACAAGCTCACTTTGGGAGGGTCATATAATTATAATAGGCAAGGCGGTCGCATATAAATACGGACAATTTGGGAGTGTCATAGATATAATATGTTTGTACACGCATTGCACAAAATCGTTCCCTGAATCTGTCGGATTATCTTTAACACTGAATTGGGATTAACTGTGATTATTGTATTAAGATTATATGGGACTTAACTGACGACAGGGGACAAAATGATAGTAAAAAATAAATTGTTTATGGGTCTTACTTTCGAATCCAATAAAACATATTTCATTCAATTAATTTCAGTATTACACTTGTTTGTGCGGCCACTAGGCCTCATTTATATATACGACTATATAAACGTATTAAGAAATATATATGAATAGTTTATATATAGCCACGGGCCCACATGTATGGGTCCGTGATATCGCGGAACATGAATTTGGGGTAAAATAACTCAAAATTAGTTCACGAACTATTCAGAGTGATAATTCAACACAAAGAGGTATAATTAATTTTTATCACCTGTATATGCCATCATAACAACAGCAAAACCCCTGAAATCCAATCCGACCGACCCCCATCTCGCTGCACCCTAAATACGAAATGCTCCCTTGGACACGTCGAAACAATCTCCTCAATACACCGTGGGAAACTGCCGACACTCTGGTGAGTTTTCCGCATTTGTTTCGTTTCCGGGCTTTTAGGGACCTGTTCAGTTTTATAGATGCTACACGTTGTCAACCACATCGATTTTGAATGAATGCTGAAAGGGTTCGATGCAGAATCAGCGCAAACCCGTAGTTTGATAATGTTCTTCCAACATGCAACAAGCACTAGAAACCCTTTTGACCCTACAGCGAGTTGGGGGCGGTGACTGGGTTTATTTCCGCATTGAAAGGCTCTTGCTTTTGTCGTGTTCAGCGAGCTTGTGTGCGATACTCCCAGACTCGGTATTGTTGGTTTTAGTCTTTCTCTCACACTTAGAATGTTGGAGTATACAATTATTGGCATATTTACTGTATTTGGGGATTCTTTTTCATGTCTGTTACTAATTTATTCCGCCAGGAGTCGCTCTGGCTGGGCCCCTAGGGGTGGCAATATGGCGATGTGACTGAAGATGCGATTTGATTACAAAATTGTTATGGAGCCTGTTTTGACAACTTTTAAGCTAATTTGTAACAGACAGATTGTTGTTATTGTTCCTTAATCCGGTAAGAATAAATTACTTCACCGTGATTGTATTGACTGTTTGCACAAGGGGCTTCGAGGGATTAAGGGAGCAGTCATTATTTCGTGTAACAACAGGTGCTCGTCTGCTTGGTTCTTCATTGCTTAGGAATGCTGTTTGTTCTATATCTATTTGTCGGGAATCCAGGTGGAACGTTTGGCGCATTGTGACTCTTGTTTTGCGTGTGCATATTTTAAGTATATTTCATGTGCATTCATGAATTAATAACATTAATAATAACAACAACAACATGTATAATACCATGATAAGTTGAAAACTGGATCCTATTTGACATGGCTCTATCATATTCTGTGTTGATCTTTGTATTTGTTTACATATATTGTCTTGAGATGGCATGTTTGTTATCACTGAGGCTTAGCTACAAAGATGAGGGCAAATTGATAGATACATATTATTTTTAATTCTTCATTGACTTTTAGCTTACATGTGATCAGTGTATTTACATATTATGTTGATACAAGCTAAGCATAAGTTAACAACAGCTCATACGGGAGGATTTACACAATAATGGTATTTCACTTCTTAACATTCTCTATAGATTAATATTTTTGAAAATTGCACAATTGTTTGACATTCTGTACATTAAATAACTGCATTGATTTAAAGACTGATAGATTATTCCATTAGTAAGGCTTGAAAAACAGAATCTTAATGTGATAAAACATGTGACAAATAAAAATAAAATGAAACTTGTCTTCTACACTATGTATACAAATGGACACGCCCTGGAACTAACTTCTTAATCATGTTAATGTTGATACCTTCTATTTCGATAGCTAACTCATGTGTTGATATTCTAAATTCATACGTTTTCTGTATGGTAATGGTATTGGTTTGCTCAAATAGTATTGTAAGCTAAAAGAATCTAGAAGATGTACATACATTTAACATTTTGATTACACAGAAAGTGGACAAATTTATTGCCTGATCTATAGTTCTCTATTTAATAATGAAAAAAAAGAAAAGAAATAGAAACGATAAATACTTAACCAAATGTTTTAAGGTTCTAACATGTTTAATTTCCTACATTTGAATATTTACTTTTAAAAGCTTATCTGCCTCCGAGCTTTCTGCAATCAAGAACATGTGGAAATTGTTACTATGTTTCAGTGTTTGATGTGCATTTTACATATTTAGAACTTTGAACAAAAAGCAATTGTTATTATCATTGGGGAAAAAAAGTAATTCAAAAATATGATTTTATAATAGAGCAAAATATTGTGCAGAGCTCCAGATAAGATCTGTATATGTGTAAAATACTTATGTAAATTCACTATTACCCAATTAAGTTTGAGTTCCATGCAATCATATAAAAGCACTGTGCATAATTACTGAATGTGGCCTTAATGCACAAAAGTGCGACATTGTGCTATGGTAACTTATCATTGTTATGAGCTTACTAAAAGATACCAATCTCATTAAAATCAGATCTGAGTTCTCGCTACCGCGAAACAAAGATCTGAGGACACGCATTATGGGACACGTCAGAACGACCTTTCATCCGACCAATCATAGCGTCGCTTACCAGATCTTGAAAGTGACAGTTGGAATGTTATTTCTAATCATGCAACCATGTAAACTTTAACACAGGGTATTCCGAATGATAGTTGCGGGTTTAATGACTGAATCCATACAATCTAGACCATCTATTAGCCATTCCAGAATGTCCTTTTGTTCACGTTTCAAATTTGTAATCGAGAATTTGTCAAAATATGTTTCGAAGCGTAGTCGCCAGTTTGAAATGAGTGCCGTAAAGCACGCGAAAGCTGCCTTCTGATTGGTTAATGTCGACTTCTTGTCGGTCATTCCATTGGTCGGTCAAAGTTCGCGAAAGGTTGTTCTGACGTGACCCGTAATGGGATGTCCTCCGATCTTTATTTAGCGGTTAGCAAGAACTAAGATCTGATTTTAATGAGATTGTAAAAGATACATAAATAATATGAAGATACATAAAGATACTTGTGTGTGAGTAAAATACTCAATGGTATCTGAAGCACTAATGTGATATGCAAAATGGATGAGCTGGTGGCATGCATACACTTGGGTATACCAATATTACCATACAGATCTGTGCTGATAATTTTAGGATGCCATGACTTTGTTCATTTAACTATTGAAAGTGTGGTTTATAACAGTATGGTCAAGGTGAGTAGTTGCATAATTGGTATAAAACAACATTCACTCATTAAGTAGGAGGGTCACATAGGTTTTAGAATCTGCTGGTCATCTGACTACATCGCAGATTCACCGCAATTGGTCTGCTTACATCTTTGTGCTTGTGGATTTAACCAAAGTGGTAAACTATTACGAGCCTTGTCACATTATGCTTTTCTCTGTCCTGTTATAACTGTAATGCTGTTCCAAATGGAGTAAGACCCATCGCAATCACTGAAGATCCTGGTTAGAATAGGTCTTTAGGCAACCCAAGCTTGCCGTAAAAGGCGACTATGCTTGTCGTAAGAGGCGACGAACGGGATTGGGTAATCAGGCTCCCTGACTTGGTTGATGCATGTCATCGTATCCAAGTTGCGTGGCTTAATGCTCATGATGTCAGTTACTGGATTGTCTGGTCCAGACTCGATTATTTACAGATATAGCTGGTATATTTCTGAGTGCGATGTTAAACAACAAATATCAGTCACTGAGGTATTTTCATAGCTTTCTTTTTCTGTTTTTTAGAAGACATGGAACAATGGCGTAGGTGATGATGACTTTTCCAACTGGCTATACCTGAAACCTGACCTCTGACCTGTAATCCCACGATGCGACCCAAAGGCAGCACTAAAAATGCAGTGCAGGTCATTACACGCTACATGTGTCGATTCTGTGGCCGGCAGTTTCAGAACCTCCAAGAGATGCAGACTCACACACAAGTGCACTTCAGCGAGAAGCCGCCACATGCTTGCTATGTGTGTGGCCGCACGTACCGCACACCATCCAAGCTACAACGACACGTGCGTGTACACAGTGGGGAACGCCCATATGCCTGTTCCATCTGTGGAAAAAGGTTCACACGATCTGACCATGTGAAACAGCATCTGAAAGTGCATATGCCACAGCGGCAAAAAAATGTGTGTCGTTTGTGTGGGATGAGGTTCATGAGGCGACAGACACTTCAGGCTCATCTACGGAGCCATGGGATTGTTCAGGTGGGTAGGCATGTGATTATGTCAATGAAATGTTACAAAATTTTATGTCTGTTTCCCTATCTATTTTTCTGTCCATGGAGATTCTCCAAACAGAAGAGGTTCCTGGTAGTAGTAAGCCATGCTTGTCATAAGAGCCGTCCAGTGGAGAAAGGGTGGTTACAATGTATGACCTTTTGTGCCGTCCAGCGAAAGGACACATCAATGCATCATGATACGTCAAGTTTCAAAACAACTAGGCCTGTGAAGATTCCGGGGTAGAATAGGTCTTCAGCAACCCATGCTTGCTGTAAAAGGTGACTATGCTTGTCGTAAAAGGCAACTAACGGGATCGGGTGGTCAGGCTCGCTGACTTGGTTGATGCATGTCATTGATCCCAACTCGATTATTTTACAGACCGCCGTTATATAGCTGGAATATTGCTGAGTGCGGCGTTTAACAACAAACAAACAAACAAACAAACAAACATCAATACAACTATCATATAACAAGTAAATGTTAAGTAATGATATGTTACATTAGTCAGGTAGTTACTTAAAGTCAAAAGCCCCAATCTGGTTAGAATTTATTTTGGTCTCACTTCAAAGAATATTTCATGGATGCAAGTAAACCTGAAATATATTCTAACCTGAAAAGCTATAACATATAGGGAGACCCCTAAAAAGTTTGAAATTTTACCAGTGAACAGGATACCTTTAACATCAGACAGACTGACTTGCATCTCCATTAGTTTGCTGACTGCCGTGTCAAACAACATTCACTAACTGTGCTTGTCTATTCAGGTTTTCTCTTGTAACCGGTGCGGAGAAGCATTTGAATCAGCGCTTCAGCTACACCACCATAAGGAGACTCATAGCAACATCTTCTATGGACACAGCAGTGATGGCCTTGATGCAGAGGGGGGATTGCCAATCAGCATCAAACGAGAGCCAGGGGAGGGGGGGGAAGTAGAGGAGAGTAGACCCATTCTTGGACTTGCCAAGTTCGGTCTTGGACCTCAACCAGATGTCAAAGAAGGCCTGGATGGACAAGTGAGAGAGGAGAGTAACAACCCAGCTGTCCTGGCCAAACAAGCACTTGACATGGCCTTGAAGGCTCAGGAAGAACCAGAATACTCAGAGGAAAAACCTAGTCAGGTTAATGGACACTTAGGGGATGATGATGAAAGCAAGTCGATTGTTATTGATAATGACATTGCTGAACAAGATGATGAAGATGTTGAGAATGATAATGATAATGATGGGCCTTCTGTTTCAATATCTAACTGTTTCTCCCTAGCCGAGGGTGAAAACTCCATTGCCGATGTAGATCTTAAAGAATTGGAAGAGGTGAAAGCTACAACTTTCAGTGATGGCATGAAGATGATCCTGATTCCTTCAGATATCGCCGATGAGGACAAATCGGAGGATTCCAATGAAGAAGCAGACGATGCTTCTGATAAGAAAGATGATGAAGATGAGAAGAAGGATGATGATAATATTCAAGTAAGCAGCTCAGCAGACGTGTCATCATCTTGTAACCGTGGAAACCGGGCATCTGGTCATCTTGTCTCCCTCCTTCCAAAACCTCCACCAATCATAGCAGCTCCATCAATGAGAAAAGAAACACTGAGCAACCAATCAACATCATACATCAACATGAGAAGCCTTTTAACAGCAACACCAACACAAAGCATTCGACCATCTCGTCCAGAACCGCCATTGCTCTGCATGGGAGTTCCAGGGTTGTCATCGGCAACAGCAGGAGGCAAGAGTTCAGGGTATCTTTTCGGAAAGAAGATGATCCGGTGTGATCACTGTTGCATTTGGTTCGAGGACCATTCAATGAGTCTTCTTCACATGAGTCTTCATTCGGCCGACCCATCTGATCCTTTCACGTGTCGCAAGTGTCTGAAGCGCCTCGGGAACCGCCTGGAATTCATGGCTCACATTGTCTGGCATCTCGACCCCAGCATGGAGGAGAGGCTTATGAAAAGTTAGTCAGTAACGGCCCACTCAGATATCTGATCATGCCATTTTCTTGATTAAGTATTCCTTTTCAGAAGATGTCAGTTTTTATGAAAAGGTGTCATGGATATTTTATAAAGTGCCCCATGCCATGACTAAGATAAGAGACTACATATCATTAGAACAATATTGAGATTCTTATTTCTACCAGATAAGTGTCCCACCCTTTATCAGCTGTTTATGAGTACTCTCTGTTACAGAGTTTGTCTATTTTGCTTGCATCCTCCCTGCTTGCAAAAATACAGTTGTTTTTATTAAGTGCAACAGTCCCTGAAGGGGTTCTCTAGGAAATCATTTCTGTAAGCAATAATTTGTTGACATAATGTAAGCATGACTTAGGATCACATTCAGGCATGGCTATTTCTCCAAAAGGCCATAAATGGCTATTTATATGTATTGGGAAATATCTTCCACAATTACAGATTATAATAAACCATCTTTAACTGTAAGCAAAAGTCGAGGTCCTGAGAAATAGAACTAGCTATTTAATGAAACACGTATCATTAAATTGCTCTCTATTGATCTGCAAGTAAGCACATCTGTACATGCAAACATAGGAACTACTCAACTAACTCACCGATAGTATGCTGATAAAGATACTCACATGCCTTGCAGAAACCTATGTGCCTGAGACAATTATTTGGTTGAATATGGTAATATGGTATACAAGTGTACATTGTGGTGAATGCAGTTACCAGTTAGGACAACATACACATGGTAGTAAAACTGTGTTACACACGATTCTTTCAACAAACAGCTGTGAAAGGAGGGATAAGTATCTTGTTGAAAAAACTTTTAAGATTAGTGAGAGAAAAGAATTATTTGAAACTTTTTAATATTGCAATTTATGAAACTGTAGAATTCAATTTATCATCTGAAGCGATTAACACTTTTTCATGGGTTTGGCTTTGTTGGTTGGAATAAAGTCTCATGTGATTTCTGGTTTGATTTTGAAAATATTAACCAAGAAATATCAGTATGGTCAGATATAAGGTGCTTTGTGTTTCAACATGTAATTATGCACAAATTATCTTGCCCCATATATTATAGATACTGCTTGTCCATGACATGCAGGAACTTCACTGGAATATTAATCAATGTTCTGTTTCATGGTGTGATACAAAATACATCTAAGCAATTTTAGCAGAGCAGAAACGATAATTATATCATAATATGTTTCTTGTTTGTGTATTGTTGACTTCTGAAATGTGCCTATACACTCTTTCTATTTTGTACCCTCAAGTACTTGTTGCAACAATTGTGATATGACTGTTATTGATTGTGGGTTTGTATTTCATCACTCACATTGAAGAGTTATCTCCCTTGTATCAGTGGTTTATCTCACTGGAGACTTTTCCAGGTTGGTTATCATTGTTATATTTCAGAAAATATTCAAGATATTGAGTTAACTTTATTCATACACCTGTATTTTTGGAAATATTTTGAATAGGTGTATTTGGTATGATTTCTGAGAAAATACTTAAATTTGACAATTCTTTTATTCAACAAGTTAGTCCTCATCTTAATTTAATTTGATTGCATGTATTTCAGAAATTTGATTTTCATATGGAATCGCATAATTATTTAGGATAATCTTCAGATAATCTTATTCTGAAAGGTACTTCCTGTTTAATGTACAATGCACTGGGGCTGAAACGATTGCCTGGTAAGTAGTAGGTGATTACTCAAGTACTCTAGGAGTCAGCTCCCTTCTCTATTTAAAAAATGACCACCATGACAAAGTTGGTAGACAATGTTTATCCCTCTGAATCCACCATGTGGAATTTTTGCAACCAGAACACAAGAGACTGGCCATTCAATACTCTAGGGAAGTCTGAAATTTTTGTTAGAGACAAAATATATTTTCGGCCAGAGACATATGATGAAATTATTATTTGAACCACAAAACAATTTTTTTAAGACACATATTTGGCTCGCTTTCCAAATATCAAATAGTTTTAACGGTAATACAAACTGAAGAATACGCAACTCAGTATATGGGTAAAAGTTTAGCGAGGAACGCTTGCACCAAAGCCACTAAAAACTTCGACACTTAAGACTTCAAATGTGAATATTTGAGTATTCATTGAGCACTTCATGGCAAGATCAGTCCAGGAAAACAATACTACATTGTACCTCTTATAATGCACCATACCCAAATCCTGCTAGTAAAGGAAATTACAAATCTTTGCATATTCCACTGGAAAGTTTAAGATCGTATTTATTCCTCATTAACATGCATTTGTAAAAGACTTTTGTTTTTTGTATTCTACATTTCTTGTTTTTGTACGCACCGCTGTATTACAGTGTTATAAGTATTTTATATATATATATATTTTTTTTATTCAAAATCAAAGTCTTTTTTTTCAAAGTAGGAAAACCATCTTTTGATAGATATCAGGGGTGTGGAAATACAATTTGTAATGTGTCCATCCTGGAAGAAATGATTGTCACACAAATAGAAATGTTCCGTTTGATCATCGATGGACAAATAATGATATTGACTAGCAACTATCATCAAATTTCCAAACAGATGATTTTGCCGAGTTTTATATTAGAAAACTATTGCCAAAACTATCCTAGAATACGGAAAACAACCATTGACTCTATATATGTAGATAGGGATAGTTCACTTGTCCAGGGACATGTGAACATTGCTAAGATTTCCACAGCCCTGGAAAATACTTTCGTTTATTATCTATGAATCACAAGTGCACATTTTCTTTAGCATGTGGTTTTCAAGTGTAGTGTTTGAATCATTGTCTTTGTTTACAGTTTTGCATGTTTTCTTGCATGACAGTAGAGAATATAGAATATTTATTGTATTTGTATGAGATTATTGTTTAATTATTGATATTTTGTCGTATTTGAGTGTTTGTATTAAAAAGCACCGTTTTCCCATTTTTCAAAAGAGGGTCAATTTAGATGCATGGTAGTCAGAAAATGAACACAAAGAGTAATGTCATATTCTTTCTTTGCTTCTCCTGATTTTCGTTACCTGTAAACTGTTTTTGTTACAAATTAAGAGATAAAGGAGGTAGCTTTGTGGTTCGAGTGTTCGCCCATCATGCCAAAGATCCAGGTTCAATTTCCCACATGGTTGCAATGTGTGGTGCACATTCTTGGCATCCTTCATCGTGATATGACTGGAATATTGGTAAAGGGCGTATTATTCAACTCATTCACTTAGAGAACTGAGGTAGAGATAATTTAAGAAAACATAACCGTTACCATGGTAACATTCTGTTGCCTACTGCTAATGTAAGCTTGCTGTAGCACAATCATCTATGAATAGCACAAGATCATGTTAAGATGACTTAACATATTTCAGTCATTAGTTATTTTCTGAAGGCTCAATGTCTTCTCTCAAAACAAAGGAGAATATATTTGTTTTCAGTGTTGGAAGAAATATTGTTCGCATAATATTCTGTGTAGATGAAGAATATAGAAACAGGATAATTTATGAATTGATTTCAACATGCATTTTATTGAAATTGTTATTCTTCTAAAAGAATGTGTTTTTTAAGACGATGATCAGATGGAATTTATGCAGTGTTAATTTATAAAAAATGTCAAACAATTGTCTTTGAAACTTAGTGCTCTAGTAAAATTAGCTGTGAATGTATACATGAAATTCAAGCATAGTACATTTTAAGGCGATGTGATATGAAAATATTTGACACTATTGTATGAAAAGCCTTCTTTTTATTTTATTATGTTGTTTATTTAATCTTATGTTTGTGTTTACTTTTACCTGTTAATTACTCTGAATAATTTAATTTTCTTCTGTAATTTATCACGTGTCTTCTAGTCTTGTGGTAGCTCTTAGTTGATATTTATGAAGGTTTGTTCTTGTGTTTGTCAAGTCAAATATGAAAATTTGATAGTGAGGGCATGTACCAATAGACTGGTACTCTGGGAATTTGTACAAAATGTACAATTGTTTGTTTTTATTCAAGGAAAAGTATATATTTGCTATTTAAGACATTTTAGACAGGAATTATTGTGACAGTCACAAATTGATTTCATCACCAGCACTTCAATTATTTGCCAGACATCTGAACTGTACTATAGTATAGGCTGGAAATACAGATGTAGATGGTATCCAAAGTTTGGAAATTAACCTGTCAGAGTTGGCTTTGCAGTACTTGAAATAATTGGTTGAAAAAGCACCACTTAAAAACAGGATTTTTATTTCTTTAAACTTACTACATGTGTGGTTATGGCTAAAATGAATGCAACCAAAGACATATGTCTCAAATTGTTACAATCATGCAAAGAAAGTTGATCATCACCCCTAAGGAGAGTACAGTAGATCATTTGTCTAAAGTGCAGTAGTTTGCTGAGCAGAGTTGTCTTTACTGGTTACACCAGGATGCACTGGTTTGGATTTGAATCCTAGATTCGTACACATACTCTACTTGAAGATGACACATGTAGGATGACATTGTCGCCTCAGGTCACCCATCTGGTGAAACCTGTAGATGTATGTATTTCCAGCATGAGGGATGTTAAGTGTTTGACAAAAAGTAGTGAAAGGGAAGTAACTCTTAAAACATGTTATGCACATGTAGTGAGAACTTCAAATTACTTTCATGTAAATTTGTTAAAATCTGTCTCATAAATATTTTATATGAGATATGAACAGACTGTACTAAATTTAAGACATGTCAGTTGTCTAAAAACAGGTACATGTACATTAATTCATCTAGCCTTCAAGAAGGATATCCAAATTAGCTGTGAGTCATACTTTTGACAAATTCAGATAGAATTAACATTGTCTTTTTATAATTGAAAATATCTAATACCTAATTGCCTTCAGTTTTTTTGGTTATGTGTTAGTCTGAAGTGGGCTCGATCAGTCCCAGCATAATGAATCCTACAGATAGGAACCCAATGCCTAGTGACTCTGTTGTATTTGATCATGTCTGCGACTTCCTGTAGGGTATGGCTCTTGGTGGTGACATCTCATTTTGCCTTTATGATATATTCTAGATATATTTTGTGTAAATGGGTTTTGTTTGTAAGTTCAGTTGTTTGGTAAAGTGTGCTGTTTGGAATTGAGACATTGTAAGAATTATTAACATTTGCTATTCAGGTTATCTACAGGAAGACTTATCAGTGCCAATGTGTGATGTTGGAGTGCTCGTTTTGAGTCAGTACTGCCAAGAAGCTTGCATGCATCTTTGTCAGTAGTGCCCCCAGTTGTCACATGTCATTTAATGTCTATTTATATGATTGCTTTGGCATATTTAACACATCTGTGGGTAGAATTGAAATTCTGTTCTGAAACCCACTGACCGATGCCCCCAGCAAGTGGACCTTTGAGGATCAAAATTCATTCACAAAATAAAAACTTTTGTCTGGCCATTCAAAAATGTAGGTGAAACCTCAATCATTCAATTCTTTTCTGATGGAATAGTACAAATAACATGAGGTTTGAACTGAATTTTTTTAAAGAAAACAGAAAAATATTTCATGTTATAAGTGGGAGTTACTTGGCCCCGAGCCCATTATCCAAATATCACATCCCCCGTAACACTGCTTACCCGTCTCTCCTTATCCATCACACAACCCCCATCATCCTGCATGCATCCCCCTTACACCTTACCTTTACCCATCCCCCTAACCCACACCATCTCTCCTTACTCAGAACCATCTCTCTTTACCCCACAAACATCTCTTCCAACCCCACACCCATCACTCCTTACCCCACACCCATCTCTCTTTACCCCACACCCATCTCTCTTTACCCCACACCTATCACTCCTTACCCCACACCCATCTCTCTTTACCCCACACCCATCTCTCTTTACCCCACACCTATCACTCCTTACCCCACACCCATCTCTCTTTACCCCACACCCATCTCTCTTTACCCCACACCTATCACTCCTTACCCCACACCCATCTATCTTTACCCCACAAACATCTCTCCCAACCCCACACCCATCACTCCTTACCCCACACCCATCACCCCACACCCATCTCTCCTTACCCCACACCCATCTCTCCTTATCCCACACCCTCAGACAAGCAGCAGTAACCTCCCTACCGCCCCATCTATATTCCCCTCTCTCCTGCCCCACCCTCTCCCCATCCCTCTAAGATATTGGCCCCTCCCATTTCTGACTGTACCTTGTGAGTGCCTATCAGCTGTTCATGTGATGTTTGCTAGAGATATAGCAGTTGCTTGTTATATGTTACAAATGTAAGGGAGGGGGAAAATCAGCAGCTTTGTTCCTGAAATCAGATTTTCGACATTTGTAACCCGGATATTTTAAATCATTGTTATTGCAACTATTTCATGGTGAATGAATTAGGCTGTGTATCCCTATCAATGGTTAAATTAGATGTTCATGTTGGAACATGTTTCTCTGTTTTGCTTCAGTGTCCAATCGGTATTTACCGTTACCCAAAACACACCCTTGATCAAAGTGCCAGCTCACCCTTGATCATGGCGGCAGCACACCCTCGATGGTCGTAGCACATCCTTGATCATGGTGGTAGCACATCCTTGATCATGGTGGTAGCACATCCTTGATCATGGTGGTAGCACACCCACGATGGTGGTAGCACATCCTTGATCATGGTGGCAGCACACCCTCGATGGTGGTAGCACATCCTTGATCATGGTGGCAGCACACCCTCGATGGTGGTAGAACATCCTTGATCATGGTCGCAGCACATCCTCGATGGTGGTAGAACATCCTTGATCATGGTGGAAGCACACCTTCGATGGTGGTAGCACATCCTTGGTCATGGTGGTAGCACATCCTTGATCATGGTGGCAGCACACCCTCGATGGTGGTAGCACATCCTTGATCATGGTGGCAGCACACCTTCGATGGTGGTAGCACATCCTTGATCATGGTGGCAGCACACCCTCGATGGTGGTAGCACATCCTTGATCATGGTGGCAGCACATCCTTGATCATGGTGGCAGCACACCCTCGATGGTGGTAGAACATCCTTGATCATGGTGGCAGCACACCCTCGATGGTAGTAGCACATCCTTGATCATGGTGGCAGCACACCTTCGATGGTGGTAGCACATCCTTGATCATGGTGGCAGCACACCCTCGATGGTGGTAGCACATCCTTGATCATGGTGGCAGCACACCCTCGATGGTGGTAGCACATCGTTGATCATGGTGGCAGTACATCCTTGATCATGGTGGTAGCACATCCTTGATCATGGTGGCAGCACGACTTCGATGGTGGTAGCACATCCTTGATCATGGCGGCAGCACACTCTCGATGGTGGTAGAACATCCTTGATCATGGTCGCAGCACATCCTCGATGGTGGTAGAACATCCTTGATCATGGTGGAAGCACACCTTCGATGGTGGTAGCACATCCTTGGTCATGGTGGTAGCACATCCTTGATCATGGTGGCAGCACACCCTCGATGGTGGTAGCACATCCTTGATCATGGCGGCAGCACACCTTCAATGGTCATAGCACATCCTTGATCATGGTGGCAGCACACCCTTGATGGTGGTAGCACATCCTTAATCACGGTGGCAGCACACCCTTGATGGTGGTAGCACATCCTTGATCACGGTGGCAGCACACCCTCGATGGTGGTAGCACATCGTTGATCCTGGTGGCAGCACACCCTCGATGGTGGTAGCACATCGTTGATCATGGTGGCAGCACATCCTTGATCATGGTGGTAGCATACCCTTGATGGTGGTAGCACATCCTTGATCATGGTGGTAGCACATCCTTGATCGTGGTGGTAGCACACTCTCAATGGTGGCAGCACACCCTCGATGGTGGTAGCACATCCTTGATCGTGGTGGCAGCACATCCTTGATCATGGTGGCAGCACATTCTTGATCATAGTGGCAGCACACGCTTGATCATGGTGGCAGCACATCCTTGATCATGGTGGTAGCATACCCTTGATGGTGGTAGCACATCCTTGATCATGGTGGTAGCACATCCTTGATCGTGGTGGTAGCACACTCTCAATGGTGGCAGCACACCCTCGATGGTGGTAGCACATCCTTGATCGTGGTGGCAGCACATCCTTGATCATGGTGGCAGCACATTCTTGATCATAGTGGCAGCACACGCTTGATCATGGTGGCAGCACAATCTTGATCATGGTGGTAGCACACCCTCGATGGTGGTAGCACATCGTTGATCATGGCGGGAGCACATTGTGATCATAATGCCAGCACACCCTTGATCATAGTGTCAGCAATATGATTTTTGTTAAATGTGATTTTTTTTTTTAAGTACTTGAAGCCTGAATAAATTTATGGAAATGGTGTGTTGGGAAACTTATAACAATACCAGAATAATAAGAGAAATATTTTGTTTTGGTGTGTTTAATTTGTTAAAGTGAGACAAGTTATATGTTGGTTTCACCACTGAAACGTACTGATTTAGTCTGTTACGTATTTTATTTATCTGTTTCAAAAACCTTAAAGATGTTTTGTCACACTGTAGTTGTTCGAGTCGATTCTGTGCTTGAGTTTGTTTTATTTTATTATTTGTTCACAAATTACCCTTGAATATATCTCATCACCTCCACCGTGTCAACTTCATTGTTTATTTATGGTAAATAAACACTGTTGAATTATTTTAGTGTTCTTTTGATTAATCCATGTTGGGATTTCAAGGCAAGGTAGGTACCTAGAGTAAGCAGAGAATTCTTTCCTTGTGATAATTCTATTTAACAAAGTGAAACAGGAGGCATAAGTATGTTTTCAATCTGTTATCCTGGGACATATTTCTCTACGGACCGTCTGCGCACCGCTTTCCTCCACATCAAGCTGACATGCCATGATAAAACTGGAATGCTGGAAAGACTTCCGCCGGTATCCCCCTCCATGTATGCATTGCCGCTCAATCCTTTTAATTATATATATATTATTTGAAGGCTCTCCACGTACAAAGGCTGGGGCGGGTAACTCGGGTACTCAGGTCGGGTGGGTCCTGAGTAGGACCAAGGTACCCACAGGACTACCGGACCCGTGGTTATCGTCACGATATATTAAATTGTTTAATGCCACGAATTATCTAAAAACTCTACGGTTACACTATAGGTCACTAATGTTGCCATTTCTTTCTGACAATGCACCTCTGTTTTTTATATGTTTGAATAATGATAAAACTTCATGCAGTAAACTTCAGTGTTTGCATGACCAGATCGTTTTACATGTGTATCTAAATACAATTTGCCAGGGCTACGATCAAACTTTTCCAAATCGGACAGTTTGTACCTATCTCTAGATATCTACAGCGGGTATCCGGCCGGGTAGAGTCGGGTGATAGGGTGGTGGGTACCCGGGCAGTAAATTTGGACTCGTCCCAGCCCTACCATGAACCGTGGTTAAAGGGGCACTGATCTACAGCTTTAGCGCATTTGTCACTTTGATTGATAGTATAAGGGTGTATGGTCACATTGATCAACCAAATGATATACAGTTTTGGAAATAATAAGGAAATGTAGGTGTCTTTGTGGGTAGCATCGGCAATTGTGACGAAGTTTTGATAAGTCGCTTGGTAATTGTGCGATTTTCGTTCACACTATTCTGACTTGCAACACAAAGTAAATATTTCACCTGAGCATTGCTTATTTTATCGTGTTAATATTTTTAGTCAAAATGTGCAAAATTTTCACTTAGGAAATTTCTTAAACCCCTAAATCTTCAGTTATTTTACAAATTGACTGAAAAATATGTCTATCTGTAATATGACAACGAATTTCAAACATTTTCATGATTAATATCATCACCAAGAGACTGAAAATGTTACGATGAAAAGCACATTTCTATATTGTTTGGCTTCTAATCCTACATGGATTCTAATAATCTATTGTGATTGTTTTTTTGCCAATCCGTTAAGGAAATGGACAGATTTTTAAGTCAAAATGACTGAAATATTTTGACATTTTACAAATTGACTGTAATATATATACACACTTACAAAGGAAAAGACTTGTGAAGACAACATCTATCGCGCATCAAAGAATTTCCCAACCAAGATGTAGAGGAACAAGAATGAATCTGTTCAATGCTACAGCAAATGAAGGAAAAAAAATGCAAATATCATAATTACAATCTACCAAATTTATGTGTATAATTTTAGGCAGCTTCGAATTCCTAGTTCGAGGAATGTATCCGTGAATATCCACATAAAGGAACAATATCCCACACGTATGCAGCTGTACGAAGAAATTTATTCGATGCCACGTGTCTCTGTCATAATCAAATATTTTAAAATATATATATCGTTTCGGGATATTATAACCCGTGTTCGTTTCTTAACTGATCACTTAGATTGTTTCTGGTGTTTCACATAGGCGTCAGGTCGGCTGAGAAAGCCCACGTGACAACTTTTTTCATAACTTCCACGGTTTCTAAAAAAATCCATCGAGTTAGATGACAATGAGCAATCAATCAACGTATCATCGGTTAACCAACCCTTTGAACAAAGTATGTGGTTTTTATATCGGCACTACACGCCATGATATGAGTGTATTCCTCTTTGCTTTAGTAAACCTACACATGTAAACACTCACATTTGATATCTAGATCTATCCACTGTGCAAGATAAAAGTGATTAATCAACGTATTTCTGTTAATCCTTTGATGACAAGGAATGATCCTTTGATTTACAAAAAAGTAAATCAACTGATCATTCTTTCTCTTGCTGGGCTGTCACGTGCAAATTCACACATACAGAAAATACAACAAAAAATTAGTCCAGCGATCCCGTGTATCTAGGCCTAGATCTACGCTGGATCGAAGCAGTTGGGCCTTTACTGGCAACTGCAAGGCAAGAACATTTCAAAATGTACAGCTGATTGTGCCACTATTTCAGTTTCAGATTTACAGAAGTGGTCTTCCCGTACTATTTATAAACCGGTGAATATATTATTTACGAGTGCAGAGTCAACAAGAACTGTACCCCTCGCACTATCGGCCATAGTGATGGTCACGTGGTTACTGCTGTATAAGGTCACGTGATAAACGCATAATTATAGGCGTAGTATGGCATCATTTACAGAAAGGAAGTTGACAATTAAACCAACTATATTTTAATCATTATATACTAGGACCCCTCGCATGCAATGAAACACTACTATTTGCAAATTTGTACCACTTATTTCCCCATCGACAACATGGAGGTTCTATGGTGTAATGGTTAGCACTCTGGACTCTGAATCCAGCGATCCGAGTTCAAATCTCGGTAGAACCTAATCCTTTTCCCTATTTTTGTAAGTGTGCATTTTATTTTTACGAGATTTCAAGCCAGTACACATACCCTTTGGATTAACTACGGTTTAATTCTACTAATTATGATAATGTTGATGGGTATGATTGACATGTAGGTGAATCCACATGTTTGATATGTTACTGTATGATCTGTTTTGTGAAGTCAGGAAACAATGGAGGACACACTCTAAATGTCTTTGCAGGTGTTGTAGACAATAAAATGCTGTGAGGCAGGGTGTTTGGTTGTGAGATGTGCAGGGATGAACTTATGATTCCATCTGAAGTCTGTTATGAACTGTGGCCTATATGATGTCAATCACTGGATTGTCTGGCCCAGACTCAATTATTTACAGACCACTGTCATACTGCTGAGTATTTCATTAAGCAGGCAGACAAACAAAACAAGCTATTGCCTATTACTGAGTGTTAAGTGGGTGAAAAGTTTATTTCCATCTCTCCTAATAAGGGTGTTAGTAAATATATTTTAGGTAAATTCATTCCATTTATATTTATTCATTATAATAACTAAGTGAAATAAGAAGTTTATGTACCCAGTAGCTGCCGTAACTATATCCCTCTAGCGCTCCCTATAAACTATAAATATAGTTTGATAATTGAAAACGTTTATGGGGAGCAACACAGAGATGTAGTTACCGCAACAATGTACCCAAACTAGGGCTGGGACGAGTCCAAATTTACTACCCTGGTACCCACCCCGCTATTACCAGACCCTACCGGGTATCCGCTGTAGGTCTCAAGAGATAGGTCCAAATGTCTGACTGTGAACATTTTGACCGTAGCCCTGGGAATACGTATTTAGATACTCGTATAAAACGAACGTGTCATGCATACACTGAAGTTGACAGAAGTTTTATCTTTATTCAAACATTTAAAGTCAGAAGGAATGCCTGGATAGTCAGAAAGAAATGTATACATTTGTGACTAGTAGTGTAAGAATGGAGTTCTAGATAATTTTGCCAATAATCAATATATCACGTGACTAACCATGGGTCTGGGTAGTCCTGTGGGTACCTGTTTCCTATTCAGTACCCGCCCAACCCGAGTACCCTGTCCCAGCCCGAACCCAGAAGCATTGAACAGTTTGTTGTAACATATATACTTTCAAAAATGGCTCTTTATACTTGCCTCAGCTATTAAATGGGTGAAAATTAGGGCTGGGCCGGGTAACTTTGTTTGTTTATTTGTTGTTTAACGCTGCACTCAGCAATATTCCATATAGGCGGCGGTCTGTAAATAATCAAGTCTGGACCAGACAATCCAGTGATTGACATGTGCATCGATCCATGCAATTGGGATACGATGACATGCTTCAACCAAGTCAGCGCACCTGACCTCCCAATGCCGTTAGTCGCCTCTTATGACAAGCATAGTCGCCTTTTACGGCAAGCATGGGTTGCTGAAGACCCTAGTCGCCGGGTAACTCGGGTACTCAGGTCGGATGGGTACTGAATAGGACCCAATACACAGGACTACCTGGACCCGTGGTTAGTCTTGTGATAGAGTCACATTTAATGAGAAAAATTCACTACTAAAACTCCATGGTTACCTACAAGTCGCTTATGTTCGCATATCTTTCTGACAAGACGCGCATTCCTTCTGACTTGAATATACTTTGAGTAAAGATACAGCTTCAGTCAACTTCAGTGTATGCATGACCAGATCAGTGACAGATGTACCTATATAACTTTTAGCCAGGGATCTGGTAAACAAATCCTAATCAGACACTTTGTACCCAACTCTTGACACTACAGTAGGTACCGGGGGTGGGACAGGTACCCGGGTTGGGACAGGTAGCTGGGGTGGGACAGGTACCCGGATTGGGACAGGTATCCGGGGTGGGACATGTACCCGGGTTTGGACAGGTATCCGGGGTGGGATATGTACCCGGGGTGGGACAGGTAACCGGGTTGGGACTGGTACCCGGGTTGGGACAGGTACCCGGCGTGGGACAGGTACCACGATAGTAAATTTGGACTAGTGCCAGCCCCATGAAAATATTATGAATTAGTGTGTCCATATGTTCCCTTATTTAAATATCAAGAGAACACAGAGCAACTTTTTTGCATTCAGGACCGGTAGTAACAGGAATATGTTGTTGTTGTTGCTTTGTTGTTTTATGCCGCACTGACATCATGAGCATCGATCCACGCAATTGGAATATTATGGCATGCTTCAACCAAGTCAGTGAGCCTGACCGCCCGATTCCGTTAGTCGCCTCTTACGACAAGCATAGTCGCCTTTTACGGTAAGCATGGGTTGCTGAAGACCTATTCTACCCCGGATCTTCACGCAGGAATATGTAATTCCCTAAAATGAAATTTTAAATATTCAGTTATATTTAATATAAAATTTGATGAACAGAAATGCATGCTGACCTCTTGAGTAAAAATTGAACAAGATAACATGGCAGATGTCTTTGCAGATTTCGTAATGGGACCAAATGAAACTTCACAGCAAACAATGAAACCATTACATTTTATAAGTAGAGATTATTTATGGATAACAACTTCTTTATTTACAACATGATGGACAGAGAACAATTGTTCAATTGGCTTCCTCATCATGTGTACTCTGTCCATTATGTTGTTACTCCGTCACTTCTGTTGTCATTGTTTTTTACCTACTCATGTTAATCTCTCTGGTGTATGCAATTGTTGTTACTGTTAATCTTCCACCTACCATATATATTCTGTATCATGCTCATTTTCAAGCTTTGCTTGACAACAGTATAAGGATTTATACCGAAATATCGCCTTTACGGTAAAAAAAGAAGTTGTTTCCATAAATTATCTCTACTTTGTCATCTGTCAGCTTCTAAGTAATGCCAATCAAACAATTCAATACCTATGCTGATTTTTCTAATATTTTCAATGATAATAAAATATATGATGATCAAAAACTATATATTTATATTCAATACCTATGCTGATTTTTCTAATATTTTCAATGATAATAAAATATATGATGATCAAAAACTATATATTTATTTCAACAATTCAATATGTCAAAACATTCATAAAAATGACAAACTGTACAGCAACATAAATTTGCAGTAATGCATAGCTACAACTATCTCTAACATGCAAGACCTAAACAGAGCCATTGTAAAACTACAGTAAAATACACGCTAAATACCAGCAGTTGTCACACAGAGGGAACACAATTTAATACATGGTTGATTTCAGTAAATAATGTATGATTAGCAACTGTTTGAACTTGTGATATATCTTTCATTAAAAACGATCTCCAAATATTAAATTAATTTTCTCATTTATGAACGATTCCGTGTGTAAAAATATAACGCAGTGAGTATTGTGGTTACAAATACAGTCGACTTATGTTACAGTTGACTCAAATTACGTAGATTATCAGAGGAAACAGGCAACTCATTACATACATATTAGTTTGTTCATTTAACATCACATAATACCACGCTTCCCTTTGTGGTATTTCAAGCCCTTTGATGTGTAATATCTTTCTATTTAAAAGTGTGTAAACTTACACTATTGTCCACTGTCTGTCGATGGACAGGGCATCGTAAGTTGGACAACTTTTGCCCAATCACTTGACCTATTAATGTCAATTGAATTTCTCTAATACAAAAACTAAATTCTGCTAACTAAGTCGTTTAAGAAGATATTCATCATTGCACAAAGGTGTTCTCTAAACATGATATCTATTCATCAATGAAAAGATTGATGGTCATGTTTTTGCATCTGCAATTACTAAGTCATCCTCAAACATCCATTGCTTTAAATCTCCATTTATTATTATATAAATACTCTGGATACATATCCACCACAGCTTTGTCTTGGGAGTGACGTCACAATGTCTATCTCTGTAATCACCTACTAAATACTGGATTTCTTGTCACTTATGAGAGCAATCCGACAGGACTGCTCTTGTTAGTGGCATGTGTGACAAATATGGTTCAAAACAATATAAGGGTGGCGAATAGGTACAGGGTATTTATCACAAAGGAATAGAAAGGTAATTCGTTGGGTAATCAAGGATGTTACAAAGCATCCATCCTTTTCGTACATATTTCAATTCAGGGTATTGTATCTTCAAGATTCACAACATGAAAGTGCTGGAATCATCTGAGGTTGATAAGTAGAATTACCCCGGTAGTGATAAGTAGTTTTGGGTAAGTAGTTTTGGTCCTCTCACTTCAATTGGCATATAACGAGAGTCGACTATATCAATTCAGCATATGTATAGAGTTGCAAATTGTTATCATGTAGCACAACAGCAGCACATTGTGATATAATGAAAGCGTGATGCCAGTCAGCAATACAAGTATGTCAGCTATAGTGGTTGTGTGAACACCTATCTGTTCAGCTTTAGTGGTTGTGTGAACACCTACCTGTTCAGCTATAGTGGTTATGTGAACACCTATCTGTTCAGCTATAGTGGTTATGTGAACACCTATCTGTTCAGCTATAGTGGTTGTGTGAACTGGGAACTACAGTTGCATCCCGGTCTGGAATCCCCAAAGTTGTGACAAGCATTGGGGACTACAGTTGCATCCCGGTCTGGAATCCCCAAAGTTGTGACAAGCACTGGGGACTACAGTTGCATCCCAGTCTGGAATCCCCAAAGTGGTGACAAGCACTGGGGACTACAGTGGCATCCCGGTCTGGACCCCCCGAAGTTGTGACAAGCACTGGGTACTACAGTGGCATCCCGGTCTGGAATCCCCAAAGTTGTGACAAGCACTGGGGACTACAGTTGCATCCTGGTCTGGACTCCCCAAAGTGATGACAAGCACTGGGTACTACAGTGGCATCCCGGTCTGGAATCCCCAAAGTGGTGACAAGCACTGGGTACTACAGTGGCATCCCGGTCTGGAATCCCCAAAGTGGTGACAAGCACTGGGGACTACAGTTGCATCCTGGTCTGGAATCCCCAAAGTGGTGACAAGTATGGGCCACTTTGGATGTATTCTGCCCCGCATTTCTCATGTAAAACAAGCACGAGGTTCGCATCTTCCCTGGAATCCTCATCATGGTCTTTTGGAACCAGATACTGTGTCTAGAATCCCAAAGAGGGCGACAACCATTGAGAACCAGATACATGCCTTTGTCTGGAATCCCAAACAGGGCGACAACCATTGAGAACCAGATACATGTCTTTGTCTGGAATCCCAAACAAGGTGACAACCATTTGGAACCAGATACATGTCTTTGTCTGGAATCCCAAACAGGGCGACAACAATTTGGAACCAGATACATGTCTTTGTCTGGAATCCCAAACAGGGCGACAACCATTTGGAACCAGATACATGTCTTTGTCTGGAATCCCAAACAGGGCAACAACCATTTAGAACCAGATACATGTCTTTGTCTGGAATCCCAAACAGGGCGACAACCATTGAGAACCAGATACATGTCTTTGTCTGGAATCCCAAAAAGGGCGACAACCATTTGGAACCAGACATATGTCTTTGTCTGGAATCCCAAACAGGGCGACAACCATTTGGAACCAGATACATGTCTTTGTCTGGAATCCCAAAAAGGGCGACAACCATTTGGAACCAGATACATGTCTTTGTCTGGAATCCCAAAAAGGGCGACAACCATTTGGAACCAGATACATGTCTTTGTCTGGAATCCCAAAAAGGGCGACAACCATTTGGAACCAGATACATGTCTTTGTCTGGAATCCCAAACAGGGCGACAACCATTTGGAACCAGATACATGTCTTTGTCTGGAATCCCGAACAAGGTGACAAGCAAGGTTGCTTTGGGCTGTAACCTGCCTCGTACCCACATTGAGCATTGACATACAATCTTTGAGCACGGAGAGTTAAATAGGACTCAATAAGAAACAAATAAACACAAAGAATACATAGCTCACCTGGGACAAGGAATTAATGACCTCAGTTAATACTAATCTAAGTCCTAAATAATACAATCAGCTCACCTTAGCATCTTTGGTGAGGTGTTTCGCTGCTGTTAGCAATACCCCAGCCATACTACGGCAATGGATGCAAACCGTGGGCATCACACACTCCAATCTATGTGGGGAATCGAACCCTGTTTTTACGTTACAAGCTAACACCACAGCCACTCAGTTATCCCACTGTACTTCTTTATAAAATCGATGTGTACCAAGAGAATCTACCACAGAAAACATTTGACAAAAGTTTTATCCAATTATAATACAGATTCAGAGATGGTTGTGGCCTAATTTCAAAGCCTCATTTCATTTCAGAGTTACTTAATCTATCACTTTTGATTTTCCAAAAAAGCTAAAACACTTAAATTCTGAAACACAACTGTTAAGAGTTCATATGTAAAACCGAAATAGAATTACTCGAAAAAATTCTAAACTATTTACAAACATTACTCAACCTCATCTTCATTGATGACTCGACAAAATATTCTAGAAAAAAAAAATATATGTCAATGTCAACATGCTCAGAAAAATCATTTTTTATGACATACAAATTTCCCACTGCTTGCACAATAAAATCAGCACAACAATACTATGCCAACAATACTGTATCTAGTTAAAATGATTTGGTAAAATCATCAAATTATGCAACCCCAATGAACAATGACAGCCATGGAACGGATGGAGTGACTGACAGCCCTGTGTGGACCCATGGCCTTGTGCCCAACTAGTCTAATGTAATCTAACTAACAAATATAAAACAAAGAATTGCATTTGCAAATATTTTGATATTTCCTCATAAATTATTGTAAACAAAGTCTTGGCAAGTTGCAATGTATATAATAATAAAAATACCAGTACACTTATAAAGTGCATACGTCCATGTGGAAGGCAAGCTCCAAGCACACAAAAAAAGGGGGAGATAAAACTCTCAATAGTAAAAGCTTAATGTAGAACTATGGATTGAATAAAGGTTTTATGATAAAACTTTTATCTGTGAAGGGATGTTTTTTTAGTTTTGTTCTGAACATTGTCAATGAAGAGCACACTGGTTGATGACATGTAAATGCAAGATTTATCTTCACACCTTGAGGCTGGAATCCTGACATAGATGTTTAAACTTTAGTCACCTAATATTCTGAGGATATGATTAGTAGTTAGCAAAACATATATATAAACAATTCTGGATGATTGTTAGTTTTTGGTGGATTTTTTTACCCTGCTTTAATCTGATTAGCTAAGCCTTTCTTGATTTTTTTTCAACTCATTTGCTAAGTGGATTCATGGCAAACATGAAATAGGAAAACATGGGAAAAAATAAATTTGTGACCAGATACAACTCAATACAATGCTTTGATTTATGCACTTTCAAGTCAGAACAACAGTATTCACACCAAGGAATATTCTGCCATTTATCACAGCATTGTCTTATAATTGTGTATGGCACAGCTGCAAAATATCCACTAAACTACACAGTGACAACAACTCGGATCTATAACACATTTACCCCACATCTTCATGACACTACAGTAGACATGTACAACAAAGGCACATGGAATAGATATGAAATGTGTATTCTACATGTTCTCCTTCAGCAACTGGTGTCCTCAAGGAG
Organism: Haliotis cracherodii; assembly: GCF_022045235.1. Classification (NCBI taxonomy): domain Eukaryota; kingdom Metazoa; phylum Mollusca; class Gastropoda; order Lepetellida; family Haliotidae; genus Haliotis; species Haliotis cracherodii. The sequence goes on from NW_027266264.1 coordinate 14,397,706, forward strand.
GCAGTGTTAAAATATTGTATCATAGTTTTAAGCCAGGGTGGTCAAAATGTCTTCTACCATATCCAAAATGCCAAGCAAGGTCTCAGATTAGCGTTTTTTCACCAAAAGCTAGAAAGGCTTGTATATACTGTACTTTACCATAATCAATGTAATTAGCAACCTAACAACTGCTCTTCCCCTACCAATATCACTCCAATCTGAGCCAGCCTGGTTCAGCAAGGGTGGAAGCTGGACTTTTACAGTTAGTTAATTCCCTTGCTGCAGGAAGATGAACATCACTTTTTTTTTCATTTTATTTTCTGACAAATTATTAATTTATAAAGCATGATCATAGGATGCAATGTATGACTGAACTGTCCCGATGCACTGTGACTGTCAGTTGACTTGGCAATACATCGAGCGAGCGAGCGAGTGAGGTTTTACGGCGCTTTTAGCAATATTCCAGCAATATCACGGCGGGGGACACCAGAAATGGGTTTCACACATTGTACCCATGTCGGGAATCGAACCCAGGTCTTCGGCGTGACGAGCGAACGCTTTAACCACTAGGCTACCCGACCGCCCCGGCAATACATTGCTGCCAGTTGACACCAATACTATGCTGGACTAGTTTCAACAGACGTAAGTTTTAACGTAAACCAATGAAATACATCCATGATCAACTCAGGAGAGTGGGTTGGGCTTCATGCATGTCAGCTAAACATGGGAGCAAAGCCCCGAGCAACACTGACATTGTTGAATTACACAAGATTGGGCATTGTGACATTTGAACTCGCAGTCACAGGACCCTTACACACATAAGGGAGACAACTCCTCACAGTGACTGGGCCACCTGTTTCCCCTCTGGCAGTCAAAATTGTTTTGTAGAACAGTGCTCTGGATGCTTATTAAATCAATTCATCATGGTGGTATAACACAGTATCCTGGTTCAGAGAGAGTTACTCATTCCAATAGTCTAACACCACAAAACAGCCATCCACCTAGACTCTATAGAACTTCATAGACTTCCTACACAAGCAAGAGGACACAGCGAACACATATGTTGACAGTGTAAAATGTAATAGAATTAATATAGCACAAACCAGGTAAAAAGAGCCCCGATAACAGTTTGATTGTTCTGGCTTAAGTCAAAGGACCATTTATTGCACATCGTCTTAGCTACAAATATCAAAAACATGAGATGAAAGAACTCAGTTACACCAGATGCTGACAATCTAAACAAATGCAATGATAGAAAGGACTGATTTAAGTACACCACACTAACTGATTTAAGTACACCACACTAACCTCTTAACAGGATAAAACACAGCCCTCATTTTATCCACGGCCCCCTGAATGGGGACACACTTTTTTTATAGTCGACTAGTTTATAAAGATTTAGTCAACCAATTAGTCTGGGTAGGTTAAAGGATAAACACCTAAGATTGTGTCGCTCAATCTCTTTTATTGTATTGAGCTTGACCCTTTGGGTCTGTCGGTGGGGACACTAAAGGCTAAATTGGTTTAACATGCAAGAATATAACTATCTTCTACAGTGATATGTAAGATCGCTGTAACATTAGCAGTCACCTGGTCCAAAAGATGGTGTATTAACATCTGCCTGCAAGATAAGTACCATGCATGGGCTAAAAAAGTCCTATTTGTAATGCATATGTCAATTGCCTTCCCTCTGCTAAGTACCAATGTCTGATGACATTCTTCTCCAAATCACCCCCCAAAAAGTAAGATCTATTTTAGATCTCTCTCTTCTCCATATTAATATCATTCTTAACAAGTGATATATATTGTCATTATGCATAAAGTTACAATTCATATTTAAAAAGGGCAACATGCAAAATACAAGCAAGTGAAATATTGATAATACATGGAAACATTTGCAAGACAAGGAGAAAGTATTATAGCTGAGATTCAACATACATGTATCAAGCATAATGTCCACAACTAATGTTCACAAATAATTCATTAAAATGTATAAGCACATCACACTTTGCCTGGACAAAACTTAAAGCACCTTCAATACATGTATGTACAACATATTTCACTAAAGATTTGTCTGATTAAAACAGAAGTTACTCATGGTTTGTGGTTTTAATTCAGATTACGGCCCTAAGGTATACCAAACTGTATTTCAACATAATGGCTAAGAGAATCGTCATTGTTGCCTGGTTCTCCAGCCGCAGAAACACACCCAACATGAAAACCTTCAGGCAAAAAAACCTTTTGGCAAAAAAAACCCAAAACATCCTCAGGTATAAAAAAAACCCAAATAAACAAAGACCACTCATACAAGATGTTTGATTGTGGTCACTGACAAAGAACCAGTTGTTTCTATTTTCTTAGTCTAATTTTTGTTATTATTATTATTGTAAAAAATGTCAAAAGGACATGAAAAACCCTAATGATATGGTTAACAGTTTAGTGAACCGGTAACCATGGTGACTACTTTACTTTTTGCATTATTGGCACCTCATGATCCTACAAGGTGGACACCAAAAGACAACGCTTGAAGCATTAAAAGATAAATACTTGTTTTGACTACCTGAATCAGACATTTGCCAATATATTTGGATACAAAAAACTAACTTTCCCTGAATTCCTTAAATTAGAGGTGGGAGGAATTTCATTTTAGAAACATTATTTTGTTATTTTGTTTTTTGGCAATTCAGAAAGAAAGAACAAGCAGAGGTTCCAGGCAACAAGTAATGTCACAGGTCTGGCTGATGCTGGATCTGTTTCTTGTACCAACACACCAATAATACACAGTCAGTAAATACAAACACAGTTGCCAGTAGCAACTGTACATACAATCAATACAAGTAGGGGTGGAGTGAAGTGAAGTGTTATACACATATTTATGTTATAGGTGTCAATAGTGACGGTTCTCAATATTTGGTTTACACAGCTGCTTTAAAAAATATGAGAGTAAAAATTCAAATTAAAAACATAATTGAAAAAATACCCAATTTCCTTCTCTGACTATGGTTCTAAGCTACTGTAAGCAATATTCAATCAATATCTTGGCGGAAGACACCATTAAGGGTGCTTCACACAGAGGGGTAGGGGTACCCATTTGGGGAATCAAACCTGGGCCTTTGACGTGACGTGCAAAAGCTTCAAGAACAAGGCTACCCCACTGCCCACCTTCTTAAAGTGATGTTTTATATATATATATATGATCAGTAAGGTGGGATAACAAACATGAAATGTTTGTTTGTTTGTTTAACGCCTCACCTAGCAATATTCCAGCTATATGACGGCGGTCTGTAAATAATCGAGTCTGGACCAGACAATCCACTGATTGACATTATGAGCATCAATCCACACAATTGGGATACAATGACATGCATCAACCAAGTCTGCAAGTGAAATGTGCTGCTTGTAATAATCAATAGAAGTAAAATTCTTGAGGCTACATTTTAGCCACAGGTAGGCCTATTAGAGTTACTTCCCTTGTCACACCAATCCACTGTACCGGTACTCAAATTGTTAGAAGAAAATGATACTGATCATACTGTTCTAATTTTTTTTTACTAACATTTTTGATATTTTGTTTAAACAAACCTGTACACCAAGTACTAAGAACCCACCAAAACATGTAGTCTGGTACAAAGTGACAATGTGAAGATTCCAATAGTATGTTCTACATCAGATCACCATTACATGTGAAAATATGTACATACTCAACCAATTCAGTTCCAATCCGATTTCACAGCTCCAATCCGATTTCACAGCTCCAATCCGATGTCACAGCTCCAATCCGATTTCACAGCTCCTATCCGATTTCACAGTTTCCGATCCGATTTCACAGTTCCGATCTGATTGCAAAGTTCCAAGGACTAACACAAAACAATCTCATTAAAATCAGACCTTAATTCTCGCTACCGCTGAACAAAGATCTGAAGACATCCCATAAGGGGTCACGTCAGAACAACCTTTCATCTGACTAATCAGAGCGTCGCTTACCTGATCATGAAAGTGACAGTCGGAATGTGATTTCTACCTCGAAATACATAACACGGGGTATTCCAAACTATGCTTACGGGTTTAACGACTGAATTCATACAATCTAGACCATCTATTAGCCATTCCAGAATGTTCTTTTGTTCAGGTTTCAAATTTGTAATCGAGAATTTGTCAAATTGTGTTTCGAAGCGTAGTCACCAATTTGAGTTGGTGCCGTAAAGCACAAGAAAGCTCCCTTCTGATTGGTCAATCCCTTGGTTGGTCAAAGTTCACGCAAGGTCGGTCTGACATGACCCGTAATGGGATGTCATCAGATCTTTGTTTAGCGGCAGCGAGAACTAAGATCTGATTTTAATGAGATTGAACACAAAATGACAATTCCTGCCCAGGCATGGTAAATATACAAACACGTTGAGGTAATTACCCTACAAGGTTGCTCACAGCAGGCTACAGCTGCACAAATCCACAGTGGTACTAACAGGGCATCGTGATAAGGTAAGACACTGATATGTTGCACTACACAGAGACTATCATACATCAGGTTGAATCTTATATCGAGTGCAGATCAATGCAAACAGTGGTACCAACAGTCCTTTTCTACAACACAAATTGTGTTCTCAGGAACTGTGTGCAATACTCTGTACAAAGATAAAACAATTAATTTCCATATATTGCACACTCATGTATGTTTTGTCCACACAAAAAAATCTGCCTCTTGCATATTCACATGTGTCAATAGATACATGCATTTCTTGACCTTAATGAGAATATCTTCTCAATAAATACTGCTTTGGATAAGACTGCTCTTGTAAAACATCTTCTATTCTACATTCATTAATTAAATCAGTTTTGATTCTAATTATGGTTACTTAATATTTTAGTTGATGACTAGTTTATTAAAAATCACATACATGTATATCAATGAGTAATTCCATTCTAAATTAGATTTGATGGGACTGATAATGAACATACCTGATTCTGGCAAGGAAGAGGCATAAATATTAAAAGCATTTCTTGATACTGTAAGTTCTCAGAAGTAAGTCAGATGGGTGTCTCCTAAGAACCAGTGATTGGTGAAATGGTTCATATTTTCAGATGAGATTAGGGGTCAGTGAGCAGGACCCTTTTTTTTACTCAAACCATTTATATAGATAAGTTCTCCCTAACTCAAATCAACACAATGATGCAACCGTCTCACGCCCTGCCTCCTCTATCAAGCATCTGATTCTTACAATGATGTTCATAAGGCCACAAAAATTTGTTCCGTGGAATTACCAAGACTCATTATCAAATTCCTCCTGGAATGAAAATCCTATCTTTCAAGAAAAATAAGTGCCCCCAAAAGCCAAACTTAATGACCTGTTGTCTGTTCATGTGTTGTAAAATACAAAAAAACCCATGAGTATAAGACATATATATACTGAACAAATGACTTTCTGATTCTATCTTAAAGATAAATTAGTCATTCTAAAGGAGAATGCTGCAAGGTCCATTCATTGGACGAATATGATAACCAAATGATAAACATGTTGTGACCAATTATTTCTTCTGCTGTTTCGTCACCAGTGATGTGGGTTTAGATGGGTGCCAGTTTCCACTTGAGGTCGTCCGAGAGACCAGGGTGCCAGAAGTCCATGATAAGAACCAGTCGGAACTTGTCTCCGTCATGCCACACCTCATGCTCGAACGAGTCATCGAATATTATGAACTTGCCTTCCTCCCACTCTCTGGAAAAAAAATTTAAAATCATTTGTTTGTTTGCACACATCAGTATTCCAGCTATATGACAGCAGCCTGTAAATAATGGTGTCTGGACCAGACAATCAAGTGATTATATTATGTGCAATAATCCACACCATTAGGGTACGTAAAGTTGCCTCGTATAATCAATAGGTTGCTGAGGACTAATTCTAACCAGGAATACCCACTGGGCTGAGGAATAATATCAATGGAGTAGGGAAAGTGGCAAATCATTTTCATATTTCGATTGCATGTATGTATCACAGCTAGGTCTGAGAAAGCATTGAGGAAAGTGACAAACAAAGAATTTGTCTTAGTATCCGAAAGGGAGACAACCCAGAATCCTGACAGAATCCTCATTTGGGAACTCACCTGGTCCTGTTCCCGACTCACCTGGTCTCATTACCAACTCATCTGGTCTCATTACCAACTCACCTGGTCTCATTACCAACTCATCTGGTCTCATTACCAACTCACCTGGTCTCATTACCAACTCACCTGGTCTCATTACCAACTCACCTGGTCTCTTTACCAAACCACCTGGTCTCATTACCAACTCACCTGGTCTCATTACCAACTCACCTGGTCTCATTACCAACTCACCTGGTCTCATTACCAACTCACCTGGGCCCACTTGCACAAAGCGATCTTAGCGCTACAATTATTGTAAATCCTTAAGATCGCGATCTTAGGCTTCGGCTACAATCGTCATCCACTTGCACAAAGCGATTGTAGGCTAAGATCATTGAAAGCTACAATCGAAACTTACAATTGGTCCGGACCAATCGTTGTAGTCCCTGAATAAGCTTGACAAAATGGCGTGCGAGGCTTGGTCTGTTTCACATGAATAATCTGCTTTACGTTCAAACATTGCCTCTGTATTTTGTTAAACTTTATAACTCGAATCAACACTTTAACAACATGAAGAACGCACCACAGATTTAACGTCAGAAATATCGTTAATTACCATAGTTAAACACGTAACTATCGAGTCGATAGCTGAAAGGAATATTCCCATCCGACTCAATACTGAAAGAAATGTGAAACAACATACCTTTTCGCTAAACAAGGGAAGGAAAAAAGGCTAAGTCGTCCCGCAAGCGATTTGTAACGTCCTTGACCTTTTCGATAAATCAAGGGCAGCTGATCTTAGTTTATACTCTAGATGAGAGTGGTTTCCCTTTGTTTCCCTATAAGCCCGTAGAGTACAATCTACCTTACCCAGTGTATCAATGTTGTTGAATCGCTGAGCTCCCCCTATATTTCTTTTGGGTCACATTCGTGTCAGTTACTTTGTCTTTAGTTTATCATTAAATTAATTTACAAATAAATACAAGCTGAAGAGCAAATCATACATGTTTAAATCTAAAATCAAATGGGACGGGGACAAGCGGTTAAATATCAGAGTTTAAAAGAAAGAAAATACAAGTATTCATCGAACAAGCAAATATTCATGATGAAACATTTGATTTTTTGGCAAAATATCCCATAAATAGCAAAAATAAAATTCACATTATTCATTATTCTTATTTCCCGTCTATGCGTTTTTGAAAGTTCCCGTCTTTCTGTGTTTTGAAATGGTAGTCATAACATCCTTTGTTGTAGCAACGAAACGAAAACATGAAGGATATATTTAGTATTTTACGAAAAGCTCCCCCAAACAATGACGCTCATGCATTTTCGCGTTATGGTTTTAGGAAATATTATTATTATTATTTATTTTAATTTACATAATAATTGTGTTACTAAATAATGTATTTAGATTCTGTTCGTATTTCAATACTTTGATAAAAACATGATTAGGTATTTATCTTGTTGAAATAGAAAGCAATTCCTAAATCACGACAGTGTTAATGCCGACAAGAATATATGCCTTCGGTCTAGTAATCGTTTCCTTCAAATAATTGGGATAACTGTGCAAAGTGCGATGGAGGGAGGTACGTGTTGCGTGTCGTTACCGGTTCCACTTATTGTATGCGCAGCAAACTATGCGCGTTTGCAGACAACTGTAGACAGGAGTCGAGTTTAAAATATTCGTACCTCCACCATTGAAGATTTCAGTCTTAGCTAAGATCGCAATCTTAACTTCAAGCCGTCTTACAATCGCGTTACGATCAGTTTGTGCAAGTGGAATAGGACAATTAAATGGTGATTTTAAAGTTGATTGTAACCGCCTAAATCGATTGTAACTAAGATTGTTCTGTGCAAGTGGGCCCTGGTCTCGTTCCCGACTCATCTGGTCTCATTCCCAACTCACCTGGTCTCATTCCCAACTCACCTGGTCTCATTACCAACTCATCTGGTCTCATTCCCGACCCACCTGATCTTGTTCCCGACCCACCTGGTCTCATTACCAAACCATCTGGTCTCGTTCCAAACTCACCTGGTACCATTACCAACTCACCTGGTCTCATTACCAACTCACCTGGTCTCATTACCAACTCACCTGGTCTCATTACAAACTCACCTGGTCTCGTTACCAACTCACCTGGTCTCTTTACCAAACCACCTGGTCCCATTACCAACTCACCTGGTCTCGTTAACGAACCACCTGATCTCGTTACGAACTCACCTGGTCTCGTTACCGACTCTGATGCGTGGCCCCGGGGGAACCACGAGTCCCAAGTGGGACCTGATCCGGCAGTTGGTGGGCCCACAGTGAGGCCACACATGCACACCTGGCTGCATCACGGAGAACTTCACCTGCAAATACACAGCACAATGTTGGTTGTTAACATACTGTTATCAATGCATGTTACAGTAGATTAGCTGTGGTAACTGTATCTCATGTTCTGACAAGTGCTACATGGTTCACTCCCCAAGGCACTTGTCTTCAAATACGAATACCTATAATTTAGATTGTGCAAAAACATACTCACTTATTGAGCTGGAAACTCGATCAGTAAAGATTGTTTATCCACCATTGCACTTGGTGAGGGGGGACCCAAAAATCTGTACCCTCTCGATGATCCCAACGTGATAAGTGTATAGAAAGTTGCATGATGGAAAATATAAGTACTCATATTTGAAGGCAAGTGTTTCAGGAAGCAAATCATGTTGCAGTTTCATGGGCTTACGATTCATGCACATTATACCATGGTTGTTAGTGAAGTATGATCCGAATTGGAGATCTATGAGGAAATCATAGTCTGGAGCAATATCAAGCTCGTTTACAGGGAGCAAGAGGTAGGGTACCTGCAGCTAAATTGTTACCGAAAAAGTACTTAAATGGTGGGGGCTGGTGGGGTAGCCCAGTGGCTAAAGCCTTCGCTTGACACACTGAAGACCCTGGTTCAATTCTCAACATGGGTACATTGTGTGAAGCCTATTTCTGGTGTCCCCTGCCGTGATATTGCTGGAATATTGCTAAAAGCGGCATAAAACATACTCACTCACTCATTCACTTAAATGGTGGGAAATGATCTCAAGAAAGTACTGTGTTTTTGGAGTATGTTACTTTAGATTTGATTGTGGTAAAAGGAAAGGTATCAAAGCAGTGGTGCACCAAGAGCCTCACTCTGGCCCAACACCAAAACAGTCAGGAGGAGAGACACCAGACATCATGGGGAATCTCCATGAAATATTTTTGCTCCCCACAGATGTTCAACAGATATGAAACTGATACAGCAATTGTTTCACGTCATGGCGACAACCTATCTCCACCCCAAACATACCAGTATAAAAAAGAAATGAGATCTGAGGGTAAGAATAAGTATTCCTCAAGCCAAACCAGGCATTTTTATGTAAACACATTTCTGATTGGTTTAGACTGACAAGAAGTAAGCAGAAGACAAACGACATAAGCAAATTGACCTTATTACCACGAATGCTCACAATTATTCAACTTGATACTGACATACGTAATTCTTGAGCAATACAACATTTCAAGAATGGCAGGGCAAAATTAAAAAATTAATTGTGTCAACAGTTCATCTGTGAAATAAATGGGAGATACCCACAATTTCACAACTTCAGGACTCGATTTATCTGAAAAGCACACCCATATTTAGGAACTGAGGAAATATAAAGTTATATTGTTATCAGTAATACTGATAGTGTTATTAGTGTCCACACGACTGAGAACAGCTGGTGACAGAACTGGGTGGTGGAAACCATGACAACCAGACTTAGTTCCTTGCCAGACAGCTATCACTGGAATAAGATCTAGTTATCCGTAGTATGAGATAAATGGATGTACAAGAGTGCCATTGTGCCATTGTAGATTCTGAGAGAATGGTAGGGTTACATCATCTAAAACAAGATATCAAGTTAATATACTGTTTACAAAGTTTAACTGTATTTTTTCACCGACAGAAACTGGTTCTGGCCCAGCATCATCAACAGTGTTCCCACTGGCTTTTGAAACTGCCAGTCCCAGTGGACTGGCAACTCTAAAACTTACCAGTCCCACCCAATATTTGTCAGTCCCAACTTTGAACAAATAAAAATTGCATGAAAATTACCTGGTCTTAATTCTTTCAACATCCGTTTCAATGCACTGTACTTTGTTGGCTGACAAATTCAGTGACATCATTTCTGAAGTAACTTATTTAGATCTACACACAAAGTTCAATCACAATTTTTTCCTATTTCTGAATATTTCACTTTGATTCAAGACTAAGTCACTACAAATAGATATTTAACCTCCAAGCAAAGTGAAATATTATTTCCATGCACTACAAATAATCCAGGGGAAACCCTGATGGTAATGGACAAGCCGACATCTTTTGAAAAGTATACTTTTTTGACTATCGACTGTTTTGTTTAACAACAAAGATTTACAAGATACCTTATTAGCCGGTTCACAGGGACTGGCACTCACAAGAACGACCGATCTAAACCTAATTTTGCCAGTAGAAAACTGGTAATTACCAGTAAACGGGACCACTGTATCAATGATGGGTAGAGATGATATTTGTCATAATCTATTTTGATTCTGTTTACAGGTGATGGCGAGGTTGGAATTTTGCTTTTATTAGTGACCAGTATTTTTTATACAGGGAGCGATAATATATGACATATTTATGTGTTGGTAGTTTCAAACCAAATAGCGAAAAAAATATGAAAAGTTTGGAAATATGACCATGTATGTTGACCATGGTGAGAGTACAGACCTGGCCCCGGGTACAGTCCCGGACGTCCGGGATCTTGTCCACCAGGGAACACGTCACAGGGGCCTTCTCACAGTTCTTCTGACTCTTCTTCCCTGACAACACAGAACACATTGGAGATGCATAATTAACTATAACCCTTATACGAAGCTCATACAGATTTCAAAGGGCCTGGGTGTTGGTCAAACTCATGTCTTTGCATTAAGTTACATTTCACACGCTTGTGAAATGTTAAGTCCACATAAGTACAGGGCTGTTTGCAGATTACTCAATAAGCGGATGGGCATCTTATCAAATACCAGTATCTCAAACAGTCCACTCAAACAATGAACAGTTTGATAAGCAGCCTTATCATCTACCTAAGTAGTAACAGTCACACATGACCAGACCAACTGCATCAAGCTCCTTCCCAACGCGTGACACCTTCGTTACACTCTCTGTAACATCGCTGCCACCAGTGTGGGCGCGGCCATTACAAGAATCTTGAAATTTGCCCTCTAACCCCTTTACGTAGTAACGTTTATACTTTTGTTTATGTCTTTGGGAATGCCATCATATTTCATTTTGAAAAGGTTTACGACTGACCATGTTTTCCAGATGAATTTACTATGTTGTTTTAATAATCAGATTGGTTGAGATTGCAGACTAATGGAAAATCAACCAACTTCTCCCTTACATTCTTACTATATCAATTAAAGATGATACTCTTAATGAAATAGAAATTCAATTTGACAAACAAAGAAAGTAATTTATCAGCGGTAAGTGATGAGTCATCACTTGTTTGTAAACATAACAGTCATTCGGTTGCGAGTTCAAACTCCAAGCATGGTTGGAGCCACCTAATCAGAGTGGGGAGTTTTGACTGGTGGCAGCGATAGTATAGAGAGCTCCGTGAACGGACTATAGCTGTGAGGAGCTTGCAACTGCATATGCAACCAACAATGCCCAATTCCTTCATGTCCAGATCAACACTACCAATGTTAACCCACAACATCAAACAACCAAGGAGCTTAATCAACTGGAATATGTTTTCACTCAAAAACATATGTCTCCACACTCCTTTTTTCGATACAGTTGTTCAAGTTGTCACTGTGAATGTGTTTGCAAATAATAAAAAAACAACAATAATAGCAAATTATGGCCCCGAAAGATAATAGTTTCATGCAGAAATATCCATTAGCTGTAGAGTCTTGGAAGGAAACAAACACTACTTATTTCAGATTAAGATCAAATTGTTTCCATGGAAACGTATCAAAATAAATCTTAGAACAATTGCAAAATAACAAAGGGCACCTGTTAAGCTGATGAGCAATGCATATCCCAAGATTCACTGAAAAATGTTGAAAGGTTGTCAAGTTTGAGAGACAACCACCACCCTCTCACTAAGAAGCTTCTTAAGAGCCCCCAACAAACCATTGCTGGTCTACCTGCAGCATGCATTCAACACAGAGTCCTATACTTATAGTATATGTCTCACTAAGAAGGAGGTTCATGCAGTCTTTTTAGATAGTCCTGTTTGAGTGTGTTTTGTATTTTATCTGTTAAATGTTTACTATTTGGTTGGTTCACTCTTTCTCACCTTGAGTATAGAGAGTGAACTGTTTCCACTCGCCCTTTTCTCTGAGATTCTCGTCTTCAAAGATAAATCTGCTGGTATCAACATTGAGCTGCCGCAGTCCCTCGTCTCTGATCTCCTGCCAGTGCTGCTGTAGTGCCTGCCAAAAGAACCTCATCATTATCCTGTATAAGGCTATACATACTCTGTCCCTCGTTATAGCCCTCAGGTGTTGAGCAAGGCCTGTCTCACACTACCCTCTTTCAGTCCCCCACTACCCTCCTTCAGTCTCCCACTACCCACCTTCTGTCCCCCACTACCCACCTTCTTTCCCCACTACCAACCTTCAGTCTCCCACTACCCACCTTCCGTCCCCCACTACCCACCTTCAGTCCCACACTACCCACCTTCCGTCCCCCACTACCCACCTTCTGTCCCCCACTACCCACCTTCTTTCCCCACTACCCACCTTCAGTCTCCCACTACCCACCTTCCGTCCCCCACTACCCACCTTCAGTCCCACACTACCCACCTTCAGTCCCACACTACCCACCTTCTTTCCCCACTACCCACCTTCAGTCCCACACTACCCACCTTCTGTCCCCCACTACCCACCTTCAGTCCCCCACTACCCACCTTCAGTCTCCCACTACCCACCTTCAGTCTCCCACTACCAACCTTCAGTCCCACACTACCCACCTTCTGTCCCCCACTACCCACCTTCTGTCCCCCACTACCCACCTTCTTTCCCCACTACCCACCTTCAGTCTCCCACTACCCACCTTCCGTCCCCCACTACCCACCTTCCGTCCCACACTACCCACCTTCAGTCCCACACTACCCACCTTCTTTCCCCACTACCCACCTTCAGTCCCACACTACCCACCTTCTGTCCCCCACTACCCACCTTCAGTCCCCCACTACCCACCTTCAGTCTCGCACTACCCACCTTCAGTCTCCCACTACCAACCTTCAGTCCCACACTACCCACCTTCTGTCCCCCACTACCCACCTTCTGTCCCCCACTACCCACCTTCTTTCCCCACTACCCACCTTCAGTCTCCCACTACCCACCTTCAGTCTCCCACTACCCACCTTCAGTCTCCCACTACCAACCTTCAGTCCCACACTACCCACCTTCAGTCCCCCACTACCCACCTTCCGTCCCCCACTACCCACCTTCAGTCTCACACTACCCACCTTCCGTCCCCCACTACCCACCTTCAGTCCCCCACTACCCACCTTCAGTCTCCCACCACCCACCTTCCGTCCCCCACTACCCACCTTCAGTCCCCCACTACCCACCTTCCGTCCCCCACTACCCACCTTCAGTCTCCCACTACCCACCTCTAGTCTCCCACCACCCACCTTCAGTCCCCCACTACCCACCGTCCGTCCCCCACTACCCACCTTCCGTCTCCCACTACCCACCTTCAGTCTCCCTCTTTCCACCTTCAGTCCCCCACTACCCACCTTCCGTCTCCCTCTTCCCACCTTCTGTCCCCCACTACCCACCTTCCGTCCTCCACTACACACCTTCAGTCCCCCACTACACACCTTCAGTCCCCCACTACCCACCTTCAGTCCCCCACTACCCACCTTCTGTCCCCCACTACCCACCTTCCGTCCCCCACTACACACCTTCAGTCTCCCACTACCCACCTTCCGTCTCCCACTATCCATCTTCAGTCCCCCACTACCCATCTTCAGTCCCCTACTACCCACCTTCAGTCCCCCACTACCCATCTTCAGTCCCCCACTACCCACCTTCAGTCCCCTACTACCCATCTTCAGTCCCCTACTACCCACCTTCAGTCCCCTACTACCCACCTTCAGTCCCCCACCACCCACCTTCTGTCCCCTACTACCCATCTTCAGTCCCCTACTACCCACCTTCAGTCCCCCACTACCATCTTCAGTCCCCTACTACCCACCTTCAGTCCCCCACTACCATCTTCAGTCCCCTACTACCCACCTTCAGTCCCCCACTACCATCTTCAGTCCCCTACTACCCACCTTCAGTCCCCTACTACCCACCTTCAGTCCCCTACTACCCACCTTCAGTCCCCTACTACCCACCTTCAGTCCCCCACTACCATCTTCAGTCCCCTACTACCCACCTTCAGTCCCCTACTACCCACCTTCAGTCCCCCACTACCCACCTTCAGGTGCTGAGCAAGGCCTGTCTCTCTGGGTGTCCACCAAGGATGAGATTTGAGGTCTTCTACGTTGTACAGTGATCGTTGGTACGGAGAGAGAAACAGACCCAAGGAAGCTGCCTGCTTGTAATATCTGTAAGCCTGAAACACGTGATCGTAGCTATACATGAAATTATGTCATTCGATTATGAGATTACCCAGGTTAGCGAAAAACGTGTTGCCACTAGACCAAAGCCTGAGTCTAGTGAAATTATTTGGGGTATGGTTTGTTTGGAAATACGAGTCCATATGATAACACTAAAATTGACCAAAAATGATGCTGAGAGCCAAGTTTGGGCTAGCAGACTCAAGAGTTTTTCACACAGAATGCAGATACCACAATATCGCCTCTAATGTACATAAGCATTTAGTACTAGACCAAAAAGGTAAATAAGTGTTTTGTATTTTTTCGTTAAGAGCCTCTTTGTTTTCATACTGGCTCTACCTTTTCTGTGTTCCCGAGTCTATGCAGTGCATCACCAAGATGGTAATAGAAACGTCCATCACGGGTCCCCTTAGCTGCACTCTTCAGTCCACGTTCCAGGTATGGAACTGCCTCAACAGGATTCTTCTCGTCTGTCTTCAGAATAAATCCAAAATGGACGAGTGCAAAGCCATCATTTGGGTCCAGCTTCAGCACCTGCAACATGACATGTGAAAAGAGTATCACGTCATAGTCAGCCACACAAGAAGCAGTTGTGTGCAGTTATTGCAACTGATTGATGCACTAACTTTCACAATCACAGTCATGTTTTTTCTTATTCAGATTCCAAAAAAATTCATCCCAGACTTTGAGGCCTTTTTCGACCTGACTTGTGTCTTATCTACTTGCCGAGAGTAAACGCCAAATTAATGTCAGCTTCCAACGCTATTCTGGATTCAAGAGCGGAGACATGGCTGTTTCAAGGCATTCCACGGTGCCAACATGGTAGACATTTCTGAGTGCACCTGCACTAAGTCTAGGGCCTGCTACCTATTGGTGCTGCCACTGAAGCCAACCTACCTTTGAGAAGATTTGTTTGGCATCCTGGTTATGGCCTATCATCAGGTAGCTCACTCCCAGCTCCTTCATCAGCGTGATGTCGGTCGGGAAGCGTGATGTCAGCAACTCAAATGTTTTGGCAGCTCGGGGACTATAGCCTTAAAGTAAGCACCCAAAACTAAATAAAACCACCAGCGAAGTAGATAGTTTGGCATGGTTGGGATTTATCACAATCAGAAACAGTAGGAGCATCAACTATAAAAAGATGCTAACATCCTGGTTCTATTTCTTGAAAAGACAGAAAAATCTATATTTTGTCTGAAATCAGGATGTTTTAAGTTCTTAAATACAAAGGCAGGGATCCGGAAACGGTCATATGCGCCGGACATGTCCGATTGGGTATCTCAAATGTCCGGTTCAAAAAATTGCATACCGGACATTTTTAAAAACAAACAGGGTCCAAATAATTGATGAGCGTTATCATATCCGTTCAGAGAATTCAGGTGAATAAACAGGTATAACAAACTTGGTCAATAAAAGTATGAAATTGGATATAAAACATCACTAGACATGATGATTTACCATTTAAAATGTATTTCCTGCTCTCCAAGGCATTGTTTTATATGCAGAGATTAAGATTACTGTGTGTATTTTCTCATAAACTAAGCCAGAAATAGCAATCAGCTGTGCACACGTTTCCTCCCAATATACTGATGATTCAGTTAAAACGTACCCAATGAAACAACTTCAAAGAATTTTGATGCAATGGTTGGAAGAAATTGTATCTGAAATCATTATTTTATAAGGAATAATATATTCCAATATCGTGTTAATTTAGTTGCAGCTTCCACCATGTATGCTTAAACAATTTTGACCAGTCACCGTAGGGACTTCCCGTGCTACATGTATTTCAATTGTGAAAACATTATGTTGACATTTAATAGTCAAACTGTCACAGATATGACTTCTAGCGAGTCATGGTACAGTATTTATGATATGTATATCCATTCTCTTGCAACTGAAATTCATTTCACAGCCCTCTAAGTTCGTTTTTTTGGCCAGGGTGCCAGGTGGCTCCAAAGGTAAAATATCTGGGAACCAAACATACATCTTTCGGGTATTTTTCAAGGAGCCAAATATTTACAACAAAAAACAGCAAAAGCAAGTTTTTCTCCAGACTTTTAATATCATGTTGAACTCAAGATTCAGTATCTTGGTGTTAAATTGCTGCAAAAGACAGCTGAAACAATATTGTTCAGATTAAGGGATTAATCTCACTGTACAACACAACACGTAATACCGTTACGTTACCAAAACTCACTTAAATTTCCAATAATAATGCCACAAATGACAACTGAAACTGGTTAACTTTCTCAAACACTGACTGTCCATCAGAAGTGTACATCTTTCTCAATGCAACTGTGCATCTAGCTCAATACAAGGTATAGCTATAACATGAGGTACATCATGTTTCAGTTTAGCTGCCACACCCCCTTTCTTCCCATCATAACTGGAACCCCATCTGAAGTAAAATCCACTTACCTATTTCTGTTTTATTTTCATTGTTTACGTAATTGGAAAATCATTTTAAAAAGAATTATAAATATGTTCTGTCATTACCCATTTCCCGATAACAGCGGCTGTCCGCTCAGTAACATGAAGAAATACCCCCGTTTTCAAGGCTTCGTATGAATAACACGTTTGTCGAAGAATGGCATATGACACATCGCTGGAAAGCTTATACCTTCATCTACACGCTAATAACATCGCCTGTTTTTTTTTAGTAGTTATAACAAGCGATTTCATTGATTAAAATTGGTTTCTAATGACGCTTTCTTGCCGAAATCTGCTACAAGTTTCGTGATTGGTCAATTTTGAGCACGTGACATAAGGCAGCCAATCAAATAACAGCTGTGATACCAAACTAGTGTTTGATAAATTTCAGAAGTTGGCGAAAGATTTTTGTTAAATCGTGTTATTCTGAACGTTTTAAGCAGCAAATCACGATATATATTAAAAATATGGAACTTTGTGTGTGAATGTATCGTGCTAGGTTACGAGCTGTGACAAAGATTTTTCATGCATATATTTTTACATTAAACATCGTGTCCGAGCTGAGAATTAAAGGCGACGAAAGCCGAGATGTCATTTGACTTACATTACACGCGATCGCACGAAAAGATGGAAATAATAACTTAGATGTAAGTTTGATTGCTTTTAGATATATTTTTTTTGATTTTATTTATTACTTTGTATAATATATTTAAAGATTTGTTTAAAACGTCTTTATTTTGCTCTTTGACATGTTCGATGTGGACCCATTGTCGAAATGTGTGTCCGAGAATTTTATTTTCAATAACATCGCGGGAAATAGTGAATAATTTTTTTAATTTATCGATAAAAAATGATAAATTGAAATGGAATACGTATTTCAGACATTGTGAAATGTGATAGATTTAATAAAGGAATGATATTACAGGTAGGTCCATAAAAATATATAGATTTTCTACTATTTTGACGTGACTACGGCTTGGCCGGTTCACCGGACTACGGTGTCTGGGGACTCGACGCTTCTTTGGCTGGAAAACCGGCCTTCGGTGTTGAAAGAGTTAATTGCTGACGAGATTGATATTTATCATTAAAATATGACTTATATGGCAAAGGTAGATTATTAATTCCTATTTTCCAAGCGTGCCATCGAGGCAAAAGATCATGATTTAGCCGTGCCATTTTTATTTTAGGCATGTGATGGCACGCAAAATACGGTTAATTTCGAGCCCTGTATACGATCGCGAACATGTACAAAAAACATGGCTCTTCGTAAATTTCCAAAATAGTCGCCAACTGGGTTTAAGATAAGGTAGCCATGTGGCGACTGGTAGATCAATTTAGGGTGCCAATTATAAAATAAGGTCGCATTGGCGACTAAAATGGTCGCCACTTAGATGGCTGTTTCAAGGTGTCAATAGCGGTAATCTGACCGTGGTTGCTGTACAGTGAGTTGTGCGATCTACCGATCACTTCGCCAAAATTATTGTAAACATTATCATAATTATTGAATGAAATTTGGAATATGATTAATAAAATATATTGCAAACATTAGTCCAGATAAACAATGAACAATTTTTTTATTACCAGATATTACAATAATAGGATTTAAATTGCGTACTTCAGCTCGGATTTGTTGACTGGTATTTCCGGTGTTACGTTATCGCGGTGATCAGCTGATAATGTTTTCTGAGATGGGGGGAAAACATTGTGTCATTGGAAAACTTGAGTTTATTAAAAATGCTAGTAAATTTTGGGAGCCATGCTTTACCAGGCGCTAGAACCGAGTAGGTGCTGTATTGAAGGGCACAATAACGAGGGAACACTGAACGTAACGACTTGTAATGTGTTTGAAAAGTCGTACTGAAACACGCTACCGGGTATTTGAAGGGGGCGTGGCCTAAATGCAAATGTCCGATTGGGATTTAAAATTTTCCGGACGCCTGTACATAGGTATTGTTGACTGAGTTTAACACTAACTGTAAAACCAAATATCATACCTTTTCCATTTTATTTGTCATGTTTTCATTTAAATACAAGTTACCTTTCAAAAGCTGTAAATAAAACATTTTGTAATACACCGAGTTGGGAAATTTTGAATTCCAATTTGGTAATTTGTAATAATTGTACTGACATTTGATAAAGACCTGAAGCTAATATTAACCTCTTAAAATGCCAGGAAATAATAAATAAATCTGAAGGGAGAACAAAGAACACTCCGCAAACTTCAAGTCATTTTACAGCGACCTACAAATACTCAATCTGGGCCAGGCAAACTAGTGTCTGAAAACAGCCAATATCCATGCCATTCGGGTCTGATGACTTGCAAGTCTAAAGATAAAAGACACTTCTTTACAAAACATCTAGCAACAATCAGAACCAATATCACAATTACAACAGCTAAACTTCTTACCTCTAAATTGCTGCCTGTCTGCTAGTCGCCGTCCAACTATCTTAAACAACTGGTCTGGTACATCGGGTATTTTCAACACCTTTTCAAACGCTACCATGCACATCTCCAATATCTCATTGCTGCGACGCTGTTCGGCAAGCCTGTCCAGGGCCACACCACGGCCGTACAGCGCCCTCGGACTCACGGGGTTGCTGTCCAGGATCTCATTATATTCAGCCAAAGCCTCATCTACCTTGTTCTGAAAAATAGAACATTCAGGGTTTAAGACTGAGGACCAAATACTGTTTGTCATGCACTTGCAAACATATTTGTACCACCCATTTTTAAATTCCAGGCAGTCATAAGTGTTTCTGTTGACCAGTAATTACTGGTTTTGAGGCAGTCTACTGACTGCGCTGGAATCACAGGAATTCTTCCGGTAACTATGGAAACTATTTCAGAATAGCATTGACTTTTGAAAACGTTTAAGACACAGAGTGATGATCTAGATGTTAGCCAGCTGACAACTGAGTCTAGCCATGCTGGAAGCTCTACATCCAGAACTTGCAGACAAAAATAAATGATTTGTGATTCCATTAACTGTTGTAGAAATCTCATTACCCAGACAGAAAATCAAATTCATTCTGGAACATGGAATTTTGTCATTTGTCAACTATTTTCCATAGTAAACTAACTACAGTGTCTACTATTTGCAGAGATAAATCTAGGCTGCACTGTAGCAGAAATCTCGCAGTATCACTGCAAATTGCTCCAAGATTATTATCTTAACAGCCTATCACTAATATCTGTCAAACATTTTCAGTATCATGTTGCACAATCAACTGTCACTTGTCTATTGTCACTGAATAAAATCTTCAAGCACATATAAAACTCAAGGAGGTAGACATCTGCCATTAAGTCAATAAGGAAAAGGAAGTTATCAAAGCAGCCAATGAGAGAGGTTGTTATGATGCTATTAATGACAATATTGTCATCCTCTAATCACACATTGTGTTTCAAAGCGCAATAGTCCACAGTCAGTCTCCCTGCTTCATTTTCATATCTGTGAATGTCGGACAGTAATTAATTCAAGTATGCTTACAAGTTAGTTTAAATGCCCAACCCACTCTGCAATATTAGTGAAAGAAATTCTTAATCCCACCCTTACAATTTGGATGGGGATCTTCCTCTCACTACATTGGTATCCTGGATTTTTCTCCGGGCATTGCCACATTACCTGTTCCAGCAGAGCGTCCACTTGATCCAGATCCTTCCTGATCCGGAAGTCACCAGCACTGGTGATGTCAGCCTTGGCATACACGTCCTCCACCTTCTGTCTCTCCATCTTGCTGGCCCCTCGTGCAGGGGGGTCACCCTCCTCACTCCTTACTTCCCTCTTCTTGTCTTCCTCTTTGCGCAATTCTTTCAACCCCTCCCCTGGGTTACTTCCCTGAGTTTCTCCTTTACTGATGTCGGCAGATTTATACTTTTCTTCCCTTGTCTTCCCGTTCCTTGGGGAGGAATCATCTTTTTTATCTTTCTTGCCTTCAGGGGAGTTTTTCTCAAATTCTTGATCCTTTGTATCCTTCTGGGATGGTTTCCCTGAAGACTGTTTCCATCCTGGACTGGGAACATCGGTTTTGTCACTTGTAGCACCTGTGGCATCTGTTTTGGTATCGACACTTTCACCCTTGTCCCAAGATGAGAAACCAGGGAAGTGTTCATGGACATATTTTGCTATCACCTCACCTGAAACAAAGTGCCAAAGATTTGGAATCTCATATAATGAAACTTCTAGAATTGCGAATATGTTTGTTTTGTTTTCCTTGTTCTTTAATACTGCACTCAGTAATATTACAGCTTTATGATAGAGGAATCTGGGTCAGACAATCCAGTGATTGATATTATGAACATTGATCCACGTCCTCAGGGTACAATGACAAATGTTGCGCAGTGGAATATAAACTATTAACAAAAATGTGAATTCCCTCACTATTGTATGCGGGGAACTAAACGTGACCATCTTGATATGATGAAATAATTCAGATCATAAATCTGGGGAACTAAACGGGAATCTCTAGAAATGTAAATGTGACAAAATTAACTAAATATGATTCTCAAAATCTATTGCTATCAACCCATCAGTGTAGCCCTATTTTGGCTAGCATTGTTGCGTCCTATTGGGACATCCTATTGTACGAGGAGTGTTCATTAAAGATTTCCCCTAAACCACTTAGGGTTATCATATTTGGTTGAAATTTCACATGTGTAATGATACATGTATCTATGGGTTATGTCTGAATTTGCAGCACCGAACTATTAATCTTACCACTTTTACAGGTGTTATGATCGAGTAGGGTGTGACAATGGAGCCAGTAGAATACCGAGCAGTGATTAGGTTTTTATATTTGAAAGGTCGCACACCAAAAGACACTTTCGATGAAATGAAAGCAACTTATGGGGAAGATGCCCCATCACATGACGTTGTTAAACACTGGCATCGCCAGTTCAAGTGTGGTCGGACATCTGTGGAAACAGCTGCCATTCCTGGTCACCCCCATTCAGCCATTGATGAGGACACTATCCATCAAGAATCTTCCCGAAGCAAGGGAGTTAACTGACTTTAAAAGTCCAGTTTCCACCCTTGCCCAACTAGGCTGGAATTACTGGGCTCGACCGTAGCGCCACCAGTGGCTACTACCAATTACGTCCCTTCTAAGCCTCTCCTAAGGACCAAGCAGATTCCACCTCCCGTATCACTTGCGTTTGCTTACACAAAACGGTTGCGCCGGTCAGGACGATCTGATCGATAATCAATATATATATTGTGATAAAACTGGTCTTACATCTCGAAATGCACAAAATCACGTGAGCACCTTGATTAAAAACATGAGAAGATTTTGAAATATCTGCTTACAACGTGTTGGTGGTGCACATGCTGCAATCGACCGAAATCTGCACGGCACTTTACGAACCGGATTTCAATTTTGGTGTGCGATTTTGATTGGACTATGCATAGACTCGTTAGTCCAGCCAAAATGTAACTCCATAATACCAGCCTAGTTCGGCAAGGGTGGAAACTGGACTTTTAAAGTCAGTTAACTCTCTTGCCTCGGGAAGATGTCCATCAAGTGGAGACTGCCATTTTGGCAGACCGATGTATAACTGTTCACCAGTTAGCACAAGATGTCAAGATCAGTGTAGGGTCTGTGGAAAAAATCATCCATGACAATTTGAACATGCATATGGTATCTGCACAACTGATTCCCAGGTTGCTCACACCCTTCCAAAAGCAAGGAACGAATCAATAGCTCAAAGGATCTTTTGGACATGTGCCAAAAAAAACCAGGCAAACTTTTTTGACAGACTTATCACTCAGGATGAAACATGGGTCGATCACTATGATCCTGAGACTAAAGTTCAGTTGATGCAATGGAAGCATGTGGAGTCACCACCCCCAAAGAAGGCAGATGTCAAACCCCCTGCAGGCAAGGTCATGCTCACGGTGTTTTGGGACCAGCACGGAGTAGTGATGATGGATTTCTTGGCAAAGGGTACCACAATTACAGGAGCTTATTATGCTTCACTGCTGCGGAAATTGCGGGACGCTATCAAGCTTAAGAGGCGTGGCATGCTGACCAAGGGTGTCCAGTACACAACTCTCATGTTGCCCAGACAGAAGCACGGTCCTGTCGCTATGAAATCCTTCCACATCCTCCTTACTCTCCTGACCTTGCACCATCTGACTTCCACCTCTTTCCAACCATGAAGTCATTTTTGAAGGGATAACATTTCACAGATGATGAAACACTGATTTCTGAAGTCAAGTCATGGTTTAAGACGCAAAATGAGGGCTTTTACAAGCGAGGTCTCCATAGTTGCATAAAACGATGGGAGAAGTGTGTAACTCTTGGTGGTTCCTATGTGGAGAAAGACTAATACCTTTGCCAAGTTTCATTCCATTAGGTCCATCGGAAGTGGGTCAGGGGAAATCTTAAATGAACTAACACATTCTACTATGTGCTACCTTGACGCGCAATAAAAGGAAATTGTTCAATGTACGTCATATCGCGACGACATATGAAACCAAACTGATGAATGTGCGTCCTATCGAGCCAAACTATCAAAACCAAAGTGAACTTAACTCAAGTCCAATTTACCTCGTTTTTCACGTGCTCGGACAGCATGTGTGCCATGTCATACATTTGTTTTTACTCAGCGAAGCAAGATGCGTTCCAGCTATCTGTTCCAGCTGACCATGTCTTCAAACGAAGAAGCAATCAACCAAGACACTGAGTGGCAATCAGGGATGCAACTTGGCACTAGCTTGGTAGCTCCAGTTAGTTTGTCCAATGTTAAAGATACCCAATTAGGGGCTTACAGAATTCTGGGACATCACTATTCAGGATAGTAAATGTTTCAGGTTGAGCTGCATACCTGTGAGTCTGATTGGCCAATACCAATAGGTTATCCTCTACTGGGACTGTGTTACAGATACAGTGACTGTTACAGTGTAACTTACCCACAACATGCTGCACTTCAGGACTGACGTAGTAAACTGCTACTGCTGCTACGAGGCTGCTGGTGAAGACAATGGCCGCTAATCTTATGCTGGAACCTTTGCCGGCCTTCTTAGTTTTGGTCTGTGCCTCCAATTTAGGTTTAACACCATTTCTTGCCTTCTCTGGTTTGGATGGTGGTGTAGTCTGGCGTGACGGTTTCAAGTCTACATAATAATACAGACAACTTTCACAATTGACAATTTCTTTGACAGAACTGCCTCCAACCATCAGGCATACCAATGTAAAATTCTAAGTTGTGTTCCAAATGAAATGTGTATTTTATTGGTTTGAGATGCCCACACATCATGGATTCTTGAAAAAGGGAAAAAGGAAGTAAATGTGTGAATACCTCAAAAAACATCATATGAATCATAGATCCTATGAGCAAATGAGGTTTTCTTTTTGGAGATTTCCAACCATCTAAAGAAATAATGTCAAAATGTAAGTGTATTTCACACCATTTAAAACATCTTGATGATAAATCCCCCCGGCCTTAACAAGTTCGAAAGAACAATCATTTGACTTATTTTAAGTCCAACTTGATGAAATTCTATCTAACCTGTCTGTCCATATACAATAGTAGTTATCAAAACAATTTCATGGAATTAGGGTTCGGAACTGTGTATTTCTAAGTCAGGTACACACCACAATGAAAAGAGTCAAAGTCAAACTTGCTGCCATGGAAACAAGAAAAACACATTTTTAAAAAAACAAAACATTCCTAAATAGCAAAGGGCACCACTTCAGCCCTTGATAAATACCTGTACCAAGTTTGGATGAAAAATATTGAACAGTTTTTTAATTCTCCTCTGCTTCTAAGTTGTTTCCATGGAAACATAGAAAAATCAAGTTTTGAAAAATTCCTATATTGCAAAAGACACCATTTCAGCCCTTGGTTAATACATGTACCAGGTATAGATGAAAAGTCTTTGACAGTTTTAAAGTTGTGCTCTAGAAACGACACCAAGTACAAACTAAGTACAAACTGTTTCCATGGAAATGGAGAAAAACATAAATGCCAAAATCTATAAATAGAAAAAGGCCCCACTTCAAGATCCATTTGATTTACCTGCCAATTTTTGTTGAAATACATTTAGTGGTTTTTGAGTTACGCTCCCGAAAGAAATGGCTACGGACGGACGGATGGACAGACGAGGCATTGACATTATATGCTGGGGGGATAAAAGGGGTAGGTTGGTTCTTTTTTGGTATTCTGGTTAAATGACTGAAAATAATATTTTCATTTTTTTTCACGTGTGTGTGTGTTGGGGTGTGTGTGTTGGTGGGGGGGGGGTGGGGGGGTGGGGGGGTGGGGGTTGGCTTTTGGGGGTGGGTGGGTGGGTGGTAGGTGGCTACTGAATGTGGGGTGGGGTTGAGGGGGTATATTTTTTTACATGTATTGTCATCAATTTATCATATAAGTCAGCTTCAAATGAATCATTTCAAATTGCATTCATACAGTGAGCAATTTGTGTGACCTCGATATTATTTGGAGCTGAAAGCTGAGAGACATGAATTAATATGTCATAGCACAATATGTTATATATACATTCCACTAGAAGTCGAAAACCATATTAATATTACCCATGTTTCTTAACAGTGACTCAATTTCACGTAAACGTAAACAGATACAAATATGTGTTGCAATTCTAAAGTGACATAGATTTCTACTGAATGTATTGCCGATAGGTCCCCAGGCTGTTGTGTCATGTCATGAGCTATCGTGCAGTTATTTTGATTATTACCCTTACACTTGTAATTATATGCATGAATAACTAATGAATCAACAGAAACGCATTTGAATGAAATCATTTTCTTTGTCCCGGTGACGCATGGCGAAGGTTGAAGTGATAAAGGGGGAGGGGTACTTCCATAACAGATCTCGACTCGGGACCAAAGTTAGACAATGCTGCCATCGTGGCACCGGCACTATTGACGTGTGACATGTCACTGGTTATAATGTAAATGTTGTTACCTGTTCTCTGCGCTGAGCTATTCTTTGATGCATTCTTCTTCCTGGACCCCATCGTCTGCAACTCGCATGCATTCACCAACCTGTCATTTCAGCTTCGGTATTGTTGTTATTGATCGCTCCCGCCACGAACGTGGATCGATTGCCGGAAGTTTTGATAAAGGGGGATAACCCAAAAGAATTTCCTAGGGAATACTAGTATCTTTACAACCAAATAAAGACTTGTAAATAATGTACAAACGTTAGATGATACAAATATATAACCATGACAAAATGCTTCTATAATAACAATATTCTGATGATTAAGATATGTTATTGGCCGTATCGTATATTTCATATATTAGAAATAAATGTTGTATGCCGAGCGCAATGGATGTTTTTATTCTTAATGTGTGCTCTTCACAATACGGAAACAAGCGAGGGTAACAAACTCTTTTATGTTATAATGTCATTCTTAAAATAATCGAAGATTAAAACTATTGCTATTCACTTTAGAAACTGCATTTGAAGACAAGCCTGCGTGAACAGCTCCATTTATGATGCAGTGCCAAATAATTTACATCCATTTTATTTTTAACAGAAGCACTCACGCATCAAGAGAGTGATATATCACATTTTGAACATCGATGTACAGATCTTACAAAAGCTCATTTGCACATACGTTTATCGGACTGCCTTTTGCATCGATAACACTTTCCGTTATAAATATATATGCAAATGCGTTCACCTACCAGGAACTACTATTAATCCTTATACATCGATGCAATGTCTGCTCGATCAACTACTTATCTGACGTTGTCTAGCTGACGTTCCCAAGAAGTTTAGATGGGGTTTTCCCGATGTATGGTTGCAAGGGTGGATCCAGCATTTTAAAAAGGAAAGGGTCCAAATTGTCAAAATTAGAATGTCTTTGCCAAGGTTTGATTTCAGGAATGACGTATATAACGATCTATATACGTCTTTGATTTCAGATTTGAGAGATGTTGGCGTTTCCAGATCTGTTTCACAAAACATCCAATCAGATTCAAGTGAATCAGTATCTGAAACAGACATGATAGTCTATGGCATCACGTTAAATATTGCCGATCCAATCCTATCGTCAGCCTTAAACCAATATTCATCTCTTGCACAGCAAGGGGCGGTCGGGTAACCTTTTGGTTAAAGCGTTCGCTCGTCACGCCGCCGAAGACCCGGGTTCGATTCCCATGAATACAATGTGTGAAGCCCGTTTCTGGTGTCCCCCGCCTTCATATTGCTGGAATATTGCTATTTACGGCGTAAAACCATACTCACTTGCACAGCAAAGTTTCGCCGGAAGTGGTCCTCTGCATTTGCACTATGGGAATGTTAGGCGGATGACATTGCCTTCCAATCTAGATGCCTGTACTTCGCCACCTACCACATCTGCAAGTTTTAGAGAGACATGAGTGGAATAAATGTCTTCAAATTCTTGTTCAATATTCTTTGTCCCCTCTTGTCTCCCACAGTTGGTGGTGTCTATCAAAGCGTATACGCGTGTACAACATATAAAGTTCGACTGCCAATGGCTTCAAGTCAAGAACGTTTTCCCACACGAGGATGAGTGTCAGACTGCAGTGTGCGTAAATATCCTTTGGTAGTGTTGCACGTTTCTCTATCATATGACCAGTCACCTGACAATTCAAAGGCTGGGGGATCATTGACTGAATCAAAGCAGATTTAAAAGAACACCTCCAAGTGAAAAAGGTTCAATGTATCAAACAAATCAAACATTGATATCTACTATACTGAGGCACACTCATCTAATAATATCTATTTTTCAAATCATTCACTGTAACTTATTTTTACCGGCGGTTTTTTTAAAAGAGGAAATTTCTAACGTGTTAGTAAATAGCTACCGGCTCATCTGGAGCTGTAGGATTCCGCCACTGTTCCCATTCCTAATCGAAGTCCAGATGCTGCAATCAGTTTCTTGTGTGAAACTGAGACAATATCGTCATCGTGTAATTATAATATTAGAAACCAGGACAAGGCGTTGTCTGAATATCAAACCTATACGTGCCGCCTCCGTGGTCTAGTGGTAGAGCGTCCGCCCGGAGAGTGGAAGGTCCGGGGTTCGGTCCGGGGTTCGATCCCCGGCCGCGTCATACTACAAGACGTTAAAAAATGGTACTTGTTGTTACCCTGTCTGGCGCTCGGCATTAAGGGGCTAAAACAAGGACTGGTCGGCTCGGAGTCAGTATACTGTGTCTGAGTGGGGTATTCATGTTAAACTGCGGCATGGTATCTCAGTGAGCTAGCACTATAAATCGGCAGCAGCAGCCACACAAACACACACACGCACATGCACGTCGCTATATAAGTGCAATAATCTTGGACGCGACGTTAAACCCACTTTCACCTCACCTCACCAAACCTGTACGTCTACAAATCGACTGCAAATTAAACTATCAAATAATAGCAGCTCTTTAGTACTCAAGAACAGAGACATTTTTAGAAACAGTCCACAAAAGAGAAACTTTACAGTCTACCTGTTTATCCTAGTAATGGGAACAAAGTCGACATATTGATTCAAAGCATAAAATTAAATAGGTTCTTATTTATAAGATATATGTGCACGTACGCTTACAGGGTTTGTCATTGGGATATGTTTTGGGGAAGGTGAATGAGTTGCAGCGTATAGACATCACGACGTGTCAGTTCCGTGACATTGTTGGTAACTATATATGGTGAAACCTACGAGCACGGCAATACAGCGTAATGTGTGACAGAGCAAGGATCATAATCGGACTGAAGCTGTATGATATTCGAACCAATGCATGTCCAGGGAATCCAAGGGGACATAACTCGCACTTAGGCCAATAGACATTTTTTGCTTCCCTTAAACAACAATAACGTAAACGGAGATGCACAACAGCATTGACGGTAAATATCAAATCAGAGGACCATGTAACTAATAATAATATCATAACAACTATAAGTCAGCGAGCCTGGCCACCCGATCCCGTTAGTCGTCTCTTACGAGAAGCAAGGGTTGCTGAAGACCTATTCTAACCCGTATCTTCACGGGTCCACATCTATTTCAATGGAGCATCTTGTAGTCGCGTCTGGCTGTCTTATGTCTTTGTTGCATAACATTACTCAGCAATATTCCAGCAATATGACGGTGTACATAATCGAATCTGCGCCAGACAAACCAGTGACTGATAATTTGAGTAGCACGTAAAGCTGCCGGATACGATGACACCGTATACAGTTATTAAACCAAGTCACCGAGCCCGGCCATCAGATCCACATATAGAGTGAGTGAGTGAGTTGGGTTTAACGCCGCTTTTAACAGTATATTCCAGTTATATCGCGGCGTGTCAGCTTAAAGTGGGAGGAAAGCCCGAAGTGATGCAGGTCTCAGACGTTAACCACTTCGGTGAAACCCACGAGCATGGGTATGGTGCTAACAACCTAGAAACATAATCGGGGCGAACTGGGATTCGAACCCACAATCAAAGGTTTCTGGCATGTCCAAGGGACGCAACTCTGCACAGCGAATCGCGGCGCCTTAGACGACTTGGCCACATATAGACACTCATTGAGACAAGATATAGATGCTGGGGAATTGGTCTATAACCCAGAATCTCCAAATAATATATGAACACCTCGTGAGTATTCAGGGTAAGAAAATAGGTCCCACAGCAACCTAGATCTATGCTTGAAAGAGGATCGGTGGCTTTGTTGATTGCATTTACCGTTTCCCAGATACGTGAATCGATTATTTACAGGTCGCCATCGTATAGCTGGAATATTGCTGAGCGCGGCGTTAAACAACAAGCAAACAATTGCTCATGTTCCCGAAAGCCTTTACTGACTAAGTTATTTTAGTCACAGACATGCAAATGTTGAAATAAGAACTCATAAAACGATACATCTGTAAAATACAATATTGAATTGCGCTTGTGATTATTGTAAGTGGATTTACGAGCGTTTTTGAGACAAATCTAATTGCTTTAGAAACAATTTCATTTTCTAAAAAGGACTAAATAAAATACAAAAATAGTTTTGTGACAAGGAACTGATATTTTTGTCAATTGCATATCGTATAACGTGTTAAAAACATCGGATCTCATGTCACTCA
Source organism: Haliotis cracherodii (assembly GCF_022045235.1). Lineage (NCBI taxonomy): Eukaryota > Metazoa > Mollusca > Gastropoda > Lepetellida > Haliotidae > Haliotis > Haliotis cracherodii. The sequence goes on from NW_027266264.1 coordinate 14,427,837, forward strand.
TGCGTAGGAAGTTGTTATAGTACTATCAGTGGTAGGAAAATAGTAGACAGACAACTCGTACTGGCTTCATTGAAAATGTTGACTTTTGTCACATTCCTCGATTTCTTTACGCTCTCTTTTATATATAACATTTAATCACCAGCTATCCCTTAAATTAAATGCATTATTCGTCAAATGGTTGCGATAGGTGTTGACACGCCCCAGACACATGTTTATCCAATGTTTTCATTTGTTTACAAACCGGCTGAGAACGACTAACTAGTCCGACTGATTACTACGCCTTTGCTATCTAAAAAATGCAGCCACAAACAGCCACAAATCCGAATTGAAGTATTGTTCGGGTGTAAATATTTATAGACACTGCTGGTATAATATGAATTATATTATTTATATAAATGAAAAATATATTTGCAAATTCATAGTGAGACATATTTCTCAAAACAAGCGGACTACGTTTTCACACGATCGGCGGCGAGTCCGAGGCTCAGCACGGTGGTGTGACCATGATGGAGTCGACATGAGATGAATACCTGAAGATTGTAGGTTTACTTTGAATATGATTTTGAACATTTCCTTGCTGGATTTCACGTGAACAATCATCATGGGGTCATCGGAGAAGTGTTTCACAAGAGCTGTTCACACGACGTTGATCGTGATGTTCAGCGTTCAACTGGTGAGTTGAAATATGCGACTTGAATCTCGTCTCGAGATGATTCACAAATCGCAAATAAGGGGTCGAGTTTAAAAACAAACTATGTTGGCACGTAGGTATGGAAGCAGGACACTGTTACTGACATACAGTTGACAAAACTTGTTACCTAGAGGCCTTCTAAGCCATCAAAGTACTGGTTTACTTATCACTGCCCCGGTATGTCATTACGTCAAATAGTGATCTTGAGCGCACCTAATGTCAAAACACTCTCCAGATGAAAAACAGTATAATTAACCTGAACAAAGTTTAGTTTCCACAGATGAATATAAATGTTTGTTTTTTTAGTGACTGAAATGATTATGAAAAAGTTTCTGAATTTTTTAGTTTTAATTTTCTGATATCAACCAATTTTGTATTGGTTAGTGGTAACATATCTATGGGTTAATGTTAGCAAATGATACTGGTAGTGTTATGACTAATCACATAGCTGTATCTGCTCAGTGTCTGTAATGATTGACAGTAGACTTGGTAGACAGTAGTAGACACAGACATTACAATAAATCATTCTCAGTCGCCAAATTGTAATCCGTGTCACCTGCCAACAAAATGGCCGAAGCCTGAAAGCCCTTTTCAACAGTGGTTCATCCATTAACCAATGTTAACAGAAATGTTATGAAGAGTAATCTTGATTTTTCATGCTTAAATTTGAACCTATTGAATGCTGCTAAGATATTTGTAAGAGTTGTCCATGTTAAAGTGTAAATCCTCTATAGTGTTCGAATGCAAGGTGGGGCCTGGGGTCCTTAAGAGTTACGGCTATAATATTTGAGTCTAGGGATCTCATGATCTTTAGCTTTTAACATTGTTGTTATCATGGTTGACAAGGACCCCACGACTGTCATGCTTAAATTCAAACGCTGCTTCGCTCTAGTGACATATTTTGTGGCTGACAACAGTAGTAAGGCACAGAAAGAGGTCCTGTTTCCTGCTAACTTCATTCGTGGGGCTTGTGAAATTGTGGCAATTAGCACAGGTAGACCTGTATAGCAGTATTGTGCTCACTGATCCATGCAATAATCTGATAACATGCCTTTACTGCCAGCCCTGGGCTATTCCCAGAAGTACTGTTACTGCTGGTTGTAGTGTATAGCTCACAATTGTGACATTGTTGGCTCAGGACAATAGCTGTTTCTTGTGTGACTTGGTTAGGTTTAGACTTTTTTGTAGTGACTTATTCAGATATGTTATGTGTAATGCAAGTTGAAATGTCTGAATATTTGAACCAACACCCATTGTGTACAGACCAGGGTACCTTATTGTGCACTAAATATCTACGACATCTACACTAACTGATATTCAGTTTACATGGTTTAATATTTTCATCTTTTCGTGGAATATTTGTTTTGTTTAGATCTGAATGTGTTCCAAATATTACATACTTGTTGTACAAGGCTGATGATGGAATGGTTACAATGCTTACTGCCAAACTCTGGATTTCCTACTTGATTATTTACAGACTACTGAGATCTAGCAGACTACAAAATTCATTCAGGGATTTGAATTCTTGAAATTTGTCATTTCTTAAATAAGATAATTTTCGTAGTAGTACTTTTTAAGATGTGCTGACTAGTGACAACTAAGTGACCGACTATCAACATTTTATAAGCGTACAAGTATATTTACTGTTATATTTCTGCAATTAAGTAGCTGCTTGATGGAGACAGATGTTTACTCTATTCAATATTATATAGACAATATTCAACATGTTCAAACTGTTCCAAGTATGATACAATACAAATCTATATATTCAAATTCACATGGTTCATATAAATGTCAATACAGTTTAGTCCTTCCCTTGGGTTATCTGGGATTATTGTTAGAAAGATGCAAACTGAAAGGCAAGGAAATAGAAAGATGTTATCAGTATTACACTGTAAGGCACTGAAAACACCCACATTGTCAGGTCCCCCATTGTCAGTGAGATTGGGAGAAGGGGGTCAGGTCAGGGTCACTGACATTCCAACAAGGGTCAATTTTAAACGGGACAGTACAATGTTCTGGCTTACTTCATGCCTGTTTGGTTTGTTGGTCATGTGGTGTGATTTGTTACTTCACATGAAAACTTGGTCATTTCAGTCTTTTTCTTTTTTGGGAGGGGGTGCTAGGTTGAAAAAATAATACCAATTTCAAAATATGTTTTTCTTTTTCTTATGATTAGTCATAATTCATTGTTTTGAAGATACATTTTCAACGTGTTTGAGTATTTCAATATTTGAGAATTGGCGGATATGTAAGCCAAGTTCATGTAAAATCTGTCCTCACGAAAGTGTCAACTGATTTTGATGTTATCGGTAACTGTGGTGAAGCATCTGCATGTGAAAAAACTTAAATTTTAGACATTGTCATTCTGTATTTGAGTTTATCATGTTTAATTATTATACTACTCAAAAGAAGTTACGTACCACTTTACTATAGTTAACTGTCTTTTCAGTAGTATACATAAGGATGATATAACATTTTCATTTGTATGTGTATTTTTGGATCTTTGTCATAGCCCAGACATGTTGACTGTTTAAAGTAAAAGATTTTGGGGGTCGTATCCTAGATTCCAAAGAGGACCCACAATTTGCCCAATAAATACTGTGATACACACTGTGACGTAGTAAAGGAAATTTGGATAGTATTACACCATGTCTATACTGTGTGTATGTGATAAATTCAGTATCTCTCAGATCCGTATGGTGATGGTCACACCCTGTTTATGAGAAGGATCTGGTGAGTAAGAGTTGATTGGTCACCTCCCTGTCCTTGTGTGGCAGTGTTACTTCTCCAGTATTTGCACAATGTGCCCTGCACATTCAGGGGCTGAATGTCTCAAACACACAAAATAAACACAAGTCGCATTATAGTGACCATGGAGAAGCACACCGGGTCTGTAGAGAACATTTGTATGGGTTGTGAATGGATCCATGGCAGTTTGCCAGTGGATTACAATGGGTTGTAATGTGAATTATGATTTTGTATAACATGTCTAAGTTGTAATCGTCCTTGCAATCAGGTTGCAAGTCCTCTCCCCCCAATATTTGGATTTTCAATAACTGACTGCCCCTGTATTTTACTTTCTAGACTATTGTTTATTCATATGTTGAATCAAGGATTCACTGATCTTATTTTTGTCAAATACGGAAAAACAAATAAAAATCATAATGTATACTTTGTTTTTCCCACCAACATGTGACACAGGCAAAATGTTTTGTGATTACTGTGGGGGTTTTTAAAACCAAGATAATTTGATGCTTAATTTTAAGTTCATATTTATTCAGTCATTCATAATAGCTGATCCCATGCATAACGATATCATATCTCTTGCCCTTGATACTGAGATTTTGATGAATTTAATCCTGTAATCTTCTGAAAACCCCAAAGCTTTGCTATAGACAATGGGAACTTGTAGTCTGTGTTACAGACCCTGATACAAATGTATCAAATATAGCCCATGCAAGTCTATAATGTTTGGCAAGTCTAGATTACTGCAGTATCTGAAAATAAAGAGCATCTCTGGGCTCCTTTTTATTTAATTTTTATTAAGATAATTTAACAACTGTTGTTTTTTTCTGTACGATATGTTCATTTCAGAGTCTAGATGTTAGTCTAGGGAACAAGGTCAACTCCTGTATCCACTGGATTCATCTGTGGTGTCTGTTTGAGTCCAAATGGGATCAAGTTGAAAATGGCTTTAGCAGAAAATAATCTGCTTTTCAACAAATAGAACTAATGACCTTCCTGTGAAGATTCATGAAAATTACGTTAAAATATGATGAAATTTATTGCCTGGCCAACCAACATCTGTGGTATACAGTATAGGGAGAGAATAGTTATAAAACCTGAGTGTTTTATTTGTTTGCTAGTTAAGTATTTGATGTATGTTAGGTATAAAAGTTATTTGTATGTCCTGTGCAATAGCTGTAATGTGTATTTTTATAAGAGGTAACACCCACCTAGGTTCAGAGACCAGCACTAGCTGCTTATAGCTGTTGTCTGCTTGCACTGAATGTAGCAGAGGCCAATCCAGAGTCACAACATAAACAAATACACATAAGCTGACAAGTAACCTGTAAATAAATAGGGTGTGCGCTCCCCTTGCACCTCCCTGTGGATGTGCCTGTGTGCAGTGTGGTGCACCCATGTGTAAACACTGGTACCAGGTTGAGACATGTGACTGGTGTTAGCATGGTCAGATGGCTGGTATAATTCACCAACTCCACTGTACATTTCCGAATATTCCAAATTACATGCTGACGTGTCACTATGTCATGTATATGTGGAGGTATTTTATCTTGCTTATAATTGCACTGATCTTGCTCTAAACTTGGTTTTACAAATGTTGCCAAAAATGATCGTCGGATAATGTTGACAAAAAAGGCCATCAGATAAAACCAAATGATCAGATGATCCTCATATGAGATTGGTCTTTTTAAAATGGCTTATGTAAGTGATTTAATCATTTTAACAACTATATTTTAGAGAAGAAAAAACTCCACATTTTCCCCAGTGCCAGACGAGTGGCTGTGTCTAACTCTCTATGTTACTGAATAGAATTAATTCAGAAATATGGATCTGCGTCATGCCCATGTACCATGACAAGTGCACTACTCCACACTGTCAACATCAATGTTTATGACTAAAGCAATATGGATAATTGATATGTCTTTTGTTCCTCCAATATGTTTTGGGGGCATCATTTTATGTTTTCAATTTATTCAACACAGTATATTAGGACACAGTTACCAGCTGCAGATTTGATGGTTTAGATTGTTGCAATTTGCACGGAGTCAGATCTTGCTTCTAACTAGTTTGTAAAGTGTAATAAAAAACAAACAACATGTGCATGGAGATATGTATACGAACTATTTTGTCACACATGTAGGTTAACCAGGTTTCGTCATATGTAAACATCAAAGTCTAGTTGGTCAAGTCTCTTGTGGTATACTACTATGTACACAGCAGTGATATGATATTCATGTGTAAACATGATGAAGGACACTAGGCAGTAGAGGACATTGTCAATGAGAGATTACTTATGAAAGCAATTGATGATATAAAGACTTTGAGCATGTTCAAGAGCTTGTATGTCAGGACCTGGTCCTTGTAGTTATGGATGGTGATAGTCATAGAATCAGTATTTAAGCTGGTTTTAAATTAACAAGATCAAAGGTAACTGGACACATAGGTATTAGCATAAATAAATAAAAGAGATACACATGATAACAGACTTATTCTGGAATTGGTTACAATCTCAGCTTCTCAAGCTACAATCACCTTTCATGCCCACTGTGCCTGTGGCATAGGGGCTGGTGTCAAAGCAGTCTCTGCAAATGTGCTGCAGAAGGGCATTAAAGCTAAAATCATTATCAGACAGTAATGTCTCATTGGTTATTTTCTTTGCCCTCATCAGTTGGTGAGGTTTTAACATTTTTTAAGATGGTTGAGGTAAAGTTTTTGACATCCAATCAGTTACTGCTGTGACAGGGTAGTCTTCTTCTTTTTAAAAAAAAAAATCATCTTGAGCGTGTTTGTTTTCCATGCTGTAGTGTGGGAGAATAAATGATGAATTTATTGTTTCCTGACAACTGTTTTGTTCTGAATCATTATTTTAATTTTATTTTAGGCAGTTACCTTTTCTACTGTAGACATGGTAAAATAACTGTATGTATTAACTCAGAAATCTTGTTTTGTTTGACCCTTTCCTTTCTTCGGAAGTATTACATATGGCCTTGTATTATGGCCATAGTTAACTTGCATGTATGCATACATCATGTATATAAAAGTAATGATACATTCTTGAAAAAATACTCTCCAAGGACAGAAGTATTGATTTTCACACATTCTTGGATGTTGGCAGTGACCCATCTAAGTCGATTAGTCTACAGATTACAGAATGTCAAGACAATATGCATACTAGCTAATGTGGAAATCACTGTTTTAATGTGATCAAGAGTCTAGGATTGTCAGTCACTCTGAATTATATCTAACTCTGTCTAACTCCGCTGCATATTGTATCATCTGCTAGCCGATATTGACAGGTCATAATTAAGCATAAAAGTCAAAGGATTCTTCTCATAACCCTTATGTTAAAAGGTCAGGATTGGGGGCATGTGTTGGGGGTAACCAGATTCAAATACCTGGTAACCACAGGAGAAGACCTCAAGGGCCCCAGGGGCGGTCGGGTAGCCTAATGGTTAAAGCGTTTGCTCGTCACGCCGAAGACCCGGGTTCGATTCCCGACATGGGTACAATGCGTAAAGCCCATTTCTGGTGTCCCCCGCCATGATATTGCTGGAATATTGCTAAAAGCGGCGTAAAACCATACTCACTCACTCACTCACTCAAGGGCCCCATGACCTCTTAAATTTTGTACACTGCAGATGGTTTCTTCATAAATAAATTTGGTGTACTTGTTTAGGAACACTTTGTATGTACCAGTTTATTTATCAGTCAATACTGAGGCCAGAAAAACAGGAACAAGATTAAAGACTTGGAGATTCTGGTAGTTCTAAATGTGATGAAGTAGACATTGTTAACCATCAGATTATTTTGTGAGGCTTTCGTTTGATATTAACATGGTGTGGGAAGTAAGACATTAGTCTTAAATAAGTGGATTGATATGTCAGTATAATTTGTGAGACTGAGGGTGTATGTGGTCTAGATTTTTGGATCACGATATGTTTTAAGGAAAGACAATTATTCTGAACATACAGGAAATATTTGTGTTAATAACTGAATGTGGGTGTCACCACTCAAACCTGCATGAATAGCCTTGCATATTGGAATCAACATTATGTTAATCATACAGTTATTTATAAATATATGGTAATTCTTTCATTGATAAGCTGAATTTGATCGGGGTCCTGATTCAAAAATTGTGTTCATATTGCAATTAGCAGTTGGAGCCTATTGAAAACATATTTTTCTTGTGTTCTTGCACTTATCTTGTGTAGATCAGTGGTAGATTTAACAACAAATTTGTATGTAGCCAGCAGGGCTTGCTCCTTTTGAAAGTTATCGGCCCTTCTTCAAACTAACTGGCCAACAACTAAAATTTTAGAATTCCCCACCCTTAAAATGCCTTTTCCTGCACTCTGAGATTAGATCTTGGCTTACATAATCCTCATTTTGTGGTAGGCAAATAAAGAACACAACATTACAAACTGGCACTGGTTGTCATTCTACTGAGATGATAGACATATATTTTTCTTGGAGTTAATCATTCACATTACCTCACCCCACCCCCCCTAAATAATTTCTCATTGAAATTACATGATTCACAAGCAGTGTCAAATAAAAATTTGAATATTCATGGAGAAGGTGTGAAATTTTAACTACCCAGATGGGCCATCTAGTTTACATTTCAACAAGTCCTTTGTAATTTGAACGGGTCAGCAGTTAAATCCACCCCTCTACATCTGTTTGACAGAAAACTGCAGCCCAGAACGGGTATATAATTGCCTCGTATTGTTATCCCAAGGTGGGTGACATGTACTGTTATGGCTGATATTTTCATCCTCTTTTTTTGTTACAGGTGAGCACAGTTGAGAGGCAGGTGTTCGACTTTCTTGGCTTCATGTGGGCGCCCATCATTGGCAACTTCTTCCAGCTGTTTTGTGTCATCATTGGCCTGTTCGGCACCTGTCAGTACAGACCAAGGTTTATAATTGTGGTGAGTCACTGGTCACTTAAGCCTACCATCTAAGGCAAGGGACTGTAAAAGTCCAGCTTCCACCCTTGCTGAATTAGGCTTGAATTTCGTGGCTCGATTGAGCGTCACCAGTTGTGATTGGAAGTTATGTCCGTTCTATGTCGCTCCTATCGGATTCCATCCGTCATTTGACTTGCATTTGCTTCAAACAAAATGGTGACACCCATTCAAGACAGTCTGATCGATAATCAACTGACAAGATCTATTTTGTCATATAATAGGTCTTACCTCGCAAAGTACATCAAACCACTTGAGCACCTTGATTAAAAAACATGAAAAGATTCGGTAAACATCTGTCCACATGCTCTGCAAATCCTGCAAATGACCGAAATCTTCTCTGCAGTTGCCATGTTGTTTATGAACCGAATGCCAATTTTGTTTGGATGTTTGATTGGACTATGCATAGACACGTTACTCCAGCCACAATATTACTCCATAATTCCAACCAAGTTTGGCAAGGGTGGAAACTAGACTTTTATAGTCAGTTAACTCACTTACCTCGTGAAGATGAAGCCTACTCGCAGGTTCTACATGTACTAGACCCCTTTTCATAGGATTAGGTGCAGTGTTTTTTATGCATTGTAACTTAGAACCTAGTTGCTCTTACGGAAATATTTTGATGGATACTACTGGTACTACAAGCTGCTGCGCCACTGCTTGACATATAATCACAAGCAGCAAGGCAAATTAGAGATCTCTTCAGGATGTGAAAGAGAGGGAAGTTTGCATTATAAGCCCTGACCATTCTAGGTTTCACTTATTTTTGTTTAACCATGTTGACACCTAGCTGTTTATTATCCTGAAGCATCAATAAATTGTTCCCTGAAGTTAAGGTGCTCTGACTTTGCCCAGATAAAGTTGAAGGCTGTACTGTGAGCTGTTATTGGTTGGGTTCACTTGAACTGAAATACCTTATGTGGGTAGATATGTCCTTGTGGAATGACGTACGCCAGGTTACTGTGGTGATATATCCCGGATAGGGGAAATCAATACTCATTGGTATCAGCATCATGGTTAATTACCATAGTAGGAGCAAGGCCCACAGCTGCTTCTATATGTAGATTTATGATGTATGAAGATTGTTCTGGTAAGTCACACAGCCGAGATACTTGGTACAACTGTTGATCCCAATCTGGATGCATGTCCCTGAGGTATACTACTCAGTTTTACAAGCCAAGGGGTAGTCAAGTAATTGTTAATCCCCGTTAGTATTGGATGATCTGGATCATATGAAAATAAATGTTGACATTTATTGGATATTCATTGATTGTCGACTGAAGGAATAATCATTATCCCGAAGGAAATTGAAAATTTTGATTATTTACTGTCATGTTCGTGAAGACTCAATTGATTTTAGCACAGACTGCATTTATGATGTGCCATAGTGTGTTGTGAGGGAATAAATGTGTTCTACTAATTTCATTTTTTAAGTGGAAGGAAATGTGTGAACAAAGTGCTGATGTGACATATTTTTGGCCAGTGATAAGAAGATTAATTGATTTGGTTCATTAACATGATCAGATGCCCAGGTAAGTAGATAATCTGGCTTGCACTAGACTACTAGCTTTTGGGGATCAGCTGTAGTCTAATTGACTAAGGGATCGGAATAGTCACATGTGGCAATCTGTCCCATACTAAAGATATCTTTGACATTGTTAGGGCAAGTAAAACTTGATCCTGTCAATAGGCCCCTCTAACTGATCACCTTATTCAATGTTGTTGGTTAGAGTAAGGTCTGATATTCATTGTTCTCTAACATTATATGGCTGAATACATGTCGAAATGCAATGTAAATATTGACAACTCCTGCATGCTAAGATGTTTGGACTAGCCTTGACTTCTTATGCTAATACTGGTAATAGGATTACGTGTATTGACCATGTGTAGCACTGCAGCTGTGTGAGAGAAGGCTATGTGGCACTTGATGTGGGTGACCACTGGAGGTGGATTAAGGATGATCTGTTATAATCTGGCAGGATAATCCTTACTCCCATCATCCAACATGTGGAGACATACAGGGACACTGAGACGAGCATGTTGTACACAGTGCGTGGAATTCTTACCTCAATCCACAACAGTGACGTTAGTTCATCATGTCAGTGATTAAACTGTTCAGCATATATAAAGCAAAATCTGGTGATATGTTATCTTCTGGATGTGGCTGTGGATGATTTCCTAACGGATTTCCTTCCTTGGTTGAAAAAAGACAAATAGATTGTTTGTTAAATTATATTTAGTCATGTTGGTGATTGGGATTTGTTTATTTTTCTTAGGAACTAGCCATGATTGATAAAACAAGTTACTGTTTGTTCAACATGTTCAATTGGGACTTGTTTCGTGGAAGACAGGCTCAACATATGGATAATCAATTAGGTGGTTTCTTTCAGGAAGTTACTTTGTAAATGCAGGTTTTGTCATTTGCTCAACTGGAATGAACTTTTCTTGTTTGATAAGAGTTATATTCAACATGAATTTACCGTACCATAATCATGATAATGATTTTGACACATTGTTTGATGCCCATGTGAAATAAGTGGAATAATCTTTCACATATTTAATTGAAATTCCATAAGCTACGTGGGTGTAATGTAAATGTATTGCAAAGATCTCAATGAATTGTGTTATCATGCTCACTATGCGCATTAGGCTCCACATTTATTTCTTCAGACCGATTTGCAAATGAAACTAATTTGAATGTAATATAGGCAGTCATCTTGAGAAAAGGATGTGATTTACACACATTTATTTGTATTTCCCTTTGGTATTTCCCCTTCAGTTTGAACTTTGACTGATTTTACACAATGATATTTATCTACTCATCATGTTTTGTATTTTTTAAAACTCTGATCATTGTGGGGTCTTTACCCTTTTTTGATTTAAGTTTGTGTGAGATGAGTGCTTTTTGTCGGACTGTTCAATAAATTGAGTTCAGATAATGTATTTTAAAAAATTCTTGATAGACATCTGTTAGTAGAAGTTACTACATTAGCTTCTCAGCCAAAGCATCAGATGTGTTAGTTTGTTTCCATACATTTGATTGCTAGTGCTTCATATATTATTCAACATCCATTGAGAGTTCAACCATGACACAGTATGATTTGGTCAATTGATCAGAAGCAATCTTTGATTGAATTGTTTTAATCCTCATAGAAATCTTGGTACTAGTATAGTAATCTTTGGTTTGTCTGCATTTATCATTATCTTCACTCGATATCTTCCAGCCTGAACTTTCCTGTTGCCTGGTCACTGGATTATGATGTGAACCCATGAACTTGACATGAGATGTCCTGCACCATGACTTATGAATATATTGATTTTATGAAAGAAAACAAAATCTAGATATGTATAGAAAAGCAAGTCTAGCCAGCTCTTGCTAGCTCTATTCCATATATGAAATCAACTTTGGAAAAATTATTGTTTAATATAAGCGTCCAGAAGGGTATTGTGTAATGTTAGATTCATAGACTGAATGTTAGTCTATGGTATGAGCTAAGCTAAGACATACATTTTTCTCGTCTCATCTTTGGACTATTGGCAAAATTCAAAGACTGCAGCACTAACACTCATTTAACAGTGGGGAAAACTTAAGATGGTAAAGTAATAAAAGTTTTATGAAGTACTCTAAAGGTTACCATCGTAATATATCATGATATGTACTGAAGCAGTTTGATACTGGTAGGAATATTGCAACCGTTTCATGTTGCCATTTTGAAAACTTCAGTGGGAATACTGTGCTTCGATAATTCATGGATTATATGTTATAAAAATCTATCATGATCGTTTCGGTCAGTTTCTCAATAAACACTTGTTTTTTCAATAAAACAATGTACAAAAAACTACAATGGCCACAGAAATTCCATGCTTGAATGATCTTGCATTACTGAATAAATATTCATGTACCTCCTCAAGTGCCCACATAAACAAATGCTTGAAGTCATTTCGTACCATTTTTACTTTATCATATTTATTGCCATTGTAACTAAGGCCAGCTTGAATTAAACATTTGGAAATCAATAAACCCTTTGCATTGCATGAGAGAATATTGTCCTGTTGCCACAAGCTGCCTCTATGCTGTAGATTGCCCCCACGGAATCCAGCTGAGTCCAAAGTCCACTCTGTATGTGATTAGCTGTGGTCTCTATCAGGCTAGGAAGAGATAGCTTGCTAGGGAAGAACTGGATCATTAAAACTATAAATTATTCTTCTTTCCTAACACCATTGTGTCCATGGACATGCTGTGTTGTGTCTGGGTCATGTCACTAACCGATATAGCTCTCTAAGTGTCTAGCATTATTACATCAAATAGGTGTGTGTTTGTTTGTTTGTTTGAGTGTGTGGGGGTTGTTGGCCAGAGATATTCATCCACGCATGTGTTTGTTGTTGAATGTCGAACTCGGAAAGATGGTAGTCTGTAAATATCCAAATAATACTGTGATTGACATTATTGACATTGATCCACACAATTGTGATACGATGGTACACAATCAACCAAGTCACCGCGTCTGACCACAGGATTCATTTAGTCGCTTCAGGATTGCTGGGGAACTGTATTTTTACCCTAAATCCCTACACATGATTATCTCTGACACATGGAACTTGACTAGAAAGTACCCATCTGTTGATCTGTAGCTCAAAAAGTGTGCATGTTCAAGACATTTCTGTGATGAATCCAAGGGTAGACACCAGTGGTCAAATCGATATAGTCCACCTCTCATTTTGGACTGGTGGTTTATGTTAAGTAACTAGATTTTGTGAGAACACTTCTTAAATCGTGTGAAATCTTCACTGGTATTGGACAAATAGAGTGCTTGCTGTGTCTATCAATGATGATTCAATGTGAACATGTTGAATTGAGGGTTAGCATTGTTAGGTGGTTAAGAAGTCTTGTCAAGCACTTTTTTGGTGAACTTGATGTTTTCCTTCCAGGGATATGATATATGTGCCAGAATGTCATGTAAGATGTCATAGATGATGATTGCTTTAGCATGTTGGAGGGTATACAAAATGTTTTTCTCAATGTTTAAAAATTCAAAATAAGACTTGTATGGTGTTTGTAGCCCTTCACTCACTTGGTTAATGAAACTAAAGACAGTTATGCAAATGATTGGTCCTAGTTGGTAAACTTAAGATCACTGACAGAAGTCCAATTAGATTGAAGCTGGTGTAAAGGGTGCATGTAGTCACTCAGCCATGAGTCTATATTATTATCATTGACAGAGTCCTTAGTTTCTCATCCATGTCAAGACAAATGTCTTGTGGTTCAGTGAGATCAGCTTCTACTAGCCCAGGACTCAATATGCTAAGGTTAAATAATACTGAAAATAATGCCCTTATACTTATTCAGGCTAGTAGGCCCATGTTATTGGCACAGACTGCATTCCTAATTTGAAACACTGGGAGTGAATAGTCATGTTTTTATGACCAGAGCAGCCTTTGCTTACTGGAAAGCATTGTATAATTTAAACTGTTGAAGTCAAATTTATGTTCACTGCAAGCACTGTTTTTGAAAGGTCACATCAGGTTGTCATTGTTGCAAAGGAAGTGTCTATTCACTTTGCTCTGTCACATACATATATTATCCCTTGAGGAAAATAAGCTCACAATGATGTCAGCCTGAATGAATTCATGCTGAGAAAATAATGGTTCAGAATTGCACATCAGTATGCGAAAGCCACATTAGTCAGTTAGTGACAATTATAGGGGCCTATTTATGTCCCTGAAAGGGTTAGCTCACTTCCCAGTGACTCATCTTTGTAAGGCTACACTGTGGGACCCAAACATTTGCCACAACTTCGCAGCGATCCATCAGGTTGTGAGGTAATTCTAAACAAGAAGAGTAAACAAATGAATTTATCCTCCCATTAAATAATCATACCTACATTTAACTTGATGCATTCATGTTTACTTGTACCATAAAGCATGATAAGATATTGCACACTGGAATGTATGAAAGGATGAATAGGTTCTGTCTGGGTTGTTGATATGGCAGTTCAAGGTCTAAAGGAAAGAGGGATAACGTAGACTCAAGCATGCAATACACACATACTGACACTTGGGCTTTAGCAGTTCTCATAGTGTCTCCATGGTCTAGTGGTAGAGTGTCCCCCCCCCCCCCCGAGAGCGTAAGATTTGGGGTTTGATTCCTGACTGTGTCATACCAAAAGATGTTTAAAGATGTTGTTACCCTGCCTGTTCTTGGTCATTATTGAAATAAGACAAGGATAGGTCGGCTTGGAGCCTGTATAACATGTCTGAGTGGGGTATCCATGTCAAACTGCTGCTTGGTATCTCAGTGGGCTATAAACCGACATAATTTCAGACTAGTGCAAGCAGCCACACATAATCTTCGAACGCAGAACATCACCTCACCTGATATTTCACGAGCCCTTTATGTATCAATTTGGCCAAACACATTAGCCTACTGAACTTTGCACCTTAAACAAATAGGAATGTCTAACCTGGTTGTGTTAAGTACTAGTTTCTTCAGAACTGGCTTGAAATGTGTCTGTGATGAAAAGAATTAACTTTGTCCTGGTTGTGAAAATTATCGTGTCATTTGAAGGATATAATCAGATAAGTGGTGAGTGATAAAAATTGCTACTAGTGTATCTGAATAAATCAAACTGATTTAGACTAGTCCATTTGATATGAAAAGTTCTGAACCGAACTATGATGGACTGCGTTGATGAAGGTGGTTGCAAATCATATTTTAACATATCCTCTCTGAGATCTGCCAACTTCTGGAGTGCCTGGATCCCACTGGTGTTGAACGCTTTTCCTGGCAGTGTCGGAAGTCTTCTACGACTGAAATGATGTCATCATTTGTGTCAATGCATGGCAAGTTTGGGAATAGGTGGAAATTTGGTGAATACAGAGAATGTTCACCAAATCCGGTGAAGATGGAGGAAGTTCAATGAGATCAATGCTTTGCACCAACAGACTTGTGCATAGGTTTTTCTGATGTTGAGCCTTGTGTTCTCACGCTGTTGCCTAAGCAGATTAGCATAATGTTAGCTATTAATGGTCTGACCTTTGACTGATGACACCATGTATGCTTGGATGGCTGTTGGAGTTAGCCCTTTTGGTTGGAGAAACTTGATGACTGTCTGGTAGCCCTTTTTGTCTATTTACATTAACAGGGTATACCTATTCACTTTAATACCTACAGAAATATGCTTTCTGGTTGTGTATTTTGTTCATATGCAGCCTGTAAACATGGGACGTATTGTGCTTTGTACATGCAAATTGTTCAGGGCATACCATTCATTCTTCATAGTTATGCCTCGGAACCTTTCAGCCGCCCCTTGTAGCCTTGGGTGAACAGGACTGCATAGGTATTGTACGCTGCTCTGACTTCTCTTGACTTGCCCCAGTATGACTAATACAGGCCATCCATATCAATACCTAGAAGAAGTTTCATTATACACAACATGTTTACAACCTCAGGAAATTAATCTAGCAGTGAGTTAATTCTAATCATATGAGATCTTACTATTATACATTAAAAGCAATAGCAATGTTTGTCTCCAACATTTAGAGAAACTGCAAGCACCCGTGCACACCTGTTGCTATCTTTCACTCAGCATGGAACTACGGGAATGTTTATTGACTGTTACATAGTATGTCTCTCATAAAGTGAGTTATATTTGTGAAGCTTATTGACTTGATGTCATGCGGACATGCAGAGCAGGAACAGACATGGATGTTGAATGTTATTTCCTTGATGCTTGCTAAGCATGTTAAGTAGATAGCTAAGTCTGTGATGACATATTATCCCTGGTGATGTTATCATAACATGCAGGCCGCATTTTAAGGGTTTTTCTAAGAAATCATAACTTTTAACCTTTGTCAAACTCATACTGATACAGCCCAAAATTTTATCTTGGAATCAGTAGATTTTGGTATGAACATCGTTTAAAATTTAGGGGTTGCCCCTATAGTACATGATAGTAGGTTAACATTATCCAGGCAACTCCTTCAGTCTTTGAAATATAACATAAAGGGTTATGATAATGTGCAATGTCAACTGAAAAAAATACTAATTACATTTATGTTTATGTATTTCTGTTAATTGTCTACTTAGGAGAAATTACATTATACTTGTGTAGTTCTGTTTATTGTCGACTTTAAGAGGAATGAGTGCATTTATATATCCTTCAGCTGTTCATTTCATTGGCATGTGGGAGACACTGTGTAATAGTCGTAATTTAATATATTCAGAGTGATGACATGAAATAGCAACTGTTGTAAAAGGTTTGGTGGATAATTGTATTTAAGCAATGCAACATTGTTTTATTCTTGTTGTGTCAATGTGAGTGTCTATGTAGATGATACTATTGAAAGTGTAACTGTTAGATGTATGCGACTTTTAAGTCACGCTGAATAAATGTTGACGCGAAATCTATGACAACTATGTGAAAATATTGTGGAAGTGCAACCCAAATCAACTATAAGGGTAATGCTATTTTTCAGGGCATTATCATTTGCAGAAGCTCGAGGTCTTCCATTAAGTGCCCGAAGGAGGGCAGTTGAAATGACCGAGGGCTTCTGCAAATGATAATGCCCTGAAATAGCGTTACTGTTATTATAGCTATAATGGATGGAATTTCTTATCATATAAAAAGAAACAACAATATAGGTTTTGAAACGTTTATTGCAATCAACATGAATGTCTCTGACCGACTTTTACAAATATGGAAACGTCATAGAACAAACCAGATGACATCACTATTGAACGTGACGTCACCTATTCCTATCCTATGACATCACCTAATATCAGGCGTGATAATGGCCCGTCATCAAGCAATATGAGGGCATTATCATGTTACAGTGGCCTGCTTTTTCTTTATAACATGCAGGCGGTTTTATGATAATTCTATCCATTTTAGCTATAATAGATTGCAACTCAGAAGCAGACTGATGGAAATAAAGTTGGATGGTTCAACCTGTTTGACCTGAGAAGGGGATGAGAATAGAATGGGGGTGATAATATTATTACTGTATGCTCTGGGGTCTGTAAAAGATACAACAGAAGATCATTTATGTGAAGTGAAAATAATTAGCAATTTGTGACGCGTGACCATATGCAAATACCATCCTGAAGATAAATCAGAGCAGACCTCCCTCCGCAACTGGATGTGAATCATTGGATGCAGTAGATGAATCCTTGGATGTTATCCGAATAACTATAACTGATTACAGGGTTGACAATACCCATTAATCATTAATCGTTAATCATTCAGCCAAGGTGTTTCTCAAGGCGACTGTAAATGGAGTTTGATGATGAGTGAGAAGAAGAAAGATTTTTAATGTTGATGAATGATCTCAACACTAATATTTTGTGTTTCAGTATACAGTCTGGAGCTTGTTATGGCTGGGCTGGAACCTCTTTGTTATCTGCATCTATCTGGAGGTGGGAGTATTGAGGAGGGTAAGTTGTGATGCTGTCTGTCGGGACTAGCCAGGCAAGTGGAGAAATGAAGGCTCGCTGTACTTGCCTTATGTGTGTGAAGACAGGTGTACCTGCACTACGAATGAGTCAGATTCACCACAAATGCTCTGGCCTAGGAAATAAAATGAAGTTAAGAGTAAATATTTGGCATTAGCTTCAGTGGTGTACATCACTGCTTTGTGAGATGGGGTGGTATAGCCTTGTGGTTGGTAGGCTGGAATTTCATGATCAGTGTAGAAAAACATGCATGAAGCACATGGTAAACCCGGATAGGATAGACCTTGCTAGATCCATATTATAGGGGATTTATGCATTATGATAACTTGCAACTGTTACGACGTAAAAGACACAATTGTTTTAAAGTAATTGTCGTTTTGGAATTTGTATCATTACTGGTAGTTGTGGCTTACCAAGTGTGTCTATTGAACTATTGGAAACAGCTTCAAAACATTTATTGTTGATTTTATTTTGTTAAAAACTGGAAACTATCATACCCATTCAAGTTTTGGCATAAAATAAACTATCTTTCAGGCATATATTATCATAGACAGAACTCAAAAGTATAAATTAAGATATGGATATATGAAAATATTTGCTGCATTTTGTTTCAGGATAAAGAGTTGTACATTTTAACAATTGGAACAAAAAATAAGAGTTGGTGGTTGGAACATGGAGTTGGGTGCACCGTGACCAACACTTCATGGATGAGCTCAGTGCCCCCCGAGGCCAGCCGCCCCATCCCCCCAGAGGAATTTGTGGACGGCTGTATCCTGCAGTACTATTATGTTGAAGTAATCCATGCTGCTGTGCAGTGTCTGTTATCGGTGAGTCCTCCAGTTGCCAAACAATATTTGGGTAAAACATGGTATTGGGGAAACTTGAAAGAATATGCCTCTTGCAACAAGGGCTAAATTGTGTTGGGGACAAAAAGAAGAAAAAATATGTTTAACCACAGGCATGTGTCCCAAAATAAGAATAAAGAATAGAAGTGGGAAACTTCATTTCTACTTCCTTTTAAGTCAAACAATATCATTAAAATAATTAATCTATGGCACTTGATGGCATTTCCTAAGGTAAGTACTCTCGAGGGTGGACACATTAAATACAGTATACAGTTTATGTGTATAAAATTAGCATGTCCTTGTCGTGAGCCTAATGGTATAGTTGGGGGTCCTCAGATTATGATACTTTAACCAAAAACCTGCAAGTACCCGTTTTAGTACTGACATACGAGTGAAAAGTGATAGTTTTCCCATGTCTCCATGCCTGCAACCTAGTCAAAAGGAAGTTTGAAATGTGATATAATAGAACCCATGTTGCTGTGTTGCTTGCAGCTCCTGGGTTTTGTGGTGTCGTGTGTTACAATCTACGCCTACACAGAAGAAGAGGAGTCTTGTAAGTACATTGCCAAATCTCGTACTTATAACCGCCCAAAAGTGAGCGCCGTGGCCAAGTACCAACCAGTGCAGGTGCGTGACAGCTGGTGTCTCCCGACATACGTCTCATACACGGACAGTATTGAATGGTCCAATCAGAACCCTGCTCCAAATCAGTCCGAAGCATGATTTGAATGGTTGCTCGCTGGTCGAGCAGCCGCCTTCAAGCTAGTCAGTTTCAGGTTCGTTTATTTTGCCAAAAATTGATTTCATTGGTGAGGTGCTCCCTCTCCCTACTGTCTGCTACAGTGCTGCTAGTGGTAAACATTGGAGTTGACGGTCTTGGTCTGCATTGGGAGGGGAACTAACTTAATATTGTTGGTGGTTTTCATAAATTTGCTTATTTTGAAATTGTATTTGAACTCAGATCTTCATTTTATTCATTTTTTCCATTTTGTATTCAATCCCCTAGTACCCTGTCATCCGAAGCTGTAATCCGAAGCTGTAATCCCTTAGCTGGTGTCATACCCTGCTCTGATGTCCAAACTTGGTAGAAGTTAAACCTGATTTACCATATTCGCCGTAATATGCCCCCTCGATATCAGCGGAAGGGAGCAAATTAAGTTCAACGTCGATGGAACGAAAATGTTTTTGATATCAGTTACAACATACAATGCTTTTGTTTTCTGTAATATGCACAAGAAAATATGGACTGGCATATAAATTTTTGGTCTTAGTAGGGTGTGCTTATAAAGGTTATTTACAGATTGGTCTAGAATTTGGTCAAAGGACGCTAATTTGAGCAGGACGTTTGATACTGCGAATATGGTATTATCTCTCGTTATCTATGACATGATTAGCTAAAATAGTACCAGTCAGCCAAGACCTTTGTTCATTATTACCAATCCACAAAGTGTAAGCTTAACTAAACTATGGATCGTCAATATGAATCATGGTAAACTATTTTGTAACCCAGAATATTTAGTGAAATCAACTCCAATTGTTACCTGCAAAACAGGCATTTTTGTTGCATTTCCATTGCTGTAAGATGCCTTATAGGGCTGTTACGCTTTTCAAATTTTGATGAAAGTTATATACTGAAGACACAAGTGCCTGTTGTAGCCAGCTGCGGAAGCTATCTAAACCAGCACTGCTTTCACAACAGTTTTTCACCTTCACTTCATTAA
The DNA here is from genome assembly GCF_022045235.1 of Haliotis cracherodii. Taxonomy (NCBI): domain Eukaryota; kingdom Metazoa; phylum Mollusca; class Gastropoda; order Lepetellida; family Haliotidae; genus Haliotis; species Haliotis cracherodii. The sequence continues at coordinate 14,448,259 of NW_027266264.1, forward strand.
AATTTAATCTGCCATGGCTGTAAACCCTGGGTGTCCATCCTTGTTAAGATGGAATTTACAGTATAAATGTTATGCTGGTTTGGAAGAGTCCATTCTCTCAAGCTTTGCTCACTTCAGGTCATATAGTAATCACTTCAATAGATCTCACCAATAGAAATCCATTTAAATAGGTTTTTTTTCTTTTATTAAAATCATCATGTTGAGTAGACAGAATTTGGTGACAGCTGTCTTCTAGCCTTCTGTTTGAAATGGTAAACTTTTGACAGAGGAAACTGATTTCTTTTGCAACACTGTTGTAGAGCAGGAGGAGCTGCCCACAGGACTTTCACTGGCTGTTTTCTCATATGTCCATAGCTTCTCACATCATCCTGATGGCCCATTGGGCATTCCTGGTACATGTAGTAAGAGGTCCCCAGCAACCTGTTTTATTGTATGAGGCGACTGAACTTAACTGGATGCTCAGACTGTTTGGTGTGGCTGATTGCATGTTATGGCATGATGCATCCTAACAATATTGGATGCATCAATCACTGGTTTATCTGATCGTGACCTGATTATTTACATGCTGCGGTGTTGTAGCTGGAATATGCATTAAACAACATATGAGAAACATCATTCTTATTGCTTACTGCCAAGGGACCCTACTGTGTAGGTTGTTTATGTTGGTAACATCCAATACACTGTAAGTATTCTGATGTGTTGATTGGCCTTGCTTCGGATTGGATCATCAGGGTTCTGACTAGCTGCGGTAACCGTATCTCGCTGCTGCTCCCTAAACGATTTTGATATTGACTTGTCGATACACAGAGCTACAAGCAGTCTCACTTTTTACCTGATAGATCCCGATCCAAATCTGCATTGCTCTTTATATGCTTCAATGAAGTGCATATGTCAATTCAACATGAGTACTTATATAATGATCATGCAGCAATATATTTACTTTTCGATTTGGAAACCGAACCAGGAAAGATTTTTAATCTGCCATTTCTGAGGTGAAGAGGGCGGCCAAAAATCCACACCCTCTCGATTCAAACCTGATAAGTTCATAGAAAGTTGCATGATCGAAAATATTAAGTAGACATCTTTGAAGGCAAGTGTTTTTGGAAGCGAATCGTGTTGCAGTAATTGTGGGATTGTGATTGATGTACATTATGGCAGGGATGTTGGTGTGGTATGTTTCAAATCTGGATTCTATCAGGAAACAGCCTGTAGCTCTGAGTACTGACAAGCCAATATCAAAATCGTTCACAAGGAGGAGCTAGCATCTGACAAGGACAAGAATTGAACCAACAAAGAGGAAATTGTGGACAGTTTATGCATTAGATCATGGAAGCATGATGGTCATGAGAAATAGCAATGACTGTTCCGTGTAATGGTATGAATCAGTAGACAGATTAATGAGAACAATGTTTTGTAGCATAAACTGTGAATAATGAAATCCAGATGTCAGGACATTTCCTTTTTAATACTCTTTTCTCCATTCTTGAATAAGATCTTTATTTAATTTTTTTTGATAAAGTTTTTCTTTTCTGATATTTGTGAATGTGACTCTGACTGTGATTTCCATATGTTGGAATCTCTTGTTTATGAAACATCCTTTGAAGCCTGATCAGTCTAATGTAAGGGAAATAACCCTACACACTCTAAGGGTGTGTAGTGTATAACCTGTACCGGTGGGTTAATACTGTGCCAAGCTAAACAACTAGAGCTGCAATGAGTGAAACATATTAAATGTAATAGTTAGATATAATTGATGCCTTACCTTAGGTCTCATCTGGACAAAACACTGATATATGTTTGTCGCCCCTACCAAAAATCTTAAGATTGTCACAAGTACAATCTGATTGGGTTTTTTCTGGTGGAAAAATTATTGTCTTATAATGACAAAACAACCGCTGTTCCAAATTTCATGCAGGCCAATCAAAAACAGATGCTAGTCCAAATAGTGATGAGAATTTACGACCCCATTATTAAAAATCATAAATTATTCTAGCCCCTAAATACCTTTATCATTAGACACACTTGGACTCGTGTACATTTGCACCGGTTATAATTACTGTTAATAGAGAAACATCACCAGGTTCCATCTCTTCCTGAACCTGTTTCAAGCTCTTGCAGTGCCCAGCACTAAATGTTGTTGATTCCTAGCACAGACGGTTGTTTACCGTCAGGTTGAGTCTCCACCCTATCTCACTGTCACTGCTGTCATTTTAGTTCCAATCATTTTGTTGACAATATCTGTCCATCTTTCTCTTTGCAGTTGATTTTATCCACGGGTATGACACAAATCCCTCTGATCTAGCTGCCATCAGGGCCTCCTATATGCAACTGCAGCCTCTTTTTACAGATACAACTAAAATTTAAAGGTTTCATTTTCAAATTGACCTGTTAGCATCTTGAGTTGCCTTGATGACTAACTCTCCCTGGTTGCCCAAATTTTAGAACCTTATTTCCTAGATAATATCCATGTTTACCACGTGATATTCCGTTCTTGGATTTTCTTTTTGGTTCTGTGGCTTTCATTTTCTTTTCGGCTCTGTTTTCGTATTTTCCACATTTCATATTTACCATCCTCCCCTTATAATGAATGATTGCAGCTTCATATTTCAAGACGGCAAGCTCACATTACCCATATCCCTGAATGGCAATATTTAGGTCACGTTGACCTGACCTTGTAGGTCATGTTGACCTATTATTTTAATAATTAGTGAATGTAAATGGCTGCCTTTGCTTTCAGTTCATACACTAAGCTGTGTTTCCCTTTTACCTTTGACATGTCAGTTCCTTTCTTGTCATTTGCTGTTTATATCTCTCTTTAACAGGCTCAAGGTAGAATATGCTGTTTTTGTCTTTCTAGGATATTTGAAGGTCCTGATAGAAGATACATGCATTGACGTAACGATTACTCTTTTAATCTTCCATTAGGGTCTTTGGTGTTTTATTATTTAATGGAGATTGGAACTTCTCTGGATATAATAGATAAAAATTGGTTTCCAGAAGTTTTTGATAATTCAATGCGACTTTTGTTTTCCCCAACTAATTTCTACAGAACTGCTAAACAAGAAACAACTGTAAAGCTGTCATGGCAGATGTTTGATTGAAGAACTTATCGCGGAAGGCGTTAGTTGTTGATAGTTTTGCATGAATATTTATTATTATTATGGGGGTTTAACCAGTATTACTAGTAACTATGTACATGATTTGATTTTATGAATATTAATTGGACATACAGTATATAACTATTAGACTTAAATCAAATTGATTATGTGTCAAACATAGTATATATAGATCATAGAGTTAATTATAACACTGAAACTAAGATCTTGCTTGTTCCATTAGACTCAAGATCAAAGATGATAGTGTAACATTGGGCTCAGATCAAAGATGGTAGACATGACATTGGACTGGAGCATTGAGAGAGCGCTAAGACATAATGTAAAGTGTTAATGTTTTCAGATGATCAGTACATCCGTTACACAGAAGGTAACCTTACCCCCGTCACGGGCAGCACTCCATATTTTGTTATCGTTTGTAACCCTCACCTCCTAGTCACCCATTCGCCAGCAGTACTCTCATTCTAATCCCACTAACCCCCATCATTTCAGTTGGCCATTGTTTGTCCGAGGGTGTTTGCTTGTCTACTTATGTGTTCGCATTGTAGTGATCTTTGTCATGGTATGTACATATTTGTAAACAGGATGAAAGTGTAACTGTCTGAAAATGTCACTGGTATTGCACAATGTGTTTTCTCTGCTGAGGCTTTCGGACTTTTTGCATGGACGATTATGATTTTTTTACTCTGTCACCCAATTCTTTACTGTATGCCATGCCACAAGTGCATTTTGTTGACCTTATTGCAGATATTAAGTTGGCTTTTGTATCTCTTACACGTCGTTTAGGTGCATGTTAGGCCATGTGCAGAGATAACTACAATTGTTGATCTTGCAAATACTTATCAAGAATAATTTTGAAGAAACACTAATTTGGTCAGGAAGTGAGAAGAAATTTTGAGTTTTATCATATTTCTGAGCATATTATGCGCTAGTTGTGTTACTGCGTAGTAGCGTCATAGCTGTTTTACGTAGGCATTTTTACAGTAGACATGCAAATATGATCATACTGTTTGCATTAAACAATATTTTACAAGAGGCATTGTTGTGAATGCTATTTCTAACAATTGTAGACAACTAGATGACATGAGTGAAATCTTTTTATCATCATTATCAGATATAGTTTTGACAAAAAGGCATGAATAAATAGTTATGTGAATGCAGACCATATTTATAACCATGATAACTATTAAATAAATATTTATTTATTTATTGTGATAATCAGTAGGTTATGATTTGGATATAGCCTTTGATGTACATTTTGTATGCTCAACTGAATTCACAAATACATTGCTTCAAGCAAGTGAAATTTATAATTTAATTTTATTTTAATTTTTACATCTAAATTTGAAGCCTTTTAGCATGAGAAGTTTATGAGATCCATTCTTTGTTTTTCTGCACAGAAATGTTATTTTGTTGACAGCAGATTCCACAAATAATTCATGGTAATTTCAGACATCAGCACGATCAGCCGCAAGATCTCTTACCCTTCATGATCATATCATACTTACAGATTAATACTGAGTGTTTATGTTTGTCCTTGCTAGAAAGAGCTTGCTTCAGATGTAGTCACCTGCGTGTAATTATCTTGTGTGTGGAACATGAACCTCATGTTTAATCTGTGTGACAATCGTATTGCAGCCAGTCCAGCCAATGATGAACTGGAGTTTGTCAAGATGCGATACCGCTCCCCAGCACACAACGCTTACAGAGACAATCAGACATTTGACCACGTAAACATGTCCGAGTTTACCACGCTGGAGATGCCCCCTAGTTACGACACCACGATGAGGGACAACAGCCTTGCGGACACGACCGCTGCCAACCTGTACTACGCTTCTGATAGGCAGAGTGTTCGCAGCAAGGCAAGCACGCGGTCCAAGAGATCCATCCATCGCAATGGGACAACCCCTATAAACAATAACTATGAACGGAGGGAGGAACTGCCATGGGTTCAGATCACACCATCCGCTCATGGAGAAAACAATCATCACAGGAATTACCCATAACGTACATGTCATATCATACAGGATTTTGTGCTTTAAAGTGTTTTAACTTAAATGTGGAAGAGAGGAGTCAAACCATTTCCACAACCCACCTTGATCAGTTGGGAGATGAAGTGTCCTCGAATGCTGCACATGTCACTGACCTTTGACCTCTGGAGCTATGTTTTTGGAGATGTGATAATTTAGTCCTTGAGATGTATGTATGTGAAAACAGTGCTGTTCCTTTGTGTGTGATGTGATATGATGCAGGTGAGGATGGACCAGATTTGCATGAATTCTGTACCTCATGGTTGATGGCAAGTGACTGGTTACCATGGCAACCTTTTACAGTGATCTCAAACCTCGTCATAGGACATGTCAGTGTTTTCCCTCCTGTTGTTGTTTATGTCACAAAACATGACCTTGGGGATCAATCATGGTGTGGTAAACTCGCCTCACCATCCGCTGTGGTCTTATGTTGTAGGTGGTAAATCTTTGAAGATCAGTTTGCAACAAAAGTTACAGTGAAGTTTAGAATCAGTAAATGGATATACAGGGGTGTGGAAAATCAATGTTACGCAAAATGGCCCAAATCAGCTTTGTCTATGGACAACCTTAAAATTTGTCAGACCTTTAGTCGAGTTTGATAAAATATTATAACAGATACTAAATATACCTTGGAAACGTGTAAACATCGCCAGTATGACCAATCTAACTGATGGTGGTGTATTGTTTACTTCCTTGTTCTGGTTGCGATGGCACTTTGTGATATGCTCTCTGATTGGTTGATCACAGTACCACATAGCCAATTGCTCATGGCAGACCACACTGGCTGCTCAAGACATGTGGTTTGAGTTTCATCACGGCCTAGCAATGGATGATTTTCTTTATTAGTGGTGGGGGAAATCGTGGAGCTACATCAACTGATTCAATCAAAGGCAGTGAAAGACAAGTGTGATAACCATTTTTGGTCAATAATCAGGACAAGTCCAAGTTTGTCTCTAGACAAGTTAATTTTTATTGTTCACTTGACCAGGGACAACCTCACCATGTTGATATTCCCACACCCCTGCATTATAATAATTTATTAACCTTGCTGAAACAAGATGACTAACCTCTGGTAAGTGCTGGACTGTTGTAATCTTCTGTAAGTTTTAGATGAAAAGTGCACATACATGTATGCTGCCAATGCAGCATTACGAGATGGGACTATGGCTTATGCTTCATGGACAGCTCATCTGCAAGTACAGTTATTTCAGGTTAGGATCATGACAAGCTCTCTGTTCTGATGGCTTTCTTAAGGCAGTGCAATACAACTGGCTATGTTTATAGGTATTTACAGCTGAAGTGTGATAAGATTCTCGAGACGTTTTATAGGCTTAGAATTTCTTCCAATGTTCTGACAGACTGTATTAGACTAGTTTAAAGTAACAGGGGGATCATTTGATCTGTAAAAGCTTTTATTTTTTATTCAAAGTACTTTGCTCTTGTCAACCATTTGTGTTGAAAACAAGCGTGGAAAGGAATTAGTTTCCTGTTTCATGTCTGTAGAGTGTTTCAATAAGCATTCCAGGAACTTGTATTGTATTTGGTTTGAGATTTGTTGATTTTATTGACTAGGGCAAATTAGGGTAACACAATTATTTCGTTGCAATAATATGACAGTTGTTTGTTTCTGTTAGATATATTTTGAACATGAAGCATTTTCGTAATAAAATATATTTATGAACTTCAACAGCTGAACAGACTGCAAGATTGTTGTAGAAACAGTTTTAGAACATTATCTAAAGTATATATATTTATCTACCTAAACTGTCTTCCACTGCTTGGTAAGCATTTCTTGATGACTAACTATACAGTCTGTGAACATGTTCAGCAAATATTTGATAAGTACTGTTTTGATAGCTTTTTATCTATGTTCTTGCTTGTATATAGGTTATTGCCACCTTGGTAACCTCTAGTTCATTTAATTTAGTCACTCATACAGCTAAGAGATTATAGTTTCTTGTGAAAAAATGTTTTTTGAGAAAAAGAACCACCAAAATTTAATTGAGTCACTCATACAGTTAAGAGATTATAGTTTCTTGTGAAAAAATGTTTTTTGAGAAAAAGAAGCACCGAAATTTCAGCACGAGTCAGCATCACAATCAGGATGGTAGTGGTGTATGTGTACATTCTGGTTTCCAATGGGCTGAAATGTCATTGTGCTTCATGTTTGTTCAGAAGCACTCAACAGACATTTCAACACTGTAAAGAGTGTCCTTGCTGCAATGGACAATGTTAATCTCACTTGTTACACACAACATGTTGAATTATATATTGATAATTGTAAATATGTTTTCACACTATTGAATATGACCGTCATGCAGGTATGTCGTTGATTATTTATAACATCACTCACAATTATTTCTCCTAACACCATGCTGTATATTGTGCTTTGGGGGTTAATGTAAAGTTTCATCACAACCTTACCTTTACTGCTTGTCAAGGCTATTCTGGGTTTTTTTCAGCCATGGGTATAATGATCATTCCTTTATGTTAATTTTAACACTCTTTATTTGCCATGTAAGTTATGGTGACTTTTCTTGGTTGTGATTTGTAAAAAGAAAAGTCTGTACAATGATAGAATATCTGATGTTTATGTTTATCAAAACTAGCTTCATTAGTGTATGGTTTTATGTAGCTATCCAGGATTTCATAGAATATGTGTGGTATGTTGTTTATGAAAAACTTTGGAAGTGGAAATGTTTTAAATATTGAACACATACACATAATCAAGATAACCAGTCTCTCTTTTCACCAAAATTTGTTTTACCATTTTGGCCATTTCACAGTTTGTTTCCTTTGTTGACTGTTAGCATCTACGTAAGTCTTTTGTAGGAATAGTTGGGATCACGTTCCTTTTAACCATGTTGTGTCAACTTCATTGTAATATACTGTGCTCATTTGTACTTACATTATTGTGATATTATCAAACAGATTCATCATAGACTGTTATATTGTAGATTCAATTACTCAGTGTTCATGTGTTGGATGAGGACAGTGTCCAGCCAACATTGACCTTTTGTTGTTTTTAAATCTTGCCATCTTATAGACAAGTCAGATTATTGACTTTTAATGACGCAGCCTATGTTTTAGTGTTTGTGAAATTACCATGTAGTTTTGCCATCAGTTCATCTCATCAGCCCATGCATAGTTCAGCCTTTAGGAGTTCAATCTGCCATTTTTTGGGTATCACAACATTCTTCCGCTGTATTTAGGAATGTGTCTGGAGTCTTTCTTTGCCTTGATCTAGAAATGCTCAGCTTGGGCTTAAGGGTTGTTGGTGTCTGAAGGTGCTGCATTTTGCTGTGCAGAGTTGTAGTTCATATACTGTTCATAGCATTGTTAAACCCAACTTACTCAACCATTCACCTAGGTGTTGACTAGAATTTCACAGGTAATTGTCAGTTTCATGCTAATTATTTGAGGTGGGCTCCTGCATCAGTCAGAAGGTCAGTCAAACACTCAGACATTTCCCTCATTGGGATTAACCCTTCCATTCCATTGTATTACCTCATTGGGAGGTAGGTATTTGTCCACCAAGGTAGAATCGTCAGTGGATACAGGATTGTGTGTACTGACTGCAGTTTGGTGCAGGAGCTCTTGCAGCACATCTGTGATAGAGGGAGAGGAGGGCCACATGTGTAACTCTCTCCAGGTTTGCACTGCTGTTGTACACTACCTCCAGGTCATGGTGAGTGAGTTAATAATTAACATCACATCGGCAATATTTCAGCCATATCGTGACGGTCCAGGTCAGGACATTCTTGATGAGGAGGGAGACCTATTTGTCACTGTACAGAAATTCACTTGATACGAGAGGGTCATGACTCAACTGCACAAACCATGTAGGTTTATCACATATATAAGTTTTGTCCACCACTCAACATATGGCTGGAGTATTCTATATATAACTTGGGTGGATTCATTATTCTTGCTGTACTGTTGACCTGTACTAGGATTGAAGATTGGCTGAGCAACACTGATGCAAGTAAATATCAGTGGATGTTTTTCTAACAAAAGTTAATGTTAGCTTTGTGGCTGTAAACATTCATTGTGCCACTCACTTGTGAACATGGCCATGTTTTTTTTGTTGTGGCTTCTCATGAAGTTTTCTTATAATCTTTCTGAAGGCAGAGTTAGGATGGGTAGTATCAGATCGTATTGATGGCAAGACCTTTTCCACGCAACTATTTTGGGTTACAAAGAGTTGCGAAACTGCTCAATCATATGTTGCAGAGGGAGGGTTGGGTGGAGATAAGAAGTCTTGAACTCTGGTATAGATAGGCTGTGGTGAAGGTGTTTGTCAACACCTTGTATGGACTTGCACCTGACCAAAAGTGTCATCTATCCAGTGGTGAATCATTTTACATGTATGCATTGTGAGCTTGGGTATGCTGCTGTATTTTGAGCATTGTTCACAAATAAAACTATCATTGTCTTGAAGTCAGTGTTTTTCCTTTAATGTTATCTTGAATTACCATGTTTGCCAAAAGGAGGCAAAAATGTTAAATCATGTTTTATTGTCTCAAAGAAAAGGGATTGCGGAAAAAGTTGCTTAAAATGCAACAGTGGTTTGTCTATATCAGCGTCGATTACTTACTTAACACAGTAAAAGGCGACAATGCTTATTGTAAGAGGTGACTATCAGGGTGGTCAGGCTCGTTCACTTGGTTGATGCATGTCATCGTATCCCAATTTCGTGGCTCGAGGCTCGAGGCTCATGATATCTATCACTGGATTATTTACAGACCGCGGTCATATAGCTTGAATATTGCTGAGTGTGGCGTTAAAGAACAAACAAACAACACCGTTATCAAAGAAGTATACACCTTGTCAAAAGTATTGCACCACCAAGAATTTATAATTATCAGAAGAGAGATGGGTAAGGAGAAGCTGGAAAGCCAAAGAAAAACAACCAAATGTCTTAATGACAAATAAGAAGTTAATTTTACGAATAATACTGAAAGTGAGCATTTGCAGAGAAAAAGCAACTTTATTCACCAGCAACTACAAGGTCTGTGATTGGGGACAAATAGAGGCAGATAAGTATGGTAACCGTCAGGAATGAGATGGACACATGAACACGTATGTGTCTTTGTAACGTTGTATCCATGGCACAGTTAAATGATCAACAGTGTAAGTCAATATCAGCTGTTACCACCCGGTATAATGATCATATCTGCAAGACGTCATGCTCAAAATCAGACGCCTAGTCCTCAACTGAGGGATGTGTTGCCATTCCGGGTGCAATTCCTGGGTCAATTCTTGGTGATTCTGTACTGGAGGATCCCCGGCTCTAACCCTACGCCCAAACTGATCCCATAGGTGCTCGAATGGATTCAGGTCTGGGCTTCGATAAGGCCAATGCAGAGCCTGACACCAGTCTAAACGGTCCCGCATGTATCGCGGCGAACCGAGTGGACGTTTTCTGACCCTTATAGGCCTTGGGCTAGGTATGACCCACGAGCACCCCCCCACATCCAAACCCCACTAAATTTTTTTAAAGCCCATAAACATATTAAACATGATTTTGAATGTTAACAAGAAAAAAGTTGGGACGAACTTCTTGTTACAGCCTATCAAAGTATGGTACCCTATATTGCGTTTTCGCCCCGTTTTGCCGTATATCACTTGGGGCTATCATTACGTTTTGGGTTGTCATCTCAATAGTGATCCACTGATCTTCAAGTGTGATATACCACTGGAAGCCATATATAAGTACCTCTCCAATGAGGTATCAATAATTGGTATTGAGTGAATATGGACCAACCCTTGGCAAATCGAACGTCATATATCCCGACAAAACCAAATTCTTCTCGCAGAAACCTTTAATCCGGAATATGTTCTAGGTACGTGTGCCTGATTCCACTATAATCTTCAAACACATGTTCCAGTACAGTCCCGAACTATTTATTAACTCTCAACTGTATTTAACTCTTACGAAGAAGCCAGCTGTCTGTCTGTAAGAGTGAGTGAGTGAGTTTGGTTTTACGCCGCTTTTAGGAATATTCCAGCAATATCACGGCGGGGGACACCAGAAATGGGCTTCACACATTGTACCCATGTCGGGATTAGAACCCGGGTCTTCGGCGTGACGAGCGAACGCTTTAACCACTAGACTACCCGACCGCCCCTTCTGTCTGTAAGAACCTTCTCCCACTCTTAAAAAAACAAAAGATGTTTGTCTTTGAGTAAAGACGTAGAACATTCCAAAAATGACCTTTTATTATCAAAACAAAACATACACACGTTTACACAAATATACATAATATTTTATGACTCGACCATCTGTATCTCACGCTTCTTTATCCAATCGTCATATTGGATCAATGTCGGCGCCCTTCATAATAATGTTAGGTGATACAGCATGACGTAGATGAGGTCAGCCGTATGCGTGGTCAGTGTTGGAATAGCAGGCCTGCTGAACAAGGGAGCATGAAGGCCCTAGTTGGTCGCTGGAAATGTCAATTTTTCAAGCTGGGGAAGTGTTCGAACTTCGAAAGAAAGTGTTATGATGAGCAATTCCGTGATCCAAGATGAATATTGTTTTTCTATGTTTTTACCATTTTATCTGGAACGAAAATCAAATTGGTAAGACTGGTCGGCACACTTGAGTCCTACCCCTTCATTCAGCATTGTTACCAGTCCTAACATGCAAAAGATGAAATGAACACAGTCGAATTCTCATACAAGTGAACAAACAACCGTCATGATAATTTGTAAAAATATTCCTAATTTATTCAATTATTTGATCAATATCCGAAGAGCAAAAATGGCCAATCAGCTACCTTGTCCGGCTGTAACCCCACTTATATTCTCTGTGGGTTTAATACAGAATATAATCACTTGTGCAAGCCTTGATGGATCTCCCTTTGAAACGGTGCCTATTTCAAAACAGATACCACCAAGCCGTTCATAACCCCCTGTGCTTGTAGTATCAGTTCATCTCAATTCTCTATACTTTTCGACCATCTCTTCATATGGATCCTAACACGGACGAGTCACCTTGTCCATTAGTCCAGTGGGGTGGCCACGTTGTCTTCACTGATGGTCTGTCCTTGACCTTGTTGTAGTAGGCCTGCATCGCGGGGTATTTTTCAATGTCAAGGCCATATCGTACAAAAAAAGCCACATATGGAAACAGAAAGACGTCCGCCATGGTAAAGTTATTTCCCACGAGAAAATCACTTTTCTGAAACAAAATCCAAATGCATTGTGTAACATAAGACCAAGTCATATGTCACCGTTTGCTTAACATTCTTATGATCATGTGAGTAAATGTATGGAAGGTGTTTAATGGCGCAATAAGCAAAATTCCAGCTTTTCACTGCTGCCTGCAAAAGACCAAGAGTCATATATCGGTATACTGTATCTGAATTGATCGAATCTGGACTAGGCAAAACATTGAATGAAACATGGACGATTCACGCCATCGACCCTAGCCACCAGTTCCAATTCAGTCGCCTTTAACAAGCAACAACTTCTTTGAGAGGCATTTAGAAGTTGGGGTGCTAAGTAAGGATAAGATATATGGATGAACAACTTCTTTATTACATCAGCCAGAGTTGCTCTGCACAGCAAGCTGTGACACCTGGGGCTATGAGTCACCCACGCCGTTATTGTAAGACAGGTGATGCTTATATTACATTGACGACTTAAAATTGCGCGTGTCGTTACTTACGCCTGACAAATAGCCTTCCCACAGAAGCAGTTCTCTCCGAGCAGCCTTGTATTTGGGTATCATTCTGTCCTGGAAATAGAAGCAGTTATTACAATGTTTCCGCTTGCTTGTTTGACCAGGGGACATGTTATAGCATAATACAGAGTAGTTTATTATCAGTGTTTGTGTAATTTCTGATGCGGAATTACTTACCTCGTCAATCTTGTCCTTGGGGAAGAGGAACCGCACATGAGCGACCTTCTTCATGATGATGAGGCCAATGTTGTCTGTCTGGAAGGTTGTCAGAAGAGGTTAACATTACATTTAATGACCGTTGTAAATGACATGACATGAGAATATTGTTGATGTTTGTCCCTTACCCCACCCACAGTTTCACCTCCACCCCCACACAGTCTAACCCCCGCTCAACATGTCACCCCCACCCCTACACAGCATCACCTTCACACACCCCACCCTCACCTTCACACCCATACAACATCTCCATCCCAACACCCCCACCCCCAAGCCTCGCCTTCACACACCCGACCCTCACCTCCACACCACCCACACACATTCTCACTTCCACTCCCTCAACCCCCTACTTCCTCATAAATATTAGAATAATGAATTGATACTTGAAAATATCCCGAATAGCAACCCTCACAAACAGTCTAACCACCACTCCATACAACCGCTACCCCACCCTCCTTCCTTCAAACCCACACAACATCTCCACCTCAACACAACCTTACCTGAACACCCCAAGTCTCACCTCCACTGCCACACAGCCTCAACGCCACCCCTCAGACAGACCCCCGTCCTATTACACAACTACTCAGTTCCTCACATATTAAACTGGAATGTGTTTCGCTCAAAACAATGTGTCTCCCCTTCCTTTTTTGATACATTAGTTCAAATTGTTACTTTAAACGTATTTGCAAATCCGAAAACCTGAACCAGCAAATTATAACCTCGAATGATAATGGCTTCATGCAGAAATATTCATTAGCTGTAGAGTTTTGGCTGGAAAGAAACGCTAGTTGTTAGAGATTTAGTCCAAAATGTTTCCATGGAAAACACAAGAAATTAAAGAAATGAAAACTTGAAAAATATAAAAAGGCATTATCTGAGCATGTGGCCATTACACATGTATAGCTTCATGAAAAAATATTCATTGGTTTCAGAGGGAGGCATAACTAAATAAATAATATATGGAAATATCCAGACATGAGCCAGTGACTTATGTATGTGCAGGGAAAAACATTCACCACCCCCTGCATCCTAGGTTCTCCACACCCACCTCAAACATCCTCTGCAGCACCGCGCCCCGGAGTGAGTAATCATCAGGGAGGAGGGTGGTGCCCTGCTTCTGAAACTTGTGCTTGGAACAAAAGAGAATCATGCACTTCATCATTCTTACGTAAGGGCGTGTCATATTACGCTACGTTGCTATTTTGTGAAGGGGAGGTCGTAGAGGCATATCCTTGAAAGGGAGCATGGTGCTCACATAAGAATATCAATCGTGTTCGAACCCACAACCAGTGAATATGGATAGCTAAAGCACATGCAATCTCATTATAATCAGTCCGTTACTCCTACACCATACTTCTCAAAGTAAGATCAGAGGACATCCTAATGTCGCGTCAGGTGAACTTTATTTTCAGCCGAGCATCGACGAAGCTTATAAATTCCCTTTAAAAGTGAAGGAAGCATTCAGACATGGATGTCTGATTTCTGTACCTCCAAAATGAACATAATCCGGGAGTACGGAATGCAAAATACTAAAGCCGCAATATCACATCATCTTGTCGTTTCTTAGCACCATGGTATCTACACCCAAAAGGGTGTACGATCCGAATGGAAGTGGTAAAGAAATGAAACTGTTTTTGAAAGCTGACCTCCAATTGGCACAAGAACCCATGAAGCCTTAATTGGAGGGTCAAAGTTCGCTCATGCTTCGCCTGGTGCGACCTCCTATGGGTGGTTTCCTCGTCAGATCTTCACGTATTGTAAAACATCCGATATGAAATATGGTGGCAGAGCCCACTGGGCTAACAGTGTTCCCAAGTCTAATGTAATTTACTTGTTATTTGAGATAAATCTAAAATAGGTGTTGCTTGTTTGTTGTTTCCCGCCGCTCTTAGCGATGTTTCAGCTATACGACGGCGGCCTGATAAATAATCGTGTCTGGACCACACAATCAGCGATCATAGGATCCTGGCATCAGTAAGGGACGCAACTCTGCACATCGAATTGCGGCCACTTACACTAATGGGCTGCCCGTGTCCTATTTATCACCCCTATCGTGTTCTGAGTACACCCAAAGACAGAGCTACCTCCAGGTATAGACATACGGCACCGGATTCCTTTAACACAGTGCTGCCATCTTGGAAGATCGGCACCTGAGAGAAAACAATACATTAGTCCAGTAGTGTATCACTTGGTACAAGTAAGTATTCTTTTTTAATTAGTAGCATAAAATGTTGCTGAATGTTTGTTTACCTTGCTCTTTCTCTCATGTGTGTTCATGCAATCGTATTTATTTTGTTTTGACAAAAAAAATCATGTGTATCTGTTATCAAGTAACTTTCTGAAATTTTGAATAAATATTCCTTGTGCTACATTTGATTAATGAATACATTTTGATATAAATTAAGTTACTATTCTGAACAACACAAAGTGTAAATAAGACATCATTTTGCATTAACAGACTCATTTTTATTTTCCAAATCTGAACAATAATCGGATGATTTTCCCCAATATTAAGATGTAAACCAACCCAGCGTTTTTCTAAAACAGCTTTTGTTTCTGTATATAAGCATAACACATATATCAATAACATAACATGAAAAAACCTTATCAATCATCAGAACAACGACTAAAGTGTAATGTGTTTTTTGTTGTATCTAAAGTGAATCTAATGAAATATCGTTTATTTCGGTACGATGCGTTTCTGCATGTGCGTTGTCGTGTCGGAGTGAAAGATCTCGTTTGATTGAATGTGTTTCACAACGAGACACGCCAAAGCGGTGACGATTGAAAACACAGCCTATGATATATGAAGCCTTGTATCTTACCTGCCCTCGCGGGTTCAGTTTGACAACATCATCAGACTTAAGGTCCTCCAGCGTAAACCTCAGCCTCTTGTTGGGATAATCTCTCACTCCCTTCTCCTCCAGGACGAGCATCACCTTCCAACACGGAGCGCTACCTGACGCCCAGTGCAGGTGCATGTCTGATGACGCACCGGTCACTGACGAGCACTTGCGGCTGCAAACTCGTTTAAGTTGCTGAGAAGAAACTCTGAGCCCGATTTGTCGACATACATAACCCAACATGCTGACTGACCATTGGTATAGGTGGCCTAAATACTCGGAATGAGATGTTCACAGTTTTGACCGAAAGGCAAATTGAGACGGGCTTGATTGTGGAACAGGGGAGGTAACTCTAAATACCTTACTGGGGTATCCACTCTTGATTAAATACAGGTTAATGTGTTTATAAACCTAAAATAGTTTCACCATTTCACAGGCTACTATACAGAATAGGTGACAGCATTGGGATTCGGAGTATACGTATACTATCACAACGTAATTTAAGATGATTATGAAAATGATAATGCGGAATATATATAATCATCATTTTGTAAATAATGGGCATTGTTTTCTTTTGTTTGACCTTGAAATAATTCTACGTCCCATCAGAGTGTTTGTGTACAGAGCCATAAAACATTTAGACACCTGTCCATTCAAGCAGTTGAAGAAACCTATTCATTGCGAATCTAGGATTCGATCCCAGATTAATACGCATCTGGCTGGCCTAAGATACGCAACTCTGCACAGACGTCATGGCGCCCGTTCAACCGGATGTGTTGATCCGGGACGCTGTTTGAGATGAAAACAATACGACTAAACTTATGAGTCTTGTGATTTTTTCTATTTTATTAGCCAATATGTTAATATTTGACACATAACCATCTTCCCTAGGGAAGAGCGTCCACTAGCCTTTTTATCAGTCTTGTTTCCACCCTTGCAACATCAAGCCAACTTTCCTGTTATAAATATGATTGGACTATTGCACATATCGATAGTCCAATTAGACAACGTTTCACAAAGTCAACATCAACGACTGGTACACCTTTGCATGAAAGTGATTTACCGCTGGAATATGTCTTTTTCATCTTTTACCTGAGAGTGCTTTATGTAACTGGTCAGTACATGGTGTGTCTGCTAGTCTCAACTGCTAAGAGGCAATTGTTATTTAAGGAGTCGCGATCGTCTTGGCGCTGAGAGTATTTTGTGAGCATGGGCCATGGCGTGTCTGCTTGTCTCGGAAGAGAAGAAGCAAGATCTACTTCAAACATAAAATGTCAAGCAGCTGACTTCTAAAAAACACGTTACATAGAAGGTTTGCTTGGTGAGGCGGACTTCTACACAGCATTACCATGAACTGTATAGCTGTGATATAATACTCTTCTCGACATGACACAGCAGTACATCAAGCAGATGTGCTGGAGAGATGACTCCTTTTACCTCACTTACGTTTATCACCGCACACAAAATGAGACAGTCGACAAAATGTTCTGAATGGAAGCTTTCTGTCGGAGGATCTTCACACGTTAAGAGATTTCTATAGCCATGGTACGTCCTTTCATTTCGTCACACCTAGCTTTCATTGGAGTTTTCTAAGATGGTGAATTTCTCATTTTACAGTGTAGACGTCGTCGATAAAAAGGTAAGTTTTCCGGTGAGATAACTTAAAACTTTCACACTGGTATGGCTTATCCTTTTTTAGTTGTATTTGCCTCCCATGGAGATTACCCCGTTGGTATGGATCGTTTTTCATGATATCAATCACTGGTTTGCCTGGTTGAGAATAGGTTATCTACAGGTAGTCGTGCTATAGCTTGAATATTGCTGATACTGGCGTTAAACACCATTCACTCATTCATTCTAAATTTGTAAATATTTTGATCATTATACCCAAATGGGACTAGTTCTCCCTCTAGATTTTCACTACCCTCGGACTAATGGACGAGTAGTCGTGTCTACCTCAGCCCAAATAACCTAACTTAAACACGACAGAATCAATGAAAGACATTTTGTATTTCTTAAATATAAAGTGATTGATAATATCAGCAACGTCCCTCGTCGGCTACCGGAACACACGATCAGCTATCTGCAAGTTAACGAGCCCGTCTGTGAGAGTCACAGCCAGCCAACAGCATAACACGGGAAGATATGGAGTGTATTATTTTATTAAATGACAGAACTACACTACACAGCACAAATGTAACAATTCTCCAACAACTTCTTTACACATATCCATAAAACCTTTCCCTCTTTGCTTAACATAAACAATGCCTTTACAACGAAACCAAACCACCAGCATAACCAGAATGTAAATAATGCTGAAATAAATCTAGTATAATGAAACAATTGCCATTATAATCCAATATTTGTAAATGTTTTCGATAAAAAGAGAAACGTTGCAGACACCGATGTCTAGGGATTGAAGTAACAATTCAGTGAGTTAAGCGCCGGCTCAACACCTCTTGGCGTCAGTTGATTGTGGTAACATTGGTAATCTAGCAGGAGCATTGTTTTGATGTTGACAGAATCTTGGATTTCAACTTAAAACCGACGCACAGCGAATTACTAAGCCCAGGCCCACTTATTCCACTCGTCGTACTCGTGTACCATGGTTTGAATAAAACGTGTTGCGTGAGTGAGTGAGGCACACCGCTTTTAACAATATTCGAAAAAATATCATGGCGGGGAACACAATAAATGGGCTTCACACATTGTACCCATGTTTTCAATCGAACCGGGTCGAACACTTTAACCAATAGGCTACCCCACCGCCCCACGTGTCGTACAAAGTTAGGTTATCGTAAGTCAGTTTACCGTAAAGGCCGTAAATTATAGAGCCAAACACAAACCATACGCCAGCGTAATATGTAAAACTATACATCTTTTGCAATATAGGGACAAATGATTATGACTGAAGCATAACTTATGCTAAATTGAAGATGGCGTTGCATAACAGGCTGGAAAGAAGCGACCTCTGTCGTCATTCTGAGCCACAGCTCCTCACACGGGTCCCATGATGGAAGAGTCGCCGGGTCCGTCAGTCCAGTGTGGCGGCCATGTTGCTTTCACTGATGGCCTGTCCTTGACCTTGTCGTAGTAGGCACTAATGGCGGGATATTTCGAGATGTCAAGGCCGAGTCTCACCCCGAAGGCGACATACGGGAAGAAGAAGACATCCGCCATTGTGAAGTTGCTGCCGACAACATAGCCTTGGCTCTGTAGTAATTGAATGCATTTATTAGAATAGTCTCCTCAAAATAATAACAATCACCAGTTTCTTGTATTTACAAAAAAAACAAGGTATTACCTTAACAGGGCTTCAAGTAATTTTTAAAATATACAAAGCTCACAAATATTCATGGGGTAAGGGGATCAAACAGAATGGGGAATCGATCTAAGGTATTGAAAATCGATCCCAGGATATTCTGAATGATCCATGGAATTTGGGAATCAACGCCTTGTCAAGGGGAATCGATCCAAGTTATCGAGCAATAGTATGTCTTGTTTGTTCCTGCTGCGGTCTGAAAATAATCGAGTCTCGACAAACTAGTGATTGACATCACGAGCATCGATCCACGCAAATGACCTCCTGATCCATTTAGTCGCCTCTTCCAACAAGCATAGGTTGATGGGGGGTCTATATTTTTCCAGGAATATTCCGACAGGTATGGGGAATATAACATTGGGTATGAAAAATGGACTGCCGATATTGAGAATTCCACCCTTGGGCACAGTTGCACAAAATGAACTCTGCACCAAGGTGATCGCAATTCCCACACTGTAACATAGGCTCAGATAGGTGTAGCGCTAAGAACGCTTTGAGCAACGGGATTAGTAACAGTACTTACAGCCGCCAGGTGCTCCTCCCATTTCTTCAACTCAGTCCGAACAGCCTCGTACTTCGTCTTCAACAGCTCCTAAAATACAAGAAACAACGTCTAAGCCAGTACACTGTGAGTGAGTGAGTGAGTTGGGTTTAACGCCGCTTTTAACAGTATTCCAGTTATATCACGGCGTGTCAACTTAATGTGGGAGGAAAGCCCGAAGTGATGCAGGTCCCAGACGTTTACCACTTCGGTGAAACCCACGAGCACGGGTATGGTGCTGACAAACCTAGAAACATAACAGGGGCGAACCGGGATTCGAACCCACAATCATAGGTTTCTGGCGGGAGGTATATCTTTCCTTCGTGCAAATAATGAAAATATGTATTGTGAGCATTGAGGACACAAACCGATGGCTGATAGTGTGAGCAACAGTCCCGTGGTGAAACGGTCAGACTGTTCACGGTGGTCAGTTATTCAAATATTTCAACACTAGAACGTAATTTACTTCAGCCTGTCTTGCAGCATGGTCAGATATAGAACCTTGATTTGCGAATTGCGTCCCTTACTTCAGTACAGGATCCGCTAGCCGTTTATGATTCTTGGTGGGTCAGCTAAAGCCAAAGGGGTGAAAAGCAGGCTTGTGTGAGGATGCGTGTTGTACTGTGTACAGTTTTATGGTGCGAGCCCACTGAGATACGACACTGACTCATACCCGACACATATACAGACTCCCAGCCGACCAGTCCTTAGGTCATGTCTTTTATGCCGGGCGCCAGCTATGGTAACAGCATGCATACATCTTTCAGCGGCTTTTGATATGACCAGCAAGATAAAATTTAAAAAAATAATATTTTGTGCCAATTTTTGTGCTTTATGTTTTACGAAATAAATTACGCTGAACGTCCTGGATGGCCTGATTTTTTTGTGATAAAACAGTAATTGTATGGCTTCTCTTTCAGAGAGAAAGTTAAATTATATGTCTTGAAGCCCCTAAATGGTTGGTACCTACGGTAGACCTGTTATGGTGTCACAAGGGTGGACACGGAGGGACAGATCGGACATGACTTTGACTGGCAGTCTAGAAGCTGGTGAGCAAGTAAGGTGAGGTGAGGTGAAATGGGGTTTAACGTCGCGTCCAAGATTATTGCACTTATATAGCGACGTGCATGTACGTGTGTGTGTTTGTGTGGCTGCTTGTACTAGTCCGGACTGATGCCGATTTATAGTGCTAGCTCACTGAGATACCATGCCGCAGTTTAACATGAATACCCCACTCAGACACAGTATACTGACTCCGAGCCGACCAGTTCTTGTTTTAGCCCCTTAATGCCGAGCGCCAGACAGGGTAACAACAAGTACCATATTTTAACGTCTTTTGGTATGACGCGGCCGGCGATCGAACCCCGGACTTTCCGATCTCTGGGCGGACGCTCTACCACTAGACCACGGAGGCGGTCCTGGTGAGCAAGTAAGAAAACATACAGCTGTAAGGATAACTTCTGGTTTATTGCACATAGCGACGTTTTGATGTAGATTCTTGCACGTTATCAAGCTGGAGTGATGTGTCACCCCCATGATCTGACATGACTTACCTCATCAAGCTTGTCTTTAGGGGTCCTGAATCTATAGTGAACCAGGTTTGTGATGATGCTACTATCCACGTTAGACACCTGCAAAATAAGCAAATCGTATATAGTATGTTTGAGCCAGATTTGGTTGGTATGCAGTCACAATAAGCTCACCCAGTTATTCTACAGTCACATTGATTTGTATGCGGTCACGATATTAATATGCGATCACGATATTTGCATGCGGTCACGAGTCTGGATTGTCAATAGTCACAAGGTAGTATGCAGTTACAAATACAATCAGTCACAATAAACTAGTCTGGTTTCAGAATCGGCAACAATACAGTCACAACAAGTTGTAGGCTTTCACAATATTGTTGGTTGGTTGGTTGGTTGGTTGTTTAATATTCCAGCTGTATGACGGCGGTCTGTAAATAATCGAGTCTGGACCAGACAATCCAGTGATTGACATCATGAGCATTGATCCACGCCATTGGGATACGATGACATGCATCAACCAAGTCAGCGAGCCTGACCACCCGATCCCGTTACTCGCCTCTTACGACAAGCATACTCGGCTTTCACGGCAAGCATGGGTTGCTGAAGACCTATTCTACCCGGGATCTTCACGGGTCGTCAAATTGGCTTGTCTTGACTTACAAACACCCTGTAGGGAGTCGCAAGCTAAAATGTCGTTGTCTATAGCAAGCATATAATGGCAATTCTGTTGTCACCGACAGGTATCATAGTCTCAATTTGCTGGGTCGCAATTAAAATCAGCTCGACCAGCGAACAGTCACAAACAGCTCGTATTGAGCCTCAATTAACTAGTTTTCTGGAAATCGGACAATAATTCGGTAGCTAGCTTGCAGCAGCAATAAGTGCAGTCACTGTTGTGAAGGTCAAACAATCATAATGAATGAACATGCTTCGAGGCCGTAGTTAACTTTTGTTGACAGGGAGGGCAAATAAAATTATTCATTTCTTATTGAAGTTAATTTTCACAAGGAAAAATGTTTTCTATAAAAAATCCGGGGGGCGGGGCAACTGACCCAGGATTTTAGAACAGGTAGGAGATATTGTGTCTACATTGTTTCTATCTCGAACTTCGACATATACCTCGAACACTCTCTGCAAGACTCGGGCACGCTGGGCATTGTCGTCGGGCAGCAGTTTCGTTCCTTTGTCTGAAAGTTTGTTCTGCAAAATAAAATCATTTCGAATACATTACATTCCCGCACAACTCTCTCCAGTTTGTGCGATAGGGTAGCCTAGTGGTTAAAGCGTTCCCACGACCCCTGATAGGTCAGAGTGTCGTCCCATGAATATGTGTCGGACAGTGTGCAGACAGGTCGGGATTTCAATCGAAGTACAGCGCTATCAATTAGAGTTACAGTAACATAGTTTCTACACACGTACTGCGGAACTCACATTTACTTTTTCGCCCTGAAGGACATGTGATAACATTTAGACCAGTTGATTATGACACATGCTAATTTTGTTACAACAGAACAAATCTTCAAAGAAAACCCCAAAAATAATAACTCTAGGACTTCTAGGAATAATCGATTCCAATTGGTCAGAGCGCATCACATTGCGTCAGACTCAAAAGATCTGACGCTGTTGGTCAGTAAATTCAACATTGGTTATATTGTGCTGGCACAATTAGGTCCTTATTGATCTGGAAACAGCTAGTGGATTCATTTCCATGTACGCTTAATTTAGAAATCCCAGCAATAAAATTAACTGATTGGAGAATATTTAATACATAATGAGTAATTAATGTATCTGTAACTCTAGAGAGAAAATGAGCTCCCTGATAATGCATCTTGTGTACTTGAAACAAGTATACGAAAAACCAACACCACCAAAACAGAAGCCATAAGTAAACTCTCGTGCATCTTGTCTTTTCATCTACGTGCCCAACGACCCCCTTGAGGTACGATGACGCGCAATCAACGTCTTTGGGGACCTGTCCCTTACGACCTTTCAGCATACACGTAGATTCCTGGGAGCCTTACCCGGATCTCCGACTGGGTACTTGAGGATGCACTGAAGTATTTATGGATTTACGCAAAGTGTGCACACCGGTTGTAAACGTTTCCGTTTATACATCCATAAACACAAAAAATCAACCCCGAAAATCTATATTGAAGCCAATTGGTATAAATAAACAGGCCAACTATAAAAACTCCACAGACCGATTACTTGTTCATTAAAACAAACAGAAACAAAACGAGATCAGATAGATATATCTACATCGTTCAGCGCAAGAATACAACACAAGCCCCGCCAATTCTATTATGATCCAATCAGGAAACAATAGTCCGTTATATTAGTGGACGTGGCGACCGCCTCCGTGGGTCTAGAGGAAGAGCGTCCGCCCGGAGAGCGGAAGGTCGGGGTTCGATCCCCGGCCGCGTCATGCCAAAAGACGTTATATGGTACTTGTTGTTGCCCAGCCTGGCGCACAGCATTAAGGGGCTAAAACAAGGACTGGTTGGCTCGGAGTAAGTATACTGTGTCTGAGTGGGGTATTCCTGTTAAACTACGGCATGGTATCTCAGTGGGCTAGCATTATAAAATCGTGCCTGTACGTCGCTATCTAAGCGCTATAATCTTGGACGCGACGTAAATCGTCATTTCACATCACCTCATCCACGTGGCCTACTTTTCAGTTTGTGCTAAACGACAAAAATAATTGCTTGGTTAGCCAATGAAATGACCTGGAAAGACTTACAGTGTATTTATTTCAATCTAAAACACGACAACGTTACTTGGAGCACGTACTCGGCTTGAGCCCATTCCGTCGTTCTACTCGCATCTCTCCCTAATCAATAAGAAGACTTGTATTGACCCGGAATGTCACGAATGAGAACATCGGGTGATTTGACAGAGAAACGAGATTCAATATCACACAGATTTATCTTTACCACATTCCGGAATGCCGCGAGCAGTATGAATGCATCAACTATAGTCCATACGGCAGGTTTAATACATTTAACGACTGATTGATAACTAGCTCAACAACCATATACCACTGCCAGATATACCCGTCACAAATGACCAGCCCTTAACAACGTGGACGTGCTGTATGGAATGTACTCGGTCGTTACAGACAGCCCCTGCACGATGTTACAGAACACGCATGATACAACTGACCCCATATTTCACGGGTCAATATTTAGGCGCGACGTTAGGGCTGGGACGAGTCCAAATTTACTACCCGGGTACCCATTCCCCCCTATTACCCGACCCGACCCGACCCGACCCGGTACCCGCTGTAGGTCTCAAGACATAGGTACAAACTGCCCGCTTGGGTAAAGTTTGACCGTAGCCCTGGCAAAATATTTTTAGATACACATGTTAAACGAACAGGTCATGCATATACTGAAGTTGACTGCATAAAGTTTTATCTTTTTTTCAAACATATAAAAGTCAGAAGGAATGGTGCATAGTCAGAAAGAAATGGGAACATTATTGACTTGTAGTGTGGCCATTGAGTTTTGTCATTAAACGATCTATCCCGTGACAAAGCACGGGTCCGGGTAGTCCTTTGGGTACCCGGGTCCTGCTCAGTACCCACCCGACCCGAGTACCCGAGTTACCCGTCCCTGCCCTACGACGTCAATGTTGCCACACACACTGGGTATACATTATGCGATAAATGGCATGTGTAGCAAGTACCGTATCAACGTATGAAAAATGAGGGTGCCAAACCCCCCTCCCCTGAATCCCGAATACCATTTAATGTTTTACTCTGACTCTCATTCGCACACCCCTGACACATGAATACTAAAATAAAATATATACAACATTCAAAAATCTAAAATCTAAATGTTGAATCTGCGTACCAAAGACAATTGATACTTGTTTTCCGGCTCGTCACAATGATTACATTTCTGTTGTTATCAAGTTCTACTTTACCTCAAGATAAAAGCAGATTGCGCCAGACTCGTTCACAACAATATCGCCATCTTTGAAGGTCGGTACCTGAAACAAATTTCATACACAAGTGTAAACAAAAGAGATAAACATAATCACAATACGCTCATTTACTTCTTCGTTATCACTTTAATCTGGAGTATTGACAGCACATTTTGCTGGGCTTTAGAATATTTATTTATATTAGCATAAAAATATTTTACAACCTGACTTGAATAACGTAAGTGTGTGGTTGACCCGAGAAGGCTAAGTTTTTGCTCTGTTAATATTTATAAACAAATCGATGCTCATGATCGATAAGTCAATCACCGGATTGTCAGGTCCACAATCGGTTATCTACAGAGCACCGTCACATATAGCTGGAATATTGCTGACCGTGGCGCTAAACGGCGTTAAACTAAAAAAACAACAAACCCTATTGAAAAAGTCAATATTAACATTCTTATTCATAATTTAGTGATTTTGTCCATGGGAAATTTGTCTTGTATAATGTACTGTGAAAGCACAATTTTATTAGCTTTAGACGAAATATATAATGAAAGGAAATAATGCATTCTGATTGTTAATAACAATTTATTCATGACAAAACAATCTTAAATTTCTTCATACGAATATGGAGTCTGCTCGTAGTGACACATTGACTTGACTTGACTTTGTCAATAAGTACACAAGTACCCGGTCCTTGAAATTTGAATGCCTCAAAACGATCTTTTCGATGTTAAGTACGTGATATTGTTTAAACATGATTCACTGTAATTCTATAATTGTGAAACCAAAACCATGAAATTAAACAGAATATATTTTTTATGGTCTCTCAAAAATGACTCGGCAGAAACCGGTGATAACGCATCTTTTACTCCCATGAGTCCTTGAACTTCGGTGTTTCAATATGACCTCTTTTCGATGTTCAGCGCAATTACTGTGCCGGTGATGACGCAGTTTTGAGGCCCATGACATTAAGCCACCTACCTGTCCGCGAGGGTTGAGTTTCAAGACTTCCTCCGATTTGTGTTCCTTGTCGCTGAAGGAAATCTTCTTATTCGGGTAGCCCGCCAGTCCCTTTTCTTCCAGAACCAACATGGGCTTCCAACATGGAATGCTCCCAGAACCCCAGTACAGAAACATGTTGGACGACATGTTGGAAACGCTCAGTGCTTATAGTTTCGCCCTACAGTTCGCTCCTTGATCAGAGTAATGTGGACCCGTTGAAGCAGTGTGGTCTATGCGCGAGTGTTCACGGAAGTGTGTCTGTTCAAAGGTCAAGGACGACAAGCTATGTCAGACAAGGCCAGTGTCACGATGTCAGGTGAATAGATGAACTGTCGGATTGTCAACTGAAAAGTACAGTTAAAGGGAGGTAACTGTAGAGTTACACGCAACAGCAGCTATGAGCTGCACGCTCGCAGTCCATCTTTGAGTGTTGATACTGCCTTTGAAACTCATAATTTGGCATGTGGATATATACTAAGTTTTGTTTTCTAATTTTTGTATACACAATGTTATTAAATTTCGATGATAAAAAGACAAACGTTTCCTATTTTGAGTGAGTGAGTTGGGTTTAACGCCGCTTTTAACAGTATTCCAGTTATATCGCGGCGTGTGAACTTAATATTGGATGAAAGCCCGAAGTGATGCAGGTCTCAGACGTTTACCACTTCGATGAAACCCACGAGCACGGGTATGTTGCTGACAAACCTAGAAACATAATCGGGGCCTACCGGGATTCGAACCCACAATCATAGGTTTTGGCGTGCCAAAGGGACGCAACTCTGCCCAACAAATCGTGGCGCCTTAGACGACTGGGCCACCCGTGGCGCCACCTATTTTGAGAAGAGTTTCGTGTCATTAGCACCCCGTTGGCATGTGCGGTTTCTCGTGATATCAATCACTGATTTGCCTGGTCTAGAATGGAATTTAATAGAGAATATTTACAGGTGGTCGTGCTAGAGCTTGAGTATTGCTGATACTGACCTTACACTATTCACTCTTTCATTCTTAATTTGCATATTTAATTACCATTATACCCAAATAAGCTCATTCTCCATTGGAGGACGATCATAATCATTGGAAAATACACATTGCTAACGTATCAAATTCACAAGCAATGTCACAGCGGCAGCAAGCCAACAGCATAATACCAAAGCGGGTTTGGAATTTATTATTTTATTAAAACAACAATGAACGCACAGTCTATATCACAGCACAATCGTAACGTTTCCCAAACACGGTCTTTTAAACATCATTAAACATTTCCCTCTATTCATTGAACATAAAAAAATAGACACAACCATCCTGTCAAAACATTCATTAGACTATGATTATAATGAAAAAAGTGGTTATTATAATCATAGTCTTATGAATGTTTTTGATAAAAAAAATGCGTTGCTGCCACGGATGTCCTCTTTGGTTTGGAGTGAGTGTGTGAGTGTGAGTTTGGATAAACATGTAACGCTGGTTGGAACAGTATTTAATTCGCTTGGAACAGTATTTATAGCGGCGTGTATTGCAGTATACTAGACGTGTAGCAGTCGAGGGACGCATAAAACCGCATTTTCCTCAAGTGATACTGCTGCAAGAAATTTATCCTACTGATATGTTTCAATCTGCCATTGTAAAAGAATTACTAATTGAAACTGATAGAAAACCGCTGTTCGAGTATCTTGTGCTGTGTCACTTGACTTTCATTGACGCGCGTTTTTTCGTCGTGGCGGGGTATAGGAGATTGATTCTCCCGCTCAGAAAAAACAACTGTTTTTTTCGTGGGATGAACCCACGATTAGCGGCGTAACCCCTATGTAGCTTTAGTCTGCTGGACCACCCGTACCATGTTTATCACTAAATGTTCGTGTGTTACAATAATTCTAGATAAGCGTTAAAATCAATATTAAGTACCAACACAAAACATAGGAACATCACGTAAACCATCAACTGCGATATACAGATAATATAATTGTTACTGAAGCGTAACTAAAGCTGAAGAAGTAAAGGCGTTGTAGAATATGCTGGAAGGCAGCGACCTCTGTCGTCATTCTGGACCAAAACTCCTCACACGGGTCCCATGATGGAAGAGTCGCCGGGTCCGTCAGCCCAGTGTGGCGGCCATGTTGCTTTCACGGATGGCCTGTCCTTGACCTTGTCGTAGTAGGCACTAATGGCAGGATATTTCGAGATGTCAATGCCGAGTCTCACCCCGAAGGCGACATACGGGAAGAAGAAGACATCCGCCATTGTGAAGTTGCTGCCGGCCACGTACCCTCCGCTCTGTAGCAAGTGAGACATTTAATAGTGACCACAAATAATAATCACCGTTTTCTTCTAGTATTTACACACAATAAGCTATTCTGATACGGTTGTAACATGGCGTCGAGTAATTAGAAAAGCCATCGGAATAGCGTACTTATATAGAAATCGATGGCGTATGCAGCTTCAAACAACGGGTGTGGGGAATCAAACACTGGAAATGGGGAATCAAACAACAGGTATGGGGAATCAAGCACGGGGTATAAGGAATCAAACACTGGAAATGGGGAATCAAACAACAGGTATAAGGAATCAAACCCCGGGTATTGGGACTTAAAAACTGGGTATGGGGAATCTTACGCCGAGTATGCAGAATCAAACACCCTTTATGCGGAATCAAACACCGGGTAAGGGAATCAAACACCCGTTTTGGGCAATTAAACACCGGGCAAGGGAATTAAACACCGGGTATAAGGAATCAAAGACTGGGTATTGGGAATCAAACACTGAATATGGAGAATCAAAGACGGGATAAGGGAATTAAACATCGAGTATTGGGAATCAAAGGCTGTGTATGGTAATCAAACACTGGGTATGGGGAAATCAAACACCAGGTATGGGGAAATCAAACACCA
Organism: Haliotis cracherodii; assembly: GCF_022045235.1. Classification (NCBI taxonomy): domain Eukaryota; kingdom Metazoa; phylum Mollusca; class Gastropoda; order Lepetellida; family Haliotidae; genus Haliotis; species Haliotis cracherodii. Next base: position 14,477,366 of record NW_027266264.1, read on the forward strand.
GGCATGGGGAAATCAAACACCAATGATGGGGAAGTCAGACACTAGATATGGGGAAGTCAAACACCAGGTATGGGGAAATCAAAAACCAGGTATGGGGAAATCAAACACCAGATATTGGGACCAAACACCAGGTATGGGGAAGTCAAACACCAGGTAAGGGGATCAAACACCAGATGTGGGGAAGTCAAACACCAGGTATGGGGAAATCAAACACCAGGCATGGGGAAATTAAACACCGGATATGGGGAAATTAAACACCAGATATGGGGAAGTCAAACACCAGGTATGGGGAAACCAAACACCAGGTAAGGGGAAATCAAACACCAGGCATGGGGAAATCAAACACCAGGTAAGGGGAAATCAAACATCAGGCATGGGGAAATCAAACACCAGGTATGGGGAAATCAAAAACCAGGTAAGAGGAAATCAAACCCCAGGTACGGGTAAGGGATATAAGAGTATAGTAATACAACCCCTAGCGAGGTCCGCATGATAAGTAACGGTACATACAGCCGCGAGGTAGTCCTCCCATCTCCTCAACTCAGTCCGAACATCTTCGTACTTCGTCTTCAACAGCTCCTGAAATACAAGAAACAACATTGCGCCAGGGATAGAGGGGCATATCATACAATGTAAACATGTGTTGTGGAAGATCAACTGGTGGGTGATGATGTGAGCAACAATCCAGGGGCGAAATCTCTCATAAACAGTCATGCAGCGACTGACATGCATGTAATCTTCACCCGATGATCGGGTGCGTGGATTTTTGCTTTCACATAATGTTCTTATTTGTTGCTCCAAGTTTTAAACACGAGAGATTGTTCACTGGACATTCTAGACATTCCGAAAATAGAAACGTGAAACTGTTCGGATTCTTCTCTCTATTTGTAACCAAAATCCCACCCCAACCCCAGGTACCCCGAAATATTAATCGGCACGATCCCAAGATATAGCCGTTCTACACTATAACCGCTTAACGCACCTCATCCAGCTTGTCTTTGGGAGTCCTGGAACTATATTGAACGAGGTTTATGACGACGCAGCTGTTCAAGGTATCCACCTGCAGAATCAGAATAAACAGATAAACCGAACGTGTACGACACTTTGAGAGAACACATACTGAGCGTTTTCCGATACTATATACGTCCGCATAAATGTATTAGTGCTTTTGTCCGAGCCTCACCCCGAAAGTAGGATCATATATGAGAGTGTCCATTTTCCAAAGGTCACAGACCCTTCTTTAACTGACTTATCACAGCGAAACAATCAGCTCAGTTGACTCATCTTTTGTGGATATACCTTTGTGACATATGTAATTTCCACAGCAAATCATTTCACTATTACGCAATTCCTTCTGTGTCAAGGTCAGCTGTATGCCGTCACAATCAGCTTGTGTGCAGGTACAAATGCAATCAGCCACAACAACCTAACATTCTGTTTGTAACCTGTAGTATTCATATAAAAGCAGGCCTCTTGTCACAATCAGGTATTATACAGCCTCAGTGTGTTTTGTCGCAGTCACAAGCTGGTATACAAGTATATAGTCACAATCACCTAGTCTTGAGTCACAATTAACAGGTTTTCTTTTCTCTCAAATGGACAATAAGCTAGAATGCAGTCTCTGATTACAATAGACACGACGTTTACAGACAGGGGTTTTCAAGTAGGTTCGAGATGTTTTGTACGTTTACATTGTTTCTATCTCGAATTTCGAAGTAGACCGATTTCTCTCACCTCGGCAACTCTCTGCAAGACTCGGGCATACTCAGAGATGTCGGTTGGTACCAGCTTCGTACCTTGGCCTGGAAATTTTCTCTGCACAAAAAAGTAAACATCATTATATTATGAAACTGTGAGCTGACCCGTCGGGTTTGATGTATTTGTAAAGTATACTATCATTTAGGTCCGTGTCAGTTTAATATGTTATATGACTGCTTCCTTGCCAATACCAGCCAATTGTTACCCAACCCTTTGTATAAAATAGAGCCCAAGTCAAGGCCCATTCTCATCGTTGAGTGCTTAATCCCCATCTAACATTATCTTAATCCGTAAGGGGCGGTCGGGTGGCCTAGTGGTTAAAGCGAAGACCCGGGTTCGATTCCCGACACGGGTAAAATGACTGACCGAAATGCTATCCCTTTTGTCTGTTTAATGTACAGGAAACGTTCGGCGTATCTCAAGCAAGTAACGTATTTGCGTAATGCAATATGGCCATCAAAAATCAATAAATCTTCCATATTTGAGATTAGGTCCCATATATTGATGAAAAAAGCATGTGTTGTATTGCGAAAGAGCCATATTTTGTTTCTTAAAAGATATTCACAACTACTGAACGTGTTCGACGATTGACAAATCAAATTGGACGCCAATTTCAAGATGGCCGACAAGTTTCCTAACTGTGAGAATAGACTGTGGAATCTTTTAACTCTAAAAGAGTGTGTATGACTGATATGCATAATAATAACTTGGCACACTAACTCATTGACGTATAGTTAACACTTTTAAATTCGAAACTCGGTCACCAGATCCCTCTGGTGGACCAAACTTTCAAGATGCCAAACGATTGATGGATAGACATAGAATATCACTGTTGGAAGACACTGTTGGACTACACTGTTGGTCTCTGATGACATATATGAGTGATTTAAACTGCTACATTGTTGTAAACAGACCCAAGGACGCGTGTAGAGTACTTATTCATTTGCATAAGTCAAATATGGCCACCAAATATTAATATTTATGTCTAAAATGACACGTTTTGGTGAGTTTAAAAATCAGTGCTGTTTGTTATTGTCTGTATCTAGTTATTATAAAAACTGTAACAAGTTTTGTTTTCATTCATGTAAAAAAAAGTATGTCCACATCAGGTCCCCCCAAAATACCAACAGTATCCAGTATAACCCCCAATACCAATATTTTAAAATAATTCTGAAAAAGATTTGACTCCCAGCTCATTCAATTACATGATTGTGTGATTCATGAACATTATTATGTGAAGAATAGTGGAAAGTTGTCAGGGTGAATGTTGAAACTAGACGTTGCATGATCATTATGTGAAGATAGTGGAAGGTTGTCAGGGTAAATGTTGAAGCTAGACGTTGCATGATCATTATGTGAAGATAGTGGAAGGTTGTCAGGGTAAATGTTGAAACTAGTCGTTGCATGATCATTATTATGTGAAGATAGGGGAAGGTTGTCAGGGTAAATGTTGAAGCTAGACGTTGCATGATCATTATGTGAAGATAGTGGAAGGTTGTCAGGGTAAATGTTGAAGCTAGTCGTTGCATGATCATTATGTGAAGATAGTGGAAGGTAGTCAGGGTGAATGTCGAAGTTAGACGTTGCATGATCATTATTATGTGAAGAATAGTGGAAGGTTGTCAGGGTAAATGTTGAAGCTCGACGTTGCATGACCATGACACCTCGAACGCCTCAACAGCTTTGTCATCATCAGCCTGTTCCATGGCATTCCCCGCACATAACACTTAAATGAAACCATATGTCTGGAAAGTGCTCTTTCTTGTCTTACAGTCTCTTTTGCAATTACAGCAGACGATGTCCATGAGTGCTGAAAGGGCTGCTGGCTGATCTGTCTGTATTGGTAAGCACAGTCCATCTGCCATCTGCCATCCTCACTCCAATGGATTCATATTGAACGATTTCCAGTCCATTATCTGGTAGTAGACATGGGGGCTGTGGTATCTTGTGGCTGCAGAGGATGGTGTCAGTGTGTGTGCTTCTACATGCGATAGGTTCTTCGTCACCTTCTCACACAATCCCTTGTACCTTAAGCTATCCAGTCTTTCCTCCTTACATCCGCCATATAAAGACACAAGTTAATGTTCACCTGTTTCGCATGTACAGATCTGCACCCAGGTCTAATTCAGTTTGTCACCCAGATGGGCAATAAAGAGCTGATTTGTTTGCGTTGTTCAAGAATACTACCTTCTTCGCATCTTCCCGAGGCAAGAGAGTTTACTGACTATATAAATCCAGTTTCCAGCCTTGTCGAACTATGTGGGACTTATGGAGTTATGTACTGACTGGACTTACGAGTCTATGCCTAGTCCAATCAAAATTGCGTAATATCAACATCCTGTACGTAAACAGCCGTGCAGGTTTCGGTCGATTACAGGATTTACAAAGCATGTGTACCGCCAACTTGGCGTCAACGGATATTGTCCAAATCTCTTCATGTTTTTAATCAAGGGGCTCACGTAATTTGATGCACATTGCGAACTAAGAACCTTAGTATTTAATTTTTTTTTCTTGATTATCGACCAGATCGTCCTGACTGGGCGCCACCATTTTGTTTAAAGCAAATGCAGTTGATATGGGAGGTGGAATCTGATTGGTCAAGAGGAGAGGCATAGAAGGGACATAACTTGGAATAGCCACTGATGGCGCTACGATCAAGCCCAGAAATTCCAGCGTAGTTTGGCAAGGGTCGAAACTGGATTTACGTAGTTTGTTAACTGCCTTGCCTCGGGAAGATGAACCCTGCAACGACTACCAACAGCATTCACCGATACAACTTTTTCACAGTTCTTCACGTAATAATGTTCATGAATCACACAATCATATAATCAAACATTGGATCAGACTTTTTCCGATTTATATTCAAATATTGGTATTTGGTGTCTATTTTGCATTTCCATAAATGAACTAAACTAGTGTCCAAAAGAAACGATACCACCTGTTTGCAACGACATAAAAGAAAAACTAGACAATGCAGAAGTTTAGGATTGGTGTTATGCTTTTGAGAAATCCTTTCACAACATCTGTACAAATATTTCATTTCAATAAAATCTGTACAACCAATATGACAAGCCTTTAAAGATGGGTGGGGTCGAAAAATGAACATTTCGTTAGAGCACTGATCACAGAAACAACGGGAAATGTCACACCACACGTCTCAAAGTCAAGTCAGTAGCGGGTATGTCCACCGTGAGCATCAATACATGCCAGAACACGCCTACGGACTGATGACGTCAAACGTCTGATGACGTTGGGGGTGATGCGTTGCCATTCCTCGAGGAGAGATCGTTCCAAGACCTGGACGTTGACTGGAGGCACACGGCGACGTCGGATTTGCCGATCGAGGTGGTCCCATAAGTGCTCGATGGGATTCATGTCCGGTGAACATGCGGGCCATGGCAAAACCTGTACGTTGGCGTTGGCAAGGAAGTTCTGTGTCAATCTTGCTGTGTGTGGCCTTGCATTGTCATGTTGGAAAAGGAGTCCACGAGGCTGTTGCTGAATAAAGGGCACCACAACAGGCCGTAGGATGTCATCAAGACAACGCTGTGCATTCAGGTTTCCACGAATTACGACAAGCATCGTTTTGACGTCACCACATATGCCACTCCAAACCATTAACCCTCCACCTCCAAACGGCCGGACCTGTTGGATACAGTTAGGCGCCAAACGTTTCTGAAGATGAGGAATCTGCTCTCATCAGAGAACATAACACGTGCCCAGTCCCGCCGTTGCCAACGTCGAACTCGCCTGGCCCAGATCAGTCTGTTGTTCCGGTGTCGAGGCGTCAGGAGCGGTTCGCGGTAGGGATGACGTGGCCGGATACCATACTGCCGTAGTCTCCTGTAGACGGTCTGTCGACTGACCCTGTGTCCCAGTGCTGTAGCCGCCGTGGACGTTGCTGTTACAGTGCGGTTCCTCAGGTGTAACACCCGGATGTAACGATCTTCACGGGGCGTGGTTACTCGTGGTCTTCCACTCCTGGGCCTGTCTGACGTAACCGCTGCATCAACCTGGTGATAGTGATGCGTGCGCAGCCCAACCTTCTGGCGACGACGACGTGTGACTCTCCTTGTTGGACCATTCTAACGGCTCTCTCTCTCTCGATGGCTGTCAAACGTGGCATATCTTGTGTTCTTTTTGTTGCTGTGATATCAACGTGTCTGATCAGCCGTTTTATACAGTTGTTATGCACGTGCAGAACATGCTAGAGAGGGAAATGTCACTTTCACGAAATTTACGTTTTTTCCCGGAAGTGATCACGTGTTCCCGATATTTTATATCGACTATGCTGTGTTTGGGATGTGCAATACGAATTGGCATGTTTTCATACTAGACAATTCACTTAGTAAAAAACAATTTTGAAAATAAGTTGGTATCGTTTCTTTTGGACACTAGTTTACATGGGATATAACTCAAAGATTACTTGTGAAACAACTGGTTGGGCTTAATTCTGAGAGGACATAATCCGGTCATACTTATTTCCAAGAAGTATGTATATGAATGAAAACAAAACTTGTTATAGTTTTATTGTCATGGTAATAACTAGATACAGACAATAACAAACAGCACTGATATTTAAACTCACAAAAACATTTTAGACATAAATATTAATATTTGGTAGTTATATTGGACTGATGCAAATGATCAAGTACTCTACATGCGTCCTTAGGTCTGTTTTCCACAATGTAGCAGTTCAAATCACTCATATATGTCATCAGAGACCAACGGTGTATTGACATTCCATGTCTGTCCATCAATCTCTTACCTTTGGATTTTTGGGCCACCAGGAGGCTCTGGTGAAGGAGTTTCTTATCAACAAGAGTAAAGTATTCTAGAGTGAGTAAGTGTGCCAAGTTATATGCATATGAATCCTAATTCCAAATTCCAAACCTCCACATTATTCTTTTCACCCATCTACTATCAAGCTGTGGAATGATATACCATTAAATGAAATAACTTGTGGTTGAACTCAACATTTTAAGATACTTATAAGTATAAGTGAGCCCAAGGCCCCATCGTACTTCTCTTTTGGACAGAGAAATCATAATATTATACATAGTAAGCTAAGGCATAAAAGGCTAGTCAGTTAAATTATGAGTTACGTAGACTAGTATAAAAGATACAGCAGAATGTTTATGTGGTAGTAAAAGTGAAAATGTATATCATGTTTTCTTTGAACGTGACTCGTTTATTGAAGAAAGTGTCCTTTTACTATGAAACATAAGTAGTGTAGCCGAAAATACACTAACTGATCTCAATTTGATATTCAATGGAATTTTGGGATTTACCAGAACAAGATGACATACAATGTATAAAAAGTTATATACGTAATACAAAGAGATTTATGTAAACTATATTTTTCTTACTGTTACCTTATCTTTCCTACAGGAAAACGTTACTTTCAGGACATATTGAGGACTACGCGACTTGTAACTAAAAGCATCCCCCCGTACCCCACAAGAGGATTTGTCCCTGAATGACAAAAGTCGGTCACGAATGAAATAATGCCAGAAATGAAATTTCCAGCAGGTTTGATAAGGGCTGATAAAGAACTGTGACTAACTCAGCTACCACACAACAAAGCTATCTATCATGACCCGCCCTCAACAACGTGAACTGTTGTTTGTGATGTAGTCGGTTGTAAACATAACGCCACTTAACAATGTTACAGTACTCACATGATACTATTGCCTGGCCCCCTGCCCCCACAACCCCAATCCCAACCCCAACCCCACACACACCCTGTGTAACCCCTATCCTGATAAATATAAAGAGGTTCAAATTTTGTTTTCACAAAATCTTGATGTGTTTCTGGTTTACCTCAAGATAGAAGCAGATGGCGTTGGACTCGTTTACAACAACGTCGCCATCTTTGAAGGTCGGCACCTGAAACAAATTGAATCAATTTAATTGATGCACTAGAGACTTATTATATATGAAATATCCACATTTAGGGCGCAGATGATGGGATTCTGGAGATAGATATATTTGTGTAAAAGACATATTTTAACAAACATTTACAAAACTAACTTATTATTTATAATGTAACGATTTCGACAAAAGAAAGTATGAACAATAGAGATGTGTGGTTGGATTGAGAAAGCACATTTTGCTAAGGTTCAGACGACATATGTATTCATATTAACATTTCCATCTTGAATAATGGACATCCGTGGTTGAACTGTGAGAGCACAATTTGCTTCGCTTCAGACAAGTACGCTTCAACGTACCAAAATATTTAGAAAAAGTAACATCTGATTCATGATTTAGCTATTTCGACAAAAAGTCTCTTGAATTATAGAGTATGTGGTTTAACGGATGCCGCCATGCAACCCGCGAGCAGTGTCTGTAATCTTCGGGTTGAAGAAGGAAGAAAGGGTATTGCGTTTTAAATTAATATTTATATTGTCTGATCGATGTTCTCTATCCATTACATATTTCTTTTGATTAAAAAATAACAGTTCGATTTAAAGGAAACAAAATGTTTTGTAAATAACAGTACCCATGACAAAGCAATTTTTTTTCATACGTCTAGTCGCATCTTAAGCAAGTACATAGAGACTCGAATGTGTTACGGCTGACCTAAATAGCTCAATGAAAATATGAATTTAAGTACAGCTCTTCAATTCCGATATTTAGTGTTATTATTATGCTATAATTAACAATTATTGCACCCCAAGCGACTCCAAACGAAGTCGATGACGATGCACTTTTGAGGCCCATGACATTAAGCCACCTACCTGCCCTCGAGGGTTGAGTTTCACGATTTCCTCCGATTTGTGTTCATTTTCGCTGAAGGAAATCTTCTTATTCGGGTAGCCCGCCAGTCCCTTTTCTTCCAGCGCTATCATGGCCTTCCAGCAAGGAATGCTCCCAGAACCCCAGTACAGAAACATGTTGGACGACATGTTGGAAACGCTCAGTCGTTATACAGTTTCTCTTCACTGTGTGGTTTGGACCCGAAGTACTGTGTAGTCATGGGGAATGTTCGGGGAGGTGTGTCAGTTCATAGGTCATAGGTCAAGGGCGACAATAGCCGAGAGCCGCGATATGGTCCTACGGTCAAGACATCAACGTACGTGCTCATAGGTTTCACCATAGCAGTAACGTGTAAGACCTGCAGCACTTCGGGATTCCCCGCAATCGTTCTCGCTGAAGAAAAACTTCTTATTCGGTAGTCCCATTTCTGCCAGCCCCAACATTTCAACAATGTTACTGTATCACATTGTTTCTGTTGAGATTCGGTAGAAGCTCACTGAATTGTATTTGGACCGTGATTGGTTGTCGGGAATTAAGTAATAGTTAATTTAAGCAGTTTTGAGGAAGTTAATATATATAGATGCTAGTGTCATGTGTAAATTTCCGGAATACAGCGCATTGAGATAGAGTGAAATCAGAAACATGTGGAATATTCTATGTTGTGAGGCCACTGTGTGGAAATTTCCAGAAGCTAGTTAGACTGTAGGGGACAAGAGTGTTCCTATCGTATCTCTCTCACATATTTCATGATATCAAGTCCAGCTTTCGTGTGAAGGTCACTAATCATTCCTGATTCCCTGCCTAAGCCTTTATCGGAAGCTCAACCACTGTCGCCGCTAAGTGAATATTCTATTATTACTGATTTTGGCTATCACCACTGTATTTGTATATTTGATATGATTTTTATTGATTTGTTAACCAAGGTATTTTGGTTATACATTTGTGTGTTTTGTTTTTATTATTTAAATTTCAGCAGTTTGATATCATGCAAATATGGGAATCAGTTTAACACATTTAACATTTGTATTCCATTTGTTGGTTGCTTGTCGGTTTCACACTAGGTTCGTTTTACATTTCTGGGTTCACATACTGTTTCAGTTTGGGAATCGACACGTAACAAAAGATGCAGTGGGATAGAAAAAGTAATTAAGATTCAATTTCTTTGAAAATATTCAAAATGCAAGAATACTATGTGTGTGCGTATGCGCGCGCGCGTGCGTGCGTGCGTTGTGTGTTTAATTACAAATATTCCAGCTTGATAACGGTAAGAATCTATATGCAATAAACCAGAACTTGTTATCCATAAAGTTGTACGTTTTCTGAATAACTTTCTAGTTTGAATTTCCTTGAAAATATGAACATATCCTCGAAAGAACAATACAAGTACCTACGTTCTCCATGAGTAGATTAAACTGTATGTTATTATTTTACTACTTTTAGAAGATGCTACCTCCACTTACACATATTTTTCCCTTTTACGTATCTTTAATTTATGTAAATTAATATGTAAAAGATTTACAGTCATGATATTTATCCTTGCTTTTCAGAGTTTTGCTATAAATGAGGGAAAATATGTTTTGTGTAATGGTACAGATGTGATCATCTGATACCCTTTCACAATGCTTAGTTACAAGGTGGCTGCTTCATCTAAGCAAATAATCATCTGCTAGCAGAGACTAAATTCTCATGTCCAGCACATGCACTGTCTGTTTCCAGAGAGATTCAGGCAGAATTCAACAGTATTACAGCCACACTGACATAAATAGTAACCAAAGCTACTAGCTTTTGTTTATGGGTACTTGACTTGTGTCAAGGGTATCAATACAAAGATAAAGCTGACAATATATCATTTTAATTTCAAATATATTACATATGTAGATATTTCTAACACCATATATCTATAAGAGTGATGATATTTTATATCAAAGTGGACACAATTTATGGATAACAAGTTCTTTAATTACTGTAAGGCGACGTTTCGGTATAGATCCTTATATCGTTGTCTACTTTGTCATCCGTCAACTTCTAAGGAATGCCTATCAAACAATTACTATTTTATATCATACTGATCACGTCATGGCTGGAAGACTGTTGCCGTTCATTCTTGGAAAAGTATTTGCCTGGCGTTAAACAAAAAACAAACAAACAAATAAGTCCACCCTCTAAATACAACTTCTAAACAAGACAGGCATTGTGAAAACACTCGTCACAGATTGTGAAAACGGGATTTACTTCAGTCGCTGACAAAGCCCGTTCCAATCAGTGCTGAGGTAATCTTTTTAAGTTTATCGAATTTTGACCTTTCTTTGTCACATGTTATAATACCTCAATTTTATTCGTTAAAAGTTAGATCTGACCATGAACTCATGTGTGTCCCAATCGGACAAATACCGGTGTCCACGTGACCGATTGAACATCTCTCTGATTTTCTTACTCACAAGGGATTTTAAAGATGAAAGTGTTCTACCTCTTGCAGATTAATAAACTAATCGACGACCACGTGGAAACAATCCGATGATAAAAAGGAAATGTCCTTTCTCTATTGATTCCCTTCGAAATCCCGAGTTTCTGTCACCAACATTATGTACAAGGCAACAACTTCATTGAAGCTATCGCGGCGGTAATCATCATTTCAAAGGTTTAATTGGATACAATTTTCTAAGGTTTCTGAGATGCATTAATCACAGTTTACACAGTTTGTCATCCATCTGAGGACGGTCTAGATCATAAGAACATACACACTGCAAATGTATCTAATTCACGAGCAGTGTCACAGTCGCAGCCAGCCAGCAACATACTAACAAAGAGTTTATGGAATTTATTATTTTATTAAAACAACAATGAAAGCGCAAGAACTCACAGCACAATCGTAACGTTTCCCAAACTCGGTCTTTTAAACAACATCGTTTCCCTCTATTCATTGAACATAAAAAAATAGACACTACCATTCTGTCAAAACATCTGAAATACATGTAAGTATAATGAAAAAAGTAGGTATTATAATCATAGACTCATAAATGTTTTTGATACAAATATGCGTTGCTGCTGTGGATGTCGTCTTTGGTGTCGTTTTCATGAACATATAACGCCGCTTCGAAGAGTATTAAAGTCGCTTGGAACAGTATTTAAGTCGCTTCGAATAGTTTTTAAGTAGCTTCGAATAGTATTTATTGAGTGAGTGAGTGAGTTGGGTTTAACGCCGCTTTTAACAGTATTCCAGTTATATCGCGGCTTAATGTGGGAGGACAGCCCGAAGTGATGCAGGTCTCAGACGTTAACCACTTCGGTGAAACTCGCGAGCAAGGGTATGGTCCTGACGAACCTAGAAACATAATCGGGTCGGACCGGGATTCGAACCCACAATCATAGGTTTCTAGAGTGCCCAAGGGACGCAACCCTGCACACCTAAACGCGGCGCCTTAGACGACTGGGACACCCGTGCTCGCCCCCCAAGTATTTATTGCGGCGTATGGGTTGAATGCGTTCTAGTACATTAGAAGTTACCTAGAGCAAGGCTTTAGAACTGACGGGCCAAGGATTATAATCGTGACGAATTTTGGTTGTGAAGTCACGACTAGCGGAGGTAACTATGTGCAGTTCTGCGCTTTGGTCCACTGCCCCACCCGTCGTATGTTACACTAGTTTTAGATTAGTGTTTAAAGCAATATTAAGTACCAACGCAAAACATAGGTACTTCACGTAAACCATCAACTGCGATATACAGATAATATGATTGTTACTGAAGCGTAACTAAAGCTGAAGAAGTAAAGGCGTTGTAGAATATGCTGGGAAGCAGCGACCTCTGTCGTCATTCTGGACCAAAACTCCTCACACGGGTCCCATGATGGAAGAGTCGCCGGGTCCGTCAGTCCAGTGTGGCGGCCATGTTGCTTTCACGGATGGCCTGTCCTTGACCTTGTCGTAGTAGGCACTAATGGCGGGATATTTCGAGACGTCAAGGCCGAGTCTCACCCCGAAGGCGACGTACGGGAAGAAGAAGACATCCGCCATTGTGAAGTTGCTGCCGACCACGTACCCCCCGCTCTGTAGAAAGTGAAACATTCATTAGTGACCACAAATAATAATCACCGTTTTCTTCTAGTATTTACACATAACAAGCTTGGCGTCAAGTAATTAGAAAAGCCTTAGGAAAAGCCTAAGTAATTTAAATCTAACAACGGGTGTGGGGAATCAAATACTGGGTATAGGGGGATCAAACACTGGGTATGGGGAATCAAACAATAGGTGAGGGGGAATTAAGCACCCGGTATGGGGAATCAAAAACTGGGTTTGGGGAATTAAGCACCCGGTATGGGGAATGAAACACTTGGTCTGGGGGAATCAAACACTGGGTATTGGGCATCAAAGACTGGGTGTGGGGAATCACACTCTGGGTATGAGATTCAAACACGGGTATGGGGGAATGAAACACTGGGAATGGGAAATCAAAGACTTGGTGTGGGGAATCAAACACCAGATATTGGGAATCAAACACAGGGTATTGGGAATCAAACAACAGCTGCAGACATGGGGAATCAAACAGCAGCTGCAGACATGGGGGAATCAAACACCAGCTGCAGACATGGGGGGATCAAACACCAGGTGTACACATGGGGGAATGAAACACCAGGTGTAGACATGGGGGAATCAAACACCAGCTGCAGACATGGGGGGATCAAACACCAGCTGCAGACATGGGGGGATCAAACACCAGGTGTAGACATGGGGGAATCAAACACCAGGTGTAGAAATGGGGGGATCAAACACCAGGTGTAGACATGGGGGAATCAAACACCAGGTGTAGAAATGGGGGAATCAATCACCAGCTGCAGACATGGGGGAATCAAACACCAGCTGCATGCATGGAGGAATCAAACACCAGCTGCAGACATGGCAGAATCAAACAGCAGGTATTGGGAAATATTACAACGGGTATAGGGAAATCAAAAACCAGGTATAGGGAAATCAAACATCAGGGATGTAAGGGATCCAGAGTATAGTAATTCAGCCCCTGGTGTGGTCCGCATGATAAGTAACGGTACATACAGCCGCGAGGTAGTCCTCCCATCTCTTCAACTCAGTCCGAACATCCTCGTACTTCGTCTTCAACAGCTCCTGAAATACAAGAAACAACATCTACAACATCGGGCGTCAAGGGTGGTAATCGTCAGCGATGGTAGTTGTCACTTATTCACGAATGGTGGTGGTCACTCAAACAAGGGGGGGCGGTCTTCACGAATGGTGGTGGTCACTCACTCAAGGGGGGCGGTCTTCACGAATGGTGGTGTTTACTCATTCAAGGGGGGCGGTCTTCACGAATGGTGGTGGTCACTCATACAAGGGGGCGGTCTTCACGGATGTTGGTAGTCACTCCCTCAAGGGGGGCGGTCTCACGAATGGTGGTGGTCACTCACTCAAGGGGGACGGTCTTGACGGATGTTGGTAGTCACTCACTCAAGGGGGGCGGTCTCACGAATGGTGGTGTTTACTCATTCAAGGGGGGCGGTCTCACGAATGATGGTGGTCACTCACTCAAGGAGGGCGGTCTCACGAATGGTGGTGTTTACTCATTCAAGGGGGGCGGTCTTCACGAATGGTGGTGGTCACTCACTCAAAGAGGGCGGTCTCACGAATGGTGGTGTTTACTCATTCAAGGGGGACGGTCTTCACGAATGGTGGTGGTCACTCATTCAAGGGGGGCGGTCTCCACGAATGGTGGTGGTCACTCATTCAAGGGGGGGGGGGGGGGGGGGGGGGGGGGGCGGCCTTCACGAATGGTGGTGGTCACTCATTCAAGGGGGGCGGTCTTCCTCGACGGTGGTCACACATTCAAAGGGGGAGCTTGGATTTCTTTTCAAATAATTTGTACTATTATGTTCCTCCGGGTTTTAGATAAGTACAATCGTTCCCTGGACATTCTAGACGTCCTGACACATAGGTGGAGCTGTTCGGAGTTTCCTTTCTATTTGTAACCAAAATCCAATCCCCCAACAGGTGCCTCCCGACATAAAAATCGGCGCGATACCAGGATATACCTGTTCTACGCTATAACCACTTAACTTACCTCATCAAGTTTGTCTTTAGGGGTCCTGAATCTATATTGAGCGAGGTTTTTGATGATGCAACTGGTCAAATTTTCCACCTGCAGAAATCAAAATAAGCAGATATAAAATGCAAATGTATGCAATCTATGTAAAATGTACGACACTTTGATAGAACATATATTGGGCGTTTACCAATATGTATACATGTCCGCATACACGCATTAGTGCTATTGTCCGAGCCTTGCCCTGAAAGTGGGATCATATATGATTTTCAACTGACTTGTCACAACGAAACAATTACCTCAGTTGACTCAATGTTTTGCAACCACCTTCTTGATCTAGCAGTGGAGCGTCCGCCCGGAGAGCGGAAGGCCCGGGGTTCGATCCCCGGCCGCGTCACACCAAAATACGTTAAAAGATGGTACTTGTTGTTACCCTGTCTGGCGCTCGGCATAAAGGGGCTAAAGCAAGGACTGGTTAAACTGCGACATGGTATCTCAGTGTGCTAGCACTATAAATCGGTTTTGTCAGGACTAGTACAGCCACACACACACGTGCATGCACGTCGCTATATATGTTCAATAATCTTGGACGCGACGTTAAACCCCATTTCACCTCACGTCACCTCATTGTTTTGCTATCATATCTCTGTGACATCATGTAATGTCCATAGCAAAACGCTTCACAATTACGCAATTCCTTCTGTGTCAAGGTCAGCTGTATGCAGTCACAATCAGCTCGTGTGCAGTGACAAATGCAATCAGCCACAACAACCTAACATTCCGTTTGTAACCTGTAGTATTCATATAAAGGCAGGACTCTTGTCACAATCAGGTATTATACAGCCTCAATTTGCTAGGTCGCAGCCATAATCTGGTACAATAGTATGCAATTTCAATCAGCTAGTCTTCAGTCACAATTAACCGGTTTTCTAGCAAACGGATACAAGCTAGAACGCAATCTCTGGTTATAACAAACAACGTTTACAGGCAGGGGTTTTCATGCAGGTTCGAGATGTTGTGTACGTTTACATTGTTTCTATCTCGAACTTCGAAATAGACCGATTTTTCTCACCTCGGCAACTCTCTGCAAGACTCGGGCATACTCAGAGATGTCGGTTGGTACGAGCTTCGTACCTTGGTCTGGAAATTTTCTCTGCAAAAAAAAGTAAACATCATTATATTATGAAACTGTGAGCTGACCCGTCGGGTTTGATGTATTTGTAAAGTATACTGTCATTTAGGTCCGTGTCAGTTTAATATGTTGTATGACTGCTTCCTTGTCAATACCAGCCAGTTGGTACCCAACCCTTTGTATAAAATAGAGCCCAAGTCAAGGCCCATTCTCATTGTTGAGTGCTTAATCCCCATCTAACATTATCTTAATCCGTAAGGGGCGGTCGGATGGACTAGTGGTTGAAGCGAAGACCCGGGTTCGATTCCCGACACGGGTAAAATGTCTGATTTTATTCCTGGTGTCCCCCGCCGTGATATTGCTGAAAGCGGCGTAAAACCATACTCACTCACTCTTAATCCGTAACCGTTAAATGAGCAACTGTAATATTTTATACCTGGATGTTAACTTTGTGCAACTGTGAAACATTGATGTTGTTATCTTGTTTATATATTGTGCATAAAATGTTCCGGAACGGTGATGCGAATGAATGTCTTTCATTTTCACCGAGAGCTAATTCTCTCGAGGTGGTGTCAACATCATTGTTTATTTCGTCTAAACAGGATAACGTTACTTTCAGAACATACTGAGGACTACGCGACATCTTTCCGTAACCTACAAGAAATATGGTCCCGGAATGACAATAGTTGGTCATGAATGATTAATAAACAAAATGACGTCACAAACGTTCGAATTCATTACCACTCGCAGTTATCTGTAAAACATTCTGGAATGACGCGAGTGGTGACGGATGCATCCACTAGTCTATCGGTTTTGCAGCTAATGCAAGCCGACCGGTTTGATAACGGCTGATAAATAAATGTGACTAACCACACAACGCAGCAAAGTATCATGACCTGCCCGCCCACGACAACGTGAACGTCTTGTATACGATGTAGTCGGTCGCTAACTTGCTAACATAACGCCCCATCACGATGTTACAAAATTGACATGATACTATCCGCTCCCCCCCCCCCCCCCCCCCCCCCCACCCCCCCACCCCACCCCACCCCCCCCCCCCACACACACACCCTGAGTATAATATTAATTTGAGCTACGAATTAAACATACATAATGTCACCTGGAGGTAGTTTTTATACAGCTACTGTCTGTCACCTATATCATAGCTTGTCGATCGTCGTGTCACACCACCAAACACGCACCCCCTCCCCAACTCACCCCCCCCCCCCCCCCCACACACACACACACACATATATATACCACACACACATATTATCATTGCATTACTCACTCTGTTATGAGTGAGGACTCTTAAAACATCTTCCCAAACTCCAAACTTTCATTGGAGCCTACTATTATGTATATAGTACAAAAGGGGGGTGGAGTGGTAAAAGTGTTCACTCGCCAGGCCGTAGATAGCTTTCGATTCCGGACATTCAGAGTGTGTGCATCCTGATGCCCAATACGGCCGGAATATTGCAAACAGTGGCGAGAAACCCACTCTCTGGGGCCTCCTGCCTGTGTTTGCGAGATGTAGTTCCATTTGGTTTGTAATCAGGTTCAAATTTTGTTTTCACAATATAATTTGATGTGTTCCTAGTTTACCTCAAGATAGAAGCAGATGGCGTTGGACTCGTTCACAACAACGTCGCCATCTTTGAAGGTCGGTATCTGAAACAGATTCATCACCAATTTAATGTAGACAATAGAGATTTATTATTTATGAAACATGCTCATTTACAGCGCAGATGATGGTCTCCTGGATATATATATATATATATATATATATATATATATATATATATATATATATATATATATCAGGAGACCATCATCTGCGCTGTATATATATATATATATATATATATATATAACACAAATATTTAAAAATTTAACCTATGATTTACAATGTAACGATTTCGACAAAATAAAGTCTGGAAAAAAGAGATGTATGGCTGAGTCGGGAAAGTACATTTTGATGAGCTTCAGACGACATATGTATTCATATTAAATAAAAAATATATTTAGAAAGCAATTGTTAACATATTATTCATAATTTACTCATTTCGACAACTGCAAATCCATCTTGAATAATGGATATTTGTGGTTGAACTGAGAGAGCACAATTTGCTTCGCTTCATTCATATCAACATACCAAATGTTTTTGAAAAGTTAACATCTGATTCATAATTTAGTTATTTCGGCAAAAAGTCTCTTGATTAATGGAGTATGTGGTTAAACGGATGCCGCCATGCAACCCGCTAGCGGTGTCTGTAATCCTCGGGTTGAAGAAGGAAGAAAGGGTATTGCGTTTCAAATTAATATTTATAATGTCTAATCGATGTTCACTATCCATTTACATATTTCTGATGATTAAAAAAAATAACATTTCGATTTAAAGGAAACGAAATGTTTTGTAAATGACAGTACCCATGACAAAGCAATTTTTTTCATACGTCTAGTCGCATCTTAAGCAAGTACATAGAGACTCTTATGTGTCAAGGCAGACCTAAATAGCTCAATTAAAACACGTATGGAAGTACACAGCCTTTGAACTCCGATATTTAGTGTTATTATTATGCTATAGTTAACAATTATTGGACCCTAGGCGACTCCAAACGAAGTCCATGACGATGCACTTTTGAGGCCCAGGACAACAAACACCTACCTGTCCGCGTGGGTTGAGTTTCAAGATTTCCTCTGATTTGTGTCCCTTGTCGCTGAAGGAAATCTTCTTATTCGGGTAGCCCGCCAGTCCCTTTTCTTCCAGCGCTATCATAGCCTTCCAGCAAGGAATGCTCCCAGAAACCCAGTACAGAAACATGTTGGACGACATGTTGGAAACGCTCAGTCGTTCTACAGTTTCTCCTCACTGTGCAGTATGTACACGATGCACTCTGTCGGCAAGGGGAGTGTTCGGGGAGGTGTGTCAGTTAATAGGTCAAGGGCGACAAGAGATATGAAACGAGGCCAGTATATAAAAAAATATATTCATGAACGGTGGGGGCCAATTGGGAAATGTAAGGGAGGTAACTGTAGCATTAGAATCTTGTGTTGTGGGTAATAATACGTTTTGTTTTCTTATTCTTCTGGAGACACTGTAATTATGTTTTACTATTATTACTGATGTTTGATGTGCGACTGTAAATTGACGCACAGATTAACCTGCACCAACGATAGATATTTTTCTTTGGAGTAAATTCTCATTTTGAGTAAACCTTTAGGCAGACAGTTACAATTCGACACCAGTGTCCCCAGTACTCCTTTCCTGTAGTACTAGCAGACTAAAGGAGGATCGGGTGGTTAGAATGGCTGCTTACCCACCAATGCACATAGTACAATCCACTGATTTACTTGGTCAAGATGCGATTACAGTAAACTACTGTTATAACGAACTCGAAGGGACCAGTTAAGTTCGTAATAACCATAGTTCGTTATAAGCATATATACAGCATTTATACAACAAATGGTCGGGACTAAAAATAAGTTCGTTATATCAGTCAGTTCGTTATAAGCGTGTTCGTTACAAACGTAGTTTACAGTATGTTCAGACAGTCTTGATATAGTTGTAATATTGCCGACTGCAGTGTTAAACATTCATTCCCTTAAGGTGAGGAATCACTTTTTGTGTTTCAAGACGTTTAAAGTCGCATTTTAACGACGGGTCATAGATAACAACTCCCCAAATTATGTTCACGTTCCAAATGAGATATATACTTTGATTAATACCTTGTCACCGGACCCGTGAAGATCCGGGTAGAGAATAGGTCTTCAGCAATCCATGCTTGCTGTAAGAGGCGACTAATGGGATCGGATGGCCGGAACTTCACGGGGCCATAACGATGTAGTGAGAGAGTTATGACCATCGTGCTGAAATAGGTTATGACAAACGGCCGATTGCCAGATGTCCGTCACTACAGGGCGAGTTGGCGCTCTATGGGAGGAAAGTAACTGTCGGAGGTCGTCCATATGTACGCGGTATAACCAATGGCTATGGTTCTGGGAAAATAAGAAGACACATTTGATTATTTACGTCACTGTTTGATCAAACAGCACCATTGTCGCAGCCAGCCAATAAGAACAAGCGAGGACATGGAATGTTTCTTTTTATTAAACGACAATAAAAAAGGGCACACGACAGCTACAGCACCAACATAAAGTTTCGTGTGTTTGTTTGTTGCACATAACACATAGTTTTACAAAACTTAAACATAACCAGACTGTTGAAATAAATGTTAGTACCAAGATGAGATCGCCATAATAATTGTTCCGGAAAGAATGAGCGTTGCAGATACGGAAACCGGAGTATTGTTGCCGCACTCAGCAATATTCCAGTGAAAGTGTAGAGCGGGTGGAGTACACGTGAGTGGGATAAGTTAAAAATATAACGCCGCCTTGAACAGTATTTAAATCACATCACAGGGTGTTGCTTAAATGCGGTAGCATCATATGTTTACCATGAGCACCGTTACGATGCTGTCAGGCGCTCAGTGTGGCGGCCATGATGCTTTCCATGATGGTCTGTCCGTGACCTTGTCGTAGTAGGCACGGAATGGCCGGATATTTCGAGACGTCAAGGCCGAGCCTCACCGCGAATGCGACACATCCAGAAGCAACGTAGTCTCCGCTCTGAAGTAAGGGAAGACATTTATTAGATTATTTGTGTCTTTAATGGCCTGTATATAATCGAGTTTGGACTATTGATATTTAAGCAACAACCCACGCCGTCGGGCAACGATGTCATGCTTTCCAGTCGCCCGCTACGACCAGCGCAGATTACTGGGGATATATATCAATGGTCATCAGAACATACTTATCACAATTAAGAATTTTCTACAAGCTGTGCTTTGAAACTTGGATTCAAGGTGAGGTGAGGTGAAATGGGGTTTAACGTCGCGCCCAGGATTATTGCACTTATATAGCTCGTGGGTTTCACCGAAGTGGTAAACGTCTGAGACCTGCATCACTTCAGGCTTTCCTCCCACATTAAACTGACACGCCGTGATATAACTGGAAGCGGCGTTAAACCCAACTCACTCACTCACTACAGTGATGACATAAAACTTGTCACTGGTCAGGCATGTGACATGTTATCATACTGAACTTAGTATAAATATCAAGACATGATACCAATAAAACCCAAAATGTTACAACGAGGACATTTATATCAAGCAGTATGTCACTTTTAGCATGGACCGTTTGTTGAAGTGATGCAGTTTTTACCCTCGAACACGGGGATGATACTAAAGGGGCATTCGTTTGTCCATTTTAAATGAACAGTGTGTTCAGAATTGTGCTCAAAACGAATAGTTTGCGTTATCTGTGGAATGAATAGATTATTTGATGGTGTTCAGTAAATAATTAGTTGGTTGGATATAGCTTGGGCAAAATTTACCCCCTGCAAATGGATGCTCCCTAATAAACCAAGAAACACACTCAGGGCGAATACAGGATTCGCACCAGCGACCACAGGTCTCTGACACGCCTAAGGGAAGCAACTCTGCATGCAGACGAGTGGTCCACCGTGTGCAGAGAGACGTTTGCCCCAAAAATTGATGTGTTTTTAACTTACTTCAAGGTAGAAGCTGATGGCAACAGACTCGTTCACAACAACGTCGCCATCTTTGAGGGTAGGTACCCGAAGCAAATTTAATAGCCAATGTAAGACAATAGAGATTGGCATTATCAGGATATGCTCGTTTGCCTCCTATGCATTTTGCTGGTCTTCGAACGAACAAATAATAATATCCATATCAACATAAATCAAATATTCAAAAGGATAATGAATTCCTAATTAATTGTTTCGACATTTGCAAGTCTCCGTAATCATGGAGATGTGTGGTGCGAACGGTACCTCATGTTTGTTAACGGGTTCATGCAGACAATATTGTTTTGTTTTTAAAGCCTATCTTAACATCTGATAATTTAGTGATCTCCAAAACAGCAAGTTTCTCTTGAATAATGGATGTGTGTTGTTCAAATGATTAAAAATATATCTACAAAATAACAAAACAAAATCCAAATAGTGCAGGTATAACATTTTTGACTGGTGCAATCGTCTCGGTGGCTGAGACACCTAGGCAATGCTTCTGCCTCTTTTCTGCCTCCTTTGAGCTACCTGTACTGCCTCCTCAGCCTGCCTATAAATAGAGGGTTTGTACCTGCAGCGTTTCACTTAGTTTGCAGACGCTGAACAACTCGAGCAGTTACTGCTGAACAACTGCTGGAGCAGTTACACAGAGACATGATTTTCTGGGACAGGCGACCATTGAGCGTCCTGGCAGGTTTTTGATAGCTCATAGGTGGCACAAAGGTCGCAGCCCTGTGTAAAGGGGGCTTAAACAGAGTATTATTAACCCGCTGCTCGTTTGCAGTCGATATGCAGGTTTGCAGGTCGGTGTACCAGTTCAAATTTCAAGGAGAGAAGCGACAACAAATCGAGTGTCACGGTGACAAATATAGTATAATCTGTGGCACAGAGAGGGAATGATAATCTAAGGGAGGTAACTCAGGCTTACCAAGGAAAACCATCCGAGAGCTCTCAAACTGTGGAATATGTACACACTTAAAATGGAAATAGCCACACGCATTAGAAACAAACACACAATTCCCGTAAAGTCTATGTCGTAATGATAAAAACACGGCACGTTTTCAATGGAACCAAATACAGTAAATCACGCAGAATGGAACCAATCCTTATGGATAATATGACGTTTACCTAAAAACAATATTTGCTTTCATTTTTCATTTTATGAAGGAAAAATGAAGACGGAGAAAAAATAAAATTATTACGTTTACATTTTATTTTGATCAGAAGAGAAATTGTTCATTTATTACCCAAGAGTTAGATTTAATAAAAATCGTATGCGCAGTTGTGCAAATATCACTTCACGCATGATGATATTTTGTTAATACTCTTGTTGTAAGCAAACTACAGCAGATGTTCCTGTAGAGCAAGTCGAGCATACATACGCTGATGTTACCTCTCTTTTTTAGGAACTATTTTATTCCGCGATACAGCTGGTTGTTGCATGGATGTCAGTGTAAACATGAAGTCACACATACTAAATAACAATGTGTATAAATTTAGGCATAGACCTATATCTTCGAGGTAAAAAATAGTGACAGGCCTATAAAAAGTGATAAGAATTGACTTTCACATTGTGTGAGTTCATTGGAGTATGGACCTTCATAGAGTGAGGGCCAAACTGTATGAAGTGAAAGTCAATTCTTAAATAAAGTTATTATTTTACGTGTCATACTGATTTCATGAAATTCGTGAATGAATTCATGTATTAAACTCGTTCTCGTTCGGTAAATACAAGAAATGTGACACTCGTTTCGTAAAATCAGCATAACAAACATGCTTGTATAATAATCTGTTTACCTTATCCGTGATAATCCACCTACAATATCCACCTAAAATGACAAAGTGTATTTTTCTTTGTGTAAATAAGATATATGTTTGTGAATACTTAAGTTGAGTTGAATATTAGAATGTGCGGAATGTAGGTTGCTGAACGATTTTCGTTGATTTGTTCTGAAATAAATATATCACTTCGTCCACGGAAGAGAATTTGGGGATGTCGACTTCTTTATAATGAGGAACACAACGTTACTCCTTCATCAGGTGAGTGAATGCTATGAGCCCGAGAGCATATATATGTACAGTGTTTGCTTCCATTGCCTATTGCTAATCACCTATCAACGCCAATTATCTGTTGGCTTCCCTTGTTAAGTTTCCACCTTTTGTTATCTTATTACTTTTGTTGTTCTTACGTGTACATATATATGCTCTCAGGCTCATAGCATTCATTCACCTGATGAAGGAGCAAGCGTATGCTCCGAAACGTTGTGTTCCTCATAATAAAGATGTTGACATTGATAATTTCTCTTCCTTATGTGTATCACTTCTAAATGCCTTTCAAAGGCTTTACTTCGTCCAAGTATCCATAAACACATTTGAATTATAGTTATGGCGTATATAGATATAAATCAAAGGAGATATTTCATTCTCCACGGAACTCTGACCAGTTAATTAATTCATCACGACGGGACTCTCGTCAACGTGTTTATGAAATAGACCATTTAGTACTCTAATTACCTTGACATTAATACAGTCAAAGAGTTCAGCTGATCTGAATATCGTTATTAAAGATTAAATGTAGTTATGTTGCTTCGAAACAAAGACCCCCGTAGTTAGTTTAATTAGGCATTGATAAATATAGCAATTTTAGTCATTTTCTAATTAACAAGGCACAGAGTTCTTAGTGTAAAAAGGCTTGGGAGAGCAGAAGGATTTTACACTCCGACCTTTATTCTCTGGAAGGTTTCTGTACCGTAAGAATTAAAATAAGAGATACGTGTATAGTGTTGACCGTTAAGAGCTGCATAAGATGGTCACACGATCATTTAGTGTGTGAGTGAATTTGGTTTTACGCCGCTTTGAACAGTATTTCAGTTATATCACGGCGTGTCAGCTTAATGTGCGAGGAAAGCCGGATGCGATGCAGGTCTCAGACGTTTACCAGTTTGGTGAAACCCTCGAGCACGGGTAAAGGTGCTGATAAACCTAGAAACATAATCGGGGCGAACAGGGATTGGAACCCACGATCCGGAGGTTGGGGGTTCGAATCCCTGGCCGCGTCATAACAAAAGACGTTAATCATGGTACTGGACATAGAGTGGAGACAACAAGGACTGGTCCGTTAGGAATCGGTATCATGTGTCGCAGTGGAATCACTGGTGGTGACCAATACAACGCAGATGATAACCCATCTGTTACTTTACATGAAGACGTAGCGAGAGTTGGGAGTTGTGGACCCTGGTAACAATTGCAATAAGTAATGGACCAAATACAACATTGTCATAAGTCCCACTTCGTGTTCAGTAATTTTTAGGAAAGCAATTTTTAAAAAAGGATCGAATTAATGCAACACCTACACTGGAACATTATTATCACACAATAATCATTTGTGGTGGGGTTTAGATGAAGTTATATCATTGTGTGAAATAGTGGTTGCTACTTGTTAGTGAAAACATGGAAACTGGCCACACCAAACTTGCCTAACGTTGTCTCATGATGTTTCGGGTAGTCCAGTGGTTAAAGCGTTCGCTCGTCACGCCGAAGACCCGGGTTCGATTCCCGACATGGGTGTCCCCCGCCGTGATATTGCTGGAATATAAAGCGCCGTAAAACCATATTCACTCACTCTTAATCCGTAACCGTTAAATGAGCAACTGTAATAGTTATATCTGGATGTGTTAACTTTGTGCAACTGTAAAAATATGATGTTGTTATCTTGTTTATATAGTGTGCATAAAATGTTCCGGAACGGTGATGCAAATGAATGTCTTTCATTTCCACCAAGAGCTAATTTCCTCGTGGTGGTGTCAACATCATTGTTTATTTCATCTAGTTCAGTGGCGTCTCAACAGGATAACGCTACTTTCAGAACATACTGAGGACTACGCAACTTCTAACTAACAACATCTTTACTCACTCACTCATGATGTTTGCAGTGGCGGAAGTGACGTATATCAGCAGTACTACTGTAACGGTTTTTGACATTTAAACACAAACTATGGTAATTGCTGTCTGCTCATGCAGAGTTTAAAAGGACGAGACTCCGACCAGATCAGTGCCAGCAGCAAGACGACATCATGAATCATCCTATAGTTGTATGCATATTTCTCGTGGTTGTGATGCTCTTGGCGTGCACGGGTAAGAACATTGTGTAGTTTCATAGAGTTCTCTTTAAAAGTTTCTTTCCAGACTTTATGCTATGCAAAAAACAGCTCTCAGGTATACTGCATAAAGACTGTAAAAACTCACATTACTTCCATACTTGACACATACGTTTTTGAATACAAGAAATTAAAACTTGGATTCCGGTCTGTCATCGGATCGATTTGATGGTACAAAATCTTTATTCCTTTTGATTCATTATGGATCCAATAATCCCCTAAATCTGGTCGTGAAAGATGGCTAGGTAATTAGTGCCGAATATCCCTTTACATGCACAATCATTTAATGTTAAATACCAACTTTAAGATTATCAAACTGTTTATCAAATTATTGTCACTATGTTAGCTGTTGATAATTCTATCCCTTAATAAGCATTAATACCATTTTTCAACAAGAATTCAAGTAAAAAAAAAATTCAAAATATCATAAACATGTAGTTAGATTCATTTCCAAACACAGTAAAACTAATAATTGTTTGTGCATATGATTGCAGTGCTTGTGTTATATCGTCAGCGTTCGATATAGGTTCTACTTATTCCGAACTCTAAAGACCTTGGCATATTATTGCAGGCACAGCTCTGATTCTTTGTATCAAGAGTTTAGTGTTTATTCATACTTGTATTATGTCGCGATGCTAACACTATTGGGGTGAGTGGGTGAGTAGATATTGTTTTATGTCGCAATCATTAATGTCCCATCTACCTCGCTGTGGCTAGTAAATAGTCGTGTCTGCAGCGGGCAGCCACTGATCGAAAACATGAGCAACGGTCTTTGTGGCACAATGACATAAAATAAGCCTGTTCAAATATTTAACCGCCCAGTGTTCATGAGCTGTCACTCACGACAAGCACCTGGTCTAGACTGCCACAATTTGGGACATGGGCCTTTAGGTTTTTGTCCTCAAGTACCGGTGTAGACAATAACCTCGAAATAATCATTCTCAAAAGATGAAGAACAATCCTGCCACCTATTCTGTACATTGGCGTTAATCATACAGATGCTATAAGCGGATCTCTAGGATTGAAATAGTCACTTCCATTTGTGCATTACATGGCGTTATGGAAAGTAAATGCTGGTGCAAAGAGAAATGCTATGTCCTGCAAACACATAAGGAAGAGATTGTATGGATGTCAACTTATCTATTATGAGGAACACAACGTTTCAGGGTATATGCTTCTTTCATTGACCTGATGAAGGAGTAAGCATATATTCCGAAGCGTTGTGTTCCTCATAATAAAGTAGATGACATTCATTCTCTTTCTTTTGTGCATCACTTCTAAATGCCTTTCAAAGACAAAGATACATACATATACAATGTATATTGCACCGATTTTAGGACCTTGCTTTATGCTGATGTTGAGGACACTAACTGATGACCACGTGTGTCAATCAGAAAAAAACCTTTGAGGGTGTATTTCGGAAGACGCTAAATTATAATTAAAAACCAAGAAACCTGCGAAATCAATTATTTAACTAAAATTAAACACATTTCTGGGTGATTAGAACCGATTTCGTAGATGAGTCTTTACTTTTGCTCGGTATTGTTACAGACGGTACTGACTATTGTCTAACAGACGGTATACACCGCAAGCATATCAGTCCATGTTATGTCTTTTCATGTTTCTCATCAACGACTGACCCTAATTTTTGTTTGTTTGTACATTTCACATGCTAAATTGATCAATTTTCCGTATAAATATGTAACTGTTATTTTCCATTCCGAAGTTGTAGCCTTGAGGTAGCCCATCCTACGGACCTGTAATGCTGTTCGTGTTTCTGCAAATAATCGTTTATGTCATTGTTTATGTAGTACAACTCTGAATTGAGGTTGGAGACGTTGTGAAATAGAAGAGCAAATTCAATCAGCCTCAATTTTGTGTGTGTAAATTGTGCAAATTATTATTATGGGCTTACACTGATTAGTTACACAGTGTCCGTGTAGACCCGGGTTAGAATCGATCTTCAGAAACCCATGCTTGTCATAAGAGGCGACTAACTTGATTGTGTGGTCAGGCTCTCTGACTTGGCATGTCATCGATCCCAATAATGTTGACTGATGCTAACTCTGTCAGTCACTAGATTATGTGGTCAGATTCGATTATTTACAGATCGCCGTCATAAAGCTGGAATATTGCCGAGTGCGGCGTTAAACAACATACAAACAAACAAAACAAATAGATTCACAGTACATAAGGAAGTACCGTTACACTATCTGCATAGAACTGTGTAAGTACCCTGCACGAAATTCCAATGCATTCTCAGTTAGTAACAACCCCCAACATCTGTAGTGTTAGATCTGGCAGTGCCATTGGAAACACCAAAGTAAATTAATGTAAAAACGTTTTAGTCTGCTTTCACCCTTCAAAACTGGAAACATGACAAAAGATTCCGCGGAACAGCTGTCAATCAGATGCAACTGACAAGGCTTCTCATGTCAGCATCACCAACAGCTGTTATTATCGTATCATGTTGCAGGCATTTGTATGGATATCTGTAATTGTTAATGGATAATTGAGCTCGCAATTGCAGAGACAATTTTCCGAGTGTGTCCTATTGTATGCCGTGGTGTATTGTAACCTGCGAATGTCAGCGTCATGTAATGAGTAACTGAAGCTAGAGCTGTTCTGTTTTAATAATATCTATGAAGGGTGTTTAGATACATAAGACAATGTTGGGACTTAGGTTTAACAACTGCTTAATTACAGTAAGGATTGTCACTCGATGAAGTAACTATCCACCAACAATATTTTAACTAACATAACGTACAATAGGCGCACAGATACTCCATTAATATTGTGAGAGTGTGATTACGCATTTATCAAAATTCCAGCCAAAATACGCTTGAGGTTTCCAAGAATTGACACATACAGTAAACTACGGTTATAACGAACTCAAAGGGACCACTAATTTTAGTTCGTTATAACCGTAGCTCGTAATAAGCATTTATACAGCATATATACAACAAATGGCCGGGGATAAAAATAAGTTCGTTATATCGGTCAGTTCGTTATAAGCGTGTTCGTTATAACCGTAGTTTACTGTACTGTGAAAATATAGGGAATGAAACCCGGGCCCTCGGCGTGATGATCGAACACAATATCCATGAAACTACCCCAAAGCCCACAAAATGTTTTTTTAAGTGAACCTGAAAACACAGACATAATAAAACAGGAGATTTCATACATAACTGTAACACATATAAGAAGTGCTGTGAATTTGTTTTTGTATTGTAGAAACAGGTTGTTTAGCTCTGGTCATTCTGAGAAATAAGAGTCTCTCTCCTTGTTCTAGTCACGGGGTCTCACATCAACAGTGTGGCGGAAGACGACAACACGCTCAGCGCAGCGAAGAAACAGTGAGTATTGGATATGGGATAAAACTGTATGTCATCTTTGTTCTGAAGGCCAGTGAAACGCGAAGGACGAAGTCCCCGGTATAACACTGTATATCGCCTGTGTGTAAAGCTTCTAAGATTCAAGAACACTTGGGTATTCCATTTCATAGTCTTGGTCCCTAGCAACACAAATGCATGTCGTAAATGGGTCGGGCTCTGTGACTGGGTTGTTCGAGTGTCATCGTACCCCGACGGTGTGGGACGTTGCTCATGATATCAATCACTGGTTTGTCTGGTCTAGACTCGATCATTTACGGGCCGTCGTCATACAGCTTGAATATTGCCACTTCTCTGCATTCATTATCATCAGCAACCCATGCTTGCCATAAGAGGCGACAATGCTTGTCGTAAAAGGCGACTTACGGGATTGGGTGGTCAGGCTCGCTGACTTGGTTGGTGCATGTCATCGTGTCCCAATGGCGTGGATCGATGCTCATGATGTCAATCACTGGATTGTCAGGTCCAGACTCAATTATGTACAGACCGCCGTCATATAACTGGAATATTGCTGAGTTCGGCGGTAAACAACAAACAGACAGCCAGCATAACCATAAGCCAGGGGAAAACGGACATGCAGCTGAACGATATTTCTCTGAGCACTAGAACAAACTATTTTTACAACCCCTTCCACTTGTGGGAATATTATAATAAACCATGGTGGAATAATTGCAAGAAACCATCACCCTTGCCATAAAACCTTCACATTCATGGTGTTAGCTAATATTTAAACTGGACATTGATAAAACAAAGCCGAACAAACCCAAACGTTGATAATCGGCATGAACAAAATGGTACACACAGCAGTACTTAATGCCATGCAAAATGGCCATGCAACTGTTCATGGCCCGTGTGATTTTCAGATTGTGAGAACAATTTCCATGGTGAATGTAGGATTTATGTAGATATAGTAGTAATTGACCTATCAGCTTGTTAGTTCATCCGAATTCCGTCATTATCCGCAAACACTAACAGGGGGTATTTGTCTGCAATTGACGCCACTGAAATCCGACCTTTGCAGCTTCAGGAGAGTGGTCGTGTTTACACCATTCATCGACGTTAGATTTGCGACAACAAACATGCATAAGAAAACACGTACAATTTGCTTATGGGTTCGAGCCTGAATCTGATGTATTAAATAGTCCTTTTGGAATTATCACTTTAGCTTGGTCACAATAGTAACTTCTGTCACTTAAGCATTGTATTGTACAAAACTGCCGGGCAAAAGAACGTTTCCACCCATGTCTGATGATGGCTAAAATAAAACAACAAGAAATGGTTATTCGATGGTGATGTCATTAGCAGAGTAAAGCAGGCATTGCCATGATCAGTTTGACTTGGTTCATCAGCCAAGTAGCTTTTCGATAACGTTTTCAGTTTTTTGGTTAAATCCAATTTTCATGTGATTACTTTCTTTTGTCTAGCAGTGTATATTGGTTTTCCTACTTAAGTTAAAAATCACCATTAATTAAAGGTACGGGTGGCCCAGGCAGTGATGGTATTTAGTGTGCAGAGTAGCCTCCCTTAGACGTGACAGAAACGTATGATCGGGAGTTCGAATGCTACAAACGACCTGATTGTGTGTTCTAGGTGTGTTACGTAGCAACATGACCATGCAATATTACATGAAATCGATACAGGTCCGTATAAAATAGCTGGTAATGAATGATTAAGGTCGTTAAATGATGTATCGATGTCGTATAATTACAGGGTCAAGGAGAAAGTCGTGACCCGATCTGACGAGTGCCAGGATCTTGGGGACGAATGTGGTTGGTTTAGCGGCTGTTGTGAGAGAATGACGTGTCAGTACGAGACGTGGACTTCCGGTCATTGTTGGTTTGACTGGTAGAGATGCGCGTGGGACACGACACAACTATCGATGTATCCCAACAGGAGTATGGTGATCAACAAGTGACAATTAGTCTATTCATTTAACTATTTTTATTGATAAAGATGAATACAACATATTTTCTTGTTTGTTGTTGTTGTTTTCTGGAAAAAGCGAACCTTTGCTTTTGTAAAAGGTGGGCGGTGGGGTAGCCTAGTGGTTAAAGCGTTCGCTCGTCATACCCGAAGACTCGGGTTCTATTCCCCAAATGGGTACAATGTGTGAAACCCATTTCTGGTGCCCCCCGCCATGATATTGCTGGAATATTGCTAAAAGCGGCGTAAAACCATACTCAAACTCAGTCTCTGTTACAGATAGTACACTTTATAGACTGATACTACCAATACCCTCGACCATTCACCACATATGAAGGGTAGTTCACTCACTCACTTATGTAAAAGGGACGAACACTTGTGAAAGAAAGCACTTGTTGGGCTCGCATTAGTGCCCTAACAAAATATCGTAATACTATAGCAGCTATTACAATGCGAATGAGGGCTGTCGTTGTGACGCCGGGATAGAATTGGTCCCCAGTAACCTCACTGGTCGTCAGATACAACTAAACGGGTCGGGTCGTCAGGCTTGGTTGATTACGTGTCACCCTACCCCGACCGCGTGGAACTTTGCTCATGATATCAGCCCCTGGTTTGTCTGGTCTGGACTAGAATATGTACAGTTCGTCGTCATATAAAGGGAATGAGTGAGAACAGAGTTAAAGAAAAACAAGCAATGCTAGTTAAAGCCATCGACGTAGTACATTTCATAAGTAACGTGTTATATAAGGTGTGATTCGTTTCCTATCTGGACCGAAAATATATGTTTGGCCGCATCCGTAATATATCCTGTAATGGTCTTTGTATGAATGAACACTCAAGAGGGAATTGATATTTTAGTGTAACAAATATTTACAAATCTCAACCTCTTAATCCAGGAATTCAATTGAGATGCATAAAGTATATTTCTGTCGTGGGTTATAGAAAAAGTGAAGTGTACTTGATAGGTGGTGAATTGTCGAGGGTATTGGTAGTATCAGTCTATAAAGTGTACTACCTGTCATAGATGGTGAATAGTCGAGGGTATTGGTAGTATCGGTCTATAAAGTGTGCTACCTGTCATAGGTGGTGAATAGTCGAGGGTATTGGTAGTATCAGTCTATAAAGTGGGCTACCTGTCATAGATGGTGAATAGTCGAGGGTATTGGTAGTATCAGTCTATAAAGTGGGCTACCTGGCATAGGTGGTGAATAGTCGAGGGTATTGGTAGTATCAGTCTATAAAGTGGGCTACCTGTCATAGGTGGTGAATAGTCGAGGGTATTGGTAGTATCAGTCTATAAAGTGGGCTACCTGGCATAGGTGGTGAATAGTCGAGGGTATTGGTAGTATCAGTCTATAAAGTGGGCTACCTGTCATAGGTGGTGAATAGTCGAGGGTATTGGTAGTATCAGTCTATAAAGTGGGCTACCTGTCATAGATGGTGAATTGTCGAGGGTATTGGTAGTATCAGTCTATAAAGTGTACTACCTGTCATAGGTGGTGAATAGTCGAGGGTATTGGTAGTATCAGTCTATAAAGTGGGCTACCTGTCATAGGTGGTGAATAGTCGATGGTATTCGTAGTATCAGTCTATAAAGTGGGCTACCTGGCATAGATGGTGAATAGTCGAGGGTATTGGTAGTATCAGTCTATAAAGTGGGCTACCTGTCATAGGTGGTGAATAGTCGAGGGTATTGGTAGTATCAGTCTATAAAGTGTGCTACCCGTCATAGATGGTGAATAGTCGAGGGTATATGTAGTATCAGTCTATAAAGTGTGCTACCTGTCATAGATGGTGAATAGTCGAGGGTATATGTAGTATCAGTCTATAAAGTGTGCTACCTGTCATAGATGGTGAATAGTCGAGGGTATTGGTAGTATCAGTCTATAAAGTGTGCTACCTGTCATAGGTGGTGAATAGTCGAGGGTATATGTAGTATCAGTCTATAAAGTGTGCTACCTGTCATAGATGGTGAATTGTCGAGGGTATTGGTAGTATCAGTCTATAAAGTGTGCTACCTGTCATAGATGGTGAATTGTCGAGGGTATATGTAGTATCAGTCTATAAAGTGTGCTACATGTCATAGGTGGTGACTGGTCGAGGGTATTGGTGATATCAGTCGAGGGGTGGACACTGATGATTTCCTTAAAACCAGGTGTTACATGTTTTATACACTCACTGGTCGTGTCTAACAATGAAGAGTTCTAGGCAATAGTGAGTGAGTATGGTTTTATTCCGCTTTCAGCAATATTCCAGCAATAGCAGGGAGCCGGACACCAGAAATGTGCCTCGTACATTCTACCTATGTGGAGATCACAGTAATTGAGACCAAAACACTTCATGATAACAACACTTGTTTTACTTATTCTCTTGTACCAAACACTACATTATATATGTGTCCTTTGGAATGCAAAAAAACCCAAATCTACGCCATCGTAATGCCTGACATTTCACACCAATGCTTACAATGTATTTGTCATTCGTCAACACAACAAACATTCTCCTGAACCTCGATTGGTGTACATGTATTCGGTAGTTAATTCATTACATTTATTTCTCAGCCACCACATGTTATCATTATGTCATGTGAGTAGCATGTTAAAATACAGAATATTAGATACTCGAAAGGAAGACATAGAAAAATAAGTGTCACTCTAATTCGACAGATATGACTGCCAATTCTAGCTGTACTTCCGGTGACCTTCGCGACACCCAGAGCGAGGCTGCAGCACGATGGCTTCAGTAGAATGCATGCGGTAGTTATCTTGGCAGGGAGTATATAATATTCCTGCAATTTAATATCCACTAATTGTGAGAACTACGTGTATATAAGTCAGGTCACATGAGAGTTCAGTTATCTCAAACATCTCAACTGACCGACCAGTGAAAGGACGCAGACAAAGAAGATGGCCAAATTCGCTGCTATTGTTGCTGTCGTTGGCTTGATGATTGTATTGGCAGATGCGAAAGGTACGTGGTAGAACATTTTCTTATGGTGTACACTTCATATAAGCTCCGTGGGGATTCCAGGTTAGAATTGGTCCTCAGGAACTTATGCTGGCGACTTAATGTATCGGGTGGTGAGCAAGTTATTGAAGCACATATCACATACGAATTCATGGTTTCCTAACAAATACAGCACCAATCCTTGTCAGACAACACAAGCGAGTATATGGCAACAATCTGAATATCAATTTCCATTATTTTTGCAATTTTCATTAGTAAATGTCAGAATGCATATTGGTTAAGACAGGCCATTGTGTATGATACATCAATCCAGGTCGCTGTAAAAGATGCAACAAACATTAAAATATTAACAAATTCTATTTGTTTGTTTTCTTGTATGAGAAGCGTCGAAATACTTGAATTTTATAACTCAAATATTTTCATTACAAACCGAAACTAGAAATGACCATTATTGTTTACAAATGTATGTTAAATCTGGAACACGAAGTTTTAAAAATTAACATGGAGAAGTTGCTCACTGTCCTCAGCCTATAGAAACCATGAAGATTCCGCACTGTTGAACATCAATCGAATAAGATGTCAGATTAATTTATTCTTTATTATAATAACAGGACGATTTAATTTACTTCCAAACAGTTGAAAATAAAATCATCCCTACTTCAAGGGTTTGTATACACTACGCTCCTCCATCAACCGTGATCACACACGGCCAATTTATTGCGAAGCTGTAACGTGTCTGTTAGTGAAATGAGATCTATTCCATGCAGGGACTTTAAGCGAAGCCTACCCTTGTCTGATATTGAATTGGCTGTAGGTTTTCATGGATAATGTAAGACCGCAGGATGATGCGAAGTATTGACGATGTTCAAATAAAATGTATAATGACCCAGATCTGTTACCGTCACAATGTGAACTTTTTTTCAACCATATTTTGTTTTCACTTGAAGAATCCGAGTCCGCCGACCATCGAGCAGCAGCAGCAGCCGAGGTATCCCGACAGGCGAGATCAGTGTGAGTAGGGTGGTCAGTGGGTTATAACTGGGTAGTGTCACACCGCTTTCAGTGTTTCAGTTTGGGAAACCCACGAACACGAATATAGTGCTGACAAAACATACAAACGAAATCAAGGTGCATCGAGAATTGAATCCACGTTCATTGGTTTCTGGCACGTCTAAGGGACGTAACTCTGCACCGCCACAGACGACTGTTTGTTTGTTGTTTAACGCCGCACTCAGCAATATTCCAGCTATATGACGGCGGTCTGTAAATAATCGAGTCTGGACCAGACAATCCAGTGATTGACATCATGAGCATCGAACCTAACAAATGGGATAAGATGACATGCATCAACCAAGTCAGCGAGTCTGACCACCCGATCCCACTAGTCGCCTCCTACGACAAGCAAAGTCGCCTTTTATGGCAAGCATGGGTCCTATTGCGACCTATTCTACCCCGGATCTTCACCGGTACATAGAGACTGGGCCACCCCTGCCTCAAGTAGTATTGTTTAACATCGAACAAGGGCAATAGGTGGTATTCCCTTAAGGTGGAGTAAAATTCCCTCTCTGCAAAAACCTTGCGGTGCACGTGCATGTATATAGAAGTCGCCAATTCTTTAACTGTCTGGGGTGAGTGAGTGAGTTTAACGCCGCTTTTAACAGTATTACAGTTATATCGCGGCGTGTCAGCCTTATGGGGAGGAAAGCCCGAATTGTTCTCAGACGTTTACCACTTCGCTGAAACCCACGAGCAATGGTGCTGACAAACCTAGCAACATAATCGGGGCGAACCGGGATTCGTACCCACAATCATAGGTTTCTGGCGTGCCCAAGGGACGTAACTCTGCACAGCGAATCGCGGCGCCTTAGACGACTAGGACCCCCGTGCCCCCTGTAACTGTCTGGATGTCTCCTTGTCGAAGCCGAGTACCAACCCTGGACGAAGGAACCGTGTAATTCACCAGCTTCTCTTTTATTCCCATAAAATGTAACTTAGACAATGTAACAATTGAACGGCAAGCATTTGATCCCTGATATTATTTAGATTTTAATGCATTCAGAATACACGTGTTGACCCATTCTGTTGAAACCGACCCCAAAGCCTTGTGATGGTGCTTGGCGCTCCATTGAAAATCTACAGCTGATTGGGATTCCCCTGGCATGTTGTTGAACTGTCACTGTTCGATTGACGCAGACCCCAGGCAATCAAAAACCCTGCACTTTAATACTGTTCATAGTGCTGGACGCACTGCACGTGCAGCTCCATGGCCCTTTTGTTAATGCACTGGGTGCGTTTTTCCGAATCGTACGTGTTTCCCGACTAATGGTTTGCATGTCCTTGTTGTGATCGTTTTGATCCGGAACAATTTGTCACTGACACTATAAAACATTCATTTTGCACTTCTTGGTCTGCTTAATTTGCTTTTATGGCAAAAAATATTGGTATTACATTTCTTTTTTTTAAAGAGAATGTAAAGAGAATGAAGTATGTTTTAGAAGATTTGGAAAATATCTGTCTATTTGACGGTACACATGCTTTGCAAATCCTGCAGTCGACCGAAATCTGCACGTTGAAAATCCATGTTGTTTACGAACCGGATTTGATTGGACTATGCATTGACTCGTTAGTCCAGCCAACATGTAACTCCGGAATTCCACCCCAGGTCGGCAAGGGTGGAAACTGGACTTTTATTCAGTCAATGCCCTTGCTTCGGAAAGATTGTAAACTATGTAATAAAAATTAATAACATAAGATAAACTTATATTTCACTGTAGCTTTATTATGAGGTAGAATTCATCTTATTTTAATGCATGTAAATAAAACGTTTT
This sequence comes from Haliotis cracherodii, assembly GCF_022045235.1. Classification (NCBI taxonomy): domain Eukaryota; kingdom Metazoa; phylum Mollusca; class Gastropoda; order Lepetellida; family Haliotidae; genus Haliotis; species Haliotis cracherodii. Next base: position 14,513,921 of record NW_027266264.1, read on the forward strand.
CGAACTACGACACTGACGAAAGATGAACCATTTAACGAAGATATTCATAATTTAGACATTATCCATTTGCGTTTCAGGTCTGATGTCATTGCCCGTGCGATGAAGCGGTCAGGCAAGGATAGTGAGAAGTGTGCGGACTTCGGCGATGAGTGTGGGTACTGGTCTACCCAGTGTTGTGAAAGCAAGGGTCTGGAGTGCCAGTACGACAACGATGACTGGTTCAGTAAAGGAACATGCTGGATGAAATTCTAGACATCGAGTCATCCCGCACAAAACGACTTGCTGATCTGACGTGACGTCGTGATGTTGACGTTATGCGGCATCACGTGATTTTCTAAAGTAATTTCTGTGTCTGCGACCACGCCCCTGTTTACGTAAAAAAACCTGGTCACATGGTCAATCGAATTAGATGGTTGTAAGCGGACAGTCCAAAATACGGACGAAAGTGACCGCGTTCATGTTTACGTCACCAGAGTACGTTTTAAAGATGATCAGACTGAATTATTGGACACAATTCAAGTCACAATTAAGTTTCACTGTCTAAACAAATAAATTTGTGAACATATGTTCAAGTCTCATTGTCTTTTACTCGCGTCATCGTAATTTATTCTCAGTGTATTGTTTAATCGAGCCTGAAGCATATATATACACCAATGCTTGATAAAGTGAACATGAGCTCACGTAGGTAGGGGATGATGACGCACTGCTCTGGCCAGGAACATCACAAGTAATACCTGTAACTGATGATCAGTGGTACGTTTATATTTGTACATCAACAGAGGGACACTTGTACGTTTAAATGTGTTGGCCAAAAGAGGGTCACTGGTACGTTTATATGTGTTAGCCAATAGAGGGTCACTGGTACGTTTATATGTGTTGATCAACAGATGGTCACTGGTACGTTTCTGTTTGTTGATCATGGGAAAGAACTACAGATTCGCCCTGCTTGTGACAAATGCTGTCAGGACCATCTCCACCTTCCCCAAAGTTGTAGTCGTCCACTATCTGCCTCAGTGTGTCCCTGCCACATGAGCTGACACGCCACGTTACAGTTAAATACTGGCGGCCAAACCAAACTCATTCATTTGTCATATTCGTCCATGCTTTGGTGGACACGTCAAAAAGGTATCTCCTAATCCGTTATCGATTACATTTTTCATCGAAAGTTAACTTTGAATAACAAGTCAGACTAAAAACAAAAACCTGTAGCTGTTTCGTGCTAACCGCCATCTTCTTTTCCAAAACCGTAATGTGCATTTTTTGTTATGTAATCATTATTCAAAGTTCACTTTCAGTGAAAGAAAGTCAACATATTTGCAGATAAGTGATAATGAAGAAGTTGGTATATTGGCTGTACCACATTGACCGACCCTTGTAGCGAGTCGATCGGTTGCTCCCTGTAGTTACATAGAGAAGTGGTGACTATGAACGATAAGCGAATCGGGGGTTAACCGCAATTGAGTAATAGCAATGCACAGCTTTAATAAACGCGACATCACTAGGACAGGTGCATTGCACACCAGGAACAAAGGTTAACCTTTGTGGGCGCGAACAGGTGGATGACGTCATCAAATTCCGCTTCAACTCCTTTTTGATTGAACAATAAAGCATCATGCATGCGGGCCAGGCATGGCGTACACAGTTATGTCCCTTAACTTCCAGAATTTATTGGAAGTGGGTTGAACGTCCAAACCAACCCAAAATAAGGTTGCACTTGAAAAGTTCGTTTTTAGATATAAACTTGGTTCCTTAAGTTTTGATACCACCACCAGAAAAATCAACAACAAACGGACAAGAAAACAAACATAATTGTGAACATACTGACTCCTTTAAATATATCTTTTGAAAGAAAAACAGGCAAATTATAGTAAATGTTTGCGAGGATTTAACTGGAACGATGTTTCTTGTATTTTATCTCACTTTACCTGCGATATAGTTTCTGTTGATTCCCCATAAATAAATAAATAAATAAATAAATAAATAAATAAATAAATAAATACATAAATAAATAAATAAATAAATAAATAAATAAATAAATAAATAAATATTGTTGGGACAGTAAATTCTCCCAAAAGAAAAAAACCCAGTGTCTTAAGATTTCTATAAGTATTTGAACCTTCAACTGATCGTTAAAACCATTGATCTGCCACCACAACAATTTGCTCTTGGGTTTCACCAAAGAGTAAACGCGCTGGTCAATGTACATAATTTCGGGTCTTCCTTCCACACTGAAAATACGTTACATGACTATTGAAATTGCCCTCAAACCCAGTGTCACTCACTCACGTACAATACACAGCTGGGTGAGTGAGTGACTAGGTTTTACTCCAGCAAGAATTACGGGGACATAGAACCACGATTCATCTCTTTTTGCTAAATCACAGTTCAGTTTACAATGAGCTGCAGTGGAAACACACTGTTCAAACCAAATCATATGTCGCAAGATTTTATATCAAAACAATATTTAACTTAAATCAATCTGTCAGCTGGTAATCGGAGACACGTTATTTCAAATTGCCAATCTATTAAATATATCCTTCTTGCCTTGGCAACAATGAGACAAGTTCTGGACATGATATCCATAAAATCGATTCTTCAATCAGCTTCTTCCCATGATGCATTTCTCAAACCACAACACAGCTCGCCTTCTATTTTCAGCGTCCATAATGCTGTATTGAATTAAACAATTAATATTCAATTCACACGATTCAAGATGCCAACAAGAACCCCGCCATGAACCAATCTTAGCCTTCATTTATGGTCGTCTGCCATTTATATATGCCATCACAGCTTCCTGGTGCTCTCCGCATCCCCCTCCTCTATGACCTCCTCCCCCTTTACCCCCTGTTCCCTGACCCCCCTGCTTCCTGTCGGTGGGTAGTAGTCCGACAGCTGGATGTCGCCAAGGATGTGTTTCATGCCCTTTTTTATTTTCACTTTTTTCGACTCATCCTCTTTCCGAATGCCCAACTGTAGGTTTTGTGGTGGTTTATACCCTGGGTGTTTGTATGGAGGGAAATAAGAAAAATAAGGCCGCTTGTTCGAGTTCTCCAACGCCCAAGGGTCTCTCTTCATTTTCTTTATCCTTGCGTCAGCAAGTGCCAACATGTATGCCTGTTTGTGGACGTTTGGGTCGACTTTTGGTAAGGCAGGATTATGTTTATTCCTCTGTTTCGATTTCATAGTTATTTCCAATTTTTCCCTGTAACTTAGCGTCTTAACCTCTGTGTCGTGCTTAAGAATTCCGCCCTGGTCCTTTTTATTCTCCTTCACAAAAGAGTTCTGTTCGCTGAATCGGACTTTGTGGTCGCCATCCTTCCGCTTGCTGGAACACTCGCGCCTGTTGTGGGAAGTACTGGATAGATCTGTGGCTGTTTTATCTGGTGATGGTAAAGGCGTGTGGGTCCCATGTCGATCGAGACGACCATGGGCATGCTTCCGTCTAACAGGTTTGCCACACTGGGGGCACAGTCCCATTTTAGACACACACCATTTTTCATGTCCTCCAGTTTGGAAACACTCCTTACACCTTAGCAACGCTGTATCAACATCGGGACACTCGCACCAATTAGCTGAATTTATCCTTAAAAACAGAAACGAGTCCGGAGTCGTCAGAGTGGTCTCCCTTGATATGGAAAGTGGTCCTGGTGGGGAGAGGCTGAATGTTCCTCTGCGATGAAACTCAAACGAAAGATCTCTGGAATTAGAGTTTTCTCGTATATTTTCTTTGAATGGACTGGACTGACCTGCATATTTGGCCCAGTCGTCTTTCTTCCCGTGTTTGTATTTGACGGTTCCCCCAGTCATTTGGTCTTCCTCTCCCCAGAGTTCGATACCAGAAGGATGCGTGAATGCTTCTTTGGGTTTCTTTTTCCTCATTTCATCCCCATTTCTACTTTTCTTATCACTTCCTCGTCTATCGTAATGGTTACCATCTCCTAAGGTATACGAACCCTTTCGATTCAACACTCCGCTGCCATCTTGGGACAATGACCTTGACCTACCACTAAGTTCACCATTCCGACCAATCATCGATCTCTTCTCATTTGTCAAGGACGGAAGGCTCAGTCTCCCCTCCGCTGCCCTCTTCCTTTCTTTGGACACCGGAGGATTTGTAGTGAGGAACGTATTTTCGCTTACAAGAGGAAGAAACCTACCATCTTCTCCATGTATCTGTTTATCTTTTTCGAACATCGGAGGAAGCTGAAACCTGTTCCTGTTTCCTCTAGGCAACGCATCCCTGTTGAGGACGGCCGTATCAAAGAACCTCCCGTCTTCGGACGCGGGTGTGTTTGGAGGGGAGAAAGCCAACATTGTCGGGTGGGGGGCCGGAGGCACGTGCTCACAACGCTGGAGGTACCCCTTTCCAAACAGGTACCTGTAGGGGTTACCCATATAGCGGCCATCGGGACCCAGTCGACTGCATACATAGCAAAAGCTGTGAGGTATATGCTTGCGATGAACCTGAAAGAGAATTAATAAATGTAAACGTTCTTTCGGTTGCATTTAATCTCTTCCAATAGTAAAAATGCAGTATAATCTGTCCAGATATAATTTTTAATTTGACCAGGATATCCACGGATTTTCAATACCAACTGTTGTCAAAAATAAATTATTGTAACTAAAGCATGGAAACAGCAATCCTTCGGACTTTAAAGTGTCCAATTGACTCATTGAGGCCATGCCCTTGTTACTTATAGCCATGGATACAAGTCAGGTGAAAGGGGTTTAACGTCGTCGCGTTCAAATTTATTGCAAACATACTGCGTGTCTGCTTGCATAGGTACGGACTAATGCCCACTGAGCTAGCATGCTGCAGTTCAACACGGATACCCCACTGAGATACAGTTTACTCCGTCCCTTTTTCCTCCTTAATGCCAAGTGCCAGGCACGGTAACAAGTACATGTACATTCGTTTAACGTCTTTTGGTATGACGCGGCCAGGCATCGAACCATCGACATGACGCTCTATCCACTGGACCACGGAGGCGGTCTGTCTTGTACACAAGATTTGTTTGTTTGTTTGTTGTTTAACACCTCAGCTATATGGCGGCTGTCTGTAAATAATCGAGCCTGGACCAGACAATCCAGTGATTGACATCATGAGCATCGATCCACGCCATTGGGATACGTTGACATGCATTAACCAAGTCAGCGAGTCTTTTACGGCAAGCATGGGTTGCTGAATACCTATTCTACCCTGATTCTTCACGGGTGAGTGTATACGAGCGAGCTCGTAGGAACACTATGTAATATAGCACGTATATAGTTATTAGTAAATCTAAAAGAATGTATTCAATATTAGGTCTCCTAAAGCAGAATTTTGATACAATACATAATCGTTAATACTCTTAAAATAATTTACATAATAGTATTCAATGTTTTCCTTTTGTATTCTTAAATAGCTTAACCAGCATTTATGAGTCAGTCAGAGAGTTTCAGTTAAATCACAACTTGTCATTTTTTTGTCACGCATTTAGAGTTTTCCACCTTTGACGTGTACATCAGTTAGTGAGTGAGTATGGTTTGCCGCCGCTTTAGCAATATTCCAGCAATATCACGGCGGGGGACACCAGAAATAGGCTTCACACATTGTACCCATGTCGGGAATCGAACCCGGGACGTGTACATCACCAACCGTCTAAACACTCGTAGTTCGTACATACACATATTTAAAAACTGCTGTCCAGTATGCAATGTACATGTTTCTCACACAAAAGGTTCGTTTTCGTTAAATGATTTCATATTCAACGACATGTAACTTGTACACTGTAGGTTCAGGACGTGATTTACAGGGCATGTATCATGTTAGTGCTAATTCATGCCAATGTAATACCCAGTTTCAAGTAACATTTACCTGTGATAAATATCCTCGTGGAAATATGACATGGCAGAATGTATTTAATATTATACTGCAGGTTTTGTAGTACAATTGATTTCTTCCTATGTTGTAAATATAGACATGGGAAAACAGTGGTAACGATGGATGTTCGCTTTTGAGTACCATACAATGGAATACTGAGTGGGTGATTTAGTGAGTAGTGTTTTAATTAGTATCGTATTTATGTCATCGCGAGGCGTTGACGTTTACCACACTTGCATCACCCACGAACACGGGTATCCAGGATCATACCCGGGGTAAACCTGTGATTCAGACAAGCGAAACGTGGATGCTTGCATGCTAAGGGATGCAACTCTGCACACGGAATTAAGAATACCTTAATCATTGAGCCATCAGTGAGCACGGTAGCATTCTCACCATCCAATCAACACTTTTTCGCGTTTTAAGACAATCATATTATATCATGGCATATTGAACAACGTCCAAGTGTACGGGGACCTGTGTCACGGCCATGTGTATTGGGACCTGAAGTCATGTCCAAGTGTATGGGGACCTCTGGTTACGTCCATGTATCTGGGGACCTGGAGTCACGTCCAAGTGTATGTGGACCTTGAGTCACGTCCTTGTATTTGGGGACCTGGAGTCACGTCCAAGTGTATGGGGACCTGGAGTCACGTCCATGTATTTGGGGACATGTGTCATATCCAAGTGTATGGGAACATGTGTCACGTCCAAGTGTATGGGGACCTGGAGTCACGTCCAAGTGTATGGGGACCTGGAGTCAGGTTCAGGTGTATGGGGACTTGTGTCACGTCCAAGTACCTGGGGACCTGTGTGACGTCCAAGTGTATGGGGACCTGGAGTCACGTCCATGTATCAGGGGATCTGTGTCACGCCCAAGTATCTGGGAACATGTGTCACGTCCAAGTGTATGGGGACCTGGTGTCACGTCCAAGTGTATGGGGACCTGCGTCACAATTATTGCAAGCATCTCTGGCCACAACTTAATTTCAACTCACTGCAGCCCCTATTCCACCCCGTGGAGTGGCCCCACTCAGCAAAGCAGCCACCCTCCTCTGAGTCTTCTTTATATCCCCCAGGTCGAGGGGGACCGGCGGTGCCCGGGGGTAGCGGGTCGTGGTCGGCATAAGGAACAACTGCAATAAACACACATAATTATTCTTTGACCTACCTTCTGGGGGAACTGATAGTTGATCATGTGAATCAGATCATCCACATTCATGATCCCCGGGGGGTCAGGCAGGAGGGACATTGTTGGGTGAGGGGGTAGTCTGTGTCGGTGGTCTTTAATGTTCACCGATATCCTTTAATCGAAGTATAAATCCACGTGAATGAGTTTATTTGTTAGATTAATTGATAGCCCCTGCTGAACACGTCAAGGCCGAGTTGCCTTCGAGGTTGACACAAATCTGTCATCACGACAGGCTAAAGTCGGTTTGGTTGGAAATTTGATATTTGTATTAAGCCCAAAAGTTCCAGGCTTTTGTTTGGACCACAGAAATAGCAAACCAAAGTTATAAACCTCTTCATGATTCGTATTCCTTCATATTCCTTCCGGAATAATAAATATCCTAAAGCATCATCCAGCAACTGATCAAAGACATCAATGTGTTCACCACGTGAAGTCGAGCTAAAGTCGAATATAAGTCGCAGATTAGCATTCAAATCACAGGTCCACTGGAGTCAATATAACCAATACAAACTACACTAAACTCTTAGTCCCAGTTCTTCCGACATTAATTCTTCCGGCCTCCTTTGAATCACGGCAGTTATTGACTGCAGGTCATGAAGTCTGATTCATACGACGCTATCAAGAAAATGTCACAATTTCCTGTTATTGAACGTAACGTATCGCCGATCTCCAAATCTGTGTCTTGAGAGTCGCTGACAACACATCACAGCCTGAATGGTAAGGATTAATGAATGAATTGCAAAGGTGGATATGTACAACCTAAGGGATGCTGTCGAAACTTCAGCGAAAGGCTGACCGACGTACAACGCAATAGTCGACGTCAGTGGCGTCCATTTACAGCAGCACTGCTTCGACACGTGTTCTTTCAGGACGCGTGGACACGATGTCTGCAAGCCATCCTATGAGTCACGTACGGAGGCAGTGTGACCAACAGGGTACAGGTGCTGAAGAATAGCACCAGCTTATATTGCAAAAGGCAGCGTGATATTAATCATTAATCCCAAATTCCACATTGCAGCCATACACGCAATTTATCAACTTGCATGTCGTGAGAATAATCTAATCTTATCACCCATGCCAAGTGCCCAGGAAGCTAATATGCAAGCCCAAGCGAGGTTGTCGACGTGTTCAAATCGTTAAAGTTCATCCAGGGTTATAAACGATCCACGATTTACTATCTTGTCCAACGTTACCCCGTGACCACCAAGAACAAACGGTAAATCCACTTCAGCTTCCCACGGTAACCGGCAATTGATTAACTCCAAACATCAACAAGTCATGACCGCAAGGTTGTTTAGTTGAGTGTAAGCTCCGATTTCAGTACCGTTACTGCAAGTCTTCACGGCATGGTGCCTTGGAACAAACGCAAGCAGGTATTCAGAGACAGCGTTATTACACCGTAGCATTCTGCACTCGATCGCATGACGAACCCCCATAACAGAGGCATTAATCCAGCGTATTAATATAAAGTTGCAGTGAGCATTTCCTTAATGAGAGGCACAGGTATGTAGCAAGGGAAACAAAATCCACACAGTATATTAAGAAACCCGTTTTAACAGTATGATCCAATCTCCAGTTGTTTATTCAACAGCGGTGATATCAATGTTTGCATGGTAGCCCACGTTCATAGTAACAGTAATCCCCAGTGTCGAGGTCTTCTTAACAATGGGGTATGTAATTACCGACTTGGTCGACCATCCAGGTATGTCGAGACGAACACCGCGGACACCTGTATCATTGTCTGAGGTCGGTGATAGGGTATCAGTGACATTGGGGGTACGATAACGTATCAGAGCTCAGTGGAGTAGTGAATGATTTAATTGGCAACTCGTGTTGGGAATGTGAAACAGTTACTCAGCAAATTGCGATACTATATGCAGTTACATAGGGACCACTTGCACAAAGAGACCTTAACTTTAAGTTAATGATGATATGTAAGAGTTACTATGGCCTTGGCACTAAGATCGTTCTTTAAGAGGTCCAGCACATGACTGCCCGTGTGTGTAGTTGTTTTTAATTACACACATCTGTACTATTGTTTTACTGTACTTCATACTGGGTGTTTCGTATTGGTGTTATTTCTAATTTGTTGAATTGTTTTGTGCTAAGGGTCGTTATAATAGGGACACAGTATTTATAAGCGTGTTCATATTGACGCTGGTGATATTGCTGTCATATTTTAAGATGTGTAGGTGAATATGTTTATGGGAGTATTGTTGTTGACGTTACCATTGATGGTTGTGTTGGTGTTGACGTTAGCGTTAACGGTTGTATTGGTGTTGGCGTTAGCGATTATGGTTGTGTTGGGGTTGACGTTAGCGTTAATGGTTGTATTGGTATTGACGTTAGCGATAATGATTTTGTTGTCGTTGACGTTAGCGTTAAGTGTTGTATTGGTGTTGATGTTACCATTGGTGGTTGTGTTGGTGTTGACGTTACCGCTGGTGGTTGTGTTGGTGTTGACGTTACCATTGATGGTTGTATTGGTGTTGACGTTACCATTGATGGTTGTATTGGTGTTGACGTTACCATTGGTGGTTGTATTGGTGTTGACGTTACCATTGATGGTTGTATTGGTGTTGACGTTACCATTGGTGGTTGTATTGGTGTTGACGTTACCATTGGTGGTTGTATTGGTGTTGACGTTACCATTGATGGTTGTATTGGTGTTGACGTTCCCACTGGTGGTTGTATTGGTGTTGACGTTACCACTGGTGGTTGTATTGGTGTTGACGTTACCATTGGTGGTTGTATTGGTGTTGACGTTACCATTGGTGGTTGTATTGGTGTTGACGTTACCACTGGTGGTTGTATTGGTGTTGACATTACCACTGGTGGTTGTATTTGTGTTGACGTTACCACTGGTGGTTGTATTTGTGTTGACGTTACCACTGGTGGTTGTATTGGTGTTGACGTTACCACTGGTGGTTGTATTGGTGTTGACGTTACCACTGGTGGTTGTATTGGTGTTGACGTTACCATTGGTGGTTGTATTGGTGTTGACGTTCCCACTGGTGGTTGTATTGGTGTTGACGTTTCCATTGGTGGTTGTATTGGTGTTGACGTTACCATTGTTGTATTGGTGTTGACGTTACCATTGGTGGTTGTATTGGTGTTGACGTTACCACTGGTGGTTGTATTTGTGTTGACGTTACCACTGGTGGTTGTATTGGTGTTGACGTTACCACTGGTGGTTGTATTGGTGTTGACGTTACCATTGATGGTTGTATTGGTGTTGACGTTACCATTGGTGGTTGTATTGGTGTTGACGTTACCATTGTTGTGTTGGTGCTAGTGCTGGTGCTGGTGCTGGTGCTGGTGTTGGTGCTGGTGCTGGTGCTGGTGCTGGTGCTGGATGTGGCCTAAATGGTCCTTCCTTGTAGGTTGAATTTGGTATGGATTAAATGATGAATTCGTGTTTGGATTGGTTCTACGATTTTGTGTTGATGATTTTGTGTATAATTTGACATTTGGGAAGCATACACTTGTTGATGAATACCGATTACAATTTGTAGCTGTCTGTCGCCTTGACATGTATCACGATGCACGTAACCATGTCATTCGTGAACATGCAATTTATTACCTAGCATAACAGGAATGTTCATCCAAATGCCACGACACACGTCCTGCATTAAATGAATTAAGTCCTCAAGTCCCCAACTCTTTCATTAATGACTGTAGATCGACAAGGTTTATCCAACGGTGCTAAAACTCAAACATGTCCTCTTCAGAATGTCACCGACGCATGGAGACCCTCACGGACCCCATCTAACCGTGTGCTGTCAGTCTAGTCCCTGATATAATCTGTCTCCCTCCACACTAAGATAGTCACAGGATCCTTTAATCTGAATAATCTTATCACCACTGTCAACCCTTCAACTGTCAATATTTGGCCAAGTCCTCGTCCTTCATACAGTCCTATAAAACTCAGCCTGTGTATCACGTACACATGAACTCCATAAAGGGCGTCCCCGCGTGATACATAGTTTTGGGTTGGGGGTTGGAGGGGCGTGGAGGGGGGTCTGGATAGGTATTGATTTCGAGTAGTTACAATATATACAATGTAATCTTGTCGGTTCAGTTTGACCCCGTTTTAGAAATATGTAGATGCTATCTATTGAAAATATTGATTGAAATCGATATTTCAGCAATCTCATTCATTCCAGATTATTGACATGTATTACTTTTCAATACTGCAATAACGTCTTAATAGTTCTGATGCGTTATCTGCCTGTGAATATTGAATATGTATTTGAGAAAAATTCCATTGTGCATTTCAGCCCCTCTTATTTCAGAACATGAGTCACGGGTGGACCAGTCATCTGAGACATTGCAATTCGCAATGCGTATCATAGGCGCGTCTTGATCCAATGGTCGCGGGTTCGAGTCTCAGATTCGCCTTGACACTGTCTCTAGTTAGGTCAGCACCATACCGTGCTCTTGGATCTAAGACCTGTGTTACATTCGCTTTCCTCTAACATTAAGCTGTTACGATCCGACTAAACTTAAATATTGTTCATTCAAAGCTTCGTAAAACCCAAATGACCAAATCACTTTAGTAGACTTAATGTTATTTGAAGCAATTCTAGTATTTCTGTAAATAAGTTACGGGTGCCACAGGTGGGGCAGGATACACTCATATTTTCGCGAACACCTGGTATCATCATTATTTGATAGTGATTCATGAACACAGGCTAATGATACAGTCCGAATCGCACAGTGGACTCTACTTTTAACGGAGAGTTCTTATGATTATGGAAAAGGTTTCAATATGCAAATCCGTCAAGATGACGTCTTTTTAACCATCATTATTTGAATAAAACTAAGCATAGTTTATCATATATTGACTGGCGCCAAGCAATATAACCAACTACCGAAATACGAAGGTTACGTTATATATTACAAGTAAACACCAGGTGTCGTATGATCAGGATAGCTGCGACCGGGACGCGAACACTTAGCCCTACGGTCGCGGCTGATGGGACGTTTGTTTTGAACAGTACTGTACATGCCATAAGTCACAACACAGTAGTATGATTTCAACACGCCGGTGTTTAATAAAAACAACTAAAGTAACACCTCCAGCAAGTTGTACGTATTTTTGCACTACTGACCAAAACAATCGCACCCACAATCGCGACCGCCACGCGTAATTTTCACGCCACGGTCGCGATGTAGTGGACGTTTATTTTGAACAGTAGCGAATGTTATTTATCTTGGGTTTGGATTCTAATGGCTTATATCAACATAATATCGACTTTTTTTCATTCAAGGAGTTTTCAGTCTTTATTATACGGTATTGTTTCATGAATATGTTTCAAAGAAGTATATATTATACAGTCGAGCCCGTTATCTCGAACCTAGCGGGGCCGTGTTGTAACTTCAAGATATTCGGACATTCGAGATAACAAGGCATGAACATCAAGACAGATCAAGCAACAGTATTATAGATACATAGCAATACGATTGCATAAACAAGGTATTAAGAGCTCTGTACATTTATGCGATGACAAAATGAAATGAATTTCGTCGGCAATAATCAAAGTACCATGTACATGTACCTTATTTGACATAGCCGCAATCATTATTTAGCCTGTCCGCGTGAAAAACATCAAATTGCCACTATCGCCTCAAGCTTGTTAATTCACATCTTGGATATTGCGTTACTCGGCTTTGATTCCTTTAATCCAACCCGATAAACACTTTTTGATGTGCCGTCCTCTTTTTGCACATGTCTACTCGCGATGATGTTTTTGTCATAATAGATAACCATTGCAACTGAATTTAAAGATACATTGATGTGTGGGCAAAGGGCAACTTCGAGATAAAGTACAAAATTCTATAGTTCAGTCAAAGCTGGGACCGAGTTCAAGGTTCGAGATAGCGCTATGTATTTTTTATCTCGAATTCCAGATAAGCGGGTACATTTATGATTTATGTATCTATATAGTGGGGCGGGCGAGACCAGAGAGTTATATCGATAAATCGGTACTTTCGAGATAACGGGGTTCGAGATAACGAAGTCGAATCTACGTGATACTAACAATGTGTCTGGAACACTCCAGATTATTAAGTATATATGTATGTACGTAATGTAATATAATCACAAGAAGTAAATCGATCGTTATCTATCACGCCTTTGATAATCTGAGCACCTTTGTGATCTACAGACAGAATCTCCAATCTTCTGTCAGATCTAGAGAAGCGTTGTTGAAGCATGAGCAACTAGCATGCCATATTCCGTGCTCTGAAGTATTTTCTCATCCACCGCGCACGTCAGACAGCCAACTATGGGGAACACTACACCAAGGGGGAAAAGTTGATTGCATATGAATTGCACAAATAAAACGTACGTCAGCCCCTTGTATGTGAGAGAAAACGTTTTCAGAAATATATAGAGTTTGTTTACTTGCGGGATATAGTAAACGCATCTGAACAATAAAATGTAATCTTTCCATTACAGAATACAAATGAGTGAGTGAGTGTGGTTTTATGCCGCTTTTAGCAATATTCCAGCAATATCACGGCGGGGGACACTAGAAATGGGCTTCACACATTCTACCCATATCGGGAATCGACCCCCCCCCCCTCCTCCCCCATTACAGAATATGGTATACTATATACATTTGCATAATACTTTCTGATGTTTAACGCCGATTCGAAATGAATTTCAGTTATATATCCATCTGGTCGACCACTACGACCAGCATGGAATTGCTGACGACCAATTCTAACCCGGAATCCCTTCGGGGTTGATAGACCTAGGGTAAATTATAAGTTTCTGGTACGCCAAAGGGACGCAACTCTACATTGCGAATTGTTGCAGCGCGTTAGACTACTGATCTATACGTGCCTACAATTTTCGTAATAATTTAGCTGGTGTGCAGTTGAAAGTATTCTCAAACTTCACGAAGATCATCTTCCTGAGGCAAGAGAGTTAACTGACTATAAAAGTCCAGTTTCAACCCTTGCCGAACTAGGCTGGTATTATGGAGTTACATTTTGGCTGGACTAACGAGTCTATGCATAGTCCAATCAAAATCGCGCCCCGAAATCGAAATCCGGTTCGTAAACTGTCGTGCAGGATTTGCAAAATATGAGCATCGCCAACTCGTTGTCAGCAGATATTTTCCAAATCTTTTCATGTTTTTAATCAAGGTACTCACGTGATTTGATGCATTTCGCGATGTAAGACCCGTTTTTATCACATTATAGATCTTGATTACCGATCAGATCGTCCTGACCGGGTGCCACCATTTTGTGCGAAGCAAACGCAAGTGATACAAGAGGTGGAATCTGATTGGTCCATAGGAGAGGCTTAGAAGGGATATAACTGGTAATAGTCACTGGTTGCGCTACGATCGTGCCCATTAATTCCAGCCTAGTTCGGCAAGGGTGGAAACTTTACTTTTACAGTTAGTTAACTCTCTTGCCTCGGGAAGAGGCACGAAGATATGTCACACATTATTTTGTATTTTGCGAAAAAGGCACGGATGCTTGTGATAACCGTCATTGAAGATTGTGTCAGTGATGGTGTTAAGAATGACAATGATAATGATACACTAATTTCTGTTCACTTCGCTCGTGTCATGCTGATCTTCAAATACAGAGAGAATTTGATGAGGCCGATTTACGGGACCTTTTACGAACGTTATTGAAACTGTGTCGATAAATTGTCAACAATAACAATGATAAGACATCGTCGTCTACTGTGATGTCATTACATACGAGGGGATATCAAAAGGATTTGAGCCTCACACAGAAAAAGTAAAAGAATTGGATTGTTACTACTTTATTTTTCAACATAGTCCCCTCCCAACTCCACACACTTGTTCCACCTAGTTTGCCAGTCACTGATGCCCGATCGGTAGAAGTCAACACTCCGGTTCCCTAACCAACCCTCCACAGCAGCAGTTAGCTCATCGTCATCTTCAAATCTCCGGCCCCGGAGGTGTTTTTTCAGCCTTGGAAAGAGGTGGAAGTCACTGGGGGCTAGGTCTGGAGAATAGGGTGGGTGAGGGAGGAGTTCGTAGCCACATTCTTGCACAGCTGCCATCGCAACACGGCTCGTGTAGACTTGTGCGTTGTCCTGGTAAAGCAGAATCCCTCGACGGATTTTTTCACGGCGTTTCACTTTGATGGATTGGCGCACCTGCTTCAATAACTTGGCGTAATACTCCCCATTCATTGTGGTGCCATGGGGCAGGTAGTCGATGTGAATCACTCCTTTGCTGTCCCAGAAGATGGTCATCATAACCTTCTTGGTGGATCCGGTGGCTTTGAACTTCTTTGTCATTTGAGAAGTGGCGTGTTTCCATTCCATCGACCCCTGTTTGCTCTCCGGATCATAATGTTAAACCCAGGTTTCATCACTGGTTACAATCCTAAAATGAAAATCATCTGGGTTGTCGTTGTACCGAGTTGGCAAGGCTCCACTGATGGTGACCCTTGACAGCTTCATGTCATCTGTAAGCATTCTCGGGGCCCATCTGGCACACACTTTGGACATGTGGAGTTTGCCATGAATCATATTATGTATGGATCCATATGATAGGCCTGTTGTTTCTTCGCGCTCATGGAGAGTAATACGGCGGTTTTCCATCACTAGTTTGTGTACAGTGTCAATGTTTTCAGGACTGGTACTGGTTGATGGCCGTCCGGACCGGGCATCATCTTCTAAGCTCTCTCTGCCACGCTGAAATTCCTTCACCCACCGTTTGATAGTTGCAGGCGATGGGGAAAACTCTCCATAAACTGCAGTCAATCGCTCTTCCACCTGTTTGGCAGATTGACCCTCTAGGACAAGGAACTTTATCACCGCTCTGTACTCTGATTTGTCCATTTTGCCAATTCACTAGGGGTAGGTCTCTTCCACGAAGTGTTGTGACAAAATAATTGCAGCCAGCAATATGTGTAGCGCATTGTACCATTCGACCAGAAATACTGTGTGAGGCTCAAAACTCTTTTTTTTTATATCCCCTCGTATTACGTCAACAATGCATGTGTGCTTCGTATGAATTTATTGTGACTTGTTTGAATGATAAGGAACGCATATGTGTAATGAAATGTAGTTAGGAAGCAACCACGCATACCTACGTCCGTGGGCATTATTGGCCGTCCTCAAAAGTACATTTCCAACTTTGCGGCATCAGTGACCAACTTGATGTCCGATGTAATTCCCTATTTGGACTTGTACAATATGTTCCCGTGTTTGTTCAGAAGAATACTTGACTTGTCTTTGCATGGGTTTGTGACGGGTGCCATCGGTTGGGCACGATACGTTCTCCTTTGTGCGAACATCTGTCAGGTTTATGGTATAATCGTAATCGTAAAACGGAGATTTCGTATGATTGTCGATATAGGAGGAATAACAACCATATAAACCTAAACGGTTGATGTATCCTGACTTTCAAATTACAAACCAACAGACGCATCTGCGTTGAAACACCAATGGTGTCAATGCAATGAAAGATACTCCGATAGCGGTATGGATTCGACAACTCCCGGTGTTCTGCTAAAAAACATACAGATAAATACTGACACAATAAATCATGATCCCGCTTCAATTACGATGAGTTCTTCGAGGAAGTTCCAGTATTGCTGTCCAAAGATATACAATGTAGCTCAATACTTTCTTAAGAAATATTTCATTTAAGAATTGACGTCAGTATTATTTGCGTTAAGGGCCTGTCACACCCAGGCGATTTGTTCGCCGGAGCTATGCCGGAGCACAAATTTGGCGATTTTGGGGGATCGGTACTACTACGGCAGCGCAATGGTATCATATCGCTAAGAACGGTAGTACATCGTCAGGACATCGTCAGAACATCGGGGAAAAATTGGCAACGGCAGGCGACGGTTGAATTTTTTTTAACATGCTCAAACATTTCGGCCGTTGCGCTGCCGGAGCGGGCAACGGGACTACAACGGCAGTATTCCGGTGTGGCTTCGTTAATGTCGGTAGAGCACCGGTAGCGCCCCGTAATGGATCGGCGGCTCTCCGGTGGCCTCAATGTGTACCGTAGTACTACCGAATACCACCGAATACCACCGAATACCACCGAATACCGGAGCTCAACCGTCACATCGGCAGCGCAACGGTATCACTCCGCTCCAGCTCCAGTCAACGGTGGTACATCGGTATAACATCGGCGGCGCGTCGGTAACACTAAGGTGACGAAAGAGGTATTCGGTAGCACATCGGCTGTAACATCGGTAGTCCAACGGTATCACAACGGGAAAGACGGTACTATTTCGTTATTGCCACGGTCAATTTTGATTTTTCAAGTGCCGGACGGGTCTCAACCCAAAAAGGTACGAGAATCTGTACTTTACTAAGAAAGTGTTATCCCAAATATAACATTTGTTACATTTGACCACTTTCTAAATGGCATTGTGTATTCATAGCTTTCGGCCATGGGAGCCGTGCCAATCTACATTTGTCAGAGGGGTACTCAAAGTACGTGATCTAGACTACCAGTTGTCGGAGTTTCATTTCGTGGAAGCCTCAGTGGCTGAGTGGGTTAGATCGCTGACTTTACTGGCGATTAGGTGCCTCACTCTGGCAAGTGTGGGTTCGAATCTCGGACGGGACTCAACCCAAAAAAGTACGAGAATCTGTACTTTACTCAGAAAGTGTTATTCGAAATATAACATTTGTTACATTGAGTAAGATAGTAGCATTAGGTTAAATGTAAATCCTTGAACGACCGGAGTATATTTTTTGCGGGAGATCGCGAGACTTGGGGTTTATTCAAGACTGGCGTCTATTTGTCTCAGAAGAGGATTTTTACTTGAGATTTACATGAAAGCCTTGGTTTTTTCTCTCACGTTCTGTACAGCACCCTCATCCACGCGACATGGATCCCTACAGACAGTAATTGGTAGGATTCACGGTATTTTCACTCTTCAAAATGTCAGTGAAGCGTAGACTAAAATACGACCCGGCATTGATTCAAGACAGGCGTTTATTTGAGGATTTACGATATAGAAGAAGAAGAAGAAGAGTTTATAATAGTTTCACGTGCACATAAATCAATAGTCATTTCACAGTTTCAAAACTAAAATATGAGCACCTAGCCAATATTACGCGACACTTTTCAAACATGTACAACGTAATTAAAATATAGTTGATTATGCTGACAATAACACATGTTTGAATAAAATTTAACAAGATATAATAATTACATTTCGTAAAAAGTGTCTTCAGTGAGTTTCCGGGTTAGAAAAGGTCCCAATTAAGCAATCTGTGCTGGTCGTAGCTAAATGGATCGGGTCGTTAAGTTCGATGACTTGGTTAAATGCCTGTCATCACACCCTGATAATCACTGGTTTGTGTGGTTCAGACTCACAATGTACGATTATGTACAGGCCTGGGTATAGCTGGGATATTGCGGCGTCAAACATCAAACATAGAAGTCAAACAAAGTCTACTATGAAAATGAACGGCACCTACCTGACACGGACGTCAAGCCGTTCTGTCTCACTTCTCACATCCCTGCCACAGAGCAACGACTACAGCGTTCTCTTCATCATCTACAACTGCTGAAGTGAACATCCCCTCCGTTACACTGTCACTGCTCCGTCAGTCTTAATCACTATCCAGTAATCTGAATACAAACCAGTCGCCATATCGACATTCCAATCAGTGACGTCATTATCCACTGAAATCTGACAACAATCTAACAATGTCCTATTGTTAAATGTTTTACTTTCAAGAAACACATAAATAGTGTCCTACAAATAACTATAAATTAAAACAATGACATACAGATTCACTTGGAATCCTATATCACACAGCTGACTTTCTTGCAACCCCCCAAATTATAATACGGCTGACGAACTCTCATCCGTTGCCTGGAACGTCATACAACGCTCTCGTGCGACCCTCGCGAACACTCAGGTACGGTATAAATCTCCTTGTGCTGGGCGACCGTTGAGAGAAGCAGTAGCACATTGCTGTAAACCCGTCTCAATGCCGGGAGGAGTGTAATTGATTTATCGACAGGTTGATATTAACTACATTATGGCCTGATCAGTGATTGAGAATATGTCAACAATCAAATTAAGATCTAACGCTACCTTGCGAAAGAAAGCAGGATTAATGAGAAAACATAATACTGTTTTAGATTTCTGTTTAAGTAAGGTATTTGTGTTGGGTAGGCATTAATAACGAGCCGTGCTTTATGCGGGTTATTAGAATGAAAATCGATCTTTCTACTCTGTGCCTTAAAGGATATGAAACTGTATCTAATCCTTACTAATACGTCTAACAGTCTGGGAGTTTGGATTAAGAACTGTTGTTATATTAACGTGAATGGAAGTTAGGGGACACGGGTGGTCAAGTGGTCAAAGGCATGCTGGTCAGAATTGAGACCCTTTGCCCTCAACATCCTTAAAGAGGCTGTACATAATGTTGATATAACACATTAGAAATATACGATGAGTGGGAGTTATATAACGTATTGAGGCCCTCATGGTTTATTCTCCCTGCAGTGTTGTATTGTACTATAAATACCTCCCACTTGTCGTTTTTTAAAAAATAATGAACAAAACTACAAAGACGAATAACGCGTTTAATAGATTCGTGTAAACTATTTCAGTGATTACTATATCTGTATAACACTGATGAACCAATAACATGCAGGCTACTGGCAACACGGTTTAAGGCGGAATGTCATTATTTTGGGTTTTAAGTTATATAAATCGTTGTACTTTGGTACGAGAGAAATTCCATATTGACATGAACTGTTTAGGCGCAACCGTACGAAAGTCAGCGCTTCAAAACGTACATATTTCATCTCTGAGAGGAGGAGACACCAGATCTGCGGACCCACAATATGTCATTTTTTATCCAGCTTGTACTGTGATCAATGACGTTCAACGACACTGAAATATCATACTTTCTCAAAACCAGAGGACAAACTTTGGGGAACCGGCAATTTGCTTTTATTTTCCAAAAATAGACATATCAAGCAAGAGAAAGAGAGAAGATGTTTATTTAAGTCTAAACTTTCTGTACATATCATGCAGATGACATTCTTCTTGGAGATAAAACAGGTTAAAAATACAGTAAATAGCTAATGTACAGGACAAACCCGGAGGTTATGACTCGTAAAATCAATGGCAACAGTTAATTTGATATATATCGAAACCCGAGAACAGAATTTGGGGAACCGGCAATTTTTTTTCCTATGATACACATTATATCTTGGGGAGAATACATTTCCGGTTGGAAGATAATTTTCTGGTTCAAGCATGCTTTTAAAAATCCTCTTTGTAAATGGTATCTTTGTCCCGTTACACAAAGCGATTTTAGCGCTGCAGCCATCGTAAGCCTTTGTTAAGGTATAGGAATTATGATCATCTTAACGCTAATATCGCTTTGTGGAACGGGGACCTGGAACTATTATACAACGTTGACCTGCAATCTTGAGAAAACATATTTAGAGCATATTCTTTAAACAACTTTATAAACATATATGATGATTGATTGATTGAGATTCGAATATGTTTTCATTCCGATCTTAGCATTATTGCATCAATATTAAGGCGGGGTACACTAAGAATTGGCATCACATTTGGTGCCTTTTCTGGAATCAAACACTGGATCGTCCATGCGATGACCTAACGTTTTAACCGTTAGGCTAACCCATCACTTCTGAGGCATCGGGATGGGTACACATAAGCTCATAGTGTACTACATTCAACAATCGAGTTGATGGTTCCACAAGGGAATTGACAATTCTTTTAAAAAAACGAAATTCCCTATTGATATTTTCAAAATAGTTGGCAAAATCATATAGTTCATTTGTATTCTTTCCTCTACATGTATCCTACTATAAACTACTTCAACTGTCTAAGTGCTGAAAACAATTGGATCTCGTGTATGTGAAAACAAGGCTTGATCAGCCACAAGGTCAAGATTTACCGACTGTGATTCAAATGGTATCCACACACATTTCATCAATGGTACGTACTATTTATGAGTTTGAAATTGGTCAGGCCGTGCCGCATTTACAGAGAAACTTAGACAATGTTACTTAATAAAAACTAGCCAAGACAAGTCAAATGTTCACTCGCCCTTTTTTCCGAAGTACGGATAGTTGAAGTTGGATTTTTCCCAGAAATACGAATATTCAATATACATAAGGAGGAGAATTTATGGATGTAACTTCTTTATTACGAGGAAAACAACGTTTCGGAGTATATACTTACCCCTTCATCAGGTGACCTCATAGCATTTATTCAACTGATGGAGGCGTAAGTAAACGTTGTGTTCCTCATAATAAAGAAGTTGACATTCATACTTTCTCTTCCTTATGTCTATCACTTCTAAATACCTTTCAAAGACATCAATATATATATATATTTCGCGTTTGTATGTTTCAAGAATAGCTTCGCAATGAAAGGAATGTCAGATATCCATCCTACTTGACGTAATACACAGTGCATTCTTACATCAGTAGATCTGTGCCGTGGATGTATGTGCAGGTAGTTCCAGTGAACCTTCTTGTGACATTGGGTTGTCGTTGTAATAACAATATGAATGTGACTAAACCAATGATTTGGTTAAACGCTGCTTTGAATAGTATTAATGCATATGCGTCAGGTTCGTGTGAGAGTAAAGCACACAGTTTCCGGATAGACGTTTTAAGAAAATTTCAATTGGTGAAACCCATGAGCTGGAGTGTGGTAGAACTTCTATAAGCTCAGACTGAGCAGGAGAATAGGCCGAACATCAGTTATATATATGCTTCTATCAAGTTCACAAATCTCAACTACGCTGCCATCCCTATATTATATAAAGATTTTCTCTGGCATGTCTGACTAATGTTCTACCTAAAGAGAAAACACATACAACTTTCATTGCCATTGTTTCTTTCATTGAGACGCGTGAAATTAGAAGCGTTTGGAATGCTATAAACAACAATTCCGTATATGATCTGAATCATCAGTCGTATATACAAGAATATTGTCAACCATGATGTGAATATGAAATAGAAATGATTATATTCTTTGGTTTCTAGAAAACATATACAACTCACCCCCACCTAGACACTTGGCATCAGAAATTGACACTTGGTGGATATCTCACAAGTGGCTCCGACAGATGAAATACGTTACACCCCTGTGTTCCCACAAAAGAAATACGTTACGCCGCCCATGTTTAATGCATACATAAATCTGGGTAGCATTGTGTGAGACAATGCCAATCCTCATAAGACTTAGTACATACACAACGTGGGCCTCTGCGAAGCTATTATCTCAGAACAATGCCATGTACCCACGTCAACTCACTTGGTAGCAGGGACGTGTTAGTATGGGTCGTGTTACGCCTCCATGTATGGGAACACATTACACAGGCTATGTATGTGTCATTTTTGACACGTGACGGAACATTTAAACAGTGGAGACAATACATATATTTTCTCCCAATTTGAGAATACGACATTCGGTTAGTTTTTCACACGACCACATAAATTGTTTAGGAAGATAGGGATATTGTAATTTGCAGTTAATGTACCCATTTTGATTGAGTTTGCTTGTTGTTTGACGCCGCACGCAGCAATAAATTCCAGCTACATGACGGCGGTCTGCTAACAATCGAGTCCAAACCAAATGTCAGGGATTGACATCAAGCGTTAACAATACAATACAATACAATACAATACACTTCAGGAGGCAACAGGTTTTGGGTAACTAATATGCAATGCCATGTAAAGTCCTGCCTGATCAATTTATTTCAGCAGTTGGATATTTTCTCCCAATTTGAGAATACGACATTCGGTTAGTTTTTCACACGACCACATAAATTGTTTAGGAAGATAGGGATATTGTAATTTGCAGTTAATGTACCCATTTTGATTGAGTTTGCTTGTTGTTTGACGCCGCACGCAGCAATAAATTCCAGCTACATGACGGCGGTCTGCTAACAATCGAGTCCAAACCAAATGTCAGGGATTGACATCAAGCGTTAACAATACAATACAATACAATACAATACAATACAATACAATACAAAGTGGTTTATTTTTGTCTCATCATTTGTACACACATATGATAAAAGTCTGCGGAGCATGATACATTAAAACACATTTACAAACGCCACCCAATCGGGTTATGAGAGAAGTAAAATCAAGAATAATTCTTGGTAAAAACATTAAAATTACATACACATAAGGTATATAATATATGAGTATATATACATAACTAAACGTAATATACACCATAGAGAAGGAACAAGTAAATGAAATAAAATACATAGATAAATAAATGCATGAATTTTTTTTTTAGAAAAATACATAAATAAATAAAATAAATAAATTATGAATGACTGAATAGTTTTACTGCGGGTGAACATTTTTAAGCACTTTGAACCTAATGAAGGGGCTATGGTATTATCGTTAAGCAAGTTAGTGTCAGAGCAATCACTAAATAAGAGGTCACTTCGGCGGATATCATTATAAAAAGAACATTGAGGTAGGAAATGGTTTTCATCTTCAACAGCATCTGAACAAAAGTTCCAAAAAACGTTGGTTTGCTGGGACAGGTGGTTACTGTATCGGCCCGTTTCACTCTCCAACTTGAGGGGGTCATGTCTCAAGGATGCTTCCTTCCTCGGACGGATCTCTTAAGGCGTTGTAGTTGAGTGTAGGGTTCAGTGTACAATTCCGACTTAAACAGTTTATCATAAGTTCTGAGTTTAGGCATTAACTGAATACCATGCAACCAGTTACGTTTATCAATGCCGGTAAGCTGAGGTAAAATATTGTTCAGAACCCAGGAATGTGATCTGCAGGTAGGTGTTAAAATGTCAATTAATCCAAAATCTGTAAAAACTCGTTGCACCTTCCTCTCCCAGGACTTCCCCCGTGCCAGCGACCACTGTGAACTTTATACACAAGTCTATCCTCAGGTAGCGCTGGAGTCTACACCACAGACGGGCAGTTTCCATGTACAGTTTCAACTGAAGGTCCAGCCATCCCATGTCACCCCGCACACCCAGGTTACACGTATTTGGTTTGGTTTGGTTTGTTATTTAACGCCGCACTCAGCAATATTCCAGCTATATGGCGGCGGTCTGTAAGTAATCGAGTCTGGACCAGACAATCCAGTGATTAATATCATTAGCATCGATCCACGCAATTGGGACCGATGACATGTATAAACCAAGTGAGCGAGCCTGACCACCCGATCCCGTTAGTTAATGACACTCCAAGGAATATACGACATGCACTGTTCTGGATAGCATACACTTCCTGGTATTTACATATGCCCCACAGTCCGGAGCAGTATGATAACAGGGATTGCATTACACTGTCATACAGTCTTGCAAACACGTTAAATTGCATATCACCCCAAGAATAAAATTTATGGGTAAGAAGACTCGGTGCTCTGGAAGCAGATTTAAGCAGTTCCCTTGCAGCATAACGTACATCACAGTTGTCATGTGATCATTGCCCGAGGTAACGGTAGCTATCAATGTAGTCGATTACCACGTGACCACAGTAGAAAATCCCGCTATTGCCTTCTTCACGTTCACGCTCACTCTCCACTTAGGCGTCAATATGTTGAGTTCAATAAGACTTGTAGACTGTCGGCAAAACTGTATAGCTGCACGGCACCGTTCACGTCGTCAATATGGATCCCACAATTGCTCTCTTACAGCTCCGTAGCAAGATCGTTCATGTATATAGCGAATAAAGTGGGCGATAACACACATCCTTGTTTTACACCGAACAGTAACAGGGAAGATATCAGCTTTATACTGGCTGACTTGGACACTGGAAAGTACAGTGTCATACAGGGATCTGACTAGCTTGGAGAATATTGCCTGAAATACCATATTTCATGAGTTTGTACCACAGTCGCCCCCTTTTCAAACGCTTTTTGAAAAATCAATAAAACATGAAAATGTTGCTTTTTCATTTTTTTCTGTTATTAACAATGCGATATAAACTATGTATTTTGTCGTGACAGGACCTTCCTTTTCTGAATCTGTTCTGTTCGTCAACAAGAATATCCTGGCTTCGAGGTATTTTCGTAGCCTCTGATTGATGACGTCAGCATAAATCCTGGAGGGGGTGGAGAGTATGGGGAGAGGCCTGTAGCTCAGTGGGTCTCGCGAACAACTGCCTGACCTTCCTTAGGGATGGGTTTAATCTTGCCTTTATTCCAGATACCTGGCACGCTCCCCGGGAGATATGGGATATGGGAGATAACTCCATACAGTTGTTCTGCACATACTTGATCATTCTTTAGCACAACACTTGATATATTATCAAGTCGCGTTGCCTTCCCAACTTTGGCTCTGTATATGGCATAATTCACTTCGTCTTTAGTGACTGGGTGTTTAGAACATGTACGAAACTCAGAATATGGGGAACATACAAGTGGGTGAGTGAGTGAGTATGGTTTTACGCCGCTTTTAGCAATATTCCAGCAATATCACGACGGGGAACACCTGAAATGGGCGTCACACATTGTACCCATGTCGGGAATCGAACCCGGGTCTTCGGCGTGACGAGCTAAGTGAACATACAACATGATGTGGATCGAGGCTGCACAGAACACAGCCATGCATGACATTCTTCCTCGGGGTGAGAATATATTGACAAAAAAAAGACAGACATTTTTTTACCAATGTCATACAGTCTCTCATAACCCAGTAGGCAATGGCTCGTTACTGTAAATGCTTTTTCACTAATATATTTTTAAAGAGTTTATTTCCAATGTATTATAAATGTAACGCGGTGAGACTCAAATAAATTGTCTGTCTGTCTGCCTGTCTGTCTGTCTGTCTGTCTGTCTTCCTTTTCGGAATCTGTTCTGTTCGTCAACAAGAATACCAACATTTAATGCCATTATAATATTTCATTACGGTAGCATAGGGCTGTTTTTCATAGGGTACAATTTGGACGTACACCGGTCAGACTTCTGTCCGCGAGGGCACCGTGACCCGGGCCCGCGTGTGCACTGTGGCTGTGATACGCCTATAAGTTCACCCAGTCTAAGTAAGTAGAACAGTCTTGCGCAACAAACTGATAGAGTTTTCCGCCCTTCTTTAAACTCAGAGGGGTGCCGTGTCCTTTCTTTAAATGCATGAATCGCGAGGGAGGTATACATATTTCCTCTGAGCACCAGCAATGTGATAAGAGCCAGCGTCCAATGACCGTCGTGTACGAAGCAGCGTGAAACCACAATAAGCGCCGGGTCATTAATAAATGCTGGTTATGAAACATTTAAATTTACAACTCCGTGGAATACATAAAAGCTTAGAAACGAAAGTCCCGTTTCAGCACCCCAGTTGAAATATTAATGCACCAAGTCCCTATCTAAACGTTTGGTTTGGAAGCTTTTTCAAAGAAGAAGTGCGTGAGCGCTTGTTAGAGGAAAGACGGTATGAGGAGGTTTTTCATGAAGTTGAACTTCTGTGACTAGGGTGTAATAAATGTTACTTAAGAAATGGTATACAACGTGGTAAAAGTTCACAGTGTTATTATCATCAGCTACATATCACCAAAGAGAGAAGTCTAAACTGACGGGAACCCATTTGTCTCAGGCAAAGTCACGGATAAACAAACAATGAACGAATATGCAAGCTCGTCAACTAGACAACCGTAACTTCTTTGAGAGGCAATTAGAAGTTGGAATACTAAGTAAGGATAAGAATTTATGGATGAACAACTTCTATATTACAATTAAGATCGACGTTTCGGTGTAGGTTCTAACACCGTTACAGTGTTTTTTTAAGGTGGTGGGTACACGATAGTTTCCAGTTCCTTGTAGGTAACATTGTTGCTGGGTCAGCAGTACGAGAACATACAACACAGAGTCAAAGAGTAATTATATCTGAAGGGTCTGAAACCGCATAAGGGTACTGAGATGAAAACTCCAATGTTACACCTTCTGTTGGCATTGTTCATCACAGTTATTGTAATGAGTGACATAATCACATTTTGTTCTGGGATATTTACACGGTGTTAACTTTATGATATTTTGGAGTATAATGAATGAAAACTGTCAATCTTCATTAGAAATTTGTCATCTTTGTTTAGTTTCAGATTTCCTCACAATCCAAGCAAGACACTACTAAAATCAATTAGAAGAGATATACATTAATACAAATTATTTCGTACGTGATCATGATAAATTTGATCTGTGATCTTTCACACAGAACGTCCACGGGTTTACGATGCCATCTAAAAGCAAATTCCCCTGGATGGAGTACGATGGGCAGGAGGTAGCTGACTCGACACTGTGCATCAACTTCCTCAACCAGAAGCTGGGGGTGGACCTCAACAGGGATCTGAGTCCTGCTGACAGAGGTGTAGCTCAGGCGATGCAGGTCATGGCGGAGGAACATCTGTACTGGTGAGAAACAGGCAGCCATTTAGTCCTATTCAGCTCTGATCTGTCTGTCCAGCAAACATCTTGCAAGCCTTTGGATAAACCCATCTATAGTGTCTCCAGTATGCTACATTCGAATTGTGTTAAAGCTCACCACTGCAGCATTAATGGACATGTTAAATATCCCCGCTTTAAAGTACAAGGATCATGTTGACTTTTTGTTTACAACCACGTTCGGTAACATTACATTGTTAAACGTAGCCAGGTATTCTCGTACCGATAGTTGTAACAGTTGGTGTCATGTCCAGGTACAATGTCATCGCATCCCGACTGCGTAGGGCGATGGTCATGATGTCAATCACTGGATTGTCTGGCCCAGACTCTATTAGTTATTATAGACCGTCGTCATATAGCTGGAATATTGCTGAGTGCCGCGTTAAAAAACAGAAAGGAAACACACACCATCACCCCTAAAAAAACCAACAACAACAAAAAACAAAAACAAAACAAAAACGAAAAAGAAAATAACCCGAAAGAAAACAACCAAACAAACAAAATCATTGAACAATCACGTACCAGACACAAGTTTGAGTGGTCGTGGCTCGTGGTCTAAGGGAGACAACTCTGACAACATTGTCGCCACCACTTCTCGATGGTATTTAATGGATGTTATGCTAATGGTAGCACACTCGTCAGACCTGAGATCGCATCATGAATATGTAAATCATACCCTAGGTAGTCTGGTTGCCTTGGTAGCGGGACTCTTACCCAGATAGGCGGTGCGCATGACCAGGTCTAAAAGCTGCCCTGGTCTCGCGCATCATCACACTCACTTATCTATGGCTGCGTCTCTTTCGCTTCTAGTTTCTTTCCCCTGTGTGGACTTTGCGCCAGTAAGACAGTTTGGTTGTGTGTGTACATGTATAAGATCCGTGAAGATCCGGGGTAGAATAGGTCTTCAGCAACATTTGCTTGCCGTAAAAGGCGACAATGCTTGCCGTAAAAGGCGACAATGCTTGTCGTAAAAGGCGACTAACGGGATCGGGTGGTCAGGCTCGCTGACTTTGTTAATGCATGTCATCGTATCCCATTTCCGTAGATCGATGATCGTGATATCAATCACTGGATTGTCTGGTCCAGACTCGATTATTGACAGACCGCCGTCATATATATAGCTTGAATATTGCTGAGTGCGGCGTTAAACAACAAACAAACAAATTAACATGTATTATGCATACATTTGCAGCTAAGGCACACGACCATGTTGGAAACAAACGCTTTTTTCGTTATATCATGAATTAATATAATTTTGTTTTTATGAGGAATCGTTAAACGTGCATTAGCAAACAATAGTTTCTCAATATAAACCTGGTTTCTTTGTTTACCTAGTTCGAGTTACCTTGGCAATATATTTAGCTGACCCTAGTAGGCCCGCATTAGTGATTATTACGTTTCCGAAAATCCTACAGTTACATATACTTGCCATCTATCTATCCGTTAAGGGAGCGGGATGTGAGGTTGACTTTTAACACAAGAAAAGGAATGGACATATATGAGGTTTTACAATACTGCCGTTTATATTTACAAACACTGAGGGACCACCGCCACTCAGATTTTAAAATCAATTTTGTTCAAAAAACAGTCCAAAGCTCAAACAGTCGAGTGTACAAGTCCGAGTTGTGACGGAATGAGCCGAGGGATCCCGAGGTTACCAGCAGACCCCCTGTGGTTGGTAGGAGCTGAAACACACCAGACCAACACAACAGTCCTCGTCATATTCGCACCTCCGTCCTAGCTGCGTGCACGACATTCCATATAGGCCACGGGTCTTGTGATCTGTAACCAACCTACAAGACAAGAATTATAACTGCGAAATATGTTAAACTAAAACGGAGAATTCATATTCATGTCGGGGCACGGGTGTTCCAGTCGTCTAAGGCGCCCCAATTCCTTATGCAGAGTTGCGTCCCCTAGACGTGCCAGAAATCTATTATTCAGATCCTCCCCGTTTATAGTAACATCATATTCCTTGCTGTGGGTTTCACCAAAGTGGTAAATGTCTAAGACCTGCATCACTTCGGGATTTCCGCCCACATCAAGCTGCCACGCCGTGATATAACTGACATACTGTTCAAATAGGCGTTAAATCCATCTCACTCACTAATTCATATTCGGAAATTGAAATGTTTGTAAATCTCTAAGGTTTTCGCATTTTCCAGTTGAGCACACCTTTTGACAGAGTTTCCTATTTCTGTCTCGAATGCCATCTGTAATCAGCATTTCAACAAGAGTACAGAATCCCTAGTGCACTGAGAATGTAAATCGAGTGGACACTGATCGATTGGCAGGGGTAATAATATTGCGCTTTCGGCACGCCCTAGGGTGTGGATTTGGCGCATTACAAATATTTTAAGCTGTTGTTATTATTATTATTATTATTATTATTATTATTATTATTATTACATACCTTCGGAATATATTTCTGTTTTCTTCTTTAGCACGGGCTACTGAAATAACAACACACAGAGGATTGAAATATATTGAATTGTTGATAAAACAAGTAGTCAATACATGCTAATTATGATCTAATCTGATCCTGGAGTGGAGTGGAGTGGATTGGAGTGGAGGATCACACGGAGATAGTTGGGATAAGGAGAAGAAATGGAGACTCTGGAGGAGTTGGAGTAGACTGAAGAACAGAACGAATGGAGGAACACATGTACAGAGGGTAGGACAAGAAATATGGGGTCGTGGGCGAAAAAGGGTATGGCCTCAGTTGAAATGCTGGAAATTTAGGCTCGTAGAAGCATGAGGTGATGAATTAATTTGTGACAAGTTAAATGATGAGTATTAAAGTCAAGATAATGTGAGACTATAATAAAACGCATTTTTAACTGGTCGTGTTGGGGTCGTGGGCGAAAAAGGGTATGGCCTCAGTTGAAATGCGGGAAATTTAGGCTCGTAGAAGCATGAGGTGATGAATTAATTTGTGACAAGTTAAATGATGAGTATTAAAGTCAAGATAATGTGAGACTATAATAAAACGCATTGTTAACTTAAGACTTGTGTTGTGCTCCAAGACAGAGTTCCCCACTCATAGCCACATATATGGGCACGTGTCTTACAGGAACATAGAACATACATAGCACATATGCCACACAGCATGAATAGCCATGGTATAACTATGAGCAGAAAATTGAGAATAATGTTAACTAACACAAGACACCTATCTGCATGTCATATGAAACTGTTCACACATTCATGTTGGTAACAAGATGTTTTCAATATCTTTACTTATGTATATATAAAGATTTTATGTTAAATGGAAATAACTAATCACGAACAAGGTTCTCTTACAAAATAATATACGTGCCCCAAACTTTAAACAGCTTGTTTTACAAACACATATTTAATAAACATTTTCATAATGTTCACTGTTATTGGTGACTTCATTGTTGATTGGTTAAATAAACTACGCAATATCCATATAAACATATTCATGACATCAGAGGTGGCAAAGTTAACATGATACAGACATGTCTAATCATTAATTCATGATATAGCAACTGCTATGAAATGTGATATTAATTATCTTCCTGTCATATACAAAAAATAATAAAAAATTGTAAGTCAGTATTCATAAATTACAATCGAAAATACCCAACACAGACTTACCTTCCGAGCTCACCATGACGCAGTAGAGTACACAGAGAAGCGACAAAATCACCACCCTCGTCATGATTGATGTTTGTTTAGTGAAATGTAGAACTGTAAGCTAATTTTCTTGTCTATTGCAGGTCGATGACAGAGTGCTGACAGCGAGCGGGGATTTACAGCAGGCAATTATGGCGTATTTCCTCGTGGTAGTTGATGTGACATTCTGCAATATGTGGGGAGTAGAACTGTCACGTGACTTTGACAACCCGTGTGCTTTTATTCGGTCAGTTTAATGAGAATCAAACGCTGTGATTGTTTATGTTACTTGAAGTTGTCAAATTTGTAATTTCACAATCATAATGGATTAATCTTGACTTTGCCTGTTCTAAAATACACTCTTCAAAAAAAGAAACGCACAGGTAGATTTTAGTAAGTTTATTGTACCTAAAGAAGTCGATATATTTAATTTAATATCACAGATGCAAATATGAAATTGTGGAACTCGATAGTCACATGTTGTCGTTGTACAAAGGCATTGAAAAACTGTTCATTGTCATGTCACATCAGGCCATAAGGTTGCACTGAACTCAGTGTCTCGTGTGACCGCCTCGGGCAGCAATCACGGCTCTGCATCTCCTCGGCACTGACTAGATAAGTGTACGAATTCTGTCCTGCGAAATTCTGTGCCATTCTGTTATTCATCGTTAGAAGAAGAATTTGTGAATCATCGTTAAACCACACTCGTCTCCAGTTTCTCAAATTTCAAGGCTGTAAGGTATGGCTCCAACGCAAGCGTCGCTGTCGATGGATCTATTGCAAAACAGGGACGATAACTGGTCTTCTGGGTCGGGTTCGAGCCTGGCGAAGATGGTTCCTGACAGTCTGGACCGATATCCTCCTCAAACCAGGGATGCGTCCTGCAGTCTCGTAGCTGTTGCATTGCGATGACGTAGGTGGAACAGTCGAATGTAGTGATCCTGTGCAGGGGCGGTAACAAATTATTGACTTATGCTTGCCTTTTTATAGCCAGTACCCCGACTTATGAATGCCATAACTTGCACTTGCATTTTGCATTACTGTTTTCCTCCATGACATTTTTGAACAAGTGTGAAAACAATGCCGTTGAAGACATTGCAAATCGACAATGGCTGCGTTTTAACGCACCGTTTGTCGAATATCAGGCCACCAACATTTTCCAATAACATATATCCAATTTATATACCTGATTTTTTGTGTAGTCAGGTTCATGAACTACATACTACCTGTGCGTTTCTTGTTTTTGAAGAGTGTATGTTTCAGAAAATGAAGTTATTATATTTCGTTGACGATGTTCTGTTTGAAGAACACGTTCCCCTTTTCAAAAGAACTGATGGTTGCTTGTGGAACTTGTGGAACATTCTACTTCTGTTTTACGGCAACACATTCAAAACAGTTCTCAAGCACTTAGTTAAAATCTGACTTTTGTATTAGGCCGTGTGCTGCTGACTACGGATAAATGTCATTGGTCAGTAACATTGCGGGTTATTATAATTCTTTTAAAATATAATCTCTTATTAATAACTTACTTAAAATTATAATATCGGATTTAACTAAACTGTCGGAAAAAGCAAAACATACACTAGAAACTTTGATTTGATTAAAAAATATTTCCAAATTATCAAAACGTTACTAGGCTGAAAACAGTCGTCGAACACAGCAAACTTAAAGTGTCAAATACATTACATCAATCAACCATTTCTTGTTTGTTTCATTATGACCCACATTCAAACATGGGCGTATACTTTGTGTTGCCAACATATATGTTAACTACACGAATACCGATGTAAAGTTAGCCAAATATCGGCTGCTAATTTAAAATATTTGTAATTTTCATCTTGACATTTCGAATACATTTTTCTATGCAGTCCTCTCAACACTTTCACCGTTATTTCTCCGTCTGGCTCAGTCAGTGGTTATTGATACCAACACATAATTACTCACACGAGTAATCATCAGTAATCATCCCGCAGAGACACTAATCAGACAACCTCATTACGAGGCGGGGCGTCATTATGCCGCTAACAACGTCCCAAGACCACGTTTATGGATGCTTTACAACTTTGACAGTTGACCAGTGGTCAAGAAGACACAACTAGCCTAAATTAATGCAAGATATTTACGAGTTTATGTATTAAACGAAATGGCAAACATTTGCACATCAATATGCCCCAATCCCTTGGTACTCTGTCGAATGTCCTGATCAGGCTATGCATATTTAACTAGGCTAATTAACTGGTTAGTATTCATTATACCCGCTGGCTGAGATATGAAAAAGAATGCGTTACGAAATCATTCCGACGAAGACGAAAGATTGGCAAGACCTCCCATTGAAGGCTTGAGCTAAGACAATGAAGTGCGTTTTGTTGATCGTGTTTGGGATTACAGTCTGGGCCCTCGCAAGCGCTCAAGATAAAAAAGGTAATATTTTACTGAAAATATCTTAACGTTAACTCACGGGGAGCTTATTTTCACCTTTGTTTGAAATTAGTCTGTTCAGACCAGTGTGAAGTAGATGTATGCCAAAACAGACATTATTTCATTGTATCAATACGAATGTGAGTCAGTGGGTGAATACTAACGCATGTTATGGATACATCGCCTTCAGCTTTAGTCTTAATATTAAGAGATAACGATAAACTGCAGATTCATCAAGACAAAAGTTTAATAACAAAGTTGGAGTAGAATAATCTTTTCCAGCTTTCTGCAAGGCAATTAACAGATCTAAAAATAGGCATAACTTTTTTTCTTTCATTCTCTATTCGATTCTGTTTCCGCATTTTTAGAGTTATTGTTTTTTCCCGAAGTTGCACTTTTTGTTGTAACCCATCACGAAGCCCAACAATGCGGTTCGTCATTTTGCAGATGAGGAATGGCTGGGGAGTTTTGGTAAACTCGTCAATTGATGGTGGTGTTGTAAGTTAATTGAACATAACTAGATAGTAAAAATACACACGGTTTATGTGTCCGACATACATCTTACAGTTACATTGAAAATCAAAGAGGAAAGTGGAAAGAGTTCACAGCTGGTAGTGGCACAGTTGTTGGAAAAAGGTTATCGCACTTTACCGTTTTATAACCCAAGTACTTCTGACAAACCCCTCTCACGCCATTGGGCGTTATTTAATCCGGATCCTGTGTATTCCTACAATCTCTGCTTGGCAGTCTACATATCCCAATGTATGGTCCCAGAACAGGTGCACTGAACTCTTTGTCATCAAGGTTATATCATGTCGAGGTATTCTTTTGTAAAAGAAATAAGTAAACACATTCGCCAGTAGCTTGTTTGATGTAGCCGGTTAGATACCGACTACATTACCTATGTTAAATATTTAACTTGTGGGGATTTCGAACTCGGGGAGCCCTGTTACGACGTAAATTGTAATAAAAAAGGTAAATTGTAATACTTGCAGC
The DNA here is from genome assembly GCF_022045235.1 of Haliotis cracherodii. Lineage (NCBI taxonomy): Eukaryota > Metazoa > Mollusca > Gastropoda > Lepetellida > Haliotidae > Haliotis > Haliotis cracherodii. The sequence continues at coordinate 14,548,435 of NW_027266264.1, forward strand.
AAATTGTAATAATTTTGACGTAAATTGTAATAACAACGTAAATTGTAATAAAATTTGACGTAAATTGTAATACGCAAATTGTAATAAAAATTGACTTGAATTGAATTGTAATAATCTCAACTTGCGGTTAAATGTAATACCTTTTTACGTAAATTGTAATAACCTTATAAGTTTAGGGTCAAAGGCATTAAATGACTAGAACCTATCCTTGTCAGGGTTGTACAGGGTTTATCGTACAATCGTCATTAAAGTATAGGTGTGGGGGAGGATTAAGGTCGTTATCGTACATTGTTGTATAATTATATGTATATATAAACGCATTGGAAGAACTCACAACAACTTACTGACAACCTTTGCTAGGATAATAACTCCTTGCCCCAACAACAAAAATAGAATCCATCATGATAACGGCACGAAATCATAATTCAAAGCATACACAAATAATATCCGGTATCTTCGGGCATGTCTTGTTAAGTTTCAAAGAGCATCAGAATGTATAATAAATTTGTTGCAATCAGTTATTGCTGAAATATATCTGTTTTGATCAAAATTGAAAGGATGGAAAATCTATAATGAAAAGGGTTTTGTCACTAACGTAAATATTCTCTTTGACCTTATACGAAGAGTATTCTAAGATCATTAAACTCGGCAATCGTTGGTGGATTGCGCCAAGCAACCTTGATACCAAATTTGGTACCTCACGTATAATGCGGTACATAATTTTCGAAACAGATAATTACGATTTTCATAAGTTATCACTAATTTGTGACACATATACGGACAAAAATTACCTCAGAGGATAATCTTCTCTGAGTGTTTAAGAGGATTAAAATAATTTCAGCTAACATCAATCACTGTAATACAATATTGAAATTATAGCATACCTTCTTAACATTCCAATGAAAAGAATAGTGACTAACTAAGAAACCAAATTATATTTATCTCCGATACTATGCCCTCAACAGTATACGCACACATATACACACAAACACACATATGTATGTATGTATGTATGTATGTATGTATGTATGTATGTATGTATGTATGTATGTATGTATGTATGTATGTATGTATGTATGTATGTATGTATGTATGTGTGTGTCTGCGTGCGTGCGTGCGTGCGTATACATGTATGCCAGTAAATACGACCTCTATGTCATTGGTATCAGATCTATGACTGACCTTCTACATATAGTTCCAAGTGAAAGATGAGTGACACTACTTTGTGAGAGGTCCCACAAAAATGCTGATATGAGCAATTAAAGGTTATACAAAATGTAACAAATGAACAAAGTAAGATATTTTAAAAGATAAAATAGAAACACAGACCTGTAGATATACGAATTAGAACGTAGCAAATACATTAGATAAACGTATCTTCTCGGTAGGTAAAAGGTATGTCCAACGAAGACATAAGTATATTCTTCGTAGATAATACGTTTTATATTTTTTATCACTAATTTGAGACGGACAATAATCCCCTGAAGGCATAACCTCCTCTGGGGGTTTAAGAGGATTAAAGTAATTCGAACAAACAACAAGCACTGTAATGAAATTACAACATACTTTGTTAAAATTCTGATGAAAAGACTAGTAACTATCTAAGAAACCAAATCATACTGTTGCTGCGATACTTGGGCCTCATCAGCATAGACACACAAAAACAAACAAACACACACACACATACACACACTCACACACACGCACACACATACATTCACACATACACACGCACGCGTGCGCGCACACACACACAGAGACACAAACACGTGTTGCACACACTACATACCCTTACAAAAACACCCCCACACAAACACTATATGTGTGTATACATGTACGTATGTACGTACGTACGTACGTACGTGCGTGCGTGCGTGCGTGCGTGCGTGCGTGCGTGCGTGCGTGCGTGTGTGTGTGTGTGTGTGTGTGTGTGTGTGTGTGTGTGTGCCCGCATGTAGGTGTGTATGTAATGACAGTAAATGTATGTAAAGACTGCACTTCTACATACTCTAGATGACAGTATCATGTACGTGGATGAAAGTGTGTAAGTGGACGATAGTATCTAGATGGCAAGTATCATCAACGTAGATGAAAGTATCTTCTACGTAGATGATAGCATGCCACAAACATCACATCACTTCCAATAAATGTCTTTCACTATGTTGACACCACCCTTTAATGACGAGTGTACGATAAAGCCTATACCAACCATCCCTAACTTAACATCTTTGTACGTTTGTCATCACACACATTATTTCTCGAATTGTACATGTGAAACGCAAGCTCAATTGACAAAGATCATTTCTAGTCAACTGGCGTCTTGGACACTACAATAGTAAGGTCATTACAATTTACGTAAGAATGTATTACATTTTACCGCAAGTAGAGATTATTACAATTTACGTCAATTTTTATTACAATTTGCGTATTACAGTTTACGTTAAATATTATTACAATTTTCGTTGTTATTACAATTTACGTCAAAATTATTACAATTTGCTGCAAGTATTACAATTTACCTTTTTATTACAATTTACGTCGTAACAAGCCCCATATTGAATGCCTAATGAGTGAATTTTTGTGGGTTTAGTCTCATCGTCTATTGCATTGCGTGTATATCACCGCTTAACACCTTACCGTTGAACCAAACTAAAAGTGACGCTTGTCACAGATGCTTTCAACTTATCATAAGGGGCTCATTTTTCGGATTCGAACCCACAATCACGATTCTTGCAGTGCTAGAAAACTATATTTTATATACAGTAATATGCGGAGACTGGGACAACTGTTTTGCCCCACAGTATTAATACAGTTTGATAAAATATTATTTAATAAGTCCATGAGGTATGTCAGTAAAATATGTCCCAAGAAGACAGCCAGGAACTCTTTTGTACTGACGGGAAAAACTACGGGCATTGGTCGACAATTCCGGGGGCGTAAATATCAAAGTGTGACCATTAGAGTTGAGGCTGTAATATATACATATATTTGTGAATGGGAAAGTTGAATTAACAGTTGTCGAGGCTCATTATTGTGCCGACATTGATAGCCTAGATTAAAATGCCACTTGTGTCGGGGAGTGTGTGGGTGTGGGAGAGAGAGAGAGAGAGAGAGAGAGAGAGAGAGAGAGAGAGAGAGAGAGAGAGAGAGAGAGAGAGAGAGAGCGAGCTTCAGTATATATTATATTGTAGGTTATTGTGGGAGGAACGTCCGAGTGACGTAGGCCTTTGACGTTATCTAGAAGATGGATGTTGAACGAAACTAGATCTATAGCGAAAGAGTAGCTAGATGTCAAATAATCGATCTGTGTGCATATATGTGTTCGTAACTTTAACCCTTTGCACCTAATTGGATATGTTGTTAAAGACATTTGTAAAACATATGTAGTGACATGTGTAACAGCCAGTGTTGTCCTTCTTACAGAGAATGTTGCTTTGCCGGATGATATGCGTTTCCTGTGAGTACAATTCCGTTATTTCTCAGTTAGCAAACGTTACCATTACTTAATAAAGAATCTAGCTATATGATTGACTAGTAGGTCAGCTGGGGTGCGTTGCAAGCACCAATCGCTGGCTGAGGTCGCTTCGTTGTGAAAACAAAATGGCGGCTGAGTTCGACAGCGGAACGAGAAATATTTGCCTGGATCAGTTGGGAAATGGGCAAAGGCAGCAAACTCCAAATCATCCCGAGTCTGCTCCACATCTTCAAAGTAGTCAGAAATTAATCAGCTCGTCATCGAGCCTCTTCTGTTACGTTCCTCATTAGAGCACGACTACCAAGCGGTAGTTGCGCCGCCATTTTTGGAAGAGTGCGCAAGCGTTTCGAGCTGTTGCAGACCCCGGAAGAACGATTAATTTACGTACGCTAAGCGATTCGTGGCTTGCAACGCGCCCTTGGTTGGTCTGTAAAGGAATCATGACGTAATGATTTCCGATATGACGTCACAATTGACCCTGTTTCGAATTACGGAGTTCGATGGAGATAGATCTTACTGTTACACTAGAATATTTCACTGAGACTAAATCGTTGTTAAGTGTGAACTCGTCATGATATATTCGTTACATATGTTAAGAGATTTTCCGACCTTGGGTCTCGTGGTGTACAAGCCCATTCGTCCTGTGAAGATCCGGAATAGAATTGGTCTTTAGCAACCCATGCTTGTCGTAAGAAACGACTAACGGGATCGGATGGTCAGGATCGCTGACTTGGATTTATGCATGTCATCGTATCCAAATTGTGTAGATTAATGCTCATAATGTCAATCACTCGATTGTCTAGTCCATACTCGATTGTTTAAAGGCTGCCGCCAAAAGGCCGGAACATAAGTGAGTGCGGCGTTAAACAACAAACGAACAAACAAACAAGCCCATTCGTAAAACGAGAAAATGATGAAAACACGAATAATAGTTTATGGAAAGGTTAACAAGGAAAACATATTTTGGTGAACCTCCTTTAAAGAAAACTCATGCACTGACATCGACGCCATACCAGGCCTCGTATTGTGTGTTAGTTGTGTCAAACAGTTTGTCATGGACGCCATACCAGGCCTCGTATTGTGTGTTAGTTGTGTCAAAAAGTTTGTCATGGACGCCATACCGGGCCTCGTATTGTGTGTTAGTTGTGTCAAAAAGTTTGTCATGGACGCCATACCAGGCCTCGTATTGTGTGTTAGTTGTGTCAAACAGTTTGTCATGGTCGCCATACCAGGCCTCGTATTGTGTGTTAGTTGTGTCAAACAGTTTGTCATGGACGCCATACCAGGCCTCGTATTGTGTGTTAGTTGTGTCAAAAAGTTTGTCATGGACGCCATACCGGGCCTCGTAATGTGTGTTAGTTGTGACAAACAGTTGTCATGGACGCCATACCAGGCCTCGTATTGTGTGTTAGTTGTGTCAAACAGTTTGTCATGGACGCCATACCGGGCCTCGTATTGTGTGTTAGTTGTGTCAAAAAGTTTGTCATGGACGCCATACCGGGCCTCTTATTGTGTGTGAGTTGTGACAAACAGTTTGTCATGGACGCCATACCAGGCCTCGTATTGTGTGTTAGTTGTGTCAAACAGTTTGTCATGGACGTCATACCGGGCCTCGTATTGTGTGTTAGTTGTGTCAAACAGTTTGTCATGGACGCCATACCGGGCCTCGTATTGTGTGTTAGTTGTGTCAAAAAGTTTGTCATGGACGCCATACCGGGCCTCGTATTGTGTGTTAGTTGTGTCAAACAGTTTGTCATGGTCGCCATACCGGGCCTCGTATTGTGTGTTAGTTGTGTCAAACAGTTTGTCATGGACGCCATACCAGGCCTCGTATTGTGTGTTAGTTGTGTCAAACAGTTTGTCGTGGATGCCATGCCGGGCCTCGTATCGTGTATCGGCTGTGTCAAACAGTTTGTTATGCACAAGGTTGGCTGACTTTTCATCAGCTCTTGTTCAATAAGTGGTTGTTACAACCTAAGCCATCCCCGATTATTGAGTGTGTTGTATCTCCATTCTGTTAGGATGAATAACTTTTACCCTTCTGCTCCCACGCCTTTATTTGGCTAGTGACGTCCTATCTGTAAGTACTTAAAGAATTTCTCTCGCACATTATTGTAATGCAATTGGACGGCTCCATTTTAATATTTAGCGTCGTATAATTCGATTTATAGGGAAACAAATGGGTAAGTTCAAGTAGGAAACATCTTTGTTTGTTTTTTCTTCCAGAGCACGTTCTTTACGTGACAGACTCCTGTCCAAGCGGAATTTCTGCGGGACTTACAAAAAGGAGTGTGGCTTGTTGCTTCCGTGCTGCGACGGATACGAGTGTCATCACGACGGAGGTTACAGTGTGGGCGTTTGTAATAAAGACTGGAAATAGAAGTATTCCGGAAGTAGATCCACCGGAAGTCGACAGCTCTGTGGCAACACTGACGCAGTTTGGTACTTTGGCATTTTGCTGACATCATTTCTGTGAGAACCGTGCCAGAATTGGTTCTGTTCTAGTACTGTTCACGTTATCTATGAATTAAAGTTGTTGAAGAAGAATTTGTCAATTTATTTGAACGCGTATATCAGGTTTGAGCTATACCAGACCTTTTTCGAAACGGCTTGTGCTATATGCTACTCAAAAGAATTTAACGAACACGCGATTTATTCATGTTATTATCAATAATTATACAATATTTAACAAGAGTCATATGAAATAATCGGTTGTTCTTTAACTTCTGTTGAGTAGTATATTTGTGTCCGTTTAATTGATTATACCTGAGTTTCAATCACTCAATTTAGTCTTCAAAATTAAGGTACTGGAAATGTAACAATGACGTGTATTGTGTTACTGTATTACGAGGCTAAGAGAAGATCGCCGTTAGAATATGGGTATGTCAGAGGATGAAACTGGCAAACAGTGTCTGACAATTACTTATAAATTGTAATCGTTATAACCCGTGTATAGTTTATAATCTAAATTCCGGCTCCATATTTAGTTAGCTTACACTTAATATTCCACACAAATGCTTTCAAAAATATGTTATGCCGCCTTTTTCGTTGTTTACACACTATTGGACAATACATTATCTGGAATTTAAAAAAATATCATTAACTTAATTGTATATTGAACTTGCAGTCCTCCAACTCGTTCTGTCTTCATGTATGTGTATAATGTTATGACTGCCATAGAATATCCTTAGTTTGTGGTAGAATATCGACACATTGTGGTGTCTCGATCTACGAGTAACTCGATGTGCTTCGGAGTGTCCACAGGATTTCAAGTTAATCTAGTTTATTCTCTGAATTTGCATTCCTTGACAAGTGTCTTCTGTCGCGTGTCAATACGGAGAGTTACCACGGCGCCACATAAGTAGCATAAACATAACCCATGACGTCATACATGTGCAAGCATTTATAAAAATCCTGTATATCATTTTGGAAGTTTCCAATTGTCTCTCTATATGGAGACATTTTATGAAAGACGTCACAGGCACGGTGTACGCTATTCGAAACCTTTTTGATCACGCCAAAATATATCCTGCTTACATTCAATCAAAACGTTATAAGCTGAGCGTTTCTTGGTACTTGTGAATTAAACGAGAGCCATGGCGGGGAGTGATTGCCTCCAGGGTGGCAGTTTGTTTACGTCACTAGACCACGTGACTTATACCGGACCGGAACCGACTTACCTTGAAACTTCTCCATCAGCAACTTGACTGTTAGTTTGTTTGTTGTTTAACGCCGCACTCAGCAATATTTCAGCTATATGACGGCGGACTGTAAATAATCGAGTCTGGACCAGACAATCCAGTGATTGACATCATGAACATCGATCAACGTAATTGGGATAAGATGACATGCATGAACCAAGTCAGCGAGCCTGACCACCCGATCCCGTTATTAGTCGTAAACTCATTAAAATCAGATCTAAGTTCTCACTGAAACAACTAACAAGAAGTCGACATCAGCCAATTGGAAAGCAGATTTCTCGAGCTTTACGACACTCGTTTCAACCTGGCGACTTTCATTTCAGACTACGCTCGAAAAATATGTTAGAACACTTCTCGATTAAAATCTTGAAAACTGAACAAACGAACATTCCGGAATGTCTAATATGTGGTTGAGATTGAATGGCAGTGCTTCCCACGAACTGTGTAACGCCTCCTCCGTTCAAATGTTTATCCCAAGGAAGAGACAGAGATAGCGAGAGATAGACGATAATTTTGACGGAATCGGTCGCATGTGCCGTTACTGTCGTTCGGAATACCCCGTGTTAACTTTTTCGAGATTGCATGATTAGAAAACACATTCCGACTGTCACTTTCATGATCTGGTAAGCGACGCTCTGATTGGTCGGATGAAAGGTCGTTCTGACGTGACCCGTAATGGAATGTCCTCAGATCTTTGTTTAGCGATAGCGAGAACTATGATCTGATTTTAATGAGATCAGACGACAAGCATGGGATGCTGAAGACCTACTTTACCCCGGATCCTCACGGGATCATGGCTGTCATCTGGTTGATGCAGCAATGGGTTTATTGCGTCTCAGTTTGACAAACGGTCATTTTGTTTTGAGGCTCCTTCCTCGTTTAACATGTAGCGAAGTTACAATTTACTTGGGCCTCTCTTTTTTTATTTGGTGTTTTTATATTTATCAGCGTAAGGGATTAGGAAAGCAAGTTTGTGATCATGTATGTTATCTTAATATTATTTTATTTTGCAATGTAGACAGTTTCGTTATCCTTAACTTGGTTTGTTCGGTACATCACGGTGTACGGGTTCATCGTGAAGGAAAGTAACATCCGTCGCAGACCTTTACCAAAATAGTGAAGGTCACGAACACGTATGTATTATTGATGACAGAGAACCAAACCATTGCGGATCTGGGATTTAAACCAGAGACCAACGCACCTTTAATAGCGAGCGCTTAACCACTGCGCTACTCGTGTCAGTGTGCAGACCTCGACAACATACATGCACATGTGTCGAATGCATATTTGAGAACTTCTCATCATTTAATGCTTATGTTACAGCTCACCGAAAGTGTTATTACTAAGCTAATGCGATTAAACGATGTGTGATATAGCACTAAGTGCAGTCCAGTGCTCTCATGTTAAATCTATACCAGTCTATATAATATCAGCAGTCTCAGAAACAAACAAAATAATATTTTTTTATCGGCCCATTTTGTAAGAAATATATTATATTAATCCATGTCGCAATATGAGCCGTGTGTTATTCATATCGCAGCTGGTTATGACCCTGGCATTAAATCATTGTAACTAACTACATAAATGTTCTAATAACTTCCTGTCAACGATTACTGCGTTGCAATCGCCACGACCTTTTGAAGTGAGGGAAATGTCAATCCGGCGAATAATCAGACTGATTAGTTGTGTTGGTGAAGCTTCACATACCTACATGACCATTATCATCATCATCATCGTCATCGTCATCATCATCATCATCATCATCATCGGCAGCAGCAGCAGTAACAACAACATAAACACGTCAAAAATATTTCTGTAACAAATCCGCACCTCGTCTCTACAGCGAGTGACAATGAGTGAATGTTGTTTGGCGCCGCAGTCAGCAACGGCCCAGCTGTATCACACCGACTTGTAAATAACGACATCTGGGTAAGGCAAACTAGAGGTTAATACATTAACAGGGGACCAAGTTGCCAAGAAACGATGCCATAAAGTCACCCAGGTTACGCAGTGTACCCATGCGATCCACATTAGTCGGCTAGAACAACGAACATGATATACTGGAGAACGTTTCCGGAATCCCAACGAAGTTTGTTGCTCGGCTCGTCTCAGTAGAACAGAGCCATTGTATTATGCAGGTTGTGGAATAAGAAGAGTCGAAATGGGATTCGTCCCTACCGGCAATAACAACATTTTTTTAAAATGTGAAAACATTTTATTTCTTGATTTTAACACAACATCTTTTCTTCATCATTGTATTGATCCGAAACACAGACCCCTACGTCGACTCTCACGCGCAAACGCCCGAGTGATGGTACCATTTTTGGCGCCTGCATCTCAGCTGTCCGCAACAGTGGGTCTTTAAGTAGCTGCAGGACTCGCCCAGAGCCCCACAGCGGCCTCCTAGCCCCAACGCCACATTCTCACGTCGGCTCAAGTCGGACCCCGAATTGGCAGCGGCGATTCTTATATAAACAAAAAAGAATATTTTACTTAAACGGCAAAGAAAAGGTATGATAGGGTCCATTTCGGTCCGCTGAACCGATAACATGTAAGGTAAGTAGACAAAACCTTGGTAAATGCGTTACGGAATCGTTTTATTCAAGCAGTATAGTATCACGAATGCGCTTCAAGCATTGTACCCATGTGGGGAACCGAACCCGGGCCTTCGGCGTGACGACCGAACACTTTAACCACTAGGATACCCTACCGGCCCATCAGGATAAAATTATAAAAGACATTCTGACTAAAATGAATGAGTATGTTCTGTAAATGTGCTAACAATGTGCACGTTCCTTGACTCCAGGTTTCTTTTCAACCAATAGACGGCACTCGGGGTGTTCCATACATTTCCTTACAATAGCAACTGGAAAATACTCACTGTAGTCTTATGCAAATGTGGAAGGACGTGGTATGGACAAGACTACCTACAGGGTTTTAAGATATTTTTTGATATTTTCAAAATTTGCATGTTTTCGGATCACGACGACAGTAGAATGTGATTTTTTTCTATTATTTAGAGGGGCGGTCGGGTAGCCTAGTGGCTAAAGCGTTAACTCGTCACGCCGTAGACCCGCGTGCCAGACAGGGTAAGAATGAGTACCATCTTTAAACATAATTTGGTATGACGCGATCGGGGATCGAACTTCGGACCTTCCGCTCCCCGTGCGTACGGTCTACCACTAAACCACGGAGGCGGTCGATACATGTGTTTAGCGTGGAAGTATTGCTATTTCTACATGGTACAAGTCCTAGAAAGCAACTATCTAGTCTTCACATTCAGTGTCAGGTCGAAACAGGTGGATATAACGAAACTAAATATAACGAATAACCGTCAAAACGATTTCATGTCTAAATTCACTGAATGGGTTATGAGTAACCCTGAGAGGCTGAGTTCGGATACAGTGAACTGATTTTGGGACGAATAAACGCACTGAGTATGCCAACTTATTATTAACTTTGAAACACGTAAACATTATTCTTACTTTTCAACGACATCTTGAATCTCCTCCTGGAGTTCGTCGTGGCTGTCCCGAGCTTGGCGTTCAGTCTCACTCAGGCTACGTGTCAAAAACTTGAAGGGGAATAAAGGTGACAGATCTCCTGCTCTAGCTGAAACAGAAGTTGAACAGAGTGTTGGCTGAGCAATACAAGAGTGTGAACAATGGGCGAATGACTGCTATGTAAATAACAGAAGTCACGCAAATGGTGGTCAATAGTGTCAGCACCGATCCAATTCATCGGGACATGATGATCCATGTGTTATGTACACCCCGACGCATTTGTAATCACCAGAGCCGAAGTGCACAAAATGATTGAACACTACGACTATCTTTAGTCTATGTTAAGCTAAACTGATGTCAAAGGTCTTTTGACGTTAGAAATACACAATGTAAGTGAGTTTGGATTTACGCCACTTTTAGCAATATTCAAGCAATATCACGTCAGGGGACACCAGAAATGGGCTTCACACGTTGTACCCATGTCGGGAATCGAACCCGGGTCTTCAGCGTGACGAGCGAACGCTGTAACCACTAGGCCACCCGACCGCCCTCCAAAACTCCACTAACAGGCATGCATGGTGAAGTGTTTTTCATGAATAATGTGTGAATACTTATGTACACGATCGCGAACTAGATGATCATTTGGTTTGAAAATGACATATGCCGTGTACACGTGGGGTATTCGTTATAGTCAGGACTGACAGCATTCCATATACAGTAAACTACGGTTATAACGAACTCAAAGGGACTACTATTTTTAGTTCGTTATAACCGTAGTTCGTTATAAGCATATATACAGCATAACTACAGCAAATAGTCGGAAATAAAAAGTAAGTTCGTTATATCCGCCATTTCGTTATAAGCGTGTTTGTTATAACCGTAGTTTACTGTATATAACTGTCGGGCGTAAGAAAGAATGCACTTAAAAATTGGGCGTAATCAAATAATTACAAATATTATGAAAACGTTTCTGGGCTGAAAACAGCAGAAACACTGCAACCTTTAGGTCCAAAACACAACTATGATACCCGTATCAAATACATCCCCATAGAATAACCATTTCTTGTTTGTTTTAAGTTCAACCATCATCAAACATGGGCGTCTACTTTCTTTTGCCCAGCACTGTATGTATGCTTCATGTACTATCACTACAACGTCACGACAACAGCTCAGAAATATCCTTCACTGAAACCAATACGATTATTAAATGCACAACACCAGTGCACGTTTTATGCACATAATGCAACTTCATACATACGTGCTGCTGCATGCGTGATGCACACCAGTCCAAGGACACACACCGCTGCTAACGCCAGACGTCCCATGTCGAGAGATAGTCAAATCCCGTAGTAATGTTTCACACAAATTCATCAGAATATATAGCCATATTTCGCAGAGGCCGGGTTTAGGGCCGTCACGTGACAGTTCATGACATTTAGGCGGATGTCGGAAATTGGAGGGTAGAGGTGAACAACTTATAGGTCAGAGTTCATTCATCTCTAATCACAAAATTAGGAGCTATTTTCTCATATGGGTATGACATTCAAGGTGCGTATATTTGTTGATGTAAACGTTTATGCATGTGTTGAAATGTGTCAATTATATCCAGGCGTACGGCCACTGAGTATAATTACTGTCGGTATAACACGAGGCATGACATTAAGTAAGGATAAGAATTTATGGATAAACAACTTCTTTATTACAATTAGAGCGACGTTTCGGTATAGGTTCTAACACCGTTATCAAGCAAGTGATTTACAGAGTTACTTACTTACTTACTTTGGAGATTTAACGTGCGCTTTCCGACTGATGCGTATTTCGCACACGATCCCGGCCAGGCCATTTAATGTGTTTCCGAAAGGGGCGAAAGTGGTGTGTGCGACCCAAGAGGGGCTTTAGGGGTTGCTTGTATAGAATTTGGAAATTTTTAGATTTGGAATAGATGCCGATGGGGTTGGGGAGTAGAACTAAGGGAGCTGGGTATGGTGGATGTTTGATTGTGTATGTGATTTTGATTTGGTAGATTGTAGTGTTTTTAGATGCGTTTTATTAGATCCGTTTTGATTAAGAATACGCCTAAGGCCTTGAAGTTTTTTAGTTTATTTTGTGGGTTTAGTATTGCTTCTAGAGTGAGAGCCTTATTTAGATTTAGGGTGGTTTGTGGTGTAGTTCGGTGTGTTAGGTAGTGAGTGCAGTGGATGAGTGCGTGTTCTGGGGTTTCTAGTTGTTTGCAGTGTGGGCAGTTATTTAGGTTGGTGTGTCCTGTTTGGAGTTTAGTGATTTTGTCGATTCTTATTGATGGATGGAGAATTTTTGGTTTGGTTAGTGGTTTGCTGAGTACTTTTTTGATTTGGCTATTTGAGTTTAGATATAGGTTATGCCATTTTTGGTGATTTTTTGCTTGTTTACGCTTTTAATTTCTGATTTTGAGATGGGTAAGTTTAAGCTTATTTCTGGGATTTTGAGGGATAGTTATCGGCGTTTTCATTACCGTATATTCCTACGTGGGCGGGTATCCAAAAGAAGGTTATTTGTTTGCCTGCCTTAGTTAGGTCGTGGGAGCTTTTAAGTATTTGATTTATTAATTTAGGTCGGTTTTTTGGTATTTTTGTTTTGGAGGGCTTGCAGTCCACTTAGGGAGTCGGTAAGTATTAGGATTTTTTTGGTGGTTTTGGAGGGCTGAGGCCATGCCCATTAGTTCTGCCGTGAATATTGGTTGTTTGGGAGTCGGAAGGATTGTGTGGTTTTAGTTCGTTGTGTGGTATGGACTCCGAAACTTGTGTGTTTGGAGGTCGGATCTGTAGATCCGTCCGTGTAAATGTGACACCAATTTGGCCAATTTTCGTGTATGTATGCTAGTGTGGTGGTTTTAGCTATGTTTGGGTCGGTTTGTTTATTTATTTGGCTAGCTAGTGTTGTGTCTATTTTGGGTATTTTAAGTTTAGGGGGGAAGATATTTGATTGTTTGCAGTTTTGTTTAAGATTTTTAATTTGGTGTTCATTTAGGTAGTTTGTTATTCTTTGGGATATTGGGGTAAGTAAGGGGTGTTTACGAGCTAGAGCTTGGTTTTTGGATTTACAGAGTCTGACTGACTGATATAGAAGATTTAACGTGCGCTTTCCGACTGCAGCGTATTTCGCACACGGATTTACAGAGTTACTTACTTACTTACTTACTTATATTGGAGATTTAACGTGCGCTTTCCGACTGCAAGCGTATGTCGCACACGGGCCCGGCCAGGCCATTTAATGTGTTTCCAAAAAGGGGAAAAGTGAGTTTGTGCAACCCAGGAGGGGGCTTTAGGGGTTATTTATATAGTAATTTTGAAATTTTGAGATTTGGAAAGAATGCCAAGAGTGGGTGGGGGACGAACTAAGGGAGCTGTGTGTGTTGGGTGGTTATCAAATAAGGTAGTTTTGGTTTTAATATTTTATTTGGGGTTTAAATGCGACTAATTAGTCCTGTTTTTATTAGGTATATGCCTAAGGCTTTGAATTTTTCTAATTTATTTTGTGGATTTAGGATTGATTCTAGTGTAATTCCGGTTTTAAGATTTAGGGTGGTCTGTAGTGTTGTTCGGTGTGTTTGGTAGTGTGTGCAGTGAATGAGTACGTGTTCTGGTGTTTCTTGTTGTTTGCAATGTGGGCAGTTTCCTGTTGTGTGTAGTTTAGCTATTTTACGGTGATTATTTAGTTTGGTGTGGCCTGTTTGTAGTTTGGTAATTATTCTGTCGATTTTTTTGGATGGGTGTAGTATTTTTGGTTTATTTAGGTTTTTTTTGAGTACTTTCCTGATTTGGCTATTTGAGTTTTGGTATATATTTTGCCATTTTTTGTTAATTTTTTGTTTAGTGACACTTTTGATTTCTGATTTTGAGCTGGGTAAGTTTAAGCTTATTTCTGGGAGTTTAAGGGATAATTTTGCTGCTTTATCTGCCTTTTCATTTCCAAAGATTCCTACGTGGGCGGGGATCCAAATGAACTCTATTTGTTTACCTACCTTAGTTAAGTTGTTTGAGCTATTGAGTATTTGATTTATTAGTTTGGGGCGGTTTTTAGTGTTTTTATTTTTGAGGGCTTGTAGTCCACTGAGGGAGTCGGTTAGGATGAGGATTTTTTGGTGTTTTTTAGATTGCTGATTGTGTAGTGCTGAGGCCATGCCCATTAGTTCGGCCGTGAATATGGATTGGTTGTTTGGGAGTCGGTAAGATTGTGTGTCTTTGGTTGGTTGTGCGATGTGGACTCCGAAACCTGTGTGTTTTGAGATCGGATCTGAGGATCCGTCTGTGTATATGTGACACCAATTTGGCCAGTTTTCATGTATGTATGCTAGTGTGGTGGTTTTAGCGATGTTAGGATCGGTCTGTTTATTTAGTGTATCGGCTAGTGTTGTGTCTATTTTTGGTATTTTAAGTTTTGGAGTGAAGATATTGGATGATTTATTGTTTTGTTTAAGATTATTTATTTTGTGTTCGTTTAGGTAATTGGTTATTCTTTGGGAAATTGGAGTAAGTAGTGGATGTTTCCGGGCTAGGGCTTGGTTTCTAGGGCTAATATTTTGTTTTATTAAGTTTTCGATTAGTGGGTTTGATTGGGACGCGGCCCAGAAGTTTAGGGTAAGTTGTTCCCTACGTAGTTTAAGTGGCATTTCTCCTGTTAAGGCCTGGAGTGAGGTGGAAGAGGTGCCATGTTGAGTTCGTGTGATTAGTTTTAGGGCCTGATACTGGATTGAGTCTAGTTTTTTAATGAGAGAGTTGTTTAAGGTGTCGTAAATGGCACTGCCATAGTCTAGTTTGGACCTAATTAGTGATATATAGAGTGAGAGGAGGGTGTTTTTAGAGGCCCCCCAGTTGGAGCCGGTTAGGCATCTTAACGTGTTTAGGTCTTTGCTGCATCTGGTTACAAGGTTTTTAATGTGAGCATCCCAGGTGAGATGTTCATCGAAGATTAATCCTAAGAATTTGGTTTGTTTTTGGAATTTGATTGGTTTGTTGTTTAGTTGGAGGTTTAGGGTGGCGGGTTGCATATTTTTGTGTTTAAATACTATTCCTGTGGTTTTTTCTGAGTTTAGGGAGAAGCCCCATTTGTCAGCCCATTTTTGTATTTTAGTTAGAGATTTTTGTAGTAAGTTTTGGGCCATTTTAATGCTTTTAGTGCGGATCCAGAGGGCTCCATCATCCGCGAATTTTGATGTGTTTACTTTGGGGGATAGTCCCTCGAATAGATCGTTAATCATAATATTGAAGAGTGTTGGGCTTAGGATGCTGCCCTGGGGAGTGCCATTTTCTAGAGGACATTGGTCCGATAGCGTTTGGTCTATGCCCACGGTGATTTTGCGGTTTGTTAGGAAACTTTGGATGTAGTTAATTATTTGACCTT
Organism: Haliotis cracherodii; assembly: GCF_022045235.1. Lineage (NCBI taxonomy): Eukaryota > Metazoa > Mollusca > Gastropoda > Lepetellida > Haliotidae > Haliotis > Haliotis cracherodii. Next base: position 14,564,493 of record NW_027266264.1, read on the forward strand.
TAAGTCCTATTTTTTGTAGTTTTTGTATTAGCCCGTTATGCCAAACCATGTCGAATGCTTTGGAGAAGTCTAGAAAGATGCCTGTAGTATATTGTTTGTTAAGTTGGCCTGTTTTAATGTCCTGCTCTAGTCGGGCGAGGTTATCTAAGGTTGAGCGTCCAGGAGTGAAACCGCTTTGGTCTGGATTTATTATGTTGTTTTGTTCTAAGTAGTGTTGTAACCTGTTTTTGGCCATTGATTCCATTACTTTGCATAAGTTAGAAGTTAGGGAGATTGGTCTGTATGAATTAGCCTGGTCAGCTGGTTTATTGGGTTTGGGGATTGGTATGACCAGGGCTTGTTTCCAAGGTGATGGGATCTGTCCGTTTAGATATATGAGGTTATAGAGTTTCAGTAGAGTTTGGAGTAGTTTGGGTGGTAGTTGTTTAATTATCTGGTATGAAGTAAGGTCTAAGCCTGGGGCTGTGCCCTTTTTCCTATTTTGTAGGACGTGGAGTAGTTCTTCCATTGTGAAATGGAGATTAATTTCTAGGTTATTATCTTTTGGCTCTTTGGTAAATTTGGTTTCTGCTTTTAGTTGTTCCTGGAATTTTTGGTTGAAGTTGCTATTGCTACTGACGGCCGAGAAGTGATTTGCTAGGTTATTAGCTTTTTCAGTGGGGTTTGTTGAATTGTTTACGTTGGGAGTTTTTTTATGACGTTTAATGCCCCTAATGGCGTGGATTTTGCGCCAAACTGTTCTGGCGTCTGTATGATGGTTAATTTCTTCGCAAAATTTTTTCCAGTCTCTTGTTTTAGCTGTTTTAACTAAGCTTTGTACTTTGTGATTTAGTTCATGTGCTATCTTTAGGTGTTTAAAGTCACGTTTGGCTTTATTGAATGCGGATTTGCGTTTACGCCTAGTTTGTTCTATCTCCTCGTTCCACCAAGGAACCGAGGGTTTGCCTATGCTGGTTGTTTTGAAAGGAATGGAGTTTTTAGCTGCGTTTATTATATAGTCAGTGAGGTTTTTACAGTAGATTTCGGGGTCGTTACTTTCTAGGTCAGCTAGGTTGGCCTGGTTGCAAATATCCTGAAATTTGTCCCAGTCGGCTTTGTTGTAGTGGAATTTAGGTTCCTGGTTTGGGGCTGGTGATGGGATGTTTACGTCTCCTATAGTTATATTTATGGGGAAGTGGTCACTACCTAGTGGTACCCCGTGTACTTCCCATTGAATACTTTGGGCTAAATCTGGGGTGCATATGGTTAAGTCGATAGCCGACATTTTGTGGTGTATTTTGTCGTATCTAGTAGGTTGGTTGTTATTTAGTAGTATTAGGTCATTTTGTTCTATCCATTCTGAGATGAGTTTTCCGTGTTTATCTATTTTATCTTCTATACCCCAGGTAGGGTGGTGGGCATTAAAGTCTCCTAGGAAGATTGTAGATTTATTGCCTATTTGGAGGAGGGTGTTTAAATCCTCAGGTTTGACCTGTTTTTCTACCCAGTGGTATATATTTATGATATTAATTTTTTGGTTGTTATTTGTTATTTGGATACCGTTTGCTTCTAGGTTCGGTGTGTTTATTTTTTAGTTCTTTGTAGCTTAAATCTTCCCTGACGTATATGATTAGGCCGCCTCCGGCTCTACCTGGGTTTGTTTTGGCTCGGTCAGTTCTTATTGAGTTATAGTTTGGTAGGGTGAATTTAGATCTGGTAGAGAATTTAGTTTCCTGTATACAGACTATGTGTGGACCTTTGTCTCGTTTGAATTTAGCTTTAAATTCCTGGCCGTGGGAGGCTAATCCGTTGGCGTTCCACTGAAATATATTTAGTCCTTCCATTTTGGGGGATGAGAGGTTATTAGTTTGTTTTGAGTTTTAGGTTTTGTTTAATTGGTAGCTTCCCTAAGTTGGGAGAGAAATAACTCAAAGGAGAGAGTTGTGAGTTTTAGTTTTTGTGCTACTGAGTGAAAAGCTTTAGTACTAGCATTTGGTGAGTTTTGCTTATGCATGTAGGCTAGGAGTAGTGTGAGGTTATTAAGAGTTTTAGTGCTGGTTAATTGAGGATTTTTGCGCCTGAAGTTTTTGTTGGTTTTAGGGGCTGAGAAAGTGATTTCATTTATTTCCTCGGTGGAAAAATACTCGTCTTCGTCGGTTAGTTTTTATTGTTTGAGTTTTCATTGGGGAGGCCTGTGGAGGTGTTTGTGGTGTGGGGTGTTGAGTTTGTGCTTGCGTGTTGGGTGTAGCTGTGGTTTCCTCAGTGTTTGAGTTTTTTTGTTGTGGTTGCTTGTGGGGAAGTGTTGTTGCCTTGTGGGCTGTAGAGTGTCTGGATAGGGGTCGTTGTGTGTCTGTGGTTTTGCTGTTTGCTTTGCATGCGGGTGTTGATGTTATGGGGGAGTTGGTAGGTGGCTGAGTGAGGTGATGTGTGGAAGTGGTGGGTGCGGTTTCTATGTGGTTGCCCCAGATTGAATCCGAGAGTTTGTGTGTGGTGTTTGAGTGTGGTGTGGGGAGGAGAGGTTTGGATGTAGGTGGTGCATATTTTCTTGTTTGGATTTTGGCCGAATCTATGTTTATGTGTTTGTTGGCCTGTTGTGTTAGGGCATGTCTGTGCGGACACTGGTTTGAGAGTGATGTATGTTTTATGCATTTGCAATGGATGCACCAGGGAGAGCATGTACCTGGGCAATCGGTTTGGGCGCATTTTTTACATTTAGTTTTTTTGAATGTACATTGGGTGGCCGTGTGGTTATATCTAAGGCAGTTAGAACATTGTTTGACCTGTTTGATGTATGGTTTAACTTCCAGTTTAGTGTGGGCACCGAAGGAGATGTGATTAGGGGCTTCAGGAAATTTAGCAGTTTTTTTTAAGTTTACAATAACGATTGATGTAGGGACCGTTTTGCCGTTTCTGTTTGTTGTTATCCTGCGGGTGCTTGTTATTTGGGGTTGAGGGTATTGATTTGTGTTTGCTTCTTGGGTGTAGAGTTCTAGGTCTTCGGCTGTTTCTCTAGGGTTTACTCTTATTACCCCTCGGGTGAATTGCTGCCAATTTGGAATTTGTTTTGTTACGGTTACGTGAAAAATTTGTACTATTTTTTTAGCTGCATTGAATGAATCTTGATTTGGGAATATTATTTGGTAACCTTTATTTGCTTTTTTGATGTTGCTGTAATGGATTTTTTCGCGTTTAAACCATAAACCTATCCTGTCTGCTGAGAGTTGTTTAGTTAGGATTGATGCTGAGCCTGCGGCGAAGAAGTATAGTGCGAAGGTGGTGATGAAGGAAGCCGGGGTGGGTGTGGGAGACGGTGGTGGAGTGGATGAGTCGAGCTTACGTTTTTTGGGGTTTGTGTATTGTGGAGGCGAGTTGGCTGGTTTGGTGGGGGTGGTATGTTCCATGTCTGAGCCATACTCGTCCGGAACAATGTTTTCGACTGTCCTCCCGGAGGTGTTGTGCGCTTCCGCGGGTGTGGGTAAGTCAGGATCTGGGGTGTCTGCGTGTGAGATGATGCGTGTGTCTGTCATGTTTTGGGGTGTTTGGTTTGGGTGAGTTGAGATGTGTGGTGCCTGAACCCTAGAGATTTATTTTTTTGCTGGAAGGCTGGGGTTGGTGAGACAAGTGGAAAGCTGGGATTAGGAAATATTTAGTCGAAGGAGTGGAGTGATAGGTGAGTGGTGGGCGTGGGTGGTGAGTAGGAAAAAGCGTGCGTTGTGTTTAGGAGAAGGGGGGATTAGGTGTTTTTTGTTTTTAGGAGTTGGGTCAAAGGGTGCGTTTGAGTGGTGGGCGTGGGTAGTGAATAGAAATGAGAGCGTGCTGTGTTAAGGAGATGGGGGAGGGTAAGGTGAGACTAAAGGGTGTGTTTGAGTGTTGTTGTTTTTTTTAAGGATTTAGGGGTTTTGTGATTAATTTGGTGAGAGAGATAAGAGTATGTGAGTAAGGATGAAAGGATAACGTGATGATAATTACCGATGGTGAAGTTTCCTTGGCTGGCTATCAGGCAATGCTCTGTGCTGGCTTGGGAAGTGTTGCTCGCTTCGGGTACAAACTGCAACTGATTGTCTGGCCAAGACTCGATTTTTACAGACCGCTGTATTATAGCTGGAATATTTCTGGTTTCGGCGTTAAACAACAAACAAACAAACGATGAGAGTGATTTTAAGAGTATGTGAATAAGGCTGAAAGGATAACGTGGTAATTACCGATGTTGGAGTTCTCCTGGGCTGGCTATCAGGCAATGCTCTGTGCTGGCTTGGGAGGTGTTGCTCGCTTGGGGTACAAACTGCAACTGAAGTGTGGTTGACAAGTATATATACAAGTAGGAGGCAATGTTTATACAGTAGAGTAGATATTGTTATACTGGAGTAGAGAAGCCTGTTATGTACACACAAGGGTAGTGATGACAATCATCGCTGAAGTCAGTGACATAAACAAAGGATGAAGCCAGTAATAAAAACAACGGGATTATGGCTGATTGGGGTCTTTGATGAGTTGATGGTACGCCGGGGGTATGTAATAGCCTTGGTCACGGTTGATTGACGGCTGGAGTCTTTTGATGTTGATGACTTTTTGTAGTTTCCTTATCTTGAAGTCTTTGAGGTTTGTGGCGAGGGTTGTGACTCTCTCCCACTGAATGCTGTGGCTTGGGTTGCTATATGATACACATAAACATATTTATTTCCATAAAGTGGAGGGATTGGCAAACAAGCAAATTTCAGTGGCTTGGGTTGTCACGGATGTGGTCTGATAGAGCTGATTTAGAGTCATCTTTGGAGACTGAGCTTTGATGTTCTTTTATCAGTGCGATATTTGTTTTATACCAAAACTAAATGCATGATGGAAAACATGCTTCTGGTGACTGTATTGTCCTGCTAGTCGTTGTTTCTCTCCACAGCATGTATATGTTGAGTGAGTGATGCTTTACGCTGGTTATCTTCAGAAATACATCCAAGCACCAAGAATTCACTTCACGAACTGTTCTCATATTAGGAATCGAACAGGTATTCAGCGAACCAACCGTAAAATAAATGGCTACCACAATGACCAATAGTTTAGTCTTTCCTATTTACAATTTACCTTGTTCATTCAAATTTATTTTAACTGGTCTAGGCGCAAATTAAAAACTACCACAGGGTGAGAAAAGGAGTGATGTGAAAACCACAAAAAACGCAGATACAAGGGCAGGACCACTTAAAGTGACTCATCAAACATTCGTTACAAGAGATGCTTAATTCTAAAACGATTCTTACATTCTCGTATAGTATCTAGCGCAGGATTCTTTTCTACACATATGTTTTTAGTGGCAATTATATTACTTGTGTTCTATAAGGAAATTCCATTTTTAAGTAGATCACGTGTTACTTTAAGTCGTCTAGCCTTTGGGTATCGTTTGTTGGCTTTCTTTTAAGCTTTCTGATGGTAAGTTTGTTATACTATTTTTATGATTTTCACGCTGACTTAATTTTGTGTTATTAAAGAGGGTCATTAAAACGGGCAGTCGCGATTCATAAAAAATGTAAGATTATATATTGAAGCCTTTTGAGCTAGGAATTACATTCTCTGGTAAACAGAGAGATCTATATGTTCACATTGTATCGTGAATGGGTGGATTGATTTGAATAGTAATTCAGCAGATCAGATGAATGATTGAGTGCTGCTTTACGCCGCAATATTCGTGCATAAATCATGTGTTTCTCATATTGTACCCATGTGGGGAATCGAACTCGGATCTTCGGCGTGACGATCGAACGCTTTAACAACTAGGCTACCACACCGCCCCTTGGATCAGGTGAGAGAGGGTGAAATGGAATAGACTGACTCCGGACGACCATTTCTTGCTTTATTCCCCTTAATGCCGAGTGTCAAGGACGGTATCAAGAACTACCATATTTTAATTAACGACCCGTAAAGGATATTGAAATGAGAATACACTTATGTCCCTATAACAGTGTTACACAATTAGAACGTGGTTGCTGGGACTAAGTTAGTGCGGACTGTGGAGGTTCCGCAGTACAGAGATGCACATGTAGGTTGTCACTGTTATCTAAAAAACACAGATACCCACATGTATGTCACTATCTATTTATTTAAGTGACACATATTGGATTTATACATGAAGACGTTTTTTCCAACCATAACATTATATTCTCTGAACAAAATACTTGTGTTCGCGATTGATACGTTCTTGCACGAGAACATTTTTAATATTATTACCTATAAGGTTAGTAATAACCGAGTTAATAAAAATCGTTTGTGCACTCGTGCAAATATCATTTCTTGCGCATGAGTGTATTGTTACCGTCATCCGGACGCCATTGTTTCCGTCATTCGAATCTTATTGTGGCATAATGTCGGAATGACGTCACACTAGAAATGACGTTAAAGCTAAAATTGTTGACATCATTCGAAAATTGTGATTTTCTAGGACAGGGGTGGTGATCAGTGCTTTTTTCTAATGAAACTCGTGTAAGAATTCATGTATTACCCTCGCAATAATACATGCTCGTCATACATGCTCGTAATAATAATCTCTTTATCTCAAACATGTTGTAGTGTTTTAGTCCCGTGTGGTTTACCCTACCACATATCACATACACATGTCGTAGAGACGTCAAATGAGAATGGCATACGCAGGCTTTATTATTGTGCTGATCGCGTGTCGTATTCCCCGAATAGTGTTTATTTACAGAAGAAGAAAAAAAGAAGAAGAAAAATGGTTTATTTAAGTGTCCAGCGGTGTATACATAAAATTACATCAGTTTATACAGGAAATAAAATATATTAAAAGATATACATCGCCCGGCCAACGTGGGCCTATTAGACACTAATGTTCTTAAAAGCACTGCAAGTGCTAAAATAGTTATAGTGGACAGTGATGAATTTATTAATGGTGCACAAAATAAGTGATAAAAGTATAATACTCGTACATTTATAACAAGCATTGCTATACAATGACATGTTTTATAAAATATACAGGGGCATACAATACTAGAATTGATTTATGACACGTTGTTATATAACCTACGTTTGTACATTGATTTAATTAGTGCAGCCACAGAATAGGATAAATTATCGCACTTCATAAGGAATGTGGTTTGATCTATAGGGGTCATGAGACAAAACTTTGGGCAAAGAGACGAGGCGTAACCCCAAACATATTCTCGTTGATCTACATAAAGATTACACGTTGTTAAGAAATGAACCTCGTCTTCGATACTGTTTGTATTACAGTGTTTACAAATACGATTATGTAAGGGAATTTTTGGTTTCAAGAAACGACCGAGTTCAATTTCCAGAGGGAGGGTGCCACATCTAAATTTAGCAAATATACTACGAAGTTCTCTGTTGGCTAAATTAATGACATATTTGGAGGTACTTAAAGACGTTTTAAACAGTCGATATGTTCTTAACTTAATACCATTTGTTAATCCTCTGTCATCCCAGAGCTGTTCCAACCATAATTCCTTATCCTTATTGATGAGTATATTTCTAGCATGGTCGAAGTCACAAGATAATAAATTAGTTATAACAGAAGTAATTGATTTCACATCGAATAATTTCTTAACTGAATTATCCCATGACTTACGAAATTTAGATGACCATCTTTGCACTATATGCATTAGCCTGTTTTCATCTGCCAATCTCAGCCTTTTCCAGAAACGTACTATCTCAGTTTTTTGCTTTGTATAGTTAGATGACCAGCCCATTTCCCCTCTTACTGCCAAATTAGGTGTTTTGTTGCCTACTCCCAAGAAAAAGCGGCAAGCTCTATTTTGGATAGCGTTAATACAACTAAATTCTTTGGTGCCCCAAATAGCTGAGCCATATGATAAAATTGGTTGAACTAGGTTATTGTATAAAGTAGTGAATACATCATAATCCATGCCGCCCACCGCTTTAAACTTACTGATAATTACCCCAAGTGCCCTACTGGCTGATTTAGATATTTCTTTTGCTGTATAATTCATATCTAAGTTTTCATGTAACCAAAGCCCAAGATACTTATATGAATGAACAATTTCTATATTTTCCGCACCACAAGTAAAGTGATAGGATGACTTAACAGAAGATATGTTACGATAATGAACAATTTTTGTTTTTTTGCTATTTATTTGAAGGCGCCATTTCTTGCACCAATTGCCGACACAGGTTAACATTGATTGTAATGACTTTTCATCGGGTGCTAAAAGAGCGATATCGTCGGCATACAATAAAATACTGATTATAGAATTATCAACCTTTATTCCGCATTTCAGATCATTAATTTCTTTAACTAAATCATTAATAAAAACAGAAAATAGCATAGGCGACAGAACACAACCTTGTTTTACACCGCTAAATACAGCGAAGCTCTCAGTCATTTTACCATTTATAAAAACCCGAGAGCTATTATTTTCATATAGCGATTTAACTGATCGGAAGAACTTTCCGTTTATTCCAATCTATGTTTACAAGCCACCGTGGTATAGCTGGAATATTGTGGCGTTAAAGTGATGGACCCAAGTTCAAGGACACACACAACTGCTAACGCCAGACGCCCCGTGCTGAGAGTTGTGCAAGCCAATTAGTAACTTTATTCACACAAATGGACGACATTATTGTTCTACCAGTTGCAGAGGAGAGAAAATGATCTTTTTTAGATCCTGTAATTTCTGCTTTGAAAGGTCGAAGTTGGCATCAACAGTTTAAAGTTATGATTTAATTTCTGACATATGTGTGACGGTAAAGAGATGAAAATTGATAATCTGCATCACAATAGTGCAAAAATATAGAATGCATTAATTCTTTTTATATGCTGTGTCAATATGTGGGTGTGGCCAGAGAGTCCTCAGTTAGTTGTTGTTACTGAATGGGCACATGGTTAATTAATGCTAGGTAATTCATTTAGCTGTCCGAAAGTCTACGCTGAATCCATTTAGAACTGTATTGATTACGACTGGGTGGCCCGGTCTTTTAAGGTGCCACGATTCGCTGTGCGTGTCAGAAAATATGATAGTGGTTCGAATCCCAGATTCACTATAATAATGTTTATTGCTTTGTCAGCACCACTTCCGTGATTGTGTATTTGGTAAACGTCGTAAGCCTGCATCACTACAGGCTTTCCTCCCACATTAAGCTGACACACCGAGATAAAACTGGAATACTGTTCAAACTCACCTCTCACTCACTCACTCATTGATTGAGATGGATGCTACTCTCAAACACAGAACTCTCTCAGACACTCATATCACAAAATATTTTCTTGAAATTGTAATGTATTTTAGAACGTGTACCTGTGTCATACTAGTGTGTTTATATAGTTTGTAGTGATAACTATGACACTTACATGTACGAATGTCACAGTCTAGTGCAATATTATGGTTTTAAGAACTCAGCAAAGTGTACAAGAAACTGGCGAATGGTAAATCATGAAATGAATGTATGTATTTGTATAACCATCAAGACGGAACTGTGTGTGTGGACCAGTACACTCCTGTAGCAGATTGCTGCTCGACATTGGTTGAATAGAATTGTCTGCACTTTGTTTTAATACGCGAAGGTATATCATAACCGATTTTTGTTTCGTGCTTTATACTTGGAATATGTCAACAGACGAATGCAAAGGTTTATTTGAAAGATTGTTTCTTTGTTGCTTAACGCCGCCTCAGTATTAGTCTCCTCGTACGACAAGCACAAATTGCATGGAATCGAAATCGCCAATGCTGAAAGATTATTCAGTCCGTCCAGCATAACTTTGGTTTACCGGCTATTTCGAACGTTCATATACAGTTACATGGTCTGAGAAAATATATCGAGTAATTAAGTTCGAATTTAATATATCGAGTTAATAAAGTTTGACTCATCCTCGGTTTTTCTGGGTATTAGATTTGCATTCAATAATGATAGATCCCCTTGACCACTCGCTACAATACCTTCGTTTCAAACGAAGCTGTGGTAGCTATGATATCCGTGTAACTAAACCTCAGATGAGTGGGGGGCGGTCGGGGGTGGTTCGGTGGCGGTCGGGTAGCCTAGTGGTTAAAACGTTCGCTCGTCACTCCGAAGACCCGGGTTCTATTCCCGACTTGGGTACAATGTGTGAAGCCCACTTCTGGTGTCCCCCTCCGTGACATTGTTGGGATATTGCCAAAAGCGGCGTAACACCTGACTCACTCACTCACTCACTCACTCACTCACTCACTCACTCACTCACTCACTCACTCACTCACTCACTCACTCACTCACTCACTCACTCACCCACCCACCCACCCACCCACCCACCCACCCACCCACCCACCCACCCACCCACCCACTCACTCACTCACTCACTCACTCACTCACTCACTCACTCACTCACTCACTCACTCACATGAGTGATACTAACGTTTCAAAGTATTGTGACGTGCAGAAAGAAACATAAGGACATCAATCAAGGACAATTGACAAATGCTAGAATGGATCCAGGATATTTATCACGATAGATTGGATGCAGTGAAATCGAGAACGGACTGACTGTAAACGTGCAGTGTGTACTTATCAAAATAATATTCGACAACTTGTGTGTGCCCACATTTCTGTGAAGTCGAGGACATCCATAATAGTCGAGTTACCTGTTTTTTAGACAAAGGCCACTATTCGACCATCATGACGATGAGGATTCTTGCAGGACAACATGTTTAATGCATGGTTAAAGCGTTCGCTTGTCACGCCGAAAACCCAGGTTCGATTCCCCAAATGGGTACAAGACCATTTCTGGCGTCCTCAACCGTGACTTGCTTGAATATTGCTAAAAGCGGCGAAAAACTATATTGACTGACACACTCCAGGACCACAACAGGGCAGTGGAGTTCGAATTAGCGAAGTTTAATATATATTAGCCAAAAAGGTAGAGGAAACAAAAATGTTATCACCGGTCGTCAGAAAAAGAACAGCTGACTGCCAGGGACAGCAGGGTTTCGGAATCAAAACCTAACGCCCCAAGATACCCGACCATGCAATTTCTCAGTGCACATGGCCATGGGTACATGTTTTTGTTTTGCCACTTCACTCTCTCACATGAGCCTTTAGTATTGTTGAGTTTCACGATCCACAGTGACACATAAGCTTTCTACTCTTCTTTCAATGCAGTATTTGTGATCAGATTTGGAATTCTTCGACTGCAGCGTGATGCACGCTTAAGGGCTATTGTTTCTTTGTTTGTTATTTAACGCCGCACTCAGCAATATTCCAGCTATATGACGGCGGTCTGTAAATAATCGAGTCTGGACCAGACAATCCAGTGATTGACATCATGAGCATCAATCCACGTAATTGGGATGCGATGACACGAATTAACCATGTCACCGAGCCTGACCACCCGTTTCCATAAATCGCCTCTTTCGACAAGCATAGTCGCCTTTTACCGCAAGCATGGGTTGCTGAAGACCTATTCTACCCCTGATCACTATGGGTCTATTGGCAGCTAATAGCCAATATGTCCAACGTTTTTCGGTCTGTTTTTCTGTCAAATAGACACATTCTAGCCACACGCCAATGGTGTTTAGGGCATAGAATCTGGGGAAACACCGATGGTCTCGTGTAATGTTTTCAGACTGTCTGTCTGGATAGGCATGGACATGCCTGGAGGCGTTCAAACTAACGCCATGCGAACGTCAACATAAGGCAGCAAGACATATTGTTGGTCAGTATGATATGGAACAGGATGAATATGACTACCGGAATCGCATATTGTCCATGAAAGAAACAGTACTGTCGAGACAATATACTAGCAATGCCATTTGCGCGTTTTGTGGTTCAGGACCATAACGTTCGTTTCTACCGTTCTTGTATCGAAACTGACTACCTCGGGCAGCAAAACATCCCCACAATGTAATGTCCAGCCAGTGTTGTGACCTTTCCTCCGCAGAGGACATCTGACACATGATCGGGAGACGTGCATGGTGATTCGGACCATGCCACGCCCTGTAATCGAAGGTCTCCCCAGTCCTGTGGACATGACCCATTATTGATCCAGTCATCTCAAACGTTCATCTTTTGACTACACATCTCTGTCCTCTTTCTTGGTTGTTTGCACTGTTACATGTTCTGATGATTGTCATGTTACACCTAGTGCTTCGTTGCACAGATAAAACTATAAACATTTCAGTTGTGTTATTCCAAAAAGTAGACGAAAATCGTTCACAGGTCTGTCTTTTTCTTCCATTAGTATAAGCCAGAAGCCTCCATGTTCCTGGCATTTTATTCCTCTTCTATCTAAGCCCATCTATGTCATTTTTTGTGTTTATCACCTCAATGTTTTGCTTGAGAAGGAGCGAGCTTTTGGGAGACACTTTATACTTTCTGACGGGAAAAGGAGAATAGTTTAAGGACGGAAATAACAGTGCCATAAGTAGAGTTCCTATCCCTTTTTTAACCTTTTGAGCGGTGTTGTAATTTTGGTCGTGTGGAAGACGAGTAACACCAAAATACATGAATGCTCACAGATCAGAGAATAGAAACCCGAAATGTATACCTGACAAACACCTGTGAACCTGAAGTGCGCACAGTACCTACTGCCCAAAAGATCACACGGAACGGACACATCCTTTAGGGTGCATCTAATTTATTTCAACAGGACAGGTAGGAAAGATCACCATTTTCCCATGAAGAATTCAATGTCAATCCATATAAAAAGTAGTTCACGCTAATGGAATGGGCCATACCAAAAAATTAAATGCCAAATGTATTCGTAATTTTAAAAAAATATTGTTTTGTTCAGTCAGTGTACACTAATGGCGCGACGGTTCCCTCCTCAGAGAGGAGTTTGCATGTGCCCCTCCACTGCAGGTTGGGTCTGAAGCAGGTTAATCCCTCACAGCAGTAGGGGCCGGAGTAGCTGCAATTCTCCAGCACCGCGCCACAGGGACCCTCCCAGGGCCAATCTATATCACGTCGGTTGTCTGGGCGTTCCACGTCGCCTTCAGCACTGTTAACCCTAATAAACACAATGTATCAAAACCTTTGTATGCACAGTCTATTAAATAGCGCTATTTTATTCTATGGAGTATGAATGAAACTGCTTGAAGATAAATACTGTTTACTCTCTTTTCACAATCAATAAAAAAATGATTTATAATTTAGAAAAATACAGAAACATGATGTCTGACTTACGCATCAATCAGTTGATGGATCTGCTCTTGCAGTTCATCCTGAGCTTCTCGTGAGGTTTTCTCATTCTTCAGCACACCAGGAAAGCTGGCCCCTTCTGCCTCTAAATGAAAGAATAGATAGTATCAACTGAATAATGAACTTAGGGGCAAACCAATTGATATAAGGAGTGGGGGTGGGGTGCTGGTAGTGGTGGTGGTGATTGTGGAGGGGGTGTCAATGAAATTTGAGTTGGAAGTGAAAGCACTTACAGCATGCCAACGGACACAGATATGAGTATATAAAGTGCGATTTATTGTTCATTCACACCCAGATTAACCCTACAAAGTACAAGTTGTTGGTATCATATATCAAGGAGCAACGCATGGTTACGTCGCAAGGAGTTTTGGCTGTAGACAAATGATAGTCACCAGGACATCATCATTATTCCTGCAATGCAGCATCATTATTCCTGCAGTGGGGCATCATTAGTCCTGCAGTGGGGCATCATTAGTCCTGCAGTGGGGCATCATTAATCCTGCAGTGGGGCATCATTAGTCCTGCAGTGGGGCATCATTAATCCTGCAGTGGGGCATCATTAGTCCTGCAGTGGGGCATCATTAATCCTGCAATGGGGCATCATTAGTCCTGCAATGGGTCATCATTAGTTCTGCAATGGGTCATCATTAGTCCTGCAGTGGGTCATCATTAGTCCTGCAGTGGGGCATCATTAGTCCTGCAGTGGGTCATCATTAGTCCTGCAGTGGGTCATCATTAGTCCTGCAGTAGGTCATCATTAGTCCTGCAGTGGGTCATCATTAGTCCTGCAGTGGGTCATCATTAGCCCGGCAGTGGGTCATCATTAGTCCTGCAGTGGTGCATCATTAGTACTGTCGATGCAGCATCTGTAGACAAGTCAGTACATTGACCAATCTCTCTACCCTGCTGTACTACCTTTCTTGCAACAGAACAGGACAGACCTTGTCTCAACAAGATAACACAACGCCTCATACAACATCTTGCCTTGACCAGCACAATCACCAGACATATCACCTCTAGACCTCTTGTGGGATTACCTTGGAGTCAAATTAGAGTACCACCAGGTCACCCTTATAACAAGAATCAGTTAGCACAGGCGCTCTGGGAAGAGTGGTGTTGAATCTTTTTTCTTGTGATCAGAGGTATCACATGAGTTGGTCCCATGAAGTGCATTCATTCGCATGATTGTTATACTGAAAATACTGTCTGATAATTGTGACATTCTGAAGTATTAAAAGGAGTTGCATGAGCTGATTTCAGTCTTGATGGTTGATACAATAGGTTATCTATTTTTAGAAATGGCGCCAATTAGTGTGATTGATGATTGATTATGACGTTATTGCACAAGGAGAGAGGGATCCATGTTTGTTTTCACTTCAGATAGGGTTACAGATATCAGCTTCCATCACTTTCAGGTAAGTATTAAATGTTGTAAATTAAAAGTAATCGTAATTTTTATCGTTGCAATAGTTTAGGTAGAAAGTTTAGAAGAGCTAGATATATTGAAATATTGTAAAGTAATCAAATCTTTTTTGTTTGTATATTTTTGTGTTCAATACGTAATTTTAGCTTGCGAACTTGCTAGCCGTAATTTTTTTGGGGTCGCAGATACTTAAATATTAACACGCTTCTGTTCTGGCCAGACTAGTAAATAATCCAAACAAGGCTACCCAGATGCGTTACAATGGTTGATCGAATACTGAACAACTGATCCGATCCTCAAAATATACAATACCAATACAAATACAAAGACACAATACCTTTTTTGTGTTCTCATTCATGGCATAACTTGTAATGATGTTGATATATAATTATGTCTGTTGACAATACAAGTATATTTATGCTGTATTTTTATCCAAGGGTAAATGGTGCCAAATCACATTACACAACTAATCAATAACTAACAGTCATATCACAACTGGACAAATGGAGTCAATAACCTTGTCAAAGGATACGACACAGATATGACATCTGGAATTGAAAGATTTGAAATGATTATTAAAAACTAAATGTAACAGGCATAATGTCTATCATGCTCACAACATTATGAGCTGGAGTCTTTTTAAATGGGAAAATTTCTACATTTTTCTCCACTGCTGGATGTTACATATTCAGTTGGACCTGAGTTTTATCATTTCTGAGTGGGACAGTATCAGAGTGAGATAAGAAACACAAACGAAATACACATGAAGAAGGCGAATATGGCAAAACGTCAAAAATAGCAGCATTTATCAAAAAAATAGTTTAGTAAAATTAACCAAAGACATTAAACTCTGATATGACACTTCCCTGTGTCAAGATCTGATGAACTCCAGACAAAGTCGCGTCAGGTGAATTTTCTGATCAGACAACCAGTGTCAGGGCTCCTAAATTCTTGGTGAATGTGAGCAAGGACCCTTAGCAGCGATATATGATTTCTGTATCTCAAAAAGAAAAAGATATCAAGCCCAGCTTGATATTGTTGTGCACATTACATATATCCTGTAGTTTCTGAGCGTTTGGCATCTCCATCCAAAAGTGTGTCAGGTGGAGGGTTTGTGGCGTTATGTGGCAGTTTTCTTTTGCACGTGTCCAAATATTCCGAATTGAGGCGGTAAAGAAATTAAGCTAAAATGTTTTAGAAAGCTATCAACAGTTTGCTCAAGAACCCACAAATCCTGCAAATCATTTGATGGTCTCAAGTTTGCTCAGGATTCCCTTGATGCAACCTTGTAGAGAAGTGTCCTCTGATCTCCCGCAGAGAGGTCCAAATTCAATGTGGTTGTTTTTTATTTTGCCTAATGAGTATGGTGGAAGGAAATGTTGAAATTTTCCCTTAGAATCCAACCTCGTCAAGCTTTTTGGGTGATTTTTTAAAGTTTTATTCAACTGCACTATCGATTGAGCAGGAGGAGCATAAGACCACTGGAACATTGTTTCAGTTACTTCATTTAGAAGGAAACATCGTTTTGCACTTGGTGAAAACTCTTAGCTTTAATATGGTGCTGACAAATCAACGACCATAATCAGAGCTAATATAGGATTCAAAATAATGATCACAGGGACGTAACTCTACACAGGCTTAAATGTTCAGACTTTGAGGCGGAGGATAAACCAAATTGACACAGGGCATATACACCCACTCCAACTCTTTATTTTATGGATTTGATTTATCGGAATAAAATGAGAAAATTGAAATATCAAACACAATAAAAAATGATATGAAAACAACTTTTGCGTTTATAAAACAATTGCAATTTACTCTGTGCATGCTGAAAATACTGAAAACGGTAGTCCCATCAGTGCCAAAGTAAGTCGCCAAGAACAAAACTTTGCACAATGCACATGATGGGTGTTGACTGAGTCAGTTCAGTGCTACTCACGTGTCAAAAGACAGCTGATCGCAATCCATGCAAGTAGTGTGATACAGTTCATCCTGTTGTCTGTGGGGCTGACCTTCTTAGCTCAAGTTGGACAGTGAATGGGATTTATAAAGCGTGTGTGGCATACATATTCAGAAGATAATGTCATGATTCATAAGTAAAGGTGACCTTTCAAAGAATGCCTGAACAACATAAACACGTTAACATTTAGATGTGGCGCTGGTATGCAGTCGTTTCCTAATTAACGTTCAAAACTTTCTTTGACCATAAAGGACAAATACATTTCGGAATTAAACATTTATTTCCATAGTTTCATGTCTCCAAATAAACTTAAAATCTATAAATATAATACATTCAAAATAATAAATTGCCAAAGGCGATTCTGTAATTTGGATTATCATATTACTATACTGAAGTTATATTTTTCACCAAATCTGAAACAATTTCGGTTTGCAACAGATAAAAGACTCATGTAAGTGTTCAAATGGTTTAATTTGCCATACTGACTTCAGAAAATGCGTGATTTCATTAAATAAAACATGAACATGTCTAAATGTCAATTTACAAATCAATAGCGTGTGTGTCCACCTCTGGTTGCGATGAAAGCAACATGTCTTCGTCTCATGGGGGCGACGACGTACGGTTTGTGAAGATATTCGTCGAAGGCCAGGGATGCTTCTTGCAGTCACTGTTGCTGGCTGGAATCAGTTTTGTAGGTGTGTTCGAATCCATTTGTCTTGTCGATTATTGGTTAGGCGTGGCCTGCCACTCCGAGGATAGTCTCTGACTGTATTCATCTGTTGCCAACGTTGCCAACGTTGCCATAAACACCAAATGGTGTTTCTGGGGACGTTAAATTGTCTTGCAACATGACATTGACTCGATCCTGCTTCAAGCATACCATTCTGTAGCAGTTGCGTTTTTGTGACTTGATTCCATACATGTACTACAATATTGAAAACCAAACTTATGTTGTTAGAAAAATACACTAAAATATTGGTGTCACGGGAACTTTTGTTGTTGAGTATAATTACGAGACCTTGTGTTAACACAAGTCAACAGTACATGTTCTTATGTTTTGTCAACAACAATTCCATTGAAAGTTATCTTTTTATGATGATTAATTTCCAATACGTATTCTGCCAGGAATGTGCGGTTATACACACATGTGTGCAGTGATGGCACGTGATGTACAGTAATACAAAGGGGTGGGTGGTGATGGCACGTGGTACAGTAATATAAAGGGTGTGCAGTGGTGTCACGTGACGTACAGTATTACAAAGAGGTGACAGGTGATGTCACGTGATGTACAGTGATACAAAGGGGTGTGCGGTGATGAACAGCAAATCAAAGGTTTTCTCCCGCATCTGCATCGTTGCTATTCAGTTTTCTCCGCATCTGTATCGTTATTATTCAATTTTCTCCTGTATGTGAATCGTTGATATACAGTTTTCTCCTCTATCTGTATCGTTGCTATTCAGTTTTCTCCTCTATCTGTATCGTTAATATACAGTTTTCTCCTATATCTGTATCGTTGATATACACTTTTCTTCCGCATCTGCATCGTTGTTATACAGTTTTCTCCTGTATCTGTATCGTTGTTATTCAATTTTCTCCTGTATGTGTATCGTTGATATACAGTTTTCTCCTCTATCTGTATCGTTGCTATTCAGTTTTCTCCTCTATCTGTATCGTTGATATACAGTTTTTTCCTGTATCTGTATCGTTGATATACACTTTTCTTCCGCATCTGCATCGTTGATATACAGTTTTCTCCTCTATCTGTATCGTTGTTATACAGTTTTCTCCTGTATCTGTATCGTTGTAATTCAATGTTTTCTCCTGTAACTGTAATGCTATAATGTTATAAATTCGAATCATGTTTGAACGTTTTTAAACTCTGAACATGTTTAGATTACGTACAGTCCGTTTGACTCCAAATGAGAAGGATGAATTGCAAAATAACTCGAAATCCAGAAAAGTGTATGAAACATCAACACGGTACTTGACCATGAATACCCTGTAGCACGTGCAGACGGTGCTTGCGCTGTTCCTTCCACGGTTTGTCCCACCTACGTGTCATGTACACATTTCTATACAAAATTACATGATAGTTTCTTAAAGAACTTCATCCGTCATGGGTCTTAAAATAAACAAAATTCAGATTTTGTTGGTTACAGGGTATTCATGGTCAAGTACCGTATTGATGTTTCATACACTTTTCTGGATTTCGAGTTATTTTGCAATTCATCCTTCTCATTTGGAGGGAAACGGACTGTTGTAGTGTTTTGGTTGTGTTTATGCTGCGAGATGACAGCTCATGTCGTGTGTTTAGACATAAATGCGTTCAGAAAGAACACACCAAATGTCCATTCCGTTTAGGATTTAAACACATTCCTTCGCATGTTTAGATCTAAACATGTCTTCCCTGTGTTTACATTCTGAACATATTTTTTACAGTGTCGTCCATATTCCCCCGTATATATTCTGTTGTTATACACGTACCCTGTATCTGTATTGGCGGTATACATCCACACTCGTATATGAATTAGTGTTATTATACCGGATTATTGTTATCTGATTTTATACATGTCCCCTGTACCTGTATTGGATTCATTTTGGTAGGACAGTCCCTGAAGGTTACCTTATATCTTTGCTGATTGTTCGGCATCTTGTCATGTGTTCGTGTGTTCTTTAAACCAACAGTAGTAAATAAACGCTAAACCTCTTATATATACGGGCATATACACCACGAAGGGCGTCAAAATGTTGAATCTAACACATCTTGTGCTCTGACACTTGCAACATATGCATGTCTGAATCATGCAACAGCATGTTATAAAATTAAAGTCTTTCAAAAAAAATGAAAATAAATAGGGGCGGTCGGGTAGCCTTGAGGTTCGATTCCCGGGTTCGATTCCCGACATGGGTACAATGTGTGAAGCCCATTTCTGGTGTCCCCCGCCGTGATATTGTTGGAATATTGCTAAAAGCGGCTTGGCCTATTATGTTCGTGTTATGATTAACTTTAAAAAGATGACAATTTTCAACTTGCAGGCCGACGTTGAATCAACTCTTAGAATCACGAGTTTTCGATTCCCTTGATGGCTGGTATTGTTTGGTCAAGGCTAGTTACTCTCCGTGGGAAATACGCTCTGTGATTATCTATAATGTTCACATCGTGTGTCATGTAGGGAATCGAACCTTTGTTCAGGGCGTGGCAACTACACCAACGACTGGTTGAATGAAGTGAATCAGTGTGGGCGTGGTTGTGTTTGACGCCCCTTTGAATACCATTTGATCTGTATCAGGAGTGTGTCAGCTTCGGCTTTCGACCCCAATTCCAACAGAACGGTGACAGTTGTTATGGACCAAGCATCATAAGCAGGGCGAGTCGGGGAGATGGAAAAACGACGAATGTTTTCTGACTCCTAAGGGACGCGCAGAAAATCGTAAATCATGGTGACGTCCGTGGACCTTCTTGGTATAGTGAGTTTGATGATTTAGTAGTGCTTCATTTATATCACGGCGAGTATAATGTCACAGGAAAGCCTGAAGTGATCCAGATCTTATCAGTTTGACGTTTATCAGTTTGGTGAAACCCACAAACAAAGGTTTTGTGCTGACAAAGCTATGAACATAATCCAGGCGAACAGGGATTCAAACATACGATGACGGGTTTCTGGCACGCCTAAGGGACGTAACTCTAACGATAATTACGGCGCCTTAGACGACTCAACGGGTAACCATAACAGTCATATGCTGCCCAGACATGTCCCAAAATCCTCGTAAAATACCGGGCAAAAGAAAGTATAAATACACATGTACACTTCAAAATTAGATTTGAACTAAAAACGTTATCAAACCGTTACCAGGCTGAAACAATTCACAGTTAAAGTCCAAAACACAGCTATGATACCCGTATTAAATAAATCACCATCAAATCACCCTTTCTTGTTGTTTCATTTTTAGCCACCATCAAACGTGTAGGCATACTTTCTTTTACCCGGCAGTTTATATTGTACAATGTGTGTGCGATAACCAGCATGTAAAATAATATTTGCAAAAGAATCAAGTATAAACATACTCCATTATGAAAGCCAAGTTTTTTTCAAGGTGGAGTAATACATTAGTTGTTTAATCTTTGATACACAACAATATACACAATTGTACTGATTTTGTGAATCTTTATTAAGTCGACGTCAGCGTTTACAGGCAGCGACCCCCTGTGTCGGAGAAGCGATGGGTCCAGTTCTTGTACTTGCACGTCATTGGATCACAGCAGTGGGTGCCCCAGAAAGAACACCACTCGTTGTGCCCGCCACATCGGCCCCCGAAACCAAGCACCTGCCGATCGCGCTTGGCGTACCTGACGTCATTGACGTCGCCGTCAATCGCTCGTCTGGCGGCGGAGCTAACACTGAAACAAGGAATTATGAGTCAGTTGGGATGCAATCAGTTAAATTCAGTAACCTTTTTCGAGGGTGCATTATTAGAGAACCCATTCCAACTGTCACTTTCCTGATCTGGTAAGCGACGCTCTGATTGATCGGAAGCAAGTCGTTCTGACGGGAGTTTGGATGTCCTTACAATTTGTTCAGCGGTAGCGAGAACTAGGA
This sequence comes from Haliotis cracherodii, assembly GCF_022045235.1. Classification (NCBI taxonomy): domain Eukaryota; kingdom Metazoa; phylum Mollusca; class Gastropoda; order Lepetellida; family Haliotidae; genus Haliotis; species Haliotis cracherodii. Next base: position 14,585,596 of record NW_027266264.1, read on the forward strand.
TCTGGTTTTAGATAGATTGGTTGGGGTGGTTTTACCCAGTTTGTAGCATTTTGACAACCACTTGATGTTTTATGCCGGTTTGAACAATATATCAGTCTTTTATAGAGTGATTGATATTATGAGCAACGTCTCACACAGTCGAGTTACAATAATACGTAATCAACAATGTCACAATTCATGTCTTCGCCTCGTACGTCAATCATTGGTACGGAAATTTGCCACTTTGGTTAAACCCACAAGCACGGGGACGGTGCTGACAAAACCAATATTCATAATCCGGGTGAATGTCGAATCCTGGCATGACTAAGGGAAGCAACCTTGTGCAATTAATTGCACTGCCTTTAGTGATTTGGCGACCTGTGTACGCGGAAATACGATTGAAGAGATCCTGCTTAGAATAGGTCTTCAGCAAACCCATTCTTGTCGTCAGAGGCGACTAACGGGATGGGGTGGTCAGGCTCGCTAATTTGGTTAGTTAATGCATGTCATTCAAGAAGTATCACTATCATATTGTTTTCTTAATGCTGAAAATTTGTTTTCAACCTCAGGGGAACTGATCTAAGCTTCGAAAAAATTCTGTAATGAACTTATGATTAATCTATTAGAAATGTGACTACATTAATCGCGCTTTCCAAAGGAAGAAATACGGTTGTTGAATAAAATAAAAACATATCTGTTTCTTACCTATGAATCATGTCTCGAACGTGTCCATTAATCTCCTCTGACTTGTCGTCTTCTGCTAATGAAAAGTAAAACAGGAGCGGATTAATAAAATACGACAAAGATAAGCATGAACAATGTTACATAAGGGTAGATGGAGTAGCCTAGTGGTTAAATTTTCGCTCGGTAAGCCACGGTTTGAATCCCACTCTTGACTTCGTCTGTGCTGTGGCTATCTCCTCCCTGAGGAGAGTGGAAACCAAACTGCCTGCTAGGCATTATAGAAGATTGTCCGGGGATTTCACATCTTCCTCTCATTCCTCCGGGAAACAGTGAGTGAGTGAGTTGGGTATAACGCCGCTTTTAACAGTATTCCAGTTACATCACGGCGTGTCAGCTTAATGTGGGAGGAAACCCTGAAGTGATGCAGGTCTTTGACGTTTACCAGTTCGGTGAAACCCACGAGCACGGGTATGGTGCTGACAAACCTAAAAACATAATCGGGGCGAACCGGAATTCGAACCCACAATTATAGGTTTCTGGCGTGCCCAAGGGACGCAACTCTGCACAGCGAATCGCGGCGCCTTAGACGACTTGGCCACCCGTGCCCCCCACCGGGAAACAGAGTCAAATTACAATGTAAGGAGCTATCACAGGTTATTTTGTCTGTATTTCACTGTTCACCCTCCCACCGATAATGCCGTGGCGTAATCGATGTACTGTTTAAAATGGCGTTAAACCCAACACACCCGCTCGTGGCAAGACGGGAGAAAGAACAAACATTACATTCAATCAATTTTTCCCCCAATTAGGAATTCTAGGCTAGAATTTGTCCCAAACAACCTATGCTTGTCGACAAAATAGATCGGATGGTGAGGTTTGGTGACTTGGCGATGGATTTGATCGTCACTCGTGATATCAATCACTGGTTTGTCTGGTTCAGACTCTGTTATTTACAAGCCGTCATATGACTGAGAGTGGCGTTAAACAACAAACTAATCACTCAACCAGAATAGAACAGAGAAGAAAGAAATTGGGCAAATGCACACATTTATGCACTGTAGAAAATGTCCTCAGATCCTAAACAAAAACCTAAGCACGTTCGTCGTCCCAAAAGTTTGTTATGTTTAGGATTGTGCTCAACTTGTGCAGCTACAGTAAACTACGGTTATAACGAACTCAAAGGGACAACTATATTTAGTTCGTAATAACTGTAGTTCGTTATAAGCACATACACAGAATATATACAGCAAATGGGCGGGGCCAAAAATAGTTCGTTATATCCGTCAGTTCGTTATAAGCGTGTTCGTTTTAAACGTTGTATACGGTAAATGTGTTTTGGGTCTAAATGTGGGAAAGCCCCCTTTGATACTTTGTGTTATATGGCAGGGTATTTTATTGTTTAACAATGGTTGTAGCTGTGTTTCATTGTTTCTTTTGGGATTCGTTAGACGCTGATTGCATTGAGTTTGGACAGTGATCAGTCGTCAGGAAGTTACTATATGTAGATGATCGTGTGGTGTGTAAACCTCCGGTCCGGTATACCGCGGACGATTATAGTATGTTATTGGAACTTCTTCAATGTTCTAGTACCGTTAGACTGGTGAGGGCACTGTGCATAAATTTCCCGTAGCTTGTAAGGCTGTATATATAGTGAGACAAGAACGTATTTACGTATCTCTCGCGCATGTTCATTACACTTGGGACCAGCTTTCATGTGAGGATCGCTCATCATCCCTGACTCCCTGCCTAGCCTTTCTAGAAAGCTTGATCACTGTCGCCCCTTGGTGAATATATATTATTATCACTGACTTATGCTATCAACAAATGTAATTTTGTATTTGATACTGAACACTGCAATCACATTATGTACTGTCAAAGAATATTGTACTACCACTCTATTGTGCCCTGCCATTGTAATTACTGATACTTGATACTTAATATACATTCATTGAAGGAAAGTAGAAAGGGACATTTCTATAGTTTTTTTTCGTTTTATGGGGATACAGAAGTATGGGGGTGGGGGCCGGTGTGTGTGTGGGGGATGGGGGGGGGGGGGGGGGGGGGGGGGGGTGGTAACTAAAACAGTTAAAGGCCTATCGTAGTAATCAGATGTGCTTTTATTGTTAGCTTCCGTTTCCTGCCTGCAAGAAACAGCAACAACACATTCATGGACGCAACATCAGCTTTTCAATTTATATTCTTGTACATCTTGTCCATATGTGACTTATTGCCAAATGATATGCAATCCATTTAAACTCGTTTAAACGTGTTTAAAATCTGAAATTCGAAACATGTTTTAAACGTGTTTAGATAGAACACACCAAATGTGTATTCCGATTAGGATTTAAAAAACATTCCTAAACATGTTTAGATCTACATATTTACATTCTTAACACATTGTTTTACAGTATACAGGAAGTGAAATGTTAAAGAGAGAGCCACGTCCACATTAGCAATGCTCCTATCACTAACAAGTATAACAAAAATAAAATTGATGGATGTTTAACAATCAATTATATTCCCTGTCCAAATTTTGATGAGGATAACAATTTATCTTGGGTACAAAATTGGGGATGGTGACACAGGATTGGAGGTAATCAACCAAATATAATAGGCCTGTTGGCGAGGAACCTTTCGCGACATTTAATGATGAATGCTAGACAGCTGTCGCTATTGCGTCATGAGGTACGCAGATGAGACAATATGAAAGCCAAAGCTTACACTGGTTAATCTTTAATCAACCCCCTTTATTTATGAATTATGAATTTAATTACTAATTGACTTTCACTTTCATTGGAGAATGAACCTTCACAGAGTGAGGGCCAAACTGTATGAGCGTCGGAGCTTACTGTCAAGTTATTTAAGAATAGAGAACACTAAAACACGAGCAACAATCAAAGCCACATAATTAAGTTCATAGTACCAAACATAGCAGCCTGTTTTTAGCAATATTCCAGCAATATCGCAGTGGGGGACACCAGAAATGTGCTTCACACATCGAACCTGGGTCTTCAGCGTGACGATAGAACGCTTTAACCATGCACTATACATGTTGTCCTGCGAGAATCCTCATCGTCATGATGGTCGAATAGTGGCCTCTGTCGAAGAAACTTCAGGTAACTCGACTATTATGGATGTCCTCGACTTCGCAGAAATGTGGGCACTCACAAGTTATCGAATATTAGTGTGATAAGGACACTAGGCAGGTGTACAGTCACGTCCGTTCTCGATCACACTGCATCCAATTTATTGTGATAAATATCCTGGACTCATTCTAGGATTTGTCAGTTATCTTTGGTGTGACGAGCGAACGCTTTCGCAACCAGGCTTCCCGACCGCCTCCCATATTTAGATGGACTCGCAGCTTCTAGCGACTAGAATGATTGCATTTTTACAATCATTTAGTATTTGTAAGCTGAAATGATTAAAAATGCATTGACGCGCACGTGCTCTAACGGTGTGGGCTGGAACAGTACAGTACGGATGTTGCTCCGCATAATAAATGACACGAAATATTAAAGATGGCACTGTATTATTTTACTTGCGGTACACTATTGCTATTATTAAATTAATCATATTTCAAATTTAAATTATATGTTTCTATATTTTTATCAATTATACAATATTTTTAACACACACAGCTTTCTAGTTCTTGGTTTCGCGTACCTCTCACGAAGGTATGAAAACAAACATATTCTCAACAACAATCCAATTTCATTCATTCTAAGTCTTCAACACGACACCCAAACAGTGTGAATTCCATGACAGTTTCGCGAAGGTAAGGAATAAAGAAGTCACTCACCCAATGCATGGCCGAGGCACGCCAGGGCAACGAGACACGCGAACACGTGCACAAGTAGGCTCATTCTTGACTGTAAAATCGCAACACCCCAGAAACTGAATCTTCTCAGTGAATATTCCCGTATGTGGCTTAAATCTCACAACACTTGAACAATTTATAGAAGACGTAGGAGTAATGGGTGCAGGCTATGACCTTTCCATTTTACTGAAAATTGAAAATCGAGGTCAGGATAATTTACCACGTCAACAAAATGTCGGTCTCGTCACTTTCAGCAAGAGGTCATATCTATAATTGATGTCACTTTTGAAGATTTTATCATCAAGAGAAACAAATGCCTTTAATGATAGTCACAACCGGTCTGTCATCAATATCATACTACTTAGACTGCAAATAAGTTTAATGTGATCCCCATAGTGTAGTGTGTTCACCACATATATCGCGTGCACCAGTGTAGTGTGTTCACCACGGATAGTGCGTGCACCAGTGTAGTGTGTTCACCACGGATAGTGCGTGCACCAGTGTAGTGTGTTTACCACATATAAGGCGTGCACTAAGGTGTAGTATGTTCACCACAGAAAGTGCGTGCACCACAGTGTAGTCTGTTGACCACATATATCGCGTGCACCACAGTATAGTGTGTTTACCCTAGACATGGCGTGCACCAGTGTAGTGTGTTCACCACGGATAGTGCGTGCACCAGTGTAGTGTGTTCACCACGGATAGTGCGTGCACCAGTGTAGTGGTGCGTGCACCAGTGTAGTGTGTTCACCACGGATAGTGCGTGCACCAGTGTTTCACCACATATACGGCGTGCACTAAGGTGTAGTATGTTCACCACAGAAAGCGCGTGCTCCACTGGGTAGTTTGTTGATCACAGATATCGCGTGCACCACAGTGTAGTGTGTTCACCACATATATTGCGTGCACCACAATGTAGTGTGTTCACCACAGATAGTGCTTGCACAACAGTGTAGTGTGTTCACCAGATATTGTGTGCACAACAGTGTGGTGTGTGTTCACCATGGGTAGTGCGTGCTCCACAGTGTAGTGTGTTCACCACATATATTGCGTGCACCACAGTGTAGTGTGTTCACCACATATATTGCGTGCACCACAGTGTAGTGTGTTCACAAATATTGCGTGCACCACAGTGTAGTGTGTTCACCAAAGATAGTGCGTGCACCACAGTGTAGTTTGTTAACCACGTATATTGCGTGCACGACAGTGTAGCATGTTCACAAATATTGCGTGCACCACAGTGTAGTGTGTTCACCACATATTTTGCGTGCACCACAGTGTAGTGTGTTCACCAAAGATAGTGCGTGCACCACAGTGTAGCATGTTCACAAATATTGCGTGCACCACAGTGTAGTGTGTTCACCACGGATATAGCGGGCAACACAGTTGTGCTGATTATTTGTAGTATAGAAAGTAAACATGATCCGGCATCAAACTTGGAGCCATCGTCATCGTGCCACTCATCAATGATTTCTAGAATTGTTAAACGGGTATAGGTGGTGGTCCAAACGAAGATAATGAGTGAAACCACCAACCGAAACAGTAAACGTTCATCTGTGTGACGTATCACCGATTGCAATGGTCCCTCTCTGTGGCGGGTCGAGGATTTCTCTAAAGGGGTCCATGCCTTTTGGTTATACAAGTTTAAGATGAGTGGTTATAACAACTCATATTTTAACAAGCGAGTCGGCTTTTATGTCACTGGTCTAGTGGGTCTATGACAGATCATATGGTCTTCAAATACGGGTACGGTGGTAGTAATGTGGAAATAAGTGTAAATAAAGAGACAAAACCCTTTCCACAATCATATGGAATCTGTTAAAACACACCCCATTGAACTATTCCGACTTATATTGTGAGCATGTATTAATAATTCACAATCAGATAGTAATACAAGCAGGTGTTCGCGAACAGGTGAGCGTTTCCTGGACCACCGATGGCAGCCGCCTCAAACACATGTCAACCATGTCTGTGCCTGGTTTGTGCAGCTCAGTCGGTGCAGCTAAAGTTAGGCCATCAATGATAGGTGGATAATAACACAATGCCCGCTGAACAATGTAAGATCTGAAATATACACATTCCTTGTTCTGCGTGACATGAGTGAGAGTCATGTGCTTGTGCACTGAACGGTGTAAGTAAAGGGAGATAACTCCAATCAGAAGCTGTGCTCATTCGTCAAAGGAATGAGCTTCGATCGCTGTTAGTCCCACATCTGTGTTGCTGTATACATGTTTCCCCATATATGTTCTGTTATCCATGTTCCCTGTAACTGCATTGGCTGTGTACAACTTTTCCCGTTTCCGGGTCCAGATTAATCATAAACAACGGTCAAAGATGATATATCTTAAGTTTAAGATAAGATACATTTTCCAAACTATCTTAAATATGTCGCAGTTCGTAAAAAGTAACGATGCTTATTTTGTTTCACACTTGTTTCAGCATAAACATAGAAATTTTATTTTAGACTATTGACTCAATAGTTGCGACGCGAAATCTTTGATGCGTTCTTCGTATATTCGAGGGGTCGATTGAATCACAATTAAAACAAAATGAAATGTCAATGTTTCAACGTAAAGCAGATTATTTGTTTGAAAAATATTTTTAGCAAGGCATGCCTCCATTTTGGATGAAGATAAAATAAGACTACGACAGGTTTTTTTGTTTGGTTTGTTGTTTAACGCCGACGGTCTGTAAATAATCGAGTCTGGACCACAGTCCAGTGATTAATATCATGAGCATCGATCCACGCAATTGCATTTACTTTCAAACATCAGCATTATATCCATAACTTTTTTACAGATCCGCTCACATCTGTCTGGGGGTGCCCCAGACGACTGCGATGATGTAGATCACCTGAACCATGACACCGAGATCCGTCACTGGCGACATCGTCTGCGACAGCCTGGCGATCTGGCCAAGCCTTCAAATACACTGCCACACACGTCCCTCTCAGGACAGCCCCTCGAATCGGAACTATGTATGTTCTCAGCAAGATGTACTGACAATAAATCGTATGTGAATGCCATTTTGTCAGGTCGCAAACTGGAATGCGTGGTCAAGCTACCACGGGTGTTTATTCTTGTAGAGGACCGTGAGAAGTCTCAAGATGTCACCAAGAGGACAAATGCCGAACTGGTTGACATGATCGCCGCAGAAATGTGACAGATTGAAGACCTTGGATCGAAGGATGGGGCAGCATCTCTGCGTCAGGACTTTCACCTCCACGCCAGGACTGGCACTGGAGTCTTCAGCAACCATCTGAAGGTGTTGAGACATCAGGTAGTGTATGCTTTTACATGACTACTAATATTGATGTGCGTTTCTTTACGTATGAAATGTTTACATTGTGTAATCATACCTTCATCAGAGTTCGCTTTCTGGAGCATATGGTGTTGGATCGTTTTTTGGAGTCTGCTACAAATGTTCTTGGCATTGGTCCCTTGTGATGAGTTTTCACCAATGTAGGTCCTTTTGCATGTGTTTGCCGACGTTTTGGATGTCGGTAGGTTTCCGGAATCTGTTTAAATGCATTTTCTTTATTTACAGGTACCTCACCTGCTTGACTGCACGCCACTCACATCAAGTACCTTCATGATTCCTCAGTGTATATGGAGTGACAGTGACACTGGCGTACTCCGAGTCATCTGTGATATTTCATTCCTCAGTGTATATGGATTGACAGTGACACCAGCGTACTCTGATTCATCTGTGATATTTCCTTTTGTGCCCATCGATGTTGAATTGTTCATTGTGTCGTGTTATGTGCAATAATGACCTATGGTTTTAACTTTTAACCCACCCATGCCGGTCCCAAGCCCGGATGTGAAAGGGTGAGGGTTGGACAATACAACGTAAGTCTTGTTCATAAAAGTGTTTTCTTGTTTTCATTATCATTTGATGTTTCATATATTATTTCTTTTGTAGTTTATAGTATTATCTCACCTCTATTGTGTCTTTGTCTTGGTCACTAGCCTCCTCCTGGTGTTCTTCCATGATTTGTTCTCCAATTAACCACTTAGATGCCTCGTTCTATTTATGTACCAGTGGTAGACAACATGTGTGATTCGTGTACTCTGTCTTCACACACGTCGATCGGGGTATGGTATATACGCCAATGGACGTATAATACTATACTATACTATATTATACGCCGATTGGTGGTTATCCCCGACCTGGTTACTACTTTCGCTACATGCTCAACCACGGACACGAAATAAGTCTTAAGATCATTATTTCTTCAGCTTACCAGTCTGAATGTCCAAAACTATCTCTGTGTGTGAAGTCCGACTTGCTTCTTGTGAATACCTCAGCCCGTTCTCCGAAGGAGGCCGCTTGCTGGTATGGAGTCCAAATACAACTTCAATATGCCCAGTGTACAGCGCAGAGGTTCCACAAATTGCGTAGATTCCTGACTAAGATTGAGTTTTAAAATCTCGACGTCCTCAAATTCAAAATTCATTTTCAGTAATTTGAGATAAAACATTGTCACCTTCCTCATCGAAACATTTTTATCAAATGACGACCATGTAATTCAATTGTTCACTCAACAACACCAGTTTCCACGTGGAGTACGCATACGCACGCAGCACTGGCTATGTGCACGTGGAGTACGTGTGCGCACGAATTGCATAAGCTATCGATGCCCGGATTCTTCAACTTAGTATTTTCCCCTCTTTCATTCGTCCAGTACAGTGAGTGAGTGAGTGAGTGTGAGTAAGTTGGGTTTAACGCCGCTTTTAACAGTAATCCAGTTATATCGCGGCGTGTCAGCTTAATGTGGGAGGAAAGCCCGAAGTGATGCAGGTCTCAGACGTTTATCACTTCGGTGAAACACACGAGCACGGGTAGACCAAGGAAGCGGTCCATGCAGTATAGTGAGTGAGTGAGTAAATGTTGCTTTAAGCCGCATCAGCAATATTCCAGCTATTCGTGGCTAGGCATACAGTATAGTGAATGAGTTTGATGTAAATGTATTTTATTTATATCATGGCTTCTTGGCTTATATGGTAGGAAACAGTGATGCACATCTAAGACGTTTACCACTTTGGTGAAACTTACGCGTACGAATTTGACAAACCTATGAACATGATCGGGACGGACCGGGAATAAATTATGATTGATTAATGTTTGATATAGAATAAAAGACATAACTGTACTAATTTTGTGAAGCTTTATTAAGTCCAATACACCAGCGTCTAGAGGCAGCGACCCCCAGTCCTGGAGAAGCGATGGGTCCATTTCTTGTACTTGCACTTCCAGGGATCACAGCAGTGGGTGGTCCAGCCAGAACATTTGTCGTTGTACCAAGCACATCGGCCCCCGATACCCAGAACCTGCCCATCCCGCTTGACGTCACTCCCGTCACTGACGTCGCCGTCACTCGCTCGTCTCGCGGCGGAGCTTACACTGAAACAAAGAATTAGCCCTGGTAACTCACAAAACGCGTGAGACAAGTTGGCGGTGCACGGAATTTGGGCAAACATATTTGGTTTGTTGGTAGAGAGGGTGTTCGCATGTTGTGCAGGTCATGACGATGAAATTGACTACGCTCTCGAAGAAAAACGTGATGTTCAAAAGACTATAAGAGGTCGGGGTGTTTGTTTGTTGTTTAACGCCGCATTCAGCAGTATTCCAGCTCAATGAGGGGCGGTCGGGTAGCCTAGTGGTTAAAGGGTTCGCTCGTCACGCCGAAGACCCGGGTTCGATTCCCGACGTGGGTACAATGTGTGAAGCCCATTTCTGGTGTCCCCGCCATGATATTGCTGGAATATTGCTAAAAGCGGCGTAAAACCAAACTCACTCACTCACTCCAGCTCTATGACGGCGGTATGTAAATAATTGAATCTGGACCAGATAAGTGATTGATATGAACATCAATCCACGCAATTGGGATCGATGTCCAGCTATATGACAGCGGTCTGTTAAAAATCCAGTCTGAAACAAACAATCCAGTGATTGACATCATGAGCATCGATCCACCCAGTTGGGATTCGATGACATGCATCAACCAAGTCAGCGAGCCTGACCACCCGATCCCGTTAGTCGTCTCTTACGACAAGCATACATGTAGTCGCCTTTTACGGCAAGAATGAGTTGCTGAAGACTTACCGGATCTTCAAGGGTCAGAGGTCGGTGTGACAAGGCGATAACAGAAGTCTCTAAAAGTCGTTTGGTAGAAGTTAATTTCACACGAATAAACATGTCAAAGCTAGGTGAGCATTCTCCGGCGCTCTCTCTCTCTCTCTCTCTCTCTCTGTCTGTCTCTCTCTCTGTCTGTCTGTCTGTCTGTCTGTCTGTCTGTCTGTCTCTCTCTCTCTCTCTCTCTCTCTCTCTCTCTGAGGACATGCACATATCCATCGTACTACTTGTCACGGACCACCCGTTACCCCTTTCTTCACAATGGTACATACCAGTCTCAGGTGGGGGGACCTCATACTTTGTCACACGGGGTTAAGTCACAACTCAACTTATCCTTGCTTGCCAGTAGTTTTGTTGGGGTGATTTTACGTCGCTTGTGGCAATATGGAGGTCATTTGGGGTTTAATGCCGCTTTTAGTAATAGAGTGATTTTATTTCGTTGTTGCAATGAGTAGAAAGTAAGAAAGAACTATTCACACAATAGCGAATGTCTCGTGGAATCCAAGCTCGTTAAATATGTTGAATGATGTGTTTTAAATATTATTCCACTACAATAGTAAATCAGGAGGAGAAATGTAAGGCCACTGAAACATTGTTTCAGTTAATTCACGTGGTGTCAGCTTCACTTTGGAGGAAAGGTCGTTTTGCTCTTGGTGAAATCCATGAGTTCTGATATGGTACTGACAAACCAACGACCACAATCAGGGCGAAAATAGGATTCGAAACATTGATCATAGGATCGCGGCACGCTCAAGGGAGGTAATTATACATTCAGAGTTGCGTTGCCTTACATTTTCAGACTCTGGGCCAGTGATTGATATTATGAGCATTGTTCCACGCAATCGGGTTACGATTACAGCGCTCAGCTCTGTCACCGGTCCTGGCTGCCCAACATGTTTGTTTGTTGTTTAGCGCCGCAATCAACAATATTCCAGCTATATGACGGCAGTCTGTAAATAATCGAGTCTGGCCCAGACAATCCAGTCAGTAGCATCACGAGCATCGATCCACACAATTGGGATCGATGACATGCATCAACCATGTCAGTGAGCCTGACCACCCGATCCCATTTAGTCGCCTCTTATGACAAGCATAATCGCATTTTAAGGCCAGCATGGGTTGCTGAGACCTATTCTACCCTGGATCTTCATGTGTCTAATAGCAAAGCTTAGCTTGTTTGGTGAAACCCACGAGCACTGGCATGGTGCTGACAAACAAAGGATCATAATCAGGATGATTCGAACCCACGACATAGAATCCTGGTATGACTAAGGGACGCAACCCTGCAGAGCGAATTGCAGCGCCTTAGTCGACTGGGCGACTCGTGTCCCGGGAAAGCCATGGATGCATAGTAATTATATCCTTATAAAAGTTATTAAACTAATAATTATTGCCTCAGAGACTATATAATTTTAATGTAAATTTCCTTCTACCCTTCCAAAGAAATTCCGGGCCAGTATATGTTCCAGTATATATGCTTGTATTGATACAATGTGTGACTCGCAGTGTGTCACGCTGCCCCGATAGTCAGGGCGCATGCAGATGTTGCATTTATTACGTCGCCCTGGGCTGATCACGTGCAGGCTGCGGTGATAATGACACATACTTCTTTGCAAAAATAATGATTGCGATGATTGTTGCGTATATGTATTTTCCCAGATACATTCAAAATATTCGTAGAGAGTATTAGAATGTCCCGATGTCACACACTCCGTAATCGACTTCCAATCACACTCTATTTAGGGGCGTCGCCTTCGTGTGGCTAAACACCAGATGCTGTTAGTCAAAACTCGTGTCGAAAACAATCAATGTTGAACACAATGTTCACCTGTCGTTTTTTATTGTCCGCCTTACTCTATTTATGCTTTTCAAATTTATATTGGTCAAGCATGTGTATGTCCTAAAGTATTACAATCTGCGAAGTTGCTGCGTAGACTTTATTTGCCCTTTAAGCACCTGGGCCCCGTTCCTCAAAGCGACCTTAGCGCTACGATGATTGTAAACCTATGTTAAAGTATTGGACTTACGATCATCTTAGTGCTAAGATCGCTTTGTTGAACGGGGACCTGGGCAGTTCTAGGCTGCATGAACTTTTGGGTAATTGGTGTTCATAAGTAAAACAGCTCATCAAGGGGTATTCTTTCAAGAACAATCAGCTCCAAGAAGTCATTTTCCTTTAATGAAGTTACATTAAGAACGACTGATTCAAGAATTCTAACAGAATTCTTATTGTTCTTATCCGGGGCACTTTTCTAATCTTAGTAGGTGAGGTGACATGGGGTTTAACGTCGCGTCCAAGATTATTGCACTTATGTAGCGACGTGCATGTACGTGTGTGTGTTTGTGTGGCCGCTTGTACCAGTCCGGACTGATGCCGATTTATAGTGCTAGCTCACTGAGATACCATGCCGCAGTTTAACATGAATACCCCACTCAGACACAGTATACTGACTCCGAGCCGACCAGTCCTTGTTTTAGCCCTATAATGCTGAGCGCCAGACAGGGTAACAACAAGTACCATCTTTTAACGTCTTTTGGTATGAAGCGGCCGGGGATCGAACCCCGGACCTTCCGCTCTCCGGGCGGACGCTCTACCACGGAGGCGGTCTCTAATCAGAGTAAAACATCAACAATGAACGAATGAATAAACTAGAAATATGTCTAAATAAATCGCACATTTTCAAAGAAAGGAAATACAACGGTTGAAAACCAATACTGCATTTGTTACCTGTCGATCATTTCTCGGACGTGTCCATTAATCTCCTCTGAGTTGTCGTCTGCTGCAAATGAAACGTAAAACAGGAGCTGATAATGAAAGACAAAGATAAATATGTCCTATACTGCTTAAGGGTAGATGTGGCAGCCCCGCTTTCGCTCGTCATGCAAATGATCCGGGTTCGATTCCCACTCTTCTGTCCCTGCTGTGACATACCTGAAATACATTAGGGATAAAGCGTACGTACATTCAGGTTCCATTCTCGACTCCCTGAGGAGAATACAAACCACACTGCCTTTTATAGGCACTACAGAAGGTCTGCGTGCATTTCACTTTCCACTCTAATTCCCATGCCATCTCACACCCGTTACCTATGTGTTGCTCGATACACAGAGGAGAGTTTAAGTAAAGATATATATAATGTTTTAAGGTCTGTATTTAATAACGGGCATTGCTGTAGTCGGGACGTAACTTCTGCGCTGTTCAAAACGGGGTTCAACCCAACTCACTCATTCAGGCAATAATGGTTGATTGCGTGTCATCCTACACCGACGAAGGACCATAAATGCTCATGCTGTCAATCACTAGTTTGTCTGGTCGACATTCGAATATTTACAGGTCGTCATACAGCTGGAATATGACAGAGTGTGACGTTAAACAGCTGATAAACAAATCACTCAACCAGAATATAACAGCTGAGACTATCATTCAATCTTTAAATGAGTGAGTGAGTGAGTTGGGTTTTACGCCGCTTTTAACAGTATTCCAGTTATATCACGGCGTGTCAGCCTAATGTGGGAGGAAAGCCCGAAGTGATGCAGGTCTCAGACGTTTACCACTTCGGTGAAACCCACGAGCACGGGTATGGTGCTGACAAACCTAGGAACATAATCGGGGCGAACCGGGATTCGAACCCACAATCATAGGTTTCTGGTGTGCCTAAGGGACGCAACTCTGCACAGCGAATCGCGGCGCCACCCGTGCCCCCTTCAATCTTTAAGAAAGCGGACAATTACGCACATTTATACAGGCAGTGAAAAATTAAAGAGAGAGCCATACCCACGTTATTGCGTATCACTACCAAGTTTTACGAGATTAGAATAGATGGATGTTTATATCAATTTAACAATCGGTCTGGGGCATACAGTTGCTGGTGGTAACAGGACAAACAGCCATCAACCAATTATAACCGTCATCGTGGATTGTTAACCTATGCGACATCTAATGCATGCTGCACAGCTGTTGGTATTACGTATGATGAGGCCGGCAGATGAGGCAATGTGACAGCTGGCACCCGTTAAACTACACTACCGGGCAAAGGACAGCATACGCCCATCTTCGATGGTAGCTAAATGAAACAAACACGAATTGGTTATTCCATGGTGATGTATTTGATACAGGTACCAAAGTTGTGGACCCGTGAAGATCCGGGGTAGAATGGGTCTTCAGCAACCCATGCTTGCGGTAAAAGGCGACTATGCTTGTCGTTAAAGGCGACCGACGGGATCGGGTGGTCAGGCTCACTGACTTGGTTGATGCATGTCATCGATCCAAATTGCGTGGATCGATGCCCATGATGTTAATCACTGGATTGTCTGGTCCGGACTTGATTATTTACAGACCACTGTCATATAGCTGGAATATTGCTGAGTGCGGCGTAAAACAACAAACCAACCAAAGTTGTGTTTTGGACCTTATGTTTGGAGCGTGTCGGCGACTGCTTTCAGTCTCGTAACGTTTTGATAACTTTTACAATGTTTGGGTCAAATCTAACCATCAAGTGTATACTTTCGTTTGCCCGGCAGTTTACAACTGAAATAGTGTTTTAACCAACCCTCTATATTATTTTTATGTATTATTTTTTTTTCCTTCTGATTACCGAAACGAATATCGTTTTAAATATATTAATGTATTCATTTCCACAAGGTTTTTATATCATGGGGTAAACAATCGTACAACTATTAAGAAACATTTTCATAGATATAATTTATGATTACGTTATGACAAAACAACGTCCGTGTATATTGCAGACTACGATGCCTCAGATGACAGCTCCACCGGTGCCCCGACTGTCAAGTTATTTTTTAACAGATTCAAGAACTTATGGAATACTGTGAGGGACATTTCCACGATCTCGCATTCTCGGGATCTCGACCTTTGGAAACGAGCTAAATATGCTCAAAACATTGGAATGCGAGATCGCGAGAACGCGAGATTTGGCCAAAAGTCTCGTGTTTGGGGCATATTTTGCTCGTTTTCAAAGGTCGAGATCGCGAGAATGCGAGAATGCGAAAAGAAGTACACAAGGACACCAGCAACAATCAAAATCACAAAATTACGTTCATGGTACCGCATATCTGCAAGGGTAATTGATCCCCTCCCACATTGTACTAAAGGAGAAAGATCCAAGTTGCACTTGAAGAATTTTACTCGATGGCAATTTTATTGTTGTATTTTCAAATCATTGAAACATTTCAACACAAGATAGGTTTTGTTCACGATCGCAAATCATTTACAACTAAACACTAAGCGTGTAGTGTACTCATATTTCCACAAGCCCAGTGCAGAGATAACCCACTGGCTATACCAATTGCAGACGCATTAACCATTTCTCAAATAGGTTGGCTCATGGACGATATGCGCTTACAGGTATATTATGCGAACAGAAGTATTCATGATTAATTTCAATGAAAATATGCACCATAGCCCTTCTAGAATTGCTCCTCGTGGAGATTCCGTTAAATTACAAATAATGCTGGGTTTGCTTTTTGGTTTGTCGTCCGATATCAGACACATCGCGATAAATATTTCCCATCTCAAAAAGATCTCGCAGGTTTTAAACTAGAAAGGCTACAGCCTTACAAGCTTTTAGTATTCGTAAACTGAAACGATTTTGAACAGCACTGACGTGACATTATTGTTGTTCCTTGGCTTCTAAAACGGTCAGGTACTAATCTATACCATAGAGCAAGTAATGTGAATAATGGATTGCGATTTTGTTGCGAATATGAATTATCCTAAAAGTCAGTTCCCGAGAGAAATGTAATCATAACATTCGTAGAATGTATCTAAGTGAGGGTGTGAAATTACGTGCCGCTAACTGTGTTTTGTGTTTACGATATTTTCATTAGTTATGTTACGATCTATAATGATGTTACGATCTATAATGATGTTAAGATCTATAATGATGTTACGATCTGTAATGATGTTACGATCTATAATGATGTTACGATCTATAATGATGTTACGATCTATAATGATGTTACGATCTATAATGATGTTACGATCTATAATGATGTTACGATCTGCAAAGTTGTATATACCTATGGGAATTGTTCTCTACATCAAATTCCACTTCATTAATGACACAAGAAAACGAGAGTATTAACACAATATAATATTTGTGTTACACTATTTCTATTTGATATTAATCATATTTCAAATGTAATTAATACGCATTAATGATTTTATCAATGATACAATTTAATTCTTATTATCTGCTGTCTGTAGCTAGTTGCGTATTTTCACCTACTTCTATACGCCAACTGAACGGAACATGGTTTTGAGAGAAGGTCTGAAAACAAACCTATTATTTCACAATATTATGGAGAGGTGATGTTGGGCTTAACGTCGCGTCCGGGATCATTATTGCACTTACACAGCGACGTATGTGTGTCTGGCCTGCTTGTACTAGTCCGGACTGATGCCGATTTATATGCTCGCCGACTGAGATGCCATGCCGCAGTTTAACATGAATACCCCACTCAGACACAGTATACTCCGAGCCGACCAGTTCTTGTTTTAGTCCCTTAATGCCGAGCGCCAGACAGGGTAACAACAAGTACCATATTTGAAAGTATTTTGGTATGACGTGGCCGGGGATCGAACCCCGGACCTTCCGCTCTCCGGGCGGACGCTCTACCACAAGATTACATATGTTATGATTACCACAATATTATGAACATATACTATTTAAACACATAAATCCTGTGAGCAGTGAGAACTAAACCCAAAATCATTTATATTGACATGACACCCAAACAGAGTGAATTCCATGACAGTTTCCTGAAGGTAAGGGGGTCACGGGTGGCCCAGTCATCTAAGGCGCCGCGATTCGCTGTGCAGAGTTGAACCAGAAACCTATGATCGTGGGTTCGAATCCCGGCTCGCCCCGATTATGTTTCTAGGTTTGTCAGCACCATACCCGTGCTCGTGGGTTTCACCGAAGTGGTAAACGTCTGATACCTGCATCACATCGGGATTTCCTCCCACATTAAGCTGACACGCCGTGATATAACTGGAATACTGTTAAAAGAGGCGTTAAACCCAACTCACTCACTCACTCCTGAAGGTAAGGAATAAAGAAGTCACTCACCCAATGCATGGCTGAGGCACGCCAGGGCAACGAGACACGCGAAAACGTGCACAAGTAGGCTCATTCTTGACTGTAAAATCGCAACACCCCAGAAACAGAATCTTCTCAGTGAATATTCCCGTATGTGGCCCCAAAGCTCACACATTGACAATTTATAGCAGACATGAGACTAATGGGGGCAAGACACGACCTTTCAACGTTACTGACGATTGAGGCCAGGATATTTCACCGCGTCAACAAAATGTCGCCCTCGTCACATTCAACGAGAGATTCAATAATTAAAGACACTTATGAAGATTTGCTGGTATCTAATTGTGAGCCATTCAAATTAAATGTTATCCGGCTTTATTAGTAGCTTTGATATGACATGTAATGAAGGGTGTGACTGTGACAGTGAATGTATGGCATGCCCCCGATCTTGTGTTGACACAAACTGTATTGTGTGGTTTAACAGCATCATTCGGGACACGCATCCGTTTAATGATAATCACGACTGGCCGGTCACAAATGCTAAAGTAGTTAGAATGTTGCAAACATTTGTAGCTACAGCAAACCGGTTAATTGCGTGCCCTACAGTGTCGTGTGAGTGAGTGAGTGAGTGAAAACGTAACGTCGTATCGGCATTATGTCAGCCATATAGCGACGAGAAAAAGTTGATATATACACAGTTTAGTCATGAATACAAACATATTCAAAAACAGATACATGAAACATACTTGGCATAACAATATTATTTATACAGTTTAAAACATGGACTATAAGCCACCAGTAACCAAAGCTTGGCCATATATATATATATATATATATATATATATATATATATATATATATATATATATATCCAATACAGAACAATGCAGGAAGTCAATAATATTTGGCAAGTCTACATTACTGAAAATAAAAAAGTTTCTTGGCTTCATTCTATTATCTTCTATTAAGATAATTAAAGATATTTTTTCTGTAAAATACGTCCATTTCAGAGATTAGATTTACAAAGGTTTCGAGTGACCCACAGTGGAGTGTCTTATTGCACTGATCATGTTTTGGGTAAAAGCTAGCGGCATATCTCATCCAAGCGATATCTCCTGTGGGAGCCAGTTTGGATGATAAATTCCGTTTGACTGCAATATTGGGCAACTTAATTAAAACAAACCTCAGCATTATACAACATATTTTAACTGAATAAATGTAACTGAAGTCCTAATTCATGCTTACCACCACTGCACCGGAACCTCTGTGTTCTAGCAGGTATAATACACTACTCAACGTTTGATAAGGATATTCTGAGTGTCCAGGCAGGACGGAATGTGGCTGGGTGACGTCGTACAAACAGCATTCTCTATTGTCCTAGAACTGACTCATTTTAGGCATCATTACAAATAATAAGTATTTTTTTTATAACATTCCCCTTAGCTCTGTTTGGGGTTGTTTAACAGTATGTAATACCATAATATGACAAGCACCACCCTGAAGCATTCATTTCGTGAAGGGCGGTCGGGGAGCCTAGTGGTTAAAGCGTCGGCTCGTCGCGCAGAAGAATCGAGTTCGATTCCCCCATGGGCCCATTTTCCGGTGTCCCCAGCTGTGATATTGCTAGGGGGCATGGGTGGCCCAATCGTCTAAGGCGCCTAGATTCGCTGCACAGAGTTGCGTCCCTTGGGAACGCCAGAACCTATGATTGTGGGTTCGAATCCCGGTTCGCCTCGAATATGTTTCTAGGTTTGTCAGCACCATGCCCGTAAACGTCTGAGACCTGCATCACTTCGTGCTTTACTGCCACATTAAGCTGACACGCCGTGATAAAACTGGAATACAGTTCAAAGCGACGTTAAACCCAACTCACTCACTGTGATATTGCTGGAATATTGCTAAAAGCGACGTAAAACCATACCCACTCACTAACTCATTTAGTGACTATTGATAGGACATCTGATCAACTAATTTTACACGAATGCATGAAAATCTCATAGTGTTGGTTACAATTAAATATATTCCATAACCCCACACATTTAATGTCTCATTATAACCATCCCTTATAGTTAAAAGACCTTCCCCTTTTACCAAACTTATTTCAACTGTATTTAGAGTTGAAGACTAATTAATAGAATAAAACTGACCCCTTGCTGTATGCAATGTATCCAGATGACAATACACAACCAGCGCAGACTTAATATAAACCTATTTCCCTAAACGACCTCAACCAGTCAACAGATGTCAACAGATGAAATCCATGGATTACGTCTTTCTATTGACTGTCCCACCCAACGGCAAGGAGTGCGCGTATACAGTACTACACAGCCCAGAGTAGAGCATGCGCAGCCTACCAAGTGAACCATGCTTACAAAGTTTGAGCTGTACGATTTTTTTCAAATCAACAACAAAAACGTTTCACCTGTACGAGGCCCTACAGTGATGGTTGAATGTACAACGAGCGTCACAGTGTCTGCACTATGAACAACAAGTGTAAACATCAACTGAGGCCATGTAAAGGTGATATAAATATAGTTGCCAGGCGCTATCCACCCATGGGCCTATGCATCCTTATTCAAAAACATTTACAAAGGCGCAAAGCCCTATAAAAAATAAATATGTACAACGATCTTAGAATTATAAACAATGAATAATCAGAAAGCACATCTGGAAACGGTCACTGCGCGTTGCGCATGCGAGAGTCTATTGATTATTTATAACATACACAATGGGATGAAACAGGCGCCAAAGATTAAGGCTATACATATTGTGTGTGACACTTCACACGTGGAAGTATTCAGGTTTGATGTCATCACCGCACAGCTTCCATCGATACCATCCGTAACCAACTCTTCGGACGTCATAAAAGAATAATGGCTTGTTTTGCTATATCCTTCTAACGCTTGTATACCAAGTGACAAGATACATTGTGGTGAGTATTGGCGGTTGTTAATGTATAGCAATTCCCGCAAGGTTGGCTGTAATCAATAACGTTAAGTGATTGCGACAATTACACCGACCGAAACAGTAAACGTTCATCTGTGTGACGTATCACCGTTTCCAGTCGTCCGTCGCTGTGGCGGGTCGAGGGTTTCTCTATAGCGTTCTATACCTTTTGGTTGTACAAGTTTAAGGTGAGTGGTGGGGTTTGGGGGTTGTGGTGTGTGACGTCTAAATGGTTTTAACAACTCCTATTTTAATAATGTGTTTACCGTTCTAACGTTATGCGTCTCCACATTAAAGGACACATATATTGTCTTCAAATAGAGGTACTATGGTAGAAATGTAGAAATAAGTGTAACAAAAGACAAAACTCTCACCAATCATAAGAAATGTCTGCTAAAACTGAGTCCACTAGACGAATCCGACTTATCATAGCATGTGTTTATGAACCACTATTAAATAGTGTTTTTTTGGTTTCGTTTGTTGTTTAACGCCGCACTCAGCAATATAACGGCTGTCTGTAAATAATCGTGTTTGGACCAGACAATCCAGTGATTGACATCATGAAAATCGATCCACGCAATTTGGATACGATGACATGCATCAACCAAATCAGCGAGCCTGACCACCTGATCCCGTTGGTCGCCTCTTACGACAAGCACAGTGGCCTTTTTACGGCAAGCATGGGTTGTTGGAGATCGCGAACAGGTGAACGTATCCTGCCCCACCGTTGGCACCCTTTTCACGCATGAAAACATTTTGGCTGGTGTGTACGTGGTTCACGCAGTTCAGTCGATGAAGCTGGTGTTTGGCCCATTAACGATAGGCAGATAAGAATACAGTATCTGCTGAACAACGTTAGCTATAAAACATTCACACCTTTGTTCTGCATGACCTGACGTTGTTCTTGTACGCTAACGTCGGGAAAAGTAAAAGGAGATAACGCCAAACATGGACGCTCTGCTAAATCGTGCAAGTTATAGCTGCGGAGGCTGTTGTATAACTGTCAGCCATTCCGAAAAAAAGCAATACTTAGCCATTTCGAAAATAGCATTACTTCAAAACAATGCTTTTGTTTGTTTGTTTGTTGTTTAACGCTGCACTCAGCAATATTCCAGCTATATGACGGCGGTCTGTAAAATAATCTAGTCTGGACCAGACAATCCAGTGATTGAAATCATGAGCATCGATTGGGATCGATGACATGCTTCAACCAAGTCAGCGAGCCTGACCACCCGATCCCGTTAGTCGCCTTTCACGACAAGCATAGTCACCTTTTACGGCAAGCATGGGTTGCGGAAGACCTATTTTACCCCGGAATCTTCACGGGTCTCAAAACAATGCGTTCTAAATATGATTAGTGTAAACATCATATTACATGTCATTGAATCCACGCTACCATGTAAAATATATTATTTGTCATTTTGAAACATATATACATGGCACTGTATATTCAACTGATACTGAAATGTTTAACTTTAACCAATCATCAGACAGACCAGTCAAGTGTGACTAAGTGTAACTGTGCAGCTGCCTGATCTTACCTACTAATTATTAAGCTCGTTAAGTGATACAGATTAACCAGATTATGATTGTGTTTGTAAGTTGCGCTTGAACCGTGTCGGGTTGATGGTGTTTTATTAGGCAAGAATAGGAGTAGTTTTTTCAATGATATAGAATATAGGAAACTCAGTCAAGATTAATAAAAAACTTTTAACCGTTGAGTTTGTTTTTCTTTATTTTCATTAAATTACATTGTAAGGTAGAATAATAACACGTTATATATGGCAATAGTGTAATGAAATATATCCTGTAAAATCACACGTTTCATTGTATATTGTGTATATAGTGTCTTTCTAATAATGTAATCATTATAACATTATTCCTTTTGTAAAATGATAACATTCCCGTCCGCTGTATGAATGGTTATAATGAAATATGTTCCACATTAAAGTTGAATAAATATATCCTGTAATTAATTCACATTTCTGGTGAATACCTCAAAAAATTTTTTATTTCTGTATGATTTGATGATTAAAAGTGCATAATAAACCTCTCCTGTAATTTAATCAAAATGTCTGTTTTTTGGTCTGTTCCACTTTAATGAAAGGTAAACAGGTACCTATTACTTAACTAACCACCCTTGACTAATCCTGGTATGGGATATCTGACAAATGGGATGTCTGACAATTGGACGGTCACCGTTTACCCAAAGCGGACTAAGCCGAGACGCTGTGAAACTATAAAACTGTCCCAAATGGCTTTAAACACAACTCACTCACTCTTATACAGTTGGTTGGTTGGTTTGTTGTTTAACGCCGCACTAAGCAATATTCCAGCTATATGACGGCGGTCTGTAAATAATCTAGTCTGGACCAGACAATCCAGTGATTGACATCATGAGCATCGATCCTCGCAATTGGGATCGATGACATGCATCAACCAAGTCAGCGAGCCTGACCACCCGATCCCTTTAGTCGCCTTTTACGACAAGCATGGGTTGGTGAAGACCTATACTACCCCGGATCTAAACGGGTCCTATAAAGAAAGAAACTAAGATAGATGTACATATATATGAAACTTTGAGCGCCAGGACACCTGGTGTCATGCAAAAAGTTCAGCGAATACTGCGAACTTCTATTTGTCATATTGCAAAATTTAGAATGATTTAGGACAACGTATCGACATAAATTATATCAGTGTGTTAAGGACGGGTCACATCGACATATTGATCCTCATTTGAGTAATCACACAGAATACGTCTTGTACAATCCGTTCCATATGTTGCCTCATACGCCAAACATTGGCTGCTGGGGTCAATTCCAGCCCGCATTTCCCTCAGTGATAAGTAAGATTCCGTGTACTGGCTCGCTGAGATACCATGCCGCCAGACTAACACTTACTCAATGAAAACATTTCTTTAAAATAATTATATTTTTTTCCTTCAAAATAACCTTTCCTCTCCTGCTGTTTCAATGTGGATTCAAGGAAACCAGACTTGGTTTAGTTTTATCTAGACATGCCTAGGATTTTGTAAAAAAGAATATCTACATATATATGAATTCCAAGTCATGGCGAAGGACTACCGTGCCGCAGGTTAACATGGAAACCAAGTCAGACACAGTATACTGACATAGAGCTGACCAGTCCTTGTTTTAGCCCTTAATGACAAGCGCCAAACAGGTTACAACAAGTGCCATCTTTTAATGTCTTTTGGTATGGCACGGCCGGGGGATCGAACCACCAATTTTCCGTGTAGATGCTCTGTCACCTTGGCCACGGAGGCGTTAAATTGTTGATAAAGAAAAGAGGTTGGTGACGGCATGTGGTGATATTGACTCAATTTAATATTTTCTTAATTTCATTGCTTCATTAAGCAGATGCTTGATGGCGACACGTCACGTGAGGCGTTATCATGATTAATTATCCAGAGGTAGGGCCTTCTGGCTTCGGATTGGTCAAGAAGAATACTCTGTTGTTGCTGCAGTTGGACTCAATTCAAACTCCTTACGGAGGCAGGGAGTTCACTGACTATAAAATGTCCTGTTTCGATCCTTTGCCGACCGAGGCTGGAATTTCGGAGTTCTGTTTCGGCTGGACTAACGAGTCTATGTATTCGTATAGTATCGTGAAGTCACTTCAAATTATTGTGTACAATCACTATGTAACATTGTCTCCACATATGTATTGTATGCAGCAGTTGTACTCACGGATATTATATCTTTGTACTCTTGTTTTGTATATGGGCCGGAGGCCTTAAGTACAATAAAACCTCTTGAACTTGAACAAAATCGCGTAACGAAATCGACATCTGGTAAACTGCCTTGCAGATTTCGGTCGATTGCAGGATTTGTAAAGCATTTGTACCGTCAACTGGGCGTCTTCAGATATTTTTTAAATCTTTGCACGTTTAAATCAAGGTGCTCACTCAAGTAAGTTGATGCATTTCGCGGGGCAAGTCGCGTTTGATAACGATATAGATCCATCAGACCGGATTTACTGGTCGCCGCCATTTTGTTTGAAGCAAATTCAAGTAATATGGTGGAATCTCATTGGTCAGTAGGAGGGACACACATTGTAGAAGGGACATAACTCGTAATAGCCACTGGTGGCGTGGACTCGACTCGATTACTGACAGACCGCCGCCATACAGCTGGAATATTGCCGAGTATGGCGTTAAACAACAAACAAGACACCAGCAAAGCATGTCGGTTGTGGCTGTGGGTCACGGACATCACGAAGCAACAGGGGGCGTGTTCAAATCAATTGAGGGACACAGCTTGGTTATACAGTCAATAAGTCATGGATTCATGTAACATAGTGTGATTGTCAGTCGTGACGTGTGACCAGCATTCAGAGACAGCACTTCAAAACTGTGCTTGCTGTTGATACTACTTGTGAAATCGCCTACATACATGTATGAACAGATTGCACAGAAGTAAAGAAGGCGTTATTGGTGTAAGTAGTACATCGGGTATGTACAAATACTGAAATTTAGTTACTTTGCTTTTATTTAATTACGAAAACTTGATTTATTTGAACGACTCGTGATTCTTGTGTGGCGTTTATTGTGAATTTGTTGATTTTGTTGAAGTTGAAACAACCATTAACGATTTTCATACAATTTCTTAAACATGACAAGTTATGCCTCCTGCAACATGGAATTTAAAATTGATATAAGAGCACCGCCTTTGCAAAGCTGTCTATAAATCTTTTTCATAGTTATCTAAATGTTGATTTAACAATTGCTCAAGATATCTGATTCCACATGTTCAACTCTTTGTCCGTTAATTATACAACGATCTCGTATGAGATTTAACATGAACGGCATTTGTTTTCTGGTCTTTGTATTGCGGTGTTCCACAGCATCACGCTAGACTCGAGAACCTAATATACGATGGAAGGAAGTTATAAAACTGGCGTCTAAGCCAGACCCTTAGCACTTTACGTTCAATGGAGGCATAAGTGTGAGCATTGTTGCCAAAGGTACAATCTGTGAAAATATTAAAAAATGAAACCAATATTTTGATATATCTGTCAGGTCCTCTCTGAAAACAGATTATTCTATGAACAGAAACAAGGAATACCCTTTGGTTTGAAGACAAAAGCAAAAGGACACCATTTGACTTGTAAAATATATAAGATTCGCGACACTATTTCAAATATGGAATCCTGAGATTCCAGGGCAGCGTGGAGCCGAGTGGAACATTTATGATACTCAATTACCGGCATGATATAAAACAAGCATCTACGTGGTATTATGTAAATACAGAGGGTTTTTAGAATCATAAAGCGCAATAGTATATCACAGCATTTAACAGAATATTCCCGACAATAACTGTAGTATTTTCAAGGTGTCTAGAATGCCTAAATCTAATATACAGAATAGCGTCCCATAGATCAGGATCCGCTTATAGTGGGTTCGGTTATGATCCGTGGATTTAGGCATCAGATGCGGCTTCGCGGGACTTGCTAAGCTGACACGCCGTGATAGCCTGCCGGGCAAAAGAAAGTATACGTCCATGTTGACGGTGTGTAAATAAAACAAACAAGAAATGGTTATTTAATAGTGGTGTTTAGATACGGGTATCATCGTTGTGTTTTAGACGTTTAGTGTGCAGTGTTTCGGCGACCGGTATCAACCCTTCGATAACTTTGATAATGTCTTGGTCAAATTTAACCTTCAAGTGTATACTTTCTTTTGCCCGGTAGGTTATAACTGAAGTAGTGTTTAAAGCGGCGAAAACGTCTGTTACATCTCACTCATGAAATCGAAAACGTCCCCAGTGTATAAACAGCCGTCGATGTTGACACAAGCAGGGCAGTCCAAAAGATCACCGCTCGACATTTACCCACCACCGTTTTGAAACACATACATTGCGTGCAAGAAGCATGGTGGACATACCTACATTGCAAAACCACAATATATTCCTGCGTTCAGGGGTACAGTGAAAGGATGTTAATGTAGGTTTTAAGTGTTGCATTAACTCTACAAACCTACTCATATTTGCTCACGAAGCGCTGAGTATGACGGGCATAAACAGAGGATCGTTTTAGTTCAATACTTGGCACAGCGTGTTCTCTGAGATATATAGATTATATATACCTCATTATGCGAGCCTATAATGTTTCACGCGCGACGGATTAACTTTTGACAACTATTTCCTGATTTCAGAAGATGGTTTGCCTGCGACGATGTAGATTTTCGAGGCAGCGAGGACGGACAGTGACGAGGTTGATTGTAGTTTTACTGGCAGTCGGTGTCATTGTGCATGTTTCGACTAACCGTAAGTAGAAAGATATTGTATATTCAAGTTAGAAAGTAATATTTATATATACATATATATAAATAAAAGGTCAAAAACTAAAATGAAAATGTCAAAAACAAAAACGAAAATGTCAAAAACTAAAATGAAAATGCAGAAAACTATTTCCACCGCGGTGGAAATATTATTAATATTTTTGTTTTTGACATTTTCAATTTAGTTTTTGACCTTTTCGCTTCACTTTTCAGCAATTCAGTATCTACGTTATATATGATTTATCACATATTTGTATGACAAATCGTGTTAATTTGCAACAGGTTACGATAACAGTAAGTGAAATATCAAAATATTGAAAAACAGACTCTATGTCCCTTATGGGCCACCGTAGATTTCTTTACATACCCAGTTCTATTTTAACCTTCGCGTTTCAATTTGGAAAATCAACACGTAACAGCTGTCCCGCCGTGACATAATCGACAGTCAGTCAATCCTAGTGGCGTTCCGAAACGGACAACTAAATTAGCCGACCAAAGGTTCTGTGTTCAGTCAAGTTGCAGTTTCACCTCTCATGACATCATCTAACCACACAACATGTTATGTGCGAGTTAAGATGTTCCCCGTTGTTTCATCTGCATAATAGCGGGGTGGTCGGGTAGCCTAGTGGTTCAAGCGTTCGCTCGTCACGCCGAAAACCCGGGTTCTATTCCCGACATGGGTACAATGTGTGAAGTGCATTTCTGGTGTCCCCCGCCGTGATATTATTGGAATATTGCTAAAAGCGGCGTAAAAAACATACCCACTCACTCACCCGTCTACATAATTATAAGTTCTCCCTTTTTCGTAGCTAAAGTGAGCTACTTCAAACAAAATCGATGCATTTACTGCGCAAAACAGAATACGCGAACAGCCATTGACGTCATAATCAGTATTCAATCGATTCGATCACAATAGCCTATGTTGGGTACTGTATGTCGTGAGGAATTCTTTTATGGGTTAATCATTACACATATAATCATAATATTATCAGACAATAAATCTACTATGGAATAACACTGAATAAAACACCCAGATCGTTTTTTGTTCATCTTTCACAAGGTGTTATACTGGTAGTTTATAGGAAACACTGTTCGATATAAAGGAGTATTTTTATACTGTTTGCACCTACATCGTATTTTGTTTTTTTAAAGGCCCGTGGCCTACAAGTCCTGATTAAAGTTTGTGTGTAAAAGATGAAAAAGACATATTCGGGCATGTCAACAAAGACAGGCAGCGGTTAATTTCTTTCATACGAAGGTGTACAGTCGTGGATGTTGATTTTGTGAATATGTGCGATAGTCCAGTCATATTTAGCACCGGAAGTTGGCTTGATTTGGCAAGGGTGGAAAAAAGAAAAAAGGCTAGTGGACGCTCTTGCCTCGGGAAGATGGCCTTGTGAATGCATGAAACCTAGTTTTGGTCTCCCCCCACGTTTATATAGCTTAAATGACGTCAACAAACTTGATTTGCACTCAAGTTCTCCATACGTCGGTTATACCCCCATTACACCGGACGGCGACCTTTCTGCGACCGTTCTGCGTTCTTAAGTTTTGCCAGGTCGGCGTTGAAGGCAGAGGGGTCGCAGAACGGTCGCGTAGAGCGCACAAGGGAGGCAGAGGGAACGCTCAGCCATCGCCAAGAGCGCCACTGTCGCTGAAAAGTTTTGAACCGCAAAGAAGGCAGAGGCATCGCTGAAAGGTCGTTGAGCGATTGCCATTGGTCGTAGAGGGTTGGCAGCGCGGTAGTTAGTTGCAATAAGGAGGCAGAGGGGAGGCAGAGGGAACGCAGAGGTAACGCGGAGGTAACGCAGAGGACACGCAGAGGGAGCGCAGAGATATCGCACAGTGAACGCCTAGGTCGTTCAGGGAACGCAGTTACATTGACAAAAGTAACATATTTAGTCGCAGAAGGAAGGCAGAACGGTCGTAGGAGAGATTACACCAAAAGAGAGTTTTCTTGCGTATGGCGACCCCACTACGCTCTAGTCAAATTTTAGGACGCAGAAGTAGCGCAGAGCGATCGCCGTTTGGTGTAATGGCCCCTTTAACAAGTAATGTTATTTGAATGAACAGGCATGATCTGGTGATCAAGAAGATTCATTGATTTGTTTTGCAGGTTACGTCTCGGTCTGGAGTATTGCAAATGACAAACATCTTATTCCAGACTTCCTAGTAAGTACTGCAATAGCGACTTCGTGTATAAAATGTTAATGTGTATGTCAAGGTTTCACACTCAGATGTAACTGGCCCCGCACATGACTCATGATGTTCTTTCGGTCACACGAATTCGTATGAATGTTCGCACAATGAGGGGTTTTGATATTTTTATACCTCCTCAGTTATGGATACTGAAGCCCGTTCGTTCGGAAAGTTCGCTTTTCCGGCTATTGTGGTTGGAAACGTCCACGCTTGAACAATAGGTGTTAGTCCGGGTGATCTAACAGGGACTGTCTGTATTAACGGGGGTTGACTGGAGATGACACTTTCTACAGTACTAAAGTTGATACACAGTCAAACCTCGTTAATATGGACTGAATCGTACACAGTTCAAATCACCAGGGAGAACAAATCAGGTGTCCGGATTAACGAATCAGGTCACGGAGTAATGTCCCTTTATTCGGGTATAGACGTTCTCAACAGTAATTTCCATGCAAGTTAAGTAACTACATATATATATATATATATATATATATATATATATATATATATATATATTGCCCAATACATTTCACTGTGTGTTAGGAGTTGGAGTATATTCCACTTATGTCAATATCAAGTAGTGTTTGCTGTAATGTGGGAGGAGAGCCCAAAGTGACGCAGTGCATAACCACACATGAACCAGTCTGGTCTTGACAAACTAATAATGAAACGTATAATTAAAAATAAGAATCGGAGCTAATTCGTATCTGATCCGAAAACCAGCGTTTCCTGACACGATTAAGGAAAGTGAAACAGGAAATTGCGTCTGATGTCAGCACGCAAACGAACATTTATTACTGCCACTTTTGCTGTATAATTTTGTTTTTGTTATTAGGCTAATGGTCTAGGTGTTATTGAAAAAGGTCTGTCGAAAGACCGCCATCAGACCCTCGATCTAGCATATAACTGGACGTACAAGGGAGACAGGGGATATTTGATGAAACTGTATCACACCATTCTCGACAAGGCCCTTGGTGACGTGCAGGAAGTGTATAAAGTAAGTACACGTCAGCCTCGCTGAGGTAACCCATCTCTGCGCTGCTAGAACACTATGGGCTAGCCTGTAGCACTGTGTAGCCACAAGTCAGTTTCAAAATAGTTTGTAGGGTTTGTTTCTTTGTTTGTTTGTTGTTTAACGCCGTACTCAGCAATATTCCAGGTATGTGACGGCGGTCTGTAAATAATCGAGTCTGGACAAGACAATCCAGTGATCGACATCATGAGCATCGATCAACGCAATTGTGATTCGATGACATGTACAACAAAGTCGGCAAGCCTGACCATCCGATGTCGTTAGTCGCCTTTCACAAGCATAGTCGCCTTTTACGGAAAGCATGGGTTGCTGAAAACCTATTCTACTAAGGAATTTCACGGACACAAGAAATGGGCTTACCATTGTTCCATGTCGGGAATTGAACCCGGGTCGTCGGCGTGACGGGCGAACGCTTCAACTACTGGGCTACCCGACCGCCCTGTTATTTTAGAATGATGTAAAAGAGATAGAAGAGATACAATGCACTAGATATTTGGGGATGGTGCATACACTGAAACATTGGGAATCCAGCTAACACCGTTGGGAATCCAGCTAACACCGTTGGGAATCATGATACGTTATGAAATGAACATAACCACAAGTGGTTATTCCGGAAACTGGTTAATCCGAGCGATAAGCATTATACTAATGCTGAAGGAAGAGAGTTAACCCCCATTTCCCGTCTAGGTCTGGACAATGCTATAACTACCCTGGCAAGGCAAGACATTGTTGTTGTGTAATGAGAGCAATAATGATATGCTCGATACGCATTATAACAAATTTAAACCATTTGCGACCAAGCAGACTAACACGAATGTAAACCTGCTGGTCCTGCATGTTGGCCCGAACCTACTACTATTAATGCAATAGATCGATGCACGACTAATGCAATTAGCCGCCCAACGCTTTATGAATATGCATATTACCTGTTGAATCTCTTTCATATGCCTATGTACAGTGTATGCCAGCCAGACGGAGAAGCCAATTTGGTGTCAAGCATTTTATAATTCTATACACCCAGTGTACGATTCATTTGGGGAACAAATCCAAGATCAAAATTTGAACTTTATTTTTCAGAGCATCCTTGTACAATAACAATTATTTTCATATACTATTATTATATTTTATTCATTCATTCATTCATTCATTCATTCATTCATTCATTCATTCATTCATTCATTCATCCATCCATCCATTCATTCATTCATTTAAAGGTAGGTGGGATGGGTCGTGATTAAAACCTGAGGAATTTGAGGAAACAATAAATCGTACACTGAACATGTTTTTGGTATACAAATGTAAATGTATTAAGGAAACCTATATAAGCTGTATAAATTGTATTCAAATGCATTCATCCATGACGTTACGAAATATTTTCCGTTTTTTGATAAAGGAACCGTCTGAGACGATATACGAGAAACGACGCCAACATGCCCAGAAAGCATGTGGCACCATTCCTGGAAGCAACAAGGGCGTGCGCTCCACCATCCGTACCCTCTGGTACATGGATCGAACTAACATGTTGTACTGCTCTGTTGCTAAGGCAGGATCCAGCTTCTGGCGACGGACTTGGAAGGCAGTGATTAGTCAAAGGGGTGACATCATACACTCCCCATATGAGTATTCATACGAAGATTTTCATTCAGGCCCCTTTCTGTTAAAACGTCAAAATAAACTCACAGACAGCGACGACAGCCTTGAACATCTCGTTAATTCCTCGTTGAAATTCATGTACACCCGTGACCCATACAGCCGTATTTTCTCTGCATATGTTGATAAAGTACTGGCTCCTAATACATACCTATGGGGGCTTGGCAAAAAAATCATATCGGAATTCAGGAATGGTTCTTCTGAGAAAAGCCGTTCTTGTGGTCATGACGTCACATTTGGGGAATTTGTCAAGTCCATCATATCTACGCCCACTGCATCACTAGACGCTCACTTCATCCCAGTCTCAGAGTGGTGCGATGTATGCAGTCTCCAGTATGACGTCATCGCCAAGATGGAAACCTTCAAGGCTGACTCGCTGTATCTAATGAATAAAGCGGACATTTTAGGTAAGCATGTTGAGGTTAAAGACTTTGGAATAGAATACACCGCGGACTCGTTCGTGGACTATGTCACAAGGACATTTTTACATAGGGGTGCTTTTGGCAAGTGTTTAACGTTCCATGCGGCCATTCGTCGCTTGTGGAGACAGATGCAGATAGCCGGATCTATTTCCAAGGAGGAACGGTACCCGTTAACACCGGCTGAGAGCGACTCGATAACAGAAGTTCAGTTGATAAATATAATGCTTGGAGCATACAAGCGAACATCCTCGGAGTCAAGGTCAAACAAGAAGGAGGCTTTCTTACAAGCCTACCAGCAAGTTCCGTTGGGTGATCTGGAACGGATACGGGAAAAGTATTCAAAGGACTTTCTGTTATTTGATTATGACGACAGGCCAAAAGAACTTTTTGACAAAACCTTACAACTGCGCCTAGCATTTAATTATTTTGATGTCTTGAAAGAATAATCACCTTTAATAACATATATTGTTTACTTAAAGTACACTGTTTAAGGACCAAACGGCCAAAAATTCACACATGTTGAATAAAATATCAGTTTACTTCAGTTATTTCCAATTTGATTTACTTAACAATTAGGTCGATATAGTAGCCCGTTGGTTTTGTTTTACAAACGTACCAACATTCTTTATTTGTCTTTATTTTACTAAACTGACAATTCATTTACATCAATTACAAAATATTGCTGATGTTTTCTTTAATTTCCATCACAGCTTTGGGGTTTGGGGAAAATCAGGGTCAACTGGTTTTGTTTTACAAACGTACCAACATTCTTTATTTGTCTTGATTTTACTAAACTGACAATTCATGTACATCAATTACAAAATATTGCAGATGTTTTCTTTAATTTCGGTTTTTGGAAAATCAGGGTTAAGTGAGGAGTTCTACTTTTATAGCGAGGAAGTTTGCGACTTTCATTTAGTTAATTGCTTATATATTTTTAACTTGTATTGTCGTTTGTGGAAATATTGTAAGCGAAATAAAGTTATTTTATGTAAAGATTGTGTGCTGTATGATATACTCTCAATAGAGATAAACCCATGGAGATTAATAGTGCATCATATCGCCAGTACATGTACTAGGAGGCGACAAACCAGGATGGCAAAGATGACAGAGCTATAGCTGATTCGACGTTACACGTGGATTCCCTAGACAAACGTTTAGTTCCAGAAACAAAGTTAGCTTATTTATAAATATATATCTACAAAATAAAAAGGAAAATCCGAATGGAGCCCAGAACAATGCTTAATATAATTAATCTGAGCTTGACAAATCATTCTAAACTGAGTTGGAATCTTTTTTTAGATTATTCTCTAGGGTCGGGGAGACAGTATGGACTCCCCTACAGTGTGACCTAAACTTGTGTCGTCTCCTCCAAACA
Source organism: Haliotis cracherodii (assembly GCF_022045235.1). Taxonomy (NCBI): domain Eukaryota; kingdom Metazoa; phylum Mollusca; class Gastropoda; order Lepetellida; family Haliotidae; genus Haliotis; species Haliotis cracherodii. The sequence goes on from NW_027266264.1 coordinate 14,619,204, forward strand.
GTGTGGATCGTTATTCACGCTGTTCAGCGCTGGTCTACCTGTCCAGGCTCAGTGGGATAAATAGCTGTGATGTTGTTCACAGGAACGTAGAGTGAGTGAGTGAGTATGGATTTACGCCGCTTTTAGCAATATTCCCGCAACACCAGAAACATTGTACCCATGAGGGAAATCGAAACCGGGTTTTCGGCGTGACGAGCGAACGTTTTAACCACTAGGCTACCCCATCTCCCCCACAGCAACGGAGATGGACATTCACTTTTTGTGGAACGGGTTATCATAATAACCGTCTTCCCGATGCAAGGGAGATAACTAACTGTAAAAGTCCAGTTGGAATACATGGAAATGAGAAAGCTGATAAATTGGCAAAAACTGCTTTAGAATGTGATGAATCAGAACAGGATGATACAATTTTACCTTCCCCTGCAGAGATGGCACCGTCAGTATGATACATGCTAAAACAAAATGGCAGCAGATATGGGCATCATCCTTAAAAGGACGCCATCTCTATGGCATCGTTTCTTTTATTACTAAATTACACATATCTAGAAATAACTGGACAGAGGAGGTACTCTTAACCAGTCTTCGTCTTGGGCATTGTGGTCTTGGTGCATATCTCAACGTTATTAATAAAGACATTTCTGCAATCAGCTTGATAATATGGCTCATTATTTACTGCATGCCACAAGTATGTCAATCAGCGTAAGGCAATGGTGGAGTCTCTCATAGTTCTCAATACTGGCCTCTCATTGGCTGGACTTTTATGTTCTAGGAATATTGTTCGCCATGACGTTCAGAACGTTATCTCGGTTATATTAAGCCGTGTGGCAGTTTTACTAGTTTATAAATATCCAGGTACTTAGCAAACCTTTATTATGGGCAAGGTGTAAATGGGCCTAGTTGCCCGAGCGCCTATAAAACTTTAAATGATCAATCAATCGTCAGCCAGTTTCCACGTGGAAACTGAACTGTTTTTAGTCAGTTAACTCCCTTGCCTCGGAAAGAGTGAGTGAGAGATTGGTTTAACGCCGCTTTTAACAGTATTCCAGTTATATCACGGCGTGTCAGCTTAATGTGGGAGGAAACCCCGAAGTGATGCAGGTCTCAGACGCTTACCACTTCGGTGAAACCCACGAGCACGGGTATGGTTCTGACAGACCTAGAAACATAATCGGGCCGAACTGGGATTCGAACCCACAATCATAGGTTTCTGGCGTGCCCAAGGGACGCAACTCTGCACAGCGAATTGCGGCGCCTTCGACGACTGGACCACCCGTGCCCCCGCCTCGGGAAGATGCACAATAACTGTAATACAGAGAACATTGAGATATCGTCTCCAAGTGATGATTATTACTGACAGATTCGTCCGGGTATGGGAACTATACACTTGAAAAAAAGGTTAAGCATCACCAGTTATAACCATACATCTCGAACTATATACATGACATTCATCTCGTTGAGAGAAGTGGCTACAATGTCACTGTTTATCGTAGTGCTAACTGGGAGTAAATAAAAGGGTAGTGAAACACGTCATTAGATTGTTGATTTTAGATTTTCTATTTGAGAATGTTAGTTGAAAGTATTTCGTTAGAAAATTAATGCAGGGTAGGATTTCTGACAATGGCTTTATAGAAATATATAGAGAGTGTTTTTTCGAGGAATATAATAAAACGTGTCTCGATCCAAAACATAAACAAAAGCCCGTTCCTTGGTCGATGTTCTTGACGGATTTAGGGTCTAAACATGTTAAGATCTAATCATGGTTAAAATATTTGTTTAACAGCTGAATGTAGGATTTAATATGTGAAAAAGCTGTATACCCACTTTCAAACTTAACTTAACAAAGCTAAGGGCCTATAGTTGTAATCAGATATACTTTCATTGTCAGTTTCCGTTTCCTGTATGAATGTTTTTTTAGAATGAATGTCACATGTAGCTGATGATTTTTTGTTGTGTTTCACTTCTAAACACAATGTAATGTTTTACAGTTTATAAATATGTAAGGAATGACGAAGCTAATCTCGCGTGGATCGCGCGATTAAGAATTTATATTTATGTTAGTAGCGAGTGAGTTGGGTCTAACGCCGCTAGCGTCCGCCCGGAGAGCACAAGGTCCGGGGTTCAATGCCCAACCGCATCAAACAAAAAAACGCTGAAAGGTGGAACTTGTTGTTACCCTGTCTGGCGCTCGGCATTAAGGGGCAAAAGCGAGGACTGGTTGACTCGGAGACTGTATATCCTGTCTGAGTAGTGTGGTCATGTTAAACTGCGCCATGGTATCTCAGTGGGCTAGCGACATTAAACCCCATTTCACCTCACCTCACGGATACTGACATGAATAATCTACGCTTTCTGGGTATGTTGTCAACAGATCATCAACAAAATTACAGACCTTGACCAGCTTCCCCAGTCGTCTATTAAGTCCTGCGCAGCTTGCTGGGGACCTCTTCTAACACAGAATCCCACGGGGCCAGTAAGCATTAAATGTTACAGCTTCACAATGGCAGTCTGTGATTAATCGACTCTGAAGCAGGCACATCGATAGTGGCATATGCGGACAACTGCATCCACAGGGGCAACCCACCCAATCCACATTGTAATCGACAAAATGTGAGATATTTGGGACCCAAATTCCACAGGGGACAGATGTTAAGACCTTAAATCACGCTCTTGTCAGTTATCCCAAATGCATTACACATTCTCCCCTATCAATACCACATAGCCTGTCCCTGGTTTTGATCAGGAATGTATAAGGACATTATAGGTCTGAGTTTTCAAGGCTATGCGCATTTATCTCAGTATGAATAAAATGCCGATCTACACATGTGCAAAGCAAACACAAGCAAGCTGTTGTAGACGTTGAAGAGCATGAACAAATCAATGACAGGTCCAATTGTCCCAGACTGCAGTCACTTTACACAAATGGGCTGCCATTTTATCTCCATTTCTCACATTTTGAAAAAATCGAAATGCATGTATTTATATTTGCAAATTCACACGAAAACACACTTTGTTTCTTTAAGATCATTTAGGCAGGATACAATCTTAAGAATTCAGAAAAATAACATTTCTTACAGATTCATTAAACAATTGGTAACTCAAGAAGCGGATTTAAGTAATGTTGATATGCCTTGGGAGAATGTTTTGACTATTTTTGTCACAGTAAATGTACATGCCGACTACATCAAATTCATTCTACCTGCTTCGATGACTCGAGACTGGGTGGCCAAGCTAACCGAGATGCTGGAATTACAGAAGTGGATGCATCACTTCAACCCTGATTATCATATAGTTCCACACGAAGAGGAAAAACACAGCTCACTCACTCATTATAAGTGTGAGTGTTCGGGGGGGGGGGGGGGGGGCGGGGGCGGTTACAATACAGTCGGTAATATTTGAACCTATATCACAAAGGCCTGTTAATATTCAAGAACTGACCAGCGGGTGATAGAATGAGCATCAGTTGACACCATTTAGCAGAGCACACATTGTGCCCCCCAGATCCTCGTCTTAGTCTTCTCACAAACATGGGATGCTGGGGGCTTCCTCTCACCTAGGTGGCGAGGTGAAATTGGGTTTAACGTGGCGTCCAAGATTATTGCACACATATAGCGACGTGCATGTACGTGTGTGGGTGCTTGTACTAGACCGAACTGATGCCGATTTATAGTGCTAGCCCACTGAGATACCATGCCGCAGTTTAACATGAATACCCCACTCAGACACAGTATACTGACTCCGAGCCGACCAGTCCTTGTTTTAGCCCCTTAATGCCGAGCACCAGACAGGGTAACAACAAGTACCATCTTTTAACGTCATTTGGTATGACACGGCTGGGGATCGGACTCCGGACCTTCCGCTCTCTGGGCAGACGCTCTACCACTAGACCACGGAAGCAGTCCTCTCAACCAGGATCTCAATGGGGGTCAAATTATAATCATGTATTGCATAGATGTGAATGACATCAAACGGTGGTTTTATTTCACATTATCTTTATTCGGATAACTTTATCAGACATATTTGGGAAATGACAGTCTGAACATATTATAACGGTCCACTATAGTGAACAGATAATAAGGTCCCAGCAGTGTCTATCATGGCTGTAATTTCATAACAAGTTCAATTTCACTGTGAAAGGTAAAAGACAAGGGTAAAATGTTCTAGAAAATCAATGCAAACACAAAATGGCCTAAATTTCCACCATTCAAGAAATCTTAAAAGAGAATATGAAAAAAATTACATTAAAAACTAAGCAACAAAGCATAAATTCAAATCATAAAACATGCATAAAAGATGTTATAAAATAAGATGTACCCCAGGTTTCCACACAATATGAATGATCCAGCCACACTGATGATCTCAAGTTTCATGGGGTATTATGTGTCATCCATCAGAGAGTTTTTTTCCAAATCACAAAATGTCAGATTCCAGCACAAAAACAAAACTTGAGTTGGAAAGGCCCTTATTAACAGTGGTTATTTGTTTAGATATAAGGGACGGGGTGATGAGGACAGCTGCTGCACCTTCTGCATCATCTCTTCATCATCACATGACCATCACCACAAGTCACACAATCTGTATGAATGGTATTGAGTTGGATTTGACCAAGTCTGGAATCGGATATCATGGCCAGACAATATTATTTCATGTTTTTTACCAATTTTCTAAGTAAATATATTCCAAGAAAAGGATGCAAGAAAACATTATCAGAGTTGATATGATATGGATTTCCTTGCCAAATTTTACACTTAACTTCACAAAAGATACAACAATACATAATCAAACCTTTCAATAAACATCATGTCTACTTAATTTGTGAAATTTAAATTTCAGGGTTGACTTATAAAAAAAACACCAAAAAATAAACTTCTCTGGCCTCAGCAGTAACTGAAGGTACTTTTAAAAATCAGTCTTTGTGAACAGATTGCTTCAGGTAGAGTCATGTTGGAGGTAGTTTTCCATTCTTATTGACACAATATCGGATGTTCGGAGTACAGCAGCTGGCATTAGGCCTAGGGGCGTGTACAGGTCAGACACTTGCATACTTTCAAACTCGATGTCTGATGGTCCTAAGGTGGCAGAAACTTGAGATTTTTGCACCATCGTTACTTCTGCCTTCTTCCCCGAGATGGCGCCAAGCATACGCAGGAATCGTTCCCGAAGGAATGTACGTTGTTCTTGCTTGACCTGGTCACTGTCCATTTTTATTCTGTTAAAAACAACAACACGAATGTACAAAGATTAAAGATAAACAACCCAAATTATGATTTCATAACAGATCAGGTTATGATCTTGATTTCCCAATGTGAATTCAGATGCAGAATAGGTCCCCACTGCAGTTCCCTATGATTGCCATGGCACTGACTTCCTATGAATGAGTGAGCAATTGAGTTAGGCTTAATGCAAATTTAAACAGTATTGCAGTTGTATAACTGCATGATACCTTGATGAGGAGAAAAGACCAAAATGAGAAATGTCTTAATCTTTTACTACCTGGTACTTTGGGGAAACCCACAGAGACCTGTATCTTTCAATGATCAGAGTGAGTGAGTGAGTGAGTATGGTTTCACGCTTTTTGCGATATTCCAACAATATCACGGTGGGTGACACCAGACATGGGCTTCACACATTGTACCCATGTTGGGAATCGAACCCGGGTCTACGGCATGACGAGCGAACGCTATAACCACTAGGCTAACAACTAGGCTACCCGACCTCCCCTTCAATGATCACAAAAACCTGTAGAAACAATTTGGGATTTTAAATCACCATCATAATCCCTGGTACACCTAATGCATGGAACTCTGCGCAGCAAATAGTGGTTCCCAGACAGCTTGACCATCCTTTACCTAAATTGACTAATGTGATTCAGGCGGTTACATAGCTCTCTCACACAGTGTTATTTGGGCTAGTGTGGTTAACAGTATCTTTGATTTGGATCACAAGAAATGCTGACCACCCCAAACCATTCACTGTTTATATCTTCACAGGTTAGTTGAGTGCTGAAAATACTACAGTGCATATTACCAGGCTTTGGTATCCTTGCTACACATAGCCAGGCAAAACCAAGGCAGTGTGGGGATTGAGTTGCCTCGACAAGTACACAGTCTAATAATTTTGGTCTTAAAGGGAAACAACACTCCAAGTTTGAAAGTATTGAAATATGGATGGGCTTTATCTTCACAGATCCAAAATTTGCATATTATACTCGGACCCCATGGTATCGCGGCATTCATCGTATCGCGGCATTTGTGATTTCCGGTATTTCACACGGGACACGCCTCTTAGCGGCTGTCTTTTAATGCAAATCAGTAACCAGGAAGTGCTCACTTCGTAAACAATTTCAATTTCCTCAGAATGTTCCGTCTGCTGTAAGTAAGGAGTTATTAATCCGTTGATACATATTTCTGGCATCTGTTGTAATATTGCCTTACCCCCATCTATCAATGGCCAACGATATAACCCGCAGTTCCCCAAGTAAACTTTCTCTATCGACCTGAACTAGATCATCTGCATATTCATGGCGACTAATGGGGTAACGGAAGTTACGTAGTCCGCACATTTTTTCCCGCTCGGTGCCCAGAATCTATTGGGAGATCATAAGGGCCATAATGCCAAACTTAGAAATACGTTCTTCACTAGTAACCAAAAGATAAATACATACTTTGGGCATACTAGGAGTGCTTTTTATATATTTATTGTTGACTTTTAACATTTTTCCATTTTGTGACAAATTATTGTCATCCAATTTTTTTTAAACAATCTTAAAATATCATTTCTGATATTTTGATGTTGACTTATAAAAATATTTTTCTCTTACTTTTCGGTAAATATGCATTGAATACCTATTGCTGATAACACATTTAGAATTTTACTTGTGCTGTCTTTGCACTTGTCTGGACAAATCACTGATGTCTGGCATGATCATACCAAGTGGATGGTAGAATTATGTCCTCTTTTTGTCCAATTCGAACCTCCATACACAACTTTTCTCTGTACCGCGATACGATGGAGTTCTCTCCCTTGTCAAACAGAGCGCGAGGCCCGGCTTTTACTCGGAGCTGCTAATGTAAATAATGAACTTTTATCAGTAAAATATGCATTGTTTGATAACATGAATGATATCTGATACAGAGAACACGAATAAACATAAAGGTTAGTGAGTGCATTTTGTTCCGTTTAGCGTACATGACAAGTACCGCGATACCCCGAGGTTGCAGGCTATATACTATAATTTCAACTGGTTTGGCTTGTGTTCTTGCTGTGCTGCATGACACGTATCGGAGCAACCAAGATTGAGAAGCCGTATTGCATCTTGATCATAACAAAGGTATACAAAAAAGGGCTGCAGCCAAACGGACAGGTGTTTTGTTGCTGATTAATGCATGTACTTGAACATGTTGAAAGGGTGAAGCTATCGGTCAACATCAAATTATGTACTATAAAAACTACATAGTATCCTTCAAAGAATTCAGGTAAAGAAAAGGTGATAAGAAACTTGATCATTAAACTGTTAAATCCAGATAAATAATCATTAATATTGCAGTTCTACAACAAATTATACCAGTAATAAAGTAATTAATTGAGCATCAAGTGAATGACGACAAATACACTGGTGGAGGATTAGGTAAAACTTCCACCTGTATCCCCCCCCCCCCCCCCCCCCCTTAAAAACATATAAAATTAAAAGGATTGGGCGGCAATGCATATGACATTTGGCGACAGGTACGAGCGTAAGTGCGGAAGTCATTCCATTTTTGTACCAAACTACATTATACATAAGGTTAGAGTAATCATCATAGACTCTAATGCGTGGATTCAAGGGGATTTCCCCTGGCTGTCAACAAGGATTTCCAGTTGGCCCCATGCCGCTCAGAAACCCAGTTTGTTGGGTCGCTTCTGGCTTCTGTCGCTTTTGGTGACAACGCGGGCTAATTAAAATGGCTTCGGCTGGTGTTGTTTCCCTTTAAGTTACCGGTATGCAGTAATAGAGACAAACCTTAGACTGGTCACTATGTTAAACTTACAACATTCATGCCACTTTAGATAGTATGCGCGTGTAACTTCTAATAACTGTGGGGGGAAATAAAACGTAACGTGCTTGCGCTGCGGAGATCGTTAAGCATGCGTCTAAACGTAAACAATTCAGAGTTACCCCCCTTAGAGCACCTGTCTTTCCGGTGTATAGTCTGTTTTAGAGAAGATCCCTAAAGTTGTGTAATGCTTCTACATTTCAAAAACATATGACCGAAAGTCTTTATAAGGAAATATATAATTGTACGTTATAATGACTTGAAATAGGTGAAACAATAAGATCGAATTCAATATAAAAATTGATAATTTTAGTGTATACTGTAATATTTAGATATGTTCTCTTAGACTATGTTTAGGCCTTGGATAATATGTTTATTATAAATATGAAGTCTTTGATAGGCATTTAGAAGATGGGAGAATATGAACAAATAACATTTTGTTACAGATCAACTTCTTTTATTATTTGTACTACGTTTCGGATCTACTTCATGCGCCTTCATCAGGTGAATGCCTAGTAAGTAATTGGAGATTTTACGTGCGCTTTCCGACATGATGCGTAATCCGTACACGGGCCAAGTAAGTGCATATAACAGTATAATGACGAATTATAGTGAGATTAACAGAAGATGATTAAGTACACTGAAGGTGTAATGGTGACACGGATTTGGCTATTGTGACCCAAACAATAACGCAATCACGATAACCATTGTGATAGATGAATAGATTACACCCTGTGTAGGTAGATACACTCAAAATGTACATTTTGCAGATGTGACGTAATGATTTCAGAAGACACCGAGTAGGTATCATCAAGACGCCTAAGGTTTAGTTCAGGCATTGTTACCAGGCCTTCACAATACAAACATCCTCATCTGAAACTTCAAATCAAGAGTAGAGCATAAGATGCCCATTTGCTAGCATAGCGAACTCGTTCAAAGGGGTATAAAAGTATATGCGGGAGAACTACAAAAATGTCCAAGGGTTTAAATAGGAGATGCCAGCAAGTTTCAGTATGTCTGGTAAACTATAATAAATAATTGAATTTATTATTGATAACCCTTTCTTGATGTTTAATGCGAATACATCTGTCATAATATTCATCTGATTGCCTCACACGCAACTGTATTAGAAATGTAGGTGAGGTAAACCGACGCATTTGTTTCGTGTACAACACTACATACATGTCTTTCTTTTCATTAGATGCCAGTTACCTAAATGTTGACAGTGTCTTTTATAGTGATTATTTCCGAATATCAACAGTGTGATATAAGATATATTAAACACCGACTAAACATGAACATGCATATCTTGGTAGTGACTGATTTCAAAGATTCCGTTATTTTGATGTTAGAATAAGGGGCATCACGTGACACCATGTCATATGTGATTGAAACCTGACATAAACCTACAGTGAAAAGTAAACCAGTTGTGTCTGTCTTAGAATATCTTATAATTACAAATCTACACCAAAAAATGTCTAGAGCATGTCTTTTCACACGAAAGTCAAAGATGACTTTGAACAGTACCAGACATCGGAGAAAAAAACATTGGCGCCATTTCTATCTTCTGATATTAAATGTTTACACAGTGTAAACTAAAAACGAATTATGTCCCCAATTCAGGCATGTAGAAAATGTAGTCAAAGAGTGACCATCAATAATAATCATTTCCTTTCTATCCCACCACATAAATATGTCTATCAATAAACGACTTCGGTTCAAGGACTGTCAATTCCATTTCCGGAAGAAAATTAGCTGGTACTGTTTTCCCTGTGTTCATTTACAGATTAATAATGGTATGATTTCAGGGGTTTGCAATAGTATTTAGGCATTATAAGTTGGGGCTATCGGTTTAATTCATGATAAAAACATGGCATTTTCACCTTTGGACGTTCAATTATGTTTTGGGACGTTCTGACTTGTTCCATCTGGAAAATGTGAAAGAAAGAAATTTTCTCAACTTCTCAGATAGATATTGTTAGAGGACTCAAACTTGTAGGGTAAGGTTTCTCTCTGTATATGTTATAATACATATACATACCCTTATTCTAACAGTGTAATTCACGATTTCGAACACATTCGTACAACCTTTTATATCTTACACTTATCTTATTCTTGTATTGTTTATCACCACATATATGCCACCATGATAGACCTCGTCTGCAAAGGCAGTTTCATTTAACTGTTAATAATACGTATCTAATGATAGGTGAGGGGGTAAATTTCTCCGTTCTGTGCCTTACAATGATTTCGCCGGGCAATGTTGGAGATGTATTGACGAATGACGCTTTGCCGTTTCAGTCTGGTCTTACATTGAGTCTGCATATGTAATGTAGAAACATTTCGTACGTGATCCAGACTACCAGTTGTCGGACTTTCATTTTGTGGAAGCATCGGTGATTGAGTGGATTAGATCGCTGACTTCGTGTGCTAGCGATTAGGTGCCTCACTATGGCAGCGTGGGTTCGAATCCCGGATGGGACTAAACCCCCCAAAAGTAATAGAATCTGTACTTTACTCTTCATTAAAGCGTTATCACAAACATAACATCTGTTAGAGAAACATTTCGGGTAATCATACGATCTTTTCAGCGAGTATAACACAAAACCACATTTGACAATTCTTATTACATAAAGAAGGGACCATCACTCTAAAGATAAAGATAAAAGCCCATTTCATGTCTGTCGCCTGCTGAAACCAGAGACCATTAAAATAGACTTATGGTGTCTGCTGAAACAAACTATATGAGAAACCAAAACGAGGCTGTTGTCCAAAACAACATGGCGGACGCCAGGAAAACTTGAGGAACTGTCAGCTTCATGTGATTAAAGCTGCATTTAGGACGTGGCTACCTATATCATAAGCGTGGGTGACTTAGAATCAACATGGCACAGGCAAACGAGATAGAAGACATGAATGTTGGAGAAGGAGAGGATCCAGGTTTGACAGATGACGCCGAAATGGCTCTCACTGGCATCAACATGCTGCTAAACAACGGTTTCGACGAAGCTTATGCTCTCTTTGAGAAATACAAGTAAGGAGAACTTATTCGTTTCACGAAATCCAATGCTTCATTTCCAATGCACCCTTCATTTCTTTTGTTCCAATGACAGAAATGTTGTCAACGCATACCTAGGTACACTTGGAAATTGATGAGCAATCATGACTTTGAATCACATGCTTCTACTCTAAGCCACGCCCCCTTTGTCGTTTTGCATAATCTGTATAATACATGGATTGACAACAAGCAGCTGATGAAACATTGGCTTGTCGAGAGTAGATAGTAAATGGTAGATGTTGATTTATAAACATATTAGGTGAGGATGATCTTGTGATATATATTGAAATGTCGTAATGTAGAACAGGTGTAATAAGCCAGTGTGAGACCTTAATTGTTCAGTCCTGGCTTATGACCTTTAGATGATATTATATCATCATTTTGTTTAACATGATAGAATTTTTTAATATGAAGTTTACACGATATAGATCTACAGCTTTTCATGTGGAAGAGAGCCCAGTCATGTTCCTGTGATACTGAAGTTCATAAATTCATGAATGACATAATTTGACGTTCGTACATTTTTCGTGAGACTGTATTCTTGAAATGATTTAAACACTGATGAATTACTTCCACATTCCAGGGGAAACCCCTGGGAAATCCCTTGTATGAATACATACAAAAGCGTTTATTTCTGATCATTTCGACCCTTACATCTTGAACTCAGCATAGGCCTACATTGAGAAACGTCAGAGAGTTTGACTGCATGATCGTTCACAAATATCCTCGCTATGACCCATCCCAGTGAACAAAACGTAGAAATGCACATCAACTATAGTAGTATCGACTTGGTCCATGTCTAGACTGACAGTTATTGTGACTGACTTACTGAGGTAGTTCTTAACCGACCTTTCTCACCCAATTATGATATTATTTGAATACATTTCTTGTAAACAAACTACAACAGATGTTCCTGTAAAGCAAGTGGAGCATACATACTCTCACATCATCTCTCTTTTTGGAGAACTATTTTATCCCGCGATACAGCTGGTTGTTGTGTGGTTGTCAGTGTAAACAAGTCACACATATAGATTTAGCGCTACATCCCCCGAAGTATAAAATAGTGGTATAAAAAAAATAAGAATTGACTTTCGCTTTGTGTGAGTTCATGGGTGTATGAACCTTCATGAAGTGATGTTCATACAGGTTGACCCTGACTCTGTGAAGGTTCATACTCCATTGAACTCACAAAGTGAAAGTCAATTCTTAAATGGTTATACTTCAACTGCAGTTTAATAAATAGATAAATGGAACTATTGAAATGCCTTTACAATTCAGCAACACAACTTCTCATGAATATGATCTCAAGCTCAATGGTCAGTACGACACACTGACAAACTGATCTTCGTCCACACTGTCATCTAGGGTTGGTGTATTGACGCGTAAATTGTGTTGTAATCTATCGCAATACAGGGGGGTGGGGGGCACAGGTGGCCCAGTCGTCTAAGACGCTGCAATTCACTGTGCAGAGCTGCGTCCCTTGGGCACGGCAGAAACCTATGATTGTTGGTTGGAATCCTGGTTCACTCTGGTTTGTCAGTTTTCAGCACCATACCCGTGGTCTTGGGTTTCGCCGAAGTGGTAAACATCTCAGACCTGCATCTCCTTGGGATTAACACTCACATTAAGCTGACATTCGGCGTTAAACACAGCTCACTCACTCATTTTTCTAGGAATCATATTTTAGCCTCGCATACTTCAATAAAGATTCCTTTTTTATCATTTTGTTTTCACACAATCCGATCGCAATTTACTTTCAACTGTCGCAGGGTGGACGGTTTCTCTGTATGTTCATTTGCGTCCATCAGCTCGGAATCACATCCTGCATCACTATAATTAATTTTAACTTAACTGTCGTCATTGTTTTCTCTCACAACTTTCATAACATCATCATTGTTTTCTCTCACAACTTTCATAACATCATCATTGTTTTCTCTCACAACTTTCATAACATCATCATTGTTTTCTCTCACAACTTTCATAACATCATCGTTGTTTTCTCTCACAATTTTCATAACATCATCATTGTTTTCTCTCACAACTTTCATAACATCATCGTTGTTTTCTCTCACAATTTTCATAACATCATCATTGTTTTCTCTCACAACTTTCATAACATCATCGTTGTTTTCTCTCAACTTTCATAACATCATCGTTGTTTTCTCTCACAATTTTCATAACATTATCATTGTTTTCTCTCACAATTTTCATAACATTATCATTGTTTTCTCTCACAACTTTCATAACATCATCATTGTTTTCTCTCACAACTTTCATAACATCATCGTTGTTTTCTCTCACAATTTTCATAACATCATCATTGTTTTCTCTCACAACTTTCATAACATCATCGTTGTTTTCTCTCAACTTTCATAACATCATCGTTGTTTTCTAACACAATTTTCATAACATCATCATTGTTTTCGCTCACAACTTTCATAACATCATCGTTGTTTTCTCTCACAATTTTCATAACATCATCATTGTTTTCTCTCACAACTTTCATAACATCATCGTTGTTTTCTCTCAACTTTCATAACATCATCATTGTTTTCTCTCACAACTTTCATAACATCATCATTGTTTTCTCTCACAACTTTCATAACATCATCGTTGTTTTCTCTCACAATTTTCATAACATCATCATTGTTTTCTCTCACAACTTTTGGTGGAAGAGGGAAAAGTACTTTGACATGATGTTGTCAAGTAAAGCAGAATGGTCAACACATGCCAGAATTCATAAACGACGGAGCAAATGTCAATCAAGTTAATTAATAGTGAAGTATTTTATAGGGTCGGTCTGGTAATCGGAACCACAAGATTTTATTTGTTTGGCCCAATTGGGCAACAAAGTTTCTTCAGCTTCTGAATGACCTGTTGTTGACAGAATTGCTTAATAGAATGGATCATACTTAGATTGTTAAGATAATTAGTTTTAATGATGTGTTTCTCCATGAATTGTACAATTGAGAGAAACATCTTAATACTGATGCTTGTTCAGCAAATCTGTTTTACCATAAATCATCAGACTTATTTAGCCTAAAATCTGCACAGAAATTCATTCACAAATGATGTTTCTCTTCGAAAAATTGATTGACAAAATGATGAAAACATGAAAGTGACCATGCTGCAAAATACTTACATACCGGTAAGTAAATAAAAATAGAATCTGCATGTACAATAAGTGTCAATCACAATACAGATACCTGTACTGCAATTTATTGCAATACAAATTGTTTGCCAATATTTGCAAATGTAATAATGTCATGAGTTTGGACAGTTAATTTGTAATTTTGGCAACTAATGCAATTTACTCGTTCCTGATAGCACTGATATACATCGATCATCATTGTTTTTGATAATTGTTGGAGCCATTGAATATTTACTCAAGTTATAATTCACACTGGGTGTTGCTAGTCTTCCTGGGGGATTATATATTTAACATTATGAATTGTTACTCTCTTGGGTTCAGTCTATTGGGTATATTCGCCAGTGCGTATACATTTGAAAGAAATACTTCTGCTTGATCAGCAGCCACATGACTAAGACTACTGTGTTGCATCTGTTGATGTACCCGTGAAGATCCGGGGTAGAATAGGTCGTCAGCAACCCATGTTTGCTGTAAAAGGTGACTATGCTTGTCTTAAGAGACGACTAACAGAATCAGGTGGTCAGGCTCAGTGACTTGGTTGATGCATGTTGTCATATCCCAATTGTGTAGACCGATGCTCATGATGTCAATCACTGGAGTGTCTGGTTCAGACTCGATCGTTTACAGACTGATGTCATATGGCTGGAATATTGCTGAGTGCGGCGTTAAACAACAAACAAAGCATCTGTTGATGTTCTGCTATGTTCCCAAGGGTGTCACATCTCACATGCATGAGATCACAACAGTGATATGTTTGTGGGAGTTGCAACAGGCAAGACAAAGCCCTTTGTGCATTGTTCACAGCAGTAGCACTCATGTTGATGTCAGTCCAGATCTGTAATGATAAAGAAATACAAGTGCGCAATTTGAAAAACTGGGTAATACATTTTCCCTGTTAATACATAGTATATTCACGCAAGCTAAAAATTGATTAGGCAATGGTAATTTTTTTTTGTATTCTGCCCCAAAATACAGCATTTATTTGGAGCTCTGCATCATTAGATTTAATTTTTGCAGTTAAACAAGTTGTGTTTCATGATTGAATCCAACTGTCTGGGACAACCAGTTCACGCGACCCTCGTCCCACTTTAATGGGTTAATGGATGTTGCAACCTTAGAAATTCGTCCTTTTCAAGACCAGTCTAGAGGACTAGCGTAAACCTGATTTCACTAAGCCACAATGTGTGGGGCTTGTCCATCTTGAAGGAGACAGACATGTTTCCTGAGTTTACAGTTTCTGTTTTATTCGGGGCGGTCGGGTAGCCTAGTGGTTAAAGCGTTCGCTCGTCACGCCGAAGACCCGGGTTCGAATCCTGACATGGGTACAATGCGTGAAGCCCATTTTCTGGTGTCCCCCGCCGTGATATTGCTGGAATATTGTTAAAAGCGGCATAAAACCAAACTCACTCACACTCACTCTGTTTTATTCATTTCTAATAAGCAGCATTCTTGAAGTATTGAGAACAGGTTCAGAACTATAGCCCTCAAATAGTCTAGTTGTCAGTTAGGACTACCATCATTGGATTTTAACTTGCCCCCAGCACAATTTAGACTCTGGCTAGCAGACTATTGGAATTGCGAAGACTGTATTGTGACACTGTCTCCTTTCCCAGCTGATATGACAAAACATTGAACTTTTTTATGAAAAATCGTGTGATAAATTTTGCCTATGGAGAAGTCACAGTGATTACTAAAAGCATTTAAGCTTAAGATTTCAAGTAGTTTTCTTCTCCCTGGCCACATCATACATACAGACCTCACATATCAAAGTGAAAATAGCAACCAGACTATGTTAACAGACTTCTACTTCATGTTTTTATATATTTATAATCTATAACTGTCAGAAAATTCATAAGTCCTGCCATAAAAATACTACCAAATTTACTGCAAATGTATTATATTTGGAACTATCAGAACTTTCATTTTGTGAATTGCAGCAAGATCATCTGACCTGCGGCCTCATTGAGGTTAGGTGCTCTAGTCATTGTTTGTATGAATAATCAAGTGGTGGTTGTAGATGTCAGTTCCCAGCTGTCAGTAAGGGACACCACTGTCACTGTTAGCACTTAGTATTTTAGCTCAGTGTTCTTAAAGGCTTAAGACAATCTTTTGGGACTTGACATTTTTACAGTTATTTTATTACATGGGATGGTGTGAGGAGTGTGTGCTTGGTGCAAGGGGGGACTAACTGTATCCGGTGGTCACGTACTGTTTCTGTGTCATTGTACCCCGACAGATAATCAGTAGTTGTTCATTATATCATGGGGCACAGGTGGCCCAGTTATCTAAGGCTCTGCAAGTTGCTGTGTATATTGCTGAGTGCAGCGTTTAACAGCAAGCAAACATACAAACAAACGAACAGTTCACCCGATTATGTTCCTATGTTTGTCAGCACCATACCCATGCTCAAGGGTTTCACCAAAGTGGTAAACATGTGTGATCTGCAACATTTCGGGCTTTCAGACCTGCATCACTTCGGGCTTTCCTTCCACATTAAGCTTCACACTCACTCACTCACTCACGCACTCACTCACTCTTAGTATCAATTATTGGTTTGTCTGGTCCACACTCAGTTATGTACATGTTGGAAAAGTGCTGACTTTGACAAAAACAAACAATATTTCACGACCAGGGCCCTCTTGCAGAAAGCCATCTTAGTGCTAAGATTATCTTAAACCTATGTTAAAGTATGGAAGTTACGATCATCTTCGCGCTAAGATAACTTTGTGCAAGTGGGCCCTGGTCCAGCAGTTGCTGATGGTCTGAAGTTTTATCTTGTGTCCACATACTGTATCTTGACTATCAGCATGATGAGTGGCTGTTTGTTGTGCTGCAGTGAATGATCGCAGACCTTTCTCACCCAATTATGATATTATTTGAATACATTTCTTGTAAACAAACTACAACAGATGTTCCTGTAAAGCAAGTGGAGCATACATACTCTCACATCATCTCTCTTTTTGGAGAACTATTTTATCCCGCGATACAGCTGGTTGTTGTGTGGTTGTCAGTGTAAACAAGTCACACATATAGATTTAGCGCTACATCCCCCGAAGTATAAAATAGTGGTATAAAAAAAATAAGAATTGACTTTCGCTTTGTGTGAGTTCATGGGTGTATGAACCTTCATGAAGTGATGTTCATACAGGTTGACCCTGACTCTGTGAAGGTTCATACTCCATTGAACTCACAAAGTGAAAGTCAATTCTTAAATGGTTATACTTCAACTGCAGTTTAATAAATAGATAAATGGAACTATTGAAATGCCTTTACAATTCAGCAACACAACTTCTCATGAATATGATCTCAAGCTCAATGGTCAGTACGACACACTGACAAACTGATCTTCGTCCACACTGTCATCTAGGGTTGGTGTATTGACGCGTAAATTGTGTTGTAATCTATCGCAATACAGGGGGGTGGGGGGCACAGGTGGCCCAGTCGTCTAAGACGCTGCAATTCACTGTGCAGAGCTGCGTCCCTTGGGCACGGCAGAAACCTATGATTGTTGGTTGGAATCCTGGTTCACTCTGGTTTGTCAGTTTTCAGCACCATACCCGTGGTCTTGGGTTTCGCCGAAGTGGTAAACATCTCAGACCTGCATCTCCTTGGGATTAACACTCACATTAAGCTGACATTCGGCGTTAAACACAGCTCACTCACTCATTTTTCTAGGAATCATATTTTAGCCTCGCATACTTCAATAAAGATTCCTTTTTTATCATTTTGTTTTCACACAATCCGATCGCAATTTACTTTCAACTGTCGCAGGGTGGACGGTTTCTCTGTATGTTCATTTGCGTCCATCAGCTCGGAATCACATCCTGCATCACTATAATTAATTTTAACTTAACTGTCGTCATTGTTTTCTCTCACAACTTTCATAACATCATCATTGTTTTCTCTCACAACTTTCATAACATCATCATTGTTTTCTCTCACAACTTTCATAACATCATCATTGTTTTCTCTCACAACTTTCATAACATCATCATTGTTTTCTCTCACAACTTTCATAACATCATCATTGTTTTCTCTCACAACTTTCATAACATCATCGTTGTTTTCTCTCACAATTTTCATAACATCATCATTGTTTTCTCTCACAACTTTCATAACATCATCGTTGTTTTCTCTCAACTTTCATAACATCATCGTTGTTTTCTAACACAATTTTCATAACATCATCATTGTTTTCGCTCACAACTTTCATAACATCATCGTTGTTTTCTCTCACAATTTTCATAACATCATCATTGTTTTCTCTCACAACTTTCATAACATCATCGTTGTTTTCTCTCAACTTTCATAACATCATCGTTGTTTTCTCTCACAATTTTCATAACATTATCATTGTTTTCTCTCACAACTTTCATAACATCATCATTGTTTTCTCTCACAACTTTCATAACATCATCATTGTTTTCTCTCACAACTTTCATAACATCATCGTTGTTTTCTCTCACAATTTTCATAACATCATCATTGTTTTCTCTCACAACTTTCATAACATCATCGTTGTTTTCTCTCAACTTTCATAACATCATCGTTGTTTTCTAACACAATTTTCATAACATCATCATTGTTTTCGCTCACAACTTTCATAACATCATCGTTGTTTTCTCTCACAATTTTCATAACATCATCATTGTTTTCTCTCACAACTTTCATAACATCATCGTTGTTTTCTCTCAACTTTCATAACATCATCGTTGTTTTCTCTCACAATTTTCATAACATTATCATTGTTTTCTCTCACAACTTTCATAACATCATCATTGTTTTCTCTCACAACTTTCATAACATCATCGTTGTTTTCTCTCACAATTTTCATAACATCATCATTGTTTTCTCTCACAACTTTTGGTGGAAGAGGGAAAAGTACTTTGACATGATGTTGTCAAGTAAAGCAGAATGGTCAACACATGCCAGAATTCATAAACGACGGAGCAAATGTCAATCAAGTTAATTAATAGTGAAGTATTTTATAGGGTCGGTCTGGTAATCGGAACCACAAGATTTTATTTGTTTGGCCCAATTGGGCAACAAAGTTTCTTCAGCTTCTGAATGACCTGTTGTTGACAGAATTGCTTAATAGAATGGATCATACTTAGATTGTTAAGATAATTAGTTTTAATGATGTGTTTCTCCATGAATTGTACAATTGAGAGAAACATCTTAATACTGATGCTTGTTCAGCAAATCTGTTTTACCATAAATCATCAGACTTATTTAGCCTAAAATCTGCACAGAAATTCATTCACAAATGATGTTTCTCTTCGAAAAATTGATTGACAAAATGATGAAAACATGAAAGTGACCATGCTGCAAAATACTTACATACCGGTAAGTAAATAAAAATAGAATCTGCATGTACAATAAGTGTCAATCACAATACAGATACCTGTACTGCAATTTATTGCAATACAAATTGTTTGCCAATATTTGCAAATGTAATAATGTCATGAGTTTGGACAGTTAATTTGTAATTTTGGCAACTAATGCAATTTACTCGTTCCTGATAGCACTGATATACATCGATCATCATTGTTTTTGATAATTGTTGGAGCCATTGAATATTTACTCAAGTTATAATTCACACTGGGTGTTGCTAGTCTTCCTGGGGGATTATATATTTAACATTATGAATTGTTACTCTCTTGGGTTCAGTCTATTGGGTATATTCGCCAGTGCGTATACATTTGAAAGAAATACTTCTGCTTGATCAGCAGCCACATGACTAAGACTACTGTGTTGCATCTGTTGATGTACCCGTGAAGATCCGGGGTAGAATAGGTCGTCAGCAACCCATGTTTGCTGTAAAAGGTGACTATGCTTGTCTTAAGAGACGACTAACAGAATCAGGTGGTCAGGCTCAGTGACTTGGTTGATGCATGTTGTCATATCCCAATTGTGTAGACCGATGCTCATGATGTCAATCACTGGAGTGTCTGGTTCAGACTCGATCGTTTACAGACTGATGTCATATGGCTGGAATATTGCTGAGTGCGGCGTTAAACAACAAACAAAGCATCTGTTGATGTTCTGCTATGTTCCCAAGGGTGTCACATCTCACATGCATGAGATCACAACAGTGATATGTTTGTGGGAGTTGCAACAGGCAAGACAAAGCCCTTTGTGCATTGTTCACAGCAGTAGCACTCATGTTGATGTCAGTCCAGATCTGTAACGATAAAGAAATACAAGTGCGCAATTTGAAAAACTGGGTAATACATTTTCCCTGTTAATACATAGTATATTCACGCAAGCTAAAAATTGATTAGGCAATGGTAATTTTTTTTTGTATTCTGCCCCAAAATACAGCATTTATTTGGAGCTCTGCATCATTAGATTTAATTTTTGCAGTTAAACAAGTTGTGTTTCATGATTGAATCCAACTGTCTGGGACAACCAGTTCACGCGACCCTCGTCCCACTTTAATGGGTTAATGGATGTTGCAACCTTAGAAATTCGTCCTTTTCAAGACCAGTCTAGAGGACTAGCGTAAACCTGATTTCACTAAGCCACAATGTGTGGGGCTTGTCCATCTTGAAGGAGACAGACATGTTTCCTGAGTTTACAGTTTCTGTTTTATTCGGGGCGGTCGGGTAGCCTAGTGGTTAAAGCGTTCGCTCGTCACGCCGAAGACCCGGGTTCGAATCCTGACATGGGTACAATGCGTGAAGCCCATTTTCTGGTGTCCCCCGCCGTGATATTGCTGGAATATTGCTAAAAGCGGCATAAAACCAAACTCACTCACACTCACTCTGTTTTATTCATTTCTAATAAGCAGCATTCTTGAAGTATTGAGAACAGGTTCAGAACTATAGCCCTCAAATAGGCTAGTTGTCAGTGAGGACTACCATCATTGGATTTTAACTTGCCCCCAGCACAATTTAGACTCTGGCTAGCAGACTATTGGAATTGCGAAGACTGTATTGTGACACTGTCTCCTTTCCCAGCTGATATGACAAAACATTGAACTTTTTTATGAAAAATCGTGTGATAAATTTTGCCTATGGAGAAGTCACAGTGATTACTAAAAGCATTTAAGCTTAAGATTTCAAGTAGTTTTCTTCTCCCTGGCCACATCATACATACAGACCTCACATATCAAAGTGAAAATAGCAACCAGACTATGTTAACAGACTTCTACTTCATGTTTTTATATATTTATAATCTATAACTGTCAGAAAATTCATAAGTCCTGCCATAAAAATACTACCAAATTTACTGCAAATGTATTATATTTGGAACTATCAGAACTTTCATTTTGTGAATTGCAGCAAGATCATCTGACCTGCGGCCTCATTGAGGTTAGGTGCTCTAGTCATTGTTTGTATGAATAATCAAGTGGTGGTTGTAGATGTCAGTTCCCAGCTGTCAGTAAGGGACACCACTGTCACTGTTAGCACTTAGTATTTTAGCTCAGTGTTCTTAAAGGCTTAAGACAATCTTTTGGGACTTGACATTTTTACAGTTATTTTATTACATGGGATGGTGTGAGGAGTGTGTGCTTGGTGCAAGGGGGGACTAACTGTATCCGGTGGTCACGTACTGTTTCTGTGTCATTGTACCCCGACAGATAATCAGTAGTTGTTCATTATATCATGGGGCACAGGTGGCCCAGTTATCTAAGGCTCTGCAAGTTGCTGTGTATATTGCTGAGTGCAGCGTTTAACAGCAAGCAAACATACAAACAAACGAACAGTTCACCCGATTATGTTCCTATGTTTGTCAGCACCATACCCATGCTCAAGGGTTTCACCAAAGTGGTAAACATGTGTGATCTGCAACATTTCGGGCTTTCAGACCTGCATCACTTCGGGCTTTCCTTCCACATTAAGCTTCACACTCACTCACTCACTCACGCACTCACTCACTCACTCTTAGTATCAATTATTGGTTTGTCTGGTCCACACTCAGTTATGTACATGTTGGAAAAGTGCTGACTTTGACAAAAACAAACAATATTTCACGACCAGGGCCCTCTTACACAAAGCCATCTTAGTGCTAAGATTATCTTAAGCCTATGTTAAAGTATGGAAGTTACGATCATCTTCGCGCTAAGATAACTTTGTGCAAGTGGGCCCTGGTCCAGCAGTTGCTAATGGTCTGAAGTTTTATCTTGTGTCCACATACTGTATCTTCACTATCAGCATGATGAGTGGCTGTTTGTTGTGCTGCAGTGAATGATCGCATCTTATCTGATGTGTTGACTGGAATGTATGAGTGGCAGGTCACATTGCACAAGGAAGTCCTGGTCTGATAGGGCTCTTGTTCGTACACTTGTTACTGGGTGTGTTGTCTAACAATTTGAGGTTCTCATTCCTTGTTCTTTTCTATTGCTTCTGATGAAGGGAAGCAAATACTCTTTTACCAAGTACCGGGTATTACAAACATTTTCATATTAATTAGTTTAATGTTTTATATTGGATAGATTTCGCAAATACCAACTTCACAAATCTGGCAAGTCTGACAAGCTTAAGTGTTGACAAGTGGAAGAATTACGAATTGACCTTCACTTTGTGTGAGTTCATTGGAGTATGAACCTCCATAGAGTGAGGGCCAAACTGTATGAAAGTCGGAGCTTGCGACACAATGTCTTGAATGCCAAAATATATGCATAAGAAATCTTTGTCACAGCTGTAACCTAGCACTTACATCCATAGAGTTCCATGTTTTCAATATAGATTGCGATTTCATGCTTAAAACGTTCAGAATAACATGATTTAACCCAAACCTTTCGCCAAAGTCTGAAAATTACCGTTGCTGTAACTTGACTGGCTGCCTTAGGTCACGTGCTTAAATTTGACCAATCACGAACCTTGTAGTAGATTATGTCAGTAAAACAATATAAGTCTTTTTAATGTATACTGACATGGCAGCCTTCGACGTATGTGTTATTCATACGAAGCTTTGAAAACGGAGGTTTTTCCTCATGTTTGTGAGTAGACAGCCACTATAATCAGGAAATGGGTGATGACAGATATTATTTGTAATTCTTTTTAAAATAATGTTCCGACTACGTAAACAAATGAAAATACAAAAGAAATAGGTAAGTGGATTTTATGAAATTTTTAGATTTGCCGAAAATCGTTAAATTTTCGCTTCATTGCTCCTTAATCTGGACGTTATAAATGTTTCAAATAGTGTATGGCCAAACATGTAGTAGCAAAGATGTTTTACAAGCAGATGATTTCCTTGATAAATGTTGGCTTCATCTATCACACAAGAGTCTCTGGGAAAAAAATAGCAGCGTCTTTCATGCATTTCCACCCATGACATGAATATTGTTATTTTGCCTTTGTGCACAAGCTGAGTGCCAGGGATATCATAAAATGTTCTTGAAAAATTGAGTTATTTTTCTTTTGTTACTCCAGGATATTTTTTTCATACCTACCTAAGTTTTTAGGACAAAATTCAAGTAAAAAAATGTGAGAGGCTTTTTTAAAAAAAAATAATTTAAATTAACTTTTGAAATGAGTTTGAAATCCATAAACCAAGATGTTAAAAAAGTGTTGCCTTAGGATAGGCCGTAGTGAGGATATTTGTGAACAATCAGTCATGTTCTCTGACACTTCTCAATGTATACTCAAACGCTGAGACCAAGAATAAAGGTTCTAAATGATCAGAAAGAACACTTATGTATGTTTCGTGCTAGGGAATTCAGGAATGTGGAAGTAGTCAGTGTTTACGTCATTTCAAGAACATTGAAAAATGTATGAAAGTCAAATTGTGTCGTACATACACTTATGAACGTCAATTTCGCGGTCTTGTGACGGACCTCTCGTCCAATGGAAAAGCCGTATATCGTGAAACTTCAAATTAAAAAATTATTGTTATTTGAAAGTGTTGGTTTTCATTGTCTATTGCTAAGCACCTATCAGCGGCAATCAACTGTGGGCTTCCCTTGTTCATTTCAACCCTTTGTTATTTTCCACCTTTTGTTATCTTATATAGTTTGTTGTCCTTACCTGTACATATATATATATGCTCTCTGCCTCATGGCAATCATTCATCTGATGAAAGGGTAAGCATATACTCAGAAACGTTGTGTTCCTCATAACGAAGACGTTGACATCCATATATTCTCTTCCTTATGTGTATCACTTCTAAATGCCTTTCAAAGACCTGCTTATTTCACTGGTCCTCGAATTTGGAGCAAGTTTGGCTTAAACAGGACACATATGATCACTGTTTACATTTACAGCATTGAGAACAGGGTCAGAATTATATCCTTCAGTTGCTACAGGTCAATGAGGACAGCCATCACTGGATTCTTACTTGTCCCCAGGAGAATATTGTTGTCTCAGACTAGCGGACTAGAGTGAATTTTTGAAGGATGCATGTAGATGCATACTTACTAGTGCTGGGACGGGTAACTCGGATTCTCAGGTCGAGTGGGCACTGAGCATGCTGAGTAGGACCCAGGTACCCGGACCCGTGGTTAATTACGTGATACATTGTTTAATGACATATTATGTAGAACTCTATGGTTACCCTACACAAGTTACTAATGTTCGCATTTCTTTCTGACTCTGCACCCATATGTTTGAATAAAGATAAAACTTCCATCGACTTCAGTGTATGCATGACTAGATCGTTTTATACATGTATTGAAACACATTTTGCCAAGGCTGTGGTCAAACTATTTGTACCCAACATTTTTTACCCGGGTAATAAATTTGGACTGGTCCCAGCCCTAATTGATACAATCTTTAGTCGCTGTCTGTGCCATATAACTTAGAGTCCACTACCCTGAATATCTGGGCATTATTTTCAGTATGCATGACATATGGACTGTCTGTAATTTGTCGCTCTCTCTATCTTGATTACATATGCTGTTCAACTGTGGATAGGGACATTTCTGTTGTTTGTTTTATCAGAAATGCAGGATTTTACAAGACTCATCATTCCTGTGTATTTTATACAAAAATATTCTTAAATTCAGTAACAGGCAAACAAACAAACAAGCATAAGTAAAATATCTACCTGTTTATTATCATCTTGTTTTCTCAAATATGTGTTTGTACGTTGACATGCTATCAACCAATTCCAGGAGCCTGGCCATCTGGTTCATTTTGTCACCTCTTATGACAATCATAGGTTACTGGGGACCCGTGCTGCCCCGGAATCCCCACAGGGGTGGGCGGAGAATGTTGATTTTGTATGGAGATGAATATTGTTTTCAGAAAAACACCTTGCAACAATGTAATTTTTGTAGCAAGGTGACAGGCTTGCTGACTTGGTTGATGCATGTCATCATATCCCAATTGCGTAGATCGATGCTCATGATGTCAATCACTGGATTGTCTGGTCCAGACTTAATTGTTTACAGACCACCGTCATATAGCTGGAATATTTTGTTTGATAGGCATTACTTAGAAGTTGGCGGATGACAAGATAGACACAATTTTTATGGATAACAACTTCTTTAATACTGTAAAAAGCGACGTTTCGGTATAGATCGGCTGCTTGACAACGGTATAAGGATCTATACCGAAACGTCGCTTTTTACAGTATTAAAGAAGTTGTTATCCATAAAAATTGTGTCTAGCTGGAATATTGTTGAATGCAGCATTAACAAACAAACAAACAAACAAACATACAAACAAAGAAAACACATCATCATGTTTTCAAGCATTAGATGAGATGCTTAAGTCGATAACAAAACACATCAAATGAGATTTGAACCGGAATGATAACATGGTTGTGTTTGATTACCTCATGCCAAAATACACTGAACAACTTGATTTGATTTTTTGTCTATTTTGCCAAATGTTAGAAAATTTCAATTATGGGTTGTCGAAGCGCCTCAGTGTGTTGTCGTCTGGTGCCGCCCCCAGATACAGCTGCCAGAACCTCATCCTGTGATAGATGCTGTCCTAGGCAGGAAGTGCATCAGGTTCACACAAGTTTCAAATGTCAAACTCAAACCATCATGTTACACTTAGACTATGAACTACAATACCCTTTCCTGCATGTAATGATTTCACACACCAGAATATCAGCCAAGGAGAGATACATTTATTTCTTGATTTGTGGAATATATAATGAAACATACTGGGTGGTAGGTGGGGAAAAAGTTATGTTAAAAAAGACATTTAAGATGATGTTTTTATTCTGCGGAATAGAAATATAGTACTTGCATGTAATAAAAATATCTTTCAAGTTGAGAATGCATTGTTAGAAGCTCATAACCAGGGATAGAAATTTCACAAGCACTCTAGCCCCGATGTCATTAAAATCAGATCTTGGTGCTCGCTACTGTGACACAAATTCTGAGGATATCCTATTACAGGTCACATGAGAATGGCTTTTTGCACCGACCAATGATATGACAAACATGAAGTCAACATTAGCCAGTCAGAAAGCAGCATTCTCTAGCTTTGCGGCACCCAGTTTCAAACTTCCATTCAACTTCAAGATTACGCTTTGAAAAATTATGTTCTCGTTTCAAAATTTGAAAAGTGAATTAAAGGAAATTCGAGAATGTCTAATGCTAATAGGCTAATGGGCTGTTGAAAGCTGGAATACCCAGTGTAAACCTTTTTGCAGTTGCATGATCAGAAAAAATATTCCGACTGTCATTTTCCCGATCTGCAAAGCAATGCTCTGATTTGTCGGATAAAAGGTCGTTTTCACAAGCCCTGAGATGGGATGTTTCAGGCCTTTGTTCAAGCAAAAGATCTGATTTTTATAAGATTGACCTTAGCCCAAGCCAGTTTTTAATGTTAAAGGTATCCCAAGGCCTGGTAAAATTTTGAACATTTTGGGTGTGTGTTCCCCTATGTTATCCTGTTCAGTATAGTAGACTTCTAGATAAGTTTCTATCCCTGCATTTATTGTGTATCCCCTGAAATTAGAAGAAATTTCAGAATGTTCAAATCATTTTATGATCCTCAGAGTAATATTAATTGAATCATAAGCCCAGATCCATACCACCATAACTGTTCATTATCCATGAAGATCTGTGTTAGAATTGATATTCTGCAACCATGCTTGTCGTATGAGGGCACTAACAGGATCGGGTGGTCAGACTCGCTGACTTGGTTGATGCATGCCATCATATCCCAGTTGTGTAGACCGATGCTCATGATGTCAATCACTGGAGTGTCTGGTCCAGACTCGATTGTTCACAGACATGTCATATGGCTAGAATATTGCTGAGTGTGGGGTTACACAACATAGAAACAAACGAGGACAGTGCCTGAATTAGATGGTTACGTATATATCATATATGTCATGGATACGGTCGATCAGTTACAGGAGGACATGTTTCATGTTCCTGGTTTTATTGATTCTACAACAAGAATAAGGCGCCATGCTAACCAGATCATCAATTATTCATGGCTCTTATATTGTTTCTTGCCATATAATCTTCTTTTATCTTGTATAGATTTCACTGAAACGATTAATACAGCAAAAAAGATTGAACATATGCCAAACTCCAGTACTTTCTCAGGCCCTGAACATGACATGATCATTAACAACAAAAACTTTAATGATGTAACTGTCTGTCATGGCATGACTACTCGTGAAGATTCCGGGGTAGAATAGGTTTACAGCAACCCATGCTTGCCGTAAAAGTTGACTATGCTACCGTCGTAAAAGGCGACTAACGGGATCGGGTTGTCAGACTCGCTGACTTGGTTGATGCATGTCATCAATCCCAATTGTGTGGATTGATGTTCATGATATAAATCACTGGATTGTATGGTCCAGACTCGATTATTTACAGACCGCCTTTATATAGCTGGAATATTTTGCTGAGTGCGGCGTTAAACAACAAACCGACCAACCAACCAAATAATGGCATGACCGATTAGACTATAGTTTTATGAAAAAATCCTTCACGGGTTTTTAGTGGTATTAAGCGTCATGTCTATCTGCCACTGTTTCAAGTTTTGTTTGCTATATGAGTCCCTGAGCACAAGTCTTTGGCTTTGGTGACCACTGTTAAGTTTCAAATACAGTATAATACTTGGTCCTGTGTACAGCACACAGGTCACAAATCAGGTGAAGTTAAGCAATGTTGGTTGCGGAGAGTAGATGGATGGGTGAGTGTATTCTAGTGCTGGGACGGGTAACTCGGGTACTCGGGTCGGGTGGGTACTGAGTAGGACCCGGGTACCCACAGGACTACCTGGACCCATGGTTGGTCATGTGATATATTGTATAATGATTAAACATATCTAGAACTCTATGGTTACAGTACAAGTCACAAATGTTTGCATTTCTATCTGACACAGCACCATTGGTTCTGACTTTTAAAGGTTTGAATAAAAATAACATTTCAGTCAACTTCAGTGTATGCATGACCAGTCGTTTTATACATATATTTAAATATATTTTACCAGGGCTACGCTCAAACTATTTCCAATCAGACATTTTGTACCAAACTCTTGAGACCTGTAGCGGGTACCTGGATAGGGTCGGGTAATAGCGGGTACACGGACAGGGTCAGGTAATAGCGGGTACCTGGACAGGGTCGGGTAATAGCGGGTACCTGGATAGGGTCGGGTAATAGCGGGTACCTGGATAGGGTCGGGTAATAGCGGGTACCTGGATAGGGTCGGGTAATAGCGGGTACCTGGACAGGGTCAGGTAATAGCGGGTACCTGGATAGGGTCGGGTAATAGCGGGTACCTGGATAGGGTCGGGTAATAGCGGGTACACGGACAGGGTTGGGTAATAGCGGGTACACGGACAGGGTCGGGTAATAGCGGGTACCTGGATAGGGTCGGGTAATAGCGGGTACCTGGATAGGGTCGGGTAATAGCGGGTACACGGACAGGGTCGGGTAATAGCGGGTACACGGACAGGGTCGGGTAATAGCAGGATGGGTATTTGGGTAGTAAATGTGGACTCGTCCCAGCCCTAGTGCATATATAGCAGCTTGACTCCTGAGCGTTTCTGGGGCTTCAGTCCCGCCCCCCACTGAAGCACATGTGGCATCTCCTTAGACAAGTAACTTAGTTCATAATATGCCCCTGTTGACCCAGCAGTGAATGGGTTCCCTGTAGGATGAAATGGTTATGTGTCTGTAAACCTGGTGCCTCACAGACAGCTTGGATTGTATACTCCCAAGGGAGCTGAGAATGAACATTGTTGAGGTGAAATGGGGTTTAACATCGCGTCACAGATTATTGCACTTGTATTGCGACATGCATGTATGTATGTGTGTATGTGTGTGGCTGCTTGTATTTGTTCGGACTAATGCCGATTTAAAAGTGCTAGCCCACTGAGATACCATGCCCCACTTTAACATGAATACTGGGATAACACTTTCTTGATAAAGTACAGATTCTCGTACTTTTTGGGGTTGAATCACGTCTGGGATTCAAACCCACACTGCCAGAGTGAGGCACCTAATCACCATCGAACAAAGTCAGCGATCTAACCCACCAACCCACCGAGGATTCCACAAAAATGAAAGCCCGACAACTGGTAGTCTAGATTACGTACTTTGTGGGTAAGATCGCTGACTTTGTGTGCTAGAGATATAACATTTGTTACATTTGACCACTTTCTGGACACATTGTGTGTTCATATCTTTCAGCCATGGGAGCCCTGCCAATTTACACTTGTCAGAGGGGTATACAAAGTATGTAATCTAGACTACCACTTTACTCAGAAGGTGTTATCTCAGATATAACATTTATTACTGATTATGGTCATTGATTTGTCTGTACCTACCCATGTACAATGGTTTCAAAAGAGTAGCATATGCCCTGTATCACCTAGAACATCCTTACCGAACTAGGCTGGTATTCTGAAGTTACATTTTGGCTTGACTAACAAGTCCAGCATAGTCCAGTCAAAATTGAGTAACAAATAACATGGATTCAACATTGGTCGACTGCATGATTTTCAAACCATGTGTACCGCCAATTGGATGTCGACAGATATTTTCCAAATCTTTTCATGTTTTTAATCAAGGTGCTCAAGTGCTTGATGCACTTTGTGGCGTAAGATCTGTCTTATTACAATATAGATCTTGATTATCAGTCAGATCGTTTTGATTGGGCATCACCATTTTTTTTAAGCGAATGCAACTGATGTTAGTGATGGAATCTGATTGGTCAATAGGAGGGACATAGAAGGGACATAACTCATAATAGCCACTGGTGGTGCTAAATTTGAGCCTGGAAATTCCAGCCTAGTTCGACAAGGGTGGGAACTGGACATTTGTAGTCAGTTAACTCCTTTGCCTCAGGAAGATGGATCTTGAACCTCCCACTTTGAACTGAAGAGCTGTAGCATAAGCTTGAAAATACTGTGGCATTGAACCGAGGCCTGTAACTGCAATACAGTTCAAAGTGGCGTTACAGCTTACTCACTCACTTTCTCATCACCTGAGCATAAGGCAAGTTACAAGTGTATACCTCCAGGGCTTGGCTGATGAAGAGAAGCCCAGTCATCCCTCACTCAGGAGGCAGAGCATAGGGATACAGCATGACAAGTAACCATCTACATTCCTCATGCCCTTTCAGCCATGGTCGGTCTGCACTCCTTTGCTTCAAAGGCTGACATTACACATTCCAGCCAAGCATCATTACAACCCTTCAATTATATTTTGAATCCATTTCTTACAAAATGTTCAGCGTATCATAATTATGCAGCATATGCTACCATATGGACTATATTCCAGTTTTCTCCAAATCCTACCGAGATTACCGTATTCGACGTAATAAGCACCCCGCTCTAAGAAGCGCCCCGCTCTGATAATCGCCCATGGAGATATTTGCTGATATATTTGCCAGTGAACAATCCCAATTAGCACCCCTTCCGATTGATCAATGTACACAAGACTTATTTATTCGCGTATAATACACACTAGTGTGTTATATGCACCCTTAGTTATGAGCAATTAAATTCTGGAAAAATATATCTGTCGTACATAAACATTTCAGGCTATTTCCATAATCCACAAAATATATCTTTCAACTCTGTTTTTTTTTCACCAAAATAATATTCTAATAAGAGCTCCGTATTTCTAATTTTGACAGCGCCCTGGGCGCTTATTAAGTTGAATACGGTATTTCAAATAAAAAATGTGTTTCCATGATCCTTAGATTTGTCTCTGTCGTATGTGAGCACGTCCAGGAATGACTCCCACAGTGTAGACACCGTAGACCCCTGCTATTGATCTGCCTTGATTAGCTCACAAGACCATTGTCAGGCTGAACCCTGGAGTCTTTTTTTGCCCATTATTAGAATGACAGCACTCTCAAATCCATACCGGCATCAAACCCTGGTTAGACAACGTACAGAGCACTGTAATCACTATCGTTATCTTCAAATTAATCATGGCCGTGCTTGTACAGTTTTCTTCAGATTCTGAATTGATTTGCACCAATTTTAATGCAAAGGATGTGACATGTTTATAAAGAAATTTTGAATTTTTCTTATGCTACATAATTATGCGAGTATATTTGTGTGACACGAGCTATGGTATTGATTGTGGGATGCTTTCTGTTCTTGTTTGGTTGAGCTGTGCAGGTCTATGCATTTGAAGTAAAGTAAAAGGTCAGGTGATGGACATTGTGATCTTCTCAATGTTAATCAATACCATTATGACTGACAGTTGACATGATATTACTAGGTTGCACATGTTGCAGACACGGAATGTTGGTGTGTTGGGATGGGATATGCATCAGTTCTGGTTCTGGTTGTTATTCATGTTTAGGGCTCCAGAATGGGCAAGAACCTGATTGAAATTGTTCAATTTATTGTTGTCATTATTGTTGTTGTTGTTGTTGTTGTTATAATATAAGGGCAGTGCTATTTTGGGGGGCATTAGGCATGAGGGCTTTTGCAAATGATAATGCCCTTTAAAATAGCGTTACCGTTATTATAACTAAAATGAATAGAATTTGTTATCAAATAAAAAGAAACAACAATATCGGTTTGAAACATTTACTGCTATCAACATGAATGTCACTGACCGACTTTTACAAATATGGAAACGTCATAGAACAAACCAGATGACGTCACTATTGAACGTGACGTCACCTATCCCTATCCTATGACGTCACCTAACAACGGGAGTGATAATGGCCCGTTGTTAAGCAATATGAGGGCATTATCAAGTTACAGTGGCCCACTGATTTCTGATAACATGCAGACGGTTTAATGATAATTCTATCCATTTTAGCTATAATTATTATAATTACACAATTGTAGACTCTCAATACCACAACAAAATATTTCCTTATTTCTCCGCCACCTCTTGTCCAATCACTATCAGACTTTACTTGTTTCTTTAGCTTTTAATGCTTTACATTTATATGAGATAGGCTGTGTTTATAGCCATCTGTGATTCATGGACCGTTGGTCAGATTATGTCCATAGTTTGCTGTGTTTGTAGACTGTTTACTATCTGCACGGGCCTCTGGCTTCATCATTGTCCCCCTGGCATATAATGCGGGAAGTATAGCGATCAGCCAGTCTGTCTGTTCGTCCGTCTGTCCATAATCATTTCCTCTTCCGGGGCAGAACTCAAAAACCATTGAGTGTATTTGATCGAAACTTGAAAGATGTATCAGTCACATGCTTAAGTGCCTTTTGCTATTTTGTAATTTTTATAATTTTTATTTTTGCTATTGAGGAATGTTTCAAAATTTCATTTTTCCGTTTATTCATGGACACAATTAAGTTAGACTTTGCTGAAATGGAGGTAGGTGTCGTTTCTGGAGCAGCACTTAAAAACTGTTCAACAGTGTTGAATCAAACTTGGAACATTATTATTCAGGGGTTGATGTGATGGCTTTTGCTATTAGTAATGATTAGGAATTTAGATTAAACAAATTCCTGTTTCCATGGCAAGAGGTTTGACTTTGAGTTCATCTTTAAAACTAATAGGTATTCTTCCTTGAAACTATGCACACATATGACCAGCTTGTCATCTGGTGACTTTTGCTATTTAGGGATTGTTGGAATTTATATTTTTTCAACAAGTTTGACTTTGACTGTTCATAAACATGTGTACCTGACATAGAAATACAAATTCCATGGTATTGTTTTGATAGCTCAATAACTACTCTTGTATACTGACAGACAGATCAGATAGAAATTCTTCATCAAGTGGACTTAACAAGCAGATAATTTGTTCTTTTGGATTATAGGGGCCGCGGGATTTGTCATCTTCTGATGACTCTTGTTGCTGAGGACATTTTAGTTCTTACTTCTTGTTACCCTGCCTGGTACGGGGCATAAAGGAGATAAAACAACATGATTTGGGAAATGTTTAATTCCAATTTAGGAATTTTTACTTACACTTGCTGAAGACATGGGGCTGAATATCCGCCTCTACCAGGGTTAGGTACATCCATGGTGCTGAGTCTGTGTGGAG
Organism: Haliotis cracherodii; assembly: GCF_022045235.1. NCBI lineage: Eukaryota > Metazoa > Mollusca > Gastropoda > Lepetellida > Haliotidae > Haliotis > Haliotis cracherodii. Next base: position 14,652,803 of record NW_027266264.1, read on the forward strand.
CATCCATGTTAAACCCCAGCATGGTATCTCAGTGGGCTGGCACTATGAAACCAGCATTCAGTCTGGACTAGTACAAGCAGTCACTCACTCACATGCATGCACAATGCACATTGCTATATAAGTCCAATAATCTTAATGCTACATTAAACCCCATTTCACCTCACTTTACCTCTTTAACATGTTAAAGATCTCTCACACACCATACCCGTGCTCGGAGGTTTCACCAAAGTGGTAAATGTCGGAGACCTGCATCACTTTGGGCTTTCCTCCCACATTAAGCTGACACGCCGTGATATAACTGGAATACTGTTAAAAGCGGCATTAAACCCAACTCACTCACTCAGTAAAGATCTCACTTGCTGAGACAAGAGACAGTAACATGTGAAAATACTCCTTTCACTGTTTGTTTGTTTGTTGTTTAACGCCGCACTATTCCAGCTATATGACAATATGACTATATGTAAATAATCGAGTTGCATGGGTTGCTGAAGACCCATGCTTGTCGTACCCCATTAAATAATTTTGCTAAGTTTTGTGTGGACAATGTTTTGGTCGGGGCTTGTTTTGTTTGTTTGTTTGTTTGTTTGTTTGTTTAACACTGCACTCAGCAATATTCCAGCTATATGATGGCGGTCTGCAAATAAAATCTTCTGGACCAGACAATCCAGTGATTAATATCATGACCATTGATCCACGCAATTGGGATCGATGACATGCATCAACCAAGTTAGCGAGCCTGACCACCCGATCCCGTTAGTTGCCGCTTACGACAAGCATAGTCGCCTTTTATGGCCAGCATGGGTTGCTGAAGACCTATTCTACCCTAGGTCTTCACAGGGTACTAATATGTAGTGTCAGTAAGATATGTCACCCTCGCCCCATCCCACCTACTCAAAAGAAAACACACTGTTTTGAGTAGTATACTTAACGCTGGAGCAACAAATAACTTAAACAAATATAATAAAATAAATAAATGTGTTGCATGCAAGCCATACATTACTGCTTGCAGGAGTTAAGATCTAGTTTTAGTCACTATGTATATTTTATGCAGTTTTTAAATGTAGATCTATATGGTTTCTTGTAATTCCTTATGGAGTGTCTCCAACCTGTATGTTTTTGTGCATTTGTTGTGTATGTATTATTCATGTACAGTGAAATTGTCTAGATAAATATATTTCCAGAATGACAAACCATTGGCAATTATGAGTATAGAGTAGTATTCTATTGTCTTTTTACTGGTACTCCAGGCAGGCTTTCTGGAATAATGATGACATCAGGGTCCGGACACGATTCGACTGTATGTAACATATTTGAGGTGAGACTCAAATATATCTGTCTCTGTCACAAATTTCTTATTTCTTTCTCTGCTTTGTTACAGAAATGAAAGCCCATTGATGCATGCAGGCTACAGCTTTGTGTTCTTCATGGTAAGCAGACTAACCTTGCCGCATGATATGTTAGTAGACAGGCCAGGATAACTGTCACTGTGGCAGAGGGGCCTTAGTGGGGATTGGGTGGCAAGCATGGCTGTAATCGATGGATGCTCACCTAGCACAGGAGAACTGTCACTGTGGCAGAGGGGACCTAGTAGGGATTGGGTGGCAAGCATGGCTGTAATCGATGGATGCTCACCTAGCACAGGATAACTGCCACTGTGGCAGAGGGGCCTTAGTGGGGATTGGGTGTCAGGCATGGCTGTAATCGATGGATGCTCCCCTTTCACAGGATAACTGTCACTGTGGCAGAGGGGCCTTAGTGGGGATTGGGTGGCAAGTATGGCTTTAATTGATGGATGCTCTCCATGCACAGGATAACTGTCACTGTGGCAGAGGGGACTGAGCAGAGATTGGGTGGCAAGCATGGCTGTAATTGATGGATGCTCACCTTTCACAGGATAACTGTCACTGTGGCAGAGGGGCCTTAGTGGGGATTGGGTGGCAAGCATGGCCGTAATTGATGGATGCTCATCTTTCACAGGATAACTGTCACTGTGGCAGAGGGGCCTTAGTGGGGATTGGGTGGCAAGCATGGCTGTAATCGATGGATGCTCACCTTTCACAGGATAACTGTCACTGTGGCGGAGGTGCCTTAGTGGAGATTGGGTGGCAAGCATGGCTGTAATCAATGGATGCTCATCTTTCACAGGATAACTGTCACTGTGGCAGAGGGGCCTTAGTGGGGATTGGGTGGCAAGCATGGCTGTAATCAATGGATGCTCACCTTTCACAGGATAACTGTCACTGTGGCAGAGGTCACGTAGCGGGGATTGGGTGGCTAGCATGACTGTAATTGATTGACAGTCACCTAGCACAGGATAACTGTTGCTGTGGCAGAGGTCACGTAGTGGGTATTGGGTGGCAAGCATAACTGTAATTGATTGACAGTCACCTAGCACAGGATAACTGTCACTGTGGTAGAGGAGACCTAGTGAGGATTGGGTGGCTAGCATGACCGTAATTGATGAATGCTCACCTTGCACAGTATAACTGTCACTGTGGCAGAGGAGACCTTGTGGGGATTGGGTGGCAAGCATGGCTGTAACCTTGCACCTTTGCAATTTTAATGTTGGACTTTTTCAGTTTCCATTAAAACAGTTGTGAATGAGTTAGCAATATTCCAGAAATATCATGGCAGGAGACTCCGGAAATGGACTTCACACACTCAAAGATTATCCTTGATTTTTTTAATTTTGAGAGGAAAATCCCCCCTGGTCTAAAAGCAATGAGATTTTTGGACGTGTGATGAGACAGTGGAAACTGTAGTTGATATTCGGTATTTGTGATTCAAATTGTGTGGCAATTAATGTTACTAGATCATATAGATACATCCTTGGATATTTTTGAACATTAATTGTTCCACTGTGAATACATGTATTTAGAAATATTAGCATTTGTGTCAACAAAAAAATGCATTACTATTTATATTTCTGTTCATTGTCTACTTTAGGAGAAAATACATTAATATTTATGTATTTCAGTTTATTGTCCACTTTTGGAAGAATTATTTGCGAGAACAATTATAGATGTGTCATGTTTACCACCATCAGCTGTTCATTTTGTTGACATTTTGTTGGCATTTTCCCGAGTTACACCCATACAGCACAATGTTAAAATGCCTCATTGTATTTGAAAATGTGGGCCTAGAATTATCCCTGGTAGATAATTTTTTCAAGCAATACAACTTTTTCGATGTTTGTAGGTGAAAGTGAGAGTGTCAATGCTGATAAAACTATTGAAAGATGTACGCGATTTTCAATCGTGCTGAATTTATGTTGATGTGATATCTATGACAACTATGCAAGAATTTTGCAGAACAGGTATAGGGAATCGAGCATAGGATCTAGCCAGGGTATAGGGAATCTAGCCTAGGTGTAGGGAATCAAGCAAAAGATAGAGCCAGGGTGTAGGGAATCTAGCCTAGGTATAGGGAATCGAGCATAGGATCTAGCCAGGGTATAGAGAATCTAGCCTAGGTGTAGGGAGTCAAGCAAAAGATTGAGCCAGGGTGTAGGGAATCTAGCCTAGGTATAGGGAATCGAGCATAGGATCTAGCCAGGGTATAGAGAATCAAGCCTAGGTGTAGGGAATCAAGCAAAAGATTGAGCCAGGGTGTAGGGAATCTAGCCTAGGTATAGGGAATCGAGCATAGGTGTAGGGAATTCAAGCAAAAGATTGAGCCATGGTATAGGGAATCAAGCCAAGGTATAGAGAATCAAGCCATCATGTAGGGAATCAAGCATAGGATCAAGCCAGGGGATAGAGAATCAAGCCAAGATATAGGGAATCTAAGGTATAGGGAATCGAGGCAACGACCTTGGGTGTGACGAGTGAATGCACTAAACACAAGGCTAGCCCACTCAGTCAAGACTGTTGTGATTATGTCTATCTTGTTTCTGTATGGTCATAATTCTACAAGGTTAGAACTGAACACAAAATCTTTCCAAGCCCGGGTAAAACAGAATGCCTTTGTAATGTTAAAACAATGGGGAGATTTAGGGGAACTTGTACTAACATTCAGGAATTTGTACTAGACCCAGGCTAGCGTGCTAGTTTTATGTTCTAACCCTGACAGGGTGTTGATATTCCTTCTGAAAGAGTTCAGTGTCTTCCTCTCAGTATCTGGGATAATGATTGACTTGCACATCAACATTTCTATTCACTGAGGATGTATTCCTCATACCTATTACCACGAGTTGTGCATTCAGCATGTTCAGGAATAATGCTTTTTCATTGAATAAAATCACTGACAGGTGTGTTATCTTCTTTTCAGCAAGCTCTCATGTCATTCGAGGAAGAAAAGTTGGGCGAGGCTCTTAAAGTACTCCAGCACACTGAGAAGAAATGTGAAATAAGTGATGGCTTTTTACGATCAGTGAAGAAACGGTTTTCAAAGAAAAAACGACAGCAAGTGAGTAGTTTCGCATCTACGGTCTCACAGTGCTGCGGTTTCAAGCATTTGTCTATGGATGAACATTTGTGTGTATAAAAACATGAATGAGCATTGCAATCATATTACACATCATACTACTGTATTCGACGTAATAACGCCCAGGGTGCTCTAAAAATTAGAAATAGGGGGCTCTTATTACAAAAGTATATTGGTGAAAAGAAACAGAGTTGAAAGGTCGTAAATTTCGTGGTTTATGCTGACAGCCTGAAATGTTTATATACGACAGATATATTTTTCCAGAATTTAATTGCCCATAATTAAGGTTGCATATATCACATGAGTGCATGCTACTCACAAATAAATGTCTTGTGTACATTGATCAATCGGAAGGGGTGATAATTGGGATTGTTCACTAGCCAATATTTTTGCAAATATTGCTGTGTGAGGTTATTACGTCAAATACGGTAATCATAATTCTGCAACAATAGTGAGTTATCTGTGAATTCCTTCACTACCTGCAATACTTCAGGCTAAATCACTAGGATAACATGTTTTATAAAGTTTCATGGTCAAATTCTCACGAGATATGAGAAATAAATATGTCATGCCTGTGTAGGTAAATTTCCTTAAAAAGTTAGCATATTGACAGTGTAACTGCACTCCCATTTAAATTAAATAATTTTGCTAAGTTTTGTGAAGACAATGTTTTGGTTGGGGAACGTTTTGTTTGTTTGTTTGTTGTTGGCTCATGATGTCAATCACTGGATTGTCTGGTCCAGAGTCAATTATTTACAGACCATTGTCATACAGCTGGAATATTGCTCAGTGCGGCGTTAAACAACAAACAAACAAATATAAAAGTCAGGCCAACACCCGTCACCAGTGTTGATGGAATCTGCAAGTATACTTTTCACACGCTTGTGTTTCAGTCAGAGGCTGAGGTGAGTGTTGAGGATCGTATCCAACGCCAAGTGATTGTTGCCGACTCGTTGCTGTACCAGGCGATTCTTGTCTTCACGAACCAGGACATCGCTAGTTATGTAAAGGGTGGGTGGTACCTACGCAAGGCTTGGAAGCTCTATGAAAAGGTTCATAAAGAAATCTTGGATCTCAGTGAGAAACAAGCCCGAGCAAAGATTGAAAAAATGACCAACAGCCTTCCTTCCAACACCAACCAGAACAGTATATACGTCCATGACAGCGCCACCGATGGCAATGACAATGAACTGACGGAGGAAGTTCTTTCGCGTCTTTGCGGTGCCGTGAATTTCGGATATGGTACATTCCAGTTGTGTATATCCATGGTGCCTCCTAAGATATTGAAGCTGATTGAGTTTCTAGGTTTTGAAGGTGATCGGGAAGCCGGACTAGGTTCGCTGGAGTACACAAGTCACAGCAAGGACATGAAGGCACCTCTTGCCACGCTTGGGCTGCTGTGGTACCATACTGTGCTCAGGCCGTTCTTTGCTCTCGATGGCGCCAATAGCTTCTGTGCAGGTGGGTCAAAATTCATGATTATGGAGGGATTATTATTTTATTTTATTTCATCAATTATATGTATTATGCTGAAATTATGTGATCTTGTGCATGTGTCTGTCACAGCTTTTTGCAGTTTTTGATCTTGTGTAGAAAATGTCTGTGTTGTCTTTAATCTTATTTCTATTCTAATTGGCAATTATTTACAAGAGCACTCAACCAAAAAGATTGTTTCCTAGTTGGTGATGAGGTCCAACGGCAAGGGAAACAAGATTTATACCAATACCAAAAGCTGTGAAAATATGGTACTTGTTGCTACCCTGCCTGATGCTCGGCATCAAGGGGATAAAACAAGGACTGGTTGGCTTGGAGCATGTGGAGTCAGTATACTGTCTGAGTGGTGTATTCATGTTAAACTGTGGCATGGAATCTCAGTGGGCTAGCACTATAAAATCGGCATCAGTCCGGACTAGTACAAACAGCCACACAACCACACACACATGTGCATGCACATCGCTATATACATGTAATAATATGGAATGTGATGTAAAACCCCATTTCACCTCGCCTATGACTGATGATGACGATGACACATTCTGTTGAATGGTTGCAGGTACAACAGAAGCTGAGAACATCATTGCTGAGAAGGAGAATGATTTCCCCAACTCTGCTCTCTTTCTGTTCTTCAGGGGTCGGATACACAGGCTGAGGGTGAGTAGGTTAGGGACAAGGGGAGGGTAGTTTATACAGGCTGAGGGAGGGTAGTTTATACAGGCTGAGGGTGTGTAGGTTAGGGACAAGGGGAGGGTAGTTTATACAGGCTGAGGGAGGGGAGCTTATATAGGCTGAGGGAGGGTAGTTTATACAGGCTGAGGGAGGGTAGTTTATACAGGCTGAGGGTGTGTAGGTTAGGGACAAGGGGAGGGTAGTTTATACAGGCTGAGGGAGGGGAGCTTATATAGGCTGAGGGAGGGTAGTTTATACAGGCTGAGGGAGGAGGGTAGTTTATACAGGCTGAGGGAGGGTAGTTTATACAGGCTGAGGGAGGAGGGTAGTTTATACAGGCTGAGGGAGGGTAGTTTATATAGGCTGAGGGAGGGTAGTTTATACAGGCTGAGGGAGGGTAGTATATATAGGCTGAGGGAGGGTAGTTTATATAGGCTGAGGGAGGGTAGTTTATACAGGCTGAGGGTGAGTAGGTTAGGGATAAGGGGAGGGGAGCTTATACAGACTGAGGGAGGGGAGCTTATACAGACTGAGGGAGGGGAGCTTATACAGAATGAGGGAGGTGAGCTTATGCAGACTGAGTGAGGGTAGCTTATTCAGAATGAGTGAGGGGAGCTTATACAGACTGAGGGAGGGTAGCTTATGCAGACTGAGGGAGGGTAGCTTATACAGACTAAAGGAGGGTAGCTTATACAGACTGAGGGAGGGGAGCTTATACAGAATGAGGGAGGGTAGCTTATGCAGAATGAGGGAGGATAGCTATTTGTTTGAGGAAGAGATTAGCCTGTCACTACTGATGTACATGTTTCAGAAAGAGAATGACCTGTCCCTGGGGATGTACCAGAAGGCCCTGGAGGAGGCTGCAGGGCAGAGGGAGATAGAACTTATGTGTCTCTACGAAATCAGTAAGTAACACGGTTATGTTTCGGGGCATAGCAACTATCTTGTGGAGAATTCTCACTTCACTTGAGGGGTGGTCGGGTATCCTATTGGTTAAAGCGTTCGCTTGTCGTGCCAAAGACCTGGGTTCGAATCCTGACATGGGTTACAATGTGTGAAGCCCATTTCTGGTGTCCCCCGCCATGATATTGCTGGAATATTGCTAAAAGCGGCGTAAAACCAAACTCACTCACTCACTCACTCACTTCACTTGACACCAGTGTGGAACGATTTGGAATTTCAAAAACATGACCATTAATATCCCAATAAATCAATATGGAAATATCTGTTAACACCATAGTTCATATTAACGTGACAAGTGCATCAGTGCTACGTCTGTGTGTGGTGATGCTGGGTACGCTACTGTTGAGGAGTGGAGTAGTCTCATGCCTGATGCTTGGTTTCCCATTGTCATGTTGTGGACTGTCTCAGGGGCAGTGCACAGTCTACTTGTTCACCCCTTTTGGAGCGTCGGCAGGTGTCTGTTGGCTGCAATATTCATCAGGTTCTAGGTTTGAATCCCAGTGCTTCCAAATCACAACTGGAACAGTGTGAAAGCCAACATCGCTCACTCACTATCTGCAACATACTGGTGGGTTGTGATGACACACCAGAAGTTGGCCCAGGTTTTCACATCCTTGTCCATACTCAGATGCTATCAGAGCCAAGCAATCCTCATTGATCTTGACTTTTCTTTCTTCCTTGTGTTAGTTTGAAAACATATCAAGCATACATTCTCCAGTTCAGTGTCCAGGCCCCTGCTTTTTACTTCCAAATGTACCATTACATACGGGTGTCATGATACGTCTACCTCACAAATATCTACACATCGTCAAACACAAGTACGTGATACGTCCACCTCATGTATCTACACACATCGGGATACTCGGGTACACCACATGACATGCATCGTGATGTTGTTATGTGTTGTTTCTGTGTGAACTGCTCGATGGTCCATGTGGCCTGACCATCATCCAGTCTGTTTAACTTGCATGACTTGTTCTGATGCTAATATTCAATCAGATTTATTGCCTTGTTTAATGACAGGCAGTAAGGTCATGTTTAAGGATTTATTAAGCCAGGTTATTGCAAGCTTTTTTGCTTTATTTTTTGCAAAGCTTATTTTTTTAAATTGATACCGCTAAGATTGTTAATTTATACATGGGTAACCATCAGGTGTTAATTTGTAACATCCCTACCATTTCATTGACTGATATGTGATGCCTCCCTTCCCCAGGCTGGTGTAATCTACTGAAGCTGAGGTGGAGAGACACGCTAGAAGGATTCACAAGGTACGGGGGAACAAATGAAACAATGCTTGGGTGAAAGTTTGTATACTCCCAATGGAGCTGAGAATGACATTTGAGAACATTGATCCATTGACAAGGGTAAAAATGTTGTAGCACTTTAAGCATGCACAAAATGTGTGGAATCTAGTGCATTATAAATACTTTGCAAGTGTGTCTCAAAGAAGATATGGAATTTGTCTCAGGATCTGCAGGATATTTCGTTTGAACTTATATGGTGGTACATTGTCAGTCATCTGGCGACCAATCGTAGCTATACTTTTATATATCTCTCTCAGTGAGGCTGATCTTGAGGAAATTTTGTTTCACAAAAGTACTCAAAAAAATTCCTAACCTGGCAACTTTTTAAAAATTTAATTATCGTAATTCATTGTTTAATTTTATATGCAGTGAACACATTGTTTATAGTAAACCCAGTGAAGACCTGTTTGATTAATTTTTTTTGATAAATTAGAATTTAAGCTTAAATTTAAAGTAGAGCTGATAAGTCTTATTTTGATTAGCATAATAGAGCATTCTAAACAGACAACAATTAGGATGTATCAAGATGTATCAGGATGTATCAAGATGTATCAGAATGTATCAAGATGTATCAAGATGTATCAGGGTGTATCAAGATGTATCAAGGTGTATTAGGATGTATCAGGATGTATCAAGATGTATTAGGATGTATCAGGATGTATCAAGATGTATCAGGATGTATTAAGATCTATTAGGATGTATCAAGAAACTTTATCGCAAATTTAGGCATGGAACAAATCAGCAGCGTGTTCAGTAAAAGACTCATGATCACATGACTACTTTATGGAGGAGGCAGTGTCAAGTAATTGAGTTTGAAAGAGTTATCTCCCTTTAACTAGTGCCCTCGTGCTGTATCTGTGACATTCTTCTTATCTATGTATCTGTGACATTCTTCTTATCTATGTATCTGTGACATTCTTCTTATCTATGTATCTGTGACATTCTTCTTATCTATGTATCTGTGACATTCTTCTTATCTATGTATCTGTGACGTTCTTCTTATCTATGTATCTGTGACATTCTTCTTATCTATGTATCTGTGATGTTCTTCTTATCTATGTATCTGTGATATTCTTCTTATCTATGTATCTTCAACATTCTTCTTATCTATATATCTGTGACATTCTTCTTATCTATGTATCTGTGACATTCTTCTTATCTATGTATCTGTGACATTCTTCTTATCTATGTATCTGTGATATTCTTCTTATCTATGTATCTGTGACGTTCTTCTTATCTATGTATCTGTGATATTCTTCTTATCTATGTATCTTCGACATTCTTCTTATCCATGTATCTGTGACATTCTTCTTATCTATGTATCTGTGATATTCTTCTTATCTATGTATCTTCGACATTCTTCTTATCTATATATCTGTGACATTCTTCTTATCTATGTATCTGTGACATTCTTCTTATCTATGTATCTGTGACATTCTTCTTATCTATGTATCTGTGACATTCTTCTTATCTATGTATCTGTGACATTCTTCTTATCTATATATCTGTGACATTCTTCTTATCTATGTATCTTCGACATTCTTCATCAGACTGAGAGCAGAATCAAAATGGTCCAAGGCATACTACTCCTATCTTATGTCAGGTAAGTTCATACGTTCTTCCTCTAACTTATGATATCCATCATGGACCCAGCATATAATCTGCTGTGCAGAGTTATTTACCTTGGTTCTACAAGGATCTGCAAATTCTTCGTTTAGATGCCAGATTGCCCTGAGATCGTCCACTGATCAGGACCACGTAGGTTCACCAAGTCGATGAACCTCGACCTGTGTCACAGTGGCCATTCCATCAGGCTTTACTCACCATGATATAACTGAAATAATGTTCACTATCTTCTCAAGAACCAGAGAAGATCAGAGTTAGAATTGGTCTTCAGCAATCTATGCTTGTGGTAAAAGGCAACTAAAAGGCTTAGGTGGTCAGTCTTGCTGCCTGGTTGATGCATGTCAGCGTATCCCAGTTGGGTAGATCGATGCTCATGGTGTCAATCACTGGATTGTCTGGGAAAGACTTACGGTAATTATTTACAGATCGCTGTCACAAAGCTGGAATATTGCAGAGAGTGCAGCATTAAGCAATAAACAAGCAAACAAACTTAAGAATGATGAACAGGGATGTGGATGTATCAAGATTGTGAACTTGTCTCTAGACAAGTAAACAGTAAGACTCACTTGTCACGAGACATAGTCTACTTGTCCAGATTATGAACCATATAAAGTGTCACATAATAAGGATGTACAGATATTTAGTCCATTGCTTGTCTGTAATCAGATGAATACCACATGTTTGAGCAGCCAGTGTACCCTGCCATGATTTCTTACAATAAGATCAGGGGTGGGCCTAGCGCTAAAAGTGTTCGCTCGTCACGCCGAAGCGCCAGGTTCGATTCCCGACATGGGTACAATGTGTGAAGCCCATTTCTGGTGTCCCCCGCCGTGATATTGCTGGAATATTGCTTAAAGACAATAAGATCATGTGAGTGAAAGACTTCCAAGACTGTTGCCCAGCTGAATCTCTAGCTGCATCTGTTTGATGTGTTCAGAGCTCCAGATAACTTTTTGAGCAATTGAGTTTTTACTCAAGGGTTTCTATTTTAATTGGGTTCTTACATTCTTCATTGGGTAACCAATATTTTTGTCACCCATCTATTCATCACTCTATTTGATTTTTCTCAAAATAAGTAAACGTTTTGAGATTTTGAAAAAAATGAAATAATGGTTTAGATGTATATAATGGTTTTAAATATAGGCTAGACTTGGAAAGTACATTAGCATGTAATTGTGTTTTGGAAATTAGCTCTGTTGTACGTATGTTTAAAAAGCTTCTCTCCGTATTTATGTGTGCTGTTTTCAACAATTAAGTTTTTCATTTTAATGCATGCATTTCTGTACGCAAATTAATTGAAAGTAATTGGGCTTTGAATAGTTTGGGGGGTATTTTATGCAAATATGCAGCTTATCTGTAGGTCTGCTGTGTTGAATGTGACAACCGTGTCTGTGTCTGTGTCCCAGTGTGTCTAGGAGCTCAGGGAGATGTAGACAAGGCTTATGAAATCCTGAAGGAGGTTCCGGGGCTTGTGAAGAAGAAAAACAACCAAATAGAGGCGTTTGTTGGGCGCAGGGTAAGTCACTTGTTAGTCTTCTCCATCTTCCCAAGCCATTTACAGATATGTCACCATGTCAAAGTTCCCAAGCAATCTACAGGGCTTAGATGGGCTTCAAAAGTCTGGAATATAGATTCTTCTTGAAAATGTTACTGTGACTTGAAATTACCTAATCAATCCTCAGAGGTACACTAAAAGGTAAATATACCTTTCATAGTTTGAAAAAAACTCATACTGACCTGTTAAAATGTCCTGAGAAAACATGACACATGTACCCCAACACATGGTCAGTTTCCCTCGGGGCCAGGGTGGCCTAGTTGTCTAGGGTGCAGGAATTCACTGTGCAGAGTTGTGTCCCTGAGGTATACCATGATGCTATGATACGGTTTCAAGTCACACATTTGCCCTGATTATGATCATGATTACAGTCTGTGTCACTTTTGGCTTTCTTTCCAAATTATTCTGAGATCCATCTGAAATACTGCTTAATATAGCATAAAATGCAACTTACTCATTCGTTCATTATCCCCCAACCCAACAAACTCAAAAACCGTTGAATACTTTCTTACAAACCTTTGCATGTCTACCAGGCACATACTAAACTGGTGCTTTTTGATATTTATCACTTTTAGACATTTTTTTTTTAGAATTTCCATTGCAGCTATTTTGACTTGGGCTAAGAGAAATGTTGGGTCAGTTACCTGGTTTGGGACCATAGCATGTTAAAATGGGCGGGCGATATAGATGACTTCATCGACTATACGCTTGTTCATCCTTGCTGTGTAATCACAGTGGTAGTTTGGATGAGATGTTTGATTTTCGCTAAAAAAAGATTAGGGACTTTATCATTCTTTGCAGTGATTAAATATTTGTTTGAAAAGGGTTCTTGCTATTACTTCCTGCTATAGGATTAAACCGGTTCTCATGATGTAACTGTCATAGATATATGCAGCGGTGAGAATCTTCCGCGAATCCGCCAATTTCCGAGAATTGTAGTGACCACAAATTTAATAAAATCTGATGGCTTTAAGGGGGTGAAGCCCCTTCATTGAAAAGAAGTTTAAGCTGAAAAGGAAAGTATCCATTCTCATCCCTGTTTATGCTGAAGTAGCATTGCTGCCCTGGTAGGCAAGTCATGGTCATAATGCTAATTGTGCGATTCTGCTATCATTTTTCACCAATCATCTCTCTTCTGGAAAAGGTATTAATGAGTTTTCAAACAAACATGTTGACAAATGTAAGTGGAATCAAATATAATTGTGTTCACTAATGAGCTGATTTGCTCTGTCCAGGCTGAGAAGTTCAAGAAGGTGCCGCCCACACAGGAGCAGTGCCGCCTGCTGACCCTGGAGCTGGTGTTCCTGTGGCACGCCCTGCCCACCTGCACCCATGAGGAACTGAAACCCATGCTGGACGGTAGGTACAGGCCACAGTAGGAGGGGTGGTACAGGCCACAGTAGGAGGGGTGGAACAGGCCACAGTAGGAGGAGTGGTACAGGCCACAGTAGGAGGGGTGGTACAGGCCACTGTACGAGGGGTAGGTACAGGCCACAGTAGGAGGGGTTGTACAGGCCACAGTAGGAGGGGTTGTACAGGCCACAGTACGAGGGGTAGGTACAGGCCACAGTAGGAGGGGTGGTACAGGCCACAGTAGGAGGGGTGGTACAGGTCACTGTACGAGGGGTAGGTACAGGCCACAGTAGGAGGGGTTGTACAGGCCACAGTAGGAGGGGTTGTACAGGCCACAGTAGGATTGGTGGTACAGGCCACAGTAGGAGGGGTGGTACAGGCCACAGTAGGAGGGGTGGTACAGGCCACAGTAGCAGGGGTGGTACAGGCCACTGTAGGAGGGGTAGGTACAGGCCACAGTAGGAGGGGTGGTACAGGCGACAGTAGGATGGGTGGTACAGGCCACTGTAGGATGGGTGGTACAGGCCACAGTAGGAGGGGTGGTACAGGCCACTGTAGGAGGGGTGGTACAGGCCACAGTAGGAGGGGTGGTACAGGCCACAGTAGGAGGGGTGGTACAGGCCACTGTAGGAGGTGTGGTACAGGCCACTTTAGAATGGGTGGTACAGGCCACTGTAGGAAGGGTGGTACAGGCCACAGTAGGACGTGTGGTACAGGCCACAGTAGGAGGTGTGGTACAGACCACAGTAGGAGGGGTGGTACAGGCCACAGTAGGAGGGGTAGGTACAGGCCACAGTTGGAGGGGTGGTACAGGCCACAGTAGGAGGGGTGGTACAGGCCACAGTAGGAGGGGTGGAACAGGCCACAGTAGGAGGGGTTGTACAGGCCACAGTAGAAGGGGTGGTACAGGCCACAGTAGGAGGGGTGGTACAGGCCACAGTAGGAGGGGTGGTACAGGCCACAGTAGGAGGGGTGGTACAGGCCACAGTAGAAGGGGTGGTACAGGCCACAGTAGGAGGGGTGGTACAGGCCACAGTAGGAGGGGTGGTACAGGCCACAGTAGGAGGGGTGGTACAGGCCACAGTAGGATGGGTGGTACAGGCCACAGTAGGAGGGGTTGTACAGGCCACAGTAGGAGGGGTGGTACAGGCCACAGTAGGAGGGGTTGTACAGGCCACTGTAGGAGGGGTTGTACAGGCCACTGTAGGAGGGGTGGTACAGGCCACTGTAGGAGGGGTGGTACAGGCCACAGTAGGAGGGGTGGTACAGGCCACAGTAGGAGGGGTGGTACAGGCCACAGTAGGAGGGGTGGTACAGGCCACTGTAGGAAGGGTGGTACAGGCCACAGTAGGAGGGGTGGTACAGGCCTCTGTAGGAGGGGTGGTACAGGCCACTGTAGGAGGGGTGGTACAGGCCACTGTAGGAGGGGTGGTACAGGCCACAGTAGGAGGGGTGGTACAGGCCGCAGTAGGAGGGGTGGTACAGGCCACTGTAGGAGGGGTGGTTCAGGCCACTGTAGGAGGGGTGGTACAGGACACTGTAGGAGGGGTGGTACAGGCCACAGTAGGAGGGGTGGTACAGGCCACTGTTGGAGGGGTGGTACAGGACACTGTAGGAAGGGTGGTACAGGCCACAGTAGGAGGGGTGGTACAGGCCACAGTAGGAGGGGTGGTACAGGCCACAGTAGGAGGGGTGGTACAGGCCACAGTAGGATGGGTGGTACAGGCCACTGTAGGAGGGGTTGTACAGGCCACTGTAGGAGGGGTGGTACAGGCCACAGTAGGAGGTGTGGTACAGGCCACTGTAGGAGGGGTGGTACAGGCCACTGTAGAAGGGGTTGTACAGGCCACAGTAGGAGGGGTAGGTACAGGCCACTGTAGGAGGGGTGGTACAGGCCACTGTAGGAGGGGTGGTACAGGCCACAGTAGGAGGGGTGGTACAGGCCACAGTAGGAGGGGTGGTACAGGCCACAGTAGGAGGGGTGGTACAGGCCACAGTAGGAGGGGTGGTACAGGCCACTGTAGGAGGGGTGGTACAGGCCACTGTAGGAGGGGTGGTACAGGCCACAGTAGGAGGGGTGGTACAGGCAACAGTAGGTGGGGTGGTACAGGCCACAGTAGGAGGGGTGGTACAGGCCACAGTAGGAGGGGTGGTACAGGCCACAGTAGGAGGGGTGGTACAGGCCACAGTAGGAGGGGTGGTACAGGCCACTGTAGGAAGGGTGGTACAGGCCACAGTAGGATGGGTGGTACAGGCCACTGTAGGAAGGGTGGTACAGGCCACTGTAGGAGGGGTGGTACAGGCCACTGTAGGAAGGGTGGAAGTTCTTGTCAAATTAATACAGGCTAAAATTTGCTTCTACCCTGTCATCAAAGAAAAGTAGTTTAAGATTCTGTCATTTGTCTGTTGTGTGTTCCAGTGTGTGACATGCAGACTGACCACAAGGTCTACCACCTGAAGTGTCTGGTGGAGGGCTCCATCTACAAGGAGCTGGGTGAGGAGGAGATGGCAGTGCAGGTAGGTTGGCCATGTGTTGACAGTGTCCGATGTATGTGTTGATAGTGTCTGCTGCATGTGTTGACAGTGTCTGCTGCATGTGTTGACAGTGTCTGATATATGTATTGGCAGTGTCTGCTGCATGTGTTGACAGTGTCTGCTGCATGTGTTGACAGTGTCTGCTGCATGTGTTCACAGTGTCTGATATATGTATTGGCAGTGTCTGCTGCATGTGTTGACAGTGTCTGCTGCATGTGTTGACAGTGTCTGCTGCATGTGTTCACAGTGTCTGATATATGTATTGGCAGTGTCTGCTGTATGTGTTGACAGTGTCTGATATATGTATTGGCAGTGTCTGCTGCATGTGTTGACAGTGCCTGCTGCATGTGTTGACAGTGTCTGATATATGTATTGGCAGTGTCTGCTGTATGTGTTGACAGTGTCTGATATATGTATTGACAGTGTCTGCTGTTGACAGTGTCTGCTGCATGTGTTGACAGTGTCTGCTGCATGTGTTGACAGTGTCTGCTGCATGTGTTCACAGTGTCTGATTTATGTATTGATAGTGTCTGCTGTATGTGTTGACAGTGTCTGCTGCATGTGTTGACAGTGTCTGCTGCATGTGTTGACAGTGTCTGATATATGTATTGGCAGTGTCTGCTGCATGAGTTGACTGTCTGCTGCATGTGTTGGCAGTGTCTGCTGCATGTGTTTACAGTGTCTGATATATGTGTTGACAGTGTCTGCTGTATGTGTTGACAGTGTCTGCTGTATGTGTTGACAGTGTCTTCTGTATGTGTTGACAGTGTCTGCTGCATGTGTCGACAGTGTCTGATATATGTATTGATAGTGTCTGCTGTATGTGTTGACAGTGTCTGAAGGAGGCGCTGGCTCGGCACCAGGGGATAAAGGATGACTACCATGTTCCGGCCTTCACCCTGTTTGAGCTGGCCTCTATCTACATGAAGACCCCAGAGGTATGAGCCCATCAGCAACAGGGGCACTGTGTTTAGAACTTTCTGATATTCTAAAAAATTAAGATCTTTATTTCACAGTAAATTGAGGTGTATATGTTGTCCCCTGCAAGCCAGGGTTCAAGATCTACTCCCTGTTCCTTGTGGGGGCACGGGTCGCACTGCCACCTAAGGCGTTGCAATTCACTGTGCAGAGCTGAGTCCCTTGGGCATGCCAGAAACCTATGATTGTGGGTTTGAATCCTCATTCGCCCCGATTATGTTTCTAGGCTTGTATTGTGGATTTCACGTCTGAGACATGCATCACTTCTGGCTTTCCTCATCACATTAAGCTGACACGCCTTGATATAACTGGAATACTGTTCAAAGCGGTATTAAACCCGACTCACTCACTCATCCTTTTCCTTGCCTATATCTCTGGGAGTTGATGATAGACCTCCTCCACTTGCAAACTACATAACATGCTGGTGGTGTTCCAGCTTCAAAGAGGGGAGGGGAGACATATTGTTTCTACTGTTCAACATATTTCAACGGAAACTTGGGATATATCCATTGCTCATCAGCTTTTTGCTATTTTTAATTTTTTCTAAATTTTCTTTTGTGAGGTTTCCATGGAAACAATTTTAACTTAGTTTCAAACAACTCTAGGCTTTTTTTCTGAGCCATAACTCTCACACTAATGGATGTTTTTTGCATGAAACTATACATGTGCAATGGCCCTATTGCCTTTTCATAATTTTTTTCAGTATCCTTTATTTCTTGTGTTTCCATGGAAACAATTTGAACTTTGTCTCAAACAAGTAGCATTTGTTTCAGCCACATCTCTACAGCTTATGAATATGTCTGCATGAAACCGTTATCTTTCCAGTCTATATTTTGCTCTTATTGTTATTATTTTTGCAAACACATTTGCAGTTACAACTGGAACTAACGTATAAAAAGAAATGACAGGGAAGACACATGGTTTTGAGTAAAAACACATTCCAATATGTCATTGCAGATGGTTGGCGAAGCAAAGGCCTGCCTCCAGAAGATCAAGGTCAGTGTCTAGTTATTCTCACTTTTACCGGTACGGCTGAACCATGTTTGAGGACACCGAGGCCCTGAACATGTAAAGGGTCAATCAATTTGAGAAGTGTTAAGGCTGTACAGAGTGTAGATGTTGTTTATTCGTCTTTACTGGTACACACAAATGACAAGACCTGCAGAGTCTAAAAATTGGCAGGGCTTATGAAGTAATTCAATGCCAAAACAATACTTGACAGAGTTATGTGTGCAGAACAAATGTGTGTGATATATAGGATTCAAAACAAGTAATAGAACGCCTGATTCTTTCATATGACTTTATTTAAACGGATATGACGTCGATGGTTGAAGCTTTGTTTGTAAACAGTAGTCGATAACCCCTGAGCTTACTCGGCTGTGCTCGCCTTATTCCGTTTCTGCTCTAGAGACCTCACAGACGGTGTAGGCTTATCACGTGACTGGACTTTTCTCTTGTGTGTAAACAAACGCACTTATTCTGAAATAAGGACAGACAGGCCTAATGCAAGCCTTTCGGTGCTCTTTACCTAGTGTTTTTCAAAATTATATAGCTATACTACTACAACAGCGACAATGAGGTGCATGACAATATAGGTTACACATCTAAGTGGCCGTAATCGCTAGCTCTCCGTAGGGCTTCAGTGACAGGACATGGAGGATAAATATGCAAATGAAAATAGTTTTTCACGTATTAGGATATTTTCTCAATGAAAGTTAAACATTTCATGATGAATGACTCATCCAAAATGAAACAGATAAAAAACACGTGAATGGACTGTGTAAGATGTGATGATGTGACAGAGGTACTCAGATGGCCACAAGGATTCCTAGGTAGGAGAGTTAATTGGCTTCATACGACAGAGGCATATATTTTAATCTAGGCTTTGATAAACACTGGCTTCAAATCTAATCAAGATGTTTTTTAAAATAACAAGACTGAAGCCAGTTTACTCTGCACAGCTCTTGCGTTGTCGAATTCACTATGCGGAGCTCTATTTGTTCTGGGTTGATAATTGAATCTGGCTTGTGACGTCTCATTTAAATTATGTCATGTAGGATTAAAAAACACGAGGAACCATCATCGTACTGTCCTTTTAATCTGTTATTCCATAGTTTGTGTGTTGTTTAAAGCCGCACTCAGCAATATTCCAGCTATATGACGGCAATCTGTAAATAATTGAGTCTGTACCAGACAATCCAGTAATTAATATCATGAGCACCGATCCACGCAACTGGGATTGATGAAATGCATCAACCAAGTCAGCGAGCCAGACCACCCAATCCCTATGTTGCCTCTTACGACAAGCATAGTCACCTTTTACGGCAAGCATGGGTTGCTGAAGACCTCTTCTACCCCGGAACTTCAGGGGTCCTGTTATTCCATGACAGATTGACAATAGTCATATGAAAGAATCTGGTGTACTTCAGGAATATGATACACTACTCAAAAAAAGTTTAAGAATGGCATGACAGATTTGTTATAGTATTTTAAAGAAACATGTGCTCCTGAACTTTCTTTGAGCAGTATATAATCTGTACAAAATATTTGGATCAGCCTTTGCATGCAGGAAAACCCACTTTTTCACAAGTGCGTTTCAGTGCATCTTCAACAAAATTGTGTCCTCATCATTATTCGTATCTGTTCCTTTCTGAATCAATTTGAAGGCCAGTCTGATTTTTTTCTTCAGGATAATTTCAAAGATTATGATTTTGAGAATCGCCTGACTGTTCGTGTGAACAACGCCTTGAAGGAGTTGAAGCGCCGGTCCCAGGAGGCTGGTGTGGACAAGAAGGGCAAGAGCTAACTGACAGTGTCATACTATTTCGCGTACATATCCAGGACTGAGTGAGTTATCTCCCTTGCATATCAAATCATTCTCCAAGACAGGTAGCCTGTGATTGACCACATTGATAAACCTGGTCAGAGAGACGATTTGTAGCAGTTTAGAATTATATTGTGTCTTATATCTAAGGTCTTGATAAATAGAAAAGCTTTATTGGTAGATTAGTTGTAGCTCCAGGAATATGATACCAGTTAATATTTTGAAAATGGTGATTTGATTATTTCTGGTGACTGTTTGATGTCGTCTAGTAAATTCTGTATGTCAGAATAAGTGCCACTTTCTGAGGCACATTTGGTAAATAATCCTTGGTGAAAATATTATACTTCAATGCAGAACATTGACATTATTCTTGGCATTTTATCCCTTGTCACTTTTACAGTGTTGCTATTTTGTATTATTATCATACTGCTACAGAAGTTTAAGTTTTAACTGTGGAGCATATTCCTCACCTATTCCATGTGTTTACCTGAAGTTGAGTCAGTAAATATTTCAAGATTAAACAGCTTGTCTTGTGGTCTTCCCCAGAACATTGAACCAAAGCAAGGGGAATAACTCATACAGTTTTACAACCTTCAGAACCCATGGTCTTCCGTCAGTATCAATGTTTTGTTTACAAAGTTTTAGTCAACTGTGAATATTTTACTACTCTATTTATGTGAGCACGATACAGTGTACGGTTCTTGCCTATGTATTGTGTGTACAGTGTACCAGTTGACACATTTCATTGTTGAACAACACCAGACTTTGATTTGTGTAGCTTTCAGTCCTTTGATTACTTCCGATATCATGTTGAATAAAGTCTTGATTATGTCGAACTGTCTTGCTTGGAAGTAGGGGACAACAGGGTTAATAACGACCAATACTCTTTTTGTGAGAAATAATTTGTGATGAATCAGTTGTTGTGAATGTTGTTTGTTGAACATTGAGTCGTGTTGGTTTGTAGCTATTGCTTGTGCCCTGTCCACTAAAGGCATCAAGTCCCAAAGTCTCATTGTATGGCTTTGAAAATTATTTTTACCTGAATAACCTTCAAAATATACGGGGTTGAATATGAATGATATTTATGAAGTAAAAATTTGTTTGGAGGTAGAAAGGTATTTAACATTGCTTATGAGAACTTTTGATGATTTTATGGGAGGACACGAAAATTTGTATGGTAGTATTATTTGCAGTATCAGGTTAATTGAGTATTGTTTTCATGATACAAGCATAATATAGGTAGGGACTTAGATCTATATCAGACCCTCTGTTCTGTGTCATTTTGCCCATCCATGGTACATCTTAAGAGACTTAATGAATAATAATAAACTTAAATCTTGTTTAAAAGAAACTGAAGCTAAACAATCTCTTGAAAATCAGATCTTGTACTCCGATACAATGCCTGTCTGAGTGAAGATCTGCAGACAGAGAAGATCACATCTGGTGAACCATGAGTGAACTATGACCCCCCCAATCTAAATAAAGGATACATGGTTTCTTGAGCCAATCAAAAGTCAGCATTCGAAACCACTTTCACCAATATCTGCCATCTTCCTATCTTCATAGACACATGACACATAACAGTATATATTTTTATAAACTTGTGTATGTTCATAATTTGCGTTAGTTGTGTAAGGAAGCAGATAACATGGCTACCGACTGAAGGCAATCAAACGGTGCAAGACTACGCTACAAGTATTTCCTGAAGAATGAATTTCCCACCTGTATCTGCTCATGAGCTCAGTGTTTACACTTGCCCCTACCCGTGACTAGTCAATATGTGAAAGGGCTAGTGGAATGAAAAAAGGCTGCTAGCCACAGAACTTGCTTAATCTCACATAAATCTTTCAAGAATGTATCCATTTATTCCTTACCTTGCCAAATCGTAATGAGACCAAGCATCATTACTTGTAGTGAGTGCTGTGTTGGTTGTAACTCCAAAACTTTGCAGGCGTCTATGCTTGTTGTAAGAGGCAATTAATGGGATCGTCTGGTCGGACTCGCTGACTTGGTTGATGCATGTCATCATATCCCAATTGCGTGTATCGATGCTCATGATGTCAATCACTGGATCGTCTGGTCCAGACGTGATTATTTTACAGACCGCCTTCATGTAGCTGGAATATTGCCGAGTGCAGTGTTAAACAACAAACCAACCAACCAACCCAAACTTTGGGTAGACAATAATCATATCAATTTCTGATTCTGACTTGTAAGTACTAAATGTCACTTTTCATATGTTCATAATATCAATCACTGGTTTGTTTGGTCCAGCCTCCTTTATTCTTTTCATCAGTATGTGACTAAGCCACCACAAGGATCATATAATCATGTATATTATTCCAACTAGTGAATAGAAGACAGGGTGTTTCTATAGCATGTGAATGCTGATACTGTGTCAAGACATTCCGTGGTTGTCCCTAAACACTATGTCTCCAAAGCCATTCCTGTAAAGCCTCCATTCCTTCACGGTAGCTTCTGGATGCCCCTGGGCACATCAAATGTGAACATTTCTCAGGTTCATATCATTGGTTGAAGTCAGTACATTTCATTATTGTTTGAGGTATATATACACACAATTTACAAGAATGTTATATCTTGAGAAAAAACACTGAACTACTGTTTGCATCGATCCAGAAATCTGGTGGTTTAATACCATTTCTTAAGAGCTTCCATTTTGTTTTTGTGTTGTTGATGTTGTGTTTTCTTGGTTTGAGTTGTGAGAATAAGCAATATGTTGAAAGATTTAATATTGTATGTTTTTTTGCTTCAGTTTCTTATGGTCAGGTACCATTAAGTGAACACCTACCACATTATTGTAACTGAAACTACTGTTGAAGAAACCTTAGAAATATCAGGACCTCCAGAACCCACCCGACCCGAGTACCCGAGTTACCCGTCCCAGCCCTAATGATCACATAATTACCTATGATCTGCATCATCTGTGCAGTAGACAACAGCAGCAGGAGGTGACGTTGCACATTGACCAATACACGCATGAACTCCACCTGCACCGCGCACACTCCAACACACTCCCATGTTCATTGCAAATGGATTCACAGACACACCACCAAACACTGTGGGGACACCAATATTTCTGATGTTCGTCAGCAGTAGTTGTTTACATTGTATTTATACCTTCAAACAGGTATGTTTTCTAGGTACATTTGTATAAAGCAGTCTAAGTGCTGTGACTGATGTTAACTGTTACTTAGCTTGTTGCCATATCGCAAAAATTATGCAGATGAGGCGTTAAATTTTTACTCTCTCACTCGACAATTACATAGATTTCTGTAGTAGACTGAACATTGGTATACATGTGACCCATTCGGCTTCATGTATTACTTGTTGCTGGATGTAGTACCATATCAGATGCAATCTCATTAAAATCAGACCTCAGTTCTCGCTACCGCTTAACAGAGATCTGAGGACATCCCATTAGGTGTCACGTCAGAACGACCTTTCATCTGACCAATCAGAGCATCGCTTACCAGATTATGAAAGTGACAGTCGGAATGTGATTTCTAATCATGCCACCTCGAAAACTTTAACTCCAAACGATAGTTACGGGCTTAACGACTGAATCAATACAATGTAGACCATCAAGTAGCCATTCCAGAATCTTCTTTTTGTTTAGGTTTCAAGTTTGTATTCGAGAATTTGTCAAAATATGTTTCGAAGCGTAGTCTCCAATTTGAAATTAGTGCCGTAAAGCACGAGAAAGTTGCCTTCTGATTGGTCATTCCATTGGTCGGTCAAAGTTCGCGCAAGGTCGGTCTGACGTGAGCCGTAATGGGATGTCCTCAGATCTTTGTTTAGCTGTAGCGAGAACTAAGATCTGATTTTAATGAGATTGTATCAGATGCTGCCCCTGGGTTTTACATATCATCCAGGCACTTTTGATTTTGGTTGTCCTCTCTCAAATCTTGTGTATTGTTTTGAATCCTGTAATATTTTGACTTGAGATTTTGGTATTGATTATAGATGGGAGTATTCTTGTTGCTGTGATAGTCACATGGGGTGGGTTGATGCTTCTTCGTGATAGCTCTGTGGTGGTGTAGAAGCCATGGAAACGCGAAGTCTTGGAGCCATGTACACCATGGACATTAAGTATGAGATGAGCAGAGAACCACTGTGAGATCATAGAGGGGACAGGGAATTATTTGGGTGATGTAATGTGAGCTCTCATTGGTCCAAGCGTTCGCGATTATCATTCTGTTAGCACCATGCCCATCCTCGTGGGTTTAACCATGGTGGTAAACGTCTAAGACCTGCATCATTTCGGGATTTCCTGTAAGCTAACACCAAACTCACTCACACTTATGCTTCTGTCCGGAAGCAATCAAGATTTATTGGTGTAATATAACACAACGCTTCATAGCAGCTGTATGTTTTCACAGGAGATGGAGGAATGTAGTGAACACATCAACCTGAAGTATTGACGATGATTGAGATGAAGTAGTATCGCTGTAACGCAGGCTTAGCAGAGAGTATTATTAACGTCTGTTCCATGTTGCTTGCAGTATCTGTTCGACATTACGAATCAGGCAAAGTGTTAGGTGTGATGATGAGATTTTTATTCAAATGTTAGGGATAGTTGTTATGATGGTTATGATTAGGGAATCTTGCATTTAGTTACACATTTGTTTGATTATATTTTTTGGTAACCATGGTAACTAAATGAAAAGATGCTTTGTAAATAATTTGAATTTGTATAGTTTATTTTTGTGTGTTTGTTATGGTGAATATTTTCTTTTTGTTTACATGTCAACCATTTGTTGTTTAAGTTTGATTTATACTTTATGTCAATCGGCGTGGAATTGTTTTCCTGGGGTTTTGTTACTTGTTTGACTGAGATAGTTCATCTCCATGACATCCAACATTGCACTGGTTGTTAGGGTTAAGTGTCACTAACAACTTCACTGAAAAGGTAGCAAACAGAAGATGCATGTATCCAATGTCACATTACACGGTTGCTGAGGCAACAGACATATCAGTTTGACCCAAGTCATCATGAACATGCAAATATCAGCACCATTCTGATTCAGACACATTTAGTGTAACAAGAGGGATGATCGGATTGAACATTTTAGTCAGGCATCGGTTACCTCCCTTTATCGGTACGTGAGACGGTTCGCGCAGTTTCGAAGAAGGTAAACATGTTTCAACGCGATGGCAAATGGGTGTGTGTTGGTGTGCATGAAATAATTCATATATTTTGTAACTCTACGATGAATAAGCTTTTAGAAAATACTACATGTTAGTTTCTGAAAAATATGTACATAGGAGAAAATTGCTGTAAAAAACAGAACATTTTGCTCAATTTTTTCACATTTTTCTCCGAATTCGACCGTTTATTATTTTTCTAATGACATTTTTTTCATATCATACGATAACTAGTATGATTTTCAATGACTCTACGTAATTTTGTTTTATTATTTTCACAAATAACACTTGTAGATACATTTATGTGCAACATGCAGAAATCCGTGGTTGACTGACAGACCGTCACGCATAAGAGTGACCCCTCTCAGGTGATCAGTTTTATCCAGTCTGAAGAGTAGAGATTGTGTGTCAGTGTGCAGAACACAGGCAGATTCTGAGCAACTGCTTTTATCAGTATAAGGGGAACCGTACCTTAGGGGATGCTACCATCGTTGTTTTGCATGGCATGTATAAAGATAACTTGTGTTCAAAGCTGTTACGATTTTTAACTGTTTAAGTAATATATTCAGTTACAACATTTTTGTTGCCGATTCATAAACTGTTTTGACTTCTTTAAAACTTGACATGAGTCAATGACTTATGAAGTGGAAATGGATTTTTCGTCCCCTCAGTTGCTGGTATTAATATTTATAGGGTAAAATATTTGTCAAACTTAGTACAGTACTTGTATCCAGAAGATGTTCAGCTTGTGTACGGGACTTCTTAAAGAGGACTGCCTAGTACTGTGACACAATGCGAGTGAGTGAGTGAGTTGGGTTTTAAGCCGCTTTTAGCAATATTCCAGCAATATATCACGGCGTGGGACACCAGAAATGGACTTCACACAATGTACCCATGTGGGGAATTGAACCCAAACCATCATCAAATCATCTCTGTTCTCGGGTGCAGGATGGTATTTGTGTTGATGTTGACTATCTAGTTACCAAAGACTTTGATTCAGGGTCCCATTGATGTAGAGTGGAAGTGAAAATTCCATCCGAGAAGTGATGAATACACACTGGTTCTGAGTATGGTCTTGTACAGTGGCTGTTGGGGTCAGTGTAGCACAGGCATGGGAGCACAGGTTGTTGTAGCACAGGAATGGGAGCACAGGTTGTTGTAGCACAGGAATGGGAGCACAGGTTGTTGTAGCACAGGTTGTTGTAGCACAGGTACTAGTATTACTTCAGGAAGTATGCACCTCCCATTCCCAAGTATGTAAAACCTGCAGATTTTCTGCACATAATTTGAAGAAAGGATCAGAAAGGTAATATGCCCTTTTATAGGAGCACTGGAATTGACAAATATTATTAGTTAGGCCACCCATTTTTTATTTTTTGTTTCATGTGCCTGCCGCCCCTAATGAAAAGCAGCTGGAAAAGAAATAAACATAAAAATATTTGTTTTTATTATGTCTACCCCGCTAGTAATATAGACCCTCTTATAGAAGATAAAATGTTATATACCGGTAAATTCCATGTCTACATCACTGTCAGTTATTCAAGGAGCCAGCTGCAGTTTTATCTCCACAGTAGAATGACTTTCATATATGTAATTAAATGATTGACATAAGGTAGCTATCTATTTTTTTTGGGACCAACCTTGTGTGGGAAAGTTGGAATAAATCCATGAAACATAGATTTAAATAAGTGTGGAGTACTTAGTGAAAAACCCCTATCTTTTCTACTTTCAAGAGGAAATCTGTGATCTACATCTTCTTGGATTTTAGCTGGGACCAGAGACTTGCTCATTTTCAAAGATAAGTGAATGGCATCTTGAAAACCTCTAAAAAATGTCTTTGCCACACATATTTTGTTCTGTACATTTGGTTATGTCAAAAACAAAAGCCGTTGTTATTTGTAAGAAATTCGAAAAGGTTTGCTCATGTCTTAAGCTATGCAAATTCTGTGGGCCAAATAGGGCCCTGGTACTCATACCCTGTCCTTCACTTGAATAAGAACATGTTCAGTTGCCCTACCTGACATGTGTTCAGTCTGTGTTCAGTCTGTGTTGGCCTGTGTTAGCCTGTGTTAGCACAGTCCTGATGTGTGACACAGCTCAATCTACATACAACTGGGTGTACTACCACTGTGGTAAGTGTCTAATTTATTCAAGCTTTATAGTGTTTGGTGAAGTGAGATTGGCCTACAGCTTTTGTATGATCAGACTTTATATAATTGGTGTATATGTTGTGTGATTTTAAAGAAACTTGTGAACATAAATTAGTATTAAAATGTATCTGTGAACAGTGCTATTTAATGAAAAGTATGTTGTTTTCTACCAATACCATCTTTAAGATATATGTGTATTGCATTGAATTAATAAATGAAAACCTTACCATATGAAGTATCTGGATAAGAATATCATTAGTTATAGTTAAATGGCAATGAATATAATTTGAATAATATTTGACTTTGTTATGATAGTGTCATGAAGACATTGGATATGTTAACCAACGAATACTTCCATTATAACCATTTTGAAATGAAATGCTAGTTAGCATTTGAACAAGTACATTGTTGAACTGTTCTGTTCCAATAGAAGATGTTGTTTGGGCTTATGATGTATTCATGCACACCAAGGGATG
Source organism: Haliotis cracherodii (assembly GCF_022045235.1). Lineage (NCBI taxonomy): Eukaryota > Metazoa > Mollusca > Gastropoda > Lepetellida > Haliotidae > Haliotis > Haliotis cracherodii. The sequence continues at coordinate 14,680,324 of NW_027266264.1, forward strand.
ACCCAGTAGTCTTCATGTGTAGAGTTGTGTCCCTCTCCAATACCAGGATTTGCAGGGAATAGGTTCAAATCCCATACCTTCACCTTTGACCTTGATCTGTTTCCACCATCGAAGACCTGAATTACTCCTGGCTTTCCTCCCACACAATCTCATTAAAATCAGATCTTAGTTCTCGCTATCGCTAAACAAAGGATCTTTGTTTAGCAGCAGCGAGAACTTATATCTGATTTTAATGAGATTGTCCTTCCACATAATCTGACACTCTGTGATAGGACTGACGTAACCTAAGCAGTGTTAATCCCAACTCAGTCAATGATCATCTGGTTTATTAGTTGGGTGATCATTTGAGTAACAGGTCAATGATGACAGACTTTGAAATGGAGCTGATTTCTGATCAATATGCCCCATTGTATAGCCACAAGATTTTTTCATCAAGTTAATGTAAGACCCATCTAGAAATTCAATTGGAAATTATTTTTCTTGAGACATTTCTGCCATTGTATTTGTTGTTGACACAGATAAGGCCTCAATAAATCAATTGTAAGTTTTATCATCTTAATATGACAAAGAAAAGAATGTGTTCTGTAAAATTTATTATGCCAATTGATACGTGAAGTAAGGTATTTTAAGTCAAGCCGGCAAAGGAAAACCAAATGCTTTTTGACTGCATCAGCATTTTGGAGAGATACAGGAGAGAATGGAGAGTTAATACCTCATGATTAATTTATTATGGCCTTATGTGTGAGGCCAACCATTTGATATTATTTAGGGGGTGGGGTAGGAGCTTGAGGTGTGGATTGAAATTTTTTCATGATACGTTCCTCGTGTCCAAAAAGCGGATGTCTTGAAAAGATTATTGTTTCTTAGGCAATATGTCAGGCGACCTCTCATAATATTTAATGGTTGGTGACTATGCAATATATGAGTTCCACGGTACTATGATTAAAATCAAAATATTACATGCCATTACTGAACCAAAACCAACTGACCAAGTAATTGTAAGATTGTGTGTATGTTTCGCGTGAAGACATTTATAGGTGATATCATGTACTTTTGAGTATGGAATAAAGACTGACAACTAATTGTGTTGTGTAATGTTTATATGGTCATGGCCTTTTGTTTTATGGTTAACCAAATAGGTATTATTGATACTTAAAGTTGGAGAGAATAATATTCATGTCTCCGTAACCATGGTGACGTCAAGCAGCACCACCTTCTGGCAAGATAAGCCAGGGGTGATATCAACAGATATGTTGTCATATAGCCGATCTCTGTGTCGACATAAGAGTTAAGGATTAGCTAGATCATATTGAACGCCACCCAGGGTGCTAAAGCTACACACCATGCATGTTCGTTATGACAGGGGATGAACTCCATTCTATTGGGGATAGGGTGAAAGGGAGGGTGTAGGGGAAAGGGATGTTTACAGTAAAGAAGTGTGAACTGTTGAAATATTTCTTTACAAGTGACAAAAAGCAAACATTGTTATTTCTGTACAAAAAGATTGGTAACATATAAAAAAAAAGGGTTTTAGCGAAAAGTAAAGACCAATCCCGGTGACACATCTCAATCGCGAAATTGCCCAGAACTCCCTGGGATGCAGATACTGATGCTCTATACCTCTGTATTCCTAATGTGAAAGGTATACCCCCACATTATTAGAATGAGAGTTAGAATTGTTCCCAAGCAGCCTATGCTTAAAGAACGAGGTGACTCGTGGATCGGATGGACAAGCTCGGTTACTTGGTTGATGGCATGTCATCGTTTTGGTTAGTTTGTTGTTTAACACCGCACTCAGCAATATTCCAGCTATATGACGGCGGTCTGTAAATAATCGAGTCTGGACCAGACAATCCAGTGATTGATATCATGAGCATCGATCCGCGCAATTGGGATCGATGATGTGCATCAACCAAGTCAGCAAGCCTGACCACCCGATCCCGTTAGTCGCCTTTTACGACAAACATAGTCGCCTTTTACGGCAAGCATGAGTTGCTGAAGACCTCTTCTACCCCGGAATCTTTACGGGTACATGTCATCGTACCGGACAGTGTGGATCGTTGCTCGCTATATCAATCACCGGCTTATCTTGTCCAGATTCGATAATTTACAGACCGACATCATACAGCTGAAATATTGCTGAATGTGGCTTTAAAGAACAAACAAACAAAACTTGTTTTATGTTTTACGTATCAGTGAAGCCATCATTACCAAGAGTGAGTCACTATCAGGATTGCAAAGATTACAAACTTTATTTGAAAACAGTCATTGTGTGGACACACTTTTTGACCTTTATCTCCTAGCGACCGTCGTATCAGTCACCTGTCGAATTGACACTGTATGGGAGTCATAAACACGGGATTACCTGGGATTCCATTAATCGAATAATCGATGTCCCTATCTTAATCTGACACTCTCAATAACAGAGAATCTCATCGTCGCACATTAACGTGACATAGGCTATCTTCGTAAAATGATTAAAAAAATAACTTTGTGTCGAAATGCTTGATGTCTTATAGGTGTACTCATGTTTCTATCCCCGCTATCACCATGACCTACTTAAGATTACAGTTAGAGATCCTGTCTGATTCGTAAATTCTTATGCTGAAAAATGTAAGTTTTACTTTCAAAGTCATTTATTATTGCCAGTACAATAGCATACAAGACGACGGGGGCCAGGGATATATATGGTGGAAAAATGTTGCTATGCAGAGTTGCGTCCCTTAGCCGTACCCGCATTCGGTGATGACGTGTTCGAATTCCATTTGCTCCTATCCGTGGCCAGTAAACACAGAAATGGCAAACGTCCACTACCACACGCGTTTCATCGGTTATGGTCATTCATGCTATTTCTTTGGACGTAAATCTGGAACAAAAAATGAAGCATATTGTAACGCAGTTGCGTCCCTTCGTCGTGCCAGGATCCTATGATCGTTGGTTCTAATCCTACACTCGCCCCGATTATGTTTCTAGGTTTGTCAGCACCATACCCGTGCTCGTGGCTTTCACCAAGTTGTATCGCTCGAGCTTTCCTGCCACATCAAGCCGACACGCCGTGAAATAAATTAAATAATGTTCAATGACTCAAACAAGGGAATATCAGGAAACGCTGCAAATAACTGTTAACGTCTAGGTTTGTCAGCACAATCCCGTTCTCGTGGGTTTCACCGAAGTGGTAAAAGTCTGAGACCTGCATCACTTCGGGCTTCCCTCTCACATTAAGCTGACACGCCGTGATATAATTGGAACACTGTTAAAAGCGGCGTTAAACCCCACACACTCACTCACTCTTCAATACCTTTCGGATTTGTTTTCAAGTATTAACCTCGATTAGATTAGAATTAGAATGTGAGTGAGTGAGTATGGTTTTACGCCGCTTTTAGCAATATTCCAGCAATATCACGGCGGGGGACACCAGAAATAGGCTTCACATACTGTGCCAATGTCGGGAATCGAACCCGGGTCTTCGGCGTGACGAGCTGACGCTTTAACCACTAGGCTACCCGACAGCCTTAAAATTAGAATCATTGGTTAGAACTGCTCCCCGTGCTCCCAAGCAATCTATACTGGTCGTAAGAGGCGACTTATTGGATCGCGGGTGGTGAAGCTCGGTGACTGGGTTGATAGAGTATCATCATACCCCGACGGCCTGGATCATTGGTCACACTATCGATCACTGAATTGTCTGATCCAGACTCGATTAACTTCTTGCCGCCGTCATATATCTGGAATATTACCGTGTGGAAGAGCAAACAAACAACAATAGTTACATTTAATTCTAGTTGTATAATGATAACCCGTAATTTGTCCATTTCGCATTCATAGGAAGCCATTTTCAGTGCGGGTGAACTTGTTGCATATCTAAACCTAATAATACGATTAGATCAAGAAAACAAACAGTCGACAACCAGAACAGAATTAGCTTTCCGTCTTATTGATCAAAGAATGACGTAAGCGCGCATAGTCACAAATCCTAAAATAAGAAATCGAAAGCCATATCAGTAGTCTAGAGACCAAGGTTTACTAGGTTAATGATATGGTAAAGAGAAGACATTTACATAATGCATGTTCTCCTTTTTGGACGTGTACCCGGTCGAACAGTTGTTCACAACAATAAATCATGTTGAATACTTTATGCCACAAGGGATAAGTGCTTGTTGAATGTACATTTGTATAAGCAGAATACGGCATATAGTCAGTCCACTCTTAGTCATTCGCTCAACCAGCTTACCACAAGTACCGTCCCGACACTAAAGATCGTTGTTGTATAGAACCAAGATTGTTTACCGTACATACCTAAATAACCGCCACACCGGTATTCAAGTCAAATAATGTGGTTGAACTCTGCTTACACGTGTTTCAGCTATATGACGGCGTGTCAGTGTTGATAGGAGAGGAATGTAGGTCTCAGGCGTCCACCATGAGCCCGGGTATGTGCGAGCAAACCTTGGTTTGGTTTGTTTCTTGTTTAGCGCCGCAATCAGCAATATTGCAGCTATATGACGGCGTGTCAGTATTAGTAGGAGAGGAATGTTATACACGTCTCAGGCGTCCACCATGAGCCCGGGTATGTGCGAGCAAACCTTGGTTTGGTTTGTTTCTTGTTTAACGCCGCAATCAGCAATATTGCAGCTATATGACGGCGGTCTGTAATTAATCGAGTCTGGACCAGACAATCCAGTGATTGACATCATGAGCATCGATCCATGCAATTGGGATCCGATGACATGCATCAACCAAGTCAGCGAGCCTGGCCATCCGACCCCGTTAGCCGTTTCTTATGAAAAGTATTGATTGCTGAAGACCTATTCTAACCGGGATCTTCACGGGTAAAGTGTCCCATTGAAATATGGGACTGAAATATATGTCTCAATAGATAAGGCAACTGCAATATGTGTTTTCAGAAAAGACGTGCGGAGAAGGATAAAACATGTACACTGTGTATGACAATACATGACAATATATGACATTACCCTACTCACATTTCGGGTTAGAATAGATCGCCAGCAGCCTCTGCTGGCGTCTTAGTGGATCGGGTGGTCAGACTCGGTGACTGGGTTGATGGCGTGTCACCGTGCCCCGACGGCGTAGGTCGTTGCTTACTGGATTGTCTTGTCCAGACTCGAGTGTTTATATGCGGCCGTCATGTAGCTGGAACATTGTTCGGCGTTAAAGAACAACCACACAAACACAGGTGTCCTAACGGTGTAGGTATTGTGTGCTTCAGCCATGGGGTGGAGACATTACCGTAGAGAACAATTAAAGTGACTGGCAGGTCAGGGTTATTCCTGCAATGCACTCCAAAAGCATGTGGAATGACTAGCCATTTAGGACCTACGTGGGGAGGAAATCGGCAAAAGTACAAAGAAATTAAACAAATGTGGTATGCCATACAATGTTTAACAGACATTGGAAATGCGTTAAATAGGAAGTTATTGCTGCCTGGAGGCGGACTAGACGGCCTAGTAATTAAAGCGTTCGCTCGTCATGCTGAAGACCCGGGTTCGATTCTCGACATGGGTACAATGTGTGAAGCCCATTTCTGGTGTCCCCTGTCGTGATATTGCTGAAATATTGCTAAAAGCGGCGTAAAACCATACTCAGTGACTATTCCTACCCGTGTAAACTGGTAAATATCTGTGACTTTTAGTTCATACTTTTAGCCTAGTTAACAATAAGCTGCCAAAACTGAAATGGTGGGCCTTAAGCCGAACTCACTCTCTCGACAAGGTAAGATCCAAACTCACTCACTCGACAAGGTAAGAACCGAACTTACTCTCTCCACAAGGTAAGAACCGAACTCACTCTCTCGACAAGGTAAGAACCGAACTCACTCTCCCCACAAGGTAAGAACCGAACTCACTCTCTCGGCAAGGTAAGAACCGAACTCACTCACTCGACAAGGCAAGAACCGAACTCACTCTCTCGGCAAGGTAAGATCCGACCTCACTCTCTCGACAAGGTAAGAACCGAACTTACTCTCTCCACAAGGTAAGATCCGACCTCACTCACTCGACAAGGTAAGAACCGAACTTACTCTCTCCACAAGGTAAGAACCGAACTCACTCTCTCGACAAGGTAAAAACCGAACTCACTCACTCGACAAGGTAAGAACCGAACTCACTCTCTCGGCAAGGTAAGAACCAAACTCACTCTCTCGGCAAGGTAAAAACCGAACTCACTCTCTCGGCAAGGTAAAAACCGAACTCACTCGCTCGGCAAGGTAAGAACCGAACTCACTCACTTGACAAGGTAAAAACCGAACTCACTCTCTCGGCAAGGTAAAAACCGAACTCACTCTCTCGGCAAGGTAAAAACCGAACTCACTCTCTCGGCAAGGTAAGAACCGAACTCACTCACTTGACAAGGTAAAAACCGAACTCACTCTCTCGGCAAGGTAAAAACCGAACTCACTCTCTCGGCAAGGTAAAAACCGAACTCACTCTCTCGGCAAGGTAAAAACCGAACTCACTCGCTCGGCAAGGTAAGAACCGAACTCACTCACTTGACAAGGTAAAAACCGAACACACTCTCTCGGCAAGGTAAAAACCGAACTCACTCTCTCGGCAAGGTGAAAACCGAACTCACTCTCTCCACAAGGTAAAAACCGAACTCACTCACTCGACAAGGTAAGAGCCGAACTCACTCCACAATGTAAGATCCGAACTCACTCTCTCCACAACGTAAAAACCGAACTCACTCACTCGACAAGGTAAGAGCCGAACTCACTCCACAAGGTAAGATCCAAACTCACTCACTCGACAAGGTAAGAACCGAACTCACTCTCTCGACAAGTTAAGAACCGAACTCACTCTCTCGACAAGGTAAGAATGAAGGACTGTACGTACTGGTTTCATTGTGGACTTAACGACAGACCGGTGGCGGGGGATTCGTATACAGTGTATTCCAATTTGTAACTCCTGATCAATAAACCAGTCGTTCCTAACTTTTTGCACTCGGTTTGTTGTTGGTTTTATGATAACCACAATTCATATGTAGGCAAAGCCACAGAGGTCTGTTGTCCAAGCGTCTCTGCTACCATTCATTGCAGAACTGTTCACATTTTATTGTGACCTACAAATCGACTTCCCTCCCTTACTGTTGCATGCATGACTCGACCCCTTGCACCCAGACCGACTTCCTACGAAGATACTGCCTGTGTTAATGTAATAGCTGCTTTTGATTTTGATTGTTAGCCCTAGTATCGACGTGAAACTAAAAGTGTTCAGGCCTTAGACATTTACCACTTTGGTAAGGTGACCCGTGAAGATCCGGGGTAGAATAGATCTTCAGTAACCCATGATTGTCATAAGAGGCGACCAACGGGATCGGGTGGTCAGGCTCTCTCACTTGGTTGATGCATGTCATCGTATCCCAAGAGCGTAGATCGATGCTCATGATATCGATCACTGAATTGTCTGGTTCAGACTCGATTATTTACAGACCGCCGCCATATAGCTGGAATATTGCTGATTGTCGCGTTAAACAACAAATTCACGTCTAACAACAAGGCCTGGCCAGTATACTGTGTCTGAGAGGGGTATTTATGTTAAACTGCGGCATGGTATCTCATTGGGCCAGCATCCCATGATGCATGTTACATTACACTTGCATAGCCATAGCCACGGTACACACACGGAGTCCGTGCTAGGAAATGCATACAAGTACTTTACAGTTTAGAGTGAGTGAGTGAGTGAGTATAGTTTTACGCCGCTTTTAGCAATATTCCAGCAATATCACGGCGGGGGACACCAGAAATGGGCTTCACACATTGTACCCATGTCGGGAATCGAACCCGGGTCTTCGGCGTGACGAGCGAACGCTTTAACCACTAGGCTACCCGACCGCCCTTTACAGTTTAGAAAGATAGATGGAACCATTTATTAGTTAAGATACTAGGGTGAATTACCGAACTGCCCAAGCTATTCATTCCATCAAGTCTACGGTGTAATAATTAAACTAAAAAGGTATAGGGGAGTGTGTGTGTGTGTGTGTGTGTGTGTGTGTGTGTGTGTGTGTGGAGGGGAGGGGAGGGGGGGGGGGGGGTCTCAAAAACAAAACCGGGCCATAAGAGGATATTTGATACAGGGTGACTATAGGTGTATAGTGGTGTATAGTGTACAAGCTTTATGAGCAGCAGGTACCCCCGATGGCCGAGCAGTTTTCAGGGGCTAAAAATTCCACCCCGTCGATGAGGTCACATTATCTCCGCACCATTCATAACTATCACAGTCAGGGCTTCCAGATCATTTACCTTGATGAATCATTCCACCGACATCATGTGGCTATCGGCAGATGGACAAACATCACCCATGGTACCATCAGGTAAAGGTAATCGTGTCATTGTTTTGCACGCCGCCGTGATCTGGGGCGTATTGGCGGATGTGTTGCTAGTATTCGAGGTGAAAAAGAAAACTGGCGATTTCCATAAGGAAATTATAGAAGGAGATCTGTTCACAGACTGGTATGAACATCACCTATTGCCCATTTTAAACATCAGTGCCATAGTCATGGATAACGCCAGTTAATATAACGCCCGGGAACCAGATACAGTGGCTCCAACCATGAATAGTCTGAAGGCGACCATACAGGAATATATGACATTGTCGACTTCAGACCATCTGAAACGAAAGTTCATGGAGAAAATTCGGCTGAATAAGAAACCAGTAAAGTACAAGACATATGTGCTGGCGGCACAACACGGTCATGTTGTCTTACCTACGCCAGTCAGACATTGTGAGCTCAACCCTGTTGAGCCTATCTTGGCTAACTGTACATGATTCGTGGCAAGACATAACACAACATTCAAACTCACACATGTCGAAGGGAGGATCAATGCAGTCTTTGCTAGCTATCAGCCTTGTTGAACCAGATATCATACCTTTGGGTGATAGTACAGATTCATATACGTCATCGGCGGAGATAGATGCTGGCTCAAGAAATCATCTATAAAAAAACAAATACTTCTGGATTCTAAAACCGCAACCTTCCAGTACACATCCCGTTTCACAGCTTTTAACTATACCATCATTTATCCAATCAAATTTAATCCAGTACATATCCTAAATTACTACCCCATCAACGCACATGCCAATTAAGTACAATAACAGCAATATTTTGAGACCGGTGTGAGGTCATCACCTCGGGGACAGCTGTTAGGTAATTACCTCAGGTTATAGGCCGTGTCATACATGCATGACAACACACGAACATTTTCTAAGTTAATAATAATTTTACCTGTAAAAGTACATTTTAAGGGTAAACACAGTGTCAGTTAGGATACTAGGCTAGATTAGGTCAATTTGCCCTGCTTTGATATATGCTATTTTCATAGCCCTATGACTCGTATTTGTTAAATGAAGCCAGGAAAGCATTTTTCTCCCATTTCCGACAGTACTTTAGTGCGCGCGCACACACACGCACGCACGCACACACGCACGCACACACACACACACACACACACGTTGCTATATAAGTGCAATAATCTTGGACGCGACGTTAAACACCATTTCACCTCACCTAATGTGTCGAGGAGGAAATGCCTTCTCTGCCTCGAAGATACCAAACGAACACTTATGCAGTGTGCACGAGATGCATGTGCTAATAGTGAATAAACATGTTTGTGCGTGGCAGAAACAAATTTAACCTTTCTGCGCATCTCGTAGCCCGGATGTTTCAACTCGTGTGCAACGCAACTGAACTACCGTGGTTACAACTAATAGGTATTTTGTACATATATGAAAGTTTAGATTTGATAAGTATGTTGTATGAAAGTAATGTGATCACATTAAAAGTGCTATTACAGAACATATTTTTTTCCAATACAAATGATAAACATTTCCGCTCAACAAGTTTTGCGTGTACGCCGCGTTTTGGAACAGTAAATGTTCCGCGTGCTCCGGAAGAATTCGTTTTCATTGAAAAGGGGACTGCAGTTGGGTGTCACGTTGTGCACGAGGAGTTCACGTTGTGCACGAGGAGTTCACGCTGACACAGTCGGGCAGCAGCAAGCGAACACCGACTGACCCAGCGTAAATCTTTCACGCAATCTCATTAAAATCAGAACTTTAGTTCTCGAACTGCTAAACAAGGCTTTCTTTAGCAGTAGCGGGACCTAATATCTGATTTTAATGAGATTGATCTTCCACCCCATGTTGTTGTCGTCTGCACTGATTATGAATATTCTCGGGTTCAATTGTGAGGACGCGATTTTTGTTTTTTAACAGTAATTAGATATGATATGTAATAAGTATTTTGTTTTTTGTTTGTTTGTTGTTTAAGGCAACACTAAGCAATATTCTAGCTATACGACGGTCTATAAATAATCGAGTCTGGACCAGACAATCCGGTGATTGACATCATGAGCATCGATCCACGCAATTGAGATACGATGACATGCATCAACCAAGTCAGCGAGCCTGACCACCCAATACCATTAGTCGCCTCTTACGAAAAGCATTGTCACCTCTTACGGCAAGCGGAAAAAGACATATTCTACCCCGCATCGTCACGGGTCAAATAAGTATTTTGAGTTAACTTTGTTTTTATTACGGATCCTTTCTGGAAAACAAAGGCTATATTGTAAATTTACCAGTCTAGCTATATGTTGTCAGAATGATGATCATAAATCCCTTGCTCGAAAATACATCATATGTACCCAAAATATACCTATGATATATTCGAAAGAGGCTTGCTGCCTATGAATGTCGACTACTTCGTTTACTGAGGGGCACGGGTGGCCCAGTCGTCTAAGGCGCCGCGATTCGCTGTGCAGAGTTGCGTCCCTTCGGCACGCCAGAAACCTATGATTGTGGGTTCGAATCCCGGTTCGCCCCGATTATGTTTCTAGGTTTGTCAGCACCATACCCGTGCTCGTGGGTTTCACCGAAGTGGTAAACGTCTGAGACCTGCATCACTTGGGGCTTTCCTCCCACATTAAGCTGACACGCCGTGATATAACTGGAATACTGTTAAAAGCGGCGTTAAACCCAACTCACTCACTCACTCACTCGTTTACTGAACCTCGAAGACAAATGGGTTTTAACATGATCAATCCCACTGTAATTTAATTCTTATTCTATAAAGAAAAATATTTACCCACAACTACCTGGATTTTTAGTCAACGGTATCAAATGTTCATTTTGAACACACTACATTTAAAGGTGGTTGCTTTTACGATCCACATCAATGGAGAGCATGTGGTTTACTTTGTCCAAGGACGCAAGAGGATAGTCGTTCATATTGACAAATATTATCAAGGCAGTCATATTCCGCATCAGCTATTAACACAAGTTTTTGTTAAACCGTTCCATTTACCCCCCGCGAAGTCATGCGTCGGGCCATAATGGACAGGCATGATCGTTGCATTCAGAGCAGCATATACAACACCCATGTCCACGTGGTCAATAGAATGAGACGCAGAATGTCGAAGGGGATGGATTAAAGTTATGGGGGTAGGCGATTTGCTAATATGTCCTCATACCTCTGTACTTGATACGGGTCACTTGAGTAATCTATGTTATCGGATACAATCATAATTGAATATGACGCGTTGGTTCAACATTTCAAAGAGGTGTAATTTTGCGAGCAACCTTGTAATAAATGTAGATAATTGTCAGTAATGCGGTATTATGTGTACTTTATAGTGTGTGTTAATGGAACTCACCAGGTCGTGTCCATCCGTTGGTCCACAGAAGTGTAAATCACGTGATAAACATTCGATAAATGTAAGAACTCAATTTGCTCGTAAATTGTACTCAGTCTGTATGATGGTACCGGACAGCGGGTGGCAATACTACAACCGGATCCATTTATTTGCCTTATTAAAGTCAATACTACTGACGTTTATCACTAACTTGAACTCTCGGAGAAACAAAAGGATCAACGTTGGTTAAAAGTAAGCAAAGTCATACTATTTAACGTGAAGTGTTTATGTTTATGATTTATATTTGAAATAAGTATTCATTAACCAAAATAAGAATACTGTGGAAATGGTTTTAACGAACACGGATATAACGTATAAGCGATCTCGTTTTGCACGCCAAAGTGACACAAATATAATAATTACGGACCGTTTTTGAGTTATTGAAAGTTTCAACGTATTGTTACATATGTTGAAAAACGAATACGACATTTGAATATAACTATGCATATTATATCATGTGAGTTTGGAACTTTCCTTTTGAGAGTGAGTGATTATGATTTACGCTTCATTTATCAATATTCCTGCAATATTACGACGGGGACACCAGAACCAGGCTATGATTGTGATCCATCAACACCAGCTCCATTCGTCACCACTCGCATGTTTCCGTAATCTACAACACGGAATAGGAAGAGTTGATCACGAATGCACTGACTCATGATATAATCGGAGTCTACAATGGCTTCTGGTTGTAGCCGAGATTACTTATAATAATGGAAATTGTTTTTGTCGCTGTTCTTCACACATTTTAACCTTGTGGGTATCGGACCCGGGCCATCAACGTGACGAGCGAAAACTTAAGCCCCCTATGGACTTACCAACCGCTCCTCCTTTTAAAGCGTATAGACCATTATAATATAAAAGAGTTCGGTAAAGTAGCACATCAAAGATGCCACGAGTAACATTTAAAGGTTGTATGGCGATGAATGAAATTTGAGCATGTACTTAATGGCTTATCGTTTGGTCATTTCAACTTGGGTTTTCCCGACGTGACCCAGGAGATGAAAGATTAACACAGTCAATCCTACACTGGTTCAGAGACGTCACGGCGTTATTTCTATATGCCTCTAAAGTTTCCAAGAAAGCCTTCAGTTGTCATAAGGAGCAATAATATGGCATTACTAATATTGAAATTGAAATCATGTCCTGTTTTCGGGTTGAGTACACATAATTGACAAAGAATGACAAAGAAAAAGTGATCGACGCGTGCTTTACTCGTGAAAAGCTTGGGGGTGGGTTCCGACGTCAAACAGGAAGCACTAACACTCGGGGGGTATGACGTTTAGAGTGGGGAAATACTTCAGATGCCATTTACGTGAAGTATATACGTATGGTATATGGTTAACATGACACTTAATGTAACGCAATAGGTAATCGAGACAAACTACGATTTGTGTACTGCTTCTGCTAGTGTTTTGTTAGACACCTCGGCCGATATGCCTGGAATGCGATTCTCAACTAACTTGCGTACAGTGTACTCGGTGAATTATTTAAAACGTTAAAACATTTATAAATATTTTCAGGATGAGGAACGTTCTGAATGTGTAACATTAGTCGCTTGTACCAATAGACCTCGATATGAATGATTAATATAACTGAATCAATGAATTGCTGAAGTATCTTCGGTGAATTTCAACTTGTACACATTTACAGCATGCTTATCTGACACGATGAAGAACATGAGTGAGAAGGGTTTTAAGCAAATTTTAGCAATATTACAGCAATACCAGACGGCGGAGAACAAATATTGGCAACTCATATGGTGAATCGAACCAGGGTCTACAACGCGACGGGCAAACGCTTTACCCACTAAGCTATCCCGCCGCCTTCAACCAAATAATAAATATACACTGCATCCGATAGGACGAAACCAAACATCTTTAATAGTAGGCTGTGAGTAATTCACAATAACGTTCTTTAGGTCCTATTTTGGTCATAATCAGGTTGGTTGGTTGGTGGGTTTGTTGTTTAACGCCGCACTCAGCAATATTCCAGCTATATGACGGCGGTCTGTAAAAATCGAGTCTGGATCAGACAGTCCAGTGATTAATATCATGAACATCGATCCACGCAATTGGGATCGATGACCTGTATCAACCCGTTAGTCGCCTTTTACGACAAGCATAGTCACGGCAAGTATGGGTTGCTGAAGACCTATTCTACCCCGGAATCTTCACGGGTCGGTCATAATCAGGAAATGAAATAATTGTCAGAGATTTTATTCCAGTACTTATGCCCATGCTGTCATGTATGGTTGTAAACAACACATGTACTTCAACTACTGCTTTACATAGCCTTATACCTGAAGCTGTTCTGCGGAAAAGGACGCCGGCTCAACGGCGTAAAACACAACTCACACACCAGTTCTGCAGACAACCACGCTTCTCATTTATTTATTGAATTCTATTAAACCTATCTATTTTGTATTTTCCAAGTATTTATGCCGAACCTTTTCCGCTAGATGTCGATACAATCCACTTTGTTTTAAAATATTACCGTTCAGTACGATCTGCTCGCTTATCTATAATCAAATAGATAAACAAAACATTAAAATTAACAATAAACCTCAGGGAGTTATCATTAACTGTGTATACATGTACTTTAGTTTACTTCGTAACAGACAGATACAAGCTGCGAAATTCTACCACGATATAATCAGGCGCCGTTCACAGCAAATGACCCTTATTCCAGACGGGGTCGTTCATTTAGAAATAACTCGGATTACCAAATATCCAGACTTAGGAATCATTGTTAGGGGATGATGTCCTTTGTGAGATGAGTTGAAAGAGGGTTTAACGTCGTGTTCAAGGTTATTTCACTTATTTAGCAACGTGTGTGTGTGTGTGCGTGTGTGTGTGCGTGTGCGTGCGTGTGTGTGTGTGTGTGTCTGTGTGTGTGTGTCTGTGTCTGTGTTAGTCCGGACTATTATAGTGCTGGGGTAATAGTGCAAGCCCATGACGCAGCTAAACATAGATAACACACAGAAACACAGTATACTGACTCCGAGCCGACCAGTCCTTGCCTTATCCTCTTATTGCCGAGCGTCAGTCTGGGAAACAACAAGTACCACCTCTTAATATATTTTGGTATGAATCGGGTATCGAACCATAGACCTTCCGCTCTCCGAAAAGGCGCTCTCTCTATTCCACCACGATGTCCATTGCAAATAGGTTGACGTTGCAAATAGGTTGACGGTGCATATTGGTTGACGTTGCTTGCAACAGTCGTCCGGATAGCGGGTTTTCCGGACAAAAGGGGTCCTTATTAACGAGGTTTTATTGTATTTGTCAATTTCAGGTCGTACGGTTCATCAAAGTTACTCACGCCCGGAACCTATGACCATGTACTCATTGGGATGTTCATGTCAATCAGAGGCCATTAACTCTTAACTTATCTCTATGTCACCTTCCTGACATGAACGTGGACATTTCATCTTACTGCATCAGACCACCCACTGTTTATTGTCGTTTGTTGACATGATCAGAGACAACCAGGCATCTGATCCCTTACATCCCCCCACGCACACCTGATCAGGGGGTCGATATTGCAGATTGATCTCTGGGATCAGTGATTGGGGAACGCCGACGGCAGCCCGGAGATGATAGATGTAATGATAAGCTGATGGGCGTATTTTTACTTCTTCGTGTATTTATTATTGAACATTTGGCTTCGGTCATTATTATCCTGTTTGATTTCTTATTAACTATTGTTCAGAATGAAATTAGATATTACTTCAGAGGGAGTCCATCATTGTTCTGTCGTCAAAACAAATCTTAACGCGACATAAAGAAATCGATGACGGTAAATCAATGATATTGTTTTTATTCAAAATACGGTACACGATAAGGAATCGTTCGTGTAAAGGATCACTTACCTTTAAAAAATATAATATGATTTCAATGTAACATTAATACCCAAGGAACAGTTGGGCCAGGGCTAGAATAGGTCTCTACTCATTGTAACTAAATTCTATCTATTCTCTTGTGCCTTGGCTGGATGCGTTTCCCTCCGACCTATACCGCGTACGGCGACGATAACGACGTCAATTGCAACAATTGACGACGGTTGTCGTAAGTGTATTTTCCAGTTGGGAGTTACGACCAAGATCGCTTTGTGGAACGAGACCTTAGCCCAAATTCGATTATAAGCCCATCGTCGTGATATGGCAAGGATATTGTTAATTGCGACATAAAGTAAACAAGAAAGAAACACCACTATAACTAATTCAATGTGTGGGGTCCTTATGAATAGGCATTAAGGTTCGCGTGTTGTTTGTTTACAGTCGTACCTTGGTTGCTGTTTAAAATGTAACTTTAGACAAGGAGTAATAATGAATATTGTACGTAGACTGAACTGTACGGTCTGCAGCTTGACACAGAATCACACTAGGTCAAGTTGTTTGTTGTTAAACGCCGCACTCAGCGATAACCCAGGTATATCACGGCGGTCTGTAAATAGTCGAATCTGGACCGGACAATCTAGTGATTGACATCATGAGCATCGATCTACGCATACAGGATTCGATGACATGCATTGTAGGCCAAGCAACTAAGGTACACCACCCCTCTTTATATTTTTAGAGTGTTTTAGTAATATTTAAGTAAATATCAAACATCAACACCTGATAATAAGCAGCCTCGATTATCTTAATAAAGAGATTCCATTGGGCCTAAAGGCAAATTATATAACTGGTTCACAGAAAATCACTGATGATGCCCACGAAATGGTAAGCATGTCATGTTCTACCAGCCAGGACCGAAACCTCGATACCTCGATTACACAACTCGATCTTCCTGTAAACAGCGTCACCTTGGATCCAACCATACTCCTCATAGTAGGCTTACTGTACAGCTTCGTCATTGATTATCCAGTGTATTAAATTACATTCTATAATTTGTCATGCCGGAACGGAGATGAAATACATTGATAACCGAGGATGCAAAGGCGTTGCTTAAGTTATAAATACACAAAACAATCATATTCTCCTGCCACAGACCTCGTAATGCTCTTGCAGCGTGAGTTATCGCAGAAATTAACAATATTATGTTCACCAATACGACCCAAGCACCAACTGTTTCTTCAAGCAATGTAAACATGTCAATCAAAACGGCCGAGATGGATATCATTGCACGCGCGGGTATGCTGATCACGAATGGCCTACATACTACCAAGGGAGGTTAATGACCGAAGTCATGTGTTTGATGCTAGAGTTACAGGGCCTCTGCCCTTTAACAATTAACCCTGTGCTTGTATTTCACCTAGCGTGGCATGTGGTTTTCGCGCAACAGTGAAGGAGTGGGTCTGGTTTAACACCGCTAAGAACAGTATTCCAGTTATATCACGGCATTATACCACGGCGTGAACACAATGGGGTCACGGGTGGCCCAGTCGTCTAAGGCGCCGCAATTCGCTGTGCAGAGTTGCGTCCCTTGGGCACGCCAGAATTGAAACCTATTATTGTGGGTTTGAATCCCGGTTCGCCCCGATTATGTTTCTAGGTCTGTCAGCATCATACCCGTGCTCGTGGGTTTCACTGAAGTGGTAAACGTCTAAGACCTGCATCTCTTCGGGCTTTCCTCCCATATTAAGCTGACACGCCGCGATGTAACTGGAATACTGTTAAAAGCGGCGTTATACCCAACTCACTCACTCACTCACTCACGTGAACACAAAGATCCACATTCCACACCGCATTTATTAGTGTGGGAGGAAAGCCCAATTTGAAAAGTGATGCAAGACTCAAGGGACTCGTCAGTTATTGTAGGGGAGGGGTCGAAAGCGGGATCGGGGATGGGATCGGATCGGGGTCCGTGGGATTAGGGGGTGGATCATGAAATAATTATACAGTTCAATTTTTATATATAATTTGTTTTAATAATCTGAGTGAGTATGGTTTTACGCCGCTTTTAGCAATATTCCAGCAATATCACGGCGGGGGATACCAGAAATGGGTCTTCGACGTGACGAACTAGGCTACCCCTACGCCCCCTTTTTAAACTTGAACGTTAGGTAGGGATTCGGATTTGGCAAATGAAAATTTGTTACATAAAGTAAAAATACCACTCCCCCTAACCCCCATGATAAATTACTAGTTTCTAACTTTCGTGAAACCCCTGAGCACATATGGTGTTGACGAATCTATTTACGGAAGCAAATCATATATGGATTCCGTCATATCTTCGATGACTGGGCCACCCCAGAATCCTTTCGCGTAATAATAAGTAATAATAAGGGTGGGGTGGGGGTGGGGGGGTGGGGGTGTGTGGGGTGGGGGGTGGGGGGGGGGGGGGGGGGGGGGCATTTTTTATATATAGAAAACAGTTTAATATGAATCATGAAAATACAAGTTGGGAACAAGTGATACCCCCCCCCCCCCCCCCCCCCCCAACACACACACACACCCCTGTCAAAAAGAGTTAACTATGGCCCTGGGGCAAGTCGTGGTCATCTCTGTTGCAGAAACTTCACGGCGGTCTCTTACATTGATTCCTGCTGTTGGGGTGTCATGCTACACTAGTTCGTCAAGCCAGGGGCTTGATAAAGAAGAGGACGGGCTACATACGAGGGGTATTCATTAAAGATTTCCCCTGACCCACTTCTGGTGGGCCTAGTGGAATGAAACTTGGCATAGGTATTAGTCTTCCTCCACATAGGAACCACCAAGAGTAACACACTTCTCCCATCGTTTCCTGCAACTATGGAGACCTCGCTTGTAAAAGCCCTCATTTTGCGTCTCAAGCCAGGACTTGATTTCAGAAATCAGTGTTTCATCATCTGTGAAACGTTTTCCCTTAAAAAATGACTTCATGGTTGGAAAGAGGTGGAAGTCAGATGGTGCAAGGTCAGGAGAGTAAGGAGGATGTGGAAGGATTTCATAGCCACAGGACCGTGCTTCTGTCTGGGCAACATTAGAGTTGTGTACTGGTGCATTGTCTTGCAGGAGACCGACACCCTTGGTCAGCATGCCACGCCTCTTAAGCTTGATAGCGTCCCGCAATTTCCGCAGCAGTGAAGCCTTTGTCATTGATGATTTTTTTCTACAGACCCTACACTGATCTTGACATCTTGTGCTAACTGGCGAACAGTCGGTCTGCCAAAATGGCGGTCTCCACTTGATGGATAGTGTCCTCATCAATGGCTGAATGGGGGCGACCTGGAATGGCAGCTGTTTCCACAGATGTCCGACCACACTTGAACTGGCGATGCCAGTATTTAACAACGTCATATGATGGGGCATCTTTCCCATAAGTTACTTTCATTTCATCGAAAGTTTCTTTTGGTGTGCGACCTTTCAAATACAAAAACCTAATCACTGCTCGGTTTTCTACTGGCTCCATTGTCACACCCTACTCGATCATAACACCTGTAAAAGTGGTAAGATTAATAGTTCGGTGCTGCAAATTCAGACATAACCCATAGATACATGTATCATTACACATGTGAAACTTCAACCAAATATGATAACCCTAAGTGGTTTAGGGGAAATCTTTAATGAACACCCCTCGTACAATCGTTGTTTTAAACATGACGCTGTAGTCGGGATAAACACCTCTCTTCATGTTTGTTCAGTTGCATGTGTGTTATCACGTCTCAACCTAACGTTGTTTAGAGCTTTGGGGAAACCAACAAGGATGTGTCACTTGGAAGCAAAGGAACGTGGCATAGCTATTACCACAACATTGACCCTTTTATGAACCACATACAATATATATCTACAACGGTAGACTGCAAGTTGAAATAAGCTACTTTGCACAACACTTACGCTGGTTGAGAACGCGTTATACTATTTTTTGTTTGTTTGTTTATTGTTGTTTAACACCGCACTCAGCAATATTCCAGGTATATGACGGCGGTCTGTAAATAATCGAGTCTGGACCAGACAATCCAGTGATTGACATCATGAGCATCGATCCATGCAACTGGGATACGATGACATTCATCAACCAAGTCCTCGAGCCTGGCCACCCGATCCTGTTAGTCGCCTCTTACGACCAGCATAGTTGCTTTTTTTCGGTAAGTATGGGTTGCTGAAGACCTATTCTACCCCGGATCTTCACGGGTCAGAACGCATTATATACGCGGCGGTACTGAATGGTGCTTTCTATAAGATATGAAGCAAAACAAAAACATTAAAACAAAAATAAATGTCGACAGTTCCCCAAACTTGTAGGAACTGGCTAAAAGAGGATCGAATGATCACATTGTGTAACCTTGCCGATTACAGGTCATCGTGCCCCAACATGGATCACTGCTCATGATTTCAATCACGCGTTTGTCTGACCGCCTTGATATAGCTTGAATAGAAGGTGGCACCGGCGCTAAACAATATTCCTCTCTCACTCATTCCCCATCTCCATGATAACATTGAATTAATTCTGCAACAAGACGGACAGATATTACTTCAAACACAATATCGATTGTCAGTAAATACATGTCTGATTGACAACACAGCTTAAAGCTCAGAATTCACATAACCTATAACACAAATCGATATCTGAATTAACTCCGTCTACACCTGTGTGTACCTGTCGGCGATACATGTCCCGTACAGAAGATACATGTTGGGGGATCTATCTGTTAGCTACAACTAATCGATTTCCCTCAACCAGGCTACACAAAACTTTGACTGTGCAATCATTGGAACTGTAATGCAAGCTAATGTCAGGTGATAGTGGCATGCATTATTGCAATCAAGTTACTATTCTGGTTTGGGCGTAAGAATAATGGTTGACGGTATAACATATATTTTCGCCATAAGATCTATTTGGACAAAATGCCATTTCTCTGAAATCTCGTAATTTTGGAGAAAGCCTTTATACTTTTCAAAATGTCATAATAATGAGTTATACTCATCTGTTACTCAAGAAATATTAATAAATTTATAACAACCTATTCAATAAGAAATTTGCATTAGAATCGAAGAACACACATTGCTAAATTGGACAGGGAGCCAACCATCTCGGAACACATAATCAAATATCCCAAACACAAACTCTCCGCTTTTTTAATTATTTCATTTATTACGCATCAGTTTAATGTGAGAGGAATGCCCAAAGTGATTTAGGCCATAGACGGTATCAATGTCGTGAAACCGGCAATGACGGGTATGGTGCTGACAAACCAAGAACACCCACCCCACACCCACACCCCAACCCCCACTCCAACCCCAATTATGACAACTGTTCGTCCATCTTCCAAATGACAATAAAGAACATAACACTAATTACATATCACCATTTTTGAATGGTATCTCTTGTTATCAAACGTTTTTACCTTATTCTAGGATGTTCACAGAGTGTGTTTGTATCTTTAAACGATATAAAAGAGCTACAGGCGTCCACATTTCCACATCCATGTTGTACCGAACTTCAAAGTGGTACACGGGTGGCCCAGTAGGCGCTGTGTAGAGTTGCCTCCCTTTGCCATACCATGGTCTGCTGCTTGTGGGTTCGAATCTCAGATTTTGTTTGTTTGTTTTGCTTGTTGTTTAACACCACACTCAGCAATATTCCAGTTATATGATGGCGAGTCTGGGCCAGACAATCCAGTGATTGACACGATGAGCATCGATCAATGCAATTGGGACACGATGGCATGCATAAATCAGGTCAGCGAGCCTGACCACCTGATTCCGTTAGTCGCCTCTTACGACAAGCATAGCCACCTTTTACGGGCCAGCATGGGTTGCTGAAGACTAATTCTACCCCGGATCTTCACGGGTCCAATCTATTCATACGTGGGTTGCATCAAGTTGGTAAACATTTACCAAATGTTTCACTTCGAGCTTTCCTCCCACGCCAGGCTGACACGCCGTGATATAACTTAAATACTATTCAAAACGACGTCAAACCTAACTCACTCACTTAAACATAAGGCCGTAACAAAACTCACTCATTCGTATACGAAGGAACTGCCCTTCAAATTAAATGAACATTGTATATATGTCAGTAGATAGTATTTTGCCCATGTGAGGTCTGCACTTGCTAAAAGCATTTGACCCAAGGGCCATTGAACTCAACCCATAAACGCCTTTGCCAAGAAATCAGTATACAAATCATTCATATTATATATCATTAAATGTGGCAAAACTGGGTGCTTTGTGACGTCATTGACCCCAGCCAAAGGAAACTCTAGAACCAGTGACACAGAAAAGCAGCACAAATCATATTCGCAGTCCGATACTTGTCGACCGCAGAGAGAAGGCCTTCATAAAGGCATCCTAATTGTGAAGCCGTGTAACAACGTTGTATACATAGGTTTCCGGAGGTGCCCAATTTCATTGGGATATTGACACGCCAATCAATAGCTTGGAAGGAACCACGCGAGGAATTAATGATCACTTAGTGTGCTGCTTGATTGATTCACGTGATCGATGTTACAAGGAAACACAAGTGTGTCAGCACGTATTTGGTGTTCAGTGCCAGTGCGCTCGGCTGCAGGTGTGCCATGTCCCACCTGCAGGTGGTGGGTAATATGTCAACATATAATCATATCGGAAACAAGAACAAATTGTTAAATACCATTTATAATGATCTCTCTTTAATCCGGAAGCGCTAGTTTGAAAACTTGCCTTCCAGACGAGTTCTTTTGTTTGTTTGTTTGTTTGTTGTTTAACGCCGAACTCATCAATATTTCAGCTTTTTGATGGCGGCATGTAAATAATTCAGATTAGATCAGACCATCCAGTGATTTACATCACACACATCGATCTACGCAATTGTGTTTGTTTGTTTGTTTGTTGTTTAACGCCGCGCTCAGCAATATTCCAGCTATATGACGGCGGTCTGTAAAATAATCGAGTCTGGACCAGACAATCCTGTGATTAACATCATGAGCATCGATCTACGCAATTGGGATCGATGACATGTATCAACCAAGTCAGCGAGCCTGACCACCCGATCCCGTTAGTCGCCTTTAACGACAAGCACAGTCGCCTTTTACGGCAAGCATGGGTTGCTGAAGACCTATTCTATCCCGGAATCTTCACAGGTCCTACGCAATTGGGATACCATGACATGTATTAACCCAGTCAGGGAGCCTGACCACTCGATCCGTGTAGTGGCCTTGTAAGATTAGCCCAGGCTGAAAAAGACCAATTCTACCCCAGATCTTTACGAGGCTCCTCGGTTATGAATGTAAACTACAGGAGGGCCTGACCACCCGATGCCGTTTGTACATGCGAGCGATTTCACTGGTAACCATGCCTTACTGAATTAATTGATAACACTATAAACCACCGACTTGTATAACCGTTATATAGCTCCGTGTGTAAACTAAATATTAAAAGGGCATTTGTATGTTTCTTGTTCATTGCAATATTTTGGCTAATTATTCATAAGAAAAAACAGAAGCATAACTGTCTGAAAACTATTTGATCGTCAGAAGGCCTTTCATCCAAGCAAAGCATCGCTTACCAGATCATGTTAGCGACAGTCGGAATTTGTTTTCTAACTATGCAACCTCGAAAACATCAACAGGGGGTTCCCCACTGAGGTTCTGGACGACTGATTCCGTCAAAATCATCGTCTATCTCTCACTTCCATGTGAATGCACGTCGCACGCGCAACAATCTTGAACGCGACGTTAAACCCCATTTCAAGGGTTGAAATGTACACGGGTGAAATATAAATATTTATAGCGTCTGGTTAATCCGGACCCCGTGAATTGTGATAACATGCGCTCTCGATTATAAATATAGTTACATATTTACTGTTACAGTATTTCATCCCCATGATGTGATCATGCAGGAATTTGGTTTGCTTGTTTGTTGTTTACTGCAGTCAGCAATATTCCAGCTTTATCACGGTGACGAATACTCGAGTCTGGACCAGATAAACCAGTGAATGATATCATGAGCAGCGACCAAAGACGACGGGGTACGATGACAAGCAATCAAACACGTCCCTGGGCCTGACCCACTGATCCATATAACTGCATCATGCGATGGGAACAGGTTGCTGGGGACATATTTTAACCCGCAATCCCCACGGACTGTTAACTGTTAAAGGTGAGAAGTGAACTACAGTACAAAATGGCTACAATCAAGCAAAATCCCGACGAGACACAAGGAGAATATGCTTCGCATCGATTTGGGGAACCGAACACCCGTTCTTCTGCGCGACGATCGAACACTTTAGCCGCTAAGCTACTTCATCACTCCTTGAATAATAAATTCTGCGTGAGTCCAGACATAATTTTTGAATTGTGAACTAATATAAGAATCGTTAAGTGAATAGCTTCCTTAGTTTGACTGTTTGTAAACAGTAATCCTTTACAGTTTGTATAGCATATAACGAAATAACAACAACGACGACGACGATGATGATGATGATGATGATGATGATAACAACAACAACAAACATCAACGCAAGAGAACAACCAAACCGATTATCCGCTGATGCCATTGTGCGTGAAGGCTGTGCGGTGAAACTTATATGAATGGATCACTGAAAATCAGTGATGACACCAGGTGTTCGTGAAAATGGTAAACATGTCCTGCTCTACTGGCAGCACCCGCCACTCACACAATTTGCATAGAAAGTGTCTGTTGTCTCGGTGTTGTCGTTGGAGAACAAGGGCACCACATTGCATACCAGAGCTGACCTTTATTCCACTTCTGTGCCGAGTAAGGTTCGACACAATATCATATGTACAACATGGCCAATCTTTACACTGCATAGACAAACAGGGAAACTAAGCTGCCTATTATGAGCAATCATTGTAAACAAGACTCACCAACACTGAAAACAAACACGCATATACCTGTAAACAAATCCGCGTATTTACCTCGTACAGATTGCCAGATGTGATAATACCATTGAAAGAGGCACATAATAACGGTAAATATTATAATCATATAACTACCTCTTTACATGGATACAGATCAAAGGTGTATTGGGCATTCTTCGCCTACGCCTATCAAAGCAATAACTTTCTCTAATTATAGGCCTCCTTTAAATGCTTAACGGAACCCGTAGCATATAGACAGAAGCCGCTATCTTGGCTTTTAACTACTTGGTGTGTTTACAAACTACAGCGATTTTTTTCAATAACAGCTATCAATAAAATAATTTAATAACTATCAGAGTTTGTAACGACACAAGTGAGTAAACGATGTACAGGGTTTGAGGCCCCTTGGTTAGTTAAAGTTCGGTATTGAGATCATTGGTATAGAATATCGTAATACTCTATATATTGTTCTTCGTTCACACTACCATGTCGCGAAGACGCAGTGTCTTCTATATTGAAGACCATGAGCTAGATCGAGGGGCACAGCTCAGAGTGGTGTATTCTCCCTGCAGTGTTTTATTGTACGATAAACAATGACCACGAGTCGTTTATTTCTTATATGAGATATCAATATTATGTACAGCCTCTTTAATGATGATGATGAAATGTACAAGCTTTAAATATATTTACCCGTATTTTAATAATGATGACTCCCTCAATAGAATCTGACCGCGGCAATGATGGACAAGTCCATTTTATGCACGGATGGGTATTTCCCGCATATTCTCACAATCGGCACGTGGATTCCCTGTAACTTTTCTCCCAATGACGATTGTCATATCTATCCCGCTTTTGGATGCGATCGTTCGGCCATCGCGTTATTCTGTGTTGCCGAGCAACATCTTTGGGGAACAACTCACTAGGCACTCCCCTCTCAAATAACGTCGTCCAATATACGACGTCATCAAGTTGCGAGCGCATGTTCGAATCTCCAGAAATGACGTCACGATAGAATAATGTTTTATCGTGAAATAAACAACAATTCGTTCTTCAATGTTCTTTGTGATTTATCGCGTTGCTATCTCATATTACAAATGACGCCATCAGCGGTGTCTGTATAACGTCATCAATGAGGGCTATAGCGTCAGCAAATATAGTCTGTGTTATATAGTAAGTGAAGCATACATATATAGTTACATTTCTTGCTCCCCATTTACAGGAGAAAATTAATACTTTTACTGCATAGAATTACATATTAATAATAAAATGTAAAAAAAAAAAAAGTAAGTACAATATATTTTATCAAACATTCAACATTCATACCGAGTGAACTTTGTGTTTGAAATATAATCTTGGAAGTCATTTATTGTTTCACTAGCTTTAGATCTCTTTAGAAAGCTGCAATTTATAAAGACTTTGTAGTCACATGTATGCATGTGGGATAAAGACTAAAAATGTATAGATCACAAACATGGAACCGCTACCAACGGGAAGCATAGCAAAACCTACAACAGCCATAACTTCATGATCCTTTGATAGAACATTGTGACGTATTTCAAACAGCAAGGATTAGTTTCTTGATATTGGAACTTGATACAGCCACGAGGTGCCACTGTCCGTCACGAGAGGCTGCCCTCATGGACATAGGTACGTGTCAACTCGACGTCCGCTGGCAGGGCTCCCCAGGAAGAACATGCAACGTGCTGACGATCACGTATGCCCGAATCGTGCCCACCTCATGGTTATGTATTGCATATGCTTATCTGATGTCCGATTCCTTACACGACACACTAAATAAACCTCATAATCTAGGCGCTATCGTTCCAAGTGAAATATAAATCAGGAATTTGAAAGGGACTACTGCTGGACATATTCAGGAATGAGTGAGTGAATATGGTTTTACGCCGCTTTTAGCAATATTCCAGCACTATCACGGCGGGGGACACCAGAAATGGGTGTTTCACACATTGTACCCATGTCGGGAATCGAACCCGGGTCTTCGGCATGACGAGCGAACGCTTTAACCACTAAGCTACCCTCCCTGGTGTAATGAAAGAGCGTCTGCCCGCAGGTCGGTGGTTCTACTTGTTGTTACCCCACTAGCGCTTGACATACCGACATAAAACAAGGACCGGTCGGCTAGGAGTATAATGTTGAGTAGTTTTATTTTTGTTTGTCGTTTAACGCCGCACTCAGCAATAGTCCAGCTTTATGACGGCGGTCTGTATATAATCGAGTCTTGACCAGACAATCCAGTGACTGACATTATGAGCATCGATGTACGCAATTGGGACACGATCACCTACTTCAACCAGGTCAGCGAGGAGCCTGACCACCCGATCCCGTTGGTCGCCTCTTTCGACAACCATAGTAACTTTTTACGGCAAGCATGGACTGCTGATTACCTAGTCGTCCCCGGATCTCCACGAGTTAATCTGCGGCATGGTATGTCAGTGGGATATCTCCATTAAAGTTTGGACTAGCACAATGAGCATGCACGTAACTATGTAAGCGAAATAATCTTGAACGCCATTTCACTTCACCATGCTTGGACTGTTCAAGTATAACCCAAACGTCGGCAACCCACCGGAGTACTCTCAACTTCATTTCACACATGTTCTTTATATTGTGAGGCTGATATGGTCTATGTAGTAAATAGTGGAGAATCCTTAAAAAAATACAAAGTTAAATATGATTGCGTCCTAATTACAAGAAACATGTCCTAATATTTAGAATTACTAAAATTAAAATACTGAACAAAAAGGTTAGGTGTCATGAATAGTTTTTGAGAAGACAGAGCTGAAAATTTCATAAGAATATCCCCCCAAAATACATGACCCCTTACTTTCTTTGCACAGTATATTTACTTTGTTCTTATAACACCCCATCCTTCTCAATACAGTGAAATTGTAATCCAATGTGGGTGAAAGTATATATTGTTAGCGATTCGGATACATCGATCAGCGTCTGCTGGTTGACGTCGGAGCACTAGGTCGCCATTACGTCCTGATCAATACTTTAAACACTGCACGCCATGCATAGAAATGTGTAGTTATGTCAAAGATGGCTGTCACCGGGGGATACTTTACAGCCGTGAATAATTAACATCACACTTCAATTACAGTGATATTGATCACCATGTTGTTTATCACCACAATGTCAGGTTACTTTGAATATAGTTTTGTTAATGAAATAAGAAAACGATCTCATACAGGCTACAGCAAGCTAAATATCATTGTGCATTTTTTGTAAGCAATATTGAAAAAACCTGTGTTTACGAAGGAAGAAATAAACATTAATGCCAGTCAATAACAGAAAGCAATAGATTGCTGTGTTTGAGTGACAGTACAGTGTTGGCATTTTGGCACAAGAGGTCCGACGTCACGTTTTCATTTCACAATTAACCGTGAACAAACATTTAGGAAACATGGAATGTGTTATTAACAAAATATCGTGTCGTATTTACGAAGCAAATACATTCTTCAATTGTTTTCTTTCCTGCGTAGTTCTCGTTGTGAAATACAGTCACGGCTTACTTTGTTTGGCGTAAATTGTTTACCATGTTTTAACAAGATCGTGTGTTATTTTGGTACGTAATCAGATCACTTCCTTCTAAGTGAATGTTTTGCAGTGACACACTACTATTGTGAAATATTGTGGTCCAAACAATTAGCGGGTTGTTCAAATTCAACCTGATAATTATGTGCCTTGCCCACGCAGAAACTGATGACGTCATCAAATTAGGTGTAAAGTAAGCGACTGGTAATGGCTTCCTGTGTTAACGAGGTGTCAGTGACCCGCGACGTGAACCCGGGCTGTTGACGGTTTGAGGTTGGGGGAAATTGTTCTCGCTCCCTTGAAAGAAAATATTACCATTGTCGATGTATTCCAGGTTCATGACCAGGGCGGCTGTTGTGTTTAACGCAGCTTCTCCAATTGCTTTGCATGTCGGTGTATTGTCAAGTGAAGGTTTTTATTCATTGAAAACATATTAGTACTTCCTGTCAAACAACTCGCCGTCTTGTAACTTTTCAATAACTTATGTTTACTCAAACTATTTTACCACTGAGTTTATCGTATTTTCCGTACTATATTTAAGTGGAACACATTCGTCAGGCGAGCCAGGAAGATGTGTGTCTTGTACATAAACTGCTGGGAAAAAGAAAGTTTTCACTTGAACAGTGGATTTGTTCAAAACATTACAAAAGTTTTCAAAACGTTACTAGACTAAAAACAGTCTTCGAAACACTGCAGAATATGACACGCGTATCACCTACATGTACATCATCATAGAATAACGGTCGGGTAGCCTAATGGTTAAAGCGTTAGCTCGTCACGCCGAAGTCCCGGGTTCGATTCCCATGGGTACAATGTGTGAAGCCCATTTCTGGTCTCCCCCGCCGTGATATTGCTGGATTATTGCTAAAAGCGGCGTAAAACCATACTCACTCACTCATTGTTAGCTACCATCAAACGTGGGTGTATACTTTCTTTTCTCCGAAAGTTATGATGTGAATTTCCTCATTAGATAGCAATGCAGTCGTTCACTATGGAAACAGGGAACGATTCCCACATGTTATTTTTATTATTTAGTAAAACTGGAAAAGTATCAGGAAATTTATTTCAATATTACAATTTCACAAATTCTTTCACAAAATGTCACTCCGATTTACTTTATTCATTCAACGTCCTATGGTCCAAAGAATAAACACGTCTGTCGACAATGTAGATTGTAGAAGTCAATTGAAGCAATATGTACAGGAGACTCCTTATGTGATAGTGATTCATAGACACATGCAATAAAATTATTGCAAATGCATGCCACCGGAATCGTACAATCAACTCTGTGAATGTGGAAAGGTTTGTGTGGTTTTAATGAAATAATAGCTGTGGGATCTACGTAAATGGGATACGAAGACAACTAGCCTGACCATCCAATACCGTTAGTCATCTCTTGACAAGCGAAAATCCGGGGTAGAATAGGTCTTCAGCAAACCAAGCTTGCCGTAAAAGGCGACTATGCTTGTCGTAAGAGGCGACTAACGGGATCGGGTGGTCAGGTTCACGGCCTTGGTTGATGCATGTCATCGTATCCCAATTGTGTAGATCGGTGCTCATGATATCAATCACTGGATTGTCTTGTCCAGACTCGATTATTAACAGACCCCCGTCAGGGATCGAACCAACGACCTGCGGGCAGACGCTCTTTCCATTACACCTTTCATTTCTCATTTCGACAAGTCTATCGACGTGGTGCCGGGCGCATAATCTACCCCGAAGTCCCCTGAAGGTGTTCGATATTATATGATGTTCATCGTGTGTACAGTGCAACCCCGCCAGTCCGGGAACCACTTCTTGGAAAGCATGCATTTACATCAATGATGTTCATACTTCATTAACCAGGACATTTTGTTAATCCGATGGTTTCAGATGGATTCATATTCATCAACAAAGATCTCACGAACTGTCCAACTTTATAATAATAATAATAAAGAACACCGCCGTCATGTAACTGGAATATTGGAGTGGGGCGTTAAACAACAAACAAACAAACAAATATATGTCATCTCTCACGGCAAGCATGGACAGTTAACCTGCTAAACAGTTGTCCTGGGATCCTGTTATTTAGGATCATGATGGATATTCAGTCATTTTAGCCCATGGATTAATATTTGCATTAGTTCTCCTCTTTATACTTCGCACTGCTTGGAAACACGCACCGAACTGTCGTCCTGGCTGGAAGTTGTATGTATGTTCTTGTGATGGTGAGTGAGTCAGGTGAACCCTCTTTGTATAGTTTGGCTTGACAGATTTGAAGAAGACTTGAAGTCAAGCAGTTCGTAGAGGTTTACCACTTTTGTGAAAGCCACGAACCAGGGTATGTTGCTGTTTGACCAGGGCTATTTAACTGTAGCTATTCCGTGATTCGAATCCACGTGCGGAGGATCGAGTCAGCCAAGTGACAACTGCACAAGGTGAGGTGAGGTGATCTGGGGTTTAACATCGCGTTCAAGATTATTGCACTGTTATAGTGACGTGAATGTGTGTGTATGCGCGTGTGTGTGTGTTTGCTTCGACTAGTCCTGCCATAATAGTGCTAGCCCACTATGATACAGTTTTACAAGAATACCCCACTCAGACACAATATATATACTGACTCCGAGATGACCAGTCCTTCTTTTATCTCCAAAAAGGGCAACAACAGGTACCATCTATTAATTTCTTTTGCAATCATGCGGACGGGGTATTGAACCCTCGACCTCCGGGCAGAAGATCTGTCCACTGGACCACCAATGGCAACAGGAACTGCGTAGCCTTGGACATCTGGACCGTGTGACGTTTGAGGATTGTGTGGTTACGTTGTGTGACGTGACGATTTTGCAGGTTACATTGTGTGACCGATGACGATTCGGTAGGCACATTGTGAGACCCGTGACGATTGGGTGGTTGCATTGTGTGAATCGTGACGATTAAATCCCATTGGTTATATTGTGATACCCGTGACGACCGAGTGGTAACATCCTGATACCCGTGACGACTGAGTGGTAACATTGTGATACCCGTGACGACTGAGTAGTTACATTGTGATACCCATGACGATTGAGTGGTTACATTGTGTGACCTGTGACGATTTACTGTTTACATTGTATGACCCATGACGATTGATCGGTTACACTGTGTGAGGAGTGGGTGGGCCAATGTGTGACCTGGTTGATTGTGTATCGTTGTGCCTGACTCATGTGTAGTCGAGACACCATCACTCACTTGAATAAGGTCACAGACATGTTAACCATGGTTACCCTTTTCGTGGACGGCTGGTGTCATCGCTGATTTTCAGTCATCCATTCATATGATTTCCACCGCTATTTTGCCCTTAACGTCCAATGGAATCTGATCATGATTCGTCAGATGATCGAGACTGGTTATTCTCTACAGTCGAATTTCTGTATTTATTTCGCTGAGTTCTTGAACAACCATCGCACAGTACGATCTCTGCTGAACTGTTCATTAACCATTACATGACAATCTGACCATGTCAGAACTTGTAACAGCCAGTAAGCATCACGATGGTGTGTACGATTTAACTGTGTGAGCGCGTGTGCGTGTGTGCGTGTGTGCGTATTCGTAAGCGCGAGCGTGTTTTTCTGTGCATGAAATCTAACTTTGGTCGCCTGTGCATTGTACGATCACACTATCCAAGGCTAACTCATTACTACCCTTCTGACTGAAGCAGCGACTTAGCTCACCTGGTAAACCCACTCGTTCACATGACACATGACAGCTGTGGCATCAGGGACACGCAAGAAACCAGTGTCTGAGACTTAAACTGTAATCACACAAAACAAACTAATGTCTGTAACTTCAATATTTATTCTCTTGTAACAACTTGCATTCCAAACGAACATGATTGGACTATGTCCCAAAATATTGGCATCAAGATAATAATAGACAGGTGATCGCATGACGTACATCGTACATCACAGTTAATGTGTGAGTTATTTGAGAACAGGAAGGACAGGCATTTCCGAGTAGAATTTAATCAGTTTTGCTGACCCCGCCCCCCCAAAACAACAACAACAAAACAAATAAAACAATTAACAATCCGTAACTTCATTAGACAATCGTCTCGCAGAATATGAAACGAGTTTTTGTAAATTGGAAATTTAAACTAGTTTCAAATTCAAAAGAAATTCACCAGTCTTTCCTGTTAAAGGTTACGAAGTCTTATGACAATAAATTATGATAATAAATATTTCAAAAAGTCTCAGGTGATATGAAACCACGCACACCAGGCGCTCATTGTGGAAAGCGTGTGCGCACGGACCAGCTACATGTAAATATATTATGAATAAATAACGCTTTTTATACTTCAGTGACAAGATATTCCGAGTCCACACAAAGAACTGACACCTTTTTTTTAACGAAGTTGGAGGACCATGACAAACTTCGGGGTAACCGAGTGTACGCTATACAACGTAGCTATATGTTGAAATGACTACACAGGTTCAATGGTGAGACACATACTTTCAGAAACAAACTCAATTTCGAGGTGATCAACGTTAGGATAATCGCAATACGAGAGAAAATAAATTTCCAGTGAAATACAATTCTTGACAAACAATTTTTCAGGATAAAAACATTTTTTTTTATAAACACATATTTGAGGAAATTACAGTTTCGAGACAAAGGAGACTATTTTAGAATCAGCATCAGCGAAACTTAAAATATTCCTTAAAGGGACAATGTCGATTATTAAATATAACAGTAAATAACCATGGTACAAGCAATGACAATTGTCCCTTTAAGAATCACATAGGGAAGTATTGCTTCTAATAGTGAAAGACAAATGGTTGAAGGATGCATTTGATTAAAGTCAGACTACTACAACAAATACACTGTCATAATTATCATCATTATACAACGAAAGAGACGCAATCTTTCTGTCTATGTACGCTATCTTAGTCACAATGTTCCTATGGATTAAAGTAAGGCAACATGTAAGATAGAAGATTTTACTGAATAAAAACGCCGTGTTAAATGACACAGTGTAATATGACATTGCGTGGAGTGACAATGTGTTAAATGACACCGTATAAAATGAAAATGTGTTAGATGACACTGTGTAAAATGCCATTGTGTGAAGTGACAGTGTTAACTGACACTGTGTAATATGACATTGTGTGGAGTGACACTGTGTGAAGTGACAGTGTTAAATTACACAGTGTAATATGACATTGTGTGGAGTGACACTGTGTAAAATGACATGGTTCAATGTCAGAGTTCGGTGTCAGTGTAGTGTAAAGAGAACGATAATCATCTTCAGGACCTAAGGGTACAACAAATCGGTTTAAAATAGGTTCACTTACTTACTTCCCTCAGCATCTTTTGGTATTATCATGTTGCCAAGGCCGCCACGGGGATAGTGGGGCATCACCAGCGGGCTCTACTCCAAATGAGTATTATATATGTATATATATAAATTAAGGGCAACGCGTATAACTAATGTTTCAGTGAGCTGCAGGACATTCCAGTTTGATTTGGTATTAAGCCTATTGTTATATGGCATTGTTAACGAAGGGACATATACTACATATGCACAAACGGGGCCGCTAACATGGAACGTTACGCACGGGGCATGAATATGTATACAGAAGTAATTTTATATCCTAAATGCTTCTTTCGAGTATTAGAAATGTAATACTGTTTATTGCCTATTACAGATGATCCGATGGTAAGATTTCTATGAAATAATAATAAAATTTAATAATAATAAATAATTTAATAAAAATCTGTTCATATTCTCTTCGAAATATACAAAGAAGTCTAGTTAATCTAGACACCTCGTAATCCGAACAGATTTGCAAAGAGGTTACTCATTAGCAATGATTCGTTTTTGTTCATCCGGACGTTTTCACTTGGGGCGGATTCGACCGGATTAACGGCGTTCCGGATTAAAGATGTTCCCGGAATAACGGTGTACTGTTATATATAACAAGCCTCGGAAGGTCGATGACCCGGCAAGTCACTGGCCACGTTATTGTTACTGGAGAGCGCTTTAAAAGACAGACGGTCTTGAAACTGTCAAACATCTTCTTCAAATGTGTCTATGTCAAATACCATAAAATACCAAATACTTGCTGCAATAATTTAATGAAAGGTCATATCGTGCCAGCCGTCTAACACTGTTTGCTCTTGAATGGTGGTAACGTGCTCTTGTTGAAAGATCGGCAGTAAATCACACCAGTACAGAGGGACTTGTAAGGTAGACTTCGTAAGAAACAAATATTGGTTTAAGCAGTGCTAGATCGGGGGAGATGAAAGCGGGATTAAGGAAGGGTGAAACTGACATGGTATATCATGTCATGGTGACATTTTCATATCATGACAACAGTCTGTCACTTTTACGACATCATAGAGCGATCCTACGATCAAAGGGAAAATGTTTATATCTGAAAGAGTTTTTAGGCTGTTTCGGTTACTTTTTGTCTTGAACGGTTTGGGAATTGAGGACTCACATCCTTGTGTCCACCCACGACCAATGAGAAAATGTTTATATCTGAATGAGTTTATTCTGTTTCGGATACTTTTTGTCGTATTCTGTTCGTATCCTACAATTGTGGTAATTAATATTGTTTTGGACAACGGAAATTAGCAAATTGTGTTTATGAGCAAACCCTTTAAATTGAAATTTCCTTCGAAATTGATAACTATACAGCTCAAAAGAAATTTGGGCGACCCGATTCTTTCATATGACTATAGTTAATCTGTCATGCCATGACATCAACTTAAGTAATATGAAAGAATCGGGTCATCCTTAACTTCTTTTGAATAGTATATATGTCTTAATGTGTCTAATTTGAAATGTTATACATTTTAATTAGTTTACGTTGTTAAAAGTACAGTAACTTATTAATTTCCCCAAATATGGCAGCAAAATGGAGACAATGGAATTTTAAGAAATCAATGGCAAGTTGTACTTTTCCATCATGCCTCCAACGCCTGATAACGTCTCCAGTGCGGTTTGACATAAAGAAATCAGCTTTCTTAGTTTGCCTGACACAATTAATCCGGTAGCTGAACGTCATAGCCACAGCTGCTCTCGGCGGTAGCTAACGACCGACCGACCAGCACTGGGACACAAGGCGAGCCGGCATCGATTACACCACGGCCTAGTGCCTCACAGACCTTGATCAGCTGATACCCGAGGTACAACCTGACCTAGGCCGGGTAGATAGAGGGTTGGGGTTGGGGTTGGGGTTGGGGTTGGGTTGGAATAAACCTAGATCTTCACGGACAACTCCAGAAAGCAATAGTTACGGAATTTTTAAAAAATAATTTTTCAGAAAGCTTTTTCAAGAATTTAATGAATACAGTCTATAATTCAGACATTATCGGGTCTTGAACGGGATGGAATTGAGGACACACACCCGTCTGTCCACCCACGCACCGATGAATGGAGACTTAGACTGTTATCCAAAGTATGTTAGGATATAGAAAGAACGAACGATGTCGTTAGGTCAGGATGTGCGTCTTTGGTCTGATCAAGAACACAATGGGGATACCATAAGTGTCAAGCGAAGTTTCAAAGAGGTCATCAATAATTCGAACCCGTTCATCCAAGAATTTGTTTCCAGCACATATACTCAAAATAAAAAAAGTTGACAAACTTTAATAGTCTACCTGCATGCGATATACGTAGTTCGCCATGTTCACACACATAACCAATAGTTTCTGATGTTCTGGAGGCTAGTATGACGCCAACGTCAGCATCAATTGCACCAAATACTTTTGTTGAATATGTCTGAGGTTATACATAGATAGGTACAGTAGTCATAGAGAATTCTTTTAAGACTGCGGCTTTCCATTTCACTGCAGTTGTTTTAAACTCCATTTATCACGCTACAGTGCTGTTGACGTCATAAACCTTCCCGAGATTGCAATCCACCATGCATACCAATTGCCAAGTAACGTCGAAAATGATTAATTGAATAACACACTTTTCCTACCGTTCTCCTGGGCAACTTCTTTTGAGAAATATTGAATAACAATGTAAGTTCAAATACATTTAAAACAACATTTATCACGTGGCTGACACGACAAACGACAAAACGTAAGATGTGAATGAAATTCCAAATCGAATGGCTTACGTAATGGTTGAATAGGATGTGTTGCTTGACTTAAAATAGGCACAAGCAGGCGTGATTATAGCTAATCTTATAATCTGCTCAGTTACATTGGTGTGTCATAACCACCTCACAACAGCGAGTTGACAAACATGCCGGTTGCACGTGATCCCCGTGCAGTGAGTTGTCAAACAGCCAACGATTGTGTGAAATACCGGGAAAGACATAGATACGGGCAACGTCAGTTGGCATGAAGACGTGCTCACGTCTGGGGTCGGGGGTCAGGCTGAGGGTGTGTGTGGGGGGTAATGAATAAAAGCGAAACAAACCTTTCCATGTCCATAAGAGTGAGTGCGTGAGTTGGGTTTAATGCCGCTTTTAACAGTATTCCAGTTATATCACGGCGAGTCAGCTTAATGTGGGGGGAAAGCCCGAAGTGATGCAGGTCTCAGACGTTTACCACTTCGGTGAAAACCACGAGCACGGGTATGGTGCTGACAGACCTAGAAACATAATCGGGGCGAACCGGGATTCAAACCCACAATCATAGGCTTCTTGCGTGCCCAAGGGACGCAACTCTGCACAGCGAATCACGGCGCCTTAGACGACTGGGCCACCCGTGCCCCCTCATGTCCATAAGAAATCGTGAGAGTCGATTGTACGACTACGACCATATCATGTTGCTTGTGTTTGTGAATCACTATCAAACAATGATGACACCAGGTGTTCGCGTCCTGCCCCACCGGTGGCAACCGTTACAAACACATGCAAAGGCATGTCCATTGTTAACCTGAAATAACACGGAAAAAGTCAAAATAGGGAATTCATATTTGTCAGTTATGCGTCACATTTAGAAATGTCTTCTACATGTCTACCATAAAACGTTTTGAAAGCTTTACTGAGGCCTTGAATGTTGTAACCTTGATCAAACAACTTCTGAACAAGATTCATGTGGAAAGAGCATGCTCGATTGAATATGTCAAGAGTTTTAAAGTGTAAACACCAAAAGCTGTAGCTGCAGGAATATTGCTCGACACGAAGGGAAAGTTGACTATTGGAAACTTGAAGTCCTCACTCTTGTCATACAGTCTTGTGGAGAAATTCCGGTATCATGTGCATAAAGAAACAGATCCACAAGAAGGGGAGCACAATTGGTGCCCATGGGGATGCCTACTTCTAGCCTAAATGTCTTACCCTCAAATTTTACATGGATTTTATCAAGGAGGAAGTCCGTTATTTCACATATTGTTTTCTCAGAAGACTTCATTTTTTAACCACTGAAGATAGATATGTAAATGTATCTGTGGTCACCACGTTTTGTAACAAATGCTCCATGGATCCATAAATGACGTTTTTTCTTAAGTTTGCCATTTTGGAAAGTGGTCTACAAAGTTGAAAAATCAAATGTTTTACAGAATGGAACATGGTTCTGTTCCAAGAAACTAATCATTTGTGTGAAATACGGGGAAAGACATTAAAATATGAACGAATAATTCAAATATTTGGAAGTAATTACTTGAGAAGTTCATTAAAACATAATTATTTTCAAATATTTGAATTATACGTCATATTTTATGGTTGTCAATTATTCAAATCAGCTTGACAACCTTCTATTGAGGCTCAACATGAACGCCATTCAACCATGGCGTATCTAAACCCTAACAGTGTATCAGTTTTCAATTGTACCATATACTAGTACCTGGGGGTGAGGTGGGTCACAGTTTCTTTATTCCTATTAAGTATAACTAACCTTGCATTCGCTGGAAGCGTGTTACAGTTGGAGCAGGGACTTATGACGCTCGTGCTCGATATGGGCAGAGAACTGGGTGTGTTAGGCCCTTAACATGGTGATTATCTGGGTCTTGGGAAATATTACTTACATTAAGCCAGGGATTTCCATTATGATATGCTGAGTTTTCGTCATGTGAACAAAAATGAAATATTTGTCTAAAAATGTTCCTTGAAATATGTATTTAGGTATGAATTTGGACCATTTCTCAATCTGTTGATGTTTCAACACAGTGTGTTCGAGATGACTGTTCGATACGTTTCCCAATTTCTATATAAATTTGACATATATATATTTGACATGCAAGTAACTTTGTTCTTCCTTCACCTAAGTCATTGAAGAAATTTGATCCTATCAAGTCAAACATAATAATCTCTCAGTTCAACAATCCTGTCATATAAATGAATATGTCGTATTTATATGTGACCAAAACAGCAACCACAGGTTCATTGACATTCCAACAAATGAAGATCCCATTCGTTACATTCTCCGTAACGATATCAAATAAATATGTTCAAATATAACCCTAGCTTATTAAAATGTGTGTCTTTTGTGCTCATAAATATTCCAATAGTTCAGCCATGAATACCGCCAGTGTACTCCCGCCTGTTATACACATACTCCCCGCCTAAGCAGTGTTTACCTTTCATTGTTACGATGTTTATATTTATGTACATGTATATTTCCTGTCACTGCGATAACAAGACACACACAAGCTTGTATATCGATTCTGCATGACGTAAGTTTGTGTGGCTATGTAATAAAATGTATTTGTAAACCAGAGGTGTCTTATATTCCACGATAAAAGATTGTACCATAAACATTTTCACACAATAGTTAAACATGCGTTATCTTGACTAGATTTGAAACCATCGTTAACCACTGCCAGACAATACATTTACAAATGAAATACTACCGTAATTAAACACAGTACCTCAAATTCACCGATATTTGAAATTATATATGATAAAGTTTACAGACACATTTTTTCATGATTATTCCTAGATGATTATTTAAATTTATGTCTTTAAAAACATCGGTTAAGATCAAATATAAACCCCTCAAATGGGGAAATCAGTACTGTTAGTGTGAGGTTTATATTTGTTGCCCTTGGTAAACATACTACACAAATATTAAAAATGGATATAGAAGATCGAATGATTTAAGAAGCCGGTAGAAAGTGGGGTCGGTCAAAGGGGCTCTCTTTCCCCGTGTCTTTTTGTGATATACTTGGATGGCAAAGCCTTGTACGAGGAAATCAGATCTAGCCATTAGATATGACTTTCATACAAACTATGACTTGGTCGAGTGCGTGATTGCCAGCTACTTCAGCTCTTTGTGCTGGTATTTAAGGGGATTTCGAGAAGAGAGTAAGAGGGGCAGGGAGTAGGGTGTTGATATATTTTGTTTACCTCTCCATGGAGCTGAGACGACTGACCATCCAAGGAATGTTCAAGGTAACGCTTGTATGAATAATCCATCTTTAAAGAGGACGTGAGATGTCGCATAGGTGAAAGAGAATTCTTCTTGTTGTAAGTCACTGTAAGTTTATGTAACATATAGCTTTGGTTGGCTGGCTTTGTTGAATCACTGGGCGGAACGCCAGTATGCACACACAAGATCCAAGACACTTGGCAGAAAAGTTTCATATCTCAGAACATGATAGTGAAGTCACAAGATAGATGTAGGACGATATCCAACCTGGAAATGTTCAGTCACTCGCCTCGATCAACCCTGTTGTCCAGTTCACTATCTCAGACACACGTTATCAAGTATTCCCCTGCAATGTGTGCAGATTTGGTCCTTGCACACCGAGGATGAACGTATCACAGATATGTGTAACGGCTACATAACAGATACTGAAATAAATACTGTTTTGTTAATTATTCTTGGAAATATTGAATCGTTTTACAATCTTGTCAAAATATGCATATATATATATATATATATATATATATATATATATATATATATATATATATATATCAACACACGGGAAAACATTAATCATTGATAGCTCCTTCGAAAATCAAATTCGAAATTCCAGACAGTGGAATCCATTACAGTTAGCATTATGTGCACGAACTACACCATTTCAGTATATCTCTTAGGGGGTGTCCTTAACGCCTATTCCTAAAGGAATCCTAAAGTTACTACACTGTCACTGGGTAAAAAGGTTTAACTCGTAACAACTATACCGGAACCTGAAAGACATTTTCAGATGAAGACAGTCCTTGAGACTCAATCCCATCATGCATTGCTCGGACAGGTCATCCTCCAGAAGCATCTGGGCACAACATAGATACAAAAACACAAACACTATGGACAAAACTAGTCAGTCTTCGCTATACACGATATGTACAGCTGTGTCGGTTTGTGGAGGGTCATCTGAGTAGTCTATCACCTGCTCGGGGGGTTCCTCAGCATCAAACTGAACCCCCCTCAGCCATTCAAATATCCTCTCCAACCTCTCTGTCTCATTTTCAGAATCCTCACCATTTTGCAATTGTCTATTCTTCAACTCCTCGGTTACCCGATCTGGGTATGCTTGAGACGTGTAGGTTCTGTTGATAGCCGGGGTGGAATTGAATCTCTTTAAAGTGTTTGTATTAAATCCATTTTTACGTGTGGATTTGGTAAGGTTGTCCATTTTCCCCACGGACAAGGTGTTCTTGGTGAGCTGCGAGTTCCTTCTCTTGTTATTAGCTGTTAGTTCATTTTCAGAATAATTTCTTCTCAGGACGGCTCGTTTGTTATCAATTTCGTACCTTTCTATGGGAAATATCTCCTCATCATTATTGTTCAGTTCACCCTCCATTCTGTAATGGCCTTTGGAAAGGCCTCTGTCCGTGGAAGTTGACCTGTATCCCGA
This sequence comes from Haliotis cracherodii, assembly GCF_022045235.1. NCBI lineage: Eukaryota > Metazoa > Mollusca > Gastropoda > Lepetellida > Haliotidae > Haliotis > Haliotis cracherodii. Next base: position 14,721,042 of record NW_027266264.1, read on the forward strand.
TCCACTCTCTCTGGTAGGACTTACTGGCTTCCTTTCGAACAGCGTCCCTAGCTTGGTGGTAGAACCAGCACTTTTATCAGTGTCACACCACGACCGTGTCTTGGACGAAAGATAACCGGGCGGACCTGACGGGATGGAATTCACCGACGAGGAGGACTGGCTGTTCGGGGAACGTGTCAGTATACCTTTAATGGAACTGTCACTGTGGTTCCGAGGCAAACGACCGTTTTTGAATCTCTGATAGAAGTTGGACCGTTCAGTAATGGAACCTGAGGATGTCCGGTTACCTCTTGAATCCGACCGGTCCGCGATTGGCGGGAGTTCGGGTGCGCTCATCCTGCGATAACCACAACTCCTTCTAAATTTCCTCTCCTCTTCATCCGAATCATCTGGGAGGTCGAAGGTAACTGCGCTACCTCTCCGTTTAGACTTAGGATTAACACCGGTCGACAATCCACCCGGTAAACGCGAGCTTGCTACACTTCCTCGTCGCGAGGTGCTCGCTTCTACACTGTCACTCGTCAAATGATCGCTGTCGTCTGCTCGCATGGTGCGCATGCGCATTGTGCCCCGGCAGGGCTATATGATAGGCTGATCAGCTGTATTGAGGTATATGGAGCGTGGTCAATTGAGCCGACACACTACCACGTTTCCATTGCGGGTGGAACGCAGCGTTACTTCAAGGTCTGGGCATAATTCAATTTGACGTAACAGTCTTGCACGCAAGTTCCCTCCCTGAAAGACATAATTGATTTGTTGGTCAATATGAGGCAACACCACTCAGTCCTAAAGTCTTAGTAGCACTGGTAATATAACCCGTGGTAGCGGTAGCTCTTGTGTTGCATTCGCCATAGTTTAGACATTGATTAGAGACGGTCTGCACTCAGTGGGAACATTGAACACGGCGCTTCTATGAGTTGTTACAAAGTAGTTATTACATATCGTTGGGAAAATCTCACCACAACTGACTGAATGAGTATTGTTTATAAATAAATTTGTCGGTATTATTTGACTAATTATTATCTTAATTCAATATGGTATTGGTAATATGACTTCTTGTTATTTGAAAATAAAAACTGGAAAGTTTGGTGTTAAAACAAGGATGAACTAGTACCAGTACATGTTTACGGAGTGACGGCAGGGTACAGCATAGAGACTGGTAAACCAATAGAGAAAGAAGATAGGACATTCACATGTGGCGGATATAGAAACAGATAGACTCGATTATGGACTTAATAATATTATAGAATCATCTGAATTTTTTTTTATATCATTTTATAAATACGATTGCTAGGTAGATGTTTAATGTTTTATTTGTATGCCCGAGTCTAATGTCTAAAGTAGAAAATATGTTTATGAGGCCCGTACTAAAAACATATACCGGTAGTCACACTGAATGGAAAATAGTTCTAAAAAAGCGCAACAGAAACAGTTGAGCAAACAATTTATAACGATATATAACTGGAATACTGTTAAAAGCGGCGTTAAACCCAACTCACTCACTCACTGCAATACCTTGCCGCCACCAAGTATTCACCTTGTTCTGGCGGCCCTGTCAGCAGGCTTCACGTGTGGAACGGTAACACAGTCCGCCTATCACCTGGAACCAGAAATGTTTGAATATACTTCATGTCTAATGTGGGGCGGTCGGGTAGCCTAATGGTTAAAGCGTTCACTCGTCAAGCCGATATTCCAGCAATATCACGGCGGGGGACACCAGAAATGGGCTTCACACATTGTACCCAGGTCGGGAATCAAACCCGGGTCTTCGGCGTGACGATCGAACGCTTTAACCACTAGGCTACCCGACCGCCCCTGTATTGATTGAGATTTGTATTGATTGAGATTTGTATTGATGGAGATTATATTGATGGAGATGTGGATTGGTGGAGATGTGTATTGATGGAGATGTGTATTGATGGAGATTATATTGATGGAGATGTGGATTGGTGGAGATGTGTATTGATGGAGATGTGTATTGATGGAGATTATATTGATGGAGATGTGTATTGATGGAGATGTGTATTGATGGAGATGTGTATTGATGGAGATTATATTGATGGAGATGTGTATTGGTGGAGATGTGTATTGATGGAGATGTGTATTGATGGAGATTATATTGATGGAGATGTGTATTGATGGAGATGTGTATTGGTGGAGATGTGTATTGATGGAGATGTATATTGATGGAGATGTGTATTGGTGGAGATGTGTATTGATGGAGATGTGTATTGATGGAGATGTGTATTGATGGAGATGTGTATTGGGGGAGATGTGTATTGATGGAGATGTGTTTTGATGGAGATGTATATTGATGGAGATGTGTATTGGGGGAGATGTGTATTGGGGGAGATGTGTATTGATGGAGATGTGCATTGATGGAGATGTGTATTGGTTGAGATGTGTATTGATGGAGATGTGGATTGGTGGAGATGTGTATTGATGGAGATGTGTATTGGTTGAGATGTGTATGGATGGAGATGTGGATTGGTGGAGATGTGGATTGGTGGAGATGTGTATTGATGGAGATGTATATTGATGGAGATGTGTATTGGGGGAGATGTGTATTGGTGGAGATGTGTATTGATGGAGATGTGCATTGATGGAGATGTGTATTGGTTGAGATGTGTATTGATGGAGATGTGGATTGGTGGAGATGTGTATTGGTTGAGATGTGTATGGATGGAGATGTGGATTGGTGGAGATGTGGATTGGTGGAGATGTGTATTGATGGAGATGTGTATTGATGGAGATGTGTATTGGTTGAGATGTGTATGGATGGAGATGTGGATTGGTGGAGATGTGTATTGATGGAGATGTGTATTGGTTGAGATGTGTATGGATGGAGATGTGGATTGGTGGAGATGTGGATTGATGGAGATGTGTATTGGTGGAGATGTGTATTGATGGAGATGTGTATTGATGGAGATGTGTATTGATGGAGATGTGTATTGGGGGGAGATGTGTATTTAGGAGAAGTGCGTATATAAAGGTGTTGTTGGATGTGTGTATCAGTGTTAGGGCAAATTGGTGAAATAGCGTGTTGGTATATTCTCCCGTTATAGTGTCAAAGTTTGCAATAAAATATAAACTTTAATCCTTTGCATTTCTTTGTAGAAATGAATCGACGTGTTCCCAATAATTAACAAAGTCTTTTTATTAACGGGAGAACATATCATGCACCAATCGACCCAGTGTTGTGGGGAAACACACACCATACCTCACACATGACGCTATCAAACTGTTACAACCGTTCACGAAGCGATCTAGTAAAGGGAGATAACTCAACGCTGTGAGTCATTTCATATTAACCAACACTCATACAGCTACTTGAGTCTTGGGTGAAGTATGTATGTATCTGCATTATGCCTCAAATAGACTCTTTATCAACCACCAAAACACTTCCAGACTGTCGTCCGTATACCTACCTCGCTTATATCCACACAGGCAGATGATGCAATAAACAATGTTACCTGTATATCCCGGACAACGGTAATCCGGACACCTCACATTCCGGTACGACTATATTAATTCAAACTGGTCATTTTCTCCAACAACACTTTATTTTTATGACAATCCAGCAGGTTTTTTTTGTTTGTTTGTTTGTTGTTTAACGCCCCACTCAGCAACACTCCGTCTATATGACGGCGGTCTGTAAATAATCGAGTCTGGACCACCTGAGGACCATTTTGTTTTCAAAGCATTAAAAGACTATAACATCCCTTAACAGGACGATTAATGGGATCTCACAATTTAAATTAACCATAACATAACATCGAAAGGTGTAACTCGCATTTAAAGTACAGCGGTCAGTGACTCTACTTCCGTCCTGTATATTATTTATTACATTGATAGTGCCTCATAGATCAGCCCAGTATAGTATCGACTATTTACAACCGTACATTGTTACCATTCCTTAAATACTCTACTGACACATAGGCTACCCCCACTGGTCAGCCACTAGCCACTAGCCACAATACGTAACCACATGTACCTGCTTGGAATGATTAATGGTTTTGGATATAACCCAGCCAAGGGGGTCCCACATAAGATGGCAAGTCAACAAGTATATTACTACACCGATAAGAAATGTCACTAACACAACAAGGGCCTGTTGAATGCTTCTTCTGAAGATTCTGGGCACTGGCCAAATAGTAATTTATGTACTGTTGGGTAGGATTCAAGTTGCTGGGAAAATAGGATTCAAGGCAATGGTCATATTGGACTCAATGTTCTGTCAAATACGATGCAAGATTCAAGGCACTGTTTGAAGAGATGCAAAGTAACAGATAGGTTTCGAGGTACTGTCGGACAGGATTCAAGTTTGCTTGTTTGGTTTGTTTGTTTGTTGTTTTTTAACGCCACGCTCAGCAATATTCCGGCTATATGACGGCGGTCTGTAAATAATCGAGTTTGGACCAGACAATCCAGTGATTGATATCATGAGCATCGATCCACGCAATTTGGATACGATGACATGCATCAAGTCAGCGAGTCTGACAACCCGATCCCGTTAGTCGCCACTTACGACAAGCCGGGTCGCCTTTTACAACAAGCATGGGTGGCTGAAGACCTATTCCACCCCGGATCTTCACGGTTCGGACAGGATTCAAGATACTGTTGGATAGGATCAACATTTTGAGCAGATAGGATTCAATATACTGTCGGATAGGTTTCAGGCATGGTCAGATAGGATTCAAATACGTGTAACATCAGATTCAAGAATTCAGTGTACGGGACACTGTCTGGTTGCGTTTATTCTACATGGCCACATACAACAGTCTGATTCATTGTATCGGAGCACCAACCTCGATCCTTGGACTGTTAGGCTGACATTTCTCTGGATGCTTGAGCCACGAGCTGTCATGCTAACAGTGAATAAATGGAACCGTTGTATGTGTCATAGTTCTAAAGTCACTATAATTAACCCATAATTATAGTGGTCATATTTCAATAATACGTTTCGTATTTTTCCCAATATTTTATCTTACAACCAGCCAAACCTAAATATATTTCTGTAGATCATGTTAGTCAGTTGCCGTGCACGTAACTGACCGTCACAAACCAGTGACTCTGGATTATCTAACTCAGCCAGGCGGCCACGCTAGGGTTATGCCCCAGGCTGTAACATGCTGTGTATGGCCGGACGCATCGTCATTTTACTATCAGATAGATGGAATATAAAGGATATTAGGTGGTCAGTGCGCTCCGTAACTGTCGATAATTGTAATTAATATACCACACATGTGGCAGATTTAGATCATAGTTTCAATATTAGGTAACTAACGCATTCCACAGAAGGCCTGAGTCCCTATATATATACGGAGTCCAGTGGCAGATACGTCACTCTGCCACGAATAAAGACGTAAGGGACTCAGCAGCCTTCTCTCTGTTTTAAGGTGACAGCCGAGTAATCAGCTCTACCAAGTTAATTCCCCCACTATCTTGGTCATTATGACGTAGCAAACGGGACCACGCCCACACAAGGCAAAACGGTCCCAAAGACAAGCTACGTCATATGTATGTGGTGGGTTATTTTCTTTCAAAGGCAGATTGTATAATAAATGTTCAGTTACAAAATGAAATGTTTGGACAATGGTGCCCCGCATTTGTCGACGTACCAACCAAAAGCGCCATTCTACGTTAATCGAGATAGACAATGCTGATCAACTATATAAATTATATAAAATATGTAAAGCAATAGAATACCGCCCAATGCATTTAAATAAGATGATTACGAAATACCGCCATGTACTATTAAGTGAAATCATTTCTATAGAGCACAACACGAACCATGATATAACCAAACAAACCAAATCGATTACCCAGTTGGAAGTTACATTGTGACTGACAATGTGTTTTGCTATCGACAGTTGTCGTCAAACATACAAAGTGACACCGCCAGAGCATGCCTAGTTAGCATGACAAAACACGCCCTGCTCACATGCTCCAAGATTCCATGTCACATGGTCTAATAGTACGTCGGCCTGCGCGACACATATTCTATTTATAGCCGCCTTATTGGTGTACTCTACAAGGTATGGCCACACTGGCTAGTGTCAACTGACCTTAACGTATGGTCAGTTTGACCGTAGGACCGACCTAATCTGAATAAGGTTGGGGCTTAACTCCGTTTCAGCCGTATGACGGTCGTATAGTGAGTGAATGAATATGGTTTTACGCCGCTTTTAGCAATATTCCAGCACTATCACGACGGGGGACACCTGAAATCGGCTTCACACATTGTACCCATGTTGGGAATCGACCCCGGATCTTCGGTGTGACGAGCGAACGCTTTACCCACTAGGCTACGCGACTGCATGTACATCCATGCATTTAGGAGCTACCTTCTTGTTGTAAGAAGATCCGAAATCTCTCTCTATATATAATTGTTGTTAGGTATGATTGAAATTGCTGGAAACGACGTACAGCACTGACCTGTAAAGATATGGGTTAGAATTGATCTTCAGCAACCCACTAACGGGATCGGGTGGTCAGGCTTTGCTGACTTGGTTGATGTATGTCATCTTCTCCATAATATAACTAAGGCTGATAGATTCCTAGCTGTGACTTTTGTCAATTGTTACTTCTTACTGTTGAAAATTACTGTCATTTGATTGTCAAATGCAAAAAAAATAAAAAGTTTAATAAATACTACTATAATATTAATACAAAATATCATTCACATTTAACATAATTAGAAGACATCTAATACGTTCAAGCGCACAAACCAGAATGACTGGCTAATGGGGATATTGAGCCCTTGTGGGTGCTTGGTTTGAATATGGGTCTTCCATCTCGCGGTAATCAGCAATCACTCAGTTATTTAAACGTCTTGTCCTAACTGGTTAACCTAGCGTAACACCCTTGAAGATACGGGTTAGAATAGGTCTACAGCAACCGACTATGCTTGTCGTAAGAAGCGACTAACGGGATGGGGGTCAGGCTTGCTGACTTGGTTGATGCATGTCATCGTATTCCACTTGCGTGGACCGATGCTCATGATGTCAATCACTAGATTGTCTGATCCAGACTCAATTATTTACAGACCGCCGTCATAGAGCTGGAATATTGCTGAGTGCGACGATAAACAACAAACAAACAGCATAAAATGTCACCAACACAAGAAAACAAATCTTTGGCTTCTTGGTTGACCGTATCGTATCAGGTGATGGTGGTCAGTTCTCTGTGGTCAAAGCTCTTTTTACTCTTTGAACTGTCGGAACAGGTGTAAGTGAAGCACACAACATCGCGGGTCTGCACAGTGTTTGATCGGATATTGTGCATACAAGTGAGTGAGTGAGTGAGTTTGGTTTTACGCCGCTTTTAGCAATATTCCAGCAATATCACGGCGGGGGACACCAGAAATTGGCTTCACACATTGTACCCATGTCGGGAATCGAACCCGGGTCTTCGGCGTGACGAGCGAACGCTTTAACCACTAGCTACCCGACCGCCCCATTGTGCATTCAAACCAATAGCAGTGCCGTCTGGGTACGACCACACACCACATCAGGCAGCCATTACTAGCAGCCTCTTGATTCTAATTACAATGTGATCTCAATTTCGCCGTTTACGATAAGGTCTGCAAATAAGCATCCATTGAGATACCATGCCGTAATTAAACATGGATACTCCACTCAGATGTAGTATTCTGACTCCGAGCTGACCAGTCCTTGTTTAATCCCCTCATTGGCAAACGTAAGGCAGGGTAACAACAAGTACCATAATGTAACGTCTTTTGGTTTGACGCTGCCAGGGGATCGACCACCGATCTTCTTCTCTCCGTACATACGCTCGAATTGAATTACTTTCGATTTCTAGTTTTGTATAACACTCACCTCCAATTAGGCATTCGAAACAAGTTGCGTCCCTGTGATTACTCTGACTTTAGCGTTGTCTCGCGTCTTACGGAAATTGACGATGTTAGCCGAGTGAACATAAAACATGCATACCAGATCGCGTGTGAATGACACGCCCGCATACATTTCATTGTCATAAATACTATTGACTCGTAAAGATGAGTATTAATGTTGACTTAGTAGTCAGGAACAAGTATTGTCGAGGGACACACTGGAAACTTACCCCCTAGAAAGAGACTAACAGAACCTAACACTCGTGTTTACTGTCGGTCTGTGTATGAATACATACAGTACTTCTGCTGATCATGACAAACATGACAAACATGACCAACAATGACTGACTTGCGGATACGCTCCATGTCTATTTACGTCCCCATATTTCAAGTAGGTGTATACAAGGCACATGGGAAACATATCAACACGCATCGTAGTAGTGGTAGTAGTAGTAGTAGCAGTGGTAGTAGTAGTGGTGGTGGTGGTAGTAGTAGTAGACGACGTGGTAGCAGTAGTAGTAGCAGTAGTAGCAGTAGCAACAGTAGTAGTAGCAGCAGTACTAGTAGTAGCAACAGTAGTAGTAGCAGCAGTAGTAGTGGTAGTAGTAATGTAAGTAGTAGTGGTAGTAGAAGTGGTGGTAGTGGTAGTGGTAGTAGTAGTAGTAGCAACAGTAGTAGTAGTAGCAGCAGCAGCAGTAGTAGTAGTGGTAGTAGTAGTAGCAGTAGTGGTAGTAGTAGTAGTAGTAGTAGTAGTAGTAATAGTAGTAGTAGTAGTAGAAGTGGTACTAGAAGTGGTACTAGAAGAAGTGGTAGTAGTAGTAGTAGTAGTAGTGGTGGTAGTAGTAGTAGTAGTGGTAGTAGTAGTAGTGGTAGTAGTAGTAGTAGTAGTAGTAGTAGTAGTAGTAGTAGTGGTGGTAGTGGTAGTAGTAGCAGCAGCAGTGGTAGTAGTAGTAGTAGTAGTAGTAGTAGTAGTAGCAGTAGCGGTGGTAGTAGTAGTAGTAGTAGAAGTAGTGGTAGTAGTAGCAGCAGTAGTGGTAGTAGTAGTAGTAGTAGTAGCAGTAGCGGTGGCAGTAGTAGTAGTAGTAGTAGTAGTAGAAGTAGTAGTGGTAGTAGTAGTAGCAGTAGTGGTAGTAGTAGTAGTAGTAGTAGTAGTAGTGGTAGTAGTAGTAGCAGTAGTGGTGGTAGTAGTAGTAGTAGTAGAAGTAGTAGAAGTAGTAGTAGTAGTAGAAGCAGTAGTGGTAGTAGTAGTAGTGGTAGTACTAGTAGTAGTAGTAGTGGTAGTAGTAGCAGCAGTAGTGGTAGTAGTAGTAGTAGTAGTAGTGGTGGTAGTAGTAGAAGTAGTAGTAGTAGTAGTAGTAGTAGCAGTAGTGGTAGTAGTAGTAGTGGTAGTAGTATTAGTATTAGTAGTAGTAGTAGTAGTATTAGTAGTAGTGGTGGTAGTAGTAGTAGTAGTAGTAGTGGTAGTAGTAGCAGCAGTAGTGGTAGTAGTAGTAGTAGCAGTAGTGGTGGTAGTAGTGGTAGTAGTAGTAGTAGTAGTAGTAGTAGTAGAAGTAGTAGTAGTAGTAGTAGTAGTAGCAATAGCAATAGAAATAGAAGTAGTGAGTTGGGTTTAACGCCGCCTTTAACAGTATTCCAGTTATATCGCGGCGTGTCAGCTTAATGTGGGAGTAAAGTGATGCAGGTCTTAGACGTTTACCACTTCGGTGAAACCCACGAGCACGGGTATGGTGCTGACAAACCTAGCAACATAATCGGGGCGAACCGGGATTCGAACCCACAATCATAGGTTTCTGGCGTGCCCAAGGGACGCAACTCTGCACAGCGAATCGCGGCGCCTTAGACGACTGGGCCACCCGTGCCCCCCAATAGTAGTAGTAGTAGTAGTAGTAGTAGTAGTAGAAGTGGTACTAGTAGTAGTGGTGGTAGTAGTAGTAGTGGTGGTAGTAGTAGCAGTAGTGGTAGTAGTAGTAGTAGTGGTAGTAGTAACAGCAGTAGTGGTAGTAGTAGTAGTAGTAGTAGCAGCAGCAGTGATAGTAGTAGTGGTAGTAGTAGTAGTAGAAGTAGTAGTGGTAGTAGTAGTAGTAGCAACAGTATTTGTAGTAGTAGTAGTAACATTACTTGTAGCAGTATACGTAGTAGTAGTAGTAGTAGCAGTAGCAATTGTAGTAGTAGTAGTGGTAGTAGTAGTAGTAGCAACAGTAGTAGTAGCAGTAGTAGTAGCAGCAGCAGTAGTAGTAGTAGCAGTAGTAGCAGCAGTGGTTGCAGTAGTAGTAGTAGTAGCAGTAGTAGCAACAGTATTTGTAGTAGTAGTAGTAGCAGTAGCAGGTGTAGTAGTTGCAGTAGTAGCAGTAGTAGTAGTAGTAACACTAGTTGCAGTAGTAGTAGTAGTAGTAGTAGCAGTAGCAGGTGTAGTAGTTGCAGTAGTAGCAGTAGTTGTAGTAGTAACACTAGTTGCAGTAGTGGTAGTAGTAGTAGTAGCAGGTGTAGTAGTAGCTATAGTAGCAACAGTAGTTGCAGTAGTAGTAGCAGTTGGTGTAGTAGTAGCAGTAGTAGTACAAGCAGGTGAAGTAGTTGCAGTAGTAGTAGTAGTAGTAGCAGGTGTAGTAGCAACAGTAGTAGTAGTAGTAGTAGCATCAGTACTTGTAGGAGTAGAAGAAGTAGTAGTCATAGTAGCAGGTGTAATTGTGGTAGTAGTAGCAGTATCATAGTAGTTGTAGTAGTAGCAACAGTAGTTGTAGTAGTAGTAGCAGCAGTACTTGTGGCTAACTTAAAGACTAGACATCGAAGAAAGACCAAAATGTCGTAACATCAAAGTTCTATCAACATATTATCCAACAAAGCAGCATATCATGGGCAATACAGAGGGGGGTGAGTGAGTGGGGCTTAAATAACGGCGCATTGAATACTTGTCAGCGGAATATAGGATGAAGGCCCAACGTGAAGAGGGTCCTACACGGGCGTGGTGCTGACAAACCAAGGATCATAATCAGGTCGACACTGGAGTTCGAACCTACAACCAGCGGATCCCGGTGCGCCCAAGGGACACAACCCTGCAAACGTTTGACGCATTATGTAATATATACACATTACCAGCAGTTGTTTCGGGATTTTCCAGATTAATGGGTTTAATTGCTACTCCCACACTAATTATCACTAACGTTGGCCAAATATCCCAGACAGTGCTCACGTTACTGTTTCAATATAGTTTGCGATAATTCTGCAGACAAAAAATAAAACCGGATATTAAAAGTTTTGAGTCAACCACTTGAGCTAACACTGATTAAGCAAACACTTTCTAAAACAGTATCTTGAATCAACGCATTCTATAAAAGGAAAAACGCAAGCTGTCGTCAACATAGCCTCCATTATGTATCGTAATGGACGTCAAGAAGTCTGTACTGATCACAAAGCCAGACTGCTACTTCAAAACCACCTGCGACGTTTTTGTCGAAAAAAATCCGTCATGTTTGGTTTCATTAAAACTAGAACTAAAACGTTTTTCTAAAAGCCACTCGGTAGAAATAATGTACATACTGGTTTTTGCCAATAACATGGATTGTAATAAAACTATTTTAAGGAAAACATAGCAACCTTATCTTATACAGCGCAATCTTTTCAAGACAACATGTCGGTATCACCCTGTCACTCCAATCTCAAGTTTCTATAACGTCTTAGCATAGCATGACTTCTATGAATAAATATTTTTAATTGATTAAAATAAACACACAAATAATAAAAAACATGAAACTAAACACGTTCCTTGTACCATAATTGTAACACGTTTAGAAACCTGCACATGTTTTAGAACATACTTACATAAGGACTCTCTTGAATTGTTTTTTATATTTAAAAAAAACATGTTACAATTAGCTACATTCCTGGTAGAAAGTTTAGCAGTTTGGCCAAGAATTGTACCGTGTAAGTATATAGTTGTTTTGCGATGGTGTAGATATAAATAGCCTTAGAAGTATTACAATAGAACAGAATAAATCCAAGGACTTTCCAGTAAATCGCGACAGTTCATATATGTACCCATCTACAATCCATAACTCTTGCATGATGCTGTATTTCTTGAAGTGAAATGAAACCAACGACATTAAGAATACAGTATCTAACGTGTATTAATATATGGACTGCAACATAATTTAAAAATATGATTATGCGATGCTAAGAAATTTGGACATGTTGTCACACAGTGACCACCATATCTATCCTGACGTTTGCAAGATTCCACTGACAAATGATGACATTTCCCCAAGACTCTTTTAATTGAAACATCACATAAAGCAGCATTACCCAACACACTCCCCTTCGCAAGGCTCTTCATGATTTTGATAAACCGGTTTTGTCGACAGTCGATCTAAAACCATTTTTCCGAACATCGTGCTGACTCCCGAGAGGGGTAACTATGGATTTCCACTATTTCGTGTCTTCACCACTATTTCGTGTCTTCACCGCTATTTCGTGTCTTCACCACTATTTCGTGCGTCACGTCAAAGATCCGGGTTCGATTCCCGACATGGATACAATATGTGAAGCCTATTTCTGGTGTCCCCCGCCGTGATATTGCTGGAATATTGCTAAAAGCGGCGTAAAACCATACTCACTCACTCACTATTTCGTGTCTTCACCACTTTTCGTCGAAAATAAACATGTTTAGATCGCATTATGTTTAGGTTTTAAACTCAATGCTAAGCGTGTTTTCGATATTAAATTTTCAGGCATCTAAACACGTACATTTTGTCTATGTGGTAAGAATGAAGTAAAACCTTAGCTGTTTGTAAATCCTAAACGTGTTTAGATAAAATGCGCAAAACCCTGAACACTTCTAGAGCTAAAAACTTTAATACCTTATCACATTTCTACAGTAATGTACAAGGTTAACGCATATGAAATCCATATTGTATGATCCTATTTTATTCCAAATTCCAAATCTCAAGCACTTCGCAATCCATTCAAAGCCACAGTGATACTTAAAAGTCGAAATATCGATCTGAAACTTCAAGCAACCGACACCTATCGATACAGGAAACGCTATCTGTAAACAATACTCACCGCCACTTTAGTCAGTGTATATCATTAATAACGTCTCCCGTCCTACGTTATCCCCTCACTTCAATGCACATTCCTTGTATTTCCAACTATCTGTTTCCAGACTGACACACCGATAACTTAACGCCACCTACGAAACGGCGTCAGCGACACGCAATCTGGCAATTTTCTTCCAACCTACTTGAAAGTCCCCTGGCAACTGGGGGCTGGAGACAAGTCTTGGTGCCTAATCTTTCCGAGCTAAGAAACTGGAGCATTTATCACCTTGAAGCCCCGCCTTGATCTGAGTTCGTTGTTGTAGCTTTGATATAACCGCTGCCAAAATTTATCACGCCAACAGAACTGCAGTCGATGTTATCAATCATAATATAATTATCTAACGCTTGCCAGATCGCTTAAGGACTTAAATAAAAAACCAAAATGAAATTGGTTTGTACTAAGGTTTACCGTTAACATTGGATATATATGTTTTATTACACTAGAAATACATAGGGATTACATTGAAAATCCTATCATTTGGAATGTTGTGTTTGTAGCGGAAGGAACGAGGTTAGGCGCGTTCAACAGTTATAACATTCTCATAAATGATCATGAAACCTGAAAAAATATTGTGTCTTTGCTTTGAGGCACGGGTTATTTTGGAAGTTGTAATGTGTACCTGTAGGCTTAGATTTCCGAGGAACGATCTGCATGTATCACGTGAATGGCTCTTGGGACAGGTAAAGTGCTATAATACAGACTTTAGTCATACGAGACCTTGTAGACGAATGATGTTTGTTGTTCGACATTGTGCATGGTTTATAAAACCCGGATATATTCCAGTGTTTACTTGTATAGATCATATCACTTTAATCTTACATGTATATTAGTTCATTGTTAACGAATCTACCGTGACCCCATAACCAACTTTTTAAATTTTTCTCAGCACTGGATTACATCTAACGATTTTTTCAGCCTGACGAGAAACCGTAAATTATTTTCATGTCTTATAGCTCAAAACATTTTTGTGTAAACGTGTTTTCAAACTTCTTCTAAGGATATAAGATTCTGTATGTTTATATATTTACCTTGAACTAAAACATATATTTGACGTTTGACCGACCCGCGGGTTTTGAAAATGATCAAAGCATAGTCTTGCACGGATGAAACCCATTTCACAAAGGTCAATATCACCTTTTGAGTGCATTTATGGTTGAAGGCCGCTTTGAATAGTACTTTGGTTTTAGTACGAAGTGTTAAATTTGGGCGAATTTACGAACGCTTCCAGCTAATGCTGATTTTTGCACGCGGCACAAATATGGAAAGAAACTGCCACGCGCATATGTGTTTAAAGAGAGAGAGAGAGAGAGAGAGAGAGAGAGAGAGAGATAGAGAGAGAGAGAGAGAGAGAGAGGGGGGGCAAAGAGGGAGAGAGAGAGAGAGGGGTGGCAGAGAGGGAGAGAGAGAGAGAGAGAGGAGACACATTGTTTACGTTCCAAAATGATTAAAACTTCAGTGGACTCACTGTAATTAACATTAAAGGTAAATTATTCAAGAGAGAGAGAGAGAGAGAGAGAGAGAGAGAGAGAGAGAGAGAGGGGGGGGGTGGTGGCTCTGAAAGTCTGTCACTGTCATAGGTCGGAAGCTTGTGCAAAAACGACAGTACAGTTCAAAAGGACGTCTAAAAAAGGGAAGTACACAGATATAAGTACAATCAGATTACGGAGAATTCGAGACTTCCACACAATTATTTAGGGACTCTCTCTCTCTCTCTCTCTCTCTCTGTCTCTCTCTCTCTCTCTCTCTCTGTCTCTCTCTCTCTCTCTCTCTCTCTCTCTCTCTCACACACACACACACAGATTCACAGATACAAACAGATCGCTGCATGTGTGACTGGACCGCGGCCTGAGATCAAGGACATTGTGTGACTGACATTTCAAGGAGTAAACTCGCATAAACAATAGTTTCATCAGGCCAATCAAATACATGGCAAACACAGATAAAGGGATATGGAAGCTTTCCTTTACAACGTCGCAGATCAAACAGACATTCTATGGCCATAAATATATGAGATCATAAACGACTCGTAATGGGCTCGAGGCACAGTTATGATCAGGGTTGGTTTATTTCTGTTCCCATAACTTGAAATGGACTCTTCCGGGGCCTTGTCAATTTCGCACGTGCAACACGAACATGTCTCGCAGGTGTTCACCTTGACAGTAACTTCTATACGTGTAACAGTGTGACTGATTGCGGGAACGGATCTCATCGTGAAAATATGGTCATCAGATTGAGAATATGTGTATGACTTTATTATTTACATCAAAGTACGAGACGCACGTGGGTTTATAGGCGGTGTGGTAGCCGAGTGGTCACGTTGGTTCGTCAACCCGAAAGACTGAGTTCGATTCCAAGCATGGGTACATTGATGGTTGTTAAGTATATGATTGGAGTAGTGTGTGGTTAAGAAGGCGTTAAACACACTCACTCAGGGTAAAACATCGAGACAAGCCAGTGATTGACATCACGAACAACGATCCACACCGTCCGGGAACGTTGACACGCCATCCACCAGGTCACCGAGTCTGATCACCCGATCTGTTAAATCGCCTCTTATGATTGGTTGCTAGGGACCTCCTCTGTGACGGAAATCTCCCGGGGCGACCACATTCATGTTTATTTTAAGTTTTATTGCCAGACAGGTGATTACGTGCTCCCCTAAATTAAATTTATACTTACGCCTTTATGTTAGTGTGGCAGATGCCGAATGGATTAGATAGGTTTTGTACTCAGAAGTGTGTCCAGACAAAAATATATGTTTTGTTTCTACGAGTAGTGTTTCCAGGTGCACATATTATAGGTTATTATTCGTGTTTGTTCGTTGTTTAAATCCGTTTTCGGCAATATACCAGCCGCATGACCTGTAAATAATCGAATCTGGACCAGACAATCCAGTGATTGACATCATGAGCATCGATCCATGTAACTGGGATACGAATTCATGCATCAACCAAGTCAACGAGCCTGATAACCGATCCCGTTGGTCGCCTCAATTATTTGTGACCTTCATAACATTCCCAATATCTACTCGAGGCTCCCATATCAGCCCGAGGGACGAGGTCTCAACATCATGCTTGTTGAAAATGACGACAACAGACAGCATGTCATCGTTTAGTAGGATAAAAAAACCCTTTGAATATGGTTAATAAATAAACAACAATCGCAGTGCATACACTGACATTATGACTACGAACCAAAGTAATTGTAAACTCAAACGCTATCTACATAAAAACGAAATATCTTAATCTATTTAAAGTTTAAATTCGACAGTTAAAGTTAAATAGCTTAAGGCCATGACTTTCTATTTTGAGTCATTTGCTGTGTCTGGGGAAATCTAAATAATCCCCTGCAGTGAAACTACCCCCTACAAGCTGACTATAGACTGGGGTGCGTAAAGGACGACAGCCCCCTATTTATATACTTGATTAATTACACACCGAGACTATATATGGCCGGATACAACAGCTGATATAGGCGTGTACACCGGAGCATGTAGGTCAATGAACCTGATTCATTACAGATTAAGCACGTAGCACGGTTAATAAGGGACTGAAATAGATGTTGAGACCACTTTCTACTTCACATTGAGACAACCGTCTTGCACTTGCTTCGACGACATTTACCAGGAATTTGTCGAAGCAAAATGGAACATTATGTGATGTATTTAATATGGTATTATATGGGGTGGGTTGTTGGTGGGTTCAGGAGCCAGGGCTTCCGTTGACCTTCTGGTGTGGAGTGCACCTCGAAATCAGGTCGATGGATGTGGATCGGTGCTCATTGTATCGCCCACTGGTTTGTATGGGTCGGTTCGATTTTTTGGATATATATGGAGTCCGACCATATCCGGCTGCTACCGTGTTTTCGCGACGTCATGAATGTTAGTGAGTGAGTGAGTGAGTATGGTTTTATGCCGGTTTTAACAATATTCAAGCAATATCACGGCGGGGGACACCAGAAATTGGCTAAATACATTGTACCCATGTGGGGTTTCGACGTGACGATCGAACGCTTTAACCACTAGACTACCCCACCGCCCCGGATGTTAGTGAATGTCACAGCAGCGCTGTGAATACGTCAAGGGGGTCACTAAACGTCACAGTAACGTTGTGACGTTATCTGAACTAATTGTCGCTACTCCATACACATGTTCTGCATAGATCTCAGTAATATTATTTGTTTCGATGATGTCAAGACAATATGTCCGGTATGAATGTTTAACACCTCCTGTAAAACTTCCTTAGCTTGAAAGTAAATTTGCATAATTGTAATAATTGTGTTATGTGTTTTAAGTCTATTTAACTACATTTGTTTGTTTGTTGTCAAACGCCCAAATCAGCAATATTCCAGCTGGATGACGGCGGTCTGTAAATAATCGAGTGTGGACCAGACAATCCAGTGATTGACATCATGAGCATCGATCTACACAACTGGGATACGATGACATGCATCAACCAAATCAGCGAGCCTGACCACCCAATCCCGTTGGTCGCTTCTTACGACAAGCATAGTCGACATTGACGGCAAGCATCGATTGCTGAAGACCTATTCTAACCCGGATCTTCACGGGTAGTAACTTTCAATGTCTTTTAAAGACTGTATGGAATAACTCCTTGTTTTCTTTCTTTGTACCGATTTTCGTTGCACCTAGAACTGAGCTGGCATTCGACATGCTTTTAGCGGCCTGGGAGCAATGAACGGACGCAATAACTCTGACGTGCCAAAGAAAATGTAATACTGCCCTGCCGTGATCTCTCTACCCCATGGGTGCCGCACGCAAAATGTGCACAGTGTAGGCACCCCTGAACTTGATAGAAAGACCTGGCTTCGGTATTGTCATGCTTTGTCATATCTTATTATATACAAGCTCCACGCTTATCTATATGTTCTCTACTGAAAAATACACATTACAGTTTTAATAGTAAGAATTGTACTTCACTGCAGTCCTTTAAAGGAGAACGGATTACAGTTAGCAGTGCAGAGTTGCGTCCCTTAGGTGTGCCAGAATCCCATGATCGTGGGATCAAGTCGCAGATCCGCCATAATTATGTCTCTAGGTTTGTCAACATCATATCCATATACTCGTGGGCTGTGCCAAACCTGCATCAACTTCAACCCCCAGCGGCAAGCTTACACGCCGTGACATGACCGAATACTGTTCCAATTGGTGTTAAACCAAATTCACTCAACCGAGCAATCCTTTCAAATCGATAACGTATCTTTTTTCTTGGGCCTCAAAAGTCACAAGTATATGGTTATAATTAATCGAAGGGCAATTGTCGAAGAAACATCAAACGAAAAGCTTGAAAACATACGAGCACTTTAAAAGTTCATACGTTCTGTTTACTAAATTCAAGTCCTGATATGTCAACAACTTTATTTTGCCTGTTGCCACTAAACACGCAACAGCAGTCTATCTCCTAACGGAAGCTGGTAAAACTGTGTGACAAAACAGCTTTGTTATATCGTCATTTACCTTTACTTTGACAACTCAACCAGCATAAGAAATATGGTAAAAGAAAATTGATACATTGTTGACAACACAAATAATATGAATAATATTTGAAAATCATCCACTACTTACAGAACCGCGATGTCGAGTCCGGCTCTAGAAGTCAAATGTCAACCGACAGGGGCTCACTCCACTCGATAAGCACTATGAGTCCCTGATATCATTGATACATAATCAATTATAAGATTAGGCAGTATATCTTGTTATTGCGGATTAACACAAACGTTCCAGGTGTGATGTGGCGAAACCAAACAACTATGTTATGAAATGTATACGTAGTGTACGTGGTGTATTATCGCCTATAGTATTGAGTATAGCAGACATCTGTCAGATTATGGGGCTTTATCCGCTGAAGTACCTAGCTTGTTATACAAACTGATACAATGTTACGAATAGTAGATTTCCACCCCAAGCCAAGTCGTGACTTGAGCTTACCCGTTGTCACGCTGGGAGGGGGGCGGGGTGGTGTGTGGGGGTGGGGGTGGTGTATCAATCAAAAGAAGAAATGATAGAAATTGTTCCAGAAAAATTAACTATGCTCTGGCTGTTGATAAAACGAGATTGTCTGTCACGCCAAAATACCCCCCCCCCCTCCACACACACACACACCACCACCACCATTCCCCACCCCCATCCCCAGAATATCAAATGGTCGATCCCTAACACATGCCCTGGACATGCGCTCTCCTTGCAACGCCTCGAGGGGTAATGTGATGTGGGAATAAATTTCTTATCAGTCTACCTTTGAGAAATCATCTGTACGGTCATGTACAGTGACTGGTACATTTATGCTATTAACGTCCTCCTCTAGGGGCTGATGCTCCGTTTATAAACTTAGATATATATATAAAATACATAATGCTATGCCACCTACACCCCCAGGGGATCTTGTCCATAATGATATACCAGCAACATACACCCAATGCTGTATTTCTTGTCCACAATCATATACCACCAACATACACCCCCTGCTGTATTTCTTGTCCATAATGATATACCACCAACCTCCCTCCATGCTATATTTCTTGTCCATAATGATATACCACCAACCTTCACCCCATTCTGTATTTCTTGTCCATAATGATATACCACCAACCTACATCTCCAGGGTGTATATCTTGTCCATAAAGATATACCAAATACCTACATCCACTCGGGGGGGGGGGGGGGGGGGGGGATTGGCCTTTGAAGAGATACGGGTGTCTCAGTCGGGTGAGGAACAGACGTTCGCCGTAAAGAGTTGCTTCCCTTGCTTCAGGATCCGTTACTCGTGAGTTCGAATCCCACAATCGTATTGATTTTGAACCCAGGTTGTGCGCGTGGGTGACACTAAAGTGGTTAACGTGCACGACTTGCGCAGTTCACTCTCCCTCCACTTCCCCTCAATAATCAGACACACACAGAAGTAGTGAAATAGTATTCAACGCAGCGCCCAACCCAAATACCTGACACTTTTGTTATGCACGGTTAATAAGGTCCTGGACTATTCTTATCCACTTACGGATTCGAACCCGGGATTCTGCGTGACGAGCGTCCACTTTAATCAACGGGCTGTCCGATCGACCCGACAATAATCGATTAAATATATTCACATCATAAGGGCATTGACCTTTTTATGTGTCCTCTTCGATCACACCAAACGCAGGTCGGGGGTATAGTGCAATCTACTTCACGACACTAGAATGTGTAACGCATAAAATATTGCTCAGTAAATTATGCATGATCATACCTGCACTGGCTGGGTGCCTGGCTGAGTGTCAAAGTTGAGAACATGTACTTGTATCACCGGTACCTGCACTAATATCCCCCAAACAGACACGTATGACCGGTTCTTTAACGGGTAGACAGTTGATACATTTTTGAAATCATTACCATATTTGGCATAACAATAACGAAGTTACATGCATATAACCGGCGTGGATCTAAGAATCTATATTTGGAACAAACTATAACATATTTAAAAGTACGTATGTTTATTATATTTATGAGGTAAAAGCATGAAGGATTGATAATCGTTTTGCGGACAGCGGAAAGTTTTTTTCTCATTGTGGAATTGCTATCCTAAGTTTTGCGCCTATAAAAAAGTAAAGGTTCACATACGGTACTGCTCCTAATGAAAACGACGTCCACTTGATCGCGACCAATGCGCAATACCTCACGTTGCACTCTTGGTGACGACATGCGTCCTATAATCGCAGCAGTTTGCACCTTGATTGAAATGCAATGTAAATCACAATGACGGTGAAACTAGTTTTGAGAACAGTATGTGTTCTATGAGCATAAATAAATTGACGGCCAAAATAAACTTTACCATAGATCTAAATCACTCTAGTTTAAAAACCGAAAAAAGATAGATACATGAAGTAACATCTATTGAAAAGATCAAAATCTCAACCAAATCAACATTTAAAATGACACATTGGCATGACAGTTGCCCGAATTGAAGTAAGGTAGCAAAACCAAACTTTCAACGTAATAGGCAAAGGGCATCCACATCTAAAATTGCTCAAGTTCAATGACACGTCACATTGATAGCGTGAATGACCAACTCCTGCTACAAGACACGCAAAAACTCTGTGGCACACAGAAAAAGTCAATCGTCTGATGACGTCACGCAGGATACGTCGCCCTTCTACATGGATGGCCTAGGTCAGTTCTTGAAGGTCGAATTATGTCATCCATGTACCGCTGAGCTGACAGAATAGAAAGAATAGACGGCTTTCATCGGTGAATACGACCCTGTGCCACTCACGTCGCTGCCAACGACGTATACAGTCCAGGCCCATCTCGCCCAGGTCGCTGATGACGTCATTTTCAGGAATCGATTCCGAAGATGCAAAGTACGCAAATACCGGTCTTCATTGGGCGTAGTTACCCTGGGTCTGCCTGTTCTTGACCTGTCTGATGTCTGCCCGGTCTTTCTGTAACGTTGCATTAGATTCGTTACAGCAACACGGGGTCAACCAAAGTTCTAACAATGTGGGAATGGGTGGCTCCCATCTGCATCATACCCAGGGCCCGCTCGCGTTTTTTGGCCGTCAGTCGTTGCATGTCGGCGGTGTTTTGTTTTTTTATCAGTGTGAGTGTCTGACATGCCGTCCGTATGATTTATATACTCTCATTGAAGGTGCAGGTTCGGCTGCCCAAGTGAAACGTGTTTTTCACTTTTTCGCATTTTCTAAAAAAAGCAGCCGCGAACGTTTATCACTTTCTGCATAGTGCATTGTTGTGTTTGGATGATGTGCTTTGCATTTATTTAGTTTGAACTTGTGTTTATATTTTTTTGCAATTTCCTTTGTGGAGTGGTGAAATTACTTTTGGCCCTCAGTATATGTCGCCGTAAGTGTTTTATAACTATTGCTTTAGTGGTATAAACCGTCATTGACGTATCTCTCTACTTACCTGTAGTTACTACTTACAATACACCATTGAACATAAGAGATCATTGTTCCACTAAAGATCGTGCTTATTCATCGACTCGTATACTTACAAAACCAGGAAGTAAAACACGAGGATTACAATGTTTCAGTGGACATCGAGTGCATAAGGCGTTGCTTGATACTCCAAAAAGTAAACCCCAAACCAAACAATACAGAAACTAAACTTGAGATTGATGCTGTACAAACAACTAACTGTCGTGAAGTGGAAGGTTGAGTGAATTATACACGTCTAAATAGCACTGCCCGGGTGATGAATGACACCAAAGACCAGTCCGGATACCGAGGCTGGACGGTTGTGCACGTAATCTTTTCCATAAATCACCGGAACAAATCCGTGGCGAGTCAGTTCAAGGGGCACTTTAAATCACAAGTTAAATTTTTAAAAAAGAATCTTGTAAATAAGACAACCCCTCCGGGTTAAGGAACTGTTTAAACTGGTTTGAACTTATAGAGAGAGCACATAATGTTGTCCTGAAACGCGCTCTATTCCTACAGAATTGTCGGTGCCTTTATGTCCAGCTGTTTCGATGGAGGTAAACAGAGTAAATCATAATGCTGTTCAAAACAAACATAAACTCAATCGTGATCCAATTCACCATTCTGTGGCGGCAATGCAACTGTAAGACATTTTAAAATATCAAATGTTAGTAGAAGTGAATTTCTTTTTCATCAACTACTTTGGGGTCGTGGTTTATGCCATCCAGACATTGGTAAGCACTTGACGAGGGTTAAACTTACAAGGGCAAGTATCCACACTTACGAAATTATCAGTCTCTTAATTTTCGGTTTTCATTAATTATTTATTTCAGGACAATTTATCAAACATCCTAGTTTTACGAAATAAAAGAACATGCTATTAATCTAAAATACAAACAACCCATCTCAAACCGTCAGTAACACACACACACACACACACACACACACACACACACACACACACACACACACACACACACACACACACACACACACACACACACACACACACACACACACACACACCTCCCTTTTACAAATGCTGAATGTGTTCTTGGACATTTTCGAAATATAGACATTTTATTATTTAACTTACCAATACAAGAAGTGTTCTATTTTTTAACACACTACATTGATTTGTATTTGAAAAAAACAAAACACCAACAAGCAAGCATTTGGATACTGAGGGTTGCAAAGCATACACCCAGGAGTGTCGTCTACATTATTGGTCGTATAAGTTTCGCTTTTCATTCAATTTTTCAACCAGAGCAATTGATCAAGTATTAACCTTATCACACAAACCATAATCTTATAAATATCAAAGCAGTAAAGTTTTATGTCTATTAATTTATCTCAATCTATTAAAAAAGGCTACAACATTTAGATCTGACATCAGAAAATATGTTTTGAAGGTAAGTGGAATATGTCTGTATGATAATAAAGTATATTCATTTGAATGCAAAAGTCAAAACTCTCCTGATTCAATTTCTGACCTTGCTTGGATCCGCAAATCTTACGGTATACCTGTTTGATGATATTAACAATGCACCTATTGTATATCATTATGAATTTATAAATATTGATGTGATAATGAAACAATTCGTGTTTAATAGTATTACACCGATGTAACTTCGACGGTATCCTTGGTTAGAATCGGTTCCCAACAACTCATGATGGTTGTGGATCGGGTGGTCAGGATCGATGACCTGGTTGATTGCGTGGATCGTTGTTCACAATACCAATCACTGAAATGTCTGGTCGATTATTTACAGGCCGTCATGGACATAATGCTGGGATATACCTGAATTTGGGGTTAAACAACAAACACATACATAAACTGTATTCATACCATTTGCCTATGACAGCCTCCGTGGTCTAGTGGTAGAGCGTCCCCCCGGAGAGCGGAAGGTCCGGGGTTCGATCCCGACCATGTCATACCAAAAGACGTTAAAAGATGGTACTTGTTGTTACCCTGTCTGGCGCTCGGCATTAAGGGGCTAAAACAAGGACTGGTCGGCTCGGAGTCAGTATACTGTGTCTGGGGTATTCATGTTAAACTGCGGCATGGTATCTCAGTGAGCTAGCACTATAAATCGGCATCAGTCCGGACTAGTACAAGCAGCCACACAAACACACACGTACATGCACGTCGCCCTATAAGTGCAATAATCTTGGACGCGACGTTAAACCCCATTTCACCTCACCTAACCACCATTTGCCTATGAACATTAGCCTGTGGTTATTGGGACGCTAGCTGTTATTTTCAGTTGAACATGAATTTTTATTTGGCTGGCATGTCATCGTATCCCCCAGATCACTATGACTCAGCATTATCGCAGACCTGATGACGATGACACATAGAAATACTAAAAGTGTGATCAGCAGATTAATATAACCTCATTCATCTACATTCGAGTATCGGCTAATGGTTGTCTGGATACCTTCGGACTTCGATCTTTGCTTCGTCACACGGACACACCTGTCCAGGGTATCTCGCATACATGGTTACGGTCAGAACAACATTACAGTGTT
The DNA here is from genome assembly GCF_022045235.1 of Haliotis cracherodii. Taxonomy (NCBI): domain Eukaryota; kingdom Metazoa; phylum Mollusca; class Gastropoda; order Lepetellida; family Haliotidae; genus Haliotis; species Haliotis cracherodii. The sequence goes on from NW_027266264.1 coordinate 14,745,448, forward strand.
ATAAACGAAATTATATCGTGTTTGTTTATATGTTATTGGAAATTGAAATAACTGTTGTTAAATTTGATTATGTCTATTGAACCATGCTCATTCCTGCTTCAGTTTGTAAAACAGTAATCTGTGGCTGGGTAATTTTGTATGAAAATAAACTGATTCAAAGAAGACTGGGGTAAGAAATGAATTTGCAACCATTGGAACGTTGAACCGTTTGAACCGTTTCGACTGAACGTTTGTTTCTGACGCAATCAAGTTCTAGTCACTTATTCCTGCTTCAGTTAGTAAAAGAAACTGTGGCTGGATAACAGGATCGTTACTTGTGAAGGACCGTTACAGTAGCTGACCACAGACATCTCGTGATCAGGGGCGACAGCGTGGTATTTACACCATCTATCAGTGGCAAGGCGTCAGTACATATAAAACATTGCTAATAGAACCCTTGCTCACAAAACAACGGGCCAACATGTCAGTGCCTCTCGAGAGGGATCATCTACAGGATGTAGTCGTGGGAAGGTCCTAGAAGACACTAGGTTATATCCGGGGACCATTAGCAACAGCTAACGGTTAATACCTAACCTACAACCAGTTCTATGTATAACATCATAATGCTATGATAAATATAAAACACGTTGTTGTACCACTGAGATTTGTTTGTAATACTCCACCATACAGTAAGGTTTAAGTATCGTTATCAACAGTTGTTTGGAACAGCGACCTAAAGTAGTTTGACGCATTCTGACTTCAGAACGGTTTAAGGCGTTAATATGAAGAGCCAAGAAAACAGGACAACAGCATTTGCAGGGGACGGTAAGAAACCTAAACGTAATGCTGTCCCCTTAGGAGTTTAATGATAAGGTATTTATGTTCGGGGAAACATCAATTAGTATAAGGAGAGTTCACACAAAATACTGAAACAAACTGCAAAATATGAGTTGGATTTTAAGCCGCATTTACATCAGTTTGGGCTTTTCGCAGGGTGTCACTTAATGTTGGGGGTAAACAGAGTAGATCCTGATCGTTGATGCTGACAACCTTTGTGAAACCCACGAGGGTAAGGTTCAGACATGACAAGGGTGCGATATCAGGGTGAATGTAGGGTTCTAATCCACGATTTGTGGTTCCTGGCTTGGCTGAGAGACCGACGCACGGTGTGTGTCACCACAATGAGGCCCTACCATTTAATATTCTGGGAGAGGGGAACAATTAAATGTTTGTTCGAGCTATCACCACTCCCCAAACCCGCGTGAAATGGACGGTCCCCAAGCTTAGTCATCCTTACTCAAGGGATATATAAAGATCCTAGCTGCATTGAGGACTTGAGCAAAAACTCACAGCTCACCCGATCCAATGTCCTAGTAACCTTGGATCCGTAGAAACAGTTTTTTAAGGAAGACGATATGTATTGGACGTTGATTGAGTCACCCAATTTGTAACCTTTTTCTAATAACGGTAATCTATCAGTCATTCACTCCACTATATATGACATTTTATACAGCTGTTGACAAGTTAGCATAGTTTATAAACAAACAAATTCTTAATAATGTCTTGTATTGCTGACATGCCATTACATTTTATTCGCTGTAATATTGTTGGTGTTGACCTAGAGAACAAAACCGGTACCTTATCTTTAAACTTTCCAGACCGTTTTTCACCTACATCAATATCTACTAACCGCCTCAACGAATCAATTACTCTCAACTCGATCTGCCCCACAACCCCAGCTTAAGGTTCAGGTGACCTCCCCGCGGTCTCGGGGTAATGAAACCCACAGTGTTATCGTGGTCTATATGAGCTGTATAAGGCTCCAGGGTCATATCTCTTGATTAATTGACCTTAAATGTTACGTACATAGAGAGCCTACTGAAGTTTTAATCATTCGGAACGTAAACAATGCTTTGGGAACTTTATGGTTTGAAAGTTAAAGGCATAGTGAGAACATTTTTTGCATTATGATAGTTTGTACATTTGTTTTAAACTGACAAGGAAAACAAGAAATCTTCACCGCCCCCTTTCCCTTTATCTCTATGTGTCAATCTTCTCTTCTCTCTCTCCCCTCCCTCTCTCTTCCAGTCTCGCCCTCTCCTTCACTCCCTCTGCCTCTCTCTCCAATCCTCTCTGTCTCCTCCCTCTCTCTCTCCTCTCCTCTTCTCTCTCCCCCTCTCTCTCCCCTCTCCTTCGCTCTCTCTTCCAGTCTCGCCCTCTCCTTCACTCCCTCTGCCTCTCTCTCCCATCCTCTCTGTCTCCCCTCTATCTCTCTTTCTCTCTCCCCTTCCCTCTCCTTCACTCTCTCTTCCAGTCTCGCCCATCCTCTCTGTCTCCTCCCCCTCTCTCTATCTCTCTCCTCTTCCCTCTCCTTCATTCTCTCTCCCCTATCCCTCACTCTCTCTACCACTCTCGCCCTTTCCTTCACTCTCTCTGCCTATCTCTCCCATCCTCTGTATCCCCTCTCCCTTTCTCTCTCCCCTTCTCTCTCCGCTCTCCCTCTCCTTCGCTCTCTCTTCCAGTCTCACCCTCTCCTTTACTCCCTCTGTCTCTCTCTCTCTCATCCTCTCTGTCTCCCTCCCACTCTCTCTCTTTCTCTCCTTTCCTGTCTTCCCCTCTCTCTCTCCGAGGATTTCGAGGTTGATTATATGCCTATAAGTAACTATTACGTGTATATGCGCTGACAGGAATATGACATAAAGTCTTAAAATAGTGTGATGGGTCATTGAGCTGTATGTCTGACGCCAAACCGCGCCATTCTCTAAGACTATGATTCTAGTTAAAGCAACAGACAAGTCATGTGAGGACGTGTGTAGGTAGTCTGGTTGGAGAAAAGACTTCCATGAGACGTTTGTAAGACCTGTATATTCACATCAAATCTGTCTGATCGATAGCCTCTATGTAACAGGGGACACACGGGTATATCTGTGGTAGGGAAAAGGTTGCTATTACGCACAACGCTACTACTTAAATCCTGTCGATAGTTCAAGGCAAGTACTTCTCAGTATTCCCAGATGCAATTTAAAGTGAGTGAGTTTGATTTTACGCAGCTTTTAGCAGTATTCCAGCAATATCATGGCGGGGGACACCAGAAATGGGCTTCACACATTGAACTCATGTCGGGAATCGAACCCGGGTCTTCAGTGTGACGAGCGAACGCTTTAACCACTAGGCTACCCAACCACCCCCATAATTTAAAGAAGCATGTGATCAAAAGTAAGCGCTCCTCCATAAAGCGAATAAAATAACTTGTCGTGTTTCTGTGAATAAAATGACATTTGTTTGCTCATAATAGGACAAATATGTTCATCCTTTTTACCATGTAAACATGACAGTAGTAGTATATCTGCAGATCGTGAATACCTGTAAATCCATATATATATATATATCGTGACATCATCGCAAAGTTGAATTTTTTGCAATTGCTTCGCCATTCCTGAAAATAAAAACAAATGTCCGGTAATATCTATGCATTCGTGTTTCCCTGAACATAGTGGCAATTAATCGTGTTTCCCTGAACATAGTGGCAATTTAATCGTGTTTCCCTGAACATAGTGGCAATTTAATCGTGTTTCCGTGAACATATATTAACTCTTGATCCGTGAATACGTTAATAATAGAAGGCCTGGGTCCAGATCTGATTGACTACGCCAACAGACAACTGGTCTAAAGAAACGACGTCCATAGGAAACAGGTTTACTCCTTGTAAGTTTGTTGATAACGTCACTCCAACACCCACACAATAAACCACATGTCATCTGAGAACAACAAGCCTATCTTTCCAGTTTAAACACGTACAGCAAACGTTCGTCAGCCCCTCCCCCACGAGTGGTCACCCCCGCATACCCCGGGAGGGGTGCAACCAATATAGCACGGTAAATGGCTTGTTTGCGTACTTATAATCAGGAGCTAATAAACCGTGATGAGATGTGAAACGCAGACCGAACCCAGTCACCTGTACGAAATCTTGTACTTGCGAAACTCTGTGTTGTTTATACCATACACCCCGACCAACAATGCGCGCTTCATATGGGTTGTAATGATTTCACTGTTTGCCTATTGTTCGTGTCGCTAAGAAATAATAGGAGAAACACATTACTCTTTACGTCGTATAAGAGGAGTGTGGGTTCTTGCGAAATTCGTAATGTTACGGTGATGACTTTGAACAAAGATTCAATACATGATAGGGTTATCCTTGATAGTCTACCAATGGCAGATACCCGATATGAGACTTTTTGAAAATTACGACCGATTCTTGAACAATTTGGCTCAAGCAGACATGTGTAGAAGCGATTCAAGTTATTAGAGTGAATGAGTGAGTTGAGTTTAACGCAGTTTTGAACAGTTTTTCAGTTATATAATGTCAGCGTATGATGTAGGGATTCACCATCTTCCCGAGGCAAGAGAGTTAACTGACTTTAAAAGTCCAGTGTAGAAACTGGACTTTTATAGACAGTTAACTCACTTGCCTCCGGAAGATGGGGATTCACATGGGCACAGGGGGCATGGGTGGCCCAGTCGTCTAAGGCGCCGCGATTCGCTGTGCAGAGTTGCGTCCCCTGGACACGCCAGAAACCTATGATTGTGGGTTCGAATCCCGGTTCGCCCCAATTATGTTTCTAGGTTTGTCAGCACCATACCCGTGCTCGTGGGTTTCACCGAAGTGGTAAACGTCTGAGACCTGCATCACTTCGGCTTTCCTCCCACATTAAGCTGACACGCCGCGATATAAATGGAAAACTGTTAAAAGTGGCATTAAACCCAACTCACTCACTTACTCACACATGGGCACAATTGCGCTCCCATTCTTGCTGATCTGTTTCTTTATACATACAAGTCAGAATGTCTGATTGGATTGGCAGAAACAAGGGAATTTTGCCAAGATAGTTTACCTAAGCTTCAGGCATATCGATGATATAATAGCGCTCATTAATCAAACAGCCAAACTAGGAATATTAGAGACTAGAGAAACTCCCTCATCTGTTTCATATTTGATCTATGCTTACAAAACTCACGTGACATAAAATATCCACAAGTCTGTATGTCAAGAAGGATGACTTCAACTTTCCAATAGTCAACTTTCCCTCTATGTCGAGGCATCTGTAAATAATCGAGTCTGGACCAGACAATCCAGTGATTGACATCATGAGCATCGATCCACGCAATTGGAATACGATGACATGCTTCAACCAAGTCAGCGAGCCTGATCACCCGATCCCGTTAGTCGCCTCTTACAACAAGCATAGTCGCCTTTCACGACAAGAATGGTTGTTGAAGACCTATGCTACCCCAGAGGACTCTTATTTCTTCTTTATTATATATAATGCCGGAGAAAAAGAATGTATATACTTAAAAATCGGATTTGACCAGAATTTCAAACGTTAACGAAATGTGACTGAAGCAGTCACTGTAACATTGTACACTTAAGGTCCAGATCAATATTATGATGGCCGTGATCACCACCACCGAATAACCATGTTTTATTTGTTTCATTTTTAGCCACCATCAAACACGGGTCTGTACTTTTTTTCGCCCAGCAGTTTATATATCTTTGATGTTGAAATATAATTATATTAAATATTTGTATGTATAAGTTTGATGGGGTTTTTTAAAACAAGATCTTTTATGGTCGATTGGACTAAATACAGTGATTCCGTCACATCATGTCAGCAATGTTCATATTAATTGTCACTAAGCAGCTAAAATATGTTCATAGTTCCTTCCTGAGTATATACCAATCGTGAGTATATAGAGATCGCAGGAGAAATGTATAATAACGTTCTGGCCTGTTTGTCCTCAAAAGCATCCCTTTAAATTGATATTATATTTCCTCTATTGAATAAAGAAATTAAACAAATTAAAAAATTATACAAAATATAGCAAACATAGTTGTGTCACCGTCAATAGTTTCCGTCTTATCGCTGAGCTATATCATTGTTCCTTAGTTACTGTTGGTAAGTCATCTCGCAAGAACACATCACTTCCGTGTTTTGTTGAGTGACAGGTCATGTACACTTGAAACATACACACGCCACTCAGCACTAACACGTTGCGTGGGGAATGTCTTATTTCTCGAGAACTTAACGCTACGCGACAACCGGCTAGTGCTAAAACACCCACCTACGCACAGAGACAACTTGAGATATGAACGAGCTGATGTTTACACGATTCACTGAACACTATACCAGTTATATCACGACACCCACATTGGCAGCAGGTTTATCAATTCACGAGTCTCAACGCATGATAACATTTATCAACCAAAACTTGCTTCCCAAGGAGCTATGACTTATGCTGAGATCAAGCGATATCTACATTGTAGATATTGCTTCAATGAAATTGCATCACGATGCTTTGCAGACCATTGTGACGTCATTGTTACCATGACGTCACAATCAAATGGCATCACTAACGGCTCTGCTATAAACAGCATACTATTTCAAATAAAGTATATTATCTAATATTGAATTATATAACAAGGAGACTTAATTTAATCCCCTGTTAATATATCCACACAACAATAGCCATACAAATATATATTCCATCTGTATTAAACGACATGCAATGGGAGGAAGTACTTGCGCAATTTCATTTGATTCGGTAAAACTATCTATCATCATAACTTCGAAAATTGACTTGATTCTTAGAATTATACAAATGCAACTATAAAACTGTCATCGTTTTAAAAATATACGTACAGTGTAATTGTCACATAAAAGAATAAAACGTACAGGTAAAACGGTCATAAACGTAGGTAGATCTTGGCGGGTTATGTATTGAGAATCTGCATTAATGTTAACCTTTTGAAACTATACCGCTACATATTAATAACATGATATAGAGTTCCGGTTACCTAAGGCCACGATCAAACCAGATTTGATATCAAAGTTGATAAAATGAGTAATTGATACACCTGTTTCAGCTGTTGGGACTATTTTGAATAATCAAAATAGTCATCGCTGTTGGAATTGAACTGGCTTATCACTCAATGTTTAAGTTTAACTTCTATTGTCCCTCGCGGGGGTCACAGCGGTAGCCATCACACAAGGTACCGATGTGGGTAATCGAACGCTCGATCTACAGCTGGGTTAACAAACACTTTATACTACGATACTACCCCACCCGTCATTTGATCACAAAAAATTATAACTCTAAAGTACATGTATATCTCGGTAAAATAACGGTAATAGCAATAGGAACTAAATTTTGTAAATTAGTTTAATCAAATCAAATCGGTTACAAGTGTTTATGTATATGTGGAGCTTTGGCGAGGATGAAAGTCATGATAAAAGTTATATTTTAAAAAAAATAGTTCAAGGACACCGGGAATGGGCTTCACTAAAATTGCCCATGTGGGGAATCGAACCGTGTCTATGGTTGCCTTGATAACATGGCACACGGGACAGCACCACCGCCTCGTCTGAGGAGAGGGAAAATAACGGCTAAACGTTTTTTTATTATTATAACGACCAGAAGATGAAGGCTTGGAACATTTTGGAACATTTTGTATGAGATATTTCAAAGCGTTAATAATAACTTCAACTTCGCTCATCAGTCGCATGCGCCGTCTGTTGGTGAAACCAGTTCATGGGGCAGTCTATTTGTTCCAAAAGGGGAGGACCAGGTGAGTTCTCAATTGAGATTGGTAGGTCAATATTATTACGTCGTTATGTTTCTGCAGTAAATAAAACTGCAGAACCCTGTTCCACAAAGGGGGCGGTTGGGTAGCCTAGTGGTTAAAGAGTTAGCCCGTCACGCCGAAGACCCGGGTTCGATTCCCGACATGGGTACACTGTGTGAAGCCCATTTCTGGTGTCCCCCGCCGTGATATCGTTGGAATGTTGCTAAAAGTGATCTCACTATTGTCGTGAGTAAAGAAATTGGAGTAACGATCGTATTAGCGCTAAGATCGTTTTGTGGATCCGATCCTTTTTTAATTCCTTGATGTTTCGTCGTATCACTCACATCGTATACGTATCTGTGTAGAACATTCTCCGTGATGAACCGGAAATACTGCTGATCTGACAACGATGTCTTCTCCCATACCTCTTCATTCACATTCACAGTTTTGGATCGCCTCTGTGGTCTAGTGGTAGAGCGTCCACCCGGAAATCGGGAGGCCCGGGTTTCGATCTCCGGCCGCGTCATAACAAAAAAAACGTTAAAAGATTGTACTTGTTGTTACCCTGCCTGACTGGCGCTCGGCATGAAGGGGCTTAAACAAGGAGTGTTCGGCTCGAGTCAGGATGCACGTTTCTATATAAGTGCAATAATCTTGAACGCGACGTTAAACCCCATTTCACCAATTTAACATTTTTGTTAGAGAAACGTTGAGTTCGTGGACATCACATCCATATGTCTTGCAATGGCAGGCGGGAAGATGTTTGGTTAACACTCTACTTAGTTATGGCTTACGGGCTTTAATACGGTTTGTCATATCTATGTGGCTATACGCTCACCCTTTAGCGAACACCTGGTATCATCACTTTTTGATAGTTATTCACAAACACAGGCTTATGATACAGTCAGAACCGTACACTCGACTCGGCGTTTAGCAGAGATTTCTGACGATTATGGTCTGAAATTTGTGGCTTGTATTTTACTGCTAAACAATTATTTCTGTTCGCAATCAACTGCCCCTTACTTATTGATGTGCGTACATGAGTTAACACATGGCGTTTCAGTAATCCATTTCGCCTTTTACGCCAACACAGTACCTACTTGGCTAACAAAAGTCCACGCTGTCGACAGAGACAATGGTTGTATACTCCCCAGGGAGCTGATCATGAATAATGGGGTATCGCTTTGAGCCTTCACTTGTGTGTGGAATCTAGTGCATTACCAATACTCATTATTATTATTAAACTACAAACAAATGAAATTTTTCGCTTTAAACTCGCTTATAATCCTTACTGTTAAATCTAACGTTTATGCTCCCAAACGGGAATTCGCGTTCGCGTATCAATAACCAATCTGTAACACAAATCCTGAGCAGATGCTTGACAAGCTTACACCCCATCTACTGCACTAAACCCACGATGTGAGTGAGTGTGTGAGTTGGGTTTAACGCCTCTTTTAACAGTATTCCAGTTATATCGCGGCGTGTCAGCTTAATGTGGGAGGAAAGCCCGAAGTGATGCAGGTCTCAGGCGTTTACCACTTTGGTGAAACCTACGAGCACGGGTATGGTGCTGACAAACCTAGAAACACAATCGGGGCGAACCGAGATTCGAACCCACAATCATAGGTTTCTGGCGTGCCCAAGGGACGCAACTCTGCAGAGCGTATCAATGCGTCTTTGACGACTGGGCCACCCGTGCCCCAAACCAACGATGTCCACGGAAACGTTCGTGTTATTGTTTACGTTGTTTCATAACGCCGAGCCCCTGACCTACATGTAAACAAGATGTTGGTCAAGTGGTTGATGAACTAACTACATGGCAGGCCCTCTGAGATGTCGGGGAGTCGAGCGCTCGACACACATGTATTCAGAATACACCATGTAAGGTCAGTGTCAGGGTAATCACAGGGTCAGGCAGCTGTAGGGCGTGGTTGTGTGAAGTGCGGTGAATCAACTGATGAGAACATTGGTCGATCTCCAAGGACAGACACATTATATTTTTGAAAACAGTTGTTTAGAAGCATTAAAATGAGCGAAGCAACATTACTGGCTTGGTTTCTAACACAATGTGAGGCGGTCGGGTAGCCTAGTGGTTAAAGCGTTCGCTCGTCACGCCGAAGACCCGGGTTCGATTCCCGACATGGGTACAATGTGTGAAGCCCATTTCTTGTGCCCATTGCTGGAATATTGCTAAAAGCGGCGTAAAACCATACTCACTCACTCCAACACAATGTAAACGGAACTGGTTAACCAAATGGGACGAACAAAATGGATGGAAAGCGACGTTGCGCGCATGTGTGTGTGTGTGTGTGTGTTGGTAGAGAGTGTGTGTGTGTTGGTAGTGTGCGTGTGTGTGTTGGTAGAGTGTGTGTGTATTGGTAGAGAGTGTGTGTGTGTGTTTTGGTAGAGTGTGTGTTTGTGTGTTGGTAGTGTGTGTGTATGTATGTGTTTGTAGACTGTGTGTGTGTTGGTAGAGTGTGTGTATGTGTGTTGGTAGAGCGTGTGTGTGTTGGTAGAGTGTGTTGTGTTGGTAGAGTGTGTGTGTGTTGGTAGAGTGTGTGTATGTTGGTAGAGAGTGTGTGTGTTTTGGTAGAGTATGTGTGTGTGTTGTAGTGTGTGTGTTTTGGTAAAGTGTGTGTGTGTGTGTGTGTTGGTAGTGTGTATGTGTGTGTTTTTGTAGAGTGTGTGTGTGTTGGTAAAGTGTGTGTGTGTGTGTGTTTGTTGTACGTGTGTGTGTTGGTAGAGTGTGTGTATGTGTGTTGGTAGAGCGTGTGTGTGTGTGTGTTTGTAGAGTGTGTGCGTGTTGGTAGAGTGTGTGTGTGTGTGTGTGCTGGTAGAGTATGTGTGTGTTGGTAGTGTGTGTGTGTGTATGTATGTGTGTGCATGCAGCACATACTTATCAGGAACAATACAAGTAATCTATTTAACTCGCCGTTAATGTTCAAAGCGGCGTAAAACCAAACTCACTTACTACTGTGACGTCACCTGTAAATGCTCGTAAACCGACATGATGTAATTACATTAGTATGAAACACAAATTGCATCCGACAATGTGTTGAAAGTCTTTGCTGAGTAACGAGAACTTTCGCGCTGTACGTTAATTGATAAGGCCTGGTAAAGTCCATTTCTGGTTAGGGACAACACCAAGGTATCTGCAGATCAATCACAGACAATCCAGTGACTGACATCATGAGCATCAATCAACAGGGATACGACGTCATGCATCGACCAAGTCAACCGAGCCTGATCACTAAATCCCTTCAGCCGTCTTTTACAATCCGGATCTTCACGGGGCTCCTCTGTTATGAATGTAAACTCTCAAGAAGAGCTCCCGGGAAACATCTCTTTCTTCTCCCGTGGTCTTAATTTCCCCAAAACTTTACAATCTCAAGCATTACCTCGGACCTTTAACCTTTAACCAAACTGACACGGATATTATAATTAGATAACTCGGGATAGGTCGATCTGTGAGTCAGGACCAGGGCCAATCGAAAAGATCAAAATACTATTCACGTATCAGTTTACTGATCACAGAGTAATAAAATCACCCACCGCATGCCTGCACCGTCAGCCTTCTATAGAGTCTTCTCCTGGTCTCCCCTGACATACCTCCTCAGCCGGAGACGACCTGGACACACGGCAACGTGTGCGTGTACGGCGTGGCTCATCCAGGGATTATATTCCACTCTGTAACGTCTCTCCACGTCCACGTGTCTCCTTTATTACACCCGTAGGTTCGAGAGAGTGACAGTGATCTGTACTTGAAATCAATGTTTCGGTCCCGCCAGTTTACTCACATATATTAGGGGCACTGGTGACCTAGTCGTCAAATGCTGCAGGTCAAGGATTCGAATCCCAGATTATCCTGATTAAGTTTTCCACCATACCCGTGTTCGTGGATTTCATCAAAGAGGTTAACGTCTGAGACCTGCATCATGTCAGGTTTTTCTCCAACATCAAACTGACATTCCGGTATATAACTGAAATACTGTTCAAAGCGGCGTAAAACCCAACTCACTCACAACATTCATGTTGTTTGTTTGTTGTTTGTTGTTTAACGCCGCACTCAGCAATATTCCAGCTATATGGCGACGGTCTGTAAATATTCGAGTCTGGACCAGACAATCGAGTGATTAATATCATGAGCATCGATCCATGCAATTGGGATCGATGACATGCATCAACCAAGTCAGCGAGCCCGACCACCTGATCCGGTTAGTCGCTTCACACAACAAGCATAGTCGCCTTTTACGGCAAGCATGGGTTTTTGAAGGCCTATTCTACCCCGGATCTTCACGGGTACACTACATTCATTCATGTAAGGTCATTGGCCATGATTTGTAGTTGAAATGATTCTTGTATTTCCACAAAAACTGCCGTGCAAAATTGAAAAGTATTCACCCATGTTTGATGGTTGCTCAAAATAAAATAATCAAGAAATGGTTATTCGATTGTGTTGTATTTGATAAGGGTATTATAGCTGTACCCGACGTTTGCAGTGTTCCGGTGACTGTTTTCAACGTAGTAACGTTTTGATAATGTTTTCATCAACTCAAATTTTCAAGTGTATAATTCTCTATGGACATCAGTTTTCGATGTTGGCGTTATTACTAAACTATTTACAGTGTTGAAACTTAATCTCAAACAGCCTTGTCGAATGGTTCAGCTGGAATGACGTTAGCCAATAATTACCTCAAATGGTCATTATTTTCGACTTTTTTCTTGTATTTCATCACAGGTAAACCAATACAATCTGTATGTTGATACGTTGAATCGTGGTCTCATGTTAACAGGATATTAAACAAATGTATGAATACCAGCCATAATAACACAGTCTTATCCGCCCAATGTCCCGTGATTAATGAGCCAATCAGATGTATGCTACAATCGGCCAGCACGGACCCAGAGCGTGAAGCCCACGTGGTGTTCTTAATTTCTCGTCGAGTGATTTCAGGGTTATCGTTGGAATGTCGCACGGTAATGACCTCATCGATATCATTTACCCCACGACTTGGGTGCAGGGGTACCCCCAGGCATATACATAGAGGTTCCGTACGTAAAACAAGTCCCCAATGAAATACTTACAGGTTCTTCAACCATAAACTCTCGATCATTGGGTACACACTGCAAATGGCTTTGCCAAGCTTTACGGAAAAGCGTTTAAATGACATTTCATATTTCTTATACACCATTTAGTCTGTTTTTGCAATCAAGTTTAAATAATGAGTTTTCTTCTTTTTCTCAAAAAATTACACAAGTGACTGCGTTTAATGTTGAGTACTAAAGAATACCTGCTACTGAGGGACGGTGTTAGTGTATCCATGGGGGTTGTACAAAAAATATAACCATCCATAAACGAATGTAAGCTGTGATGGAGATCCACCACCAATATTTATTACGGAAAATACAGCTTTGCTTCTATATTATAAAAACATGCAAGAAAAACGTAAAGTGTCTTTTCATTACCCAAACTTGTGTACAATGACTATACCTGGTATATCCCCTTTATTTCCAGTTATATATAGAATTATATACAGCTGTTTCGGTTAGAGTGTGTGGTCAGCAATATTCTAGCTACATCATAGCGACTTTTAATAATCGAGTCTAGGTCATGTAATGAGTGAGTGAGTGAGTTTGTTTTACGCCGCTTTTAGCAATATTATAGCAATATCACGGCGGGGGACATCAGAAATGGGCTTCACACATTGTACCAATGTCGGGAATCGAACCCGGGTCTTCGGCGCGACGAGAGAACGCTTTAACCACTAGGCTACCCGACCGCCCCCTTAGGTCATCACACTCTCGTGGGGACCCGTGAAGATCCGGGTTAGAATATGTCTTCAACGACCCATGCTTGTCGTAAGAGGTGACCTACAGGATCGGTGGTCAGGCTCGCTGACTTGGTTGATGCACGTCATCGTATCCCAATTGATCGATGCTAATGATGTCAATCACTTACTGTCTGGTCCAGACTCGATTATTTACAGACCGCCGTCATATAGCTAGAATATTGCTGAGTGTGACGTTAAACAACAAACAAACAAACAAACACTGTCGTGGGTTCGATGGCATGTACCCAGCTAGGTCACACACTGTTGCCGATTCAAATCATTCTGTCAACTCTTGCGATAAGCATGTGGATCTGTATATATATTCTGTGTTCGTTGTTTGACATTATGAGTGAGTGAGTGAGTTTGGTTTTACACCGCTTTTAGCAATATTCCAGCAATATCACGGCGGGGGACATCAGAAATGGGCTTCACACATTGTACCCATGTCGGGAATCGAACCCGGGTCTTCGGCGTGACGAGCTAACGCTTTAACCACTAGGCTCCCCGACCGCTCCTTGACATTATGAAAGCATGACACTATTAAATAACTGCTGAAGTGTTTATTCACATTTTAGTGTACAAATACGTGTTTTACGCACAGACAGAGCTGTCCCTGGGCTTCGGTGAACTACTTCCCGATGATCTGCAACAATAAAATAATGACTGTAATCCAGATCAGCTAGATGATTGCGACAGATGCTGAAAGGTGAAATGGGGCAACCGTTTAACGTCACGTTCACGATGCTTGTACTTATATAGCGACGTGCATGCACGTGCGTGTGTTTGACTGCTTGCACTAGTGCGGACTTCTGTCGGCTTTATAGTCAAGCCTAGAGCTACACGGATTCTCCGCTCAGACACAGTATACTACGTCGGGCAGACCAGACCTTTATCCGCTTAATGACGAGCGCCAGGCAGGGTACCATCATTCAACATATTTCGATGTGATGCGTCTAGGGGATCGAACCGTTGACATTCCGCTCTCGCTATAACACGTTCAGGTCTCGAGTAGTACTCACCAGATCCCCACAACCAGTGCAGGTAGGACAGATGTCGCACGGCGTGGCGTTGTGGAGGGTGGAGGACAGATAGAACACACTCTGCTGATTCACTGCGATAAGATGACATTATCAGAGACGTTCAAGCGTTTAATTTGACCAAAGATACATACATACACGTAGATTAGCTTAAGCCGTTTTAGGATCCGTTGATCGACTTCGAATGCTCGCATCATGGTCTTATTGCACAGACGATCGTTTAGCAGGATTGAACTGAACTCAAGAGTCGGGCTAGGACCGGGCATATTAGCAGTCCTAGTGTGTGTGAATCAGGTCACCCAAACAACAAGTATTTCGCTGCTTATCAAATTTTTGTTTTGTATCGAGCTACCATAAAATAATGTGACATCGCAGACATAAGGCAAAACATTATGCCCTAAATTGAATACGCGCTGCTGATTGTGGAGGATGGTCTTCATTTAATATCTCTTTTTATATAATTATTACAATGTATATCAAAGTATAAATCATAAAGGAAGATGTAATTGTAATTTATGATACCGATTTATTGAACGATTACGGGGGCACGGGGTGCCCAGTTGTCTTCAGTGCACATTTCATCGTGCAGTTGCCTCCCTTGGGCGTGTTAGAAGCCTTTGATTGTTTGTTCGAATTCCAGTTTCGAACTGATTAAGTGTTTTGGTTTGGCAGCACCATACACCTCCTGGTGGGGTTCATGGAAGTGGTAAACGCTGAGACCTGCATCACTTCTGGCTTCCCTCCCACATGAAGCAGACATGCCGTGATATAACTGAACTATTGTTCAAAATAGCTACCTACTCCGACTATTAAATCATTATCAATCTGTTGAAGCTTTGTTTTGACGACATTATATACCTACCGGGATTGTAGTAGTCAAAGACGAGTACTTGGGACTTCTGAGTCTGGACCGTCATCCCGACTCTGTTGGATGTGACATCCACGCATAGAGGACTGCGCCCGATCTACGCCATATGGCACAATGGCAAACAGTACAGACAATATAATTTGTGGATAGCACCTTATTTATTCTATTATGGTACTTGGGCGGTCGGGTAGCCTAGTGGTTAAAGCGTTCGCTCATCACTCCGAAGATCCGGGTTCGATTCCCGACATGGGTACAATGTGTGAAGCCCATTTCTGGTGTCCCCCGCCGTGATAGTGCTGGAAAATTGCTAAAAGCGGCGTAAAACCATACTCACTCACTATTATTGTTCTTGAATTTTGCTGGACAAGGGGACACGGGTGGCCCAGTCGTCTAAGGCTCCGCGATTCGCTGTGCAGAGTTGCGTCCCTTGGGCACGCCAGAAACCTATGGTTGTGGGTTCGAATCCCGGTTCGCCCCGATTATGTTTCTAGGTTTGTCAGCACCATACCCGTGCTCGTGGGTTTCACCGAAGTGGTAAACGTCTGTGACCTGCATCACTTCGGGCTTTCCTCCCACATTAAGCTGACACGCCGCGATATAACTGGAATACTGTTACAAGCGGCGTTAAACCTAACTCACTCACTCACTTGCTGGACAACGATAGAAGATCTACCCCGAAAGAGTTTTGCTTGACAATGGTATAAGGATCTATACCGGAAGAGTCCTGCTTGACAACGGTAAAGTGTCTTGCTTGACTACGGTATAAGGATCTATACCCAATGAGTCTTTTTGACAACGGTATATGGATCTATACCGAAACGTCGCTTTGTATTGACATTCAAGGACGGCCCTAGTTGTCTTCCGTCAGCGGGCCCGAGTTGTCTTCGTTAGTTGTTTAACGCCGCACTCAGCTATATTCCAGCTATACGACGGCGGCCCCCTAAATAATCGACTCTGGACCAGACAATCCAGTGACTGACATTGTGAACAGCGGTTTACGCTGTCGGGTAAGATGACATGCTAACAACCAGGTCTCCGAGCTGTCCACCCACCAGTCAGTATACATGTAGGTCACTGGGGGACCGTTTCTAACACGGAAACAATGCAGGGGTCCTCACGTAGAACTCCGACAGTTTTTCATTTACATAAAAATAACTGAAGAAGTGTTCATAAGAGGCGTTAAACCGAAACACATTCACTTATATTCTTATATCGTGATTCGCATTTAAGTGCTATGTAAATCATATCTTTAGTAATATTATATTTTATATTTGATACTATACTTAACAAAGAATCATACATATTTCTGGAGATATATTTTATGAAATTGTGTGCTAGCCGTCCCTGCAAACAAATATTCCCAAACATATTCATGATCCCTAACGTTTTTTTTAAGTATAATATAAATATAAAACATTATTTAAACAAGTTGAAAATACACGTATTTTTAATTATAAACTGCTTACTTAAGTGGATGTCAGTGAGTGAGTGAGTTTTGTTTTACACCGCTTTTAGCAATATTCAAGCACTATCACGGCGGGGGACACCAGAAATGGGCTTCACACATTGTACCCATGTCGGGAATCGAACCCGGGTCTTCGGCGTGACGAGCTAACGCCTTAACCACTAGGCTACCCGACCGGCCCCTTAAGTGGATGTAGCTTTCTCCATTTTTAGATAGCAAAGGCACAATGGTTAAATGTTCCGGCGGTGATTTGTAATCTAACACAAGCATATGCAGACGGGCGCTGTTCCGAAAGAGGTCACCAATATCAGGGACAACAGTTAAAACCACAGTTACAGCACTGCTGTTGACACATGCATTACCTTTGTAACTGCCTTTTAGGCAAGAGTGTTGTAGATTAAGAGAATAAAAGTTATATATTACCTGTTCAAAGTAGATGTCAACAGTTCCTGATTTGTATTCCTTCTTTTTGAGACCGTTGATTTCTTTGATGAGGCTGACGTCGGGTTCGAAACCAGTCGGAATACCCACCTGGATAACGGCCATACCACTCGAGTCTGCTAGCTTCCAACTGTGTAAAGTCTCAACGTATAAAATCTGGTTATTACGAACATCACATTTTATTTTTAAATATTCATGCTATACATTTCATAGTTGACCGTTTACTAGAGTGTTAAAAATAGAACAGATTCTAAGAACTGCTTAGAATAAAATATATAAGCGGAAGTGAATATCGCCCAGTCATCTAAACACGGGATATTTTATGGAGTCCAGTGATTGACATCATGAGCATGAATCTATGAAAAAGGGTCGGATGACATGCATCAACCAAGTGAGCGAGCCCGACCACCCGTAAAGAACAATTCTAACCCGGATCTCGGTGTGAGTGAGTGAGTAATTCAGTGAGTGTGTGTGTGTGTGTGTGTGTGTGTGTGTGTGTGTGTGTGTGTGTGTTCGAAATGTGATACTACTACTACTACTACTACTACTACTACTACTACTACTACTAGTATTAAAATTACTATCGGCGCACTACATACGTGCAATTATTTATACATTAACACGACTTATGTGGTCCCATTATCGGTGAAGTAAGAACAAGTAAAGAAAAACATTCGAGTTACGGGAGAGAAAAACACCAGTTACGGGAGATAAAAACAATCAACTCTCAACAAATAATTTCAGAATGTAGCCTATATATTTCGTAAAGCATAACGAAAAAGTATCAGATTTTAGCGAGGGAACATTGTTACCTGGCGCATACATGTACCGTTACTGACTGCACGCTTTCTTTGATTATAGTAGCGCTGAGATCAAACGCCGCATTGCCATCAGCTGCATCAACATTGTAGAAAACTGCCACCTGTAATCATAGTGTGCACTGGTAAATACATCACAGACTTCCACAATAACATAACGAAATGTAGCAGGCGTATATCAGTCGTATCTACCATCAGTAGTAGCGCCATACCCAATAGTCGTCTTGCTTTTCGAACGCTCCTGACCTCAAATGTGTATCAGTTGAAGCAATATGAAAATATGCCTATCTTGAATATTTTTGTTGTTACTTTTGTTATATCAAGAAGATGTAAACCTCAAATCCACTCTTACATCCTTTCTCCCTTTGTCAACTGCATCTTGTCATATTAACAATTACAAACCTATTTGGTATGAAAAAAAACCCCAGTGAAACTATTAAAGTGTGCATAATTATAATGCACGAACGTTATTAAAAAAACGCACTAGCAAAATAGTATTCATGTCTTAGAGTGGGAATTACTTGCTTTTGAGCGATCGTATTCAGTAGACCTAAATATCGTCATTTAAATTTGGCACCTACCTAACATACGATCACATGAAAACACATGCCGTTAAAAATTATTGTACTTCATCCGAAAAGAGTGGCGAAACAGTTACCTCAACAACACCAAGTCCCGAACCAGATGCTATTATATTCACTGAACCACTGTCAACCGGCAACTGTATAATGCAAAATATACAAAAGTGTTATTAACAAATATTTTAAAACGAAGTTAAAAGTCAAGGCCATGAAAATATAACTTATTAAACATAACAAATTAACATATTTATCGTTCCCATTAAACACATGCTTTGGAATATGCTGTTTTGATCAGTTGCGGGGCACAGTGGACTATGGTGTCCCCGCAATTCACTGTGTAGAGTTGAGCCCCTTAGCTGTGCAAGGATCCTTCATCGAATTCTAGATTCGCGTCGATTACAATCTTTGTCCTGTCAGCAACCTGCGTCCCCTTGTTTCAAGAGTGGTAAATTACCTCTGTGTTCTGGCTGGTCACTGTATTGGTAGCCCATATAACTAACTCATATAGCTGAATTATTGTTGTTCAACAGCGGTATATAAATCAAAACTCACTAACTTCGTCCAGGATTCTAGATTCACACCGATTATGAACTGTAGTTTGTCTGCACCATGTCCACCTTGCATGTTTAACCATGTTTAACCAAAGATAAAAGATGGGCCTTTCCTCCGACATAAAGATGAAACGATGTGATATAAAAATAATGAAAACCTATTCAAACCTCTCCCAACTCACTCACCTCAACCTCGTGAAGGACATTAATGTTTGAGTCATCTATCTGGAAGTTCTTGCTGAAGCCAGTGGTCGCTATGGTTGTAGCGATGTGGATGTGGTGCGGCGAGGACGGGGACGTGGCCTGGTGTAAGGCAGTGTGGAACGCAGACAGAGCTTTAAGAGCCACCACAGTGTCCTGCAGTTTAAGTACGGACATCCATTAATGTAAGCACTCTCTATAAAACCGACAATATATCATATGCATGTTTTTATGAATCACTATCAAATAGTGATGCTGCCAGGTACCCTGCTCCCCCGCTACAACGAACGTACCTTACCGACATGTTTTAATCCGCCATTGTAAAAGAAACAAAACAAATACAAAACTGATAGAAAAGGGCTGTTTGATCGAGCTGAGGTTAACTTGTGCCATGTCACATGCTTTTCGTCGACTCGGAAAAAGCGTGTCTTTTCAGCTTCGAAGCGTGGTCGAAGGGATTTATTCTATTTTATCAACCAATGAACCAATCAGATCTCATCATTCTGACATGGAGGTATGATACATCATTTTATCAAGATCTCGTGAACCAATCACATCTCATCATTCTGACATGGTGGTATGATACATGATGTTATCAAAATCACGTGAACCAATCAGATTTCATCATTCTGACATGGAGGTATGATACATCATTTTATCAAGATCTCGTGAACTAATCACATCTCATCATTCTGACATGGTGGTATGATACATGATGTTATCACAATCACGTGAACCAATCAGATTTCATCATTCTGACATGGAGGTATGATAAGACACATTAGCCGTCTGTTGACAGCGCCAATAAATACAGTAATGCCCAATCAGAACATGATGCTAGTAACCAGAAAGTCCAGCACCCCCATTCAATTCCACCCTCAACCCCTTCTCATCTTTATCAGCTTATATTCATCCCATTCACAGAACAAAGAACAAAGGGTCGTGAGGGTTCCTTTATTTTATTAAACCGTATACATAACATTATTTCAGGGACTGTATGTTTGTCTAGTGACCTGACTCTGACCTGTGTTGACGTGAAGCCTCCATTGGGGTTCCTTTGCTGGACAATCCATTTCATGACCTTAAGTCCCTCTCCGAGTTCCCCCCTCGCTGTGTGGGTGAGGAGGGCGTAGGCAGAAGTCTCAATGTCTATAGGTCGACCAAATCTCTGTCCCTCCTTCCATGGTTCTCTTTTTGTGACAGTTGTAGTCTTACTTGCCGTCCAGTATTTTATTTGGCCTATAAAATAAGGAAACAATAATTTTATGGTACATTAGATTTCACTGCGATTGTGGAGCAATTAATATTCGCAATAAATAATTGTTCATTAAATGTGTGTGGTTAATGAAAATAATATATGTTGAAACATACAGACGATACACATGCCAAATGGCTATGAATGTTAAAATATATTACTGAGCAGGTGAATATTACGTTTTGCACATGATGCAATTGTAAATAATATTGAGATTAACAAAAGTCAGACAAACATATATATTTCAAATAGCCTACAGGGTCAAGAGAAAATTTTCAAATTGTTGTTTAACGCCGCTATCAGTACTATTCAATCTATATGTCTATATTATACCCAGACGGCTTGGTTCGTTGTTCATTATGTCAACCACTGGATTGTCTGGTCCAGTCCCGATTATTTACAGGCCGCCGTCATATAGCTGGAATATTACTGAGTGCGGTTTTAAACAACAAAGAAAAACAAAACGATTTATACCACGAAATAATTGATTTCTGAATAATGATGAACGGCATTTGTCAAAAACATCAGGATATTTGTAAACCCAGTTCAACAACTGATGAGATATGTATTTTATCAATGATACCGTCAATATGAGCAATGGCGTTCAGCTTGTTTACTAAAACGCTGCTGAAACTGGTTCCAGTAATGGTAAAAGCGTATGCTGTGAGAGCGAGGGCGTGGGCATGGTTGTCATCAAGGCTTGTGTATTGCTCCTGGAGATAGTGGAGGGCCAACTTGAGAGCATCTGCGAGGGATCTTCTCGTTTCCTTTAAACACATTGTTGAATACTTACATATTTGAAAAAATCAAATTGTGCATGTTTACGAATATAATGACTTACATAAAAGTAATAATATTTCTTTATTAAATTCAAAAAATGTGTTTCATACTTACCCCTTGGAAGTTTTTACTAGCTTCCAAAGCTATTGCTATATAGGCAGTTAGAGCAACTGTTGATTTGGTTCCGCCCTGTGCCAACAAACAACATACATGTATAACGGTTAATTCATTAACAGTACGTTCAAATGTAGAGGGTGAACGACCCAGGCCGTTATGTCTGTTGTACTTTAAACATGACCGTCGTTTACATTGAATGCAAAACAACGAGGTTCGCAATTGTTAGTTTGTTTTGATATCAAAATGTGCATAGTTGTAAAATATTAGAAGATAATGGCTCATCTGACTGTGAAAAGTAGTTGCATCATCTATGTAAGGTATTTATATATTTCCACTTGTACAAGCTTGAGCCCTGGTCGTTGTGTCATCTCAAGAAGTTGTACTTCGTAAGATGTCAAGGTAATTTCGGAGAAAAACGTGTATATTTCCGCGCACTATGTCATTTCCGCAGGTATATAGAAGTATTTGCATTTTTTTGCGTTTTGTTGTAAAAACTGACTGGCTAAACCATAGCCAAAAATGTATGAGATTTTCGTAACAAGCCGTTAACAGTTATGATTTAATACATTAAAGTACGTCGTGGATAATTCACGTTTAATAACACAGGGTTGTTTCCCTGATATAAACTAAAAGTGGCACCACGTATCACCTGCATGTCTTTGTGGTAGAGCTCGTGAGGTTCCCTGAAAGACCCATCACTATTCTGCTGACCCATCAGCCAATCCAATGCATGGATAATGATGTCATCGCTGACGAAAGTAAAGGATTTGGCCTCCTTGAATGATCCTATGACAAAAGCAGTCAGCCTGTGAAGAGAAAGCAGGTGATAGATACATAGATAGAGATAGATGGAGATAGATAGAGATAGATAGATAAATATATAGATAAATATATAGATAGAGATTTAGAGATAGATAGATCTATCGATCGATCGATAGATAGATAGAAAGAAAGAAAGATAGAGAAAGAGAGATATATAGATAGATAGAGATAGAGAGATAAATAGATAGATAGATAGATAGATAGATATAGATAAAGAGATCGATGGATCGATAGATAGATAGATAAATAGATAGATAGATAGAAAGATGGACAGACAGAGGGATTGACAGATCGATACAGAGAGATAGACAGACAGACAGCAGACAGATACATACATCATTCATAACAATGCCTGACCTGATTTACAATGTATATCCGTGTCCGTGTCCTCCGTGGACCGTTCCTTTGTCTCGAGGACATACAATGTAGTTTTGTCTGGTTCAGCCTCGAGTATTTACAGTAAAGCAGTAATATTGATGAGTGAAGCAAGGGACACGCAGGCGGAGCTATATTAGAACTGTCCGTAGTGTGTTCACAAGTCTATCATGTGTAATCTTGGCTTAACTTATTTATTGCAGACTGAAACGCAACACCAGTCGCTCAAGTAGTTAAATTGACTAGGCACTGTTTTTCGTTAAAACGCTTCTTAAACGAGAATTGCGCGGACACAACACGTTCGTACTCCTACCCTCACCCCTTGGAAAGTCGAACCTTAATAAGATCAAGGTCAGATGACGGTATTCAACATTCACATTCTGTTCACAAGCATTTCATTCACAAAGTCCAATTAGATCCTGTAGATCGCCATCAGTCCCCGCCATACTGCTGACAACGATTCCTTGTCTATACTTACCATGTACTTCCGATGGTATCCGATGTGAAGGTGGAGAAGGAGTCGTCTTTAAGTTGATACGTCAGCTCGTGCTGATATCCTGTGTACGAAGAATACGTTAAATATTAATGTATGCTCTTCAGTTTTCCAGCATATCTTCTTGACTTCACCTCCGTGTCAAAATGCAGTTTAGAAGATGACGGATTATCGGCGTCATCGACTCGTCAATCAGAAATTTGAAACACTGAAGTCAACTCCTGGGACATTTGTGAATGAGTTCAAGTTAAAGCCATTGGTAACAATGTTATACATTGTCAGGCAAAAGTAGTATACTCCTGTTTGATGGTGGCTAAAAATGAAACAAACAAGAAATAGTTATTCGATTGTAATGTATTTGATACGGGTATCATAGTTGTTGGTTTTTACTCTTTGCAGTGTTTCTGCAAGTGATTTTATAAGGTTTTGATAAGGTTTGTAATGTTTTGGACAAATCCAATTTTCAAGTGTATACTTTCTGTTGCCCGGCAGTTACGGCGTATATCACGGCGTGTCAATTTGTTGTTGCAGGATCGCCAAACGTGGTGCAGGTCGTAGGCGCTAACTGTACTGTAAGCGGCTGTCGTGGCAACACAAACTACATGGACAGAATTAATTGGGTAATGGTTATTTATTTCGCGTATATTAGGCAAATACGCAGTTTATCTGGAGCTTTGTGCATATATAGAAGATATCTGTAGTGAATGTACAGTGACGTTTGTGCATGATTTACCTTCCTTGATATAGGCGACTATCTTGTCCTTGAGGTCAGCTGTCATCTGCCCTGTGGCCGAGAGATACTTGGCGATGTAAATGTCTGGAGACAGTCCGATCATCGTCTGCTCACCACACCCAGAAGGGTACGTCACTAGCTGGCCCAGACCATGGATGCTGGAAGCCAGGATCTCTCCTGGACAGGAACATGTGTAACAAATATCAATGACTGAGTGAGAACAGTTTTAATGCCGCAATGTAACCATATTCACAATTGTCTTCATACATGTGCACCCGTATGGGGGATCGAACCCGGGTTATTGGCGTGACGAGGGAACACGTTAACCACGAGGGTAACCTGCCTCCAAAGTCACTGCAGGTAAAAGGTCATGTGAATTAAACACGAGTCATCAGAAGATGACATATCCCATCGATCTGGTGCAATTCGGAAATGGAGTTTGGCAACTTATATCCCACCTTTGGTTCACTGCCATTGGATACCATCAGTTCAGTGAAGAAATAAATGCGGTTCAGTATCTTTCAAAATTCCAAGTCATCAAAATGCACCAATTCACCACTAGAATGATCTGTCTAGCACGTTTCATCTAAAAGTGAGTGAGTATGGTTTTACGCCGCTTTTAGCAATATTCCAGCAATATCGCGGCGGGGGATACCAGAAATGGGCTTCACACACTGTACCCATGTCGGGAATCGAACCCGGGTGTTTCATCTAGAAATGTTTAACGGTTTTGAAGTTCTGCTCCGCAAACGAAATCCACCCCTTTTGAGACTAAGATCAAATTGATTCCATGGATACCAAGAAAAATAAAGATGCAAAAAATCCGCAAATAGCAAAGGGCACCACTCCAGGAACTGTTTGACATATCTGTCAATATTTGTTGAAAAATATCAGACGGTTTTCGAGTTGTGCTCTGGAAAGGAAATGATTACGGACGGACAGACGAGTAGATGATGCCACGCTGAGGTCTGACCAATGGATCAGGTATCTACACCAACAAATTGTGTTTGTTTGTTTCTTGTTTAACGCCGCGCTCAGCAATATTCCAGCTTTATGACGGCGGTCTGTAAACAATGGAGTCTGGACCAGACAATCCAGTGATTTGAAAACGTTGACATGCTTCAAGCAAGTCAGCGAGCCTGATCACCCGATCCCGTTAGTCGCCTCTTACGACAAGCACAGTCGCCTTGTAGGGCAAGCGTGGGTTGCTGGAGACTACCACGGATCTTCACGAGTCCCACCAACAAACGATAAACGATAACATGAAAACAGAGTTACTTCTCTGATTGTTTAAAGCAAAGCCAGAAGTCGTCTTACCCGATAATTTGGCTTTGACTTTCACTGACCCCTTGATCACGTTAGCTGGTAGAACGACATCAACTGCCGTCGATAGGGATGAGGCGGAGTTCAGGTCGATTACCACTGGGAAGTTATAGTGTTGCGGTGCCCCTTGTGGCTGTACATCAAAATACATATACAAACCTTTATAGAAGGTCTACGTTACCCCACTAATCCAACCATCTATAACGATTCATCAGGACTACACTCCCGGGCAAAAGAAAGCTTACACTAAAATCATGATCTTGATCAAGGCATTACCTGCTTGACTCTGGTCATTACTGTGTACTAAGAAATTTCGACCCCGTGTTCCTTCAGACGTCATGTGCACGTCACCTGTTGTGAGACAGTCATTGATATGATGCATATCCATTTCTCGTTGTTTCATTTTTAGCCACCATCATAGATGGATGTATACTTTCTTTTGTCCCTCAGTTTACCTGGATTCTAAACGAAAGATACCTGCTGGAGGTGATCAGTGACTATTCGTGACAGTGAGCATGGGCGTTGTCGTCCTGAAAGACAACACATCGCCCCACACGACTTGCAAACGGGACTGAAGTCTCAGGTTGACATTGATTTGACGTTCATTTCGACCGTGCCAGACACGTCCATGTCTATCAAGAAAGTGCAAAGTGAATTGGTCACGTGAAACGGGACCGGCGACGATTACCCCAGTTTCGACGTTGTGTACACGTCTGTTGGCAATATGACGATTTGTGAGGGGCGGCACAACACATGGCCGTCGAGTATGGAGATGCGATGCATGTACACGATTCTTAATCGTATCTTGTACTTAAGTAGCCTGAAGAAAATTTGAATGGCAGTTTGAGCTCGATTTCGGTGAGCCTGGTTTCGGATAAATCGATCCTATACCTTGAGGCCTTGAACAGAGGGATAAATTATCCTGTAAATGCCTAATCCACAATGACTTGACATTGAGTTTATCTGGCTACTTGTCACCTAAATACTTTGACCACTGTGTGCAAAAAATGCAGTGCACGATGACAGATTTTTGAAGGGACATTCCTAGTAAGTGCAATGTGTGCTTAATGCAGTTTGTTATTTGTTGACTTGTATCATTAAATCTAATCACGAAATAATGATTGTAATCCTCATGCCTATTATTTCAGTTATTAAATGTGTCTTATATCAATGTACATGCGTGTAACAATGCATAACGAACGTCTGGAAGAATAGTCAATTACGGCTCGAGATTGGTAAACTAGAGAACCTGTTGAGCAGTTATGTTTACATTTTGTATAATTGACACTACTTTCAGTGGTCAACTCACCTTTACTTGTATTTCTTTAACAACGGTATCCCGAACGTTGCTAAGTAAGCCTATAGCGGTTATTTTCACTGTCACTGTGCCAAGTGTTGTGAAGGATGTAGGAATGGTAAATGACAAACTCTCGCCATGTTTGATCTGCAATATTGTTGTATGCGTTCATTTCGACCATTGTGTGTAAATGAATCATTGATCACCAGTGCAAACAAATAGTATGTCATTCCACTTACAATATTTGTTTACCTTTAACTGACTATTAACTAAAGAATCAGCGCTTATTAGTTTACTTTAGAAATGCACTGTTACCTCATGTTTTGATCACAATTATCACTAGTTTACCGGATTTTGAAACAGTTTCTTATTGAACATATGCACCTGGCCATTTCTGTACAACTTATCTTGGCTCACGGAGTTTTCAATGATAAGTGTAATCTGAAAATTAATGAAAAAACGATGAATGTAAGTAAAATATTGTATCTTCTAACACGCGTTTTAAAACGGCTACTATATATCATCAATAGTTTTTAGATGCTGACCATTAAACACACTTTATTTGTTTTAATTCCATATAAAATAAAACTAAATGTTTGCAATTTTTTTATCTGCAAACGTTGAATTGTTTCAAAAATCAATTCATACGTTGTGTTTAACAGTTACTATTCTTTAGAGGTTTGTTTGTTATCACATATTTACGAATGTAACTTGATTACATAGAGTTATTTTGAATTTGAAATACATTGAGGCCACAAGCACATCATACACCGAAATCCATGGGTATTAGAGCATATGGGCTTAAGTGCACTACGTTTCTTACCGGAATTTCCGATCCCATGTAGTTGTAGACAACAGGTTGAAGAATGATCTTTTCGCCGAATATAATATGATCAGGTGTTATGAGGGACACGAAAAACTTTAAAGATGAAAGAATCTGAAACAAATTATAATTATTCAACACCTAAGACCTTATCAGCCATGCCCGATAGTTAAGATTTAATTACATAATGATATTATGTACAACCCAAAAAAGAAACGCATATCTGGTTTTCAAGACGTTCATTCTGTGACTTCTACAAGGCTTTAAAAGCGATAGGTGGGGCATGTGTGTTTGGAAGATTACATAGTGAAGCAGAGTTCACCTAACGTTAGACCCGTGAAGATCCGGGTTACAATAGGTCTGCAGCAGCCCATGGTTGCCATAAGAGGCTACTAACGGGATCGGGTGGTCAGGCTCGCTGACTTGGTTGATGCATGTCAACGTATCCCAAATGCGTCGATCGGTGTTCATGATGTCAATCACTGGACCGTATGGCCTAGACTCATTTACAGACTGCCGTCACATAGCTGGAATATTGGTGAGTGCGGCCTTAAATAACAAAGAAAAAACACCTTACGTTAACGGGGATTTGCGACTGCCTGTTACGCCATTTTTTTCACGCACAGTCAGTATTGGCACGAATTACTGGGCAACACCTCCTGCCCATGGAACCAAGAAGCATGCTGATTACACCTTAGGACATGCCAGCACACTCTTCCCGAAGTACGTGCCATAATCGTGGCAGATTCTGTGGCCCAGGCTGACGTTGGCATTCTGTGTCGGACCTGCACATCCGACAGATGCACAATCGGGCCAGGCTGAAACATGATCCCTGGTGGATGCAGAGCCTGGTTAACGTAGAATTTCCTCACGTTAACGCACACCTGTTTAGTTCCCTGGACATGAACAGAATATGTTCTTCGTCTATAAACGATGGCTCCCCACATCACGACACCTTGTCCACTGAATTTGTAACTTTTTGTATGCAACATCCGGTATGGCGCTCATCCCGTCGCTGATAGCAATGGATTAGCCCATCTCTCCATGAAAGAAAGGAAAATGGACATGGGAACGGCTTTTCAATTTCCAAAGAAAACGAATCATATAGTTTACTCTATCAAAGAAAATAAAGAGTTTCGTGAAAGCTTATCGTTAAAAAATGTTCATATTATTTTACTGAAAGTCTAACCTGAAAATTGATCCCATCCAAGAAATTTAATTTTTAAAATATAGTCACTACCTTTGCTTTTCTTTGCTTGGAGAGTATATATATGAACGTATCGATATCATTTTGTGTATTATATAGGTGGGTGCCTCATTTAAGAAGGACGCACGTCGTTGCCTTAAATACGATCAATATTAATTGATATTCAAATCAAAGCAGCGAACGAATTGAGACTTCTGAAATTCGACCATTATCAATTGATTGTCTGCTACTACCATTCCAGTGCGTGGCACCTGCGTTAGCCTTTGGTATCACCGCGGGATATCGCTGTGAGACGGAAGCGTCCTCTTAACGCGACGATGGGAGTTACTGTCTGTTTGCGACACCACCCAAGAAAAGCCTATATACCACTCAGTCAGACCTTGGTCATGCGGTGTCTGTCAGTTCGTAAATGTAGTTTACTGCGCATAACATTACACATGCATATAGTAAATGATCAAAAGAAGCACCTTTTATTCATCCAAGCATGAATTTGGCAAATACTTTATTCTGATTGGTCAATCAGAGGTTTAAATCTAAACAACCATCTCGGACTGAAACAGACGACTTGACGCTCGTGTGACTAAATATTTATATAAACATACATCTTTCTCAATCATTTTCGGTACGGATCGGATGGAATTTTGTACCGAAGCTTTATATTTTGTCAGCAACAAATGCAGAACCAGATATCTTATTAATTATAACTTTGAGCTTAAATATTTTTTGAGAATATGCATCTTTCAGTTATGTATTTTTTTGTTTCTGACAATTTCCTTTTTCTAAGAGTCTGAAGCATAATTTTCTTTTCAAGCTTTTTCTTGGACAAAAAATCGATAAAATCCCAGGACCACTTCCCATCACCACCCTCCACCAAACATCAAATGGTCGGTCCCTAAAGTAATTTTAAGCATACCTCGGCGTATCCTGATGTGATACTTAGTCCATATGTTGAGCTCATAGCAAAGGCACTCGCCACCCATGTCGTCACCGTGTCCCCAAGACGAACGGGGATGTCCACAGTGCCCGTCGACCTAAAACAGAGATATGTCACGAGCATGGGCATCTATCCATTTATTCACGCTTTGTAAATATTATTATTAGTAATTGAAAGTTGTCTTAATTTATCAAACTATTTATAACAAAGCAACTTGACACTAACTGCTTTTCATATTATAGAAGCTAATGCGAGGGCACTGTTATGCTTAATACAAATAAATAAAAGCGACAAAACGCTTAAGTTTCAATGGTCATAAGAAATCATAAGTAGAGCCCATTCTACGATTCCAGCTTTATCATAAGCATGTGTTTTTTTTATCACTATCCAAAGGTGATTGTACCAGTGTCAGGGTCAAAGTCAATTGATCCAATTATTTAAAATAATGCAATGTAGCTTCTACTATTAATTAATAATATTTAGACAATTTTTGAACATAGTATTTTGTATTAATAAAAATCACCTAAGCGAACATGTAAATATTCCTTATTGTAGATTACGGACTATGTGTGGAGGTAAGTCATAATTACCAGTACTAAACAGGAAATGTATTTAACTTGTTGGGCTGAAAAACAAGTATTCCCGTTCTCGGAACTATTAATGAGCTTTGTTCGAAGAGGAATATTATGAAAGAAAGCAGGAAAGGTGAAATTAATCAGAGGAAGGGGAAATGTTCCGAAGAAACACAAGGTAGGATTTGATTTGATTGCTTGTTGTTTTACGCCGCACTCAGCAATATATCAGATATGTGATGGCGGCTTCTAAATAATCGAGTCTGCACGATCCATGCTGTCAGGGCACGATGCCATGTAATCAAATGAATCACCAAGCCTGACCACCCGATCGTTTGCGTCTTATCTTACGACAAACAGGTTACTGTGGACCTATATTTTACCCTGGACTTCCCACAGGGTAATAGGATAAACAAGTAGAGAGAAGATATTAAGGAAGTTATATAGACTAACCCGAGAGTGGTATTGGTCCACAGCAAGGTATCCATGAAGTTGGTCCGCGATCTTGTCTTGCCCAAGAGGACATCCCCAGTTGGGGGATGCAAGGTAACACTTGGGGTCATTGTTAGCGATGCTGTTGGCTGTCCATTGTGACCAGCCACGCCAGGCGTTGCTGTTGGATATCCACTTTGTCCATTGAACGGGCTTGCTGTTGGATATCCACTTTGTCCACGGGAGGGGCTTGCTGTTGGATATCCA
Source organism: Haliotis cracherodii (assembly GCF_022045235.1). Taxonomy (NCBI): domain Eukaryota; kingdom Metazoa; phylum Mollusca; class Gastropoda; order Lepetellida; family Haliotidae; genus Haliotis; species Haliotis cracherodii. The sequence goes on from NW_027266264.1 coordinate 14,776,271, forward strand.
CTTTGTCCATGGATCGGGCTTGCTGTTGGAAGTCCTTTGGAAAGAAGACATCTTTACAGAGTCATGTATTTTTATTGTTTCATGAAATTAACTGCAAGTATCTATAGAGATTACTTCCCTTGTATGGAAAGATAAATGGGTTATATCTGCCAAGGGATGATAAACGGATATCCCTTGACGTTGGTTAAAGTGGTACAAGTTAAATTGGTGTCAACTGTGTGACTCATTTGTTACATTTGGTAACATGCTATTACTCTATGATCAACAAGGACAGACTAACTGGGCATCTTCTGTTAAGCATCAGCTTTATTCATGTGGTTATGGTAACATATGGACAGAACAGGGCCCCGTTCCACAAAGCGATCTCAGCACTACGACTATCGTAGGCCAGTGTTAAAGTATGGGAGTAGCGCTAAGATGGCTTTGTGGAACGGCGCCCAGGACACGTATATACCAGATCATTTCATGGATGCTTTAACTCAGACCCTGAAAGATATGTTCATTCAAAATTGTTATTTTTCCTTATCCTTATCCAAGTTATTCCCTTTTTAAATACTTAAATACTAACTAAATGTAATACTAAAAACATTTCGAATTGCACATGCAAGATTCAGATGTGGTTCACACGAACTCTATATCGAGACGGGAAGATATATAGGGATCGTGAGAGAACACAGAATTTGTAAGTTTTGTGATTTAAACACTGTAGAAAGTGAATACCATTTCTTACTACTTTGTCCGTTGTATGTTGAACTCAGAAAACAGTAAATTGATAAATATTATATCCGTTATCCAAGTTTACAGAAATTTGTTGCGTTAATGTCAAGTAACAATATGGTAATAACGAAACAACTATCAATTTACATATTGCATACCACATGAGTTACCTTATAAATGTATATACACCCATTACAATATTACATGCAATATAGGCCTATGGTCTATCAGTATTATGAATAATCACATATTAAGACTCATTTGTTGATTCACAGACATACTTTTTTTAGTTCAATATTGTACTGGTGGTTAATTTACGACCAGGTATTAATAGTAGTTTCACTAGGATTTTTATATTTTAAACTCTGTAGTTTTATCTCACCTGTGAAAGATTCACAGTTCATTCCAGTGTTGGACCTATAGCAAATACAGGTGTACCCGAGTGACGTCATCTGGCAGGTGCCTCCGTTTTGACAAGGTCGGGAATAACAGTCTAAACCCAAAATACCACAGAGTCAGCAAAATGCAATCGTTCACCTGTGAGAAATTTGTTCCAGAAAATAACTTGGCCTCAGATTAAAACAGATTATTATTCGCTGGGCATGTTGGATACTAGTCGCTGTAAAAGTAGGTGACTGAACATGTTTGATATATTTGTAAATATTGTTCGCTGGACATGCTGGATATATTGTAAATATTGTTCGCTGGACATGCTGGATAAATTGTAAACATTGTTCGCTGGTCATGCTGGATATGTGGTACATATTGTTCGCTGGACATGTTAGAAATATATTAAAATTTAGTTCGCTGGACTAGTAAGATGTATTGTAGATATTGTCCGCTTGACATGTTGGATATATTGTAAATATTGTTCGCTGGACATGCTGGATATATTGTAAATATTGTTCGCTGGACATGCTGGATAAATTGTAAACATTGTTCGCTGGTCATGCTGGATATGTGGTACATATTGTTCGCTGGACATGTTAGAAATATATTAAAATTTAGTTCGCTGGACTAGTAAGATGTATTGTAGATATTGTCCGCTTGACATGTTGGATATATTGTAAATATTGTTCGCTGGACATGTTGGTTATATTGTATATATTGTCCGCTGGTCTAGTTGGATATATTGTAAATATTGTTCGCTGGACAAGCCGGTTATGTTGTAAAACTTGTTCTTACTTAAGAAAAATGAATTGTAGGTATTAATGAGCTAACCCAAAATTAAAAAGACTCACTGATCCCACCCTTCTTTCAAGAATATAAGCTTAATGTTTACATGTACGTCCTCAATACCAAGCAAGGATAAAGTTGTCGGAATTAGGATCAAAGTGAAAAAAAGAAGTTGTTTTATTATCCATGAATTACGTCTACTTTGTTATCCGTCAACTTCTAAGAAATGCTCTCTAAACATATTAATACAGTCTTAATAACAACTTTGCCCCTATGTTTGTGTTGCATAGCTCAGATGTTTACAAACGAATACATCTTTACCTGTCACCACCTCACAGTTGTCGCCAACGATGTATTTAGGACATTGACATCTATGCCCTGACGGGAGCACGGTGCAGGTACCGTTGTTCTGACAGGGCTGATGGAAACACTCTGGAATGATGATTAAATGATAAGACTATTTGGAAAGCGACCAATGTTTTAGCGTCAAAATTAGTTACGTCTTCAATACATGGAAACGTGGATTCTTATTGGAAGGGAAATACGTGCCCCTTTTCGGAGAAAAATAACGGTTTTGTTTCATTTTATTTCATTCACGCATAGGTCATCTGATAAATTGGTATTATTCCCGATCCCCTTTGCGAATGGTAAACTGCAAATTGAAAAAAAGAATGAATTTGATTGTACGAAACTGTTTTATCCATGTTCATTATTTCATTGTTCATCATTAAGCCCAAACATAAATTTAAGAAAGCATCTGAAACTTGATCTTGATGTCTTGTGCATTGTGAGGTGAAATGAGACGGGATTTGAGTCGAGTTCAAGGTTATTTCACTTACATAGCAACGTGTATGCACATGTGTGTGTCTATTTGTAGTAGTCCGGGTAATTGGGGTTTTACAGTGTTAGCCAGTTGAGATGGTATTGCCACAGTTTGCCTAGGTTCCACACTTTATAGAGTAGACTCCTACCCAACCAGTTCTTGTGTTAATTAAACAAGGGATCGAACCACCGACCTTCCGCTCTCAGGGTAGACGCTCTATCCACTAGACCTCGGAGGCGGTTTGTACATAGTATGATCGGGTAAATGATTATCCAAACCAGAGGTTGATAGTGTGAGCAGCAATGAACGTCGCCGTGTAATGATACACACCCAGGTCACGCAGCTGATCGATCTACGTGAATGAATGTTGTTTAACGCCACAGTCAGCAATATGCAAAATATATCACGACGACCCGATCAGTGATACAAAACTCCCATTTCATATCTTAGCTAAGCATGAGACAGGCAAAACTATTCCATTCGGGACATAATCTAGTCTAATAAATAGTCTAACCTATATTACAGTAAAGTACCTGTTATAGTTTGACAGTCGTCCCCCTCAATGTACAGGTTACAATGGCAAGTGTGTCCAGAAGAGGTCACTTCGCAGCTTCCGCCATGTTGGCAAGGCATCGTGAAACATTCTGTCAGGTGAAGCATAGAAACATTCTGTCAGACGCAACATTGAAACATTCCGTCAAATGAGCAAAGAAATGTTATATCAGATACATCATAGATGCAGTCAGTAAGTACAGCATAGAATCATTCTGTTAGAGACACGATTCAAGCATTCCGTCAGATACAACACAGAGGCATTGTTCTGAATGTGTCATGTCACGGATGTCGTGTCAAACTTCATGTTGTGTGCAGTTTTACGCCAATCAGCGATAATACCTCTATTTTACATCGCCCTGTAAATAAGATGGGTCAGAAAAAACAGTGTTTGACACCATAATCAACGATCCATGACGTGGGTGTTCAATGGCACACAATCACCCACGTCATAGAGCCTGACCACTTGATACCCATGCTACTAAACTCAAGAATGCGGTTATTTTTGTCCCACAGTTGAAACATTCATACATTTCTCGGCCGGAAAAGACATCGATATAACTATAGATATCGCAATGTCATTTGCTTTATATTCACCACACTCTATGTTTAGCTGTGACGGCGAAGCACAAGACTTTAGTGTCTTATAAAATCAGTTTCCAATATCAGGTTTGATATGGCGTCACCTACAAAGTTAAAGGATCATTTTCTTTTGTACGACGAAGAGAAGGTTCTTACCCACCTGTGACATGTTCACAGTTTGTCCCGGTGATAAGGTGAGGGCAGATACAGGTGTACCAGGGGTCATACTGGATGTGCTGACATGTACCGCCATGTTGGCAGGGGTAAAGGCGACAACCTGGGCGTGACAACATTCGACAATGGAATGAAAAACTAACATATAATGTATTGACATACCATTTCGCATATACATGTATATAACCACATGTATGGACATACCATTACGCATATCATGTATATAACCACATGTATGGACATACCATTACGCATATCCATGTATATAACCACATGTATGGACATACCAATGCACATCTAGATGTTTATAACCACATGTATGGACATACCATTACGCATATCCATGTATATAACCACATGTATGAACATACCATTACGCATATCTATGTATATAACCACATGTATGGAAATACCATTACGCATATCCATGTATATAACCACATGTATGGACATACACTTACACATATCCATGTATATAACCACATGTATGGACATACCAATGCACATCTAGATGTTTATAACCACATGTATGGACATACCATTACGCATATCCATGTATATAACCACATGTATGAACATACCATTACGCATATCTATGTATATAACCACATGTATGGACATACCATTACGCATATCCATGTATATAACCACATGTATGGACATACACTTACACATATCCATGTATATAACCACATGTACGAACATACCACTACGCATATCCATGTATATAACCACATGTATGGACATACACTTACACATATCCATGTATATAACCACATGTATGAACATACCACTACGCATATCCATGTATATAACCACATGTATGGACATACCACTACGCATATCCATGTATATAACCACATGTATGGACAAACCATTACGCATATCCATGTATATAACCACATGTATGGACATACACTTACACATATCCATGTATATAACCACATGTACGAACATACCACTACGCATATCCATGTATATAACCACATGTATGGACATACACTTACACATATCCATGTATATAACCACATGTATGAACATACCACTACGCATATCCATGTATATAACCACATGTATGGACATACCACTACGCATATCCATGTATATAACCACATGTATGGACAAACCATTACGCATATTCATGTATATAACCACATGTATTGACATAGCATTACGCATATCTATGTATATGACCACATGTATGAACATTCCATTGCACATCTAGATGTATATAACCAAATGTATTGACATACCATTACGCATATCCATGTACATAACCACATGTATGAACATACCATTACGCATATACATGTATATAACCACATGTATGGACATACCATTACGCATATCCATGTACATGTATATAACCACATTTATGGACATTCCATTGCACATCTAGATGTATATAACCACTTGTATTGACATACCATAATGCATATGCATGTATTGATCAACATATGTTTGCGTGTACATGACAATTTGAATATACTTGTACCCATGAAGCTCTCACAGTTCTTCCCAGTGACATCAACAGGGCAGTGACATGCGTAACCAGGGAGACTATCACTGCACGTGCCACCATGGAGACACGGGCGGAAGTAGCATTCGTTGATATCTAAGACAGCAGTAATATTCAACAGATAACACATGAATAACAAGAAAAAGAAGATAATTTATCATGGCGTAAATATTGTTCAGTATAGCAAAACACGTCTTATTTATTAATTTTCTGAGATTTTTATATCTCGTTATTTCCAGCAAAGGTGTGAAGTATGCTTATTAAGTCATACGCGTTTATCATAATTCATAAATGACGTAAATGAAGATTACAGTAAACATAGTATTTCATAGTCATGACTGCATGTGAAGTTTAAGACCATATATACTGAATCAAATTAAAAACTTTACATTTTTAAAAGTAATCCCATATATGATATACAACGGACAAATGTATCAGAGAAGGTAATTTTTAATCATTAATGTCCAAAAAAGGATTTTAATTAACGGTTGTAACCATAAGTCCCAAGCACGAGAATCTGATGGCACACAAGTTCAGTAGCGTGTATGGCCACCATGTACATTGACAACTGCCACACAACGCCTCCGCATGGACCGTGTGATGCTTGTGGACATATGATTGGGAAGACGACGCCATTGTTGCTGCAAAATGGTTCAAAGATCTTGCAAATTCTGTGCTGACTTCTGCCAAGAGCATCCCAGACGTGTTCGATGGGATTGAGGTCGGGAGACCTTGACGGCCAGTCCATGACGTTGACTCCCGCATTCTGAAAGAAATTCCTTGTCAAAATTGCTGTGTGGGGTCTGGCATTGTCGTGTTGGAAGATCAAACCGGGTCCATGTGCTGCCATAAAAGGCAGAAGTTCTGGTGCCAGTACCTGGTCGCGGCAAGAAGCAGCGTTGAGGTTGCCACGGATGACAAGAAGCCTGGAACGTGCATTGCCACAGAAAGCACCTGTCAACTTCCTGTACACAACACTGGGCGTAACGTTCATGACGGCGCCTCCACATCCTCGCCCTACCATCAGCAAATCGAAGATTAAAAAGGGATTCATCACTGAAGACGACTTGATTCCAATTCCTCTGAGTCCATCGTAAGTGTCGCTGTGCCCACAATTGACGTTGACGTCTGTGTAATTGAGTCAGAATCGGCCCGCAGTATGGCCGTCGTGCATGAAGGTGAGCAGTTCTCAGACGGTTTCGAACAGTTTGCGCACTCAGTCTATCCCTAAACAGTTCATTTCTGTTTGATGTAGTCGTCAAAAATCGGTTACGGAGGTGACGTAAGACAATCTGACGATCCTCTGCATGGCCGAGGGCGATCAGCGGTGGTACCCGTTTGCTGTAGACGCGTCTGTAAATCATAAACAGTCCGTCGACTACAACCCATCGTCCTTGCGACTTCAGCTACGGACGTTCCCCTCTGCAACATGCCGATTGCACGTTCACGTTGCACATTTGAAAGGCGTGGCATGACAAATGGCCGTAAAGACTTTTGTTTACTTGTGTTTTTCTGTTTTTGTTAATGACTGCTAACAAGTATGGCTGAAAACACGTGCGGTATTATGGCCACGTGACCAGTTGCACGTGAAAAACCACTTTTGTCACTATAGTGCTGTGCACATGATTTTGATCGATTCATCTGCACAAAAACGGGTGTTATCTGAAGACAGTACGTGGCCATTCCTGTTTAAATACACAATAAGGGCCCACAATGATAACTGGTCAAAATGTTAAAAAATTAGGATTGTGAAGTTTTTAATTTGGTTCAGTATAGTAACAATGTTATGATTGCATGTCTGATGAAACTAACCTGTTTGGCTAACAATAATATGTATGCCCTCGTGCTGAAATAATACAGTTCAAACACACATCATGATGGTTAAATAAAAACTGAAAAGATTCTTAAATGTTCTATTGTAACGCCTTAAGCTAAGGGAAACGTCATTATGTATTCTCATACAATGATATTCCATTTGGGTGTTAAGTTTTGAGATAAAATGAACTGTTTTTGCCTCAGCTCTCTCTCTTGTCCACGAACAAGCTTTACACAACGCACAGATAAATATTACTTTGACATGTCCGAGAAGGAATCATTATTTTCCTCTCAAAATATATTTAATATACATTTATAAGATCGTGTTCATGTATGTGACCCACAAGGAGAAAAGGGACCTTATGGACGCCTAGATACTATGTGCTGTGATAGCATAAAGACGTTTAACGTCAACTTACTTCAGTGAAGACCGCCATGTGTGGGGACTGTACAAATATATGTTATTTTTCTCTCGTTAGTTCGTAATAAAAATTATTACGAAACCTTTTATCATACATATCTACGGAAGCGTAGTAGGGCCACGGTGACATTTTGTTTGTTTGTCTAAGTATCTCCCACGTAGGACTTAGTATCTCCTACGTAGGAGATACCAAGTCCTACGTAGGAGGTAGTAAGTCCTACGTAGGAGGAGATACTAAGTCCTACGTAGGAGGGAGTAAGTCTGACGTTTTAATATATGTACACAAATGTGAAGGAAATTGCGGTGAACGACCTCTTACCGTCAGGATATCATCCGTTGTTTTGTCATCCGGGGTGACGTAGTGTTCCAGCAATTTGTTGGTGTACTTAATAAAAGTGTTAAAGTTCCATTAAATTGTATAGTAGCACGAGCTGTAGCAGCAATTGGTCAGAAGCTGTAGTAGTGATATTGCAGATGGCGTTTGATCTTTTGGTGGTGACAAATCAACGTCCAGGCACGTAAACCCACTCCATAACCATATTTGCTGTTTAATAAAGATTTTCTTATACGGAAGTTTCGTTATTGTCGCACTGCTTCTATTAATCATATCGTGAAATTAGCATGGGATCACAGAACTATACACCTTTCATGAGCAAGCTTATGTCAATATAAAGGGAAATATATGAAATTTGTTTCACTAGCTTTCTAATATATTACATTCCAGAATTCTAAATAGAATAAGAATACTAATTTCTTGTCATTAACTTACTCTTGATCGTGTCATTTCGTTATTATTGCCCAGGATGAGAACACTCTTGTCGACAGCTGTGACGTAGATGGTAGCCCCCGCAGGGCCGTTAGCTTGGAGGTTGACGTTGTCCCCGGGACGAGTCTGACTCTTACTGAACTCCACCTTCAACTGAGTGAGTGAGTGAGTGAGTGAGTGAGTGAGTGAGTGCGTTTGGTCCAACGCCGTGTTAAATCATACCTCGACGTGTCAACGAGATAACCGAAGGATAGGCCTGACGGTTATCGTCATGACAAGGCGATCAGCGGCGTCTTAAACGACTGTACCTGTGCCACTCGTGCCCAATAAAAAAGAAGTAACTTCGCAATTCGCAGTAAGTGCAGCGTATATTAGTCGTGCCAGAAACCTATGATCGTGGTTTCGAGATACAGATTCAGTTGCAGATTTTCGGTAGGATACATGTGCTCGTTAGTTTCACCAAAGTGGTAAATGTCTAAGATTTCTCAAAACTGACACGCCGTGATGTAACTGAAATACTGTTCAAATCGATATTAAATCACTCAAGTGTTCAGTGGTAGCTATTGTTTAAACAAGCAAATATATTCAATTCATTGTTGTTTGGAACACGATATAAAAATACCAACCTTGTTTTTCGCAGAGTTCCCTACGTCAAATGACGTTATGTCTCCCACAGCTTCTCCGTCGTCAAGGAAGTGGTACACGAGGACATGGGCTCTGGGGAACATCAGCTGCGTCACAGGGATCGTCATCGTCGCCATGCTCTTATTGTTGACATGAAATATCCCATCCTCCACAGACTCGTCTCGGACAAAGATCTGATAAAACATATCTTAAACATTAATGTGTACCTCGTAATACTATATTTCAAAACAGTGTCTTCCCTCTGCCAGTGGTCAATTGTCATATTCCGCATGTAAACCACCAAACACCTTTCTCAGGGATTTCTTACACTGCATGATATGCCCAATTATGTAACTGATGGGCAAAAGACATTGTACACATGAACATTTGGATTTGACCAATACATTACACAAGTTATCAACACGTTACTAGGTTGAAAACAGCCACCGAAACACTGCACACTTAACGTCCAAAACACAACTATGATACCCGAAACAAATATATCACCATCGAATAACCATTTTTCGTTTGTTTCATTTTTAACCATCATCAAACATGGATGAATACTTTCTGGTATGCCGTTGTGTATTATTTATATGAATAGTACCATAAAAGCCCAGTAGTTTACATTGATTACATAATGTCAAAGCTTTAAATGTAGACTAAAACTCAAACCAACATGCGGTCATCAAAATTTGATTTATTCAAAACCCACTTTACTTGTCTGTAACTTATTTTTTATTCATTATATCAATCTAGCAGTTTCATACCCAAATAACACAGACACGTGCAATATCTGAAATAGTAACTAATTTATATGATTCGATTTGTCCGCATTTAACATCCGACCTGCCGTTCCCATGATCAAGTTGTAGAGTGAGGACTGAGGCCTGATCAATGTGTAGGCCTGTTTTATAATTTTTAACCTGTCAATATGACAATAGATACGAGGTAAAATGGATACACAATGTTGTCAAGGTTGAATGAGTTAATTTCCTATTATTATCTTTCCAGACAAAACGATATGAAACTATTAACAGTTAACGTTGATTTAAACATTAAAATATATTAGTTCCATCTACTGTACACTAACCTGGTAATGCAGATCTGGCATGGGCTTGTTTGATAGAATGGTCACATTCAGGGACGTGCCAGCCTGCATAAAAAGTGTATAGGGTATTTTATGAGGAGGTGAGATAAAATGGAGTCTAACGTCGCGTCCAAGATTATTGCACGTGTGTAGCGATGTGATTGGCTGCTTGTACTGGTCTGGACTAATGCCGATTTATAGTGCTAGCTCACTGAGATACCATGCCGCAGTTTAACATGAATACCCCACTCGGGCACAGAATCCAGACTCTGAGCCGACCAGTCGATGTTCTAGCCCCTTAATGCCGAGCGCCAGACAGGGTAACAACAAGTACCAACTTTTGACGTGTTTTGGTATGGCGCGGCCGGGGATCGAACACCGGTCCTTCCGTTCTCCGGGCGGACGCTCTACCACTAGACCACGGAGGCGGTCCTGTTGTGAGGAGTCTGTAGGCATGATTTAAAGGGTCAAGGAAACACGCATGCACACATAGATCAACATGCCTTGCAGGCCAACCAATGATAACAAGCAGAGAGAAACCAAACTATGAAATGTGTGATACTTAAATAGCACAAATAACAAAGAAGACACGATCCCAATGAAGTTGTATCGTAATGATTAAAAAACAGTACATATTCAATGGCACCAAACACAGTAAAGTGCGTCTGCACTCGGTTTATTGCCGGTCTGCGTGAATTACTTAATAGGGATCGTATTTTGTGTGTAATTTTTATGGTAATGTCTATTTAAAATGGGTAAATATTCCATAGTTTGTTTTCTCTCTGCTGATTTCTTTGGTGGGCCTGTAGGTTAGCATAGTGGTCAAAGCTGTCGTTCGTCTTTCCCACATGCGTATACCATACCTCCTCACAGACAAACACAACCCTGCGCATGCACACACCTTCGCATGCACACACCTTCACATGCACACACCTTCACATGCACAAAACCTCACATGCACAAACCTTCACATGCACATACCTTCACATGCACACACCTTCACATGCACACACCTTCACATGCACAAAACTTCTCATGCACAAACCTTCACATGCACACACCTTCACATAGACACATCTTCACATGCACAAAACTGCACATGCACAAACCTTCACATGCACACACCTTCACATGCACAAAACTTCACATGCAAACACCTTCACATGCTCAAAACTTCACATGCACAAACCTTCACATGCACACACCTTCACATGCAAACACCTTCACATGCACACACCTTCACATGCACACACCTTCACATGCACACACCTTCACATGCACAAAACTTCACATGCTCAAAACTTCACATGCACAAACCTTCACATGCACACACCTTCACATGCACACACCTTCACATGCACACACCTTCACGTGCACACACCTTCACATGCACAAAACTTCACATGCACAAACCTTCACATGCACACACCTTCACATGCACACACCTTCACATGCACACATCTTCACATGCACACACCTTCACATGCAAACACCTTCACATGCACAAACCTTCACATGCACAAACCTTCACATGCACAAACCTTCACATGCACAAACCTTCACATGCACAAACATTCACATGCACACACCTTCACATGCACACACCTTCACATGCACACACCTTCACATGCACACATCTTCACATGCACATACCTTCACATGCACACACCTTCACATGCACAAACCTTCACATACACACACCTTCACATGCACAGACCTTCACATGCACACACCTTTACATGCACAAACCTTCACGTGCAAACACCTTCACATGCACAAACCTTCACATGCACAAACCTTCACATGCACACACCTTCACATGCACAAATCTTCACATGCACACAGCTGCACGCATTCTGTACCTTTATCTCATTCGTGACAGGGAGGATTTCCAAGAAGTTGTTCAAGGGAGACATGAACGATCCTGGAACCAAACCTTTGGTCAGCCCATTGTATAGTACCTGAAAAAGGCCATCGTCAGTTGTCAATAAAATGAAAGTTAGACATTTAATGGTTTCAATAGATGTACAGATTGTTCAGAGAGGGCTCTACCATGTGACGATTCCAGCGTGCGCGGCATTACACATTACAGAATTAAAACTGTTTGGACATTAGAGAAAAATGAAATTATAACTCTAGATTATGCTTTGTTATCGCTGTAGTCCCGACATCTCTCTCTGTCCCCGCGAATGGGCGCGAATCATTCAACAGCACTGTAGTGGCTGAAGACTATGCGCATCCTACCTCAAGATACATAGAGTTTGTTCCACTTGGGATATCTATCTTGTGGTCATCAATGCCATTCGTTGAAGGCGTGAACGACGTCTTTGTTGGTTCTCCGTTCATATAAAAAGAAATCAGTGCTTTTTGGTCTTGAGATTTAAGCGGGCTTCCATCAGGTTGTGTAATGGTTGTCTGTATGAACAAAATCATCTGGTTAAAAAACACTTAAATACCAGTCATATTGTCTGCTTGTGGCGATATATTGAATGAGACATACATGTACGTTCAAACAAGAGACAAGTTAAGAACCTGAAAGATGAACGGCAAACCAGGCTTGAAGTACTTGTGTGGCGTGGTGAGTTTCAAAGTAACCGAGGTGTCGTAGAGAGCAATAGATCCGGAACCATTCATTGTAATCCCTGACTCCGTCACATAGGCGTCGATAATCAGAGAGTCAGAGGAAAGAGGTGCCCCCAGGGCTGACTCCATCTCATGGATCCGGGCCATTGGGATGCTGAAGACAGCCTCTCCTGAGGATAGCTGCAATCATAATAAATCTTTTGACGTTATAGAAACAAGCTAATACTATTAATACTCTAAAATTAACACCTGTATGCGGTTTTTGTGGAAGGTTTGGTTTATATTCTAAATTGATAACGCCTCGTGTTATACATGTGCATGTAGTTTATAATGGAAATGTAAACTGTTTTTTCTTATAAATGTAATGTAAACAGTTGATGAAAACGTCCATTATCTATAAATAATGGCATGGCCCACGTGCATTTTGGGGTCCCTCTTTTATCAAAGGAAATTTGCGGCCATGGTATTTTGGTTGGTCCCAGGACTGCAACAGACCGACTATGGACACGCTTCCTTGAACATCTTTTCCAAAGGTGTACCTGTAACAGTCAACAACATTTGTGTAGGACTCTCATTCCCTTCGAAACGCGCTGTCCCCGGTGCAATGAATATAGCATTTCATCTTATTATACGGGGTGCTTTTGCAACATTGTAGCTTTTATTTACACTTGACACTACTGCATGCATGACACTATGAATGCTTCATACACAGCATATACGTCAGCCAACTATCACACACCTTACTGAAACATTTATGTACAATAGTGAAACCTCCATGTGCCCTTGTTGAAACATCAATGTAGCTTGCTGAAACGTCCACGCACCTTTCTGCAACTTTACCATACTTTGCTGAAACTTCCACCTGCGTAGCTGGTATAACGATCACACACTTTGCTGAAACAATCGCGTACCATCACGTACTTTGCTGAAACAATCGCGTACCCTTGCAGAAACCATCACGGATTTTGTTGAAACCTTCACGTTAATATTTGAAACATAAACGTAGCTAACTGAAACCATCGCGCATCTTTCGGCAACTTTCATGTACCTTGCTGAACTTTCTCCTACCCTGATTAAACCTTGACCTATCTTGTTGAAACATGACGCATCTTGTTGAAACCGTCAAGTACCTTGCTCAAACAAGCACGTACTTTGTTGAATATTTCACGTACTTTATTGCAGCCTTGATGTATTGTGCTGGCACTATCAAGGTCCTTGTTGAAATCTTTACGTATCCTGCTGCAACTTCTACATACCTAGCTTTACCGATCACGTACTTTGTTGAAACTTACATGTATCCGGCTGAAACCTTCACGTACCTAGCTTTAACGATCACGTACTTTGTTGAAACCTACATGTATCCCGCTGAAACCTTCACGTACCTAGCTTTAACGATCACGTACATTGTTGAAACCTACATGTATCCCGCTGAAACCTTCACTTACCTAGCTTTAACGATCACGTACTTTGTTGAAACCTACATGTATCCCGCTGAAACCTTCACTTAACTAGCTTCAACGATCACGTACTTTGTTGAAACCTTAATGTGCACTACTGAAACCTTCACGTACCTTGCTGAAACCTTAACATCCACCGAAGAATCAGTCAAGAGGGCATATCTGGCTTGGCTTTCGAACTGAACGTTTACTTCAAATTTAGGTAGATCTGACAGTAAGAAAAATATGTAAGGGTCAAATTGGCATGTATAAAATCATATTTCCACAAGAATATCATAAACTATTATATTTATAAATGATTTGTATCTTTGTGCATAAATAATGCTGGTTACTCATCATTGTATTCTACTCACAAAAGTCCATCACTTTTATGTTGGCAGTTGCTACTTTTATCTGCAAATATGAACGCACCATTTTAAACACATCCTTACACCTGTTGACAGAACTACAAAAGCACGATAAACTTCAACATCAAATAAACCTATAAACATAAAGTAGTTTAGTTTTGAATTCAGGTAGAAAAAAACCTTCGTAAATATATTTCTTTGAATCTATTACCCCGTCAGATGAAGTAATGGACCATATTCCGAAAGATGGCTGATCGACAAGTTCAAAGGCCTTCGTGAACACTCCTTCAATTGGGGTTGCTTTGATCCATTCGTTGACCTTCTGTCCTTTAGGATCCTACGAAATGGAACAGCGAAGATATTTTGTCAACTTTAGTGAAACCTCTGGAAGTCTGTAAACCATCATCCCGACAACTCTATTACGTATAATGTATTATTACTAAAAAGAGACAGTTACGGGTCACTGCAACAGTCTACAGCCATGTATGGCTACCCTGTATTTTTGCTTAAATTGGATATGGACATAAGGTATCAAGTCATTTCCAACGGTGCTGACAGACAATTTACAATTGAAGAGGCCTCTAGAACAGTATGTGTAGTTCTAATCTATAGAGAAAAGTCTTGTCGCGGTTATGCAGTAGTGGACCTGTCGCAGTTCTAATCCATTGGAAGATGTTTTTTTGGGTAGGGTCGCGGTGCCACTAGCTATGCAGTAGTGGACTTGTCGCAGTTCTAATCCATTGGAAGGTGTTTTGTCGGGGTAGGGTCGCGGGTCGAAATAGTGGTTTAATAGCGGTTCAGCAGCGTTGAAAAGCAAAATGTAGAAATCCTGTCGCCCTACAAACTGTGGAGATCATGTCTCCGTACAAACTGTGGAGTTCCTGTCTACGTACAAATGGTAGGTGTCCAGTCACAGTACAAATTGTAGGTGTCCAGTCACGGTACAAATGGTAGAGGTCCTGTCATGGTACAAATGGTAGATGCTAAGTCACGGTACTAATGGTGGGTGTCCAGTCACGGTACAAATGGTAGGTGTCAAGTCACGGTACAAATGGTAGGTGTCCAGTAACGGTACAAATGGTGGGTGTCCTGTCACGGTACAAATGGTGGGTGTCCAGTCACGGTACAAATAGTAGGTTTCCAGTCACGTTACAAATTGTAGGTGTCAAGTCACGGTACAAATGGTAGGTGTCCAGACACGGTACAAATGGTAAGTGTCCAGTCACGGTACTAATGGTGGAGGTCCAGTCACGGTACAAATGGTAGGTGTCCAGTCACGGTACAAATGGTAGAGGTCCTGTCACGGTACAAATGGTAGAGGCCAAGTCACGGTACAAACTGTAGGTGTCCAGTCATGGTACAAATTGTAGGTGTCCAGTCACGGTACAAATGGTAGAGGTCCTGTCACGGTACAAATGGTAGAGGCCAAGTCACGGTACTAATAGTAGGTGTCCTGTCACGCTACAAATGGTAGGGGTCCAGTCACGGTACAAATGGTAGAGGTCCTGTCACGGTACAAATGGTAGAGGCCAAGTCACGGTACAAATAGTAGGTGTCCAGTCACGGTACAAATGGTAGAGGTCCTGTCACGGTACAAATGGTAGGCCAAGTCACGGTACAAATAGTAGGTGTCCTGTCACGGTACAAATGGTAGAGGTACAGTCACGGTCAAATGGTTCAGTCCAGTCATGGTACAAATGGTCGAGGTCCAGTCACGGTACAAACGGTAGAGGTCCAGTCACGGTACAAATGGTAGGTGTCCAGGCACGGTACAAATGGTAGAGGTCAAGTCACGGTGCGACTGCGCGTGATGCTGAGTCACCACCTGATACAGTGACTGTTAAGGTGATTTCCATGAGACGTACCTGTATTGTAATGTTAAGACGCGATGTAGATGGGAGCAGGTATTCATTCAGCGAGATTACCCGAAATCGTACTGAAATATGAAGTTGTTACACACAATGTAGATGAATTGAATAATAACGAAAGAGACTTTCAAATAGATATATGAAACAAAAGTTTATTATAGTACATATACACACAAGTTGATGAAAATAGTGTTGTCTTTGAAAACAAATGACTTTGAAGAGCAAACGGGCATGTGCAGACGTAAAACTGGTGCTGACCTTTCGTAACTGACATATCATAAATTCATTGCAGAGTAGGTATATGGATCTTCGATTATCAAGGGTATTATCTTATCATATTATGATAAATACCCTGAACCCATATTCGCTACCATATATGACTAGCTTCAGTTTAAGTGAGTGAGTGAGTATGGTTTTACGCCGCTTTTAGCAATATTCCAGCAATATCACGGCGAGGGACACCAGAAATGGGCTTCACACATTGTACCCATGTCGGGAATCGAACCCGGGTCTTCGGCGTGACGAGCGAACGCTTTAACCACAAGGCTACCCGACAGCCCCTTCAGTTTAAGCTCAAGTCGAAAGGCACGATTAAAAATAGCCGGCCAAACAAATTACTCTCATGAGCTGGAGACATGCTGTGCTATGTAAGCTACAAGAGAGCAAACGACACTCTGTCGATGTATGGGTCCAGGGTATTTAGCAATAAAATATCATTATATATTAATTATACCCTGGATAATCGGGGATGAGCATTTTACCATTTTTACTCGGTGTACACTGCGGAGTGGTCAAAACCGATCTTCCAACATACTTCGAATTCATACCAATATTGTATGACATTCACCCACATGGTATGACATTTACCCACTTGGTTGGACATTTACCTACGTTGTATGACATTTATGCACGTTGTATGACATTTACCTATATGTATGGCATTGTAAACTGTCCAAAGTTCACTAGTAGTATATGGTAAAATCATTTCCCTTTTGTACTTTCAGACGCTTTCTCAAAAACGGTTTTACACTTTATGACAAGGCAATCAAGATGACGTCATCATGATGACGATATATATACAACCATTGTTGTATTATCAAACACAAATACACATTTAGTCCAGTACTTGCATTGATAGCACAACGGACTTTAGTTATGCCTTGACAACACTGAGTTATTTTGGAGTTAAATTTGGACCAGTTACCTGTCTGTCCCCCTTTGTAGATGAATTTGTCTGTCTGGATGAAGAAATACTCATCCTTTCTGAATCTCAGATGTTGTTCAACAAGCGCCATCTTGAACTCCTGTGTTGACGGTCGGCAGGAAAAGGTGTAGTCGGTTGTTTGGGATATGCCTTGTGGTATCTGTTGACATAAATATATAAACAAATATATAATTGCCTTACGATTGAGACGTACATGGAACACTCTTGCCGTTTTCAGTCGCCTGGGTGGCTTCGATATCGTGTTGTTTAAACATTACTGTATAAGTAGCGATATTATATAACAGATAGGCACTTACCTTTATCCGTATATGGGCCACCCCATCTATAAAATTAATATTAATCATAAAAACATATTCATTTTAATTTAACTTAAATATAGGCATTAATTGGCATTAATTGACAAAAGCTGGTAAAACGGGACTGGCACTGCCTTGTAGTAATAGTTAACACTAACAACATGCATATATACATGCACATAGATATTATGAGTGAATGAGTCTGGCTTTGATCATCACTATTTCAGCTTGTTAGCTTGATGTGGAAGGACATCGATTAAATCACAATGATCTGCAAAGCATTGTGCTACAATTTCTTTGCAGCGATTTATCATTGGAGATATAGCTTGATCCCAACTAAGCGATGAGTTCTGTCGAAACCAGTTTGGGTGATATATTGCTGAACATACCCAAATTGCCCCAGAACTTGCCCTAGGAGAAGAAAAAAGCTCACCCGGTGTAACAGTTGTATTTGCAGCTTCAACGGCTCTGCCGTTGCCATCCAGTATTGCTCCGAAAAGAGGTATCTCCCATCTCAAGCCCTTGCTGTGGACCTCCACACTGAAGTTGGACCCTGGCTGGATGAAGGTGGGAACCATGAAGATCAGGTTCCTGAAGGTGGATGTACATTGAATTGTTACAAATATGTAAACGAGATGTGCGCTGTCTACCATCAATACAGTTCTTCCAGTGTCACCTTGCCGTTTCCTTTTGAAACTAACTGAACTACCAAATAAGCCTGGCAAAGATAAATGATGCATGTTGAAGCACAACTACATTGGATCAGGTGGTCAGGTTCGGCGACTTCGTGTCCCGACTGCATGGGTCGTTGTTCATAATATCAATCATCGGTTTGTTCTGGTCCAGACTGGATTTCTTCCAGGCCGCTGTCATGTAACTGACAAATTGCTAAATGTGACGTTAAATAACAAACAGATATGTAAACTGTAACTGAAAATAAATGAATGGTACCACGTTAATAACGAACATCCTTATAACGAACTGACAGATATGACGAACTGCTTTTTTGTCCCGACCATTTGCTGTATCAATGTTGTATATATGCTTTTAACGAACTACGGTTATAACGAACTAAAATTTGAGGTAATTTCGAATTCGTTATAACCGTAGTTTGAAAATAAGTGTAATGATTCATATGCAAGAGCAGTTAGTTTTGTACCACAAGCAAGATTGTGAAAGCTATGAATCAGCTCTGCCATAGTAACACGTGGTTTTCGAAAGCTTCGAATGAATAATCGTGAGTATTTATGCTGTTGGACCAACGGATCTTAGGCTCTTTGAAGCATGGTGCATATTTACTATCCGTCGAAATAGAATTCATTGGGTGTAAAAAGCAACATAGAGGTGAAAATAAAATGAATAGATAACTGAAAATGGGTGAAGACACCAGGTGTTCGCGAAAAGGATGAGCATGTCCAAAAGGCAGACGCTCCAGACTAGATTATTCATTGGCCCCCTCCCCACCCCCCCACCCCCACCCCACCCCCAAAGTGATATACATGTTGGTGAAAAATAACATTTTTAAAACGCAGGCTGTCTCGTAAAACAATATTCACTCACTATCAAACATATAGTAACTAAAGATGAAACAAGCATGTACACTCACTGTTCGGAGGCCACTGTTGTCCCACATATGGTGAGCCATATGAGCAGCAGCATTATGAATATTTAACTTATTTTCCTGAAACTGAAATAACAATGTTGTCCACATTACTTTTGAAAAGATTGTAAACAAAATATTGACAATGTGCAACAATTGATGGAAACAATACCTTGGATTGTACACACATTGAACAAAACATTGCGGTATGAATTCATTTAGAATAACATGATGAGCGTTAATTAGATACTAAACCAACACTATATAAAATGATAAAATAGTAAGACTCATTATTAATACAAATAGTTTGAATAGATATGGAATCAATATTCATTCATGAGCATTAGTATATAAACTAGTATTAAATAAACAAATACAAGAAATTAAGTTCCAGAGAGTCTTTACAGCGATCATTTAACAGCAATCGGGATGGCTGCCCAACTCACCAGAAAGCCCGCATCAGTCGAATAAAGAGTGGAGAACTTTGGTACCTTAAGTAAGGCAACGTGAACACATTTATTTAAATGACAGGATACAAATAAAAAAATATAAATAATAATAAGAAGGTTAATTTGATTTTATGAAAATGTGACATGTTTTTTTCCATAAAAGGTGCATGTGTAATATAGCTTATCTTTTGAACATCAAAGAGAGGACAACTGCATCAATAAGGAGTGTATAGAAAACAAGTACCTGCGTATCCTAGTCGTTAAGAAAGTTTATGAAAGTCATGTCACTCAAAAATAGTAGCACCAGCCGAACCTTCATTTAAAACATAAACAAGAAATTAATCATGGTTAGTTTAATTTTTTTGTCAGTTTCTGGCTTCATGCACCAGGACTTTATTTCACCTGAATGACAACATTTATCATATAATTATATTATGAATGATTGATGACTAATGATTAATTTCTCGTGTCTGTGGTAGCCTCTTATTTAATTCAGTCCAACGCATGTATACAGTTGCTATCATGTCAGTAATTGGTTGAAAGTATAACGTTTGATCAGTTCTTATCATTTGATGTCTTACAGGCTCATTATAATATTTTCAATACAATATTCTGTTTGCCTCACATTTTATCTGAGCGGTGGGGTAGCCTAGTGGTTCAAGCGTTTGCACGTCACACCAAAGACCCGAGTTCGATTCCCGACATGGGTACAATGTGTGAAGCCCATTTCTGGTGTCCCCCGACGATATATTGTTGGAAAATTTCTAAAAGCGGCGTAAAACCATGCTCACTCACTAACTCATTCAATTATATCAAATACGTTATGAGGTGTCATGTGTTGGCCTTGATCGCCTGAAGTATTATGAATGTGATAAGCCACACAGTATTTCCAACAATATCAAGTTGTTAGCCTTGATCGCCTGAGGCGTATTTTGGATGTGCTAGAAAACGTACTTTCCAACGATGTTCATTTGTTAGACTTGATCGCCTAAGGCGTATTTTGGATGTGCTAGGAAACATGTACTTTCCAATGATGTTCATTTGTTAGACTTGATCGCCTAAGGCGTATTTTGGATGTGCTAGGAAACATGTACTTTCCAACGATGTTTACTTGTTAGACTTGATCGCCCAAGGCGTATTTTGGATGTGCTAGGAAACATGTACTTTCCAACGATGTTTACTTGTTAGCCTTGATCGCCCAAGGCGTATTTTGGATGTGCTAGGAAACATGTACTTTCCAACGATGTTTACTTGTTAGACTTGATCGCCCAAGCCGTATTTTGAATGTGCTAGGAAACATGTACTTTCCAACGATGTTTACTTGTTAGACTTGATCGCCCGAGGCGCTTTTTGCCTGTGCTAGGAAATATGTACTTTCCAACGATGTTTACTTGTTAGACTTGATCGCCCAAGGCGTATTTTGGGTGTGATAAGCAACATGTTTTTTTTCCAAACGATGTTCATTTGTTAGACTTGATCGCCCGAGGCGTGTTTCACATGGAGTATCCAACGATGTTCACAGGTTCCCCTTGATCGCCCTGGGCGTATTTTGAAGGGGATATACATTGTTTTTCCAACGATGTTCACTTGTTAGCCCTGATAGTAACAATACGCGCACGTTATGAAATATACTAACTTGATACATGTCACTTGATGTGTGAGTGACACCGAGAGTTGAAAATTGACAGTTGACAATGCTTTTAGAAAACGTTAGGTTTGGTCCCTTTAGGCGCTCAAGAGACATGTAGTCGTGGGTTCGAATCCCAGATTCGTCCTGTCTATGTTTTTAGGTCAGCCGCATCATCGTGGGTTTCACTGCAGTAGTATTGTCTGAACCCTACACCGTGATTCACCTGGAATACTGTTCAAGATGACGTTAACAAAACCTAACTTGCTGTCATGGCACTGTTTCCAGTGAAATCATCCGGATCACAAATTTCATAATAATAAAGTCGTCCGGAAAGCGGGGTGTTCGGATTAACGGGGCTCGGACTAACGGACTACATATCTCAGTATTGTCACACAGAACAAAAACACAACACAATATACAAATACTCCATACATCCACCCGACGCGCTACCAAACATGCCTTACTTCCAATCGAGTTGTTTACGAAAACATAACCCGTTTTATGGCTAAACAACCCGACCGTACTAACAGGTGCTCTAATTCCGCTCTTTACGACCTGCCCACAAACAAACAATGTATGGATGGTGAAGGCTGTATACATTAAACGTGTCACTGAGATGGTCTGTTCAGCCTTTTGGAGGTAACTGTTGCCTAAATACTATGCTTTGGTCATAAAGTCCGAGCGTTATTGGTGATAGCTATAATTACGCTCCAGTAATGGCCTCTTTATGACTGTTGTTGACGGGAAAGACATTGTGATTGTAAACATGTGGAAACATATCACCTAGCCTTTATTGGTGATATGGTTTAATGGGAAATGTCGCAAGCCTGAGAAAAAATGTTTTAAACGAATGTAATGACGGAGCGACTTTTGAGATATGTTCATAGCTATATTTAACACAAAGCCATTCTTGTTGAGTGCATGCAAGGTACACGAACACGCGTTGCTTAAAGACATGTTCAATAGAGATTCTTTTGTGATTGTTGAAGTGGTGTTGGAGTCGGGTGATAGTGGCTGTTGCATTAGTTGTAGTCTTGGTTGTGTAGCAGTTGTGGTCGTGGCAGTGGTAATAGCGACTAAAGTGTTTACAGTTCATGGCAGAGCAAAGTCGGATACTTCTAAGGACGTTCAGTTTTTAGTGAAACCTGAGTAATCTTGACACCTGCCTCCAGATGATCACCGTCTGCACTGACGGTGAATACTCGTAATCCAGGATTCGATAATCCGGCATGACACGCCCTAAACTCTACTTTATACGTCCAATCGTGAATCCGGAAACTCGTTAATCTGGAAATTTGGCGTCCGGATTAACGGGGTTTATTGCGAATGAATGTACGTGTAGCTCCATAGGGTTAGCGATGCCTTTCCTGTGTGTATTTGTTTGTTTGTTTGTTTACGCCGCACTGTGTTTTTAGCTATATATATGACGATGGTCTGTAAATCATCCATTCTGGACAAGACAAGTCAGTAATTGATATGGTCAAAGATCCATGCTGTTTGGGATACGAGCATGCGACCAAGTCTCTTCGCTTGACAAACGTTGCCAAATCTGTAGATATGGAGGACACTGAGATGGGCTTGGGTGGCGCTTGGTGGTGACGAATAGAAATAGATGAATGAGAACTATGTGTAGTAAAACTGTAGCAATGACTGCTGTAGTAGTACTGTCGTACCTAGTACCTGTAACACCTACACGTCCAGCCAGACCACACAAACATAAAACACCTTCCGTCTCGTAAATCTATTTCTGTCAAGTTACCTGAACTATTACAATTCACGAGTATTTCAGCGCATTTCGTGTGCTCTAACCACCATTAAACACCCACTTCAACCAGCGTCCTGTCAGCTTGTTCAAAGACCACGTCACTCCCATAGCTTCAGTTATGACCAACGGAGAGCCACAAGTCACATGTTCAGCACCTGGGTACGATAACCCCTCCGCTAGGTGGCATTGCGCTGGTGAGAATATGACATTGGTGGGTTCCTATGTCCGTTAAAGTCTACTCCACATGGTCATAAACGGAGTCTCTGAGAATGAAACGGTCTGATTTATAATGGGAAGTTAAACGTTGGATTGGGCATTGAAGAATCACGTGTTCATGTCTTCGGTACATCTGATATCACGAAGCTAAACATAGCATAGTCCGAAAGAGTTTTATTGCTATTACATGTGGAACAAATTATTATTTAGTTTGACAAGTTTATTATTTGTTCAATATTATTGTCGATATGACCCATCACGTGGATTATGACACATAAACCTAAAACTACATCGTCTCTAATACAGACTTATATAATTATTTTTTATATTACAGGTTCAGATTTACTGTTTTGCGTTTCCTTAAAGCATTTATTTCATATTCTGATAGAGTGAGTGAGTGAGTGAGTGAGTGGGTTTTACGCCGCGTTTAGCAATATTCCAGCAATATCACGACGGGGGACACCAAAAATGGGCTTCACACATTGTACCCATGTCGGGAATCGAACCCGGGTCTTTGGCGTGACGAACGAACGAATGATGTTGGCGAGGAAAGAAGCGGAAGGATAATATATCTACAGATAGTCAGTCTAAAGTGCTTGACGTAAATCTGCATAATGGAACACAGTTGGGATGAAGATAAGGTGTATCTAGCTTCAGTTGCTTCATTATTTTATACAAATGAAAGAAAGTTTGTCTCACAATGCAGGGGAGTTAACTCTTGTTTATATTCGTACAGTTCAACAGGTAACGGACATAAAATGTTGCTCATTACTTGGTTGGTGCGTGGCAATGTTTATATTGCATTGGCTTGTTTGGAGTTTAACGCCGCACTCAGCATAATTTCAGTTACATGACGGCGACTGTAAATAATCAAGTCTGGACCAGACAATCTTTCATATTGGCGAAATCGTACACCCATAGGTTGGTAGGGGGTGAGAAGCACGGATTCGAGTTTACAGTAGAGAGAAGGGACACAACTCTACATAGCACCTGAGCTCACCCGGCTAATCCTTCAATGAAACAATACTTCAGTATCCAGTTTTACCGTTGACGAAAAATATAAACGAATACTCTACGAAAATAAGCATTTCAGCATTTACCTGAATTATAAGCTTCACCGCAAGATAGTTGAGTGTGATACTTGTAATGTAATCCCTTAAGGGGCGGTCGGGTAGCCTAGTGGTTAAAGCGTTTGTTCGTCACGTCACACCGAAGACCCGGGTTCGACCCCCACCCCTTTGTCGTTGCAAGCGAACACTTTCACAACTAGGCTACCCCACCGTCCATGTATATCCTGAAGTAGTGAATGATTTTACGCTAATTAAAGCAATGGACGTCAGGCATTATTATTTAAGAATCAAACCTGGTTCAATAAAGTGACAAGCGGCCAAATAATCGCCAGCGGAAAATATAAAATAGATTATTTCAGTTCTGAAATTCCAAACGTAGATCATCGTTTAGATGAGTGCATACTATAAGGGGGGAGGAGGGGGAGGAGGGGGAGGAGGGGGAGGAGGGGGGGGGGGATATAGAACGTGAATGCCGGAGAATAATGTCCTGACCTACCACATACACACACACACACACACACACACACACACACACACACACACACACACACACACACACACACACACACACACACACACACAAACACACACACACACACACACACACACACACACTATCAGACAGATACACAAAGAGACAGACGCATTCATGAACGCGCGCACAAAAACGAAAAACGCACACGCACGCAAACCCAGGATGAATCTGACAGATGCACACCTATATACACACACAGAGACAGATACACACACACACACACACACGCACGCACGCACGCACGCACGCACACACGCACGCACGCGCGCGCGACCCGTGAAGATCCGGGGTAGAATAGGTCTTCAGTAACCCATGCTTGCTGTAAAAGGCGACTATGCTTGTCGTAAGAAAAGACTAACGGGATCGGGTAGTCAGGCTCGCTGACATGATTGATGCATTTCATCGATCCCGATTGCTCATGATATCAATCACTGGATTGTCTGGTCCAGACTAGATTATTTACACAGACCGCCGTCATATAGCTGGAATATTGCTGAGTGCGGCGTTAAACAAACAAACAAACAAACAAACACACACACATAAAACGGTAGTGTTATACCCCAAGTCCCTTACCAAACCTGGCTATAATGAAGTACAGTTTCATTCCCACTATCTACAAAATCGACTTCACATTTAAACAAAATCAATGTTAAATCCCGATAAGAATCTATCAAAAATATCATAATCCACAGCCATTCATTAACAATTCATAATCTTGTGACAAAGCTCAACAACCCGTCAATATGCAAATGTCGTCATGCAAGCCTTAACGTCCATGCATTTCAATCACCTTAGCGCCACTTAACCGTTCCACAATAGAGGGACATTAGGCTACTTAGAGTCAACTAACTTGTTGCATGTCGGCTTACATAACGCCATTAATATCAGGATTAAACTCGGGCAGGTGTGCTGGACGTTATAGAGTGTGGTTACAGTGAGTTCACAGTCTTAATGTGGTTCACTCAGGGGTCCTCAGTCCGGAAATATGTATACAGGAGTGTTATGTGTGTTGGTTGTTGTTGGTGAGTAGTTGGTTTCGTGGTGTTTGGTTTGGTGACATTGTTATATTGTTATAATCGACGTAATGTTTTATTGGGTTTTTTTTGCATTGTGAAAATAACTGCAATATGTAAAATGAGGACAATGTATGGAATGTAATATCTTCATTTGTTGCTAAGCGACGAAATGTTTTATTTTCCTTGGTCTTTTCAACTGCCCTCCTTCGTCGGGCAGTTGATGGAAGACATGGGGCTTCTGCAAATGATAATGCCTCGAAAAATAGCGTTACCCTTATATTATGGCATTCCTCCTGTTCTTAACTTAACGTTGTGATATTACAGAGACACTGCCTCGGCCTCGGAGCTAACGTACACAGTTCCTCTCGCGTTCACCTTTTTCGACTAATTAGGGATGGGAATTTTGTTAGAGACAAAACATTTTTTCATTTTCGTGAACACCTGGTGTCATGACTGATTTTCAAGAATCCATTCATATAATTCTAGTATTTTGCCTTTTACGCCCTATGGAATTAGCAGATAATCGAGAGTGATTATTCTCTTACGATGACATATATTTCACACCTACAATTAAAATGGTCAGTGTCTTAAATGCAGTTAAAGAATGCACTCATTTGTGTTATCATGTATATAGCTTCCACCGATATATTGTTATATTTCATATTATAATGTATATTTCAGTTTCTCTCCCCGACGCATGTGTCAGTGTGACCCAGCTGAAAGCCACGCCCAAAGACACGTATTTCTTCTCGCCCAGCTATCCAGTGAAATATGGCGAGTAAGAACTATCCGTTCTCATCATTTGTTTTCGATTTAAGTCGATATAAATTAATTTATCTTTGTATTATTAATAATAGAAAAATAGTTCACATAATGAAACGTTTCGATACATGTGACCTTTTTCTTAAAAAACAACTAATATTATTTACAACACAAATATGATATATGACTGGTGCTGTCTATTACTCTGATTACAGTAACCTGGAAGAGTCGTGGCTTCTCGTTGCCAGCGACCCCAGTCACGTGATCCACATGGAAGTGGTTGACAGTCAGATCGAGGATAGTGCCTCTTGCCTATTTGACTTCGTGCAAGTACACGACGGTAAGAAAGATCTCAATTTATCCTGCTATTTGGCTTAATGTGGGTAGAAAGCCCCAAGTGATACAGGTCTCAGACGTTTACCACTTCGGTGAAACCCACGAGCACGGGTATGGTGCTGACAAACCTAGAAACATTATCGGGGAGAACCAGGATTCGAACCCACAATCATAGGTTTCTGGCGTTCCCAAGGGACGCAACTCTACCCAGCGAATCGCGGCGCCTTAGACGAATGGGCCACCCGTGCCCCCTCTTAACAGAAGGAAACAAATCATTTATCTGTATTATTCATATGTTCACATTTCGTCTTTCAGGCGAGAATGCATCTGCTCCAGTCATCGGTAAATTCTGTGGCATATCTACACCGTCCTACGTCACTTCCGGTGCCTCCATGTACGTGTTGTTCAAGACGGATAGCTCCGGCAGCCATATTGGATTCTACATAAAGTACTTCAGTAAGTGGTGACATGCAATCAAATATGTCATTACTAATAAAAATAATGTCATTGTTCATCCAGTTGGAAAAAGGCAAAACGAATCAACTTCACGGTTTCTCTGTTACCGTGTATGAGTGAGTGAGTGAGTGAGTGAAGAAAAGTCGCGTAAGCAGTAGATATTTAACCCTTTGGTAAACCCACGGGAATGACTATGGTGCTGAAAGATCAACAAATCTTGTCGTGGCACGTATAATTAGGAACGCAACTCTGAACAGCTTTTTGTGCCGATGACCACTCAGCCATCCGCCGACTCAGCGACGCTGTCCCTAACGTCGACGAGATGGATAACATTATATATTATAATATATGTTTTCATTTATTCATACAGGTTCACCTCCAACTATAACAACAACAACATCACCAACAACAACACAAGAGTGCATGACGACAACGACAACCACAGCTCCACCAGATTCCACAACATTAGGCGAATCACGGTTAGGCGCAAGCACGGTTGCCATGTCAACCACATCAATTATCGGCATCCTCGTCGCTGTAGCATTCTGTATAGCGGTTGTCATAATCATAATCGGGTCTGTCTACATGCACAATTCCAACAAGGCTAAGATAGAGCCAAGAAAACGCCCTAACGAAGGCGACGTGTGGAAGAAGATATGTTCCACTCCTACACCGAGACGACCCATACTGAAACACGAGTCCGACTTGAGCAGCAGATCTACGATATCTACAACCGATAGACTAAGCACCAGCATGACGTCAGGTTTCTCTTCCGGCACATCTAGTTCACCCAGGCAGAAGTCGGTCTCTTTTCGGCTCAACCAGGATGACTATGTTATCCACAATCTGGCCCCTGTTCCGGAATCTGGATTGACATGTTACGATGACGTTGATGGTAAAAATTTAAACAATCCTCAATCCCACTACGCGCATTTGGGCATGATGGAATTGTCTCCCCGGAGACTTCAACCTATTCATATTCCGGAAGCCAAACACGCAACAACCTTAACGTCGTACGCCTCCGAAAGGATGAATCAGTTACCGAAGGTTAAATTCACCGATGAAACAAGCGAGAGTGACGTCATGAGCCCCCGAGGCCGAAATCGCTCCACAGGTCTTCCGAATGCCTTGAAAAAAGCACGTGAGGCACGACGAGCACGGAATAAAAACCGCGTGAAGAGCGTTGAAGAGTCTGAGAGGGGTCGCGTGTTTGCCAAAACCAGTGTCAGCAGGATTGATCTCGTCCGGTGTGGTATGTTAGGGGGAGAAAGAACGGGGGTTCCCCGAGTACCAAAATATGACGTCAGGCGGAATGTGGACTATCCTGTGTATGACGTCATCAATGAAAGTGACGATTAAATGATATTGTGCCCTCTCCTGTGACGCGGGAGTACCCTTCATTTTAATAATCATTTTACTGACATTGTGACACTTATTTGCAAGAATTTAACAGTGGCGATTCATTAACGAAGTGTTTGTTTGTTTGTTTGTTTGTTGTTTAACGCCGCAATCAGCAATATTCCAACTATATGACGGCGGTCTGTAAATAATCGAGTCTGGATCAGGCAGTACATTGATTGACAACATGCGCATCGATACACGCAATTTGGATCGATGACATGCATAAAAAAAGTCCCGTAAGTCGCACTCTTACGACAAGCATAGTCGCCTTTTACAGCAAGCATGGGTTGCTGACGACCTATTCTACCCCGGATCTTCACGGGCCGGTTAACGAAGTGACCACGAAACCATGGAGTCAAACTTTATAAATCAATGTAAAGTTTAACAAACGAGGCCTTATAATATCAATACGATTCTGAAAGGTCTCTGCATAGTTTAACTCACACTCCGTCCAAGCTTAAGCATTTAACATTCGGGGTTGGGAATGGGGTACTGGCTTGGACTTTTATAAAGTCTTTGTTCCAGGAATTCACATTAAATAAGTCGTGTAGGAATAAACATACTTTTTAATGACTACTTTTTTCAAATAACTCATATTAATACGACACTAAAGGAATTTTACGATATGTTACCTCATTCTAATTCAGACCATTTAACATTAGGGGAGGGGGGTAGGGTATCAACTTCGACGCTTTTGAAATATGATTTGCTACAGGAGGTACCATTATCTGATATCAGATAATCAGATATTTGAAAATGAATATTCTTAATTTCAAAACTGCTATGTTGGTACACTCCGAGTGATTTGAGAAAAGAAGAAATTTCATTTTAAAATATAATTACCTCATATACATTTACTATTTAGGAGATGATTCTGTTTTCAAATCACTTAAGTATATTATGGTGCTTTTTAAAAAAGAAAGAAACTATCTTTAATTAATATAATTACCTCAATTGTTTTACTATTAAGGAGGCACATATTGTATTTAAACTCAATAACAAACAAATCCTTGTATAATGTTTCACATTTATACGTATGTTGACTTTGTTGACAGACACGCCAATGGTATGAGAATAGATTTAGCATGTGAGATAATAATGTTAAAACAACATCATCACATGGTGATTCATCATTGCATGAATACAGCCCTGGTTGTGCTGGTAATGTAGTGCTCCCAGCAGTCAGTGGTTCAATTCCTCGCATGAAGAAAATATTTCTGGTGCCTCTAGCAGACATGCTGTTAAAAGCGGCGTTAAATCTCACTCACTCATATTGACTCTATTGTATTTCATAATAACGGGAAAATCTGAAATAAATGTCACTGCCATAAAATTATGTTTTTTTAATCTTTCACAATATTTGAAACAGTTTATACACATATTTTATAGCTGTAAAATTGATTATTCAACGTCAATTCAAAGATTAATTTAGGTTTACAAAAATATCCTTTTACCACTCAATCATCACTATCAATTGTGTATGTCTATTTCACAACCACATTTTCCCATGCATGTGGGGTCACTTTGGCCATTAGCGCCTTACGTCTCATGACCCAACATGGAAATATAAGCGGCAAAACCCTTTCCATATTCCTAAGAAATTCTGCTAAATGCAGAGTCGATTGTATGATTCCAACTATATCATGAGCATGTGTTCATGAATCGTTATCAAACAGTGTCGATACCAGGTGTATCATCCTGCTCATCCTGTCCCACCAGTGACACCCGTCACAAACCCGCACCAAGGCCAATTGGTGGTCAGTCGGAATCCGACGTCGTCCTCATTATGACCCCTGCAGAGCTGCGGCCTTTAGGCGTGCCAGGAATCTATGATTGTGTGTTCGAATCCCAGATTAGCCCTGATTATGTCTCCAGGCTTGCCAGCACCAAACCCGTGCTCGTGGGTTTACCCAAACAGGTAAACGTCAAAGCTCTGCATCACTTCAGGCTTTCCTCCCATGTGAAGCTGACACGCCGAGGTATAACTGAAATGTTTTTGTTCTAAGTGATGTAAGGGAGTGAGTATGGTCTTATACTGTTTTCAGCAATATTCCAGGAATATCATGTTGGGATACACAGGGGGCTTCACACATTGTACCCATATGAATGGAACCAGGGTCGTCGGTGTGACAAGCGAACGCTTTAACTACTAGGCTAACCCGCCGCCTCTGTTCTACATGGCATTAAGACCAATTCGTTCATTTCATCCTGTAGTTAGAGTTTAGTTTGGGACATCTCAGAAATACCATGCCACTGCATGTCGTGAAGTAGTAGGATAACTAATATATAAAACGTTCATAAATAAAACATTGGATCGAATCTGGTACAGGTAAACCCCTGTCCGAGGTGGTTGACCAGGTTGCCAGGCAACAAGAGTGAGTGAGTTGGGTTTATCGCCGCTTTTACAGCATTCCAGTTAAATCGCGGCGTGTCAGCTTAATGTGGGAGGAAAGCCCGAAGTGATGCAGGTCACCCCCTCCCCCAGGCAACAAGAAGATTAAACACAAGCAGTAACGCACAATGCCTCAAGTCGTTTCTCCACACGCCACGTAACAGGATCGAACGCTGAGCTCAACTGGTCACCGAAACAAATCCAATGATTATCTGGGCCAGGTATTTGTTCTGATTCAATGAGCACACAGAAGGGGCTAACGAGCCACGCGTGGACACGTGAACACTGTTTCCTTGACCCTAGTGGTGAGACGGCTGTTTGTTATTTCAGATACAACATACGTGGTGATCGACCTTAATATTGTGAGTACCGCTCTGTTCGTTGAATAGAAACAAGATGATTCTGTAACTTATAACGTATTCACTGCAAGTGTATCACTGTTGTAGTCCTACATCTTGCACACATTCCAACTTCCATATAAATGTTTTGTATATATTGGAGGGAACATGGAAGTCGGTTCGTGAATAAGAATCACCGAACCCTGCACAAGTCTACGGATTTGTTCTTTTAACTTTAAAAACATTTCTGATGCCTATGCAGTCCTTAAAAAGACATTGCGGCGTTGACCAAAGCGCGTTAATGTCCCACCTAGGATTCCATAGATTTCCCAATTTCTAAAACTGTGCTAAAACACATCGATTCCATACTTTTAGACTTTGACAAATCTTTTGAACAATAGTATTTTAAAAAGGTCTGACCATGGTTAGGGGAAATATTGAGCTCTTAGGGAAATGTATGTTTACGATAGTGGGTTCGAATCCCGGTTCGCCCCTGTTAAGTTTCTAGGTTGTCAGCATCATACCATTGATCTTGGGTTTCACCAAAGTGATAACCGTCTGTGACCTGCATCACTTCGGCTGTGCCTCCCACCTTAAGCTGTGAAACTATTTTTCATACCCCAAAATGGAATATTGGAAATAAATATTCTAATCAAACCTTGAACATTTAATACAATTTACCATACTAAAAAATTAAACTGCCGAACAAAAGAAAGTATATCACGAAACGTTACTAGGTTGAAAACAGTCGTCGAAGCACTTCAGACAAAACAACATAACTATGATACCCGTATCAAATAAATCAGCATCGAATAACCATTATTTTTGTTTGTTACATCATTTTCCCCGGGAGTTTTGATCTCCAGTCCCCTATGCAAATGAGGATCGGGTGGTCACAATGTGTGACCTTACTAATTGTGTGTCTTCCCGACGTCGTGTATGCTCATTCTATCAGCCACTTGGTTATTTTCAAGGGACCAATTTAGAGGCGGATTCAAGATTAACAAGAGTTTGCCACTAACGTGACTATATCCCCCACCCCTGTTGCAGAATTTATGACACAATTAAATCTAAACAAACCCTAACCTTTTTTTAACTTGTCATGCGAATTGTAAAAACGAGAGAAAAGTTTGGAGCCTAAGTCCATCTTGTTGCCATGGAAAGGTAAAAATATATAATTTCTAAAATTTCTAAATAGCAAAAGGCACCAGTTCAGACCTGCAAACAGACCTGCAAAGTTTCATGAAAAAATATTGAACGGTTTCTGAGGAAACGAAACGTGACGGACGGACGGACGGAGCCCGTTTCTATATCCCCCGCCAACTTTGTTGGGGGGATAAAAAGGGGTTGGATAGGGCAGGGTTGGTTTGGCATAGTTGTGCAACCCCTTTGCAGCCCTATAGATCCACAAGTGCGTTATTTATCTGAAACTTAGCTGAATGCGGCTTAAAAGAATTCCTACTTTTTGTTCCAGATTGCCTTCAACATGAATAGGAAATTAATGCTACATTCACTTCTCTGTTGTGTATGTAAGTATATATGTACTATGTATAAGTATTCACTCAGTGGCCGAGAAGTACGTCTAAGGCCTACAGCATTTTGGTATTTCCTTCCATATAAAGCTGGCACGTCGTGATATGACGAAAATACTGTTCAAAACGTCATTAAACCCCGAACACTTCTGTTTACAACAAATAAATAGGCTTAAGATAGTCCTAGCACTGTACAAATGGGTGAAATTGTATTTTTATGTTTAGTTTGGTCACGGGCCATCGGGGAAATCGTCCTTCAAGTCACAGATCAAGAACAAGAGCTAACGTCTCCTGGTTATCCTGGCAACTACCCCAGGTACCGTTTGCACCAAGATTACATCGAAGTTTACCAAGGTGCACAGTTGTGTCCCCTAGGCGTATCAGGATCTCAGGCATTGTGTGTTAGTTTGTTGTTTAACGCCGCACTCATATCCCAGCTGGATGACAGCGGTGTCTAAATAATCGCGTCTGGACCAGACATTTCAGTGATTGACACCATGAGCATCTACGGAATTATAATGCGATGATATGCATGAACCAAGTCAGAGAGCCTGACCACCCTATTCCGTTAGTCGCCTCTTACGACAACTATTGTCCCCTCTTATTGCATGGGCTGCTGCAGACCCATTCTCTTCCCGAGAAGAATTTCAGGATCATGGATTTGAATCCAAGTGTCGCCCTGATCACGACTCCCCTATTGTCTGCACTTTGCCCATGCCTCGTGGCCACAGTAGTAAACGTAACTGAAATACTGTCCAAAGCGGCGTAAAACCCACTCACTCGCTCACCTGGGGGTACATTCTTTTGCTGGGTTGTGTTGTATTTCGTGGATTTTATCATGAACCCCGCCCCACCACATCCAGAGTCAAGTATTAGGTCTTTTGTTGTAATATCTCATTCCGAGGCAAGGCATATCGAAGATTATCTAAGGCAGAATGGCGTCTTCAGCATTCAAAATGTTTCGTAAGAGCCGGGTAATGATCATCGATTGGCCAACATTTGTTTCCTGACAGACTATAGTCGTTACTCATGCTGTCAAACACGGAAGTGCTTCGTTCAGACTATTTACAACCTATTTATAAGCCGTTTTGGAATAATGCTGACAGCGATGTAAAACAACGTTCCGTCACTCTCTCTCGCCACACTGGATAGATTCACTCAATGTGTCTAGATTAAGGATGTCCATGACATGATGCTTGCACTGCTATTGACCCGTGTTCATAATGCATATGATATTGTTGACTGATGTAAATGATGCGTGCAACATTGTTGACTGCTGTAAATTATGCTTTCACTGTTATTGACCGCCATATAATGATGTGTGCACTATTGCTGACCAGTTTTCATAATACGTGTGCTAATGTGGACCACTTTTCATGATGCGTGTGCTATTTAAGACCACTGCTCATGATGCGTGTGCTAATGTTGACCGTTGTAAATGATGCCTGTACTATTGCCGACCACTGTTCATAATGCGTGAACCATTGCAGACCACAGTTCTTGATGCGTGCACTATTGTAGACCACTGTTCACAATGCGTGAACCATTGTAGACCACAGTTCATAATGCGTGCACTATTGTAGACCACTGTTCACAATGCGAGTACTATTATAGACCACTATTCATAAAGCGAGTACTATTGTAGACCACTGTTCATAATGCGAGTTCTATTGTATACCAGTGTTCATGATGCGCGTACTATTGTAGACCACTGTTCATGATGCGAGTACTATTGTAGACCACTGTTCACATTGCGAGTACTATTGTGGACCACTGTTCACATTGCGAGTACTATTGTAGACCACTGTTCACATTGCGAGTACTATTGTAGACCACTGTTCATGATGCGAGTGCTATTGCTGACCAATCTCCCCACTGTTACAGCGACAGCACGGAGACGTGGCTGCTGACCACCTCGGGCCAGGACAGCTCCAGGGGCACCTGGGTGGTCAACATCAACGTGGAATACTTCCAGATGGAAGACCACAGCTCCTGTGCGTATGACTACCTCGACGTCATTGACGGTGAGCGTCCGCTTTTGTGTTCTGTGTTAAGAATCACAAGTTCATGTATTCACTTGTATGAAAAGGAATAACTATTCACAAGGGAAATCGTAACAAGGAGCATATAATTGATTTGATAACTGATAATCGATTATATAGTATGTGAAGGTCTTTACTATAGTATATGGCTATGTGCATGGCAAACCAATTGTCGAGATAGAAAAGGTGTCCGCTGGGTCAACGGGAAAGACATACCTGAACTATTATGTCTTTTTCAAACTGTTGTATGTCTCTCCTAGGCAATGGGGGCGGTCGGGTAGCCTAGTGGTTAAAGCGTTCGTTCGTCACGACGAAGACCCAGGTTTGATTCCCGACATGGGTACAATGTGTGAAGCGAATTCGTGGTGTTGCCCGCCGTGATATTGGTGGAATATTGCTAAAAGCGGCGTAAAACCTCACTCACTCACTCCAATGCAAAGGCTCCCGTGGATATTCCGAGCGGAGTTGGCCCCCTGTACACGGTGCTAGTCGATGCGAGTTAATGGATCTCGTGGTCATACAGACTTGTTGATTGCGTTTTATCGTACCCCGTGGCTCGTATATCGTGGCTCGTTGCTAATAACTTTTTCCGGTCCAGATTCGATTATCTGGAAGCCTAAGTCAAATCGCTGGATATCGTTAAACAACAAACAAACATTAATAAGTAAAAAACATAAAAAGGTTGCATCATTTAAACTTAATTTATTTATATTTATTCTTATTTCATTTAGCGTATTATAAAGTCTATAGGGTCTATATTCAGTCAAATTAAACATTACTTCATGTTCATCTAAGGTCAACCCAATAAGTTATCTTGGCCATATATACACGAAATGTGTTAGCATCATTATTAAGTTCTTTTAACAGCGTCCTCTCTAAGTTATCTATGCAGTTATATTACGCATAATAAACATCGTCATCTCTCTGCTCATTATACAGTTATATTACGCATCATCAACATCGTCCTCTCTATGCTAAGTACGCATCATAAACATCGTCGTCTCTATGTTAAGTATACAGTTATATTACGCAACATAAACATCGTCCTCTCTATGCTAAGTATACTGTTATATTACGCATCATAAACATCGTCATCTCTCTATGCTCAGTATACAGTTATATTACACAACATAAACATCGTCCTCTCTATGCTATTCACAGTTATATTACGCGTCATAAACATCGTCCTCTCTATGTTAAGTATACAGTTATATTACGCATCATAAACATCGTCCTCTCTATGCTAAGTATACAGTTATATTACGCATAATAAACATCGTCATCTCTATGTTAAGTATACAGTTATATTACGCATCATAAACATCGTCCTCTCTATGCTAAGTATACAGTTATATTACGCGTAATAAACATCGTCCTCTCTATGTTAAGTACATGTAAACAGTTATATTACACATCATAAACATCGTCCTCTCTATGCTAAGTATACAGTTATATTACGCAACATAAACATCGTCCTCTCTATGCTATTCACAGTTATATTACGCGTAATAAACATCGTCCTCTCTATGCTAAGTATACAGTTATATTACGCATCATAAACATCGTCCTCTCTATGCGAAGTATACAGTTATATTACGCAACATAAACATCGTCCTCTCTATGTTAAGTATACAGTTATATTACGCATCATAAACATCGTCCTCTCTATGCTAAGTATACAGTTATATTACGCATAATAAACATCGTCATCTCTATGTTAAGTATACAGTTATATTACGCATCATAAACATCGTCATCTCTATGCTAAGTATACAGTTATATTACGCAACATAAATATCGTCCTCTGTATGCTGAGTATACAGTTATATTATGCATCATAAACATCGCCCTCTCTATGTTAACTTTGTAGTGAAGTTACACAACATAAACATCGTCCTCTC
Source organism: Haliotis cracherodii (assembly GCF_022045235.1). Taxonomy (NCBI): domain Eukaryota; kingdom Metazoa; phylum Mollusca; class Gastropoda; order Lepetellida; family Haliotidae; genus Haliotis; species Haliotis cracherodii. Next base: position 14,813,747 of record NW_027266264.1, read on the forward strand.
TATGCTAAGTATACAGTTATATTACGCATAATAAACATCGTCATCTCTCTGCTCAGTATACAGTTATATTACACATCATAAACATCGTCCTCTCTATGCTAAGTATACAGTTATATTACACGTAATAAACATCGTCCTCTCTATGTTAAATACATGTATACAGTTATATCAGACATCATAAACATCGTCCTCTCTATGCTATTCACAGTTATATTACGCAACATAAACATCGTCCTCTCTATGCTAAGTGTGCAATTATTTTACGCATAATAAACATCGTCATCTCTCTGCTCATTATACAGTTATATTATGCATCATAAACATCGTCCTCTCTATGCTAAGTATACAGTTATATTACGCATAATAAACATCGTCCTCTCTATGCTAAGTATACAGTTATATTACGCAACATAAACATCGTCTTCTCTATGTTAAGTATACAGTTATATTACGCATCATAAACATCGTCATCTCTATGCTAAGTATACAGTTATATTACGCAACATAAATATCGTCCATTGTATGCTAAGTATACAGTTATATTATGCATCATAAACATCGCCCTCTCTATGTTAACTTTACAGTGAAGTTACGCATCATAAACATCGTCCTCTCTATGCTAAGTATACAGTTATATTACGCAACATAAACATCGTCTTCTCTATGTTAAGTATACAGTTATATTACGCATCATAAACATCGTCATCTCTATGCTAAGTATACAGTTATATTACGCAACATAAATATCGTCCATTGTATGCTTAGTATACAGTTATATTATGCATCATAAACATCGCCCTCTCTATGTTAACTTTACAGTGAAGTTACGCATCATAAACATCGTCCTCTCTATGTTAACTATACAGTGAAGTTACGCAACATCTGTAAACATTTTTGTGAGTAGCCAAATAACCCGAGAGGACCCGAGTGGATCCGAGTGACATTGTATGTTTGTTTTGCAGCTAACTCAAGTTCTCTCGTTGATCGATTATGTGGTGACTTGTCAGCTCCGGACATATCCTTCTCGTCCACAGGACCTGACCTCAAGTTATACTTCAACAGTGACTACAGTGTCACGTACAAGGGATTTGTCATTAAATACTGGGGTATGTAGAGTGCACGACACGCTGTGGAGAACCTGTATGTTCCTGTAGCGCCCAGTTGCACTGGGGGTACGGATGACCCAGTCGTTTGGGCGCTGAAATACGCATTGTGATGCTGCGAGCCAGAAACCTTTGCTTGCATGTTCTGGTAACGTTTCTGGGTTGGTCAGCAACCTACCTGTCCCGTGTTCCCACATTAAATTGTCAAGTCGTGATATGACTGTAACATTGTTCATAGCCCCTGGTTTCGAATTTATTAATTTCTTGTCTCGGTTTAATTGTTGTGATTTATATTATACCGGAAAGGGAACCCTTTCTTCAATTAGGTGCAAACTTGACATTGATATAAAATTCGGATTGGTTACAAGACAAAATGAAAATATATTTACTGCTATGATAAAGGAAATTAACATACTGTAAACTACCTTTATAACAAACACGCTTATAACGAACTGACGGATATAACGAACTGTTTTTGGTCCCGTCCATTTTATTTGATATACGCTGTAAATATGTTGTTTATATGCGCATAACGAACTTCGGTTATAACGAACTAAATTTAGTGGTCGCTCTACGTTCGTTACAACCGTAGTTTACTGTATGTTGAAATGAGACTCGCGATTATCAGAACGATTTGCTAATATAATGTTTTTCGTCCTTCAGCATCTTACAGCAGCTTTGCCGTAGTTACCCAGGCACCAAAATCTGACCGTAAAGAAACCAACAACAACGTGATTGGTTGGGTACTAGGGGCCTTAGGGGTGATGATAATCATCGGCTTGGTTGTCTATATCGTGTGTCGCCGGAAGTACCAGAAGAAGTCCACAGCGAAAAGAATCACCAAGAAAGTATTCATTACAAAGCCCGACGGATCACTGGGACCGGCCTTCAAGACCTCAATAAAAATCAGACCAAGTACTGACCTCAGAGGTAAAGCTGCATCGATGAACCTTCAGTTCCCCAGTGCCTCCTCCATATCAGGAGCTGAACCCAAACCTGGTGTCTCCAGGAAGCGCCCCCCTATCGACTCAGCGTCTGTGGGGGGAGATAATACACCGGCGGCTTTCAGATACGTCGAACCAACGTACCCACCTGGATACGGATCAACTCCGTATTGAGCACAAGTGTTAGACATGCCGACCCAACGTACCCACCTGGATGTGGATCAACTCTGTATTGAGCACCAATGTTAGACATGCCGACCCAACGTACCCACCTGGATGCAGACCACTTCACTATTGAGCACCACAGTTTTTGTCACGTGTTTTAAACTATATATCCTTGGAGACGCTCTTAGTATCGACGTCATGTGCTACTCTTGACACTGAAGTGACTAGAGTGTAACTGGTCGTGAAATATAACGGGTTCATTTTGTGTATATTTCACCCATTTGCCTGTATGTGATGGATTATGAGTACCAATGATGTATACATCACAACAGACATTTCATATTCTTAGTAGATTAAGCAAATAACTTTCAGATATAATTCCATCCATCCAGGGCATACCCCAGATCTTTATTCCAAACACATATGTCATTCAAATATTTACAAATAGTTGGGGAAATGCGTATATAGTGGTAAATGCTCAAGCACTGTGCAGTGTTATTCCCTTTGGCTGTAACTTGGTCTTGATAAACCTGTAAACCACATATAGAACGCAGATCTTCCATTGAGGTGGATCAAACAGCAGGAATGCCGACATTCAACAATCATTTTGCACTTTACCATGGCGGATCTTAAACCTGATCTTTCAAACTTCTCAGCAGTTTCCTTAACTTATGGAGGTTAACTGAAGGGTCGTTTCCGACACCATACTTGTGGCAACCCGATCCGATGTAATTCTTGTTTGTTTTACTTTGATGTTTGGATTTATGTGAAACACAAGTGACAATACAGCAAACTGTTCATGTTATTTATATGCCTTCGTGAGTTTATACTTATTATTATTCTCAAAGCAAGGCTTACTGTGATTATCCTGTTTTGGCGTTCCTTATATTTATTTATTGAATACTACATTGAACCTTTCTGCTACCTTGTATTTGGGTGCTTACATTTCAGTTTATTGTGGCATCTTTCAGGTTACAACTTCCATTGGTAAATAAGTTATCAAGAATTGATTCGTGTCGCCGAACGTTTGTACAGGACCCAAACCATGAACACAGTAAGAAGTGCATGCAATGATTTGCGTACGATTCCAGATATGAACTTACTTTGGGTGCATATTTTCTACACACCTACACATATGAAACATTGAATCATCATCCGTTCTTGTCGTTATTGTCATATATGCTTTGACCGGATGTGCTGAACTTTTCAGAGGTTAATACCTAAGTAAACATTTACTTTTCAAATTTACATTTTTTATTCTCATGGCTTCGAACATTTGGACTATTTTTTTAATGTGCAAGGGTTTGAAATATGGACATTCCCTGTGCTAGGAAACACTTCTGTTTGTATATTTTAAAGTTTTAGTGCCTGCGGTGTTTCGTATATATTTGAATAGTTTTCATATTACCGAATCTAACACAAGATGATCTTATGTTTTCCACCAGCTGACATATTCGGGCTCACATATTGTCTTAATTTTACACATGCTGATTCAGTTGGCATCAATGCTCCAACAATCTCAATAACCTGACAGCGGTAAGGGCCTGACTAAGCAAAACACTGTTATGCAAGCTGACACGTTTCCATCTGGTTAATAGCATATACACTTCCCTTTATCGGGTCGCACGTTCATCAGACACCTCGGCCAAATGATGCATATTTTTCAAGCGTTTGTCAAATGGACCTCGGATCACACCTTCATTTACAAGCGTGAATACTTGTGGGAAATACTGTCCTTTCGTGTGGTGAATAAGCGTTCCATGTCCCCAGTCAATGCGTTTCGAGAATTGTAATTGGTGTACTGACGTCCAAGAAGATTACTTGGAAGCTGCCAAGAAATAACGAATGTGAAAAGTGGTACGCTTTTCTTTTTATTATGACTGGTAGAAGGCGTTTATCGGTTTTGCAGCATTCATTATCAGACTTTTGTATTGCCCTTACATGATCCACGAGTACAGAATAAGGATCACATTAAGGTGTTTGGAATGGATGAATATTCATAAGATACATGACACTTTGCAATGCAATGATTAAATCAGTATCTCAGGACGGATTTGTTACATACTGTATTGGCCATGCATAGAACAAATATGGTTGAAACTGCTCAGTGTCACATATTGATATCTCCTTGTTAACATATACTTCATAGCCAAGCTGGACCTAGGTGCCACATGTCATTTTTACCATTGATTTTCTTGTCCAGACTCGAGTATTCACTGTCCCTTATGGTACAAGTATGCATGTAGATGGGATATTGGTCACTGCAGTGTTGAGCATCACTCACTCACCCACTCTTGTGAAAAGAATTTCTATACTACAGATAAAAGCAAACGTATTTATTTATCATTCTTAAACAAACGTAAAAATTACAATCATGTTCATAGATACAGTCGATAAAAGTAAGCAAGAATCATGTGAACAATAGGAATATATTATTGCTTGAACACATCATTTGAGATGAGATGGTACATCAGACTGGTCTTGTGGCTCAGTTTCTAGCTTTGAAGGCAATGGGTGTTTACATTCGTGACCAACTCGTGTTATTCCGGGACAAGCCGAATATCGACTCGTGCCCTTTTCGTGGCCATTTTTGTGACCGGGTTCCGTCTTAGCGCAAACGGACATACCTAAAACAATTGTCAATTCGTTGCGTAATGGTTCACATATATTTCCCCATATATTATATATATATCAGATGCAATTTAAAGCACGTCGGGACGTGTGTAATTTTACAGTATGATTGAACACATTTAACTGTGTTATGGGTATATTTTTAGGTGCAAGACATATGTAAAATCAAAACTTATTTCTGAGGGATTCTTTGACGAAGTACTTGAAATCATACGCGCATTCTGATTGGTTTGTCGTATTTTCGCACATAACATTCATCGATAGGGGGACGAGTCTTCTCCCAGGTTACCGAAAGGGGCGAGTGGTGACGAATGTGGGTGTTTAGTGAGAATTGCCTAACACATTGATGTACATGTTTATCTCTTTGTACATTTTAGTTTCATGTAAGAATGTAATTAAACCCCTGACAACATGGCTATATAATTAAATTTGTTTTGTTGTTTTAATTTTGGATTGAAAAGCCATCTGTACGTTTCAACCTTTATCTCACTAGAAAAAAAATGATATAAACGAAATTTGGGTAATTTCAAGAACTTGTGCCAAACACCCCTCTCTCCTACAGATCAAAGTTACAGTTGACTGCATGCCAAAGCATCAGTGGAACGAAAATGAAAAGCCCTCATGTGATATGCCCTACATACGTCTTCAGGAAAGATAACAAGGTAACACGCAATAGAAAACAACACACTATTAGACCTTCTGTGACTCAAATGATATCCGAAAGCTTCAAATGTCTGAAACTCCATCCTTGACACACTTGTCCTGCAGTCATGAAGATGTACAGTTTAACTGCATTCCAGTATAGCAAATGAAGACTTTATAAGTCGAAACCTCTGTCACAACCTCTTGTGTGCTCAGCATAATGTTACAGAGGAGAAACAAAACGGTAACAATATGAAAACATAGACCTACCATAACACATGCATGGTAAACTTTCGATATATCAAGTAACTGTGGAGAAGACAATACGAAGGGGAAGATCAATCCAAGCACAACAAACTGCAACCTCAACAATAAACCACAACAACACATTTAAGGAAATGAATGATGAAATGTATCTCCAGGTTTCATTGAAGTGAAATGTAAGAAAGTAGAAAATTTAAAAGGTCAGATCAATTGTGAAACATCTACACTCACATAGATCATGCTCCTACATCTAAACAACCAACTACACAATACGTACAGCACGTTCAAGATTTTGCCAAAACACCTCCAGACCTTCCCGATCATCTGTGTACTCTACGTAGGAGTCTTGACGCATCAGCTCCACAATATCAGGGGGCAGGACCTTCACAGGGATATTCTCTAGGACTACCACCAGCAGTGTGTTTCGTCCAGTGTAGATACTCTCCATTTTGGCCATCTCCACTTCGTACTTACACCAGTAGCTCCTCAAGAAGTTCCTCGACAGGACGATCACCGTCCTCCTGCTGGATTTGACAGCGTTTAGAATGTTGGCAGCAATAGCTTCCCCCACGAGAAAGTCTCGATGATGAATACAGAGCCGAAGGCCTTGCTGTCCCTCCAATATCTGCCTCATGTCCTCAACAACAAACTCACGGTCCTCGTCAGCATAGGAAATGAAGGCATCAAACTCAAACTGTGGCCCACCTTCTTCCTCCCCAGCAGCAAGGTAACCCCTGTGTTTCATCTGTATGAGATAGTAAAGATACCTCAGTTTCCATCTGAACCTGTACACGATACCTGTTATGCACAAACAGAGAACTAGCATCACAAGACAGAGAACCCCGATAGAAATACCTAGGTAGGAGGGACACTTTTTGTCAAGCTCGAAGATGATTTGATGGATGTCTTTCAAGAATAGCCGTCTGTTGCTGTCATCAAGGCAGCTGATGTCATCAAGATTATGTAATTTCGAAGTATGATCTCTCATCCATTTCAATGAAGTCAAAGTTAAGCAATTGCACTTGAGAGGGTTGTCATTAAAGTACAGCTGAAAATCCCTACTTACCATACAACTGACTTGATGGCGCAACAGAAGTGGAACTTCGTCAAAGGTGTTTCTTGATAAATTTATAACTGTCATATAAAAATTGTTTATTTCTGTATTCCATGACATCAAATAATTGGAATCAATTCTTGTGGTTTTAAGCAGACTTCTGTTCTTGAAGATAAGCTTTGGAAGTGAACTTATCTTATTATGTTTTAATGTTTAAATGTTTTAAAGATGGAAAGTATGTAAACACTCCCTCTGCTAGGTATTCACAGAAATTATTAGAGGCATCCAATTTTTCCAGGTGTGTTAGTCCTATTATAGGACCCGTCCACCTGGTAAAATAATTAAATGATATATCTACTTCACGAAGTTTGTTTTCGCCGATTTCGAAACGTACAACTTCATAGGCCATTTTGGAATGACTTACATCAACAAATGTAACATTTGGAGGCACATAAATTGTAACATTGTGACTGGAAGATTTGTTATATCCATACAGCTGCAGAAGGTGACGTGAATGAAGGCTTGCGGTATCAAAGAAGGAAACATACGATGCCCCTTGATAGGAAGCATCGAGCCACTCCAAATTTGTCAGCATGGACAGTTCCATCATGTAAAGACCAAACGAAAGATGATTATCTGTGATAGATATTCTTCTGAGAGATGTTGGAAGGTTAATCATTATACTTCTATCAATTATTTCTATTCTGTTTCCTTCAATGTACAATTCCTCTAATTTCATATTTTTCAGATATTGAGTATCTTTAGCTGTTAACATAGTACTAGGCCCCATTATTCGGCATATTCTGTTCACGTTTAGCACTCTCAGAGAGGAGTTCTGCAATCCATACATAGCTTGTCCCATTTTTGGAATTCCTAGGTATCTGTTATGTGACATTTGGAGGTTACTAAGATTCTTTAACACTTCAAAAGATGCTAGTTCAATGTCAACCAACAGACAGTAAGACACATCCAGATTCTGTAAGTGAGGCACATTCTCAAATGTGTCATTCCTCAAGTAACGCGTGTAACATGTCCTACATTTCCCCCCAAGTGACAGTGACCAGAGCTGCTTAAGACTCTTGCATTTCCTGCCAAAATATAGTTCTTTCGGCCCATCAATGTGTAGTTCTTGTAAAGATACTAAGTCTTCGAATGCACAACCCGGATAAGCATCAGATCCAAATATATTCCCAGTGTGAATGTCTTTCAGCATATAACCGGAATTTGATCTATCTTTGAATACATCTTTTAGATGTTGACGTTCTAATGTTAGGTCTAAACTAGCATCGTAAGGGCGAGATTTATAATTGTTGGTAATAAAGAGCTTTTTAAGTTTTGCCTGATTTGTTAACAGGCCGTCACGATAGATCCCTGGAAATAAATTATTATAGTTAAGGTACAAAATCTTAAGGTTTCTTAGTTGTTGAAAGGCATCAAGTTCAATAACTCTCAGACCATTGGAAGATACAACCAATCTGGTAAGATTTGGATAACTGAGAGACCCATTTTCCAAATGATTGATGTTGTTTCCTGAAAGATTGAGCACAGTTATGTTCGGTAACAGATGTAATGGGACCTTGTCTAGTTTCTGATATGAACAATCAGCTATTATTTTGTCTTCAGAAAAAGAACAGCGACACGGCTTACACAGATCTTGACTCGCATCATTACGTGCAGTATGACTTGCATCTTGACTTGAGTCTTGATTTGCCTCCGGACTTGCACCTTGACTTGCCCCAAGACATGCCTTCTTGCGCCCTGACTCTCGACTCGCATCGTAACTTGTATCTCGACTTGCATCTTGACTTGGCTCATGACTTGCACCTTGACTTGCATCGTAACTTGCATCTCGACTGTCAGCTTTGAATGATGCCATAGCAGTCCCTAAGACTGGGTGTACCAGTAGCAGGAGCAACACCAGAAGGTTCTGGAAAAAGCATGTACGTAATTGTATTGTTTGCAAACATTATTCATACACATAAACGTGAAATGTGTAATTGAGGAAACGGGATGTAAAATTATTTGACCAATTATTGGCTGGTTTGACAATGTGACGAAGTGAGTAAAACAAAAGATTACCCCTTACGTTTTTAGTTTGTATTAACTGTACCATGAAACTATTGCGAGTATGTGTCACTCGCAGTTTTTGCAGTACTTTCCTGATGGGCAAACTTTCCAGATTTAGAGCATATGTTTGGAAGCGCTACCTGAAAAAAGATTTTATCTTGTTACAGGACGCGTTCGAATCCAAAATGTGATACCCATATCTGGTGTCCCAATCCATGATACTGCTGGAATATGTCTAAAAGCGGTGTCTCACTCACTCACTCACTCACTCACTCACTCACTCACTCACTCAAAAGAGCCGTATAAAATTAAATATTACCAAGAATGCATGAGATCCATCTTCATTAACATATTTTGCATAGCGTGAAAAATGGACTCCAATCAATCCTTTTGCTATATATTTTCGAGTGTACAATACCTCTGAACGGGTCCCAGATTTGTTTCTAGCTTTTTCAGAACTATGCCCCTGCTCGAGGGTTTCGCCAAAGTGTGAAACGTCTAAGACTTGTTTCATTTTCTTCCTACTTAAAGCTGACACACCGGCCGTGAGATAACTGAAATATTGTTAAAAGTGACGTTAAGCTCACTCACTCACTCACCTGAACGGGCCACATCGCCAGATCTTGACCTGCTCTATTCAACGTTCTGCATCGTTATGAAATATAAGGAAAACTGACTATCTAACTATTGGTTAATTTGTGACAGTTCACACGACTCTTTCCAAATTATAGATTAGATTGCAGTTGACACTTTCCTGGCCCATCTCATACATAGTCATAAATCATTAAGAGGAAACTAGTTTTGTATAGGATAGTGTAAGCAACATTCTCGCAACCTCGATCTTTCGAATCAAGCTTAAAATGCCAAAAGTTCTAGATCCCTTACAGCATTCCGTAGTTTTGTACACAACACGTACGCTATAATTATATTACACATCAACATAACGATAATTAAGGCAAACTATCGACATAAGTGAGTGAGTTAACACCAATGTGAACATTATTTCAGTTGAATGATGGTGTGTCAGCTTGCTGTGGGTGGTGAGTCATGTGATGCAGTGATGCTGGTTTTAGCCGTTTACCACTTTTGGTTAAACCCAAGATCACAAGGATCTCGCTGACAAGCCAAAAACAGTAATCGGAACCGGAGAGCGGAAGGTGCGGGGTTCAACCCCGGCCGCGTCATACCTAAAGACGTTAAAAGATGGTACTTGTTGTTACCCTGTCTGGCGCTCGGCATTAAGGGGCTAAAACAAGGACTGGTCGGCTCGGAGTCAGTATGCTGTGTCTGGTTATTCGAGTTAAACTGCGGCATGGTATCTCAGTGAGCTAGCACTATAAATCTGCATCAGTCCGGACTAGTACAAGAAGCCATACAAACACACACGTACATGCACGTCGCTACATAAGTGCAATAATCTTGGACGCGACGTTAAACGCCATTTCACCTCACCTCACCTTAAGAAATGTTCAAGTGAAGAGATCATACAAAACTAATGAAGCAACTGTTCTCATGTTAAACTAATGAAGGCGTTTGATCACATGTACATGTATCTGTTGATTGTGTTGGTTCTATTTTTGGTATAGATGAAGTACTTATGAAAGAAAAGGTAACAAGTGATTTAGATTTTTGTGATAAGTTGAAATAAATGGCAAATTACTGAAGCAGCATTGGGACAAAGACATGCCAATGTATGCATATCTGACAGAGCAGAAAATTCGTGGCCAGCTCCGGCGACTAGAGTTGTACATGCGCCGTCAACCGGCCGAGGGTAAGCCAACTGCCAACACTCGTCAGACACCTTTGCATGCAGCCTCAGTTCCAACAGTAGCATACCCGAAATTGTAAATGAACGTTCGCATTATTATCCCTAAATTACCTGATGTAGCTGTCACTGATGACCATCACATGGACATACAAAATAAAATCCCTGATGTCGGCCTAGAAGATATTGAGTTCTCTCACGATTCCGACCCCTCTTCTGTCGATGAGTGAGTGACTGAGTTGGGTTTAACGCTGCTTTTAACAGTATTCCAGTTATATCGCGGCGTTTCAGCTTAATGTGGGAGGAAAGCCCGAAGTGATGCAGGTCTCAGACGTTTACCACTTCGGTGAAACCCACGAGCACGGGTATGGTGCTGACAAACCTAGAAACATAATCGGGGCGAACCAGGATTCGAACCCACAATCATAGGTTTCTGGCGTGCCAAAGAGACGCAACTCTGCACTGCGAATCGCGGCGCCTTAGAAAACTGGCCCACCCGTGCCCCCGTATTTGTAATGAGTTGTGTTATTACTGAAACAACAATCAGAGAAGTAAGGGAGTTCTTACTTTACTTAGAGATCAAGGAGAGCAGGGGTCACCAAGAACAGCACCAATCTGATGATCTGAGTAGTAGACTGGAGTCTGGAATCCGACAGCACTGGCATGATCAGTAAACAACAAGTCCAGTGTAGCAACAAGACAGTGAGTTTGAGAGTGAATGAGTTGAGTCATTTTCCGCACATTAAAGAAATCTTCATGTTTCAGTTTTTCACTCAGATCACAGTTGAAATCCCCAGTAACTAGGACATGTTCACATTCATGCTGCTTGGAAAGGTCCTGAAGTTTCTGCATGAAGTTAGCAAGTGAATGCGACAACCGTGTCCATGACACTTTTGGAGGAACATACACACAAGCAATGCAGAACTTGCCATCAAGAAAGGAAATGTATTCAATACTGCGAGATGGCATTATGTGCCAAGTTTAGTGAATAAATATTGTACGGTTTTCAAGAAACGAGGACTACCGCCATTTTCAGTCAAAGTCAAGGTCGCATTCATAGAAACTCGAAATATTTATTTTTAAATCCCAAACTATCGAAAGGCACCAGTTCACCACTAGACCTATCTATGCGCCAAGTTTGGTGATGAAATATTGTACGGTTTTAAAGATCTGCTCCGGAAACGAGGACTACCGCCATTTTCGGTCTCAGTCAAAGTTGTTGCCATGGTCTATATCCGGCAACTGTAACCTCAAGGAACCATGGGCAGAGGATTACAATGATACTGTACACAACAAAATAAGGTCACCATTGATGTGTTTCATTACACCTGATCATGATTGACTGAAAAATAATAATAATAATGTCCAAATCTAATACGGTGCCAGGGCCTGATGGTATTTGAAACCGGTATTGGAAACTGTGCCCTTGTGTTCAAACACCAATACTTCACTGTTTTCATTCTCTTGTGGATATTGGGGGTGTTCCGCCTCTGTTGTGCAAAGGTCGAAGAATACTTCTCCCAAAGAAAGGTGATTTGACGGATCCCCAAAACTATTACTTGTCTGAACACACAACACAAGATATTTACTGGATTTCTTACAGATCTTGCGCAATCGTACTGCGCTTCCAATGCTATTATTTACATGGAGCAGAAATGAGCCAGAAAGGGATGTTGGGGGTGCAAGCATCAACTGTTGGTTAATAGCTTGATCCTTGAAGAGGCTAAAACTTACCACCGTAACATCTCAATGTGGTGAATAGACTACGGAAAAGCTATATATGATTCTGTACTTCATGAATGGAATCTGAAGTCATTTGAGTGCATTGACCTCCCCGAGCGACTACTTGTTTTTGTCAAGTCTTTGATGAATTGCTGGTCAACTAAACTTGAGATGTATTCGCAGGGGCAGGTGATGACCTCAGAACCAATTTCTATTAGAAGAGGAATGTTCAGGGAGATTCTTTTCGTCCTTTGCTTTTCTGTTTGTCATTAAATCCTTTTTCAGCATTTTGCTTAGCAAAGAGGAAGGTTATCATCCTGGACCCCCACAGCACTGATGCCCAACACTCCTTACTCACCTCCTTCACAGGGATGGCATTGAACTTATTGCCAATATTTAATGGAGAATCCACACTGAAAAAACAGATTCTCCTTTTCGAGTTTCTAATGATATTGGCATGTCCTTTGGGCACGACAAATGCACCATTCTTCATCTGAAACGTGGCTGGGTAGAAGAGAGAGGATTGGTCAGTTTACTTGGGGGAGGAGCTATTGAACCTGAGTAATATATTTAACGTTTGTCACTACATGTGACCCTTTTACGGAATGTTCTAACAGAGCTGGTCTACACCGTTCTTAAAGCACACTTGTCTCTTAAACCGCCAACCAACTGCAATCGGTTACAAACTTAAGTAAAATACGGTGTATCTTATTTACAGGTAAGACAACCTCAAATTTCAAAACATCGTAGGTATATCTCCTGAGAATCTCAAATTTCTTCATAAGCCGTTTTCGTTTGGATTGATGGATCATACCACCGCTGCATGCATATTTCCCTCATGCATGCAGGTGTGTGTGTGGCCGCTTGTACTACTCCGTACTGTTGGTTTAATTGTGCTAGCCTGCTGAAATACCATCCCACAGGTTAACATGGATACCCCAATCAGACACATTACACTGACCCCTTGCCGACCAGTCCTTGTTTTATCCCAGTCATGCCCAGCGCCAGGCAGGGAAGCTTCAAATACCATCTTTAAATATATTTTGGTTTGATGTGTCCAGGGGGTGTAGAGTCATATCAGTCAAATCAAGGTTCGAAAAATAAATGTTGCATGTAGATTCTTACTACTTTGGCTACTCCCACCAACATGGATTCTATAATTATGAACAGTAATGTCAACAAGTACTGTCTCTTCATATGTATCTATTCATCAGACCATGGTCCCCAGTATGGTGATCTACCGTCAGTTGCTGGCGATCTATAGCCCATTTTATAATGTATTGTCCTGTCTAGTGATGTATTTTTATGGTTCCCTGCAAGTTTTAAATAATAATCTGTGATAAGTCTGGTTATTTTACTGTCCCTTGTTGACAGTTTTTTTTGTTTACATGTATTTATTATATATAACTTTTGAAAGTCACGTTATGGCTGAAATATTGCCGATGTGACTTAAAATCTTAACTCACTCACTCACTCACTATTCATCAGAGTTGCAATTAAATGTGTGTATGTGGTCCTGGGCATAGCAAAATGTGAGGTTCAGCAGCGGTGGCGGCAGAGAGATGGGTGACATAGAGGACCCTCAGCTTGACTCCCGAGAATTTGTATGGCGTTGGTCCTTCCGGACGCTGAAACAGGGCAGGTTACTTAATAAGCCTATATTAACCCTGTAGTGAATTGGTACCCGTTTGGATGAGGTTGGGATGTGAAGTTTAAGACCTTCTGGTCCCTAAAGACAGCTTGCCTGGGAGCTTTCTCAATCCATGCCATCGGGGCATCCATCTTTTGTAGTCCTTTTTAAAACATATAGGTTACTGGGGATCATTTCTACCTCTAATGTCCACGCACTGTAGCTTTAAAAAGAAATGATTATGACATTATTCCTTTGTTGAAACCACAGAGAGCCTATAACATCTATTTTCTTTCGTGAAATCATATTCATCAATTTATCCTTCCTCAGAACGATTAAATTTAGATTAATTTAAATAATTTCCCCATGGTCTGTTGTAAACTTCCTCATGATTTACTATCCAAATACAACAACGTAAGGGTTTTCCTTATTGTTAAGATAGGCAACACACTTTAAAGGCGGATAACCATGTGTACATTTGAGAGCAAGGGAAATACTACGCTCATGAAAATTGTGTTCACAAAAGGATGTAGGGAATAATATTTGTTATTGTTTGGAACACAAACTGTTGGGAAAAAGAAAGTATACACCCATGTTTGAGGGTGGCTAAACATGAAACAAACAAGAAATGGTTACGAGGGTGATGTATTTGACACGGGTATCCTAATTTGGGTATCGTGTTTGGGTCCTAATGTCTGCAATGTAAGCGACTGCTTTAAAAGCCCAGCTAAAGTAACGTTTCTGAAAACGTTTGTACTTGTTTTGTCAACTCATTTTGTCAATTTTCAAGTGTATACTTTCTTTTGCGGGACACTTTAGTTTGATAAAGACATCTTTAAGTAAAACAAGTTTGTGTCATAGGCGAATCCATGAGGAACGCCAGCGCGGTCTAGTAGACAGAGTCTGTCCGGAGAGCGAAAGATCGGGGATTAAAAGATGGTACTTGTGCTCATCATTGTGGGGCTAACACAAGTACTGGTCGGCTCGGAGTCAGTCTACTCTGTCTTCGTGGGGTATTCATGTTAAACTGCGGCAACGTTTCCTAGTGTGCCAGCACAATAAAGTCCGGACTAATACAAGCAACAACAACATAATACCAGGAATGATCATCTGCATCAATATTTCAATATGATATGAAATGATTCGGTTGGTTCGGTTCGAAATGGCTCGCCCTCATTCCCTGGATCTATTGCAAAGACGCATCGTTTATTTTGGAAGAGTTAAATATACGAAGTTTTTTTTGTGGAAGATTCGTTGAAATATTAAAAACCTGAAATCAGGGACTGGGTTTCCATACGGAGGAGGAGATAGTCGAGATGATGAACAAGGATATCCAGTATTTCGCGGACTTTATGGACTGAAACATATGCCTTTATCGAGAGTAGTTAAACGTGACATGCAGGACGTATTTCTACTTCGCTCAATATAAACATATTTTTAGGATGAGAATTCCATGAAAGAGGAGCAGTTGAATTTTATTTATCTTATTTTATTTATTGATTTGTTTGCAGTATTCATGATGAATGCCTTGAGTGCCATTACTATTTCCAACAATTCCCTGTAGTTTGATGACTCTCTGGAAATGCTTGAATTGCAGTTGCCCGAGGCCTGGAGACTTCCCCAAATTCCTCTCCAACCGATGTGGGAGGCATATGTGATCATCTGGGAATCGACACTTGCCATTCAACAACTATTCGAATTCAACCTTTTCGTCATCATTATTAAAGGTAGGTATTGATTCCCATAATTCTCTCAATCCCCAAAGGCGATACGCTAAACGCAGGAAAAGCTTAGCAGGCGAAACAGTCCATGACTCTGTTTGTTTGTTTGTTGTTTATCGCCGCACCCAGCAATATTCCAGTGATATGACGGCGGTCTGTAAATACTCGAATCTAGACAGACAGACAATCCAGTGATTGACATCATGAGCATCGATCCACGTAATGGGGATAAGTTGAATTGCATCAACCAAGTCAGCGAGCCTGACCATCCGATCCCGTTAGTCGCCTCTTACGGCAGGCATGGGTTGCTGAAGACCTATTTTCCCCAGCCCTTCGCGGGTCCCATGCTACTGAGATCCACTGATCACATACTCTGGCCAAGACACGTTCAGAGACGCCTCGTTTGGCATTTGACTGCACACTTGATTCAGTATTTACAAACAGCTGTAGTTTGAAAGTAACTTGAGTCTGCAGCTTGCATAGGGTAACCCGATGAATAGTTATTAGAACTCGCAGTTTTCTCGTGAAGTGTGTTCCTTAATTTCCTCTTCTGTTCTACCAACGCGTTATTACAGTAACTCAAAATGCTTATTTTTCATTTCTGTGCCCTGTCACTGACCTCACCTCGTGTACCCCCGTTGCACCGGAGTGACACAGGAGGATACAGTGGTTTGTGTACTTCGCACTCAAATTGGCCTTTATGAAGAGCACCTTCCTCATTTTGTTTGGAGCGTTTTCCCCGTCTCGACGGCCACCTTTCTTAGTGGATACTGAAAAAATACAGCGCATTCTGGGCTTAACTTGGACGTATAAAGAATAAAACTCCGAACCTGGCATCTTTCATCGTCAGGTATTTTGTACATGCGCGGGGTTTGGTTTTCTTCCTTGCCTTTCAGTCCCGTGTGGTTTTTATCCTTTTCTTTATATACAATCTCAACACCCTGTAAACCTCTATCATCTGTGCGAAGGACAAAGCTATAACTTTGAAGGCTCCTCAATCCCTCTCTGCCACGCCTCCCGAAATGAAGTGAAAATGATAACTGATGAAACCACAACTGATGTAGTAGAGACTCGGGCGTTCAGTTGGCCATACTCCGCTGTCATAAGCCTATGAATGTCTGTATCACTAATGGCGGTTAAATTTAGTGTTGTGTAACATCTGCACCCTGCTGCTTTAGTCACCGATTTCTGGGGCAAAAACGGCTTCTCATTTGGCGAAAATGACTACTATTTGTCGGGCGAAAACGGCACCTCTACTTTAAATAATTATATTGTGTTCCACGGTTATTCACATTTGAATATTGTCAATTTCAATGCTTCATCACATCCTTGTTCACAAGACTGGTCCATGAACAACAGAGCATTGTGTCAGCAACTGAGTCAGGGAGAGGTCTCCATCTTTATATCTCTGCCACACGTCGAATATCTCATCCCGACGAGATGTGGAGGACTTTCTCACATAGGCCCGGAGTCGGCCCTCCTGAATCAGCCGTGTCTGTAGTGGTAGGAGATTGGTCTCTTGGAAAAGCTCTGGGATGAGTCTGTAGACACTGGGTCTGATCACCCACCTTGTTGTTTATACGCCTGTGCCAACCTGTAACGAAAGAAAACAGAAGTTTTTTGTGTATAATCAATAAATAAGCATAATTAATACATAAACATTATATGAGTTTATTTTTATTGTGTGTATTTGTATTTGTTATATTTGATTTGATATTAAACAAACCTGTAAGAAAGTTGTTGGTCCTGACAGCAACATTGAACAGACCAGGATCGGTGAGAGAAGGTGGGATGAGCGATCCATTGGGTTTGGAAATAATTTGTTCGTTCCCGAAGTTTTCCCTGGGCGGGGTCACGGTCCGTTATCTGCAGGAACATTCTGGTGATGTTGGCTGCCGGCAGGAAGGGGAGTGCCATGATGTTTCTAACAAGTTTTGGGGATTGCATCGTTCTCCATGTAGGCTACCTATAAGTAAACAAGTATTTTTTGTTATTATAGTTATGTAAGATGTATATAAAATATCCATCAAATTGCTATTTATTTCCTACTTACTAAAATAAATATCAAATATATAGTCCACAATTTCTTGACATTTCCGCCAGACTGCCTGAGTGAGGTGGACAGAAATCCATGGATGCGGGCATATGGAAGGGTTTTACTCAGTGCCTTCCATGCTGCTTGTTCAAAAGCCAAGATAGTGGTCTTTACTTGAGGATGGTTGGGGAGAAACTCTACCTCTTGACATTATCACAAACACAACAGGAATCAACTTGAAGTTACTGCTGGCACGCACAAAAGTATGAATTGTCAGTAGTTGATGAAACGGACGTTTAACCATTTTAAACGTTTCGTCTATAAACCACAGACTACTCTCACTTAAGTGCCGGTCAGTTGCAAGCATGGAATTCGCCTTTGTGAATGATGTCATCATGGACGAAGACTTCAGACAAGAAATCCTTGGCAATCTCTCGTTCAACAACAATTCTGGTTAAAACATTTTATTATATATGTTTTCTTACAACATTGCGGTTTTACTGAGAAGTTATACAACATAACGTAGTTTATTTTGTTTGTAGTAGTAGCAGCAGCAGTACCTCGAAGTCCAATGCCCTCGGCTCTTTTGGGCGCAGCAGTTCCGTCGGGCGGTTCGCCATGCGAACAAGGGTTGAGTGGTTTTGGCGTCCGCCAGGCTGATCAGCTTCTTCATTACACTGGCGTGTGTCTTGTGGCAGTGGCGGTGTTTCCCTTCCTTAAAGGTGTCGTCCAACAGTATGACCGATGCCGGACAGGTGTTGTCGTCTTGTTCCTGACGCTGCAGGTCCATAAAGGTCGGGAATCTGAAGTTTTATACAAATGAAATATGAATACTTACTTAGATTATTCTTATAAGATATAAATATTTTTTTTATATATGTATACAATAAAAAACATTATAAATATATATACCCAACGACGAACGTGAATCTATAAGAACAACTTACCAGACACTTTCCTCTAAAATAAAATTCGCCCAATATATGACGTCATCAAGTTGCGAGCCTATATACGAATCTCAAGAAATGACGTCATGATAGGACAATGGTTTCTCGTGAAATAAACCACGCTTTGATCTTCATTATTCTTTGCGATTTGTCGCGTATCTATCATATATTTGTCAAGAAATGCAGCCTTCTTGTCAGTAAAAGGAAGATTTGTAAATTCAAAAGGTTGAGCTACACTGTCAACAGGTATTCTTATGCCATCATTTATCCAAGTTAAAGTTACAACCACTGGGGAACGCCTATCTTCGTCAATGCTTCTGGATGCAAACAAACCATTGTCAAGGGAAGTAACTCTGTGACAACTGTTCACCATGTTTATCGGTTGTGCTCTCGTCGGCACATTCTGGGTTGATCTATTGTAGAAATTGCTAAATATATTACCTTTTCACCCAGTATTGTCTGCCTCGGCAACCACTGTATCTTGTGGTGGCGGTGTTGTGTGCAGATGAAACGGCTGAGATGGCCGCATTCCGTGACTGTTCTGGAGCCAAAGGGGAATGTTGGTGTGCAAAGCGCTGATGAACCGTGACGCTTTTTGGTCAAACTGATCATGTACTACAACTGATGCATGTTCGTCTTGGATGAATTTGGAACACGGGTGGCCCAGTCGTCTAAGGCGCCGCGATTCCCTGTGCAGATTTGCTTCCCTTAAGCACGCAAAAAAACTTTGAATATGAGTTCGAATCCCAGTTCGCCAGATTATGTTTCTAGGTTTGTCACGCCGCGATATAACTGGAATACTGTTAAAAGCGTCGTAATAATTAAACTCAAGTCACTCACTATTTTTCTATCCGAAGTATCCCACACGAGGGATAGGTCGGGGACGCCATCTTGTGCATCTCCGGCACCTCGTGTTTTCATTCACATCCCTCACTCGTACCTGACGAGGAAGGTTCTATTCTGCTTAAAGTACTGGACAGATTGCTCAATTCAGTATTTTGACTACTTTCCACGTCACCCATGCCACGTCTGTTCGCGAGAATGCACAGAGAGAGAGAGAGAGAGAGAGAGAGAGAGAGAGAGAGAGAGAGAGCGAGAGAGAGACAGAGAGAGAGAGAGACTGCTCTGTGACGTCATATCTAGACATCACAGTTGCATCGTGTAATTTTGTCGTATGACTACAGATTCAGTAAGACTAAGAACCTAAGGACATTTGATAATGTGGTAACTGTGTCTCGTTAAAAATGCCTCACTTTCTTGTCTTTTTGTAGTGTAATCATGACAATCAGGTGAATATCCCTGGGCTGAACGAGGTCTGAGGACCTCATGTTTAATAGGTTGAAAAGCCAACAACTGAGGATTGGGTGTCTCCCGTGTGAGATCTGCATTATCAGCGTATCTCGATTGGAAGGTTCGCTGTTCATGGCGTCGAAAGCTATTTGTCTGGCCCAATCTCGTATAGGCCGCTGCAATACAGCTGGAATATTGCTGACTGCAGCATAGGACAACATTCATTGATTATCTGCATGCTTTGTAGTAATGGGCTATTTATATGAAATTATATTATATTAAACATCACATGTTTACCTGATCACATGACCACCTATCAAGCGTATGGAGATACATACAGACTTGCATGTAAAACTAAGCCATGTATGTGTCCACACCAAGTACAGTTTCTATTTTGATTCAAATGAACTACAAAAAATAAAATTTAAAAACTCATGTGTTGCAACCCGTGGGGAATTCTTGTCAGAATAAAAGTAGGTTCACAGAAACATGTGTTTGTCTTTGAGGCGGATAAATCAAACAGGTTGATTACTGGTTGATTATGCCTCATCGAAGCCCAACGGCGTTGATCATTGCTTACAATATATCACTGGTTTCATCCTGTCGACTCGATTATTTACAGGAATAGTGAGTTGCCCCGTGAGGGTAAAATAATCAGTAATTCATCCTCAGTTGTTTGTTATGAAACTATGGGCCACTACACAAACAGCGAAAACAATGTAGCAATTGGCGTAAACTAGCCAATCAGCATAAAGCAAATTAATAGTGCTCAGAAAGAATAACAACATGGGAGAACGGATATAGGTCATTCTCACTAAGCATTAACAGAACGTACGGTTATGCGGTAGAAATTCATTCCGATTGACGAGTTAAATGAGAAATTTACAGTTTATAACGAAACATTTACAAGAGAATAACAAACGGCATGAAGCGATATTAACTTCATAAATGACCATTTGTCATCATTTTGTCTTGTCAACGTGGAACTAACGTGAAAAGGACGTCAACAGTTTGTCTGAGGGCTAGACACATACGATAAAGGGATGCAATTTCAGGGGACGTAACTCTTGTATGGCAATAGTTCCGTCAAAGTGTTATGTTCACTGCAGTGGAATATCAAGTGTTATATTAACTGCAATGAAAATATCACTTTTCTCAACTTCAGAAAACTCAGTCTTTCATGCTGAAGTATATAATAAATTCTACCGTGAATTTGGACATTACTCGCTTCTGATTGGTCAAACAGAGGCTATTAAATCTCAATAAACCCCCTCTGATTGAAACAGCTGGTTTGACAACCGCCTTACCGTGGAAGCTAATATTCATACCATATTACTTTTTCATTCATTGTCGGTATTTCTATATACGTCTGTGACGTCATATCGTTTGCGTCACAATGAACGATATGACGCCATGATGGTGACGTGCGGCGCAGAACGAAAGCCTTGCAAAGCTTGCTTAGTTTTCTTTGGGGGCCCAACCTCATGTTAGCTTACCAAGATGCCGCGCTTACATGCTGTCAATGCCTGTCATATGTTCGAGTGAAGTATTACAGTGTAAACACACTGCTTGAGCAGAAACAAGGCCATATTTTGTTTACAGTCTGTTGTCGGTGAATCCGTAATTCAGAATTACAACCCACTCAAAACATTGGACTCAACCCATGCCGCATCACTCAATATATCAACTAACACAAAAAAAATCCAAATTCAATTTAACGTGGGTAATTCTACAGGAAACCTAGCTCTACATTGAAAACACAGCATGTTTATCTCCTAATTAATATATTTCAAGTTGTAGGTTTGTTTTTCAAGCGAATGAAAAGAACATGGAAGGTTTTTTTATGCTTAGAAATGCATAGGTCAAAAGGGCTATAATTAAGTGTCACATAATCATATCATCTTGTTGGGATAAGACTTGACTCTCCTATCCCATGGCTATCTTACCACTAAATTGCCTCGTCCAGATTCGATTTATTACAGACCATTAGGTTACAAGTATGCATGTAGTTGGCGACTGCAGCGTGAAGCATCACTCAAACACTCTTGTGAAAAAATAAGTTCTTTACTGCAAATGGAAGCAAACATGTTTATTTACAATTCTTAAATACAGTAATAATTAAACTCATGCTCATATGTACATGTAAAGTGGATACATGCAAAAATGGAAAGCCATATATGTGAGAAAATGAGCATATATTAATACTTGAACATATCAATTAAGATGAGGTGGTACACCAGACTGTTAAAGGTCCCAGCTCTAAATGCAATGTTTTGTACGAATCTAGTGGTATATACAGGATTGAACTTTGTTCATTTTAGTTCCATGTAAGACAGCAACTAAATCCCCGACAGCACGGACACATACTTTACATTCTATTGCTATTGAACAGAGTGATTGGAATGCTATCCATAAGTTCTAACCATATCTCAGGTGGAAAACTAGTACATGTATAAACGGAGTTTTAGTACTATCAGAACTTCTGCAAAACACACCTCTCTCCTACGGTGATCAAGGTTAGCTTTGACCGTTTGGTCATACTTTATTAGAACTACAACGTAAGGTCAAAACTTCTGCCACATCCTCATCTGAATGGCCGAGCATTATTCTACATAGGAAATAAAGCGGTATCACGCAATGGAAAACATACTGAAGAACCTTCTGTGACTGAAATGAAATCCTTTAGCTTCAAGTGTCCTAAACTCCATCTGCTAGACACTGATACCACCATGGACTTTAGGCGAGTATTGGAACTGAGAGACTAAAACGTTTCAACTTTTAAACGACTGAAACTCCATATGCGAGACACACCTGTCCTAGAATCATCAAGATGTACGGTTTAACTGCATTCCAGTACAGCAACCGAAAGCTATGTAAGTCAATACCTCTGTAAACACTTCTGGTTGTGTGCCCAGCATAGTGTTACAGAGGTGAAACAAAGTGGTAAAATATGGAAAAATAAACCTATCATTAGACATGCATGATATACTTCAGATATATCAGGTTATTATGAAGAAGGGATGATCAATCCAAGCACAACTAACAGCAACCTCAACAAAAATACACAACAAAACATTCAAGGAAATGAATGCTAATATATATACTCAACAACAAAAGTTCTCGTGACACCAATATTTTAGTGTATTTTTCAAACAAGTAACTTTTATGCAAGCACACTGCATTTCACTAACCAAGAATTGGTATAAAAAACATGTGCGTTAACGGGATTCAATATGCATTGTTTAGCAACGTGCTGACAACAAACGCTCAGAAAATAAAAATACGCTATTATTCAACATTGCGAAATGCCATGCTGTGGCATTATGGCAAACTACACCATTTGAAAACTTACAGGAGTCATGTATGCTGCAAACCGAAATTGTTTCAGATTTGGTAAAAAACATAACTTTGCATTAAATCTTATTCCATGTTACAGGAACTTTTGTTGTTCAGTATATATCTCTGAGTTTCACTGAAGTAAAATGTAAGAAATTAGAAATTTTATAAAGCCAGATCAATAATGAAACATCTACACTCACATAGATCATGCTCCTACATCTAAACAACCAACTACACAATACGTACAGCACGTTCAAGATTTTGCCAAAACACCTCCAGACCTTCCCGATCATCCGTGTACTCTACGTAGGAGTCTTGACGCATCAGCTCCACAATATCAGGGGGCAGGTCCTTCACAGGGATATTCTCCAGGACTACCACCAGCAGTGTGTTTCGTCCAGTGTAGATACTCTCCATTTTGGCCATCTCGACTTCGTACTTACACCAGTAGCTCCTCAAGAAGTTCCTCGACAGGACGATCACCGTCTTCCTGCTTGATTTGACAGCGTTTAGGATGTTGGCAGCAATAGCTTCCCCCACGAGGAAGTCTCGATGATGGATACATAGCCGAAGGCCTTGCTGTCCCTCCAATATCTGCCTCATGTCCTCAACAACAAACCCACGGTCCTCGTCAGCATAGGAAATGAAGGCATCAAACTCAAACTGTGGCCCACCCTCTTCTTCCTCCACAGCAGCAAGGTAACCCCTGTGTTTCATCCGTATAAGATAGTAAAGATACCTCAGTTTCCATCTGAACCTGTACACGATACCTGTTATGCACAAACAGAGAACTAGCATCACAAGACAGAGAACCCCGATAGAAATACCTAGGTAGGAGGTACACTTTTTGTCAAGCTCGAAGATGGTTTGGTGGATGTCTTTCAAGAATAGTCGTCTGTTGCTGTCATCAAGGCAGCTGATGTCATCAAGATTATGTAATTTCGAAGCATGATCTCTCATCCATTTCAATGAAGTCAAAGTTAAGCAATTGCACTTGAGAGGGTTGTCATTAAAGTACAGCTGAAAATCCCTACTTACCATACAACTGACTTGATGGCGCAGAAGAGATGGAACTTCGTCAAAGGTGTTTCTTGATAAATTTATAACTGTCATATGAAAATTGTTTATTTCTATATTCCACGACATCAAATAATTGGAACTTAGGTTTAGGATTTTAAGCAGATTTGTGTTCTTGAAGATTAGCTTTGGAAGTGAACTTATCTTATTATTTGATAAGTCGAGATATTCTAGCAAAGGTATTTCACCAAATGTGTCATTCGTCAGGGTATAGCCAAGGTAATTGGAACCAATGTCAAAATGTTTTAAAGATGGAAAGTACGTTAACACTCCCTCTGCTAGGTATTCACAGAAATTATTAGAAGCATCTAATTTTTCCAGCTGTGTTAGCCCTATGATGGGACCCGTCCAACTGGTAAAATAATTAAATGATATATCTACTTCACGAAGTTTGTTTGGGCCGATTTCGAAACGAATAACTTCAAAAGCCATTTTAGAATGACTTACATCGAGATATGTAACATTTGGAGGAACATAAAGTGTAATATTGCCAGTGAAAGGTATGTGTCTATTCAGTTGCAGAAGGTGACGTGAATGAAGGCTTGCGGTATCAAAGAAGGAAATATACGATGTACTTTGATGGGAGGCATCCAGCCACTCCAAATTTGTCAGCGTGGACAATACCATCATGTAAAGACCAAACGAAAGGTGATTACCTTTGATAGATATTCCTCTGAGAGATGTTGGAAGGTTAATCATTATATTTCTATCAATTATTTCTATTCTGTTTCCTTGAATGTACAATACCTCTAATTTCGTATTCTTTAGATACTGGATATCTTTAGCTCTCAACATAGTACTAAGCCCCATTATTCGTCCTAATCCGTTTACGGTTAGCACTCTCAGAGACGAGTTCTGCAATCCATACATAGCTTGTCCCATTTTTGGAATTCCCAGATATCTGTTATGTGACATTTCGAGGTTACTTAGATTCTTTAGCACTTCAAAAGATGATAATTCAATGTCAACCAACAGACAGTAAGACAGATCCAGATTCTGTAAGTGAGGCACATTCTCAAATGTGTCATTCCTCAAGTAACGCGTGTAACATGTCCTAAACGGCCCCCCTAGTGATAGTAACCGGAGGTGCTTCAGATTCTTGAATTCCTTGCCAAAATATAGTTCTTCCGGTCCATCAATGTATAATTCTTGTAATGATACTAAATCTTGGAAAGCACAACCTGGGTAAGCATCGTGTCCAAATATATTCCCAATGTGATGAATGTCTTTCAGTATGGAACTGGAATTTGAGCTATATTTGAATACACTTTTTTGGTGTCTACTTTCTAATGTTCGGTCTACGCTAGCATCGTAAGGGCGAGATTTAACATTTTGGTTTATATAGAGCTTCTTAAGTTTTGTCTGATGTTTAAACAGTCTGTGACGAAAGACCTCTGTTATAGATAACTCATTATTATCAAGGTGCAAGATTGCAAGGTTTCTTAGTTGTTGAAAGGCATAAAGTTCAATATGTTTCAGTCTATTGGAAGATATATTACATATGGTAAGATTTGGATAACTGAGAGATCTATTTTCCAAACGATGGATGTTGTTTCCTAAAAGATTGAGCTCAGTTATGTTGGGTAACAGATGTGACGGGACCTTGTCTAGTTTCAGATGCGAACAATCAGCTTTAACCTTCTCTCCACAAAAAGAACAGCGACACGGTTCACACTTATCTTGACTCGCATCTTGACATGTATCTCGCCTTGCATCACTACCTGCATCTCGACTGGGATCTCGACTGGGATCTCGACTGGCATCATGTCTTGCATCTTGACTTGCATCTCGACTTACATCTCGACTTGTATCTTGACTAACATTGCGACTTCCATCTCGACTTGCATCTTTGTTTGCATCTTGACTTGCATCTTGACATGCATCGTGACTTCCATCTCGACTTGCATCTCGACTTGCATCTCGACTGGCATCATCACTGGCATCTTGACTGGCATCTCGACTGGCATCTTGACTAGCATCTTGACTTGTATCTCGACTGGCATCATCACTGGCATCTTGACTGGCATCTCGACTGGCATCACGATTTGCATCACTACTTCCATCTCGACTTGCATCTCGACTGGGATCTCGACTTGCATCTCGACTTGCATCTCGACTTGCATCACTATTTGCATCTCGACTTGCATCTCGACTTGCATCTCGACTTGCATTTCGACTTGTATCTTGACTTCCATCTCGACTTGCATCATGACTTGAATCATGACTTCCATCTCGACTTGCATCTCGACTGGCATCTCGACTTGCATCTCGACTTGCATCTCGACTGGCATCACTATTTGCATCTCGACTTGCATCTCGACTTGCATCTTGACTTGCATCTTGACTTGCATCTCGACTTGCATCTTGACTTGCATCAATACTTGCATCTCGACTTGTATCATGTCTTGCGTCTCGACTTGCATTTTGACTTGCATCTCGACTGGCATCTTGACTAGCATCTTGACTTGCATCTCGACTGGCATCATCACTGGCATCTTGACTTGCATCTCGACTGGCATCTTGACTAGCACCTTGACTTGTATCTCGACTGGCATCATCACTGGCATCTTGACTGGCATTTCGACTGGCATCACGTCTTGCATCACTACTTCCATCTCGACTTGCATCATGACTTGCATCATGACTTCCATCTCGACTTGCATCTCGACTGGGATCTCGACTTGCATCTCGACTTGCATCTCGACTGGCATCATCACTGGCATCTTGACTGGCATTTCGACTTGCATCACGTCTTGCATCACTACTTCCATCTCGACTTGCATCATGACTTGCATCGTGACTTCCATCTCGACTTGCATCTCGACTGGGATCTCGACTTGCATCTCGACTTGCATCTCGACTGGCATCACTATTTGCATCTCGACTTGCTTCGTTGCTTGCATCTCGACTTGCATTTCGACTTGCATCTAGACTGGCATCTCGACTGGGATCTCGACTTGCATCTCGACTTGCATCTCGACTGGCATCACGATTTGCATCTCGACTTGCATCTCCACTTGCATCTTGACTTGTATCTCGACTTGCATCTTGACTTGCATCAATACTTGCATTTCGACTTGCATCAATACTTGCATCATGACTTCCATCTCGACTGGCATCTCGACTGGGATCTCGACTTGCATCTCGACTGGCATCACTATTTGCATCGTTGCTTGCATCGTTGCTTGCATCTCGACTTGCATCTCGACTGGCATCTCGACTTGCATCACTACTTGCATTTCGACTTGCATCGTTACTTGCATCTCGAATCGCAGCTTGGGGGGGTGCCATAGTAGTCTCTAAAACAGGGTGTACTAGCAGCAGGAACAGCACCAGATGTTTCTGGAAAAAGCACAGTAATTGTAAGGTTTGCAAACAGTTTTCATACACATACACGCCATGGGGTTAGGACTAGATTGCCTTGAATTAAAATAGACTGTTCCCGAAAAAACATGATTTGTACTCAGAATTGCTGAAAATGTTGTGGCGTTTTTTCACCATGAAAATACATAACAATAGTATCAAATGCGTTTAAAAAGTTTGCAATATCCTATTGATGAGATTACCAAAGATCAAAGCTTCTTTTGCACGTGTTATTTTGTATGAGTAGGAAGCGGCGTGATGGAAGGATAACCCAGTGTCAGTCAGTGTCCTTTAAACTCTAGATGCATGGCTGTATTGTAGTTGACAAGGGAGGATGAAGATGTGAGTTCGCAGTATGTTTATCTAACTGGCTCAATTATGTCTTGAGTAATAAGTAACTTGACGAGATGTGGCAGGTAATGGGCTTTCTTGATTGGGCACTGTATGAAATTGTGTAATGAAGGATACAGGATGCGAGGGACGCACGAACTCACGCACACACGCACGCACGCACGCACGCACGCACGTACGTACGTACTCAGTTGCAGTTAACACTTTCCTTCCCGTGTTATACACAGTCCTGAATGATTAAGAGGACAAAAAGGTATGTATGGCATCGTGTAACGGGCTATCACTCGACCTTGATCTTTTGAAACAAGCTTCACATGCGAGAAAGTCCCTTTCAGCATCCCATAGTTATGTACACAGTACGTACCCACAAATCACTCTCTCTCACTCCAGATTACATGAGCCGTATAAAATCAAATCTTACCCACAAATCATTTCATACGGTAACATATTTTGCATTGCTATTTTGCAATGAAAAATATAATATGGATTCCATCAATACTTTTGTTATACGTTTTTCGTAATGTGCAGACATGATGATTCGGGACTGTGTATTACGGGAACATTGCTGAAAATGTTGTGGCGTTTTTTCACCATGAAAATACATAACAATAGTATCAAATGCGTTTAAAAAGTTTGCAATATCCTATTGATGAGATTACCAAAGATCAAAGCTTCTTTTGCACGTGTTATTTTGTATGAGTAGGAAGCGGCGTGATGGAAGGATAACCCAGTGTCAGTCAGTGTCCTTTAAACTCTAGATGCATGGCTGTATTGTAGTTGACTAGGGAGGATGAAGATGTGAGTTCGCAGTATGTTTATCTAACTGGCTCAATTATGTCTTGAGTAATAAGTAACTTGACGAGATGTGGCAGGTAATGGGCTTTCTTGATTGGGCACTGTATGAAATTGTGTAATGAAGGATACAGGATGCGAGGGACGAACGAACTCACGCACACACGCACGCACGCACGCACGCACGCACGTACGTACGTACTCAGTTGCAGTTAACACTTTCCTTCCCGTGTTATACACAGTCCTGAATGATTAAGAGGACAAAAAGGTATGTATGGCATCGTGTAACGGGCTATCACTCGACCTTGATCTTTTGAAACAAGCTTCACATGCGAGAAAGTCCCTTTCAGCATCCCATAGTTATGTACACAGTACGTACCCACAAATCACTCTCTCTCACTCCAGATTACATGAGCCGTATAAAATCAAATCTTACCCACAAAACATTTCATACGGTAACATATTTTGCATTGCTATTTTGCAATGAAAAATATAATATGGATTCCATCAATACTTTTGCTATACGTTTTTCGTAATGTGCAGACATGATGATCCCTTAAAACGGGTCCAGATTTGCCCTGATTAACTTTCTAGCGTTTTCAAAACCATGCCCGAGCTAGATGGTTTTTAACCAAAGTGCTAAACATCGAAGATCTGCTTTACTTTCCTTCACTTTTCAAATAAAGCTGACATGCCGTGATGTGACTGAAATATTGTTCAAAGTGGCGTTCAACTAAACTCACTTACCCGAACGTGCTCCATAGCCAAATCGTGACCTGCTCTATTCAACGTTGTGCATCGTTATGAAACGCAATATCAGAAATCTGCATATCTAACCATTGGGAATATGGTAATTTCCTAATTGTAGATTAGATTGCAGTTATCACTTTCCTGTCCCGTAATACACAGTCCCGAATCATTAAGAGGATATAGTCGACAACAGATTACCCCCCGGGCAGGTTTGTCTCCCGAGAATTCCAAGGGATTAGTCCTGCCAGACACTGAACCAAACTTTATGAAAAGAATAAGTCCCCTTAGGCACGTGACTTGTTTCGAAACCCTGCAGTGAATTGGTATCAGTTGAATCAGATGGGAATGTGAATGCAAAACTGTATGGTCCCTCAGGAAAGCGTGCTGAAAACTCCCCTGGGAGCTTTGAATGCATGTTGTTTCCCCGTGTACTGCAGTATTACATAAAAAATTGATGACATGATTCCTTTGTTGAAATTACAGAGAGTCAAATAACTTCCATAATACAGTCAATCACATTCAACAGCTTATCTTTCCATGGCGGGTTGAAATGTAAATGCTGAAAATATTTTCCTCTTGGTCAGTTGTAAACTTCCTCGTGATTTACTGTCCAAATACAGCATGGCAATTTCAACAAAAGAGTTTCAGGACAAGGGAAATGTTTCGGTTCCATGCTGCTCTTAATAACCACTCCCTTCATTTACATTTGGGGGCTCATGCAATTTGATAAGGGCATTGAATACACAAAGGACAATATGTGTCATACTGTTGGCAACATAAACTGTCGGGCAAAAGAAGCTATACCCCCATGTCTGATGGTGGCTATTAACGAAAAGACAATTTGAATCCCTAGCTATGGTTTTGTTTGTTTGTTGGTTGTTTAACGCCGCACACAGCAATAATCCAGCTATATGACGGCGGTCTGTAAATAATCGAGTCTGGACCAGACAATCCAGTGATTTACATCATGAACATCGATCCACGCAATTGGGATCGATGACATGCATTTACCAAGTCAGTGAGCCTGACCACCCGATCCCGTTAGTCGCCTTTTACGACAAGCATAGTCGCCTTTTAAGGCAAGCATGGGTTGTTGAAGACCTATTCTACCCCGGATCTTCACGGGTTCCTAGCTATGGTAACGTTTTGATAACGTTTGTAATTGTTTGATGAAATCCAACTTTCAAGTGTGTACTTTCTTTTGTCAAGCAGTTTAGTTTGATAAAGACATTATCTTGAAGTAAAACAAGTTTGTGTCAGAGTTGAATCCAGGATGTTTGGAAATGGTGTGTAGATGGTGGTGAGAGGGTGTTCTGTTTGTTTGTTTAGGTCTTCAACAACCCATGCTTATCGTAAGAGGTGCCTATGCTCGTCGTAAGAGGCGACTAACGGGATCGGCTGGTCAGACTTCTGACTTGCATGTCATCGATCCCAATTGCGTGGATCGATATATATATATATATATATATATATATATATATATATATATATATATATATATATATATATATTCTAATTGTGTTGAATTTTCGGTTTGCTATACAATTTCTCGCATGTTATGATTATTTTTATATGATTATTTTGCAGTATAACAAAAATATGATCATTTCAAAGTTGAACAATTCAATTTCTTTTTGTGCGAACTATTTTGGAACATGACACATTTAATGCAGGTTGGAGCATTTGTGTCATGTTCTTTTGATGACGACAGATTACAAATGTAAACAAATTGTCAGTAGGCTATCTTAGATATAACGGTTCAAATCATCTTTCATAATCTTTCATAATGATCATGAAAGGTACACAGGTATGCTTTGATCATCACGTAAATGAAATCTTGTTTCAAAGATTTCATCAAATGAACGAAATACTTCTCGTCTGGAAAGGAATAAAATATACTCAGCAACAAAAGTTAGTGTGACACTACTGTTTTACTGCACATTGCATTAACACTACAGTAAACTACGGTTATAACGAACTCAAAGGGACCACTAACTTTTGTTCGTTATGACCGTAGTTCGTTATAAGCATATAAACAGTATAACAATAGCAAATAGCCGGGACAAAAAAATCAGTTCGTTATATCCGTCAGTTCGTTATAAGCGTGTTCGTTATAAACGTACTTTACTGTATATGAATTGGGTTCAAATCTTCTAGGTATGATGGATTAACCTTTCTGCTATACACATACACAGTAGTCGGACATGATATTATTATTAGCAGCATATGCGCGTCTTGTATGAAAATTGTGGAAGTTGGGAGTGTTAAAGCCAACATTTTATAGCAACGGCAAGCCTTGTGCATAATAATGCTATTCAAATCTATTGCATGCCAGAAAAAAACTATTCTTTTTGAGAGATTTAATAAAACATTAAGATGCCACGCATTTCGAAAAATGACCTCAGGAGAGGCTGGAACAGACGCCTTTGACGTCGTGTTATTACTGCCACGCGGCGACCCTTTCTGATATTTTAAACACCTACAGGCGTTCACATGTTCACCGATGTCGCGATGAATGTTGAAGTGCACACGTTACCCATATGAAATTATCTATGGATTTGTCATGACGTTTCAACATAACACCAGACCCAGTGTGACAAGAGGCGTACATCGCCATTGAAAATAAATAACCCGTCCGGTCACTAGACATTTTCCCTGTAGAAATTGAATGACGTCCTCATTGTATTGAACGTTTGCTCGGACCACTGCTCACGCAGGTATTTGGACTGCATTTGTAAAAGAAATCCTCTGAATGTGTTGCCATGGCCCGCCCCCTCAGCAGATCTTTCCTCAATATGGCGGAGGTGGAGTTGGATTTCATGAGGCCCTTGCCTGGCCCTGGACTGACATTCTGCACTTTGACTGCATAGAAGCACACGGTAGGCAAACACGATGCTGACTTGTGACGTGTCATTTCGGGCTTTCACATCATGCTTTGAGAGGCGAGCTAACCCCCTGAATGATGATTTGCCATGCTTTTCTCTTGTGTGCGATTAATCTATTTTTGAAAAATATTGATCGGTCATGTGATCACAATAAATTGTGTTGTTGAATATACTAAGAAGTGACTTTGTTTTGACCCAAATACAAGGTGAAATTGGGTTTAACGTCGCGTCCAATATTATTGCACTTATATAGCGTCGTGCATATGTGTGTGTGTGTGTGTGTGTGTGTGTGTGTGTGTGTTGGTAGAGAGTGTGTGTTGGTAGAGTGTGTGTGTGTGTTGGTAGAGAGTGTCTGTGTTTGTTGGTAGTTTGTGTGTGTGTGTGTTGGTAGAGAGTGTGTGTGTGTTGGTAGAGAGTGTGTGTGTGTGTATTGGTAGAGAGTGTGTGTATGTTGGTAGAGAGAGAGAGTGTCTGTGTGTTGGTAGAGTGTGTGTGTGTTGATAGAGTGTGTGTGTTGGTAGAATGTGTGTGTGTATTGGTAGAGTATGTGTGTTGGTCGAGAGTGTGTGTGTGCTGGTAGAGTGTGTGTGTGTGTGTGTGTGTGTGTGTGTGTGTGTGTGTGTGTGTGTGTGTGTGTGTGTGTGTGTGTCTGCTTGTACTAGTCCGGACTGATTTATAGTGCTAGCTCATTGAGATACCATGCCGCAATCTAACATGACACTCGGACACATGCCCTACTCAGACACAGAATACTGACTCCGAGCCGACCAGTTCTTGTTTTAGCCCCTTAATGCCGAGCGCCAGGGTCACAACAAGTACCATATTTTGACGTCTTTTGTTATGACACGGCCGGGGATCGAACCTCGAACCTTCCGCGCTCCTGGCGGACGCTCTACCACTAGACCACGGATGCGGTCTGACCCAAATACAAATTAAAACATCAAGGTACCATGGTATGTTTTGACAATAGGCCCATGTACCGAGTTAGGACATTACTCAGTCTGTCAAGCCATATGCGCAAATTTTCAATTTCCATTGTTACTTTACCCTTTGTTTTTCATAATATAGGCATTGCCTCACACTACGTATATGTTCACGTTTGTACCAAACACCTGGTAGAGTCACGCACATGTTGGAGCTAAGAAAATTCAGCTGCAAACAATTATTTCGGCTGTGTCACGTCATGTCAGCTCGATGGAGGTCAGTTACGGTGCTGAAAAAGATTCATAATCACCTTTAATGATGTCCTCATGCCCACTGCCAAGGAACTGCCAGTAGAACTGTGACAGCTGACCGAACACAGCGCAGTCAGCCTCACAGGGCTCGTCTCCCATCAGGAACTTCTTCGTCCCTGGAACAACCGCATGTGTCGACTGATGAATATGAACACATCAAACAACAAAGAGTGTACAAGATAGGACATTAGCATAAAATCCTTGCAGCATGAGTAACCAAAACAAACGAATAAGTATTTTGATGCATGCTGTAGTGTCGTCCGTCCTGAATGAAAGAATGGAAACTGGCGAAAGCAGACTCGTTTGAAAGTAGAATAGTATCATTGTTTTCATTTCAGCTTGAATGCTAATGAAGCTTAAAAGCTGAGAGTCAGAAGACATTAAACTTTAGTTTATTCCAGCAACTTGACAAAGACTGCCTCTATAATATGCTGTATCATATTTAGCATTACATGGACATATCAGAAAGTCAATAAACATGGGTCTTCCACAGTTTAAAATGACATGTCAGTTTTGCTGTTCACTGATATTAATCTCTGGGACAGGGAGAAATTTAGATTATCCAGAAATGTCCATACTGTATGTCTCACAATGTACACCAAGCTTGTGTGCATGTTAATATATATATGATTTCCTTTGTAAATGGAGACGAGACCTCATGACAAGCCTGACACTCCGTTCAGTCCACTCCAATATAGAATTTTTCAACTCAAATTTCACTTTTGCACAAGAAATAATATTTAGAGGCCGAGCTATAAAAGTAGTATTTCCGTTATATTATGTCAGCGTAAATGGAAAAAAACTCTCGTGGAAGCCATGACTATAATTCATACATTGTGGGACTTTGAGGAATCCATGTGTCAATCGCCAGTTTGGATTTTGCCTCGTAGATATTGTTCGAACGTTTAATACGGAGGTATAATTTAGAAACACAGGACCATTCCATTTAGTAATAGACGTCAAAGCGTCCTCGTGCTTTAACTATAATCGCCACACTATACTTTTTCACACTACACATGGGGGTAGAGCTTTTTTTCTAAGATGACGAACTTAAGACCAACCTTGTGTCTTAAAGAAGATGGGGTTTAAACAGGAACCTGTAATATGTGGTGACTTTAATTGAAAATCCTCGAACAGGGATAACTAACGCCCCGTTCCATCCACTGGAACACACGAATGCGCACATTTCATCTATATCTATAAATGAATACAATGTATGGGCACAGCTTCTACATACCCATGAAGTCAGACAGGGATATCGATTGTAGATCCTTCTTCCCTCAGCTATCTCCCCTTCTGTGTGTCGCCCCAAGCCATGACTCCAAGCCTTGACTCCAATGCACTTGATAAAAATGATTTGTCGGTGTCAAATCTCCATCGGAAGAGGACGAGAAACCTGAAACGAAAGTGTTAATTCAATCAAAGATTTGAGTGAACTTGGCTCCTGCCTTCCTGAACCCGTAGGCCTGAACGAAATGGTGTTTATTATTGCATGACACATTTTTATGTTTTTCCAACTTCTTGAATACATGGTGGCATGTATGACTTTATGGCATTCACTGGTCCTCGGTATCTGAAGATGTGAGGTGAAATGGAGTTTAACGCCGCTTTCAACATTATTACAGTACAAAGCAACGTGCATGTGTGTGGCTGCTTGTACTAGTCCAGACTAATGCCGATTTAATAGTGTTAGCCCACTGAGATACCATGTCGCACGCAATCTAACATGAATATCTAACTCAGACACAGTATACTGACTCCGAGCTGACCAGTCCTTGTTTTAGCACATTAATGCCGAGCGCTAGGCAGAGTAACAAGTACCATCCTTTAACGTCTTTTGGTATGACGCGGCCGGTACATTTTGTACCACATTCCTTCGCCATTGAAACCCGTTTAAGATTTGAGGTCCATAACCGAATGTATTATAAAGGTATGCAGTTTTGAGTGATGGAATCTGAACAATCGAGTAAACATAATAATGCTATTAAGAAGTATATATCTTACTTTCATTTAATGTGAAATATATACATACAGAGAAGAAGAGATCACATGAAGAGTGATAGTTTATGTTGTGGCCGCATTTAATGAATTGCAGGGAATTATTACATGTTGAATGTACCAAAATGCAACGTTTTCGCGGAAAAAAAGATCATACTTCGAAAACGTCAAAGTTTATATAGACAGCAGCAAGGACCCACAAAGCATTCCGACAAAGTTATTTGAACTGTCAGTGCTGCTAAAAATATTCACATTCGGACTTTTCTCACCAATACAGATGTTCCTCCGCCATGACCTGCATCGCCTGAGCTACACCTCTGTCAGCAGGACTCAGATCCCTGTTGAGGTCCACCCCCAGCTTCTGGTTGAGGAAGTTGATACACAGTGTCGTGTCCGCGGTGTATTTCCAGCCGGAACCTGCCATGCTGATCGTATGCCATGGCTTACTGTGTGTCGTTATAGCCGTGCACGTCGCTCACTCATTCTCTCAGAACACAGCAGTATGAGCCACAAGTACATGCTGTATGTCGATAAAGTAGCTTTGAATTCGTTATTGAAATGAATTTTGCTTGTACTAGCCCAGACTAATGCCGATTTATAGTGCCAGCTCACTGAAATACTATGCCGCAGTTTAACATGAGTACCCCACTCAGACACAGTATACTGACTCCAAGCCGACCAGACTTTGTTTTTAGCCCCTTTATGCCGAGCGCCAGACAGAGTAACAACAAGTACCATCTGTTAACGTCTATTGGTATGATACGGCCCCCGGGCGGACGCTCTACCACCAGACCACGGAGGCGGTCGCCGTCTCTGTAGGATCGGTGGTTACAATCAAGCTGTAAGTGTCATCGAGCAAAGGCGACATGGATGATTTTCATTATGGAGTCTACCCTTTGCTTTCTTGGATTCAAATATTTACAGCCACCATGACATTGCTTTAATACTGTAATAAGACCGCGGCGTGAAGCAACACACACTCATCTACTTGGTAGGGTATCCTGGCCATCCGGAGGTAGGTCTCCAGCTTCACAGTAAATGGCGTCATGCTGTGGGCATAGGGAGCTCTACCGACCTGATGAAGGATCACCGTGTCTCGGGGATAGTCCTTCCTTGTCTTTCTATTAAATAGATCAGTGCATAGCTAGGGGTTGTCTGATACATTGTCAGATCTCATTTTAAGTTGACACTTTAAAACATGCACATTGAACACATCTGTGGTTACTGTTTCAGAGGCCGGTGTGCTTAACACTGTGCTGCCCACAACTTAGCACGATTCGAACATTCATTATACTGATACCAACTGAAATGTTTACTGTATATGCCTGTGTTATGATGTTGTAATCAGACATACAGATCACAATGGTAAGAAAAGAAAAGCTGTCCGAACTATTACTTGTCAGAGGAGCATATCATAAATATCAGCATCTGAACCTGAAGCTATTGATTGACACACCGAATGCAAACTGGTATCCTTAATCATACAATAAATATAGTCTCTAGCAGACTCCAGCATGTGTTTTATGAAACAATCCAATTTCCATCCCCCTTCAGCTTCTCCAGGATTCCCCCTCCCCCAAAATAGAAATAGATAAGAAAATGTTCGCTGGACCGCAAAACAAGAAATTGTTCAGCTCAATCTTCCACAGACATCTTTCCGAGGCAAGAGAGTTAACTGACTATAAAGGTCCAGTTTCCACCCTTGCCGAACTAGGCTGGTATTATGGAGTTACATTTTGGCTGGACTAACGAGTCTATGCATAGTCCAATCCAAATCGCGCACCGAAATCGAAATCTGGTTCGTGAACTGTCGTGCAGATTTCGGTCGAGCGCAGGATTTGCAAAGCATGTGCACCGCCAAATCGTTGTCAGCAGATAGTTTCCAAATCTTTGCATGTTTTTAATCAAGGTGCTCACGATATTTGATGCATTTCGCGATGTAAGACCCGTTTTATCACAATATAGATCTTGATTATCGAGCAGATCGTCCTGACTGGGCGCCACCATTTTGTTTGAAGCAAACGCAAGTGATACCAGAGGTAGTATCTGATTGGTCCATAGAAGCTAAGAAGGGAAATAACTGGTAATAGCCACTGGTGGCGCTACGATCGAACACAGTAATTCCAGCCTAGTTCGGCAAGGGTGGAAACTTGACTTTTAAAGTCAGTTAACTCTTTTGCCTCGGGAAGATGTCCACAGACAAATAGTATGTATTGTGAAGCAGTGGTACCGAATACATATCCTGTCCCTTACAAAAATCCCAGTCCTTATACACTGAATTGATGGCTTGGTGATGTATTTAGTCAGATGTTATTGTTATTAGACAAAAAGCAGTAGCAGATCACACGATTTCGCAGTTGAACACCCCACGAAACCACGTTTGTTTGTTGTTTAACGCCGCACTAAACAATATTCCAGCTATATGACCAGTGATTGACATCATGAGCATCGATCCACGCAGCTGGGATCCGATGATATGCGTCAACAAAGTCAGCGAGCCTGACCACCCTGGTCCTGTTGGTCGCCTCTTAGGACAAACATAGTCACCATTTACACCCCGGATCTTTACGGGTGCTTAACATATCGAAAGGTACTGCATCACTTAAATGAAGATTAATTCCGTTTCTAGTCTAAGGAATAATTAATCATTGATAACCTTTATCAGTCACATCTGATTCATATACTTTGTGTAGAATTATAATTGAATAGGTGTTATGCCAACACAACTACAGCTATAAAAACACCCTGGAACTGAGGTTAATCTGTAATTACTACTTGGTTGCCTCCCTTGTTCTAGCGTGTGTGATGCACCGGTCCCAGTCGGGCCAAAATGTTTCATTCATACGTTCAAAGTAGGTGCCAGTTTGGGATGTTTGTCTGAGAGAGGAAAGCGAAAAGAAAGAGCATGATCAGTTACTTTTACGAAACAAACAATTTAATTGATTTGTATGTACATTAGTGCATAATATTTGTAAACTTCATACATGTAACTATGAACTGTCAACCGATTGAGGGTGAAGTTAAATCATGGCTAGATGCTGAGGTTTCTGAGTCGACTTCCGTTTTACTCATCATTCTACTTGACACGCACACTGATTCTGTGTCCCATGCTCTAAGGCTCTAGAATAGTCCTCTACGTTATTACAAAGAGAGGTGGTCGGGGTAGTCTAGTGGTTATTGGTTAAAGCCTTCGCTCGTCACGCCAAAGTCTCGTGTTCGATTACCGACATGGGTACAATGTGTGAAGCCCGTTTCTGGTGTCCCCCCACCGTGATATTGCTGGAATATTGCTAAAAGCGGCGTAAAACCATACTCACTCACTCACCACAAAGAGCATGCCTGGGGTATGACGACATCGGCTTTAATTGATTTAAATAAAATCAGAAATGAAAATTTATACAAAAACAAATAATTGTTTTAAAGACTTTCGACTATTGCCTACACCTGAACACACTGTGTTAGTGACATATAGTAGTTGAGTGAGTGAACACTATTGTCAACTGAGACGTTTACGACTTTGGTGAAACTAACCAGCACGGTGCTGACAAACCTGGGAACATAATCAGGACGAACCAGGATTCGAACCCACGATCACAGGTTCCTGGCACGTAAAAAGGACGTAACTATGCTCAGCGAATTCCACCGCCTTAGAATGCACGTGTTCTCCAGCCTTAACCCGGCAAACCGTAAATATCGCACGCATAATCGGCGAAACGATACTAAACCGTAAATATCGCACGCATAGTCGGCGAAACGATACCAAACCGTAAATATCGCACGCATAATCGGCGAAACGATACCAAACAATTTTGCATGAAAGATATCTAGTTTGTATGACACTTATTGGTTGCGAAGAGATTCAATAATCTCCTCATGGATTTCTAACACGCCTGAGGGGGGGCAATTCTGCACAGTGTGTATCGGGTGCCTTAAACAAATGACTGAGCTGTCAATGATCAATGCGTATTCGAGACATGGGTTCAATTCCCCACATGGATGATTAAAATGGCTGGAATAATGCTTGAAACGCATAACTTCCAAATGCCGTATATCTAAACAAAATGTAAATAAAATAATTTTGTATTTGAAGCTGAAGATGAGAAAATACATATAGATATACCCCACTTTCAACAAAAACATATATATAATATAACAACAAACACCACATAATTTATATCATATTGTTTTCATTATTTTATAATACCAAACTATAACAATATGAATATTAAAATACATCACATCAGAGAATGAAAGGATTAAAATCCCTAAAGATTTCCAATATACATGATATTGAGATTCACTTCCACTTTCCTCTAATAATAAACTGTTACCATTGGTATCC
This sequence comes from Haliotis cracherodii, assembly GCF_022045235.1. Lineage (NCBI taxonomy): Eukaryota > Metazoa > Mollusca > Gastropoda > Lepetellida > Haliotidae > Haliotis > Haliotis cracherodii. Next base: position 14,853,859 of record NW_027266264.1, read on the forward strand.
CCAAGCACCAATAGTCAACATGCTCACTGGGCCATTGTCTACGTGGACACACACGGTGATTGTTAAAATCACACATCCTATCTACACTCAGACAACATGACAGTATATTTTATTACAATACCCCCGTTACCGTGAAGATTCCGGGATCGAATAGGTCTTCAGCAACCCAAACCTTCCGTAAAAGGCCAAAATGCTTGTCGTAAATTGCGACTTACGGGATCGAGTGGTCAGGCTCCCTGACTTGGTTGATACAAGTCATCGATCCCAATTGCGTGGATCGATGCTCAGGATGTCAATCTCTGGATTGTCTGGTCCAGACTCGATTATTTTACAGACCGCCGTCGTATAGCTGGAATATTGCTGAGTGCGGCGTTAAAACAACAAACAAACAATACCCCGTATAATTACTAGTAAAGAGTGAAAAGGGTCCACCACCAAACTTCCTCTTATTAATTCTTACAAAAACAAGAAAAGTTGGGGTATGGGGAAATGTCTCACTTTGAGTGAGGACTTGTGTGTAATTAAATGTAAATATATCGCCGTACTTCAGTAACTCCATATTATTGATCACATCACATGGTTTCATTTTTAGGAAACGAACGATCAGTCACTGTGTTATCTCCCTTTACTTGGTTGCCTCCCTTGTTCCGCCGTGTGTGATGCACTGGTCCCAGTCAGGCCAGAATGCGTCCTTCATACGTTCACAGTAGCTGGCCAAGTTGGGATATTTATCTGGGGGATAATAAGAGGTTATCAAAAACTTTGTTCCACAAAGGCCACCACAGGTTTGTTTTGATGTGAACTTCGAACAGACAATACCAACCAGAGTTTTAAAGCAAAATATAAAACAATCTCAAAAGGTAAACATTCACTGAACATTGTCGAAGGAGCCGCAAGTCGCTGAATTGCATTCCTGGGTCCGGAGCCTGTTTCTCAGCACCCTACCTTCAGGCTTTCCTCTCACAGTAAGCTGACATGCCGTGATATAACTGGAATGATGTTTACAGCGGCGTAAAACACAAATCACTCACCCTTTCCTAAGGGATACATTCGATCACATACTTATATTAATACCATTGTATACCCGTTGTCTGTGTCTTACCTTTTATGAGATTCTCGTATCCAGATCCATTAAACTGCCAGTATGTCTGCGACAGCATACCGAACACCGAGCAGTCTGCTTCACTGGGCTCATCCCCCATCAGGAACCTCTTCCTCCCTGGTGCACAGAATGTTGCCTCAATGAATAATTATCCTGGTACCTTTAGCTACGTGGTATTGTAAGGACTGAACATGTATAAATTATGTAATAAAGGGGAAAAAAATGTTAACCTGGTGGGGATTCCCTTCATGACTTCCACGCACCATCGATGATAAAAGGTCCTTAATATTTCTGGTTACTGTTGCTTACAGAATTTTGTCGCAAACTATTGATGGACAGACCATTTTCACAAACGTGGTCGACGTAGAGTAAAAGTTGGAATACATATTTTTAAGGGATTTCTAAATCAATTGTTAGGGGTGATTGGCAAGTTCATTGCATAAACAAAACATTCCTTTGTTTGTTTGTTGTTTAACGCCGCCCTCTGCAATATTCCAGCTTTATAACTACGATCTGTAAATATCGAGTCTGGACCAGACAATCCAGTGATTGACACCAGGAGCATCGATCTACGCAAATGTGATACGATGACATGCATCAACCAAGTCAGCGAGCGTGACCATCGGATCCCGTTAGTCTCCTCTTACAACAAGCATAGTTGTCTTTTACGGAGAGCATGGGTTGCTGAAGACCCATTCCAACCCGGGTCCAAACATTCCTAAACATGACAATATTCCCTACCACTCTGGGGCCATGAGGGATCAACTCGTCTAAGGCGAAGCAATTTCCTGCCAGAATTACATTACCTAGGAGTGCCAAAAGGTTAGGATCGTTGGTTCGAATCCAAGATTTGCTCAGATAATGTTTCTTGGTTTCTCTGCACCAAACCTGTGCTCATGGGTGTTACCAAAGTGTATCACTTAAGGTTTTCATCTCAAAGGAAAGCAAGCTGACATAGAATTTGTTTTGTTTCTATTTTAAGGCTTAACTCGGCAAAGTTCCAGCTATAGACGGCGGTCTATTAATAATCGAATCTGGACCAGACCATCTAGTGATTGATAGTGTGAGCAATGATCCACGCCGTCGGGGTACGGTGACATACCAAGTCACCGAACTTACCACCAGATTCATTTGGACGCCTCTTACGACCAGCATAGGAGATCTACTTTGGCAGGAATCTATCCACGACAATGTACCCGGTTACTGAAATATTGTTCAAAGAGACGCTTCTAGATTGACCAGTTACTATTTATTGGAAGACACGACGTACCTATAAAGTCGGAGAGAGACTGGATATCCTTGTTCATCATCTCGACTATCTCCTCCTCCGTGTGGCGACCCAGTCCCTGTAGCCACGTGCGTTTTTTAATATGTCTTCGAATCATCCACACAAAAAACTTCGTGAATTTAAACGTTTCCAAAATAAACGATGCGTCTCTGCTATAGATCCAGCGAATGAGAGCAAGGAACCTGGAATGGAATCATTTCAAATCATATTGACATGATTATTTCTGGAACTACTTTGCAATACACACATTCAAAACGTAGTCAGGTGTGGGTGAGTAGGGATGTAACGACGCATCGGCATTATTTCAGCCGACCGGTTTCGAAAGATGCACCCTGTGAAGATCCGGGTTAGAATGAGTCTTCAGCAACCAATGTTTGTCGTGAGAGGTGAATAACGGGAATGGGGGGCCAGGCTCGCTGACTTGGTTCATGCATGTCATTGTAATTTATAGGTAAACGGTGCGATGGCCCTTCAGATCAACCAACTAGCCATCCCCAAGAGGCTTCCCGCCTTCAACCCATTAGTGGCCACAGTACTTCGCCAGTGATCACTAATAAAAAAAAAGAGAGGCACGAGGAGTCGATACTGTGTTTAGAAAACATGATAGATGTCCTAAAGAAAGCAAACGATATCCGAAGACTGGAAGATCTGAAGTAATACGTGACCTTAATACATGGAATGGAATTCACTATCTGCACATGACACCAGTTTTATAAGGTTTGAGGTGTATATAGAAATCATGCGTGATGTCAAAAGAAAGCACTCCTTCGACATTAAGCTGAGACCCCATGAAATAACTGGCATACTGTTCAAAGTGGCGTTACACTCACTTTCTTTCCCCACATGCGTACAATGTGTCCCTAGCAGTGATATGGATGGAATTTGGTTCCTGAGTTGTAAAGTTCTCCTTATTCATTCACTCACTTACTAAAAAGTGTTGACGTACCAGTACAGATGTTCCTCCGTCATGACCTGCATCGCCTGAGCTACCCCTTTGTCAGCGGGACTCAGATGCTTGTTCAGGTCTACCTCAAGCTTCTGGTTGAGGAATTGGATACACAGTGTGGAGTCTCCTATCGGTTGTCCATTGTATTCAATCCAGGGGACCTTGCCCTTAGGTGAAGGTCTCATCCCATGGACGTTCTGTGGAAATGTGACCAGAAATGATGAACTGTGTGGAGATCACACTAGGACTTATCAATGACAGAACATGATACAAGATACAGTAAGTAATAGAATATTTCGTCATTCAATCGGGAGAGCGGAAGGTCGTTGTGCACGTCATTCCAAAAGAATGTGACCCTGCCTGGCGCTTGGCATTGAGGGGCTAAAACAAGGACTGATCGGCTCGAAGTCATTAGACTGTGTATGAGTGTGGTATCCATGTTAAACTGCGACAAGGTATCCCAGGGGGCTAGCACTATACAACCAGCATTAGTCACACAGACATATTATATATGTACATATAAATATTATAAAAGTGCAATAATCTTGAACGTGAATACGATTCATTCGACAAGGTGCTCATCTCAAGATTTCCAGAAAAAAATCCGGAATATAGTTTCTCTACAATGTTCTTTACTGACCTGAGCACCGTTTCACATAGCGATCGTTCCTCCAGAACTAACTTAGGTATGTGATCGCTTTGTGAAACGGGGCACTGGGCAGTGAGTGAATGTTTGCTTTACTCCACATTTGGCAAAAATACAAATGAATCAAGGCGGTAATTAATCCGTCAGCCCAAGTGCTTGATAGTATGAGCAACGACCCAACCACAAGGATACACGTAATCAGCAAGGTCACAATGAAGATTCTCATTAGTTGACAACATTGCATGAGTTACTGTATAACTACGAGTGTTATGTCAGTCGCCCCCAACGTGAGTTCACTGACCTGGTAGGGTATCCTGGCCATCCGGAGGTAGGTCTCCAGCTTCACAGCAAATGGCGTCATACTGGGGGCATAGGGACCTCTACCGATCTGATGAAGGATCACTGTATCTCGAGGATAGTCCTTACGCTTCTCCTCTCTATACAGCGAAACAACATCATTACTGCAAATAACCACCCATTTATACCCAATCCCGTCATCTCCTGAAGATACATTACAAAATCAATTTTACTTGCGGGAAATATACATGTATCTTCCGTTTTGCTTGTGACATAGTTGAGGTTTCCCAACGTGAAAAAGACAATGATAACTTAAATTACAGCGTATTATATTTTCAGCACACTTTAGCGGACAGCCACGCCATTCGTCTCCACGAATGGTTAAAACCCCTTCAATACCCAGTCAGTTGTTATGGGTATCAAATTTATCTCTTCACCGGTTGACTGCGAGTGTATCAACTGCATTAGGTATACTATGAGGGACGAGAACATACTTTAGCGTGAGTTTCCTTATGGCCACGAGCGACACGGCGGTTACTGCAGCACCTCCAAAAACATACAGAATTGTCTGTGATGTTTCGAGGTTTCTGAACGTCTCAAGAAAACTCCCCATTCTTGACGAGCCGGCGATACGTCTACCCTCTCTACGCGTCACGGTTCAATGACAATGTGCATGTAAGGGAGGCAACTCCTGAGAGGCATCAAGCTTGACTGGGAGCGGAATGTGATGCAAGTTACTGTGTGTATTTCACAAACATTTCCGCCGCCCGTCATAAGGAAAGGCAACATTATTTTCGATCATATAATTAATTTATTGATTATAAAATTAGTTATAATTACACATTCTAGACGCAGTTTCTCTGTCACGGCGAGAACACCATCAGTTGTGACCTCATCCCATCCCACATACAGAACAGGAAACGCTCACACGTGTATGCATTCCGTGTGCGACACACACATAAGTCGGAAACACACGTAACATCCCCGACTCATCATCATCATTGCACGTATAATGGGACGCGCACGACATAAGCAAACATGCTTACGGTACCAAACAATTTTTCATGAAATATATCTAGTTTTTAGGATGCTCTTCGATGGCGAACAGATTCCATAATCTCCCCATGAATTGTTTAGGTTTAGATTTCGAACAAGCCTAAAGGAGGCCATTCTGCACAGTGTATTGCGGAACCTTAAACAATGACAAAGCTGTCAATGTTGTCCCCAAGCGTACGTGTGAGAGACCCGGGTTCGATTCCCCACATGGGTGCTTAAAATGGGTAAACACCATGGCTGGAATAATGCTTTAAATGCATAAGTTCCCAATCACTTATATCTAATATACATGTAGATAAAATAGTTTTGTATTCGAAGCTGAAGTTGAGAGTACAATAACCAAAGGTGATAGTTCCCCTCAAGGACATACCCCAATTTAAACACAAAAATGATATATAACAACAAGCACCATATAATCTATATCTTGGTTTCATTTATTATTATATTATACCAAACTATAACGATATGAATCTTAAAATACATCACTTGTTTAGTTCACTAAAATGTCACCAGACAGAAGCTGTCACAGATAAGTCTGATCGTCTTTGACATGGAATGCAAGAACTGGTTGATTGACTTACCCCGTAACGAATTACCAACAGAGAATGAAAGGATTAAAACCCATAGATTTCTATCTACATGATCTTAAGCATTCATTACCAATGTCCTCTAATAATAAACTGTTACCTTTGGTATCTTCAAACTCAGCATGCTCAATGGGCCACTGCATAGATCACAAACCCCCATGTCTACCGGTGATTGTTAGGATTACTTTCCTATCTACATTCAGACAACATGACAGGCTATTAAGAAAAACGTTCAACTTTATGAGTGAGTGAGCTGCATTTAACGCCGCTTAACAGTATTCAAGTCATATCGCGGCGTGTCAGCTTAATGTGGGAGGAAAGCCCGAGGTGATGTAGGTCTCCGACGTTTACCACTTCAATGAAACCCACGAGCGCGGGTATTGTGTTGACACCTAGAAACATAATCGGGGCGAACCGGGATTCAAACCCACAATCATAGGTTTCTGGCGTGCCAAAGGGACACAACTCTGCACAGCGAATCGCTGCGCCTTAGACGACTGGGCCACCCGTGCCCCATCAACTTTATGGATAACCAGAAGTCGTTTATTTTAAATTATTTGCCAAACGTCTAGAATGCCAATCAAACAGTCACGACAGTCTATTGTATTACAATGCCCCTTTATAATTAGTGGTAATTGTTAGAAAAAACATTTCTGAAAAGTGTACACCATCAAACGTCCCCTTATTAATTCTTACAAAAATAAAACAGGAAAAGTTTGGGTGTGGGGAAATTTCTCACTTTGAGTGGGGACTAGTGTGTAATTAAATGTAGATAAATATCCGTGCTTCAGTAACTCCTTAATATGTCCAACAATCATCACATCACATGGTTTCATCATCAGTTAAAGAACGGGCAGTCACTTTGTTATCTCCCTTCACTTGGTTGCCTCCCTTGTTCCGCCGTGTGTGATGCACTGGTCCCAGTCAGGCCAGAATGCGTCCTTCATACGTTCACAGTAGTTGGCCAAGTTGGGATATTTATCTGGGGGATAATAAGAGGTTATCAAAACTGTGGTCCACAAAGACCATCACACGTTTGTTTTGATATAAACGTCGAACAGAAAATACAAACCAGAGTTTTAAAGCAAAATATAAAACAATCTCAAAAGGTAAACATTCACTGGACATCGTCTAGGGAGCAGCAATTCGCTGAATTACATCCCTGGGTCCGGAGCCTGTTTTTCAGCACCCTACCTTCAGGCATTCCTCTCACATTTAGCTGACATGCCGTGATATAACTGGAATGATGTTTACAGCGGCGTAAAACACAACTCACTCACCCTTTCCTAAGGGATACATTCGATCACATACTTATATTAATACCATTGCATACCTGTTGGCTTTGTGATACCTTTTATGAGATTCTCGTATCCAGATCCATGACATCAGACAACATGACAGTATATTTTATTACAATACCCTCGTTACCGTAAAGATTCCGGGATCGAATAGATCTTCAGCAACCCAAACCTTCCGTAAAAGGCCAAAATGCTTGTCGTAAATTGCGACTTACGGGATCGAGTGGTTAGGCTCCCTGACTTGGTTGATACAAGTCATCGATCCCAATTGCGTGGATCGATGCTCAGGATGCCAATCACTGGATTGTCTGGTCCAGACTCGATTATTTTACAGACCGCCGTCGTATAGCTGGAATATTGCTGAGTGCGGCGTTAAAACAACAAACAAACAATACCCCGTATAATTACTAGTAAAGAGTGAAAAGGGTCCACCACCAAACTTCCTCTTATTAATTCTTACAAAAACAAGAAAAGTTGGGGTGTGGGGAAATATCTCAATTTGAGTGGAGACTTGTGTGAGTAAATGTAAATATATCGCCGTACTTCAGTAACTCCATATTATGGATCACATCACATGGTTTCATTTTTAGGAAACGAACGATCAGTCACTGTGTTATCTCCCTTTACTTGGTTGCCTCCCTTGTTCCGCCGTGTGTGATGCACTGGTCCCAGTCAGGCCAGAATGCGTCCTTCATACGTTCACAGTAGCTGGCCAAGTTGGGATATTTATCTGGGGGATAATAAGAGGTTATCAAAAACTTTGTTCCACAAAGGCCACCACAGGTTTGTTTTGATGTGAACTTCGAACAGACAATACCAACCAGAGTTTTAAAGCAAAATATAAAACAATCTCAAAAGGTAAACATTCACTGAACATTGTCGAAGGAGCCGCAAGTCGCTGAATTGCATTCCTGGGTCCGGAGCCTGTTTCTCAGCACCCTACCTTCAGGCTTTCCTCTCACATTAAGCTGACATGCCGTGATATAACTTGAATGATGTTTACAGCGGCGTAAAACACAACTCACTCACCCTTTCCTAAGGGATACATTCGATCACATACTTATATTAATACCATTGTATACCTGTTGACTTTGTGATACCTTTTATGAGATACTCGTATCCAGATCCATTAAACTGCCAGTATGTCTGCGACAGCATACCGAACACCGAGCAGTCTGCTTCACTGGGCTCATCCCCCATCAGGAACCTCTTCCTCCCTGGTGCACAGAATGTTGCCTCAATGAATAACTGTCCTGGTACCTTTAGCTACGTGGTATTGTAAGGACTGAACATGTATAAATTATGTAATAAAGCAAAAAATAAAAATGTTAACCTGGTGGGGATTCCCTTTATGACTTCCAAGCACCATCGATGATAAAAGGCCCTCAATATTTCTGGCTGCTATTGTTTAAGGATTTTTGTCCCAAACTGTTGATGGATTGACCATTTTACACAAACGTGGTGGACGTAGATTAAAAGTTTGAATATATATTTTAAAGGGATTTCTAAATCAATTGCCCATCTGGTTAGGGGTGATTGGCAAGTTCATGGCATAAACAAAACATTCCTTTGTTTGTTTGTTTGTTGTTCAACGCCGCACTCTGCAATATTCCAGCTTATCGAGTCTGGACCAGACAATCCAGTGATGGACACCAGGAGCATCGATCTACGCAAATGTGATACGATGACATGTATCAGCCAAGTCAGTGAGCGTGACCATCGGATCCTGTTAGTCTCCTCTTACAACAAGCAATGTTGCCTTTTACGGAAAGCATGGGTTGCTGCAGACCTATTCTAACCCGGGTCAAAAACATCCTAAACATGACAATATTTCCTACCACTCTTGGGCCATGAGGGATCAACTTGTCCAAGGCGAAACAATTTCCTGCCAGAATTACATCACCTAGGAATGCCAGAAGGTTAGGATTGTTGGTTCGAATCCAAGATTTGCTCAGATAATGTTGCTTGGTTTCACTGCACTATACCCGTAACGGGCTCATGGGTGTTACCAAAGTGTATCACTTAAGGTTTTCATCTCAAAGGAAAGCAAGCTGATATAGAGTTTGTTTTGTTTCTATTTTAAGGCTTAACTTGGAAAGTTCCACCTTTAGACGGCGGTCTATTAATAATCGAATCTGGACCAGACAATCTAGTGATTGATAGTGTGAGCAATGATCCACGCCGTCGGGGTACGGTGACATACTATCAACCAAGTCACCGAACCTGACCACCAGATTCATTTGGACGCCTCTTACGACCAGAATAGGGGACCCATTTTGGCAGGAATCTATCCACGACAATGTACGCGGTTACTGAAATATTGTTCAAAGAGACGCTTCAAGATTGACCAGTGACTATTTATTGGAAGACACGACGTACCTATAAAGTCGGAGAGAGACTGGATATCCTTGTTCATCATTTCGACTATCTCCTCCTCCGTGTGGCGACCCAGTCCCGGATCCCACGTTTGTTTTTTTAATATGTCATCGAATCATTTATAAAAAAACCTTCGTGAATTTAAAGGTTTCCAAAATAAACGATGCGTCTCTGCTATAGATCCAGCGAATGAGAGCAAGGAACCTGGAATGGAATCATTTCAAATCATATTGACGTATGATTATTTCTGGAACTATTTTGCAATACACACATTCAAAACGTAGTCAGGTGTGGGTGAGCAGGGATGTAACGACGTATCGGCATTATTTCAGCCGACTGGCGTTTTTTGAAAGATGCACCCTGTGAAGATCCGGGTTAGAATGAGTCTTCAGCAACCAATGTTTGTCGTGAGAGGCGTATAACGGGAATGGGGGCCAGGCTCGCTGACTTGGTTCATGCATGTCATCTTAATTTATAGGTAAACGGTGCGATGGCCCTTCAGATCAACCAACTAGTCATCCCCAAGAGGCTTCCCGCCTTCAATCCATTAGTGGCCACAGTACTTCACCAGTGATCACTCATAAAGGGGAATAAGTACAGGGAGTCGACACTGTGTTCTGTAAACATGATAGATGTCCTAAAGGAAGCAAACGATATCCGAAGATCTGAAGTAATACGTGACCTTAATACATGGAATGGAATTCACTATCTGCACATGACACCAGTTTTATAAGGATTGAGGTGTATATAGAAATCATGCGTGATGCCAAAAGAAAGCACTCCTTCGACATTAAGCTGAGAACCCATGAAATAACTGGCATACTGTTCAAAGTGGCGTTACACTCACTTTCTTTCCCCACATGCGTACAATGTGTCCCTAGCAGTGATATGGATGGAATTTGGTTCGTGAATTGTAAAGCCCTTCTCATTCATTCACTCATTTACTAAAACGCGTTGACGTACCAGTACAGATGTTCCTCCGTCATGACCTGCATCGCCTGCGCTACCCCTTTGTCAGCGGGACTCAGATGCTTGTTCAGGTCTACCCCAAGCTTCTGGTTGAGGAATTGGATAAACAGTGTTGTGTCCCCTATCGGTTGTCCATTGTATTCAATCCAGGGGACCTTGCCCTTAGGTGAAGGTCTCATCCAATGGACGTTCTGTGGAAATGTGACCAGAAATGATGAACTGTGTGGAGATCACACTAGGACTTATTAATGACAGAACATGATACAAGATACAGTAAGTAATAGAATATTTCGTCATTCAATCGGAAGAGCGGAAGGTCGTTGTGCACGTCATTCCAAAAGAAAGTGAACCTGCCTGGCGCTTGGCATTGAGGGGCTTAAACAAGGACTGATCGGCTCGAAGTCATTGGACTGTGTATGAGTAGGGCTAGCACTATACAACCAGCATTAGTCACACAGACACATACATATTATATCTATACATATAAATATTATAGAAGTGCTATAATCTTGAACGTGAATACGATTCATTCGACAAGGTGATTATCTCAAAATTTCCTAAAGAAAAATCCGGAATATAGTTTCTCTACAATGTTCTTTACTGACCTGAGGCCCGTTTCACATAGCGATCGTTCCTCCAGAACTAACTTAAGTATTTGATCGCTTTGTGAAACGGGGCACTGGGCAGTGAGTGAATGTTTGCTTTACTCCACATTTGGCAAAAATACAAATGGATCACGGCGGTAATTAATCTGTCAGCCCAAGTGCTTGATAGTATGAGCAGCGACCCAACCACAAGGATACACGCAATCAGCAAGGTCACAATGAAGATTCTCATTAGTTGACAACATTGCATGAGTTACTATATAACTACGAGTGTTATGTCAATCGCCCCCAACGTGGGTTCACTGACCTGGCAGGGTATCCTGGCCATCCGGAGGTAGGTCTCCAGCTTCACAGCAAATGGCGTCATACTGGGGGCATAGGGACCTCTACCGATCTGATGAAGGATCACTGTATCTCGAGGATAGTCCTTACGCTTCTCCTCTCTATACAGCGAAACAACATCATTACTGCAAATAACCACCCATTTATACCCAATCCCGTCATCTCCTGAAGATACATTACAAAATCAATTTTACTCGCGGGAAATATATCTTCCGTTTTGCTTGTGACATATTTGAGGTTTCCCAAGGAGAAAAAGACACAATGATAACTTAAATTACAGCGTATTATATTTGCAGCACACTTTAGCGGACAGCCACGCCATTCGTCTCCACGAATGGTTAAAACCTCATCAATACTCAGTCAATTGTCATGGGTATCAAATTTATCTTTTGACCGGTTGACTGGGAGTGTATCAACTTTCTTCAGGTATCTGTGAGGGACGAGAAGATACTTTAACGTGAGTTTCCTTATGGCGGCGACCGACACGGCGGTTACTGCTGCATCTCCAAAAACATACAGAACTTTCTGTGATGTGTCGAGGTTTCTGAACGTCTCAAGAAAACTCTCCATTCTTGACGAGCCGGCGATACGTCTTCCCTCTCTTCGCGTCACAGCTCAATGACAATGTGCATGCAAGGGGGGCAACTCCTTAGGGGCATCAAGCTTGACTGGGTTCGGAATGTGATGCAAGTTACTGTGTGTATTTCACATATATATAAGGAAAGGCAATATTATTTGTTATCATATTATTAATTTACTGATTATAAAATTAATTACAATTACAGATTCTAGACGCAGTTTCTCTGTCACGGCGAGAACACCATCAGTTGTGACCCCCTCCCAAACCACACACAGAACAGCAGTACAGGAAACGCTTACACGTGTATGTATTCCGTGTGCGACACACACATAAGTTGGAAAGCGCACGTAAAATCCCCAACTCATCATCATCATTGCACGTATAATGGGACGCGCACGACATAAGCAAACATGCTTACGGTACCAAACAATTTCTCATGAAATATATCTAGTTTTTAGGATCCTCTTCGGTGGCGAATAGATTTCATAATCTCCCCATGAATCGTTTAGGTTTAGATTTCGAACACGCTCAAGGGAGGCCATTCTGCACAGTGTATTGCGGTACCTTAAACAAATGGCTGAGCTATAAATGATGTCCCCGAGCGTGCGTGTGAGTGAGTTAAGATTTATAGCCATATCGTGACTAAATCAAGTTGTACATTAATAAAACATAAATATAGACATTAAATTTCTGTCGACAAAGGACAGTAAAAACACTAGACTATCACAGATGTAGATTTAAAACTAGCATATCATCATAAAATTTGAACAATTCATTACAGTACACAATAAAAATGGGCTATTGATCACCAATAACCAGAGGTAGGTCACCATACTAGATACCATGGGGACTTACCCAGCAGTTTTTACACCATCGCTCTGGAAAAAATGTAAATAAAATAATTTTGTATTCGAAGCTGAAGTTGAGAGTATAACCAAAGGTGCTAGTTCCCCTCAAGGACATACCCCACTTTAAACCCCCCAAAAATGATATATAACAACAAACACCATAAATCTATATCATGGGTTTAATTTATTATTATATTATACCAAACTATAACAATATGAATATTAAAAAAAATCACATCAGAGAATGAAAGGATTAAAATCCCTAAAGATTTCTAATATACATGATATTGAGATTCACTACCAATTTCCTCTAATAATAAACTGTTACTATTGGTATCCCCAAGCACCAATACTCAACATGCTCACTGGGCCATTGTCCATGTGGTCATACACGGTGATTGTTAACATCACACATCCTATCTGCAATCAGACAACATGACAGTATAGTTTATAACAATACCCCCGTTACCCTTGAAGATTCAGAATTTCAGGATAATGGATTTGAATCCCAGCGTCGCCCTGATCACGACTCTCCTATTGTCAGCAACTTGTCCATGCCTTGTGGCCACAGTAATAAACGTAACTGAAATATTGTCCAAAGCGGCGTAAAACCCAACTCACTCGCTCACCTGGAGGTACATTCTTTTGCTGGGTAGTGTTGTATTTCGTGGATTTTATCATTAACCCCGCCCCACCACATCTAGAGTCAAGTATTAGGTCTTTTGTTGTAATATCTCATTCCAAGGCAAGGCATATCGAAGATTTTCTAAGGCAGAATGGCGTCTTCGGCATTCAAAATGTTTCGCAAGAGCCGGGTAATGATCATCGACTGGCCAACATTTGTTTTCTGACTGACTATAGTCGTTACTCATGCTGTCAACCACGGAACTGCTAGCTTTGTTCAGACTATTTACAACCTATTTATAAGCCGTTTTGGAATATTGCTGACAGCGATGTAAAACAACGTTCCGTCACTCTCTTTCTCGCCACACTGTTCACACTGACCACTGTTCATAATGCGTGAACTATTGTAGGCCACTGTTCTTGATGCGTGCACTATTGTAGACCACTGTTCATGTTGTGATTTTTACCATATCGGAAAGAGAACCCTTTTTTCAATTACGTGCAAACTTGACATTGATATAAAATTCGGATTGGTTACAAGACAAAATAAAAATATATTTACTGCTATGATAAAGGAAATGTACACAATGTAAACTACGTTTATAACAAACACGCTTATAACGAACTGACGGACAAAACGAACTGTTTTTGGTCCCATTCATTTTGCTTTATATACGCTGTATATACATTGTTTATATGTGCATAACGAACTTCGGTTATAACGAACTAAATTTAGTGGTCCCTTTACGTTCGTTACAACCGTAATTAACTGTATGTTGAAATGAGACTCGCGATGATCAGAACGATTTGAAAATATTTTTTGTTGCTAATATAATATTTTTCGTCCTTCAGCATCTTACAGCAGCTTTGCCGTAGTTACCCAGGCACCAAAATCTGACCGTAAAGAAACCAACAACAACGTGATTGGTTGGGTACTAGGGGCCTTAGGGGTGATGGTAATCATCGGCTTGGTTATCTATATCGTGTGTAGCCGGAAGTACCAGAAGAAGTCCACAGCGAAAAGAATCACCAAGAAAGTATTCATTACAAAGCCCGACGGATCACTGGGACCGGCCTTCAAGACCTCCATTAAAATCAGACCAAGTACTGACCTCAGAGGTAAACTGCATCGATGAACCTTCCGTTCCCCAGTGCATCCTCCATATCAGGAGCTGAACCCAAACCTGGTGTCTCCAGGAAGCGCCCCCCCCCCCCCCCCCATCCATCGACTCAGCGTCTGTGGGGGAAGATAATATACCGGCGGCTTTCAGATACGTCGACCCAACGTACCCACCTGGATACAGATCAACTCCGTATTGAGCACCATTGTTAGACATGCCGACCCAACGTACCCACCTGGATGTGGATCAACTCTGTATTGAGCACCAATGTTAGACATGCCGACCCAACGTACCCACCTGGATGCAGACCACTTCACTATTGAGCACCACCGTTTTCTTACATGTTTTAAGCTATATATCCTTGGAGATGCTCTTAGTATCGACGTCATGTGCTACTCCTGACACTGAAATGACTAGAGTGTAACTGGTCATGAAATATAACGTTTTCATTTTGTTTGTATTTTACCCATTTGCCTGTATGTGTTGGATTATGAGTAACAATGATTTATACATCATTACATACATTTCATATTCTTAGTAGATTAAGCAAATAACTTTCAGCGTCAGAAATAATTCCATCCATCTGGGGTAAACACCAGATCTTTATTCCAAACACATATGTCATTCAAATATTTACAAATAGTTGGGGAAATGCGTATATAGTGGTAAATGCTCAAGCACTGTGCAGTGTTATTCCCTTTGGCTGTTAATTGGTCTTGATAAACCTGTAAACCACATATAGAACGCAGATCTTCCATTGAGGTGGATCAAACAGCAGGAATGCCGACATTCAACAATCATTTTGCATTTTACCATGGCGGATCTTAAACCTGATCTTCCAAACTTCTCAGCAGTTTCCTTAACTTATGGAGGTAAACCGGGGGATATTTCCTACACCATACTTGTGGCGTCCAGTTCGATGTAATTCTTGTTTGTTTTACTTTGATGTTTGGATTTATGTGAAGCACAAGTGACAATACAACAAACTGTTCATGTTATTTATATACCTTCGTGTGTTTATACTTAATTATTCTCAAAGCAAGGCTTACTGTGATTATCCTGTTTTGGCGTTCCTTATATTTATTTATTGAAAACTACATTGAACCTTTCTGCTACCTTGTATTTGGGTGCTTACATTTCAGTTTATTGTTGCATCTTTTAGGTTACAACTTCCATTGATAAATAAGTTATAAAGAACGTAATTCGTGTCGCCTAACGTTTGTACAGGACCCAAACCCTGAACGCAGTAAGAAGTGCATGCAATGATTTGCGTACGATTCCAGATATGAACTTACTTTGGGTGTATATTTTCTATACACCTACACATATGAAACATTTGTTCATCATCCGTTATTGTCGTTATTGTCATGTATGCTATGACCGGATGTGCTGAAATATTCAGAGGTTAATACCTAAGTAAACATTTACTTTTCTAATTTCGATTTTTATTCTCATGGCTTCGAACATTTGGACTATTTTTTGAATGTGCAAGGGTTTGAAATATGGGCATTCCCAGTGCTAGGAAACACTTCTGTTTCTAAATTTTCAAATGTTTTAGTGCCTGTGGTGTTTCGCATGTATTTGACTTGTTTTCATATTACCGAATCTAAAACAAGATGATCATATATTTTTCCACCATCTGACACATTCGGGCTCACATTGTCTTAATTTTACACATGCTGATTCAGATGGCATCAATGCTCCAACAATCTCAATAACCTGAAAGCGCTAAGGGCCTGACTAAGCAAAACACTGTTATGCAAGCTGACACGTTTCCATCTGGTCAATAGCATAAACACTTCCCTTTATCCGGTTGCACGTTCATCAGACACCTCGGCCAAATGATGCATATTTTTCAAGCGTTTGTCAAATGGACCTCGGATTACACCTTCATTTCTAAGCATGAATACTTGTGGAAAAAATACTGTCCTTTCGTGTGGTGAATAAGCGTTCCATGTCCCCAGTCAATGCGTTGCGAGAATTGTATTTGGTGTACTGACTTCCAAGAAGATTACTTGGAAGCTGCCAAGAAATAACGAACGTGAAAAGTGGTACGCTTTCCTTTTTATTATGACTGGTAGAAGGCGTTTATCGGTTTTGCAGCATTCATTACCAGGCTGTTGTATTGCCCTTAAATGATCCACGAGTACAGAATAAGGATCACATTCAGGTGTTTGGAATGGATGAAAATTAATAAGATACATGACACTATGCAATGCAATGATTAAATCAGTATCTCTGGACGGATTTGTCACATACTGTATTGGCCATGCATAGAACAAATATGGTTGAAACTGCTCAGTGTCACATATTGATATCACCTTGTTAACATATACTTCATAGCCAAGCTGGACCTAGGTGCTACATGTCATTTTTACCATTGATTTTCTTGTCCAGACTCGAGTATCTACTGTCCCTTATGGTACAAGTATGCATGTAGTTGGGATATTGGTCACTGCAGTGTTGAGCATCACTCACTCACTCTTGTGAAAAGAATTTCTTTACTACAGATGAAAGCAAACATATTTATTTATCATTCTTAAACAAACGTAAAAATTACAATCATATTCATAGGTACAGTCGATAAAAGTAAGCAAGAATCATGTGAAAAATAAGAATATATTATTGCTTGCACACATCATTTGAGATGAAATGGTACATCAGACTGGTCTTGTGGCTCAGTTTCTTGCTTTGAAGGCAATGGGTGTTCAGTGAGAATTGCCTAACACATTGATGCACATGTTTATCTCTTTGTACATTTTAGTTTCATGTAAGAATGTAATTAAACCCCTGACAACATGGATATATAATTAAATTTGTTTTTGTTTTTTAATTTTGGATTGAAAAGCCATCTGTAAGTTTCAACCTTTATCTCACTAGAAAAAATAATATAAACGAAATTTGGGTAATTTCAAAAACTTGTGCTAAACACTCCTCTCTCCTACAGATCAAAGTTACAGTTGACTGCATGCCAAAACATCAGTAGAACGATAATGTCAAGTCAAACACCTCTGCCACACCCTCATGTGATATGCCTTACTTAATTCTACAGGAAAAATAACAAGGTAACACGCAATAGAAAACACACTATTAGACCTTCTGTGACTCAAATGATATCTGAAAGCTTCAAATGTCTGAAACTCCATATCCTTGACACACCTGTCCTGCAGTCATGAAGATGTACAGTTTAACTGATTCCAGTATAGCAACCGAAGACTATGTACATGTAAGTCGAAACCTCTGTCACAACCTCTTGTGTGCTCAGCATAATGTCACAGAGGAGAAACAAAACGGTAACAATATTAAAACATAGACCTACCATAACACATGCATGGTAAACTGTAGATATATCAGGTTATTATGGAGAAGACAATACGAAGGGGAAGATCAATCCAAGCACAACACACTACAACCTCAACAATAAACCACAACAAAACATTTAAGGAAATGAATGATAAAATGTATCTCCAGGTTTCATTGAAGTAAAATGTAAGAAAGTAGAAAATTTAAAAGGTCAGATCAATTGAGAAACATCTACAATCACATAAATCATGCTCCTACATCAAAACAACCAACTACACAATACGTAGAGCACGTTCAAGATTTTGCCAAAACACCTTCTGACCTTCCCGATCATCCGTGTACTCTACGTAGGAGTCTTGACGCATCAGCTCCACAATATCAGGGGGCAGGTCCTTCACAGGAATATTCTCCAGGACTACCACCAGCAGTGTGTTTCGTCCAGTGTAAATACTCTCCATTTTGGCCATCTCCACTTCGTACTTACACCAGTAGCTCCTCAAGAAGTTCCTCGACAGGACGATCACCGTCTTCCTGCTGGATTTGACAGCGTTTAGAATGTTGGCAGCAATAGCTTCCCCCACGAGAAAGTCTCGATGATGGATACAGAGCCGAAGTCCATGCTGTCCCTCCAATATCTGCCTCATGTCCTCAACAACAAACCCACGGTCCTCGTCAGCGTAGGAAATGAAGGCATCAAACTCAAACTGTGGCCCACCCTCTTCTTCCTCCACAGCAGCAAGGTAACCCCTGTGTTTCATCCGTATGAGATAGTAAAGATACCTCAGTTTCCATCTGAACCTGTACACGATACCTGTTATGCACAAACAGAGAACTAGCATCACAAGACAGAGAACCCCGATAGAAATACCTAGGTAGGAGGTACACTTTTTGTCAAGCTCGAAGATGATTTGATGGATGTCTTTCAAGAATAGTCGTCTGTTGCTGTCATCAAGGCAGCTGATGTCATCAAGATTATGTAATTTCGAAGCATGATCTCTCATCCATTTCAATGAATTCAAAGTTAAGCAATTGCACTTGAGAGGGTTGTCATTAAAGTACAGCTGAAAATCACTCCTTACCATACAACTGACTTGATGGCGCAGAAGAGATGGAACTTCGTCAAAGGTGTTTCTTGATAAATTTATAACTGTCATATGAAAATTGTTTATTTCTATATTCCACAACATCAAATAATTGGAACTTAGATTTAGGATTTTAAGCAGATTTGTGTTCTTGAAGATTACCTTTGGAAGTGAACTTATCTTATTATTTGATAAGTCGAGATATTCTAGCAAAGGCATTTCACCAAATGTGTCATTCGTCAGGGTATAGCCAAGGTAATTGGAACTGATGTCAAAATGTTTTAAAGATGGAAAGTACGTTAACACTCCCTCTGCTAGGTATTCACAGAAATTGTTAGAAGCATCTATTTTTTCCAGCTGTGTTAGCCCTATGATGGGACCCGTCCAACTGGTCAAATAATTAAATGATATATCTACTTCACGAAGTTTGTTTGGACCGATTTCGAAACGAATAACTTCAAAAGCCATTTTAGAATGACTTACATCGACAAATGTAACATTTGGAGGAACATAAAGTGTAATATTGCCAGTGAAAGGTTTGTGTCTCTTCAGTTGCAGAAGGTGACGTGAATGAAGGCTTGCGGTATCAAAGAAGGAAATGGACGATGTACTTTGATGGGAGGCATCCAGCCACTCCAAATTTGTCAGCATGGACAATACCATCATGTAAAGACCAAACGAAAGGTGATTATCTTTGATAGATATTCTTCTGAGAGATGTTGGAAGGTTAATCATTATATTTCTATCAATTATTTCTATTCTGTTTCCTTGAATGTACAATTCCTCTAATTTCATATTCTTTAGATACTGGATATCTTTAGCTGTCAACATAGTACTTAGCCCCATTATTCGTTCTAATCCGTTTACGTTTAGCACTCTCAGAGAGGAGTTCTGCAATCCATACATAGCTTGTCCCATTTTTGGAATTCCTAGGTATCTGTTATGTGACATTTGGAGGTTACTAAGATTATTTAACACTTCAAAAGATGATAGTTCAATGTCAACTAACAGACAGTAAGACACATCCAGATTCTGTAAGTGAGGCACATTCTCAAATGTGTCATTCCTCAAGCAACGCGTGTAACATGTCCTAAACTCCCCCCCTAGTGATAGTAACCGGAGGTGCTTCAGATTCTTGAATTCCTTGCCAAAATATAGTTCTTCCGGTCCATCAATGTATAATTCTTGTAATGATACTAAATCTTTGAAAGCACAACCTGGGTAAGAATTGTGTCCAAATGTATTCCCAATATGATGAATGTCTTTCAGTATGAAACTGGAATTTGAGCTATATTTAAATACACTTTTTTGGTGTCTACATTCTAATGTTGGGTTTACGCTAGCATCGTAAGGGCGAGATTTAACATTTTGGTTAATATAGAGCTTCTTAAGTTTTGTCTGATGTTTAAACAGTCTGTGACGAAAGACCTCTGTTATTATCAAATCATTATTATCAAGGTGCAAAATCTCAAGGTTTCTTAGTTGTTGAAAGGCATCAAGTTCAATATGTTTCAGTCTATTTGAAGATATATTACATATGGTAAGATTTGGATAACTGAGAGATCTATTTTCCAAACGATGGATGTTGTTTCCTAAAAGATTGAGCTCAGTTATGTTGGGTAACAGATGTGATGGGACCTTGTCTAGTTTCCGATACGAACAATCAGCTTTAACCTTCTCTCCACAAAAAGAACAGCGACACGGTTCACACTTATCTTGACTCGCATCTTGACATGTATCTCGTCTTGCATCACTACTGGCATCTTGACTTGCATCTCGACTGGCATCTCGGCTCGCATCATGACTTCCATCTCGACTGGCATCTCGACTTGCATCACTAATGGCATTTCGACTTGCATCTCGACTGGCATCTCGACTGGGATCTCGACTTGCATCTCGAATTGCATCTCGACTGGCATCACTACTTGCATCATGACTTCCATCTCGACTGGCATCTCGACTTGCATCACTACTGGCATCTCGACTTGCATCACTACTTGCATCATGACTTCCATCTCGACTGGCATCTCGACTTGCATCACTACTGGCATCTCGACTTGCATCACTACTTGCATCATGACTTCCATCTCGACTGGCATCTCGACTTGCATCACTACTGGCATCTCGACTTGCATCACTACTTGCATCATGACTTCCACCTCGACTGGCATCTCGACTTGCATCACTACTGGCATCTCGACTTGCATCACTACTTGCATCATGACTTCCACCTCGACTGGCATCTCGACTTGCATCACTACTTGCAACTCGACTTGCATGTCGACTTGCATCACTACTTGCATCTCGACTTGCATCACTACTGGCATCTCGACTTGCATCTCGACTGGCATCTCGACTTGCATCTCGACTTGCATCACTAATGGCATCTCGACTTGCATTACTACCGGCATCTCGACTTGCATCACTACTTGCAACTCGACTTGCATCTCGACTTCCATCTCGACTGGCATCTCGACTTGCATCACTACTGGCATCTCGACTTGCATCACTACTTGCATCATGACTTCCATCTCGACTGGCATCTCGACTTGCATCACTACTGGCATCTCGACTTGCATCACTACTTGCATCATGACTTCCATCTCGACTGGCATCTCGACTTGCATCACTACTGGCATCTCGACTTGCATCACTACTTGCATCATGACTTCCACCTCGACTGGCATCTCGACTTGCATCACTACTTGCAACTCGACTTGCATCACTACTTGCATCATGACTTCCATCTCGACTGGCATCTCGACTTGCATCACTACTGGCATCTCGACTTGCATCACTACTTGCATAATGACTTCCACCTCGACTGGCATCTCGACTTGCATCACTACTGGCATCTCGACTTGCATCACTACTTGCATCATGACTTCCACCTCGACTGGCATCTCGACTTGCATCACTACTGGCATCTCGACTTGCATCACTACTTGCAACTCGACTTGCATCACTACTTGCATCATGACTTCCATCTCGACTGGCATCTCGACTTGCATCACTACTTGCAACTCGACTTGCATCACTACTTGCATCATGACTTCCATCTCGACTGGTATCTCGACTTGCATCACTACTGGCATCTCGACTTGCATGTCGACTTGCATCATGACTTCCACCTCGACTGGCATCTCGACTTGCATCACTACTTGCAACTCGACTTGCATGTCGACTTGCATCACTACTTGCATCTCGACTTGCAACTTGACTTGCATTTCGACTCGCATCGTTGCTTGCATCTCGTCTCGCAGCTTGGGAGGATGCCATAGCAGTCTCTAAAACAGGGTGTACCAGCAATAGGAACAGCACCAGATGTTTCTGGAAAAAGCATGTACGTAATTGTAAGGTTTGCAAACAGTTTTCATACACATAAACGCCATGGGGCTAGGACTAGATTGCCTTGAATAAAAATAGACTGTTCCCGAAAAAACATGATTTGTACTCAGATTTGCTGAAAATGTTGTGGCGTTTTTTCACAATGAAAATGCATAACAATAGTATCAACTGCGTCTTCAAAGTTAAGCGATATCGTATTGATGAGATTACCAAAGATCAAAGCTACTTTTGCACGACTTATTTTGTATGAGTAGGAAGCGGCGTGATGAAACGATAACCAAGTGTCAGTCAGTGTCCTTTAAACTCTAGATGCATGGCTGTGTTGTAGTTGACAAGGGAGGATGGAGATGTGTGTTTATCTTGCAGTGTGTATATCAAACTGGCTTAATTATGTCTGGACTAATAAGAACACGTCCCATTTTAATTCTGGAAACCCAAAAGACCAGAAACTCTACGGTCTTTGCCCAGTCTCGGTCAAAGGTATTTACAATATTAAACATGCTGTTTTCGTGGGAACATAACAAGGAAGAAAAAATGAAAAAAGAATTGTTCAAAAACTCAATATTTACACTATGTCGCCCATGACACAAAACGTAACTCATTTTAACTTAATTCAACGATTTTATAGCGATATTGAAATATTTCGCCCATGGGCGGAAAAAATGGTTTGGCCCATGGGCGAGAATATTTTCCTTTGCTCAACAGTTTTAGTTTCGCAAATACATTAAGGGATTATAAGCATGACACATGATTCAACTCATTTTAACTTAATTCAACTAATTTTTGGAGTTATTAAAATATTTCCCCCATGTTTTCGTCATTCCCTTTAAAGAATTAACTAATTGTTTACAAAGTATATTGTATCATGTGAACCATACTTTGTATTATATCATTACATTACTATATACGGTACTCCACACAGAGATTAACGAAGGGCATCTATTTGATCAGGGGTTAGTTAAAGGGGCACTGATCTAACGCAATTCCCCGGGACTGGTTGTTGCCTTTGTTATTGTTTTTTCCCAGTGAGTACCCGGATGTAGAGCAGAAATCTAGACTAGCTCGCGACCTCTGTTGCGCCATTCGTAAGCGCATTAGTCACTTTTATGGATACCGGTAGTAATAAGAGCGTATGGACACATTGATCAACAAAATGAAATACAGTTTTCGAGATAATAAGGAAATGTAGGTATCTTTGTGGGTAGCACCGGTAATGGTGACGAAGTTTTGATAAGTCACTTGCTTGGTAATTTTGCGATTTTCGTTTACACTATTTTGACTTGCAACACAAAGTAAATATTTCATCTGAGCATTGCTTTTTTATAGTGTGTATATTTTTTTACTGTCAAAATGTGTAACATATTTATTAAACGTATAAATATTCAGTTATTTTACAAAGTGACTGAAAAACATTTCCATCTGTATTATTATGATAACGAATTCCAAACATTTTGATGTTTAATGTCATCACCAAGAGACTGAAAATGTTACGTTGAAAAGTACATTTCTATGTTGTTTGGCTTCTGATCCTACATAATAATCTGTTGTGATGTTAGTAGGCCCTTTTGGTCGTCTTAATCAATCTGGACAGATTTTTTAGTCAAAATGACTGAAATATTTACACATTTTATAAATTGCCTGAGAGAATCACATTTTACAAATTGACGGTAATCTATACACGCTTACAAAGGAAATGACCTGTGAAAACAAGGTCTATCGCGCATTGAAGAATTTCCCAACCAAGACGTAGAGAAACAAGAACGAATCGGTTCAAATGAAGGAAAACAAAATGCAAATACCATAATTACAACTTACCAAATTTATGTGTATAAATAGGCAGCTTCCTTGTTCGAGGAATGTATCCGTGAATATCCACACAAAGGAATAATGTCCCACTCATCTGCAGCTATACAAAATAACTTATTCGATGTCACGTGTCTCTGTAACTATCAAATATTCTAAAAGATATATATCGTTTCGGGATATTATAACCAGTGTTCGTTTCTCAACTGATCACTTGGATTGTTTCAGGTGTTTCACATGGGTGTCAAGTCTCAAGGGTTGGCTGAGAAAGGCCACGTGACAACTATTTTCATTACGTCCACGGTTCTTAAAAAATCCACTGAGTTTGATAACAATGAGCAACCAATCAACGTATTATCAGTTAACCCTTTGAACAAAGTATGTTGTTTTTACATCGGCACTTCACGCCATGATATGAGTGTATTCCCTTTGTTTTAGTAAACCTAGACATGTAAACACTCACTTTTGACATATCCACTGTGCAAGATAACAGTGATTAATCAATCAACGTATTTTCTGTTAATCCTTTGATGACTAGGAACGATCCGTTGATTTACCTAAAAAAGTAAATCAACTGATCATTCATCTCTTGCTGGGCTGCCACGTGCATATTACATAACGCGCATTTCACCTCACTTCAAACCTGGATTTAGATTGAATAATTACCCCAGACACAATAAATGCCAAATGAGAACCTTTGTCAGGTAATCTAAGTGGTGCTACCACTAATTGTACCTGTAATAAATTCATTAACTGAGCATCAAGTGAATGACGACAAATACACAAGTGTAGGGTTATACGAGAAAACGTGGATGACAACAAGGTAGTAGTAATCGTATTATCGACGCAATCCGAAATCCGAAAATGCTTTCACTGCATGGATACTTTTTTTTAGTATTAAACTATAACCATCTGGGGTATTTCCAAATGACGACTTCCGATGAGCTCCGCCGTTCTTTTTGTCTGTTTGTTTAGGCTGAAGAAATTAATTAACATGCGCCCTTTGTCGAATCTTTATAGATCACATTTAACCAATCAGTGTTTATTCAAAAATGCGTAAAACAAATATTGCCTCCAGCCTCCAAGTTTATTTAGCTGTCCTTGCAGACGGTAGCCCAGTCTCTGGTCACGCTCAGTTGCGTTGCGTATCATCCGGGTACTCACGGGGGAAAAAACAATAACAAAGGCAACAACCAGTCCGGGGAATGGCGTTAGATCAGTGCCCCTTTAAATATCTATAACAGCTGTGTGTCAGTACATCCAGTTTCTGTCAGTGCAGAAAAAATACCAAGTCGGTCAGCTGTGAACATGGTTCTTCAGCATCGGACATCAGCTGCCCTGCACATTTCAGCGCATTTGAATGGATTTAACAACAAGTAAGGTCATCTTGAGCGGGACGGTTTTCGTAGGCAATAGATGGATTAGCATATGAACTATGATTCTCTTTAGGTAGAAAAAGATCCACGATGTTCGACCTGGTAGAAGTGTGTAATCAAACCGCTCAGCATTGGTTTTTGATTGACTGTGGCGTCAAAACAAACTCATTCATGTACTTGATCTGAAGGTTCAACTTAATTGTTATGGGACACGTGACCAAGATGGCGGCAGCAGGTCGGTTTTCAAACCGAGTGAAAAAACTCTTTCATCAAACGCACTATAAATGGATACCAGGTCCCAAAAATCTCCCAACACCTCCCTGGTATGCAAGCCGAAATGTCTACGCAGCTGATTTCGGAACCTGTGCCTCCGAAAAAGAAATCTAAGCGTAAGAAGAAATCCTCGTCAACAGACTCTGAAGCAGCGAGAGACGACACCCCACTACCACAGCCACGCACAATGAATACAGACGAACTGGTAAGACAGTCGCTAGAAACAGTGTACACTCCTCAAGCTTACCCCCCTATACACCCGATGTATGCTTCGGGTCAGCCCCAATACCCGCCTGCACTTCTGCCATATCAACCACAACACACGCCTCAGCAGTCTACCCCTGCCATGGAGATGGCGGCCATCATGGCTAAACTGGATAAACTTGACACGAAACTGTCTAAGCTAGATGTGATTGAAAAGGATGTGTCAGATATCAAATGCAAAGTGGCTAGACTTGAAATTAAAGTTCAAGAGCTTGACTGCTTAAGATCACGGGTTGATGAAATGGACAAATGCGCTTCATTTCTAAGCGGAACGTTCGATGAATTCAGAAGTGAGAAAATAAAAATGCAAAGTGACATAAAACTACTACAGGACCAGATGTCCAAATGTGCCCCTGTCCTACAAGACATAGAACAAGAAAACATGAAACTAAAAGAAACTGTGATTGATTTGAAATGTCGCTCCATGAGGGACAACCTCATCTTCTCAAATATTCCTGAAACAGAGGCGTCCCCTTCACTTGAAAACTGCGAAAAGGTGCTGAAGGACTTCATACAAACAGAATTAGATATCAATAGTGATAGTCTACACTTCAAACGAGTGGATCGGATCGGCCGACCCAATCGACGCACAGAACACAACAGACCTCGCCCACTTATAGCAAAATTCATCTACACACAAGAGAGGGATACTGTTAAGTCAGCTGGTAAGCGCCTGAAGGATAAACCCTTCTCAATATATGAACAGTTCCCTGATGAGGTAAACCAGTACAGGCGTGATGTATTGGTGCCTGCACTAAAAGATGCCAGGAAACAAAACAAGATGGCGTTCATCAGTGTTGACAAACTGTATGTCAACAAAGTTCTCCAAACATCGGTAGCCCCACCCCCATATCGCCCAACCCAGGGTAAAACACGACCCCGCTGAGGACACGATGGTGGTGAAATGGCGAATGATGGGATTATATTGGGCGGACCTGATCAGGGTGTTAACTCTGATAGCCCTGCTCCTAGTCACAAGACAGTTAATGATGTTGTCGTTACTTCCTCCTGTGTACCTTATGCTACTAAAAGCCATACCTATTCCGATGACAAATATCCGTCTGAATATATTACTCTAAATAACATCAAAGAACTTACTGCTGTCTCAACCTGTGAAAACAATAACGATCTGAAGGTTTCCAATCCTAAGAGCAAATGGGCTTCTTGTTATATTTATGATAATGTCCCATTCGATAATGTTGAACACATAACTGATACTGATGACAGTGATGATGATAGTGATGATGATAGCGATGTTGAAGATGATGTAGATGATAACGATGATGACAGCGACGACGATGACAATGATGATGATGATGATGATGATGATGATGATGATGATGAAGATGATATGGTAAATCCTTTTGACAATTTTTCAGTCTCACAAGGTTTAAACGCGTTTAATCTCCTGAGTTTAAATGTTTGTGGGTTGCGAAAGAGACTATTCTACCCAGAATTTGTTGAACTGCTCCAGGGACAAGATTATGTTTTGTGTAGTCAGTCATGCTTATCTTTATTTATAAACCTGAAAGTTTTAGATCATAACCCTTTGTACTCAGATGTTCATTGTCCCATACAATGTTACCTTAAATCTTCCACAATGAAACACGAAACCCCAGCTAACGATAACCAACATTCGGACCAACTTACAAATGCCCCAAAACGTTATAATACTGACAATAAAGACGATTTCATCCATAATATTGACTTGACGGTAATTGATAAAATAACAAAAAGGGCTGAGTCAGCGCTAAAAGGTCACGGCGACCCGGATAAGAATGTGATGGACAGTCTTGTCAATGACACCGCGCACGGGCTTTGCGAGGCCGCACGCAATACTTTCGGGGTGTAATCTACCCGGCGTGTGAAGGCAATAGACAACATAAACCGTGGTTTGGTTACGAATGCCGAGAAGCGCGCAAACAATATCAGAAATCAAGGAAACTATTTTTAAAGAAAAGAAACCCCCAAAATGAATTCAACAACATGCCAAATCATACAAGAAAATTATCAACAAATCCCGAAATAAACAGAAAACTTCATCAAGTCAGCTGTTACGTGATCGTTCTAAACATTCCCCAAAAGAATATTGGAGTCTGTTAAATGCAAAATCGAACGAAAATACTGAAACACAACCCAATGCAGACGTATTTTATGAATACTTCTCTAACTTGAATTTTGATGTAGATGATACACAAAACGACTTTGAAAATGAAGATAATGATCATTTTAAGAACTACGATATAAGTACGTTGAATAATGAAATAACATTGCAAGAAATTAAATATAGCATTAAAAAACTAAAAAGGAACAAAGCTACAGCTCTTGATTTCGTTGAAAACAACTACCTTATCGATACTATAGATTCTTTGGGTCCTCTCTATGTCTTGATTTTTAATAATGTCCTCAACACAGGCCACATACCAGAGGCATGGTCGAGCGGCATAATAAAACCAATATATAAGAAAAAAAGGAGATCGTTCTGACCCAAACTTTTACCGTCCAATTACTATTCTCAGCTGTTTCGGGAAACTATTTACGAGCGTACTTAATGATAGACTTACTAAATTTATTGAAAACAATAGAATCCTAAGTGAAGCACAAGCCGGATTTCGTAAGGACCACTCAACCATGGATGATATATTCTTTTTACACATGCTGATAAATACACTTAAACAATCAAAGAAAAAGCTATTCTGCGCATTTATCGACTTCTCAAAAGCGTTTGACAAAGTCTGGAGAGTCGGCCTATGGCATAAATTACAAAAACAAGGTGTTAGTGGAAAATGTTTGAATGTTATTAAAAATATGTACCGAAATATTAAATCATGCGTTTGCTCAAAAAACAACTTGTCAGACTATTTTGTAACCGCTTCCGGCGTGCGACAAGGTGAAAACCTATCACCACTTCTATTCTCGCTTTACCTGAACGACTTGGAAAATTACCTATCCGCGGATCATTGTAACGGTGTAAAGCTTGACATACCAGAAGAACGCTTCCATATAATTTTACAATTCCTTATTATCCTGTACGCCGACGACACAGTCTTATTTGCCGACAACGCACCTGAACTTCAAAAGTCCCTTGATTCATTTCACAAATATTGCAAAAAATGGAAATTAGAGGTAAACACCTGCAAAACTAAAATATCAATATTCGTATTAGGCATCAAACTACCCCAGAATTTGAAGTTTTATTTTAACTCCGTTGATTTAGAAATTGTATAATAGTTATATCTATCTTGGTATTTTATTCCATCGAAATCGTCTTTTTGTATGTGCAATTAAAAACCTCGCTGACAGAGCTACAAAAGCCATGTTCTGCTTATTAAAAAGAGCACGGAATTTAAATCTACCTGTTTATTGCCTTCTCAAAGCCTTTGATGTTCTAATCTTGCCTATTCTAACCTATGGTTGTGAAACTTGGGGATACGAAAACCATTCAGTATTGGAAAGAGTACATTTGAAATTCATTAAACTTGCCTTCAATCTTAGAAACTCAACACCCGATTATATGTTGTATGGTGAATTTGGGAGATTTCCAATAAGTGTACTCATATATAAGAGAATGATCTCGTTTTGGCACAACCATATAAGTAATAATCGACATGTTATAAAATTTTCAACCCTAATATTGAAATACATAAATTATATAAATAATATTAATAACAACAGAAGCAACTGGGTGGAGTCCATTAAGAAATTATTAAACAGGTGTTGTCTTTCTGTAGTTTTTAATCAACCGGATTCTGTAAGTCAC
The DNA here is from genome assembly GCF_022045235.1 of Haliotis cracherodii. Taxonomy (NCBI): domain Eukaryota; kingdom Metazoa; phylum Mollusca; class Gastropoda; order Lepetellida; family Haliotidae; genus Haliotis; species Haliotis cracherodii. The sequence goes on from NW_027266264.1 coordinate 14,883,753, forward strand.
GGCTGGTTAGTCTCAAAAATTGAAAACATTTTAAAAGATCAATTTATTCAAAAATGGAATGTCGATTTAACTACAAGCTCCAAAGCTTGCAACTATAGAATTTACAAAACAAGTTTCAAACTTGAACAATATCTCCTCTTATCACCAGAAATCTTTACTCCAATTTTAAAATTAAGAACACTAAATATTAATTTACCGATTGAGACAGGCCGCTGGGAGGGCATCCCACGCGAATATCGCACATGTAAGCTTTGTACCTCCCCTGCCATAGCCGACGAGTCCACTACCTCTTTAGATGTGAATATTTTGACCAGCAAAGAAAAACATTATTTGATAGTAGATATCTAAACTGGTCAAACATTATTTCCTTTAAGCATTTGATGTCAAATATGAGAACTTACAATCTTAAACAACTGTCTAAATTGGTAAACATATTACTTTCTGCACTAAAGTAAAGCACTGTTGCCACTTGATCACATTGTATGTTTGTATATATGTATGCTATTATGTTGCTCATATACCACCGGTCGGCGGTTTGAGTTAATAAAGAACTTGAACTTGAACTTGATAGTCACGGAGCCGTGATCCAGAGAACAGGGTATCATTAGAGAGAAGAAGAAGAAGAAGAAGAAGAAGAAGAATATTTTATTATAGTGTCACCCGCTGTACATATAAAATGACAAGGCAAGAATGTAAAAATTCAGCGGCCGGCCAAAATGGCCTACGAGACACTAAAAGACTCATAAAAACACTATTTTATATATGTACACACCACATTTAATAGCAGTTATGAAAATAACATTCATAATATTATCCCCCATACAAACATCCTATATACACACAACCACATCCATTCCCACATCCAGGTCTTCACTCACAGCAGCTTACGCAAACCACGCAAACACACCCGCACATTCAGACACACCCAAACCCTCATTGACATCACTTCAATCACATCCGAACCCTCGCTCGAACCCTCACCGTCACACATCACTCTCACACACACCCTATTTCTTTAACACACCCTCACCTGTATCCGTTCCCGCATCCACACCAACTCCCTCATCCGCACCCATCAACCACGTCCTCACTCGCATCCACATCCCTCCCCGTCTCCACAAAAAAGAAGCACCAACCACGCACAAAGACACCAACAAAGTAACAATCTACCGCCGCATACACACACTCCCTCCCAACGACCCCCCCCCCCCCCCCCCCCCCCACACACACACACACACACCCACCCACACACACACCCGCGACAACATGAAACAAGCACCCATCACAACCCCTCGGGCCAGCCACCCATCACAACCCCTCGGGCCAGCCACCCATCACAACCCCTCGGACCAGCCACCCATCACAACCCACAGCACCCCCACACATCAACCCTACAACACAGCAAAACATGATAGATGATAAGAATTATCACACGCACACAACTACCCAGTTTATTGTTTTATATATTTTCTTCTCCGATACATTGTGAAGATTAATGCAGCAAGTGGTTTAACCAGTTCGTCGCACTGCATTAAGAATACGGTTTGGTCTGCCGGAGACATGGTAATAAACGAGGGGTTAATAAGGGATACTTTCTGCCAAACATTAAGTCTTAGATCTCTATAACAGTCACACGTTACCAAAAAGTGAACTTCATCTTCAACAGTTTGGCCGTTACATAATTTACAGACGCGTTCAGAAACAGGGGTTTTCGGGCGTGTATAACGACCTCTTTCTAATTCTAAGGGTAAAGTTCCACAGCGAAGTTTAGCTAAAGTGCTTCGCCGTGATCTATCCAGAATATGACGTACATAAAATGAAACATTCAGTGTATTTTTAAACAATCTAAACGTTCTAAGCTTATTGCCTGTAGTATGGCCAGTGTCATTCCAAACTCCACGCAACCAGTTTTCTCTGTCAAGTTCTATCAGTTTTGATTTCAAAATTTGGAAATCTATATTACCAATATTATAGAGATCCAAAAATGGTAGATCAAAAGAACCAAACATTCTTACAACTCTGCTGTCCCAGGACTTTCGGTATGACAGAGACCAATTTCTGATACGAGCTATAATTCTCTGCGGGGGAGCTGAATTCAACTTCTTCCAGAAACGCACAACTTCGATTTTATGTTTAGTGATAATCGATGACCAACCCATCTCCCCTCTTACAGCCAAATTAGGAGTAGTTTTTCCTACACCCAAGAAAAAGCGACACGCTCTATTTTGGATGGCATTTATGCAACTAAATTCTCTGGTTCCCCAAATTGCTGCACCATACGTTAAGATAGGTTGTACAAGATTGTCATACAAAGTACTGAAAACATCATAGGTCATTCCTCCAACTAATTTAAATTTACTAATAATTACACTGAGGGCTCTTCCAGCAGATTTAGCAATTTGTTTAGCTGTGAAATTTAAATCTAGGTGTTCCTGGAGCCAAAGTCCCAAATATTTATATGCATTACAAATTTCAATATTCTCTCCTCCACAGTGAAAACTGATACTGGAACGCGTAACAGACTGCTGTCTATAATGGACAATTTTAGTTTTTTTTGTATTAATTTGAAGACGCCATCGTCTGCACCAGTTATCAACGCAATTTAACATTCGTTGTAATGAGTGCTCGTCGCCGGCTATAAGAGCAATATCATCGGCGTATAAGAGTAAACTAAGCATAGAATCATCGCCGAAGTCAACACCACAGTGCAGGTCATTAATTTCCTCAACCAAGTCGTTAATGAACACGGAAAAAAGTGTCGGTGATAACACATTTTAGATAAAAATGAAGTAATAATAGTATTACCAGAAAAACGGGGTATAACACCCAAGCCAATAACCTCCCCTCAGGAACACCAGAGTAAGTCAGTACAAGATTGAAAACTGCCCCATAAGTATGTATGACAGGCTAGTCGGGTATTGCTACTTGTATATGTGAAAACAAATTTATTAAAATTAATAGCAAAACTGATGAAAGTCACCAATATACGTGTATAAGTGTTATATCGTCACTGCAAAAATAATGAGTGTTGTCTTTAGTATTAACATTCAAATACGTGATATCTGTATTAGCGATATTGTCTACGTTCCACCGGTGAGTAAGCGTTACCCTTACTATCTCGTAGTATAAATGTTGCAAGAAATTGTATTTCTGAAGACATCACGGTACAGTTTTTTACGATGCATCAGGTCTGCACCAGCGCTTGATAACAGCCTTGTGTTTGGGTGTTTCAGTAGTTTAAATTGCTGTTCTTGATGTTGTTGAATAACCTTTGATACCATGAACAATATAAGGTTATATGAGAGTATGACTTTAGAATGGTAACATGCGTTAATGTATATCTGATATAAACATATGTATATATATATATATAATAGGATGACATAAATAGAACAATGACGAGTACGTCCAGATTAGTGTATAGGCAACATTTAAAAGTAGATGAAAGAACACAATCGTCCGGAATACAATGTATAATTCTGGTGCACTTCCATGTGACTATATAGCATACAATAAGCTTTCGGGTCCCGTTTGGGTCGGTTTGGGTGGCAGCTTAGATATCCATAGAGTAGGTTCATCTCGGAATCTCCCATATAACTGGGGCTCCTCTTCAATTTAAATGGAGTTACTTGTTTCTTTCAAAACTATACAGTTTTAGAGACTAAGCATTAGTCTGAATAGATATCACCAGTTTGGAATTTGAAACTAATCTATTTACAGTAACAGAACACTGTTTAAGTGTCATGTACAAATGAGAAAGAGGAATACCGTCAATTAGGCGGACGAACCTTAAAACTATTAATAAACATTAAAATAAACAATATCCGGAAAATGTATATGCATATACTATCTGGCAATAAACACCAAGATCACCTTCTAGAAAAATAAGTTTTAAAAGCCGGTTGATATTCTTTTGCGTATTTGACGAGTATATAACTGTCGATAGTATAAATAACACATCCCATTTTAATTCTGGAAACCCAAAAGTCCAGAAACTCTACGGTCTTTTCCCAGTCTCGGTCAAAGGTATTTACAAAAATAAGCATGCTGTTTTCATTGGAACATACTAAGGAAGAAAAAATGAAAAAAAAAAGTTTAAAAACTCAATATTTAGACCATCTCGCCCATGGGCACAAGTTTATGTGTTTGTTTCGCAAATATATTTTAATGCATTCCTTTACGTATCATGACAAAAAATTTAACTCATTTTAACTTAATTCAACGATTTTAAAGCGATATTGAAATATTTCGCCCTTAGGCGAGAAGAAGGCTTGGCCCATGGGCAGGCCCATGGGCGAGAATATTTTCCTTTACACAAAACTCATGTTTTTGTTTTGCAAATAGTTAACTTGTATTCCATCAAGTATCATGACACAAAATTTAACTCATTTTAACTTAATTCAACGATTTTATAGCGATATTGAAATATTTCGCCCATGGGCGAGAAAAAGGCTTGGCCCATGGGCGAGAATATTTTCCTTTACACAAAACTCATGTTTTTGTTTCGCAAATACTAAACTTGTATTCCATCAAGTATCATGACACAAAATTTAACTCATTTCAACGATTTAATTCAACGATTTTATAGTGATATTGAAATATTTCGCCCTTGGGCGAGAAAATGGTTCGGCCCATGGGAGCATATTTCCCTTTGCACAACAGTTTTAGTTTCGCAAATACATTAAGGGATTATAAGCATGACACATGATTCAACTCATTTTAACTTAATTTAACTAATTTTTGGCGTTATTAAAATATTTCGCCCATGTTTTCGTCAGTCCCTTTAAAGAATTAACTAATTGTTTACAAAGTATATTGTATCATGTGAAACACTCTTTGTATCATTACATTACTATTTTAAAAGGGCCTTTGGTTGGATGTTTCCCCTGCAGAAGTTTTACAAATTTCACCTTTTTAACATATTGCAACGATCTTTAATGAACCCGGCCTTATCTCTCAAAACATTCTGACAGTTTATCATACAAATTCATATGCGCGTGTACACCAATTTATTGGCATTATTTTTCAACAAATTAAAGTTTAGTTTGTTTCTTTTTCACAACCCATTTTATGTCTCGTTAGTACATCACATTGGGAAATTAAGTGACAATAGATATGCAATATACAGGTACACGTGCGCGTATTTTAATGGGGAAAAACCCGAGTCGTCTTTCATTGCATAACGTCTAGCTGAATATCTCACATTCTAACTAAATCTCGAAATAATTATTTCATTATATGCGGTGCGATGTTTACAGGCGATTGAGTGAATATTATGACACTAAAACAACTTATAAATGCATTGTCACTTTTGGTATGAAAATGGTAACAGTTCAGAAAAAACAGCCTTCTTATGATAATTCTCATATTCTCATTAGTACGTTGTATCTAATTACAGTGTCGGCATTATTTACAGGTGATTCTACAATACCTGCTCTCGGTCAGTTACGATCTACCACACCACGCGCGAATAAACAGTTATGCAGGTGTTGCTGTGGGCAAATACCTAGCCTGTATATGTATATTTTTTTTGTCGATACATGTATTACATATTTTCGTTGATATGTGGATATATTAAGCACAAGGACAAAAAAACGGTTTATGAAAGATGAATTAGTGCCTTGATATATTCAACGAGATGTGTATCATCGTTTAAGGGGTCATTCAATAAAAGTATGTTTGGAGGAGATATCAAAGGAGCCGCCCAATATACACAGTGTCGTCCGGTGTACTACCACCCCACCCTGTCCGTAAGAGTTATGTAATCGGTACACAAATATATTTGATGCGGTGTCAGTGTGGAAGGAGTTTGAATTACGTCCGCCACTGGCCACAGAGGTAATCCTTGATAAAAAAAGTAATTACGTCAACTGGGAATTCAACTGGATGTTACCTTCCTTATATCAGGTAACAGTCCTGTTTGTGAAAATATGTGCTAGACATAAGATTTATAGACTAATAAAATCAATTGTAAGACCGCATGGACCATAAAACCGAATTAAATATGTCTTGGTATCATCTCTTGTGTATTAGATGATGGTAATGACCTGAAATGTTTTAGCGTTAGATTAGGAAGGAGAGACATTAAAGAGTTTTATAATACTTGGGAACATGAGCAATAAGATGTAGCAACATAAACATGCATTGAATGGAATAGGGAAAATGGTGAAAACAAATTGAAAAGGAATTTAATACGAAATTTTTGAATTAAATAACTTGCCTGAACACAAGGGGTACCCAAACTTGTTTGGCAGTTATTCGGGTGTTGTAGACTGTCGAATGGGACTCATGTGTGTACGTAGTGTACACATATCTATTGCAAGTTTTAGTACTCATACACTTTCTCTTTTTGTGTTGATATGATTTCTATTTTCGTACATGATATGATTTTCATTTTTATCTTTGGCTGCTCTGTTTATATATGTTGGAGTAGTTGTCTGTCCCTCATAAATTGACATTGCTGCCTCGGCATTGCATCTATTGACTACAGGAGATCTACAACATGTAGAGGATCTAACTGCAATTCTTGTTTTAACCAAGTCCGGGTTTGACATTCCAGTAACTGGATTCAGGTTGATTGCAAGATATGCATACCTCGTCATAGTGATTGTTGTGAATTCCTCAAAGTTGTGTTTGTTTGTTAGTTGTTTAACGCCGCACTTAGCAATATTTCAGCTATATGATGGCGGTCTGTAAATAATCGAGTTTGGGCCAGACAATCCAGTGATTGACATCATGTGCATCGATCCACGCAATTGAGATACGGTGACATGCATCAACCAGGTCAGCGAACCTGACCACCCGATCACGATAGTCGCCTCTTACGACAAGCAGTGTCGCCCTTTTACGCCAAGAATGTTTTTTTGAAGATCTGTTCTATCCCGGATCTTCACGGGTCCATTGACGCAGGGATTTGTGTAAAGTCATTCCGACAGCATACAATGCCTACTCATTGTCTCCTCAAAGTAATATAGTATGGTACTTAGAGTACATGTGAGATTATACTCAGGTTAGGGAGATGTTTAATCTATATAACGTGTTATTATTCTACCTAACAATGCATTTAATGAAATGAATGCAAAACAAACTCAACGGTTGAAAGGTTTCATTGAAAAATCTACCCCTGGTCTTGCCTAATAAAACAACTGCAACCCGACACAGATCAAACGCAACTTACAAACACAATCATAATCTGGTTAATCTCTATCACTCAACGAGTTGGAGCAGCTCATTCTGCCCACAGTATGACAGTATTGGGCAGCTCAGTAATTAGGAGGTAAGACCAGGCAGGTACACTGGTCACACTTGACTGGTCTGTCGGATGATTAGGTGCTGGAAGACAAGTTTTACATGTACATCCCATATCGTGACTGTTTTTCGCTATTGATATTCTAAATTCATTCATAATACCACAACATTTAAGTACGCCTTGAAACTTTACAATCACTTCAATATGTACAATAGATTAAACGAGAACAAATGATATATTGCAGATTATTAAGTCATTGTCTCTTTTATCAGCCGCTACGTTTCTATCGTTTGCATTGTACAAAGAAATATTTTGCAGATTTAGCCCCAGAATGTTCTCATTCGAATTAGGAATGAACTGCTTATCATGAGTATATATGATACAGTTAAAAGTTACTTGTACACTGTAGATGTATTCACTTTAAAGTCGTATACGACCTTTGCGAGCGAGTTATATGATCCAGGTTAATTGGAACGAAGTCTAGAAAGGGTTATAAAGTTTGGTATTTGGTAATGTGTAGGTTTGTTAAATATGATTTGTTTAATCACTTTCATTCAAATTGTAAAAAAATAATTATGCGCTGAAAAATAGAACTGACTTGATGGGAGATATGGCGTTAGCCACCTGAGATTGTCTGGTGGACACGGTTTAACCTTACTGTGCCCTCACCCTGGTTGTTGTTGTCGTTGTTATAAGGGATTGGGAGCTACAGCTCATTGTATTTTTGGTTACAGTCTGTCTCACTAATGTACAGGTGAACTCTGTTCAATTAGTATATGGAATGCCAGGTCATTACCAATATCTAATACACAAGAGATGATACCAAGACATAATTAATTCGGTTTATGGTCCATGCTGTCTTACAATTGATTTTATTAGTGTATAAATCTTATGTCTAGTACATATTTTCACAATCAGGGCTGTCAGCTGATATAAGGAAGGTAACACCCAGTTGAATTCCCCGTTGACGTATTTACTTTGTTTATATCAAATATGAGGACTGTATACGACATACGTTAATCTCTCAACGACGTTTTTACAATTATTATTTTGAATAAGCCGTTGATATGCCAGTTGTGACAGGGATGATGGTATGGTAGCCGTAGCAGACAGATTGACAGTCGTTGTTACGTGCGTCACTGGGTAATTAGTACGGCATTGATCTTGTTTATTGTTACATGACTTTGATTATTACCTCTGTGGCCAGTGGCGGACGTAATTCAAACTCCTTCCACACTGACACCGCATCAAATATATTTGTGTACCGATTACATAACTCTTACGGACAGGGTGGGGTGGTAGTACACCGGACGACACTGTGTTTATTGGGCGGCTCCTTTGATATCTCCTCCAAACATACTTTTATTGAATGACCCCTTAAACGATGATACACATCTCGTTGAATATATCAAGGCACTAATTCATCTTTCATAAACCGTTTTTTGTCTTTGTGCTTAATATATCCACATATCAACGAAAATATGTAATACATGTATCGACAAAAAAAATATATATATACAGGCTAGGTATTTGCCCACAGCAACACCTGCATAACTGTTTATTCGCGCGTGGTGTGGTAGATCGTAATTGACCGAGAGCAGGTATTGTAGAATCACCTGTGAATAATGCCGACACTGTAATTAGATACAACGTACTAATGAAAATATGAGAATTAATGAAGGCTGTTTTTTTTCTGAACTGTTACCATTTTCATACCAAAAGTGACAATGCATTTATAAGTTGTTTTAGTGTCATAATATTCACTCAATCGCCTGTAAACATCGCACCGCATATAATGAAATAATTATTTCGAGATTTAGTTAGAATGTGAGATATTCAGCTAGACGTTATGCAATGAAAGACGACTCGGGTTTTTCCCCATTAAAATACGCGCATGTGTACCTGTATATTGCATATCTATTGTCACTTAATTTCCCAATGTGATGTACCAACGAGACATAAAATGGGTTGTGAAAAAGAAACAAACTAAACTTTAATTTGTTGAAAAATAATGCCAATAAATTGGTGTACACGCGCATATGAATTTGTATGATAAACTGTCAGAATGTTTTGAGAGATAAGGCCGGGTTCATTAAAGATCGTTGCAATATGTAAAAAGGTGAAATTTGTAAAACTTCTGCAGGGGAAACATCCAACCAAAGGCCCTTTTAAAATAGTAATGTAATGATATAATACAAAGTGTGTTTCACATGATACAATATACTTTGTAAACAATTAGTTAATTCTTTAAAGGGACTGACGAAAACATGGGCGAAATATTTTAATAACGCCAAAAATTAGTTGAATTAAGTTAAAATGAGTTGAATCATGTGTCATGCTTATAATCCCTTAATGTACTTGCGAAACTAAAACTGTTGAGCAAAGGGAAATATGCTCGCCCATGGGCCAAACCTTTTTCTCACGAAATATTTCAATATCACTATAAAATCGTTGAATTAAATCGTTGAAATGAGTTAAATTTTGTGTCATGATACTTGATGGAATACAAGTTAAGTATTTGCGAAACAAAAACATGAGTTTTGTGTAAAGGAAAATATTCTCGCCCATGGGCCAAGCCTTTTTCTCGCCCATGGGCGAAATATTTCAATATCGCTTTAAAATCGTTGAATTAAGTTAAAATGAGTTAAATTTTGTGTCATGATACGTAAAGGAGTGCATTAAAATATATTTGCGAAACAAACACATAAGTTTTGTGTAATGGAAAATATACTCGCCCATGGGCCAAACCTTTTTCTCGCCCATGGGCGAACTATTTCAATATCTCTATAAAATCATTGAATTAAGTTAAATGAGTTAGATTTTGTGTCATGATACTTGATGGAATACAAGTTAAGTATTTGCGAAACAAAAACATGTGTTTTGTGTAAATGAAAATATTCTCGCCCATGGGCGAGATGGTCTAAATATTGAGTTTTTAAACTTTTTTTTCTCATTTTTTTCTTCCTTAGTATGTTCCCATGAAAACAGCAAGCTTATTTTTGTAAATACCTTTGACTGAGACTGGGAAAAGACCGTAGAGTTTCTGGACTTTTGGGTTTCCAGAATTAAAATGGGACGTGTTAAATCCTTTTCCCAATCTCAGATGTTCCTGAGCCTTGCGCTTTCCTAATTATTTTGACTAAAATTATTACCGTTATCATTGTATTTGTTAATGGGAAATACGCGCCGATCAAGTACGTGCCATAAATTAAAGCGATATTGTACGATTCCGAACTCATCACGAGACTGTGTTTATGAATCACTGTCAAATAGTGGTGACATATAGTGGAAACAATACGCGAAATCGCGCATGCACAGAACGGAAAATTTGGAAAAGGCATTAAGCAATCCGCATGCGCAGAACGATTGATTTCAGTACTTCCGCTAAGCGCTTCGAGTACAGCGTCAAACTCGGGCCTGTGATCTAACACACGAGAACTGACCAATGAAATCTGGGAAGTAGGAATACCGGTAGACGTTGTTGCTTGATTGACAATGCCAATCAAGAAAGAGAGGAGCTTGATGATATCGTTCTCTCCCAGTAAATTCCGATGTCAAATAACGACGTTATTTGGACGGAAAAACGATGGTTTGAAAGCGTCCAAATAACGTCGTTTTTCCGTCCAATAACCACATACGGAAAAAAACGACGTTTTCGTGTTTGCAGTGGCGTGGACGTTATGAAAATAGTTGTCACGTGGGCTGTCTCAGCCGACCCTTGAGACTTGACACCTATGCGAAACACCTGAAACAATCTAAGTGATCAGTTGAGAAACGAACACGGGTTATAATATCCCGAAACGATATATATCTTTAAAAATATTTGATTGTTACAGAGACACGTAGCACTGAACCGATTTGTTCTTGTTCCTCTACGTCTTGGTTGGGAAATTCTTCAGATTGACTAAAATTGATTAAGACGATCAAAAGGGCCTAAAAACATCACAACAGATTATTATGTAGGATTAGAAGCCAAACAACATAGAAATGTACTTTTCAACGTAACATTTTCAGTCTCTTGGTGATAACATTAAACATCAAAATGTTTGGAATTCGTTATCATAATAATACAGATGGAAATGTTTTTCAGTCACTTTGTAACATAACTGAATATTTAGATACCTACATTTCCTTATTATCTCGAAAACTGTATTTCATTTTGTTGATCAGTGTGACCATACGCCCTTATTACTACCCATAAAAGTGACTAATGCGCTTACGAATGGCGCAGCAGAGGTCGCGAACTAGTCTACATTTCTGCTATACATCCGCTTTCTCACTGGGAAAAAACAATAACAAAGGCAACAACCAGTCCCGGTGAACTGCGTTAGATCAGTGCCCCTTTAAGTTAAAATGAGTTAAATTTTGTGTCATGATACTTGAAAGAAATACACTTATGTATTTGCGAAACAAAAACATGGGTTTTTGAGTAAATGAAAATATTCTCGCCCATGGGCCAAACCCTTTTCTTGCCCATGGGAGAAATATTTCAATATCGCTATAAAATCGTAGAATTAAGTTAAAATGAGTTACGTTTATGTCATGATACTTGAAAGATATACATATATGTATTTGCGAAACAAGAACATGGGTTTTGAGTAAAGGAAAATATTCTCGCCCATGGGCCAAACCCTTTTTTCGCCTTTGGGCGAAATATTTCAATATCGCTATAAAATCGTTGAATTAAGTTAGAATGAGTTAAATTTTGTGTCATGATACTTGAAATAAATATACTTATGTATTTGCGAAACAAAAACATGGGTTTTGAGTAACGGAAAATATTCTCGCCCATGGGCGAAATATTTCAATATCTCTATAAAATCGTTGAATTAAGTTAAAATGAGTTAAATTTTGTGTCATGGGCGACATAGTGTAAATATTGAGTTTTTGAACAATTTTTTTTCATTTTTTCTTCCTTGGTATGTTCCCATGAAAACAGCATGTTTAATTTTGTAAATACCTTTGGCCGAGACTGGGCAAAAACCGTAGAGTTTCTGGACTTTTGGGTTTCCAGAATTAAAATGGGACGTGTTTAAGTAACTTGACGAGATGTGGCAGGTAATGGACCTTCTTGATTGGGCACTGTATGAAATTGTGTAATTAAGGATACAGGATGCGAGAGTCGCACGCACGCACACAGTTGCAGTTAACACTTTCCTGTCCCGTGTTATACACAGTCCAAAAACAATAAATTATTGTTGTTTTGCGTATACATGTATGTTGCTTCACCACTGTATAAGAAACAGATTTCAGTTGGAACTATATTGACTACTGTCAGTGTCCGACTGACACATCACTTCCCTGTGACGTAATAAATATTTATGCGCGCATTCCCGGAAAACTTGCAATGTTTCGGTAATGTTTGTGAGAGAGGGAAAGCACAGAGATTTTGAAGCACAGAATTAAAGAATGACATTATATGATAAAAAGGTTATCACGCTATATTTTACCCACAAAACATTTCATACGGTAACATAGTTTGCATTGATATTTTGCAATGAAAAATATAATATGGATTCCATCAATACTTTTGCCATACGTTTTCGTAATGTGCAGACATAATGATCCCTGTGAACGAGTCCAGATTAGCCCTCATTATCTTTCTATCTATTTCAAAACCATGCCCGAGCTAGAAGGTTTTTAACCAAAGTTCTACACATCTACGACCTGCTTTACTTTCCTTCACTTTTCAGTTAAAGCTGACATGCCGTAATGTAACTTAAACATTGTTCAAAGTGACGTTCAACTTAACTCACTTACCCGAACGTGCTCCATAGCCAAATCGTGACCAGCTCTATTGAACGTTGTGCATCGTTATGAAATTTAATATGAGGAAACTGCATATCTAACCATCACAGAGAGTCAAATATCCTCAATAATACAGTCAATCACATTCAACAGCTTATCTTTCTGTGGCGGGTTGAAATGTGAATGCTGTAATTAATTTCCTCTTGGTCTGTTTTAAACTTTCTCGTGATTTTCTGTCCAAATCCAGCATGGCAACTTCAACAACATTTTCAGGACAAGGGCACTGTTTCGGTTCCATGCTGCTCTTAATAACCACTCCCTTCATTTACATTTGGGAGCCAGGATAATACGCTCATGCAATTTGATAAGGGCATTGTATACACACAAGGACACTATGTGTCATACTGTTGGCAACATAAACTGTCGGGCAAAAGAAGCTATACCCCCATGTTTGATGGTGGCTATTAATGAAAAGACAATTTGTATCCCTAGCTATGGTTTTGTTTGTTTGTTTGTTGTTTAACGCCGCACCCAGCAATATTCCAGCTATATGACGGCGGTCTGTAAATAATCGAGTCTGGACCAGACAATCCAGTGATTTACATCATGAACATCGATCCACGCAATTGGGATCGATGACATGCATTAACCAAGTCAGCGAGCCTGACCACCCGATCCCGTTAGTCGCCTTTTACGACAAGCATAGTCGCCTTTTCCGGCATTTGTGTATTGAAAAGTAATACCAGCGATAATCATCCGCATTGTTTGTCAATAAACTTTCAACTGATTCCAGGTTGCTTGCACTCATTCGCTAGATCTATAGTTAAGACGAATCTTATATTTTTAAAACGTTCAAATTGACGAAGTATATTTTGAGGATTATTCGACGAACATTGAAAAGCAAACAATCCTGGAATCAGGCACTGGTTCTCCAAACGGAGGAGGAGATAGTCTCTAACTTCATAAATAACTAGAGAATCTACTTTTGAACATTATTGAACATACATTCAGTTACCGCGTGCGTTGTCCTTGGAGAATCCTGGCTGGAATAGGTCCCCTACGCTGGCCGTAACAGGCGACCAAATTGATCGGGCGGTCAGGTTCGGTGACTTGTTTGATTGTGTGTCATCGTACCCCGACGGGGTTACTCACACTATCAGTCACTGGATTGTCTAGTGCAAACTCGATTATTTACACACCGCCGTCTTACAGCTGGAATGCGGTGTGCGGTGTTAAACATCAAACGAAAAAAACACAGTGTCAGCTTTCTTCATATAGGAAGAAAACACGGAGTCTTGTGATTCGTTTTCCACTTTTGTGATACTAATGAGCACGGGCATGGTGCAGAGAAACCAAGCAGCATAATTAGAGCAAATCTAGGATTCGAACCCATCATCATAGACATCTGCAATTCTACACAGCACATTATACTGCGCCTTAGGGTTGTACAGTCAATCTTACAGAGTTTTACAGTCTGTCTTGCAGGGTTGTACAGTCAATCCAAAGGAGTTGTACAGTTAGTCTTACTGTACATGTGGTGTACAGTTAGTCTTACAGTGATGTACACTCAGTCTTAAAGGGTTGTACAGTCAGTCTTACAGTGGTGTACACTTAGTCTTACAGTGATGTACAATCAGTCTTACAGGGTTGCACAGTCAATCTTACAGTGGTGTACAGTTAGTCTTACAGTGATGTACACTCAGTCTTAAAGGGTGTACAGTCAGTCTTACAAGGTTGTACAGTCAGTCTTACAGTGGTGTACACTTAGTCTTACAGGGTTGTACAATCAGTCTTACATGGGTAGACAGTCAATCTTACAGGGGTGTACCGTCACTCTAAAGGGTTGTACAGTTAGTCTTACAGGATTGTACATTCAGTCTTACAGTGGTGTACACTTAGTCTTACAGGGTTGTACAGTCAGTCTTACAGTGGTGTACACTTAGTCTTACAGGGTTGTACAGTCAGTCTTACAGGATTGTACATTCAGTCTTACAGTGGTGTACACTTAGTCTTACAGGGTTGTACATTCAGTCTTACAGTGGTGTACACTTAGTCTTACAGAGTTGTACAGTCAGTCTTACAGTGGTGTACACTTAGTCTTACAGGGTTGTGCACTCAGTCTTACAGTTGTGTACACTTAGTCTTACAGGGTTGTACAGTTAGTCTTACAGGGTTGTACAATCAGTCTTACAGGGTTGTGCACTCAGTCTTACAGTGGTGTACACTTAGTCTTACAGGGTTGTACAGTCAGTCTTACAGTGGTGTACACTTAGTCTTACAGGGTTGTACAGTCAGTCTTACAGTGGTGTACAGGTAGTCTTACAGGGTTGTACAATCAGTCTTACATGGGTAGACAGTCAATCTTACAGGGGTGTACAGTCACTCTTAAGGGTTGTACAATCAGTTTTGCAGGGTTGTGCACTCAGTCTTACAGTGGTGTACAGGTAGTCTTACAGGGTTGTACAGTCAATCTTACAGTGGTGTACACTTAGTCTTACAGAGTTGTACAGTCAGTCTTACAGTGGTGTACACTTAGTCTTACAGGGTTGTGCACTCAGTCTTACAGTTGTGTACACTTAGTCTTACAGGGTTGTACAGTTAGTCTTACAGGGTTGTACAAGCAGTCTTACAGGGTTGTGCACTCAGTCTTACAGTGGTGTACACTTAGTCTTACAGGGTTGTACAGTCAGTCTTACAGTGGTGTACACTTAGTCTTACAGGGTTGTACAGTCAGTCTTACAGTGGTGTACAGGTAGTCTTACAGGGTTGTACAATCAGTCTTACATGGGTAGACAGTCAATCTTACAGGGGTGTACAGTCACTCTAAAGGGTTGTACAATCAGTTTTACAGGGTTGTGCACTCAGTCTTACAGTGGTGTACAGGTAGTCTTACAGGGTTGTACAGTCAATCTTACAGTGGTGTACACTTAGTCTTACAGGGTTGTACAGTCAGTCTTACAGCGGTGTACAGGTAGTCTTACAGGGTTGTACAATCAGTCTTACATGGGTAGACAGTCAATCTTACAGGGGTGTACAGTCACTCTAAAGGGTTGTACAGCTAGTCTTACAGGGTTGTACAATCAGTCTTACAGGGTTATACAGTCAATCTTACAGTGGTATACACTTAGTCTTACAGGGATGTACACTCAGTCTTACAGTGGTGTACAGTCAGTCTTACAGGGTTTTACACTTAGACTTACAGTGGTGTACAGTCACTCTTACAGAGTTGTACAGTCAGTCTTACGGGGTTGTAAAATCATTCTTAAGGACAGTACAGTCAGTCTAATAGAGTTTTACAGTCTGCCTTACAGGGCTGTACAGTCAATCTTAAGAACTTGTATAGTCAGTCTTACAGAGGTGCACAATCAGTCTTACAGTGGTGTACAGTCAGTCTTACAGGGTTGTACACTCAGTCTTGCACATGAGTGTACATTCAGTCTTACAGAGTTGTGCAGTGAGTCTTAAGGGGTGTACAGTCAGTTGATGTAAGTTAGTTCAACCGTACAAGGTTACCCACAGTACTACCCGAGCGCACTGTCGGTCGTACATCAGTGATCAATCAGTTTTATAATTATGTTGAAATCAATATGGATGTACAGTCAGCCTTACATGGGTGTACTTTCAGCCTTACAGGGATGTACAGTCAGTCTAACATGAGTGTACAGTCAGTCTTACAGAGTTGCACAGACAGTCTTGCATGGGTGTACAGTCAGTCTTACATGGATGTACAGTCAACCTTATATGGTGTTCAGTCAGTCTTAAGGGGTGCACAGTCAGTCTTACAGAGTTGTACAGTCAGCCTTAAAGGACTCAGTCTTACTGACGTTCTGATTGATTTAATGAGATAGGGCACGAATTGGTTCATGGAAGCCATCGAGAGGGGTGCCCTCAATCGACATTGCCATACGTACTTCCTAAATGATAATTTAATGCCCTATCTCATTAAATCAAATCTTAGTTTTCGCTACTGATTGGCAAAGCTCTGAGGACATCCCAGTTACGGCCACGTCGGAACGACCTTTCATCCGACCAATCAGAACGTCAGTAAGACTGTGTGTACACCTCTGTAAGACTGACTGTACACCCCTGTAAGACAGACATATATCCTTTAAGGCTGACTGTACAACTCTGTAAGACTGACTGTGCACCCCTTAACCCTTAACCCTTGTCCAGCTTGTTTCCAGTTTGTTTTCCAACGGCCCTTTTCAGGGTCACCCATCTCTCCCGAAAGAACTCTTTTCATCCTTTGCTTTGACGACCCAGACAAAGAACCCACACCATCCCCAGTCCTCATGGAGGTACACGCCTATGCGTGACACCATGTTTCAAAATATGTTTGTATGTATGGTGGTGCACACGAGTGGCATCACATGAGCCTGGAGACAGGAATCAAACACCACGTATGTCTATCGATCAGTACCCAGCTAACACACGACGTTGTCACAACGTTGTGGAAAGGTTGTGGATTGGTAACGTCGTGATATAACGTTGTCACAACATTATTATAACGTCAACGTGCAACGTTATTTCACAACGTTATAACAACGTTGCACATTCACGTTGTGAAAACGTTGTGCATCGGACATCACACAACGTTTTGTAACTACGTTTCTGAAACGTCGGTGAAACGTTATAGAGTTTGCTTCTCGATAGTCATAAAGGAATAGAACTGCTTTATCAAAATCAACATGAACTTGTCAGAATACCAAGGCAGTAATGCATTACCTTTCTTTATATTCGGCATTTGAATTTGCATACTAAAATTTCCAGAACGTAATTGCGTATCTCTATGACAACGTTAGTATCACGTTACATTGTAACGTTATTCCACAACGTAACAACAACGTTGCAAATTAAAGTTGTGATAACGTTGTGCTTTGGACATTACAACACTTTTTGTAAATGATGTTTAGGAAACCACTTGTAGATCTACCATCTCTACTAAATGTTGTCACAAGCAATATTACAGTTAAAACAATTGGCGCGCATTTTTTGCGTTTTGTGGCCGTCATATTTGTTCGGGTTTTGATCGTAAGCGTATAGGTCTGTAAACTAGGCCTAACTTATGCATCGCCTATTGACCACTGACAGTTATCGCCATTTATTCCTTGTTATTTCTGAAATCATTTCTTTTAAAAGTTAAAATGTACTAATCATCTGACTTTGATTTTTGTGAAACAATGTGGCTCATTCAGGCCATGGGAAAGGTTGATTAGACTTCTATTATACAGCGA
Organism: Haliotis cracherodii; assembly: GCF_022045235.1. Taxonomy (NCBI): domain Eukaryota; kingdom Metazoa; phylum Mollusca; class Gastropoda; order Lepetellida; family Haliotidae; genus Haliotis; species Haliotis cracherodii. The sequence continues at coordinate 14,901,984 of NW_027266264.1, forward strand.
AGAGAGGGAATCAAAACAATGGAAGTATTTTCAGATCGACTCTCTGTAGGCTGCTAGTTACAATGTATAGCCCTAGTCTAAGCGCTCAATGATGTTATGAAAAATTGTATTTTCGGGAAGAGACAGAAACATATTTGTTGTTTCCGAAAAGGCCTAATTAGCACTGACTGAAGTAGCCTAAATGTGGATCATCTGGTTGTTGGTGCTGTCTATTGACCTTTTTCACACTTTCGCCATCTTGAATCGAAAACGAGGCTTGGAGAGCATAGCTCCATGCAGTGAGAGTCGCATCAGCTCATAGGGAACAGACAGCGTGTTGTGCATTTCACTGATGGACATTTTAAACAAACAAAAAAATGGTATCCTCTGTATCTAATATAATATACTGCAGTTGACCCAAGATAAAATATATGTATCGGTACAAATTATGTTGATGGAACAATCTGGATTTCTCATATTTAACAAAGAAAAACAAACCAAAATTTTCATATCTTTATTTCTCACAATATAAGTTTTCAAAACCTAACATGGACTGGGTGTCTTTGTCAGTCAAAAGCACCTAATTAAATTCCAGGAGAAAATAATTTTCTTGCCTGTAAACAAATGTGCTTTTTCAGTGTCCGATAGATATTGGCCATGTTGATTTGTGAGTGAATAAGGCTTTTTACTTCCTCGTCCTATTTAATTGAAATATTGCTTATTTAGAAAACAACATTCTTCTGAAATAGAGAAGTTTAAAAAAATTTAATCACAGTGTGTAACATTACATGCTACTGAAGAACAATCTTGAAGGCATCAATTCATCTGATATTTCGAAAACTCAAACAGTATATTCTTTGTAAACAGTAAACTCAACAGATGCATCATGTTAATGACAGTGTACTAAAGCTCTTTATATCAATGTCACACAGAAATTGTTTTAATGAAACACGTTTTGATATTTGCATTACCGGTATGTATTTAATCATGAAATACTTTGTTTAGTCTAACCATGTTGAAAACATACTTTCGCGAGAGTGAAAATCAGGTGAAATATCACGTTTTGTCACACCTACAGTCAGTCTGCCTCATTGACACTATGGTTTTCTGAGTAAGGTCATGAAGATCACAAATAAAATATAAGACTTGAATTTATTTTGTCAAATGCAATGTTTATCCCTTCATGTGGTTTACTAAAGTTGATATCTTGACTTGAAAATATTAACTTTGTCAGATCACAAGATGAAATATTATTAAACATATTTTATTGTCCAAAAAGACAAAGGGCAGCACTTATTACAGCCTTCTCCCTATATACAGTTATACATAATATTGCATAATGAAAATGAACAATTTACAGTTGAAGCTTCCCATTCTGGAAACATAGTGCGCAATATATATACAGTGCTCATATGAAGGATATGTACAATGTGCTGGAAAGTGAAAACAGTGTGCATCTCATACATATCCTAATATTATACATTTTAGTGTTGAATATAGATTTAACAATATTAATGAATAACAGTTTGGAAACAATAATATGCTAGCTACTGAATCTGTTAGTCGTTTCTATAAATTTGTGTACAGACAAGAATATTTTTGTATTCAGGAAAACATCTAAGTTTGGATCACCAAAAAGAATACTATGTAGAGTTTTTTGTCCTCCAAGATTATCGATAGCTGTCAGTAATGTCTCCCTAAAATCATCATATAAGGTACATTCGACGAAGAAATGAGATGAATTTTCACAAGGAGCATGCATACATGGAGCATGAGATAAATTCATGCTATCATCGTTATTTGACAAGGAAAACAAATTTCTTCTATGTTTTTATATTTTTTTATTTTTCTCGTTTTGATTGAATTATAAAAAAATATCAAAATGATCACACCACTTGACTTGATTGAAATAAACTAAAGTTCTAAAGATTGTGAACAATAGTAAAATATTACATCATAACAATATAATTATTGCAAAATGACACAGTAAGCACAACAATATTCTTATATATAAATTGATATGATTAATAATCAATAATACATGGCAATCGCTTGCACACAAAAAAATCTTTTTGTTTTAAAAGTTTCAAAACATGTTTGTTGACATAAAACCAGATGGGTTTCACAATTAAACAAAGGGAATTAATGAGTTATGATTGCAATACGCATGGGAATCAAAAATAGTTCTTTTTATACTTTAAGTTTTTAGTAATGTCAATATCAATTTATGCATTTGAAATATTTGAATACAAACTGTTAAAGAGTTATCTGTTTCTGTAAATTATATAAAGATCAAATGTAGATTGAACATTTACTGGACATTAATTAGTTGGGGCTTTGTTCATTTCATGACATGATTAAATTGGTACAGTAAAGTAAATATCATTTTGGTAGAAATATTAATTGTTACCAAAATTGCAGATCAAACTGTACTTTACTTTAAATATTTACACACCCTTTATGTAATAATTCAGTTGAAATATTACACCTCATGCTATCTAATCTGTCAACATTGACAATCAAAATAACAACTGTTCACAATCACAACAGTACAAGTAGATCGAGAGGTCTAATATTTTATTGGAATGCATTTGAGTCCATTACAATTTACATCAAATACGCAACTGATGCAAACTTTTGATTTGTTACGATTGTAAATTCTCAGTAGGTTACAATTTGATACATTATATCAACATATCAATTTAGTTAGTTTCTGACATATATCTAGATATGGTCAAAAGGTCTATATTTCGACTTCAAATACAACCCGCAAAGTTATTTAAACGCACAATAAATAGTTTGGCTTAATGGTGTGTAAACAATGAATTATTCTTTACAAGATTTCAGTAGCATTTGTATTCAGTCTGTTCAGCTACCATAAACCTCACTGGGAGTTACCAGGTGGTCATGAATATTTTAAATTGAAATCACAACAGAACGGCCAGATTCAAACTTATATCGGTAAGGACACCAGATAACAGTAGAATAGTTTGTCAATAAGAATAATGTTCAATACTTAAGATAAATGTACCGGGATGGTTAAATTGTCACAGTTTGTCCGGATTGCGTGCCTTGTTGACATCTCCATGTGTTTCATGTGCTATCCAGCCTTCACCTTCTGCTCTCCAAGCCTTGCTTTCAAACCGGAAGTAGCGAAGTGTGAAAAAGGTCAATAAAGGCTACAAAATCGTACTGTAGCTAGATCTATATAAACAGCTGCGATGAAGATGTGAGTCGTAATAAACTACACTGCCAGTCTAATATATCTGTTCTCGTTTGGATTCCGGTTTAGAAAAGGTCCCCAACAAACCATGTTTGTACTAACATGATTGTGTGTCGACTCCTCCGACTCATTGTTCTCTGACAGAGATTGTGAGACGTGGCTCACTATAACAATCACTGGTTTGCCCGACCGGTTTATCAGAACGGTGTATATGGAAACCAAACTACATCAGGTGTTTTTTTATGATGGTACTCATAATTTTGTTGCTTAGATCTATATCTGTAGCCTGATATATTTTCGATCGGACGTTATACATGGGGACTTTAGATTTACAGTTTTTCCTAAATTTTAAGCAATTAAACAATGAATGTTATCTTTTTGGATAGACTATAGATCTAAATGTATGCTTATTAAATATAGTTCTAGTTTTGACTTTTTTTCTTATGTTTTCGTTGCAGCAAGAGTGGAAATGTTACACGACCATTCCAGGAGATAAAATCAAGAATGTTGAATCATTTAGGAACACACCAAATAAACCCTGGGCTGTGAATTATGTTAACGTAAGTACAGTTGTTAACAGTTACATTCTATTGTCTATATCCGTGTTAATTGGTTTGTTTGGTTTTTTGCTTTAAATGAATGCTAAAAATGTAGATCTATTTATATAAATGTATGCTCTACCACGTTTCGCATTCAACCTGATTCTTGATGTCACTGAATGAATGTTAAAATTTGTTTCCATCAGACACTTGCATTATACATTATTGTTTGAATATTGATAAAGCCTTATCTCTAAATGAATGTTTCTCGTCATATAGTATCTTTCAAATACCTGCTCGAGATTTATTAAAATGTTTGTATTTCAGGGAAGTGTAAGTGAACACCAAAGAAAGAAGGTTCTGAAAAGTGTATACATTTTCAATTATCTACAAAAAAATTAAAATGTCAACACAAATAAGTCTTGGAGTTCTTTATTGAATGGTGTTTTGTTTGTTTGTTGTTTAACGTTGCAATATTCAAGCTATATGACGGCGGCCTGTAAAATAATCGAGTCTGGACCAGACAATCCAGTGATTGACATCATGAGGATCGATCCAAGCAATTGGGATCGATGACATGTATCAACCGAGTCAGCGAGCCTGGCCTGTTGAATGGTGACGTCGCATGACTGAAATTTGAAGTATACTGTATGGACTTGATTAGAGAGCGACCATTTAATATTCAAGGAGGTGGGGACCTGGAACTTTTCTATGGAGATTACATATGTTTGTCAAGAATTTTCGATAAAATTCCAGGACCCGACCCTCCCCAGAAAATATCATATTGTGAACCCCTTACAATGTCTGCCTTTCTTATTTTGTTTCCTGCAGTACAAGACTGAAGGGTAATGGTGTCTGACTTTGTTATAATCATATGTATCTAGTTAACAGTTTTACATTTTGAACATTGTCAGCAAAACACAATCTAACTGTTAAATGGGCTATTCGACTCCCTGGTTTTAAAACATTGGTAAAAGGTATCTCGAATCATACACATTCACGTGACTAAAGCATATTCTAAAACATTTCCGGAACATGTTTTTGGGTTGTTTTTACAACATTTTAGTGGGGAATGGTCACAACGTTTTTCATCCTTGTAACACAAAGTTATTTCACGTCGTTGTGACAACGTCCATGGTAGTACACAGAATAACGTTGTAGGGACGCATTATTATAACATTGCCACAACGTAAAATACAACATTACCACAACGTCAAATACAACGTTCCCTCAACTTTAAAAGACAACGTTCCCACAACGTAAAATACAACGTCATCACAACGTTGGTACGACGTGAATATGGGTCACCCATCTCTCCCGAAAGAACTCTTTTCATCCTTTGCTTTGACGACCCTCAAACCCAAACAAAGAACCCACACCCTCCCCAGTCCTCATGGAGGTACACGCCTATGCGTGACACCATGTTTCAAAATATGTTTGTATGTATGGTGGTGTACACGAGTGGCATCACATGTGCCTGGAGACAGGAATCAAACACCACGTATGTCTATCGATCAGTAACGTCTGTTTGAAGACACGCATGACACCACGTTTGCATGGAGACACGCGTGACACTACGTTCGCATCACGACACGAAGTACATCACGTTTGCAAACGTCACGCATGTGTATCGATCTATACTTCTATAATAACGTGTGTTTGTAGTCAAGCGTGGCACAGCGTTTTGCATGGAGACACGTATGACACCACGTTTGCATGGAGACACGAAGTACATCACGTTTAATGGAGACACGCGTGACAGTACACATGTAGACATACACGAGTACCAACTCCTCAGCAGGGATGAGTGAGTGACAACGTCATCATCCTAGCTTTGGATAAATGTTTGAAGACACGCGTGGCACCACGTTTACATGGAGAGACTTGGTACATCACGTTTGCATGGAGACACGTAGTACAGCATGTGTGTTTGAAGACATGAAGTACACCACGTCTGTTTGAAGACACGCGTGACAGCTAGTACACATGCAAACATACACGAGTGCCAACTCCTCGGTATAAATAATAATCCTATGGATAAACGTCTGTTTGTAGTCACGCATGGCATCACGTTTGCATGGAAACACGTAGTACATGACGTTTGCATGGAAACACAAATGGTAGCAGGCATGTAGACATATCGAGTGCCAACTCCTCGGCGTGGATGAACGAATGACAACGTCATCATCCTATGGATAAACATGTGTTTGTAGTCACGCGTGACACCACGTTTGCATGGCAACACGAAGTACATGACGTTTGCATGGAGACACACGTGACAGTACGCATGTAAACATACACGAGTGCCAGCACCTCGGTATAAATGAACGAGTGACAACGTCATCAACCCATGGATAAACGTGTGTTTGTCGTCACGCGTGGCACCATGCTTGCATGGAGACACGAATGACAGTACGTGTACATGAAGACACGCGTGACAGTACACATGTCAACATACACGAGTGCCAGCACCTCGGTATAAATAAACGAGTGACAACGTCATCATCCTATGGATCAATGTCTCTTTGAAGACACACATATGACACAACGTTTTGCATGAAGACATGAAGTACATCACGTTTACATGGAGAGACGTAGTACACCATGTGTGTTTGAAGGCATGAAGTACATCACGCGTGACAGTACGCATGTCAACATACACGAGTGTCAGCACCTCGGTATTAATGAACGAGTGACAACGTCATCATCCTGTGGATAAACGTGTGTTTGTAGTCACGCGTGGCACCATGTTTGCATGGAGACTCGAATGACAGTACGTACGCATATACCTAGATATCTACATCACGTTCATGATGTCTGTGCCTGTCGATTCACCTCTAGAATTCAGCCAACACCTTTAGAATTCCACACCATGATCGTAGCGCTAAGGTGATCGCCACTCACCGACTTTTAACTTAGACGAACGACTGCCATTTTTGGCTACAATACACGATCGCCTTGTGGAACGAAACCTTACACCTCAAAGTTTACAATCACATCACCATACCCGATGACATGATTTGTGGAATGTTGTTGCAAGATCCTTCGCCGATATGACGACAACCTAGCAACAAAGTAGCAGAGTCGTCGACTGTGTATGATAAGCTCGTCTCAGTGAGCTATCATCTCCACATGCCATCGCCACACACCCACCAAAACAAAACAAAACAAAACAAAGAACCCGACTTTCCGCCTTCCTCCCTCCCTGAATCCCTCCTCCTCCTTCTCCCCCCCCCAGGAGCCATCTTGGAGGCGCGCGCCACCGGAAACGGATGTGACGTCATCTTGGAGTGACGTCACATAGGTCACGTGACCCTCTCGACCAATCAGAAGCCAGGAGTGGTCCCAAACCGCTGCACACAACTACTCCTATCATCATAAAATTGTAACAATTCATAACAGTACACAATAGAAATGGGCTATTGATCACCATTAACCAAAGGTAGGTCACCATACCAGGTACCATGGGGACTTACGATACTTCTGCTACCAACATGGTAACCCAGCAGGTTTTACACCATCGCTCTGGCAGAAATGTAAATAAAATTTTGTATTCGAAGCTGATGTTGAAAGTATAACCAAAGGTGCTAGTTCCTCTCAAGGACATACCCCACTTTAAACCATAAAAATGATATATAACAACAAACACCATATTATCTATATCATGGGTTTTATCTATTATTATATTATACCAAACTATAACAATATGAATATTAAAATACATCACATCAGAGAATGAAAGGATTAAAACCCCTAAAGATTTCCAATTTACATAATATTGAGATTCACTTCCACTTTCCTCTAATAATAAACTGTTACCATTGGTATCCCCAAGCACCAATACTCAACATGCTCACTGGGCCATTGTCCATGTGGTCATACACGGTGATTGTTAACATCACACATCCTATCTACAATCAGACAACATGACGGTATAGTTTATTACAATACCCCCGTTATTATAATATTCTGAGGTAGAATAGGTCTTCAGCAACCCAAATTTGCCATAAGAGGCCACTATGCTTGTCGTGAAAGCGACTTACGGGATCGGGTGGTCAGGCTCCCTGACTTGGTTGATACATGTCATCGATCCCAATTGCGTGTATCGATGCTCATGATGTCATGATCACTGGATTGTCTGGTCCAGACTCGATTATTTTACAGACCGCCGTCGTACAGCTGGAATATTGCTGAGTGCGGCGTTAAAACAACAAACAAACAAACAATACCCCGTATAATTACTGGTAAGGAGTGAAAAGGGTCCACCACCAAACTTCCTCTTATTTATTCTTACATAAACAAGAAAAGTTGGGGTGTGGGGAAATGTCTCACTTTGAGTGGGGACTTGTGTGTAATTAAATGTAAATATATCGCCGTGCTTCAGTAACTCCATATTATGGATCACATCACATGGTTTCATTTTTAGGAAACGAACGATCAGTCACTGTGTTATCTCCCTTTACTTGGTTGCCTCCCTTGTCCCGCCGTGTGTGATGCACTGGCCCCAGTCAGGCCAGAATGCGTCCTTCATACGTTCACAGTAGCTGGCCAAGTTGGGATATTCATCTGGGGGATAATAAGAGGTTATCAAAACTTTGTTCCACAGAGACCATCACACGTTTGTTTTGATGTGAACTTCGAACAGACAATACCAACCAGAGTTTTAAAGCAAAATTTAAAACTATATCAAAAGGTAAACATTCACTGAACATCGTCTAAGGAGCCGCAAGTCGCTGAATTGCATTCCTGAATTGTGCCATGATCCCATAACCTGGGTACGGAGCCTGTTTCTCAGCAAATTACCTTCAGGCTTTCCTCTCACATTAAGCTGACATGTCGTGTTATAACTGGAATGATGTTTACAGCGGCGTAAAACACAACTCACTCACCCTTTCCTTAGGGATACATTCGATCACATACTTATATTAATACCATTGTATACCCGTTGTCTGTGTGTTACCTTTTATGAGATTCTCGTATCCAGATCCATTAAACTGCCAGTATGTCTGCGACAGCATACCGAACACCGAGCAGTCTGCTTCACTGGGCTCATCCCCCATCAGGAACCTCTTCCTCCCTGTTGAACAGAATGTTGCCTCAATGAATAACTGTCCTGGTACCTTTAGCTACGTGATATTGTAAGGGCTGGACATGTATAAATTATGTATAATAAAGGAAAAAATAAAAATGTTAACCTGGTGGTGATTCCCTTCATGACTTCCACGCACCATCGATGACAAAAGGTCCACAATATTTCTGGCCACTGTTGCTTACAGATTTTTGTCGCAAACTGTTGATGGATTGACCATTTTCACAAACGTGGTCGACGTAGAGTAAAAGTTGGAATATATAATTTTAAGGGATTTCTAAATCAGTTGTCCATCCGGTTAGGGGTGATTGGCAAGTTCATGGCATAAACAAAACATTCCTTTGTTTGTTTGTTTGTTTGTTGTTTAACGCCGCCCTCTGCAATATTCCAGCTTTATAACTACGATCAGTAAATAGCGAGTCTGGACCAGACAATCCAGTGATTGACACCAGGAGCATCGATCTACGCAAATGTGATACGATGACATGCATCAACCAAGTCAGTGATAAAGACCATCCGATCCCGTTAGTCGCCTCTTACAACAAGCAATGTTGCCTTTTACGGAAAGCATGGGTTGCTGCAGACCTATTCTAACCAGGGTCAAAAACACCCTAAACATGACAATATCTCACCCATGAGAATCCCTACCATCCTGGGCCCATGAGCGATTAACTCGCCGAAGGCGAAGCAATTTCCTGCCAGAATTACGTCAACTAGGAGTGCTCGGAGGCTATGATCGTGGGTTCGAATCCAAGATTTGCTCAGATAATGTTGCTTGGTTTCTCTGCACTATACCCGTAACGGGCTCATGGGTGTTACCAAAGTGTATCACTTAAGGTTTTCCTCCCAAAGGAAAGCAAGCTGACATAGAGTTTGTTTTGTTTCTATTTTAAGGCTTAACTCGGCAAAGTTTCAGCTATAGACGGCGGTCTATGAATAATCCAATCTGGACCAGACAATCTAGTGGTTGATAGTGTGAGCAATTATCCACGCCGTCGGGGTACGGTGACATACTATCAACCAAGTCACCGAACCTGACCACCAGATTCATTTGGACGCCTCTTGCGACCTGCATACAAGACCTATATTGGCAGGAATCTATCCACGACAATGTACGCGGTTACTGAAATATTGTTCAAAGAGACGCTTCAAGATTGACCAGTGACTATTTATTGGAAGACACGACGTACCTATAAAGTCGGAGAGAGACTGGATATCCTTGTTCATCATCTCGACTATCTCCTCCTCCGTGTGGCGACCCAGTCCCTGATCCCACGTTTGTTTTTTAATATGTCGTCGAATCGTCCACAAAAAAAACTTCGTGAATTTAAACGTTTCCAAAATAAACGATGCGTCTCTGCTATAGATCCAGCGAATGAGAGCAAGCAGCCTGGAATGGAATCATATCAAATCATATTGACGTATGATTATTTTGGAACTACTTTGCAATATACACATTAAAAACGTAGTCAGGTGTTGGTGAGTATGGATGTAACGACGCATCAGCATTATTTCAGCCGACTGGCGTTTTTTGAAAGATGCACCCCGTGAAGATCCGGGTTAGAATGAGTCTTCAGCAACCAAAGTTTGTCGTGAGAGGCGAATAACGGGAATGGGGGCCAGGCTAGCTGACTTGTTTGATGCATGTCATCTTAATTTATAGATAAACGGTGCGATGACCCTTCAGATCAACCAACTCGTCATCCTCAAGAGGCTTCCCGCCTTCAACCCATTAGTGGCCACAGTACTTCGCCAGTGATCACTAACAAAAAAGAGAGGCACGAGGAGTCGATACTGTGTTTAGAAAACATCATAGATGTCCTAAAGAAAGCAAACGATATCCGAAGACTGGAAGATCTGAAGTAATACGTGACCTTAATACATGGAATGGAATTCACTATCTGCACATGACACCAGTTTTATAAGGATTGAGGTGTTTAGAAATCATGCGTGATGCCAAAAGAAAGCACTCATTCGACATTAAGCTGAGCCGCCGTGAAATAACTGGCATACTGTTCAAAGTGGCGTTACACTCACTTTCTTTCCCCACATGCGTACAATGTGTCCCTAGCAGTGATATGGATGGAATTTGGTTCGTGAGTTGTAAAGCCCTCCTCATTCATTCACTCATTTACTTAAACGCGTTGACATACCAGTACAGATGTTCCTCCGTCATGACCTGCATCGCCTGCGCTACCCCTTTGTCAGCGGGACTCAGATGCTTGTTAAGGTCTACCCCAAGCTTCTGGTTGAGGAACTGGATACACAGTGTTGTGTCCCCTATCGGCTGTCCATTGTATTCAATCCAGGGGACCTTGCCCTTAGGTGAAGGTCTCATCCCATGGACGTTCTGTGAAAATGTGACCAGAAATGAGGAACTGTTTATAATTATAATATAGGATACTGTAAGTAATAGTATATTTCGTCATTCAATCGGGAGAGCGGAAGGTCGTTGTGCGCGTCATTCCAAAAGAAAGTGAACCTGCCTGGCGCTCGGCATTGAGGGGCTAAAACAAGGACTGATCGGCTCGAAGTCATTATACTGTGTATGAGTGTGGTTTCCATGTTAAACTGCGACAAGGTATCCCAGAGGGCTAGCACTATACAACCAGCATTAGTCACACAGACACATACATATTATATATGTACATATAAATATTATAAAAGTGCAATAATCTTGAACGTGAGTACGATTCATTCGACAAGGTGATTATCTCAAGATTTCCTAAAGAAAAATCCGGATTATAGTTTCTCTACAATGTTCTTTACTGACCTGAGGCCCGTTTCAAAAAGTGATCGTTCTTCCAGAACTAACTTAAGTATGTGATCGCTTTGTGAAACGGGGCACTGGGCAGTGAGTAAATGCTTGATTTACTCCACATTTGGCTAAAAACTACAAATGGATCACGGCGGTAATTAATCTGTCAGCCCAAGTGGTTGATAGTATGAGCAACGACCCGACCACAAGGATACACGCAATCAGCCAGGTCACAATGAAGATTCTCATTAGTTGACAACATTGCATGAATTACTGTATAACTACGAGTGTTATGTCAATCGCCCCCTACGTGAGTTCACTGACCTGGTAGGGTATCCTGGCCATCCGGAGGTAGGTCTCCAGCTTCACAGCAAATGGCGTCATACTGGGGGCATAGGGGCCTCTACCGATCTGATGAAGGATCACTGTATCTCGAGGATAGTCCTTACGCTTCTCCTCTCTATACAGCGAAACAACATCATTACTGTAAATAACCACCCATTTACACCCAATCCCGTCATCTCCTGAAGACACATTACAAAATCAATTTTACTTGCGGGAAATATATCTTCCGTTTTGCTTGTGACATAGTTGAGGTTTCCCAACGAGAAAAAAACACAATGATAACTTAAATTACAGCGTATTATATTTTCAGCACACTTTAGCGGACAGCCACGCCATTCGTCTCTACGAATGGTGAAAACCTCAACAATACCCAGTCAATTGTCATGGGTATCAAATTTATCTCTTCACCGGTTGATTGCGAGTGTATCAACTTTCATCAGGTATCTGTGAGGGACGAGAACCTACTTTAACGTGAGTTTCCTTATGGCGGCGAGCGACACGGCGGTTACTGCAGCACCTCCAAAAACATACAGAATTTTCTGTGATGTGTCGAGGTTTCTAAACGTCTCAAGAAAACTCTCCATTCTTGACGAGCCGACGATACGTCTTCCCTCTCTTCGCGTCACAGCTCAATGACAATGTGCATGCAAGGGAGGCAACTCCTTAGGGGCGCACGCTTGACTGGGTGCGGAATGTGATGCAAGTTCCTGTGTGTATTTCACATATATATAAGGAAAGGCAATATTATTTGTTATCATATTATTAATTTACTGATTATAAAATTAATTACAATTACAGATTCTAGACGCAGTTTCTCTGTCACGGCGAGAACACCATCAGTTGTGACCCCCTCCCAAACCACACACAGAACAGCAGTACAGGAAACGCTTACACGTGTATGTATTCCGTGTGCGACACACACATAAGTTTCAAAGCGCACGTAAAATCCCCAACTCATCATCATCATTGCACGTATAATGGGACGCGCACGACATGAGCAAACATGCTTACGGTACCAAACAATTTTTCATGAAATATATCTAGTTTTTAGGATGTTCTTCGGTGGCGAATAGATTTCATAATCTCCCCATGAAGCGTTTAGGTTTAGATTTCGAACACGCCTAAGGGAGGCCATTCTGCACAGTGTATTGCGGTACCTTAAACAAATGACTGAGCAATAAATGTTGCCCCCGAGCGTGCGTGTGAGACATCCGGGTTCAATTCCCCACACGGGTGCTTTAAATGGGTAAACACCATGGCTGGAATAATGCTTAAAACGCATAAGTTCCCAATCACTTATATCTAATAAAAATGTAAATAGTGAGTGAGTTAAGATTTATAGTCACATCGCCAATATTTCAGCCATATCGTGACTAAATCAAGTTGTACATTAATAAAACATAAATATAGACATTAAAATCTGTCGACAAAGGACAGTAAAAACACTAGACTATCACAGATGTAGATTTAAAACTAGCATATCATCATAAAATTTTAACAATTCATAACAGTACACAATAAAAATGGGCTATTGATCACCAATAACCAAAGGTAGGTCACCATACTAGGTACCATGGGGACTTACGATACTTCTGCTATAGCTACCAACATGGTAACCCAGCAGGTTTTATAGTATAACCAAAGGTGCTAGTTCCCCTCAAGGACATACCCCACTTTAAACCATAAAAATGATATATAACAACAAACACCATATAATCTATATCATGGGTTTTATTTATTATTATATTATACCAAACTATAACAATATGAATATTAAACTACATCACATCTGAGAATGAAAGGATTAAAACCCCTAAAGATTTCCAATTTACATGATATTGAGATTCACGGGATCGGGTGGTCAGGCTCCCTGACTTGGTTGATACATGTCATCGATCCCAATTGCGTGGGTCGATGCTCATGATGTCAATCACTGTATTGTCTGGTCCAGACCGCCGTCGTATAGCTGGAATATTGCTGAGTGCGGAGTTAAACAACAAACAAACAAACAAACAAACAATACCCCGTATAATTAGTAGTAAAGAGTGAAAAGTGTCCACCACCAAACTTCCTCTTATTGATTCTTACAAAAACAAGAAAAGTGGGTGTGGGGAAATGTCTCACTTTGAGTGGGGACTTGTATGAGTAAATGTAAATACATGGCCGTACTTCAGTAACTCCATATTATGGATAACATCACATGGTTTCATTTTTAGGAAACGAACGATCAGTCACTGTGTTATCTCCCTTTACTTGGTTGCCTCCCTTGTTCCGCCGTGTGTGATGCACTGGTCCCAGTCAGGCCAGAATGCGTCCTTCATACGTTCACAGTAGGTGGCCAAGTTGGGATATTTATCTGGGGGATAATAAGAGGTTATCAAAACTTTGTTCCACAAAGAGTTTTAAAGCAAAATATAAAACAATATGAAAAGGTAAACATTCACTGAACATCGTCCAAGGAGCCGCAAGTCGCTGAATTTCATTCCTCAGTTGTGCCATGATTCCATAACCTGGGTCCGGAGCCTGTTTCTCAGCACCCTACCTTCAGGCTTTCCTCTCACATTACGCTGACATGTCGTGATATAACTGGAATGATGTTTACAGCGGCGTAAAACACAACTCACTGAGCCTTTCCTTAGGGATACATTCGATCACATACTTATATTAATACCATTGTATACCCGTTGTCTGTGTGTTACCTTTTATGAGATTCTCGTATCCAGATCCATTAAACTGCCAGTATGTCTGCGACAGCACACCGAACACCGAGCAGTCTGCTTCACTGGGCTCATCCCCCATCAGGAACCTCTTCCTCCCTGGTGAACAGAATGTTGCCTCAATGAATAATTGTCCTGGTACGTTTAGCTACGTGAGATTGTACACCAACACAAATACGTATAAACCATGGCAAATCATGTTATAATGTGAAGGGAAATACATATAATAGAAACGTTAGCTTAATGAGGATTCCGTTTACGATCTCTGATACGTGACGTTGTTTGGGCAGAACATGTATAAACCGTGGCAAATTATATAGAAAGGAAAACAATGTAAATGTCAACGTCGTGGGGATTCCCTTTATGACTTCCAAGCACCATCGTTGGTTTACATATTCTTTTCCCAAACTGTTGATTGACTGACCATTTTCACAAACGTGGTTGACATAGAGTAAAAGTTAAAATATGTATTTCCAAGGGATTAAAAAAGACATTCTCCATCCGGTTTGAGGTGATTGGCAAGTTCAAGGCATTAACTTAACTGCTTATTTTGTTTATATATTTTAAGTACAAAACATTCTATTCTTTGTTTGTTTGTTGTTTAACGCCGCACTCTGAAATTTTCCAGCTATATGACGGCGATGCATAAATAATCGAGTCTGGACCAGACAATCCAGTGATTGCATGACACCAGGAGCATTGATCTTCACAATTGGGATACGATGACATGCATCAACCAAGTCAGCGAGCCTGACCAACCGATCCCATTAGTCGCTTCTTACAACAATAAATGTTGCCTTTTACGAAAAGCATGGGTTACTGATGACCTATTCTAACCCAGATTTTCACGGGTAAAACAATCCTAAACATGATAATATTTCTTCCAGAATCTTTCCCTCCCATTCTGGGGCCATGAGAGATCCAGTCGTCTAAGGCAAAACAATTTCCTGTCTAGAATTACGTCCCTTAGGAGTGCCAGGAGGCTGTGATCGTGGGTTCGATTCTACGATTTGCTCAGATAATGTTGCTTGGTTTCTCTGCACCACACCCATGCTCATGGGTGTCACCAAAGTGGTTAACGTGTATCAAAGGAAAGTAAAGCTTTCGAAGCAAGCTGAGTTTGTTTTGCTTCTATTTTAAGCCTAACTCGGCAGAATTCCTGCTATAGGCGGCGGTCTGTGAATAATGTCATCTAGACCAGACAATCTAGTAGTGATTAATAGTATAAGCAGTGATCCACGCCGTCGGGTTACGGTGACATACTATCAACCAAGTCACCGAACCTGACCACCCGATCCATTTCGCCGCCTCTTACGACCAGCATAGGGGACCTATTCTAGCCAGGAATCTACCCACGACAATGTACGCGGTTACTGAAATATTGTTCAAAGGGACGCTTCTAGATCATCTTCCCGAGGCAAGAGAGTTACCTGACTTTAAAAGTCCAGTTTCCACCCTTGCCGAACTAGCCTGGAATTCCTGGGCTCGATCGTAGCGCCACTAGTGGCTATTACCAGTTACCAATCAGATTCCACCTCTCGTATCACTTTCATTTGCTTCAAACCAAAAAGGCGGCGCCAAGTCAGGACGATCTGCTCGATAATCAAGATCTATATTGTGATAAGACTGGTCTTACATCGCGAAATGCATCAAATCACGTCAGCACCTTGATTAAAAACATGCAAAGATTTTGAAAATATCTGTTGACAACGAGTAGGCGGTGCACATGCTTTGCAAATCTTGCTGTCGACAGATTACGAACCGGATTTCGATTTCGTTGCGCGATTTTGATTGGACTATGCATAGACTCGTTAGTCCAGCCAAATTGTAACTCCATAATACCAGTCTAGTTCGGCAAGTGTAGAAACTGGACTTTCATAGTCAGTTAACTCACTTGCCTCAGGAAGATGCTTCTAGATTGACAAGTAACTATTTATTGGAAGGCACGACGTACCTATAAAGTCGGAGAGAGACTGGATATCCTTGTTCATCATCTCGACAATCTCCTCCTCCGTATGGCGACCCAGTCCCTGATTCCACGCTTGTTTTTTAACATTTCGTCGAACCATCCACACAATAAACTTCCTTAATTTGAACTTTTCCAAAATAAACTCTGCGTTTCTGCTATAGACCCAGCGAATGAGAGCAAGGAACCTGGAATTGACAGACAGACAACTTTATTCGGTACTTCAGGCCACCGACCCAAAATACAATGGAAATATACTGAATATATATTTGCTTCCTAAGTAGATTTAATAATGATTTACCGTTCCACACTGTGTTTCCCTTCGATGATCATGACTTGGGAGAGAAATTTACCTAAGCCTTTTATAATTTGTTCGTTTTCAGCTGACATAAGTCTTATAAAATTCTCAATAGAGGGAGGGGTAACGAGACGCTTGAGAAAAGAGTTTCTTCTTGCTCTAGAATACTGGTCACAAATCATAAGAACATGGAATTCATCTTCAACATGGTTATGTCCCTTTGGGAAACAGATAGAGCAGACACGTTCATTTTATGGAATGTTGTTGTGACGCCCCAGTTCAAGAGCAAGTCTGAAATTATTACACAGGAACATGGCTATAAGTCTACGTTGGTAAGAAGATATATCACAAGTAATATATGATTCCACATTTAGTAGTAATTGCATTTCTTTGATGATGTCAGGGAAAAGTGCGAATGTTTAGTGAGGCAATCTGTCATGAAATGTTGAATATTATCAATGTCTTGGCTTAGCCAAACAAAACCAAATCCAAACTTGAATGAAATCATTCTAATATGTGACGCCCATGTAATTTTTCCTATATCATCAAGAGATTTTAGTATATAATAAGCTTGGATGGGTAGCCTGTGTTATTCCATCTGAATTAGTCTGCACCAGTACTTGACTGCTCTTGACATGTAGTTACCACAGTCTCCTAGAACCATGTTGTTGTTGGTGAACTTATTTACTTCCAAAAAGGATTTGCAGAATCTGTTATAGACACTCTCAATAATGTTACAGTAGCTGGTTCCCCAGATCTCTGATCCATAACATAGGATTGGTGAAATCATAGCATCAAAAGTATTAAAAAGATCATGGTGATTAATGTATCCAAATTGTTTTTGATATTTATATATTGATAGAAGTGCTTTTCTTGCCTGGGCTGCTAGACATGCTTGGGCCTTGGTCCAAGATAACTTTGGTGAGAAAATAAGTCCTAAATATCTGTACATGTTGACAACTTCTATCTGTTGACCATTCAAAAACCACTTTTCATAACTGCGAGGAGGACCTCCATTCCGAAATACTATTATTTTAGTCTTATTCAGATTGACTTTCATGCCAGTATCATCACAGAATTTCTCCATGGTCTTTATTTTCTTTTGAACCTGGAATGGAATCATTTCAAATCATATTGACGGATGGTTATTTCTGGAATGACTTTGCAATACACATATTCAAAACTCGCCATTATTTTAGCCAAATTGTGTTGTTTGAAAAATGAACCCCGTGAAGATCCAGGTTAAAAAGAGTTCAGTAACCAATGTATGCCATGAGAGGCGGGTGGTCAGGCTCGCTGACTTGGTTGATGCAGATCATCGTAATTTGTAGGTAAACGGAGCGATGACCCTTCACATCAACGAACTTGCCATCCTTTAGAGGCTACCCACCTTCAACAGTACTTCACCAGTGATCGCTCACAAAAGGGATAAGTACGTGGCTGGAATTGAGCTGCATGGGGTGTTGAGCTCTCACTCATTCACTCATTTACTAAAAGGTGTTGACGTACCAGCACAGATGTTCCTCCGTCATGACCTGCATCGCCTGCGCTACCCCTTTGTCAGCGGGACTCAGATGCTTGTTCAGGTCTACCTCAAGCTTCTGGTTGAGGAATTGGATACACAGTGTGGAGTCCCCTATCGGTTGTCCATTGTACTCAATCCAGGGGAATTTGCCCTTAGGTGAATGCTTCATCCCAAAGACGTTCTGTGGAAATGTGACAAGAAATGAGCAACTGTGTGGAGATCAAACTGGGACGAATTTTAATATATGTGAATTACGGAACATGGTACATGATACTCTAAGTAACAGTATGTTTCTTCATTCAATCGGGAGAGCGGAGGATCGTTAACGTTGTGTACGTCCCTCCAAAAGAAGTTAAAAGATGGTACCTGTTGTTACCCTGTCTGGCGCTCGGCATTAAGGGGCTAAAACAAGGACTGGTCGGCTCGAAGGTTTTAGAGTGTGTATGAGTGTGGTATCCATGTTAAACTGCGACAAGGTATCCCAGAGGGATAGCACTATACAACCAGAATCAGTCACACAGACACAGACATATGTAAATTTACATATTAATATGATAAAAATGCAATAATCTTGAACGTGAATACGATTCATTCGACACACACACACAAACAACCAGGTCACAAGTACAATGAAGATTCTCATTAGTTGACAACATTGCATGAGTTACTATATAACTACGACTGCTATGTCAATCGCCCCCTACGTGAGTTCACTGACCTGGTAGGGTATCCTGGCCATCCGGAGGTAGGTCTCCAGCTTCACAACAAATGGGCTCACGCTGGGGGCATAGGGACCTCTACTAGGCTGATGAAGGATCACTGTATCTCGGGGATAGTCCTCACGCTTCTCTCTATACAGCGAAACAACAACATTACTGCAAATGTCCACCCCTTTACACCCAATTTCCTGAACGCACATTACAAAATCAATTTTACTCGCGGGAAATATATCTTTCGTCTTGCATGTGACATAGTTAAGGACTCCCAGCGTGAAAAAGACACAATGAGAACTTAAATTACAGCGTATTATATTTTCAGCACACTTTAGCGGACAACCACGCCATTCGTCTCCACGAATGGTTAAAACCTCCTCAATACCCAGTCAATTATCATGGGTATCAAATTGATCTCTTCACCGGTTGATTGCGAGTGTATCAACTGCATCAGGTATACTATGAGGGACGAGAACATACTTAAGCGTGAGTTTCCTAATGGCGACGAGCGACACGACAGTAACTGCTGCACCGCCGACACCATACAGAATTTTCTGTGATGTGTCGAGGTTTCTAAACGTCTCAAGAAAACTCTCCATTCTTGACGAGCCGGCGATAGGTCTTCCCTCTCTTAGCGTCACAGCTCAATGACAATGTGCATGAAGGGAGGCAACTCCTGAGAGGCATCAAGCTTGACTGGGTGCGGAATGATAGATAGATAGATCGATAGATCATCTTTATTTCCTCCAGTTGATGAAGATACATTGATATGAGATATAAATGTATACATATATAACAGCTGATATATTGTATGTACAGACAGTTTCACATCGTTATCAAATGATGTTTCTTAGTAGGTTTTTCCACATTTTAACAGTTTTACAAACACGAAGCATTATATTTGCCCATAGATTGTATTCAATTGCCATAGTACTTTCTGTTGGCAAACCGCCAAGTAAAAAGGACAGAAAGGTATCGTCATCATCGTTCCAGATACTAGAAAAAGTTGTCACATCTAGTAAATCAATAATAGACTCAACAAGAATATTTCTTTGTTGTTCAGTCTTTTTACAATACATAAACACATGTTTGATAATATCAAAAGCAAATGTGCCGCTTAAACATTCATCAGATTGTATACTGTAGGTGCTAAGGCATAATAAATATGCTAAATCATAGAAGTGTTCCGGTCTTTCAATTGTTAGTAACCAAAGTCTGTGTACCTTAGGTGATCGTATAAGAGAGTATCGTTTTAGGTTTTCTCTTGAATGAATCTCTGCATGAATTATGATATGGTCACATACGCTTATTTGTTCTTTAACTCGACTCGCCCATGCATGTTTGGAGGGGAAATGAGAATAAATGGTATATGTGTTTATGTCATTATTGAGTTCATACTTGTTTACAAGTGAAAGCATGTGGTATACGGGTGACATTTTACATTTATCATCTTTTTCTTTAATTGTATCGAGTTCATACTGAACAAGTCTGTGCTGAAATAGTCTTTTAAAGGCAAAGTTAATGTCACTATTACATAGTCTTCCCAGAAATAAGAGAGCTCGTTGATCAATGTACGCCTGGAGAGAAATTAAACCCAGACAATCTCTGGTGACGACGGAAGGAGTGCGTCTAGACAGTCCTTGAATCTTTTTACAAAAATAACGTTGAATAATTTCAAGCATTTCGTATTCCTTTGGTGACAGTTTACCCCATACACTACAAGCAAATAGTCCACATGGTAAAATTACCCTTTCCCATATACGAACAGCTGGGATAGGATTTAAGCCACCAAAGTATAGTCCATGATTATAATTTATATTGACTAACATTCTGAGTTTTTCACATATTAGATGGGTACGTTCTAAGGTTTTCTTTGATGTACTTAGAAGCAATCCAGCATAAGTTACATTTTCCTTTTTAGGAAGTACTTGTGAACCAATGTAGACACATTGACAGACAGATTTGCGAATATTCCCAAACAGTAGAAATGCACTTTTACTGGCATTATATTTCAAAAAATTATTAGCATAGGTGTATATATTATTCAGTAGACATTGCAGTCCGTCAGGGGAGCTGCTCAACAGCGTAGTATCGTCTGCTAATAGGATGCCAGGTGTATTACCCCATGGAAGACACAAGCCACGCCCTAGATCATCAAGTGAATACAACAAGTCGTTAATATATAGAGTAAAAAACCATGCCGATAAAACGCAACCTTGACCAACACCTTGCTTAACATGAAACACATTTGAGGTAAAACCTCCAATGCTTACACATGATTGCATTGAGGTATATATTGTGCGTAAAAGTCGCCATAATTTTCCATTAATACCAAAGTTATACAGTTTGAAGAAAAGACCATTAAGCCAGACTCTGTCAAAAGCTTTTTCGTTGTCGAGAAAAGCGCAGTAAACTGGAGACTGTCTTTCGTTATAATAAGCTATGCTTTCCATTAATGTAAACAGGGCAGTTTCTGCCCCAGCCCCTCTCCTAAATCCAAATTGAAAGGGATGGGGGAAGCCTTTAGATTTGTTTGCCCACTCTTCAATTCTATTCAGCAGAAGTCTTTCGAACAGTTTACTTAATACTGGAGTGAGGGTAATACCTCTGTAGTTAGTGGGGTCGTCTTTACGTTTACCATGGCCTTTATGGATAGGTAAAATCTTTCCAACGTTAAACATTTTAGGTACATATTCATGAGAAACAATTTTATTATAGAATATAACAAGGTGATGGATAATAGATCTACCAGAGTATTTGATATGTTCATTAACTATGCCATCGGGACCAGGCGATTTTCCACTTTTTAGACGTTTTATAGTTGCCAATAACTCATCAGATGTGAAAGGACAAATCAACGTGGAACTAACGTCACTGTTCCCTTGGTCATTATACGAATCATTTTCAATCTGTTCCATGCGAATATTCACATAATCAGTAAAATCTGAGTCAAAATTGATATGATGATTTGGCATTGATAAATCCTTGAAATATTTGGAAAACAGATTACAAATTCCTTCCTGTGTATTACAGGATTCTTCATTATACACAAGCGTCTGGGTTTGTTCCTTCTTTCTTTTATATTTCTTGGTTACTCTAAAGTACTCTGTTACATCGACCTCAGCTGCTTCATATATTTCCTGAAACTTTTCGTCTTTCAGTTTTTGTTTGGAACGGCGATGCTGCTTCCTAAAGATACGTTTTGCTCTTTTATACTCAATGTAATTTGCATCCTCTTTATCATGAGATTTACCATTATAGATCCATTCACTACGGCGTTGTCGCATTGTACGATGCAACATATTTAAATTATCCTTTTTCCAGTATGGTTTTAAATGAGATTGGAATTTTGAAGATGGTATACTTAGTTTAGCTGCAGCCTGTAACGCTTGTAGGATATAGTCGTGATAACATTCAATGTATTCATGAGGAGATGCGTACTGAGTTTCGTCAAACTGAGCACATCTAAAATAGTTTTCAGTTTCATATCGGTATAACATAAAGTCTACGTCATTAGCTTTACGCCAGTTAAGATGTTCACCGCCATAGTGGCGTGGCTGGGAATCAGTACTCAGACACAGGAATATCGGACTATGGTCTGATACTGAGTATTGAACACCAGTATCTAGAGTATAACCAACAACGTTACTAACATGTTGGAGATTAATGAACACATAATCTATCATACTTCTTATAGTTTTACATTTACTTGTGAAGGTAAAAAAGGCATTATCGTCAAGGGGTACGACAGAGATTAGATTCCGTTCAGTGAGCACTCTTTGCAGATATTTCGCTCTGCGTTTCAATATAATTCCATGCCGCAGGTCTGCATTAAAATCGCCCAGAAGAATTGTCTCCCCTTGATGAGAACATCTATCATAGATCTCCAGTACATTATTAAGTTCTTCTATGTATACACTATCTAATACGTTAGATGAGGGAAGGCGAGCACCAATTATATACATAGGGCATTTATTAATGAAGAGTTTAGCCCCAATGATATGCTCGCTTGAAGGTATACTAATTGCTGACGACCTCCGACATGTACTCTTACGAATAAATATGGCTATACCCCCTGCGCCTCTTTGAGATAAGTGGTCATGCTGACATTTAACATAGACGTTAAAGTCATCATCCAAGTCATAGAGTAGATATCCACGTGTGTCGTCCAGCCAGTGTTCGGTAATAACCAAAATGTCACAGCTCATTAGTTTTGAGCGAATTTCATCTAAGCAATTCAGTGCCCCACGCACATTCCACGTAATCATGCGAAGGATTGCCATTAGAACAAGTATATATGTCGCAAGTCTAAAATTGTTCATCAACATTATTAATGTTCAGCCTTATCGTCATTGTACCACACATTATTCGGTAGCCACTCACGACAGTTAACGTTTTCGGGCCAGAAGCAGTCATCATCCAAGATGATATCTGCACATTGCTGTGGGACAGTTATTCGAATGGTGAAGGTAGGATTGCGTCGCCCTTCCCAGTGTTTCATGAGTCTCACATTTGTGATAGTTACATCTCGATTCTTAGCATAGTCACATATAGCATCTTTTACAACGTCAAATGGTTCGTCAGCTCTGACATAGCTTAGGACCAGTCTTTTGTTTCTATTTCTATAGACACCGGCAAAAGACTTTTCCCACTGATTGTTGAATGTAACATTTCTTGACTCCTTTACATTGTTTACAGGTTTAGTTTGCTTTTGTCTGACGACGCCATCATGCTTGACAATGAGCGGCTCGGGGGAAGTGTCTTCAGAGCTTGGGT
Organism: Haliotis cracherodii; assembly: GCF_022045235.1. Lineage (NCBI taxonomy): Eukaryota > Metazoa > Mollusca > Gastropoda > Lepetellida > Haliotidae > Haliotis > Haliotis cracherodii. The sequence goes on from NW_027266264.1 coordinate 14,925,912, forward strand.
CTTTACTGCCTGCATTGTCATGAGTCTGAGGTCTGAATGGTAGGCTTGGGAATTGACGAGAGTCTATACTCGTGTAATTGGTCCTTTGAATGGGTGGGGAAAGAGGTCTGTTGGAATTTGGGCTTCCCTTCGTAACAGTCTCTGAATATAAAAGTTTGTTTCTCGTGTTCATGCAATCTATTTTTCCATCGACAACGCGCACATTCTTGTCAATAGATATAATTGTTTCTTTAACATTTCCTCTCAGTTCAAGTAACTCAGTCTCTTTCTGTTTGAGTTGATTACGTAATTGAATTAAGTCCGTCTTCATTGACTGTTCATTTGAACGAAGTGTCTGAATCACAATCGTACACCTTTTCACTTCATCGCTCTTTTCATCATATGCACTGATTAGCTGTAACATATCTCTGTCATATTTGTCTTGAAATTGATCTAGTTGTCTGCGCACACTGTCAAACTTCTTGTTCACATCTTCATGCAAGAACATTAGTTTCGCCAATACACTTGACAATATGTCCTTGTCCTTTTCCATAGCTACATCAGTAGCAGGCTTCATACAGGCTTGCTTTGGTCTACTTAAAACATCAGTCTGAATCACATGAGCTGGAATAGCACCTTTAACAAACTTATAGAGCAGATACACATCAGATGCATATTTTTCTGCTACGCTTTTAGTTTGACCACTTCTATTGACTCTCTTAATCAAAATGCCCTCTGGAAAGTCTCCACACTCTGCTTTGGCTACATCATAGACAGATTCTCTGATATGATTGAGCCCTGTATCATCATTATCATAGGCGTCAACCAATTTCTGCTCACAAGTCTTTCTATCATTTTCGCCAATTATCTCTTCAAGCTGCTTCAATATACTGTAGTCCAGTTCATCTGGCAGTTGTGTTGAGTACGCTTGAGCACTTTGACTCATTGTCAATATAAAGGTATAAAGAAGGATTGTTTTACCTTACATTGAGATGTCCAGTGGTCAATCACAAAATAGTCCTACTGTCTCAGGGTAATGCATCACGTATCTCCAGTAATTCACAATTATTATCGTCCACTTTCTCACAAGGCTGTAGTATGCATCATACTGTTGATGACCCTTCACATCAACGAACTTGCCATCCTTTAGAGGCTACCCACCTTCAACAGTACTTCACCAGTGATCGCTCACAAAAGGGATAAGTACGTGGCTGGAATTGAGCTGCATGGGGTGTTGAGCTCTCACTCATTCACTCATTTACTAAAAGGTGTTGACGTACCAGCACAGATGTTCCTCCGTCATGACCTGCATCGCCTGCGCTACCCCTTTGTCAGCGGGACTCAGATGCTTGTTCAGGTCTACCTCAAGCTTCTGGTTGAGGAATTGGATACACAGTGTGGAGTCCCCTATCGGTTGTCCATTGTACTCAATCCAGGGGAATTTGCCCTTAGGTGAATGCTTCATCCCAAAGACGTTCTGTGGAAATGTGACAAGAAATGAGCAACTGTGTGGAGATCAAACTGGGACGAATTTTAATATATGTGAATTACGGAACATGGTACATGATACTCTAAGTAACAGTATGTTTCTTCATTCAATCGGGAGAGCGGAGGATCGTTAACGTTGTGTACGTCCCTCCAAAAGAAGTTAAAAGATGGTACCTGTTGTTACCCTGTCTGGCGCTCGGCATTAAGGGGCTAAAACAAGGACTGGTCGGCTCGAAGGTTTTAGAGTGTGTATGAGTGTGGTATCCATGTTAAACTGCGACAAGGTATCCCAGAGGGATAGCACTATACAACCAGAATCAGTCACACAGACACAGACATATGTAAATTTACATATTAATATGATAAAAATGCAATAATCTTGAACGTGAATACGATTCATTCGACACACACACACAAACAACCAGGTCACAAGTACAATGAAGATTCTCATTAGTTGACAACATTGCATGAGTTACTATATAACTACGACTGCTATGTCAATCGCCCCCTACGTGAGTTCACTGACCTGGTAGGGTATCCTGGCCATCCGGAGGTAGGTCTCCAGCTTCACAACAAATGGGCTCACGCTGGGGGCATAGGGACCTCTACTAGGCTGATGAAGGATCACTGTATCTCGGGGATAGTCCTCACGCTTCTCTCTATACAGCGAAACAACAACATTACTGCAAATGTCCACCCCTTTACACCCAATTTCCTGAACGCACATTACAAAATCAATTTTACTCGCGGGAAATATATCTTTCGTCTTGCATGTGACATAGTTAAGGACTCCCAGCGTGAAAAAGACACAATGAGAACTTTAATTACAGCGTATTATATTTTCAGCACACTTTAGCGGACAACCACGCCATTCGTCTCCACGAATGGTTAAAACCTCCTCAATACCCAGTCAATTATCATGGGTATCAAATTGATCTCTTCACCGGTTGATTGCGAGTGTATCAACTGCATCAGGTATACTATGAGGGACGAGAACATACTTAAGCGTGAGTTTCCTAATGGCGACGAGCGACACGACAGTAACTGCTGCACCGCCGACACCATACAGAATTTTCTGTGATGTGTCGAGGTTTCTAAACGTCTCAAGAAAACTCTCCATTCTTGACGAGCCGGCGATAGGTCTTCCCTCTCTTAGCGTCACAGCTCAATGACAATGTGCATGAAGGGAGGCAACTCCTGAGAGGCATCAAGCTTGACTGGGTGCGGAATGTGTTCAAGTTCCTGTGTGTATTGCACACATATTTCCTCACCCCGTCATATGGAAAGTCAATATTATTTGTGATCTTATTATTGATTTATTGATTATAAATAAAATGAATTGTAATTACAGATTCTAGACGCAGTTCCTCTGTCTTGCTGGGGACAACATCATGATCCCCTCCTTTTCAAAGTTTGAACAAAGGTTTCAGCTCCTCTTTACTACTCAGGGACAAAATATGACGAATTACTGACCACATCCATATCACAAAAACTTAAAGATTCAAAATGTACTTTGTATGTGACGTATCACTTTCACATACCATTCAGGAAAACGCATACACGTGTTATGAGACGCGCACAACATAAGCAAGCATGTAAACAATATATGATGGCATGTACTTTGTGTGAATGGATGGTATTATTGTTGCAGTCATCAATAGAATTACACGTGTTGACACTTAGTCCGGACACTCAGTAATCCAACTTGTACTGTTTAAACACACACTCCACACATACTAATATAGGTATTCAACGACTATAAGACGAATCATTTTGTGACAATATGTATGTTTTATTATTGTACAAAACGAAGGAGCTACAACCTATGCACTATTAATGCATTCGTAAATGCAATCTGTAAAACGATCCTTATCAGGAATATATAGTAGTCGGTTAATTCACGAATCTTAAAGATGTCGATACATGAGTCGGTTGATTCACCTTATTGACACACCCCACCCCACCCCCCCCACCCCCCCCCCACCCCCACACACACACAACACACACCCATACCCCACCCCATCTGGCCGCCTCACCATGACCTCATTCTCGCTCGTGAACCGTTACTGCAAGTCATCATATCCTTTTATACCATAAAAAAGCGATCAAGTTCATGGCTGTTCACAAAACTGTTAGCGTTTGAAATAATACAGTTAAAAAAAGATACCATTTCATATAAAAATAGCCTTAGGCAAGCAGCCCTAACAATTCGTTACAATAACCATGGAGGGGGGAGGGTCCCCCTGAGAGAGGATCCGCCCTTGATAACTATGACTGTATATGCGACAGTTTTTCTAGGGGTATCAAATTCCTCGTTCACCGGTTATAAGTGCAGGTGTTCTGAATGCTATTTTTAAAGGTTATCACATACTTGAATAGCAGCTTCCTGAGGACGACGGCCGTTACGACAGCTGCTACTACACCTCCGACTATATATACAATTTTCTGTGTTACGTCCAAATCCCCAAACGTCTCAACAAGTCTCTCCATCGTTGCTGAATCGGCGATGGGTCTGTTCATGCAGCCGACAGTGTACGTGTGTAAACACAACGGCCTGAATAACTCCGACCATGCTCTTTCTGATAAGCCCGTGTCGACATTCGTAGCGCCGAGAAGGGAAGTAACTGTTGATCAAATCATTTCTCTCAGATAGAAAACAGTATTCAAGTTGGTTGGTTGGTTTGTTGTTTAACGCCGCACTCAGCATTACTCAGCATTATTCAAGCTATATGACGGCGGTCTGTAAATAATCGAGTCTGAACCAGACTACCCAGTGATTAATATCATGAACATCGATCCCCGCAATTGGGACAGTATTCAAATATTGTCATTAGTGAGGTGAAATGGGGTTTAACGTCGCGTCCAAGATTATTGCACTTATATAGCGAAGTGTATGCACGTATGTGTGTGGCTGCTTGTACTAGTCCGGACTGATGCCGATTATTACTGCTAGCTCACTGAGATACCATGCCGCAGTTTAACATGAATATCCCACTCAGACACAGTATACTGACTCCTAGCCGACCAGTCCTTGTTTTAGCCCTTTAATGCCGAGCGCCAGACAGGGTAACAACAAGTATCATTTTTTAACGTCTTTTGGTATGACGCAGTCGGGGATCGAACGGGCGGACGCTCTACCACTCGACCACGGAGGCGGTCAGTATTGTCATGTGTCAGTTCTATGTAATTCATTTAAATTTATTTTTTCTCTATAAACCACCCACGCGTACGGTGGTACAAGAGTTTACAAGATTACAAGATTATGCAGAAAATACAGACATGTAATGAAGATAGTGCTTGTGTGACGGCTATTGATTAGTGGATTGTATAATAATTGTGACAAATTTTGCGAAAGTTTACAGTATAAAAGAATAAACGTTTAATACCGGAGGTATTGTTCCATATTAGATATTTTGTTGGAATATATAACGTGAAAAGGCCTGGCAACGCGAGATGAAATATAATGAAATTCTTTGGCAACAGAGGGTGAGTTGCACTGGTTACACAATCTTTTCTTTGTTCGGATGTTAAGCCGGATACCGGTCTCGACGTAAGTTATGGATGCTTGTTCTGTATATTAAATAGGACACAATATGTTGATTTTGGTAGGTGCAGTTATTTTTCGAATGATGGTAATATTTTAAATGATGATTAGTCGTTTTTCGAGATGTTTGTTATCAATCCAAATAAAATCATATCTTAGTTATAGCTGCCGCTAAGCAAAGATCTGAGGACATCCCATTACGGGTCACGTCAGACCGACCTTTCGCGAACTCTGACCGACCAATGGAATTACTGACAAGAAGGCGACATTAGCCAATCAGAATGCAGCTTTCTCGTGCTTTACGGCACTTATTTCAAATTGGCGACAACGCTTCGAAACATATTTAGACAAATTCTCGCTTATAAATTTGAAACCTGAACTAAAGAACATTCTCGAAATGCTAATATATGGTCTAGATTGTATAGATTCAGTCGTTAAGTCCGTAACTATCGTTCGGAATACCCCGTTTTAAAGTTTTCGAGGCTGCATGATGATGAATATCACATTCCGACTGTCACTTTCATGATCTCGTAAGCGACGCTCTGATTGGTTGGATGAAAGGTCGTTCTAACGTTACTCCTAATGGGATGTCCTCAGATGTCCGCATAAATTTAATATATTTTCAATACTGAACACTCTGCGGGTTACTATTACTCTCAGAAGTTCATAGTGCATATAACGGATGGGAAAGTAGGTGTTCGTGCGTGTGTTCGTTATTTAACGCCGCACTCTGCTTTATTCCAGCTCTATGACGGCGGCCTGTTCATAATATGAGTCTGAACTCAAGTTATTGTCATGAGGAGCAACGATCCACGCGGTCGGTGCACCCTGACACGCTGTTAATCAAGACACCGAGCCTGACCACAGGATCCATCTAGCCTCACGACCAGCAGAGTTTGCTGGAGAATACTTCAATTCTAACCCGGAATCCCCACGTCGATGGTATGGTCCCATAATACCAAGTTTCATAATCAGAGCAAACTTTGATTCGTACCTCGGCCAGGGGATCCTATTATGGCTCAGGAACTGCCTGATCACCTGCACCACCTCTAGACATAGAATAAATTTAAGCCTACTCTCATTAAATTGAATTACCAATAAAATGCCACATGTACACGTAAATCACATCGACGTTATTGTCAGTTGTTAGTGCGGTATTGTTATGTGTGGTAGCTTTGTGATACGGTAATGTGTGAAAGTTATCAGAATATCAGTCTGATTCGTGGACGCGCATGAATAATAATATGATTGTTTATTCGAAGTAGCGAGTTCCATATCAATTTTTGAATGGTTAATTGGCCCACTATGCTTTTTCATGGTTGAGAGGCGCATCTCACTAGTTGATGTTTCACAGGCCCACCTCACTCTATGAATGGTTGATAGGCCCACCTCACTCTATGAATGGTTGATAGGCCCACCTCACTCCATGAATGGTTGATAGGCCCACCTCACTCCATGAATGGTTGATAGGCCCACCTCACTCTATGAATGGTTGATAGGCCCACCTCACTCCATGAATGGTTGATAGGCCCACCTCACTCCATGAATGGTTGATAGGCCAACCTCACTCTATGAATGGTTGATAGGCCAACCTCACTCTATGAATGGTTGATAGGCCCACCTCACTCCATGAAAGGTTGATAGGCCAACCTCACTCTATGAATGGTTGATAGGGCCACCTTACTCGTTGATGTTTCACAGGCCCACCTTACTCGTTGAGTGGTTAATAGGCCCACCTTACTCGCTGTAGGCGTATCGCACTCTACAAGTGGCTCTAGAAATATAATATTATGGTTGATGATAACATTAAATGGATAGTCAACTTCTTTATTACAATTACAACGACTTTTGGTTTTTAACACCGTCATCAAGAAAGTGATGTAATATTTGTAGCGACGTTTGGTGTAGATTCTAACAGTGTGTACAACCGGTAGCTTGTACTTTCATTGCCAAAGAATATTCCTGACTGGATTGTTCACTCACTCACTCACTCAGCTTCAGGGCTAATGGCGACAAGCTGGGAGCATAGGAACCTCTACCGATCTGATGAAGGATTACTGTATCCTCGGAGAGGATCGGCGGAAAGTAAAAGGTCATTTTGTATGACGTGCCGTTATCATTTCCTTCTTCTCCAATTTCTGCTTCTCCCAATTCCCGTACGGTCCCCGTTGTCGTCCCCTTCGCCCTCTCCATTCCTGGGTTGGTTTCGTATCTGGGCAATCCTGTAAAGGTCATTGTCGAATTGTTGCCCTTACAAAGTCATAATGTTGACTCCGGGGCGCTCCGTCTTACTTGTTGACCTAACCAACACACCCCTCCCACAACTATCTCACTCCAAGCCCCCCTCTTACTACTCCCACCAAGACCTTTATTATCAGCCGTGAACCTATATACTGACTCATTAGTGAGTGAGTGAGTGAGTGAGTGAGTGAGTGAGTGAGTATGGGCTTCACACATTGTACCCATGTCGGGAATCGAACCCGGGTCTTCGGCGTGACGAGCGAACGCTTTAACCACTAGGCTACCCGACCGCCCCTCTGACTCATTAGGATAGACAATGCGATCGAGTTCATGTCTGTGCACAAAGCTGTTATCATTTGAATCAGTACAGTTAAATATAGATACCGCTACACGCTACATGGGCCATCGAGTCAGAATTCATCAGTGATCTTGACATTGGATATGTTAGACACACTTTTATGGATAACAACTTCTTTAATACTGTACAATTTCAGGCGTCAACTTCCAAGTAATGCCTATCAAACAATGTATTGGCTATTTTGTATCAAAATAACCATTTCCATTGTAACGTTATTAATAACTAAAAATAAAAATAAAGCTATTACATGAACATGTGCCAGCTCCTTTTCCGAGTATAGGAAGCTAAATACACAGACCCCAGTTCCGCATCAAATGTCTCTTGCTTTAAAATATATGCGGTCAAAAAAAAAGTCAGCACTGATTATAGAAAAAATATGGTCAGTTTTAATTATTGGATGGATGTACTTTTAAAATACCTAAAAGTCTTACACAAAATCATCCAATCATAGCTGCCAGATGATTCAATCTGTTCTGAAGGCTCTAAAAAACCACAACTGATTATGGTTTGGTGTAGTAGTACCTCCAGTGGGTTAACCGATAGATTGCCGCGAAAGGCAATCACTGACGGAGTTATTTTTGTGCTTTAAAACAATGACTTTGTGAAATTGTTTTTTGACCAAGTGGTAGTTATGTCACCGTCTAAAATACAAGATTCAGTTGGAATCCTCTCATTTAATATATTAATCGCACATTTCATGATAAATTACAACGTTTAGAAACCATTTCTCACGATAAGATTTAAGAATGACATTTAATGACAAAGTGAGTGAGTGAGTTGGGGTTAACGCCGCTTTTAACAGTATTCCAGTTATATCACGGCGTGTCAGCTTAATGTGGGAGGAAAGCCCGAAGTGATGCAGGTCTCAGACGTTTACCACTTCGGTGAAACCCACGAGCACGGGTATGGTGCTGACAAACCTAGAAACATAATTGGGGCGAACCGGGATTCGAATTAAGTGACAAAGAGGCATATCAGGAGAACATGCCTGCCTGGGTATACGTGATTGATCGCGTTGTACAAGAAGTTCTGCGTGAGCCTTGCCGTATGCCGCCACGCCTTCTATTACACAACTATTGTACATGTGAAACATTATTCCTGCTTTTGGTCACCGAATACATTAAGCTGTATTCATGCGACTTTTTTCAGATAGATTTTATATTGATTTTTTATTGATTTTTTTATTGATTTTTATTTATCAAAATAGTGGGAACAAATTTGTTGGTGTACTTTCTTTTCGACATTAGTTTAATGGTAACAAATAGCAATACCTTAGAGGAATGTATTAAATGTTGAAGTGAAAGTACGGAAATCACACGTTCCAAAATCGGCTTTCAAACACTGTGTCGTATCAAACACTGTACGGGGCCATGTGAATGCATAGATAACGATTGTCGATACAACACCGCACAATAGATACGTTTTTCCATCTCAAACTTACAAAATTCACAGTCCTACTAAAAGTTAAACAGCATTGTGCTAATCGTCTACTGGTTCCTGGTTGGCGAGACTTTTGTCTCTTCTACCTATCAGTGGCATGGTTTTAGGTTTCGAAACTTCTTCTTGTTTGAATCAAACTAACTAGATTGTGATCGCAGTATTATCCTGCTCAACCCGCAGGATCTTAATGAATTTGTAAGATTTGGATGCCACTTCTCGAGATGATTTGTTGGGGTCGACCCACTGCTCAGGGCCAAAGTTGTCTTTGGTGTTAATGGTGGTCTATCACCCTCTTTGGGTGATCCTGTATCCGGCCAAAATAAAGTGCCGATCCCTCTTAGAATTGGGATAAACTGTAAACCAACCTGCGCATTTGCCACAGTGTCTATAATCCCATTTATAGCCCAAATCGTTTTAAATGATTAATTTGTTCTATCACTCATTGATACATATACAGTAGAACATTGATATAACGAACTACAAGGGACCAGAGAAATCAGTTCGTTATATCCGTTGCTCGTTATATACGTTTTAGCTCAGAAACGTGCGCCATCTTCGATAAAACAAAACACAATAACACGTAATTGCAGCATTGACTTGTATTAGCAGTGATCACTTCATAGCATTCAATTGATAACATTAAATTCATAACATTTTTAGTACATTGTTTATCAAATACATGTAAACATACGTAGCATTTTACGATTTACTCTACAGGGAGATGTGTAGTCCGTGATTTTGCGCCTGACTCGTTTTGCTGACTTGCATTCGTGAAAGCGCATCGTTAAGATCATTCGTCACCTCTCGCCCCTTTCCGTAACCTACAAGAAGACTCGTCCCCCTATCGATTTATGTCATGTACGAAAATACGACAAACCAATCAGAATGCGCGTATGAGTTCAAGTACTTCAGGCAAAGAATCCCTCAGGAATATTTTTTTATTTTGATTTCTTGCATCTACAAATATACCCTAGATATAGTTAAATGTGTTCAATCATGCTGTATAAACACCGTAAGTCTCGATGTGTTTCAATAGCATCTCGAATATATATGACATGAGGCAAATATACGTGAATCATTACGCAACGAGTTGACAATTCTTTTAACTATCTCCGTTTGCGCTTAGGCGGAACCCAATCACAAAAATGGCCACGAGAGGGGCACGAGTCGCTATTCGGCTTCTCCCGGAATAACACGAGTTGGTCAAAAATGCGTTGAGATCAGTCAAACTATCAGTTTAAAAGCTTTCACTCAGAACAGTGTATGTGAATAGTTCACCAATTAGTTGTGTCATGTGTGAGATGCCCCGATGATAGCTGCCCTCATGCAACAAAATTGGCGAGAGCGACTGACAACACGTCTGACCTCGCAGACAGTCTCACTACGCTCAACACTTATTCCCCATTTTAACTTGAATTGTTGATAATATTGCTGGGTGTTATTCAGGCCGCCCTAACACAGATCAGTTCACAGTGACACACAGAGGAGGCAAACAGGTCACCAGCGATGGAAACTCTCGTGGATGCCTTCACCGACATGGACACATCACAGAAAGTGTTGTATGCTGTCGGAGGCGTTGTCGTAGCCGTCGTATCGGTCGTCGTCGTGAGGAAACTATTTTTCAAGTAAGTTATCACGAATGAACAGTCAGTCTGGAGAGCTGAGTTGATAGTGAAACAGCCATTTTGGTATCCTTAGAAAATATTCAGTAGGCTGAAGCTGCATTTTGTATTTAAAGTTAAGTAGCTCTCTATGTCACCGTGCATGCTTAATTATCAATGCGTATTTGGTTTGAAAACAATCAAGGAGCTGATACCTTCTTTAACGTTTTGGATCAAGAATTTGATTTTCTTTTGCAGGGGTTGGGTGGAGGCTACTAGGGAAATATTTGAAATAATTCCTTCCAGAACAAAACCAGGAATTAATCATTCATCCTCAGTTTTTTCCCCAAACAAACGGGGTCACGGGTGGCCCAGAGACCTATTTAAGGTGTGGCAATTCGCTGTGCAGATTGCCGTCCGTACAGACCTATGCTCGTGGACTCAAATCCCGGTTCGCCCCGATTATGTTTCCAGGTTTATCAGCACCATGCCGGCGCATGTGGGTTTCACCAAAGTACCAAACGTCTAAGACCTGCATCACTTAGAGCTTTCCTCAAACATTGAGCTGACATGCCGTGATATAACTGGAATACTGTTCAAAGTGGCGTTAAACCCAGACTATCACTCACTCACCGAAACAAAAAGAAATTAAATAGATGAGTATAGGATTGCATTTTTAATAAAATACCATAGCGCCTAGCATTTGTACAATTAGAGACTGCATTCCTTATGTGGACCAATAGCTTCACGTTCTTAAACTATAGTGCTGCTGTTCAAATATCTTGTAGGTATAGACAAAGACGTGTAAATGTAAATGTTTTGAACATTCAAACAACCAGCTGTACATTGATCTATTATGAAATTGTATAGAGAGGTAAAGAAGGACTATCCCCGAGACACGGTGATCCTCCGTCAGATCGGTAGAGCTCCCTATGCCCCCAGCTTGACACCATTTGCTGTGAAGCTGGAGACCTACCTCCGGATGGCCAGGATACCCTACCAGGTAGGCGAGTGAGTGTTGTTTCATGCCGCAAGTAGCAATATTCAAGTAATGTCACTGCAGCCTGTACATACTCTAATCTGGTCCATGAAAGCAAGTGGTTGACATCATGACATCAGCAACATCATTTGCTTTGTTACCTTGCACACAGAACGTCCATGGGATGCAGCGTTCATCAAAGGGCAAATTCCCCTGGATGGAGTACAATGGGCAGGAGGTAGCAGACTCGACACTGTGTATCAACTTCCTCAACCAGAAGCTGAGGGTGGACCTCAATAGGGACCTGAGTCCTGCTGACAGAGGTGTAGCTCAGGCGATGAAGGTCATGGCGGAGGAACATCTGTACTGGTAAGTGCTATTCATTTCTAATCTGTCCGTCCCTCGTACACGAAGGCCCATGAAGCAAAGACTTTGCAAGCCTTTTGCGTAATTTCATACCTTTGCCGATCCCAGCAGTGGTAACGACGCTAAAACCAATGGTGCAAAACAGAGGATCATATAATCAGGGTTAATCTGAGACTCGAACCCATACTAGGCGGATCCTACTGCACATCGGATTATTGCGCCTCTGTCCACAAAGTCTGTACATGTACCTCTATATCAAAATGTACCCTTCTCTTAAGAACCACACACAAACGCGCGCGCGCGCACGTACGCACACAGACGCACATGCGCACAGGCACACACACAGACACGCACGCACACGAACACAAACACGCAAACACACTCACACACGTACATATACGTCACTACATGGGTGAAATAGTCCCATCACCGTCTCTAAGATTAGCTACCTTCAATTTATATAAATGTATTACTTGCATCTATCTGTACCCGTGAATGAATGACACTATCGTTTCAGGTTCCTTGTCCTCTTCCGATGGCAATATGACAACGACAAATCTTTCATTATGGATGCATTTAAAATAGGGAAGTTTATCTTCTGGATGTTTCGACGACAAGTTAAAAAGCAGACATGGAGTCAAGGCTTGGGGCGACACACAGAAGAGGAAATAACGGAGATGTTTAAGAAGGATCTACAATCTCTGTCCGACTTCATAGGTATACAGGTGCCTTAAGTACACCTGCAATGTATACACTTTATAGATATCAGTTAAATTTTTAAGGTGTTTTTGTATGTTCCGATGGGTGTATGCTAATAATAAATCGTTGCCAATCAAGGTTTGAAGATAATTGATTCGCGCAGCGTTGATTGGAGGCAGGGGGTAGATCCCCAATGTCAGAGAAGGTAACTGCCTTCATGAACTGAGATATCTGGGCAAAATCGGAGTTTATTGATAGTAAACTGATAAAAGGTTGAAACAATAAAATTAACAATTGCAGATCGGGACTCATCCTCGGCTTCTCTCGTATATCGATCCTGTATATCCACTGCATGTTTACTTCATGTGTTCCTGGATATCCGCTCCATGTGTACTTCATTGTGTTTCTGGATATCCGCTCCATGTTTACTTCATTGTGTTCCTGGATATCCACTGCATGTTTACTTCATGTGTTCCTGGATATCCACTGCATGTTTACTTCATGTGTTTCTGGATATCCACTCCATGTTTACTTAATTGTGTTCCTGGATATCCACTTCATGTTTGCTTCATGGTGTTCCCGGATATCCACTGCATGTTTACTTCATGTGTTTCTGGATATCCATTGCATGCTTGCTTCATTGTGTTCCTGGATATCCATTGCATGCTTGCTTCATTGTGTTCCTAGATATCCATTGCATGTTTACTTCATTGTGTTCCTGTATATCCACTACATGCTTGCTTCATTGTGTTCCTGGATATCCATTGCATGCTTGCTTCATTGTGTTCCTGGATATCCATTGTATGCTTGCTTTATTGTGTTCCTAGATATCCATTGCATTTTTACTTCATGTGTTCCTGGATATCCATTGCATGTTTGCTTCATGGTGTTCCCGGATATCCACTGCATGTTTACTTCATGTGTTCCTGGATAACCACTGCAAGTTTACTTCATGTGTTCCCGGATATCCACTGCATGTTTGCTTCATGTGTTCCTGGATATCCGCTCCATGTTTACTTCATTGTGTTCCTGGATATCCATTGCATGTTTGCTTCATGGTGTTCCCGGATATCCACTGCATGTTTGCTTCATGTGTTCCTGGATATCCATTGCATGTTTACTTCATTGTGTTCCTGGATATCCATCGCATGTTTACTTCATGTGTTCCTGGATATCCATTGCATGTTTGCTTCATGTTTACTTCATTGTGTTTCTGGATATCCATTGCATGTTTACTTCATTGTGTTCCTGGATATCCATTGCATATTTGCTTCATGTTTACTTCATTGTGTTTCTGGATATCCATTGAATGTTTACTTCATTGTGTTTCTGGATATCGACTCCATGTTTACTTCATTGTTTTCCTGGATATCCACTGCATGTTTACTTCATTGTGTTTCTGGATATCCAATGCATGTTTACTTCATTGTGTTTCTGGATATCTACTGCATGTTTACTTCATTGTGTTTCTGGATATCCATTGCATGTTTACTTCATTGTGTTTCTGGATATCTACTGCATGTTTACTTCATTGTGTTTCTGGATATCTACTGCATGTTTACTTCATTGTGTTTCTGGATATCCACTGCATGTTGACTTCATTGTGTTTCTGGATATCTACTGCATGTTACCTTCACGTGTTCCACTTTAGCTCAGTTTTGTGCACTGGCACATGATCGATGCCATCTTCTCTTGCCTGAATTCTGACATCACCAATCTTTGTCCACTGAGTGGTATATGATTACGGTCGGTGGGGAAGTTCAGTGGTTAGGCCTTGCTCTCCACGCCTGAAGCCCTTGTTCGATTTCCTTCTTCGATTCAATGAAGGGCGTAGGGGTAGCCTAGTGGTTAATGCGTTCGCTTGTCGCGCCGAAAACCCGGGTTCGATTCCCCACATGGATACATATGGCTGAAAACTATTTCTCGTGTCCCCTGTCGTGATATTGCTGGAATATTGCTAAAAGCGGCGTCAAATCAGACTCACTCACTCATTCGATGCAATGCGTGAAGCACATGCTGTCCCCGGTGAGATATGCTTTGATGTGATCCGATTACCCAAACTACCTCATAAAGATATGTCCCGCCTTATGAGAGCTAGGCAAATTGTTATATTGTCTACTTAATCAATTGCAAGAGTTTCAGGAAATATTTAGGTTTTGGTTTTTACCAGAATCTTAACAATGAGGTTTTCACGGGGATGTGTCTTGCAATTGTCGTCGTTTAACACACCAAAAGAAGTACCAGTAGTTGTAACTTGAAACAACTTCAGAATAATAACTTCACCTTTCATGTGATAACTGTTTGAATAACAAATATATATACACCGATAATAACAATCTAAACACAGTAGTGATGTTGCGGGATAAACGTGCATGGACATTTAGAAAAGAGCTTAAGTTCCTTTCTGTAAGAGAATCAGTTTAAGAGGTCCACTCATAACTTCCCTTTTTTACATTATATTTAATGACTATACAAAAGTGTGACTGGTGTCCTTGCTAGTATGAACTGATCAAATCCATCACTTGTTTAAATACAAGAAACAAGATACCATGTTACATACATGTTAGATTAATATTGTGGTTTATATTTTTGAATACATATATAATCAATATGAAAAAAAAACAATGGTACGTTTATGCTTTTATACTGAATTAAAGCGAAAAAATATTATTTGACCATTCCTCCATTAGAAGCCGAGCTGAATCGGCACCACTTCATTTATCCAAATAATTATTCATTAGTTTTCTGATATTGTTTATGTTCCAATGACCGCCACGACACGCGAGAGTTTATACGTTTGCTCTATTTCGTACCGGTACCTGTCCTGTGTTGTTGTTTTTTTCAATGCACTCATGCGGTTGTTTCAGGGACGAAGAAGTTCCTGATGGGGGACGAGCCCTGTGAGGCTGACTGCGCGGTGTTCGGTCAGCTGTCACAGGCCTACTGGCAGTTCACAGGAACTGGGCACGATACCATCATTAAGGGCGAGTACCTTCAGATGCAATACTTCACGGGTTTGAAAACGTAAAGTTCCTCCTTCACCCTTGAATATATATACGGCCGATTTGCGATGTGGTGGTAACGTGTGTCTCTGTAATTGAGAACTCACGAGAATAAGTTGATTCCGAGAGTTGATTCTCTCTAAGTTTGATAAATTACCTTGTCAAGTGCATGAACTTACATGACATATAGCCGATTTGCGATGTAGTGGTAACGTGTATCTCAGTTGTTGAGAAATCATGAGAATAGATTGATTCCCCGAGTTGTATCTCTATAAGTTTGATAAATTACCTTGTCAAGTGCATGAACTTACATGACATACAGCCGATTGCTATGTAGTGGTAACGTGTATCTCAGTTGTTGAGAAATCATGAGAATAGATTGATTCCGGGAGTTGATTCTCTATAAGTTTGATAAATTACCTTGTCAAGTGCATGAACTTACATGACATACAGCCGATTTGCGATGTAGTGGTGACGTGTATGTTGACGTCTCAGTTGTTGAGAAATCATGAGAATAGATTGATTCCGGGAATTGATTCTACTTTCGGTATCAACAGAGTGGTTTCTCTGATTTAAACCGCGTTATAGTTGAAACACAGTTTTTCTTTTAGTTTGCGTATTTAAGTGCATAAACTCTGTGAGAATCCTACAATTGCCTGCCGTGGAAGCAATATGTGGAGAAGATGGGAGGCAACGCCACTGTACATGTTGCCAGAGAAATGCTGCTGTTTTTGGGATCTGGTTGTTCTTTGGTCTGAGCACCCGCTAATTAAGGTATCGCTTAAACCAGGACATTTCTTGATTCGTTGGTTAAAAGTAGCCCCCACGCTGAAAATCGGAGGTATGTATTTGTGGGTGATGGAGAAACGTATAGTTAAAAGGGACCTATGCAGTTTGCCGATGCCTTAGATGTAGACAAGTTTATGTCACAGCCACCTTACAGATACAGGTAGCATTCTGTCAATGCATGCACTATACTGTTCTGCTGAAACAATGCTGTACCAATCTCTAAATATTGCAGAATACTGATTACACAATCTCATTTATTGTAGCGATCCGAGAAGATCCGGGTTGGAATAGGTCTACAGTACTCTATGCACTTACTAGGCATTCACCTGACGAAAGAGCAAGAATTTCCTCTAAAACGTCGTTAAAAAAAAAAAAAAAATGGTTTTATCCATAAAAGAGAGTCATGTATTCAATTTCCTGAATGCCCTTATCTGCTAAAGTTAGTTCGAATTATCCAATTTACATATGAATTAATGTTATCATTTGTTGTTTAATATTGGTTGATTGTGAATTTTCCCTATTTTGTACCCGTAGACAAATACTCCAACCTTGCCGCCTACTGTGAACGTATGAAGGACACATTCTGGCCCGACTGGGACCAGTGCATCACACACGGTGGAACAAGGGAGGCAACCAAGTAGTAACTGTTCGAGAGAGCTTTAATGGTTGTGTTGGCATAACATGTATTACATCATAACATTTATCTGTAAACAAGGTATATGATTGTTCGTTTGTTTGTTGTTAAATGCCACACTCAGCAATATTCCAGGAATACGACAGCAGTCTGTAAATAATCGACTCAGGACCAGACAATCCAGTGATTGAAAACATGAGCATCGATCCACGCAATTGGGATCGATGATATGCATCAACCAAGTCAGGGAGCCTGACCACCCGATCCCGTTAGTCGCCTCTTACGACAAGCATAGTCGCCTTTTACGGCCAGCATGGGTTGGTGAAGGCCTATTCTACCACGGATCTTCACGGGCCTCAAGGTATATATGAATCAGACTTGACTGACAATAATGGTTGTCCACTCGTTTATCATTTGAACTTGCATTTGCAATGTCTATGAACTCCATATTGCTTCGTTTAAATTAAAATTTGTTCTTTGTCATGTTATTCGTGTTTGTTGAAAACCACAGTGAGCTATGGTTTTGTCGTGTCATTGACTATTATCCTGTTGAGTGCCGCACGCTGCAATACCCCAGCAGTATGACGGCGGCTGGTTAATGAATCGAGTAAGGACCAGTCATACCAGTGAATGATATTATGAGTAACGTCCTGTGCCACCAGCGTACGTTAACAACAAGAATCATAGTTCACCCGATCCATTAATCGACTCGTACGACAAACATACGCCGCTGGGGACCATTAGGAGCATTGCGTTTTGAATGCCAAGTTATCTGACCTGGCAAAAATATTAGTTTGTTGTGGATATATGTTTGGTACGTTGAATTTCTGCGTTGAACCATTGTTACATTATCTTAGGTATCCCCATTACTGTTACTCCATCTATTTTCCGTGGTGGGCCAGGGAGGCCCAGTCATCTGAGACGCCGCCATTCGATGTGCTGAGTTAAGTCCCTTGGACACGCTATGGATCACCCTTTCATTTGCTAAGGTCTATAATTACTTTCACTATATTACTTTTGTCCGTGGTGGGAACGGTTTGCCCAGGCGTCTGAGGCGCCGCAATTCGATATACAGAGTTGTGTCGCTTGGGCACGCCAAAAACCTATGATAATGGGTTCGATTCCGGTTCGCCCCAAATATGTTTCTATGTTAATCAGCACCATACCCGTGGGCCCAACTCGCTCTACGATGCTGCCTGCTGCTAATGGTTGACTGAACCACCTTATGAATGGTTGATATAGGTTCACCATAAGCCTGCTAAATTGTTTAATGAGTCTTGGGGTGCAAGAGAAGTCACAAATCTCTATTTCGGAATGTAAACCACAAGGCATTTCATCATAACTTGTATAAAGAACATACGCTGTGGCAGTCAGAATTACGAGTGGTGGTCAAAAAGTCCTAAGCCTGACTAACTTTCAACTATGGGCCAAAGTGAACAAGTCATTGTTTGTAGGGCATTGTTCGAGTAGTTCATTGCAAGTGTATGTGGTCTGTTGAGGTCGTTTGTATATTACTAACAGCCAGTTGAACGTGATAGCGGTCCAAATGGACACAGAAATGGAAAGGAACGACTGCCAAGCAATCATCTACTCCCCCAAGATCATGCTAACCTAGCTATTCCACTGTTAATCGTTGGGCAGCTATGTTTACAGCTGAGAGAAAAAGGCTTGATGATGACCATAGGTCTTGGCATCCCTCAACGTCCATCAATCAAGATTAAATTAGGGAGATAGAAAAAACTTATTCTGTCAGATAAGATATCTGCTCGTTTGGTGCCAAAGTTTCTTAATTCTGATCTTGAGGAAAAAAGAACTGACATTGCCACATGATATTTAGAGCTGATTGTGGAGGATTTCGGGTGATGAAACATTGGTCTACCACTACGATTACGAGTCAAAAAGTCAATCCATGGAATTGTACCATTCCACTTCTCCGGCACCAAAGAAAGTCAAGTCTCCCAAGATCAGTGAAGAGGTTATGGCCACTGTATTATGATGATTTGCTTCATTGCCTGAGAGATTCTATCAAAGAAAAGCGGCGAGGAATGCGGACTGCTGGAGTTCTACCCCTTCATGACGATGCCTCTTCTCAGAGCTCTCGAATTGCACAGGCTCGCTCCATATTCGACAGACCTGGCACCAAGGGATTTCTACCAGTTTCCTAAACTTAAAGAACACCTTCTTGAAAAAGCCCTTTGACAACAATGGAAGACCTCAAAGATACCGTGAATGGGTTTTCAGGGTGGCTTCATAAAACGTCGTCCTGACTGCAATTGAAAAGCTTCACTTTCAATATGAGAGGTGTATTGAAAAGCAGGGAGATCATGTTGAAAATTAAGAAGACTTTCACAATTGTTGATTTGTTTGTTAGGCTTGAAACTTTTTGACCAGCCCTCGTATATATTTGATATTAAGATTGTATTGTAAATAATGTATTAAAAGCATTTTCTTGGAACGATTATGTAGTCAAACTCGAACCAAATTCAAGTTCGTGGCTCTAAAATAATGAGATGGTAAATATGATGATGTTACGTGTCGATTCTCAAATTGAAACCATATGTTAATCCAGAAATCTGTGCGGAACCAACAAGTGGTATACAATCAACAAATGTATTACTGAGTTTACTAAACGATGTGAATTACAGCACAACAATTACAATGGCAGTAGATAAAGGAGTGGTAGTATAATATTTAATGGCAAAAAATATTTTGATGGCAGTGGTCAGTATCAAATTCCAAAATACGGTAGTAATAGCAAATATCAGTGATAATAACTTATATTCACCCAGTGGCGCCAGTGGTCAAGCTTCCAAGATGGGCTGGGCAGGGAATCAGGGATGATGAGTGATCCTGACATGAAAGCTGGTTCCAAAGATGATTAAATGCGTGAGAGATACGTAAACACGCTATTGTCCCTGTATATACAACCAAACAAGCTACAGAATGTTTCTATATCATGCCCTCACTAGATAGAACATTTCAGAAATTTCGGTAACATACTGTCAGCGTCCGCGGAATGCCTGACCGGAAGTTTATAAACCACACCAGCATCTAGATATAGTAACTTCCTGACGACTGATCACTGTTAAAAACACAATGCAATGAGCGTCTACCGAATCCCAACAGAAACAATGCATTTTAAACAATAAAATACAGTGCCATAATGAATGGATAGTCAACTTCTTTATTACAATTGTAACGACGGATAGTTTCTTACACCGTCATTAAGAAAGTGATGTCATAAGTGTAGCGACGCTTGCTGTAGATTCTAACAGCGTCATCAAGTAAGTAATGCAATAATTTAAGCGACGTTTGGTGTAGAAAAAAACAGACTCATAAGTGACGTACTAATTGTTGCAAAATTTGGCGTAGATTCTAACAGTGTCTACAATCCTGCTTTGATGGCTTGTTCTTTAATTGCCAAAGATTTTCCTGGCTCTATTACTCACTCACTGTATTGCGCGGATAGTCTTACGCCTTCTCCATCTGGAATATTGCCATAGGGTCCTCAATTTTTCAATAGGGTCCTGTTTTGAACAGCATTTCAGTGATACCATGACGGGGTTTGGAAAGGCCAAAGTGATGCAGGTCTTAGATGTTTACCACTTTGGTGATACCCAAGGTATCAGGGTGAATCTAGGTGAATGTGGGATTTGACTCTTCGATCATAGGTACGTATAATTAAGAGACGCAACTCTGCACAGCGAAGTGCAGCGCCATGGACAACTGGGTCACCCGTGGTCCCTGGTCAATATTATTACCTAGAATTTCATATGCAAATGCGATTACCGATGAGAAAGCCTTTTATATACATTGTAATTGGGACGGAATCCTTGTGTTTAAAGCGGTGTAGACTGACTTAATTCCTCACAATACACATACCAGGTTAATCTGGTTATACATTGATGTCAATGCGAATGATTTCACTGGGAACGGAACCGTCCAAATTAACGGGGTTTCACTTTAAGTCTAGTTATTTTTCCCATTTCACATTATAAGTAAATAAGTAAATGGCTTGGTGATTTAATATAATCCTGTTAAACTAAAACGAACGAAATTTGACGATATCTGACCCCTTACAATAAAATAGGCGAGAGCGACTCACTGTCAACACGTCTGACCTCGCCGACAAGCTGAAACCCGAGTTTTACTTCGCTCAACACTTACTCCCCTTTTCAACGTGATTCATGCTGTGATCGGGTTGCTTGTTGGTAGTTATTTAGGTCGCCCTTTGAACACAGCTCGGTTCACAGTGAGATTCACAGTCAGCACACAGATCCCCGTCAATGGAAACTCTCGAGCATTCCTTCAACGGCTGTGAACGATATCACGTGATCAAACCAGGTCAAGCATTACTATTCCCCTTTTCACCGTGACGTAAAAGTACCCGGTAGCTGTGTGGTAGTTATTTTGGCCAACCTGCTGAGGTAGAGCTGTGGACAGTCAGTTACAGATCACCAGCAATGGAGACCATCGTAGATACCTTTAACGACCTGGACACATCGCAGAAAGTGGTGTATGCTGTCGGTGGCGTTGTCGTAGCTGTCGTGTCGGTCGTCGCTCTCAGGAAACTGTTTTTCAAGTAAGTTATCATGTGCGAAAACCCAGTCAAGAGAGAAGAGTTTTGTTGTCAGTAAAACCGGTGAAACAGTTATTTTGGTCTCCGTAGAAAATATCCAGTAGGATAAAGCTTCCTTTGTGATTAATGTTAACGAGTTCTATATATAACAGTGTTTTTGAATTATCAATGCTTTTTAGCTGATATCTTGTTTAACTAGGGATCGAGCACTTGATTGTTTGGGGCAAGTGGTCGGTGGAGGCAGGAGTACCTGGGATTTTGTTTAGAACAATTCGTTCCGAAAACAAACTTAAGAATTAATCATTTTCCCAAAAAACAAAAGGGGATGACGGGCAATTCGCCCGAGGCGCCGCAATGCGCTGTGCGAAGTTAAACAACAAACAAACAAACAGACAAAACATATTAAGCTGACACGCCGTCATGTAACTTGAATACTGTTCACAGCGGCGTTAAACCCAACCCAATCACTAACCGAAACAAAATAAAATACTGAAGAAGCCATGAAAATGAAATATGAGAGTGAATGAGCGAGTTGGGTTTAACGCCGCGTTTAACAGTATTCCAGTATATAGCGGCGTGTCAGGGAGGAAAGCCCGAAATGATGCAGGTCTCAGACGTTTACCACTTCGGTGAAACCCACGAGCACGGGTATGGTGCTGACAAACCTAGAAACATAATCGGGGCGACCCGGGATTCGAACCCACAATCATAGGTTTCTGGCGTGCCCAAGGTACGCAACTCTGCACAGCGAATCGCGGCGCCTTAGACGACTGGGCCACCTGTGTCCCCCATGAGAGTGAGATTGCCTTTTCAATAAAAAACTCTGGCGTCTGAAAGAGACTCCATTCGTTCAATCAAAAAATATCAGACTACAATCAATGTGTGACAGATAACTTCACGCTCATACAATATAGTGCTGCTGTTAAAATATTCCAGGACGTACAGACAAAGAGGTGTAAATGTAACTGTTTTTGTCCCTGACAAGCAATAGTTTATGCTTCTGCTATTTTCATTATTTTTAATTGTGCTCATGAAACTGTTTGTTTTGTTCCGTCATGTTGGTTGGTTGGTTTGTTGTTTTACGCCGCACTCAGCAATATTCCAGCAATATGACGGCGGTCTATAAATAATCGAGTCTGAACCAGACAATCCAGTGATTGACATCATGAACATCGATCCACGCAATTGGGATCGATGACATGCATCAGCCAAGTCAGCGAGCCTGACCACCCGATCACGTGACTGATATCTGACTACTTTGAAAACACAGCCACCAGTTTTACGTTGATCTGTTATGATATTGTACAGAAAGACAAAGGCAAAGAAGGAGTATCCCCGAGATACAGTCATCCTTTATCAGATCGGTAGAGGTCACTTTGCCCCCAGCATGACGCCATTTGCTGTGAAGCTAGAAACCTACCTCCGGATGGCCAGGATACCCTACCAGGTGAGTGAGTGAGTGAGTGAGTGAGTGGGTGAGTGTTGTTTCATGCGACATTTTTTTAAAATTTGGCATCCCTTTGGGACATATATCGTACAGTTGCCCATACAGGCAGCCTTCATCAAACGGCAAATTCCCCTGGATTCAGTACAATGGGCAGGGGGTAGCGAAGTCAAGCAATATCTCCGAGTTGGCTGTCTAGATCTGATGAACAAATATATTCTGCAGTAAAAATAGCAAGATATTTCAGTATGTCAACAAATAGCTACAAACTTCTAATAGCGTTAATGTTTCATTCAATGTCATTCTACACAGAACGTCCATGGGATGCAACGTTCATCAAAGGGCAAATTTCCCTGGATTGAGTACAATGGACAGGAGGTAGCTGACTCGACACTGTGTATCAACTTCCTCAACCAGAAGCTGGGGGTGGACCTCAACAGGGATCTGAGTCCGGCTGACAGAGGTGTAGCTCAGGCGATGCAGGTCATGGCGGAGGAACATCTGTACTGGTGAGAAACAGTTATTTATAGCTGTTCGGTTCACCGCAAACGAAGCAAGTCCAATGAAGCAAAAACTTTGCAAGCCTTTGGATAATCCTATCTACTGTATTTGCAAGAGCACAATCATCACAGTGGCCTTTAGTTATTTTATTATATTGATATTAGGAATAACATTACATGGGCCTTTTTTGTAGTTTCATGCAAAACCGAGGGTCATAATGAGGGCGAATCCGGGATTCGAACCCACAATAGGCGGATCTTACTGCACACTGAATTACGGCGCCTCACTCCACAGTATAAACGTTTCTCTACATGCACACTTGGCCGCCTCCGCGGCCGTAGTCCAGTAGTAAAGCGTCCGCCAGGACTGCAGAAGGTCGGAGGTTCTATCCCCGGCCGCGTCATACCAAAAGATGTTTTTATCTTGCCTGGGGCTTGGCATTTAAGGGCCGAACCAAGGACTGGTTGGCTCGGAGTCAGTATACTGTGTCTGGGTGGGGTATTCATATTAATCTGCGACATGGTATCTAAATGGGATAGCACTAAAAAATGGCATTAGTCCGGACTAGAGCACGCACGCACGCACGCACGCACGCACGCACGCACGCACGCACGCACACACACACACACACACACGCTATATAAGTGCAATAATCTTGGACGCGACGGTAAACCTCATTTCACTTCACCTCACCAACATGCACCCTTCTCTGAGAACCGCATATGTGTTGTAGTCGCACAGTCGAGATTTCTTATTAATATGAAGAGGGATTTCTTGGTTTTCTTAATATACGGATAGCGGAAGGTAGGTGGTTCGATCCCCTTACCGCGTCTGCCAAAATACGTAAATGTATATATGGTACTTGTTGTTACCATGCCTGGTGTTCGGCTTCAGGTGAATAAGACAAAGACATGTCAGCTCGGAGTTAAACTGAGGCATGGCATATCAGTGGTCAAACTGTAGAAAACCGTCACAGTTCCTGACGAGTACAAGCAGCCAAACACACACGCGTGCATATACGTCGCTAGATGATGAGTGTAATAGTCTTGAAGGCGACGTGAAACACGCGTTTACTTACATCAACTTTCTAAGAATACCTACATGAAATGTCAGAATTACTTTACTTACATCTACCTGTATCCATGCACGAATAACACTATCGTTTCAGGTTCCTTGTCCTCTTCCGATGGATATATGACAACGACAAATCTTTGATATTAAATACATTTAAATTTGGGAAGTTTGTCTTCTGGATGATTCGACGACAAATTAAAAAGATGACATGGAGTCAAGGCTTGGGCCGACACACAGAAGGGGAGATAACTGAGATGTTCAAGAAGGATCTACAATCTCTGTCCGACTTCATAGGTATGCAGAAATTACACTGTATACATTTTATAGATTTCAGTTAAATAGTTTTAGGTGTCTTTGTATTTTCCGATGGGTTTTTGATAATGATAAATCGTTGCTATTCAAAGGTGTGCTAAGCGCCACCTGGAGGCAGGTAGCAGGTCGACACAATCAGGAGGAGGTAACTGCCTTCATGAACAGACATATCCATGCTTTATTGGGGTATATTGGTATGTAAACTGATACAAGGTAAAAACGTGCATGCAAGTCGCGATAAAGTGCAATAATCTTAAACGCGACGTTTAACCCCATTTCGATCAACACCCGATTGGCTACTGAGTCATTTTCGATTTCTCTCGTCAATCGTTCCTGGATTTTCACTGCATACTGTGTACTCACTAGTAAATAGGTTTTGTGTACAGGCAAATGTGGGGTGGGGGTGGGGGTGGGGGTGGGGGTGGGGGTGGTGGGCAGTCGTCTAAGGCGCCGCGATTTGCTGTGCAGAGTTGCGTCCCTTAGGCACGTAAGAAACCTATGATTGTGGGTTCGAATCCCGGGTCGCCCCGATTATGTTTCTAGGTTTGTCAGCACCATACCCGACCCGACTTATAAACGTCAGTTTCGTGGCCATATGACGGGCCTCTCATCCGGTGGAAAAGCCGTATATGGTGTTAACTTCACATTAAACAAAATATGTTGCAATGACCGTCACGACACGCAAGACTTGTACTTTTGTCCTATGGTGTACCTGTGATGTGTTTTGCTTTGTTTTAATTTACTCAATGTACACATGCGGTTGTTCCAGGGAAGAAAAGGTTCCTGATGGGGGACGAGCCCTGTGAGACTGACTGCGCTGTGTTCGGTCAGCTGTCACAGGTCTACTGGCAGTTCCTGGGAACTGGGCACGAGGATATCATCAAGGGCAAGTACCTTTATATGCATCAACGATACCTCACGAGTTCCTTTATACCCCAAGACGACATAAGGACGATTTGTGTTGTAGTGGCGTGTGTCTATGTAATGGAGGGGGCACGGGTGGCCCAGTCGTCTAAGGCGCCGCAATTCGCTGTGCAGAATTGCGTCTCTTGGGCACGCCAGAATTGTGGGTTCGGATCCCGGTTCGCCCCATTTATATTTCTAGGTTTGTCAGCACCATACCCGTGCTCGTGGGTTTCACTGAAGTGGTAAACGTCTTAGACCTGCATCACTTCGGGTTTTCCTCCCACATAAAGCTGACACGCCGCGATATAACTGGAATACTGTTAAAAGCAGCGTTAAACCCAACTCACTCACTCACTCACTCACTATAAAATGAAGAAATCATGAGAATAGATTGATTCCGGGAGTTGGTTCCACTTATACCATGATATAGGTTAATCATACAGTTTCTCTATAAGTTTGTATGATTACCTAGTCAAATGAGCCCTGCTCCGTGCATGCACTTTGCGCGAACCCTACCATTGCCTGTGTGGCATCAATAGTAGAGAAGATGGGCGGCAAAGGCACTGTACATGTTACCCGAAAAATATTACTGTTTTTGAGATGGAATCTTAGCGCTCATTACACTGAGCTAATTTACTCGCCTCTAAACCAAGTCGTGTCTTGAATTGTTGGTTAAAATAAGCGCCTACTCTGAAAATCGACAGTATGTATTTACTGGTGATGGAGGAACGTATAGTCAAAACAGAACCTATGCAGTTCGTCAACGCTTTAGATGTAGATAAGTTGCATAAAAGTGAAGTCCCTCAGAGTTTGGCAGCAATTCTCATATATTGTCTGCTGTTAAAATATCCATACATGTATAACAGACGAGATGTATTTCTCTCCAGTGGATTAATAATTTCATGTTGATTCAATTATATTAAAACACGGACTATATAAGTACATGCAATATACGTCCTTGTCTCCCGTGAATACATCTGTAACTTGTGATACTATTACCAGTTCTCAATTTAATTCCTTGAACCCTTTTATTTGCAAAAATTAGTTCGAAATATAAATAATCCTATTTACATATGAATTCATGTCATCATATCTTGCTTAATAGTTGTTGATTATGAACTTTCCCATTTTTTCCGCAGACAAATACCCCAACCTTGCCGCCTACTGTGAACGTATGAAGGACGCATTCTGGCCCGACTGGGACCAGTGCATCACACACGGTGGAACAAGGGAGGCAACCAAGTAGTAACTGTTCGAGAGAGCTTTAATGGTTGTGTTGGCATAATATGTATTGCGTCATAAAATTATTCACACAAAGTATATGAATCAGACTTGACTGCCAATAATGGTTGTCAACTCGTTTATAATTTTAATGAACTGGATTTGAACTTGCATTTGCAATGTCTATGAAATCCATGTTGCTTCGTTTAAAATAAAATGTGTTCTTTGTCATGTTATTCAAGTTTGTTAAAAGCCACAGTGAGCTGTGGTGTTGTCGGGTCTTTGACTATTTTCCTGTTCAACGCCTCACGCTGCAATTCTCCAGTTGTATGACGGCGGCTGGTTAATGAATCGAGTAAGGACCAGTCATACCAGTGAATGATATTATGAGTAACGTGCTGTGCCATAGGCGTACGTTAACAAACACCCATTAGTCGACTCGTGTGACAAACATAGGCTGCTTGGGACGTTTTATTAGCCTGAATCCCTGCGGTTGCATTGAGTTTTGAATGTCATGTTATCTGACCTGGCAAAGAGATACGTTTGGTACGTTGAATTTCTGTTACATTATCTTAGGCTACCCCATTACTTTTACTCCATCTATTGTCCGTGGTGGGCAAGGGTGACCCAGTCATCTAAGACGCCGTCATTCGATGTGCTGAGTTACCTCCCTTGGACACGCCATGGATCACCCTATGCTCGGGGGTTTGAATCCCAGTTAGTCCCGGTTATGTTTCCAGGTTTGCCAGCACTATACGTGTGCTCGTGGGCCCAAGTCGATCTATGGTGCGGTCTCGTGCTAATGGTTGACTGGACCAACATACTCTGTGTATTCCACGCTCAGCAATATTCCAGCTATATGACGGCAGTGTGTAAATAATCGAGTCTGGACCGGACAGTCCAGTTATTTACATCATGTACATCGATCTACGTATTTGGGATACGATGACATGCAATAATCAAGTCAGCGAGCCTGACCATCCGATACCGTTTGTCGCATCTTACGGCAATCATGAGTAGCTAAAAACGTATCCTCGTCCCAGATTTTCACGGTCATAAATTGTATAAAGAACATAAACATTGTCATTCAGAATTTGATATTTACTTATTTTCAAATTGTATTCTAAATGTCTTAATAACATTGTAAAAATTTTGCAAAGTTTGGGCAACTTTGGAGAACACTAGCCAAACAGTTTCCAGCTTTCAATAGCTGTGTTTCTAGACCTCTGCGACGTGGAACCCTTTTCCCAAATTAAAACATTTTTATTTGGCCTAAATATGTCCGGATTGTTGCCATGTTTCGTTTTATCGCCGTGTGTAAATCTGACCCCACTTCGTAACGTTATGACAGACTATAAACAATCGTGACGTCTCGTGGACTAGGTTTAGAGTCGCTTCCCTTGGATAAAGGGCAGTTACTCTAGCGGACAGACCGATTGATTGCCGCGAAAGGCAAGTAGAAACAATTTGTGACGCGGTTGTTTGCTTATATTTAGTTACGCCATTGTGAAAGAAACAGGTTTCAGTTGGAACTATATGGACTGTTGTCACTGTCCGACTGACACATCACATCACTGACACCTTCTGACGTTATATATATCAATGCACACATTCGAAGAAACTTGCAATACTTAGGTAATGTTTGCTCCTCTGTGGTGATGGAGAAAAGTATAGTGAAAACAACCTATGCTGTTTGCCGAAAAGACCTACCTCCGGATAGCCAGGATACCCTACCAGGTAGATGAGTGAGTGAGTCAGTCAGTGTTGTTTCATGCCGCAGTGAGCATTATTCAGACACCGCGGCCTGTACATGAACTAATCTGTTCCAGGAAAGCAAGTGGTTGACTGCATGATCAGCGATTCGTGTCCTCGTTGCATAATGACATATTTAGCTTCAGTACCCACGTGGTGAAGATATAGGTAGTAAGATACTAAATCTGTACGTGTGTTGTACAAGGCAGATCTCGTTTTATTCGTTTTGATTGGATAATCAACCATGACCTCTGTCATACCGGAACTACTGTTTTCATTTTTTTTAAATCACGATACGTCAATCACTTACACAAAACTGTACGAGACAGAACTGAAGGAATTTCATGAAAACGAAACATTTACAACACTTTATTAAACCAAAGAAGATAGTCCATCTATATTCTATAGTCATTCTATATTAGTTATGCATAGAGGTACTTCAGACATTGTATACTCGAGCTTTATCCATTTGCAATGTACTACTACCGATCGATAGATTTCGGGTCCCTGTGAGCGTGACACACGACCACTTTCGCGACTTTTAATTTGATTTACCGTGAAAGGACAAGCGCGGTGAAATGAAGTCAATTTAAACTATCTGGACAGCTATCTACTGGATGCTCCGGTTGTGCCATCAGTATCCCCTTCGAAGCGTATTTTGTGGCGCTGTTCGGGAGGGGTTGTTCATGAATGAACGTACACGACTGCTCGATCAGATCACTAAAAGTGAACATTTCCCATACTCCGTGGATGTGTGCTTGGCTTGGCCCCAAACATCCCAAATGTGAACAATAACAATCCCTCTCTCTATAAACTAAAAACCTTGTGGGTAGATCACGGTCGTCTTTTCGTATTCCGATGGTGACCTTGCCCTTCGTTCGAAGCTGTCACTGACGTGCAAGATGACTTGAGCTTGTTAATTTTAGCGTCATCAGTATAGGGTCGTACAGTCAACATGAATGTCTTTGGAGTACACTCTGATTTCCCTCTTCCAACAATGAACTGAGGAAACATACATTCACCTGTTAGATCAAGGAAACCGATCCATTTTGATTGCAAAGCCGGACCCCAGCGGTGCCATTGACCGATTGTTGGTCCGATATTCAAAGCGCTGCGCTAATGTGACTTTTTAAGTTTTCTCATATATGTCCTGCGCACAATAAACAATGCGCTTGAATTACCATAAGTTGACGAAATTCTTAAAAAAAAGGATCTTGAGCGTCGGTGCTGTTATGTTTGCACACACAACAGCAAGAACATGTTGTTAATGCGTATACAAAGAAATGTCAACGATTTCCATATTTGGGAATATCAATTTTTTTATGCGCGACCAGTTTCAATTTGGTCTGATAACGAACCATAGTTATTTTGTATTTTCACTTAAATAGTAATAAATACATATCTAACTTGGGTAATAAATAAAACACCACACCCATTCTTGTTAGATACCATTTTTACGAAACTTGTGAACTTTCTATGGTCAGATATGGAGACAACTTGGATGTTTAAGAAGGATCTACAATCCCTCTCCGACTTTATAGGTATGCAGACGTTTAATACGTTTTATAGATTCATTTAAGTTTATTTCAGTTACACTGGTATGCTCCAATGGGCGTATATGATAATGATAAATCATTTCCAGTCAAAGGTTTGAAAATTAAGAAATTGTTTAGATTTGAAACTTTATGTTTCTTCTCATATTTAGCCTTGACAGGTTATTGATAGAAGATTCTGGTTCAAAGGGAGGTACTGTCACTGCAATGTAATGAGATAATAAGGTAGGATTTGTAATTGTAACATGACAATTCTGGGTGTAGATATCTGTTAATCCTAGACTATATATAACTTTATAAATATATGTATATCATGGTTTATCATCACTGACTTCCAATGCATTACAGACAATTGAAAATCCGTAAGAGAAATGAAAATAGCGTATTTCTGATGTTCAATTTGTTATCCACTCTCATCCAATTTCCCAAGCATAATATAACAGTGATGGTGATATCTGGATCCGTACTCATTCATTGTTAATAATCAAATCCAATATTAACCAACTCTCATCTGAGTAGATGCAGACAATGACGTCCTGCGTCACCAAGGATAGATTTGTCAGCGGCAAACTCGCAGAAATCGCATGAAGTACATGTCGGCTGTATGGACTTTTTCAATACTTCCTTGACATGTCATTCCCAATATTTTAGATGTATGTAATAATATAGGTGAAATTTTAAGAGACAAATAGTTGGCACGCACAAAAAAACGGGTATTTGTAGTAGGTTGTAGTTTTCACCGATTTACCAAGAATATAGTTCATGTTTCATTTCGAGCGATGATACCACCATTTCGAAAAACAATACATTGACTTGTTCTAAGTTTACTTCAAGTAACTTCAAACAAGGATATACAAGTAACACAATCAAGTTGTCGCTGTCGGAAAATCACAACATCATCTGCCAATTAAAGGATCATCAAATCTTGAATACTTTGCGTCCTTTGCTTCAATTATGAATTGATCAAATCCATCATTTGTTGCCGTTAAATTAAACTCACGATCACACGTTGCTTACATGTTAACAATACTAGTATATGCAATTAACATGTTCAAATATTATTGAGGTTCTTATAGGTAATGTTAAAGATTAGCTTGTGGCAGGTGACATTGGCAATTGAAATACGTCATCTTTGTTTCGTTGATTTTCGGAACATAATCAAAATGAAAAGAATATGATAAGTTTATGCTTTTATAGTGAAGTGAAAACTTAAATCAATTTAACCATTCCTCCACTGCACACGGTACCACTTCATTTGTCGAAATACATAATTAGTTTTCAGACTGTACGTATATTGCAATGTCCACAACAACAAGCAAAACATAAAACTTTTTCTTTATCTTGAGTTCCTGTGTTTCCATTTGTTTCAATATACATGTACTCATCAGTATACTAATGCGGTTGTTTCATGGACGAAACGTTTCCTGATGGGGGAGGAACCCTGTGAGACGGACTGCGCAGTGTTCGGTCTTCTGTCATATTTCTACTGGCATTTCATGGGCACCAGGCATGAGAACATTATTAAGGGCAAGTACCTTTAGATGCATCGTCAGTACTTCAAGAAATTGAAAATATTACGTTCCTCTGTCACCTGTGAATACACACTGCCGATTTACGATGAAGTCGTGACGTATAGTTTTAGTTCACTACCAAAGTCAGATGAGCTCTACTCCGCGCATGAACCTTAGCGAACCCTACCAATTTCGAAGCAATGTGTAGAGCAGGTGAGCGGTAAAACCATGGTACATGTTGCGTGAGACATATTGCTGATTTTGCAATGTCATCTCAGCGCTCGTTGGTCTGAGCACTCAACATTCTTCTCGCTTGAACCATGCTGTGTCATGATTTGTATAGTAAGATTAGCGACTACACCGCCAATCGACAGTCTGTTTTAACCGGTGATGGGGAAACCTATAATGTATACAATACCTGTGCAGTATTGACGATGCTTTAGCTATGAGTTCTTACGTAACTTTCTTTTTAAAGGTAGCAATATATCACATTTTGTGCACACAGGAACGTCGTGTATCAACATCGATTAGGGAACGACCACTTGATATTTCCTGACCGGGTGTGTGGTGAGAGGTTTGAGGGCTTTCCGAAATTTTGAAAAAAGATTTTGAAAGGTGTGTCCCTCAGTTTACCGTACACTGTAGGATAGTTTCTTCCTTCGTTTATGTCATATCAATCTCATTATAGATAGCAGCCTGTCAATGCATGTATAAGTGTAGTCCTGCAATGTGCAGCACTAATCTCATTATAGACAGCAGCCTGTCAATGCATGTATAAGTGTAGTCCTGCAATGTGCAGCACTAATCTCATTATAGACAGCAGCCTGTCAATGCATGTATAAGTGTAGTCCTGCAATGTACAGCACCAATCTCATTATAGACAACAGCCTGTCAATGCATACATAAGTGTAGTCCTGCAATGTACAGCACCAATCTCATTATAGACAGCAGCCTGTCAATGCATACATAAGTGTAGTCCTGCAATGTGCAGCACCAATCTCATTATATACAGCAGCCTGTCAATGCATGCATAAGTGTAGTCCTGCAATGTGCAGCACCAATCTCATTATAGACAGCAGCCTGTCAATGCATGCATAAGTGTAGTCCTGCAATGTGCAGCACCAATCTCATTATAGACAGCAGCCTGTCAATGCATGCATAAGTGTAGTCCTGCAATGTGCAGCACCAATCTCATTATAGACAGCTGCCTGTCAATGCATGCATAAGTGTAGTCCTGCAATGTGCAGCACCAATCTCATTATAGACAGCAGCCTGTATGCATGTATAAGTGTAGTCCTGCAACGTGCAGCACCAATCTCATTATAGACAGCATCCTGTCAGTGCACAAAAGTGTAGTCCTGCAACGTGCAGCACCAATCTCATTATAGACAGCAGCCTGTCAATGCATGCATAAGTGTAGTCCTGCAATGTGCAGCACCAATCTCATTATAGACAGCAGCCTGTCAATGCATGCATAAGTGTAGTCCTGCAATGTGCAGCACCAATCTCATTATAGACAGCATCCTGTCAATGCATGTATAAGTGTAGTCCTGCAACGTGCAGCACCAATCTCATTATAGACAGCATCCTGTCAGTGCACAAAAGTGTAGTCCTGCAACGTGCAGCACCAATCTCATTATAGACAGCATCCTGTCAATGCATGCATAAGTGTAGCCCTGCAATGTGCAGCACCAATCTCATTATAGACAGCATCCTGTCAGTGCACAAAAGTGTAGTCCTGCAATGTGCAGCACCAATCTCATTATAGACAGCATCCTGTCAATGCATGCATAAGTGTAGTCCTGCAATGTGCAGCACCAATCTCATTATAGACAACATCCTGTCAGTCCACAAAAGTGTAGTCCTGCAATGTGCAGCACCAATCTCATTATAGACAGCAGCCTGTCAATGCATGCATAAGTGTAGTCCTGCAATGTGCAGAACCAATATCATGGAAATTCAGGATACTATAACTATACTATTCAGCATAATATTCACAATGTACTGCTAGCCTCTTGTCACCACATCTGCATTAACATAAGCGTTGTGGTAAGGGTTGTATAAACTATTTAAATATTTTAGATTGTGATATAACTGTCATCGTATGCATGCAGCTGTGTGTACGTCATTAGTCACTTCTCATTTATTGTAGCTTGTTTTCAACACGTCCAAAACGTTGATAACAGTATTAATTCACCTTCCAATCTCAAGATATTTCAACTATCAGATGTGATATTTGGTATTCTATTTCAGTTCTCAATTTAATGTACTGAATGTTCTACACATAATTTGCGTATGAATTAATGTTATAGTTTGTTGTTAAATATTGGTTGATTATAACCTTTTCCCCCGTAGACAAATATCCCAACCTGGCCGCCTACTGTGAACGTATGAAGGACACATTCTGGCCCGACTGGGACCAGTGCATCACCCACGGTGGAACAAGGGAGGCAACCAAGTAGTGACTACAGATTCCGTCTTTTTACAAGCGGGTTTAGCTTCATATGATGTGTTGCTATGATACCTATTCAAACATAGCCAAATAGAACGTATATGGATCATACGTGACTGATGATGATTATCAACTTGTTTAATGACCCCTTCGACTCGAACTCAACTTCGCTGGCATTATTGCCCAATGCCCTGTTGCACAATACGATCGCTACACTGAGACTATTGTAAGTACTGTACTTTATCATAGACACAATAATTGTAGCGCTAAGCACACTTAGTGCAGTGAGGTCCTGAGTAAAACTGAAAGTATAAATTATATAACATATTTTCCTCCAACCAATCGCCCGTACAGATACGATTTCATGAGTTTAGTTTAATTAAACTGAACCATGTGTCGGGGTTGGAGGTAGTATGTACCCAACAAATATGTTTACCAGAAGGAGTTTGAAACATGTGTATTCTATGCATTTGCCACATGCATTTTAGATTTCCATGCTTCTCCTGACAAGTGGGTCGGTCGGGTAGCCTGGTGGTTAAAGCGTTCGCTCGTCACGCCGAAGACCCGGGTTCGATTTCCGACGTGGGTACAATGTGTGAAGCCCATTACTGGTGTCTCCCGCCGTGATATTGCTGGAATATTGTTAAAAGCGGGGTAAAACCATACTCACTCACTCACTCACTCTCCTCACAAGTTGTTTCGCTTTTGGATTTCACAATCCTAGTAAGTTATATTCGTTAACTCGCGTAGCGATGATGTATTATGATAATACACTGTTCCTTCTGCATATGTGTGAATGAATGACCATTGTGTAACAGTATTTCAGTTATATCACTTTACGTCAGCTTAATGTGGGAGGAAAGCCCGAAGTGGTTCAGGTCTAGAAAACCTTGTATGAAATTATGAATGGGGCCATGGTGCTGGTAAAATATATAACCAGGAACCATATCAGGGCGAACATGGGATTCGAACCAACGATCACATTGATGCTTTATTTGTGTCCTCCCTCTGATATGGGATAGCGTTAAAAGCTTTGATGATAAGCCATACTCGCCTATCCAGTAATATGGTCGATTTATGTCTGTAACATACATCGTATGTGTTCATTAAATATATAAATTTGTTTAAAATATAATGCTTTGGTTTTCAACATACGTTAAAGGGGGCATTGAGACAATAGAGTGTGATCTTTTAAGTAACTATCGCTGAGTTTAGTATAAACATATTTGTTTGATATATTTCTTAGATGTCCAAAATTCCACTCCCACCCCCACCTTACGTACGTTTACATCAGCAATTCATAATTATTAGAATACTATGTATTTGAGGTTTCCCATATGTTTCCAAGTAAAGGTTGCATAATCAAATATTTTTTAGAATACTATGTATTTAAGCGTTTCCTATGTTTCCAAGTAAAATTTCCATTACCGCGAAAGATGTCCTTCCAGTATTACCTAGTCATCCGATTCACTGGCATAATGTCAGAACACGAATACAACAGCAGAGTGGCACATCCGGACAATAACACAAGCCAGAAAAAAGAAACAGACACCATTCACAAATAGAATTAATTTCAGGACACAAACGGACACAATTTGAAATCATTATCCCAAAGTCACAAAACATAATCAATAGACTCAGATACAAATTAAAACAGGACATGCTTTGTGCTATATCGATAAAGAAGCAAACGTTGTCAACATATAAATGCAGTAAACTACGTTTAGAACGGACACGCTTAAATGAGACTCACTTGAAAGGTTATATGGGAGTAGGACAAAAAGGGAACTCTACTTGTATATGCTGGGGATGGAGTTGGGTGTTGCTTATTGTGGGCGTTGAAGGGGGTTCATGACATATCTTAATACTTGTGTTTATATCGTATCCAGAAATAGAGACTTGAAACAGAGCTGCAACTTGTTTCATGGCAAATGTGTAAATTTAGCCCTGTTGAAAAGGGGCATGTGAAAGATTTCTTCTTGCACCTACAAAGGCAGTCGTCGCAGGTATATTGAAAGAAATTGTATCAATTCTTCGAATTTGTTGACGTGACAAACATTTTAAAAACAATCATCTATTTCAATGCATTTTTCTGGAGTTATTAATCTTGTATACACAAGTAAACAGGTTGATTACAAACATGCCATACAATTAGGAAAGCGGGCGTAATGTGTTCGATACGAATAAAAACACATAGGTAAAACTGCAGTAATGATTTGTCAAACCACGCCTTGTTATCACTAAACTGTGACGTCAAAGGACCTAAGTTCAATCTTCAAGTATTTATTCCATTTTGCAAATGGCGACAGAGCCTTCTTTTCGATTAAATCATGCGGAGATTGCATGGAATGATTGAAAATATCGCTTCCTCGCTTTCTTACATCCTCGCTCTATCGCTTTCATGTTTTCCCGCTCTATCGCTTTCTCGCTTTCTTGACCTATCGCTATCTTGCTCTATCGCTTTCTTGCGTAGTCTATTTCTCATTTTCTCGCTTTCTCGCGATGTTACTTTCTCGCTGTAATGCTTTCTCACACTATCGTTTTCCTGCTATATCGACTTCTCGCCCTATTGCTTTTTCGTATTATTTTATCGCTTTCTCGCTCTATCACAATCTCGCTTTCTCGTATTGCTGTATTGCTTTCTTGCTCTATCGTTTTCTCGCTCTATCGCTTTCTCGCTCTATCACTTTGTCGTCTCATTTTATCGCTTTCTCGCTCTATCACGTTCTCGCTTTGTCGTATTGCTGTATCGCTTTCCCGCTTCCTTACTTCCTCGCTCTATCACTTTCATGCTTTCTTTCTCTATCGTTTTCTCTCTCTATTGCTCTTTGTCTCGTGTTATCGCTTTCCCGTCTCGCTTTATCGCTTTCTCATCTCGTGTTATCGTTTTATCGATCTCTCAATTTCATGCTTTCTTGCTCTATCGTTTTCTCTCTCTATTGCTCTTTGTCTCGTGTTATCGCTTTCCCGTCTCGCTTTGTCGCTTTCTCGTCTCGTGTAATCGTTTTATCGCTTTCTCGCTCTATCACTTTCATGCTTTCTTGCTCCATCGTTTTCTCGCTCTATTGATCTTTGTCTCGTGTAATCGCTTTCCCGTCTCGCTTTATCGCTTTCTCGTCTCGTGTTATCGCTTTATCTCTTTCTCGCGGTCGTAATTAAAAGCGAGAAAGCGATGTCCCCTCTCGGCCACCACAGGAAATACAGAATATCTAGTCATGTAATAAAAAAATGGACTCTGTGCCCCTCTTAGCTACAGGTAGAGCAGAAAACGTTATCGGTTTGAAAAACAGGTATACTTACATGAGCCGGGTGACATATGTCACGTATAGCCTCATTTCACACGCAGTCCCGGGTCACGGTTTCCTAACAGGATAGGACTCTTTCAACGCTGTCCTGCGAGGTAAATGTGCATGTCTGACTGGTGTACGCCGACATTGTACCCTATGCTATACAGCCCATATGCTATAGATAATGATTCTATAATAATGGAGCTAAATTGGGATTCCAGGTTAGTGTAGATTACCAATAACCTATGTTTGTCGTGAGAGGAGACAATGTGGATCGGACGGTCAAGCTGTGCTCCGACTTGGTTGATAAGCGTGGATCGATGCTCATGATATTAATCACTGGATTGTCTGGTCCAGACTCGATTATTTACAGACCGGCGTCATATAGCTGTAATATTGCTGAGTGCGGCGTTACACAACCAACAAACAAAAAACATGTCTTTCTGCACACTCTCTATAACTGATTTTGATTTGGTGTACTAGAACCTACAAACCTAGTATTACTTCTGCTTAAAGGGGAAGTGTACACGCAAAAATCACTTTCTTTCTTTTTCTAAACAAAACGCAATTTTAGAATTAGTTAGTATCTGTGTTTGAAAATATACACTCATTTGTTTTCACAGTGAAAGTAGGAAGCTCACAATAGTGTGAAAGTGATATGCCGTTATGAGGCCTTCGTTTTACGAGCGAAATAGACCTGAGTTATCCCCCTTAGATTATGACGTAATTGGTGCCAATTCAACTGGGTCCCTGTCTATTCTCAACGCAAAAGATATCAAGGACCAGTTTGCGATAAAACAACATTGTCTACGACACACTCCGGCGCAGTGGTGACTCAGCATAACACAATTCTGGCTGGCATCTGAGATGCTAGAATCACAAAACTGTACCTACACCACGTGAAGCGGCTCTAACAAAGCATGATGACGTCATAATGTTTATCAATTGGCACCAATGACGTCATATTGCAAGGGACATAAGCCATGGTGTTTTTGTTATGGAAATAGAACACTTTGTAAATGTGAAAAATATAAATCGTTTTAGTGCAAAAATATGTTAATTAAATATGATGTTTTTATAATTTTGTCTATGACACTTCTATGTTAACACTTTTAATGTGGAAAAAGTACAAGAAAAAAAGGTTCATTTCCGTGTGAACTTGCCCTTTAACAGTTATTACCCGTTTCAACATGTCCTGGGTGTAACTCAGGTCAACCCGATAACAGCGCTGTGCACAGTGACTTGCACATTAAGCTAACAGTTCACCAGCAATGGAGACTCTCGTGGATGCCTTTAACGACCTGGACACATCACAAAAAGTATATGCTGTCGGAGGCGTTGTGGTAGCTGTAGTGTCGGTCGTCGCTCTCAGGAAACTGTTTTTCAAGTAAGTTGTGTCGTATGAAATGTTAAGGAGATCTTCATTTGCACAACCAAAGATATTCGTGTGCCAACCAACAGCTTCACGTTCTTAAGCTTGAGTGATGATTTATATATATTCCAGAAAGTACAGACGAAGAGGCGTGAATGTAAATAATTGAGCATCTAGCAAACACAAGTTTTGGCTGTTAATTGCATTATGCACAGAGAAATATACACTAGACATCGCAATCACCATAAACATAGTAACTGATTGTCTAATCATTTTTACCTTACCAACATGCTGTTTTAAGGTTTATGTCACCGACATCTGACAATTTCGAAAATACAATCACCAGCTATATATTGATCTATTATGATATTGTACAGAGAGGCAATGGCAAAGAAGAACTATCCCCGAGATACAGTGATCTTTCATCAGATCGGTAGGGGTCTCTATGCCCCCAGCTTGTCGCCATTTATTATGAAGCTTGAGACCTATCTCCGGATGGCCAAAATACCCTACCAGGTAGGAGAGTGAGTGCGTGAGTGAATGAGCGTTGTTTCAATACGCAGTCTGCATTAATCCAAGTATGTCCTGGAAGTTAAACTATTGACTTCAGGAGCAAGGATTCGCGTCCCCGTTTCACAATAACATAGTTTAAGCTAGCTAACAAATTATAGCAATAACCACGAATTGCATTTTACAAAAATCACGAGGAACTTTGAGTCTAACCCCTCGAAAAATGCCCATTTCCCTACCTTGATCTCTTACAATCCAAGCCAGGTGCCACTAAAAGATATTTAAGAGCTATACAGTAATGCAAATTATTTTGTACTGGTTCTACATTTGACCTGTGATCTTCCACACAGAACGTCAATGGGATAAATATGTCATCTAGACGCATGGTCCCCTCTCTAGTAACATTTGCATTGGTTCGTTCGTTGCAAATGTCTTCACAATCCTAGCCTGACGATACCAAAATTGCATCGATTCCAGTATATCATACACGTTATGTTATACATGATTTTTAATTTGCTTTGTGGTCTTTCACACAGAACGTCCATGGGATGCAGCGTTCATCAAAGGGCAAATTCCCCTGGATTGAGTACAATGGGCAGGAGGTAGCTGACTCGACACTGTGTATCAACTTCCTCAACCAGAAGCTGGGGGTGGACCTCAACAGGGATCTGAGTCCTTCTGACAGAGGTGTAGCTCAGGCGATGCAG
Organism: Haliotis cracherodii; assembly: GCF_022045235.1. Lineage (NCBI taxonomy): Eukaryota > Metazoa > Mollusca > Gastropoda > Lepetellida > Haliotidae > Haliotis > Haliotis cracherodii. The sequence goes on from NW_027266264.1 coordinate 14,966,213, forward strand.
GTCATGGCGGAGGAACATCTGTTCTGGTGAAAAGTCATTTAGTGCTCTTCCGTAAACGAAACCACAAGGCCCATGAGGCAAGCTCTTTGCAAGCCTTTGAATAATCCTATCTGCAGTATCGCTAAAAGGTTTATACAATTCTGTTCGAATTTTGATAATGCTCATCCCAACAGCTTTAGTTAAGTCAAAGATGCCAGTGTCTACATACATGGATCACTATAAAATATGATATGAGGAAAATAAGTTCATATGTTTTGCGTATATTTATAGTTTTGACGAGTCTAGCAACGGTGACTCTGAAATCAAATAATGGATTAACCAAGGATCATAATCAGGGCAAATCGGGGATTCAAAACCACAATGGGTGGATCCTACTGCTATAAGATGGCACTTATAGGTGGATCCTCCTGCTATAAGGTGGCACTTGTTACCCTGCTTGACGCTCGGCATAAAGGGTATAAAACAAAGACTGGTCTGTTAAGAGTTCATATACTGTGTGTGGGTGTTCATGTTAAAATGGTATACCAAGTTTCATAGAAGAACTCGTACCAGCACACACATGTGCCTGCATATTCCTATGTGATCTAAATACCTTGAACGCGACGTTAACCCCAGTTCACCGCACATCACCTTCTCTAAGATTATTTACGTGTATCTACATATACAATTTCTATTTTATTTTACTAAAAATTCAAGCATACGTGTTTGGATTACACTATCGTTTCAGGTTTATCGTTCTCTTCCGATGGCAATTTGACAACGACAAATCTTTGATATTAAAGACACTTAAGTTCGGGAGATTTGCGACGTGGATGGTTGAACGACATTTCAAAAACCAACTATGGAATCAGGGTTTGGGCCGACACACAGAAGCGGAGATAACTTTGATGTTTAAGAAGGATCTACAATCCCTCTCCGACTTCATAGGTATGCAGATGCTTTACGTATATGTGCAATTAATACGTTTTATAGGTTCATTTAAGTCTATTTCAGTTACATTGGTATGCTCCAATAGGCGTATATGATAATGATAAATCATTGCCAGTCAAAGGTTTGAAAATTAAAAAATTGTTTAGATTTGGTACTTTATATTTCTTCTTGTATTTAGTCTTGACAGTGGGGAGAGCACGGTGATGTGCCTTGCAAATGTCGTTTGACTTACTTGGTATATTAAGATCTGTAAAATACCACACCATATGTAACAGTAGGTACCAGTAGTTTGTTTAAAAAATAACTTCATTTATTAACAGTCTGAATCACATGCATATACACGACGTTAAAAATATTATAAGGATGCCAAAGTTAATTCTAATCTCAGATCGTTTTCAATGTATGTTCGAATTTTGTGTATTATGTATATTTAGCAAATGGGGAGCGTGAACTATAGGTATGTCAGGGTGATTAATAAGGTAGAAGAGTGACTGTGTTGTGGAGACTGTAAGTGACATACATATATGATGTTGATTCTGCGGAATCAGTGAAGAAGCCAGTAGATGCTCACAAACATAAACAATCCAAACGGTTTGACAAGGGAAGTGTACTAACTTCATAGATTTTCGAAAGGCATTCGGACAGTGAGACGAGGGGCTTTTTCATGGGAAATAGTCAGTTCTATTTGAATTAGAGGTAAACTTTATAGAAATGTCGGAATTATCAGGTCTTGATGTGAACAGAATAAACCTGGAGTGGATGTATTCAGGAGGTATGTAGACTAACAAACAAGGAAAAATGGTCCCATAAATCTCAATTGCTCGATATCGTACAACATATTCAAATTATTATCAAATAGAAAATGGACAAATATCAGCATTTAAGCCTTATTTACAAGTCATTTATTTACTCGGACCTAATTATGCAATTTTGAGTGAATATGGGCGATAGCCACTGTATATTAGTACCCCAAAGAGGGTTATACATATTGACTTAAACTTGCTTTGTTGTCAGGCCAAAGATATGTAAAGCTAAGCAATAATATGTTGCACTACTATGATGAGTGCGGTAAGCTTAATTGGGTTTCACATGTAAAACAACTTTTTTGTACACATGGTTTTATGATAGTGTGGCCCAGTCAAGATGAGGAAAACAGAAGCCAATTTATTTATAAATAAATTTACTTAAAGATTGAGCGTTAAATTTATAGCAGAATGGTATGCTAGAATCAACAACAGCCCAAAAACGTCCAAGTCATAGACAATTCAAAGCTATTTTTTAAACTGAATTATACTTAACTACTTTAAAGTGAGTGAGTATGGTTTTACGCCGCTTTTAGCAATATTCCAGCAACATCACGGCGGGGGACACCAGAAATGGGCTTCACACATTGTACCCATGTCGGGATTCGAACCCGGGTCTTCGGCGTGACGAGCGAACGCTTTGACCACTAGGCTACCCGACCGCCCTAACTACTTTAGACTTGCAGAAATATAAGTCTACATGTCACATACATTAGATGTGGTGTATTACAACTAGAAATTGAAAAGGGCAGAGCTGAAATTATACCGGTTGAAGAAAGAGTGTGTAAACTAATTCAATCAAACCAAGTAGAGAATGAGAAAAAAGTTAGAATGCGTAATTGCGAAGAATTTGTCAATACTTTCTTAATATTTCATTCCCCATATTTCAAATGCAAATTATAATATAGGTGACATTTTAAGAGTCAAGCATTTTGCGCGTAGAAAACGGGTAACTGTTTATACTGTTGAAATTGATTACAAATTTGAATAAGGGCCTTTTCCAGCTTGAGTGGAACGATTTGTCCACGTCTTTGTCCACTTCAACGTCTATGAAAAAGTAAAATTTGTAGTAGGTTGTAGTTTTTACCGGTACATTTATTTTCCAAATTTACTTCAAGTCTACACTTCTTACAAAGGAGGGGGCATGGTTGGCCCAGTCGTCTAAGGCGCCGCGATTCGCTGTGCAGAGTTGCGTCCCTTGGGCATGCCAGAAACCTATGATTGTGGGTTCGAATCCCGGTTCGCCCCGATTATGTTTCTATGTTTGTCAGCACCATACCCGTGCTCGTGGGTTCCACCGAAGTGGTAAACGTCTGAGATCTTCATCACTTCGGGCTTTCCTCCCACATTAAGCTGACACGCCGTGATATAACTGGAATTCTGTTAAAAGCGGCGTTAAACCCAACTCACTCACTCACTCACTCTTACAAAGGATGTAACACAATCACGTTGTCGCTGATGGCCTATCACAGAATATTAAAATGTCACAACATCGTCTGTTAATAAAAGGTAGCATCAAATCTTAATACTTTCTGTCCTTTGCTATTACGAATTGATCAAATCCATCCTTTTCCGTCGTTTTATTAGAAACATGATCAGATGTTACTTAAATGTAACCAATATAAGTATATGCAATTAACACATGTTGTGGCAGGTGGCAGTGGCAATTCAATTAAGTCATCTTTGTGTTGTTGTTTACGGGAATATAATCAATATGAAAAGACAACAATGAATCAAGGGAGAATTTTGTACTTTTGCTTTATTTCGTACTTTTCCTGTGTTTCCATTTGTTTCAATATATCCAGTCCACATGTTGGATTGTTCCAGGGACGAAGAAGTTCCTGATGGGGGACGAGCCCTGTGAGACGGACTGCACAGTGTTCGGTCAGCTGTCATATTTCTACTGGCATTTCATGGGCACCAGGCATGAGAACATCATTAAGGGCAAGTACCTTTAGATGCATCCTCAGTACTAACGGGGTTTGAAAACATAACGATCTTCCTTCACTTGATATTTACTGGACGGGTATATGGAGGGGTGTTTGGGGCATTACTTAGAGTTTGAAAAAGATATTAAATGGTATGTCCTTTAGTGTACAGTGCACATTTGTTTATGTCACAGCAATCTCATTATTGATAGCATTATGTCAATGCAGGCGTTACAGTGTACTGCTGCAAATGTGCTGTACAAATCTCATGACATTGCAAGATACTGATAACATGCATAATGTACAGCTACGTGTTTGTTGGGCATACAGTTCTCATTAATTGTAACCTGCTGTTAACACATATACGTATATAACAGACGAGATGTTAACCCTTATATCAGGCCAAAGTTTTCAAATTCATGTTGATTTCAATGATGATAAAAAAAAAACGTCACAGTCTCACGACATTTTAACCACAAGACAATATATTTTGTATTCAATTTCAGTTTTCAATTCATTTTCCTGAATGTTCTTTTCCCGTTTTAAGTTACTTAATTCGCAAATAAAATAATGTTATAATTTGTTGTTAAATATTAGTTGATTATAAACTTTTCCAATGCAGACAAATACCCCAACCTGGCCGCCTACTGTGAACGTATGAAGGACACATTCTGGCCCGACTGGGACCAGTGCATCACACACGGAGGGACAAGGGAGGCAACCAAGTAGTAACTGCAAATTCCGTTTTCTTCCAAGGAGCTTTAGCTTTTAATTATTATTATGTTCGGGTTTAACTTCATATGTTGTATTGCTATGATATCTATTCAAACATAGCTCAATACAAAGTACGTGAATCAAACGTGACTATAACGGTTATCAACTCGATTAATTCATCCTTTCGACTAGAACTGAACTTCGCTGGCATATTATTTGCCTCGCCCCTGTTGCACAGAACGACCTTAACACTTAGACTACTCTAACTTCACTTACTTGATCCAAGACTCATGATAATTGTAGCGATAAGTACACTTAGTGCAATGAGGTCCTGAGTAAAATTGAACTGTATAAATGATATAATATATTTCCCCAAACATTATCGTTCGTTCAGAGAGGGAGGGGGAACGGGTGGCCCAGTCGTCTAAGGCGTCGCGATTCGCTGTGCAGAGTTGCGTCCCTTGGACACGCCAGAAACCTATGCTTGTGGGTTCGAATCCCGGTTCGCCCCAATTATGTTTCAAGGTTTGTCAGCACCATACGCGTGCTCGTGGGTTTCACCGAAGTGGTAAACGTCTTAGACCTGCATCACTTCGGGCTTTCCTCCCACAGTAAGCTGACACGCCGCGATATAACTGGAATAATGTTAAAAGCGGCGTTAAACCCAACTCACTCACTCACTCACTCCGCCGAAGATCCATGGTATCACGTTAAATGCTCTGGAGATTTTCATATTTGCTGACGACATTATTATGTCACAGTTGTAGGTGCACAAAGGTGTCTTGCTAAGTTTTATTCTTATTGCAATAAATGGAAGTTAAAAATCAATATTAATAAAAGTAAGGTGATTGTGTTTAGAAATAGTGGGCACTTGAGGAAATATCAAAAGTTTACGATTGAAGATTCTTTTCTCAAGGTCGTAACTAGTTATTAATATCTGGGAGTACAACTGTCTTGCTCAGGCTCTATTTATTTTACTCAGAAGACGTTAGCTCAGCAGTCATCTACGTTATTCGAATACTTCAGTCTTCATTGAAACTCTCCATTCTAGCCCCAGATGTCTGTTTTCATATATTATACGCCAAGGTTTTGCTGTACTGTCCAAGGCAGCTGAAGTATGGGTGTTTCATCCCTCTCCTCATATATATCAATTGGGATCGATGACGTGCATCAACCACGTCAGCGAGTCTGACCACCCGATCCCGTCAGTCGCCTCTTACGACAAGCATAGTCGCCTTTTACGGCAAGCATTGGTTGCTGAAGACCTATTCTACCCCGGATCTTAGCGGGTCAGGTCGAAAAGTAGCACGTCTCGCTTATCGGCCCTCTGTCTTACTTTTTGACCCATCTTCCCTCTTGTCACTGCTATCACCGAAATACGATCGATTTCATGGCTACACAAAACTGTTATCATTTGAAATGATACCTTAAATATAGATACCGCTTCACATACACATATCCTCAGCCAAGCAGTCATTACAATTCGATAACGGTATATTTTTTTCAGACTAGATAGTTTTCTTAGAGTATCAAATTCCTGCTTCACCACATACAGGGCTTACCACATACTTGAATAGGAGTTTCTCGGTGCACATTGCCGGCTGTACGTGTGTAAACACACCGACCTGAATATCGCCAAACATGCGCACTCAGATAACATATGTGTCATCCAACAACAAAAAAAGCATGTGAATCTATTTGTGACGATATTCGTGTACATGCAGATCATGATCTACATGATCGAGTAGAGCAGCCTATGTCTGAGCCCTCGCCAACAGATGCTTTCAGTGACAGTGACGGTTCTCATTTTAAACTGATTTACTCAAATGTTTGTGTTTTGAAATAAAGATTACTTATTCCTGAATATTTTTGAAGTTATTTGTTTATTTTTCCATTTTTAAAACGAAAGAAAACATTTTTACACAGATTCTGCTATATGAAACCCAATATGCATAAAATTAATTAAATTTTACTTTTCAATAATTCACGATTAGGAACATTGAGAAAACTGTCCAAATTCTGTAAAATCATTATGTCATTGTTTAAACCTATCAATTAACCCTACCTCGTATGATAAAATACATATTGCTACCCTAGTGAATCTGTATAAATATGCATCTATGCTCGGCAAAGGTGTTTTTATATCTATTCTATATGTATATGTATATGTTTTATGTTGTTAAAATAAATGTGTGCCTATGATGCCGCAGATAGCGGCCTAAAGGTAAATAAAAGTTCAGTTCAGTTCAGATAAGGCTATGTCGACGTGATCTGAGTGTCGCTCTTACACTGTGAGCAGAAGGCAAGTTTTAACATGTGTCGGGTTCATTTAAGTGACGGTCGTTATTTAACGCCGCACACTGCATTATTCCAGCTCTGTGACGACGGGCTATTAATGATACGTGCCTTGACAGGCAAAGCCAGTGATAAGGTATTATGATCAACGACCTACGCCGTTGGGGTGCGTTGACACGCTACCAACCAATTAACCGAGCCTGAACAACCGATCCATTGATTAGTCATCTCTTGCGACCTATAGAAGTTCCTGGAGACCAAATCTGTTCTTACCAGAATCCTCACGGGTTGGATCAGTGTAAGTAATAAAGGCGTGGGGAAACCCACTTCGATGGTATGGTCCTGAAATACCAAGGTTCATAATCAAAGCGAACTTTGATTCACACCCACGGCCAGCGGACACTGTCATGGCTCCGGAACTGGATGGTCACCTGGCCTGGTCATATATAAACATTTCGAAAACGGTTCAAGTTTCGTTCTCTCTCAGAATTTTAAAATCACTGTTTATATTTGTTCAAATCTGTCACTTCTTCATGTAAGCTTCGAGTTTAATTGTATTCGTCACTTCACGAGTATGTGTTAGTGTTAGTGTGTGTGTGTTAGTGTGTGTGTTAGTGTGTGTTAGTGTGTGTGTTAGTGTGTGTGTGTGTGTGTGTGTGTGTGTGTGTGTGTGTGTGTGTGTGTGTGTGTGTGTGTGTGTGTGCTATATAAGTGTGCTATATAAGTGCAATAATCTTTGACGCGACGTTAAACCCCATTTCACCTCACCTCCATTGCACACTCGGCAACTCTTCATTTATTCCAATAATTATGCATTAGTTTCCGGATATATCGCATGTTGCAATGTCCACTGGCACGCGAGGATTCACACGGTTATCTCCCATTAATTACACACCTCTATATTCCCATTAGTTACACACCTCTATATTCCCATTAGTTACACACCTCTATATTCCCATTAGTTACACACCTCTATATTCCCATTAGTTACACACCTCTATATTCCCATTAGTTACACACCTCTATATTCCCAGTTGTTACACACCTCTATATTCCCATTAGTTACACACCTCTATATTCCCATTAGTTACACACCTCTATATTCCCAGTTGTTACACACCTCTATATTCCCATCAGTCACACACCTCTATATTCCCATTAGTTACACACCTCTATATTCCCATTAGTTACACACCTCTATATTCCCATTAGTTACACACCTCTATATTCCCATTAGTTACACACCTCCATATTCCCTTTAGTTACACACCTCTATATTCCCATTAGTTACACACCTCTATATTCCCATTAGTTACACACCTCTATATTCCCATTAGTTACACACCTCTATATTCCCAGTTGTTACACACCTCTATATTCCCATTAGTTACACACCTCTATATTCCCATTAGTTACACACCTCTATATTCCCAGTTGTTACACATCCTGGGAGGAGACCAGGAGGGGATTAACTAAGACAACACCTACTGAGTAATGGACCAGTCCTAACTGGAGTACATAGGATTACCACAGAGACCAAAGTATACATACTGATTGTCAAGCTGGAGTTTTAGCACAAATGCTATTTTGAAATGATATGATATGCCTAAAAGGCAACATATCTGTATTGAATGTATGGTTAATATGTATACAACAATATATACTGAACCAAATTAAAAACTTCACAATCCTAAAATTTTAACATTTTGACCAGTTATCATTGTGGGCCCTTATTGTGTATTTAAACAGTAATGGCCACGTATTGTCTTCAGATAACACCCGTTTTTGTGCAGGTTAATCGATCAAAATCATGTGCACAGCACTATAGTGGCAAAAGTGGTTTTTCAAGTGCAACTTTCACGTGGCTATAATACCGCTAGGTTTTCAGCCATACTTGTTAGCAGTCATTAACCAAAAAAAGAAAAACACAAGAAAACAAAAGTCTTTAAGGCCATTTGTCATGCCACGCCTTTCAAATGTGCAACGTGAAGGTACCATCGGCATGTTGCAGACGGGAACGTCCGTAGCTGAAGTCGCAAGGACGATGGGTTGTAGTCGACGGACTGTTTATGATTTACAGACGCGTCTACAGCAAACGGGGACCACCGCTGATCGCCCTCGGCAAGGTCGACCACGTGTGACGTCACATGCAGAGGATCGTCAGATTGTTTTACGTCACCTCCGTAACCGATTTTTGACGGCTACATCAATCAAAAATGAACTGTTTAGGGGTAGACTGAGTGCGCAAACTGTTCGAAACCGTCTGAGAACTGCTCACCTTCAAGCACGACGGCCATACTGCGGGCCGATTCTGACTCAATTACACAGACGGCAACGTCAATTGTGGGCACAGCGACACTTACGATGGTCTCAGAGGAATTGGAATCAAGTCGTCTTCAGTGATGAATCCCGATTTAATCTTCGATTTGCTGATGGTAGGGCGAGGGTGTGGAGGCGCCGTCATGAACGTTACGCCCAGTGTTGTGTACAGGAAGTTGACAGATTTCGAGGCGGAAGTGTCATGGTGTAGGGTGTTTTCTGTGGCAATGCACGCTCCAGGCTTCTTCTCTTCCGTGGCAACCTCAACGCTGCTGCTTACCGCAACCAGGTACTGGCACCAGAACTTCTGCTTTTTATGGCAGCACATGGACCCGGTTCGATCTTCCAACACGACAATGCCAGACCCCACACAGCAATTTTGACAAGGAATTTCCTTCAGAATGCGGGAGTCAACGTCATGGACCGGCCGTCAAGGTCTCCTGACCTCAATCCCATCGAACACGTCTGGGATGCTCTTGGCAGAAGTCTGCGCACTCTCCAGAACCAACCACGGAATTTGCAAGACCTTGGCACCATTTTGCAGCAACAATGGCGTCGTCTTCCCAATCTTGTGTTCACAAGCATCACACGGTCCATGCGGAGGCGTTGTGTGGCAGTTGTCAATGTACATGGTGGCAATACACGCTACTGAACTTGTGTGCCATCAGATTCTCGTGCTTGGGACTTATGATTTAAACTGTCGATGTTATTACCGAATGCCGTAGGTGCTTGGAACAAATTATGGTTACAACCGTTAATTAAAATCCTTCTTTGGACATAAATGATTAAAAATTACCTTCTCTGATACATTTGTCCGTTGTATATCATATATGGGATTACTTTTAAATATGTGAAGTTTTTAATTTGACTCAGTATGTACGTGTGTGTGTGCGCGCGTGTGTGTGTGTTTGTGTGTGTGTGTGTGTGTGTGCGCGCGCGTGTGCGTGCGTGCGTGCGTGCGTGCGTGCGTGTCTGTGTGCTGTACCTGCTGAGACGAATAAAGAAGGAAAGAAAAAACAAAAACATTGTTAACTGACGTGACGATGATTTACTGTGAAACTACACTGTTCTGTGTGGTTATATGTGAATGAATGAGTATGCTAAGAGGAAAGCCCGAAGTGATCCAGGTCTAAGAACTTTTACCATTTTAGTGAAATCATTGAGACCGGGTAAGGTGCTGACAAACCCCCAAAACATAATCAGGGATAAACAGGGATAAACCCACGATCACAGCGATGCCCCACTTGTTTTACCCATCGCGATATGGGAAAGTGATGATAAATAAATAGTGACCAAAAAAGACTTTTCATAACCATAAGAAATCTGTGCTAAAATTAGAATCAATTGTACGACTCCGACTATATCATAAGCATGTGTTTAAGAATTACTATCAAATAGTGATGATACCAAGAGTTCACGAAAAGGTGATAAACCTTTTTAAGTATGTTACTTAGGCTGTGAATGCTGTAACCATGATCAAACCACTTTTAATCAAGATTCTTATGAAGATCTTTCAAATCTTCTTTGAAAGAATTATGTTCGATTGTTCCTAAAAGGTGTACAGTAAACTAAGTTTATAACGAACTTAACCGTAGTTGGTTATAAGCACATATACAGCATAATTACTGCAAATGGACGGGGCCAAAAAACAGTTCATTATATCCATCAGTTCGTTATAAGCGTGTTCGTTATAAACGTAGTTTACTGTATACACAAAAGGCTGCAGCTGCTGGAATATTTATCGACATAAATCGACAAGGAAAAATGAATATTGGAAAGTTGAAGTCATTCCTCTTGGCATACAGTCTTGTTGAGAGTTTGGTTGTTTTTTGGTCATTCTGAATCTCTATGCACAGATCTAAATATGAAACAGATAAGGTGATTCTCAATCGAAGGATGCTAATTCATTCGTGGAAGATTTATTATTATGTCTTCTGTTGGCTTTTTGTCAACAGAACATGTTTTTCTAAGCACGTTTATAATTTATTACCATTTGGGCAAGGAATAACCGAGAAAATTGAAAATGCATTATTGAGTACAAATATCACTTCACGCTCACCAGTATATTGTTTAAGGAAGTAATGTTGGAATGTTGCAGAATAATGTTTTGGTTGACTTATTGATACTGTTTATTCTTCGTTTCAAGTCCTGCCTTCTTCCTACTGTGTCTTGACAAGGATACATTAACACCCCCTGTTTTAACCTGTAGGGATGCCGGGTTCGAATTCGTCCCTAGTTTGCTAAATGTGACACTTGAAACCTTACTCAGCGCGTTCGATTTAAACTCCACTTTAGTGCTGTTAAATCTACAGTAGTCTAGCTCTGCTTATTGAAAACAAGGTATGAGTTATCATCACCTAAACACACATTTTATGCGATTCCAAATCAAGTGTCCATTCTACGGCAAAAGGTGTCCTTCAGTATTCCCCAGTGATAATGTCAGAACTCGAATACAACCGCAGTATAGCCCCATCTGGACAATAACACAAGCCAGACAAAAGAAACAGACACACGTCACAAATTAATCCCAGAGCACAATCAGTCAAAACTGGACATTGGAATAAAATAACTCGATCATCACAAACAATAATCAAGATAGAAATGGTCACAAGACACAAATGAACAGAAGGGGCAATAGACACAGATACAAATACATTCACAACATTATCAACCTAGAAAGAAGATACATTAACTAGATATATCCAATTATTGTTGGTTCGAATTCCAGATTCGGCCTGATTATGATTTATTTTATGATATGATACCATCTTAACGTCTGAAATCTGCATCAAAACGGGCCTTCCTCCTTCAATGATCTGATATACCATGGTATAACTTAACAACGGTTTAAAGCGACGTTAACCCAAAGCTTTCCTGAAGCCCTAAATTGTTTATTGTTTAATGTTTAACGCCGCACTCAGCAATATTCTAGCTATATGACGGCGGTCTGTAAATAATCGAATTGACATCATGAGCATCGATCCACGCATTTGGAAAACGATAACATGCATCAACAAAATCAGCGAGCCTGACCATCCAGTCCCGTTGGTCGATGCTTAGTACAAGCATAGTCGCCATTTACGGCAAGCATTGGTTGATGAAAACCTATTCTACCCCGGATCTTCACCGGTCCCTTATAGAACCTCGAAACAGAACCGTGTCAACTGAATGCCAGGACGTTTAGTCCTAACAAGACAGCTTCCCATCTGGAATTAAGCCTGGGTCAGACAGAGAATGTTACTATTGCCCCATGTTGTTGGTGTTGAATGGAACAAGCACCTGAATGATGACAAAAATCTCCTTTTAAAACTTTCCAGTCCCAATCCTCCCAAATGTTAGCGCGTTGATTTTACGCCGCTTGGGGGAGTATTTGAGTTATATCACGGCAGGGCAGAATATGGGGGTGAAGCCCGAAACCATGTACGTCCTGGACGTTCACCACTCCTGTGAAAACCTACGAGCTGGGGTACAGTGCTGATAGTGTCTTACAGTGTCTGGGTTATTTTCAAACCAGTTTAGCATTTGCAGTTAATGTTACAGCCTCAGAACAGAAGTTCAATTTCTACATTTTTGCGCAATTGTACAGACGGATGTTGACCCAGTACCGGACACAATTCTCGCACCTTGGTCATTTTTCAGAACCCATTAGGGAATCCTGATAGAGGATAGAACTGTGATGTTCTTTGGAATTACATATTTACTATAAATAACTCGGCATTTTATTGGTCGCCGGTACTACTTTTAATCTGTTCGTTCTTTCTCTCAGTCTCAGTCAAGCATGCACGTGCAGTTATGGAATGAGAACGAGAGTTGAGGTGATTTGCATATTGAAAAAGTGCAACGAAAAACATTAACTGTAGACAATTTATAGATTAAATAATGTCGTTCTGTGTAGATATGTGTGAGTGAATGTGTAACGCCGTTTCGGACAGCACTTCAGTTATCACTGCGTATCAGTCTCGTGTGGGAGGAAACCCCGAAGTGATGCAGGTCTTATAAATTTTACCACTTTGGTGAAACCAAACAGCAAGTGTAAGGTGCTTACAAACCCAAGAAACCTAATCAGGCGAACCTGGAATTGAGTGAGTGAGTGAGAGAGTTGGGTTTAACGCCGCTTTTAACAGTATTCCAGTTATATCGCGGCGTGTCAGCTTAATGTGGGAGGAAAGCCCGAAGTGATGCAGGTCTTAGACGTTTAGCACTTCGGTGAAACCCACGAGCACGGGTATGGTGCTGACAAACCTAGAAACATAATCGGGGCGAACCGGGATTCGAAACAACAATCATAGGTTTCTGGCGTGCCCAGGGGACGCAACTCTGCTGGAATTGGCACCAGCGGTCACACCGATGCTTTAATAAACCCTACGCGCTCACTCACCAACATGCTCCAATTGCATGTGTGATATGCCCTGTTACTGTGGACTGTTACACAAAGCATGAACCCTCCACGTATGTGGAGAGAAAGTACAAAGTAACTTGGTTTACAATAAATACATTTATTTCAGCTCTTGGAAAACAAAATAATTAAAAAAACAAACAACATAACAGTATCAGCAAAAGCATATATATGACACAATACTTAATGAAATCATGAATGTTGTATTTACAAAAAGTACATTGCAGTACTGTTATCATAGCGACAACTACGTAGTCATGTGTACATGTACGTTCAAGCATCACATAATCATTAGAACACTATGTCATGCACCACTGCTAAATTAATAAGAATCAATATTTAAATATAGGCAATGTCCTACACAAAATATATTGAACTATGGACATTTTGTAGTCCGTGTCTTTGTGAATTAATAATATGCTGCACATGACCCTCTCTTTCAAATATCAGCTGTCTATATCTTGGGCGCCTCGTCCTCATCATCAAGCGTGATGACGTCGTCAGTGGCCTTGATGTTGCGCATTTCTTCTATGCAGGCTTCCATTGGCTCATCAGCCTCATTGTGACGGCGGCAACGTCGGCGAGGGCACTGTGCTTGACAATGACCTTCACCTCGAGGGTGACCCCTGAATCGACCTCTGCCGCCCTCTCTAGGGTCACCTCGTCCATCTTCCCATCCTGAAAAACCCATGTCGTTCCAAGGTTCCATTTCACTGAAGTGTTCCCCTCTCCTCTTGCAACCTCCACGACCACAACGACCACCACGCCTCCCCCATCCTCTTCTATTCCAACAACCTTCACCCCAGGCATAAGGATGCGTTCCCATCATGCCCCAGAACTGCATTGGGCCACCTGCAAACATACCAGGGTGGCCGAGAAATGGAGGGGGCATGTCCTCATCCGAGGATCCGAAGATACCATCCTCTTTGGTCTGGGGGTCTTCAACATGGTGTTGATCGTGATTATGACATTTTCGGCGTCCCTTCTTTCCTCTGCCACACTTTCTCGCTCCTCTTTGGCCATCTGTCTTCATTTCTGTATCTGTCAAATACAAGTACAAGAACACGGTCAAACAATACAGGCCAAGGTAGAAGACACATTCATCATGTATATGGGTTTACGCAATATCGCGGAGGCTGACACCAGAAATGGGCTTTGGACATTTGACCCATGTTGGGAACGAAATCAGGGAATTTGGTTTGACGAGCGAATGCTGTACCTGAACCCACAAGCCTACTCCGCCGCTACCCATTGGGAGTAACACAAAATCTTTAGTCTGTAGTAAATGAAACGATTATTCTGAAGACATGGCTCACTGGACCACAGCCATGTAGCACCGATGAACTAATTTGTCTGACCGTCTTGATTGCATTGTTCTTACATTGCACGGACGTCGAACAATGGTACTTTGGCCCATGCAGGGTACACATACACGATCATCTCGCCAACCTCGGTTATATCAAAACAGGGAAGAGGCGGTGGGATAGCCTACTGGTTAAAGCGACGGCTCGCCGTGTCAAAGAACTGGGTACCAAATGGGCAAAATGAACAACGCCCATGTTGGTGTCTCTTGCTATGGTGTAGCGACATAACTGTCTTTACGAAAGTGGCAAAAAACCCACACTCAAATCACTTCACACTCGGTCTACCTTGTCCCTCCAACTGTAGGAGACGGAAACTCAGTCCACAGACACACATGGATCAACTTGTTTGTGTGAAGTGGACATTAGTGATTGTATGTTGTTGTAAGTGAAAATGTGATAGGACACCTACCATTACCATCAGCAGTACCCTCTCTGACCTCAGGTGCATCTTCCGTAGTTTTCGCTTGGGCGTCATTATCTGCTGTGTTGTCGGACTCTTCACCGGGAGTGGCCTCCCCTTCAGTCCTTGACTCATGGCACTGATTCTTCTTCTTCCAGCGTTTCATGCGCTTCATCCATCGGAGAAAGTGAGGAGGGGCCATTCCTTCCATTGGCTGCAACATTGTGTGTAAATTGATCAAATCCCGTGAGAAGGGTGCATGTTGAATAAATACAGGTACACGAGAAGATGGTACGGTTACTTCGGTCAAAATGATACTTCGCGGGTGTTTTTTTCTGAGAGGTATTCGATTTATGTTTATAATTAGTCATGATTAATGAGGATTAGTCATGATTAATAGCAACTCACCATTCTGCCTGCACCTCGCATGCCACCCATCCTGTCCCATCCTCGGCCCCACCCCTGCATCCTCGGGTCAAAGTCCCATTCATCCTCCTCGGATACGGCAGGAGAGACATCTGGCAAAAAGATCATTCATCAAAAGAATAGTTTGATATGGCAGTACATTGACTCATTCTTCAAAGTATTACTATTGCCTATCATCATCATTATCATCATCAACAACAACAACAATACTAAAATCACCACATTTATCAACAGTATCAAAGTAAAAAGAAATATCTGGTCAACGTTTAAACTGGGACACGTAATACAGAATATAGAGCTACTGAAGCCCTCATACAATCTCTACATACGCAAACGTTATTCACTTGTACGCTTTATCCAAGCGAGTCTGTTGATTGTATTGATCCTAAATATCAATACATCAAGATCAGTTGCAGGTGTCTCGGGTCACCATTACCATCAGCAGTAAATAACGACTGTGTATTATATTTATATTGAACAGAAAAATGTTCGTTTGTACCTCGGATGTAGATTCTGAGGACGGAATCCTTGATGGAAGAGAGGGCCTCATCCATCTCCTGTTCCGTGGAGCACGTCACAAAGTCGCCTTCACCATCTGAAACAACAGCTCGCTTACGTTAGCTTACGTGTTATAATGAACTTGAACTCTGAGCATGAATAAGGAACAGAAACTACACATACATGCTGCGACAACTGTCGCGAACTCGAAAGACAAGTGAGATTGTTAAAAATAGAATAAAAATAAAACGGTCGACTGACTACCCAGAAATGATATTAACTGAGACAATGTCTGACGCTTTATACAGTTAAACCCCGTTAGTCTGGAAAACAAGCATTCCGGAGGATTTGGGATGGGAATGTGTACACATATTCAAAGGAGGTAACTTCGTGGACTTGTTAATCCTACAATGGCGTAAACACGAGGAATGGAACCGTGCGGATGAACGGGGCTTTGTCGACGTATACATCACACATGCATGTCTGTGTTATTGAAAACATAATCATGGGGAGAATAATTTACACATATATTTTCAAACCCATTTTCGCTACGCAATTTTTTTCTGAAATATCAATTTAATGGTTTGTAAAGCATGTTTGTGATAGTAAGAGGACCAACTATTTAGTATCAATACAGGAATTAAAATGTCTTTAAAAAAGTACAGAGAGTGAGTGAGTAATGTTTAAACAATATTCCCGATACATGAAACGGTCGGTAAATAATCGGGTCTGGACCAGACTAACAAGTGATTGATATTATGAACACCCCACTCCGTAGGGGCAGATGACTTGAAAGAACCAAGTTGACCATTTAAAGGTACCATTAGGATACCGGAATAACAATCGCTTTGAACATTATACTGAATATGTGAGTTAATGTTGTTTCCCAACGCAATGAGTCGCCCCAAAGCATTATGGTTCAGTGTAGACTCAATGAAATACAGTGAAACCAACCCTGATATACTTCATAAATACATTCATGTTCAGTGACTGTTTGATATCTAACGCCGTACTCAGCAATACTCCAGCTATGGCGGGGGCCTGTACATAATCGAGTTTGGACCAGACAACCAGTGATCAATATTGTGAGCAATGCTCTACGCCGTCGTGATAACAATCAATCAGTAAAGTCACCGATCCCGACCACCCGATTCATTCAGTTGCCTCTTACGACCAGCATACGCTGCCTAAGGTTATATTCTAACCCTGAATCCATCAGTAACTCTATACTGTTCATTATAATCATAGATGTTGTTATTATGAACAAGATTAACACAAATACTTTCAAATAAACAGAAAAACTCACCTTTCCAGTACATGTTGAATGTCCCCGCCTCTAGTTGTTTGAACACCTGGGTCACCTTGTCGTGGACGAAGGTGTATGTCGGGGCGGCGTCCTTAGGACCAGGGAAACGCCGGACCTCGGGTCTTCCTCTCCCCTCGCGCTCATAAAACACTTTGACAACCACAGACTGCATCGTGTTGTTCGGGCTGATTCTCAGTGACGATAAGTTTCAACAGGTGTTTGAATGTGAAATATCTTTTCAGGAGACGATAGAACTTCGATAGGCTTCTTTTTGTCTTTTCACGTCAGCAGGTAGCGGTAGAGTCGCTTGATTCTGTCAGCAAACCCAAACCCGGGCTTTTATACCCGATGTATGTTGTAATTTCTGGAAATAGAATCGAACGTTCGAAAACGTTCCGAGAATGAGCTGGCACGTTTCAGACCGGTTGCATCAGGATCACGAGCGTCGATGAGTCATGGTCACGTGGATAGGACTTTCCGCGACACCTATGCATCGAAAACGACAGTGACGTCACAATTTTGGCTGAGTGCCAAGTAAATCAACTGGTCGTGGTATCCAACTGCCTTGTTATAAATATCAATTAAAACATTATCCGAGACAGATAAATGTGTGTTAATCAATCTGTTGACGCACCAGTATTATTTCAAACGTTTGCATTTAATGAACGTACATGTGTGTTGCTTTAGCTGTGCATATATCTTCATGTAGATTTAAGTTGAGTGTTGGCTCCGAGCCAAGGAATGTGAACTAGTCCGGCCCAAGAACCATTCGGAACGGAGCTCGCACGTCACGTGACTTTGTCAATCGACCCGGGTCCCGTGATTCTGACGCAACCGGTCTGAAATAGTTTGGGACGGCCCTAAACCGGTCACGAGAACGTTTCAGAACGGTTTGATTCTATTAATAGTAATTGACATCACACATTTTCCTGGTATATAAACCCCTAGTTTTACTGACAGAATCACTCCGCCGGCACGCTCTATACAGCTATACTGAAGTTACTACGCCAGCTGCTGAACAAAGACTCAATTGTCGTCTGCTAAAGAAATAAGACCGGTCTAAATAGCGAATACAGATTGCTACACTTGAGAATCCTTAAGTTCTCCCACTGCTGTGCGACATTTCCTGTCCAGAGAAATCCCAAGATGCAATCCTTGGTGATAAAGATGATTTATGAGCCACAGGGCAACGCGACTCCTGAGGTCCGACGTTTCCCTGTTCCCGATAACGCCGCCCTTAGTTACACCTTCATCAACGAAAAGGTGATGCAAGTGTTTCCACACCTTGATGCGGACACATTCAAACTGTGCTGGACAGGTATACTTTTTCCACTTTATTACATAAATACACAACGTGGTCGTTGGACTAAGTTCGAAAACTGACGACTGCTTTAAGGATTAATTCGTAAAATATATACCTTTTTAACGTATGTCCAATTGGTCATTGGTTGGATGTATTTCGTCGTGTCATTACTGACATATGTTAATATATATTGGATTATTTTCTACTTAATGTTTAAATAAAACGCTTTGTAATCATCGCCATGAAAAACATGCAAATATTGTTTTCTTATATATCAAATTTAGTTTTTTATTGTGTGATGGTTTTAAGAGAAAGTAGAACATTCTTAAAAACATACTGGTCGTTTTTTCTTAACAGATGAAGATGGAGATTCAATAACTTTCTCCTCAGAGGAAGAGCTCAAAGAAGCTCTTAGCAGTGCCAATGATTCCGTTATGAAAATCGTCGTGAGAGGTGAGATGATTTCATATTAACATAAAGAGCACAAAATCGATTTATATATTGCCTAGTGTGTTCAATTAATAGCTTCTAATGAATTTTCGTTTTACTGTTCAATGTAAACTGTTCTTTAAAAAAAACTTGATATGTTCAAGTAACAATGAAATGATGTCGGTGTGCGACTTCGTCTCTGAGCCTTCACGGTGAATAAGATAAATGCATAGATTATGTGAGCGGCAAAACGAACTAGCCCGTCTGCGCAGGGCCACATACCAAGAGTGTACACAGTGTGACCTGAATAGTGTCCCTGTATTGAGACTTGTTTTTGTGCCTGACAGAGCACGACGTGACAAATAGAGCCGAAGGAGTTACCTCCCTTGACGCTAATACTTGGCGCAGATCTCGTGTGTTTGGGAAAAGATCAGACGCTGGAGGACACAGAATGATGGAGACGGTAAGTTCAGATATTTCGTTTGTAGTTAATGACCATATACCATATTAGAAAAATGTTTTCTTGGCTTAATAAGCTCAACTATAAATCCTTTGACATAAACAGGTCTGAACATAAATTTTATAGATCTTTCTCGTTCTGTTCATATACTTCGTATAATGTCAGTACTAAATTAACCCTAAATGTCATATAGAGTTATTATTCAAAATTAATCCATGACGTCGTTCTTCTTGTAGAAGGACGTTCAATCCCGTCACTTCAGACGTCTGATGAGAATGGCCAGGAAGATTCCACAACAGGGACGGGAAGATGATGGCGACGTCGATGCCATGACATCCCTTGTTGATGGACAAGTCAGGAGAAACTACAGCAGTAAGTCATCTTCCAAGTTATGTATAGTATTATAAAATGAGTTGATTGATAGGCAATTATTGTAAAATGAATTGTTTCATAGGCAATTATTGTAAAATAATATTGTTTGATAGGCAATTATTGTAACATGAATTGTTTGATAGGCTATTATTGTAAAATGAATTGTTCGACAGGCAATTTTTGTAAAATGAATTGTTTGATAGGCAATTATTGTAAAATAATATTGTATGATAGGCAATTATTGTAAAATGAACTGTTTGATAGGCTATTATTGTAAAATGAATTGTTTTGACAGGCAATTATTGTAAAATGAATTGTTTGATAGGCAATTATTGTAAAATGAATTGTTTGATAGGCAATTATTGTAAAATGAATTGTTTGATAGGCAATTATTGTAAAATGAATTATTTGATAGGCAATTATTGTAAAATAAATTGTTTGATAGACAATTATTGTAAAATGAATTGTTAGATAGGCAATTATTGTAAAATGAATTGTTTGATAGGCAATTATTGTAAAATGAATTCTTATATAGGCAATTATTGTAAAAATGAATTGTTTGATAGGCAATTATTGTAAGATGAATTGTTAGATAGGCAATTATTGTAAAATGACGAAAGAAGTTGTAAACGCGTTCTGTTGTCGGTGTCATTGATTTCAATTTAGGATTGGTCATGTGGCGTTTCATATTTACGTGTATTTTCAAAATAGAAATGTATGATGGCTGAACTACGTCATCTTCGATGGCATTTAATATTACTGATGATAAAACGGTGGTAAACATACCAGGCAGAAACATGATGTCTGAAGTCTGAAATTGGATAATCATGTTTTCCAGATTGTCCTGTTAAAGTGAGCTGCCATCTTGTTTTCCTGACTTCAGATGTACAGTCAGTCACATGTTATTTATTTCAGATGCAGGCGGATCCAGACGAGAGTTCTGTAGAAATGGTCGCCGATGGCAGTTGCAAGCATCCTGTGGGCACAATGGTGCTGAAGCTGGCACTGTGACCGGCTGGCGTCATCGTCGACATCAGCACAGGTCAAACCCTACAGCCGATGAAGATACAGCTACGGAGCATGTGACCCCGAAGAGAGTCTGTGGGAGGCGACGCCAGAGAGAACTGGGCGGGCTCTGTCAGCGTGATGGGGCTGAAAGCGATGGTACGTCTCCAAGGCCACGTTGGAGGAGGCGGGTGATGCAAGAAGAACGTCACTGCCTGCAGAAGGAGAATGTCATTGATGGTACGCCTCCTTCGAATTCCTGTGGGCAACGTTGGAGAAGGCGGGTGATACAAAAAGATGGTCGCCTCCAGCGTGATGAGACTACCAGGAAATGTGGAAGACCTTGGAGAAGGCGGATGATGACAGGACTCGAGCATCAGTGTGGTGATTCAACAGAAGGCGATCTCTGTTTGAACCCACATTGGAGATCAATGCAAGCTGGCCGGGCTTCAAGATATGCCATGGGTACTGAAGGTGTCACTATGCCTCTCTGGTATTATGGATGTCATGGAGCCAGGAAATCCTTCCTTGCTGGCTGCAGAGGATTTCAAGCATCCTGTAGTGATCGCGCTGAAGACGGACCAGGTAGAAGCACCATGGGCCACCATGAGGTCAGTGGGAAAAGATGGCGTCGTACAAATGAGCCTTGTTTTGGAAGATGGTCCAGGCGAGATAATAAGACTGAAGATGAACGTTACACCAATAGCCACTGCGCTGATAACAGCTTTGCCAGCTGTCAGCGTCGTCGTGTTCGTTGCACGAATTTCTCGGGAAACACGCCTGGATGTAAGTGTTCGAATGAGGGAAGATGTCTGAACAAACGTGACGTAAAGAATCTCCATAGATTTGAGAGTTGTCCTAAACGTCGCGTGAGATTTAGCGATGATGTGTCAGAGTCACACGATAAGAACAGAAATGGCAGAGCGGAAACAACGCATGGAAACAAATGGCAGAGAGCATTCGGACCCCACATCAGACGATGCATCCGTCGCCAGTGGAGGACGATGGAGGGAAGAGCCAACAGGGAATCCTCAGAAGATAAAACTTCAAACTGGGAATTCAACAGGTTTCCCAGGGAGACCCTTTCAATATACCTCGGAAATAACCGAAGGCATGTGATGCGTGGTCAAATGAATGACGTGGTGCCAAAATGCAATGAAGCGGGCTGTGTCATGCAGAGAGGCAACATGTGCAGGAGCCACAGAAGAGGACCAACGTTCAGAATTCATCGTCTTCGTATTGTAAGACGCATGCGTCGCTTGCAATACCTTCAAGGCCTTAAGGGATTTCATAAACACCCATATCCAAGAATGCACGGAAACAGAAGACCGGTCTTGAAGACCTGCCGTCGTGGTCTTTGTCTTCATCTGCGTGGAACTAGACCTAAAGATGGAAGAGTATATGGATTTGGAGGTAAACGAGGTGTCTGCCACATTGGAATGGGCCAGCATCTGGCAGAGACAATCAACCGTCAAGTTACTTCATGTTATGCGTCAAACTCTCACAAATTTAACATGGGTGACAATGGACCAAACTGCAGAAATCATGAGAGGAAGAGTATTCATCACGTCATGTGCAGATCCTGGGGTCGTCAAAAGGCTTGTCCTGGAGGGTTTGGCAGACGGGTGAACACCTTCTCTGGAAAGGATAAAGGGGGATTGGCCTGTCAGAAGAAGCACGCCTGTGACGGCCCTGAAGATGTTGGGACACAAACCCCTTTTAAGCTCACTTTCCATGAAATGAAGAGACTGTTCCTGATGAGAAGAATCCTTCAGAAGGAAAGAAAAAGGCAGTTCCGCATAAGACAGCTATTTGCCAGCCGCTGTGGACAAGGACAGTGGTCAAACTGACCTGTGATGAAGGCGTGGGAGGCAAGGCAAGCACCTGTACCCACGGTGGCGATAGGGTGTTGAGAAAGGCCTATTTGTAAGACACTTGCTAACTATCCGTTGCAGAATGTAGTTACATATTATGAAATCCTTGTCGATGACAGATGATTTTAAATGCTGAGGAATCTATGGGAAGTATATGTTGTCCATTATATACGGTTTTCGTTGCATTGAATATATAATTTATGTTGTCCATTATTTACGGGTTTGGTTACTATTTTATATGTTGTCCATTACATACGGTTATGTTTTTGACAGGTTTTTTATCATCTGTGTTTAAAATTAATACTTACAGGTTAGGTTGATTGAAACATTACTATTGTAATAGCAGCGTATTTTTGTTCATGTTATTAAAATGTTGTGAAGTGTCATAACGTATAACTTTATTTATTTCTGAGCTGAGCATTTTTCTGGAGTCTCAGCTGCAATCAGCAATGATAGCCTATATATACTACTCAAAATATGTTAAAGAATATCCGATGTTTTCATATGACTATAGTTAATCTGTCATGGCTGGCGGGTACTCCAACACACAGCCTTCCATTTGTGGGTGTTCTTAAACTTAGTTTGAGTCGTATAAATGAAGCACTAATGAAATGGGGGAGCCAAGTTTCATTTTGATAATCGGTAAATGAGTGTCAACATAGACATTTTACTTAGTTGTACCCGTTGTTGCTTACGTCACAGTCAAACTAGTGGTTGATAGTATGAGCCAAGAGCCACGCCGCAGGGCCATGTTGGCACACAACCGGCCAGGTGAAACATTTGGTAATCACCTGATCCTCATTTTCGACTATTGTGATTACCATGGGGAGCTGAGGGTCTATTCTGAACCATAATCCCAGTAAGGGACCTGCCACATTGACACACATGAACGAGTTTTACAAATGCATGCGATCAACTATACAGTTATATCACTACAGCCTTAACATACATGAGTCTGGAGTTAGTGAGTGAGCTGGGCTTTACGCCACTGTGAACAATATTTCAGGGTTTTTTAGCGTATCGCCACTGTTAACTTATGTTGGAAAAAGGACCAATGAGATGCAGGCCCTAGATGTACTTTGGGGAAGTCTGGAATTCAAACCCACGATCATCCGATCATAGCATGTTTTAGGACAGCACAGCCCTGCCCGGTCACCAGAAGAACTGCTGAGCCAACCATCCTCTCCGTCGGATTATAGTGGCACACAATCAGTGAGGTTACAAGTTGTAACAAAGACTTTCGGAATCCCAGAGGTGGTAACTTAAGAATAATTATGTCCTTGGCTTGCACAATGAAGGACGGTGGGTTAGTCTGGTGGTTCAAGCGTTCTCTCGTCACACCGAAGGCCCGGTTTCGATTCCTCACAAGGGTACATTGTGTGAAACCCATTTCTGCTGACGTCCTCCACCGTGCTATTGCTGGAATAGTGTTGACAACGGCGTAAAACCACACTCACTCACTCACTCACTTACTCACAAGATGTCGTACACAAGTTGTTAAAAGAGAAATAAAAACAAGTGACGAAGGTAGAGATCAGGTTAAATGTAGTAGGTATTTGCGGTACGTTTGTGGGGATGTGCGCGTCGGGATGGGTGTTTGAGGTGAGCCAATGTTCATTGTACTCAGGAGATTACCTAAATAAACGTATTCGTGTATGTACATCGAGATTTACCCTAACCAGTCAGTATCATGAAATTACTTTAATCAACATGCACATGACAAAGTATACAAGCAGGTACATATAAGCATCTGGCTACATCTTTACATATTAAAAACATAGCATAAACACTACATTATTATGAACTTTTCTATTGATGAAGAAATAACGTCAAAAGCGTTATAGAAAATGATTTTGAAACCAATTATATGCCTCTAGTTAATCACACGTGTTAAAATCGTTATCGAAAAAGATGTTTCAATGATTTTGAAAACAATTATATGCCTCAAAAATTCCTTAGACGCTTATTAGGAACAAAAGTAGAGCACATGTTTTTATATGTGAAAACAACAATAAATCATCAAACAAAAATATCTACTACGCATTTTCAGATATAAAGCCTATTATACATCATTTAATTCAGATTCTAGAGCAGAATCGATGCTCATGATGTTAATCATTGGATTGTTTGTTTGTTACGACAAGCATTGTCTCTTTTTACGGCAAGCATGGGCTGTAGAAAAACTAACCCATTCTAACCCGAATCTTCAGGGTAATATATTGCCGAGTGCTGCGTGAAACAACAAACAAATAAACAAACAAAAGGAGAAACAATTGCATGCCTTTTCATAATCATTTGGCAATAGCGCTACACCTTATCACAAAATGTATGTATGATTTGAGCAGTGTTTCGGTTACAAAACGACCTTGCGTGTCAGCTTGATGTGGGAGGAAAACCCGAAGTGATGCAGGTCTTAGACGTTTACCACTTTGGAGGGACCGAGGACCACGGGTGTGGTGCTGACAAACCTAGAAACAGAATCAGGGTAAACCTGAGAATCAAACCTATGATCACAGATTTCAGGCACACCATAGATGACGAGACCACCCATGCCTCCTGTCACAAAATTAACATATAGTATTAGGTCAGTAATAATATTTGTCAGGGCAGATGATTTTGAATTCAATTCAATTATGAGTATTGTATTCAAGGCCAATGACCAACATACAGTTTTAACACGCAAAAACTGAAAAGGCAAAGGAAGTACAGCTGTAAATGAGCAATTTGTCTCTATTTTTATAAAAATAATAACACTTTTTACAGAATTTCATTAAGTTTTCTACAACAGTTGTTCGCTTTTCACACATCAGATTCGAAAATGATTCGAAAGTACCGTTATCAAATATTTCTTTTGGGTTTCTTTCATAGCTCTTTATACAATGGACAAATGTTAATGAAACCTGATCTTTCAGGTTCGGGCCAGAACTACAAGTTTTCCTAGCTGTACCGTTATTTCGTGGCTTTGGCAGTGAATCCTCTTGTCGTACAGTCGTCCCAGTCCGGCCAATACGCCGCCTTCATCCTTTCACAGTAGGCGGCCAGGGATGGAAACTTGTCTGAAATTGAAACGTGTGTCAGTTGGATGTAAAGGAAGCCATCGATCGACACCCAAAGGTTGTAACGCTTAGGTACACGTGGCCTACATACACGCATGTATGTCATAACGGAATTCCGTTTCTGCAAGATATACCATCTTAAAACTACCAAAATATCATCTTGACTGAAAGCATTTCGCAAATCAAGGACTTCCGGGTGGAAGAATCTATGACCCAAACAATATCAAAGAATGCCTCGTTGTGGGAATTTGGCAACACTTAGCATGAGCTACCTTTAACACGCTTTGATCAGTCAGCTTCGAGAGAAAAGAATGCTCAAAGTGTTGATCTCTTTGTGACCTTACGGATCAACAGAAGATCACGTCGAAATGAAATATACAATCGACCATCTGAAATTCGGCAGCGGATTAGTTGAATATAGTTATTTCAGTTATATGACGGTGTCTCAACTTAATATTGGAGGAGGACCAAAGAGGTCTTAGACGTTTGATTGAGATACGTTGGCCTTGAAAATGCTAAGTCTCTTTTTTATAATAAAACATAACTTTTTCGTAAGACAGCTATGAACGCAATTTTAACTAGGACTATTGTCTTTATGTCTTTTTTAATATCCTTCACGTCATCGTGACACGCAACCAACCAAGTCACAGAGCTTGACCATCTACACACTAAGTCAGTTCTTCCGACCAGCATTGACTGCTTGGGACCAATAACCCATTTAGTCTCCTAGTACGACAAGCATCCAAGAAGGTTACAAGGGACTTAATGTTTTCCGGAATCCCTAAGGAAGTAGCATTGCTAATTATTTTCAAATTTTATCTCTTTCAAGAATAGCCAGAGAGAAAAAATGAAAGAAACAGATTTGTGGATTGTTTCTCTGAACAATAAGTGAAAAAAATACTTTCGTTCCTATGTTTTGTTTGTTTGCTTGTTGTTTAACGCCGCACTCGTTTTAATCGAGTCTGGGCCAGACAATCCAGTGATTGACATCATGAGCATCGATCCAAGCGATTGGGATACGATGACACGCATCAACCACGTCAGCGAACCTGACCACCCGATCCCGGATCTTCCTATGCTAATCTACATATCTGCTGGCATTCTTGTAGCTACATTGAAAATCTTTACCAAACGGCTTTGGGTCGTTGAGTGGTAATCAAAAGTACAACCTTTGAGTATGGTCTCCAGTTCGTTTCCCACGGCATGCCAGTGTAACTGACTAAGCTGACCAAACACAGCACAATCTGCCTCACATGGTTTGTCGCCCATCAAGAATTTCTTCTGTCCTGAAACATGAAAGTCGATACACAGTGAAAGGTTCACATACAGTGAAACCGCGACAATCCGGACGGTTCAGTTCCAAAGGAAATCGTCTGGATTAATACTTTTTCGGATTAACGAGTGGGAGCGGAGTAGTGTCGTTATGATAACTCATAGACGTTCATAAATAAGATTGTCCGGAATGCGGGGTTTTCGGAAAAACGTAGTCCGGATTAATAAGGGTTCCATATATATCTCATCTCTGGAAATAACTCCTTAAGGGGCAAACGGCTCTGACCAATTGGCGTCCTCAGCTGTTGATCCAAGGCCTTAAAGAGCTTCTGTGTTTGTCTCTTACTTGATGTATTTTAATCTAGCACTACATGCGGGCAATATCTGATCACACAAGGAATTAATTACACTGGTCAGACGGGAGCCGACATTGAGAAACATATGGCAATGATGGATGGGGTGCGGCCGGGTACCACGTCCTCTTCCCCTCCTTTGACTTGGACATAGTGTGCCTCCACCCTTTTCCAAACCACTGAACCCGCCTCTTAGTTCATCTTTAACTAAACCAGACTCCCTTTCGGAAATAGAATCGCATAAGAATGGAAACATCACATGGGAATTCAAGTTTATCTAATTGTTCATTCGGTGAGTGAAAGTGGTGGTTATACAATGTTAATGTGTTGATGTTACAGTGTTCATTAGATTGTGTTGATTTGTTGCGTTTAGGAGCAAGAGAATAGGGGTCAAAGTTTACTTCTAGCATGACTTTAGCGAATAGTAGGCCACCATACAGTTGTACTCCGTACCAACCCTTAATCCGGACGATTTACTGTCGGGGACATCAATACACAAATATAATCAAGCGGACATCACTCGTACTCAAATACGAGTGCTAAAATACTTTCTTTTGGCCTCTCATCCAGGAATTAAGCATACCAGTTTAAAACATCACCATAGCGGCCTTGTTACAAATTGGATGTGAAGTTGGTGAGCGGTTTTAGAGACACCATTGCTTGAATCACACAAACCACCTTCAGCTATATAAACCCAGACAGTTCTGAGAAACGCTAGAAATACCGAATCACACAATTGAAGGCGAAAACTATGTGTACTGCATGTCGAATGTCATAATGAAATTCCTCCAATGAGAGCCCAAATTAAATATTTTGCCAACGACACATATTTAGCAAACAACCTATGTTATCATATACCTGGTCTGACATCGGAAACACAAGGTAAACAAAGTAGGGGAAATAAAGAGACAAAGATCATTACGAACCTAAGATATCTGACACAGCCTGAAGATCACGCTCCAGAAA
This sequence comes from Haliotis cracherodii, assembly GCF_022045235.1. Lineage (NCBI taxonomy): Eukaryota > Metazoa > Mollusca > Gastropoda > Lepetellida > Haliotidae > Haliotis > Haliotis cracherodii. The sequence goes on from NW_027266264.1 coordinate 14,994,682, forward strand.
GAGAGCAACCTCCTCTTTGGTGTGCCGCCCTATCCCTGCAGTGTACAAGGTAGCACGAACTTTTCTCCTGAAGATCCACACCAACAGCTTACCGATAATGAAGGTCTTTCTAATTACTGCAACCTCGGGATCATACACGTAGCGAAACATGGCGTGACACCTGAAAATGTAGACATTGAGACAAACAAAATATCAACCATGACTGTTCAATATATAGTTCCAGTCTATGGAGATTGATACACACTGGACACTTTCGCCGTCCCGGAAGTGACATCAACAGCTCCATCTCTCTTGTCCCTAACCAAGACCAGAAATTCTCTCGTTCATGGGCTTATTATCAACAACCAATGCCTCTCCTGAACGCGAGTTCGTCATCTGTCACCATTCAAAATCGCAGCCGTAAGGGCTAGATGTACTTTACTCGAATCTCAAGGCCTTTACATACTTGAGCTATTAGCTTGAAAAAAACAAACATTCCTGAGTTTTAAGAGGGATGCTCCTTTGCTCGAAGACGTTCCTGGTTGTATTTGTGAAGGCGAGTCGAGTGAGGGTGATATCGCAGCTGGTTTCAAGCACGATAGAACGGTGTAATTTGACTGGACAGCTATATTTAGCATGATTCAAAACGAAGCCATGGTGTCGAATGGGCCCAGAATATATATATTATTAATTTATAATAATTTCATACTTTGAAGTTTACACTGTTTCTTTCATGCTGATTGGCTGAATGGGTAGTCACGTGATCTGATGTTTGGAGTTCACACACCTGTGAACGGACAGAAAACGTTCGCACGATGTGAAGAATTTTTTGTGAAATTGATCGTGTGAACTTTTGCCGGAACTACTTTCCGGGGTTTCCCCAAATTCTCGATCGGTGTTGACGATCAACGTAATGTTCTATGTTCTTTTTAATCTCTGCATTTATTAGCAATATAATTAATTTAGTATGTTTGCTTGATCTTGTAACATTTCATCTGACTCATAAATAAATAAATGCTTTGGTTCTGGTGTTTAATGTCGTCTAGCTGCTAGAGGAAACAAATTGGATTGTCCCTACAGCAGTAAGTATAAATTTCATCCCCATGCTCCCGTTCGACTCGAAATGCGCCTCTTTACACACTTATGTGACGTCATATATAAACCCGCGCTTGAATGTTGATATCGCCTCGGTGCATCGAGGTCATGTTTATATTTTTAACCTATTTTTTTCAGATTTGATTTATCACAAATATTGTTTGTTAATTTGTTCAGAGAATGAAATTATGTTGACATATTTCTAGATTATATTGTATATATTCAAAGAACTATTTTTCTTTGCGTAACTGAGTATGCGTGGGGAAACGTATGTGACCGAGAGGCGACACATACCGACAAAATAACATTGTTGCAATGTTCTTCGGCGAAACCTGAGGACTTCAAATTTAAGCAAACATTGATACGATATTATACGGCGAGACCAGTAAACTACAAAGAATTGAACGTCAGTTTGGATGGGTTTATTTGATGAACGATTTAAAAGCGGTGGTTAAACTGTGTGAACCTCCGAGCTTGCGAGTTCAAACTGACGTTCAATTCTTAAATAAAATGGAGACATAACACACTGGATACGAGTGAGTGAGTGAGTATGGTTTTAAGCCGCTTTTAGCAATATTCTAGCAATATCACGGCGGGGGACACCAGAAATGGGCTTCACACGTTGTACCCATGTCGGGAATCGAACCCAGGTCTTCGGCGTGACGAGCGTAGGCTTTAACCACTAGGCTACCCGACCGCCCCACATTGGATACGAGGTTGTGATGATAAATGTAATACGCGCAGCATCTCCGTTGAATCAATGGTGGCCCATTCGTTCATCGAGTTTTGTCTCTATTTGCTTGTTTGGTACATGTAGTTATCTAACGCCGCACTCAACAATATTCCAACTGTATGACGACGGTCTGTAATTAATCGAGTCTGGACAATACAATCCAGTGATTGACATCATATGCATCGATCAACGCAATTTGGATAGGATGACGTGCATCAACCAAGTCAGCGAATCCTGACCACCCGATTCCGTTAGCATAGGCGCCTCTTACGACAAGCATGGGTTACTGAAGACCTATTCTATCCCGGATCTTCACGGGTCTTGTAAGGTACCAGCGTCCATATAGTCATGGGGTTGAATCTCAGATTCGCCCTGATTATGATTCTTGGTTTGTCAGCACCCTACCCGTGACAGTGGATTTAACAAAAGTGATAAACCTGCATTACTTTGTGATTCCCACCAATATTGAGCTGACACGCCATCATATGACTTAAACACTGTCGCATCCGTGCCTTCATCACTGTAAGGGGTGGTCGGGTAGCCTAGTGGTTAAAGCGTTCGCTCGTCACTCCGACGACCAGGGTTCGAATCCCGACATGGGTACAATATGTGAAGTCCATTTCTGGTGTCCCCCGCCGTGATATTGCTGGAATATTGCTAAAAGCGGCGTAAAACCAAACTCACTCACTCACTCATTCATCACTGGATCTCCCTGGTCGACTTACAAGATGGCATGTTCATCCATCGTGACCCTTACGGTCAAGGCCACGGCTCTGTCAAATGGCGTTAGATGATTGTTCAAATTTATGCTGAACTTCTTGTTCAGGAAGTCAATGCATAGTTCGGAGTCGGTCACAACTTCTCCGTTGTATTCGATCCAAGGCCATTTTCCTTTCGGAGATGGAGTCCATCCATGACTAACCTAGAATACAAGATATTGTAGTGACTGGCTGATTAAACTACAATGTTAGGTAGATCTTAGAGACTTGTGTGGTATCACATTTGAACAGATTTCACCCTCACAATGACAGTTATCAAACCTGTTTAAATAATACATACATACGTACCTACATACATACCTGCATACATACCTGCATACCTACCTACCTACCTACCTACCTACCTACCTGTATGCATGCATGCATACATACATACATACATACATGCATACCTACCTACCTTCCTACATACCTGCATATATACCTACCTACCTACCTACCTACCTACATGAATGCATGCATGCATGCATACATACATACATACATACATACATACATACATACATACATACATACATACATGCATACATACCTACCTTCCTACATACCTGCATATATACCTACCTACCTACCTACCTACCTACCTACCTACCTACCTACCTACCTACATACATACATACCTACATACCTACCTACATACCTACCTACCTACCTACCTACCTACCTACCTACCTACCTACCTACATACATACATACATACATACATACATACATACATACATACATAGCTTCCTACATACCTGCATACCTGCATACCTACCTACCTACCTACCTACATACCTGCATATATACCTACCTACCTACCTACCTACCTACCTACCTACCTACCTACATACCTACCTACATACCTACCTACCTACCTACCTACCTACCTACCTACATCCATCCATCCATCCATCCATCCATACATACATACATACATACATACATACCTGAATATATACCTACATACCTACCTGCATACCTGCATACCTACCTACCTACCTATATACATACATACATACATACATACATGCATACATACATACATACATACATACATACATACATACATACATACATACATACATACATACATACATACATACATACATACATACATACAGGTCTAAAGAGTCTTATTTATCGACCATATACTTCTTGAATACTGAATATCTGGGTGTCGTTTGTAATTGATATACACAAAGGTAAAAAAATATGTTCCTCGGGTATTTCTTTTATGAAAAGAAATTATTTGTTCCCAAAACTGATGGAATAAAATAATTTGTCTTCAGGTTTTACAAAAATTAAAAAGTGGTTCACTGCACATGTTTTGAAAATTATCGGATGGCTCCTCCTTTCAGAGAAAGAGTTGAGTGAAAATATATGTCTCAAACAAACATTCCTTTAACTGTTAATGATTTTTGTCATCTTTAAAACTCTCCGTAAGTTTCGTCAGTGTTTCGTCACAACACCGATCGCGATATAATAAGTTTCACTGTCAAGCACTGGGCCCATGTCCAGATAAACGAACACTTAGACGCTAAAAGCTAAAAGCGCTATAAAAGCGCTAAACTTGCTTCGAGAACCAACAGTGGAACTAGTTTACTCTTTTCATATACTCACTCACGCATGCGCAATCATCATTCGTCTCACATGTAAGCATCTTATGATATTCATTTAAGCTAGCCCTGCAGTGCGCCTTTGGAATTGCTCACCTGATAAGGTATTTTGGCCATCCTGAGGTACGTCTCAAGTTTGACGATAAACGGAGATAAGCTTGGGGCGTAAGGTCCCCTCCCTATCTGGTGGAGAATGACAGTGTCACGGGGGTAGGTCGTCTTTTTTCTGAAACAGCAATAAACATCGTACTATATCATGTACAATCGATATTTGGTCTTTAAATCAATAAATAAATTTCGAATATTCAATACAATGTGTGTGTGCGTGCGTATGTTTGTGTGCGTGCGTACGTATGTTTGTGTGCGTTCGTGCTTGCGTGCGTGTGTGCGTGCGCGTGCGTGTGTGTTTAAGGATGGGGAATGGGGGCATGTAAAAATGTTATTGTTTTTTCAGGGGGGTGTAAACATATTACATAAAATGGGGGTGGTGTCTGCGAAACATGATACAGACCGCCGGCCAACCCCATCGGCCCTTCCGCCCATATAAATACATCACCAGTCGCAAATTCGAACTGATATTGATCTTTTGTTTGGCAGTGGCTCACACGCTGTGATGTAACTGAAATGCTGTTCAAAGCGACGTCAAAAACAACCTGGTATCTGTGAAAGACTGTGTATCGGCTAAGAGTATGATCCCTAGGAACCTGTGCTTGTGGGGGTCGATTTAGCAATATAAGTGCACATAAGTACAACCTATTTTTGAAACATGCAACCTAATATTTATGTCAACATTCAAGTACATGGAATTATGTAAAATAATAGATTTGTGTCTGGCTCACCCTTTATGGTCAAAACAAAATGGACTTTTGAACACACTCAGTACCTTTGAAGTTTATTTAACATACTACATAACTGATCCCTGTGTTAATTTGTCATACTCAATGACATCTAAATGTAGGTACTTCAAGATTACGTTTTACAGTAATACGTCATTCATTGATTTATGTGACAATGACACCAGACCGGCCTGTGTTCAACTTTGCTACACTTATGGGACCAGGGTGCAACTTGGTTTTGTTTGGCGCAACTTGCTTTTCGTGTCAACATGCAACTGGTCCAAGTGAAATCAAATTCCTTAACTCGAGCCCTGGCTTGTAAGAGGTGACTAAATGGACCGATCGGTCAGGCTCCCTGATGCATGTCATCGCAAACCAAATGCGATGCTCATGATGTCAGTCACTAGATTGTCTGGCCCAGACCAGATGGACTATTGCTGACTGTGGTGTTAAACAAGCTATGCATCGAACTCCACGTTATTTATTTTAAACAGTTTCTGACATCCGTTAATATTTCATTCGTTTCAATTGATATAATATATATATACGGTAACCTAAATATTCATCCAACTTCGAGATACTCATAAGGAGCTTTCAGACCTTGATAATTATAACTCCGCTTTGAAAAGTACACATCTTCCAATTAATATTATTCAAATACCGGCGTCACATAGCTATAAAATTACCGAAAGTGGCGTTAAACAACAAATAAAACACGCAAACAGGTGTGTGAGTGCTTACAACTCAAGGGTAATTTTCAGTTAACTTAGCATTTGAAAACACAGCCAGCGAATACTGGTAGCTCTGGGACACAGCTCTGCACAACCTACTGTGCCACCATGAACGTGCGCCTTCTCCTCGCGAACAGGTCGTCATTGACGTGCGTAATGTGGAATTACGAGCATGATCTCGATGTGACCTCGCTGTTGATTCGTAAAATTACGGACATAACTATCGACACGTGTGGGTCTTAAATTATATTTAGTAAATATATGGTTGAACACAGCAATATGAATTCATTTTTCTCTATGCTGCTGTTTTTAACAGATTTCATGGAATTCGTGTCTAACCAAACTGCACCGACCACCGCCACTTAGTTGTTCCTTGCAATGTAGAAATATGTTTATTATTTTTTTAACCCTCCCCTACAGGCTGACATATTTTTAGTGACTTTCCCCTGATTCCCCTGACAACACACTAATATATGACAAGTACAAGACTCTCAGCATAGTACATCAGGGCAGCGAGCATACAATATGGTCTCTGACCAGGGTCCTCAGATGATGTGCTGCAGTCGTACGAAGTATTTTATGGGCGTTTCATCAGTTCAACGATAACCACAGCGTTGTTGTACTTCAGAGGCAAACAACCTCGCTTCGCACTGCGTATTATTAACCGTTTCAACAGGGTAGAGGTCGAGATGACAGAGCTAAGCAGCCACATCCCTTCTGATGACCCACCCGCCCCGCATGTTCACCAAGCATGACTGAGCACACTATAATGAATAGTGATATTAACGTCAACAGCGAATAGACTCTATATATAGCTGCTCATCATAAAGCTGTACAAAAAGTCATACCTAGGCCATAGTTTCTTGACGATGACAACTGATACAGCAACAGCTGTAACGCCACCTGCGACACAAAACAGTCGGTTATGCAAATCGAAGCCGCTCAGGAATCCGTTCATGATGCACTGTTTTAACTCGGAGTGTGCAAGTCACTCTCTCATTCATCGGCGCCTCAAGCAAAAGGAGAAAAGTGGTCAGGCTGGTTACCTGGGTATGCTGCGCTGGCGCTACACTGACCTCCTCCATTGGACAAAAAAACATGGCGGACACGACATGTATTTACTATAGAAATACGCTAGAACGGGTAGTCAAAAATTTTTCTTAGCATTTTCATCGATGCTGTTGCAATGAGATTAACGTCCATTGTTACTTTTAGTGAAGAAAAACATTATTTAAGATGTTTCGAGACTCGAAAGTGGTCGTCACATCTGTGAAATGTAAACAATGACACACACCCCATTTTCAACAGTGATATGGGGATTAATATTTCGTGTCAGCTCACTGTTGTCACGAAATCGTACACAAAATATATGGAATTAAACGACCACGTCAATGAAATACCGTTAGCATCTTTATTTTAGCAAATCTGATAAAGCAAATATCGCCGATTATGTCCCGTTTTTCTCCCATTGAAAAATGATGGATTTAGAGGAATTATTGTACGTCCAGTATAAATTATTATAAAATACGAACACTTATTTAATGATAGGGTCTGTCATTGGTTCTGATATTTGGCCTTGGATTTTATTCATATGAAAAGCTATTTATTTGGCATTTGTTTTCTTATTACACAATGAAATTAATCTTAAATAGATGTAATTATTTTGGAAAAAATAATTGATTACTTCCAGTCTAGTGATTTATTAACCGTGTGTGTGCTTGTAAAAATGTCGGATCTAAATAGCATAATGATAAAGAAAATGTTCATGATTTTTAATTTATTTGGTACAGTGGCATACACATTCATGTGCATTTTATATGATGCTGCTACGGGTAAAACATTCCGATTTTAGTATATCAAAACTGTTTTACCCGATTTTACCCTGCGATCCTTTGCTCTTACTACCTTAAGGTTCACACAACGTTTTATTCTCCTTTCCTGCACGATCGGCTCTGCCACATGGCCCTGGGGATGAACGAAAGTCAATCTTTCGTGAAGAACGTAATGGCGGAGATTCAAAATATGACCCACCCAGACAACACAAGGCGTCTCCCTTGGCACGATATAATCTAGTGATGGACACTCAAGAAAGAGACCTCTCACAGAACAAGGTCTCAATGATTCACATAAAAAGGTGACAAGAGATGACGAACTTCTCGACTTTAATGCGTCGCATGTTTGACACTGTGAAATCCAAGATCTCGAGTTTGAATCAGTCTTTCGTCCATCGGATGGACAGCTTAGAAAAGCGATTAGAAATATTGTGAGAGAAGATTGCTTCCTTAATCAGTAGCACGGTTAAGGTTGAAATGGACAATATTAGATCAGAATTTAAATCAAACTTAATACAGTTTGAAGACAGATTGGCAAAAATTGAAACAAGCTACGTTAGTGTTGTAGTGGTACCTTTTAGATCACGAAAATAGTAATTTTCGTAAAAATACAGCAAAATATAGCTATGTACTAGTATATGTGAAACTTTCTTGCGTGGGAATAATGTACTTCATTTAGATAACTACAAGTGGTTTGGTAACATCAGAAAAAGTATTAACAAATTAGCTAAGCGCGGCTCTGGCGGGGTTGGCGTGTTTTTGCATGATCGATTGCTCAAGCATAGATGTGTCAAGCATAGATGAAATGTATGACGATACGTTGTGCTTGAAACTGGCATGCAAATCAGAGAGCACATTAGCCGCATGCAGCACGCTCTGTTTGTGTGTAACTGTGTACCTGTCTCCAGAGAAATCAACAAGGTCACATGACCAAGAAGCGTATTTCACTCGTCTTTTATCATAGGTCTATGAATATCAAAATTCCACACAGCTGCTTTTAGACACCATAGAAATAACAGAGTGAAATCTGTTTGATGAAAGGGATGCAAATGGTGCTTATCAGTCGTTTCTTGACCATTTTTATGCGGAAATGGAGACAAAAATCCCCAGAAAAGATGTTCATAAAAATCTACCTAAAATAGAAAGACATTCTATAAACCATACTTGAATGCTGGTTTGCAATCCCTTGTTTGTGAATATGAAAAGAAATGGTTGAGGTTTAAAGGTAACAAAAATGAAAAAAAGAAAGCTTAAAAGTTATATACAGATAAAAGGAAAACATTTGACATCACTAACCGTAAAACTACGCGCTTGATCAGCAAAATAAATTGGCTGCGTCACTTGATCAAAATAAGGAAAAAGACTTTTGGAAAAAATGGAAAATCGGACTTGCTGAGAAATGGCCAAGTTCCCTTTGAAGTCACTGATGGTGATGGAAACATCCGATATGATTGTGACTCTGTTTTATCAAAATGGAAAAATGCATATCAGTCACTACTAAACACAGCACCTGGTGATTGTATTTTATGTGAATCATACATTTGATCAGTCTTCCATGTTCGATACTTACATTTTAAATAAACCTATTTCAGTGCAGGAAGTTGAAAAGGCTGTTTTTAGCTGAAGTTTAAAAAAAAATGTAAGTTCAGTTGAATTGTTGTACAGAATTATTAAATACTGCTTTGAAAATGGAACTGTACCAGCCATGTTGAACAGCGGTATAATCCACCCTATCCCTAAGAGTGGTATGAAGGATTTTAGAGACCCTTTGGGATATAGAGGTATCACGGTAACATCTATTCCTTGTAAAGTATATGCTGATGTACTCAATTCAAGACTAACTGTGTGGCTTGAAAAGAACAATATCCTAGCAGATGAGAAAAAATAGTTTTAGATCAAAAAGAGATCATATTGGTCATTTATATGTTTTAACCTCTTTAATTCAGTATAGAAAAGCCAAAAACAATCAACCTTTGTTACATTTGTTGATTTTTTTTAAAAAAAGCCTTCGACACCGTTAATAGAGATTGTCTGTGGTTGAAGTTTAGAAATATTGGAGTTCGAGAAAGATATTGAATGCTGCCCAGTCATTGAATGTAGATGACAATTGTACTGTACGTGTAGGAAAATTTCTTACATAACGTTTTACTGTTAATCATGGTGTAAAGCAAGGCTGTACATTATCCCCGGCTTTATTTTCTGTATATGTTAACGACCTGGCTGAGGCTATTAACAGTCTCAATTGTGGTGTACTTGTTGATGAGTCTAGGCTCTCCATTTTAATGTATGCCGACAATATGGCATTAATTGCCCCTGATGAATGTTAACAAACCATGCTTAATGTACTGCATGAATGGTCAACACGTTGGCAATTGTCAGTGAACATGAATAAGACAAATGTAATTCATTTTAGAAATGTATCACAGCTGAGATCATTTGGTTTTTTTTCCTCTACGCTGGGCAAACACTGGTCTATGTAGAATCATATCGTTATCTGGGATTATGGATTGACGAGCATCTACATGTAGATACGAAGAAAACTGTGAAAGAGTTGTACAAATCTGCCAGCCGTGCCTTGTCTTCGTTAATATCCAAGTTTTATTCTGCTGGGGGTATGTCTTATGATGATTTTATGAAACTGTATGGAAGTCTTGTTGGGCCGGTAATGTTTTATGGCTCTAGTATATGGGGCTGAACGTTTAATGAGAAGTTAATCTAATCTAAAATAGAGCCTGTAAATTCTTTCTTGGTGTTAGTAAACGTACCTCAAATATAGCCACTAATGGAGACATGGGTCTCTACTCCCCGTTTGCTAAATTCCATGTAAATGTTTTAGACTGTACATAAAGATTAACAACAGTAATTGTAACGATTTGATTAAGAAAATGTTTTCTGTGTCTAAGTCTTATAAACGTTCATGGAGTACTAAAGTAATAACTGTTCCAATGTCCCGACAGAAGAAAATTGACCATATAGAAAAACGTTCTCATAAAAAAAGATGAATTGAGATGGAGAACAGAGCTTTGGAACGCTAAGCATAACATTAATGGCAATATACTAAGAACTTACAGGAAATTTCATGATCGTAACGTTGTTGCTCCTTATGTTTTATGTATTAAATACAGGGACCACCGTCGCATTTTAGCTAGTTTTAGATCTGGATCTTATATCCCTTGCTATCGAAACAGGACGTTTTACAAACTTTATTTTACTCCACCAACCCTTTTAGAAAATAGAATCTGCCCGCACTGTGTTACATGTGTTCATCAAAAGTAATTCAAAGTTTCATCAAAGTTCATTTATATTTATAAATGTAAAGAAATTCAGCCTTTGTGAGCCAGTACACTTTTAAAGATGTTTAAACGTACGCAATCTTATTTCGCATTCGCTAGGTATTTCGCATTCAGTGTATGTAAATTTTAATTTTTATTGTCAATGTATTTTATAGTATATAATGTGTTTATAATATATATATATATATATATATATATATATATATATATATATATATATATATATATATATATATATATATCATGTTAACATCATTTTATGTTTTATTGTGTCTCATAAGCCTAATGTCTGGGTGTTACTTTTTTAATATGCCAAAGAACATGTCTCTTTTATAGCACGTTAATAAAATAACTCTCTCGCATTCTTTGCTCCACTGGGCTTCAACATAGCAAGGAACAACTAAGTGGCGGTGGTCAGTGCAGTTTGGTTAGACACGAATTCCATGAAATTTGTTAAAACAGCAACATAGAGAACAATGAAATAAATTTTGCTGTGTTCAACCATATATTTACTAAATATAATTTTAAGATCCACACGTGTCGATAGTTCTGTCCGTAATTTTACGAATCAACAGCGAAGTCACATCGAGATCATGCACGTAATTCCACATAAATCGCACGTCAAATGACGACCTGTTCGCGATGAGAAGGCGCACGTTCATGGTGGCACAGTAGGTTGTGCAGAGCTGTGTCTCAGGAGCTACCAGTTTTCGCTGGCCGTGTTTTCAAATGCTAAGTTAACTGAAAATTACCCTTGAGTTTTAAGCACCACATACCTGTATGTGTGTTTTATTTGTTTGTTGTTTAACGCTACTTTCAGCAATAGTATAGCTATTTGACGGCGGTATTTGAATAATATTGTTTGAAAGAAATATACTTTTCAAAGCTTTGTTATAATTATCAAGGTCTGAAAGCTCCTTATGATTATTACGAAGTCGGATGAAATAAATATGTTTACAAATATGAACATAAATAAATGAATATGAAAACATATATACAGTTCAAAATGAATGAAATAATATTATATAACGGATGTCAGAAACCGTTTAAAATAAATAACGCGTACTTTTCAAAGCTTTGTTATAATTATCAAGGTCTGAAAGCTCCTTATGATTATTACGAAGTCGGATGAAATAAATATGTATACAAATATGAACATAAATAAATATGAAAACATATATACAGTTCAAAATGAATGAAATAATATTATTTAACGGATGTCAGAAACCGTTTAAAATAAATAACGCGTACTTTTCAAAGCTTTGTTATAATTATCAAGGTCTGAAAGCTCCTTATGATTATCACGAAGTCGGATGAATACATACATACATATATATAATAATCTTAAGGAGCTTTCAGACCTTGATAATTATAACAAAGCTTTGAAAAGTATGCGTATATATATATATAGGTGAGATATATATAAGTTGAAACGAATGAAATTATATTTAGCATTTAACGGATGTCAGAAACTTTTTAAAATACATAACATGGAGTTCGGTGCTTGTTTGTTTAATTCCATGGTCAGCAATAGTCCCGCTATATGACGGTGGTCTTTCAGTAATCGGGCCTGGGCTAGACAATCTAGCGATTGACATCATGAGTATCGCATTTGGGTTTCGATGACATGCATCAGGGAGCCTGACCGATGGGTCCATTTAGTCACCTCTTACAAGCCAGGGCTCGAGTTAAGGAATTTGATTTCACTTGGACCAGTTGCATGTTGACACGAAAAGCAAGTTGCGCCAAACAAAACCAAGTTGCACCCTGGTCCCATAAGTGTAGCAAAGTTGAACCCAGGCCAGTCTCGTGTCAGTGTCACATAAATTAATGACGTATTGCTGTAAAACGTAATCTTGAAGTACCCACATTTAGTTTTCATTGAGCATGACAAATTAACACAGGGGTCGATGGAGTTGGTCGTCGGACTGTATCATATTTCTGCTTGTGTTTGTTTGTTTGTTGTTTAAAGCAGCACTCGGCAATGTTGTACCTCTGAAGTTCCATGTTAGAATAATTTTTCAACAACCCATGCTTGCCGTAAAATGAGATAATGCTTGTAACAAAAAAACAACTGATCTAGATCTAGATCTTTCAAAATCATTTTCGATAATGCTTTTGTCGTTGTTATTTCTTCATTAATAGAAACGTTCATAGTATTGTAGTGTTTATGCTAGTTTTTTAATATTTGAAATTTTGATTTTACCACAGAATGCGATGTAGTCAGATTTTTATTTCTACCTGCCTGTATACTTTGTTATGTGCATGTTGATTAAAGTAATTTCATGACACTGATTGGTTGATATGTAAATTTCGATGTACATACACAAATCCGTCTATTTAGGTAATCTCCTGAGTACAATGAACATTGGCTCACCTCAAACACCCATCCCGACGCACACATCCCCTTGGCTCACCACAAACACCCATCCCGACGCGCACATCCCCTTGGCTATCCTCAAACACCCATCCCGACGCGCACATCCCCTTGGCTATCCTCAAACACCAATCCCGACGCGCACATCCCCTTTGCCCACCTCTAACACCTATCCCGACGCTCACATCCCCTTTACCCACCTCAAACACCCATCCCGACACCCACATCCCCTTTGCTCCCCTCAAACACCCATCCCGACGCGCACATCCCCTTGGCTATCCTCAAACACCCATCCCGACGCGCACATCCCCTTTGCCCACCTCAAACACCTATCCCGACGCTCACATCCCCTTACCCACCTCAAACACCCATCCCGACGCTCACGCCCCCTTTGCTCCCCTCAAACACCCATCCCGACGCACATCCCCTTGGCTCACCTCAAACATCCATCCCGACGCTCATCCCCTTGGCTCACCTCAAACACCAATCCCGACGCACACATCCCCTCGGCTCCCCTCAAACACCCATCCCGACGCACACATCCCCTTGGCTCACCACAAACACCCATCCCGACGCGCACATCCCCTTTGCCCACCTCAAACACCTATCCCGACGCTCACATCCCCTTACCCACCTCAAACACCCATCCCGACGCTCACGCCCCCTTTGCTCCCCTCAAACACCCATCCCGACGCACATCCCCTTGGCTCACCTCAAACATCCATCCCGACGCTCATCCCCTTGGCTCACCTCAAACACCAATCCCGACGCACACATCCCCTCGGCTCCCCTCAAACACCCATCCCGACGCACACATCCCCTTTGCTCACCTCAAACACCCATCCCGACGCTCACATCCCCATAAACGTAGCGCAAATACCTACTACATTAATCTGATCTCTACCTTCGTGACTTGTTTTTATTTCTCTTTTAACAACTTATTTTGTGAGTAAGTGAGTGTGGTTTTACGCCGTTGTCAACACTATTCCAGCAATAGCACGTCAGCAGAAATGGGCTTCACACAATGTACCCTTGTGAGGAATCAAAACCGGACCTTCGGTGTGACGAGAGAACGATTGAACCACCAGACTTACCCACTGTCCTTTGTTGTCAAGGACATAATTATTCTTATGAGACCACCTCTGAGATTCCGGGGAAATAATTACTAAAAAAGCGGGGAGATTTGTTACAACTTGTAACCTCGCTGATTGTGTGTCACTGTAATCCGACGGAGAGGATGGTTGGCGCCGTAGTTCTTCTGGTGACAGGGTAGGGCTGTGCTTTCCTAAAATATGCTATGATCCGGTGATCGTGGGTTTGAAATACAGATTTTTCACACCAGTACACTTGGGTTTCCCCAAAGTGGTAAACCTCTAGAACCTGTATTACATTGTTCCCGTCTCCAACACTAAGTCGACAGTGACGCCACACTGAGAAATAACTGAAATATTGTTCACAGTGGCGTAAATCCCAACTCCCTCATTCACTCCAGACTCAAGTATTTAAAGGCTGTAGTGATATAACTGTATAGTTGATCGCATGCATATGTATAACTCGTTCATGTGTGTCAATGCGACAGGTCCCTTACTGGGATTATGGGTCAGAATAGACCCTCAGCTCCCCATGGTAATCACAATAGTCGAAAATGAGGATCAGGTGATTACAAAATGTTTCACCTGGCCGGTTGTGCGCCATCGTAACCCCCCGGCGTGGCTCTTGGCTCATGCTGTCAACCACTAGTTTGACTGTGACGTAAGCAACAACACGTACAACTAAGTAAAATTCCTTTGTTGACACTAATTTGCCGAATATCAAAATAAAACTTGGCGCCCCCATTTCATTAGGGCTCGGTTTATACGACTCAAACTAGGTTAAATAACACCCTCAAATGGAAGGCTGTGTGTTGGAGTACCCGCCAGCCATGATAGATTAACGATAGTCATATGAAAACATCGGATATTCTTTAACATATTTTGAGTAGTATATATAGGCTATCATTGCTGAGTGCAGCTGAGACTCCAGAAAAATATTCAGCTGAGAAATAAGTAAAATTATACGTTATGACATTTCACAACATTTTAATAACATGAACAAAAATACTTTCCTATTACAATAATAATGTTTCAATCAACCTAACCTGTATGTTTTAATTTTAAACACAGATGATAAAAAACCTGTCAAAAACATAATATCTTGACACATATGCATCTGTGTTATCATAATCTCTAACTTATATGAAACACATATAAAAAGACGTTAGATAATTTCGTTATGTCAAACAAGCGGAAACAAATTCGACGATCTTTGTATATAACATGATAGCACCTAGTTCAAATTTTTCACACACTCTGTACAGAAAGACAATAACTTAATCAACCCCGTATATAATGGACAACATAAATCATATACTAGTATTTAATGTAACAAAAACCGTATATAATGGACAGCATATAAAATAGTAACTATACCCGCAAATAATGGACAACATATACTTTCCATAGATTCTTCAGCATCTAAAATCATCTGTCATCAACAAGGATTTCATCAGTATCTAACTATATTCTGAAACGGGTAGTCAGCAAGGTGTGGAGTGTCTTATAAATACGCCACTCTTAACATCCTGTCGCCACCGTGGGTACAGGTGCTTGGCCTGCCTCCCCACGCCTTCATCACGGGTCTATTTGACCACTGTCCGTGTCCACAGCGGCTAGCAAATAGCTGTCTTTTTCTTTCCTTATGGAGGATTCGTTTCATCAGACACAGTCTCTTCATGTCATGAAAAGTGAGCTTAATAGGGGTTTGTGCCCCATTATCTTCAGGGCCGTCACAGGCGTGCTTCATCTGACAGGTCAATCCCACTTCATCTTTTCCAGAGAAGGTGTTCACCCTCCTGCCAAACCCTCTAGGACAAGCCATTTGACGACCCAAGGATCTGCCCATGACGCGACGAATACTCTTCCTCTCATGATTTTTGCAGTTTGTGCTATTGTCTCCCATGATGAATTTGTCAGGGTTTGAAGCATAACATGATGTGACTTGATTGTTGATCGCCTCTGCCACAGGCTGGCTCATTCCAAAGTGGTTGTCACCTCGGTGACCTCCAAATCCATATATTCTTCCGCCTTTGGTTCCAGTTCCATGCAGATGAAGACGAAGACCACGGCGGCAGGTCTTCAAGACACGTCTTCTCCTGTGTCCGTGCATTCTTGGACATGGGTGTTTGTGAAATCTGTTAAGGCCTTGGAGGTATCGCAAGCGACGCATGCGTCTTATAGTACGAGGACGATGAATTCTGAACGTTGGTCCTCTTCTGTGGCTCCTGCACATGTTGCCTCTCTGCATGACACAGCCCGCTTCATTGCATTTTGGCATCACGTCATTCATTTGACCACGCCCCCCATACTTTCGGTTATTTCCAAGATACAAAGAAAGGGTCTTCCTGGGAAACCTGTTGAATTCAAAATTTGAAGCTTCATCTTCCGAGGTTTCCCTGTTGGCTCTTCCCTCCATCGTCCTCCACTGGCGACGGATGCATCGTCTGATGTGAGGTTCGAATACTCTCTGCCATTTGTTTCCACGCGTTGTTTCCACTCTGACATTGCTGTTCTTATCGTGTGACTCCGAAACATCATCGCTAAACCTCACGCGACGTTTAGGACAACTCTCAAATCTATGGAGATTCTTTACGTCACTTTTGTTCAGACATCCAGGCATGTTTCCCGAGACACTCGTGCAACGAACACGACGACGCTGACAGCTGGCAAAGCTGCTATCAGCGCAGTGGCCATTGGGATAGCGTTCATCTTCAGTCTTATTATCTCGCTTGGACCATCTTCCAAAACAAGGCTCATTTCTACGACGCCACCTTTTCCCACTGACCTCATGGTGGCCCATGGTGCGTCTCCCTGGTCCGTCTTGACCAGCTCGGTCACTACAGGATGCTTGAAATCCTCTGCAGCCAGCAAGGAAGGATTTCCTGGTCCCATGACATCCATAATCAGTACACTTGGCGTACCTTGAAGCTCGGCCTGCTTGCATTGATCTCCAATGTGGGTTGAAACAGAGATCGTCTTCTGTAGTATCACTACACTGATGCTCGAGTCCTGTCATCATCCGCCTTCTCCAAGGTCTTCCACATTTCCTGGTAGTTTCATCACGCTGGAGGTGACCATCTTTTTGTATCACCCGCCTTCTCCAACGTTGCCCACAGGAATTCAAAAGAGGCGCACCATCAATGGCATTCTCCTTCTGCAGGCAGGGACGTTCTTCTTGCATCACTCGCCTTCCCCTTCGTCCCCCACAATCGCTACCTGAAGACGTACTACCGCTTTCAGCCCCATCACGCTGACAGAGCCCGCCCAGTTCTCTCTGGCGTCGCCTCCCACAGACTCTCTTCGGGGTTACATGCTCCGTAGCTGTATCTTCATCAGCTGTAGGGTTTAACCTGTGCTGATGTCGACGATGACGCCAGCCGGTCACAGTGCCAGATTCATCACCATTGTGCCCACAGGATGCTTGCAACTGCCATCGGCGACCATTTCTACAGATCTCTCGTCTGGATCCGCCTGCATCTGAAATATATAACATGTGACTGACTGTACACCTGAAGTCAGGAAAACAAGATGGCAGCCTACTTTAACAGGACAATTTGGAAAACATGTATTATCCAATTTCAGACTTGTGATGTCATGTCTTTCTGCCTGGTAAGTTGACCACCGTTTTATCACCAGTAATATCAAATGCCATCGAAGATGACGTAGTTCACCTATCATACAATTCTAATTTTGAAAATACACGTATAATATAAACTGCCACGTGACCAATATTAAGTTTGAAATCAATGAAACCGACAACAGAACACATTTACAACTTCTTTTGTCATTTTACAATAATTGCCTATCAAACAATTCATTTTACAATAATTGCCTATCAAACAATTCATTTTACAATTATTGCCCATCAAACATTTCATTTTACAATAATAGCCTATCTAACAATTCATTTTACAATAATTGTCTATCAAACAATTTATTTTACAATAATTGCCCATCAAACAATTCATTTTACAATAATTGCCTATCAAACAATTCATTTTACAATAATTGCCTATCAAACAATTCATTTTACAATAATTGCCTATCAAACAATCCATTTTACAATTATTGCCTATCAAACAGTTCATTTTACAATAATTGCCTATCAAACAGTATTATTTTACAATAATTGCCTATCAAACAATTCATTTTACAATAATTGCCTATCAAACAACTCATATATATAATAATAATATACATAACTTGGGAGATGACTTACTGCTGTAGTTTCTCCTGACTTGTCCATCAACAAGGGATGTCATGGCATCGACGTCGCCATCATCTTCCCGTCCCTGTTGTGGAATCTTCCTGGGCATTCTCATCAGACGTCTGAAGTGACGGGGTTGAACGTCCTTCGACAAAAAGAACGACGTCTAGGATTAATTTTGAATAATAACTCTATATGACATAAAGGTTTTATTTCATATTGACATTATACGAAGTATATGTACAGAACGAAAGAGATCTTTAAAAGTATTTTCAGACCAGTTTATCGTTTTTTTAAGAGCATGCATCCAATGTCAAAGGGTTTACAGTTGAGCTTATTAAGCCAAGACAACATTTTTCTAATATGGTATATAGTCATTAACTACAAACGAAATATCTGAACTTACCGTCTCCATCATTCTGTGTCCTCCAACGTCTGCTCTTTTCCCAAACACACGAGATCTGCGCCAAGTCTTAGCGTCAAGGGAGGTAACTCCTTCGGCTCTATTTGTCACGTCGTGCTCTGTTAGGCACAGAAACAAGTCTCAATACAGGGACACTATTCAGGTCACACTGTGTACACTCTCGGTATGTGGCCCTGCGGAGACGGGCTGTTCGTTTTGCCGCTCACATAATCTATGCATTTATCTTATTCACCGTGAAGGCTCAGAGTCGAAGTCGCACACCGACATCATTTCATTGTTATTTGAAGACAAAGAGCTTTACAAAGAACCGGTTACAGTGATCGGTAAAACGAAGATTCCTTAGAAGCTATTAACTGTACACACTAGGAAATACATCATTCGATTTTGTGCTCTTTATGTCAATTGGAAATCAGCTCACCTCTGACGAAGATTTTCACAACGGAATCATTGGCACTGCTGATGGCATCTTTGAGCTCTTCCTCTGAGGAGAAAGTGATTAAATCTCCATCTTCATCTGTTAAGGAAATACCATCATTATGTTTATAAGCATGTACTACTGTCTCTTTAAACCATCATAAATTATCAAAACTAAGTTATATAGTATATATATATATATATATATATATATATATATATATATATATATATATATATATATATATATATATATGTGTGTGTGTGTGTGTGTGTGTGTGTGTGGGTGGGTGTGTGTGGGTGTGTTTGATTTTTGTTTTGTTTTGATGTTTAAGAAAACAGTATATGCATGTTTTTATTGGCGAGGATTACAAAGCCATTCACAACGGTGTATTTAAACATTAAGTAGAAAATAATCCAATATATATTCATATCATTAAGTAATGACACGAAGAAGCACATCAAACCAAATGAAAAATGTTCAACAAACCATACCGGAAATATGTTAATTGGGTATATATTTTAAGAAATAATTCTCAATTTAGTCGTCAGTTTTCGAACTTAGTTCAACGACCACGTTGTATATTTATGTAATAAAGAGGAAAAAGTATACCTGTCCAGCACAGTTTGAATGTGTCCGCATCAAGGTGTGGAAACACTTGCATCACCTTTTCGTTGATGAAGGTGTAACTAAGGGCGGCGTTATCGGGAACAGGGAAACGTCGGACCTCAGGAGTCGCGTTGCCCTGCCGCTCATAAATCATCTTTATTACCGAGGATTGCATCTTGGGATTTCTCTGGACAGGATATGTCGTACAGCAGTGGGAGAACTGAAGGATTCTCACGTGTAGCAATCTGTATTCGCTATTTAGACCGGTCTTATTTCTTTAGCAGACGACAATTGAGTCTTTGTTCAGCAGCTGGCGTAGTAACTTCAGTATAGCTGTATAGAGCGTGCCGGCGGAGTGATTCTGTCAGTAAAACTAGGGGTTTATATACCAGGAAAATGAGTGATGTCAAGTACTAATAATAGAATCAAACCGTTCTGGAACGTTCTCGTGACCGGTTTGGGGCCGTCCTAAACTATTTCAGACCGGTTGCGTCAGAATCACGGGACCCGGGTCGATTGATAAGGGCACGTGACGTGTAAGCTCCGTTCCGAATGGTTCTTGGGCCGGACTAGTTCACATTCCTTGGCTCTGAGCCAACACTCAACTTAAATCTACATGCAGTTATATACACAGCTAAAGCCACATACATTTACGTTCAATAAATGCAAACGTTTGAAATAATGCTGGTGCGTCAACAGATTAATTGACACACGTTTAACTGTCCCAGATAATGTTTTAATTGCCATTTACAACAAAGCAGTTGTACATCACAACCGGTTGATTTACCTGGCACTCAGCCAATATTGTGACGTCACTGTCGTTTTTGATGCGTAGGTGTTGCTGAAAGTCCTGTCCACGTGACCATGACTCGTCGAAGCTCGTGATCCTGATGCAACCGGTCTGAAACGTGCCAGCTCCGTTCTCGGAACGTTTTCGAACGTTCGATTCTATTTCAAGAAATTACAACATACATCGGGTATAAAAGCCCGGGTTTGCGTTTGCTGACAGAATCAAGCGACTCTACTGCTACCTGCTGTCGTGAAAAGACAAAAAGAAGCCTATAGAAGTTCTATCGTCTGCTGCAAAGATATTTCACATTCAAACACCTGTTGAAACTTATCGTCACTGAGAATCAGCCCGAACAACACGATGCAGTCTGTGGTTATCAAAGTGTTTTATGAGCGCGAGGGGAGAGGAAGACCCGTGGTCCGGCGTTTCCCTGGCCCTAAGGACGCCGCCCCTACATACACCTTCGTCCATGACAAGGTGACCCAGGTGTTCAAACACCTCGAGGCGGGGACATTCAACATGTACTGGAAAGGTGAGTTTTTCTGTTTATTTGAATGTATTTATGTTTATGTTGTTCATAATAACAACATCTATCATTAAAGCGGACAGTATAGAGTTACTGACCAACCCCTTGATTGATTCAGGGTAAGAATATAACCATAGGCAGCGTATGCTGGTCGTAAGAGGCAACTGAATGAATCGGGTGGTCGGGATCGATGACTTTACTGATTGATTGTTATCATACCCCGACGGCGTAGAGCATTGCTCACAATAATGATCACTGGTTGTCTGGTCCAAACCCGGTTATGTACAGGCCGCCGCCATAGCTGGAGTATTGCTGAGTGCGGCGTTAGATATCAAACAGTCACTGAACATGAATGTATTTATGAAGTATATCAGGGTTGGTTTCACTGTATTTCATTGAGTCTACACTGAACCATAATGCTTTGGGACGACTCATTGCGTTGGAAAACAACATTCACTCACATATTCAGTATAATGTTCAAAGCGATTGTTATTCCGGTATCCTAATGATAACTTTAAATGGTTCTTTGCGTGTCATGTACCCCTACGGAGTGGGGTGTTCATAATATCAATCACTTGTTAGTCTGATTTTTCACCGACACCTTCATGTATCGGCAATATTGTTTCTACTGCGCCGTTAAACATTACTCACACACCCTCTGTTTCTTTCAAATAGACTTAAAGTCATGATTGATACAAAATAGTTCAAACATTCTCTCATAGTGTATATATTTTAAAAAAACATTTAATCGATATTTCATCAATAATTAGCATAACGAAAATGGGTTTGAAAATATGTGCGTAAATTATTCTGCCCAGGATTATCTCTTCAATGACGTAGATATACATGTTGGACGTATACGACAAAGCCCCGTTCATCTGCACGGTTCCATTCCTCGTGTTTTCGCCATTGTCGGATTAACAAGTCCATGAAGTTACCTTCTTTGAATATGTGTACTCATTCTAATCCCAAATCTTCCGGAATGCGTGTTTTCCAGACTAACGGGGTTTAACTGTATAAAGCGTCAGACAATGTCTCAGTAAATATCATATCTGGGTAGTCAGTCGACCGTTTTATTTTAATTCTATTTTTAACCATCTCACTTGTCTTTCGAGTTTGCGACAGTTGTCGCAGCATGTATGTGTAGTTTCTGTTCCTTATTCATGCTCAGAGTTCAAGTTCATTATAACAAGTAAGCTAACGTAAGCGAGCTATTGTTTCAGATGGTGAAGACGACTTTGTGACGTGCTCCACGGAACAGGAGATGGATGAGGCCCTCTGTTCCATCAAGGATTCCGTCCTCAGAATCTACATCCGAGGTACAAACGAACATTTTTCTGTTCAATATAAATATAATACACAGTCGTAATTTACTGCTGATGGCAATCGCAACCTGGGATACATTCAACTGACCTTAATGTATTGATATTTAGGATCAACACATTTAACAGACTCGCTTGGACAAAGCGTATAAATGAATAACGTTTGTGTATGTAGAGATTGTATGGGGGCTTCAGCATCTCTTTATTCAGTACTACATGCCCCAGCTTTAACGTTGACTTTAACGGGGTTTTTTACTTTGATACTGTTGCCGAATGTGGTGATTGTGCTATTGTTGTTGTTAATGATGATAATGATCATGATGGGCATTAGTAATCCTTTGCAGAATGAGTCAGATGTATATTTTAAGATTCAAGTACTTCCATGTCAAACTAATCTTTCGATGAATGATCTTTTTGCCAGATGTCTCTCCTGCCGTATCCGAGGAGGATGAATGGGACTTTGACCCCAGGATGCAGGGGTGGGGCCGAGGGTGGGGCAGGATGGGTGGCATGCGAAGTGCAGGCAGAATGGTGAGTTGCTATTAATCATGACTAATCCTTATTAATCATGACTAATTATAAACATAAATCGAATGCCTCTCGAATAAACCCCTCGAAGTATCATTTTGACCGAAGACACCGCACCATCTTCTCTTGTACCTTTATTTATTCAACATGCTCCCTTCCCACGGTATTTGATCAATTTACACACAATGTTGCAGCCAATGGAAGGAATGGCCCCTCCTCACTTTCTCCGATGGATGAAGCGCATGAAACGCTGGAAGAAGAAGAATCAGTACCATGAGTCAAGGACTGAAGGGGAGGCCACTCCCGGTGAAGAGTCCGACAACACAGCAGATGGTGGCGCCCAAGCGGAAACTAGGAACGATGCACCTGAGGTCACAGAGGGCACATCCGATAGTAATGGTAGGTATCCTATCACACTCTCACTTACAACAACATACAATCACTAATGTCCACTTTACACAAACAAGTTGATCCATGTGTGTCTGTGGTCCGTCTCCTACAGTTGGAGGGACAAGGTAGACCGAGTGTGAAGTGATTGAGTGTGGGTTTTTTGCCACTTTGGTAAAGACAGTTATGTCACTACACCATAGCAAGAGACACCAACATGGGTGTTGTTCATTTTGCCCATTTAGTACCCAGTTCTTTGACACGGCGAGCAGTTGCTTTAACCAGTAGGCTATCCCACTGCCTCTTCCCTGTTTGTATATAACAGAGGTTGGCGAGATGATCGTGCACGTGTCCCCTGCATGGGTCTTAGTACCATTGTCCGACGTCCGTTCACAGTAATGTTGACGGTCAGACAAATTAGTTCATCAGTGCTACATGGCTGTGGTCCAGTGAGCCATGTCTTCAGAATAATCGTTTCATTTAGTACTGACTTAAGGTTTTGTGTTACTCCCAATGGGTAGCGGCGGAGTAGGCTTGTGGGTTCAGGTACAGCATTCGCCCGTCAAACCCAAGTTCCCTGATTTCGTTCCCAACATGGGTCAAATGCCCAAAGCCCATTTCTGGTGTCACCCTCGTGATATTGCGTAAACCCATATACATGATGGTTGTGTCTTCTACCTTGGCCTGTATTGTTTGACCGTGTTCTTGTACTTGTATTTGACAGATACAGAAATGAAGACAGATGGCCAAAGAGGAGCGAGAAAGTGTGGCAGAGGAAAGAAGGGAAGCCTAAAATGTCACAATCACGATCAACACCATGTTGAAGACCCCCAGACCAAAGAGGATGGTATCTTCGGATCCTCGGATGAGGAAATGCCTCCGCCAGTTCTCGGCTGCCCTGGTATGTTTGCAGGTGGCCCAATGCAGTTCTGGGGCATGATGGGAACGCATCCTTATGCGTGGGGTGAAGGCTGTAGGAAAAGAAGAGGATGGGGGAGGCGTGGTGGTCGTGGTGGTCGTGGAGGTTGCAAGAGGAGAGGGGAACACTTCAGTGAGATGTCACCTTGGAACGACATGGGTTTTGCAGGATGGGAAGATGGACGAGGTGACCCTAGAGAGGGCGGCAGAGGTCGATTCGGGGGTCACCCTCGATGTGAAGGTCATGGTCAGGCACAGTGCCCTCGCAGACGTTGCCGCCGTCACAATGAGGCTGATGAGCCAATGGAAGCCTGCACAGAAGAAATGCGCAACGTCAAGGCCACGGATGACATCATCACGCTTGATGATGAGGACGAGGCGCCCAAGATGTAGACAGCTGATGCTTGAAAGAGACGGACATGTGCAGCATATTATTTGGTTGCAATTTGAATATCTAAGATCCTGTCATGAAGAACTACATTTATAATTCCTTGAATCAGACACGGACTACGAAAAGTCCATAGTTCAACATATTTTGTACAGGACATAGCTTATATTAAAATATTGATTCTGATGAATTTATCAGTGAGGCATAACAAAGTATTCTCATTATGTGTTGCTTGAACGTAAATGTACATATGACCTCGATGTTGTCGCTATGGCAACAGTGCTGCAATATACTTTTTGTAAATACAATATTCATGGTTCCATTCAGTATTGTGTCATATATGTGCTTTTGCTGATACTGTTATTTTGTTTATTATTTGAATTATTATTTTTCCAAGAGCTGAATAAAATGTGTTTATTTTAAAACATATACAATTCTTTTTACTTGTTCACCACACACATGGGGGGTTCATGCTGTGAGTGAGTTGTGTTTAACGCCGCTTTTAACAGTATTCCAGTTATATTGCGGCGTGTCAGCTTAATGTGAGAGGAAAGCCCGAAGTGATGCAGGTCTCAGACGTTTATCACTTCGGTAAAACCCACGAGCACGGGTATGGTGCTGACAAACCTAGAAACATCATGTTGTAACAGTCCACGTTAAAATGGACTGATGGTGGTGGATTGTCTGACGTCATAGAAACATATCAAACTTATGTCCTTAGTAAATGCAGAGTTACGCAACAGATCACATTCTAATGTGCCCTAAAGCTCATACACAGGAATCACATAAAAATGAATATAAATTTTGAAAACCAGGGCATTATATCTTAAACAGGGCATATCATACATACCTCATGGACGCACACAGTCTACATTATTGACATGACATGCAAGTCGAGCATATGAGTGGGTGAGTAAAAGCGTTTGGTTTATCAAAACTTAAACAATATCCCACATCACAGCTGGGAACACAATAGGGCATCGATGTTATCGCGGATCCGAGCCCAGGTTCGCCTGATTATACACGATAATGTATGTATTGACAGAATGCTGTCTGTAACAGGAAGGTTATGACATAAACTGGAATAAACGTGTCTACAACTAACGCGTCATCAGTGCTGCAAGGTTTCGTATACACTGCACGGTTCCCTGTCACCTGTGAATACAGGCTGTTGATTTGCAGGGTAGTCACTCAATTTAACCATATATCAAGCCCGGTTAAACCGAGAAGGAAAGTTAGCGAGGGAAAGATAAACCACAATTCAGAGTTTCGAGTTAGTTATTGTCTTTCTTACCTTTAATATAATATGTTGATTTGCGGTGTAGTCATTCATTTTAAACACGTATCAGGGCACAGTCTGGTTCATGCTAGAAGGAAAGTTAGCGCCAGGAAGATGAACCACAATTCTGAGTTCTTATCTTTAATCAAATATTCTGTACACGTCTTTAGATCTCACCTCAAACCACCCATATTTCTAGCGGCTGTGACCCAAAATGTATCTTTAATCAACAGTAAACAAGCGACCTTTTCACGACAAATCGAACTGCGTAAAATAAATCGTCAATGCCATTCAAACTTAGTATATTGTAAGATTTACACTTATTCAAAAACAACATGCAAAACGTAATAAACGTGTTGTTGCATTTAATTAATCAAATTTATCAAATTAACAATCTTGTCAGTCAACAAAGTCGAGTGCGAGAATGTCATTTGAAGTGGGTCACACGTGTTAACGTACGGCGGCTCAGTAGGTTTTCAAACATTAGCATTAACATTGCAAGACATGCACACCTTTATTGGGTGCATATATATTGATCAAGTTGCAGTTAATTATTCGGAATCAGAATCCAGAATTATGCGACGTCTCTTCGCACGTTTAACTTTGGTTGTCAGCGGAAGTGGCGTTGTTGATGGGAATGTTGATTGTACTACCGTACACTGGACCAGCAAAACATCGCCTGCATCAGAGTTTACATCATCAGAGTGCGAGAATGGGGATGAAGTGACAGACATGTCAGCTGACTTGAGGATTGTGTTACATGAATTTGTTTTTGACAGTATGATCTTACAAGTCACATCAGTGCTTTACAAAATATTTCTTGCTGGAAAGTTTAAGTCCAGATAAAATTGCGCTGGCGCTACACTGACCCAGGCAATGACTGCACAATGGGGGCTCACGACCTGTATTTACTACAGAAAAACGCTAGAACGGTTTTTTAATATTTTTTTTCTTCGCATTTTCATTACTGCTGTTGCAATGTATACGTCACGGGGATATCGTCCATTGTGACTTTAAGTGAAGGGAAACATTATTTAAGCTGTTTCTCGAAAGTGGTCGTCACATCGGTGACATGTAAACAATGACACACACCCCATTTTCAACAGTGATATGGGGGTTAATAGTTCGTGTCAGCTCACTGTTGTCACGAAATCGTACACATAATACATGGAATTAAACGACCACGTCAATGAAATACCGTTGGCATCTTTATTTTAGCAAATTTGATGACACAAATGTCGACGATTATGCCCCTTTTTCGTCCATTGTAAAATGGTGGTTTAGCGGAGTTATTGAACGCCCAGTATAGATAACTATAAAACAAACATTTTTGATCCGTAATAATGATATTTAATGATAGAGTCTGTCATTGGTTCTGATATTTGGCCTCTGGATTTTATTTACATGAAAAGCCGTGTATTTGGCATTTTTTTTGTTATTACACAATGAAATAAATCATAAATAGATCTAATAATTATGGAAAAATAATTGATTGATTTCAATCTAGTGTTTCCTAACTATGTGTGTGCTTGTAAAAATTTCAGGACTAAATGGCATGATAATAAAGGATATGTTCCTACTTTTTAAATAATTTGGTACAGTGGCATACACATCCATGTGTATTCTATATGATGCAATATAACCACTGGGGAATCCATGTACAGAACAGGATAAAGAAGTGTGCATACCATTGTTATTGAACAATAGTTAATATGATTATAATCATCATGTTAGATGAAATATCGGTGTACGAAATAATCTACAAATAAATTTCTCAATAAAAAAATAAGTTACATTAGTGTTCAGGCTAGGGGAAAAATAACATGATCATGATGGTAATACATAAAATTAAAAGTGCACAGAAAGCGTAATATTTCTGGATGAAAGCTGGGGACACATGTGTACTTTCGACTATTTATTTGTGAACTGTTGAATTAAGGGTCATGATTACCAACGGAACGTGTCTTGATTATGCGTTCTACATATTTTGTGGCTTAAAGCCAGTATCAAAGCATATACTGAAATCATTTAGAGCATGATAATATGTAATATGATGTCATCATAATTATATTCAGCCAGTGGGTCAAATAATGCATTTCAATCTGTTTGCTTCACACTCTTATGCTTTAACAGTTCTGCTTCCAACACACAATCAGTGATTTTCCTTTGAATTCAAGAGAATTTGTACTGAACCCGTTGACCAATTTTGCTTCCTAATTAACGTACTAACAAGTTCCAAAACTGATTATAATAATTTTCGATTTTGATTTTATTCAGGACATCATGTTCATCAGCTTAGCATGTTTTTAGATGGTTCAGTTGGTAGTGAAAAACACAAGATGGAATTTTCTCAGATGTCTGATTGTTGAAACCCCTTTGGAGTTGAGTCAATGAGTCAATAGATACATTTTAAATTACAATTATCTTTAATTTGCTTGAAGGTTATGGTTGTTTGTTACTTGCATGTGTGGTCCATAGAATGCGTTATTTGAATTTTGATAATAAATAATATGCATCATAATAACTCGGTGACCACAACACACACACACTTTGTTATCTCATCTGTAAGTGACACAAGGAAGGAAATAAATGAAATAGGTAGTTCCAACGAGTTACACAACTCGTCCTGACTATGGTTCCAGGTTTGTCAGCACGAGTTGGAAAACTTCTAAGACCTGCAACACTGCTTGAATGTAATGACTGTAACCAATGTTAGGACACTGTGAACTATCTTTTACGACAAACCAAGCATTTTTATACTGTGGACACGTGTGTTTTATTTACTATTTCAAGTGTCCATTAAATCAAGCATCAGTTGAATTTTCAGATTGTGATAGTCAAGGAAATGACTTTGTTGATAACTACAAATGTGATGCACGTGATTATTACCTACTAAATACAGACATGGTGGATACAACTAAGGAAGAGATTACCAAAGAAATTGAATATCTAAAGAATGGGAAAGCAGGGGAAGATGGCATCCCTGCAGAGTTCCTGAAAGTGGTCATTTCTTAATTGCTCCATATCTAAAACTTCTACAATTTAAAAGCTCCTGAGTTAGTGAGTGAGTATGGTTTTACGCCGCTTTTAGCAATATTCCAGCAATATCACGGCGGGAGACACCACAAATGGGTTTCACACTAAAAGCTCCTGAAAAGATCCTGGATCATAGAGTTTTCTCTGAAGAAAGGGGTATCGGCATGATCTTACCTTTGCATATATCAGGTAGTAAAGCTGATCCTAATGACTGCCGTCGAATATCCCTACTAACCCTTGTAAATTTGTTTTCTACTATTATTGAAAGAAGGCTGCATCAGAATCACAAGCTGGTTTCCGAGAACATAATTCTACAACAGACAACGTGTTCACTTTACACGCATTAAGCAGTAAATGTCTGTGCAGACCAAAAGGGCGTTTCTCTTGTGCTTAAATCTATTTTTTTTAAAAGTATTTAACCTTGTTCGAAGAAAAAGACTTTTATATTCATTGTTACGGAAAGGATTCTAAAGTAACACATTATGTTCGAAAACATGCACGGCGCCGTTAAATATTGTTTGAAAATTAATAGTCAGAAAGCCCTATCGCTTGGGGCTGGAGTTCGTCAAGGATGCATCTTCAGTCTGCAACTATTTATTGTTATAAATGCATTGGTAACAGAAATGTATACATGTTGCAGTCATGTCATATAATAACCTTTTTATCATATATCATAAAATGTATCCGTTTATAAAACATCAATAAATTCAGTGTTTATCCGTGCAACAGTTCCGAGTATCACAAGTCGCCGACCGATACCAAAAGCTTCATCTTGCCGTCCGTTTTCGTGACGTGTTCTTGTTTTCATTTTGTACACAAAACCTTCCGTGTCCGTTTCGCCTTTACACCTGTCCCCAGTTTTGTCCAAGATAACATCTAGCTCTATAATTCAAATTGCATAATGCATTTTTACCTTGTTTGGAAAAAATTGTCAAGGGAAAGCTTGCTAGCAGACGAGCAGATGACGTACTAAGGGACGTAACTCCAATTTCTTACCATCCGGACTGATATCAATCGCCCATTCAAAATGCATCGACAAACCATATCAGCCGTCAGGGGGTGTAACATGGGTCTGGTTCTTACACCACCTGTAATATAACTGTCTCTATGTCGGCTCTATTGCACATGCAAAATGGCTAATATCATTGTTAGGTATTTGATTAAATACACTAAATGAACAAAATGATCGTCTGTATTTTCATCATATTGGGGGATTAAGGTCATTTGATGATGCCTATTGCTCGTGAGATGTCCTGTAAAATTTTGAGCAGCCACTTCACCGCTATTTCCCTCAAAGCTCCCAGTCTGAAAACATTACTCCGGTGAACAACTGACTTGCCTTGGCATGTGTTTGTGACTTGTTCCACTGGTGGGGCGGGACACTCTCACCTTTTCGCGAACACCTGGTATCATCAGTATTTGATTGTGATTCATAAACACATGGAATAGTCGAATCGTACAATCGACTCTGCTTTCAGCACAGATGTATTATGAATATGGTTTTGTCGCTTTTATTTCCATACCTTGACCTTAATCAAGACAACTTCCCATTCAACAAACATTCAAGTTTCAGCATTGTACAAGCAAAAAGTGCAACAGGTGTAGCTGACAATGAATGATGCAAGCAGGTTTCACAATAACGTCAAGGGGCGGTCGGGTAGCCTAGTGGTTAAAGCGTTAGCTCGTCACGCCGAAGACTCGCGTTCGATTCCCGATTGGGTACAATGTGTGAAGCCCATTTCTGGTGTCCCCCGCCGTGATATTGCTGGAATATTGATAAAAGCGGCGTAAAACCTAACTCACTCACTCACTCACTCACTCACTCACAATAACGTCAAAGTAGTATTTGTTTAGAAAAATGTAAATATATAGTTACATGCTTGTAGAAAAATTCATGCATATGGAGCAATGACAAAACCAACGATTTCAAAAACCTGAAAGATGACATTGATTTTTCACTAATCTTATGCCAAACCTTTTTAAACAAGGGTCCCGCCCTAGAGAAAGTATATACGAAGTTCCATGGCATACATACATGTAACATTATACAGGTATGACATCCATGAATAAAAATCATCATTGCACCACATCATTTCAGGTATTGGGATCTCGAAATATGTGTTGTATTCTAATTGAAGCCGTCAATAGAGAGTCGGTGTTTGCTTCGGGCCAAATCGTAGATTAAACAACTGCCGTCAGTAATATATATATATTAGAATGCACTCTGCACTTGAACACAGGAGATGAAATTCAAAATTAACGGATCGTTTTCAGTCTCAACAAAATCAGTAACTGTGATATCGTGTCACTGGAGTTTCTTTTCCATCATTTGATTGTCTGGTTGTTGTCACCAGGTCGTAAAACTACTCTTGTCACATGTCTAGTGACCGCTTCGCTCCCCCGGTTTAATACCGTCATCGTTCGGCAAAGTCTGGCTGTCATTGTTGTGCAGTGTCATCTCATTCCTTAGAGAATGTGACCCGAGTATTTCATTCTCTTGTGATTCAATGGCACACTTTTAACATGTATTGACTTGAACGTCATCTCATTTATGTTTGCGGTATACAAATGCGAAACTGTTGAACAACGTCGTGATAAGGTAAAAAAGAAGAAGACATACGATGTTATGTAAACGGTCCTTAAATGTTATCGACTGTCACATTAAGCAAATGAATTGACAGTAAACATACGAAATAACCAGTGAAATGAACGCATGTAAATTTCCAGTGAGGGTACTTTACAATTATACTTAACTGTCGCGTTGTTATTGTTCCGTTCAATTAATAGATCAATTGGGGGCTGGCAACCGAGAAACGTGAGAGTTCAATAATATGTATTTGAGTGAGTGAGTGAGTTGGGTTTAACACCGCTTTTAACATAATTCCAGTTATATCACGGCGTGTCAGCTTAATGTGGGAGGAAAGCCCGAAGTGATGCAGGTCTCAGACGTTTACCACTTCGGTGATACCCACGAGCACGGGTATGGTGCTGACAAACCTAGAAACATAATCGGGGCGAACCGGGATTCGAACCCACAATCATAGGTTTCTGGCGTGCCCAAGGGACGCAACTCTGCACATCGAATCGCGGCGCCTTAGACGACTGGGCCACCTGTGCCCCCAATATGTATTTGGGAGGAACGGTAATTTGATTACCGATTAGTTGAAACAGAAAACATGGGAAGTTAATGTAATAATTTAACGTATACCTAAGCTTACAAATTGGAGTAGATTTTGCAATCGTAATTAGAGAACAATTTAAGTCCTCCCGGTAGGTTCAGTATCTCTGTATTTCTGTAACTATTCTCAGTGCCGTAGTAGGCCGGGGACAGGGGGGCAGTTCTCCCCTGTAAAAAAACCGTTAACTACGGCCTTGATTGTACCTTAAGTCCCCACCCTCATATACCTCGTATAATATATGTGTAGCCCACGTATGCCGTGGCTCAACTATATGAGTGTTAATAAAGTTCTGCCTTGTTCTGTTATGTTCCGTTCTGAGAATAGCAGAACCAGTAAACAAAAACCGTGGGTGCAAGATGCCAGGGTGCGAGACTGAGATTCTTTGATTTGTAAGGACAGCACCCGTGCTCGTGGCTTTCACTTGTATCACTTCGGACTTTTCTCAAGTATCAAACTGTCTCGTCGTAATATAGACTGTTCAAAGCGGTGCGCGAATCCACAGACATTGGCTTTAATGCCGACGTCATTTGTATGTTTTGATTTATTAAGAAACATACATGTAAACAACAATATGTCAAAAATAGACACATA
The DNA here is from genome assembly GCF_022045235.1 of Haliotis cracherodii. Lineage (NCBI taxonomy): Eukaryota > Metazoa > Mollusca > Gastropoda > Lepetellida > Haliotidae > Haliotis > Haliotis cracherodii. The sequence goes on from NW_027266264.1 coordinate 15,027,631, forward strand.
GAGGAAGATGACACGAAAACACATCAAAAGAAACCCGTTCGTTGCGACCAATCTCGACGAAGACGAGTTTATGACATGCACCCATGATGGATTGGTGACTAAATAATGCCCGAGGCTGCGGCTAGGCTACAACACCCTTACCTGTTCGGGAACTGCTTGTGGCAAAATAATTAATGCGTATTATGAACTACTTTCAGTACAGAGTGCCAATGATCTCGCTCGGAAACATATTGTTGAATTGTATATAAATATCCTCGGCGACTAAAACAGGAAAGATATATGAGCCGTCTGATGTTATTTTCTAATGTCCACAGGAAATATACAACGTCTCTATCATTGTATTGCAAACATTAAACCGATTGTACATTTTCAGTGTGAGACATTCTTTTGTATGTTTTTAATTCGTTAAAGTGTTTTACAAGGTGATCGACTACTTGACCCCGAAGACATGACGTACACTGATAGGAGCGCTGAAAGATGAAAAGGCATCTTTTTATTTAATCATTTTATTTATGTCAACTGTCTTCATCGACCGATCTGAGTACGAGTTCACAGCAAAAACAGATTAACGTCACACTGCTTGCATGCTTCTACATATGTATCGAAATATTTTCACAAAATGGTTCAATAACTCAAATGGCTAAGGTTCCATTTTCGTATGTATATTGTTCAAGCAAATTGTGTATGTTTTGTAAACACAATGTTATGGTAAATTTTATTCTAATTTGACATCCAGTATCTAGATAAAGCAAATGTAAGTCATCGGAGATCAAAACTGATAGTATATGTACTTGAATGAACAATTTTGACAATGAAGAGTGTGGTCCAATCGAAATTGATGTCAAATTTCGAAAATAACTCGCAAGATACTTTTCTGATTAGCAAGATACTTTAAACCTCAAAGGATGCATCCAGGCCTCATAAGATACGTTAAAGACCTGTACGTTTAAGCTTCATGAGATACGTCCAATCTCTGAAACTCTAGGTACAATATGTTCAAGCTGTATAAGATACCACTAAGCTTTATAGAATGCACTCGAACTTCATGCAATTCGTTCAAGCTTCACAAAATACGCACAAGCGTCATGAGATATGTCTAAATTTCATAATATGCATCCAAGCTGCACGCAGATACATTCAAGCTTCACTAGAAGCAAGGTACATATATAAATGCGCAATATATGCAGCTTTGCATTTTTTTGTTTGTTGTTTAACGCCGCACTCAGCAATATTCCAGCTATATGACGGCGGTCTGTAAATAATCGAGTCTGGACCAGATCATTCAGTGATTGACATCATGATCATCGAATAACGTAATTGATACCGATGACATGCATCAACCAAGTCAGCGAGTCTGACCACCCGATCCCGTTAGTCGCCTATAACGACAAGCATAGTCGCCTTTTACGACAAGCATGGGTTGCTGAAGCCCTATTCTTCCCCTATTCCCTCGAGGAGTATCGGATACTCTAAGTTGCACATCCAGGTACTTCATGCATGATCCACGCACCAAATAATAACAGGACTGTAGCCCAATTCAGTTTGACAGTTTCTCTTAGCTTTTTCACAGTCTTCACAATATTCTCGGCCAAATAATGAATGAGTCATACATTAGGATATTTTCAGTTCCTTAATGGCATGCCTCGAAAAATAAGTCACGGGATCACGTCAATTATGGAAGAAGCTTTAAAAACTTAATGGGTGTGTGCATAATCTTTCATGGGTCCGTTATTTTTGACACAATGACTTTGTGTGTTAAACTTTAACATGAAGTTACCTGCATAAGAACAATGTAAAATATAATATAAATCTAAATTGGGAGAATGATGCTTTAAAACGCTATGCTTTACGATCTATATAAATACAATACATGCCATCTGCTTTCTCTAAGTATATTTTTTTTAAATATTTAAAAAACAGCAATTCATAATTGTTGTCACTTCATCGCGTCCATTCATTAAAAATGAATCGATCACGTCCGTTAAAAACATCAGCAGTTAAGTTGTGTGATTCATGAAGATTAGTGACTGTTTAAAGTCGAAACTTATCTTAGTGATGTTCATTGAGGCCAGCGACAACCCCGGCTACGAGAAGTCATCGCAGGATAGTCATAAGACCCCATAGAGCCATTTTCGTGAGTATTTGGAATCTATTACACTGGACTTGAAGACATGTGGACCGTTACTTACTTGTGCATGCCAAACTGATTGTTGTATATGGCATTTACAAGCCTAAACGTATATTTACACATATCTATGTAGATATACATTATATATAATTTTGTCAAAATTAACAACCTTGTAAATTTCAAAGGTAATACTAGGATATCTAGATAATTGTCTGACGATAAAAGAAAAGTGAGTTATACACATGCTGCTGCATAGCATCATTATATTTTCACGTGACTGTTTTTAATATAAAATATTTTGAATATGCTATGTCTGATATCGTGACATTATGACAATATGCACAGTTTTAAATGTACACAGTACAATGCATGGCTTATTGTACCATTTTGACAACACTGGTAGTATTTGATGATAAAACATATTGTTATCAGACGGATGATTATGCTTAACAATATTCTTGAAATTTAGAGTGTACAATAAGGAGTTACAGTGTTACAATAATGTTACGGTGTTGTAATTGTCGTGGATGGGAGCCCTCCAAATCCGATGCGAAAATGAACACTTTCAGAGGGAAGTGAAGGTGAACTGCCTCACAAACACAATCGGCATCCTATTTGCCCACATCAGTACAGGAAACTGAACTCAGAAGGTTGTGATAATCATTGGGAGGTTCTGGTTGATTTAATAGAATAGTTTCCAAAATAAAGATGGATTATAATCAGTTATGCTTCTGTAAATATAAGCGACAAACCTCATTCCATCATCATAGGAAATCTCTAGAGTCCATTCTACGACTATACATGTATAAATCAGCATGTTTATCAACCACTGCCTAACAGTGATGATACCAGGTGTTCGCGAAAAGGGCAGCCTATCTTGGTGGTACATTTGCTGGACCACGCAATATACCTCTCATTATACCCCCTCTTGAAAAGAATCCATAAATCCCTGATAATTGAACATATGTTTTCTTATCTTGGAAGTTCTAATAATCCAAAAAGAAATTACAATGTATAAAGTGCTTGGTGAAATAGCCTATTACCTTTCTATAGGGATGTCCAAGCAAGAGTAGCATTCTAGTTATCACAACAAGTGTCTGGATAAGTGGGGTTCGACTGTACATACTAAAAGTAGTTTTGCTCTGATCGACACAAACCATTAGTCTATACATTTTCACATTACTTACGGCAGCAAAACATTCCTTGTTTGTAATTTCAGACTGTGAAAATGGGATTGATGGGTTTTCGGTTACTGTTGGCAATGCTAACAACAGCTGCAGTTGCTGACGCATATCAACCAAAAGGGAAGGGTTATAGCATTCCACGGGTTCACCCAAAGGGATCACATCCAGTTCACCCGAAAGGAAATATCGTCGCACCCGATACTCCTGACTTGAAAGAGCCTTTACTTCCTCAACTTCCACTGTATTTAAACCCAAAGGGTTCATTTCTCCATGACCGCAGACGTTTAACACCTGTGAACCCGAAAGGAGCTATATTACCTTCAAGACCCTACTTTCCACGTAACGATCTGCGAGGGTCCTACTTTCCTGCGGCCCCTAAAGGTCAGCTAGAACCACACACTTCATTAGGATTACATCAACCCTTAAATCCTAAAGGTTCACTAGCTCAGCCGACACAACCCTTAAATCCTAAAGGTTCACTAGCTCAGCCGACACAACCCTTAAATCCTAAAGGTTCACTAGCTCAGCCGACACAACCCTTGCATCCAAAAGGTACCCTAGACATGCCGAAATGGAAACAAACTTCATCGACACAGATGAAAAAGTCCTACTCTGCAGAATACAAAAAAGAAACTTGGAACAAAAAGAAAGAAACAAATACTGTTTACCCCAATTATCCCTCTGACCCATCGGCCAACAAGCCAACCGTTTCTCCTTGGGACAAGAAGAAGGAAACACACCCTTCCAACCAACACAATTCATGGGTCAATAGCAAAACTAACCCCACCAAATCCAATCAACAAACAAATGAACCTTCTGGACAAGTGAAGGATCTTAATAGCCAAGATCAACGTCAAAACCCATCTGTAGAACGTGTTAACCCGACTAACCATGGTCAACAAGGAAACAGTATTGATACAATTGGACAAAACACAAACAACCAAGACCAAGGTCTGCCGCCAAGTCAACCTGGAAGTTGGCAACAGACAAACCCATCCACCAATAACCAGTTCCCTCGTGACACGTGGCAAGTGGTAGACCCATCAACTCAAGGCCAAAATCCATCTGACCCTTGGCAGACACAAGGTCAGCCTCAAAATCCATCTGACCCTTGGCAGACACAAAACCAACCTGACACGTGGCAAGTGGTAGACCCAACAACCCATGGCCAAAATCCATCTGACCCTTGGCAGACACAAGGGCAACCTGACCCATGGCAAGGGGTAGACCCATCAACCCAAGGTCGGCCTCAAAATCCATCTGACCCTTGGTCACCAAGTGGTTACCAACAGACCAAATCACCCAATGCAATAGCTGGTTAACAAACGTCATGACGGTGCCTCCAATGAAATAAGTAAGTATATAAGTGAATCTGCAAAAACAGTAAAAGATTCAAATGGCGTAGACGTTTGTTCATGTGTGTATATGGTAATGCCTGAAATATGATGTTTCGCATTTACGTTTATTATCGGAACTGTCTTTGTACCAATTAACATTTATATGATTAAGAGTTTATGTATTAACCCATTCTACCATGTTATGACAGGTACAAAGATCCTCCTTTCCCGTGCTTTTGGTCACAAACTCAGAACAATCGCAGGAACGTACAACAAGAAACTGGTCGATTCAAAGTCTATTCACTTGTGAGATTTCCGCTAACAATACACAACATAAGCCGCCCCATTCAACTATATCACTATCTCATCTATGTGTTTCTACAATGAATATAGTTCCGCCGAGATCGAGATGAATAAATGAAAGAAGTTGTCGTCATTGTTTATGTTTTTGTATGCTTCGGATGTTCCCTTTCGTGACCCTTACAATTCCAGTGCCAAAGTGATATACGCTTTCATTTTCGTCATGTATTATAACGAATATATGTTAACACCGCTGACAACTGATTTATAGTATTTTAGTGATATCACGGGAGACAGATTGACGAATGAGGAAAGCCCGAAGTCTTAGACGTTTAGGGGTTTAACGTCGCGCGTGCGTGCGTGCGTGCGTGCGTGCGTGCGTGCGTGCGTGTGTGTGTGCTTGACTGATGCCGAGTTATAGTGCTAGCCCACTGAGATACCATGACGCAGTTTAACATGATTACCCCACTCAGACACAGTATACTAGCTCCGGACCAAACATTCCTTGTTTTATCGCCTTAATGCCGAGTGCAAGACAGGGTAACAACAAATACCATCTTTTAACGTCTTTTGGTATGACACGGCCGGGGATCAAACCCCGGACCTTCCGCTCTCCGGGCGGACGCTCTACCACAAGATCACAAGACACGGATATGGGACTGAGAAACCTAGAAACACAATCAGGGCAAACCAAGATTCCAACCAGCGACCATAGATTGTAGGGAAAGGGACGCAACATTGTACAGTGAAGTGCGGTACCTTTGACGACTGGACAACCTGTGCCCCCTTGAAACAATAAATCCAGAACTCACAGGTAGACAGTGACGTAACTCAACTTGTTTTGATATAAAAAATAATAGACACCATTGTGTTTGAAGGCTCATACAAGCTTCATATTCTTACGGAATGTTTCTGTTTGTGTGAGTGAGTTGGGTTTAACACCGCTTTTAACATTATTCCAGTTATATCACGGCGTGTCAGCTTAATGTAGGAGGGAAGCCCGAAGTCTTAGACGTTTAGGGGTTTAACGTCGCGCGTGCGTGCGTGCGTGCGTGCGTGCGTGCGTGCGTGCGTGCGTGTGTGCTTGTACTAGTCCGGACTGATGCCGAGTTATAGTGCTAGCCCACTGAGATACCATGACGCAGTTTAACATGATTACCCCACTCAGACACAATATACTAGCTCCGGACCAAACATTCCTTGTTTTATCGCCTTAATGCCGAGTGCAAGACAGGGTAACAACAAATGCAGGTCTCAGACGTTTACCACTTCGGTGAAACCTACGAGTACGCGTATGGTGCTGACATACCTAGAAACATAAACGACTGAGCCACCCGTGCCCCCATGTCTGGTTGACGTTGACGTTGAATGTTAAGGCCATTACTCATCACACACAGACAGACGTTTTATTCAGTAGTGAAAACCCACAGTACATTTGAAGTGACAGAATAATGTGTCACATAAAAATAGTTGCAACAAACATACAACTATGTTTTGTATAAAAGTAACACATGTTTTAGAAACAAAGCTAAAGAGTGGATATGGTTAACATGTTTCGAATTTAGTATATTGATAATTGTCTATTGATATTTGCACATTTTGAAAAGACATTGATTGGTGTCAGCTTTAAATATAAATATTTTTATCGCTTTGCGCAAATATACATAGAAACAGCATCTCGTCACCAACATTTTATTCAAGACGTACACGAACAAGGAGCAAATTGTCTCTATGTCTCACATCACTTATAATTAATAATAGAATTACAAACATTCTCGCATTCAGCAGACATGTATAAACGGTTCAACCCCGTCTTTAGAAATCCATGCTTGTCGTAAGAGGCGACTAACAGGATCGGATGGTAAGGCTCGCTGACTTGGTTGATGCATGTCCTCGTATCCCGATTGCGTAGATGGATGCTCATGATGTCAATCCCTGGAATGTCTGGTTCAGGATAATGTTTACAGATCGCCTTCATATAGATGGAATATTGCCGAGTGCGGCGTTAAACGACAAACAAACAATTAATCAAAGCGGCAGAAACGTCAGCACGCTCCTCTATTACTATCATGGCGATATTTTATGCCACAGTATCTAGGTGTCCGGGGTTAGGTAACGTCCGCTGTAAATATTAAGCTCTCTCCGTATTATTTTTTTGTCTCGATATATAGGAATGCATGGTTATTGCTGAGGACGATATTTACGAGCAGACGAGCATTACACCAAAATACTGATTATATTTATGTAAAGACAGCTCGTCATTGTGACGCGAAGGCCTCGAGTGGTGCTTCACACTCCATATCCTGTGCACTGTACCTTAATCACTGTGAAGGCCTTTTTGTGTGACATCTACACCAATTAGTTTGGATTTTTCAATAAAGATTTCCCTTGCTCTGTTATATGATAAAGGTTTAGTACCTTTGAGTACATTTGTTTGCAACGATTGACTGAAGGAACGTTGTTTCACGATGTTTCAGCAACATTATACTCATGAAGTCATCCTAGAATTTAATATCTGATAGTCTGATATTCACCACTTCAGAAAATCTGAAAAACAAAAACAAAAGATAAGTGACATTTTTAAAACGTTAAATCTAGTAGAGAGGGAGTAGCAAAGACCTGTCATACTAAGAGATTACAGCTGGGGTCTCAGACTTGAGAACTAAATCAGGCATATGTCCTGCTCAATCAATAAGGACTTTAAGAACTAAATTGTTCTTCAGCTTCCAGATGTAGAACACGTCAATCTCATTAAAATCAGATCTTAGTTCTCACTATCGCGAAACAAAGATCTGAGGACATCCCATTACGGGTCACGTCAAAACGACGTTTCATTCGACCATTCAAAGCGTCGCTTACCAGATCATGAAAGTGACAGTCGGAATGTGTTTCTGATCATGCAACCTCGAAAATGTCAACACAGGGTATTCCGAACGACAGCAACGGCCCGTACGACTGATTCCGTCAAAATGATCGTCTATCTCTTGCTTCCGTGGGATTTGAACGGAGGAGGCGTTGCAGAGTACGTGGGAAGCACTGCCATAACAACAATCTCAACAATATATTAGTCATTCCGGAATGTTCGTTTGTTCGGTTTTCAAAATTATAATCGAGAACTGTGTCAACATATTTTTCAAGCGTAGTCTTAAATGGAAGTTAATTGAAACGAGTGCCGTAAAGCTCGAGAAAGCTGCTTTCTATTTGGCTGATGTCGACTTCCTATCAGTCATTTCAGTGGTCTGTCAAAGTTCGCGAAAGGTCGTTCTGACGTGACCCGTATTTGGATGTCCTCAGATCTTTGTTTAGCGGCAGAGAGAACTGATTTTAATGAGATTGTAGAACATGTCTGACAGACACCAAATATCATTGATCCCACGGGGTAATCCTAACTGCTAATGCATAACTATCAAATTTGTCAAACACGGATTTCTTGCAACCACCTGCAAATGCAATACTTTCATTTAATTACAAACTATCAGCAACATAATATACTGAACCGCAAAAGAAACGTCACCCCAAGTAACATTGCATGAAAAGTTGTCATTTAAATATCTGGGTAATTTTTGTCAAAGTTTCTAAAATTTATTATTACCTTGTCCAGAAAAATGAAATTTTATGAAAAAACCCCAAAGTAGATGACAAAAAAACGATCGCCCAAACGCATTACGGCAACGGCCATGGTAACCCGTGCAAATTGAAATGCACATCCGTTCCCCCATTTCTTGCCCTATAAAATCCACCCAGATCGGATAACATTCATTCGTTATGGAATTGCTACCACATGCCAAGATTGACAAGAAATCAGCGACACCAAGCCCTTGGACGATTGCAAGCTGGACAAACCACCCGGCAAGTAGCCAATGCATTTCAAGTCCACGTAAGGACCATATACAGGCTCCAGCAACGGTACCAGACCACCAACACTACAGATGACCGAACACGTAGTAGAAGACCCAGGGTCACCACCCGACGTCAGGATCGTAAGATTGTGCGACAGCATCTTCAAGATCGCTTTGTTACTGCTGTGGAAACTGCTCGACAGACCATTGGGACCCACCAGCGACACATTAGTGCGGACACTGTGCGTCGACGATTGACGAGCAGACACCTCCACCTCTCACACCACGTCATCGCCGGGACCGTATTCAGTGGGCAACACAACACCAGCAATGCATATGGCGCCACCAGCAGTGGAGAAGAAGAGTCTCAACAGTAGATGGCAGAGAGAGAGTCTGGAGACGCCGTGGAGAAACACTATTCGCATGCTTGTGTAGTTGAGAGAGACTCGTGGGGTGGTCCGAGCATCATGGTGTGGGGTGGAATTGGTCTTGCACAGAGGGTCGGCCCTGTGGTCTTCCAGAACATTAGTCCAGGGGGAGGTAATGGTGTCACAGTAGCTCAGTACATTGATCAAGTCTTGAGACCAAACGCCATACCTCATTTGGCACGTCGCAACCACGAGTTTCAGCATGATAACGCCCATGCCCACACTGCGAGAGCCACAAGAGACTTCCTCCAGCGGAATGGCATCAGAACCATGCAGTGGCCTGCCCTCAGTCCCGATTTAAATCCCACTGAGCACCTGTGGGACGAGATTCAAAGACGGCTGAATGACGTCCGACCAAAGCCAACACCTACAGCTGAACTGCGTCAGGCGTTCCTCAGAGTGTGGGCTCAAGTGCCTATGGCCATCATCAACCGCCTCATCCATTCAATGTATTGACGTTGCACTGCAGTCATCAATGCACATGGCGGACACACGAGATACTGGCTTGTGATGCCATTTTCTCAGGGACTAATGTTTTGTTTCACTTTAAGAACATATGACACTTTAATTTCAACCTTGATAATCAGTTTCATCGTTTTACTTTGTCTCAAAGTATGTTTACAGTGTTTGGACAAATAAGGTTTCCATATATATATATATATATATATATATATATATATATATATATATATATATATATATATATATATATGCATGCATGGTGACGTTCCTTTTGCGGTTCAGTATATTTGAACCTTTCAGCATCAAGAGAGAAATCCAGAACAAAGCTTATTGCCACCTAGGCACTACTAAAGTAATACTAGCCTTTGTCGTCACCAAATACATATAGGGGACAACCCAGTTGTCATGCCATGACGGTGTTAGAACATCTGCTTATTCTGTGCCAGGGCACCAAGATCTGGAATTGAATCTGCCCAGCTTAGCATTAGGCTAGCATATCTATCAACAGTGTGTGGATCTCACTTCTGATTTAACAACTTGAAGACAACATCAGTAACAATCCATTCATCAGAATCTCCAAATTTACTTAACGCATCTGCTCTGAACGTGGAATCCAGTTAAACTTTATCCTTATGTCAGACACCCTAGCCATCCTGGACATTGGCATAGCAAGATACTGTAAAGATAAATTGAAACTACTAAAAGGAGCGATTTGACAGCAAGCCTTGCTCTGATCTGAGAACCACTTTACAGTGTGAATATACAAAACCTCTCTGTAAACGATACAGTTGTGTCGCATGAGACACTGGATAGAACTGATGATGAGCCTAACCAGCCTGACTCTGCTAGGATCCCCCAAACCCTCTTTGATGCATTTCTTATCTTAATTTGTCGATAATAACAATAATAATAATCTTTCTGATCCCTTGTATATTTTGTTTATGCCATCAAATCTGCGATTTACCGATTGAGAAAAAGGTCAATAAAACAAATTAACCAATCATTTCCACAGAATCAACTTAATAAATGAAACGACATTATTTCTGTTACTCTCAATGCGGACTGTTCTTTGCATGACATTACCTGTTGCGTGTATGCTGCTGCTCGAACACTGGAGGAACTCCATACAGTTTCCAAAGAAAATGAACCACAAAAAGGTAATAAACAAAAACATTAAACGAAAAACCGGTTTCAAATTAAACTGAATGAAACGAGGAAAGATGTTTCCTGGATAGAACGCTTAAAACTGCGTTCTTCAGGACAATCTATGTCAAAACGCCAGTGATCAATTTTGGGGGAAAATAAAAACAAAACACAAGACAACAAAGGAGAAAATTCTCAATCAAATTTCATAAAACAAAATAAATTGTTCAAATCAAATGAAAAAACAATTTTACAGGTAATTACATGCAACCAATGAAAGAGATGAGAAAAGACCCACCGTGGATTCCTGTGAAAGGTTTTTGAAACAGTTGTGGTCTATACTCGGCAACTGTAACCTCGAGGAACCATGGGTAGGGGATTACAATAAAGTTTACACGACAAAATAAGGTCAACATTGGTGTATTACACCTGACTGTCTGAAAAATGTACTTAAAAAGTCCAAATCTAATACGGCGCCAGGGCCTGACGGTATTCGAAACCGGTATTGGAAACTGTTCCAATGTGTCCCTACGCCATTACTTATTACATTATTTTAATTATCTTGTGGATACAGGGGGTGTTCCGCCTTGGTTGTGCAAAGGGCGAACAATACTTCTACCACAAAAGGGTATCTGACTGACACTGCAAACGTCCTCCGCCGAATTACTCGTTTGAACATACAGTACAAAATATTTAAAGGGTGTCTTACAGATCTCGTGTCATCGTACTGCGCTTCCAATGACATTATCTACATGGAACATCCCAAGTACCGTGTAGAGGGGGCAAGGGCCCCGAGCTGATGATGCTAACAAGCATGTCTGTGCCAGGATCACCAAACCCTCTTTGCTGCATTTTGTATTTTTATCTGTTCTTAATGATAATAACACTGCAAATATGCAGACCTCGCTTATGAAATGTTACGCTTGTATCCCAAGTACCGTGTAGATGGGGGAAGGATCCTGAGCCGATGATGAGCCTAACTAGCCTGCCTGTTCTTGGATCACCCAAACCCTCTTTGCTGCAGTTTTTATTTTAATCTGTACTTCATAATTATAACAACAGTTGTGAGTGAGTTTCAGTTATGATCAAGTCTGCAGTCCTTGGAGTTATCTGCTTTTAACCTAGAGGCTCTTCAGAAGAAATGTTGAGTAAGCCAATATCAAAATTGGTTAATATATGCAGCCCTTGGAGTCAACATGTATTAATAACGGATATTGTAGCAGCCCTTGCAATAATCCACTATTAACCAAGAGATACGTTAGCAATCCTTAAAGTTAATCGCTATTAACCAAGAGGTAATTTAGCAGTACTAAAATGGGACTCTTTAGCAGCCATGAGAGAATGCCATTATTAGTTAAAGGATCCATCAGCAGTACTTGAAATAAAACAAACTCTGCTAAAAGCACAACGATTGTACGATTCCGACTATATCATAGGCATGTGTTCACAAATCACCGGCGAAACGGTGAGCGTATCTTGTCCCATCGGTGGCACCAGTCACAAACACATGCAAATGCAAGTCAATACTCACCTGTAAAAACACAGGAAAATTTAGTACAAGTCAGAATAGGGATTTGCATCGGATATCATTTTAGTCGAATTAGGAAATGTCCCCCATATGTCAACCTCACAACTTTTTAAAAGCCTTACGGAGACCTTGAATGACGTCAACAAATTTGAGCAAGCGTCGTACGAAGCTCCTTGTACTCTTCGTAGAAAGAGCATGGACGATTGTACAACACAAATTGTGAATTGTAACCACCAAAGGCTGGTGCTGCTGGAATATTGCACGATATAAAGGGAAAGTTGACTATTAGAAAGTTTAAGTCATCCCTCTTGTCATACAGTCTTGTGGAGAGTATTTTGTCACTCTGAATCTTTATGCATATACCTAAATATTAAACAGATGCGGCGGTTTTACTGGTAAAATTATTTCAGTGCAGCTGGGTTCAGTGGAAGGGAATTCAGTTTCATCCAAGGAGTAGTTCAACAGTCCTTGATGATGGAATCCTCGACATAAATTGTTCACTGAATTACTGAAGTACAGAACAGAGAACCCGAAACTTGCAGAACAGTGCAACAACTTTGGATGGCATATTTTACTAAATAAATTGTTCGCTTATTTCTTTCTTAATTTGGTTCTAGTTTTCGAAAGAATGGAGCGCCTATACTAGCAAATACAACTGAAACATTTTGATACAGATTGCTTCGGGCGGTTATGGCAAGGTAACTGCCATTGGCTAAAGAACAGCAAACTTCAGTTGGCTTTTTCGATTGAATAACATATAATGTAAGAAATCCTTATCCACCCAATAGGATTTTGGAAATAGACTCAAAGCAGTGTTGACACTACTCACTACAGTCTCACGGGATTGTAAAACAAAAGAATCAATAAGTACTGATTACAAAACCCACCGCCATATAAATAGCCAAAACCGACACTTCGTGGAGTATGGTTGTGGAAATTACTACACCTCATCTATCAAGATATGTCAGGTGTCGACCATGTATGACATATGTTTTCCGTGTCCAGATTAACTTTGACAAGCCAACGTCCAACTATCATTACATTCTTCATGTGGATATCAGTCGGATCACCAGATGTACAAAGGTAAGTAATTACTGAAACTAACTTGAAATAATGCTGAACAACATGTCTACATGACTGATTTCCGTTGACATTAACAGAGATAACGTCAGTTAATTACCTGTGGAAAGTGGAGAAAAGGGTTAAAAGGTCTTTTATCAGGTAATATTTCCTTTCATTGGTTATTTGATAGGGTGCATATATGAACGTAGGAGCTGTAAATGATGTCTAAAAAAATGGACTGAAGCAGGTCAACAGCTTGTTCTTGAAAGCTGATTGACATGTGAATATGTGTTTCACATTTCAAAATGTTAAAAGCTTGCTAAATAAGATTCATACAATGAATAAAATGACCATTAAGTCTGAACATTTTAAAATTCACAATCTTCTGAAAATCATAATAAACAGATCGTCAATATCCATATAAGTTAAGAAGTTGAAGATACCGCCTGATGGATAAAGGGTAGGGGAATACAGGTTTGTAAATAATGCATTTGCATCATGACATGAGGGGTGACACTAAAGTACAATGTAGGATTGAAAACGCAATATATACTTGATGTAATCACATTGGTATTATATTATGTCTAATTTATATTTAGATATATCTTTCTGCACTTAGGTCTAGCTTCGTGACAGTTTAGTATCAATGCCAGTATGTCTAATGATTGGTTAACTGCTGGAATAAAATCATTTTTCTTCAAGTTTTACAAAAATACAAATGTCGTTCACTGCATATGGATGATGCTCTTACAGTTAGTATGTTGTGGGAACAGTCATCGTTGATTGAAAAAAATATCTCAAACAAACATCCCACTAACTGTCAATGCTTAATTATTTCCATCTTTTAAAGTCTCTCTCGATAGAAACCTCACAACACCGATAAAATAACACTTTTACTATCAAGCACTGGGCTCATGTCCAGATAAACGAGGAGGGAGAGAGGAGGCATGTAAAAATGTTACATGTATTTCTTTTAACTGAGGTTAGAGGGTGTCAGCGAAATATGATACAGTTCAAAGGTCAATCCCACCGGCCCTTCCACCTCTATAATAAATTACCAGTCCATTTCAAATCGCGATTCGCAAATTGCTTCCCGTAGTCGCGACAGGATCCGCTGATCGGGGATTCTACTCGCAGATTTGTACAATGTTGATCCTTTGTTTGGCAGCACAAAACTCGAAGCTGGCTCACACGCCGTGATGTAAGACTTGGTATCTGCATGTGTATCGGCTTAAACTATAACCCCAAGGAACCTTGCTTGCAGGGATCGATATAGCCTTATGAAACATTAAAAAGGGCAATCTAATATTTATGTCTACATGCACCAAGTACATGTAAAAAAATGGATTTGTGTCTGACTATCCCTTTAGGTTCCAAACAAAATTGACCTTTGAACACACTCAATACCTCTAAAGTTTATTTATCATTTATAAATAATCCATGTGTTAATTTGTTATGCTTCATGTGGGTACTTCAAGATAATGTTCACATGTTCCAATCACGTTTTACAAAATTGCGTCATTAATTTATGTGACACTGGCAGCAGACCAGCCAATGTTCAACTTTGCTAAATTTATGGGACCAAGGTGCAACCTGGTTGTTTTTTGGGGGCGTATCCTGCTTATCAGATCAACATGCAACTAGTGTTTTAACTAGGGTGTGTGCAAGTCGCTCTCTGGATCATCGACGTCTCAAACAAATGGGAACAAGTGTGGTTGACGGTAAGAGGCTGTAGAGGAAATATCGATATCACTTTTCTGCAGTGCGATCTACAAACTTCGCCCCTTTCCTTAGGGGCCGGTCATGTTCATTGTGGTCTTCATTGGTTCATGCTTTGTATTTATTTACCAAAATCGCAAGATCATTATTTTAACACGGATGACAAGGAAGAATCTATCTAGTCCATGAATTAGTTTTCCATAATTTAACTTGACATCTTGGCCACGCAAGACAACCGTCAACTTTCCTCGGGGTCCTTTCATTTCAACATTTACACATACCATTTCACAGATAGACATGTGATCAAAGCACCTTTCCTGAAAGGCTAAAGATTATTTTGAAGTTAATTTGCGACTTAACTTTGTTATATCACCTGTAAGTGGCAACAGGAAGGTAATCGAAAATGTATATGGTTGCAATTGTGAGTTGCACAACTCGTCCTGACTAAGGTTCCAGGTTTGTCAGTACCAGTGGGTTTCACAAAAGTGGAATACTTCTTAGACCTGCATCACCTCGGGCTTTCACTCCAAATCAAGCATACACGCCGTGATAACCAGTATAAATAAAATACTGTTCAAATCAGATATTGCCAAACTCAAGCATAGGTTGAGTATGATGACTGTACCAAATGTTCAGAAACTGTGAAATATTTACATTCCATCTTACCAAGCATTGTTCTGATGTTTATCCGTGTTTGTTTTATAACTTTTTCAAGACTCTATTAAGTCAAGAATCTACAGTTGAATTATTAGATTTTGATCGTCAAGGGAATGACTTTGTTAATTACCACAATTGTGATGCAGGTGATTATTACCTGCTAAATATGGTGTTATCGGAGATAACTGATGCAGAGATTACCAAACTGAAGATATGAAGAATGGGAAAGCACCGGGGGCAGATGGCATTCCTGCAGAATTCCTGGAGGTGATTCCTAGAATTCGACATTTCTTTATTGCTCTATATCTAAAACTCCTATTTAAAAAACATTCTGGGTCATGGAGTTTTTCCCGCAGCAAGGGATATTTGTATGATGTTACCTTTGTTTAAATTAGGTAGTAAAGCTGATCCTAATATTTACCGTGGAAAATCCCTATTAATCCCTGGAAAATTGTTCACTGCTATTACTGAAAGGAGACTAAGAACATGGATTGAATCAAATGACCTATTATCAGAGTCACAAGCTGGTTTCCGAGCACAGTATTCCACAACAGACAACGTATTCACTTTACACGCATTATGCAGTAAATATCTGTGCTGACAAATAGAACGTTTCATTTGTGCTTTTATAGATTTTTAAAAAGTATTTGACCTTGTATCAAGAAAAAGTTTTTTATACTTATTGTTACAGAAAGGATTTCATGGAGGGTTTCACAGTATTCTTAAAAACATGTACGGCCACGTTAAATATTGTTTGAAAATTGATATTGAGATAACCCCATAACTTAAATGCATACATTTATATTTCACAAAGTATTGAAGATTTGGTGCTCCTTTTGTTACTGACGATGTTGTGATATTTTCATATATTGGCATTCGCCTACAGAGACAACTTGATAGGACAGTGATACGTGTTGATCCAGCTCCTGGGTTCCAGTCTTTGGTCAATGATGCACTTTTGGCTAAATATAACATTGCTTTGGAATAAGGAAGAAGTAAAAAATGTTAATAAAAATCATGTAGCGGAAAAGGTTATTCAAGAACTTGAGGTTGAAATACGTCATCATGATCCGTCAGGTTGTGTAGTGTCTCGACAGGGGCTTCAGGAAGTATAGTCCACCTCAGAACAGGGACCATCTGTCTATTTACCACCACAGTCATGGTGTTCATCTGAACAGTCGACACACCCTAGAGGGGCACCTGCTCACTCTGCCAGCTCTTTGACACGCCGCTCAACTCACCAGCGAAACACTCCAAGCGTGTCCATTTCGCTCCCTTAGTTTTGTCAAAGATAGCATTCTAATTCAATTTGCAAGTGAAAGCAATATATTTTTACCTTTGGAAGAAATTGTCATGGGAAAGCTAGCCCAGCACAGAAGATGGCGCACTAAGGGACGTAACTCCAATTTCTCACCATCCCGACTGATATCCATAACCATTCAAACTGCATTAACAGACCGTATCAGCCTTGCAGGGGGGTGTAATACGGGTCTGGGTATTACACTGCGCTATAACCGTCTCCATGTCGACTCTATCGCACATACAAAATGCCTCATCTCATAGATAGGTACATGAATAAAAAACACCATATGAACAAAATGATCGTCTGCTTTTTTTATATTGGAGGTGTAAGTCATTTGATGCTTATTGCTCGTGAGATGTCTTGAGACAGAAGGGGATGTGTAGTAACTAGAGAGATGTTTGCAATTATAAATTAAATTTGGAGCCGCAACTTTACCGCCATTTCATCAAAATTGAAATTTCAGATTACTCAGGTGAACAATTGGCTTGCCTTTGCATGTGTTTGTGGTGGGTGCCACCGTTGAGGCAGTATACTCTCGCCACTATCGTCACTATTTGATAGTGATTCATAAACACATGCTCATGACATATTGGAATCGTAAATCAACTCTGCTCTCAGCAGAGATTTATTATGAATGTGGAAAGGGTTTTGTTTCCGAATTAATCAAGACAACTTTCCATTCAACAACCATTCAAGTTTCATCATTGTACAAGCCATATGTGCACCAGGTGTAGCTGACAATGAATGATGCAAGCAGATTCGCAATAACGTCAAAGTAGCATATGTTTTGAAAAATTTAAACATAAAGTTTGATCCCTGTAGAAGTAAGCATGCACTGGCAACAATGATGAGAACCATCGTTTCCAAAAACCTGAAAGATGACATTGATCTTTCGATAATCTTATTCCAAACCTTTTTAAACAAGGATCGCGCCCTAGAGAAAGTATATACGAAGTTTCATGGCATACATACATGTAAGATTATACAGGTATGACATCCATAAATAATAATCATCATTTGCACTCCATCATTGCAGGAATTGGGATCTCGAAATATGTGTTGTATACTAATTACTGAAGTCGTCAATAGAGAGTCTGTGCTTGTTTCTTGCCCAACCGTAGATTAAATGCTTCCGTTAGTAATAGGTATTATTACTCACTCAGTCTGTGATAATGGTGACAACAAATGCTACTTTAGTTCAGTGTGTGCAACACTAAATATATAAAATCATATATAATTAGTACATAACTGTTATAAATTGTTATCATAATATTTTTATTGCTTGGCCTTCAAATTGTTTATCATATTCAAAATAGACTTACGTATTCTAAAGGTTGATCTCAAGCACCAGGTGCTTCTGGTCTGCTGCATTAGGTTTATGCTGCGGCTTTGATATGTATATATCTTATTGAAATAAAACAAAATAAATATCAAAGAGACCATTGCTAGAACATCATTTGTAAGTTGAAATTAGGGACATATGGATGTAGATTCCAATAACATTTTATGCTGAATACATTAAACTCATTATAGAGAAATGCAAAACTTATGGATATGTGTCAGATCGTCTCTTGTACTCAAAACACTTGTGTCACAATCAGATCTAGAATCACCGGTTGTGTTTGTTTGTGTATTGTTTACACTGCATTCGGCAATGTTCCAACTTTAAGACAGCGACCTCTAAAAAAATCTAATCTAGACCTGAAAATTAAGTGTTTATATACGTTTATTATTACGCCAGAGAATAACCTCTCTTGATAGTTTGCCAAAACAGGTTCCATTGAGCGGAAATTATATGAATGGAGCACTGAAAGTCGTTAATACCACCAGGTATTCGAGAAAAGGTTAAACGTGTCCTGTCCTCCTAATGTTTTTATATACAAAACACTTCTTATAAAATAGAGATTTGACCCGGCATGTACAGAAGTGTTATAACAGTGTGGTTGATTACGTGTCGGACCCGTGCCGGAACATTATGTTAACCCACAAACCTGTACTTAAAATAACTTAGTGCGACACCAACAAATGGCATACAAACAACAAATGTATTACAAAGTTCACAACGTTTACAAATCAATACAAATTACTGCACAGCAATTACAATGGTGGTACAATATTCAGTGGCAATATTTAATATGATGGCAGTGGTCAGTATCAAATACCAAAAGTCAGTGATAATAGCATATTCATCCAGCAACGACAGTGGCAACGCTTCCGAGAACGGCCTAGGCAGGGAATCCGGGATGATGAGTGATCTTCACAAGAAAGCTGGTCTTGATGTAATGACATGTGTGAGAGATACGAGAGTCACGTTTTTGTCCTCACAAAATAGAATATTCCAAATGTTTCAATGATACACTATCACAGTTCACGGTATTCTAAATATAGTAACTTCCCCAAAACTGCTTACTTTAAAAAAGTACTACATGAATCACTGTCCACATACATGTGTACAATGGAATGAGCTTCTACCGAATCTCACCATAAACAATGTCATGCAATAAAATGTTGAGCCATTGTTTAACAATCAAATACAATGACATATTACAAGGTAGACTTGGTTTCGTGTGGTTAAATCAGGCAGGCTGGCAATTGTATTTTAAACACATTAAGTCCTCCCGATAAGTTCAATTTCTCTGTATTTTTGTGACTATTCTACCCAACGTCTCCACCGTCCGCAATATCGTATACTTTGTATTATATATGTGTAACTCTCGTATGCTGTGGATCACTGCCAGAGTGTAAATAAAGTTCTGCCTTGTTCTATTCTGTTCTGAGAATAGCAGAACCAGCAAACAAAAACTATAAGGGTCAGATCCCAGCGCGCCCGTTTACGTTTCTTTGTTTTGTCGGGACCGCACTGTGCTCGTGGCTTTCACCTGCATCACTTCGGGCTTTCCTCCCATATCAAACTGTCTTGCCGTGATATAACTGAATGTAGACTTACAAAGCGGCGCTAAACCAAACTCACTCACTCACTCATGACTAAGGCTGCGGCTAAGATACAACACCCATACACGTTCGGGAAACGCTCGTGACAAAATAATTATGCGTAGAATGGACCACTTTCAGTGCAGAGCGCCAACAGATCTTGCTCGGAAAAATATTGTGGAATTGTATACATATATGCTCGGCGTCTAAAACAGGAAAGATTTATGGACCGTCACATGCTATTTTCTAATTTCCACAGGAAATATACGACGACTTTATCATTGTATTGCAAACATTAAACCGATAGCACATTTTCAGTATGAGACACACCTATGTATGTGTTTAAATTCGTATAAGTGCATTTCAAGGTGATCGACTACTTGACCCCAAAGACATGACGAGGACAGATAGGAGCGCTGAAAGATAAAAGGAAATTATTATAATTAATCGTTTCAGTTATGTCAAATGTCTTGATCGACCGATCTGAGTAAGTGTCCACGTCAATACCAGACTAGCATCACAATGCTTGCATGCTTCTACACATGTGTCGTAATTATTTTTATAACACGGTTCTATAACCCAAATGGCTAAGGTTCCACTTTCAATTGCATTGCTCAAGCAAATTGTGTATGTTTTGTAAATTCCAGGCACACACCACATGTCAATACAATATTATGGTACAAATTGATACTAATTTGACATCCAGTATAACGCTAAAGTAAATGTACTCGTATATATGTATATGCATCGTCGGAGATCTGATCTGATAGTATATGTACTTGAATGAACATTTTGACAATGAAGAATGTGGTCCAATCGAAATTCATGTCAAATTTCGAAGATAACTTTCAAACTTGTCATTTGTACGACATTCCATGGGTGTGTGCATATTCTTTCATGGGTCCGTTATTCTTGATAGAGTGACTTCGTGTGTTAAACTGTAACATTAAATTACCTGCATAAAAAAACAATGTATAATATAATAAAAATCTCAATTGGGAGAATGCTTCTTTTAAAATGCTATGCTTTACGATATATTTGAAATGAAATGAAAATTCCATACATTACATCTGCGTTCTCTAACTATATTTCAAATATATTGAAATCCCAGGAATTCATAATTGTTGTCACTTCATCGATCGGCATGTGTTTATAAATCACTCTCAAACAGTGATGATACCAGGTGCTGGCGAAAAGGGCAGCTTTTCCAGTCCCAAAGGCATATGCAAGTTCATTTCAACGAACGCGGGGAACGCAAATCAAATAAAGCGACAAAACCCTTTCCATATCCAACATGAATCTCTACAAGAGCAGAGTCGATTGTACGATTCCGACTATATCATGAGCATGTGTTTATGAATCACTATCAAATAGTAATGATACCAGGTGTTCGCGAAAAGGTGAGCGTATCCTGTCCCACCGGTGGCAACCGTCACAAACACATGCACAGGCAAGTCAATTCTTCACCTGAAAAATAACACGGGAACATATGGTCCAAGTCAAAATACAGAATTGCATCGGACATCAATTTTGTCACAAATGCGTTTTGTCCACTTGTGCATGATCATAAGAAATGTCTGCTAAAAGAGGAACCAAACACTATCATAAGCATGTTTTCATGAATCGCTATCAAATAGCTATACCAGAAAAAGGTGATGCAAATGTCTAATTTTTGAAATATTGAATGTTGTAAGCCTGATCAAACTACATTGTGAAATGTAGACACCAAAGGTTGGAGCTGCTAGAATATTGCTCGACATAAAGTCATCCCTCTTGTCTTGCCATGTGGGGAGATTTTAGTTTGTAGCCACTCTGAGTCTCATCGATCTAAATATGAAATAGATGAGACGTTTTACTGGCCTCATCTATCTCTAGTCCAGCTGGGTAAATCAGAGGAAGAGAATTGACAATATGACCAATATGGAACAATTTCCAGTTCATTGATATACCTAAAGCTTATAATGATAGTTAAACGTCTTGGCGAAATTCCCTTGTTTTCATTTTGCCTTTACAGAAATGTTTATGCATAAGAAAAGGTCCTGAACCGTTGAAGATAGAGATGTTTTTCGTGTAGCATAGTGACGTTCAAAGTTCAAAAATTAAATGTTTTGACATAATTGAAAATGGTTCTTTTCTGTGATTGCAGATTCAAGCAGATCCTTGATGTTTTGAGAATCCACATGGTATTGCTTACACTTGTCTCAAACATTTTTTCTGAATATATAAAAAAAACTTCCTTTTTGTATTCGGCACTTACTGGTTACTCCTTGAGACAGGGTTTCGGTGGTACATTTAACTTTGCTGGACCAAACAATATCCTTCTCATTATACCTTGAAAATAATCCATAAATCCATGATAATTTAACATATTTTGGATTTTGACATAATCCAAAAAAGAAATTTCAATTTATTAACTGCTTGGTTAAAGAGACTATTACTTCTGTCCTAGCAAGTGTAGTATTATAGTTAGCATAGCAAGTGTCTGGATAAGCGAGGTTCGACTATACATACTAAAAGAAGCTTTGCTCTGATCAACCACATACCATTAGTCTATAAATTTTAACATTATGTACGACAACAAACCATTCCTTGTTTGTAATTTCAGTTCGTGAAAATGGGAGTGATGGGTTATCGGTTATTGTTGGCAATGCTTACAACAGCTGCAGTTGCTGACGCATATCAACCAAAAGGAAAGGGTTATAGCATTCCACGGGTTCACCCAAAGGGATCACTTCCAGTTCACCCAAAGGGAGATATCGTCGCAATAAACAATACTCGTCACTTGGAGAAGCCCTTACTTCCTCAGCTTCCACTGCATTTAAACTCAAAGGGTTCATTTCTTCATGGTCACAGACGTTTAACACCTGTGAACCCAACAGGAGCTATATTACCTCCAAGACCCTACTCACCACGTTACAATCTGCGAGGGTCCTACCTTGCTGTGCGTCCTAAAGGTCAGCTAGAACCAAGCACCCCACTAGGATTACATCAACCTCAAACAAATATTGTTTACCCCAATTATCCTTCTGACCCATCGGCAAACAAACCAACCGTTTCTCCCTGGGACAAGAAGAAGCAAACGCACCCGTCCAACCAACACAATCCATGGGTCAAAAGCCAAAATACCCCCACAGCGCCCAATCAACAAACAAATCCGTCTGAACCTGCTGGACAAGTGAAGGATCTTAATAGCCAAGATCAACGTCAAAGCCGTTATGTGCAACGTGTTAATCTGAATAACCATGGTCAACAAGGAAACCGTATTGATCCCCGGCTTGCTGTTGGACAAAACCCAAACTATCAAGACCAAGGTGTGCCTCCAAGTCAACCTGGAGGTTGGCAATTGACAAACCCTTCCACCAATGACCAGTTCCCTCCTGACACGTGGCAAGTGGTAGACCCATCACCTCAAGGCCAAAATCCATCTGACCCATGGTTATCAAGCCCAAAACACGCAATGCAATAGCTGGTTAACAAACACCATGACAGTGCATCCAATGATATAAGTAAGTATGTGAGTAAATCTACACAAATAGTAAAAGTCTCAAATGGTGAAGACGGCTTTTTTCACATATATATAATAATGTCTGAAATATGATGCTTTATCTTTACCTTTCTTATCGAAATTGTCTTTGCAAAATATAATATTTTAATGATTAAGATTTATTATATGGTCCGATTCTCTCATTTTATGACTCCAGATACTTGATTCCTCAACAAGTACAAAGATCCTCCTTTCCGTGCTACTGGTAAAAAATTCAGAACAATCGCAGGGACGTACAACACGAAACTGGTCGAATCAATACACAACATGAGCCCAGTTCAACTATATTACTATCTTATATTTGTGTTTCTACAATGAATATAGTTCCGCCAAGATAAATAAATGAAAGAAATTGTCATCATTGTGTATGTTTTTGTACGTTTTGGATTAAACCTTTAGTGACCCTTACACTACCAGTGCCACAGTTGTATAAACTTTAATTTTCGTCACATATTATACCGCTGTAAATAATACCCTCTGCGTATGGTTTTGTCTCGATACATAGGAATGCAGGGGCATATCGGATGGTTATTGCTGAAGTCGATCATGTGTAACCTTAGTTGACAGATTGCACAATGATTGACTCAGGTTTTCACGAGAGGCTATCTGAACGACCACTGCATCGAGTCTATGTGCAGCGTGATGAGAATATCAGCAACCTTGTGGAGTCCTTCGCCTGGATGAAGTCGGCTGGCCTGAACAGTGAAATAGAAGGCTTTCTGTTTGCTGCTCAGGACCAGTCACTTCCCACTCGAAACTGTCAATGTGTGGTTTTGCATCAAAATGTAAAAGATGTAGATTATGCAATGAGTGCAATGACACTGTCCAACACATTGTCAGTGGGTGCCCGACTTTGGAACAAACACAATATCTTAAGCGACATGATGGAGTGATTCGATCCTTTTATTACCGTCTCCGCCATGCTTGTGGTTTTGACTCAGAGGCCCATCCATGGTACGACCCACAATATGTAGAGGGCGTCATGGAAAATGATAAATACAAAATTCTTTGGAATAGGCCCGTATGCAGTCTCAGACCTATCCAGGCCAACAAACCTGATCATGTCCTTTTTGATCAATCCAATGAAATCATATATATATTATTGGATTTTCTGTCCCTTTTGACACACATGTGATTGACAAGATTCAGGGAAAACATGTCAAATATGCGGACCGCACTTTCGAAATGTCACGCTTGCTTCCCAGGTACCAAGTTGTCCGACTCCCCACTGTTCTAGGTGCCTTAGGTTCGGTACCTCCCAATCCCATTGTAGGCCTAGCCAGCCTGACTGTCTTATACGTTATTGTGAGTGAGTTTCAGTTACGATCATATCTGCAGTTCAGTTATCTCCCATTAACCAAGAGGTTATTCAACAGCAGGAGTACGCCATTATCAAGAGACCGCCTCCGTGGTCTTGTGGTAGAGCATCCGCCCGGAGTGCGGAAGGTCCGGGGTTCATACCAAAAGTCGTTTAAAGATGGTACTTGTTGTTACCCTGTCTGGCGCTCGGCATTATGGTCTAAAACAAGGACTGGTCGGCTCGGAGTCAGTATACTGTGTCTGAGTGGGGTAATCATGTTAAACTGCGGCATGGTATCTCATTGAGCTAGCACTATAAATCGGCATGTGTCCGGACTAGTACAAGCAGCCACACACACGTACATACACGTCGCTGTATAAGTGCAATAATCTTGGACGCGACGTTAAAGCCCATTTCATCTCACCATTATCAAAAAGGGATACCTTTGCAACCCTTGGAATCAACCTGTATTAAAAGGGATAATGTGGCAGCCCTTGAAGTAATCCACTATTAAAATTGGAGCTGCTGTATTATTGCTCGACAAAAGGGAAAGTATTTTGTCACTCTGAATCTTTATAATCATATCTAAATATGAAACATATGAGGTAACTGGTAACTTGTATTTCAAGTTCAGATGGATTCAATGGAATGGAATTGGCTATCTGAAAATTGAACGATATCGTAATTCAGTTTTAACCAAGGAGTTGTTCAACAGTCCTTGAAGATGGAATCCTCGACATAAATTGTTCACTGAATTACTGAAGTACAGAACAGAGAACCCTAAACAGTCAATACACTTTTATGGATGACCACTTTTCTTAAACAAATGGTTCGCTCATTTCTTTCTTAACTTGGTTCTAGCTTTGTTGAAAGAATGAAGCGCATATACCAGCAAATACAGCTGAATGTGAAACAATTTGTTAGAAATGCCTTCGCATGGTTATGGCAAGGTAACTGTCATGGGCTACATAATAGCAAACTTCAGCTGTCTTTTTCGATTAAATCACATACAATGTAAGAATACGAATCAAATCAATAGGGTTTTGGAAATAGAAGCAAAGGAATTTAGATACTACTCACCACACAGTATTGTAAGACAAAGGGACCAATAACTATACCAAACCAAGTATATGCATGTTCTCCCCGCCATATAAATCACCACTTCGTGGAGGACGGTTGTGGAACTCACTACATCTCATCTATCAAGATATGTCAGGTGTCGACCATGTGTGACATATGTTTTACGTGTCCAGATTGACTTGGACAAATCAACGTCCAAATGCCATTACCTTCTTCAGGAGGATATCATTTGGATCACCAAGTATACAAAGGTAAGTAATTAGTTAAGCTAACTTGAAATAATGCCGAACAACATGTCTACTTAACTATTTTCCTTTGACATCGACAGAGACATCAATGAATTACCTGTAGAAAGTGGGGAAATTTGTCAAAAGGGTTTATTAACTAATATTTCCCTTCAATTGATGGCTGATTGACATGTGTATTTCACATTCCAAAGTTTTAAAGACTTGCCTCAATAGAATCATACGATGAATAAAGTGACCATGCATTACTAAACATTTTCAAGTTTACAATTTTCTGAAAAACATAACAGTTAGACAATTTTCATTTTAAGAGTTGAAGACAACGCCTGATTGATATAGGGTAGGGGAATACAGGTTTGTAAGGAAATATTTACATCATGACATTGAAGTACAATGTAGCTATAGGTTTGAAAACAAGAAATATACTTGATGTAATCGTATTATTTGTGTAAAAACTATGTGATTATTTATATTCAACATATATCTAACTGCACTTAGGTCTCGTTTCGTGACAGTATTGTAAACTGACGTCCAAAAGAAACTTTACCAACTGAAAATATTAATTTCAGACAAAGTATAATTTTTTTTTCGATGAAGTCTATCTAAAACACATAACCTAAATACAACAATAGTGTATGCAGAAATGTTAATCTTAATGTTAATCTTCTGTTACATGTTTGCGAGATAACACGCGAAAAAGTGAAAAAAACACGTGCACCACGGACAACTGCAAATGTAGGTGCGGGTAAGGGTATAAAACGATTGCAACGGCAAGTCAGACATCCACAGTGATAAAAAAACACAAAAGAAATGCCACGAGTAACAGTCGAACAACGTGAACGAGCCTTGGGTATGGTACAGATGGGAGCCACCCATGCCCATATTGCACGAACCTTCGGTTGCTCCCGTGTTGCCGTTACCAACTTGATGCAACGTTGCAGACAGACGGGCGGACCACTGACAGGCCAAGAACAGGCAGACCCAGGGCGACCACGCCCCATGATGACCGGTACTTGCGTACCTTGCACCTCCGAAATCGCTTCCTGACAGTGACGTCATCGGCGACAAATGACTTAGGTCACAGGGTTAGTCGACACAGTGGCCAGGAGACTCAGGGCTCATGGAATCAGGGATTTTAGACCATACAGAGGACAGCTATTGACAGCGCAACATTGTCGTCTGCGATGGAGATGGGCCCGGACTGTACGACGTTGGCAACGACGTGACTGGCAGATGATTGTCTTCACTGACGAAAGTCGATTCTGTATGTTTAGAGCTGATGGAAGACAACGTGTTTACCGCCGAACGGGTGAACGAACGGCGGCATGTTGCGTGCAAGAGGTCGTACTATATGGTGGAGGGAGTGTCATGGTGTGAGGAGGGATCTGTGGGCAGGAGAGGACACCGCTGGTCATCGTTGACGGAAACTTGACAGCTCAGCGGTACATGGATAACATTCTTCGTCCAGTTGTCCTACCATTTCTCCAACAGCAGCCACGTGGTGTCATTTATCAGCATGACAACGCTAGAGCCCATACAGCCAGAATTGTCACTAACTTCCTCGCAGCCAACAACGTCAACGTCCTGCCGTGGCCTGCACGCTCACCCGACATGTCCCCAATAGAATACCTCTGGGATTTGATGGATTGTCGTATTCGACAACGACCACACTCTCCAGCCAACCGACAATAACAGATCTTGTCCCTCCAAGACAAATGGCGTCAAATCCCACGTGACCTCATCAGATGTCTGACTTTTTCTGTGCGTCGAAGAGTTTTGCGTGTATTGAGGCATTTGGTGGTGACACACGCTACTAATGACTTGTTATTGAACGTGAGCGATTGTTTATGTACTCTGCCTATTGTCCATGATTCTGAAAGCTCGAGTTTTGTACTACACCCAACTTTGGAGGGGCTTTGACGTTATTTTCAGTGTTGATTATGTAGATATATTGATCTTCTCAATACACTTTACTTCATGCATGTATGGGTTTTTTTTGTTTTTGAGCAAGAGTGATTTCAAACTCTGGTAAAGTTTCTTATGGACGTCATTTTATATTAAATGATTGGTTAAATATGCTTCAGAACTATTTGAAAAGTATGGATGAAATTACATATTATAGTCCTCTCCATTTTACATAGAACACGAAATAACGCGATTATTGAACAAGTCATTCCGGCTCTAAGGAAGACTTACTTACAGTAATGACAAATCTTGCACAGTGCGTGTTCAAGTAATATCCATTTTGCTGGTAATAAACATCATCATACAATTTGGATCTCGTGGGTACAATCCGAGTACGGTCAAAAGCGCTTTTAATACTATATGTGCATGTTTTTCCTATAATTCGTGCTAGTACGTACAACGCGTATGTGTGTGTGTGCGTGCGTATTTTTGCCTTTTCTTAGGTTGTATTTGCGTAAGATGTAAATTATGTAGTAAACGTGTTTTCACATTTCAGAAATGCTAATGCACCTTCTCAATATTTTAAACTACCTAATTTATAGCCCACGAAGTACAGAGTCCATCCCAGTTTAGAGGATGTTGGGGTGACTGGATAGGGATGTTTCAGAAGACTGTGTTGCATTATCTTTCTTCGTTTTTAAATTAATTGTTCACACCATTCCAAAACAATCGATATTGGTACCAAATTCAGGTGTATTTAAAATAGCTTTCCCAATTAATATGGTATTTGTACATTTCTTTAATTTCAGCCGAGATGAGCAGAACGGTAAACCGTTTCCTCTTCCTTGCAGTACTGGTTTCGAGTGCCTGTGCAACACGAATCGTTACTCTGCCTAAAGGAGTATTATTTCGGACTGGGACAACTGGAAATGGTAAAATGATGGCATTACCCACCGTAGGACCAATACATCAAGACCACCTAGCTCCAATTCAAAGAGCTGGAGACGCTGTTCCTTTTACTCCGACTGGATCAATGATGGTATCACCAAGCAGAGAATCACATGTGGTAAGGACAGGAGGTACAGGGGCAGTTTCTTCTATCCCCTCCCAGTCTCCTTTACCAACATATTCTACTGGCGCCATTCAACCAATGACTGCAGTACCTACCACAATGAGTTTCTCTCAGTTATTTGCCTCTCAACATACTGCCACCATACCGTCTTTCTTTCATCCAGCTGCAAGTGGTTCATTTCAACCAAGACTATTTCAGCCTCCTGTAACAGGTCCGTATAAACCACCTGTCTTCCCACCACCTGTAACCGTTTCGTTTCATCCAACATTCTTTCAACCATCAGTACCTGGTTCGATTCAACCAGCGGCCTTCAAACAACCTGCGTCCGGTTCTTTTCAACCAGATTTTTTTCCATCTGTATTTGGTTCCTTTCACCCAACCATCTACCAACCAGCAGTACCTGGCGCATTGCAACTAGCTACTCAACCAACCGGGACTGGCTTGTTTCAACCATTTACTGAACCAAA
Source organism: Haliotis cracherodii (assembly GCF_022045235.1). NCBI lineage: Eukaryota > Metazoa > Mollusca > Gastropoda > Lepetellida > Haliotidae > Haliotis > Haliotis cracherodii. Next base: position 15,057,265 of record NW_027266264.1, read on the forward strand.
TACAACCCCAAACATGTTCCAGCCTGTGGCTCCGGCACTAACCTTCAGTGGATCGTTACCTCAAACCAGTATGTGGCCCTGGAATCCTGCAACAAATCTACCTCTATCAACTGTCACTGGAATCGAGTTTCCGAAACAAACGCTTCTGACGAGCCTTAATCCACGCACTGGACGACTAGATATGACCCAACAACTCAGCCTATTCCCCCAACCGATCAAGATGGATCAGTTTCAACTGCAACATCCATATGTCCTGCTGCAACCAATGAACTCAGTACAAAATATTCAGACCAAGCTAACAAATCCTACCAAACAGCTAATCCCACCTGAACCTAGTTTTCCCCTAACCACAGCTGATCCATTTAAACCGAAAATCCCATCTGATCCAACATTGACAGTAGTCAATGCAACAGCAATTACCCCTTCTAACCCTGTACATACTTCTTTAACTAACCCATTTCAACCTGACACTGTATTAATCAATTCGTTGCAAACACAGACCCAACTTGGTCAAGTGCAACCAATTAACCCAAACGACAAAGGTCATACAAGACTAACATCTGACCCCAGGCCGACAATGAACACACCAAATCCTAGTAAACCGCAGGCCCCACTTGACCGTGTAATGCCCTCCCCCACAGAAAGTCAGTTTCAGCCAGCAAACCCGCCTTACCAAGGCTTGACGACGGTCAAAGAAGGCCAATTGCAATCCCAAACTACAAATGGCCAAACAGGAACTGTTCAACCAAAAACTACACTTGACGGTAATGTGCAAATGACACCATTCGACCCAGTGTACGCACAAACCAAATCAGATTCTGTGCCACCAATAAGTCAGGATCATATCTCATCTGATCCATTATTGTCACACAACGCTATAGACCTTAGTCATCCGCCAAGCCCATCTCTCAAGGGGAAACCTATAATGCAAGAAAACAAAATTCCGTTGCCAGGTTTATCTGACTATAAGCAAAGTATGACTACCGTGGACAGTTTGATACATCAGACCACGTTAAATCAAATTGAGCCGTTACAACCTCAATTCCATTCTGACCCATTATTACATCTAACTAAGGCATCCCCAAGTCAACTACAAGAGGCATCAGGGCGTCTGCAGCCTAGTTCTTCAAAAGAAGGTCAGTCGCAAATCATTTCTGATTCCAGACAGATGTTGACTACAAATCAGCTTCAACCACAAAACCCTTTTGATAGTTTGTCTGGCATGTCCATAGCGGACCCAAGTCTACCCCAAAGTCCATCTGATTCAATCATGTCCATACCCCCATTAAATCAACTTCAACGGCTAGACCCATCTGACCCCTGGTTGACTATCACATATGAAGCACAAAATCCAGCAAAACGCAAGCAACAGCTCAATTATTTGTACCCTACGCTCCCTGTGACCAATTTAGAACCACTAAAACCTATTAACACATCTGACCCTGGGCCACTAGCAACCCTGGCAGGACCACACCAGCCATCAAACATGTCTGACACGTCTTCATCTATGAACTCAATCAACCAAGCTCTTGCGCAAAACGCATCTGAACCTGGATCAAATATGACTACATTTAACACACAAGATCGCCTTTCACCTGTGCCAGACTTGACTATAACATATCCGAGCCAAGTACAAAACCCGTCAGCACCTACGAACTCGAACAATCCACAAATCCCCGGTGACTGGTTAACTGCACTTAATAGACATACACATAACCAAACACCACAATCTTGGACCAATCAAATACCAACTACACACTCTAACGCTCCACAAGGAATCCAGAGCGGCCCTGTATAGTCAAACACTGTAAGTTTCAGTTGTCTCACCATCTTAAAAATATATCAGATCAAAACTTGAAAACAAGAATAATTCGACCCATAAAAGGGTATCTTTACATAACCAATCCCAGGAACTGGACGTACTGGATGTTTAAAAAATAATGTGTTTTGGGTCAGAAAGAAATTGTTTGACCCTTGGTATGCCTCGGTGCGCTGACTAAACAAATATACTGTCTCAAACAAAGAAACAAACAAACAAACAAACAAAATCCAAGCCAGAATATGAAATGTCTTGTTCCTTATTCACTGTTCTTAAATTTTATTTCTTTCTCTGCAGATTACATTGATGTGAAACAAGCGGAAGAACCTTTGCATAATCCCACCACCGTTCATTGTTCAATAGTGTATTGTGTATTATCGTCAATCTGGGCAGTAATAAATACGTGTAATAAATGTGTAGTGTATTGGCATATCCCTATTTGTAACACAAATCTAATTTTCACTGAAATAAAAATTGTTTTTCTTAATACATTATATTTGTATTATTTGTTTATTTTTTCTACAAACACTATCTTTGAGTGGCATTGAGAAGCTACACTGGTATCAAATTGAATGATGAAAGGGTCGATTTTAGATGTCCATTGTTTTCTTCTCGGGTCTGTAGGCTTCTGCTGTCTGTGTCAGGTCATACATTTCATAAGATAAACAAGACTCAAAATCTGTCATATCATACCACATAGAGCAACAGCAATGTTACAAGTTCCAGTGGACCAGTCCCACCATCTTCATCTTAAACCTCACACTGCAAGTAGACTAACACAACCTGTTCACATCAAATGAGCAATGACATCCATCAACGAGACCAGGTACTTCACCCACCGGCTTACGATCAGTGGAGACAATAGTTCAACGCATCGGTGACATAAATTATGGCTTACACAATTTCTTATTTTGGCTTGTACCATATGTTCCCGTTTCTTGTTTTTCAGACGAACAATTGACTTGCCTTTGCGTGTGTTTGGACGGGTGCCACTGGTAGGGCAGATAAGCTTACTGGTATCAGCACGTTTCGATAGTGATTCATGAACAAATTTGTATGATACAGACGGAATCCTACAATGGACTTTGTTTAATCTTTTGATCGTAGAAGGTCTTCTGTCGCTTTTATTTAAAGCCTATTTCCGGGTCCTAACAATGTCCACGCGGGCCCCGTCCATTCGGTTGATTGAGCAGACTGATTGCCCTGATTTTCAGAATAATCTTTGATTCTCTGTCAAACTTCGTTGTCGATCATCAGCTTGCGGCGTCTCGCTTGGGATCGTTTTACTTTTATTTATGATGATTATCCGAATGCCGTTGGCCACACCACTGACTGATTCTATACCAACGGTTGATGTATTATGGCTCGTTATCAAGGGTTCAATCACATCGTGATAGTGAATGGTTATTTACAGAAATCACGAATGTAGTACTTGTTTGGTTTGTTGAAATTAATCGTTTGGTTGTTGAGTATAAATTGAAAGTATTAATTGCCCTGACGGACATGACACTTAACAGTTCGGTATTGTAGCAGATAACAGAGCAAAATACAATTGATATCTATATCTTATTTTTATATATCAAATATGAAGGGGATAGGAATAATTATGCAGTTAATTTGAATCTGTTCGGGTTCTAAGTTCTGTTCATTTAGAACGCAGTAACAGAGTACTGATACATGGAACATGCACCTTTCATTTATATTATCAACTTAAAATATATAAACAATTGAAAAGGGATTTTATATGATAGAATCTTTTCCATTTTCAACAAGGAAGCCGTGACGAGTTACTCTTGTCAGAGGGGTACACAAAGTACCTGACTCTAGACTACAAGTCGGACTTTTTGTTGATCGATGCTCATGATGTCAATCACTGGATTATCTGGTTCATACTCGATTATTTACAGACTGCCGTCATATAGCTGGAATATTGCTGAGTGATGCGTTAAACAACAAACAAACAATCAGAATTCATTGAACGATTCCGATTATTTCCCCGTTGTTTATGATCATGAATCAATATCAAAAAGTTATTAAACCATGTGTTTACGAAAAGGTGAGCTGCCCTAACAGTAGCACTCGTCACACACACACTAAAAGATAGGTCAATTGTACATCTGAATAAAACACGGGGACATAGCGTCGTATTCATCGGACATCATTTTAGTCACTGATGCATCAAATTGAAAACGTCCTCCACGTGTCTACCATAACACTTGTTAATAGCTTTTTTATTATATTACTGAGACTTTGAAACCCTAATCAAACATCTTTTGAGCAAGAGTGGTACCACCCTCTTGAAATTCTAGTAAAAAGAACATGCTCGAGTTTACCTTAAAAAGTTGTGAAATGCAGATACCAAAGGCTGTAGCTGCTGGTATATTACAGCAAGGGAAAGTTGACTCTTGGGAAGCCAGGGTCATCCCTCTTGTCACACAAACATGTAGATAGTTTGTTGTCACTCTATGCACAGATCTTCATAAGAAATAGAGGGGGCGGTCTCATTTTTCTCTTGTACTTCTAGTTCACGTTGGTAAATCAGTGCATGGGAATGAGCTATATGACCATTGACGACACCAATATATCCTTATTCTTATCTGAAAGGTCCTATCCCCAAATTTAACTTAGATGTTATCTATGATTTGGTTGGTTGGTTTGTTGTTTTACGCCGCACTCAGCAATTTTCCAGCTATATGACGGCGGTCGCCTTTTAAAGCAAGCATGGTTTGCTGAAGACCTATTCTTCCCCGGATCTTTACGGCGAATTCAAGTTTGAAAAAACTGTTTTAGTGTGAAAAAACTATTTTAGGGTCTCAATGAAATGGTTTGTATATAACTGAACAGGTTTAGTGTTTATTTCTGTTTTCTCATTGTGAGGTAAGGCGTGAATGCATCTCATAATACAACGCATCAGTATCAAAGTACAAGCAAATTAGGAAAGAAGCAGGATACATTTGGCCAAAAGCAAAAAATAATTCCCCTACTTTTGATGTAGTATCATGCCTTGAGGGTCAAATACCAGGACCCTATTTACTGTATGTATCTATTGTAATGTAGAAATGACAGATATATTGAACACTTTGTCTTAAAGTAGGCAATCGTTTATTGCCATATAGTGAAAAGTTTTTGCTTACTATGTCGTTTCCTGATGTGACATTACCTTTTCAATCATGCCTTGGGCTACAAAGTGCTCACACAATAACGCAAGTTTATGATAAATTCAACGTATTTAATCATCATGAATCATGTTAGCACATAACAACTGTCACACACACACATTTTTCCAAAGGGAAGACTGACGTAAGGTAAGGTTTACTGCTGAGTGTACTTTATTAAGTATTCTTTACGTTGTTATTTAGAACAGTACTGGAGAAACCTTTCTCAGGTGATTCTCCTACTCTTTTGAACTCACTAGCTCTCTTCATCATATCTTCAAATAGCTCTGACACCTTCCGTTCTTCTTTAGAGATTAACCTCTTCGGAGAAGCATATTTGCAATAGACTCCTCACAGCGCCGCTGTGCAGCTTTTTAAGGTGAAAGTCAAGCGCTAGATAAATTATGTATTTATATACTGTATACAGATTAAAATATCAAATGCAGCAACGAGGGTTTGGGTGATCCTGGCACAGTCAGGCTGGTTAGGCTCATCATCAGCTCAGGGCCCTTGTCCCCTCTACTCGCAGCCCAGACAGCGAATTGAACTTCTCACAGGAAGTGCTGCCTTGTCGAACCCACTCATAACTTTCCGGAGAATGTGTGAAGACACACAAACATTACCCAGGTTGTCAGAAGGGCTGAATTCCTGGAACTAAAATCGGGTATCCTCCCAATGTCAGTCATCAGCTCGTACCAAACCTAAGGAACCGAGAACAATGGGGAGTCGGACAACTTGGTACTTGGGATCAAGCGTGACATTTCGAAAGTGAGGTCCGCATATTTGCCATGTTTATCCTGAATCTTGTCAATAACAATCAATGTCAAAAGGACAGACAATTCAATGATATAAATGATTTCATTGGATTGATAAAAAAGGACAAGATCAGGTTTGTTGGCCTGTATGATCTGAGGCTGCATACGGCCTATTCCAAAGAAAGTTATATTTTTCATTTTCCATGACGCCCTCCACATATTCTTGGTCGTACCATGGATGGACCTCTGTGTCAAAACCACAAGCATAGCGAAGACGGTAAGAAAAGGATCGAGCCACTCCACGCTTAAGATAATGTGTTTGTGCCAAAGCTGGGCATCCACTGACAATGTGTTAGGCAGTCTCATTCAATTCATTGCTTAATCTACATTTCATATTTACATTCTGATGTAAAATCACACACTGACAGTTTCGAGCGGGAAGTGACCGGTCCTGAGCAGCAAACAGAAAGCCTTCTGTTTCACTTTTCAGCCCAGCCGAATTCATCCATTTTCATCTATATTTCAACATAATCCCCTCCGAGATCAACACGCTTTTGCCAACGATGTCAAAGTGGATCCCATTGGTGTAAAAAGAAGGCTTCCAGCCCAGCCTCCGAAACTCCTGACTATTCACTTCACTATGTATTCTGGGTAAAGTTTTGAAACGTACCGCATTCACATGACATCGCAGGCAGACTTGGTTGAAATCGAGTAGCAAATGAAAAGCAATCCCTACGCATAGATACGTAAAAGTGGGCAATAACATTTGGGCACTGGACCTTCTGTTATGTAAGTAAATGATAAGTAGAATCAGGAAATCTGCATATGTGGACAGGAACATTCATAGCTGTCGTTTGATCAGAAATTATTCATATGTATTTTTGTAAAGTAATACTAAAACTAACAACGATATTATACCATTAAAATTATTGGATTATTTTTTTAATCAACTTCAATTTTAGATATCTCCAAGATGAAAACTTGTCAAATTTCGCTTTGTCACAATCCCTATGTTTGGATTCAAGGACTTTTTTCTCTTGTTATAAAGCGCAAAAAATAAGTAGTATATAATTAAAACAAGGGCACTTACAGTCCGTTTGGCTCAAAATGAGAACGATGAATTTCAAACTAATTAAAAATCGGGAATAGTCTATTAAATGTCTACGTACATGGCAATGAATACCCTGTACCCAACAATATCTGCTTCTTGTTATTCTTATTGTTTCAGAAACTATCATGTTGTTATGTGTACAAGTTGAACGGAGGGGGACACATTAGTGGGAGGAACAGCACAAACACACACGTGCTAAACAACGGTACAGGGAGTGACAGCATTAAAGGGATCGGTTCTTGATAATTTTCATCGCGATCTGACTCGCTCATGTCACGGTCCTTGTCGGAATTGCTTGTGTCACTGCTAATTGTCACAACTATAGGTGGGACTGTTGCTTGCTGAAGTCCATCACGTGACCAGTATATTGACCACGACTTTGGTAAAACAACGGGTTATAGAGAAAACGTCCGCTGGTCAATTTGAGAGAACGACCGCCGCGTTAGAGAAAACTTCAGGCTTCAATTAAATTGCCTTGATCTTTATTTAGAAATATTTTAATCCTTCATTAATTGAGATCTCATCTTGATCATCTCCTTTCATAAAACAACAAGTATTTATACATTGATTGGAAACCTTTTTGTAGTGAGTCTTGTCTATAATGATCCTGTTTTATTTAGTCTCTCAAAACAACATTGAAACAACATTAAAACAACATTAAAACAACATTAAAACAACATCAAAGCCCAGTGGACAAATCATTAAGTGTCATATCAATCACTTAATGTTACTTCATCATATTCCAGCAAAAATATACAAGAAATAAAGTTAGCGGGACAAGAGAATGTTTTCTCTAAATATATCGGACGTTTTCTCAAAGTACAAAGGACGTTTTCTCTTACGCGGCGGCCGTTCTCTCTAATTGACCAGCGGCCGTTTTCGCGGGAGGACGTTTTCTACAGTTCCCAACGCAACGTTGCCATGTCTGCCATGTTACCCGGCCAAAGGATTCATTTATTAGCTTTTCAACACCCCGCAATTTAAACGTTGTGTTCAATCGTCCAACGTCACCTTTAGCAATACCCACAACTTTATTGGGTTCAGATCGCAGTGGAAATGGGGAAGTCGTAAGACGGCGTGACCTTGACCTTTGATGTGATTGTCAACCATATATACGGGCTCAGATTTGATGAATTCATAGAGTTGTTGTTTTGTAGCCTTGGAAGGAAAGGTCATATTAATCCGTTGCAGCCACGTCACCAAATCTCCTTTAAGGCTATTAGACATTGGGGCATTGCTGTCTGGATCCTGCATACTGTGATACGGTTCATTGTCCATGATACAAAGGGACTTGGCAGGAAAATCAGGAACCAATTTATTTTTCACCCACTCCAGAAACACCTTGCCGTTCATTTCTGTGTGGTAGTCCCTGTTGTCCTTGGCCTTGTCTCGAAAGACGAGGTCACAACCTGGGAGAAAAGCCTGACTAGCACAGCCAGCATGGAGAACGATAAGTTTTTTACCTTTTGCCATTGGTAACTCTCCCCCAGACTAATTACAGTCCTCACTGGGTACCAACCGACTGCTGGCTGTGTGAGAGGCACTGACCTACGTCTCATCTAGGAAAACGGGCTCATGTCATTCTTGACGTTTCTGCTTGATGGTTCGAAGATAGTGATTTCGGAGACGAAGGATGTCAGATCGTTCACATAACACAGCCCTATGTAAACATTTTATCTTTTGGTATCTACATCCAAATGTATGCAAAAGTCGCCATAGCTTGTATTTTGTAACAATTAAATCATGTTCAATTTCAAGGTATTTCTTGAAATCATACAGTCGACTCTGCTGTTATCACCCCTACATTGTTTTGATATGTCCCCCACGTGCGTCGCCTGGTCCTGCCGTTTGTACATTGAAACAAACCACCTTAAAAATGGCATCTTGTCAGTCAACAACAACGTAAAGTTAACAACAACGGACTGTACTTTGGGTATCGATATTATTGTATCATCGAATTTCATTCTTGAAAAGTGTGTCATAAATGAATTGAATACATTGAAATTTATAATACCACATTATCAGAGGATTTAGACACGATGAACAAAAGCTGATAACAGAAGATTATTGTCAGATCATGTTTCTGCCACGTTGTAACTTAATTGTTCAGTGAGTTGAGAGTTTAAAGTCGCTTTCGTAAATAACCTATCACTGAAATCAATTTATCGATTTCAGAACTTTTATCAAGCTGAACCAGTCCTTTACCAAAAGCCTTTTTTTCCGTTTTAGGACAAACATTTCACAATGGGTCCTCTCCTCTTTATGTGGCTCTTTCTGATGACGTTGTTGCCATGCCCCATGACCATGTTTCATGCAACTGATCAACAAATAAACTGCACATTTTGCGCTCCCCTTCCACCTCAGGAATGGTTAAGCATTGAGGACAACAGGGGACTGATGAGAAGCAACACCTTACAAAGACAAACTCAATGGGTTCAATATGTAAACAGAGCCAACCAGAAACCCCGAAATGTGCACCGTCAAACTGGATTTATAAGAGGAACAGAAATACCGAGAGTCCAGAAGAGACCCTTTGTTACCAATGGGAAATTTGTTTCCAGATTGGTCAACCCATCGCGTCCTGTGTCCAATGGCATCGTAAATAGTATCACAAATCCAGGGAATCGTTTTAGTTTTAGAAACCAAGCCCGATCTAGAGCTCAAAAGAAGGCAGTGCCAAAAAATATTCTAAACCGAATTTCAGATCTTATCAATCCCCGCAGAAGACAGTCAATACATTCTCAGCCACCAAACCTTCGAGGTATTCAACGCAAGACCAAATCCCAAAACATCCGAAACTCAATTTCAGATCTTATCAATCCCCGCAGAAGACAGTCAAGACCTTCTCAGCCACCATACCTTCGAGGTATTCAACGCAAGACCAAATCCCAAAACATCCGAAACTCAATTTCAGATCTTATCAATCCCCGCAGAAGACAGTCAAGACCTTCTCAGCCACCATACCTTCGAGGTATTCAACGCAAGACCAAATCCCAAAACATCCGAAACTCAATTTCAGATCTTATCAATCCCCGAAGAAGACAGTCAAGACCTTCTCAGCCACCAAACCTTCGTGGTATTCAACACAAGACCGAATCTAAACACAATCGAAATTCAATTTCAAATCGTGCTAATCAACACAGAGGGCAGTCGATGCCTTCTCTGCCAGGATACGTTCGTGGTATTCAACGCAAAACCGAGTCCAATAACATCCGACAACCAATTCCAAATCGTGCTAATCCACGCAGAAGACAGTCAAGACCTTCTCAACCAGCATACCTCCGTAGTATTCAACGCAAGACTAAGTCCAAAAACACCCTAAAGCCAATATCAGATCGTGCTTATCCACACAGAGAAGAGTCGATGCCTCCTCTGCCAGGATACGTTCGTGATATACAAAGTATGTCCGTATCCCCAAACAACCGAAACTCAATTTCAGACCTGTACAATCCACGACTGGGACATATAAGACCCCAAACAGGGCATCCTCATACAAGTCAGCCCACAGCAGCTTTACCTTGGTGAGCATGTTAAATATTACATCTTATGTTGACATTAGATATAGCTATCACAACATGTTGTTGGTGTAAGTATTTACAGAATAGCCGTTCCACAAAGCGATTGTAGCGCTAGGATGATCCTAACTCCCAATTTTTACGATAGACGTGGCGTCACGATCGCTTTGCGGAACTAGGCCCAGGAGTAACTTCCGAGTCCCAAGACATCTTCCAAGTCAATCTATCGTTAAGGCGACATCACATAAAATGGTATGTGCCGTCATGTACAATGGATGACGTCAACGTCAACTATTTGCAAAAATGATTTCATATGACATCACGTTTGGGCTCCTTCGCAAACAATGAAAACAATATAACAATTTAAACGAAGTAGGCAAATTTACTCCATGGACATGAGAAATGGCAATGTTGGTGTCTCTTGTAGAACGTTCCGTGTTAAACTGCTTTATTTTATTTCTAGTGCAGTGTGGAGATGACCAGCTGACCGCGAGAGTCACCCTTGGCGTTATAGCACTATCACGTCATAATAACCTACGTGTAAGTTGGTCAGTTCTATTGTTCAAATATCGAATGATCGGCCCTCATGCTGAGCATTACTGGAAAAAAATTATGAAGATCTTCACTGTGCCTTACTTCAAGTGGATTGATCAAGCGAATATTTGACTCATCCTATCAACTAACATATGTATCCGCGAGATCCTGCCTGTACAGACACGAGTGAAAAAGACAACTTAGCCAAGTCAAGTGATGATCGGAGATAAACGTGTTATTTGAATACAAAAGCCAAGTTACTTTAAGTATAGTATCAACAATTGAAAGATATATGTACCTGACGCAAATCGTACAAAAAATGCTTGTATTCATAACCAAATCAATAAATGAAACAAATTAACTTTAATGATGACGTCACTTTGAGGGCTCCTAATCAGTGTACCACACCCTGTGGATTCAGTATAGACGGGCAACTGTTGCCAACCGAAGTAGGAAATAATTCAGACAATGTACTTACAACTAATTTAACCTAAGATGAGTTGGGTCATACCTTTGTTAACGCGGGGTCATCAGTCTCTTGAAATCGAATGTAAGCAGTGTTCGTAATAAGCGCGTGTCCGAAGGCCCGTGGCAGGTAGATATCTTGTCGGGCCCGTAGTTTCAAATTTGTATGGGTCCTTATGGCCTGCAGTAAATTTACGTGTCAACTTATTTGTCACAGTAATTTGCCGGGGTTTTTTATGAGGGCCAGAAGAGTTTATTGGTGGGTCCTGGTAGCTGTCTGCCAAATATTTATTTTTTTATTTCAAACACTGAATGCAAGCATTGTTTCTGTAACTTTGAACATATCAAGATTTATCCGTATTGATAATATTAATTGTGAAGTTACTATTCTTTCTTCACACCAAATAGACAAAACTAGTATTTGTATTTTAATCTTATTTTTTACCGCAACATTTCACATTAAGCAGATATAAACAACTATATAGAAATAACACAAACTGATGTATATGAATACATTACTGAATGTCGACAATGTTGGGGGACAGTTTTATATATATATATATATATGTATGTATGTATGTATGTATGTATGTATGTATGTATGTATGTATGTATATATGTATATATATATATATCATATATATATATATATATATATATATATATACTGTCTCCGATATATATAAAACTGTATATATATATATATATATATATCAACCTATTCTCGTCGCTATATGACTGGGATAATGCCAATGTGACGTTACACATTAACTTACCCCTCAATGTTCGGGGAATGCGAATGTCCATGTGGCGAAACACATGATGTCATCGATTCAATGACCATAACAATTTATCAGAAACTATTTACTAGTCGCGTTACCGTGTTACTTGAACAGATGTTGCCTTGTAGTGAGTGAGTATGGTTCAACGACGCTTTTAGCAATACTCCAGCAATATCACGGCGAGGAACACCAGAAATAAGCTTCACACATTGTACCCATCTCGGGAATCGAGTTCGGGTCTTCGGCGTGACGAACGAACGCTTTAACCACCAGGCTACCCGACCGACCCTGTTGCCTTGTATGTCTTTACATGCATGAACAAGGAGTATGCAATGAACGGATTTATAAAGTACTCAATCATCATTTTAAACATAAAGAGATGGTGGATTATTTTCTAGCAAAAAGCCTGTTTTGTAACTATTGTCCTCAGGTTATCTGACAATGAGTACAATTTAGTCATCAATCATGCATCATGTAGCGATCGAAAATAGACCTAGATATGCTTGAACTTACTAGGACTTTGGAAATGTCGCTATCTCAAACAGACTCCTACATGAACCGGATTAGTATTGTGGATTTTCTAGATGTATTTGCTAGATGAATTGATTTATATGATTATGTGCGAGAGTACAGTAATGAAATGTAATATTGCGGCAATGATAGAGTGTTTTAGTATTTCAGTTTAACGTGGGAACCCATGGGCACGGTTGGATAAAATATACCATGGATCACAGTTTGTGCAAATCTAGGATTCGGACCCTTTATCATCGGATCCAGGTACGCCCACAGTTTGCACAACGAAGACTGACCACCCGTGGCACCGTTGTACGGACATAAAAGATGATTTTGTTATTATACCAGTTTATCTCTATAATTTTTATACTAATCGTATTCACCGTTACCATATGTTGCACTATGGTTATAAGTAACGTGCATAGAATGAATGTCGTGCTACTTTAAATCAATATAGAAATGAATTATAGAAACCACTGATGAATCTTTTTATTTCTTTATTTATTTCGGTAATATTTTCTTTAGAGCCCACTGTCCATGGTCATCTAAAGATTTTAAAAAATAGATATTGAAAAACATGGATACACTCACCTTTTGGACACCCGGTATCATCACTGTTTGATAGTGGTTTATAAATATAAGCCTATGATATATATAGTTGGAATGGTTCTGTTGCAGCAGATATTTCTCATGATTATGGAAATGGTTTTGTCGCTTATATTTAGTGAGTGTCTTTGACATAAATGAATAAAAAGAAATGCATTATGTTCACCGTTGTTCTTCCAAATTTACCGTATTTACGATAAAGAAGCACACTCAGCTTATAATTTCTATTCCTTTATTGATGTACTCTGAGGTATTTTCATCATTTTTATTTCATTCTGATTTGAAACGTTGAGGGGGTAGATCGGGAATGCGAGAAAAATCATGATTAAGGACATTCCTTGGGTCTGCGACTAAGGACACAGACAACTGCATAGCCATCTTTCCTCACAATCAATTGAGGATTATCTCCTAACTCAGATTTGTCGGTTTTTATGCCAATCATTGGTCACATAGGTCATTTGTATACTTGGCGTTCGGACCAGGAATCCCCAGGCGGTTGTTGACAGGCCTCCTCTCCAAAGTCTGTACATAATGTATTCAAAGTAACATGGTTGAAACTTATGTCAATTTCATAACATATAAGCATGATGAATGTAGCACCAGGATAATTTGTCTAATAGGATATAAAATCATCGGGAAATACTGCCTCTTCGTGAGATGGTAGTCTTAAATATATTTTTTATGTGTGTCATTAAGTTCTTAAAATTCAAGGCAATATGGTGAGTTGATAGTTTCTTCGTGCTTTATGCAATATTTAATCCAAGTCAACAGCAATGTACTCCACATATTGTAGTCATGGGTGGGGGCATCGACTCCCACTTGTCGAGGGGAAGACTATGTTTGTTGTTTAACGCCGCACTATTCCTTATAAACTGAAGGGCTAAAGAAAGTACACATTTGACAATTGGATTTGACCACAAAAGTACAAACGTTAATAGGTTGAAAACAGTCGGCGGAACACTGCAAACTATAGGTTTAAAACACAGCAATGCTACCTGTATGAAATACACCACCATCGAATAAGAATTCTTTCTTTTCTTTTTTTTGCCACCATCATTCATGGGTGTAAACTTTCTTTTGCTCCGCAGTTTAAAAGGTGGTGGACGCTAACAAAGGGCTTTACAAAGCACTTAACACGTGGGGTTTCTGACCGGGGTCTGTGGTGCGACGGGAGAACGCTTTCACCACTTGGCCATCTAAGCACCCCATATTCGAAGAAAGAACTGCTCGGGGAATCATAAACTAAGAAATTAAAGTACGTACCTTTACACATTAGTTTTGTTCATGTAACTACACATGTATATACCTTCTTCTTCTGTGGAAAGAGGATTTATTTGTAAACGAGACGATTTCCTTGAACTGCGTAACACGTGATTGTCAGAGAGCTTCAACGGATACATCGTGATACATAAACTGTTCAAGGAGAGCGGTCGCCTTGTCCATCAACGTAGAAGACGAAGAATATTACCTCCATGAACCTTCAACAGACTACCATTCTAAACGATGGTTATAGACTGATACAAGAATTAAAAAAATTAGCTACAATTTCAACGGATGTTGTGTAAAAGGTGTTGCTTTTTGCTTTATTTCCTTCGCACTGACAGCGAACTGTCATGAATTGTTGAAGACGAATGCTGGTGACGCCACATTGTTTTACTTGGCAAAAACAAATCAAATATATATATATACTTCAGGATACAAATACAACTTTTAGGTGTCACCAGCAACCACTGTGCGCCAGTTTGGATAATTACATCATGAAATAAAAGTAGCTCAATTGACTGCTATAGTATTATATTTTCTGACGTATCAAAATCCGCCACGAAATACTGCTGCTTAAAATACAGTTCCATGTAGTACCCTTCTTTTGTGCTGACTGGTAAACGGCTTTTCGAAGTTATTTCGCTTATGGTTGGGTTTGGGTAGCGCAGTGGTTTAAAGGTTCGCTCGTCACACCGAAGACCCGGGTTCGATTTCCGACATGGATACAATGTGTGAAGCCCATTTCTGGTGTCCCCCGCCGTGTTATTGCTGGAATATTGCTAAAAGCGGCGTAAAACCATGCTGACTCACTCACTCACCCCTTGTTAGAATCCAGTGGTTGAGTAAAGCCTATTTTGTTGTATACGCCGTAACAAACCTTTTCACTTTAAAAAGTGCAGTGACCTGATCACTGTATTTACTTATAGTGGCAGCTCAGTTTTATATAGGAATATAATTCTAAAAGCGATTTCTCGTCCTCTGTATACAAGGAGCGTAAATACACGTTCACTAACTATAGTTAATGTATATTTGTTCTGCAATCAACAACCTTCAGCTTTATGAATAAATACGAGTCTGGACCACAGCATTCAGTGAGTGAAAGTGTGATCACCGCCAACAGCTGTCGTAGTACGATTACACGCATTAAATCAAGTCATCGAGCCCGACCACCCAGTCTGTTAAGTCGCCCCTTACGACAAGCACAGGTTACTGGGGAATCAGGAATCCCAATGGGGTTCACTAACTAAAGGATGTGTTCAAGTCAGACATACCCGGTCTTTCGCTTGTTTCATCACGGTCACGGAAAGTAAATGCTTTCCAATTCTCCGGAAACGAAATGGACATTTGGTAACACGTTTATACATGGTTTCCGGGATAAGAAACTTTCAGCGAGTTTCCAGTTTACGGTATGCCTGGAATTCTCAGTTAATTTAGGTTTGGGGTTTCTAAAAAATATCACTGCAGGATTGACATGAGTATGTGAAAGTTATGCAACCGTCACAACTTACAAATAGTCATGTATGATTATCCTTGAACGGTGAGTTTCAATCCAATGTGGTCAGTGAGGTGGATGGAGCGTCTGTCCAGAGAACGGAAGGTCGACAGTATACTGAGCCTGAGTGGAGTACCCGTGTTAAATTACCATGTTAAATGTTTCACATAAGTTTCATTTTCATTTGTTTCCAACGATAGGGACAGAGATAAATCATTAGTATAGCTTTGTTCTCACGAGTGAGTGAGTGAGTGAGTTTGGTTAAACGCCGCCTTGAACTGTTCTCATGTTTTCTCCCAATCCATCACGTTTGACAAGTATCTGCTGTAGTGTACGAGGTATTCATTATGTCCACTATATTTTTTATACCTTCAAGAACATTCTGAACTGCTGATCTGGCCTGAATGCTCGTTTTATAAAACACACTCTGACGTGCTTAGTAAGTGAAATTATCTTGAACACCACTTTAAATCCCATTTCACCTCATCTTACTTTCAACCCTCTCTGTTTTACTCAGTAAAAAACGTCAAAATCTGCAACACAATTTTAAGACTTGTACTTTCCAATTTTCTTTGTTTGTGAACTTGTGAACTGTCTACTGTGTAAAAATTAGTTTAGGGGATTGTGGTTATGGTACTGTTCGTTTATATTCTTTTCTTGACACGAGTTAGCGAGTAAAACCATACTCTCTCACTCTGAACAATCACATAAAGAGGGCTTGTTTTTGCTGTGCGTTCCGGCGAAAATATGAAAATATTTTAGCCTTTGTTAAGACCTGCTGTTAAAATGTTTCTAAATATTGTCCAACAAAATAGACACAATTGATGGATAAGAGCTTCTTTAAAATACTACTATAGCTTGACAACAAGAATTTGTTAAACTTACGTTTTGTCTAATTTGTCATCTATCAACTTCTAAAGATATGCCAATTCAACAGTGAGTGAGTGGGTATTGTTTTACGTCGCTTTTAGCAATATTCCAGTATTATCACGGCGGGGGGGGGGGGGGGGGGGGGGGGAACACCATAAATGAGCTTCACACTTTGTACCCATTTGGGGAATCGAACCTGGGTCTTTGGCATGACGAGCTAATGTTTTGACCACTAGGCTACCCGACCGTCACCCTATCAAACACATATTGTCATTTATTTAAGTTTTATATTTATGTTATCATTTATAGCATGAGAGTGAGCAACTACGAATGCATACACAAAGTTACGATTGATGATATGTATTTACCTAAGAGAGTGAGTGTAGAATATATTTGCGCCAACACAAGATACCTTTCCTGCCTCTCATCCTCTTGAATGAACGCTTTGACCACTACGTTTGCCCACCTCTCCATCTTCATCCGCGATTATCACATGACCTACATTACAAGTAGAATGTACGTAGAATATAAGGTCTCTTATTTCATGGCTGGTCACATTTTTAGAATTTGGCAAAACATTATTTTGTTGAAACCTTTTGAAAACAGAACTCTTTATACACTACACACCAAAAGTCTTTTACTTTATTTCGCCAAAACACTTCTGCGTACTCTATTAATATTGTATAATTTGTCTTTGTGCGGTGTGTTCTTTCCTGCTGATGCGCGTTCTCTGAGTTGCTCGTCATAGCTCCTCCGTATGCATTGGGCTCCGAAAAGAATATATTTCAATCGTTTGCACGGACATATGTGGCTCTTCTGTGCGCCATAAAAATTAAATCAAAATAGAATTCCCCTGGATTTCAGAATTATGCATGATTAATGATATGTAGTCAGAACCGCTCTGTCATGATTTTTACCCAATAGTGTGTTGACTGAAAATTCCTGACACCAGTGATGGCCGCCAGTGTGCTTATCGACGCTGGGTGGGAAATTACGCTGACGCATGTGCTGTTCAACGTTCTGCATTTTTGACGCCGCTTTATCTGTATTGCGATAATAATCTTATGTGGCAGTAGAGACGGTTGTGTATTTACACATAGGTATAGCCACCTTTCTGGGAACTGTCGCAACGATCCATGTTTACGTAAATGTAGCAGGGCGTGGAGTCATCCTACAGATGACATCCTTACCTTCTCAGCTTGCTGACGGGGTTAACCTCTTTGGTCATGTGGACAAGGCGTCCGACCTCGGATCAGAAGGTCCGTGGCTCGAATCCCATCACGGGACTCTGATATTTTATGGCCGCTACATAAACAAGGGCAATTACACTAAATTCCACTCAGTGCCGTCGACAGCGCTCGGCATTTTACTGGCACTTTAGTCATTTGCTGACACTGACAATTGCTACAATTAAATTTACAATAATCTCTACTGCCTCATAACAATATTATCATAAATGTGGACCGCCTCTAGACTGTCGTGTAGTAGTAGAGAGTCCGCCCGGAGAGCGGAAGGTCCGGTGTTCGATCCCGGCGTCGCGTCACTCCAGAAGACGTCAAAAGATGGTACTTGTTGATACCCTGTCTGACGTTCGGCATTAAGGGGCTAAAACAAGGACTGGCCGTTAGGAGTCAGTATACTGTGTCTAAGTAGGGTATTCGTGTTAAACTGCGGCATGGTATCTCAGTGTGCTGGCACTACAAATCGGCATCAGTCCGGACTAGTACAAGCAGCCATACAGACACACACACACGTGCATGCACGTCGCTATACAAGTGCAACAATCTTGGACGCAGCGTTAAACCCCATTTCATTTCACCTACAATAGCATACACAACAAAGACATTGTTTTATCCAAGGATTTATTTCAAAGCAGCCTCAGCAACCTCGGTCGGACAACTTGAAGTCCTTGAAGTAAGTGTAGGTGTCCTTTGGCGTCGCCCAACTTGAACTTCCTCCGGCGAAGAAGGTGGAGAAGAAGATTCCTTCAATCTCAATGTTATTAGAGTTCCGGAAAACCAAATCCTTAACCTGCAATACCTTATTTCTGTTAAACCTGACCGTCAAAGCCCCATTTTTTGAACCAACCGAGTTCAGCTTGACTGTCTGCCTGATTCTCTGCCATTGCCCTGTCTTAAACACCCATGTTCTACCAATGTCATGTCCATAATCATAATTACAATGGACTTCGTTTCTGTCGCAGAAATCGCTCTTCTGATTGTCAGGAATATAGGCGTACACGACACCATCACCCCTCGAGCGCCACATGTATCGAGTGGAGAAACATTCGTCTGCGTTTCTTCCTCCAGAACACTCCTGGTTCCCTCCCCAAAGACCAGGCAGCTTACCGCCCTTTACGAAATCGAAATTTTCCGCGAAGTAGATCTTGTAGTCCAAGGTAAGACAGGTTCGAGGAGAGATGGGTCGGGAGTAAAACTGAGCTCCCCTGTAATCACCGGATCCGGAATAGGAACCTTTCTTGTAGAAGATTCTCAAGACTTTATTCGAGGAACTGCCATCGGGATCGTCAACGAGGGCCATCGACTCATCCCCAAAGTCATGGTCACCGTCCAACTTCCAGTCATCCAAGAAACTAGATGTTTGGAAACGTTTTTGCTTCCACAAAGTTGTACTGGTAACTAAAACGAGAAACGTGAAACCATTTCATATGCACAAGCAACTATCGTTCATGTGTGAACTATTTCGTTTTGGTCTTTTTCCATCATGACCAATAACCCATACAAACAAGTCTTAAGGAAACGTTCAATGTAATGACAATTTTCACGGACAGTACATTAAGCCAACTGTATTTATGAATATTTACTATGAAAATGTGTTTTCCCTTAACCCTTAACACAACAGTTTCTACTGGCCATGCTGGATGTCTTGCAAAAACTATATGTCGCGGTTCCCCAAACCATTGGTTGGCTATTTTGAGAGTAAATAACTTTATATCTTGAAGCAGTGAGTACAGAATTATTACCTCCAAAGAATTTTCAAAATGCTCAGAAAGAATTAACTATCAAGACCAGAATATTTAAGTCGTTCCTTGAAACATACAAAATAACATTCTGATATCGTCTGATAGGAAAAGTCAAACGATATTATATTTTAAACATCGAGTGAATACTTTTTACAGTACAAAATTATCTGAGGCAAAAATATCCTTTTCCAGCATATACTGAAACAACTGTCCCAACCCCAAGGTAAAATGTCAGTCCTCTACCATCATAGAGTATCAAACTAGTAAAATCGTAAAATAAAATACAACCTCACCTGTTGAACTTCTAATGTCCCCCGTTGTGAAATTGCTGAAATATTGTTAAAAGCAGCGTAAAACCACACTAACTCACTTACCTGTAGAAAGACATAACAACAGCAGAGACCACGCGTACCACATGGTGTATCTGAAATCGAAACAATTTAAATCAACAGTTGAAATTGATATACAATATATTTGTTGGATCTTATATCAACGTATGTTAATCGGGATTCCAAAAATGGTCGTAAGAATCGACTAAAATGGATCAAATGGTCCTGCTCGGTGGCGTCACTATTGTGTGATTAGACACTGACACTGGTTTGCCTGGTCCTGCCTCAACTATGTACAGGCTGATGTGATATAGCTGGAATATTGCTGAGTACCGAGTTCAACAATATTCATTTAGTCATTCAAGATCAAGATTTGTATAAGCATAAAAGATGTCCGGCCAATATACATGTAGTTAAAAGGTCAGTGATAAGCATGTTCACGCATGCATAATGATAATGCAATTTGAATACACATATTAGTGTATTAAAATACTCATTGCTTGTTTCCTTAATTCCAATGCATTTCTTTAGAACGCTAAATTGGTGTGTACAGAGTGCAACTGAGAGGTTATAAGTAATTATCAAGTAATAATTCATTATTGTGAACACAAACATATTTTTCAATATACATTTTCCATAAAACAGTTTATTCTTTACATACAAAAGAATATGACACTCATCATCAACTCGCGGACTTGCAAAATGGATTTAAAGTAGATTTAATCAGTGCTGAATTAGATAGTTATGATGTTGTATGTTTAAAGCAAGGACTGGTCGGCTCGGAGTCAGTATACTGTGTCTGAGTGGGGTATTCATGTTAAACTGCGGCATGGTATCTCAGTGAGCTAGCACTATAAATCGGCATCAGTCCGGACTAGTACAAGCAGCCACACACACACACACGCGTTCATGCACGTCGCTATATAAGTGCAATAATCTTGGACGCGACGTTAAACCCAATTTCACCTCACCTCACCTCACCTCACCTCACCTCACCTACACTGGTACCATTTTCAAAACGTAGCCTGTATTAAGGAATATATTTTAGACCCAGAGTACAACGGACAGCCTGAGCTGGAGGCGCGCGTGGATATGTTGACAGTTTTTACGTAGTTAGTGTTAAAACCGAATGTTTGCGAGGATTAATATGATTTCTGAAATTCAGTTACGACAGTAACCGTACATGTATTTGTTACATTAAGTCACTTTATTCAAATTTATTTGGTATGATTATGTCTAATAATTATTTTAGGATGGAATGTACACTTACCAAATAAAATATGTTGAAATATCAATTCCTTATGAACATATTTCATAATCTATTTTTAAAGTAACCCTCCTTACATTAAAGATAACTGTTTAAAGAATATAGTACTTAAAGACATTGCAACAAACCGAATAATCAGAGGGGAGACTTTATACTGAGGGGGGCGCGAAATATATCCGCCCGGGGGAGATTTTATTTCAGAACAGATTCTCCGGGATAAAATCTCCGGGGGAAGAATTTGTACGGGGGAGGCTTTATACCAGGACACCGGCTCTAATTGAAATAATAATCAATAATTGACAATAATCCTAGTAGTGCTTTGCTGCATTTTACAACTAAATCTAAAATCATTTTTGCACATTTAATGTATGACTAAAAGTAACTCCAAGGTAACTATACTCATATGAAAAGGTAACAGAAAAGCCATTATATGACCATTTTTCAATTTTAGATACACGACCACCGCTTCTAAATACAACAGTATTACCCTTATCCGGATTAACATTCAACCTCAATTCTTCAGTGTATCTTTCAAAAATGCTTAACTGATTCTGGAGACCATCTATAGTATTTACCACAAGTATAACATCGTCTGCAAAGAAAAGCTTTAATATTTCTAGGATATCAGGATATGACTGAACACCATGATGTTTTCCATATCTGCATCTTTCAAAAAAAAAAGAAAACAACACAACCTTGCTTTACGCCTTTATATTCACTTAATTCTCCATTGTAACGCACGCATGCTTTAACACTTCATAAAGTCATGGTAATATTTAGTAATTCCCAACATTATCCACAATGGTACAAGTGGTTACGGTAGGTGTGAGATGGCATGGAATACATATATGCACGCATTGCGGATAATTGGACTCACAAGGTTTTAAGCGAACTTACCTTCACGACTCCTGCTTGCAGTACTAACAATGAACACGTATGGAAGCACAAGCACTCAAATGACGTCAAAGTTGCGATTAAGAACGTGTTACATCCTGTTCATAAATTGACTATGCAACACGTGGTGGAAAATGAACATATAATTGAAACAGCTGTGCGTTTTTCAACGGTAATCACATCATTAAACAGATGTGATTAAGTTCAACACGAATCAAGGTCTTAGGGTCAAGATACTTTCTAAATTATCGTTTATTTGAAACAACCCGGAATAAAATTATGCCTATTTTCCTCCATGTTTTACTGAAGTAACATCTATTCCACGCTCTGTCCACTCTGTCGGGTGATTGAACCCTTCCATATAAATTATCTGTTGTACAGTCTACAATGACATGCCTGACATGATGAGGTTGTGATCAATAACGTTATCAACATACGAGCGGTGGCTGAAACATTCCGAGCCAAACCATGATTGACTCCATTATGGAGTTGGATGCTAATTATTTGTCAACATAATCCCTTACGAGGTCCACACTTTCGAGGTCCAACGTTCCTGGAGTGCCCTGATCCTCCTGGTGACATCCTCAACAGCTGAAATGATTTCCTTAATGCTTGCTATACAGCTTTCTTCAAGTTGCGGGTAGATAGAATTCTGACGTACGGGTCACCCAAAATATGACAGTCTCTTGGGGAAGGTCATACAAAAAGATTACACATATCTGGCAAGGTTCATGAAAAAGGACATTTTAAAAAAATACATAAAGTTCTTTTGGATTAATGACCGGTCCCTCCTTGCAGATGGAGATATTTAAGAGACCCAGGTTGCCAATTGTATTCATTTCATTAACAAAGGAATACCAACATGTAGTGGTTTTGATGCCTACAGATATATGTTGCATGGTTGTGTATTTGGTTGACGCTTAAATGCAAACTTTGCATCCTTCGTTGTCAGTCACCCCTCGTTTGTTACACAAATATGTTGGAAATGCAACGTTAACCACGATTACTTTTTAATCTACATTAAAAGAACCTGGCTTGGCAACACTTGAGTGAGTGAGTTTGGTTAAATGTCGTTTTGAACACTATTATGTCTCGACCTGACTAACTGATAGCTTATATAAAATGTGTTTACATTTTGATCATACGTAGAGATAGACAGCTGGGGCATGTCTCTATCGTAAAGGAAATCAAATCATGACACTTTGTGTTGGACACAGCTGCACAACAAGATCCAGCCATCGCAGTCATTGGTTGATGTCAACAGTGTGATGGTGAAGAGGCGTTTATCGGCGTTTAGGTTGCAGCTGTTTTGGTTTTCAGCATCCACGTGTATACGTAATGGTCTTTAATCAAATCCAGATCTATATTTTAGGTTGTTTATTTCTCATTTAATTAACCAAAGGCCAAAAATGACAGTAGATTCTTTACCAAGTCAAGTATAATAACGAATATAACTGTTGTTGACGTCTTATTATAACTCAGAGCTGTGTGTAAATTGTACCTTCTTTATTTCAAGCAGTTACTCATATTTCGTTGGATATGTTAATAAATAACTTGGAATGATAAATGTTTCGTAGTTCTGTATATTGTCGACAGACAAACAAGGAATTATATTTATCTTCTACTGCAAAGGTGGATGCATTTCAATCAGCAATGGCATTTTCCATTATAACGAAGCTGTTAAATGTTCAGCTGATGCTTAGACATTGTAATCGTCACAGACTGTGTATGTAACAGGGTATTTTTCTGGTCTTTCGCGATGTTGCATATATATTCTATCTTAACATTAAATGACATCTACATCTATTTACAAAATCGTGTGTATTGAGAATCATGTTTGTCATAGCAATTAACAACCGTGAGCTCTCATTTGCAGGTCTTTGGATAACGATGCCAGTCAGACCGTTTAATATCATGAGATTGGGCATGGCGGTGGGATGTGGTGTGTGTGTGGTGGTGGGGGAGGGGGTATATGTTTTTCTTTTAAGCACTTCAAGACGTGCAATTATTTTCCCCTAACAGACAACCTTATTTTAACAACATCCATCATCTCCACTAAACAATGTTTTGAGGCCAATCTGATTGTAAATATGCAATATATTCCAGCTAATCTATAGCCCCAACCAACGGAATCATATAACAAATATTTAAGATTCCATTTGTAGCACCTAAGATTAAATATGCATTCTTGAAGTAATACTGTAGCCCCCATTTGTCACCTAGACAGGGACAATTTAATATCGGATTAAATATAATATTATGTATTTCATATGATATATTAAAGAGAATATGCAAAAAATATCTGTCTAAATTATCGTAAATTCGAAAAATCCCAGCAAGGTAAACACGTAGTAAAATGTACCTTCTTTTTTTATTATATTCTACAGTAATAAAAAAAATCACTATAGTAACATCTATCAGACACCCTAAATGTCAGTACCAGGATCACCCTACAACGTGGCAAGTTGCTTTTTAGCCACGCGCGCACGAACGCACACGGCTATGATGCATGTTTTTCCTCATGAAGACGTTTTTTCTATTTCAAAATATGCACTCGTATTCATGCACAACGGTCGTGTTTAGGCAACAACTCAAGCGATAATTCATGTGTCTAGTGGCTAGTGTCTCATTGGCTATTGGTCACGTGGGCACTTCCATGACATAAAACAAGATGACAAAACTGTAAACAATAACATGATCAAGATACAACTTACAACCACAGCTATGTCGCCAGACTAAATGTCCACGAGAATCCTTCAATGTTAAACTATTAACATGCCACAAACTACCTACATTTTAATGCCATAAGCATGTTCACATGAAACCGGATTAACATATTCGTGATTGGCGGAGTTATGACAAACACAATGTGTCAATGTGCCATTTCGCAGCAAACGCTTAAAACTATCTAGACTGTATAACAGTTGTTACATTAAAGAGAAGACAGATATGTTCTCAAGTGTCAAGTCTCGGCGTTCTGGCATTTCCCTTGACACGGCGCAATGTTCAACTTTTTTACCTGACCACGAAACCAACCTTTGTGCTCATGGCAATTAGCCTTCTTTCAGAGCTCCAGGGTGTATGCATGGTGCAAGTCCTTCTTTAGTTGATGGTTGGAGGTTTATGTGATAATCTTTTACCCGCCGGATGAGTAAAGGGCTTTGTTTACTGTCAACAATGTATAACAGTTGCTACATTAAAGTGCAGACAGTTTAACGTGGGAACCGATGAGCACAGTTGGATAAAAATCCATCATGGATCACAGTTTGCGCAAATCTAGGATTTGGACCCTTTATCATCGGATCCAGGCACGCCTAAAGGTCGAACAGCGAATTGTGAACCCTTGGAAGACTGACCACCTGTGGCACATTTGTACGGACATAAAAGATGATTTTCTTATTATACCAGTTTATCTCTATAATTTTGATACTAATCGTATTCACCGTTCCCATATGTTGTACTATGGTTATAAGTAACGTGCATAGAATGAATGTCGTGCTACTTTAAATCAATATAGAAATGAATTATAGAAACCACTGATGAATCTTTTTATTTCTTTATTTATTTCGGTATTATTTTCTTTAGCGCCCACTGTCCATGGTCATCTAAAGAGTTAAAAAAATAGATATTTGAAAACATGGATGCGCTTACCTTTTGGACACCCGGTATCATCACTGTTTGATAGTGGTTTATAAATATGTGCCTATGATATATACAGTTGGAATGGTTCTGTTGTAGCAGATATTTCTCATGATTATGGAAATGCTTTTGTCGCTTTTATTTAGTGAGTTAAAATGTGTCTTAGACATAAATGAATAAAAAAAAATACATTATCTGCACCATTGTTCCAAATATACCGTATTACGATAAAGAAACACACTCAGCTTATACTTCCTATTTCTTTAATGATGTACTCTGAAGTATTTTCATCATTTATATTTCATTCTGATGTGAAACGTTGAGGGGGTAGATCAGTAATCTTTGTATTCATTAAACAATCATGCTATAAGGACATTCCTTGGGTCTGCGCAGACAACTGCATAGCCATCTTTCCTCACCGTCCCACGGTGGCTCTCATTCGAGGATTATCTCCCAACTCAAATTTGTCGGTTTTTATGCCAATCATTGGTCACATAGGTCATTTGTATACTTGGTGTTCGGACCAGGAATCCCCATGCGGTTGGTGATTTCAATGTTGACAGGCCTCCTCTCCAAAGTCTGTACATAATGTATTCAAGGTTACATGGTTGAAACTTATGTCAATTTCATATGAAATAAGCATGATGACTGTAGCACCAGGGTAATTTGTCTAATATGATAAAAAATCATCCGGAAATACTGCTTCCTCGTGAGGTGGTAGTGTAAAATATATTTTTTTATGTGTGTCATAAGTTCTTAAAATTCAAGGCTATATGGTGAGTTAATAGTTTTTCGGGCTTTATGCAATATTTAATCCCAGTCAACAGCAATGTACTCCACATATTGTAGTCATGGGTGGGGGCATCGACTCCCACTTGTAGAGGGGAAGACTATGTTAGTTGTTTAATGCCGCACTATTCCTGATAAACTGACGGACAAAAGAAAGTACACATTTGAAAATTGGATTTGACCACAAAAGTACAAACGTTAATAGGTTGAAAACAGTCGGCAGAAAACTGCAAACCATAGGTTTAAAACACAACGATGCTACCTGTATGAAATACACCACCATCGAATAAGAATTTCTTGTTTGTTTATTTGTTTTTTTGCCACCATCAAACATGGTGGTGGACTCTTACAAAGGGCTTTACAAAGCACTTAACACGTGGGGTGTCTGACCGGGGTCTTTGGTGCGACGAGCGAACGCTTTCACCACTTGGCCACCTAAGCACCCATAATTCGAAGAAAGAACTGCTTGGAGAATCATAAACTAAGAAATTAAAGTGCGTACCTTTACACGTTAGTGATGTTTTGTTCATGTAACTGCACATGTACCTACATTTTTCTATTGTGGAAAGAGGATTTTATTTGTAAACGAGACGATTTCTTTGTACTGCGTAAAACCCGTGATTGTCAGAGAGCTTCAACAGATAAATCGTGATTTATAAACTGTTCTAGAAGAGCGGTCGTTTTGTCCATCAAAATAGAAGACGAATAATATTTGTACCTAAATGAACCTTCAACAGACTACCATTCGAAACGATGGTTATAGCATGATACAAGAATAAATAAATTAGCGACAATTACAACGGATGTTGTGTAAAAGGTGTTGCTTTTTGCATTATTTCCTTCGCATTGACAGCGAACTGTCATGAACTGTTGAAGACGAATGCTGGTGACGCCACATTGTTTTACGTGGCAACAACAATTCCCAGTGCTATTTTATTCAGTATAAAGGTCATTTTGAATGATAATAATACATTTTCGCATGTTAACAGTGCTGTTTTATATATATATATATATATATATATATATATATATATATATATATATATATATATATATATATATATATATATATATATATATATACTGGACCAAATTAAAAACTTCACAATCCTAAAATTTTAACATTTTGACCAGTTTTCATTGTGGGCCCTTATTGTGTATTTAAACAGTAACGTGAACGTGCCATCGGCATGTTGCAGACGGGAACGTCCGTAGCTGAAGTCGCAAGGACCATGGGTTGTAGTCGACGGACTGTTTATGATTTACAGACGCGTCTACAGCAAACGGGTACCACCGCTGATCGCCCTCGGCCAGGTCGACCACGTGTGACATCACATGCAGAGGATCGTCAGATTGTCTTACGTCACCTCCGTAACCGAATTGTGACGGCTACATCTACCAGAAATGAACTGCTTAGGGGTAGACTGAATGCACAAACTGTTCGAAACCGTCTGAGAACTGCTCACCTTCAATCACGACGGCCATACTGCGGGCCGATTCTTACTCAATTACACAGACGTCCACGTCAATTGTGGGCACAGCGACATTTACTATGGACTCAGAAGAATTGGAATCAAGTCGTCTTCAGTGATGAATCCCGATTTAATCTTCGATTTGCTGATGGTAGGGCGAGGGTGTGGAGGCGCCGTCATGAACGTTACGCCCAGTGTTGTGTACAGGAAGTTGACAGATTTCGAGGCGGAAGTGTCATGGTGTGGGGTGCTTTCTGTGGCAATGCACCTTCCAGGCTTCCTGTCATCCGTGGCAACCTCAACGCTGCTGCTTACCGCGACCAGGTACTGGCACCAGAACTTCTGCTTTTTATGGCAGCACATGGACCCGGTTTGATCTTCCAACACGACAATGTCAGACCCCACACAGCAATTTTGACAAGGAATTTTCTTCAGAATGCGGTAGTCAACGTCATGGACTGGCCGTCAAGGTCTCCCGACCTTAATCCCATCGAACACGTCTGGGATGCTCTTGGCAGAAGTCTGCGCACTCTCCAGAAACAAACACAGAATTTGCAAGATCTTCGCTCCATTTTTTCAGCAACAATGGCGTCGTCTTCCCAATCATGTGTTCACAAGCATCACAAGGTCCAGGCGAAGGCTTTGTATGTCAGTTGTCAACGCACATGGTGGCCATACACGCTACTGAACTTGTGTGCCATGAGATTCTCGTGCTTGGGACTTATGATTTAAACTGTTGATGTTATTACCGAATACCGTATGTCTAGGAACAAATTATGGCTACAACCGTTAATTAAAATCCTTCTTTGGACATTAATGATTAAAAATTACCTTCTCTGATACATTTGTCCGTTGTATATCATATATGGGATTACTTTTAAAAATGTGAAGGTTTTAATTTGACTCAGTATATATAAGCACAACATAAAATATAATTCAATATTGTTTATCACATCGACAGTGTGTGATAACTATTTCAAATTGATAAAAGGGACACAACACTTTCCAAAATCAAAAGACATTCTGCTGAAAGCTGTGTCTATCGTACAATTCTGACCATAGCGTAAGCACAGCCATAGGTCACCAGCAACCATAGCTAGGCCTCCCAACTGGGGTACATGGATGCAGTTCTTTGCTTCTAGTATGATGTCAAGTAGGATGTATGCATCACCCAAGCTGCTAGTGTTGTATGCTTTTAAAGGACAGTGGAATGTGGCATCATCCCACAACTCGTATCCCAGACTGAGTCTGTTCACACAACACATGTGTAAGAAAGATTATAAAACGGTAACGTTTTCAAACTACGGACCAATTCCTTACTACTTTTATTGGTAAAATATTTTAGAGCATTAAACATAATTTAAAACTGTTGATCATATATGCTAGCCACATAAAGAAACTGTGCACGGAGAAAATATATTCTGGATTGAAATACAACACATCAAGAACAAAATGATGCAGACGCTGTAGCAGCTGAATGATCGGACCATAAGAAAATGTCAACGGGACCTGAACAACATCTGTTACGATGACGTCAGAAGATCAAAATGGAGTAGGGGGTCATACGACAAAGTCACAAAGTCAATAACGGGTATGACCACCCTGTGCATGAATCACAGCAGTGTATCGGCGACGCATGGAGTCCACCAAATGGGCATGGAAGGCCTGGGGAATGGCCTGCCATATCCTCCTCAAATCCTGTGCCAAGTCACGGACGTTATATGGAGGATGTGGAAGACGACGCAGACGGCGCTCCATTTCATCCCACACATGCTTTATTGGGGAGAGATCTGGAGAAATTGCAGGCCATGGCAGTAACATGACATTGTTATGGTGAAGGAAATCCATTGCGACCCTAGCCGTGTGAGGACGAGCGTTGTCCTGTTGAAATGTCAATCCCGGGCCATGACGTTGCAGGAAAGGAATGACCACAGGCCTCAGAATCTGATCTCTGTAGCCAACACCGGTGAGATTGCACTGAACAACCACCAAAGGGGTTCGGTGCCGTGCTGTTAACCCACCCCAAATCATCACAGAGCCACCTCCAAAACGATTCCTCTCCACAATACAGTTGCGTGCATAACGTTCTCCCAAACGCCGGTAGACACGTTGGCGCCCGTCACTGTGGGAAATGTTTAACCTCGATTCATCTGTAAAGACAACATTTCTCCACCATATTCGAGGTTGGCGAACATGATTTCGACACCATCTTAGACGGTTGACTCGATGACGGTGTGTCAGGATGGGACGTATGGCAGGGCGTCGTGGTCGAATCCCGTACTGACGTAAACGATTCCTGACAGTTTTGGGATGGATACGGCGCAGTCCAGGAATTGTCTGTGACGTCGTTACTGCCGTTTGGAACCTGTGTCGGAGATGTGTAACTCGAATCCATCTGTCCTGTCTTGGCGTCGTTACTCGGGGACGTCCTGAACGTGGGTGGTCGGCAACGTCATTTGTGTTCTGATAACGCCTCACCAATGCCGATATCGTGTTACGATGGCATGGGAAATGTGTTGCCACCTGTTGTTGCCTCATTCCCGCTCGGATCATTCCAATGGCTTCATGAAGCTGTGCAGCTGTCAATCTTGGCATGATTTGCTTGTGATATGCTTGTGTCTGCGCCTGAGAAGTTTTGAATTTTTGAATGACCACAAATCATGCTTTCCACAGTGACAGCGAATTTTGAGCTGCACATGCTGTGTACAGCATGCACAGGATGCACGTGCAGTAACACATTGCACGTCCATGGGCCCCCTTCAATGACGTCATATCGCATGGCACGTGCATGAGCGTTTGAATGTCTCCAATAATTGCTGTGTTCAAACCTATATTTCATATATCGACGTTGTGCCCTTATATCTATATTTTCTCCGTGCACAGTTTCTTAATGTGGCTAGTATATATTTAAAATTGAAACATGGTTTTGACCACAAACATTATCCTGCAAAGAGTCACCGAAACACTTCAAACTTAAGGTCCAAAGCACAGATATGATACCCGTATCAAATACATCACCATCGAATAAGCATGTCTTGTTTGTTTCTTGTTTAGCCACCATCAATCGTGGGTGGTGGAATCGACTCCCATTTGTCGAGGGGAGGATTATATTTCTTTGTTGTTTAACCCCGAACGTTTCCAGCTAAACTGCCGGGCAATAGAAAGTACACACTTGAAAATTGGATTTGACCACAAAATTACAAACGTTAACAAAACGTGACTAGGCTGAAAACAGTCGGCGGAACACTGCATACTTTAGGTCCAAAACATAACAATGATACCCGTATCAAACACGTCATTCAATGTCGAATGAGCTTTTCTTTGGCCGGGCAGACCACACTATACACACATACATGATTTGGCAGCTGGATACATCACTGTTCAGGACAGAAATACAACTTTCAGGAGTCACCAGCAATCACTGTACACCAGTTAGTATAATTACATCATGAAATAAAAGTAGCTAAACTGACAGCAAAGATAACTATAGTATTATATTTTGTGACGTATGAGAATCCGCCACGAAATACTGCTGCTTAAAATATAGAACCATGTGGTGCCCTTTCTTTTGTGCTGACTGGTAAACGTCTTTTCGAAGGTATTTCTCTTATGGTTAGGTTTGGGTAGCTCAGTGGTTAAACGTTCTTTAGTTGCATCAAAGTCCCTTGTTCGAATCCAGTGGTTGAGTAAAGCCTATTTTGTTGTATACGCCGTTACAAACCTTTTCACTTTAAAAAGTGCAGTGACCTGATCACTGTATTTAAGTATAGTGGCAGCTCAGTTTTATATAGGAATATAATTCTAAAAGCGATTTCTCGGCCTCTGTATACAAGGAGCGTACATACACGTTCACTAACTATAGTTTATGTATAAATACGAGTCTGGACCTCAAAATTCAGTGAGTGAAAGTGTGATCACCGCCAACAGCTGTCGTAGTACGATTACACGCATTAAATCAAGTCATCGAGCCCGACCACCCAGTCTGTTAAGTCGCCCCTTACGACAAGCACAGGTTACTGGGGAATCAGGAATCCCAATGGGGTTCACTAACTAAAGGATGTGTTCATGTCAGACATACCCGGTCTTTCGCTTGTTTCATCACGGTCACGGAAAGTAAATGCTATCCAATTCTCCGGAAACGAAATGGAAATTTGGTAACACGTTTATACATGGTTTCCGTGATAAGAAACTTTCAGCGAGTTTCCAGTTTACGGTTTGCCTGGAATTCTCAGTTAATTTGGGATTTGGGTTTCTAAAAAATATCACTGCCTGTATGAAACGCTTATGTAAAAGTTATGCAACCATCTCAACTTACAAACATTCATATATGATTATCCTTAAACGGTGAGTTCGCCTGAGTGGAGTATCCATGTTAAATTACCATGTTAAATGTTTCACTAAAGTTTTATTTTCATTTGTTTCCAACGATAGGGACACAGATAAATCATTAGTATAGCTTTATTCTCACGAGTGAGTGAGTGAATAAGTTTGTTTTAACTTCGCTTTGAACTGTTCTCACGTTTTTTCCCCATCCCATTTTAACTTCTTTAAAATAATACTATAGCTTGACAATAGTATAATCATCCATACCGAAACGTAGCTATAATAATCATTATAGTTAATATTAAAGAATTTGTTATACTTAAATTTTGTCTATTTTGTCATCCATCAACTTAAAAGAATATGCCCATCCAACAGTGAGTGGGTATGGTTTTACGCCGCTTTTAGCAACATTCCATTAATATCACGGCGTGGGACCACTTTGTACCCATGTGGGGAATCGAACCCGGGTCTTCGGCGCGACGAGCTCATGCTTTCACCACTACGTTTACCGGCCTCTCCATCTTCATCCGCGATTATCACGTGAGCTACATTACAAGTAGAATGTACGTAGAATATAAGGTCCCTTCTCACATGGTTTGTCACATTTTTAGAATTTGGCAAAACATTATTTTGTTGAAACCTTTTGAAAACTGAACTCTTTATACACTACACACCAAAAGTCTTTTACTTTATTTCGCCAAAACACTTCTGCATACTCTGTATTAATATTGTATAATTTGTCTTTGTGTGGTGTGTTCTCTCCTGCTGATGCGCGTTCATTTATTATTTCCCGTGATGCACAGAAACGTTTCTCCTGCTAGTATATTATGTTTCTTTAAGGTTTTTTTATTTTTTCTATCATGTGTCAATCATAAAAAGTGGGTTCTCAAATAAAATATAAAATAATTTACGTGTCTGTCAAAACAAACAATAGTTCAGTCCAAGTGAACATAAATATTAGCTGAAATGTGGGTTCAAGATAGTATAGGCATGAAACATTGACAACCAATTGTCCATTCGGTATAAATAACTGAGTGCGTCATTAGAGAGACGTTATAGTATAGTGGTTAAAATTATGATAATAACGATGGACACATTCGCTGTCGTAGCTTTGTTTGGAAACCAGATCGAATGACACCCTGCCAAAAAGTCTCATTTACAAGAGAAAATGCATGAAAAGATATTTATGGGACGTTCTTCATAAAGATGTGTAGATTGTGACGTCACTACCCAGACGAAGCATTGAATGGACCAAGTGCCTATAACCGCATCTGCATTGCGAAAATAAATTTTATGTGGCAGTAGTGACGGCTGTGTATTTACACATAGGTATAGCCACCTTTCTGGGAACTGTCCCATCCCACTCACAATTTATACAATTAAATTTATAATATTCTCTACTGCCTCATAACAATATTACAATAAATGTGGACCGCCTCTAGACTGTGGTGTAGTAGTAGAGAGTCCACCCGGAGAGCGGAAGGTCCGGTGTTCGATCCCCGGCCGCGTCATACCAGATGACGTCAAAAGATGGTACTTGTTGATACCCTGTCTGACGCTCGGCATTAAGGGGCTAAAACAAGGACTGGTCGGCTAGGTGTCAGTAAACTGTGTCTAAGTAGGGTATTCGTGTTAAACTGCGGCATGTTATCTCAGTGTGCTAGCACTACAAATCGGCATCAGTCCGGACTAGTAGATGCAGCCATACAGACACACACACGTGCATGCACGTCTCTTTACAAGTGCAACAATCTTGGACGCAGCGTTAAACCCCATTTCATTTCACCTACAATAGCATACACAACAAAGACATTGTTTTATCCAAGGATTCATTTCAAAGCAGCCTCAGCAACCTCGGTCGGACAACTGGAATTCCTTGTAGTAAGTGTAGGTGTCCGTTGGCGACGCCCAACTTGAACTTCCTCCGCCGAAGAAGGTGGAGAAGAAGATTCCTTCAATCTCAATGTCATCAGAGTTCCGGAAAACCAAATCCTTAACCTGCAATACCTCTGTTCTGTTAAACCTGACCGTCAAAGCCCCATTTTCTGAACCAACCGAGTTCAGCTTGACTGTCTGACTGATTCTCTGCCATTGCCCTGTCTTAAACACCCATGTTCTACCAAT
This sequence comes from Haliotis cracherodii, assembly GCF_022045235.1. Taxonomy (NCBI): domain Eukaryota; kingdom Metazoa; phylum Mollusca; class Gastropoda; order Lepetellida; family Haliotidae; genus Haliotis; species Haliotis cracherodii. The sequence goes on from NW_027266264.1 coordinate 15,091,965, forward strand.
GTCATTTCCATAATCATAATTACAATGGACTTCGTTTCTGTCGCAGAAATCGCTCTTCTGATTGTCAGGAATGTAGGCGTACACGACACCATCACCCCCCGAGCGCCACATGTATCGAGTGGAGAAACATTCGTCTGCGTTTCTTCCTCCGGAACACTCCTGGCTCCCTCCCCAAAGACCAGGCAGCTTACCTCCTTTTACGAAATCGAAATTTTCCGCGAAGTAGATCTTGTAGTCCAAGGTAAGACAGGTTCGAGGAGAGATGGGTCGGGAGTAAAACTGAGCTCCCCTGTAATCACCGGATCCGGAATAGGAACCTTCCTTGTAGAAGATTCTCAAGACTTTATTCGAGGAACTGCCATCGGGATCGTCAACGAGGGCCATCGACTCATCCCCAAAGTCATGGTCACCGTCCAACTTCCAGTCATCCAAGAAACTAGATGTTTGGAAACTGTTTTGCTTCCACAAAGTTGTACTGGTAACTAAAACGAAAAACGTGAAACCATTTAATATGCAGTACATTAAGACAACTGTATTTATAAATATTTACTGTGTAAAAGGTGTTTCCCTTAATTGTTGGAAACAACACAACAGTTTCACTGGCCATGCTGGATGTCTTGCAAAACATATGTGTTGCGGTTCCCCAAACCACTGGTTGGCTCTTTTCAGAGAAAATAACTGTATGCCTTAAAGCAGTGAGTAGAGAAATATTACCTCCAATGAATTTTCAAAATGCTCACAAACTTCAGAAAGAATTAACTATCAAGACCAGCCATTTTGTTCGTTTGTGTTATTGCGGTTCATGGAGTTTTAGGCATGAAGTGCTTACATATCTTGTATTTACCTACTGTGATTTTGTCAGCGACAGAATATTTAAGTCGTTCCTTGAAACATACAAAATGACATTCTGATATAGTCTAATAGGAACAGTCAAACGATATTATATTTTAAACATCCAGTGAATACTTTTTACAGTACAAACTTATCTGAAGCCAAAATATCCTTTTCCAGCATATACTGAAACAACTGTACCAACCCCAAGGTAAAATGTCAGTCCTCTACCATCATAGAGTATCAAACTAGTAAAATCGTAAAATAAAATACAACCTCACCTGTTGAACTTGTAATGTCCCCCGTTGTGATATTGCTGAAATATTGTTAAAAGCGGCGTAAAATCATACTCACTCACTTACCTGTAGAAAGACATAACAACAGGAGAGACCACGCGTACCACATGGTGTATCTGAAATCGAAACAATTTAAATCAACAGTTGAAATTGATATACAATATATTTGTTGGATCTTATATCAACGTATGTTCATCGGGATTCCTAAAATGGTCGTAAGAGTCGACTAAAATGGATCAAATGGTCCTGCTCGGTGGCGTCACTATTGTGTGATTAGACACTGACACTGGTTTGCCTGGTCCTGCCTCAACTATGTACAGGCTGATGTGATATAGCTGGAATATTGCTGAGTACCGAGTTCAACAATATTCATTTAGTCATTCAAGATCAAGATTTGTATAAGCATAAAAGGTGTCCGGTCAATATACATGTAGTTAAAAGGTCAATGATAAGCATGTTCACGCATGCATAATGATAATGCAATTTGAATACACATATTAGTGTATTAAAATACTCATTGCTTGTTTCCTTAATTCCAATGCATTTCCTTAAGAATAACGCTAAATTGGTATGTACAGAGTGCAACTGAGAGCTTATAAGTCATTATCAAGTAATGATTCATTATTGTTAACACAAATATATATGTCAATATAAATTTTCCATAAAACAGTATATTCTTTACATGCAAAAGAATATGACACTCATCATCAACTCACGGACTTGCATAATGGAAGTAAATGTTTAGGAATGGGTTAAGACGTTAATGACGTTAATGACGTTAAGAAAACCCAGTACTTCGGAACCATATAAAATCATTGGTTGAATTGGTGAATCGAAATATACCTTATATGGCACCGGCTCTTATAGGAATAACGTTGACAATAATCATAGTAGTACTTTGTTACATTTTATAACTAAATTTAATATCATTTTTGCAAATTTAATGTATGACAAAAAGTAACTCCAAGGTATTTATACTCATTTGGAAAAGTAACAGAAAAGCCTTTATATGACCATTTTTCAATTTTAGATACACGACCACCGCTTCTTTATACAACAATATTAATTTTATCCAAATAGACATGTAACTTCCATTCATCAGAATATATTTCCAAAATGTTTATTTGGAGATCAACTGTAGTATTTGCCACAACTATAACATCTTCTGAAAACAAAAGCCTTAATATTTGTAGTATATCAGGATATAACTGAAAAACCAAAATGTTTTCATATCTGCCTCTTTCCAAAGACAACTAATTGATAAAAATTAAAATTAAAAAAAACAGTGGGCTTAAGATACAACCTTGCTTTACGCCTATATATTCACTTAACTCTCCATTGTAACGCACGCATGCTTTAACCCTCCCTAAATTCATTTTAATTTAGCAATTCCCAACATTATCCACTGTGGTACATGGAGCATGGAATATATAAATGCACGCATTGCGGATAATTGGATCATATTTTAAGCGAACTTACCTTCACGACTCCTGCTTGCAATACCTCAATGACCACACATGGACGCACAAGCCTTCAAATTACGTCAAAGTTGCGATTGAGAACGTTTTATACACTATTCAATTATTGACCATGCAACACGTGGTGGAAAATTACAGGCTATTAACTGGGGATTTATGAATATGAAAGCTTTCATTTATTATACAATCTAAAAAACAGATTGGTGGATGAACAAATAACTGAAACAGCCGTGCGTTTTTTAACAGTAATTAAATCATTCAACAGCTGTGATTTAGTGCTACACGAATCAAGGTCTTAGGGTCAAGGTAATTATCTAAATTATCGTTTGCCTCTTTTCCCCCATGGTGTTTTTTTTCTAAAGTAACATCTATTCCACGCTCTAACTGTCCACTCTGTCAAGTGTATGAACCCTTCCTTATATCTGTTGTACAATCTACAGTGACCAGATTGGTTGTGACCAATAATATTATGTAATTATTTGTCAACATAATCCCCTACGAGGTCCACACTTTCGAGGCCCAACGTTCCAGGAGTGCCCGGATCCTCTTGGTGGCATTAATCATCCAGCTGAAATGACGTCATCATTTGCATTATGCTTGCCAGACAGTTCTTTCTTCAAGTTGCGGGTAGATAGAAATCTGACATACCAAATCTGGTGAGTACGGGTCACCAAAAATATGACAGTTTCTTGGGGAGGGTCATAAAAAAGATTACACATATTTGGGAAGGGTCTTGAAGAAATGGACATTTAAGAAAAAAAGTAAAGTTCTTTTGCACTGATGACCAGTCCCCAGAATATGATAAGGCCAACGTGGATCTTCTAAATCCGTAATTTGATTGGAATCATATTGAAATCTCTGTCTCAAAAAACAGAAACAGAGGTTAATCAAAATGGAAGCTTCATATAATAAAAACAGATGCGCTCACGAGTACCAGCAGCATCATGAACACAACTGTAAACATACCATGAATTTGTTTCGACCTGACTAACTGATAGTTAACTTGAAATATGAGTACATTTTTTTAATATATGTAGAGATGGACAGCTGGGGCATGTCTCTATCGTAAAGGAAATCGAATCATGACAGTTTGTGTTGGACACAGCTGCACAACAAAATCCAGCCATCGCAGTCGTTGGTTGATGTCAACTGTGTGATGGTGGAGAGACGTTTATCGGCGTTTAGGTTGCAGCTGTTTTGGTTTTCAGCATCCACGTGTACAAGTAATGGTCGTTAATCAAATCCAGATCTATATTTCAAGTTGTTTATTTCTCATATAATTAACCAATGGCCAAAAATGATAGTAGATTCCTTACCAAGTCAAGTATATCTGAATATAACTGTTGTTGATGTCTTGTTATAATTCAGAGCTGTTTGTAAATTGTACCTTCTTTATTTCAAGCAGTTACTCACATTTCGTTGGATATATTAATAAATAACTAGGAATGATAAACTTTTCGTAGTTCTGTATATTGTCGACAGTCAAACAAGGAATGATATTTATCTTCAACTGCGAAAGTGAATGCATTTCAATCAGCAATGACATTTTCCATTATAACGAAGCTGTTAAATGTTCAGCTGATGCTTAGACATTGTAATCTACACAGACTGTGTACGTTATAGGGTATTTTTCTGGTCTTTCGCTATGTTGCATATATATTCTATCTTTACATTAAATTACATCTACATCTATTTATAAAATCTTGTGTATTGAGAATCATGTTTGTCGTAGCAATAAACGACCGTGAGATACCCAGTTTTTGCTAAAATTTACAGGTCTTTGGATAACGATGCTAGTCAGACCAATCTCAAATATTATGAGATTGGGGATGGCGGTTGGGATGTGGTGTGTGTGATGTTGGTGGTGGTGGCGGGGGTGGGGGGCGTTGTTATAGTTTTTTTCTTTTAAGCACTTCAAGACGTGCAATTATTTCCCCCTAAAAGACAACATCCATCACGTCCAGTGAAAGATGTTTTGAGGTCAATCTGTTTGTAAATATGCAATATATTCCAGCTAACCTCAACTATTCTCTGTAACCTCAACTAACGGAATCATATAACAAATATTAAAGATTCAATTTGTAGCACCTGAGATTAAATTTGCATTCTCGAAGTAAGACATTTGTCACCTTGACAGGGACATTTTAATATCGGATTTAATATATGTATTTCACATGATAATAATATATTGTAGAGAATATGCCAAAAATTATCTGTCCAAATTATCGTAAATTCGTAAAATCCTAGCATGGAAAACACGTAGTAAAATATACCTGTTTTGTCATTATATGCTACAGTAATAAACAAATCACTATAGTAACATCCATTAGACACCCCAACTGTCAGTACCAGGATCAAGCCACTGATGACGTTGCCTTTTAGTCACGCGCGCACTAACGCACACGGCTATGGGATTTGGTGTGTGTGTGGTGGTGGGGGAGGGGGTATATGTTTTTCTTTTAAGCACTTCAAGACGTGCAATTAATTTCCCCTAACAGACAACCTTATTTTAACAATATCCATAATGTCCACTAAACAATGTTTTGAGGCCAATCTGATTGTAAATATGCAATATATTCCAGCTAATCTATAACCCCAACCAACGGAATCATATAGCAAATATTTAAGATTCCATTTGTAGCACCTAAGATTAAATATGCATTCTTGAAGTAATACTGTAGCCCCCATTTGTCACCTAGACAGGGACAATTTAATATCGGATTAAATATAATATAATGTATTTCATATGATATATTAAAGAGAATATGCCAAAAATATCTGTCTAAATTATCGTAAATTCGAAAAATCCCAGCAAGGTAAACACGTAGTAAAATGTACCTTCTTTTTTTATTATATTCTACAGTAATAAAAAAAATCACTATAGTAACATCTATCAGACACCCTAAATGTCAGTACCAGGATCACCCTACAACGTGGCAAGTTGCTTTTTAGCCACGCGCGCACTAACGCACACGGCTATGATGCATGTTTTTCCTCATGAAGACGTTTTTTTCTATTTCAAAATATGCACTCGTATTCATGCACAACGGTCGTGTTTAGGCAACAACTCAAGCGATAATTCATGTGTCTAGTGGCTAGTGTCTCATTGGCTATTGGTCACGTGGGCACTTCCATGACATAAAACAAGATGACAAAACTGTAAACAATAACATGATCAAGATACAACTTACAACCACAGCTATGTCGCCAGACTAAATGAATGTCCACGAGAATCCTTCAATGTTAAACTATTAACATGCCACAAACTACCTTCATTTTAATGCCATAAGCATGTTCACATGAAACCGGATGTTCGTGATTGGCAGAGTTATGACAAACGCAATGTGTCAATGTGCCATTTCGCAGCAAACGCTTAAAACTGTCAAGAATGTATAACAGTTGCTACATTAAAGAGAAGACAGATATGTTCTCAAGTGTCAAGTCTCGGCGTTCTGGCATTTCCCTTGACACGGCGCAATGTTCAACTTTTTTACCTGACCACGAAACCAACTTTTGTGCTCATGGCAAGTAACCTACTTTCAGAGCTCCAGGGTGTATGCATGGTGCAAGTCCATCTTTAGTTGATGGTTGGAGGTTTATGTGATAATCTTTTACCCGCCGGATGAGTAAAGGGCTTTGTTTACCTTTGTCCTGTGGAACACGATATTTCTCAATGCGCTGTGAACGGTTGATGAGAACACACGATACAATGGTCATTGTTATGTTCTACTTTCACGCTTGATGTTGGGACACTGACAGTATCAGCTTTAAGGACACCGGTTTATCACACAGACACAGTATTACTTTGTGGATTTTTTTCCAATATGTCCATGACAATGGAGCCAGAAAAGCCCTACTATGAGCCAACAATCAGACTGTGTTTCAAAGCCACCATGTATGCCCGCGTGGCCGTGTGTGTTCTTGGCGTGGCCATTTTATGCCATCTGGTCAGTACAGGGTCATCGTACTGGATAGCCGGGGAGCTCGGTGGTCAGGTGGTGTGGCACGAAGGTCTGTGGCAGAGCTGCTACATCAAGCCGTTGGACACGTGGGTGTGTGTGTCGTATGTGCTTGACCATCATATCAACACTGTACCAGGTACGCTACACTTAAGACCACTCATTTATTCTGATCCTTAGTTATATAACGAGTATTATTCAAAGAACATGGGTGAGTGTGAGTGAGTTGGGTTTGACGCCGCTTTTAACATTATTCCAGTTATATCACGGCGTGTCAGCTTAATGTGGGAGGAATGCCCCATGTGATGCAGGTTTCAGACATTTACCACGAGCACGGCTATGGTGCTGACAAACCAAAAAACATAATTTGGGCAAACCGGGACTCGAACCAACAATCATAGGTTTCTAGCGTGCCCAAGGGATGCAACTCCGCACAGCGAATGGCGGCGCCTTAGACAACTGGGCCACCCGTGCCCCCTCAAAGGACATGATATGGTAAGAGCCCTTTGTTGGCCCGTGGGATCTGCATACTGTAAGAAATGATCAAGTGGTAAGTAACGTTAGCTGTTTATATGAATGACGGTTTTCTGATATTTAACCTGAGCAAGGCTATGATCCAAGTTTATTTTCTGTGGAGAAAATTGACAGAATTAGCATATTTTAAAATCATCACGTACTTGTTTATAGCTAGATTTGTTCTTGTCCCTTTTCGCTTATTATAGACGTACTTCTGTCTTTGTAATATCAAAAGCCCAAAACTTGCCAGCGTAAGAAGGAGAAGGCTATTGGTCAGTCATATGAACATGTTCCATAATTGAAATAACATCCTTTCTCCTGCAACTTTAAAAGGACGAGGTACGATTACGGCAACAGGAAATGTCAAGTTTTGAAGTCGCGGAAAACACTGAAATATTGGCATGAAATATAGCTTGTGTTAAAATGGCAGACAACTAGCCTTACATATCTATGGCTAGACTAAGTGTCAAATACTTGCTCATGTTCAAATATTAGAAAAGCGCTAACTGAAAACCCATAAAATCAGTCGTTTTCACACATTTTAGCCTTACCTATCAGTGTTGTTATAAGTTGTAAACATGCAATACCTAACATAATAAACAAATGTCTACTTCTCACACATAAGGAGACATTTGATCACTTTCATAAAAGCATGTAAAGGTTTTCACTTTTCTCAGATCATGCATATCTCGTGGGTCTAAAACGGGACCTTATCATATCTTGTCCTTTCACAACTCAAGTACCCCTTATTATAATGGATTTATATGATTAAGATTCAGATATGAAAATGTGCATGTGTATTTGTATGATTGTATTATATATGTGTGATTCATAAACCGTTTACTATAAGGTACTGCATACCTTCATGTAAATTGTCGAAAAAAATAACGAATGTCATTTCAAATCGAATAGTGAACATTAAATAGTGTTACCATGTGATTCACTGCATATATCGTTTTGATATGCCCCCATTCCCACATTGGATTCAATGTCACCGATACATACAGCTTTGCTGCCTCTAATCACTGTGATGTTGTATTTGGGAGGTTTTTTTAACGATAGTGTATGCATGTGATCATCTTTGTCCCAGTAGGATTTGGGCTTGTTCATTACACTCCTGAGCTTTCGGTTGGTTGGTTTGTTGTTTAACGCCGCACTCAGCAATATTCCAGCTATATGACGGCGGTCTGTAAATAATCGAGTCTGGACCAGACAATCCAGTGATTGATATCATGAGCCTCGATCCACGCAATTGGGATCAATGACATGGATCAACCAAGTAAACGAGCCTGACCACCCGATCCCGTTAGTCGCCTTTTACGACACGCATAGTCGCCCTTTACGGCAAGCATGGGTTGCTGAAGACCTATTCTACCCCGGGATCTTCACGGGTCCCTTACTGAGCGATATGGCAGCTACATGTGAAACTGAGACATCGTATTGTTGGGATAACGATTTAATAGTCTGATCTTAGTTCCCCGTTAAGTAAAGATAGCAGAATCTCTGCTGATATAATTGAATATATACTGAACCGCAAAAGAAACGTCACCATGGATAGATATAAGAGAAACCTTATTTGTCCAAACACTGTAAACATACTTAAAAAAATGAAACTTGGAAAACTGATCATCAAGGTTACAATTAAAATGTCAAATGTTCTTAAAGTGAAACACAACACTTGTCTCTGAGAAAATGGCATCACAAGTTAGTATCTCGTGTGTCCGCCATGTGCATTGATGACTACCGTGCAACGTCGATACATGGAATGGATGAGGCGGTTGATGAAGCCCATAGGCACTCTTGACGCAGTTCATCTGCAGTTGTCGGCCTTGGTCGGACGTCATTCAGCCATCTTTGAATCTCGTCCCACAGGAAGTCTCTTGTTGCTCTCCCAATGTGGGCACGGTCGTTATCATGCTGAAACTCGTGATAGCGGTGACGTGCCAAATGAGGTATGGCGTGTGGTCTCAAGACTTGAACAATGTACCGAGCTGCTGTGACACCATTGCCTCTCCCTGGACCGATGTCCTGGAAGACCACAAGGCTGACCCTCTGTGCAAGACCAATTCCACCCCACACCATGATGCTCGGACCACCTCACGAGTCTCTTTCAACAGCACAAACATCCGAATAACGTTCTCCACGGCGTCTCCAGACTTGCTCTCTGCCATCTGCTGTTGATGTAACGGCTCTCGTATGTGACGGGGACTCTTCTTCACTGCTGGTGGCGCCAATGCAGGTGCTGTGTTGCCCTCTGAAGACGGTCCCGGTGATGACGCGGTGTCAGAATGGGTCCTCGGTGTAGCCTGTGCCAATGGAGGTGTCTGTTCGTCAATCGTCGACGCACGGTGTCCGCACCAATGTGTTGCTGGTGTGTCCCCATGGTCTGTCGAGCAGTTTCCGCAGCAGTAACAAAGAGATCTTGAAGATGCTGTCGCACAATCTGACGATCCTGACGTCGGGTAGTGACCCTTGGTCTTCCACTTTCACTCATCTGTAGTGTTGGTGGTCTGGTACCGTTGCTGGAGCCTGTATATGGTCCTTACGTGGACTTGAAATGCATGGGCTACTTGCCGGACGGTGTGTCCTGCTTACGATCATCCAAGGGCTCGGTGTCGCTGATTTCTTGTCAATCTTGGCATGTGGTAGCAATTCAATAACGAATGAATGTTATCCGATCTGGGTGCATTCCTATAGGGCAATAAATGGGGGAACGCATGTGCATTTCAATCTAAACGGAACCCACGTGCATCGTGTTACAATGGCCGTTGCCGTGATGCGTTTGGGCGATAGGTTTTATTGTCATCTGCTTTGTTTTTTTTAATAATCAAATTTCCTTTTTCCGGACAAGGTAATGTTACATTTTACATTTGACAAAAATTACCCAGATATTTAAATGACAACTTTTCATGCAATGTTACTTGGGGTGACGTTTCTTTTGCGGTTCAGTATATCATCTGAGAAAACAGTTAAGAGGTAAGCGTCACGCCATATTTTCATATTTCCTGAACGTCCTCGCATATATAATTTTCATAAATGTCTGTGATATTTCCGACGCTGTAAAGAACCATGCATGTGATGTTAGAGGGCCATGCATACTGGTTCATATCATTTGAAAATAATAAATTAGATGTAAAGATCCGCGTGACGGACAAATGGAAGACAAGTAAAAACACATGGTACACAAACATGTCATGAAATACTAGTAGTTATTCCGGTTTGTGTATATTAATTTTAGTATGTGGTATTAACACAATGGTTTTCGTCAGAAAATTAATACAGCAAATCCATAATAATTATGAATAAAATGGCTCTTTTGTGTGGAAATAAATAGTTAGCGATGCATAACTTTTTTTGTTGGTGTATATGAATAACGAGTTGTTCATTGGAGCAGGTGTGATAAATTGAGTTCAGGGAGTTAACTAACTTACGACATACCACACTGAGTGTTCCGACAGATAGATTTCCTCTCCGCATTCCGCGATGACACATGTCCTTTTTCATCAATCTTTATCAAAAACTTGACATTAAGCATTGTGTTTATGACTGAATAAACTGTGCATTGCCCATATTAACATTCATATAAACCTCACCACTCACTCACTCACTCACTCACTCACTCCAATATTGTTATTATCAAATTGTACAATAGTTAACAGGGACTTAGCTATAGATATATACAGACACCTCTCGAGTTGCCGTGTGAAGATCAGGGGTTTTGAAGTACCCTTCGAGTTGCCGGGTGAAGATCAGAGGTTGTGAAGTACCCCTCCAGTTGCCGGGTGAAGATCAGAGGTTGTGAAGTACCCCTCGAGTTGCCATGGGTGAAGATCAGAGGTTGTGAAGTACCCCTCCAGTTGCCGTGTGAAGATCAAGTGTTGTGAAGTACCCCTCGAGTTGCCGTGTGAAGATCAGGGGTTGTGAAGTACCCTTCGAGTTGCCGTGTGAAGATCAGAGGTTGTGAAGTACCCCTCCAGTTGCCGTGTGAAGATCAGAGGTTGTGAAGTACCACTCCAGTTGCCGGGTGAAGATCAGGGGTTGTGAAGTACCCTTCGAGTTGCCGTGTGAAGATCAGGGGTTGTGAAGTACCCCTCGAGTTGCCGTGTGAAGATCAGGGGGTGTGAAGTACCCTTCGAGTTGCCGTGTGAAGATCAGGGGTTGTGAAGTACCCCTCGAGTTGCCGTGTGAAGATCAGAGGTTGTGAAGTACCCCTCGAGTTGCCGTGTGAAGATCAGAGGTTGTGAAGTACCCCTCCAGTTGCCGTGTGAAGATCAGGGGTTGTGAAGTACCCCTCCAGTTGCCTTGTGAAGATCAAGTGTTGTGAAGTACCCCTCGACTTGCCGGGTGAAGATGAATGGTTGTGAAGTACCACTCCGGTTGCCGTGTAAAGATCAGAGGTAGTGAAGTACCCCTCCAGTTGCCGTGTGAAGATCAGAGGTTGTGAAGTACCACTCCAGTAGCCGTGTGAAGATCAGGGGTTATGAAGTACCCCTCCAGTTGCCGTGTGAAGATCAGAGGTTGTGAAGTACCCCTCCAGTTGCCGGGTGAAGATCAGGGGTTGTGAAGTACCCCTCGAGTTGCCGTGTGAAGATCAGGGGTTGTGAAGTACCCCTCCAGTTGCCGTGTGAGGATCGTCGGCTGTGAAGTACCCCTCGAGTTGCCGTGTGAAGATCAGAGGTTGTGAAGTACCCCTCCAGTTGCCGGGTGAAGATCAGGGGTTTTGAAGTACCCCTCGAGTTGCCGGGTGAAGATCAGAGGTTATGAAATACCCCTCGAGTTGCCGGGTGAAGATCAATGGTTGTTAAGTACCCCTCGAGTTGCCGTGTGAAGATCAGGGGTTGTGAAGTACCCCTCGAGCTGCTGGGTGAAGATCAAGTGTAGTGAAGTACTCCTCCAGTTGCCGGGTGATTATCAGGGGTTGTGAAGTACCCTTCGAGTTGCCGGGTGAAGATCAGGGGTTGTGAAGTACTCTTCGAGTTGCCGTGTGAAGATCAGGGGTTGTGAAGTACCCTTCAAGTTGCCGTGTGAAGATCAGGGGTTGTGAAGTACCCTTCAAGTTGCCGGGTGAAGATCAGAGGTTGTGAACTACCCTTCCAGTTGCCGTGTGAAGATCAGAGGTTGTGAAGTACCCCTCGAGTTGCCGTGTGAAGATCAGAGGTTGTGAAGTACCTCTCGAGTTGCCTTGTGAAGATCAGAGGTTGTGCAGTACCCTTCGAGTTGCCGGGTGAAGATCAGGTGTTGTGATGTACCCTTCGAGTTGCTGGGTGAAGATCAGAGGCTGTGAAGTACCCCTCGAGTTGCCGGGTGAAGATCAGGGGTTGCGAAGTACCCTTCGAGTTGCCGGGCGAAGATCAGAGGTTGTGAAGTACTTGTTGGTCTGACGTGTGAAGACCAATGGTTGTGAAGTTGCCCCATCGAGTTGCGATGTGAAGATCAATGGTACCCCTCGAGTGAAGTACCCTTCGAGCTGCGGTGTGGAGATCAATGGTCGTGAAGTACTTGTTGATCTCATGTGTGAAGATCAATGGTTGTGAAGTACCCTTCGAGTTGCGGTGTGAAGATCAATGGTCGTGAAGTACTTGTTGATCTGACGTGTGAAGACCAATGGTTGTGAAGTACCCCACGAGTTGCCATGTGAAGATCAAGGGTCGTGAAGTACACATCGAGTTGCCGTGTGACGTGTGACAATAAAGTGGCTATGGATTACTTTCGGGCTATGTCTCTGAATCTGCTTTACTTTGTTTTCACATTTGGAGAAATTTCAACAAAGGAAATGTTTGATGAACGTTATAACACAACCACCCTGGGGGTGCATATTACTCTTAAACGTCAGCTGTCTTATCTCGCGTATCTCACAAGTAAACAATTTAAATCTGCCTCCGGATGTGACACTACCTGCCGGCGAGAAGCCTACCATGTACTGTATTCAAGTAGAGCTAACACGATAGCAGGACAACATACACGTTTAGATGCAACTCATCCTGTCAGGGATTTCTGTGGTCATGGGAACTGAACGTGACTATCTGAGGCCAATAGTTTATGAGCCAATCCCACCATGTTTCGAAGGCTGGCTTGTTGGCGAGTTCTAATCCCAGATTATGATCCTTGGGTTTTCAGCCCCATATCCGTGAACTGGGGTTTCACCAAAGTTGAAGACCTCTAAAACCTACATCATTTTTCGCCATGAGAGCGTGTGTATTTGGATATTGTACTTGTATTATATAAATGTTAGCAATAGTCCAGCAAAATTCCGGCGGGGGACACCCGAAATGGCTTTCACACGTTGTACCGATGTGGGGAGTCTAACCTGAGCCTGCAGCCTGACGAGCGAACGTTTAAACCACTCGGCTACCCCGACGACACGTGTATATGTTCTATGCCTGTAACGTCCGATCATAATCTAGCATAGGTATGTTTGAGAGTAATGAATGTTTAGACCTTCTGTGTTGCAGGTTGGTTCAAGGCCTCCCAGACCATGGCGATATTGGCGATAGTTTCATCCGTCCCCGCGGCCATGACGATGTTGCTGTACACGTTGCTGCCGACACTAGGGGGGAGGAAGGTCGCCTCTGTCCTCTCCGTCGTTCTTTGTATAACGTCAGGTAAAGTCCATAATACCGTGTACCGCCAATTGTTAATGTTGTGAGGGTTGTTAGGTGGCCAAGTGGTTACGGCGTTGCTCGTCACGCTGAAGACCCGGGTTCGATTCCTCAACATGGGTACAATGTGTGAAAGCCATTTCTGGTGACCCGCAGCCATGATATGGCTGGATTATTGTTAAATGCGGCCTAAGACCATGTTCGATTGATGAAGTTGTATGGCATTATAACGAGAACAGCATTTTAAGGCGGTTACATTGCGGTGAAAGTTATTATCAAACCTGAAACTGACATTGAAACAAGGCATACTACACGAGGAAGCATACTTGACTTTTTTATGGGTAGATTAGGAGTAGTTATAAAACAATGTTTATTGTTTCTATATTTTCATTGTGCGGTGTGTACAAGCGTATTTGTCTTTATTTAGTCATACAAACTGTTTTCATCACTTAGAACAAAGACTTAAAGTCATTTTAGTGAGTGAGTGAGTGAGTTGGTTTTAACGCCGCTTTTAACAATATTCAAGTTATATCGCGGCGTGTCAGCTTAATGTGGGAGGAAAGCCCGAAGTGATGCAGGCCTAAGACGTTTACCGCTTCGGTGAAACCCACGAGCAGGGGTATGGTGCTGACAAACCTACAACCTGGATTCGAACCCACAATCATAGGTTTCTGGCGTGCCCAGGGGACGCAACTCTGCACAGCGAATCGCCGCGCCTTAGACGACTGGGCTACCCGTGCCCTCTAAAGGCATTTTAAGTAGCCTGTTGTATATATGTGCTAGGTGTGGGTTCGAGCCTCCGATTCACTCGAATATTAGCCTTTTTCTGTCAGCGCCACACCTGTGACAAGCCTTTGTCACATTTTGGGCATATCTCCAGCATCGTGCTGACTCTGATTTATCTTCCAAAACTGGTTCCGGCTGGAGTTATCGCTTTGTTGAGATCCACACATCGCCGCGGTGCTGACTTAGCGTAAGAAAACTGCCACAGGCTAATTTGCATTTCACTGAACGGACTTATGCAAGTATTTGGGGTCGCTTTACATATTATTTTGCATAATTGTATAGATAGGGTACCACAACTGCGACAGCTACATAGTAAGATATCGCTTTTATAAATCACTGATTATTTTTTTTCACGTATTTCGATTTAAGAAATATATTTGATGATAAATAAAATCTCTGTTTACAGACTCGTGTTGGTATATTTGGTAGCAAAAGACATTCGGGTAGGATTCTCTACATGCGCTGTTCAAAGTGACGTTAAACCAACCTCATACACTCATAGATGATTGTGTTCTATCTGTTTTTGCAGGTGTGTTCGTATTGACTGCCGTCATTGTGTTCGCCACTCTCTACCCCCTCCTTCCCGACCACGCCACACAAGACGTCCATTTTCATTGGTCATTCGGCGTTGATATCACAGCCGCCATCTTGTTCTTCATCCCCCCCGCACTACTCATCGTGGACATGCGCAAATCATTGCTGTGGATCGTCTAAATTATTTCATTGATGAACTTGTTCCATACATATACCAATAAACCATCTCATCTTAATATCAAGTCATTGTTTTGTTGTTTTTTATTTTTACATTTCACAGCTGTAACACATTTTTTTAACAAAGGTATATACTCGGAATTGTTGTGTTCTTCATAATAAAGACGTTGACAATCCATTAATTCTCTTGAAATTGCCTTTCAAAGTCTATTGTTTCACCTATTGCATGTTGCAATACCGAATAATCTGCACTTCATATACGTCTGGTGCCGGTTGTCAGTTCTGTCAAATTGTACTTAATTGGTGTATTGACGTTTTACTATAAGCTGGATTCTCAGCGGCATGGGATAAAACAACCGTTATCCCTATCTTGACAGATCTTTACAGACACGGAAACGGTTTTATGTCGGACTAGTAGATACGCATACTGTACGTGTCCTCGATGTAGAACTCATCTTCCCGAGGCAAGAGTTAACTGACTTTAAAAGTCCAGTTTCCACCCTTGACAAACTAGGCTGGAATTCCTGGGCTCGATCGTAGCGCCACCAGTGGCTATTACGAGTAATGTCCTTTCTATGCCTCTCCTATTGACCAATCAGATTCAACCTCACGTATCACTTGCACTTGCTTCAAACAAAACGGTGGCGCCCAGTCAAGACGATCTGATCGATAATCAAGATCTATATTGTGATCAAACGAGTCTTACATCGCAAGGGTGCATCAAATCACGTGAGCACCTTGTTTAAAAACATGAAAAGATATAGAACATATCTGTTGACAACGAGTTAGCGGTGCACATGCTTTGCAAATCCTGCAGTCGACCGAAATCTGCATGACACTTTACGAACCGGATTTTGATTTCGGTTCGCGATTTTGATTGGACTATGCATAGACTCGTTAGCCCGGACAAAATGTAACTCCGTAATACCAGCCTAGTTCGGCAAGGGTGGAAACTGGACTTTTGTAGTCAGTTAACTCACTTGCCTCGGGAAGATGTGTAGAGCTATGTTACCTGTACATGTGACGTCCTTAAATCCAATTCGGTCAAAGCGACTGTTTCATCAGATGTATATTATTGCGAGTTGATACGTCCGGTTAACCATTTAGAATCCAGTGTTTTCCAAACTCATGATAAAATTATTATTAATGTGTACAAAGCAATATGTTCAAAGGAACATTCTTCACTGATAATGGCAACGAATAAATGTGGATTGTGCGTAGAGTAAAGTGTGAGGATTTGAAATATATCTTCGGAAATTAAATTGGTGACACTTGGAATAACACATCATGAAAC
The DNA here is from genome assembly GCF_022045235.1 of Haliotis cracherodii. Taxonomy (NCBI): domain Eukaryota; kingdom Metazoa; phylum Mollusca; class Gastropoda; order Lepetellida; family Haliotidae; genus Haliotis; species Haliotis cracherodii. The sequence continues at coordinate 15,108,435 of NW_027266264.1, forward strand.
CAGTGACAAGTAACCAACGTGGCAGATGCGTATCCTACACAAATACCATTATTATGCCTCAAAGTGAGATTGGCCAATGAGAGATCAGAACTACCAACTCCATATGAGCCCGTATACCGTCAAGACGGTTGTAACTGACCTAATATAATACCGTCTACCGTTGGTCACAGCCATCTTGGATTTTCCAACAACCACCTCACATATTTCACATGAAAATTCTGGTACAGAAATTCGCTCTTCAATACTGTTTTGTGTTTTTATATCATTAATGGTTATTTTCAAGGTCATTAGTTTTAAAAAATCACGATCACGACTTTATTGATAAAGATTATAGTTAAAGATTCGAGAAGGTTTGGCCTCTAAGGTTTGAAGAGTAGTCTCCCTTTGATCCTGTAGCGTCAACGGTTGTAATTGTGAAGTTTTCATTTTGACATGACATGTGCAATAATGGTACCAGATAGTGAAAAAAAAATTCGGCATAAAACATTCGTATATGTCAGGCCCTATTTGTCACTAGTGTGTTTTATATTAATTATGTCACTAACTTTTCTTGCACGTTATCTGACGTGACTTATACAACGCACCTTACATCTGGTCTGCCGGGTATATGTTTGGCTCTGGCACATGCAGTTCCTGCAATTGCTGTAGAGTCAGGTCACATGCCAGTCCTCAATAAAGTGTTTATTTATGGGTGCAGCACATACCATGTCGAACATACATTTCACAGGTTTGAGAAGTGAGTGAATGTTGATTAAATGCTGAATTGTGTGATATGGTTGCAAGTTTTAATTGTTTTGTCTAAACATGCACCACTGGATGTAGTGACCCACGGTCATAGGTGCCTGGCGTGCCCAAGGGACGCAACTCATGCGAATTGCTGTGCCTTAGACGACGTGGTCACCTATAGCGAGGTGCATACATGTGTGTGTGGCTTCTTGTGCTAGCAGTTTAACATGGATATCCCACTCACACAGTATACTAACTCCGAGCCGGACCTCTATCCACTTGACCACAGAGGAGGTCTCCGGGAAGATCTTTATCCACTTGACCACGGAGGCGATCTCCGGGAAGACCTCTATCCACTTGACCACAGAGGCGTTCTCCTGGAAGACCTTTATCCACTTGACCACGGAGGCGATCTCCGGGAAGACCTCTATCCACTTGACCACAGAGGCGTTCTCGGGCGGACCTCTATCAACTTGACCACGGAGGCGATCTCCGGGAAGACCTCTATCCACTGAACCACGGAGGCGGTCTCGGGCGGACCTCTATCCACTTGACCATGGAGGCGGTCTCTGGGAAGACCTCTATCCACTTGACCATGGAGGCGATCTCCTGGAAGACCTTTATCCACTTGACCATGGAGGCGGCCTCCGGGAAGACCTCTAACCACTTGACCACGGAGGCGGTCTCGGGCGGACCTCTATCCACGTGACCACGGAGGCGGTCTCCGGGAAGACCTCTATCCACTTGACCACGGAGGCGTTCTCGGGCGGACCTCTATCCACTTGACCACGGAGGCGTTCTCGGGCGGACCTCTATCCACTTGACCACGGAGGCGGTCTCGGGAGGACCTCTATCCATTTGACCACGGAGGCGGTCTCGGGCGGACCTCTATCCACTTGACCACGCAGGCGGTCTTGGTGTTATAGTAGCCTTGATCGCAAATTTATAAACTTGATCCATGAAATTGTTGACTCGCAAGTGTTATGTAAACCAACGGAAAATAAAAATCTATGAAGCTTTATTTTTTGGCTTTTTGGTAAGTCTAAAGTGGAGTTCGTGTCCCAGAGGCATCGCTATTTCTTGGAACGTCATTGAAGACCAAACAGACGCGTTGTAGAGAGTGGTCGGGGTTGACGACGTCGGGTAGATACTCTGTGATAGCTCGACAACCCAGCTGGTTATACATAAGCTCAATGGGGCACGTCGCTATGCAGAGTTCAAATGCCGGTTCTGAGTTTGTCAGCACCATATCCCTGCTCGTGGGTTTCTCCAAAGTGGTAATTTCGTCACGATTTGGCTGAAATATTGCCGATGTGACGTTAAACGTTAACTCACTCACTCCAAAGTGGTAAACGTCTGAGACCTGCATCACTTCGGGCGTTTCTTCCACATTAAGCTGGCACATAGAGAATCTCACCCGAGTGTCTTTTGATATCAAATATATCAACACGAGTTGATAAAAGTGGAAAAATTCCGAGGCTTTTATCAACGAGAAGGTAGGTACAGGAAGACCAATGTGAGATGGCTTATAGAAGGTAGGTACAGGAAGACCAATGTGAGGTGGCTTATAGAAGGTAGGTACAGGAACACTAACGTTAGACGGCTTATAGAAGGTAGGTACAGGAACACCAATGTGAGATGGCTTATAGAAGGTAGGTACAGGAAGACTAATGTGAGATGGCTTATAGAAGGTAGGTACAGGAAGACCAATGTGAGATGGCTTATAGAAGGTAGGTACAGGAAGCCCAACGTGAGACGGCTTATAGAAGGTAGGTACAGGAAGGCCAATGTGAGATGGCTTATAGAAGGTAGGTACCTTGAAGCCCAATGTGAGATGGCTTATAGAAGGTAGGTACAGGAAGCCCAATGTGAGATGGCTTATAGAAGGTAGGTACAGGAAGACCAACGTGAGACGGCTTATAGAAGGTAGGTACAGGAAGACCAATGTGAGATGGCTTATAGAAGATAGGTACAGGAAGACCAATGTGAGATGGCTTATAGAAGGTAGGTACAGGAAGACCAATGTGAGGTGGCTTATAGGAGGTAGGTACAGGAAGCCCAATGTGAGATGGCTTATAGAAGGTAGGTACAGGAAGACCAATGTGAGATGGCTTTATAGAAGGCAGGTACAGGAACACCAATGTGAGGTGGCTTATAGAAGGTAGGTACAGGAAGCCCAATGTGAGATGGCTTATAGAAGGTAGGTACAGGAAGACCAATGTGAGGTGGCTTATAGAAGGTAGGTACAGGAAGCCCAATGTGAGATGGCTTATAGAAGGTAGGTACAGGAACACCAACATGAGACGGCTTATAGAAAGTAGGTACAGGAAGACCAATGTGAGATGGCTTATAGAAGGTAGGTACAGGAAGACCAACGTGAGACGGCTTATAGAAGGTACATACAGGAGTCCGCATTTGCAGCTGAGTGCAGGTTGTAAATAACTTAGTTCTAACTATCCCGCTATAACAGTGTGCAGTTTGCTTTTTATCTCTGATATCCCAAACAAAGAGTGAAAACATGTCCCCGGCACACATCCTGGAGGTCAGACACCCATCATGTTGACTCCAACTTCATCTTGTTCAGATTATTTCTCAAACCCTGGATGGTCTGAAACCAGCCCGTTCTCCAGGTACCGTAAGACCGGTCTCTGCATCCCCATCTCTTCTGGGCTTACTTTGAGTCGAATATCAGTCCCACTCATCACCTTTTGTGGGTGGCTTCCTATGCACCTTGCAGATCACATGGATGTGTGGTCCGAGGATTGGCATGTCAATTGTCAAGAGTTCCTTGGAGAGTAGTACATTTTGAAAGGCATTTTCGGTGGTGCTTTTCCATATTATATATAACTTTGTCTTAACTGGTATGATGGAAAGGGAATTTGAGACGTGTAGATATTTGACAGTGTTCCTGCTGAACTAATTAACTGAGTTATCTCCCTTCAGCGGCCGAGGTCCATGAAAGCAGACGCCACGAGGAGGAGTTCCTTCAGGCAGCTGCGATCGGGAACATGGAAGGTGTTTCAGACAAGGTAGGGGGTTCATAGTTTATAAGACCACCACTGTGGTCTAGTGGATAGGGTGTATGCCTGGAGGTTGGAAGGTTGTGGTTCCATACCCTGGCTGCTTCATACCAAAAAATGTTAAAAGATGGTGCCTGTTGTTTCCGTGCCTGGCACTTGGCATAAAGGTGATAAAACAAGGACTGGTTGTCTCAGAGTCAGTATAATGTGTCTGAGTGGGTTTTCCATGTTAAACTGTGGCATGGTATCTCAGATGGCTGACTAGTACAAGCAGCGACACACACATGCATGCACGTCACTATATGAGTGCAATAACCTTGAACCTGATTAAACCACATTTTACATCACCTCATTATACATTAATAGTTCTTTGAATATATATCTGTTTTGAACAGTGTTCTTTGTCTTTTATTTCTCAATAACTCCCCAAATTCTGACACATACTGCTTGTCAACACAAACGGGTCATGAGTACTTTTCTTAAGCTCTCTGTGTGTTCTCGAACATCTATAAGACGTAAGAATTCTGGAATGCTATGACATCATGATTTAATGGATCACATCATATGTTTCCATGACAACAGAAGCCGTAGGTTAGCAAGCAGAATGCAGAAACAAATACACTATAATGAAATATTGCAAAGATTTTTTAACATTTAAGACATGACATTTAAATAATATACAGAAAGTTATAAGATCCACAAGTTTGCTGGGTTTCCATTCCCATTTTACAAAGTTTTCCAACTTGAGGCACACATTCTCTGTTGTTCCCAATAGGGAATCTAGTGAGCAGGACTCGATACAAAATGTTGTCATAAACTTTACCCAACAAGCAACAGCAGCAGTTTTAGAGCTGATGTGATGTATTTTGCTTCAATAATTAAAAAATGGCTTTGACAGGAGACATTGCTTGGGTGAGGTCAATCAATATCTCCTAGCAGTTATCTCTACATTAAACTTGCATCACAAGACTTGCAGACCAATGTGACATCATCAATTACTATTAAAGACAGACAGACTGACAGACAGACAGACAGATTGTTTATTTGAGTCTCACCTCACAAAAATGTTTACGTACATATAACAGTACATATTAGTGAGCCCCCCGTTTAGGGTTACGAGAGACTTGAAATATATCACAGTATATACAGTATAGGGGCGGTCGGGTAGCCTAGGGGTTAAAGCGTTTGCTCGTCACGCTGAAGACCCGGGTTCGATTCCTGACATGGGTACAATGTGTGAAGCCCATTTCTGGTGTCCCCCGCCGTGATATTGCTGGAATATTGCTAAAAGCGGCGTTAAACTCAGCAATGAAAACGGCTCTAGATCCATCGAGTAAATTATATATACAGCATAAATATCTTAGTGTAAAAGACCAGGCAGCTTACCTCCCTCTACGAAATCGAAATTTCCCGCGAAGTAGATCTTGTAGTCCAAGGTAAGGCAGGTTCGAGGGGAGACGGGTCGGGAGTAAAACTGAGCTCCCCTGTAATCACCGGATCTGGAATAGGAACCTTTCTTGTAGAAGACTCTCAAGACTTTCTTCGAGGAACTGCCATTGGGATCGCCAACGACGGCCATCGACTCATCCCCAAAGTCATGGTCACCGTCCAACTTCCAGTCATCCAAGAAACTAGATGATTTGAAACTGTTTTGCTTCCACAAAGTTTTACTCGTAACTAAAACGAAAAATGTGAAACCATTTAATAATGCACAAGCTACTATTGGTAATATGTGAAATGCTTCGTTGGTCCTTTTCCATCATGAACAATAAACCATACAAACAAGTCTTAAGGAAACGTATAATACCTTGACAATTTCCACGAAAGTACATAAAGACAACTGTATTTATGAATATTTACGGTGAAAATGTGTTTCCGTTAATTGTTGGAAAATATTTTCACTCGCCATGCTGGATGTCTTGTAAAAAATATGTGACGCCATTTCCCAAACCATTGGTTGGCTCTTTTCAGAGAAAATAACTGTATGTCTTGAAGCAGTGAGTGCAGAAATATTAACTCCAAAGAATTTTCAAAATGCTCACAAACTGCAGAAAGAATTAACTATCAAGTCCAGCGGTTTGATCTTTCGTTTGTGTTATTGCGGTACATGGAGTCTTAGGCATGAAGTGCTGACATATCTTTTATTTACCTACTGTGATTTTGTCAGCGACAGAATAATTTAGTCGTTGCTTGAAAAATACAAAATGACATTCTGATATAGTCTAATAGGAACAGTCAAACGATATCATATTTTAAACATCGAGTGAATACTTTCTACAGTACAAAATTATCTGAAGCCAAAATATCCTTTTCCAGCATATACTGAAACAACTGTCCCAACCCCAAGGTAAAATGTCAGTCCTCTACCATCATAGAGTATCAAACTAGTAAAATCGTAAAATAAAATACAACCTCACCTGTTGAACTTGTAATGTCCCCCGTTGTGATATTGCTGAAATATTGTTAAAAGCGGCGTAAAACCATATTCACTCACTTACCTGTAGAAAGACATAACAACAGCAGAGACCACGCATACCACATGGCGTATCTGAAATCGAAACAATTTAAATCAACAGTTGAAATTAATATACAATATGTTTGTTGGATCTTATATCCATGTATATATGTTCGTCGGGATTCCCAAAATGGTCGTAAGAGTCGACTAAAATGGATCAGATGGTCCTGCTCGGTTGCGTCACTATTGTGTGATTAGAAATGTTAGCATGCTCCCTGACAGTGGTTTGCCTGGTCCTGCCTCAATTATGTACAGGCTGACGTGATATAGCTGGAATATTGCTGAGTACCGAGTTCAACAATATTCACTTAGTCATTCAAGATCAAGATTTGTATTAGCATAAAAGGTGTCCGGCCAATATGCATGAAGTTAAAAGGTCAATGATAAGCAAGTTCACGCATGCATAATGATAATGCAATTTGAATACACATATTAATGTATTAAAATACTCATTGCTTGTTTCCTTAATTCCAATGCATTTCTTTAGGACGCTAAATTTGTGTGTACAGAGTGCAACTGAGAGGTTATAAGTAATTATCAAGTAATAATTCATTATTGTTAACACAAACATATTTTTCAATATACATTTTCCATAAAACAGTTTATTCTTTACATACAAAAGAATATGACACTCATCATCAACTCGCGGACTTGCAAAATGGATTTAAAGTAGATTTAATCAGTGCTGAATTAGATAGTTATGATGTTGTATGTTTAAAGCAAGGACTGGTCGGCTCGGAGTCAGTATACTGTGTCTGAGTGGGGTATTCATGTTAAACTGCGGCATGGTATCTCAGTGAGCTAGCACTATAAATCGGCATCAGTCCGGACTAGTACAAGCAGCCACACACACGCACACGCGTTCATGCACGTCGCTATATAAGTGTAATAATCTTGGACGCGACGTTAAACCCAATTTCACCTCACCTACACTGGTACCATTTTCAAAACGTAGCCTGTATTAAGGAATATATTTTAGATCCAGAGTACAACGGACAGCCTGAGCTGGAGGCGCGCGTGGATATGTTGACAGTTTTTACGTAGTTAGTGTTAAAACCGAATGTTTGCGAGGATTAATATGATTTCTGAAATTCAGTTACGACAGTAACCGTACATGTACTTGTTACATTAAGTCATTTTATTCAAATTTGTTTGTTATGATTATGTCTAATAATTATTTTAGGATGGAATGTACAGTTACCAAATAAAATATGTTGAAATATCAATTCCTTATGAACATATTTCATAATCTATTTTTAAAGTAACCCTCCTTACATTAAAGATAACTGTTTAAAGAATATAGTACTTAAAGACATTGCAACAAACCGAATAATCAGAGGGGAGACTTTATACTGAGGGGGCCGCGAAATATATCCGCCCGGGGGAGATTTTATTTCAGAACAGATTCTCCGGGATGAAATCTCCGGGGGGAGAATTTGTACGGGGGAGAGTTTATACCGGGACACCGGCTCTAATTGAAATAATAATCAATAATTGACAATAATCCTAGTAGTGCTTTGCTGCATTTTACAACTAAATCTTAAATCATTTTTGCACATTTAATGTATGACTAAAAGTAACTCCAAGGTAACTATACTCATATGAAAAGGTAACAGAAAAGCCATTATATGACCATTTTTCAATTTTAGATACACGACCACCGCTTCTAAATACAACAATATTACCCTTATCCGGATTAACATTCAACCTCAATTCATCAGTGTATCTTTCAAAAATGCTTAACTGATTCTGGAGACCATCTATAGTATTTACCACAAGTATAACATCGTCTGCAAAGAAAAGCATTAATATTTCTAGTATATCAGGATATGACTGAACACCATGATGTTTTCCATATCTGCATCTTTCAAAAAAAAGAAAACAACACAACCTTGCTTTACGCCTATATATTCACTTAATTCTCCATTGTAACGCACGCATGCTTTAACACTTCATAAAGTCATGGTAATATTTAGTAATTCCCAACATTATCCACAATGGTACAAGTGGTTACGGTAGGTGTGAGATGGCATGGAATACATATATGCACGCATTGCGGATAATTGGACTCACAAGGTTTTAAGCGAACTTACCTTCACGACTCCTGCTTGCAGTACTAACAAGGAACACGTATGGAAGCACAAGCACTCAAATGACGTCAAAGTTGCGATTAAGAACGTGTTACATCCTATTCATAAATTGACTATGCAACACATGGTGGAAAATGAACATATAATTGAAACAAATGTGCGTTTTTCAATGGTAATCACATCATTAAACAGATGTGATTTAGTTCTACACGAATCAAGGTCTTAAGGTCAAGATACTTTCTAAATTATCGTTTATTTGAAACAACCCGGAATAAAATGCCTATTTTCCTCCATGTTTTACTGAAGTAACATCTATTCCACGCTCTGTCCAATCTGTCGGGTAATTGAACCCTTCCATATAAATTATCTGTTGTACAGTCTACAATGAAACAATCCGAGCCAAACCATGATTGACTCCATTATGGCGTTGGATGCTAATTATTTGTCAACATAATCCCTTACGAGGTCCACGCTTTCGAGGTCCAACGTTCCTGGAGTGCCCTGATCCTCCTGGTGACATCCTCAACAGCTGAAATGATGTCGTCATTTGCTTAATTTCCTTAACGCTTGCTAGACAGCTTTCTTCAAGTTGTGGGTAGATAGAATTCTGACGTACGGATCACCCAAAATATGACAGTCTCTTGGGGAAGGTCATACAAAAAGATTACACATATCTGGCAAGGTTCATGAAAAAGGGACATTTTAAAAAAATACATAAAGTTCTTTTGGATTAATGACCGGTCCCTCCTTGCAGATGGAGATATTTAAGAGACCCAGGTTGCCAATTGTATTCATTTCATTAACAAGGAATACCAACATGTAGTGGTTTTGATGCCTATAGATAAATGTTGCATGGTTGTGTATTTGGTTGACGCTTAAATGCAAACTTTGCATCCTTCGTTGTTAGTCACCCCTCGTATGTTACACAAATATGTTGGAAATGCGACGTTAACCACGATTACTTTTTAATCTACATTAAAAGAACCTGGCTTGGCAACACTTGAGTGAGTGAGTTTGGTTAAATGTCGTTTTGAACACTATTTTGTCTCGACCTGACTAACTGATAGCTAACATGAAATGTGAGTACATTTTTTAATACACGTAGAGATAGACAGCTGGGGCATGTCTCTATCGTAAAGGAAATCGAATCATGACAGTTTGTGTTGGACACAGCTGCACAACAAGATCCAGCCATCGCAGTCATTGGTTGATGTCAACAGTGTGATGGTGGAGAGACGTTTATCTGCGTTTAGGTTGCAGCTGTTTTGGTTTTCAGCATCCACGTGTATACGTAATGGTCTTTAATCAAATCCAGATCTATATTTTAGGTTGTTTATTTCTCATTTAATTAACCAAAGGCCAAAAATGACAGTAGATTCTTTACCAAGTCAAGTATAATAATGAATATAACTGTTGTTGATGTCTTATTATAATTCAGAGCTGTGTGTAAATTGTACCTTCTTTATTTCAAGCAGTTACTCATATTTTGTTGGATATGTTAATAAATAACTTGGTCTTTAATCAAATCCAGATCTATATTTTAGGTTGTTTATTTCTCATTTAATTAACCGTTCCCATATGTTGTACTATGGTTATAAGTAACGTGCATAGGATGAATGTCGTGCTACTTAAAATCAATATAGAAATGAATTATGGAAACCACTGTTGATTTTTTTTATTTCTTAATTTATTTCGGTTTTATTTTCTTTAGAGCCCACTGTCCATGGTCATCTAAAGAGTAAATAGATATTTGAAAACATGGATACACTTACCTTTTGGACACCCGGTATCATCACTGTTTGATAGTGGTTTATAAATATGTGCCTATGATATATATTTGTTGGAATGGTTCTGTTGTAGTAGATATTTCTCATGATTATGGAAATGCTTTTGTCGCTTTTATTTAGTGAGTGAAAATGTGTCTTAGACATAAATGAATAAAAAGAAATGCATTATCTGCACCATTGTTCCAAATATACGGTATTTACGATAAAGAAACACACTCAGCTTATAATTTCTATTTCTATAATGATGTACTCTGAAGTATTTTCATCATTTTTATTTCATTCTGATGTGAAACGTTGAGGGGGTAGATCAGTAATCTTTGTATTCATTAAACAATCATGCTGTAAGGACATTCCTTGGGTCTGCGCCTAAGGACACAGACAACTGCATAGCCATCTTTCCTCACCGTCCCACGGAGGCTCTCATTCGAGGATTATCTCCCAAATCAAATTTGTCGGTTTTTATGTCAATCATTGGTCACATGGGTCATTTGCATACTTGGTGTTCGGACCAGGAATCCCCACGCGGTTGTTGATTTCAATGTTGACAGGCCTTCTCTCCAAAGTCTAGACATAAAGTTTTCAAGGTAACATGGTTGAAACTTATGTCAATTTCATATGATATAAGCATGATGAATGTAGCACCAGGGTAATTTGTCTAATATGATATAAAGTCATCGGGGAAATACTGCCTCCTCGTGAGATGGTAGTGTAAAATATATTTTTTTATGTGTGTCATAATTTCTTAAAATTCAAGGCTATATGGTGAGTTGATAGTTTTTCGGGCTCTGAGCAATATTTAATCCCAGTCCCCTGCAATTAGATCCACATATTGTAGTCGTGGGTGGGGGCATCGACTCCCACTTGTAGAGGGGAAGACTATGTTAGTTGTTTAATGCCGCACTATTCCTGATAAACTGACGGACAAAAGAAAGTACACATTTGAAAATTGGATTTGACCACAAAAGTACAAACGTTAATAGGTTAAAAACAGTCGGCGGAAAACTGCAAACCATAGGTTTAAAACACAACGATGCTACCTGTATGAAATACACCACCATCGAATAAGAATTTCTTGTTTGTTTATTTGTATTTTTGCCACCATCAAACATGGTTGTGGACTCTTACAAAGGGCTTTACAAAGCACTTAACACGTGGGGTGTCTAACCCGGGTCTGTGGTGCGACGAGCGAACGCTTTCACCACCCATTATTCGAAGAAAGAACTGCTTGGAGAATCATAAACTAAGAAATTAAAGTGCGCACCTTTACACGTTAGTGATGTTTTGTTCATGTAATTACACATGTACATAGATCTTTCTATTGTGGAAAGAGGATTTTATTTGTAAACGAGACGATTTCTTTGTACTGCGTAAAACACGTGATTGTCAGAGAGCTTCAACAGATAAATCGTGATTTATAAACTGTTCTAGGAGAGCGGTCGTCTTGTCCATCAAAATAGAAGACGAATAATATTTGTACCTAAATGAACCTTCAACAGACTACCAGTCGAAACGATGGTTATAGCATGATACAAGAATAAATAAATTAGCGACAATTTCAACAGATGTTGTGTAAAAGGTGTTGCTTTTTGCATTATTTCCTTCGCATTGACAGCGAACTGTCATGAACTGTTGAAGACGAATGCTGATGACGCCACATTGTTTTACGTGGCAACAACAATTCCCAGTGCTATTTTATTCAGTATAAAGGTCATTTTGAATGATAATAATACATTTTCGCATGTTAACAGTGCTATTTTATATATATATATATATATATACTGAACCAAATTAAAAACTTCACAATCCTAAAATTTTAACATTTTGACCAGTTTTCATTGGGGGCCCTTATTGTGTATTTAAACAGTAACGTGAACGTGCCATCGCCATTTTGCAGACGGGAACGTCCGTTGCTGAAGTCGCAAGGACGATGGGTTGTAGTCGACGGACTGTTTATGATTTACAGACGCGTCTACAGCAAACGGGTACCACCGCTGATCGCCCTCGGCCAGGTCGACCATGTGTGACATCACATGCAGAGGATCGTAAGATTGTCTTACGTCACCTCCGTAACCGATTTTTGACGGCTACATCAACCAGAAATGAACTGTTTAGGGGTAGACTGAATGCGCAAACTGTTCGAAACCGTCTGAGAACTGCTCACCTTCAATCACGACGGCCATACTGCGGGCCGATTCTGACTCAATTACACAGACGGCAACGTCAATTTGGGGCACAACGACATTTACGATGGACTCAGAAGAATTGGAATCAAGTCGTCTTCAGTGATGAATCCCGATTTAATCTTCGATTTGCTGATGGTAGGGCGAGGGTGTGGAGGCGCCGTCATGAACGTTACGCCCAGTGTTGTGTACAGGAAGTTGACAGATTTCGAGGCGGAAGTGTCATGGTGTGGGGTGCCTTCTGTGGCAATGCACCTTCCAGGCTTCTTGTCATCCGTGGCAACCTCAACGCTGCTGCTTACCGCGACCAGGTACTTGCACCAGAACTTCTGCCTTTTATGGCAGCACATCGACCCGGTTTGATCTTCCAACACGACAATGCCAGACCCCACCCAGCAATTTTGACAAGGAATTTTCTTCAGAATGCGGGAGTCAACGTCATGGACTGGCCGTCAAGGTCTCCCGACCTTAATCCCATCGAACACGTCTTGGATGCTCTTGGCAGAAGTCTGCGCACTCTCCACAAACAACCACAGAATGTGCAAGATCTTCGCTCCATTTTGCAGCAACAATGGCGTCGTCTTCCCAATCATGTGTTCACAAGCATCACAAGGTCCATGCGGAGGCTTTGTATGGCAGTTGTCAACGCACATGGTGGCCATACACGCTACTGAACTTGTGTGCCATCAGATTCTCGTGCTTGGGACTTATGATTTAAACTGTTGATGTTATTACCGAATACCGTATGTCTAGGAACAAATTATGGCTACAACCGTTAATTAAAATCCTTCTTTGGACATTAATGATTACAAGTTACCTTCTCTGATACATTTGTCCGTTGTATATCATATATGGGATTACTTTTAAAAATGTGAAGGTTTTAATTTGACTCAGTATATATAAGCACAACATAAAATATAATTCACTATTGTTTATCACATCGACAGTGTGTGATAACTATTTCAAATTGATAAAAGGGACAATACAGTTTTCAAAATCAAAAGACATTCTGCTGAAAGCTGTGTCTATCGTACAATTCTGACCATAGCGTAAGCACAGTCATAGGTCACCAGCAACCATAGCTAGGCCTCCCAACTGGGGTACATGGATGCAGTTCTTTGCTTCTGGTATGATGTCAAGTAGGATGTATGCATCACCCAAGCTGCTAGTGTTGTATGCTGTTAAAGGACAGTGGAATGTGGCATCATCCCACAACTCGTATCCCAGACTGAGTCTGTCGAAGTTCACACAACACATGTGTAAGAAAGATTATAAAACGGTTACGTTTTCAAACTACGGACCAATTCCTTACTACTTTTATCGGTAAAATATTTTAGAGCATTAAACATAATTTAAAACTGTTGATCATATATATTGAAAATTGAAAATTGGTTTTGACCACAAACATTATCCTGCAAAGAGTCACCGAAACACTGCAAACTTAAGGTCCAAAGCACAGATATGATACCCGTATCAAATACTTCACCATCGAATAAGCATTTCTTGTTTGTTTCTTGTTTAGCCACCATCAATCGTGGGTGGTGGAATCGACTCCCATTTGTCGAGGGGAAGATTATATTTGTTTGTTGTTTAACGCCGCACCTTTCCAGCTAAACTGCCGGGCAATAGAAAGTACACACTTGAAAATTGGATTTGACCACAAACTTACAAACTAGGCTGAAAACAGTCGGCGGAACACTGCATACTTTAGGTCCAAAACATAACAATGATACCCGTATCAAATACATCACTCAATGTCGAATGAGTATTTCTTGTTTGTTTCATTTTTAGCCACCATCAATCACGGTTGAAAACCTCCTTTGGCCCGGCAGTTTATGTTAAGAGACCAAACTATACACACATACATGATTTGGCAGCTGGATACATCACTATTCAGGACACAAATATAACTTTTAGGAGTCACCAGCAACCACTGTACACCAGTTAGTATAATTACATCATGAAATAAAAGTAGCTAAATTGACAGCAAAGATAACTATAGTATTATATTTTGTGACGTATCAAAATCCGCCACGAAATACTGCTGCTTAAAATATAGAACCATGTGGTACCCTTTCTTTTGTGTTGACCGGTAAACGTCTTTTCGAAGGTATTTCTCTTATGGTTAGGTTTGGGTAGCTCAGTGGTTAAACGTTCTTTAGTCGCATCAAAGTCCCTTGTTCGAATCCAGTGATTGAGTAAAGCCTATTTTGTTGTATACGCCGTAACAAACCTTTTCACTTTAAAAAGCGCAGTGACCTGATCACTGTATTTACTTATAGTGGCAGCTCAGTTTTATATAGGAATATAATTCTAAAAGCGATTTCTAGTCCTCTGTATATACAAGGAGCGTACATACACGTTCACTAACTATAGTTTATGTATATTGGTTCTGCAATCAACAACCTTCAACTTTATGAATAAATACGAGTCTGGACCACAGAATCCAGTGAGTGAAAGTATGATCACCGCCCACAGCTGTCGTAGTACGATTACATGCATTAAACCAAGTCATCGAGCCCGACCACCCAGTCTGTTAAGTCGCCCCTTACGACAAGCACAGGTTACTGGGGAATCAGGAATCCCCTAAAGGATGTGTTCATGTCAGACTTACCTGGTCTTTCGCTTGTTTCATCAAGGTCACGGAAAGTAAACGCTTTCCATTTTTTTCGGAAACGAAATGGAAATTTGGTAACACGTTTATACATGTTTTCCGTGATAAGAAACTTTCAACGAGTTTCCAGTTTACGGTTTGCCTGGAATTCTCAGTTAATTTGGGTTTGGGGTTTCTAAAAAAATATCACTGCCTGTATGAAACGCTTATGTAAAAGATATGCAACCATCTCAACTTACAAACATTCATATATGATTATCCTTGAACGGTGAGTTTCAATCCAGTGTGGTCAGGTGGATGGAGCGTCTGTCCAGAGAACGAAAGGTCGGCTCTGAGTCAGTATACTGAGCCTGAGTGGAGTTCAATGTTAAATTACCATCTTAAATGTTTCACTAAAGTTTTATTTTCATTTGTTTCCAACGATAGGGACACAGATAAATCATTAGTATAGCTTTATTCTCACGAGTGAGTGAGTGAGTAAGTTTGTTTTAACACCGCTTTGAACTGTTCTCACGTTTTGTCCCAATCCTATTTTAACCTCTTTAAAATACTACTATTGCTTGACAACAGTATAATCATCTATACCGAAACGTAGCTATAATTATAGTTTATATTAAAGAATTTGTTATACTTAAATTTTGTCTATTTTGTCATCCATCAACTTAAAGAAATATGACAATCAAACAGTGAGTGGGTATGGTTTTACGCCGCTATTAGCAATATTCCAGTAATATCACGGCGGGGGACACCAGAAACGTGCTTCACACTTTGTACCCATTTGGGGAATCGAACCCGGGTCTTCGGCGTGACGAGCTAATGCTTTGACCACCTCTCCATCTTCATCCGCGATTATTACGTGAGCTACATTACAAGTAGAATGTACGTAGAATATAAGGTCCCTTATCTCATGGTTTGTCACATTTTCAGAATTTGGCAAAACATTATTTTGTTGAAACCTTTTGAGAACAGAACTCTTTATACACTACACACCAAAAGTCTTTTACTGTAATTCGCCAAAACACTTCTGCGTACTCTGTATTAATATTGTATAATTTGTCTTTGTGTGGTGTGTTCTCTCCTGCTGATGCGCGTGCGCCGAGTTGGTCGTCATAGTTAATCGTACAGAGCTCTTCAGTATGCAACTTGGTCCGAAACGAATCTAGTTCAATCGTTTGCACGGTTTCAGAGCGATTATAGACAATATGGGGCTCTTCTGTGCGCTACTGGCACTTTAGTCATTTGCTGCTACTGACAATCTATACAATTAAATTTATAATAGTCTATACTGCCTCATAACAATATTACAATAAATGTGGACCGCCTCAAGACTGTGGTCTAGTAGTAGAGCGTCCGCCCGGAGAGCGGAAGGTCCGGGGTTCGATGCCCGGCCGCGTCATACCAGAAGACGTTAAAAGATGGTACTTGTTGTTACCCTGTCTGACCCTCGGCATTAGGGGGCTAAAACAAGGACTGGTCGGCTCGGAGTCAGTATACTGTGTCTGAGTAGGGTATTCATATTAAACTGCGGTACAAATCGGCATCAGTCCGGACTAGCTATAGTACAAGCAGCCACACAGACACACACACGTGCATGCACGTCGCTATATAAGAGCAATAATCTTGGACGCAACGTTAAACCCCATTTCATCTCAACTACAATAGAAATAACAACAAAGACATTGTTTTATCCAAGGATTTATTTCAAAGCAGCCTCAGCAACCACTGTCGGACAACTTGAAGTCCTTGTAGTAAGTGTAGGTGTCCTTTGGCGTCGCCCGACTTGAACTTCCTCCGCCGAAGAAGGTGGAGAAGAAGATTCCTTCAATCTTAATGTTATTAGAGTTCCGGAAGACCAAATCCCTAACCTGCAATACCTTATTTTTGTTAAACCTTACCGTCAAAACCCCATTTTTTGAACCAACCGAGTTCAGCTTGACTTTCTGCCTGATACTCTGCCATTGCCCTGTCTTAAACACCCATGTTCTACCAATATCATGTCCATAATCATAATTACAGTGGACTTCGTTTCTGTCGCAGAAACCGCATTTCTGATTGTCAGGAATGTAGGCGCACACGACACCATCACCCCCCGAGCGCCACATGTATCGAGTGGAGAAACATTCGTCTGCGTTTCTTCCTCCAGAACACTCCTGGCTCCCTCCCCAAAGACCAGGCAGCTTACCTCCCTCTACGAAATCGAAATTTTCCGCGAAGTAGATCTTGTAGTCCAAGATAAGACAGGTTCGAGGAGAGATGGGTCGGGAGTAAAACTGAGCTCCCCTGTAATCTCCGGATCCGGAATAGGAACCATTCTTGTAGAAGACTCTCAAGACTTTCTTCGAGGAACTGCCATCGGGATCGTCAACGACGGCCATCGACTCATTCCCAAAGGCATGGTCACCGTCCAGGTTCCAGTCATCCAAGAAACTAGATGTTTGGAATCTGTTCTGCTTCCACAAAGGTGTAGTCGTAACTAAAACGAAAAACGTGAAACCATTTAATATGCACCAGCAATTATCGTTCCTGCGTGAACTATTTCGTTTTGGTCTTTTTCCATCATGACCAATAACCCATACAAACAAGTCTTAAGGAAACGTTCAATGTAATGACAATTTTCACGGACAGTACATTAAGCCAACTGTATTTATGAATATTTACTATGAAAATGTGTTTTCCCTTAATTGTTGGAGACAACACAACAGTTTCTACTGGCCATGCTGGATGTCTTGCAAAAAATATGTGTCGCGGTTCCCCAAACCATTGGTTGGCTCTTTTGAGAGTAAATAACTTTATGTCTTGAAGCAGTGAGTACAGAATTATTACCTCCAAAGAATTTTCAAAATGCTCAGAAAGAATTAACTATCAAGACCAGAATATTTAAGTCGTTGCTTGAAACATACAAAATAACATTCTGATATCGTCTCATAGGAAGAGTCAAACGATATTATATTTTAAACATCGAATGAATACTTTTTACAGTAAAAAAATTATCTGAGGCAAAAATATCCTTTTCCTTGTACTGAAACAACTGTCCCAACCCCAAGGTAAAATGTCAGTCCTCTACCATCATAGAGTATCAAAATAGTAAGATCGTAAAATAAAATACAACCTCACCTGTTGAACTTCTTATGTCCCCCGTTGTGATATTGCTGAAATATTTTTAAAAGCGGTGTAAAACCATATTCACTCACTTACCTGTAGAAAGACATAACAACAGCAGAGACCACGCATACCACATGGCGTATCTGAAATCGAAACAATTTAAATCAAAAGTTGAAATTAAGTTTTAGGGGCGCATAGCAAACAATATATTTGTTGGATCTTGTATCCATGTATGTTCGTCGGGATTCCCAAAATGGTCGTAAGAGTCGACTAAAATGGATCAGATGGTCCTGCTCGGTGACTTCACTATTGTGTGATAAGAAATGTTAGCATGCTCCCTGACAGTGGTTTGCCTGGTCCTGCCTCAATTATATACAGGCTGATGTGATATAGCTGGACTATTGAACAGTACGGAGTTCAACAATATTCATTTAGTCATTCAAGATCAAGATTTGTATTAGAATAAAAGGTGTCCGGCCAATATACATGAAGTTAAAAGGTCAATGATAAGCATGTTCACGCATGCATAATGATAATGCAATTTGAATACACATATTAGTGTATTAAAATACTCATTGCTTGTTTCCTTAATTCCAATGCATTTCGTTAAGAATAACGCTAAATTGGTGCAACTGAGAGGTTACAAGTAATTATCAAGTAATAATTCATTATTGTTAACACAAAAATATATTTCAATATAAATTTTCCATAAAACAGTATATTCTTTACACACAAAAGAATATGACACTCATCATCATCTCACGGACTTACATAATGGAAGTAACTGTTTAGGAATGGGTTAAGACGTTAATAATCCTAGTAGTGCTTTGTTACATTTTACAACTTAAGTTAATATGATTTTTGCAAATTTAATGTATGACAAAAAGTAACTCCAAGGTATCTATACTCATTACAAAAGTAACAGAAAAGCCTTTATATGACCATGTTTCAATTTTAGATACACGACCACCGCTTCTTAATACAACAATATTAATTTTATCCAAATTAACATTTAACTTCCATTAATCGGAATATATTTCCAAAATGTTTAACTGGAGATCAACTGTAGTATTTGCCACAACTATAACATCTTCTGCAAACAAAAGCATTAATATATGCAGTATGTCAGGATATAACTGAACACCATAATGTTTCAATATCTGCATCTTTCGAAAGACAACTCATTGATTAAAACACAAAACAACAATGGGCTTAAGACACAACCTTGCTTTACGCCTATATATTCATTTAATTTTCCATTGCAACGCACGCATCCTCCC
This sequence comes from Haliotis cracherodii, assembly GCF_022045235.1. Classification (NCBI taxonomy): domain Eukaryota; kingdom Metazoa; phylum Mollusca; class Gastropoda; order Lepetellida; family Haliotidae; genus Haliotis; species Haliotis cracherodii. Next base: position 15,127,749 of record NW_027266264.1, read on the forward strand.
CCCCCCCCCCCCTAAATTCATTGTAATTTAGCAATTCCCAACATTATCCACTATGGTACATGGAGTATGGAATATATAAATGCACGCATTGCGGATAATTGGACCATATTTTAAGCGAACTTACCTTCACGACTCCTGCTTGCAATACCTCAATGAACACACATGGACGCACAAGCCTTCAAATAACGTCAAAGTTGCGATTAAAATATAAGAACGCGTTACACACTATTTAATATTTGACCATGCAACACGTGGTGGAAAAGTAATGAAAAATGAAAGCTTTCATTGATTATACAATCCAAAAAACAGATTGGTGGATGAACAAATAACTGAAACAGCTGTGCGTTTTTTAACAGTAATCAAATCATTAAAAAGCTGTGATTTAGTTCTACACGAAAAAGGTCTTAGGGTCAAGGTATCTATCTAAATTATTGTTTATTTGAAACAACTCGGAATAAAATGCCTCTTTTTCCCCATGTTTTTTTTTTCTAAAGTAACATCTATTCCACACTCTAACTGTCCACTCTGTCAAGTGTATGAACCCTTCCTTAGATCTTTTGTACAGTCTACAATGACCAGATTGGTTGTGACCAATAACATTTTGTAATTATTTGTCAACATAATCCCCAACGAGGTCCACACTTTCGAGGCCCAACTTCCAGGAGTGCCCGGATCCTCTTGGTGGCGTAAAACATCCAGCTGAAATGACGTCATCATTTGCATAATGCTTGCGAGACAGTTTTTTCTGCAAGTTGCGGTTAGATAGGAATCTGACATACCAAATCTGGTGGGTACGGGTCATAAAAAATATGACAGTCTCTTGGGGAGGGTCATAAAAAAGATAACACATATTTGGGAAGGGTCTTGAAAAAATGGACAGTTAAAAAAAAAAAAAAAAGGGTTCTTTTGCAATGATGACCGGTCCCCCCTTGCCGTTGGAGATATTTATGAGAGCCAGATAGCCAATTATGTCCATTTCATTAACAAGGAATACCTACATGTAGTGGTTTTGATGCCTACAGAAATATGTTGCCTGATTGTGTATTTGGTTGATACTTAAATGTAAACTATGCATCCGTCGTAGTCAGTCACCCCTCGTATGTTACACCAAATATGTTGGAAATGCAGCGTAAGCCACGATTACTTTTATTCCACATTAAAAGAACCTAGCTTGGCAACACTTGAGTGAGTGAGTTTGGTTGAATACCGTTTTGAACACTATTTCATTTCTATCCCGGCATGTCAGGGGAAAGCCCGAAGTAACACGGGTTTTAGACGTTTTAGACGTAAAATCAAGGATCACAGGATATGGTGCTGGCAAACCTAGAAAACGTATCAGATTGAACAGGGACTCAACTCTGCACAGTGACTTACGGCGGTCAAGACGACTTTGCCACCGCGTACACCCATATTTATGACGCTATTCTGAATATGATAAGGCCAACGTGGATCTTTTAAATCCGTATTTTGATTGGAATCATATTGAAATCTCTGTCTCAAAAACAGAAACAGAGGTTAATCAAAATGGAAGCTTTATATGATAAAAACAGATGCGCTCACGATTACCAGAAACATCATGACCACAACTGTAAACATATAATGAATTTGTCTCGACCTGACTAACTGATAGCTAACATGAAATGTGAGTACATTTTTTAATACATGTAGAGATGGACAGCTGGGACATGTCTCTATCGTAAAGGAAATCGAATCATGACAGTTTGTGTTGGACACAGCTGCACAACAAAATCCAGCCATCGCAGTCATTGGTTGATATCAACAGTGTGATGGTGGAGAGACGTTTATCGGCGTTTAGGTTGCAGCTGTTGTGGTTTTCAGCATCCACGCGTACAAGTAATGGTCTTTAATCAAGTTGTTTATTTCTCATATAATTAACCAATGGCCAAAAATGATAGTAGATTCCTTACCAAGTCAAGTATATCTGAATATAACTGTTGTTGATGTCTTATTATAATTCAGAGCTGTTTGTAAATTGGACATTCTTTATCATTTAACACTAAGCTATATTTCATGCCAATATTTCAGTGTTTTCCGCGACTTCAAAACTTGACATTTCCTGTTGCCGTAATCGTACCTCGTCCTCTTAAAGTTGCAGGAGAAAGGATGTTATTTCAATTATGGAACATGTTCATATGAATGACCAATAGCCTTCTCCTTCTTACGCTGGCAAGTTTTGGGCTTTTGATATTACAAAGACAGAAGTACTTCTATAATAAGCGAAAAGGGACAAGAACAAATCTAGCTATGAACAAGTACGTGATGATTTTAAAATATGCTAATTCTGTCAATTTTCTCCACAGAAAATAAACTTGGATCATAGCCTTGCTCAGGTTAAATATCAGAAAACCGTCATTCATATAAACAGCTAGCGTTACTTACCACTTGATCATTTCTTACAGTATGCAGATCCCACGGGCCAACAAAGGGCTCTTACCATATCATGTTCTTTGAGGGGACACGGGTGGCCCAGTTGTCTAAGGCGCCGCCATTCGCTGTGCGGAGTTGCGTCTCTTGGGCACGCTAGAAACCTATGATTGTTGGTTCGATTCCCGGTTTGCCCAAATTATGTTTCTTGGTTTGTCAGCACCATACCCGTGCTCGTGGTAAACGTTTGAAACCTGCATCACATGGGGCTTTCCTCCCACATTAAGCTGACACGCCGTGATATAACTGGAATAATGTTAAAAGCGGCGTCAAACCCAACTCACTCACACTCACCCATGTTCTTTGAATAATACTCGTTATATAACTAAGGATCAGAATAGATGAGTGATCTTAAGTGTAGCGTACCTGGTACAGTGTTGATATGATGGTCAAGCACATACGACACACACACCCACGTGTCCAACGGCTTGATGTAGCAGCTCTGCCACAGACCTTCGTGCCACACCACCTGACCACCGAGCTCCCCGGCTATCCAGTACGATGACCCTGTACTGACCAGATGGCATAAAATGGCCACGCCAAGAACACCCACGGCCACGCGGGCATACATGGTGGCTTTGAAACACAGCCTGATTGTTGGCTCATAGTAGGGCTTTTCTGGCTCCATTGTCATGGACATATTGGAAAAAATTCCACAAAGTAACACTGTGTCTGTGTGATAAACCGGTGTCCTTAAAGTTGATACTGTCAGTGACCCAACATCAAGCGTGACGGTAGAACATAACAATGACCATTGTATCGTGTGTTCTCATCAACCGTTCACAGCGCATTGAGAAATATCGTGTTCATATTTCGTTGGATATATTAATAAATAACTAAGAATGATAAACTTTTCGTAGTTCTGTATATTGTCGACAGTCACACAAGGAATGATGTTTATCTTCAACTGCGAAAGTGAATGCATTTCAATCAGCAATGGCATTTTCCATTATAACGAAGCTGTTAAATGTTCAGCTGATGCTTAGACATTGTAATCTACACAGCCTGTGTACGTTATAGAGTATTTTTTCTGGTCTTTCGCGATGTTGCATATATATTCTATCTTTACATTAAATTACATCTACATCTATTCATAAAATCGTGTGTATTGAGAATCACGTTTGTCGTAGCAATAAACAACCGTGAGATACCCAGTTTTTGCTACCATTTACAGGTCTTTGGATAACGATGCTAGTCAGACCGTTTAATATTATGAGATTGGGGATGGCGGTGTGATGTGGTGTGTGTGATGTGTGATATGTTTTTCTTTTAAGCACTTCAAGACGTGCAGTTATTACCCCCTAAAAGGCAACCTCATTTTAACAACACGCATCATGTCCAGTGAACGATGTTTTGAGGTCAATCTGATTGTAAATATGCAATTTATTCCAGCTAACCTCAACTATTCTCTGTAACCTCAACTAACGGAATCATATAACAAATATTAAATTTTCAATTTGTAGCACCTAAGATTAAATATGCATACTCGAAGTAATACTTTTATCACCTTGACAGGGACATTCTAATATCGGATTCAATATATGTATTTCACATGATATATTAAAGAGAATATGCCAAAAATATCTGTCTAAACTATCGTAAATTCGTAAAATCCTAGCATGGAAAACACGTAGTTAAATAAACCTGTTTTGTTATTATATTCTACAGTAATAAACAAATCACTATAGTAACATCTTTCATACACCCCAACTGTCAGTACCAGGATCAAGCCACTGATAGAGTTGTTTTTTAGCCACGCGCGCACGAACGCTCAAGACTATGATGCATGTTTTTACTCATGAAGACGTTTTTCTTTTTCAAAATATGCACTCGTATTCACGCACAACGGTCGTGTTTAGGCAACAACTCAAGCGATAATTCATGTGTCTAGTGGCTAGTGTCTCATTGGCTGTTGGTCACGTGGGCACTTCCATGACATAAAACAATATGACAAAACTGTAAACAATAACATGATCAAGATACAACTTACAACCACAGCTATGTCGCCAGACTAAATGTCCACGAGAACCCTTCAAAGTTAAACCATTAACATGCCACAAACTACCTACATTTTAATGTCATAAGCATGTTCAAATGAAACCGGATTAACATGTTCGTGATTGGCGGAGTTATGACAAACACAATGTGTCAATGTGCCATTTCGCAGCAAACGCTTTAAACTGTCAAGACTGTATAACAGTTGCTACATTAAAGAGAAGACAGATATGTTCTCAAGTAACAATCATAGGGCTTTGTTTACCTTTGTCCTATGGAACACGATATTTCTCAATGCGCTGTGAACGTTTGATGAGAACACACGATACAATGGTCATTGTTATGTTCTACCGTCACGCTTGATGTTGGGTCACTGACAGTATCAACTTTAAGGACACCGGTTTATCACACAGACACAGTGTTACTTTGTGGAATTTTTTCCAATATGTCCATGACAATGGAGCCAGAAAAGCCCTACTATGAGCCAACAATCAGGCTGTGTTTCAAAGCCACCATGTATGCCCGCGTGGCCGTGGGTGTTCTTGGCATTGCCATTTTATGCCATCTGGTCAGTACAGGGTCATCGTACTGGATAGCCGGGGAGCTCGGTGGTCAGGTGGTGTGGCACGAAGGTCTGTGGCAGAGCTGCTCCATCAAGCCGTTGGACACGTGGGTGTGTGTGTCGTATGTGCTTGACCATCATATCAACACTGTACCAGGTACGCTACACTTAAGATCACTCATCTATTCTGATCCTTAGTTATATAACGAGTATTATTCAAAGAACATGGGTGAGTGTGAGTGAGTACGGTTTGACGCCGCTTTTAACATTATTCCAGTTATATCACGGCGTGTCAGCTTAATGTGGGAGGAAAGCCCCATGTGATGCAGGTTTCAAACGTTTACCACGAGCACGGGTATGGTGCTGACAAACCAAGAAACATAATTTGGGCAAACCGGGAATCGAACCAACAATCATAGGTTTCTAGCGTGCCCAAGAGACGCAACTCCGCACAGCGAATGGCGGCGCCTTAGACAACTGGGCCACCCGTGTCCCCTCAAAGAACATGATATGGTAAGAGCCCTTTGTTGGCCCGTGGGATCTGCATACTGTAAGAAATGATCAAGTGGTAAGTAACGTTAGCTGTTTATATGAATGACGGTTTTCTGATATTTAACCTGAGCAAGGCTATGATCCAAGTTTATTTTCTGTGGAGAAAATTGACAGAATTAGCATATTTTAAAATCATCACGTACTTGTTCATAGCTAGATTTGTTCTTGTCCCTTTTTGCTTATTATAGAAGTACTTCTGTCTTTGTAATATCAAAAGCCCAAAACTTGCCAGCGTAAGAAGGAGAAGGCTATTGGTCATTCATATGAACATGTTCCATAATTGAAATAACATCCTTTCTCCTGCAACTTTAAGAGGACGAGGTACGATTACGGCAACAGGAAATGTCAAGTTTTGAAGTCGCGGAAAACACTGAAATATTGGCATGAAATATAGCTTAGTGTTAAAATGGCAGACAACTAGCCTTACATATCTATGGCTAGACTAAATGAAAAGGGCAGAGAAATAATATAAGTATGAGCAAGTTCGTGAACCAAGAGGAATTTCTCCATGTTTGTATTGTTTGCACAATCAAAATCAAATGTGTCAAACACTTGCTCATGTTCAGCGCTAACTGAAAACCCATAAAATCAGTCGTTTTCACACATTTTAGCCTTACCTATCAGTGTTGTTATAAGTCGAAAACATGCAATACCTAACATAATAAACAAAAGTCTACTTCTCACTCATAAGAAGACATTTGATCACTTTCATAAAAGCATGTAAAGGTTTTCACTTTTCTCAGATCATGCATATCTCGTGGGTCTAAAACGGGACCTTATCGTATCTTGTCCTTTCACAACTCAAGTACCCCTTATTATAATGGATTTATATGATTAAGATTCAGATATGAAAATGTGCATGTGTATTCGTATGATTGTATCATATATGTGTGATTCATAAACCGTTTACTACAAGGCACTGCATACCTTCATGTAAATTGTCATTTCAAATCGAATAGTGAACATTAAATAGTGTTACCATGTGATTCACTGCATATATCGTTTTGATATGCCCCCATTCCCACATTGGATTCAATGTCACCGGTACATACAGCTTTGCTGCCTCTAATCACTGTGATGTTGTATTTGGGAGGTTTTTTTAACGATAGTGTATGCATGTGATCATCTTTGTCCCAGTAGGATTTGGGCTTGTTCATTACACTCCTGAGCTTTCGGTTGGTTGGTTTGTTGTTTAACGCCGCACTCAGCAATATTCCAGCTATATGACGGCGGTCTGTAAATAATCGAGTCTGGACCAGACAATCCAGTGATTGATATCATGAGCATCGATCCACGCAATTGCGATCAATGACGTGGATCAACCAAGTAAACGAGCCTGACCACCCGATCCCGTTAGTCGCCTTTTACGACAAGCATAGTCGCCTTTTACGGCAAGCATGGGTTGCTGAAGACCTATTCTACCCCGGGATCTTCACGGGTCCCCTACTGAGCGATATGGCAGCTACATGTGAAACTGAGACATCGTATTGTTGGGATAATGATTTAATAGTCTGATCTTAGTTCCCCGTTAAGTAAAGATAGCAGAATCTCTGCTGATATAATTGAATATATACTGAACCGCAAAAGAAACGTCACCATGGATAGATATAAGAGAAACCTTATTTGTCCAAACACTGTAAACATACTTAAAAAGATGAAACTTGGAAAACTGATCATCAAGGTTACAATTAAAATGTCAAATGTTCTTAAAGTGAAACACAACACTAGTCTCTGAGAAAATGGCATCACAAGTCAGTATCTCGTGTGTCTGCCATGTGCATTGATGACTACCGTGCAACGTCGATACATGGAATGGATGAGGCGGTTGATGAAGCCCATAGGCACTCTTGACGCAGTTCATCTGCAGTTGTCGGCCTTGGTCGGACGTCATTCAGCCGTCTTTGAATCCCACAGGAAGGCTCTTGTTGCTCTCCCAATGTGGGCACGAGCGTTATCATGCTGAAACTCGTGATTGCGGCGACGTGCCAAATGAGGTATGGCGTGTGGTCTCAAGACTTGAACAATGTACCGAGCTGCTGTGACACCATTGCCTCTCCCTGGACCGATGTTCTGGAAGACCACAAGGCTGACCCTCTGTGCAAGACCAATTCTACCCCACACCATGATGCTCGGACCACCTCACGAGTCTCTTTCAACAGCACAAGCATCCTAATAACGTTCTCCGCGGCGTCTCCAGACTTGCTCTCTGCCATCTGCTGTTGATGTAACGGCTCTCGTCTGTGACGGGGACTCTTCTTCACTGCCGGTGGCGCCAATGCAGGTGCTGTGTTGCCCTCTGAAGATGGTCCCGGTGATGACGCGGTGTCAGAATGGGTCCTGGTGTAGCCTGTGGCAATGGAGGTGTCTGTTCGTCAATCGTCGACGCACGGTGTCCGCACCAATTTGTCGCTGGTATGTCCCCATGGTCTGTCGAGCAGTTTCCGCAGCAGAAACAAAGAGATCTTGAAGATGCTGTCGCACAATCTGACGATCCTGACGTCGGGTAGTGACCCTTGGTCTTCCACTTCCACTCATCTTTAGTGTTGGTGGTCTGGTACCGTTGCTGGAGCCTGTATATGGTCCTTACGTGGACTTGAAATGCATTGGCTACTTGCCGGGCGGTTTGTCCTGCTTGCGATCATCCAAGGGCTCGGTTTCGCTGATTTCTAGTCAGTCTTGGCATGTGGTAGCAATTCAATAACGAATGAATGTTATCCGATCTGGGTGCATTCCTATAGGGCAATAAATGGGGGAACGCATGTGCATTTCGATTTAAACGGAACTCACGTGCAACGGGTTACCATGGCCGTTGCCGTGAGGCGTTTGGGCGATCGGTTTTATTGTCATCTGCTTTGGGTTTTTTAATAATCAAATTTCCTTTTTCGGACAAGGTAATGTTACATTTTACCTTTGACAAAAATTACCCAGATATTTAAATGACAACGTTTCATGCAATGTTACTTGGGGTGACGTTTCTTTTGCGGTTCAGTATATTATCTGAGAAAACAGTTAAGAGGTAAGCGTCACGCCATATTTTCATAGTTCCTGAACGTCCTCGTATATATCATTTTTATAAATGTCTGTGATATTTACGACGCTGTAAAGAACCATGCATGTGATGTTAGAGGGTCATGCATACTGGTTCATATCATTTGAAAATAATAAATTAGATGTAAAGATCCGCGTGACGGACAAATGGAAGGCAAGTAAAAACACATGGTACACAAACATGTCATGAAATACTAGTAGTTATTCCGGTTTGTGTATATTAATTTTAGTATGTGGCATTAACACAATGGTTTTCGTCAGAAAATTAATGCAGCAAATACATAATAATTATGAATAAAATGGCTCTTTTGTGTGGAAATAAATAGTTAGCGATGCATAACTTATTTTGTTGGTGTATATGAATAACGAGTTGTTCATTGGAGCAGGTGTGATAAATTGAGTTCAGGGAGTTAACTAACTTACGACATACCGCACTGAGTGTTCCGACAGATAGATTTCCTCTCCGCATTCCGCGATGACACATGTTCTTTTTCATCAAGCTTTATCAAAAACTTGACATTAAGCATTGTGTTTATGACTGAATGAACTGTTCATTGTCCATATTAACATTCATGTTAACCTCACTACTCACTCACTCACCCATATGTGTATATTATTAAATTGTACAATGGTTAACAGAGACTTAGCTATAGATATATACAGACACCCCTCCAGTTTCCGTGTGAAGATCAGGGGTTGTGAAGTACCCTTCGAGTTGCCGGGTGAAGATCAGGGGTTGTGAAGTACCCCTCGAGTTGCCGGGTGAAGATCAGGGGTTGTGAAGTACCCATCGAGTTGCCGGGTGAAGATCAGAGGTAATGAAGTACCCCTCCAGTTGCCGGGTGAAGATCAGAGGTTGTGAAGTACCCATCCAGTTGCCGTGTGAAGATCAGGGGTTGTGAAGTACCCTTCGAGTTGCCGTGTGAAGATCAGAGGTTGTGAAGTACCCCTCCAGTTGCCGGTTGAAAATCAGGGGTTGTGAAGTACCCCTCGAGTTGCAATGTGAAGATCAGGGGTTGTGAAGTACCCCTCCAGTTGCCGGGTGAAGATCAGGGGTTGTGAAGTACCCCTCCAGTTGCCGGGTTAAGATCAGGGATTGTGAAGTACCCCTCGAGTTGCCGTGTGAAGATCAGGGGTTGTGAAGTACCCTTCGAGTTGCCGTGTGAAGATCAGAGGTTGTGAAGTACCCCTCCAGTTGCCGTGTGAAGATCAGAGGTTTTGAAGTACTTGTTGGTCTGACGTGTGAAGACCAATGGTTGTGAAGTTGCCCCATCGAGTTGCGATGTGAAGATCAATGGTACCCCTCGAGTGAAGTACCCTTCGAATTGCGGTGTGGAGATCAATGGTCGTGAAGTACTTGTTGATCTCATGTGTGAAGATCAATGGTTGTGAAGTACCCTTCGAGTTGCGGTGTGAAGATCAATGGTCGTGAAGTACTTGTTGATCTGACGTGTGAAGACCAATGGTTGTGAAGTACCCCACGAGTTGCCATGTGAAGATCAAGGGTCGTGAAGTACACATCGAGTTGCCGTGTGACGTGTGACAATAAAGTGGCTATGGATTACTTTCGGGCTATGTCTCTGAATCTGCTTTACTTTGTTTTCACATTTGGAGAAATTTCAACAAAGGAAATGTTTGGTGAACGTTATAAAACAACCACCCTGGGGGTGCATATTACTCTTAAACGTCAGCTGTCTTATCTCGCGTATCTCACAAGTAGACAATTTAAATCTGCCTCCGGATGTGACACTACCTGCCGGCGAGAAGCCTACCAAGTGCTGTATTCAAGTACAGCTAACACGATAGCAGGACAACATACACGTTTAGATGCAACTCATCCTGTCAGGGATTTCTGTGGTCATGGGAACTGAACGTGACTATCTGAGGCCAATAGTTTATGAACCAATCCCACCATGTTTCGAAGGCTGGCTTGTTGGCGAGTTCTAATCCCAGATTATGATCCTTGGGTTTTCAGCCCCATATCCGTGAACTGGGGTTTCACCAAAGTTGAAGACCTCTAAAACCTACATCATTTTTCGCCATGAGAGCGTGTGTATTTGGATATTGTACTTGTATTGTATAAATGTGAGCGAATATGGATTTACGCCGCTTTTAGCAATAGTCCAGCAAAATTCCGACGGGGGACACCCGAAATGGCTTTCACACGTTGTACCGATGTGGGGAGTCTAACCTGAGCCTGCAGCCTGACGAGCGAACGTTTAAACCACTCGGCTACCCCGACGACACGTGTATATGTTCTATGCCGGTAACGTCCGATCATAATCTAGCATAGGTATGTTTGAGAGTAATGAATGTTTAGACCTTCTGTGTTGCAGGTTGGTTCAAGGCCTCCCAGACCATGGCGATATTGGCGATAGTGGCATCCGTCCCTGCGGCCATGACGATGTTGCTGTACACGTTGCTGCCGACACTAGGGGGGAGGAAGGTCGCCTCTGTCCTCTCCGTCGTTCTTTGTATAACGTCAGGTAAAGTCCATAATACCGTGTACCGCCAATTGTTAATGTTGTGAGGGTTGTAAGGTGGCCAAGTTGTTACGGCGATGCTCGTCACGCTGAAGACCCGGGTTCGATTCCTCAACATGGTTACAATGTGTGAAGGCCATTTCTGGTGACCAACCGCCATGATATGGCTGGATTATTGCTAAATGCGGCCTAAGACCATGTTCAATTGATGAAGTTGTATGGCATTATAACGAGAACAGCATTTTAAGGCGGTTAGATTGCGGTGAAAGTTATTACCAAACCTGAAACTGACATTGAAACAAGGCATACTACACGAGGAAGCATACTTGACTTTTTTATGGGTAGATTAAGAGTAGTTATAAAACAATGTTTATTGTTTCTGTATTTTCATTGTGCGGTGTGTACAAGCGTATTTGTCTTTATTTAGTCATACAAACTGTTTTGACCACGTGTTTGTTGAATACGTTTATATGTAAGTAGATAGTACATGAACACGGATATGATTTGTTTATAATCGATTCTAAAATTATTTGACAAAAAGCGAGATCGAGTATAAGAACACATTAAATAAATGTTGACCTAACAGTATAGGGCAAAACGTCAGGAGTCTTTAGGCTTGCTGGAAATTTCGTTCTCAAGTTCACAGGTCTTCTGTTTTGTCGGTCGTATAAGCGTCTTCATAATGGACAACATTTACAACAATATTCAATCGTTACAGGTTTTTCACTTAGAACAAAGTCATTTTAGTGAGTGAGTGAGTGAGTTGGTTTTAACGCCGCTTTTAACAATATTCAAGTCATATCGCGGCGTGTCAGCTTAATGTGGCAGGAAAGCCCGAAGTGATGCAGGTCTCAGACGTTTACCACTTCGGTGAAACCCACGAGCACGGGTATGGTGCTGACAAACATAGAAACATAATCGGGGCGAACCTGGATTCGAACCCACAATCATAGGTTTCTATAGGAATCGCCGCGCCTTAGACGACTGGGCTACCCGTGCCCCCTAAAGGCATTTTAAGTAGCCTGTTGTTTATATGTGCTAGGTGTGGGTTCGAGCCTCTGATTCACTCGAATATTAGCCTTTATCTGTCAGCGCCACACCTGTGACAAGCCTTTGTCACATTTTGGGCATCTCTCCAGCATCGCGATGACACTGATTTGTCTTCCAAAACTGGTTCCCGCTGGAGATATCGCTTTGGTGAGATCCACACACCGCCGCGGTGCTGACTTAGCGTAAGAAAACGGCCACAGGCTAATTTGCATTTCACTGAACGGACTAATGCAAGTATTTGGGGTCGCTTTACATATTATTTTGCATAATTGTATAGATAGGGTACCACAACTGCGACAGCTACATAGTAGATATCGCTTTTATAAATCACTGATTTTTTTTTCACGTATTTCGATTTAAGAATTATATTTGATGATAAATAAAATCTCTGTTTACAGACTCGTGTTGGTATATTTGGTAGCAAAAGACATTCGGGTAGGATTCTCTACATGCACTGTTCAAAGTGACGTTAAACCAACCTCATACACTCGGATATGATTGTGTTCTATCTGTTTGTGCAGGTGTGTTCGTATTGACTGCCGTCATTGTGTTCGCCACTCTCTACCCCCTCCTTCCCGACCACGCCACACAAGACGTCCATTTTCATTGGTCATTCGGCGTTGATATCACAGCCGCCATCTTGTTCTTCATCCCCCCCGCACTACTCATCGTGGACATGCGCAAATCATTGCTGTGGATCGTCTAAATTATGTCATTGATGAACTTGTTCCATACATATACCAATAAACCATCTCATCTTAATATCAAGTCATTGTTTTGTTGTTTTTTTATTTTTACATTTCACAGCTGTAAACGAACACATTTTTTTAATAAATATATATATATATAAAGGAGAAAATGGAGCAAGAGTCATGAGAAAAAGAGAATTTATGGATGCCAACTTCTTTCTTTAATATGAGGAACACAACGTCATCAGATGAAAGAGTGGGTATATACTCGGAATTGTTGTGTTCTTCATAATAAAGACGTTGACAATCCATAAATTCTCTTGAAATTGCCTTTCAAAGTCTATTGTTTCACCTATTGCATGTTGCAATACCGAATAATCTGCACTTCATATACGTCTGGTGCCGGTTGTCAGTTCTGTCAAATTGTACTTAATTGGTGTATTGACAAAAGGACGTTTTACTATAAGCTGGATTCTCAGCGGCATGGGATAAAACAACCGTTATCCCTATCTTGACAGATCTTTACAGACACGGAAACGGTTTTATGTCGGACTAGTAGATACGCATACTGTACGTGTCCTCGATGTAGAACTCATCTTCCCGAGGCAAGAGTTAACTGACTTTAAAAGTCCAGTTTCCACCCTTGACAAACTAGGCTGGAATTCCTGGGCTCGATCGTAGCGCCACCAGTGGCTATTACGAGTAATGTCCTTTCTATGCCTCTCCTATTGACCAATCAGATTCAAACTCTCGTATCACTTGCACTTGCTTCAAACAAAACGGTGGCGCCCAGTCTAGACGATCTGATCGATAATCAAGATCTATATTGTGATCAAACGAGTCTTACATCGCAAGGGTGCATTACATCACGTGAGGACCTTGTTTAAAAACATGAAAAGATATAGAACATATCTGTTGACAACGAGTTAGCGGTGCACATGCTTTGCAAAATCCTGCAGTCGACCGAAATCTGCATGACACTTTACGAACCGGATTTTGATTTCGGTTCGCGATTTTGATTGGACTATGCATAGACTCGTTAGCCCGGCCAAAATGTAACTCCATAATACCAGCCTAGTTCGGCATGTGACGTCCTTAAATCCAATTCGGTCAAAGCGACTGTTTCATCCGATGTATATTATTGCGAGTTGATACGTCCGGTTAACCATTTAGAATCCAGTGTTTTCCAAACTCATGGTAAAATTATTATTAATGTGTACAAAGCAATATGTTCAAAGGAACATTCTTCACTGATAATGGCAAAGAATAAATTTGGATCGTGCGTAGAGTAAAGTGTGATGATTTGAAATATATCTTCGGAAATTAAATTGGTGACACTTGGAATAACACATCATGAAACCAGTGACAAGTAACCAACGTGGCAGATGCGTATCCTACACAAATACCATTATTATGCCTCAAAGTGAGATTGGCCAATGAGAGATCAGAACTACCAACTCCATATGAGCCCGTATACCGTCAAGACGGTTGTAACTGACCTAATATAATACCGTCTACCGTTGGTCACAGCCATCTTGGATTTTCCAACAACCACCTCACATATTTCACATGAAAATTCTGGTACAGAAATTCGCTCTTCAATACTGTTTTGTGTTTTTATATCATTAATGGTTATTTTCAAGGTCATTAGTTTTAAAAAATCACGATCACGACTTTATTGATAAAGATTATAGTTAAAGATTCGAGAAGGTTTGGCCTCTAAGGTTTGAAGAGTAGTCTCCCTTTGATCCTGTAGCGTCAACGGTTGTAATTGTGAAGTTTTCATTTTGACATGACAATCATGTGCAATAATGGTACCAGATAGTGAAAAAAAAAATTCGGCATGATACATTCGTATATGTCAGGCCTTTTTTGTCACTAGTCTGTTTTATATTAATTATGTCACTAACTTTTCTTGCACGTTATCTGACGTGGGCTTATACAACGCACCTTACATCTGGTCTGCCGGGTATTGCAATTGCTGTAGAGGCAGGTCACATGCCAGTCCTCAATAAAGTCTTTATTTATGGGCGAAGCACATACCATGTCGAACATATATTTCACAGGTTTGAGAAGTGAGTGAATGTTGATTAAATGCTGAATTGTGTGATATGATTGCAAGTTTTAATTGTTTTGTCTAAACATGCACCACTGGATGTAGTGACCCACGGTCATGGGTGCCTGGCGTGCCCAAGGGACGCAACTCTTGCGAATTGCGGCGCCTTAGACGACGTGGTCACCTATTGTGAGGTGCATACATGTGTGTGTGGCTTCTTGTGCTAGCAGTTTAACATGGATATCCCGATCACAAAGTATACTAACTCCGAGCCGGACCTCTATCCACTTGACCA
This sequence comes from Haliotis cracherodii, assembly GCF_022045235.1. NCBI lineage: Eukaryota > Metazoa > Mollusca > Gastropoda > Lepetellida > Haliotidae > Haliotis > Haliotis cracherodii. The sequence continues at coordinate 15,142,924 of NW_027266264.1, forward strand.
CGGAGGAGGTCTCCGGGAAGATCTTTATCCACTTGACCACGGAGGCGGCTTCCGGGAAGACCTCTATCCACTTGACCACAGGGGCGGTCTCGGGCGGACCTCTATCCACTTGACCACGGAGGCGGTCTCTGGGAAGACCTCTATCCACTTGACCACGGAGGCTGTCTCGGGCGGACCTCTGTCCACTTGACCACGGAGGCGGTCTCCGGGAAGACCTCTATCCACTTGACCACGGAGGCGGCCTCGGGCGGACCTCTATCCACTTGACCACGGAGGCGGTCTCGGGCGGACCTCTATCCACTTGACCACGGAGGCGGCCTCAGGCGGACCTCTATCCACTTGACCACGGAGGCGGTCTCCGGGAAGACCTCTATCCACTTGACCACGGAGGCGGTCTCGGGCGGACCTCTGTCCACTTGACCACGGAGGCGGTCTCGGGCGGACCTCTATCCACTTGACCACGGAGGCGGTCTCGGGCGGACCTCTATCCACTTGACCACGCAGGCGGTCTTGGTGTTATAGTAGCCTTGATCGCAAATTTATAAACTTGATCCATGAAATTGTTGACTCGCAAGTGTTATGTAAACCAACGGAAAATAAAAATCTATGAAGCTTTATTTTTTGGCTTTTTGGTAAGTCTAAAGTGGAGTTCGTCTCCCAGTTCGTGTCATTGAAGTCCAAACAGACGCGTTGTAAGAGTGGTCGGGGTTGACGACGTCGACTAGATACTCTGTGATAGCTCGACAACCCAGCTGGTTATACATAAGCTCAATGGGGAACGTCGCTATGCAGAGTTCAAAAACCGGTTCTGTGTTTGTCAGCACCATATCCCTGCTCGTGGATTTCTCCAAAGTGGTAATTTCGTCACGATATGGCTGAAATATTGCCGATGTGACGTTAAACGTTAACTAACTCACTCCAAAGTGGTAAACGTCTGAGACCTGCATCACTTCGGGCGTTTCTTCCACATTAAGCTGACACATAGAGAATCTCACCCGAGTGTCTTTTGATATCAAATATATCAACACGAGTTGATAAAAGTGGAAAGATTCCGAGGCTTGCCGAGGATTTGTGCCACTTTTATCAACGAGTGTTGATATATTTGATATCAAAAGACACGAGGGTGAGATTTTATTTATCATCCAATATCATTCTTCCAACTTTTTCAAATTGTAAACAGCAATTAGCAGTGTCTTTAGTGTAAAAAGTACAGCTTCAGTAGCAGAGCCATTAGTAATGTCATTTGATTGTGACGTCATGTAACCAGTGACGTCACAATGGTCTGCAAAGCATTGTGATGTAATTTCATTTCAGCGATATCTACAGTGTAGATATCGCTTGATCTAATCCAAGCGATATCTCCAATGGGAGCCAGTTTTGGATGATAAATCGTGATATCACTTGCATGCTTTTCAAAGAGTCGTTAAACCAAACACTATATAAACTCAAAGTGGCGCATTCATTATCAATTTGTGGCACAGGCCGACAATCTTGATTGTTGTCAGAGTTCAAACTGAACACAGCAGGAAATGATTTACTGATGCCAAGATCAATCCTTGAATATAAGCAACGTGAAACAAAAGCTTCAACCGTCTCCAAAGCCCCGATCTGGAATTTTTAAATGCACCACAGAAATTACTTGTGTATTTATTGAATATCAAAATTGCACACTGGTGTTATTAGTTATGGTGACTTTGGTTGCCGTTTACGGCGTCATATCAGGTTAGAAAGGCCCATTATATTTCTGCTAACCTAATGTGACACGGAATAAGCAAATAAAGACAACATAACGGCTTTATTATGCCGAAATGTTTTCACAATCTCGTAACTTTATCGCATATGTCATGTCAAATGAAAACTTCTCACTTTCAACCGTTGACGTGAAAGGGTCAAATGGAGGCTACTCTCCAAACCTTAGAAGCCAAACCACCATCACACAATCGGTGCATTATCCCTATCAACAACCATTTTGACGTTTAGGAATTTTCCTCAAAACAAACTATTCATTTTCTTCACCACTGCCAACAAACGACTCATTTTCTTCACCGCTGCAAACAAACTATTGAATTTGGGCATATTTCATATAACCCCACCTCCACCCCCACCCCCATCCCTACTCCCGCCTAGAAATCAAATGGATGCTCTCTTACAGAATTGTTATTCAATTCATTCCATTCATTCATTAGACAACACTAAAAACCATAAGTTGATGAAGTTTGTTTGGTGTGTGTATTCTGTTACTGTATGAACTCACAGCGTGAGTTTTACGTCGTCGCCACATCAGGGGATGTTAGCTGTACTTCTTATTGTCTGTACATTCAATTGTCAATATGTGCCCGGAAATCTCAACGCTACACAAGCAAGCTTCAGCAACAACGTTTCCTCGTGGAAAGAGAAACTGAGACAGATGAAGTATGCAGTGAAAAATTACGTCAATGCGCTTCTCCGTCATGAAGGTCAAAAGGCTTGACACAATTCAAACTGTAAACGGCTAAAATATGATAATATTTTGGATTATGGGATTCTGCAGGCATCGGAAGAATGTGTTTATAAGTTAGTAGTGTAAAATGAAGGGATATCAGGAACGTAGTGATGTATTCTGGGCATTGCCTAAAAGTCGGGCCGGGCCGGGCCAGGACGGGCCAAAGTGTTATTGGCTAATTACTTCATTATCGGCGATCATACCTACATATTATTGATGTAACACACACACATGACATTAATGAACAATCACCAACCAAAAACGTGAAACATAATTAGGTATTTCGGAGTAAATCGTTTGAAATCCCGAAAGTGGAGCTGTGTGTAAGCGTCGCTGATCTAGGTATCATGTAAAAGAACAATCGTTAAACGAAATAAGATTTGAAACGTATCAAATACTTCTAGCTATCGCGATACAAATTTCCATCTGTCGGCACAGCGTTTATATTTATAGGGTAGTACTATATCTATGTAAATACCACTTAATAATGTCACTGTTCATCTTGTATAAAGCAGACACGTTGGTTAAAGTAGACCTCTTCTCCCCATAGTCTCAACAGTCTCACAAGTGTTTGGTCCGACTTGGCCCGGGCTGTCAAAATCAACTTAAACCTCAAAGATGTAACATGAAATGGATTCACACCTATAGATTAGTATTATATCTACCTAAATATCTCTTTATATTGTCTCAAATCGCGGTTTTTAAAGAAAACAAGGGGCTCAAAGTGAAGCCCTTTTCCCTCTACATTCTCAACATAGTCTCTATCAGAAGTGTTTGGCTTGTGCTCGGTCCGACTTGTCCCGGGCTGTCAAAATCAATTATACACACAGATGTATCATCAAATGTGTTAATATCTGTAGCTTAGTGTTGTATCTACCTATAAAACACTTCATAATGTCACAGTACATCGTATTTAAAGAAAACTTGGTGCTCAAAGTGAAGCCCTTTCCCCTCTACATTCTCAACATAGTCTCTACCAAAGTGTTTGGCTTGTGGTGGGTCCGACTTGGCCCGGGCTGTCAAAATCAACTTTAAACACACAGATGTATCATCAATGTAGAGGGAAAAGGGCTTCACTTTGAGCACCAAGTTTTCTTTACATACCGCGATCTGAGACACTATAAAGTGGTTTATAGGCAGATATTATATCATTTTCTCTTGGAACATCTATAAGATGTACAGCTACATGTATTTACCAAAAGAAAGAATCTACGTTTTTACTTCATTAAATAAACATTCACTCATTGAACATCTCCAACAGCTTTGTCCATGTTGAGATCCACTGAAATGGTTAGTTCACTTGTTACATTTATATAGAACAGAACGATATTTGTGATTAAATATGATTGTGGATACATTTACCTTGGCTATATTTTAAAATTCAACAATAGCTTGCGTGTGGTTTGTTTGGAAGCATAAAATCAACTATTGTTTGTAAAAACCATTTGTGTGTGTTGATATATATGTTTTTTAAAGGAAGGGGTGTTTGAATAAGTAATTATTTGTGTGTTCACAAACACCTATCATGTAATTATATTTTCCTGAATAACATGTTGTTTGCATGTAAAATAAATGTCCCTGTTCACCTATGTAGAAAGTCAATAAGCGAAATAAAACTGAGTAACAGACTGTGTATTATAGATCCATAGAAATACGATTGCATAGACGATCAATTCAGAATACAACAGGTGTAAGGTGTGGTTAATTGAAATGTATCTCAATCAATCAATCAATCAATCTTTATTTCAAGTACTGAAAAGGCCATAGGCCTATAGTACATATATACATACAGTAGCAATGGGTGCAATAGGAATTACATATATCGTAACAAAATATCACATCTATAATGCAGAGGATCTGATGTTCATTGCATGATATATATACATTGAAAGATATTTTGTGACTGTTTCATTTTGGGATGACATGTGGATATAAAATTTGTCTATTCTAGGATTCAGATAAAAATATTTATGTATGTATTCTTTTCTTATATTTGCATACAATGGACAGACTAGCAAAAAATGGTATTCATCTTCTATCTCTTGGCAAGTACAATATTTACACAATCTGTTTTCCCTTGGTATCGCTAAATGTCTACCTTTTTCTATTAGAAGGTCATGAGAACTACATCTGAAACGGGATAGTGCTGTTCGGAATTTCTTAACATTTATATCCAAAAGATATTATTCGGTCAGAATGAATGATTTAAAACAGGTGTAATGCTTTAACTTATTATGTAAGTTTAGTGAAGAGTACCACTTTTGAAAATACATATCTTTTAGCCTTTGTCTTAAATTATATATGAAACGATCTGGTACTGTTACATGTTGCTCTCTCCAAATGTACTCATACCCGCAAGATTGGAGTATCTTTTTAACACCCGAGGCCCAGTTATTTTTACCTCTGCTATCGTAAAGAATCATCATGTTATAGCATTTCTTTGGGAATCTGGTATTTGGCATTTTAAGCAATTTTATCCAATATTTTATTACTTTTATGTAACTGAATATATACATTGGGTATCTCCCACATTCCCCGTAAACTGTAACATTTGGAGTGTTGGAATTTACTCCTAAAAATCTTTTATACGCAAATAGATGTACCTTCTCTATTGTATCATAGTTCTCTAGGCCCCAGACTTCAGCACCATAGAGTAAAATAGGACTGATCTTAGTGTCGAAAATCTTAGAGAATGTTTCAAAGCTAATATTTCCAAGGGGTTTTAGGTTTTGTAAAATGCCAATTAAAATCTTTTTGGCTTGTAGTGCGGCTTTGTTGCAATGCAGTGACCAAGTAAGTCGATTTGTAAAATGTACCCCCAAATGTTTGTAACTTTTTACAACCTCAAGTTTTTCACCTTTGTATAGCCATTTTTCTCGTTTTGATAATTTCCCTCCATTTTTGAAAACTACAACCTTTGTCTTATCGATATTGACCTTCAATTTCCATTTGTTACAATAATACTCAAGTTCATTTATTAACTTTTGAAGTCCAGGTACTGTGCTCGAGAACATAACTATATCATCAGCAAAAAGGAGTAGGAAAAGTTTAATAGTTTCTGGATGGAGTTGGATACCCTCGTTACAATTTTCAGATATTTGTATCGAAAGTTCATTTATGAAAAATGAAAACAGGAATGGACTTAGAATACATCCTTGTCTAACCCCAATATTACAGTAGAAGGAATCAGATAAGGTGTTATTGTTTCGAACACAGACCTTCACATTGTGATATATACAACATAGTAATTTACCAATTTTAGTACTGATACCTTGAGATTTGCAAAGGGACCACAACATGTTTCTGTTAATTGAGTCAAACGCCTTAGCAAAATCAACAAATATAGCATACATTTTTTCTCCTTTTCGTGCTAAATATCTCTGTACAAGTGTCTGCAATACAAATACATTATCAATTGTAGAGTATCCATGCCTGAAACCGGCTTGTGCTTCATCTATCTTATTAAAGGAATCTGTCCAAAATACTAAACGTTTGTGTATAATACTGGTAAACATCTTACTGAAAATACTCAAAAGAGTTATACCCCTATAGTTATTGGTGACATTAGTTGATCCCTGTTTGTGCAAAGGAATTACAATCACCAGAGTCCACTGTTCTGGAAAATAAGTCTTTTCAAGCATAACGTTAAAAAGAATTTCAAGGTAGGGGAGGAGAATATCGGACGAATATTTAAAAAATTCAGGAATCAAATTATCTTCACCAGCTGCTTTATTGCTTTTTAAGTTTGCGATGCTTTCTGAAATTTCATTTCTTGTTATAGGTGAATCAAGAATATCTGAAGTTAACTGACAAAAAGAGTTATCAAATACATTCCATTCGTCGATATCAAAACATCTTTCCTCGTTCTCTGTAGAAGTTGAAAACAGATCCCTGAAATAGTTAAACCAATCATCAATTGGAATATTGTTTTGTGTATAACGATTAGTGTTTAGCCCTTTAAGAGTGGCCCAAAATTGTTTAGAATCGCGCATACAGTGTTCAAGTTTTTCCTGTTTCTCTTTGAAAAAATTCGTTTTCTTTTCTCTGCATACACTATTATATTTATTTCTAATATAATTATACTCATATAATGAGTTATTATCCTTTTTTCTCCTAAAATTGTTTAAATATTTACATCTTTCCTTTTTGAGTAGCTCACATTCACGGTCAAACCACTGTTGACTAGATGTGTTAGAAGTACACACTCTTTTCATGTCGCTTGCTGCCGTGCACAAGGCCTCTTACATGTATCTAACACTTTCGTCTATATTGTGTAACACTTCGTCAACAGCCTTTTCTAATAAAGAGTAGCATTCACTGCTCAACAAGTTATACATAAATTGGTCAGCTTTATCATTGACCCAAACGAATTTGGAAGCCTTCTTATTACCATGAGCTTGCACGGGTTTAGTCTGCACAGAAGTATATAAGCTCCCAATGACAGGAAGATGACAGGATTCCGTGCGTGATACAATGGTGAAATTACAGCATACGTCGAACAACCCAGATGAACAGATTATGTAATCTATGACGCTAGCACCTTGATGGCCAATAAACGTATAGTCTCCAACTTCTGAGTCTGACCCACATCTTCCATTCATGATATGTATATTTAAGATACTGCATAAATTTATCAAACTTTTTCCAAAGTTGTTTAACACATTATCTGCTGACGCTCGTACCATGTTAAAATGGTCGAGTAGAAAACTATACACGGAAGAATTATCATTTTCTAAATTTTCAAGAATATCATCTTCAACAAAATCCGGCTCAGTACCTGTGCGTGCATTGAAATCTCCACCTAACATAATATAATAGTTGCCGCAGTGAGAAAGAACATCTAGTAGCTCCTCCTGCAACAATAGCACACCGTTACTACAATCAGGTGATAACGCACTGTACCAGCGTGACGATTCTGGGTGAATATACACACATGAGTACACTACATCCTTATCTATATTAAACATGGCTTTGTCTAATAACACAAATATTCCACTTTTACGGATTTTTGTCCATTTCACAAAATTCTCAAACTTTTTTCTTATAAGAAGTACTATTCCACCTGAAAGGCGGCCGAAGTCAGATATTTTTTCTCCATGTTTTGTTATAACCTTAAAATCTGGAAATATGGATAGTAAGTCAATCTCTTTGGACCAGGATTCTGTCAATCCAATGATGTCGCATTTACATATAAAGCTTACAAAGTCACGATCCTGTAATTTAGCCATCAGCCCTGATACATTCCACAATAAAAATTGTACATCCTTGTTGATAGTTCTGTGGGGTACACTTGTTTGAAGAACCCGTAAATTGTCATGGCCCTGGCCACACCCCTATCTCACAGCCTTCCGACCAGAGGTCTGGGAGCGAGAGGTTGACCTAAGATAACGTCTTCTTTGCTCCCCGCTCCCAGAGTCATCCTGTGTTTTCCGTGTGTCTCTCCTGTCACCTTGTCTAATGCTTATGTCTCTACCTTGACTCTGCTGTGTGTTGTCATTTTCTTTTTGGCGTCTAATATCCTCTACGATTTTGCCTCCTTTATAGAAAAATCGTTTAGTCGGATTTTCAGTTCGTAATTTATTGAGTTCTTGTCTTTGATTATATGTCAAGTCAAATGTATCTCGATGACTAATTGAAATGTATTTCGCAGGTAATAATCAATAAACATTGTGACAGAAAAACAAGTCAAGGATTGAGTTGAATTTTAGTTTTGCGAAAAAGGTCCGTGGTTTCTGTGGATGAAACTAAGTTTGACAATGTTGCAAATGATCACTTTCTTTGACTTCATTACGGATTCCTCAACCTGTATCGAGGAGAATTTTGTACAGTTAAGTAAAATTCTAATTAAGATTTCTTAAAGCTGTCACGGTGGCAAATTCAAACTTCGATATCATGGTACACAGATCTATTGTAAAGTCAGATTGGGAGTTCGAGATGGCGCTATGTATTTTTATCTCGAATTTGAAATAAGCTGTTAACTTTATATGTTTTGTTTGTTTGGTTTTTTTTGTTTAACGCCACACTCAGCAATATGCCAGCTATATGCGGGAGGTCATGCAAATAATCAAGTCTGGACCTGACAATCCAGTGATTGACATCACGAGCATCAATCCACACGATTGGGATAAGATGACATGCATCCAATCAACCAAGTCAGCGAGCCTGACAACCAACTCGATCCCGTTAGTCGCCTCTAACGACAACCATAGTCACCTTTTAATACAAGCATTGGTTGCTGAATATCTGTTCTAACCCTGATCTTCACAGGTCCAAATCTATATGTATTTATATGGTGAGGCGGTCGTGATCGGGGAATAGGTTCGAGAGTTCGGTATACACATTCGTGGTCAATATCTCTCATGTTGTGGATGATAGGGATTTTGTCATGTTTTGAAGAAATGTCATCACTGGCATGCTTTTGATGGTACACACAACGTAAGCTTTACCTCGAACATGCTAGTTCCGGTCACAAAATATATGCTTTATCTTTTACTGATTTTTGTATTAATAACATTACAACGTTTCTCAAGGTTACAGACTCCAAGGATTCATTTAAGTGCATTTTAAGCACCTAAAATTGACAACTAACGCCCTGATCGCAAAACTCCTAACGATTTTTACAAAAAATAGATACGAAAACTTTTGCTGAACCCGAGATTTGAATGACTGACAAATCCGTACTTTCTTGTGTTCTCATACATAAAACAGCAGTGTAAACATGATCTAACATGGCTTAATGTGGAATGTGTCTAGGATTGTAAACTGTCCATATCATTCCAAATTGTATGCATATACATGTGTCATGTCTTTATTTGGTTTTGTGTCTCTACCCGCAAGCATATGTGGCAAGATACACCTTCCAGGATAGTGGACAATGTGGACACTGACGAAAATTTCTACAACATGTCCAAACATTCCCAAACAGACAGAATCATATGCTTTCTGAAAGTCAATCCAGCACATCGTTGTTGTCGTTGTCGTTTTTGTCGTCTACGTCATCATTATCCTTCAAGGACAGTGGACGGTATGGACACTGGAATATTTCGAATATTTGGAAATGTGTGCAATTTAATTAATATAAACACTATTTTAAGCGTCAGGAAACGGGATTTTTCATTTTTTTCATGAATGGCGAGTATAACAACTAGGGAAGCTAGCTTGACATTTCGTTAGTACGGTCCTCATACTGTCTTTGCCTTGTTTCTCCTAAATCTCATTTGTTTCAAAAGAAACAGATAAATCGGTCATAAAATGCTTTCATTGGATTTATCAAAAAGGACCATATCAGGTTTGTTCGCTTGGATACGTCTGACTCTGTATGTGGGCGTATTCCAAAGAATTTTATATGTAATTATCCTTTCCCACGACGCCCTCTGCATATTCTGGGTCGTACCATTGATGGTCTCGGAGTCAAAACCACACATTACGGTAACAAGAGGATCGAACCATGCCAAAGATACTGTGTTTGTGTCAAGCTGGACATCAACTTTGACACAAAATCACACATTGACGTTTTCGAGTGGCAAGTGACTGGTTCTGGGTCGATTTGATATGGCACTTCGCTTGATTGACACTCATTTCTGTACCGTCCAGCACCATCAACAAAATAAACATTAACATTGATATTCAGTAATGCATCAATGGGTCGTTTAGGAAAATCTATTGAATGACTTGTTTTCAGTCTTGACATTCTTCACAAGAGGATTTTCAGATAAATAAATATGTGCAATAGTGCACGATTAAATTCAATCATGAAAGGCCTCCTTGTTAATCACACCATAGACATTAAAATCTTGTGATCATCCTCATCATAAGCAACTATCATCATCATTATAATGTTTATGTTCCTGTCACAGTACATCGTATTTAAAGAAAACAAGGTAAAGATATAAACACATTTGATGATACATCCTTGAGTTTAAAGTTGATTTTGACAGCCCGGGCCAAGTCGGACCCAACACAAGCCAAACACTTTTGATAGAGACTATGTTGAGAATGTAGAGGGAAAATGGCTTCACTTTGAGAACCATGTTTTCTTTAAATACTGCGACTTGAGACATTATAAAGTGGTGTATAGGTAGTTATAACACTAATCTATAGATGTAAACACATTTAATGATACATCTGTGCGTTTAAAGTAGATTTTGACCGCCCGGGCCAAGTCGGACCCAACACAAGCCAAACACTTCTGATTGAGACAATGTTGAGAATGTAGAGGGAAAAGGGTTTTCATCAGTTTATTACATTGTTGAAGGTGCATTTTAATTCAAACTCAATTAAATGAGCAAAACTATACGTTTGTGGACATTTGAGATCTGCCTAGATATGCGCGTTTCGTTTTATTATTCTGCAATCCATTTTTAGTATTACCCGCTGGCCCGGCTCGGCCCGACTTTTCTTGGCCCGACTTTAAGGCAATCCCCGTATCCTGAGTAGATAGGTGACTGACATGTGGGGTAATCGAAGGTGCAACGGGCTTCATAGCTTATGGTTGACGGGTCTCTCACCGACAAATGTGGAACAAGATTAACATGTATGCGACAATCTTGTTCTATTTCAACCAGTCTATTAACAAAGTACAATAAAAATAACTCCATAGTGTACACGAGAGGCGAGATGATATGAAAATAGGCTCAGGACTATTATATAACGATGTGTGGACGCGTGTGTGTGTGTGTGTGTGTGTGTGTGCGTGCGTGCGCGCGCGCGGGCGCGCTTGTGCTAGTTCGGATTATGCAGGTTTTACAGTGCTTGCCCACAGATATATATCATACCGCAATTTCACATGTATACTCCACTCAATCACAGTATACTATACGAACTCCGAGTCGACCAGTCCTGAGAAATGAATTTCAATACTAGACAATGTCAAGATATTATTTTGTTTTTAATTTCGAAAATTCGTTACGAAAATATTTATATACGAACTCGCACTTCAGGAAACTGATTGATGTATGCATAAAATGTACTACGGTACTGTATGAGTTGCCTCCCTTCCCTAACCTTTGTTCACTTCCGGGATTTGCACATGATCAATCACTACTTGTGTCAGAACAATAACAAAGTGACTGATACCTGCCAAAAACCAGAAAGACAATGAATGTGTCTTAATTATTATCAAGGTAAGATACATCCCTAACATATGCTGCTAAAATAATCAAGTGTATTGACCAAGAGAGATTTTCGGCGACTAGTTTCCACTTTGTTTACATCCGTCAGCTGTTGAACTTGTCCACTTACACCCGGGTAATGCCGGTACTCTGGACTACAGTCAAGGGACACACTCCATACATTGATTATAAATGTAGGATACAATTTATTCTGAGTTTTGGAGATTGATGGTGGTCAGGTCCGTGTTTAAATGTCCGTGTATTATATTTAAACCAAAAGATCTAGTTTTTAAAAAATAAAATGAAAGGGATAACGAAAGAAAATATTATCAGTGTAATCTTCATAAAGTTATATGAACTTTATTGCGCTTAGGAATAAAGTGGTGGGTTCCATAACCCAGATATGATTATTATTACTATCGACTAGCTGCAGACACTTACAGAGACCTGAAATGCCATTTTTGTTCAAGATTTCTGGTAAATTTTCAGTCAGACAGATCTACAGGTACATCAACATTGATTTGTAAAGGAGTCAATCTTTTTTTAAGTCTATCAGCCCAATTCTGGCTATATGACAGTGGTCTGTAAATATTCAAGTCTGGACATGGTAAAGTAATGACTGAAAGCATGAGCTGTGATCCCTGGACAGGGCATGTCCTGGATGACAGATCGATGAACACAATCAGTCACACAGCCGGACCAAATAAACCTATTATAATTGACTCTTATTACGCATGCTACAAGCATGAGACATGTGAGGTACCAATGAACACTGGGGACATTTTGATATGGAATTCACTCTTTGATTTTCAGATATTTTACTCTGATATAATATCTGTTGTTGTGAAGTTAGGTGAAGTTTCTATAACCAGGTAAAACGAGTGTTAAGTCTGCTAAATTCTCTGTAAGATGAGCAAAGTTTTAATTTGGAGCTATAAATCTTGTTTATGTGTGTTGAAATTGAACATGAGCCAGCATTTTTATATGAAGAGTGGCACGTGGTGGCACGTGGTCCTGTGCACAGCGCACAGATCACAAATCAGGTGAAGTTAAGCACCGTCGGTCTCGGAGAATAGTTGGATGGGTGACCATCAGCTTGACTCCTGAGAGTTTCTAGGGCTTAGGTCCTGCCCCACACTGAAGCACATGTACCACATGTGGTGTCTCCTTAGGCAAGAGACTTTGTTCGAAATGTGCCTCTGTTCACCCAGCAGTGAGTGGGTACCCGGTAGGATGAGATGGTAATGTGGCTGTTAACCTTCTAGCACCTCACAGGCAGCTTGGGTTGTATACTCCCCAGGGAGCTGAGAATGAAAATCGAGTGCTCGCTGATCCATTGACCGGGGTAATAATAGTGTAGTGCTATGAGCATCCACTTGGTGAATGGAATCTGGCGCATTATAAATTCCATTTTATTAGTAAGAGATATGAGATTGTAAAATGTGAGCGTTTCGAGCTGTTGTTAAGAACTAACTAAGACTAAGAGGTGATAAAGCAGTGAAGTTGATTTTTTAAAGATTGGCTCATGAACCCATATAATTTGGATTGGGCAGTCAAAACTAATTCGTCAACCTGAAATGACCTTTTGATATTTCGTCTGATATGGACGGAAGGAAATTTCAATGAGTTCTAATGAGGTGATATCCTGTCTAACTCACTAAATGTATTTAAACTGAAAATTTCCATCACATTTTAGGTACTCCCTCCAACATGACATAGACAAGGCCACCGGGGAGTCCCTCCAAGATGGCCGACGGACAAGACGTAGTGTTCCAGCCCGAGTTTGAGTCTGCCGAGGAAGAACTGCTGCATCATGCTCGCCATGGGCGTGCAGCTCGTGTCCTGAAGCTGGTTGTTCCAGGTGCTGACAACGACGTGGTCCTAGACATCAACTGCAAAGGTAGATGATTCTCGCACAATGTCAAGTGTGAGGAGTGATTACCATTTCTCATGTTTTGTTAATATGTATATATGTGAGTGAGTATGGTTTTACACTTTTCGCAATATTCCAGCAATATCACGGCGAGGGACACCAGAAATGGGCTTCACACACTGTACCAATGTCAGGAATCAAACCTGGGTCTTCAGCATGACGAGCGAACGCTTAAACCACTAGGCTACCCGACCGCCCCATGTATACATATATCTTTTAAACCCCCTCTTTTTGTGTGAGGTAAAGATGGAAACCATCATTGTACTACACTATGTGTCACAAGAGTTTTACCTTGACTTAAAAAAGTGGGGTCCAGGTGACCCCAATAATTAATCTTAAGAGTCCTTGCAGGCAATATGAGCGTCTTGTAAAGTAATGAAACAGTGTAGTGTACCTTTAAGTAATAACTTTAGAGCCTGGAATGAATCAATTGGGCATGTGGACAGTGGTCATGATTGATGGATGAAATAACAGACACCCGTACCTGCTATTGATGCGCTGAAGGTACATTAAAAATTATTGTGCATACCTCAGGATGTAGTATATTCTCTTTCTGCATCCAATCTCATTATTTGTGCATCGTGTAAAATCCTGGTCACATCAGTGACCTAGCCAACTCTCCCCACTAGAGACACATGTCACTCTCCCTACTCTACCCTGCTGACAGGTAAAAAGAAGTTTAACCGAGGATGGACCCCTCTACACTTGGCGTCATACTTTGGACACTATGACACAGTGAAGATACTTTTACAGGTAACAATCCATCAATGCCCTCATAGTTTTGGTATGACGTATAGTGTGGTAACATTTGTAAGTTTTGATATTTGAGTCCAGCACGTTTTATCCTTGTTTTATGGCTGAGCCTTGCCTATGCATGCTTTGTTTCAGTTTTCATAAATATGAAACAAAATGTGAAAAATAGAATTCTGTTTGATAATATGGTCATTTTGAACATCTTTTCTTATTACTACTCAAAGGTCATTTGTCTTACTAGACTTCACATCTTTTATGTAGTATCATCCATGTCATAAGTTGTGTGAACATACCAGTCGGCTGTTCAGGAAACAATGTTTTTGTCGCAAATTGATTCCAGAATGGAGCTGATCTGAATGTTGTGAACACAGTTGGAGACACACCACTACATCAGGCTGCACACACAGCAAGGGAGGTGAGATGGGGGCGGGGTGAGATGGGGGCGGGGTAGGAGGGGAGATGGGGGTAGGAGGGGAGATGGGGTGTGAGGTGAGATGGGGTAGGAGGGGAGATGGGGTGTGAGGTGAGATGGGGTAGGAGGGGAGATGGGGGTAGGAGGGGAGATGGGGTAGGAGGGGAGATGGGGTAGGAGGGAAGATGGGGGTAGGAGGGGAGATGGGGGCTGGGTAGGAGGGGAGATGGGGGTAGGAGGGGAGATGGGGTAGGAGGGGAGATGGGGGTAGGAGGGAAGATGGGGTAGGAGGGGAGATGGGGGTAGGAGGGGAGATGGGGTAGGAGGGGAGATGGGGTAGGAGGGGAGATGGGGTAGGAGGGGAGATGGGGGTAGGAGGGGAGATGGGGGCTGGGTAGGAGGGGAGATGGGGGTAGGAGGGGAGATGGGGTAGGAGGGAAGATGGGGGTAGGAGGGGAGATGGTGGCTGGGTAGGAGGGGAGATAGGGGTAGGAGGGGAGATGGGGTAGGAGGGGAGATGGGGGTAGGAGGGAAGATGGGGTAGGAGGGGAGATGGGGTAGGAGGGAAGATGGGGTAGGAGGGGAGATGGGGGCTGGGTAGGAGTGGAGATGGGGGTAGAAGGTGAGATGGGGTAGGAGGTGAGATGGGGGTAGAAGGGGAGATGGGGTAGGGGTGAGATGGGGTAGGAGGGGAGATGGGGGTAGGAGGGGAGATGGGGTAGGAGGGGAGATGGGGTAGGAGGGAAGATGGGGGTAGGAGGTGAGATGGGGTAGGAGGGGAGATGGGGTGTGAGGTGAGATGGGGTAGGAGGGGAGATGGGGTAGGAGGGGAGATGGGGGCTGGGTAGGAGTGGAGATGGGGGTAGAAGGTGAGATGGGGTAGGAGGTGAGATGGGGGTAGAAGGGGAGATGGGGTAAGGGTGAGATGGGGTAGGAGGGGAGATGGGGTAGGAGGGAAGATGGGGGTAGGAGGGAGATGGGGTAGGAGGGGAGATGGGGTAGGAGGGGAGATGGGGTAGGAGGGGAGATGGGGGCTGGGTAGGAGTGGAGATGGGGGGTAGAAGGTGAGATGGGGTAGGAGGTGAGATGGGGTAGGAGGGGAGATGGGGTAGGGGTGAGATGGGGTAGGAGGGGAGATGGGGTAGGAGGGAAGATGGGGGTAGGAGGTGAGATGGGGTAGGAGGGGAGATGGGGTGTGAGGTGAGATGGGGTAGGAGGGGAGATGGGGTAGGAGGGGAGATGGGGGCTGGGTAGGAGTGGAGATGGGGGTAGAAGGTGAGATGGGGTAGGAGGTGAGATGGGGGTAGAAGGGGAGATGGGGTAGGGGTGAGATGGGGTAGGAGGGGAGATGGGGTAGGAGGGAAGATGGGGGTAGGAGGGAGATGGGGTAGGAGGGGAGATGGGGTAGGAGGGGAGATGGGGTAGGAGGGGAGATGGGGGCTGGGTAGGAGTGGAGATGGGGGTAGAAGGTGAGATGGGGTAGGAGGTGAGATGGGGTAGGAGGGGAGATGGGGTAGGAGGGGAGATGGGGGCTGGGTAGGAGTGGAGATGGGGGTAGAAGGTGAGATGGGGTAGGAGGGAGATGGGGTAGGAGGGGAGATGGGGTAGGAGGGGAGATGGGGTAGGAGGGGAGATGGGGGCTGGGTAGGAGTGGAGATGGGGGTAGAAGGGGAGATGGGGTAAGGGTGAGATGGGGTAGGAGGGAAGATGGGGGTAGGAGGGAGATGGGGTAGGAGGGGAGATGGGGGTAGGAGGGGAGATGGGGTAGGAGGGGAGATGGGGGCTGGGTAGGAGGGGAGATGGGGGTAGAAGGTGAGATGGGGTAGGAGGTGAGATGGGGTAGGAGGTGAGATGGGGTAGGAGGGAAGATGGGGGTAGGAGGGAGATGGGGTAGGAGGGGAGATGGGGGTAGAAGGTGAGATGGGGTAGGAGGGGAGATGGGGTAGGAGGGAAGATGGGGGTAGGAGGGAAGATGGGGGTAGGAGGGAGATGGGGTAGGAGGGGAGATGGGGTAGGAGGGGAGATGGGGTAGGAGGGGAGATGGGGGCTGGGTAGGAGTGGAGATGGGGGTAGAAGGTGAGATGGGGTAGGAGGTGAGATGGGGGTAGAAGGGGAGATGGGGTAAGGGTGAGATGGGGTAGGAGGTGAGATGGGGGTAGAAGGGGAGATGGGGTAAGGGTGAGATGGGGTAGGAGGGAAGATGGGGGTAGGAGGGAGATGGGGTAGGAGGGGAGATGGGGGTAGAAGGGGAGATGGGGTAAGGGTGAGATGGGGTAGGAGGGAAGATGGGGGTAGGAGGGAGATGGGGTAGGAGGAGAGATGGGGTAGGAGGGGAGATGGGGTAGGAGGGGAGATGGGGGCTGGGTAGGAGGGGAGATGGGGGTAGAAGGTGAGATGGGGTAGGAGGTGAGATGGGGTAGGAGGTGAGATGGGGTAGGAGGTGAGATGAGGTAGGAGGTGAGATGGGGTAGGAGGTGAGATGGGGGTAGAAGGGGAGATGGGGTAAGGGTGAGATGGGGTAGGAGGTGAGATGGGGGTAGAAGGGGAGATGGGGTAGGGGTGAGATGGGGTAGGAGGGGAGATGGGGTAGGAGGTGAGATGGGGGTAGAAGGGGAGATGGGGTAGGGGTGATATAGGGTAGGAGGTGAGAAGAGGTGAGATGAGGGTGAGAGGTGAGATGGGGGTAGAAGGGGAGATGGGGTAGGAGGGGAGATGGGGTCGGGCTAGTCAACATTAGAGTAGAGACAAGCATGAACAATGTTTTATTTGAAAGACTAGCCAAGATATTAGATTGAAATATTATTGTCTTTAATTGATGCAGTGGTTGATTAAGTCATGCAGTTAAACACTTAGGGCAGTTTGGTATACGGAACGTTTTAAGGCCTTGATGTGTAAGACAGTACACAGTTTGTTTGAGCAGCATTTCCAAGCTTATCGTTACCTCAAAACGTATTATCTCATTCATGTCGCAGCAAGTTCTCACAGTCCTGCTGGAGTATGGAGCTAATGTGACGGCCGTGAACTCCGAGGGGCATCAGCCAAGAGACCTGGCCCGGAACCCCAACGTGAGACGGCTTATAGAAGGTAGGTACAGGAAGCCCAACTTGAGGCGGCTTATAGAAGGTAGGTACAGGAAGCCCAACGTGAGATGGCTTATAGAAGGTACATACAGGAGCCTGTTGTTAGAAAGAACAACTCCAGAAGTGAAGGCATTTGCAGCTGAGTGGAGGATGTAAATAACTTAGTACTAACTATCCCGCTATGACAGTGTGCTGTTTGCTTTTTATCTCTGATGTCCCAAACAAAGAGTGAAAACACCTCACCGGCACACATCTTGGAGGTCGGTCACCCACCATGTTGACTCCAACTTCATCCTGTTCAGATTATTTCTCAAACCCCGGATAGTCTGAAACCAGCCCGTTCTCCAGGTACCGTAAGACCGGTCTCTGCACCCCCATTTCCTCTTGAGTTGAATATCATTCCCCCTCATCACCTTTTTGTGAGTACTTTTGTACATTTTCAAAGGTATTTTCGGTTGTGCTATACCATGTTATATATAACTTTGTCTCAACTTGTATAATATTGAAGACATGTAGATATTTGACAGTGTTCCTGCTGAGCTAATTAACTGACAGAGTTATCTCCCTTCAGCGGCCGAGGTCCATGAAAGCAGACGCCACGAGGAGGAGTTCCTTCAGGCAGCTGCGATCGGGAACATGGAGGGTGTTTCAGACAAGGTAGGGGGTTCATAGTTTATAAGACCACCTCTGTGGTCTAGTGGATAGGGTGTATGCCTGGAGGTTGGAAAGTTGTGGTTCCATACCCTGGCTGCTTCATACCAAAAAATGTTAAAACATGGTACCTGGACAGATTGTTTATTTGAGTCGCACCTCACAAAAATATTTACGTACATATAACAGTACATATTTGTGAGCCACCCATTAAGGGTTACGAGAGATTTAAAATATATCACAGTATATACAGCATAAATATCTTAGTGTCAAAGGGGTATATAAAATATAATATCAGTCAGTAGACATATAAAATATTTTTTCTGCGTTAGAGAATTAGAAAGCAGATATTGGCTGTAAAATATACATAATATTTAAAAAGGAAAATAAGTTTGTCAGTATTACATAACTCCAGGAGGTTGGGATAGCTAAAACTGACCTTTTCGTATACTGGTAAACTTTCATGTAAATCATCGTACACAGGGCAATCCAGCAATACATGACATTCATCCTCAATAATTTCCTTACACTGAAAACACATTCACATTCACATTCACATTCACATTCACATTCACATTCACATTCACATTTGTATATTCTTCAATGCGGAGAGGTAAAGGATTTTGGAAGTTTAACAATTCCCTGCTATATGATAAAGAACACATGGAGATGGTTAAAAAAACAACATCTCTACTTTACAAATGTATGAAGATAAAAATGATGTTACTGATGATAAAAAATACTCAATAAATGATCAGTTACTCTGGGAAATGGTGTTACTAGAAATTAGAGGAATGACAATATATTATTTGTCAACAAAGAAGAACAAATCAGTGAAAGGTAAAGTGGACTACTAGATCTAGAAATTAAACTGGACTTCGAGGAAATAGAATCTGAAAAGAGGGAACTGTTAGATAAAATAAATGAAGTAAAAACAGAATTAGAAGAGATTAGCGAACAAAAGACACTGGGGCTGTTCATAAGATCCAAGGGGCGGTCGGGTAGCCTAGTGGTTAAAGCGTTCGCTCGTCACGCCGAAGACCAGGGTTCGATTCCCGACATGGATACAATGTGTGAAGCCTATTTCTGGTGTCCCCTGCCGTGATATTGCTGGAATATTGCTAAAAGTGGCGTAAAACCATACTCACTCACTCACTCACTCACTCATAAGATCCAAAGCTAAATGGATAGAACTTGGGGGAAAACCCTAGTAAATATTTTATTGGCTTGAAAGAAAATGACAAATGGAAAAAGCCCAGGACCTGATGGTTTCACGTCAAAATTTCTGAAGTTTTTCCCGTAATGACTTTGGCCAATTTTGGATAAATTCAGTGAACTTTGCATATAATGGATCATTATCTATTACACAAAAACAAGGTTTGATCACTTGCCCACCAAAGGGCAATAAAAGAAAGAATGTTTTGAAGAGCTGGCGACCAATTTCCTTGTTAAATACATCCGCTAGTAATTAATGAAGATCAATAGGCCTTTGTCCATTGAAGGTATATAGGGGAAGTTACAAGATTAATTTTCGATTTAATGGACTATTTAGAATCCTACCCAATACCAGGTTTATTACTACTTCTAGATTTTGAGAAAGCTTTTGATACTGTTGATAGAAAATTTATTTTAAATGTATTAAAAATGTTCAATTTCGGGCCTATTTAACAGAAATAGATCAGTATTTTTTTTAACGACATAGAGTCGAGTGTCCTTGTGAATAAATTTGGTAGTTCATTTTTTATGGTTACTAGAGGCTGCCGATAGAGAGACCCAGTGTCACCATATACTTCTATATTGTGTGCTGAAACATTTGCACTACTGATTAGGAATAATAAGAGAATTAAAGACATTATTGAATGTGTTTCAGCACAATTTGCAGATTGTACCACAGTAACCTTAGATGGAACAGAAAAGGGCCTACCGTATTCGACGTAATAAGTGCCCAGGGTGCTCTCAAAATTAGAAAGAGGGGGCTCTTATTAGAATATTATTTGGGTGAAAATAGTTGAGTTGAAAGATAAATTTTGTGGTTTATGCTGACAGCCTGAAATGTTTATGTATGACAGATATATTTTTCCAGAATTTAGGGTGCATATAACACACGAGTGCATATTATACGCGAAAAAATAAGTCTTGTGTACATTGATCAATCGGAAGGGGTGCCAATTGGGATTGTTCACTAGCCAATATATTTGCAAATGTTGCCGTGGGCGCTTATTAGAGCGGGCCGCGTATAACGTCGAATAGGTATATGCAGTTTTAAATATACTAAATTTCTTAGATTTTCTGGTTTAAAGGTTAATGCTGAGAAAACAATATTAATATGGATAGGATGAAAAAAGAGATCTACATAAAAGATCTGTAAGGAATTTTAAGCTTTTAGGATTAAATTTTGATATAGATTTAGAAAGATGGTGGATATTAACTATTAAGGTAAATTTGAAAAAGAAATGAATTTATGGTCAGTAAGATCTTTGACACCAATGGGAAGAAATGTAGTATTACAATATGTGCTTCTGCCAAAACTGAATCATCTTTTTGCTTCAATACCAAGCCCTTTGGATAACCTAATAGAAAAGTTAAAAAAATATGTTCAAATAGAAATATTAAAGTACTACCAAATATCTAATTGTAATCAGACAAAATGTTATGCCTTTTGGTCATCTTTAGATTCTCTATTTCCTTATACTGATATTGAGATTTTAGGAGTAGGAGGAATGTAAATGCTAACCGGTAATACTTCAGTAAGGATGAACTGAATATTTGGAACTGTCACTCTACTCTTTACAATGTATGCACTGTTGCAGCTGATGCGAATATAAGTGTATGTATCATGAACTATGGGGAAATAAAAACATTGAATAATAAATAAAAACAATTGCTATGATGTCATTATCAAATGATGCCACTTATCTCTCTCTACTGAAACTGGTGAGCTGTACTATTAACAATCAACACTGGTTACTGCTGTTTACAAACTGAAAATGTTGGTAGGATCATTTTGATAAAAAGGATTGGATCAAGACTTGTGTCGCTACCAAATTTAAGATATTTGTGACTTTTATCAACTTGTCTTGATATATGTCATCTGGGAAGAAACACTGGTGAGATTCTCGATTGACATGCCCTGTGTTTGCAGCTGCAGAAGAGTCATGTGAACATCAACTGCACCGACAGGTTCGGCAACACGGCGCTGCATATAGCCGCACTGAGGGACAAGAAGGAAGCGGCGGTGTTCCTGCTGCAGAACGGCATCAACACTGCCATCAAGAACAACAACAGTGAGCATTTGGGGGGGTGTCTAGCAACAAGAACAACAACAGTGAGCATTTGGGGGGGTGTCTAGCAACAAGAACAACAACAGTGAGCATTTGGGGGGGTGTCTAGCAACAAGAACAACAACAGTGAGCATTTGGGGGGGTGTCTAGCAACAAGAACAACAACAGTGAGCATTTGGGGGGGTGTCTAGCAACAAGAACAACAACAGTGAGCATTTGGGGGGGTGTCTAGCAACAAGAACAACAACAGTGAGCATTTGGGGGGGTGTCTAGCAACAAGAACAACAACAGTGAGCATTTGGGGGGGTGTCTAGCAACAAGAACAACAACAGTGAGCATTCAGGGGGGATCTAGCTTCAAGAACAACAATATTGAGCATTCAGGGGGGTCTAGCATCAAGAACAACCATAGTGATCATTCAGGGGGGATCTAGCTTCAAGAACAACCATAGTGAGCATTCAGGGGGGGATCTAGCTTCAAGAACAACCATAGTGAGCATTCAGGGGGGATCTAGCTTCAAGAACAACCATAGTGAGCATTCAGGGGGGATCTAGCATCAAGAACAACAATATTGAGCATTCAGGGGGGTCTAGCATCAAGAACAACAATATTGAGCATTCAGGGGGGTCTAGCATCAAGAACAACAATATTGAGCATTCAGGGGGGTCTAGCATCAAGAACAACAATATTGAGCATTCAGGGGGGTCTAGCATCAAGAACAACAATATTGAGCATTCAGGGGGGTCTAGCATCAAGAACAACCATATTGAGCATTCAGGGGGGTCTAGCATCAAGAACAACAATATTGAGCATTCAGGGGGGTCTAGCATCAAGAACAACAATATTGAGCATTCAGGGGGGTCTAGCATCAAGAACAACAATATTGAGCATTCAGGGGGGTCTAGCATCAAGAACAACAATATTGAGCATTCAGGGGGGTCTAGCATCAAGAACAACAATATTGAGCATTCAGGGGGGTCTAGCATCAAGAACAACAATATTGAGCATTCAGGGGGGTCTAGCATCAAGAACAACAATATTGAGCATTCAGGGGGGTCTAGCATCAAGAACAACAATATTGAGCATTCAGGGGGGTCTAGCATCAAGAACAACAATATTGAGCATTCAGGGGGGTCTAGCATCAAGAACAACAATATTGAGCATTCAGGGGGGTCTAGCATCAAGAACAACAATATTGAGCATTCAGGGGGGTCTAGCATCAAGAACAACCATAGTAAGCATTCAGGGGGGTCTAGCATCAAGAACAACAATATTGAGCATTCAGGGGGGTCTAGCATCAAGAACAACAATATTGAGCATTCAGGGGGGGGTCTAGCAACAGGAACAACCATTGTTCCAGGTTAGAAACTGGACTGCTATGGTCTATGGCCTCGCGAAAAATGGTAGAAATAAACATGCTGATGTTTACTGAGCCAAAAATTAGCTCATTTCACAGAAGGCCCATAAAGATAAAATATGAACACTATTAAACATTGCAATTCCTTGATAAAAGTAAACAACAACAGTTTAACGGGTTCAGAACACAAGTTGAAAATATATGTGCCAAAAAGGGAAAGACATAATCATGATAATCATGACCTATTTACTGTGAATATCCGACTCTGTTGTTGCTGCTGCTGGTGTTATGTGACATAGGTACAACAGATCTGTCACTGAGAAATGTGGGATGATGCATGTAAAGGATGATGTTAAGACAAGTGTTTACTGTGTCCACAGATCAGCTGGCGGCGGACATGGCGAGGACCCAGCCCATGAGGCAGCTGTTGGGGGTTCGGGGGGTCAAGGCGCTACAGATGCAGCCTCAGAGGTTTGAGGGCCAGCTGTTAAAGGTTGGTCGGTGTGACCCAGGCGAGGTGGCTGGACGAGTGATGCTAGAGTTTCAAGTTCATTCCTCTGTGTAGTATGGTTGTTAGGAAGGAGGGCTAGCTTTATGGTTAAACTGAAGCTCTTCACACCTAAGACCTAGGTTAAATTCTCTACATGGGTACAGTGTGTGTCTTGTGTTACTCATATTGCTGATTTATTGCTCAAAGCGGCATAAAACCACACTCATTCACTCACGCAAGCAAGTGGTATTACTATTATTTTGGTGGGATTATATCAGGAATGCTGTATTGCTTGTTCTCAGGCACCAGCCACATAATCATAAAGTCTGCTGCACGTTTCGTTTATATTTCCATTTTCAAAAAGAAAATCCTTAAATATTCCACATCTCGAACACACAACCCCAGCAGTGAAATGCTACAATAATTAATTTGATGTTGTTTTCAGAAATCTCGGATATTAGGCTTCCGACCAGTGTGGGTCATTGTGGAAAGAGGAGTACTGGCTTACTTTGAAAACAGGTAAGGTTGATGTGACTGTATCAAGGGGTTTTTAGTGTTCTTCAGACTTAAAATTCAAGAGACTGCACACACCCCAAACAGTTGCTACATGTTTGTCTAAGAGTTGTCTCCCCTTGACCATAGACGTTTCAAACTTTAGAGTTTAGAGTAGGGATTTTTGTTTTATGTGTCTCCTTTTCTTGACCATTGTCCAGTGATGAAGTAACTAGTCCTGCTTACAAAGGCTACTGTTCTCTTGAGTTTAGCACCTTGTACAACTTTTCAATGCTATGATTTGTTTCCTTTGTCCTTCTTCAATGTTCTGTTACTTTCACTACACTTTAGGGGCGACGCCAGTACAGGTTCGAAAAGAAAAGGAATGAAATATCTAGATGAAGCCAAAGTATATGTGAGTTGAAGCAATTACATTATTATTTCATTCCGTTTTCTTTTTATAGATTTAATTGTTTTTGTTTTAAGTCTGTCACATGTTAAGGTAACTTTTTATGTTTGGGATATTTGAAGTATTGAAACCTGTCCTCTTAGTTCATGAGGTGGTTGAATAGTAGAGTTGTTAAGGTGTTTGCCTGTCATACCTGAGGTCCAGTTTGCCTCCCTTGATTGGTACAGTGAGTGAAGGATATTGTCGTTATGGGAGAATGCATCCCAGGACTTTACTCTGGATAAGGTTACAATGTGAGACTTGGGGGGTGGGGGGGGTGGTGGATCCAGAGGAGTGTGTGGATCCAGAAGGAGGTGTGGATCCAGAAGGAGGTGTGGATCCAGAAGGAGGTGTGGATCCAGAGGGAGGCGTGTATCCAGAGGGAGGTGTGGATCCAGAGGGAGGTGTGGATCCAGAGGGAGGTGTAGATCCAGAAGGAGGTGTAGATCCAGAGGGGTGGTGTATCCAGAAGGAGGTGTGTATCCAGAGGGAGGTGTAGATCCAGAAGGAGGTGTGGATCCAGAGGGAGGTGTGGATCCAGAGGGAGGTGTAGATCCAGAGGGGTGGTGTATCCAGAGGGAGGTGTGGATCCAGAGGGAGGTGTGGATCCAGAGGGAGGCGTGGATCCAGAAGGAGGTGTGGATCCAGAGGGAGGTGTGGATCCAGAAGGAGGTGTGGATCCAGAGGGAGGTGTGGATCCAGAGGGAGGCATGTATCCAGAGGGAGGTGTGGATCCAGAGGGAGGTGTGGATCCAGAGGGAGGTGTAGATCCAGAAGGAGGTGTGGATCCAGAGGGGTGGTGTATCCAGAGGGAGGCATGGATCCAGAGGGAGGTGTGGATCCAGAAGGAGGTGTGGATCCAGAGGGAGGCGTGTATCCAGAGGGAGGTGTGTATCCAGAAGGAGGTGTGGATCCAGAGGGAGGTGTAGATCCAGAGGGGTGGTGTATCCAGAGGGAGGTGTGGATCCAGAGGGAGGCGTAGATCCAGAGGGAGGCGTGTATCCAGAGGGAGGCGTGGATCCAGAGGGAGGTGTAGATCCAGAGGGAGGTGTGGATCCAGAGGGAGGTGTGTATCCAGAGGGAGGTGTGGATCCAGAGGGAGGCGTGTATCCAGAGGGAGGCGTGGATCCAGAAGGAGGTGTGGATCCAGAGGGAGGTGTGTATCCAGAGGGAGGCGTGGATCCAGAGGGAGGCGTGGATCCAGAAGGAGGTGTAGATCCAGAGGGTGGTGTGGATCCAGAGGGAGGTGTAGATCCAGAGGGAGGTGTGGATCCAGAGGGAGGTGTGGATCCAGAGGGAGGTGTAGATCCAGAGGGAGGTGTAGATCCAGAGGGAGGTGTGGATCCAGGAGGAGGTGTGGATCCAGAAGGAGGTGTGGATCCAGAGGGAGGTGTGGATCCAGAAGGAGGTGTGGATCCAGAAGGAGGTGTGGATCCAGGGGGAGGCGTGGATCCAGAGGGAGGCGTGGATCCAGAGGGGTGGTGTATCCAGAGGGAGGTGTGTATCCAGAGGGAGGTGTGGATCCAGAGGGAGGTGTAGATCCAGAGGGAGGTGTGGATCCAGAGGGAGGTGTGTATCCAGAGGGAGGTGTGGATCCAGAGGGAGGTGTGTATCCAGAGGGAGGCGTGGATCCAGAGGGAGGCGTGGATCCAGAAGGAGGTGTGGATCCAGAGGGAGGTGTGGATCCAGAGGGAGGTGTAGATCCAGAGGGAGGTGTAGATCCAGAGGGAGGTGTGGATCCAGAAGGAGGTGTGGATCCGGAAGGAGGTGTGGATCCAGAAGGAGGTGTGGATCCAGAGGGAGGCGTGTATCCAGAGGGAGGCGTGGATCCAGAGGGGTGGTGTATCCAGAGGGAGGTGTGTATCCAGAGGGAGGTGTGGATCCAGAGGGAGGTGTAGATCCAGAGGGAGGTGTGGATCCAGAGGGAGGTGTGGATCCAGAGGGAGGTGTAGATCCAGAGGGAGGTGTAGATCCAGAGGGAGGTGTGGATCCAGAGGGGTGGTGTATCCAGAGGGAGGCGTGTATCCAGAGGGAGGTTCGGATCCAGAGGGAGGTGTGGATCCAGAGGGGGGGGGGGGGGATGGATCCAGAGGGGGGGGTGGATCTGTGGGTTGGAGGTGTGGATCCAGAGGGGTGTTTGGATCCAGAAGGATGGGTGGATATAGAGGGGTGTGTGGATCCAGAGGGGGATGGATATAGAGGCGTGTGCATGGGTGTGGATCCAGAGAGGGGTGTGGATCAAGTAGGAGGTGCAGGGAGTGAGCACCCCTACTTTATGTAGCATTTTAAAAACATTTATATATTTGGAATTTTAATATGTGCATGTGTATACTGATTGTAAATGTATCATCACACTTACTTCCCTCATTTGGTGATCAGTTTTAGCCAAGCTTACACAGTTACCTAATACAAGTTGCCAAACAATAAATGCATGTCTCCAGTTAAAAAACTGTTTCTATGTCCGTGACAGGTGCCTTCAGCTGCAAGCCGTGAGATGAAGATCTCATTCTCAGATGGGACGACGCACACACTCAGTGCAGACCCAGCTGATGGTGGCCTCATCACTAAACAGGTGAGTCACATCAGCATCAGTCGATCACCCTAGAAGCAGAGTGACAGGGTGATAGTGTAGAGCGTGGTTGATACAGTTAAGCAACAATTTACACTTGATTTTCTTACACGTGTCCAGTAAATATAACATGGGATGATTTATGTTTTATACTATTTTTTAGATTAGCAATTAGGTCCAAGGCACTTGATCATCAAAGATGATGTCTATATCGTGAAGTTGGTGGAGATTCAGGGTTAGAACAGATCCCCAGTAACATGTTTGATGTACAAGGCATGGGATGTTGCTCATAATATCAATCACTGGTTTGTCTGATTGAGACTGACTTACTTACCAATACTGCCATCTTCCTGAGGCAAGAGAGTTAACTGACTTCAAAAGTACAGTTTCAACCCTTGCC
Organism: Haliotis cracherodii; assembly: GCF_022045235.1. Classification (NCBI taxonomy): domain Eukaryota; kingdom Metazoa; phylum Mollusca; class Gastropoda; order Lepetellida; family Haliotidae; genus Haliotis; species Haliotis cracherodii. The sequence goes on from NW_027266264.1 coordinate 15,170,382, forward strand.
GAACTAGGCTGGAATTCCTGGTCTGTTACGAGTCATGTCCCTTCTATGCCTCTCCTATGGACCAATTAGATTCCACCTCTCATGTCACTTGTATTTGTTTCAAACAAAATGGCGGCGCCAAGACAAGACGATCTGATCGACAATCAAGATCTATATTGTGATAAAATTGGTTCTTACATCGCAAAGTGCATCAAATCATGTGAGCGCCTTGATTAAAAACGTGATAAGATTAGGAAAATATCTGTTGACAACAAGTTGGTGGTGCACATGCTTTACAAATCCTGCAATCGACAGAAATCTGCATGACAGTTTACGAACCGGATTTCGATTTTGGTTCGCTGTTTTGATTGGACTATACATAGAATCGATAGTTCAGCCAAAATGTAACTCCATGATACCAGCCTAGTTTGGCAAGGGTGGAAACTGGACTTTTATAGTCAGTTAACTCCCTTGCCTCGGGAAGATGCATGACTGCAGGCTAACATCATACAACTGGAATATTGCTGAGTGTGATGTTATACAACAAAAAACAATATAATTTATGTCATGAGATTGTATTTCAAAATTTAGCTTGACATGTGACTGGGAAGAGTGTTTGTTCCGACAAGGTGACAGAGAGCTACATGGGTGTCCTGCCCCCTTCAGATGCACTTGGACCATTTCTAGTGCAACTACAGGCTGCCGTTGATCAGTACTGTGCCAAGAATATCCACAACCCATCAGCGAGAGTATCCAGCCTGCCATCTTCCGGCTCTACAAGAGACCATCAATATTTTGATTTCCAAACAAGCTATGGATTGCCTAGGTTCAGACCCAGCTACCCCGGGATACTACTCGCCAATCTTCCTGGTCACAAAGAAAGAGAGCTTGAATCTCCGGGTGATCTTCAATATGAAGACATTCAATTTGTTGTATTTCGAAGTTTTCACATGAATTTCATCTTGCTCCTTCAAACAATAACCCGGCCAGGCGACCATTGGTCAGTCAAGACATGTATCTACACGTACCCAGCCATCGAAAGCATCAGTATTTTCTCCGGTTTAATTTCCAAGGCTGCCACTGCCAGTGGAAGGTGCTCCCATTTGGATTTTCTTCGGCCCTGCAGCTTTTCACCCATATTATGAAGCCGATCATAAAGTTGCTGCATGTTCGAGGGATCATCTTCAAACCATACATCGACATTTGTTTTCACGCCCACGCCGATCCAGAGATCCTCATGCGACATCTAGAATTTATACAGCTATTGGTTCGATGATCCTCTCATGGATGTTGTCAATCATTCCTCTTCTCGTCTTAGTATGCTTCAATCCCATGGGTGTGATAAAAGAGATGCCGAGGTGGCTCACCTTATTGTCCATCAGAGATAGTGGTGGTGTCTGATTGCCTGGCGATCCCTTCCGGATCAGTTATCAGTTGTACACTGAATAGATTCCTATTCCAGCTGCACGTAACGATGTCCCACATAAAAACATGTAACACATGTTCAACATGATTTCATGTTGTTACGTCCTATTAACGTAAAGGGGTCAGTCACATCGCCTGTTACGGTGTTAGTCACCCACTTACGAGTTTTTACGACACTAAGACAGCCTCCGTGGTCTAGTGGTAGAGCGTCCGCCCGAAGAGCAGAAAGTCCGAGGTTACATCCCCGGCCACGTCATACTGAAAGACGTTAAAAGATGGTACTTGTTGTTACCCTGTTTGGCGCTCGGCATTAAGGGGCTGAAACAAGGACTGGTCGGCTCGGAGTCAGTATACTGTGTCTGAGTGGGGTATTCATGTTAAAATGCGGCATGGTATCTCAGTGAGCTAGTACTATAAATTGGCATCAGTCCGGACTAGTACAAGCAGCCACACAAGCACACACACATACATGCACCACGGTATATAAGTGCAATAATCTTGGATGCGACGTTAAACCCCATTTCACCTCCTCTTACGACACTAGGCAGTGTTATAGATTCTTTTGTTGAACACCAGCTTCCTCAGGTCTGTCTAACGGTTGCAGTCTTTACAGGCTAGGGTATATGAGCCCCACAGTCCAACCATGGGACAAATGCATCATATTATTATTATTACTAAACATATTTTATTGTCCAAAAAGACAAAGGGATTGGGCACAAGTGCAGCACTTATTACTGCCTTCTCCCTGAGAAGCATAGTATGAGATAGGATAAGTTAAAAAATGTGTAAATTTTACATTAAATTGTATATTTATAAACTTATCCTATCTTACACGCTCTATGCCCTCCCGACCTTCCCTGCATCACAGCTCCTCTAGCCTGTCAGCTCTAAGAAAGAGACTGATGTGGCAGGGCTAGTCAGGTGATCATGTCATGTGACGTTTACAGTGCGTGACCCATTTGTTGGGGTGACTATGGTGATGATGGGATGTGTTTGGGCGAAATGTTTTTAGAAGCTGGAAACATAGTTCAGGCAGGTTTCCACATTAGGATCAAAGGAAGAATTCAGAAATGCATAGTGTGAGACAGGATAGTAATAGAAATATACAATTCATGTAAACGATTACTTCTACTTTCCTTCCAGAAATGGCTAAATGCTTTAACAGAGCACATAGGATTTAGTACCCATTACACTCACCAGGGGGAGGTACAGAATGAGTACGCAGACGACATTGTTCCTCTGGGGACCATGCAAGAAGCACTACAGGTAGGCCATTTTAGCCACTTCAAACATTATATTCACAACAGGGATATCATTGAAACAAATATTTCTTATTGCAAAAGCCAACAAGCTGAGCTCTATACCAAATAGGGGGGCACAGGCGGCCCATTCGTCTAAGGCACGGCGATTCGCTATGCAGAGTTGCATCCCTTCGTCATGCCAGAAACCTATGATTGTGGGTTCGAATCCCGGTTCGCCCCGATTATGTTTCTATGTTTGTCAGCACCATACCTGTGTTGGTGGGCTTCACAGAAGTGGTAAACGTCTGAGACTTGTATCACTTCGGGCTTTCCTTCCACATTAAGCTGCACGTTGTGATATAACTGGAATACCATTGAAAGTGGCTTTAAACCTAACTCACTTCCTCACTCTATACCAAATAACAGTTAAGACAAGATATTTAATGGATGGCAACTTCTTTATCCTGTTATTTTTGGTTATGATACTGACGGAAACGTTACATCATAATAGAACAGAGAAGTTGTCATCCATACAGTATATTGTCTTTATGTCACTTCTAAACTTCTAAAAATGCCAGTCAAACAGTTTATAGCAATAGATGAGTGAGGGAGTTGGGTTTAACACCGCTTTTAACAGTATTCCAGTTATATCACGGTATGTCAGCTTAATGTTGGAGGAAAGCCCGAAGTGATGCAGGTATCAAACGTTTACCACTTCGGTGAAACCCACGAGCACGGGTATAGTGCTGACAAACCTAGAAACATAACTGGGGAGAACCGGGATTCGAACCCACAATCATAGGTTTCTGGCGTGCCCAAGGGACGCAACTCTGCACAGCGAATCGCGACGCCTTAGACGACTGGGCCACCTGTGCCCCTTCTAGCAATTAATGGGATGTTTTACCATGAGCTAGCTAATGTAGATATGTTTCCTTCTGGAGCTCAGTCATCTTGCATTCTGCATTCTTTAGTTAATCAGGCTCGCTGACTTGGTTGATGCATGTCATTGTCTCCCAATTGCGGGGATCGATGCTCATGATGTCAATCACTGGTTGTCTGGTCCAGACTCGATAATTTACAGACCTCTAGCATATAGCTGGAATATTGTTGAGTGCTGCGTTAAACGAACATCAACATCATCTTTAATTAATGTTTTATATTAAACCTTCTTATGGTTTTGTACAGAAAGTAAGGGATGAGTGGGTAAGAGAGTCTACTTCAATGTCCAATTATTATTTTGTTTATATCTGAGTCAGTATCCATACCTCTAATCAGTCTCACTTTTAGTATCAACATGCAAAACAATAGTTTCTGAAACTCATGTAGTTAGTTCCATGGGTGTCAGGTCTTATCTATAACAGGGACTCTAAAATAAAATATTAATTACAAAAATAAAAAGAAGAAAAAAGTTGTTTTAGCTCACCTGATTTTTTAGTTTTGCATTTTTTGTGTTACCTTGTATTATGACCTTAGTGATCTGATGCAATTATTCCAGAAGATAAGGGTTGCATCCCTGAGATCGTGAATTCGAATTACAGTCCCCCAAAGTGGAAAATGTTTCAGACCTGCCTCAGTTCAGGCTTTCCTCCCACATGAAGCTGTCACACTGTGACATTACTGATTACTGTTCGAAGCAGCGTTGAACCCCTCTCCCTTCTTGTTCCCCAGTACACCTACAGGAGATGTGTCATTGTTGTTACAGACAGCCCAGGCCCATCAGAAGCTGCTGGACAGGCAGGTCAAGCTGATGACCCAGAAGGTGGAACAAGTGAAGCAGTCCTCGCCCGGCAACACCTCTGTCAGTGGTGAGTAGACACGCTCTGGTGACATCAAAACCCCTGGCTCTATTCCTCACACGGGTACAATGTCTGAAGCACATTTCTGAAGTCCCATAGGGGATCTCAAGCATAAATCTGTTGTGTGATGTGGTGTGATGAGATTGAGGTTAAGGGGGTCTCAAGCATAAATCTGTCATGTGGTGTGATGAGAATGAGGTTAAGGGGGTTTCAAGCATACATTTGTTGTGTCATGTGATGAGAATGAGGTTAAGGGGGTTTCAAGCATACATCTGTCGTATTATGTGATAAGTATGAGGTTAATTAAGAATTGACCTTCACTTTGTGGGAGTTCATTGGAGTATGAACCTTCATAGAGTGAGGGCCAAACTGTATTCATACAATGTTTGGCCCTCACTCTATGAAGGTTCATACTCCAATGAACTCACACAAAGTGAAAGTCAATTCTTATAATTTTTTTATCACAATTTCTTACCTCAAAGGATGTAGGCACAATTTTATTTAGTACGTGTAACTTCATGTTTACACTGACAGCCATACAACAACCAGCTATATCGCAGAGTAAAATAGTTCCTCAAAAAGAGAGGTGACATGGGCGTATGGATGCACAACTTGCTCTTCAGAAACATCTTACGCAGCACATGTGTTCAAATCATATCCTCAGATAAACGTGATGAGAGAGATTTCCGAAGTTGTTAATGAACCTGTGCATGGTAGTTACATGTGTTAGTCAGACACAAAGGTTAATTCGTAGATTGCTGGAGACGGTCAATGTCTGCCTAGGCACGGATCGAGTCGATACTACGAGATGTTAGATGTGCATTTCTTCGTTTGTTCATTAGGATGGGCCGTAGCGAGGATATTCGTGAACAATCATGCAGTCATGCTCTCCCAAAGTATACTGAAACGCTGAGACCAAGAATAAAGGTTCCACATGATCAGAAAGAACGCTTTTGCATGTTTTCGTGCTTGGGAATTCCCAGGGGTTTTCCCAGGAATGTGGAAGTAGTCTGTCAGTGTTTGCGTCATTTCAAGAACACGGTCTCATGAAAAACGTATGCACTTCAAATTGTGTCGCTCATACACTTATGAACGTCAATTTGGCCGCCATGTGACCAACCTCTCGTCTAATGGAAAAGCTGTATATCGTGTAAACTTCAAATTAAAAAATTATAGGGGTTTCAAGCATACATCTGTCGTGTGGTGTGACGAGTATGATGATGGTTTCAGATGGCCTGAAGTCCGTGCACCAGGAAGTGGTCAGCATCCAGACATCATCCCAGGACATGTGCACCAGTCTTGCTCACTGCATGACGCTCTTCAGTCAACAAGAGGAGGTAACTCTCACTGTCTTACTTCATTGGGGCCATTATACTGGCTCAGTACACGTGTTATCTTGTCAAAACACTGGGCTTGGGCATGTATTTATCATATACACGCCAGAACAAGCCAATTATACTTGGGATCTTTTACAAATTGCAGCGCCACTTGAATATCTTTATTGTCAACCTTGTCCTTCAGCAGTTTAGTGTCCTTTTTGTGCACTGACGTTCTTCAGTACACATTGTTCTTTTTTTATATACGATGTCTTTCGTTTGTTGTTCATTGGTATTGTTTTGTATTTTGTATTCATTATTTGTAAGTGAACAATGACCTTTATTTGTAACATTCATTCTTTATTTGTAACATTTGACTTTTATTGCATACTTTTGCCCTTTTTCCAACTTTGTTTTTACTGGATGTTCGCCCATAGTTTTCTCTCCTTGGTTCATTCAAGTTCTAACCTGTGAAGATTCCGGGGTAGAATAGGTCTTCAGCAACCCATGCTTGCTGTAAAAGGCGACTATGCTTGTCGTAAAAGCCGACTAACAGGATCGGGTGGTCAGGCTCGCTGACTTGGTTGATGCATGTTATTGATCCCAAATGCGTGGATCGATGCTCATGATATTAATCACTGGATTGTCTGGTCCAGACTCCATTATTTACAGACCGCCGTCATATAGCTGGAATATTGCTGAGTGCGGCGTTAAACAACAAACCAACCAACCAACCATTCAAGTTCTTTGTTAAGTTCTCATGACAGTGATCTTGTCCAGTGGTTCCTGTGGGGACTCACAGTTCTGTGCTTGTTGTAAGAGGCAGTGTAATGGATTGGGTGGACAAGATTAGTGGCTTGGTTGATAGCATGTTGACATACCCAGATGGTGTGGGACGGTCTTGATAAAATAGCTGTGTATTGCTGAGTGCAGTTTCAAACAACAACAAAACAGACAAACAATGGTTCCTGACCCTCCTCCTGCTCTGTTGCCAGTCAGATACCAGGTGGCACAGGTGGCTCAGTTGTCTGAGGTGCTGCCATGGACTAGGAGGAGTGGCATGCCAGAACCTTGTGATTGTGGGTTCAAATCCCAGGTTGATTGTGGTCCTTGGTTTGTCTTTGTCAGCACCAAACTCGCTCTCATGGGTTTCAACAGAGTGGTAGACGTCTGAGACATTCATCACTTCAGGCTTACATTCAATATTAGGCTGATAACTGTTCAAAGCAGGGTTTAGCCCAACTTAATATCACGTATCAGAAACAATATTCAGTGTGACCTTTTTGTCAAGGTAGCAAGATTGGGATTTATTTTCACTAAAATAGCTCATCAGGAAATGGTGATCGTACAGTTGATGGTATTAAGTCTGAGTGTCAATCTAACACTTTACATGATAGAGATGATAAAATGGTTGTGTGTAGTTATTAACAAAAAAGTAATTTTAAGATACATTTTTAAAATACATTTTTAAAATACATGATGAAAGGTAGTACTTTCACAGCATGAAATTATCTAACTGTTAGTGTTTCCACTTTGTCAGTGTTCAGAAACCTGCCTGCCCACTGTTCTATGACTGATAACATTTCTGTGGAGATAGGTGAAATCGATTCCTACCTGCCTGACTGTCGGTAGATAATATGATTATTCTACCCTGACAATTTTTATTGTGACTGATGTGTGACTCACTTTCCTGAGAGCAAGAGTTACCTTTGTGCTTATTGAGCTCTAAATATTAAAAGCAAGAATATCTGAGAAAAATGATAATATTTGTTCTCTACTTAAGCATGTTGTTCCGAAAGTGGGCTTGCAACTGTCAAGATGGACTAGTTACATATGTGAGTCACCAGCCCACCTTGCTAGTTGGCAGTAAAGATTATTTCAGAAATTGTACACTGTAGTAAGTATTCCTCTGAAGCCTTTATTACCCACAAGGTTAACAATCGTATGTGCCCAAGGGCAAATATCACTTCACGTGCACCAGTGTATTGTTGACATCATTCAAATCTTTTTGTGTCATATGGTCGGAATTATGTCACACTTGAAACGACATCTTAGGTGGAGGTGATTTCATTTGACACATTGTGGTTTTCTAGGAAGGATTTAGAAATAATGAGAATAAAGAAATTATTACACTTACATGTGTGTCATACTGATTTTACGCTCTCGCTGGGGAACAAGTATTGTTACAATCGTTTCGTAAAATCAATACGACACACATGAAGGTGTAATAATCTCTGAAGCTTGCTTATCTGTTCTCAACACGTGTTGATATTTTGTACCTGACAAGTGTATTCCACAGGTGTTGACATTTTGTACCTGACAAGTGTATTCCACAGCTGTTGACATTTTGTACCTGACAAGTATACCGAACAGCTGTTGACATAACAGTCATCGTCAGCTGATTTACACTGTAATCTTTATCTGTTAATTGTATACATTTGAAAAAAAAGCTATCATATAATGGCCCTTGTTGGCCTCTTGTTATGTTGAACAATTCAAGTTAAATAAAAAGTTTTGTGGCAGGGGACACCAGAAATGGGTTTCACACATTGTAGGCATATGGGGAATCAGACCCTGGTCTTTGTTGTGACGAGTGAAAGCTTGAACCACTAGGCTACCCCACCACCCCAGACTATTATTAGCAGAGCTTACAGGACCCATTAGAATTGTACTGGACTCAGGCCTGGAAATAGTGGCGAAGGTCACAGACTGTTAACCTATAAACCTCTAAAATCAGAACGTGTGACACATTTTAGCCTTATCTGTTCTTTTAGTGGTGTTCTAAGCCAAAAACATACTTGTAAAAGGCGTTTAGAACACGTCTGATGTCTCTCATAACAATTCATGGACATTTTTCAAGTGGTGGGGTAGCATAGTGGTTAAAGCGTTTGCTTGTCATGCCGAGGGCTTGGGTTCGATTCCCCACATGGGTACAATGTGTGAAGCCAATTTCTGGCATAAAACCAAACTCACTCACTCTGATACTTGCATTGTGGTGAAATTCAAAAGCAAAGGCATGGTGCTGACGAACCCTGGAACAAAATCTGGGCTTCATACCCATGATCAGCAGATCCTGACATGGACGACATGATAAAACGGGTTTTTTAATCAGTCACTACTGAATACCAAAACTGGTCCAATGAGAATATATACCGTATTCGACATAATAAGCGCCCTGCTCTAATAAGCGCCCACGGCGATATTTGCTAATATATTGGCTAGTGAACAATCCCAATTAGCACCCCTTCCGATTTATCAACATACACAAAACCTCTTTATTCGTGTATAATACGTGTGTTATATGCATCCTTGATTGTGGGAAATTAGATTCTGGAAAAATACATCTGTCGTATATAAACATTTCAGGCTGTCAGCATAAACCACAAAATTTACGATCTTTTAACCCTGTTGTTTTTCACCAAAATAATATTCTAATACGAGGCCCCTATTTCTAATTTTGAGAGTGCCCTGGGCGCTTATTATGTCGAATACGGTATGTGGAGTTTATGGCATGGCTGATGGATGTTATAAGGTAGAAATATATCCTGAACGTCTGTATGTTTCTATTTCAACACTACATAAGCAACTACAGCAAACATTGTTAAGTTGGACCCTTTTCCACAAAGCGATCTTAGCACTAAGGTGATCATACCTCGTATACTTCAACAAAGATAGTCTTAGCACTAAGGTGATCGTACCTCGCATACTTTAACAAAGATAGTCGTAGCACTAAGGTGATCGTACCTCGCATACTTTAACAAAGATAGTCGTAGCACTAAGGTGATCGTACCTCGCATACTTTAACAAAGATAGTCTTAGCACTAAGGTGATCGTACCTCGTATACTTTAACAAAGATAGTCTTAGCACTAAGGTGATCGTACCTCGTATACTTTAACAAAGATAGTCTTAGCACTAAGGTGATCGTACCTCGTATACTTTAACAAAGATAGTCGTTGCACCAAGGTGATCGTACCTGACATACTTTAACAAAGAATGTCTTAGCACTAAGGTGATCATACCTTGTATACTTTAACAAAGATAGTCGTAGCACCAAGGTGATCATACCTCGTATACTTTAACAAAGATAGTCTTAGCACCAAGGTGATCGTACCTCGCATACTTTAACAAAGATAGTCGTAGCACCAAGGTGATCATACCTCGCATACTTTAACAAAGATAGTCTTAGCACCAAGGTGATCGTACCTCGTATACTTTAACAAAGATAGTCGTAGCACCAAGGTGATCATACCTCGCATACTTTAACAAAGATAGTCGTAGCACCAAGGTGATCATACCTCGCATACTTTAACAAAGATAGTCGTAGCACCAAGGTGATCATACCTCGCATACTTTAACAAAGATAGTCGTAGCACCAAGGTGATCGTACCTCACATACTTTAACAAAGATAGTCGTAGCACCAAGGTGATCGTACCTCGTATACTTTAACAAAGATAGTCTTAGCACCAAGGTGATCGTACCTCGTATACTTTAACAAAGATAGTCGTAGCACCAAGGTGATCGTACCTCGCATACTTTAACAAAGATAGTCGTAGCACCAAGGTAATTGTAGCTCGTATACTTTAACAAAGATAGTCGTAGCACCAAGGTGATCATACCTCGCATACTTTAACAAAGATAGTTGTAGCACCAAGGTGATCGTACCTCGTATACTTTAACAAAGATAGTCGTAGCACCAAGGTGATCATACCTCGCATACTTTAACAAAGATAGTCGTAGCACCAAGGTGATCGTACCTCACATACTTTAACAAAGATAGTCGTAGCACCAAGGTGATCGTACCTCACATACTTTAACAAAGATAGTCGTAGCACCAAGGTCGCATTGTGGAACATGGCCCTGGATCATCATACTCCAGTACAATCATCATCCTATTTCTTGATTAACATATTGTTACAAGAGAATGGCTTTGATATGTATATATGAAGACGTTCCTGACCGAGTACATCATAATCACCCAACGAGAGTGTTCCACACGAGCAGAGTTTTACTGTTTATTATGTACCTCAGTGTGAAAGACTGAGTTTTCTGAAGATGAGAAAAGGGATATTTTTATTGCAGTGAACATACCGGTAACACTTAATATTTCAATGCAGTGAACATAACACTGAATATTTCACTGCAGTGAACATAACACTTGATATTTCACTGCAGTGAACATAACACTGGATATTTCACTGCAGTGAACATAACACTTGATATTTCACTGCAGTGAACATAACACTGGATATTTCACTGCAGTGAACATAACACTTTGACGGAACTATTGCCATTCAAGAGTTACCTCCCCTCAAATTGTCTCCCTTTATCGTAAGTAAGTAAGCGCCATTTTTGTTCCGTCGCTTCCAACACTGGTCTCATGGCTTTCAAGAATATGCTTTTGAAGTTGATTTTGTTTATAATCATATCCAAATGTATGATAAAGAATTTTCGTTATATATATTTTTAGACTTTTGTTTATATTTTTTAAGATTTAACAAACTCTGAACTATTGAATATCCTCTAATCAATAGAAAGCAAGTAAACATTGTCATATATGAATCACCTAGTGATTGATGCAGATAGACATATTTGTGCAGTATTTACCAGACATGTTAGATTGATGTCTTTGTGGATACTACTTAAAAGAATTGGCAGAACACCTAATTCTTTCATATTACTATAGTTAATCTGTCATGGCATGGGGGGCACAGGTGGCCCAGTCATCTTAGGCGCCGCGATTCGCTGTGCAGAGTTGCGTCCCTTGGGCACGCCAGAAACCTATGATTGTGGGTTCGAATCCCGGTTCGCCCTGATTATGTTTCTAGGTTTGTCAGCACCATACCCGTGCTCGTGGGTTTCACCGAAGTGGTTAACGTCTGATATCTGCATCACTTCGGGCTTTCCTCCCACATTAAGCTGACACGCCGAGATATAACTGGAATACTGTTAAAAGCGGCGTTAAACCCAACTCACTCACTCACTCACTCACTCACTCACTCACTCACTCACTCACTGTAATGGCATGACACATGATCTCTACTGATATGAAAGGTTTGAGTGTTCCTTAACTTCATTTGAGTAGTATACTTGACCATCGTGACTTATGTTTCACCTCAAAGTGAAATGTGTGTGGTAGATGTAGACCTGTATGTGTTGAGTCATCCATCTATGATTGTGATGACTTTGATGCTGTGTGTGGTATTGAGACAGGTGTGGTTCCATCACAGCAGGGAACAGTAGAACCTCCACAGGTTGCACCAGGAAGAGTCTTGTACAATTGGTTGGGCTGTACATACCTGGCCAGCTGCTGGGATAATTACACAGGTGATGAAGTTGGACTTCAAATAATAATATGGAGAACATTAAATCGAGGGAAACTGTACCATTTATTCTTTTCATTTTAAAAAAAATATCATATTTTATGGATAATTAATTTTCTTATTAAGTGACGAATGTTTTCAATTATTGTTAATATGGTTAAAAATGTTGTACTGAGTTATATGAGTTTTTATATAATATTTGTCCAAGTATATTTTTCTATATTTTGTATTCAAACTCATTTAAATTTCTAATATTACAACTATTAATTAATGTGGTAAGGCTATATCTTTTAGGGGGTGGGGGGGGGGGCGCACATGGGCAGCCCAGTGGTCTAAGGTGCCACGATTTGCTGTGCAGATTTGTATCCCTTCGGCACGCCAGAAACCCACGATTGTGAGTTCGAATCCTGATTCCCACCGATTATGTTTCTAGATTTGTCAGCACCATACCCGTGCTCGTGGGTTTCACCAAAGTGGTAAACGTCTGAGACCTGCATCATTTCGGGCTTTCCTCCCACATTAAGCTGACACGCCGTGATATAACTGGAATACTGTTAAAAGCGACGTTAAACCCAACTCACTCACTCACTATATCTTTTTATGGAAATACTGAGATGTAGTACCTTGTTTTGTTGACATTGGTGAGATGATCATTATGATTAATATTATTTTAGCTGTGTCAAACTTGTCAACATAAACATATTTCTGATATATATATGCATATGATGTCTTATCAGTGAAGTAAGTATATATTTTATAAATATAAATGAATGGACATAAAAACTACTTATTTTTAGTTGAAGTTCAAAACAAATCTGTGGTTTCTGGTAGTCATGGAAATGTCATGATTGTTGAATAGATTACATGATATTTATGTCAAACTATCTCAAGAATGAAAGTTTATATGACAGTGTTACATGAGCTATATTTATCTTGTTTCACATCGACATAAGGAAGTTCAGTTCACGTGGTCAGGTGTGTTTACTCATAAGAACAAACAGGACAAACTACACTGACAACACAAAGACTTGACTAGAATTACCCTGTTCGGTGTGATCAGACAGGGTGAGGTGGAGCATATTTCTGGACATGTGGAAAAAAATCGACATTTGAATTCTCCTTCTCGGTGGTATAGGTAGGTCTCGTCAACCTTCTGTTGGAAATGTGGCACTTTTAGTCATATGTCACAGCTAGGTGTTCATATTGTCATTGTTATACTGGAGAGATTGTAGAGGATTTCCACATTGTGTAAATGGGTATTTATTGATGAACAAATGTGATCGTTCTACGTTCCTTCCCCTTAATATTCAATTGATTGGGTCTGTGTGAAGACTGCTAATTGTTTCGGTTAAATTTTATCAAACTATTTTCAAACATTCTATGTTCAACCAATGAATGTGATTCGTTCATGCTCAATCTAATTTTGAAAGGATATATTTTACTTTACTTGAGCTTTCTACTGAGCTCCTTGTAGTCTCATGTCATTGCATCTGTTGTCCATCTTATGTTTTGCATCCCTCCTTGTGACTGGTTCATGAAATTGTTATGTTGCATGGTGTCTCATGACGTCTCATGGCATCTCATGGCACCTCATTGCATGGCATCTCATGGTGTCTCATGACTTCTCATGGTGTCTCATGGCATCTTATGGCATCTCATGGTGTCTCATGGCATCTCATGGTGTCTCATGGAATCTTATGGCATCTCATGGTGTCTCATGGCATCTCATGGCATCTCATGGTGTCTCATGGCATCTCATGGTGTCTCATGGCATCTCATGGCATCTCATGGTGTCTCATGGCATCTCATGGCATCTCATGGTGTCTCATGGCATCTCATGGCATCTCATGGTGTCTCATGGCATCTCATGGTGTCTCATGGCATCTCATGGTGTCTCATGACTTCTCATGGTGTCTCATGACTTCTCATGATGTCTCATGGCATCTCATGGCATCTCATGTCGTCTAATGGTGTCTCATGGCATCTCATGGTGTCTCATGGCATCTCATGGTGTCTCATGGTGTCTCATGGCATCTCATGGTGTCTAATGGAATCTCATGGCATCTCATGGCATCTCATGGTGTCTCATGGCATCTCATGGCACCTCATGTCGTCTAATGGAATCTCATGGCATCTCATGGTGTCTCATGGTGTCTCATGGCATCTCATGGCACCTCATGTCGTCTAATGGAATTTCATGGCATCTCATGGCATCTCATGGTGTCTCATGACTTCTCATGATGTCTCATGGTGTCTCATGGCATCTCATGGTGTCTCATGGTGTCTCATGGCATCTCATGGCACCTCATGTCGTCTAATGGAATCTCATGGCATCTCATGTCATCTCATGGCACCTCATGTCTAATGGAATCTCATGGCATCTCATGGTGTCTCATGGCATCTCATGGCACCTCATTGCATGGCATCTCATGGTGTCTCATGGCATCTCATGGCACCTCATTGCATGACATCTCATGGTGTCTCATGGCACCTCATTGCATGGCATCTCATGGCATCTCATGACATCTCATGGCATATAGCTGGAATATTGCTGACTGGGGTGTTAAACAACAAACAAACAAACAAACCTATTGAAAAGAGCAGTCTATCATGCAGCAGAATAATTTCCTTGGTTGCCAAGCTATTAACTCAGCTAGCATAATTGTGATTCAGTGTTCATAATGACTGACATGTTTGCTATTTAAAAAAACAGTTTCTTGTTTGATAAGTCAGCCACTTTGAACGCATAACCAAACATGAAATATTTGTCAGATAGGCAGTGGGTGTAGGTGACGTTTGTAGGTGGTTTGTCCTTGCTATGGTATAATGAAGACATGCTATCTGAAATCAAATATCAACTGTTGTGATAGTCGCTATGACGTCCATGGTAGAAGTATGACAAGGTTTGGTGATTTGTATTCAGCTTACAGTTGTTCGTGTCAGCCTAACTGGGTATCACGGTAGTGTGTGACTTGCTTGGTTTAACAGGCAAGAAGAAAAGCTGAATGTATTATTTAAGTGAAGGACGTTTATTATGATTACAGTATCAAGTATTGTCCAGGATGGTTGTGTGTCTTTATGTCGTGTTCATGTTGTTACACATTGAATTTGATCAGTTGTCATGGTTATTCAACAACAAAATTAAATCTCACAGTTCTAAGGTGTACATTTCTGTTTCCAATCAAATATATACCAATATCAAGCATACAATGATACAACAAACTGACTAACAAAATTTTATTCAAAATTTTTCAAAAATATTACGTGTGTATATTTCTTTCTTATTTTAGTGGCCAAATTTTATGGTGATCTGTCAACACTTACAGAGGGATTATCCCCCAACAAGTCCATTCCCGATCTAGATCTGCTGCTAGTGTATGAGACCCAGAGGTTGTCTGTGTGTAATTAGAGAAATTGTTTACCATGGTTACTGCTAGATTAATAAACATTATTTATTTGACTTGGAAGACAAACAAAATGGGATTTGAATCAGTTGAATTATAACTTTGCACACAATGCCTATTTGGCCCAATACTAGTCTAACTTTATGAGTGTTGGTTGGTTGGTTGTTTTTTGCTTAACACGGCACTCAGCCATATCCCAGTTATATAACTGTATGGTCTGTAAATAATCAAGTCTGGACCAGACAATCCAGTGATTGACTAAAAATTTGATCCACGCAATTGGGATATGATGACAGACATCAACCAAATCAGCGAGCCTGACCACCCGATCCCGTTAGTTGCCTCTTACAACAAGCACAACATGGGTTGCTGAAGACCTATTCTAATAGATAATATATTATTGGGTTCATCTGCCACGACAGCAGTATAATGCTGTAATATGCCCCATCTTCAGTCACTGAAACAACGCCAGTGACAGATGGTGAGGTCAGTTGGTTGGCAACATCACTGATCTTCTGTGAACAAGTGGTGGAAATTAAAGGTCATAAAATACACATATGCAAGGCCACATTGTGAACAGAATGAGAGCAGTTTTTTGTACCAAGTGTCAATATTTGTTTTGTCTTAGATGGCATTATGGAAGTCTGTGAGGGAAAACCAACATTAAATATGTTTAAATGTATACTATGATGCAGTGATAAGCATTCACTATTGTCTAAGGAGGGTTTGTTTTCTCTATTAGAAATTTGATTAGTAGAGATTATACAATGCTCTTTTTCCAATGCTGGCTCCCCACAGAGATATCACTTGTGGTATCTTCAAGGAGATATTGTTTTGCTGATCAACCATTGGTCAAATGACAAATGGATGGGATTAAAATATCTAAATTTAACACAAGTAATTCTGTTTTAAGCTACCTTGACCTTGAAGACATACTTTCCGTCATTGCTCATTTCACTGACCAATTTCTAACTATGATAAACGTTCCAGAGGCAAACACGTCAAGACATTTTATGACCCTTTGCGGAAATTGTCACTGTTGCGAAGAGAAATGGATAATACGAGGGTTGTTCATTGAAGATTTCCCCTAAACCACTTAGGATTATCATATTTGGTTGAAATTTCACATGTGCAATGATACATGTATCTATGGGTTATGTCTGAATTTGCAGCACCGAACTATTAATCTTACCACTTTTACAGGTGTTATGATCGAGTAGGGTGTGACAATGGAGCCAGTAGAATACCGAGCAGTAATTAGGTTTTTATATTTGAAAGGTCGCACACCAAAAGAAACGTTTGATGAAATGAAAGCAACTTATGGGGAAGATGCCCCATCATATGATGTTGTCAAACACTGGCATCGCCAGTTCAAGTGGGGTCGGACATCTGTGGAAACAGCTGTCATTCCTGGTCGCCCCCATTTAGCCATTGATGAGGACACTATCCATCAAGTGGAGACCCCTCGTAGCTTAGCTCACTATTCGGCAACTGTATCCTGGGACATTGATGCCAAAGTTTAACATTGTTCCTAAACCTGTCTGTTTTCTGATTCCATTGCAAACAGCGTTGTAGACAGACTGTAGTCTGTTGTACAAATATATCCAATACAACCCATGCAAGTCTATAATGTTTAGCAAGTCTAATCAACTGCAGTAAATATGAAGATAGTCTCTGGGCTCCTTTTTATTAGAGATAATAATTATTATTAAGATAATTTAATAAGTGTTTTTTTCTGAAAAATAGGTTCATTTCAGTGACTAGATGTTAGTCTAGAGAAACTGCACAAGTTCTCTTTGCAACAAGAGTAGTTCAAGTTTTGTTGAGATTCAGTTTTTTTCACATAAGCCTATTAAATTGTTGGAAATTACATAGCATTTATTTACCATAAAATTTGTGTCACTCCCCGACAGAGTGAAACTGTCTGTAAGACACATAGACATGTTCAAGGTTATTATGGATTGAAGATGTGATAATTTAGCATTCATAAACACGCCAGTAGGTGGACTTGTATTGAGGACTCATCTCAATTGTTTGGCAGTAAGTATATCCTTGATACAGACCTGCCTCATCTGTCAAAGGGCTGTCAAGCTGTCAGTTGGTCATTAGCCAGTTATTGTGGCAGCCATGGATCGTGTAGCCTTCTATTCAGCTACTCAGACAGACAGGGGGATCTTCGGTGCAGGATATTGTGGACTTATCTGTTAATCATGTCTACCTGTTGTTTTCCCAGGTTCAAGAAGGTAGGGTTAATGTGGTTCATTTATGTAAATTGTATTGATATTTGGTGCATAATCTTAGGCAGGACAATTGTTTGACTTCATGCTGCAGATTTATCAAAGCATACTGTAAATCTTGAAATTATTGCAAGCGTGAATTAAATGTGAAAAATGCGAGTGCTCTCATTTTTAAACATCGCATTTATATCAACAATACAACATTTTGGATAGCAAAAATACCAACTTAGACATATGCTGATGTATTCCACACCACTGTTTATTGAGCAGCACTTGTATATAAAGTATATAAACAATGTCATTCAAACACTAATTACATCCTGTGAATTGTCACTGCAAGAGTTCTACTCACTTTTGTCATCACTGATCACACCTGCAAGATCCAGACAGACGCCACCCTTTGTTCTTTGCGACTGCATCAAAGGCCGACACGAGCCAGCGTGCATGTATTGTTTTTGCGGAAGTACTTTACTCAGCGCTAATAAGCTGTGCTATTTGGTGTGTGATTGGATTAATGTAAGGTTGGATTAAGGTAAGGATTCGAAACCTGACTGAGGACATCTTTAGATAGAAATCCACTGATGCTTGAGAGGAGGGGTTGTCGCATTCATATTGAGTCGCATTTTTGGCTAGGGTCCAGTGGTCACATTCTTTTGGAGACGCATTAATTTCACGATTTACAGTATAATCTTAGTAAGCAGGTGCTTTCTTTGACAGGCTGAGATCTCCTGTAGGATAAACATATATGAGGATTTGTATATTAGCTGTCCTACAACTCTAGCTCTACTTAGAAATATATTATGAAGTATGCAAATTTAGAACTTTACTTTAACACTGATACCATGGGGATTTCAGGACATCCCCCAGTATACATATGTCAAGGCCATGGTGAAATGTCCCAGCCCTAGTCCAAATTTACTACCCGGGTACCAACCTCCCTATTACCCGACCCTACCCGGGTACCTGCTGTAGGTCTCAAGAGATAGGTAAAACATGTCCGATTGGGAATAGTTTGACCGTACTTCTGTCAAAATAAATTTAGATACACGGATAAACCTGTCTTGTCATGCATAGACTGAAGTTGACTGATGTTTTATTATTATGCAAACATATAAAGTCAGAAGGAATGTGTGCAAAGTCAGAAAGAAATGTGAACATTTATCACTAATAGTGTAGCCATAGAGCCATTGAACAATATATCACGTGACTAACCACGGGTCCGGGTAGTCCTGTGGGTACCCGGGTCCTACTCGGTATCCACCCGACCCGGGTACCCGATTTACCCGTCCCAGCCCTAGTCCCAGCTGTATCTTTCAATGATGCTCATCTTCCCGTGGCAAGGGTGTTAATTGACTTTAAAAGTCCAGTTTCCACCCTTGCCGAACTAGGCTGGAATTTCCAGTCTCGATCATAGCGCCACCAGTGGCTATTACAAGTTATGTCCCTTCTTTGTCCCTATTGCCCAATCAGATTCCACCTCATATATTCACTTGCATTTGCTTCAAACAAAATGGCAGTACCCAGTCAAGATGATCTGATCAGTAATCAAGCTCTATATTTCTATATTGTAATAAAATGGTCTTACCATGCGAGGTGCATCAAATCACTTGAGCACCTTGCTTAAAAACATGAAAAGATTTGCAAAATATCTGTTGATGCCCAATTGACTTGCTATGCTAATCCTGCAGTCAATCGAAAGCTGCACGTTGAATTCTATGTTGTTTCAAAACCACATGTCTAATTCGTTGCACAATTTTGACTGTACTATGCAAAGACTCCTGTTTGTCTCGCCAAAATGTAACTCTGAAATTCCAGCCTAGTTCGGCAAAGGTGGAAACAGGACTTGTATATGGTCAGTTAACTCCCTTGCCTCAGGGAAAGGAATGATGCTTTTTCCAATACATTGATGACGATCATTTGTGGAGATCTCGACATGATTCTTTGACTTTTCGCGGGTGTTTATTACGAGCTAAACATCACCAGATTCTTTCCAGCAAATGCACGAAAATATTAGTGTTCAATATTTGTGATGATTACTCTTCATATTCATTTATGTGGCCAAACCTGACTGTCAAGTCCTACGTCTGTAGTCAACAAATACCACTGAATGCCCCGGGCTATCAGACCAGGAACTGACTGATCACCCTACCATTGTCTTTACTTGATCCATGTCCTGACTGACACCCATTATTGTCAAGTGTCACATATCCTCTTTGATCATTTATTGGTCGCATGGAGCAATCTCCATTAGAAAAATGTGTGCTGAACTGTTGATTGATTGAAAACACCATGTCTGTGCCGAGTTATTGCTTTTTTTACTCCACATTTGATTCTTATAATATGAAACAATTTGAAAAGAGGAACCTATGAGAGTATAGCTCAAAAGAAAAATAAACATTTGACAGGTGAGATGAGGTGAAATTGGGTTTAACGTCGCGTCCAAGATTATTGCACTTGTATTGCGACGTGCAAGCACGTGTGTGAGTGGCTGCTTGTACTAGTCCAGACTGATGCCGATTTATAGTGCTATCTCACTGCCGCAGTTTAACATGAATACCCCACTCAGACACAGTGTACTGACTCCGAGCCGACCAGTCCTTGTTTTAGCCCCTTAATGCCGAGCGCCAGACAGGGTAACAACAAATACCATCATTTAACGTCTTTTGGTATGACGCGGCTGGGGATCGAACCCCGGATCTTCCGCTCTCCGGGCGGACGCTCTACCACGGAGGCGGCTCAAACATTTGACAGACATTGTTTAGGTTTAATCATAAAGGCTTGACTTTAAATTGCAAGATATTTCATATAGAATTTAACATGGATAGCCAAAGATTTCAATACTAGTGATGACAACTTGCTCCTTTCCAGACATCTGAAATATATTTGGAGCAAGTCGAGGTGTAGATTATTATTTCTAGAATGGTCTCTGCTGTCCAGGAATCACAGAGAACAATAATAATGGCAGCTGTAAGTTTTCAAACCGTTGCTAAGACTTTCTTCAAACACAAAGTGGTGTACACCCCACAAAATGCTGGAAGGTACTTGTGAACATATGTTTATTGTCTTTATTAACATGTTTGAAGATGCACTGAATGTGTCCAAACAAAAATATATAAATACAAAAAACTGTTTTTTTAGAAAAGTTTGTGAAAACTTTTTAAAACTTTTAATACAAGATCTATTTAAGGAAATAACCCTGATTTCAGCCCTCATTATTATTTGTTTTGCTACCTTCCTCCTGGCATAGTAATCTAGAATATAATTATGTGAAGCAGAAATTTGATTGGACTGGCTATATAAACATTTTAAAAAAAGTGTTTATTCATTTGCACCCTAATTGAGAATATATACGAATATTCCACATGGAAGGATGTTTGGTTGTTACGGGGTTAATGAGTACAGCATGTCATAAAGTACAGCATGTCACTGACACAATGACAACCTTGATGAGACCACACTTGAAGCATTTTGTTTCTTGTCAAAATGGGCTCCTGGTATAATGTTTGTTTGTTTGTTTGTTTGTTTGTTTGTTTGTAGCAATAAGCAATATTCCAGCTGTATGACGGTGGTCTGTAAATAATAGAGTCTGTACCAGACATTCCAGTGATTGACATCATGAGCATCGATCCACACCGTTGGTATATGATGACATGCATCAACCAAGTCAGCAAGCCTGACCACCCAATCCCATTAGTCGCCTTTTACGGTAAGCATGGTCACCTTTTATGGCAAGCATGGGTTGCTGAAGACCCATTCTACCCTGGATCTTCACGGGTCTCCTGGTATGATGAGACTAGAAACAGGAATGAACCTAATGTGTAATTCTGATGTGGTAGACCATAGACATGAAGATATTTTGAGTGTAATCGTTTACTACTTTTAAATATTGCTGTCCTTGCCTTGGGATGGATAAACTCCCATGTCTGCTCATATTTATAGGTATTATAGGTATTACGCTTGTGTTTGTGAATGAAGGAAGTGTGTGTTGAGTTAGTTCTGATGATGCACTGTACCAGTATGGCTGGCCGGACATTGGGCCATGGAAGTGAAAAGTTTTCTTCACAAGCTGTTGCCACGTTGTTGTTACTGTTGAGAGTTTGTGGCCTGGTGGCAGCTAGTGTTTTAATTATAGATTCAACTGTATAAGTACCATGTTCCACTGAGTGGTTTCTGATGATGTTGGTGATGTTGTAGTTGTAGTAAACGTCTAAGACCTGCTTCACTTCAGTCTCTGCTCCCACATCAAGCTGACACTAGTGCCTTGACATTAAGGAAATACTGTTCAAAGTGACATTAACCCAAACTCACTCACTCACTCACTCACTCACTCACTCACTCACTCACTCTCACTCTCACTCTCACTCTCACTCTCACTCTCACTCTCACTCTCACTCTCACTCACATTCACTCACTCGCTCACTCACTCGGTACGATATAAACTTTTATCATCTCAACTGTCAAAGGTCACAAGTCAGGGTTATGTGCTGGTTCTTATTTAGATTGTTTGTTTTTCTAAGATTCAGCATTTCTTTTAGACTCTGTATGAATGTCAAATAATACTGTAATGACACTTGTGAACTGTTTTTTCAAAATATTGTGGAAGTCAAGTTACATATTTGCTAGACTAACAACTAGCCTCTGAAATAAAAATATTTTACAGAAAAAACAGTGGTATAATAAAAAGGAGCCCAACTCTCTTCATTTTCCTGAAACAGCAGTAATCTAGACTTGCCAACTGTTATAGACTTGCTGGGGCTATATTGGATATATTTGTTTTAGGGTCTGTATGACATGATAACAAACATATACCTCTCTTAAAGAAGGTCTCCAGTTATGTCACCAGCCCTGGCATGTCTGATTCAAGTCATTTAATACCTACTTTGTCTAACGTATGTTATTTGGGGAATACACTTTCGTAGTCAAGTACAAACTTTTAGGTGAAGTCCCATTAGTGAAGTCCGGGATTTGCACCACCCCCTACTTTGTCTGCTCACTCAAACATTATGATGCATATTGGTATCGCATTTAATGATTACCCTGAATCGTTACAGACAATGTCTCAGTTGTGTAATGGCAATAACTACAATAACAATCCCTAGATTTGAAACTGAGTGTAGGCCCCCTTTAATGAAATAGACCTTCTGCCTTCTTTGTGCTGTGTTGTGGGTGACCTTCACCTATTTAACTGCCCGCCTATCTGTGCTGAGTGTTTGAGTATGTGCACAAGTCAATGGTCAAGGAAGTATCACATTAGCTTTCAAGACAACAAACATGCAGATATGTACTCCATGGTGATCTAAGGTTATCTCGACACTCATTCTGGTATGAAATGTAGGGCATGAATAATACTCTAATGTTTTTATTTGTTTAAACTTTTATCCTAGAAGTATAATTGACCAATAAACAGAAAAAAAGTCTTTGATAGGCATTTCGAAATTTGAAGGATATGAAGGTGTGATTTTTTAGGGATAACACCCTGAAATGTTGTTACAGTCTATAAACAAGTTGTTATCCGTAAAAAAGTTTTCGTTTCTTTTAATTAAGGATATCTGGCTTTTCTTGTCAGTTGACATCTCATAGTTATGACTCTCAACTGAAGGCAGTCTTTTCTTGATAGATTGAAGATGGTCACCAGTACTTTTTTTGGATATATAAGATGGTTACGCGATGAATCGCAAAGATCAATGAAGAAGGAAGCGTGGTTTATTTCACAATAAAACATTGTTCTATCATGATGTAATTTCTGGATATTCGAATATGCGCTCGCAACTTGATGACGTCATATATTGAACGTTATTTTTTAGAGGGAAGTTTCCAGATGTAGCTGGGCTGTAAAGATAAAACACAGTGGCTGAACGATAGCATTCAAAAGTGGTAGATTTAAGACAACTGGAATTAAGAGAAAAGATACAGATAATCAATGTGAGGATTGTGAAAATATCTGGGAAATACCAAATTTAACCCATCTCTTCATAAAATAATCTCGACCGACTTTTCCGAGGTCGGATTCTTTTCAGGGAGTCATTTTTATTAAAATTTGGGTAGATATGTTTAAAGCTTGTACATTTTATTAACATCTTTAAAGAGGCAGTACATAATGTTGATATCACATATAAGAAATAAATGACTTGTGGTCGTTGTTTATCGTACAATAAAACACAGCAGGGAGATTAAACCATGAGGGGTGCAGCTCATTCTCCCTTTTCCACACATGCACTCACTCGTTCACATCCACATCCTCTCACTCACTCACTCACTCACATCCACACACTCTCATCCACTCATCCACTCACTCACTCACTCACTCACTCACTCACTCACTCACGCACTCACTCACTCATGTGATAAGATCTATGACCCGACTCAATCACACCCACTCATTTTCACATTCACTCATTCTCACACCCACTCATTCTCACATCCACTCACTCACAAATCCACTCACTCATTCATTCACTCATAAGCTCATATTTGACCTCATTCATTCACATCTGCACACTCTCATCCTCTCATTCTCACATTCTCTCAATCACTCACAAATCCACTCACTCACACATCCTCACACTCACTCACTCACTCACTCATATGCTCGTGTGATAACATCTGTGACCTGACTCATTCACATCCACATTCGCTCATGCACTCATTCTCACATCCACTCACTCACAAATCCACTCACTCACACATCCTCTCACTCACTCACTCACTCACTCACTCACTCACTCACTCACTCACTCACTCACACATCCTCTCACTCACTCATGTGATAACATCTGTGATCCGACTCATTCACATCCACTCTCACTCACTCACTCACTCACTCACTCACTCACTCACACATCCTCTCACTCACTCACCCACCCACCCACCCACCCACTCACTCACTCACTCACTCACCCACCCACCCACCCACCCACCCACTCACTCACTCACCCACCCACCCACTCACTCACTCACTCACTCACTCACTCGATCACTCACTCACTCACTCACCCACTCACTCACTCACTCACTCACTCACTCACTCACTCACTCACTCACTCACTCACTCACTCACTCACTCATGCAATAACATCTGTGACCGGACTCATTCACGTCCACATTTGCTCCCAGTGTTCTCTATGGTTGAGCATTTCCCGGCCATCATGTACTTTTCAGTCCAGCAGTACAGATGAAGTACGGGTGACCCTTAATGTGTGCCTGAATATGTGCATAAACTCTGTATCAACCAGTGCACCAGATGGAAACACAAGCAGGCCTTGAATAGCCCCTGGTCAGATGAAAAAAATAGATAAACCAATGTTTGTGATTATATATCAATTCTTTAACAAGATATTAGAATATAGAATTTGTGTCACTGTTTCCACAGAACTATTGTTATATATGTCAAAAGTATGGATTCATCGAGATCATTTTGTTCAACAGATTCATTATTAAGTTTCAGAGGGTGAGAGAAATATGGCTAGAAGGATTTAATTTGTCAATACAAAGATTAAACCTTTTATGTGTCCCTTGAAACTCGAAACAATATTGATGCATACGCCTCTCTGAAAAAATGCATTGAGAAAACACTAGAGCTTATTAAGGATTAACGGTACTACAGAATATGTGGCCTCACTCTTTATCTGAATTCCACTTCAACAACAATATCATGGCATCAAAACAACTTCCTTGGTTCGCACCTATAAATCATGTATGAAGTTATTATCCTGTAAACGTGATTGTGTATTGTATTTCATTTGTTTACCATCCTGCCATTGTGTCCACAGGTCTCACTGGAAAATGACACAAAAATCAATCCAGTTGCTTAGTGTTACTGTGTAACTCGGAGGATTGCCGAGTAGTCCGACTGGAAATTGATTCCTGTAAATAAATCAAATGTAATTAAAGCATGTAGCTGTCAGGATCTTAAGGTATTGTTGTAGAGTGGGACCGTCTTGTATCTCTCTGGTCAGAGCTAGCAGAAATTATCATTACATTAAGCCTGTGGATTATGAATGTTTTGCAGTATCTCTCTGGTCAGAGCTAGCAGAAATTATCATTACATTAAGCTAGTGAATGAGGAATGTTTTGCAGGATCTCTCTTGTCAGAGCTAGCAGAAATTATCATTACATTAAGCCTGTGGATTAGAAATGTTTTGCAGTATCTCTGGTCAGAGCTAGCAGAAATTATCATTACATTAAGCCTGTGAATTAGGAATGTTTTGCGGTATCTGTTTTAGAAGGCTAATTATTTGCTTAAGTTATTCATTTCCAACTGTTGATGTTTTTTTATCATGGTTAATCTTTTCCTTATTTGGCCTCACCATTTCAGTTTCTTTTGTTTTCCAAGTTTTCTTGGTCAAAATGCAGAGACGGGATGAAAAAATGTTAAATTTCTTCTTCTTCTTTTTTGGTTTTTCCTTGCGTTCCTTTTGTAAGATTGTCTTAAACAAGAAACAATTTGGTGTTACCTTAATACAAGAGCAAGTTTTCAGGCTTATAAGTATTGAGTGTCCTTTTGTGCTTTCTATAAATATTACAAATCAAAAAGGATATTTCTACTGAAATCAACCAAAATAGAGCTATTGCCCATTCACAAATGGTTCAGAAAAACCCCAAATACATTGCAGTTGCATAAAGAGCACAAAGTCAGAGATTTATTCAGCCCTAATATATTTAAAGCTGAGACCATAAGACACTTCTTAGAATCAGATATTGTAACGGTAACATTTTTTTTTTTTATTTGTAGTGTTCTTATATTCTAATAATAGATGTGAGCATTGTAAACTTCTAAAAACTTACACCCACACCCATGTCCACGCCCACATCCATGTCCATGTCCATGTCCATGTCCACACCAACATCCACACCCATACTGAATAAAAATTTAATAAAAAAAAAACAAACATCCACACCCATGTCCACATCCATGTCCACACCAACATCCACACCCATGTCCACATCCATGTCCACACCAACATCCACATCCATGTCCACACCCATGTCCACACCCATGTCCACATCCATGTCCACACCAACATCCACATCCATGTCCACACCAACATCCACATCCATGTCCGCACCAACATCCACATCCATGTCCACACCAACATCCACATCCATGTCCGCACCAACATCCACACCCATGTCCACACCCAAGTCCACACCAACATCCACATCCATGTCCATGTCCATGTCCACACCCATGTCCACACCAACATCCACACCCATGTCCACACCCATGTCCACACCCATGTCCACACCCATGTCCACATCCATGTCCACACCAACATCCACATCCATGTCCACACCAACATCCACACCCATGTCCACACCCATGTCCATGTCCATGTCCACACCAACATCCACATCCATGTCCACACCCATGTCCACACCAACATCCACACCCATGTCCACACCCATGTCCACACCAACATCCACACCCATGTCCACACCCATGTCCACACCCATGTCCACACCCATGTCCACATCCATGTCCACACCAACATCCACATCCATGTCCACACCAACATCCACATCCATGTCCACACCCATGTCCACACCCATGTCCACATCCATGTCCACACCAACATCCACATCCATGTCCACACCAACATCCACATCCATGTCCGCACCAACATCCACATCCATGTCCACACCAACATCCACATCCATGTCCGCACCAACATCCACACCCATGTCCACACCCATGTCCACACCAACATCCACATCCATGTCCATGTCCATGTCCACACCCATGTCCACACCAACATCCACACCCATGTCCACACCCATGTCCACACCCATGTCCACACCCATGTCCACATCCATGTCCACACCAACATCCACATCCATGTCCACACCAACATCCACACCCATGTCCACACCCATGTCCATGTCCATGTCCACACCAACATCCACATCCATGTCCACACCCATGTCCACACCAACATCCACACCCATGTCCACACCCATGTCCACACCAACATCCACACCCATGTCCACACCCATGTCCACACCCATGTCCACACCCATGTCCACATCCATGTCCACACCAACATCCACACCCATGTCCACACCAACATCCACATCCATGTCCGCACCCATGTCCACACCCATGTCCACACCAACATCCACATCCATGTCCACACCAACATCCACATCCATGTCCGCACCAACATCCACATCCATGTCCACACCAACATCCACATCCATGTCCGCACCAACATCCACACCCATGTCCACACCCATGTCCACACCAACATCCACACCCATGTCCACACCCATGTCCACACCCATGTCCACACCAACATCCACACCCATGTCCACACCCATGTCCACACCCATGTCCACACCCATGTCCACACCCATGTCCACACCCATGTCCACACCCATGTCCACACCAACATCCACACCCATGTCCACACCCATGTCCACACCAACATCCACACCCATGTCCACACCAACATCCACACCCATGTCCACACCAACATCCACATCCATGTCTACACCCATGTCCACACCCATGTCCACACCCATGTCCACATCCATGTCCACACCAACATCCACACCCATGTCCACACCAACATCCACACCCATGTCCACACCCATGTCCACACCCATGTCCACACCAACATCCACACCCATGTCCACACCCATGTCCACATCCATGTCCGCACCAACATCCACACCCATGTCCACACCAACATCCACACCCATGTCCACACCAACATCCACACCCATGTCCACACCCATGTCCACATCCATGTCCACACCAACATCCACATCCATGTCCACACCAACATCCACATCCATGTCCGCACCAACATCCACATCCATGTCCACACCAACATCCACATCCATGTCCGCACCAACATCCACACCCATGTCCACACCCATGTCCACACCAACATCCACATCCATGTCCATGTCCATGTCCACACCCATGTCCACACCAACATCCACACCCATGTCCACACCCATGTCCACACCCATGTCCACACCCATGTCCACATCCATGTCCACACCAACATCCACATCCATGTCCACACCAACATCCACACCCATGTCCACACCCATGTCCATGTCCATGTCCACACCAACATCCACATCCATGTCCACACCCATGTCCACACCAACATCCACACCCATGTCCACACCCATGTCCACACCAACATCCACACCCATGTCCACACCCATGTCCACACCCATGTCCACACCCATGTCCACATCCATGTCCACACCAACATCCACATCCATGTCCACACCAACATCCACATCCATGTCCACACCCATGTCCACACCCATGTCCACATCCATGTCCACACCAACATCCACATCCATGTCCACACCAACATCCACATCCATGTCCGCACCAACATCCACATCCATGTCCACACCAACATCCACATCCATGTCCGCACCAACATCCACACCCATGTCCACACCCATGTCCACACCAACATCCACATCCATGTCCATGTCCATGTCCACACCCATGTCCACACCAACATCCACACCCATGTCCACACCCATGTCCACACCCATGTCCACACCCATGTCCACATCCATGTCCACACCAACATCCACATCCATGTCCACACCAACATCCACACCCATGTCCACACCCATGTCCATGTCCATGTCCACACCAACATCCACATCCATGTCCACACCCATGTCCACACCAACATCCACACCCATGTCCACACCCATGTCCACACCAACATCCACACCCATGTCCACACCCATGTCCACACCCATGTCCACACCCATGTCCACATCCATGTCCACACCAACATCCACACCCATGTCCACACCAACATCCACATCCATGTCCGCACCCATGTCCACACCCATGTCCACACCAACATCCACATCCATGTCCACACCAACATCCACATCCATGTCCGCACCAACATCCACATCCATGTCCACACCAACATCCACATCCATGTCCGCACCAACATCCACACCCATGTCCACACCCATGTCCACACCAACATCCACACCCATGTCCACACCCATGTCCACACCCATGTCCACACCAACATCCACACCCATGTCCACACCCATGTCCACACCCATGTCCACACCCATGTCCACACCCATGTCCACACCCATGTCCACACCAACATCCACACCCATGTCCACACCCATGTCCACACCAACATCCACACCCATGTCCACACCAACATCCACACCCATGTCCACACCAACATCCACATCCATGTCTACACCCATGTCCACACCCATGTCCACACCCATGTCCACATCCATGTCCACACCAACATCCACACCCATGTCCACACCAACATCCACACCCATGTCCACACCCATGTCCACACCCATGTCCACACCAACATCCACACCCATGTCCACACCCATGTCCACATCCATGTCCGCACCAACATCCACACCCATGTCCACACCAACATCCACACCCATGTCCACACCAACATCCACACCCATGTCCACACCCATGTCCACATCCATGTCCGCACCAACATCCACATCCATGTCCACACCAACATCCACATCCATGTCCGCACCAACATCCACATCCATGTCCACACCAACATCCACATCCATGTCCG
Source organism: Haliotis cracherodii (assembly GCF_022045235.1). NCBI lineage: Eukaryota > Metazoa > Mollusca > Gastropoda > Lepetellida > Haliotidae > Haliotis > Haliotis cracherodii. The sequence goes on from NW_027266264.1 coordinate 15,200,680, forward strand.
CACCAACATCCACACCCATGTCCACACCCATGTCCACACCAACATCCACATCCATGTCCACATCCATGTCCACACCAACATCCACACCCATGTCCACACCAACATCCACACCCATGTCCACACCCATGTCCACACCCATGTCCACACCCATGTCCACACCAACATCCACATCCATGTCCACACCAACATCCACACCCATGTCCACACCCATGTCCACACCCATGTCCACACCAACATCCACACCCATGTCCACACCCATGTCCACACCCATGTCCACACCCATGTCCACATCCATGTCCACACCAACATCCACATCCATGTCCACACCAACATCCACACCCATGTCCACACCCATGTCCACACCAACATCCACACCCATGTCCACACCCATGTCCACACCAACATCCACATCCATGTCCACACCCATGTCCACACCAACATCCACACCCATGTCCACATCCATGTCCGCACCAACATCCACACCCATGTCCACACCCATGTCCACACCAACATCCACATCCATGTCCATGTCCATGTCCACACCCATGTCCACACCAACATCCACACCCATGTCCACACCCATGTCCACACCCATGTCCACACCCATGTCCACATCCATGTCCACACCAACATCCACATCCATGTCCACACCAACATCCACACCCATGTCCACACCCATGTCCATGTCCATGTCCACACCAACATCCACATCCATGTCCACACCAACATCCACACCCATGTCCACATCCATGTCCACACCAACATCCACATCCATGTCCGCACCAACATCCACACCCATGTCCACACCAACATCCACATCCATGTCCACACCCATGTCCACACCCATGTCCACATCCATGTCCACACCAACATCCACACCCATGTCCGCACCAACATCCACACCCATGTCCACACCAACATCCACACCCATGTCCACACCCATGTCCACACCCATGTCCACACCAACATCCACACCCATGTCCACACCAACATCCACACCCATGTCCACACCAACATCCACACCCATGTCCACACCCATGTCCACACCAACATCCACATCCATGTCCATGTCCATGTCCACACCCATGTCCACACCAACATCCACACCCATGTCCACACCCATGTCCACACCCATGTCCACACCCATGTCCACACCCATGTCCACACCAACATCCACATCCATGTCCGCACCAACATCCACACCCATGTCCACACCAACATCCACACCCATGTCCACACCCATGTCCACACCCATGTCCACACCAACATCCACACCCATGTCCACACCAACATCCACACCCATGTCCACACCAACATCCACACCCATGTCCACACCCATGTCCACACCAACATCCACATCCATGTCCATGTCCATGTCCACACCCATGTCCACACCAACATCCACACCCATGTCCACACCCATGTCCACACCCATGTCCACACCCATGTCCACATCCATGTCCACACCAACATCCACATCCATGTCCACACCAACATCCACACCCATGTCCACACCCATGTCCATGTCCATGTCCACACCAACATCCACATCCATGTCCACACCAACATCCACACCCATGTCCACATCCATGTCCACACCAACATCCACATCCATGTCCGCACCAACATCCACACCCATGTCCACACCAACATCCACATCCATGTCCACACCCATGTCCACACCCATGTCCACACCCATGTCCACATCCATGTCCACACCAACATCCACATCCATGTCCGCACCAACATCCACACCCATGTCCACACCAACATCCACACCCATGTCCACACCCATGTCCACACCAACATCCACATCCATGTCCGCACCAACATCCACACCCATGTCCACACCAACATCCACACCCATGTCCACACCCATGTCCACACCCATGTCCACACCCATGTCCACATCCATGTCCACACCAACATCCACATCCATGTCCACACCAACATCCACACCCATGTCCACACCCATGTCCATGTCCATGTCCACACCAACATCCACATCCATGTCCACACCAACATCCACACCCATGTCCACATCCATGTCCACACCAACATCCACATCCATGTCCGCACCAACATCCACACCCATGTCCACACCAACATCCACATCCATGTCCACACCCATGTCCACACCCATGTCCACACCCATGTCCACATCCATGTCCACACCAACATCCACATCCATGTCCGCACCAACATCCACACCCATGTCCACACCCATGTCCACACCAACATCCACACCCATGTCCACACCAACATCCACACCCATGTCCACACCCATGTCCACACCCATGTCCACACCAACATCCACACCCATGTCCACACCAACATCCACACCCATGTCCACACCAACATCCACACCCATGTCCACACCAACATCCACACCAACATCCACACCCATGTCCACACCCATGTCCACACCCATGTCCACATCCATGTCCACACCAACATCCACACCCATGTCCACACCAACATCCACACCCATGTCCACACCCATGTCCACACCCATGTCCACACCCATGTCCACACCAACATCCACACCCATGTCCACATCCATGTCCACACCAACATCCACATCCATGTCCACACCAACATCCACATCCATGTCCACACCCATGTCCACACCCATGTCCACACCCATGTCCACACCAACATCCACATCCATGTCCACATCCATGTCCACACCAACATCCACATCCATGTCCACACCAACATCCACACCCATGTCCACACCAACATCCACACCCATGTCCACATCCATGTCCACACCAACATCCACATCCATGTCCACACCAACATCCACATCCATGTCCGCACCAACATCCACACCCATGTCCACACCCATGTCCACACCCACAGCAACACCCACGCCCACATCCATGTCCACACCCAAGCAACGCCCACGCCAACACCCACGCCCACATCCATGTCCATGTCCACACCCACAGCAACACCCACGCCCACGCCAACACCCACGCCCACATCCATGTCCATGTCCACACCCACAGCAACACCCACGCCCATGCCAACATCCACACCCACGCCCACGTCCACACCCACACCTACGCCCATGTCCACACCCACAGCAACGCCCACGCCCACACCAACATCTACACCCACGCCAACAGCCACGTCCATGTCCACACCAACATCCATACCCACACCCATGCCCATGCCCACATCCACGTCCACACCAACATCCACACCCATGTCCACACCCACAGCAACACCCACGCCCACACCAACATCCACACCCACGCCAACCTCCACGTCCACACCAACATCCATACCCACATCCACGCCCACATCAACGTCCACATCCATATCCACACCCCTTAAAACAAATGAAATGCTCACAATAAAATCACTCCCATCAAGAAGTACATGTAACTTATTTATTTTTAAAAAAAGAGTAATTAAGTTGATTTGACCTACTGAACACATGGAGACATTCTGGTGTTACAAGGTAGCCTTGTGAGTGTGGTTTGTAAACAGTGTGACTAACAAGCACTTGATCATGGTGATGTAACGTGGCCCTGTGCCACAGCTGTTGCAAGACACACACAAGTCCGGCTCAACTGTGACCAGTCTCCTCTAGCTGCTGGGCTAAACCCATTCCAGCTGAGTCTCACCTGTAACGAGATTCTGCCTGTAGATGTCAAGTAACGTGATGAACAGTAGTGCTTGTTTGTGTGGAGGTGAAAACATGCTGGAGTGTTTATGTGAATGGTGTTGTGACGACCCTTTTGTATGCCGAGCCTAGGCTAGTTCCACTGGGGGACAATTGTGATATACTAGTGAACACAGATTTCAATCAGGTTGGTGTCGAACATTTTACGTTTTTTATGGATTTTCAACTTTGATGAACACAGATAGTTGTGTGTCAAGTCTTTATACCTGATTGTTTCATTATTGATACTTAAATCATCATACTCTGACAATAGGCTGTTCTATGTGAACATTTCAGATCCAGCACTGTCACATGGGACCAAGCTATGAGATATAAATAATCCATGTTTGATATTCAAAACAGTTTATTATATTTCAATGTTTGGAATTGGTGACTGGATAGTACAATAAATCAACTCATTTGTCAAATCAAAAATATTTCTGTGGATTTGTGCTCTGTGATATGACATCTGATGCATTATTGATCAATTAAATCAATTCTGACCACCCACATTACATGTTAGTAACGCTCACATGTTTCTGTGTGCTGCACACTTCAAATTAATTTCAAGGGGTTTACCTTGATTTGCAAAAGTGGGGGTGCAGGGGACCCCCAATAATTCATTTTAAGGGTCCTTGCAGGCAATATGAGGGTCCTGTAAAGTAATTTAATATGTAGTGTACTGTACATCTTGATAATGTCTTTAGAGCCTGGAATGAATGAGTGATCATGTGGACAGTGGTCATGACTGGTGGATGAAATAACTGAGACCCATACCTGCTATTGATGCGCTGAAGATACATTGAAAATTATTGTGCATTCCTTGAGATGCATTTGGGGGGAGGGGGTCCATTCTCTTCATTTGTGCGAACTGGACGCACATTTCTGTGTCGTGTAAAACCCTGTCCCCAGCTCAGTGTTGGAAAGCTAATGCCACATTTAACATGAAGGGAGTAGTAATGACTGCATGGTTATAATGATGTGCATATCATGTGTCAGTGTGACCCAAATGAGTCGATGGTTCTTATGCTTTGAACTGTGGTCTCTGGCCCAGATTGAATTAATATCAGGCTGCCATATGATATAGCTGAATTAATGCTGACAGTAGTGTGAACAACATTCATTCCTGCTCTTACGCTGGCAGAACCAGAGAGGCTGTGTGTATCCTCTTGTTTCATACACCGTCCAAGTTAAGGCCAGGTGTTTTATATTTTTCGGGTTACGGACCCGCCGACTCTAATTTTTTAGAAAATGTGAAAAAAAAAACCAGATTTCTAAAAACAATTCTCCCGCCGATAGCCATGTAGTCAGTTATTTTATTTGTTATCTTCACCTTTTAATAAAAAACCTATAAATTTACTGTTGTAAACTAGAAAAGAGATACATAATCGATCTTTGTTAATCTCGAAGCCGAACATGAATAGCCTGGTCTAACTGCCCCCTCGGCCAGGTCACTTTGTAACTTGGGTATTGTGTGCACCCCCTTTTTCAAAATCCTGGTGTCGCCTCTGACTTACACCATTAGATATATCGATGTCTTTGAACTTAGATGAAACTGGAACTAGGTTGGAATATGTCCTTTGAAAGTTACGCTTGTCCAGCATGGGACGTTGCTCAAAATGTCAACAACTCGCTTGTCAGGAATAGGCTGAAGTATATACAGGTGTCGTACCAGGCTGACCTTGGTGTACCGGTATATATTTTATTATTCTGGGATTTTTCTAAGAATGTATATTTTTTTTACATCAATCTTTTTTCAGGATGTTCAGCATGCTTGGCAAAAAATATGAAATTCAGTACTTTCTGGAACAATTTAGGTTGTTGTTTTTCAAATCCTGTATCCCACTCCAGTCTGTGACACGGTCAGTCTCCTATTCTCCGTGATGAAGACTGTACATGGGAAATGATGCTGATGTAGGTGAAATCTCCCTCTGTTCATCAATATAGGGCAAGGCTGACTGTGTCCCTCGCCACCAGCTGCTTCTCGCTGTAAATCATTCCCGGCCTTTCGAATACCTTGCGACACGGCCTGCCAATCACAGATCCATAAATGTTAATAAGGTGGAGCCCCACCTGCAGAATATGCCCATGTCTTTCCAGTTTCTTATAGCGACGTCAGATGAAGCTAAGCATAAACACTGCATTCAGAAAATTCCCGCTACATGACGGCAGTCTGTAAATATTCGAGTCGTTACCAGACAATCCAGTAATTGACATAATGAACTTTAATAAGATGACATGCATCAACAAAATCACCAAGCCTGACCACCCGAACTCATTAGTCGCCTCTTACGACAAGCACAGTCGCCTTTTAAGGCAAGAATGGGTTCCTGGAGACCTATTCTAACCCGGATCTTCATGGGTATGCAATATATCAAACTGTTTTGGAGGGGCATTTTAGGATCCTCTGGATAGATTTTTGATAGGTGGCTCATCAGTTTAACAGGACATGGGCACATAATCACTATGTTTAAAACACGTGAAGATCCGGTGTAGAATAGGTCTTTAGCAACCCATGCTTGCCGTAAAAGGTGTCTGTGCTTGTCGAAAGAGGTGACTAACGGGTGGTCAGACTCGCTGACTTGGTTGATGCATGTCATCGTATCCCAATTGCATGGATCAATGCTCATGATGTCAATCACTGGATTGTCGGGTCCAGACTTGATTATTTACAGACCACCTTCATATAGCGGGGATATTGCTCAGTGCGGTGTTAAACAACAAACAAACAAACACGACGTATTAAAGCTTTCTCCTTTCAAAAAATTTTAAATTCTAAACACATTATATCTACGACTCGTATTGTCAGTGTCAGAAGATGCTGCATTATCTTGCTGTACAGTTACAGTAACATACATCAGATTGAAGTCCACCAATATTTATAGGGATGTTGTTAAACAATATTTCCTACATCGCCTCTAAGTTCGTGGGCCATGGCATTTGATAATAAATTCCCAACTGTGTCAGTAAGGTTCCTTTCAGGTATTTGCTTGAGTAGACACTGTTCTGTTTTGTGACGGTTATGCTATAGTACTTTGTCACCATTGTGCCAAGCCATACAAGAAATAAGAAATTCACATAACGCCTCGACTAGGGACCTTTTTCAGTGATGCACAAACATGTGCCAATATTCAACAGGAAGCGATATAATTGGCAGAGATGCAGCAGTCGTCCAATGACATTCGTCTACACTGCTGCTGATGCTGAAAATTCAGGATACTACTTTGGAATTTCAAGATACATACGTTGAAATTTCAAGCTAAAATCTTAAAATTTCAACTTATTATCTTGAAATTTCCTGATCATTTTCTTGAAATTTCAACTTAGTATGTATCTTGAAATTTTAACTTAGTGTCTTAAAATTTCAACACAGCATCTTGAAATTTTAACTTGGTATCTTGAAATTTCAAGAAAAAAAACAAATGGCCCTAAAAGGCTTCCGTAACTATAGGTCGGCTAGTCTAAAAAGTAGAAATAGTTTAATGTGGGAGGAGAGCCTGCAACACAGCTGTGGGTTTATACAATGCAATCCTGACGAACGAGGCAGGAACACTTGTGCATCAATGCATCCTAGCAATTTCAGGATCAACAACAAACTTTATTTTGACTCCCATCTTTAATATATGTTAACTTCAGTTGGTCCTTGTTTAGAAAATAGTTTTGGGGTGCAGTATGCTATCAGCTTATTGTTTGGATAAAAAAAAATTAGCAATTTCTGAAAAAAAAATATTTTGGCAGACTGTAAAGCAAGTTAACTAAGAGTATGGCCTAATATAAGAAAACAAATTGGTTTGGCATGCACCACATGCAGACAGGGTAGCTTGGTGCTGATAAATGTGTGTTTGGTCAAAAAAAAAGTCACATGTCAGTTAGCCTTTGCCTTAGACTGTTATGAAGAACAAGTTAAGCATTGTGTACCCTTGTGGTGATTCGGAGTTCGAATTGGGCCCCATCAACCTTACTTATCATACAAGATGATTTAATGGCTGGGTGGTCAGGCTCTATGACTTGTTTGATTGCATATCACCTTACCCCAGCAATGTGGACTGTTGCTCATTATATCAATCACTGGTTTGCCAGGTCCAGATTTGATTATTCACAGGCCATAGTCATACCTGGAATATTGACTGTGGCATTAACAACAACAACAGTATATAAACAAATCATATTGTGAAGAATTGGAATTTAAGTAAACTGTAAAAATATTTTGGTTAGAAAGTAGGGCAGGGACGGGTAACTCAGGTACTCAGGCCGGATGGGTACTGCTTAGGACCCGGGTACCCACAGGACTACCCAGACCCATGGTTAGACACGTGAAATACTGTTTAATGACAAAAATTATCTGGAACTCCATGGCTTTACTACAAGTCACTAATGTTTGCATTTCTTTGAGACTATGCACACATTCCTTCTGAGTTAATATGTTTGATTAAAGATAAAGTTTCTTAACTTCATTGTATGCCTGACCAGATTTTTCTTTATGTATATCTAAGTGCATTTTGCCAGGGTCTGGTCAAACTATTCCCAATTGGACATTTTGTACCCATCTCTTGAGACATAGAATGGGTACCCAGGTAGGGTCAGGTAATAGGGGGTTGGGTACCTGGGTAGTAAATTTTGACTTGTCCCAGACTTATTAGAAAGCATATAATATCCAATTCTGGTATTTAAGATTAGTATATGCTGAATATTTCAAGGGAAAGAGAAGAGTGTTTAGTCATGTGCTTCAAGCATCCCACTACAATGAAGTAGAACTTGAGGACTTTTGAACTTTAGCCTTTATGAAACAAGATGTCAACTGACATGTGAAGGACATTGTTACACTACATTTATACCTCTGTGCACCCTGAATGTGGCACAACTAGGAGTTATCAGCGACACTCGGGGTGCAATTAGGAAAGAAGTGTATCTTACCCAGGATGCCCGACGACATGAGGAACTTCAAGATATGAAGTGTCTCCGTTTAATGAGAAGTTTGTGATAAGGTCCTTCACTGGCCTACTAAACTTAACAAGTTTTGTCAGGGTAAGCGATAGATAAGTTGTGCCAAATTTATCACATATCTTAATGTTCCTGTCAACTATTCTTTTTTTTCTTAATGATATTAGATTATATTTTTTACCCATGTATCGATTAAATGTATGAAAAAGGCTTTTTTTCAATCATTGGGTCAATAAGTATACAAACAGCATGTCTAAAATTGTAACCAAACTTAGAAAAAACAAATGCTTCCTAAGTCCTCTGAAAAAAACGTCCTCATTGAGTCTAATATATCACCAACAATAAAAGTTTGTTTACAAACACAGCTAGGAAGTATTTCAGAAATGATGTTGAAATAATGTTGAAGTAAGCTTCTCGTAGAAATGTCGCAAAATTCTTCCCAAGAATCAAGTGTTTGTGTTTTCTGTTGACATAGTAGAATGTAGATAAACTTGTGTGACACACCAGGAGAAAAGAGACCTTATGAGGGCCAGTAAACAATTGTGTCATAAAGACGTTGGACATCAACGTACATTAATGAAGATCGCCATGTGTGATGTCATGTATTTCTGTAATAAATATGAATTTAAGCTTGTGAATTGTAATCAATTCAACGAATAACGAACTTGAAATCAAACCTGAGCTCTTCTTGAAACCACAGTATGTTTCTCTCCATATACCATGACGAAAAAAAACATGAATTCTTTGGTGTGTGCCAAGATATTGAGTGATGCAGCATGGATTCATTCCAATTGTGTGAGTGGGTTGTCAATCTGAATTTAGGAAACACTGATAATGTCCTTTAAACGAAGTATGGTGCTTCATACGATGGAACATTGTTTTTGTACGTCTCTGTACCTTTATACTCGCATATATTACAGGCCTTGAAAGTGTAACCCAAGCAAACCAGTACGTTGACCATGTTTATGTCTATTCTTGTTATGCCAGCGACATTAGTTTTATTGCCTTTTGTTTACCTGACAAAATGATTTCATTTTACACAAGGCCAGTGTTTAAAAAAGTCATGTTATATCAGCATGTTGAGGGAACAGGGAAAGATTTATAGAAAACGATATGTTTGTTATTAGTTGTAGGTTGCTAGCTGTCTTCTTGTCAATCAAAAACTCCAAAAATCTAATTAAAGCATGAATGGTTGGTTTTATGAATATACAAGAAAAGAGGGCCACCTCAGTGGTCTCGTGGTAGAGCGTCCGCCTGGCGAGTGGAAAGTCCAGGGTTCGATCCCCAGACTCGTAATGCCAAAAGATGTAAAATATGGTACTTGTTGTTACCCTGCCTGGCATCGGTATTAAGGGGCTAAAACAAGGACAGGTCAACTTGGAGTCAGTATACTGTGTCTGAGAGGGGTATTCATGTTAAACTGCGGCATGGTATCCAAGTGGGCTAAAACTATAAAATCGGCATCATACTGAAATAGTACAAGCAGCTCCTCATTCCCCCGCACACCGACCATCCCAGGGACCTATGCTAACCTGGAATCCCCATGGAGTTGAATATTAGTTTAGTATGTCAAATAGACATATTTTCCATGACACACAATTTTATACCAGGGACAGGGATGGTTTGTCAGGCAGTTAATGGAAGACCTCGGGCTTCTGTAAATGATAATGCCCTGAAAAATAGCCTTACCCCTATATGAACCAGAAGTTGTATCAATCAAGTTGTATGTTTTCTTATTTACTCCCCAAATTCTAGAATGCAAATCAAACAATTTGTTAGCCTGTTATCTCTCTCACCCTGTAGCTGAAGGAATTAATAATATTTAACTGCAATGTCACTCAATCTCTATTACAGATCAGGCAGTTACAACTAAAAGAAGAAATGGAGAAAAGTCGGGTTTTACAAGAAGCACTGCATGCTCTTGCCACAGAACATCATGAGTTGGAGAAATCTATAAGTAGTCACAAGTCATCAATACGGTATTACGACACTGACGATGACGAGTTCTATGATTGTAGTGATGATGGGGATGAAGTCTTTGGTAAGTTCAAATAATAACAAAAAACATCATTTCTATTAATCATATGTTGTGCGCGTCCAGGCTAAAAATCCTTTTAGAAAGAATCAAATAAACTATTGTATTATTGCTCATTCTTGACCTATTAGTGCATTGATTAAGGGGAGATAATTTTTGTTCATTTTCATAATTATCTCCCTTTGACTACATGCAAACTCCCAGAAGTATAGTGGAATCAATGTTTCTTTGTTTTATGTTATGTTTTGACATTTATGCATTTAAAATATTCATCCCTTTGTAATTAGTCATAATACTAAAGGATAAATCAATAAAAGTAATAAATACTAAAAGAAACAATCTGTTGCCCTTTCTTTTCCAGGGTCCCCAAGATACGAGTCTTTTGCCGAGTCTTTCACAGATGCCTTATCTCAGGACTTTGATGTGAGTTCTACAAACGGGAAAACAAGTACAGCAATCAAACCGTGGGCAAGGTATTTGAAACATTGATATTCTCGATAAGCAGACGGCTGAGGTTATTTCAGTGTCTGTCTCTCTCCCTGTCTTGTAGCCATGAAGATTCTACTGTCAGGATTACAGTTATTGGCAAGACAAGAGGACTGTACCAAGATCAAGCAGTCTGCACATGAACAATTCTCAGAATGTTGTGGTGTATGCATATCCAGCACATGAAATACTGAACCAGTTTAAACTACCTAGTCAGTGATAACAAAATATTTTGTGTGAACTTTGACCGCCCAATCGAAATGAAGGTTGCATGATATCTTGAGCCAATTAGCTATCAACTTTCTAAAACTCTCTGGCTTCATTTTTGTTTGCCCTGTTGGAGAAAAAAATTTGAACAACAGAACACTAATATTTCTTCGATGATATTCTTTTCTGGGTGTTGATGCTATGGAGCTCAGAAACAACAGGATGTATGAAATCTCTACAACAATATACTGATGCTGCTATACTTTCGACATAAGGTCATCTTAGTTCATTTTTCAAGTAGACATTCTTCGCATTTCAACATTCTTCAGTAAAGATCCTTTGTGGACCCAGACTGTTATGTCATCCATACAAAATTGCTTGTCTATGTTGTCATCCGTCAAACAGTTTTTTTTCGTTTCTCAAGATACAGAAGTGAGATTTGAAGGTTTAAATGCTTTGATCACTTGTACTGAGAATTGGAAGCCTTCACCCTTCTTGGCTGATAGGAAAGTTCATCTGACACGACCTCTTATTGAGGTGACCTTAGATCTTAACAAGATGGCACTTGTTACCCAACTGGTGCTTGGCAATAAGGGTAGAAAACAAGGACTGGTCTGCTCGAAAGCAATGTAATTTTATACCATGTTAAACTGATGTATATGAGTGGGCTAGTGCTGTAAAATCAGTATCAGTCCAGACTTAAGTACATTTTGCATGCATGCACGTCACAATGTAAGTGCAATAACCTTAAGTGCAACATTCAACCTCATCTCACCATATATATATGATAAATGCTGTGATCATGGATACAAGATCAGATTTGCACTGGTAATTACCACAGAGTGTTTTCTTTGCCAGTACCTGCACCTGGGAATTTATTTTGATATTAGACAGTTTAAGAATATTAAAACCCTAATGTTTCACCCCTGATTACACATATTATCCACATCATGCTGTTAAAAAGGTGTAGATTTCTCAGTGCATGTTTCAAACGTTTTATATTTAATGTTAATAATGCCAGCATAGCTCTCTTTGTCATCACTTGTCTTGGGATATAAAATCGCTGTCCGGCTTAAGTCAGGACTATAACCCTATAGACTTCTTGAGACTTGTATTGTTTACCAAGTGGTGTTGAAATTGCTTCAGGGCAATTATCATTTAGGTTTTTGTTACTTCTTGTGCTTACAATGAAACCTCCTGTGCTTACAATGAAACTTCTTGTGCTTACAATGAAACTTCTTGTGCTTACAATGAAAGCTCTTGTGCTTACAATGAAACTTCTTGTGCTTACAATGAAACCTCTTGTGCTTACAATGAAACCTCTTGTGCTTACAATGAAACTTCTTGTGCTTACAATGAAAGCTCTTGTGCTTACAATGAAACCTCCTGTGCTTACAATGAAACCTCCTGTGCTTACAATGAAACATCTTGTTCCTACAATGAAACTTCTTGTGCTTACAATGAAACATCTTGTTCCTACAATGAAACTTCTTGTACCTACAATGAAACTTCTTGTGCTTACAATGAAACTTCTTGTGCTTACAATGAAAGCTCTTGTTACAATGAAACCTCCTGTGCTTACAATGAAACATCTTGTTCCTACAATGAAACTTCTTGTGCTTACAATGAAACGTCTTGTGCTTACAATGAAAGCTCTTGTTACAATGAAACCTCCTGTGCTTACAATGAAACATCTTGTTCCTACAAAGAAACGTCTTGTGCTCACAATGAAATGTCTTGTGCTTACAATGAAAGCTCATGTGCTTACAATGAAACCTCTTGTGCTTACAATGAAACGTATTGTGCTCACAATGAAACGTCTTGTGCTTACAATGAAACGTCTTGTGCTTACAATGAAAGCTCATGTGCTTACAATGAAACCTCTTGTGCTTACAATGAAACGTATTGTGCTCACAATGAAACGTCTTGTGCTTACAATGAAAGCTCTTGTGCTTACAATGAAAGCTCATGTTCTTACAATGAAACCTCTTGTGCTTTCAATTAAACGTCTTGTGCTTACAGTGAAACCTTGTATGCTTACAAAGAAACCTCTTGTGCTCACAATGATACGTCTTGTGCTTACTATGAAACAAGATCCAATCATGGTGACAGTATCAAGGATTTGTGAAGAACAAGATGTCTTGATGAAACCTTGCACAGAGATCAACAAGCTGATATGGTTTTGACATTTGCAATTTTGAATTGTAACATATATACCCATGCACTTGTCACTGTTCATTGGCGATAGAGTGGAGCGTGACTAGGTAGCATGGTGGCGAAAGGTCTGTTTGTCATGCTAGTAGATCTCAACGGTACACAGGCCTCAGGGGGGGAGATGAAGTTTGTCTGAATAAATATATATGCAGGAATTTGGAAATCAGATTTCAAATTTGGGCACTTCTGCGAAACATTTTTGTTGTGATCATACTGACTTTTGAGGATCACTGTGTCCCTATGTGCATGTATGATTGTGTTCATGCCATTGACCACTGGTTTGTGGTTTTTCTTGCCTCAATCCCACAAAATAATCCCTCAGTATGACTAGTGTTAGTCTGTCATCTTACAACAGTTGTTGGATGAAGATCCCTTTGCAAACGAGTCCTCATACAGTCTTATCTATAGACAGCTATGGTAAAGGTGTAATATTATGACTGACAAACACCATATAGTCACATATCTAATTATTATTTTCCCGACATGGGTACAATGTGTGAAGCCCATTTCTGGTGTCCCGTGCTATGACATTGCTGGAATATTGCTAAAAGCAGCGTAAAACGTCACTCACTCAATCTAATTATTATCAATGGTCTGGCTGTTGCAGTGTTAACATTAACCCTCATCTTCACAGCTAGTGTTACCAAGTATTGATCGTATTTGCCTGTTCAAGTTGGGAGGGGATGCTTGAACTATTGCTATTTGTTGCTATTATTCTGCTCACCCACATTCTTTCTGAATATCAATGCCTTGGTGATTATGGCTTATGACAATACCAATACAAAAGATTTGCCTAATGCTTTTGCTTCGTTGGTCATAACATTAAACTCAATAATCATACCAGTAATATTTTTCAAATGTTTATATTGTTTTATTATATCGTTATTCTTTGTTATTTTGTGTTAGAGCCTTCTCAACAAAAATATTATCATTGTTATAAGCTTTGTTTTGTTTATTTATTGTTTTTTATGAATTTTGCATAATTTGTAATGTATTATATCATCAAATATACCCCGGTATTTCAGACAGTGTTCAGTAACTGCCAAATTCGAACTATTTACCAAGTTGGAAAAAACACATTTAGCGGTTTTATTCATGTTACATTATTATGAGATAAAGAGAGAATTCCACACTTTCGATTATGAAATATTTCTTTTTATCCAGTATTTGATCCAAACGTTTCAAATAACTGACAGTTTAACTTGACACTGAGATGAACATCCATGTGCCACATGTATTGCCAAAATGTAAGACATTGCTTGTGAAATAAACGCCAAAGGAATTCAAACAGGTGTATCTTTTCAGTCATTTCTTTACAAAACCTGAGGAAGTGGAGAAAAACAAATTTCTGAATTTTACACTGTCTGTCAAGAAGCCCTTTACTTAAACTGGTCAACTAGTCATTAGGGACCAACCATGTAATATTCTGGGGGAGGCATGGGAATTTGTATTGAGATTAAATTTGTTTTCAGCTACCGCTACAAAACTAGATATGTCTTTTATGTAAGACTATGAGCCTGAATTCTTTTTAGAGAAAGAAAATTACAACAATCTGTTTTACAACAGTCTGAAGCAAAATTTTTATTTGAAAGAATTTTGTATTTTTTCCTATAAGATCACAGACCTTCACCCCCCACCACCATCCCCAACCCCCTCTCTTCTAGGGCTTTCAAGATTTTGATCTGCTAAAATAATCAGACTTCAAATGAGTGACTTTTGAAAACAAGTAATTTGGTCATAAAAAGTCTTTCATTGTTAACATCTTCATCTTTACCCATGAAACAACAGAATTAAGACTTGGCAGTTCATCGCCACATGAAAGGATTACAAACAAACTTTTCATCTGAGGGGTCGGACAAATTTACTGGTCCACAAGACCAATGAAGTTGACAGAAGCTAGTCTTTATTCAAACATATAAACGTCACAAGGAATGTGTGCATGGTCAGAAAGAAATGGGAAAATTAGCCACTTGTATTTTAACTATGAAGTGTTAACGTTATTGTCACATGACTAACCACGGTGTGACGGATCTGGAGGATCATGATGTCACAGTTTGCATAGTCCAAATAATCACAGATATCTTTGCTCAACAAAAATGCTATTAATTTATTTACATGTTACATTATCAAACGCTCAAGTTAGCAAGTATATATATATTAATAAAGATATATACTATATTACTTAATAGATATACAATGTAGTATCTAAAACAGCGCCAAAGATAAATTTGTGGCAGCGTGTTAAGACATACTCACAATATCAAGCAACTGCCTGCTTTCATCGCTCATCTCAATCAAACTGATCTAACCGTAAAAGCAACAATGACATCACAACCAGCTGATTGTCCCTAACAGTAAACAAAGCGTGACGTCACAGCTGGTCATTGAACAAATATTTACTTTGATATTATATTATAACACAAAGCATATAACTAATATAATAAATTAAGAAACTGACTGAAGTAAAGGAACTTAAAATACGGCACTTTATGCAATAATTGTAATGTAACCGTGGGAACACAAATATCAATGACATCATGATCACAAAATAGCGCAGCCCAGTAACCTGGCATGTCGTCTGCACAGTCCGTCATCGAAATACAAACTTAAGGTAATTTACGGCAAATAAACATAATTAAGTTATTACTCAAGTAAACACAAATGTTATTCACAAATTAACTTGGAATAGTGCCTATAACTGAAGATAAACAATGAACGAAAACAGGACAATGCTACGAACGATATACCTAACAACGGGTCTGTGCGGTCCTGTGAGTACCCGCATCGTATTCAGGACCCACCCGGCCCAAGCACCGGACTACCAGTCCCAGCCCTAGTTGCCAGTACCCAAGCGCAGATTAAAATGAGGATTGGACGGCTACAATGTCTGAACTGGCTGACTGCATGTCATTTTAACCCAACATCAGGCTCTGATCTGTCAACCACCATGACTTGCTTGGACAAGACTTATTTATTTATTTATTTAGTGGACATAACACTACATTCACTAACTCACTGCCTACATTGATAGAGGTGAGTTGAAATGGGGTTTAATGTTACATCCTTATCATGTAGCGACATGCATGCATGTGTGTGTGTGTGTGTGTGTGTGTGGCTGCTTGTACTAGTTTGGACTGATGCCGATTTTATAGTGCTAGCCCACTAAGATACCATGCCACAGTTTAACAAGAATTCCCCACTCAGACACACTTTACTGGCTCCGAGCCAACCAGTCAGGCAGGGTAAAAACAAGTACCATCATTTTAACATCTGATTTAACGTATGACGTTGCTGGGGATCAAACCCTGCTGGGCGGACACTCTACCACTTGACCACGGAGGCGGATAACATTGATACAGCATTGGAAGACACTTTGTATTTCTGTATCATTACTTGATTTCAACAACAGCCCTGTTGGATTTAACGTCACATCTGATAAATGGTTAATTTCAACAACATTCTGCATCTTTCTCATCAGACGTGCAGGAGCTTCCAATATGTCCAGACCATCTCCGTGGTGTAGTGGATAGAGCATCTGCCTGGAGAGGAGAAGGTCCGGGGGTCCATTCTCTGGCCACATACCAATAGACATTAAAATATGGTACTTGTTTTTTCCCTGTCTGGCAGTTGGCATTATGGTCACAAAACAATGACTTGTCAGCTTGACATCAGAATAGAATGTCTGATACCATGGTATCTCATTAGACAAGCACTATAAAGACGGCATAAGTCCAGACTAGTACAAGCAGCCATGCACATGTGGATGCACATCGTCATATAATTGGAATTATCTTGAATGCAGCATTAAACCCCAATTCACCTCACCTCCAGCATGTCCAAGAAGAGGGTCTACAAGCAGGCTGTATAACAGAGTTCACTCTGCCCCAAGGCTAATGCTTCTGTCTCAATCTCCCAGTAGGAGACCAATGGGAAATCAACTTGTCTAGAAACAGCAAGAACTTGCCACTGTGGACGGGCTCAGCTGAAGTCTGTTACATCACCTCAGTGGAGTCACACCTCAAATGTATTTGACATCTGGATCAATTGCATAAAAGCTGTGTTAGGTTTGCTGTGAATAAAAGCTGTTTCAGACGTGGGTATGTGATGTCAGTTCTTTGGCAGAATGCAAGCCCTTTCAGCTTAAGTTAGCTGTATATTGACAGAAGAGGATATCATTGTCAAGCACTTCTGTGTCTTCAAGCCAGAACTTTCATTCGATATCTTTGTCAGTTGGTTGATTCATAAACCTACTTGACCTAGGGAAAACATATTCTTGACCAGTGGCTCAAGTATAGGCGGATCCAGAGGGGGTACCAAACCCCCACCCACCCTTTTTGAAAACCAAATGTACTACGTTGTAGGCAGTAAAATTGACTGAGAGAGGATTTTGATATTTTGGACCCCTCCCTTTTAAAAATCCAGGATCTGTCCTTATCAACTCAAATATAATCTGAGTTTAGTTCAAGTACTATATTATATGTTCGAAGTCTCTGAGACTTAAGCTTAAAGTTCAAAGTTTATAATGAACACTTGCTCACAGAATTCAGATCAAATTTTAAATATGGTAGGGTTACCCATCATGGCAGCCATATTGAAAATTTTCTTTTTTGCCAATTACTTGGTATCAGTGTATGTATAATTGGGCAATATGACACCCAGTTCATGTGCAGTTAGCAATGTCATGTATTTTTATGTATAGCTATGACATTGGGCCATATGACGTTGTGGATCTAGTCTGATTTCTCTCAATACATGCACTAGGTTTATGAAACTGATGTTTAATGTTCTGGCTCCTTCGATAAGGGTGTCATAAAAAAACACACATTCACAACATACAATAAATCATGAAATTAATGCGATCAACCCTAGCTTAGAAATCTAAAACCACTGTCATTATTTGGCAAACCCACGATATGATATCCAATACAATGTAACAATTTGTTTCAAGAATAGCATTACATATCTCACAACTCTTCTGCTTGATGTGTGATCTACTTATAGATCAAGTCAGCAAATGAATTAAGATTGTACAGTTTACAAGTGCTCCACGATAATTTAGATATAAATAAGCAACGTTATGTATTAATCATACATAAAATTGTCGATCAGACGTGTTTTTCCTTTGATGATACAATTTGTATGGGCCCCTTGTGTAACTTTGACTTGATGCAGTGAGGAGAACGGTCTAACTCTCAATTAAACTGTTAGGGAACTTTATTAAATGAAAAATGACATTTTTTTCCTTCAGTGAACTTGACATGATAACTCAGATTGGAAGGTCACATGCATTGTTTATTACTTTCATATTCATCAGTCTGAAACCTGCATCACTTCAGGCTTTCCTCCCACATCCACCTGACACACTGTTGATACTGTTCAAAGTGGTGTTAAACCCAAATCACTCACTCACTCTAGTGGACGTTTGGTAGATATGTGACACGAAATGAGGAACTGTGTATAAATGTGAATTATGAAACAAAGAACATTGGGAGAGAGGAAGGTCGGGGGTTCGATCGGCCAGGTCCTACCAAGAGACTTAAAATATGGTACTTGTTGTTACCCTGCCTGGCACTTCGCAATAAGTGGATACTGGTTGGCTCTGAGTAAGTATACACAGTGTCTGAGTGCGATATCCATGTTAAACTGGTATCTCAGTGGGCTAGACTAACATATAGTCTCTGAAATGAACATATCATACAGAAAAAAACAGTTGTTCAGTTATCTTAATAAAAATCTAATAAAAAGGGAGCCCAGTGATTCTCTTCATTTTCCTGATACTGCAATAATCTAGACTTGCCAAACATTATAGACTTGCATGGGCTGTAGTTGATATAAATGTATCAGGGTCTGTAAGACAGACTACTCAGTGGGCTAGCACAACATTATTGGTATTTGTGTGGATTAGTAGTTGCAGGCAGACTTGATTATTTACAGACCACTGTTATATAGCTGGAATACTGCGGAGTGCAATGTTAAACAACAAACAAACAAATAAACAACAAATACTTACCCATGGGGTTGTTTACTTTTCTACACTCTTTATGAAATTGAAACAAGCATATCCATTGTAAAAATCAAATTACAAGGAAAGGTTGGCCCTACACAAGCACAACAAGGCATGAGTGACCTCAGTTCTTGTGGATCCTGACTATTTATCACAAATACTTATGATCTGTAAAATCAATGCAATAAGTGGCACAAGACCGGGCTTATTACATGGGTTCTGTCAACACATTAGGAGCTGATTGTGTTAATCAGTAAGAGTTATGGCGCTCACCTGGAGATTACACAATCAATCAGATATTGGAATAATGTGGAGGAAATATCTGCACATTGGCAGTTTACTGTTGATGACAAAGTTTATGCATTTCTTTTGCCACGTCAAACTGATTATATTTTTACAAATAATGCTGAGACATAGTGTGTGCTTAGAAAGGTCAAGTAGTTGTATATTTTGTTGTTAGGAAAACACAATGAAACTATCTGAAACAGAATAAGAAATGTAGATAATGTGTTTACACCGACTTAACAAAGTGAAGATTTTAACTCCTTATCCATTCAAAACAGTTTTTGTGCAACCTTTTTACATTTTCTTTGATAAAATCTTTTTGGCAAGGATGATTTAAGATCAATATCAGTTATTTGAAACATTCTTGCCATTTCCTGCAATAATGCCACGGTTTTAGACCATTCATGCCACAGAGGTCTGCATTGGAGCCAAAAAGTAAACATATATAAACACAGAACCCTGTGGTGTTACCAGTTCAGAATAGGTTCCCAGTAAGTCCTTAAATATTGTTATAGAATGGTGGGGTAGCCTAGTGGTGATGCAGATTTCTGGTGTTTCCCAACGTGATATTGCTGTATTATTGTGAAAACGCCATAAAACCATACTCACTCATTAAATATTATTATAAGTACTGATTAAAATGGCAACTGGATGGTCAGACTTTGTGACTTGATTGGGTGTCATCAGACGATGATGATCATGCACATGCACATGCATGGGCGGATACAGCTTTTTTGAAAAGTGGGGTGCACAATTAAGATCTATCTATTGTCTTTGGTGGTAATTTATAAAGAAATAAAGATTATTTTTTTTAAATAAAAGGGGGGGGGGGGGGGGTGCGCACCCCCCCCCCCCCCTCTCCGCCCATGACATGCCACTCACTCACTCACTCACCTCCCAGGCAGTGCAAAGCACAAGCCGAGCTCACTCCACTCACTCACTCACTCATCACCTCCCAGGCAGTACAAAGCACAAGCTGAGCTCACTCACTCACTCACAGCAAAGCACAAGCTGAACTCACTCACTCACTCATCACCTCCCAGGCAGTACAAAGCACAAGCTGAGCTCACTCACTCACAGCAAAGCACAAGCTGAACTCACTCACTCACTCACTCACTCACTCACTGCAAAGCACAAGCTGAGCTCACAGTTTACAATTTAAGAGATTTCTTTTCAGGGAAAACTAGTTCAAGTGGCAATGATCTTGTACCCGACTTCTGGCAAGAAAGATAAATCCTAAATGCTGTCATGTGGAATATATTATGACAGGTGCCTGAGATAACGTTCAGGTGAAGGCAATAACATGTTCTTAGAATTGCTTTACAGATCAGACAACCCTAAAGAACGAAAAAAAATGTGGGGTAATTTTTGTAAAAAGCAGTGTTTGTTTATTCGACTCCATGCAAAGTCATGTTCACCCCCTATGTACGTGCTGCATTGTTGACATGGAAGACTTATTGAAATTGGCTTGATGTTACAGTGAGTGAGTGAGTTTAACGCCGCTTTTAACAGTATTCCAGTTATATCACGGCGCTTGATTTTACATGTGGCAAGAAGTAATACTTAGTCCTATGGCATTTTCAAAAGAAAATATTTAAATACATAATTAAAAACCTTTATTTCATTGAGCAATCTAGTTCAAAAGTCAATGAGACCTTAAACTTTACAGTGGAAAAGATTATAAAATCAATTACAGAGACATGAACATATGACAAATTATATATTACTTGAATTGTTCTGTTTAAATGAAAAAACATTTTTTATCTCATTGACATATATTCTAATGCAATACCAGTGCATATTGTATAATTCCTTAAAGGTCTCGCCTCATTCAGATCTCTTCATCCTGTTGCTGATGTTAATGAATAACAGTTGTGATTCTTGACAAACAGAATAAAGTATGGTGCCTTGTGTTGTTTTCAAACCATGTCCTGTGAGAGTTTTTTTTCACCTTTTTCCAAGAGAGTGTTTTTTCACCTATATCTGAGAATGTTTTTTCACAATGTCCTGAGTGATTTTTCACTGAGTGATTTTTTTTACATAGTTCCAAGGGAGTGATTTTTCACCATGCTCCAAGAGAGTTTTCACTCTCTTCCAAGGAGTGATTTTTGACCATGCCTGAGAGAGTGTTTTTTTCACCCAGTTCCAAGTGAGTGATTTTTTCTCCATTCCTGAGAGAGTGTTTTTTTACCGAGTTCCAAAGGTGAGATTTTTCACCATGTCTGAGAGAGTGTTTTTTTACCTAGTTCCAAGTGAGTGATTTTTCACCATGTCCAGAGAGAGTGTTTTTTTACCTAGTTCCAAAGGTGAGATTTTTCACCATGCCTGAGAGAGTGTTTTTTTACCTAGTTCCAAGTGAGTGATTTTTCACCATGTCCAGAGAGAGTGGTTTTTTACCTAGTTTCAAGGGAGAGATTTTTCACCATGCCTGAGAGAGTGGTTTTTTCACCCAGTTCCCAAGGAGTGATTTTTCACCATGCCTGAGAGAGTGTTTTTTTACTTAGTTCCCAAGGGAGTGATTTTTCACCATGCCCCGAGGGAGTGTTTTTTTACCCAGTTCCAAGGGAATGATTTTTCACTATGCCTGAGAGAGTGTTTTTTTTTACCTTGTTTCAAGGGAGAGATTTTTCACCATGCCTGAGAGAGTGGTTTTTTCACCCAGTTCCAAAGGTGAGATTTTTCACCATGCCTGAGAGAGTGGTTTTTTACTTAGTTCCCAAGGAGTGATTTTTCACCATGCCTGAGAGAGTGTTTTTTTACTTAGTTCCCAAGGAGTGATTTTTCACCATGCCTGAGAGAGTGTTTTTTTACCTAGTTTCAAGGGAGTGAATTTTCACCGTGCCCCGAGGGAGTGTTTTTTTACCCAGTTCCAAGGAATGATTTTTCACTATGCCTGAGAGAGTGTTTTTTTTTACCTTGTTCCAAGGGTGAGATTTTTCACCATGCCCTGAGAAATTAGATATTGATCTGGTGCTTCAGTAGTTCACTCCCCGACCCTTTCATGGCATCACATGACCACCCATCACATGACCACTCATCACATGACCACCCATCACAGTGCTTCGTAGACTATATTTACATTGATTTTCCTTACACGCAGTCCTGTACATGTGTGCACTCAACTTCGAGAACGGTGGAATTTGCTTCAAGTTGTTGCTAATAGTTTATCAAAATGTAAGTGACAGGCGGACATGAGATTTGGAATCTACTGATAAGGGCGAGGGGACTATGGTGGCTGGAATAACCTCTTTGTTTATACACAGTGGGAGCTTGCTTCTGCTGCCTGTCTCCCAATCTCAAGCATCTCCCCACTGTTAGTCCTGCACCATGACTGTGGAATATATGTATTTTATGAAAAAAATAATAATCTAGAAACGCATACAAAAGCAAGTTAGCCAGCTCCAGCTAGGGTTTGTGATCTTTCATAGGATGAATTTCGTTGACAGTTGAAAGATCAGGGTTGTGAACCTAGACTGTCAGGAATGTTTTCTTGGACTGTTTATCATATTTGCTGTCTTGGTGAAAGAGTTTAAGAATGAGTCAACATTATTTTGATACAAGAGGGTGTCAAGTGTATCATTTAATTCATGGGGAGGCTTTGTTGACATAGAAACGAGATTTCCACTAATTCTTTGCTCACCTGACTTAAATTAGGAATTTAACGTGCGCTTTGCAACATATGCGTATTTCGCGCACTTACCTGACTAAAAGTCGAGGCCTATTGAGTTTTGTAGGAGTAATCCCGGATATGGTGTCTCTTAAAATGTGCTCACAAAATTCCAATCCGAATTTGAACAATGAAAATGTCAATTTTGCCCCTCACTCAACCATTTCTGCCTCTATTGCTATGAAACTTGACATGCAGCAATAGTGTTTTTTAATAGCATATAATACATTTTTGGGGCATTATGGTTTTAGTTTAGTAAAGCTGTCCTTTCAAATTAAAATACCATATTTGACGTAATAAGCACCCCGCTCTGATAAGCATCAAAAGCGAAACTAATGTACTAAATATAATGACCCTCCCCTAATGCTTGTCATATTTTTGGATGACCCTCCCCATTCCTTGTACATTTTTTCACAACCTTCCCTGAAATACAAAATGCAAAAGCACTTTCAATTTTATCATAAAATGTCCATTAAGGCATGACCCTCCCCAAATAGGTGTAATATTTTTTTTATAACTATCCCCTAGAGACTGTCCTATTTTTTGGAGACACTCCCCTGATCCCCTCTTATATCATTTATTTTAAGTAATTATTGAAAGGATTAAACATTTTTGACATAACATATTTTTTTTCTAATCCAAAACAGCGTACATAGCTATTCGATTACCATCTATTAACTATGGAAAGATAATAGGTTCGTTTCCGCATTCCACATCTGCCCCATTCCAGAATTTGCATGAAACCATGCGTAGCGCCGGTGATGGTGCATAGTGACATTTGAGTCAAGACAGGTGGTTGGTGTTATCAGAAGTGTTGACAAGAAAACATACCATGGCACTGTGAAAGTATTTATATGATGTGTACCATGGGAAATAGGTCGTGTTTGGAAATCGCCAACTGACAAGATTCGCTGAAGGCTGAGTTTACAGTTAGCTCAGTTCGATAGCCCGGTTGCGACTCACAGTGCCAGCACATCGACTTCGTTGAAGGAAAGTTGTGTGGCATGGTCACCTCGTGATTTGGATACTGGTGTTAAGTGATGGATCCCTCGGATTCAGACCAGAACGGGGCTGAGGCCCAGCCCATTTACTACAGGTATGTGTATTACAAGTTAATTACTTAATGACCGTTCACAGGATGACGGTGATGATGCTGCGTTACGACCGAATTTCACTTCTTGTGACGGGTGCTCGGTTAGGTAGGCTAATGCATTTTTAATCAGATTGCTTATTCAGAGTACTAAATAGATCTACGTGTATTGCCTTTGAATGTTCCTCAGTGCATATTCAGGACCACGCAGTTCATTTGGGGTTTCAAAATGTATGTTTGACTTTGTGAAATGTTAAGATGTACGGTACATTGAAAAATGAATGAGTTTCAATATTTGAACCACCAAATGAATAGCCAGAAATTAGTGTCACAGTGATTGGATTATTGATTTGTGGTATGAATAATGTACTGCATAATTCCACCTTTCTAATGATACACATGTCAACATTGCATTAATTCTATGCATTAATTAAACAGTATGATTGTATTGTCCTAAATGCAGGTATCGTCCACATAGTTTAGTTAAATTTTATCTGGTCTAATTGGATGATGTTAATGATTCTGTATAAACAAATGTTATACTTGGGATTACACTTTCTTAGTAGGCCCAAAAGTACAGATTCTAGTACTTTTGGGGGTTGAGTCCCGTCCGGGATTCGAACCCACACTGCCAGAGTGAGGCACTTAATCATAAGTTCAGGCTAGTAAACTAAACAATATTTGATGCAGACTCTTGCTGGAAGTAACAATATCTGTTCCTTCATGAAACAAATATAATTCCTCATTCAGCAAATTTTTTTTCTGATATGTGGTACTTACTGAATCGTTATCAATGAACTTCAGCAATGTGTTACTCAACCCACTGTATGCACTGTAATAATGATGTGCCTACAGTCAAATAACAGTAGCATGATTAGCCAATCAGGGTAATGACTCCACTAATTGTTTACAAGCAGCAACTATGTCAAGCTAGGTTTCTAATATACACAGATGTTAATCGAATGTCAGCAGAACAAAATGCTGAGTGTTCACTCATGCATGACCGATGTATGCATGCCTGTATATATGTAGAGCAAGTGGTATTGACACATTCGAATTTGTAATGTGTTAAACATGGTTATATGTGGTTATATTGATCATCAAAATTTACATACATTTGAGCTGCTAAGATGGTTGCATGTGTATCGAATCCTTACCCTGTGTTTGTAACTGTCACTAAGGATGTTTTTTGTGTCACACTATCGTCAAATGTTTAAGTTTGTATTGAGCCTGAACAAGGGTTGACGCTAGAGATAACCAATTTGTCCACAGTTCAGTTGTGTGAAATAATTACATTTTTGGGAGAAAACAACCAGTATGTCTAGATTTTCACTCATCTCGGACTAACAGACTAGTGGTCGTGTCTATCAGTGCTAAACATGTGAACATTTGCTAGTATAGAGAATCTGACAAGTATTTTACAATTTAGTCAAAACTGAAACTTGGTTTGAAGGCATTTTTTCAGAATTGAACATTTGATGTTTTTTAATTTATTTATATATTAAGAACATATATATATATAGCAAACAAATTATTCAGTTTTTGTTTTCCAGTAACACGATTCTTTTAAATTATCATCCTAATTATTGTTGTGACATTCCAGTCAATAATGTGTAGGGATGTTCCTTCAGGCGTCTTTCGCTGAGATTCTTTAAGAGTAAATATGTGCTGACAAAATGAAAGGCTGCTGACAGACTGAGACCTTAATATTTTACCTTTATTAATTAACGGAAGTCCAGAAATGATCATTTTCTCATGGCCCAGTAATGGTCAATCTTGACAAACATATTTGCCAGTGTTTCAAATTACGAGTTGTCCTGTAGTCTTTGAGTATTGCTACCATAGCCTCCGACTTCAAATCTTGCGAGCCCCTTAATCTTTAATTTGTAGCATTAAAGGTAATGACATACTAAACTTCAAGTTCGCGTGTCTTTGAATTCTAAGTCCCGGATCAATACTTGCTATGTTACCACGATGTACTTGTGTATTCATCTTGAGTACAAGTAGGTCAATATTAATATGGACAGGAATTCTTGTACACACCAGGCTAGGGATTACCCCCTGTGGAAACCCACCTAGAGATTTATTGTCATTCATGTGTATTGGTGTTGTTCCTAGGTGTGGCTGTCCTGGTATGCTGTCATAGATCTGCCCTGACTTAGAAACCCCTCACAACTGTACAAGTATTAAACATTGGGCCATTCAAAATTTCAACTTCCCTTGTTACTTGTTTGAAACTGGCAGATTCGATATATAGATTCAGTCTTTGTGTAAGCATTTAGTGTACAGTCAGCATGTTCTTTATAATATAATTGACTTGTATGAATAGCAGGTGAATAAAATGTCTTTTTAAGTTGCAAGACCCTCTGGTAATGTTGCCTAACAAAGCGAGGTTTGGGCCAGAGACTGAATATATGAGTGCAGGGGGTGTTGATCTGTGGTAGTTATGTTACCGTATTCAATGTAAAAAGCGCCCAAGGTGATATTTGCTAATATATTGGCTGGTGAACAATCCCAATTCCTTACCTTTGATCAATGTACACAAGACTTATTTATTCGTGTATAATACACACTCATGTGTTATATGCACCCTTGATTATGGGCAATTAAATTCTGGAAAAATATATCTGTCGTGAATAATACACACAGACTTCTCTTTTGTATCATTTCAGACTATCAGCATAAACCACGAAATTTATGATCTTTCAACTCGATCTTTCAAATTTTATTCTAATAAGAGCTCCCTATTTCGAATTTTGAAAGAGCTCCGGGTGCTTATTACATCGAATACGGTAACTGAACCTTCGTTGTATATGTACTAGCACCCTGAAGGGCAGCCACATACACTACGACCTAGTTTCAATATCATAGGTTCATGCGTGGGCGTGTATACATGATATTCATACATACACTCTCGTATTGCCTCCAATGTTGGTAAAATATCTTGATATGACATGACCACTGTAATTATATAATGCACGTATTTGAATGGTGCACTTTCTGTTTGTGTGTACTATCTTAAAACATTTGTAACATTTAATTAATCAGCCTTGTTCATATTTAGTATTAGTTTGCATGTCTACTCGGGTAACTTTTATTTTAGCACATACAGAATAATTAAGATTATTATTAATCAATATATTGATATATCATGAGTCAGTATATTGATACAATATTAAAATGAAACCCCTAATTGTAACCTTTTTGCCATCGTTGTGTTGTAGATGGATATACACTGCTATCGTTTTATCACTTCAACTATATCCCTGTCGCCATCATTGTGTTGTAGATGGATCATACACTGCTATTATTATAGTGGTCGAAATTAAGCATGAAACTCAAGGGATCCGTGTCACAACCCTAATGTTAATCGTATCAAAAAGGGGGTCCATACTCCCTAGATTCAAATACAAATGGAGCAAACCCATGGAGGCTCCTTCAATTCGAACACTGTTTTATCAAATACTTGTACATTGTAATCCTGTCGCCATCATTGTTTTGTAACTAGATATGCTGCAAACTTTACATTTGATGTATTGATACTGACAATTCAAATCAATGGCATCCCTAGCCGATGCTAGAGCTAGTATGAGTTAACTTCAAAAGAGCAAAGTATAGATTGTGATGATAGAGCGGAGTGAGATGGTTTATGGGCATGAGTAGCAAAGTACTGTAAATCCTTGAATAAGTGCCGGGTCAACGAACGTAACGATGGCTTGCCTTAAATAAACACCCTCCCCAAAAAAATTCACATAAAAAAAGTCATTTTCCTTGAGTTTTTTTTCTCAAGGTAAAATTTGAAAACCTGATGCAAATAGCATCTCTGAAATAATTAAGGCCTGCCTCAATTAAACTCTGAGTGTCTTATAATCTTCTGAAGTTAATAAGTTGAGAGCCCTTATTAAAGGTTTCACAGTACAGTATTGTCACAAGTAAGTCCTGGATGAAGGAGTGTAGTAGGGTGGAGCTGAAGCCATTGCAACCGCAAAAATGTTATCAGCTGTAGTTGGTCTTGCTCTAGTCCACTAGCTAAAGCAGGGTCCATATAACAGAGATCTTTGACTGTGAGTCAATGACTGTCATTATCATATTGAAGGATACGAGTTGTGGCAGTTTCAGTGATGAGTCACTTGCTTCACTGGACATGGCCAAGTCTCATTTGGTTCACTGTGTTTTTGTCTTGGTTGTTCAAATCTTTGGTATTGCCTAGTCTTACATTGCCGCAATTTAGGGGTTTGAATCCCAGATTTACCCTGATTATGTTTCTAGGTTTGCCAGCACCACACCCATGGGTTTCACCAAAGTAGTAAATGTTTAAGATCCAAATCAGTTTGGGCTTTCTTCCCTCACCAAACTGACACACTGTGATACATTTGTATAACTGAAAAGCATTCAATACTTCAAAGCATTCAAACCATAATGGTGACAAGCGATGTCGACCGAAAGCCTTGCAAAGCTTGCTTTGTTTTCTTTAGGATACCCACCTCATGTTAGCTTACCAAGTTGCCGTGCTTATATTCTTTCAATGCCTGTCATATGTTCAAGTGAAGTATTAGGGTGTAAACAAACTGCTTGAGTATATACAGCGCCATATTTTGTTCGGTGATTCCGTAATTCAGATCAACAACCCACTCAAAACACTGGACTCAACCCATGCCGCTTCACTCAGTATATTTGCTAACACCAAAGTGTTCGCGTTTTATTTAGTCATGGTAAAACCTCATGCTGCGCGTTCGGTTCCAAATTCAATTTAGCGCGGTTAAATCTACAGGTAACCTAGCTCTACATTGAAAACACAGTATGTTTATCTCCTAATTGGTACCAAAGTAGACTATACATTGGTCATGTATTAGGTTATGATTAATTTATTTAAATGTAAAATAATAATGATAATCCACATTCAACATTCTGAATTCAGAATTTTTATCTTGTCCAGATGATTATCATAGGAAAGCCATCCAAATTGGAGCGGTATCTGTTTTGTCCTATATTTTGATGCCTTTGCCGTCAGGAATTATTAATAAGGCTATACAGGTGCAGTGCATGTTCTATTATTGAATTATATCCTTGATATTATTGTCACTAAATACTTTTGAAATTATTTCAAATAGTCCCCTCTAATTATAGTTTTGTGTAAATGTCAGGTTTGAGTTTTCCCCCTACATGTTACAGATGTAACACTATGCCTGACCTGTGAAGATCTGGGTAGAATAGGTCTCCTCATTCTTGCCATAAAAAGGGACTATGTTTGTCGTAAGAGGAGTGACAGACTAACATGATCGGAGGATTTGGTTGATGCATGTCATCGTATCCCTGTTGCGTAGATCAATGCTCATGATGTCAATCACTGGATTGTCTGGTCAATCACTGGATTGTCTGGTCCAGACCCGATTATCAACAAACCATCGTCATATAGCTGGAATATTGCTGAGTGCAGCATTAAACAATAAACAAACTCACTCAACGCCTACCTCACATATTTACATAATGTTATCCTTGGGTCGCTATTCCATTACTTAATATGCGGTATCTTTGCATGAAGTTCTGCTCCTTCCTTGTGGACCAGCTAACAAGAGGTGGTTGCTATCCCCAATTTATGTTTATCTGGCATATCTGGTTAATTTTACCTAGTCCTAACACTATTACACCAACAGATTTAGCACTTTGTTTTGTGGCCGATGATAAGACAACATTAGCCCAAGGACTTTGTTTAAGTTGGCCTTATTGCAAAACTTTGTAAGTTTTACTTTTTGAAATAGATACAGAACTAAGCTATGAAGTTATTGATGGATAGACATATCAAGTATCATATTGTCAGCTGCAAATTTGTGATGCCTCGATACATCAGTTAATAATGACACCACTACTGGATGTTACGATCAGTTACTGGCCATCACATGGTGGACGGTGTGATACGAGGATGCTCCAGTGCTCAGATTGAACACATCATGTGGAGCATCTACCAAGAGACTCATGAAACATGAATGCAACTGGCAGTTAACGGTACGTCCATAATCAGTGAATGTCCCTGGTATTTACACAGCCATGCACTGATATTTATAAGCGTGTCATACAGAGGAGCATTGTGACTGCTCCCTTAGGAGCAATGGACAGGTGATAAGCTGCTTTCCTTTGGCCAGTTATTGACTGCAGCTAATGGTACGGGGAAGTTGACCACATGATGAAATAAGCTTAGAAAATAGAGCACTCGCAGTGAAAAGTCAATACTACCACTGTGGCTGGATGGATGTGGTGGTACAGACGATGTTGGTTTTGAATTATGGGCATACTGATCGTCAGACCGTAATTCTGATATCATGTTTATTTCATTTTGGGTTTTAGGCCACAGTAATGTAATAATTTGGTTTTCATCCATTTTTAAACAATGTTAGGATGCATTTGGAATCAAATAAATAATTTATGATCGTCTTATCATGTTTATATATATCATTATTACCTACGAGGGCAAACATATCTCGGCTCATAAAAGCATATGTGCCCTGGGTCTTATCACATCACGAGACAACAGTGTATTGTTTCCTTCATCCGGACGGCATTGTTGACGTCATTCAAATCTTATTGTGACGTGAGGTCGGAACGACGTCACACTAGAATCAACCTCACAGTTGAAGATTGTTGAGGTCATTCAGCAAATTGTGGTTCCGCTGCTGTTGCTACTTGCTGTCCATATAAAACACTAAAATTCATCTCTGTTTGTAGACATCTTCTTCGGTAATAAATAGAACATAATATTCGTGTTCATGTCATACTATGTTTACGACACTCGTGCCTAAATTCCGGTATTTCCCTAATTGTCACTCAAGAAATGACAAAATTTAGACACTCGTGTTGTAAACATAGTATGACATGAACACGATTGTAAATAATGTCCTCTATTTATGTACATATCTAAATGTGATTTATCGTAATTCATACGACATTTTGGTGCAGTGATTGTGTCTTTATCAGGAAAATTCTCAAGGACGTTGTAGGTTATCCCTTAAATTGGAAACTATAGGGTATTTGTCATCTTATGATGTACTAGGGATGGCTAATGTTGAAAAATAATGAGCAACAAACTCCTCAACACAGTCCATCATAGTTAGGCTCAAACCTTTCAGCCACCCCTTGTATTTTAATATACGTGTGTTTATTCATGTATGGGAGGCCATAGGCCCATGTACATTTCAGTTATATATAGTAATATACAATTGAGACAATTTACATTGCAAACAATCTTAAGGGTATAATATTACGACTTGGTACGTAATAATAGGGCTTCCTTCACATACTTAGCTACATTTCTGAGTATACAGTCATTTTTGCTATTTAAGAGATTACTAAAAGTCTTAATACATGGATTGTTATAGAATCTTACAGGAATATACTTTTGTCTTAATGTTGCATATTTGACCAGACGATAGGAGATTTCTGATGGGTCAGGTCATTTTAAGAGGGTAGAGGGAAACATTTACCGTAGTACATGACTTTGCATTATCTTAGTTACTTTATTGACATGGAGCTTAAAGTTTCCAAACGATTATGGCAGGGTTTCATTTCCCTTTGAAGGAACAGGATGTTAGTTTGATCATTGTGGATTGGCCCTTTCAAAGAAGGATCAAACTGAGGCCCTTGAGGCTCGCTTTATGAGTAGATATTAATTCACATGCAAATTGTATAATGACAATATGGTGTAGTATGTCTATTGGTTTAAATTTGATTTCTATTAAGTCTTGAATTTCTAATGTGATTCTCTCTCAGAATTATGGCCCAGAGAAGTAAAATGTAACATTCAGGTTATGAGAGTGCCTCATTCTATAAATGCCAGGGATTATAAGGTTGGGGTTAGATGTCCAATTTCTATTTTCCTCCGGAGCTGTTTAATAGGTTGTGTCTGTTGACAATGCTTTTTTGAAGATGTTGTCTTTATGCACACAAAAGCCACTTAGGAAATGAAAATGATGCCTCCCAGTATCTTTACCACAGTAGAATTAACTTAAAGTGGTGAGTAACTTGAATGGTAATAACACTTAATAGTACTCTCACATCCTAAAAAAGCCTGAAATTATACTAGACCTCAGGCTACGTACATTGTATAAGATTAGCTGAACTGACTGACTCACAATAGCAGGCTTGTGCAATTTTCTCTCTTTGTTGATCCAAAAACATTTATGAAAATTGGCCTAATAAACTGTATAATACTGAAATTTATTTTTCTATTTTTATCCAATATAACATTTTGCTGAGGCAAGGGAGTTAACTGACTATAAAAGTCCAATTTCCACCCTTGCCGAACAAGGCTGGAAGTCTGGAGTCACATTTTGGCTGGACTAACTAGTGTTATGGCTAAACATAACCATGTAACAAACTAGACATTTTCAAGTGTAGATTCCGGTCAACTGAAGGATTTGCAAAGCATGTGTACCACCAGCTGGGTGTCGACAGAAATCTTGCAAATCTTTTCATGTTTTATGTCAGGGTGCTCAAGTGATTTGATGCTTTTTGCGAAATTAGGCCCGTTTAATATAAAGATTTTGATTATCGATCAGATGGACTTGACTGGACACTGCCATTTTGTTTGAAGCAATTGCAAGTGATATGAGAGGTGGAATCTGATTGGTGGATAGGGGGGACATAGAAGGGACATGACTCGTAATAGCCATTGGTGGCGCTATGATCGAGCACAGAAATTCCTGCCTAGTTCGGCAAGGGTGGAAACAGGACTTCTGTAGTAAGTTAACACCCTTGCCTCGGGAAGGTACCAATATGAATAAGTGGGGGCTAAGCTAGTATAAGACCAGTAAAATCTGCAAGGACTAGTTTATTTGTCCAAATGTTTAGTTCTATAGGTATTTATTTCATGGCTCTAATTATCGCTGTGCACCAATGATGGATCATTACCAGTCTAATATTAAGATCTTTGAAGAATGGCGATCTTTACTTTCCTTTTTCTAACATCATTGAAACAACAGAAATATTGGAAATCGTATTAACGAAAGTTAACATTGCTAGACATTGCTCTTTACATCTTAAGAAATGTGCCATGGAGTATAAATAGTTGTAAGGACATCACTTCCACTTGGGAAGTGACATGTCACGAACAATGTCGGTCCAGCATCAGTGCGGGTCTTAGGAGGCTGTGCAGCGAGCTTGGGAAAAGATTTTTATGTCTTTGAGAAATAGAAAATCCATTTATTGGATTTAGATAAAAGACAAAGCTTTTATTATCGCATTGAATGTAATCCGTTTTAGGACCTATCTGAAGCAGTATATCCATGACTTACCTCTTTCTCGGAAACATAATGGGCAGATACACACAGGCAGAACTCCACAGAGAAAGCACTGATTATTCACTAGTCTGTAAGTAGCATTGAGCAGGCTTTAGCAATCAGGGGCTAGGCTGTATAAGCCGTTTTGCAGGCCTCACTGGAATCAGATGTTATATTCCTCGCCACTTAAAATAGAATCACGGAATATCGTGATTATTAATTAATTAAGTCATAAGGAATATTACATACACTAATGACAGAAAAAGCAAAGTGAGCTTTTATTCACATTATCTGTCTTGACCAACTGTTAACACTCTTGACTAACTGTTCACATTATCTATCTTGACCAACTGTTAACACTCTTGACCAACTGTTCACATTATGTATCTTGACCAACTGTAAACACGCTTGATCAACTATTCACATTATGTATCTTGACCAACTGTTAACACTCTTGACTAACTGTTCACATTATCTATCTTGACCAACTGTTAACACTCTTGACCAACTATTCACATTATGTATCTTGACCAACTGTAAACACGCTTGATCAACTATTCACATCTTGACCAACTGTTAACACTCTTGACCAACTATTCACATTATCTATCTTGACCAACTGTTAACGCTCTTGATCAACTATTCACATTATGTATCTTGACAACTGTTAACACTCTTGACCAACTGTTCACATTATCTATCTTGACCAACTATTAACACTCTTGACCAACTATTCACATTATCTATCTTGACCAACTATTAACACTCTTGACCAACTGTTCACATTATCTGTCTTGACCAACTGTTAACACTCTTGATCAACTATTCACATGATTGACCATTTATTCACATGCATGATCACTTGATTCACTGAGAAATTCTGTCACTCATGAGGGTAGTTTGACTGGGTTGCCGCTATTAGCATGCTGCCATTAATAGCTTTAGGAAAAATCAGTGATGAGGAATAAGAATTTTATGTGGCTCAATGTTCACTCAGTTAATCATTGTTAATGACAATTTGATTCTTTATGTCAACATTTCGTTGAATGTGTTGAAAGGTTTGAGCATCGCTCAACAGAAGCCTCAATGTCTGTCTCTTTGGTTTATTCCTTATCAGTCACAGCCCAAAGCCAGAATCCAGACTATCTGTAGGCACTTGGAACCGCCCAGACATCACAATGTTAGAAGAACTATCAAAACACCATCTATGGGCAAGGATCTGGTTGTTATTCAGTCTGCTTGCAACATTTGGGGAAATGACCACAAGGCCTACAGTGGCACCAATACCATTTTCATGTTGTAATGAATATTTGATAAATTGTTCAAATGGAAATATACATTTTGTTTACACTAGGCAGCAATAGACACTGTTTTAGTCCACTAGTCCTTATGATGATAACATATAGCAAAATCCTTAATAATGGCAAGTTTCTACTAGTCCTTATGATACCTTAATGATTGAGCATTTTTTCAAGGACTACAGGACTAGTGCCAAGACTGGATTATTTACAAACCACTGTCATATAACTGGGATATGGCTGAGTGCAGTGTTAACCAACAAACAAACACTCATTCACAGTTGAGACTTGAATAATATGAGTGTCAAGGGTCAAAGATAAACGTTTAGGGGCCCCTTCATTCAAACAATATTGGAGCATATCCCAATGGCCCTAAGGACTTGTCCAAATTTGGACACTGCAGTTTAACACATATTTGGAGAATGTCTCGACAACCTTAAACTAAATAACAAAAGTGTGTATATTCATAGCTATGGATAGCACTCAGTGTGTGACTGTATCTGTGTCAGGAATGCATATTTAAGTTTGAACCCAAGATTTGCCCTGAAGATGATCCAAGGTTTGTCAGCACTAGGGCTGCAACGAATACACTATGGGGCGAATATGATTCGTATCACGAATATAGGGTAATGAATATGGATATTAATTCATGAATACAATAACAAGTCAGCAGCTGATGTATTATTTGTTATATTCAGTGAAGCAATAACAACATAAATTAATGACATGTTTTGTTAATTATTAATGTATTATACATTTATATACTGCACTTATCCAGGTACTAGTATCTGCTCAAATGCGACAATGACCAGTTACCACAATACTGTCAAAGTAAATAGTATGAGAGTGCTGTCTTTTGAAGAAATCTATGCATATATTATATTCTTATGGGTATTTTTATGTAAATGCTTGCATATTCATAAATATTCGATTCCAGTGGCCACAAATAATGAATTTAATTCATGAATGGATACAGTTCGATTCACCAAATACACGAGTGAATCATAAAAGCCCTAGACAGCACCATGCTTGTGGATTTAACAGATGAGGTGAATACCCACAACCCACATCACTTTGGACATTCCTCCCATCCATGCCCCAGTCTCCCAGATTTTGATCCTTGGTTGGTCACCCCCATACCCGTCTTATTGACCAACTATTTACAGTACAAGCTTTGGTGCCATGTTGTCCAACCCATACATACGACTCCACTGTGGATTAGGATATTTTTGTCTCCATAAAACACAAAACTTATTCTCATAATCTGTAACATGTTTATTTAAATACAATGACATCTGATTATGTCAAACGCTGAGTAGTGTATTATGAATGCAGGATCCATATGACTTTTCTTGTCTTTGTAATATTTTTAAGAAGAGCACAAGACATTGGATACAAGCAAGTTCTCAAGTTGCAATCTGCAGCAGCATGATTTGATGACCTGCAAGATGATAGGAACAGTTGTCTTGTCATGGCCTTACAGTCCGCAGTTATAGCTACTTGTCCACGCCAGTGTCAGACTATCTGTCTGGCAAACTCTTCTCATTATACTCCATATATTGACACTTACATCTACTGAAAATGATCAGACTTGTAGATTCAAAGTTGGTTGGCACAGACTGGCGTGAAATTGAATACGTTAGAGTAAGAGACAGACAGACAGACCAGAAGCTTTCATGCTTGCTTGCAGCTAAAGGTGTTGAAATTGCAGACATCTGTCTGTGAACTCCCGGTATCCTGTACCAACTCATAAAACTCTCCTGTCTACTGGAGGAATGCTGCCTTGTTGTAAAACTATCACTGCAAGGCTTGGGAGTTGTTGCAAAGTGTTTGATAAATTCTACTTGTCCTTTTGATACCTTAACTATTGGGCAGTTTGGCCAGGACTTCAGGACTAGTGCCAATTTCTAATGCTGAAATGGATTGTGTGGTCAGGTTCGGCAACTTGGTTAATGGCCATACCTCAACAGATAGTGTTCACGATATAATCACCAGAATCTCTGGTCCAGACTCGATTATTTACTGGCTACCATCATATTGTTGGAATATTGCCGAGTTTGGCATTAAAAAAACAAATCAACACCTTGGCATATCACAAGGCAATCATAACACTATGAATAGGATAACAGTAAATGAATTTAATATTGACTTGTTAACAACAGTCCAACCATTCTCAGAATAGAATAGAATAGAATAGAATAGAATAGAATAGAATAGAATAGAATAGAATAGAATAGAATAGAATAGAATAGAATAGAATAGAATAGAATAGAATAGAATAGAATAGAATATTTATTGTACATAAACACCCACAGGGGGCAGGGTACAAAACATGAACATGACTAATTAAGACATTGACATACAAAACAGAATACAAATATTGCTATGATTATATTGTTAGGGAGGACATGCAGATTTTCTTTGCTTGAACATTTTGTGAATGAATTAAGAGATAATTTTTGCAAAGGGCTCTGGTGGATTTAATAGTATTTTTAGCGATAGTGGGTGCATAGCAAAGCCAGGTGATGAATTTAGTTCCCCTCCCAGATCTTTGTAGAGAGGGCACAATTCATAGGTGTTGAGATACATATAAAATAACAGTTTCTTCCCTGTTAAATGTGTTTGTATGCAAACAAGCAGAATGAAATGGAGATCACTGTTTTAATTTCAGTATTCCTTACAATTGTCATGTAGATGTATATCATTTAAAAACATAATGTTTCTTGAAACAAGCCTCTGAAGGTGTCACACAAAAATATTTGGTGACTGCTGTTCTTTTGTCAATCAGCCAACACTTGTGTACGGTGATAGCTCTTGCAACTGAAGGCAGAATATTCATGGTTCTACACAATATACAACATAACATGCAACATCTCAGAATTTCTGACAAAGATTGTCATGACAGCAAGACACTGCATGACATCCGCCAT
Organism: Haliotis cracherodii; assembly: GCF_022045235.1. Classification (NCBI taxonomy): domain Eukaryota; kingdom Metazoa; phylum Mollusca; class Gastropoda; order Lepetellida; family Haliotidae; genus Haliotis; species Haliotis cracherodii. The sequence goes on from NW_027266264.1 coordinate 15,238,782, forward strand.
GAGCTCTAGACTTCTACATCACTGAGGGTGTCAACAGGGGTGCTCTCAAGTAAAAAACATCGTCCGCAATTGAAGAGTTCTTTGTGCAAGTCATAAATATCAAACAATTATTGAGTGCAAATTCTTTGTAAGCTTGCCACCAGGTCAGTGGCACCTCATTTAGAAGCAGATGGAGGAAAATAAGTGTAAATCATCACTCTACGAATTTTGTTAATCCTGGGCCCCGCTCGTTCCATGCTTCTGTCTCCCATCACTCATTCATAGAACCACACTCGATCAATCGCTATCATTAGATTGGCTTCGCAGATAGCTCAAGGAAGAGGGCTATGGCTCAGAAAATTGAATAGATATCATTGCTCCCAGTCACAGAAGCACGTTTAGCTGAGAATGAGCTGTATCTTTGTGTCTTATATCACCAATGCTATAGATAACTTCGCCTTATCGCGGCCACAATACAGGACAAAGCCTACATCAGCAAACATGCATTTAGTATCATATTGGTGAGGGTCGATAGATATGTTAAAGGGTTCCGTCTGCGAACTGTGACTCAGAACATATATTCAGTTAAGATGATGAGAATATGTGTTGAAGCAGAGCCCTCTTATGCTGGTGTCAGAAAAAGATTTGAATTGCTGGTGTGAAGATGGAGTCGTCCAGTGTGAAAATATTGATGGCTGGACTTGACACAAATGCTGATGTCTGTTTAGTTGTGTTTATCATGTTTTTAGCTGACATATGGTGATCACTTTATGAATTGTTTGTTTAAGTTTCATTCAGCATGTTGTAGGGGTAGGTCGGGTTGAGAGGTTGGTTAACATTCTGAACATTTTGGTGAGTGTCATGATATGGATGAACGACTATTTACTATTGGTGTATGGACAGTGAGGTGTTTTTCTAAGTTCCTTCCTGAATCATGATGGAAACACATGATCGACGGAAACTGATTAAAATTAATAATTCTACTTGCTAAATAGATCATTCAATATAGCATGATAGATTACCCAACACTTTCCATGTAAATAAAGTTACTTGCTTTGATATTTATGTGATTTTTACATGCATGACAGCGTTAGAACCTGGCACTAGTCCTGTAGTCCTTACCAAACTGCCCAATAATTAAGGTATCCAAAGGACCAGTAGAGGGTTCAAGGGTTTTACCATATGTTATCATTACAAGGACTAGCGGACTAAAACTGTTCGTTTCTATAGCTGCATGATAATAAACATTTCAGGTTGTTCATTATTGAAAAGACATTTCTTTGTGTAATTTTATGATTTTATGATATCTCATATTAGAATTGTTCTGTTTTCTTCAGCATTTCATAGTAAACAGATGTCCCAGATTCAATTTCTTGTAGGAACTGACATAAATGGTGACTAATTTTGACCTGGCTGATTAGACCCAGACAGCGTGGATATGTTTTTGCTCAAGCTATCAGTCACTGGTTTGTGTGGTCTTGACATTGTATACAGACTGTTATAATATGGAAGGATTACTCTACAGCTAACTGCAGCAATACTCCTTTCACAAAATATTATTGTAGTAGTGCTGATAAAAAAGTTATATTTTCTTATGTACAGTACGTGAGTGAGTATAGTTTTATGCCACTATTGGTATTAACAATATTCTAGCAATATCATAGGGGGGTTAATGGAAAATGGGCTTCACACATTTAAGCCATTTGAGGAATTGAACACAAGCCTGTATTTCAACAAGCAAACGCTTAAACCTTGAGGCTACTCCATCACCTCCTTGTGGAGAAATAGGTGAAGTGATCTCAGGTTATTGAGCGTATGATCACACGATGTTTGTCATGTGGTAGAACTAATTGCTTGACAACATCTGGCTACTCTGGCTCTCACACCTACTGCCAGTCTTCAATACACCTTGACACAGCAGATTGATTGACAGCTGATCAGTCTGGTGTTATTCTTGAAGCATCAGATCTAGTGCCGTGACTGACACATACTCAAGGCAGAGGAAAGTTGGGTTGTGATGGCTGTTTCAGCTTCTTCTTCAGGGAGAAGATAATGGAGATACATGGAGAAAGTGCAATCAACACTTCTCCCTGAAGATGAAGCTGAAATATGTAGAAGAATTTGTGTCCTGTGATTAATTTGTGAATTTCTTCATATATGTATATTTTTTATTTATTTTTAGGGCAACATCGGGTTAGCTTAGGCCCACAACTCTCTTGTACTTGTCGTTATTGAATTGGGGTGTCAGACTTCATGAGTTGGTAGACTGCTAGGACACTAGGATATAAACACTGGTTGTCCGATCCACACTCAGCTATTTACAGGTTGCTATGTTAAAGCTGGAATATTGCTGACTGCAGTGTAAAGCCATGACCAAACTTAGGGAATGATGACTTATGTTTTTCGGCTTTCACCCAAATAATAGTACACATGTACACATAAATAATGAATAATGAGAACAATTTGTAAAATACCAAATTTTACCATAAATGAATGGCATCTTGCCTATGGTTTTGTATCATCATCATCATCATCATTATCATCATCATCATCATCATCATCTTCATGTTAACCTCTTGTACATTATGATGACATACTAACCTCTCTAATTTATCTAGTATATATATGTCTACTCTGTGTCACATGCAACATTACTTAGGCTTGGGTACAGAATGCATCATATTGTAATCTTACACAAACCATATTTCCATGATTTAATGCCTGCCTTAAATAATGATAAGATTATATATTTTTTAAATTGCTGCAAACGTGTGGAAGTAGAATATAGCTGATGATTCTGATTATATTGTTGTCAGTCTGAGAATGTAACTGAAAATGAAAACCCTTCTTGAATGAATGCTTAAATATAAATTTACAATTTCAGTATCATATTTTAATTCCATATATTACTGTGATACAAGGGATAAGATTCCAAATAATATATAACTAGTCAATACTTGATGGTACAGTATTCCAGTTACGTGTCAGCTTACGTGGTAGCAAAGCCTGAAGTGATGCAGGTCTCAGACTTTTACCATTTGGTTAAACCTACGAGCGGAGTATGGTACTGAAAAAAGTAAAAACATAATCAGGGGCAAACTGGTATTTGAACCAACCATCGTAGGTTTCTTGCATGCCTAATGGACGCACATCTACACAGTGAATTGTAGTGCCTTAGACGACAGGGCCGCCCACGCCCCCTCATTCAAAATAGAGATGAGTTAAGAATGTTGATAAGATTAAAAATAATTAATGTTCAGTGATTTATTTTTAGTTCAACACAGCTAATGTCATTTTACCTTTGCAAAATTGATGAATTTGGCTTACCGTATTCGGCGTAATAAGCGCCCCGCTCTAATAAGCGCCCACGGGGATATTTGCTAATTTATTGGCTAGTGAACAATCTCAATTAGCACCCCTTCCGATCAATGTACACAAGACTTATTTATTCGTGTATAATACGCACTCGTGTGTTATATGCACCCTTAATTATGGGCAATTACATCCTGGAAAAATATATATGTCGTATATAAACATTTCAGGTTGTCAGCCTAAACCACGAAATTTACGAAGTTTCAACGCTGGTTTTTTTTTACCAAATTAATATTCCAATAAGAGCCCCCTATTTCTAATTTTGAGAGCGCCCTGGGCGCTTATTACGTTGAATACAGTAATTGAGAAAACATTTTGTGGAGTTTATCATTTCTTTGTTTTTGCATGCACATCAGGGTTGCACATGGTTCAGTTCATTATTAAATCATTGTGTTGAGGAGATTACATGGATTACACGAGCCTGATTGTTGTACTGGGGAGTTATGGGTGCATGGATTATTCATACAATCAACAGACGGGGATAGTTTCCTGACAACTAATGACGGGCATGATTTGCACCCCCCTGTCAGCGTGATGGTTATGGAGATGATTTGTTTAGTATTCAGTCCCTGACAACCGTCTGAGCTGACAGTGTTTGTATCTGAACGTAGGGGTGCTCTTGAATACAGATGTGGCCTGTGAACTGAAACACGGACAAATGCAGTCCTCGGTTAGAATAATCTCATTATGCAGCGATAGAAACTAACTGTTGTAGTCCACTAGTCCTTATAAAGATATCATATAGCAAAACCCTTAAAAAGGGCAAAGTTCTACTGGTCCTTATGATACCTTAACTATTGGGCAGTTTGGCAAGGACTTTAGGACTAGTGCCAATTTCTAACGCTGTTCTGATTTTGTATTCACGTGGTTCGCTATTGGGAAGATGAGACACTGTGACAAGGATCCATTGTTGTCAAATTGTGTAATCTGAACTATTTTTAGTTTGCACACATATTATGATCAAGTACAAAGGGATTGATAAAATGAGTGAAAAAAGCAAGATTTACCAAATTTCAAGAAAAAATATGAGTACAATAGGAAAGACCAAGTTGACCAAAGGTGAAATGGTGATAAGTGTTTTACTTCAATTCTTCAGAAAATGAACTCATTCTCAAACATTAGAAAAGAATGCTTCCTTAACCATTGCTTAATGTCTCGGAGATCAGCCTATTGGCAGAGTTGTTTTCTTCCTCTGTGCTTGGGGATGTTGCGAATCCCAAACAATACAGTTTTGAAAAGAACATATTGTAATCTCCATACATCTGTATGTAACCCTAGTGACTATTATTTGTAAGCAATGCTTTTTCTTAAATTAAGATGGAAAGTGACTGTCTACATTCCTCTTCGATATATTCAAATATCAGATACGATGCTTGAATGATTGACTGATTAGGACGTTCATCTGAGGTAATCTCCATAAGTGGGAGGTTAGTCCGATTTTGATGAAGAGAGGCATTCCCGATGTTGAGGGTCAGCAGTAATTATGGTAATAAAAAGTAAAATGCCTCATTAGGATATTACCAAGGATTCCAAATGACTTACGAGCTTAGATAGTAGCACTATTCCTATGGCCAGAACCCATGTCAACAAAATGTCTTCTTCTCAACATCTTTAAAGCATCCATCATGTCCATTGGACTTCTTTTACCTTGGGCTTTCTTCCCACTTTCAGATGCCATCCCATTACAAAAACACAGTGTTGTCAAACCCAACTAACTCACTCTTTCACTCACTCTTTCACTCACTCACTCACTCACTCACTTCTTGTCCGGGACATGGGTAGCTCAGTCTACTGAGGTGCGGCAATTCACTGTGCAGAGTTGCATCCCTAAGCCATGCCAGAAGCCTATGATCGGTTTGAATCCTTTGTGTTTCTTAATTGGCAGCACTATCACTTTTATCAACGAGTGTTGATATATTTCATATCAAAGGACACAAGGGTGAGATTTTATTTATCATCCAACATAATTCTTCCAACTTATTCAGTTTGTACACAGTATTAAGCAGTGTCTTTAGAGTAAAAAGTACTGCTAGTTTGTTCTAAGGTAACCGTTTATGGGATGTCCTCAGATCTTTGTTTAGCAGAAGCGAGATCTAAGATCTGATTTGAATGAGATAAGGTGCTGACAAACCTAGAAACAATATTGGGGCAAATCCGGATTATTATTGGTCCACAGTAGTATATAGAGTCTCACCCTCTCTCCCTCGAGTGTTGATATATTTAATATCAGAAGACAGGAGGGTGAGATTGTATTTATCATCAATCAATCATCCTTCCAACGTTTGCAGTTTGTAGACAGTATAGTTAAAAGCCTTCAGTGTAAAAAGTACTGCTAACAGTTTCAGTAGCAGAGCCATTAGTGATGTCATTTGATTGTGACGTCATGGTAACCAATGATATCACAATGGTCTGCAAAGCATTGTGATGCAATTTCATTGCAGCGATATCTACCCTGATCTCACCCAAGCAATATCTCTTGTGCGAGCCAGTTTTGGATGATAAATGCACCATGCAACCTATTATTGAAAAATGCGTCTTGACATTTATTTCTACATGAACCTAGTGCATTTAAAAAAAATCAAATTTGTGTCTTACAAACCCTTACATCTCCATAAAACTATCTTTGGAGACAGTGAATACCTCAAAACACATACTACATCATTAATCATTTGGTTATGTGTAATTTGTAATCTCTTCTTGGGCTTAATGTCATCAGATTGTGGGGCCTTCATTATAAGTGCACATCCTTTTATGTTTTGCAGCAGTGTTTATGTAAAATCATGACACAGTTGTCAGAGATCTGAGATGTACTTTTCAGTTTATGTTCTATGTTTCATCTTTGATAAAATGATGGGACAAGAGTGCGACTTTATTTTGTCTGGTACAACTGGGTTTTCATATTAACATGCGGGGGCACGGGTGACCCAGTCGTCTAAGGCACCGCGATTCGCTGTGCAGAGTTGAGTCCCTTGGGCACGCCAGAAACCTATGATTGTGGGTTGGAATCCCGGTTCGCCCCGATTATGTTTCTAGGTTTGTCAGCACCATACCCGTGCTCGTGGGTTTCACCGAAGTGGTAAATGTCTGAGACCTGTATCACTTCGGGCTTTCCTCCCACATTAAGCTGACACGCCGCGATATGACTGGAATACTGTTAAATGCGGCGTTAAACCCAACTCACTCACTCACTCATATTAACATGCGCCTGGTTCTTTCAATCGAGTTCTTGTAATGTTCCAAGTGTTGTGACAGCCAGTACACTGACTGCTTCGTTGTGTTGAGCCCTGTGTTTGTCATGTTTCAGAGTCCGCCTCCCAGTGCCTATGTTCTCCCGCCAAGAGTTCAGTATTTGGAGTATACTCAAGCAGTGCATCGGAAAGGTCAGTCTCACCGCCATTGAAAATGTTTGTCATCAAGGCTGATTTTTACTAGGACTTACCCACAAAGCTATCGTAGCACTACGATTGTCGTAAGTCTGTGTTAAAAAATGGGAGTTACAATCGTCTTAGCGCTAAGATTGCTTTGTGCAAGAGGTCCCCTGTCCTGTTCCACAAAACGATTTTAGCACTAACACGACCATAAATTGATGTCAAAGAATTTAAGACACAGCGCTTAGATCACTTTATGCAACATGCAGGGCTCTGTCGTTCATGCCCATTCAGCACTATTGAAATGTCTGCACTGTAATCAACCATTACACGCCTGATAGTCAGGAGTTAAAGTTACTATAAAAATGACAATCTTCCAGTTTATTGTTATTTTCTGAGAACTAACATTAAGCAGTATTATTCTTATCTTTACACTTTTGTTACTTTTTTTGGTTAGTCTAGACTGAAATGTTTTGAAATTTTTATACACTCGCTGTGGTGGCACAATACATGATTGTCCTCTTCAAATACCTCATGGTTGTCTAAGCAGTCACAATACACTGAAATACAGCTGACACGACTTGAATCTTTCTACACAATCATGAGAACACTTGTAATGGAGTATGGGTAGTTAGCATGTGCTATCTGGCTGATTGTGTAACTTTCTGAACACCTTGTAAGTCACTATAGCAGAACTCACATCTTGTGATTACTTGAAGCCTATGATCATAGGACTGAAAACAAAGATGCTTAAATAAAGAACAGATTATGTTTCTGACAACCTGCATTCCGAAAAGCGAAAATTCCCAGGAAAGATGACCTGTTTTTTATGTCCTCCATCAATGATTTGAAATAAAGAAAGTCAGAGCTTCTATGAAACAAAAACCAGATGGCTTTCCATCTACAAACTTCGTAAAAGAATTGATCTTTAAATTTAGATGCAGTGTTCAATCTAGATGTGCAACTTTGCTGCCAAAATGTGTCCATTCCAAGATTCTGATGGTCATCAAAATGATAAATACATGCCCTTGTAGATCTATCTACTTTGTGTGATTCGGAGTGTCCTTTCAGGTCCCCAGTAACCTGGGATTGCTGTTTTTGGTTTCATTTTGTTTGTTGTTAAACTCCACACTCAGCATTATTTCAAATGTATGGCGGCAGTCAGTAAATAATCGAGTCAGGACAACACAATGTGGTGATAGACATCATGAGTATCCATTTATGTAATTGGGATACAATGACATGCAACAACCAAGTCAGCAAGTCGTAGCCTTTTACAACAAGCATATGTTGCTGAAGATGACCCAGATTGCTTGTCGTTTTACCTTGATGCTGTAGGAATTTGCTCATGAAGTCAATCACTGGTTTGTTTAGTCTAGCGTTGATTATTGTCTAGCTGCCATGTTATAGCTGAAATATTGGCATTAATCCAAATGCAAAGAAACAAATCCCATTCCTTCACCTGCATGCAAAGAAACAAATCCCATTCCTTCACCTGCATGCAAAGAAACACACTGTGTTTTTTCCTGTACTCTCTGATCAATGAGTGTTTGATGAGTATTTCAGAATTTGCAGACATTGAGCCATGGTCCAATAGTAGTCTTATTGTCAAATTCTAGGAAGCAAGAAGATTGCAGTTGTACAGAATATTCTCTGTAGTGGATGTTTCATTTCAATGCATATGACCAGGATGACTAATAAACTCCCAAACTACTCAAGATGGAGGTCCCAAGGTGGAACTAACATGTGTTTGAATGGCGAGTGGATGCTGTTTTGCACCACAGTCACGTTGATCACAGTGGCTTCAAAATTGTCATCTCTGGGATCCAGTAGTTGATAGCATGAGCACCAATTTGCCCCTTTCGGGACAATGACTCGGCATGAACCAAGTCACACATTGTGTTCAGGAAGCCCTGTGGATGCTTAATCCAGTGGTCAATCCCCACATGTGTGACGCCCATTTCTGGTGTCCCACGCCATGACATTACTGAAAGTATCATAATACCATACTCGCTGATAATAACTGAGTGAACGAGTTATGTCTAACGCAGCTTTTAACAAAGTTCCAGTTATATCACAGCATGTCAGCTTAATGTTGGAGGAAAGCCCGGAGTGATGCAGGTCTTAGACGTTTACCACTTCGATGAAACCCACGAGCACGAGTATGGTACTGACAAACCTAGAAACATAATCGGGGCGAACCGGGATTCGAACACACAAACATAGGTTTCTAGCATGCCCTTGGGACGCAACTCTGCACAGTGAATTGCAGCGTCTTAGACAACTGGGCCACCCGTGCCACCTCATAATAACTGAAGCTTACAATGAATATGGGTAGTGGTGACCTATTCTGTCCTCAATTCTCTGGATGTCGTAATATAAGGGTAACCTTGACGCATGTATACAAACTTCAATTGTGTGTGTTCATCCAGGTGATGATCAGTTATCAGCGATCAGAAAGATCTGATTCCAATTTTTGTTTTTTTATCCCCCATGCATTGAAATATTGATTTCAAGTCATAAGACAGGTCATTGACTTGACATGAATAGTACATTAGGAAATAAGATGATCATATTTCCATCGTACAACTTTGGAACATACATGCTGGAATGATGCCATGGATGTCTCCTGGATTGAATTAGGAGCCTAGGAAGGCGTCGACAGGTCAAGAGAGGATGGAAATTCAATAATGGGTTTATTATATTCTAGTTTGTAATCAAACATGATTTGCCTAATTCTGTGTGAGGAGATATTCTGGCAGAAGGGGTTAGCAACAAGGCCTGTTGATAGTGACAGCGTGGCTCACAGTCCGAGTTGCTGGCCAAATCTAGCAGCAAAACACAAACTGTGGGGAAGCAGGAATCAATAGTCATTGATCAGTTCATAAATAGACCATTGCCGGAAATCTACTTTTAATTGCTTGATATTAGGGCACAACTGGAACTAACTACAAGGAGGTACCATCTGAGAACAGTAATGACACAATGATGACAATGAGATTGGGGAAGAAATCCTCATGTTGCTTCACCAGAAGATGCCCCAAAACAGGTTACTAGGTCATGGTTCCATGGTATCTCGGCCAGTAATTCCTTGTACTCCGGGTAGCGGTAATCAGGCTGCTTGTGTTCTAGTTCTCAGTTTCTATTGGTGTTCAATGAGGAGCCAGACTGTTTTTACTGCTGTGTGTACATGCAGGAGAAGGAATGCAAAAAGGGCAGATTGGTTTTATCATGGGTTAACGCGGATAGAAATATTACTTTTTTATCCATAAGTTATGTTAATGATGAGTAGAACAGAACAAGATCAGGAATTTCTACTATATACCGTATACCAGGTATGTATGTGTATTGTCCACCACTACAATATAATGACATTGTAAAGCATATCGGGGCATTCGTGTTCGCAAACATTTGAGCTAGGGCTGGGACGAGTCCAAATTTACAACCCGGGTACCTACCCCACTATTACCCGACACTACCACTGTTGGTCTCAAGAGATAGGTACAAAATGTATTTAGATACATGTATTAAACAATCTGGTCATACATACACTGAAGTTGACTGAAGTTTTATCTTTATTCAAACATAAAAAGTAAGAAGGAATGGGTGCATAGTCAGAAAGAAATGCAAACATTAGTGACTTGAAGTGTAACCGAGTTCCAGATAATTTTTGTCATTAAACAATATATCACGTGAGTAACCATGGGTCCAGGTCGTCCTGTGGGTACCAGGGTCCTACCCAGTACCCACACGATCCAGGTACCCAAGTTACCCATCCCAGCCCTAATTTGAGCTGTATTGGGCAAACCTAAACAATTGATTCAAACTCTTTTTGACATGTCTCATGGGAGTTTAAAGGCCATCACTTGATCATGTACTTGCCTCTGGAAAAACAGGTAGATTGGCTGGCGTTTTAGTACTTGGTAGAATAGTGATAAACAAGTATGAATTGATTGAGACAAGATATACTACTCAAAAGAAGTTAAGGATCACCCGATTCTTTCATATTGGTAATGTTTATCTGTCATGGCATGAGAGATTATCTATTGTAATAGGAAAGAATCAGGTGATCCTTAACTTCTTTTGAGTAGTATATTATATTCAAGGTATAGAATTCTTCGGGCTACATGGTAACAATTCACCAATTTCTTTTTATACGACACAGCATGAAACCTGTAACAGCACTTGCCAACTTAATAACATTGTCGCAGTCTATCAAAAATGGGATATTTAGGCTTGCCTGCAGGATACGTTTAACATTGAGGAGATTTTGCACGAGGGTCAACTACTTTCACTGCGTCATTTCAGCAGACGTTCAGCAATTAGATTTGGAGGGTGCTTCAATATGTCCAGTGTCCAAAATCACATAAATACCTCGAACATGAACATCTTTGTATCAATCTTCCTTTTGAAACAGGATGAGACAGGAACGTGTCCGTGCCCTTGTGGTTATAATGAAAGACAAGTTTAGAGATGTCCCAGTTTTTGCACGATGTTCAGTCCTCCTCCGTGTCCTTGTGGAGGAGACGTGTAATGATGGGCCAGAGATAAATACAGGCTTGATTGATGGGACGTGGTTTACCTTGCCTCATAATTACTGCTTCCATCTCCTCCCACTGACAAGTGCTTGTCGTAAGAGGCAACTGAAATGGCCACTGTTAGTCTTAATGGCTGCACATGATGGCTGGAAGTTGGATGGGTGACCGCCCTCACAGATGGCTCTCGGTGTGGCCTGGATGATACAGTGTGTCATCATGCCTCCAAGGTGTGGATCCATACTTTCGGCCTGGGTATGATCCTTCGTTGTTGTAAACTTCTGAGACCTGCTTCATTTCTTCCTTTCACTCTAATAATAAACTTTGTAATAGGCACTGTGGTAACTGAAATGAAATATTGTTAAAGGCGATGTTAATCCCAACTCACACGTACTCACTCGCTCGCTTGCTCGCTTACTCACTCTCACTCACTCACTCACACACTCACTTCTTGTCCGTGACACAGGTAGCTCAGTCTACTAAGGTGCTGCAATTCACTGTGCTCACTCACTCAACAATCTATATGGGCACAATTTTTTTGTCTGTTTTAATGCTGAGTACGCTTTGGATCATTTCACTGCTCTTAATGATTCACGATCTCTGGTATTGCTTAAACATGTTAAAAGTTAAAATACAGGAATCTATTTTCCTTATTAAACTTAAAGTAATTCACAATGAATTTTTAAAAGATACAATTATTCTGTGTTTAATCAAATAGATTCACAGCTCCTTTGAACATCCTAAGCAAATGAAGGCACTGTGTTCTGTCCATTAATCTCACACAACGGTATGACTTCCGCCTTTGTAGCATGCACCATAAACCATAAACAGGATGTTACGAGAATATGTCTATAGAGAAACACACAGTTTTTCAATGTTGAATTTCTTGCTAACTCGATCATGTCAATGGGCCTGGCTTCCATGTTGTTGATGTCGCCAACCCAACATTGAGGCTGGTTTGTAACTCGCATTCTGATTGGTCCGTTAGACTGAGTTGCATAGCAAATCAAATTGGCGAATGAAAATCAAGGGTGGGTAATTTGAGATTGCCAGAACCATGGGAATGGATCCAGTGGTTGGTGTAGGTTTACCCAAATGCGAGCCCTGGAGATGTAGAAGATGATTTATCTGTTACAAGTCTCAGAAGGACTGGCTGAATTAAGAACACAGATCATGCAGGTGATTGGCTTATATGAAAGTAATATTAACCTTGTATCTTCAGGTTTGCATTGAGATAAGTCTACATCATCGTTAACCCCAATCCGAGTCTAGACAAACCTAATGCTTTGATATTGAAATTAGGTCTTGTTTTGATCTGAAATCGTATGATGGACACAACAGTCTTTATGGCTTATTATAGTCTAACATTACCTGCATCCCTGGAATATTGCCTGTGTTGCAACCCTGAATCATTCATGTGACTAAAGTTAGACTTCAATTATGTATCACATGTGCTGCTGGTTACTTTGACATGTCTGCTACAGTGGGATGGAGACACAGTATAGTGTTAGAGTCAGCTCCTGAAGCCGCTGTGATTAGGTTCGGAGAGAGGAGTTTAGATTAGTGGGACTGGAAATAAAACATGAACACACATTGCTGTAATTTAGGCATGTAATGATAAAGAATAAGTTGAACAGATATAGAAGTTTAATCTTGTTTTCGCGCAAAACACTCATTCTCCACATGCTGTGCTAACACTTGCAGTTTCGTGGATATTGTCTGTATAGCCACGGTGAAGCATTCATATGCAGAAGAAAGTGCAGCATTTCAAAAAGTGAGCAACAGACAATATTGATTGGAGGCCAACTTCATCCAATATTGATGCTGTCTTCCATTCAGGAGTGAGCCGAGTCCAAGGTGTCAATCACTTTGTATTATCCATGCAGGGTGTCTGGAGTGAGAATTAATTATGCAGAAAATGCTTATTTACATATGTCTGTTACAGTGGGGTGTAGACACAGTGTGGTTCTGGATGCAGTTGTGATGAGGATATTTTGAGAGAAAGAAAGAGAGAGAGAAAGTTGATGTGTGTAGGGGTGTGTGTGACCTTTTCGTCTTAGGCACTGCGAGTCACTATGAACCCATGCTTGTAAAAGGTGACTAACGAGATCAGGTGGTCAGGCTTGATGACTTGGTTGATGCATGTCGTCATATCCCAGTTGTGTAGATGTGCTCATGATGTCAATCAATGGATTTTCTGGTCCAGGCTTGATTATTTACAGACCACCGTCATATAGCTGAATAATGCTGATTGCGGCAGCAAGCAACATACTAACAAGCTCAGGGGTAACATTGAAGTCCTACATCACTTTGGGCTTTCTTCCAGCATGAAGCTGACAAACCATGATACAGCAGAAATACTGTTGGAAAATGCTCATCAAATTGTATCAAATGAAGTAACTATTCATGTGTTGTGAAATACACATCTTCCCAAGGCAAGGGAGTTAACTGACTATAAAATCCAGTTTCCGACCTTGTCAAACATGGCTGGAATTATGGAGTTATATTTTGTCTGGACTAACGAGTCTATCATACTCTATGCATAGTCCAATCAAAATTGCATAATGAAATTGATATCCGGTTCGTAAACTGCCTTGTAGATTTCGGTCAATTGCAGGATTTGCAAAGCATGAGTACCGCCAACTCGGCGTCAACAGATATTTTCCAAATCTTTACATGTTACAGGACTGGGCGCCGCCATTTTGTTTGAAGCAAATGCAAGTGATATGAGAGGTGGAATCTCATTGGTCAGTAGGAGGGACATAGAAGGGACATAACTCATAATAGCCTCTGGTAGTGCTATGATTGAGCTCCGAAACTGGAAACTGGACTTTTACAGTCAGTTAACTCCCTTGTCTTGGGAAGGTAGACATTATCTTTTGCCAGGAAATGCTTATCTTTCACAAAGAGTATTCACAAGCAGTGTCAGAAATTGGCACTAGTCTAGGGCTTGGATGAGTCCAAATTTACAACCCGGGTCCCCAGCCCCCTATTACCTGACCCTACTCGGGAACCCGCTGCTGGTCTGAAATTTAGGTACAAAATGTCTGATTGGGAAACCTTTGACCCTAATCTCCTGTCAAAATGTATTTTAATACAAGTATAAGCCGATCTGGTCATGCACACACTGAAGTTGACTGAAGTTTTATCTTATGCAAACATATAAAGTCAGAAGGAATGGGTGCATAGTCAGAATGAAATGTGAACATTTGTCACTTATACTGTAACCATAGAGTTCCAGATAATTTTTGCCATTACAAAATATAATCACATGACTAACCACGGGTCCAGGTAGTCCTGTAGGTACCCGAGTCCTACTGAGGACCCACCCGACCCGAGTACCTGAGTTACCTGTCCCAGCCCTACACAAGTCCTACAGTCCTTGTCAAACTGCCCAATAGTTAGTGTCTCGTAATAGAAATTTGTCCTTCTTAAGGGTTTTCCTATGTGTTATCATTGTAAGGACTAGTGGGCTAAAACTGTCAGTTTCTATCACTGACAGAAGGTAATTAGTCCAGAATATCAAGTACAGTGTTTGACCTTACTGCTTGGGTACATGTTATCATACCCCAACATGGATGATTGCCCATCAACCACTGCTTAGTCTGGCCAGGACTCAACTATTCCAGACCTGGATGATGCAGCTGGAATATTGACAGTTGATGTGGCAATGATGGATTACGATCGTGATTTATTGGCTTCCCTCTAGCAGTGCAATGATGGATTGTAAGTGTCTATAATTGATTTTGGAGAAAATGTTATTTACAATGAAAGGTTTCTCCTAAATGTAAGACCATTCATTATAACAAACATTGGACTACATACATAATGGCGGACGAATGTGTTCATTTATGTGTAGTCATTCACTGATTCAGGCAGTTTCATATTTGGAATAAGATTTTTGTGGAATCTCAAATCATACTAAATGTGATAAAGGAGGCACTTTGGCATGTTATTTCTGGAAATATTCGTAGTAGAAACTGATTAATCAGTGATTGATAATTTAGAAACAAACCAGTTAAGACCAACAAGTCCAATGATTCATAATAAATTCCAAGCTGATTTGAATCAGTTTTCCTTGTATTAGAGCGCCTATAGTGTAGTTAAAGTAAGTTTCTGGTGCTTGAAGGGCACACCTTGAAATCACAATTCATCAACAAACATGATATTGTTTCAACATGATCAAGCAAATGGAAAAATGTAGTACGCACAGGTGCTAATCTGGACAAACACATGGAACAAGCTTTGATTCTCTAAACAAGCCTAACATTTCTGACATGGAGGAGGATATTATCAATGAAAAGAAAGTGCATGCTGTATTCATTACAACTGCCTATTATCTTGGTGGTTGTGACATTGATTGGCTTCCAGGATGGATCAAAAGTATATTCTTGTGGGCACATTTGAATTGAAAAGGTCAAACTTCAATGTATTGTTGAGTAAGGAGGTGAGGTATTACTGGTATATTGGTAAGTTGAGGTTCATTCTTTCCTCGATATGAATCACAATATCATTTTTTCATGTTCGATATATCGGGTGATTTTAAATAGTGATTTCTTTCATGTGTTAAATGTTACATACTTGTGAAATGTCTTTGCTGCCCCAAAGCATGCCTCCGGGACCCCATCCGGGATGGCTGTGTATTTATTGAATGAGTAAAAATTATGTTCATACCTTAATGTATCAGTATTGCTTCTGAATTAAAAATTTGGAATTGCCATCTTAATGATCCTTGGCGTGTCACAGTGTGTTCACCGTGCTTGTTGGTTCCAACAACATGTTGGGTGTGCTTGACCTGCATCGCTTTGGACTTTACTCCCATGATATGTTACAATTTCATACACATTCAGGGACTCACTCACCCCACCACCCACCCACCCACTCACTCACTCACCCACCCACTCTCAGGAGTGAACTATGATGAGACTTCAATTGCAAACGATCTTCTGGCCCCATGCCGCTTCATGCAGGATTCAAAGAAACCCTAGTACCATGTTTTCCGTGTAACCATAGTGATACAGAAGCATGTTGCCTGGTAATTGCGGTTTACTTCTGTGTTCATTAAACTCTTGTGATGGGACCTGGAAACATCAGTTGAAGATTCAGCATGGGGACATTGCTGGTATTGCAATTTCCGGATCAAGGTTGGCTCCATGGCTAATGGCTGGCGTTTGACCTTGGCTTGTTACCACTCTCTTCCATTATTTAATTGTTGTTGTTATTTACGCTGTCATTATAGAATCAAAATAATTATTTTATCTTAGGAAACAGGAGAAAGTTAGTTGTTTGATCTGATTGTCTAATGCTGAGAACAGCAGCAAGGCTCTAATTTAGTGCCTGTTAGTCCGAGTCTAGTAAAATTCAGGAAGGACTATATTGACATTTTGGGGGCACCGTCGGCCCAGTCATCTAAGGCACCACCACGATTCGCTGTGCAGAGTTGTGTCCCTTGGGCACACCAGAAACCTTTGATTGTTTGTTCGATTCCCAGTTCGCCCCGATTATGTTTCTAGTTCGTCAGCACCATACCCATGCTGTGGGTTTCACCGAAGTTGTAAACGTCTGAGACCTGCATCACTTTGGGCTTTCCTCCCACATTTTAAGCTGACACTCGGTGATATGACTGGAATACTGTTAAAAGCGGAGTTAAACCCAACTCACTCACTCACTCACTCACTCACTCACTATAGTGGCGTTTCTTTGTGGGCTTGTGACCATCATGTAGATGGCAACTCGGTAGTAGATCGGTTTGTTGACAACAGAAAATACAAATTAGTATCTTACCTGGCAGAGAGAGCGGTCGGGTAGCCTAGTGGTTAAAACGTTCGCTCGTCATGCCGAAGACCCGGGTTCGATACCCGACATGGGTACAATGTGTGAAGCCCATTTCTGGTGTCCCCCGCCGCGATATTGCTGGAATAGTGCTAAAAGCGGCGTAAAACCATATTCACTCACTAACCTTGCAGCATGTTTACTTAGTATACAGAACTGTTATTATGTCTCCCCCAGAATGGAGGGAGACATATTGTTTTTGGCACGGTTCCCGTCGGCGTCGGCGTCGGCGTCGGCGTTCCCACCGTTTCTGGACCATAACTCAGAAACCGTTTAATATTTTTTTGCGAAACTTTGTATACACATTAACCCAGCACTGAAGTGGTGCCTTTTGCTATTTAGAGATTTTTGACATTTTTATTTTTTCTCGTTTCCATGGAGATAAGTTGAACATAGACTCTAAATGGGGGTAAGCTTGGTTTCCGGACCATAACTCAGAAACCGTTTAATATTTTTTCGCGAAACTTTGTATACACATTAACCCAGCACTGAAGTGGTGCCCATTAGTTGTTTGAAATTTCTAGGAGTTCTATTTTTGTCTCTGTTATTTAGTAATGGAGGGTGGGAATGAAGAGATTGGGTTTAACGTGAAGTAAACGAATGAATGGGGGTTAGGGGAGTGGGGGGAGACATATGTTTTTACGAGTAAAAACACTTTCTAGTTAATAATGAAATACTTTCTCTAAGCATAACATAAAATACTGGTGCGTCTCCCTGAAGCACACTGACATCACTAAACAACTCCAGGGTTGGCATCACCTTGAAGACCATTACCTTGGAAGCCAAACACCATGCTGGGTTTGAAATCATTATTTGGGTTTCAAGTATATAATCAATAAAAGCCAATCTGATCTTATGCACTAGCAGCGGCAAAGTTGAAAATGAAATTGATAATTAAATTTGCATTTGTTTCTTGTAAAGATAATTCAGTGAACTTCTGAGCATGTTCAAACTGAAACGATGCCCAAGGATGAATATGTAAACTTAATCAAAAGTTACAGTCCTCATTAATCTAATGTGTCACAACAAAGGCTTGTAAGTAATAATATTACCCATAGGGTTAAGTAACAACCGAGTTCATAACTTGTAGGTGCACTCGTGCAACAATCACTTCATACTCTCCAGTGTATTGTTTACATCATCCGGACTTCATTGTTGACCTCGTTCTTATTGTGATGTAAGATCGGAATGATGCCACTCTATAATAATGACGTCATACCTGAGGGACTGTTGATGTCGTTTAGCAATTGTTTTTTTCTTAGACGGCAGTTGTGATCAGTGCGTTTTTATAAAGGGAGAGCTCAAAAAGATAAAGAAATAATGGGTAATCAAGAAATTATTACACTCGCATCTGTGCAATATTGATTTCACGAAACTTGCGTAACAATTCTTACACTTGTTTCGTTAAGTCACACATGCTCGGATAATAATATCTATATATACTACAACATTGTGCAGTCGTTTAGCCCTTAGCTAAGGCCCTCAGATCTACAAGCTTGGTCACTGCTTCCCTCAGGTTTTGTGACGTCAACCAAAACCTCATGTTTTATCAATTACAGATAAACTGAAGAGCATGCAAGACAAGTTAAAGGCCAAATGTCTTCCCTCTTTTGAATATCCTTCTGATAAAATACCGCAAGGATTTGGCTCCAGGAAACTGGGAAATGTGTTCATGTTTTTCAAAACAGAATGATGTTTATTCAGACAGGCAAGGAGGTGAAGTATCAAAACCTATTTTGAATTCTAAGCAGGATGTTAATTTAGGCCTGGGGGATATGAAAAACAAACCAAGAAATGCAGAAGGTCTAATACACGGTTAGCTTCGTATTTGCTGTGCAATCAGAGTTTGGTGCAGTCATACTATGCTCCAGCTGTGGCAGCGGCACCTGACATAACGTCCCCATGTTCCTCATATTCCTCTTACGGGGAAAGCAATTACCAGTGTGAATAACAATGGCTCCTTGATACATACTTTCGATAACCCCAGATTATTAGATACAGAGTTGGCGGCAGCAGAGGGGCTGTAGGCTAGACTGGGAGAAATTGCCCCAAAGATCACACAAAGATAAAAACAAGATAATGATGTATATTGATTTTATCAGAGCCCAAATTGACATAAGTATCATAACTGCAAAGCAATGCCAAGGAACAGGAATGACTGCCTACCAGGGTTATTTAAAAACTTGGATTGTTCCATTGATCCGGGCAAGCAGCGAGGTCTTCTTGTCACGTGTGGTACTTTTTGAATTATTGATGTGATGAGACCATTGATTTGGATCCTATACGGCTTGATTGCTTTCTTCGAACTCGGTACAAAGTTTGATAGTTGCACAGAGCGTGGAACTACTTGGAGCCAGCAGGGGGATGTCTGTTATTCCTGTAGACAAGTTTGCCCGTGAAGAAAACTAAATTTAGGAGAAGATTGATTTCTTCAGGCTTTTAGCGGTCAGGGCAGAGGAACAAATTTAGGCCAATCAATTTTTTCGTTTCACTCCCTCAATGGTTCTCGATAAATCACTTTCCTGTCCAAGGTGGGTCCTCTGCAGCCATTGCAGTTGTGTGGAGCAGGGCGGGAGATAGTGTTGATCACTTCACAGGAATAGGTTTATACAAGTAGTCTGTTATCACCATTCTTAATTAGGAAATGAAACAAGTGTCTGTAACATGGTATCAGTTTCACAGAATTTAGAGGGTGAAGTTGTATGTTAGGGCTGGGATGGATAACTCTGATACTCTGGTCAGATGGTTCCCTAACTTTAAATGTTTGAGTAAAGACAAAGCTTTAGTCAACTTCAGTGTATGCACAGTGTATCAGATGTTTTTAGGCTATATCACAAACGCTTTGTGCCAGGGCTCCGGTAAAACAATTCCTAATTGAACATTTTGTACCCAACTTTCGACCTACAGCAGGTACCCGGGTACGGTCGGGTAATAGAGGGTCAGTAGCCCGGGTTGTAAATTTGTACTCGTCCCAGCCCTATTGTATGTTATCTTAAAACTGCTTGTCTCTAACTGCTATAGGGTCAGTTGCATACTGTTTTATCCTGCAGTCCTGCAGTCTGCAGAATGTGAAAAACATTTACAGTTGACTACTATTATCTAGTCAAACCATGCAAACTAGTGGTTGATAGCATGAGCAACACTCCACGTTTTTGGGGCTGGATGATGATACCATCAGCCAGATAGCACATTGTAACCACCCAGTCTAGTGTGAGGCTTGGTGTTTCAATTTGGTAAACTAGTTCAACGACCCTTTAATACAAACCCCAGCCGCGTCATACCAAAAGACGTTAAAAGATGGTACTTGTTCCCGTCTGGTACTCGACATTAAAGGGCTTAAACAAGGACTGGTCGGAGTAAGTATTTTGTGTCTGAGTGCGGTATTCATGTTAAACTGTGGCATGGTATCTCAGTGGGCTAGCACTATAAAATTGGCATCAGTCCAGACTAGTACAGCCCGGGGTTCGATCCCCGACCGCGTCATACCAAAAGACGTTAAAAGATGGTACTTGTTGTTACCCTGTCTGGCACTCGGCATTGAGGGCTAAAACAAGGACTGCTGCTAAGTGCAATAATCTTGAACGCAACTATAAAATTCCATTTCGCCTCACCTTTAATATAAACACTTGAGTGAAAAAATAATTTGAGCAGCAGTTTTGTTTATTGTTTATGTCACAACAATATACAATCTTCAATAGGATGCGCATACAAAAGTACAAGTGCCAGAAAGTAGGTTTAGTAATGATGCTTTGTTTGTTTGTCTGTTTATCCCTGCACTCAGAGAGCGTATGCAAGTTTATTGAGGTCTCACCTCTGTAGGGGCGGTCGGGTAGCCTAGTGGTTAAAGCGTTCACTCGTCACGCTGAAGACCCGGGTTCGAAACCCAACATGGGTAAAATGTGTGAAGCCCATTTCTGGTGTCCCCCGCCGTGATATTGCTGGAATATTGCTAAAAGCGGCATAAAACCGTACTCACTCACTGACTCACCTCTGTACTACAGTATGAAATAATACGAAATCACATAAACATGTCCAGGAGCCTTCCCGTGAGTTACGAGAGTCCATGACAAGCAAACACATCAACCACTGCACTACCGACCGCTAATCATAATAAGCAGGGTTCAGACAGACATCCCACAATCGGCTTACAGTTGTAATTGTTCTGTAAGATGCTTGCCAGCAATCTGCAGGGGGAGTGTATGGAGAAACACTTCCTCCCATTTTGTAATAAATAGTCGCAATAACAGAGCAAGTATCGGCGGCAAGGTCCACAGCCTCTTGAGCACCATGGAGATTGTTATTGGTTGAGTAAAGAAAGTGAGGTGGGCATTGATTGGGCCTGTCCCTGCTGCCCGGGCTGTCAAGATTGAAGGATTTGGTCGACCATGTGTACTGTAGACTCCAGCTCGGGATGTAACAGGGGACATTTTGTCATCATAACGTCCCTTGTGTAGTCACCTAATTGGATAGCGCTGTTAACGGGATGAGATATAATTGTGAATATTTCTTTTTGCTGATTGGTATATTTGATGAAGATTCCCAAATCAAAGGTGATCTCCATGGCATTGATGATAGATGTGTAGACCCAGGTGGGAGACCCAGAGGTTGGGTGTAGGTTTCATGCAAGGCTTGAAATGTACGGAGACAGTTTTGTTATCCTATTCTTTATAATGTCTAGTTGTATACTTTTATGGTAGAATGATACAAAGTGGTACACGATTCATTAGGCCAGTCAAATAGTTTTCTTTGGAAAGTAGAAACATTTTAAAAAATATTTTTCAACCCTGAATGCAGTTTTGTGTCTTTTGTGTAACTGACTGCAACATTTGCCATGTGAGGAAATCCCAAGTTAAGCAACCAAATATTCTTTGTAGTTAAAACAGTTAATCATAAAAATATAGCATTGAAAATTATGCTAACTACTTAAAAGCAATTGGCTCTGACATTTAAGTCAATCTTATCGCCTTTCTTTGTGCCAGTTGTTTCTTGGCATGTAGACATAGAAAATCAGTTATATAAGAAATAAAATTGATCTGGCATTATAACAAAACCAATCAAAGGCAATGAACCAATGATGAACGTAGGTATAATAATCAGCCAGAAACACAAGCCCTTTGACCTA
This sequence comes from Haliotis cracherodii, assembly GCF_022045235.1. Lineage (NCBI taxonomy): Eukaryota > Metazoa > Mollusca > Gastropoda > Lepetellida > Haliotidae > Haliotis > Haliotis cracherodii. Next base: position 15,260,990 of record NW_027266264.1, read on the forward strand.
CACCCAGAATTTTAGTCATTGAACAAAAACTCTCACCCAGTTCCGGAACAAAATAGGTCTCCAAGATGATGATTTGCTGGGCAATTGGTTTGACCTGGTTGATCGTGTGTTGTACCCTGACATAGGGGGCCATGGGTCATGCTATCAACAATGGTTTGTTATTTACAAGTCACCTTGATAAATTGAATATTGCTGAGATGACATTAACCACTCTAGAACTAATGTTTGACGGGATCAACTATATATTTGTATTTCAGTCCTGATGAGTTTCTGCCCTGGCTGAACTGTGTAAATTATAGTTACTGTATTCGACGTAATAAGCGCCCCGCTCTAATAAGCACCCACGGCGATATTTGCTGATATATTGGCTAGTGAACAATCCCAATTAGCACCCCTTCCGATTGATCAATGTACACAAGACTTATTTATTCGTGTATACATAATGCACACTCATGTGTTATATGCACCCTTAATTATGGGCAATTAAATTCTGGAAAAATATATGTCGTTCATAAACATGTCAGGCTGTCACCATAAAACACGAAATTTATCTTTCAACTGTTTCTTTTCACCAAATTAATATACTAGTAAGAGCACCCTATTTCTAATTTTGAGAGCGCCCTGGGCACGCTCTGATTATGTCGAATACGTTAATACTTTGTTAGTTTGATTAATTTGCTCAATCAAATAGCCTTGATATATTGAATATTACTGACATGACATTAACCATTCTTGAACTAATGTTTGACGGGATCAATTATATATTTGTATTTCAGTCCAGATGAGTTTCTGCCCTGGCTGAACTGAGTAAATTATAGTTGATACTTTGTTACTTCGATAAATTTGCTCAATCAAATAGCTTTTCAAGACATACATATGAATAACAGATTTCAGTCTAGTGTACTTTGCATCAAGGTAACTGATAAGAATATTTTTTGGCAATGTTTCAGGAACTGTCCAAGATCACAATGCCTGTGATATTCAACGAGCCAATCAGCTTCATCCAGCGAATCTCCGAGTATATGGAGTACAGCTACCTCCTGGATGAGGCCAGTCGACAGGCCGACCCCGTCAAGCGGATGCAGGTACGACATCCTAGGTCACTCTACAGGTCACTCCCATGTTAACAAGGGCATCTAACTTGATAGCAGGCACCATATGGGGATTCAGAACACAGTGGATTCCAACTCCTACGAATACACTGCGTGCACAGGCCTCCCCTTTGTTTAGCCCCTTATTTTTTTAGAAAAATGAGCGTATTTAAAGGGACAGGACGTTGACCATTCTGAAGCTTTGTTTGTAAATAGTAGCAGATAACCCCCCCCCCCCCCCCATTTTCATCTGCTCTGCTCATTTTATTCCATTTCTGTCGGTGTAGGCTTATCATGTGACTGGACTTTTCCCTTGTTTGTAAACAAACATACATACTCTGAAATAAGCACAGAAGGTCTAATGCTAGCCTTTCGGTGTGCTACACATATTGTTTTTCATAATTATGTAGTTATACGACAACTACAACAGTGAGGTGCATGACAATATTGCTTTACACATCAAAGTGGTCGTATCGCTAGCTCTCAGTAGGGCTTCGATGACAGGACGTGGAAGATAAGTATGAAAATGGAAATAGTTTTTCACGTTTTAGGATATTTTCTCAATGAAAGTTGTACATTTCATGATGTATGTTTATCTAAATGTGTAGACCTGCCCAAAATAACACAGATACAAAACACATGATTGGATGAATGGACTGGGTAAGATGTTACGATGTGACAGAGGTAATCAGCTGGCTGCAAGGAACTCTGGGTAGGAGAGTGATTGGCTTCATATGACCGAGGCATATTTATAGTGTAATCAAGTCTTTGATAAAGACTGGCTTCTAAACTTATCAAGCTGGCAATTAGCTTTTGGAACCCATCTGTAAGAAAAACATGAGTTCAGTTTTCTTCTATTAAAAAACAAGACTGAAGTCAATTTACTCTGCACAGTGCTTCACTGTGTGGAGCGCTATTTGTTTTGAGAATTGAATCTGGCATGTGACGTCACACTAGTAAATTATTTCATGCATGAGTTTGAAACACACAGAACCGTCAACGTACTTTCCCTTTTATCTATGGACTTAGATCAAATTAATATTTGTGTGGCTGTATATGTTCAAAACAATTTATATGGTGTTGAATGAACATTAACATTTTATGACAAAAGGATTCCAAATGTGTTATTGCAGAAAAACTCTGTGTGATACCTTTTTCATCACTTTTGAAGTGTTGATATACAATTATTTCAGATGCATCAATAGGTCTCATATGCATGTAACTCGTCACCCTTAACAAACAGCTGTGAACAGCTGTTAGAAACAAATTGTGTATTATATGGATCATCTATTGACTGGGTCAGATCGTTAAGGCTCACATATATGTAAATTTATCTTTTCAGTATGTAGCAGCTTTTGCTGTGTCAGCAATTTCTTCCAACTGGGAAAGAATAGGAAAACCCTTCAACCCTTTGTTAGGGGAAACATATGAGTTGGAACGGTGAGATTAGCTTCTTGTAATGGCATTATAGTTTCAAATAACTCACCCCCATATAACACAACACTCTCAGGATATCCAGTTTGTAGCAGTGGTTGGTTGGTTTGTTGTTTAACGCCGCACTCAGCAATATTCCAGCTATATGACAGCTGTCTGTAAATAATCAAGTCTGGACCAGACAATCCAGTGATTGATATCATGAGCATCGATCCACGCAATTGGGATCGATGACATGCATCAACCAAGTCAGCGAGCCTGATCCCCTGATCTCGTTAGTCGCCTGTTATGACAAGCATAGTTGCCTTTTACGGCAAGCACGGATTGCTGAAGACCTATTCTACCCCGAATCTTCACGGGTCCATGTAGCAGTGAGAAGTATGAAAATCAACAGACCTGTTTCTTGAGGTCCACAAAGGTACAAAGACAAAGGTGGATGGTTTGATCCCACTGAAATGTTAGTAACATTGGTTGGTCATGTTACATCATTGTGCTCATTTCCTAAAGATAAAATTACTATTTGTGTGCAAAATAAATGCCTAGAAAGTCCCTTCATAGAGGTTATTCTACAAAGTCAAGGCACCGTTAAGACAATAGGATGACGTCTCTAGAGGGTTTTCGAACATATGAAACTTCAAACAGTCAATGGGATAACATCACTGGAAGCTTATGTCATGTTGACAGACCATCGTATTACATTTACAAGACATCAAAATGGTCGACCTAATGCACGTGATGGGAGAGATTTCTGAAGTTTTAAATGAACCTCTGGCGGTTACAATTGTTTGTCATCATTGATCAATTGGCCGATCATTGAAAGGTGATGTGTCAAATAGATCCTGAGGTAAATTCACAGATTGCTGTAGACTGTCACTGTAGTCTAGACATGGATCGAGTACTGATGTGCATTTCTTCACTTTGTTCACTTTGGGTGGTCGTAGCAAGGATATTCATGAGCTGGCATGTGGTCAAACTCCCTGAATCTTCCCATTGTATACTAAAACAAGTTTAAGATTGAAGGGTCTAAATGATCAGAAACAACACTTCTGTATTTGTACATGCTAGGGAATTCTCAGGGGTTTCCTCATAAATGTGGAAGTAGTCCATCGGTGTTTACATCCTTTCAGGAATTCAATCTCATACAAAACGTATAAAAGTCAAAATGTCATCATCATACACTTATGAACTTCAGTTTTGTGGTCATGTGCCCACCCTTGTCCAATGGAAGATCTGTATGTCATGTAAACTTCACATTAAATAATTGTACACTAATGCCTGTGTATTTCCTCCAGACCTGACCTGGGGTACAAGCTGGTGGGGGAGCAAGTCAGCCACCACCCTCCTGTCAGTGCCATCCACGTCACCTCCCCTAAGTATACCTTCCATGGATCCATCAACCCCAAACTCAAGTTCTGGGGCAAGTCGGTTGAGATCAACCCCAAGGGAACAATCACATTAGAATTAAAAGAGTAAGTATCCTTTTCGTGAAGTGTGAGCAAATGTTGTTTGCGTTCCGTCAGCAATATCAAAGCTAATCAATGGGAGTCTGTTAATAGTGGATTTCGGGACAGGAAACCAAGAAATGATTGAAAAAATTGGGACACTGTTGGGCCTCTGACAGCGAGAAAAAGCTGGTCCGGACTCAAGTAACCAATTTCGACAAAAGTTTGCCTTACTATCAACATTTTTCTTTTCTTTTCCTCAGCCATATCTAAGTCAAAATGTAAACAATATTGATCACTTGTGTGTCTCTCAGAGTATAAGTTGTATCATAATAACAGAAGGTGATTTGTTTGTTTGTTTGTTGGTTAACACTGCACTCAGCAATATTCTAGCAATATAACGGCGGTCTGTAAATAATCAAGTCTGGACCAGACAATTGATATCATGAACATCGATCTACGCAATTGGGATACGATAACATGCATCAACCAAGTCAGCAAACCTGACCACCCGATCCCTTTAGTCGCCTCTTACAACAAGCATGGTCACCTGTTATGACAAACATGGATGACTGAAGACCTATTCTACCCCAAATCTTCACAGGTGATAACAAAAGGTGAAATTATGACATTTGGACCCATAGTTGTGTGAAAGAGCTGTATGAAAACATATACTTATTCCCAACTGAATATGATGATGCAATGGGGTAAAACCAAATAATGAAGTTGAACTAAACGTTTACTCAAGGTATGTGGATAATCACTGCTTGGTTCAGTAGAGTTTTCCAGGAAGATTGTCTCCCCTTGACCATAGTGCTGTTTCAGGTATGCTCCGAAATACATGATTTTTTACACTCACTGTTTTCCTTGCAGACACAACGAGGTGTATACATGGCAGAATGTCAACTGTTGTGTACACAACATCATTGTCGGAAAACTCTGGGTTGAACATGTGAGTATCACAACACAAAAACTTTGTTGTAGACAGTGGTGAAGGCTTCGGGAGGAGTGTTGGTCCACAGGCTATGTTAACCTTTACTGTCCTGGACCTTGATAACATTTTCCCAAGTCATCTTTGACAGTTGCATACAACTCTAGATCACATGGACCTATTGTCTGAGGACTGACTACCTGATGTGTTTTACCCTAAGGCACCAGGATTCTGAGTTTAAGTCCTGATCTTTTACACAGATCATGATGTATCAGTGGGATGCCTGTTTGGTTGATTTCAAGGTTGTGACCTGCGTCACTTCTAGCTTTCTTCACCAATGCAGTGGGGCGGTCGGGTAGCCTAGTGGTTAAAGCGTTCGCTCGTCACGCCGAAGACCCGGGTTAAATTCCCGACATGGGTACAATGTGTGAAGCCAATTTCTGGTGTTCCCCGTCGTGATATTGCTGGAATATTGCTAAAAGTGGTGTAAAACCATACTCACTCACTCACTCACTCACCAATGCAGTAAGGCTGATTGCAATGCTGTGACTGAAATACTTCAGGGATTTATCTAGACCTGCTCAGAGGCTGACATCTGGCCCCAAGCATGAAGCAATTGTCAGTCAGTGTCCTCAAATTGGAATTAAGACCTTTCCAATTCATGTTATGGATACAGCACATTGTGCTTTTGCCTCTAAATTTGAAAAAAAAGCCCACATTTTCAAATACAGTGGGGTATTTTAACATTGTGCGGTATGGGCAAGTGTGGGTGTACCTCTGGAATATTTGAAATTTTGAGATAAAGGGAACATGTCAGAAAATTCCTTGAGAGAACCCTGTATGTAGTTATACAATGTATCTCTATTGCCTAGTTATGTTCGTATGGTTATAGCTAATGTTGTGGCTTCACAGAGGTGACTTGCATTTCACTGATAACAGGATCAATAAACAAGAAGAGGCTGCAATACCCCTGCCTTTTGAGAAACCCCAATTTTGAACAAAATTATGTTGTTGTCTTTCTCAATTTGTCTGCCAAGGGCTCTTAGTTAAGAATGCTAGAGTTGTGGGCCCCATTCCACAAAGCAATCGTAGTGCAACGACAGTCAGGAGTCTATGCTAATGTATGGAAGTTATGATCACCTTAGCGTTACGATTGCTTTGTAGAACGGACTCCAGTACTGGAAATACTGTGGTAGGAGGTTCCAGGGAGGCAGTAGGTGTACACTGTCCTCATCTTACTCTGTCTGTGTTTCCAGTATGGGACAATGGAAGTTACAAACCACTCCACCAAACACAAGGCTGTCCTCAATTTCAAACAGGGAGGCTGGTTCGGAAAAGATCTCCATAAAGTAGAAGGTTTTATATATGACTCCAGGTGAGCAGATTAACCCACTGCTGAATAACAGGCATGTGACTAGGCAAGACTCTCACTGGCCGTGTTCGAAATAACTGTATGCTCGCTAGCCAAATGCCAGTGACTTTTAAATGGGCTAGTAACATTTCCATAAAGCCGGTCCTCGTTGAAAACTCTAGTCAGTACATATTTATTTCTACAAATCAATAAGTCAGTTAAGGCATCATATAATGTCAAAGTCTGTTTTCATTTTGTTTTCATTGTAGTTTATTGGGAGTTTTTGGGCTTGCAACATTTTCTGTTAACAAGCCCTCCCGGCCAGTGAACTAAGTCCTTCACTGCTGACTGTATAAGCAATGTCCCATGCTGTCAGGGTGGATATGATGACAGGCAGTCGACAAAGTCACCGAACTTGACCACCCAAGTCCTGTCCTATGACAAACAAAGGTTGCAAACCCGGAATCCCCATGATTATGTCTGAACGAGTGTCAGTTGAATATGTTATTGTAAGTGTAAGAAGACTTGAATATTACACAGACCTGTTGTCACCGGACTGTTTCAGTAAGCGGAAATGTAAAGCGATGTATGGGAACTGGGTGCTAGGGATGTACTCCTGTGAGGCAGACACCTACGAGTCCTTCATCAAAAACACATCCTCCAACTCATCTCCCAGCCATAATGCATATCCAAAGGTGAGTTCCATCGCAAAGTTCACACTGGTCTCAATAGGCCTTGTGGGGCAGTCAGGTAGCCTAGTGGTTAAAGCATTCGCTCGTCACGCCAAAGACCCGGGTTCGATTCTCGACATGGGTACAATGTGTGAAGCCCATTTCTGGTGTCCCCAGCCCTGATATTCCTGGAATATTGCTAAAAACGACGTAAAACGTACTCATTCACTCAAATCACCTTGCATTTGGAAGTTTAGGGCTTTTTTATACCATCAACGGTAAAGATCACATGGAGTAATCCAAGGGATTTTTATCTGACTAATGATAAATCATCATTACAAGTCAGACTTTAGATTTATACTATTTGTGAGGTCACAAGACCGAGATTGTCATTTTTTAACCTACCAATCCAATCTTTGAGGTGATTACAATAAATCCTGTACAGTGCTTTTTATTTTATGTTTTTTTTACCTACAGGACAAAGTATCACTATCAAACTTCTTAATGAAATATCCTGCCTTATTACAGTTATTTTTTACAAATGCTGCATGATGACATCAGGTAGAAAGAAATAAGTCCATAACTCAGTCGATTATAATGTTATAACACAGGACTGTGCACATTTGAAAAGTATAATTGCAGGTATATTCTGACACTGACATAAAGTAAGAAAGATCTAATAAATCAGTTTGAAAACACACCTGGGTCTCACAAAGGCAGCCAACTTCGTGGCACAAGTTTTATGGAATCCATGCACCAAGTAGATACCTATTGACTGAATGGTCATGCATCCCTGGTAGTAGATCATCACATTTATGAGAGACCATTAATGCCATATGAATATGCATGTACACTTTGCCTCCCGTGCTACGATGCTCCTGTGGAAAGTATGTAGGCCTCCAGTGCACAACTGAATTAAAGTTTGGTCATGGCATGACAGATTAACTATGGTAATATGAAAAAATTGGTGTTCTTTAATAACTTCTTTTGAGTAGAATATTATCACAATACAAATTGAAGTTTAGTGTGTGTGGAACAGTCATTCAAAGCAGCACTATTAGAAGAAAAAGAATTAACTAGAGATTTTCTTTTTACCATCAATCAGTATTGATTCTGTTTTGGGATAAGGTTTTATGATAAAAACTTTCACGACGTGTCAAACATAAGATGCTTAATTCCTGCCTGTGTTGACTTCCAAGGGAGATAACTGTGTCAATCTGTTTCCACTGTTCTTCCATTCATCACAGTTCAGATAGATCAGGAGAAAAGGAAGATAAATACGAACACTATCAATCTTGCTTGCACTATTCTAGATTCTAAATCTGTCTATTCAGGCAAATGGTGCATCGTCATCGAAGGGTGGAGGCGATGATGTAGCAGACGACATTCCCAGCAAAAACTTCCAGCCATACGATCTGGGTCTGCCTGGTCAGCTGACCTTGTGGAGAGCCAATCCCAGGCCAGAGGATTCTCACAAGGTTAGCAGGAGGAGTCAGGACAGGCGATAATAAAACATGACTACAATAGGACCTAAACAAATGTGCACCTTTGGAACATTAACATTCGGGGGTGTCTCTTACGTCACAGGGGGCATGGGTGGCCCAGTCGTCTAAGGCGCCTAATTCGCTGTGCAGACTTGCATCTCTTGGGCACACCAGAAACCTATGATTGTGGGTTCGAATCCCGGTTCACCCCGATTATGTTTCTAGGTTTGTCAGCACTACACCCGTGCTCATGGGTTTCACCGAAGTGGTAATTGTCCGAGACCTGCATTACTTCGGGCTTTCCTCCCACATTAAGCTGACACACCGTGATATAACTAGGAGAATGTTAAAAGCGGCGTTAAACTCACTCACTGTTACCTCACTGATAGGAATTGGAAACATGCGCAGGTATGCTTATGGTGAAGGTGTGCCTGGAGCTGATTCTGATCACAGCCTGATGTGTATCTTGGTTTGTCAGCACCATGCACATGGTCAAGGACCTACATCACTTCGGCATTCGTCCCAGCTCACTCACTCACTTTGTTAATTACCGATCCCGTAAACACACTAAGTGACTAAGTGTACAGGTATCTATCACTTACTATGGACAACTAAACAGACAACAGTCAAATGTAACCACAAGGTAATGAGATTATTGAAAGAAAGTATATGCCCGGACTTGACACTATGTATGTTGTGTTTGCAGTATTTCTGTTTCACGTCGTTCTCCATGGGGCTGAACGAGCTGCGGGAGGGGATGCAGGACCAACTCCCACCCACAGACTCCCGACTCAGGCCCGACATGAAGCTGATGGAGGATGGCAATATTGGTGAGACTCAGCCACAGTGAAAATGTTGTTTGGACCACTAGATAGTTCATTTCTTTGTGGTTTGGTTTGGTTTGGTTTGTTGTTTTACGCCGCACTCAGCAATATTCCAGCTATATGATGGTGGTCTGGACCAGACAAATCTGTGATTGATATCATGAGCATCGATCCACGTAATTGAGATCAATGACATGCTTCAACCAAGTCAGCGAGCCTGACCACCCGATCCCATTAGTCGCCTCTTATGACAAGCATAGTTGCCTTTTACAGCAAGCAGGGGTTGCTGAAGTTCTTTATGGTAAAACAGTGAGTAAAACTCCATCTCCCTGAGGCAAGGGAGATAACTGTAACAGTCCAGTTTCCACCCTGACTGAACAAGGCAGCAATTATGGAGTTACATTTTGGCTGGACTAACAAGTCTATGTGTATTCCAGTGAAAATCCCGTAACAAAATCGACAACCAGTTCATTAACTGCCATGCAGATATTGGTCGATTGTAGGATTTGCAAAGCATATATATATACCGCCAACTCAGCGTCAACAGATATTTCCCAAATCTTTTCATCTTTTTAATCAAGGTGCTTACGTGATTTGATGCACTTCACCAAGTAACACTTTTTTTATTACAATAAATATCTTGATCATCAAGCACCACCATTTTGTTTGAAGCAAATGCAAGTGATATGAGAGGTGGAATCTGATTGGTCAATAGGAGGCACATAAAAGGAACATAACTTGTAATAGCCACTGGTGGCACAACGATCCAGCCCAGTAATTCCAACCTAGTTAAGAAAGGGTTGAAACTGGACTTTTAGAGTCAGTTAACTCCCTTGCCTCGGGAAGGTGTACTGAATCATTTTAGAAAGCTAAACTCAGATAGGCTCAAAACCTCCTTCATTTTGATTGTTTTTTCAAAGATATCTTTAGGTTCTCCTGAAGTAATCTATGGAGGATTTGTCAGATCTTTAATGAGAGAGTATCGAATCGGAAGGAAAGTTCTGATGACAGTGAGACTGTGTTAGAAGCCATTATATTGCTGTACACAGGAAGGTCATACTGTATTGCTCTGTCCTGCCTTCAGATGCAGCAGCTCTGGAGAAGAATCGCCTGGAGGAGAAGCAGAGAGCAGCAAGAAAGGACAGGAAGAAAACAAAGAAAGAATGGACACCACTGTGAGTGACTGAAGTTGTGTGTGGTTATAACATGGCAACACATTAGGCTTAAAAAAGTAAAAGAATTGGTTCTCGGGCAATGGCTTTTGAAAATACAGTGTGAGCGGGCAGTCTTTTTTTTTTCTTTTTTTTTGGGTTGTTCAAACTAGCATGTAACCAAATATGCAGTTGTGTACAATCAACCTTGGAAAGGCAGCCCCCTACATAAATGTATTCCTTGATGAGTAAAATACTGAACTACTGTTGGACTTGGAATACAGTGTATTTATGAAAAAATTTTTTTATTAAAATGGAAATAAAAACGAAACATGCAGCAAACTTTATGATGATGCGGGCGGTGCCTGAGAACATAGATTATTATTTTTTATAGCGAAACTGTAATATTTACAATCAAAGTGCAGCAACTGTTGTACTATTTTGTAATAGAGGCTTACATTTTTTACTTATCCTGCTTTACATTTTGTACATTGCTCTTTCTCCCGAAGTCCTAACTGGAAATGAATAACGATCTATTAGCGTCTTCAGTAACTCTTTTGCCGAACTTGACCTCCATGACCCTCGTGACATCTGTGAGCAGTGTGCAGTGTAATGCAGGATCACTGTATAAAACAAACATAATACTCTGAATATGGAAAATGGTTGAAGCAAAATAACAGTAATATTTTCATTTGATATAGCCAAACAATTGTACTGTGTACTTTTATTTTATTTTGTCATGGCACTGAGATTGTGTTGTGGAACGAGACTTCAAGCTCCATGGAATCGGGAAAGATCTGGGTTATTCCTCAGAACTGATTAAATCTGACATTTCTGATGACATGGTTTCAGCAGTTGACCCCAGATTGAACTATCTTGCCAAGGCAGTAGCATCCACTAGCCTTTTTATCAAAGTCTTGTTTCCACCCTTGCCACATCATCCCCACTTTCCTGTGCTAAATATGATTGGACTATTGCACATATCAATAGTCCAATCACAGAATGTTTCACAAGATCCACCACTGGTACACCTTTGTTTGAAAGTGATTTACCGCTGCCTGTCTTTGTTGACACATCTTTTTCATCTTTTAAACCCCCCAAAGATTGCCTAGTATGTGTTTGTGTTGGATGAAATTGTTTTCGACTAGGTCCTAGCCTATGGTAGTCGCAATTTTTGTGAAGCTATATGTGATAAGAACAGCGATCTGATTGGATATCACCTTTTCATTACAAGTGGCGCAACTCGTGATCTATGCGAGGTGGCGCCAGGGTCGTGGCCTTGATGTGGCAGGGGTTTAAACGGCTTTGATACAGGCTAGTGGACACACTTGCCTTGGGAAGATGAGATTGTATATCAATTAGTAAATGTCTGCTGTTCTTCTCCAGATGGTTTGAGTACACAACCAATCCAGCCACAGGCAAGGAAGACTGGATGTTCAAGGGAGACTACTGGCGAAGGGAGTGGACAGCATGTGCAGATATATTCTGATTCCTCCTCCCAGCTAGGACCTAGGTGTACATAGAAGACTTCCACTAGAATATGCAATAGTTGTATATAGACTACAGTCCTGTAGACCACCAGCCTTGTGATGATGATGATGATGATGATGATGATGATGATGATGATGATGATATGCAAATGTGGACTGTTTTATCATTACTGGCAAACTGTGTTGGTCTGTGATTGGATGATTTGTTCACATGTGAATTTTGATTGGATGATTCAACAGAGGATCAGTTGATATGGAATCTGATCTGATTGGTTGATTTTTTTCACAGAAGAATGTGATTGGTTATATGAGATGGTTATTGGTTGTTTAAATTTCATTTGGTCTGTGATTGGATGACATGAAGCCATTGTTGGTTATGAAAACACACAAAACTGAAATGATACTGATTTGGACACACAAGGTCTCGACTGTCATGCCAAGCCAAAAGATCTGGGCGTTTTTGAAGAAACTTAAAGTGATATCCGGTGAACAACAACAACAGCAGTGAGATCATTTTATTGGGATGGTGTATAATATTTTTTCAAGTTGACAATTGGAAGGAAAATTTGTGAAATGACTCATGGATGAAGCAAATATCATCATATAAAATATCATTACACCAGTTATATTGGACAGACTTCAAAACCAAGACCAAACATGTGCATATAAAGTCTGAAATGGAAACCCACTATTATATACCATGATATATCATGATATATCATTTGCTTATCAGGTATTGGCTAATGGATGAAGACAGCTAGAAGTATCCTGTATGAATGATCTTGTGTGAGTGGTTTATATGGTGTGGATGGTGTAGAGCAATGCAAGCCCTGACTGTCCTGTCTTGGTTATAAAACACATTTGTAAAGAAATAACATATTCAGGGATGAGGGAATTAACCTACAAAGTCCATTAGCCACAGTTTTCATTAAATATGATCAAACCCCCCAAATGGTTTATAACTTCTTTTCGCCCATCAAGATACTTTATGCAGTAGGGAATCTTTATATTGTGTTTGAAAGGGTGTGAAAGTCAAGGGAACATGACCCGAATGTGAATGGTTAAACATTTGGGTGTCTCTAGATTCAGATAATATAGGAGCAAAGGACCCAACAACTGGGTTGGGACTTGCGATGACTGTAGCACTCGAGGGACTTGCGGTGATTGTAGCACTGATGGGACTTGCGATGACTGTAGCACTCAAGGGATTTTCGATGATTGTAGCACTCTAGGGACTTGCGATGACTGTAGCACTCTAGGGACTTGCGATGATTGTAGCACTCTAGGGACTTGCGGTGATTGTAGTACTCTAGGGACTTGCGATGATTGTAGTACTCTAGGGACTTGGAATGATTCTAGCACTCTAGGGACTTGCGATGATTCTAGCACTCTAGGGACTTGCGATGATTGTAGCACTCTAGGGACTTGCAATGATTGTAGCACTCTAGGGACTTGCGATGATTGTAGTGCTCTAGGGACTTGCGATGATTGTAGCGCTCTAGGGACTTGCAATGATTCTAGTACTCTAAGGGCTTGCGATGATTGTAGCACTCTAGGGATTTGCGATGATTGTAGCACTCTAGGGACTTGCGATGATTGTAGCACTCTAGGGACTTGCGATGTACTGTAGCACTCTAGGGACTTGTGATGATCATAGTATAATATGGACTTCAGATGAAAGCTGTTGGAAGGGACTTGTATTGATTGTAGCACGTTCGTGACTCACAAATATCATAGCACTGTAGGGTCTTACAATAAATGTAACACTGTAGAGACTTACGATGATGTTAGTACTGTTGGGACTTACGATGATGTTAGTACTGTTAGGACTTACGATAATGTTAGGACTTGCGATGATTGTAGCATTGTGATGTCGTCATGGAGAGAGGGAAAGGTAGAACTGAAACAATTGAAAATGATAATGATTGTTACGTAACTTTGTATGGATGGTTGGTGAATAGGTGTTTAGAAATGTTACATTGAAATAATACAAGAAGCTTATAATCACAGATGAAGCTACCCTAATGTAATTTTTGCATAATACATGACCTGAATTAATCAGAATATATACAGGTCAGGAGACTTGACAGAAGAGCAGCTAGAATACATTCATGGCTACACCCTGGCAGTACATCTACCCTGATAGTACACCCTGTCAGTACATCTACCCTGATAGTTCACCCTTGCAGTACAGCTACCCTGGAAGTACATCTACCCTAATAGTACACCCTGGCAGGACATTAACCCCGGAAGTACATCTACCCTGATAGTACACCCTGGCAGTACATCTACCCTAATAGTACACCCTGGCAGTACAGCTAACCAGATAGTACACCCTGGCAGTACATCTACCCTGATAGTACACCCTGGCATTACATCTACCCTGATAGTACACCCCGGCAGTACATCTACACTGATAGTACACCCTGGCAGTATATCTACCCTGATAGTACACCCTGGCAGTACATCTAACCAGATAGTACACCCAGGCAGTACATCTTACTGATAGTACATATTGATCAAATGCTGTCCAAAACATTCCTACTGTTTTGATAAATCACCCAGTAACCATGGTTACACTTTACTCTTCCCTTCACCCTGCTTCGTGTACACCTAGGGCTGCACCCACGTCCCATCACACCTGGTCATGTACACTTCTTGTATGTTGATATGCAATTTAGTCACAACTGTGTCTGTTGTTTTCGAAAAGCATCGAAATAGTTAGACTAGGTCATACCCCTCCTCAGATAACCTGGCTGTGCACTGCGTTTCAATTGTTCAACATACAGGAACAGCTGGACTTGACTGGACTTGGTCCTAGCCCTCATCCTCAAAGCAATCTTAGTTCTCTAGCGATCATAAGCCTGTGTTATGTACGGGTGTAACGATGAGGGTTATTGATGAGCATATTATAGCCAGTATGTGTGAGGATGGGTAAAGATGTCATATACATATCAGTCGTTGATGTTGTTTGGTATTATGGGTATGACCGTCAAAACCAGTAGCATAATCATTGCAGTATGAAAGGGGTTGTATCTCATTATATTTTGTAAGAAAAGTTCTCCGGATCCTCTTTTTATACTGATGAGGAATCAATCCTTACTAGTTTGTCAAAGCTTGTACAATTCAGCTCATTTTTACCAGAGGCATGTGTTTGTGGTTTGATACTTTTGATTGACCTATCAGGGTTGGGTTTTTTAAAGTCATGTGAAAAAAGCATAATTCCAGGAATATCACTGCATGGGACACTTCTCGTGTTACCCATGTGAGGAATCAAACCCAGATCTTAGGTGAGATGCCAACACTTTTACCACTAGGCCACCTCACCACCCTTAGTTATGGTTGAAGACTGAAAAAAAACAAAAATTGATATTTATCTGATGTGAATTTGTAAAATGTCATTGAAATGCCATGCCATTCATTATAAGGTGTAGAGTATCAAATGAGGAGATGCTCCCTTCTATACCTCAACACAAGGATTTGTTTGGTTGGTTGTTTGTTTGACGTCACACTCAGGAATAGTCCAGCTATATTCCGCAGCTTGAAGATTATCAAGTCTGGACAAGAGAGACAATAATTGATATTATGAGTCTCGTGTTACATGATTTGAGTACAATGACTCACAATCTACTAAGTCAAAGAACCAGACGAACTTGTCCATTTAGGAATCTGGTATTGTGTGTGTGACCAATTCTAACACAGATTCCCCAGAGGGTTCTAGACTCGGGGAAGTAGGGGAGCCTCGCAGTTAGTTTTTTGGCTTGGTATTCTGAAGATCTGATTTGATTCCTCACAACCTTTCATCTGCATTTCTAAAAGCAATGCTCAGTCACCTCTCAACTACACAAGTTTGGTCCATGAATATATATGAGAGGCAATGGGAAAACAGATGATATAGCATTATCAGGGGCTTCGTGTGGAACTTGTGTGAATGAAGTGCGCAACACACTGTTTTATATGTCCACATGTGTGATGGTAGATGTGTTACATGGTAGATGTGTTACATGGTAGATGAGTTACACTTCAGCCTGTGACAAGATGAACTTGGTAGTTTTTAAGTGCCAGCAACGATGGGACAGCTAGTTCAGGTGTGGGAGAGTTGCAGGAACTTCCTAGAACACATAGAACACATAGAACAGCAAGAGATGAGATAACAGCTGAAGTGTGGAGGAGAGTTGCACCACAGCTGATCACCTAGTTGTTGTAGTTCTCATGGATGTTCTTAAAGCTGTGGCAGACAAGATATCTGATGAGGTTGCCTCCTTATTAAGTTAGATCTAACATATAGGAAGCAGATAAATCAGGAATGCAGTCAGGGTGTAGATATGTTACCATGTCAGACTACATGTTTCTGTAAAAATCCGGATTCAGGTTTACCTGCTAACTATGTCGGTACACTGTGTCGAGAACATTATCTGTTGCAGTATGGGAAATGTCATCAACTAACTAAGGATGACTCTGGTTCCTCTTGCCCAGAGAAATGGCTGCCAAACATCTATAAAAACCTGCTCATTTGTTCTTTAAGTTTTTCTTGCAAACTCTTGAGCACAATATAATGTTGACAAGGGACTTTAAACAAGCACTCCAAAATTTGGCACTGTTTAGACTTGACATACACCAATTTGGCACTAACTATCCATGAGTTATCAGGATAGATAAGTTTCGGGCATTGTTTACAGAATCATGGTGGTGCAAGGGAGGAAAGGTGAAACATTTGTGGATGTAATTGATATTTACATGATATCAAACAACAAAACACAACATTATTGATTACAGTGTTTAAAACATGCACTCCATAACAGGAAATACTATTAAGATTGTCAGTCACTTTGCCTATCAACTAATTATTGCAGCTGTTTTAGTTTCATAGATGTTTGAATTAAGTTAGTTTTCTACCACTCTATCCCAGACAGTCATATATTGTTTCAATAATCTCGACCCTTTGACAGTGTTCTAAGTACGCTTGTTATGGGGCTGCTTCAAAGTCTTGCATTTATGTAGCAGAGATGTGCAAAGATCAAGAGAAGTTAACTTCTTATCTTCTTGCAGATTTGTTGTCACCTAATGTAGATTCTTGTAAATTAGGCCATAGTGATCTCATTAAAGTCAGATATTGTGGTCTAATTTGATACCTCTGTGTCAACATTTGAAAAATCCACCATAGGAGTCATGTGAGGTCAGTGGGATTTTCTAAATTCTTGGTACTATCGAAGGAAGCATATATAACTTCTGGATCTTAACAGGCAGTTCCAAAGGGTGAATAATGATGGCTATATTGTCCCATATCCCATATATATTGTCATTCACACAAGATCGTTTTGCCTCAAAAACACATGTATCCTTCATGTTGATTGGAAGGCCAATTTCTTTAAGACGACCTACTATTACAACAAGTATCATCTGTAAAATGCCTGAATCGGCGGAGATTGTTACCTATGGTATTGAAGGATGGTACACAGAAGCCCACAACTTTAAGCTAGAGCTGTTTTAAGTTTGGTCTTTTCTGTCTTTTCAGAAATTTTTTAAAAAAAATTGTATCCAAATGAATGAAAACCAGAATATGTTAACATGGCTTTTGAATCTCTGAATGTCAAACTTATGTCCAACTGAAATAAAGTTAAAGAACACCTGATTCTTTCATATGACCATGATTAATTTGTCACTACAGTTAACGATAGTAATATGATTGAATCCTGGTGTTCTTAAACTATTTTCGAGTGGTATATATTTTGGGGTCTGTAGCCAAGGACCTTTGAAGATCCGGGGTAGTAGAGGTCTTCAGCAACCCATGCATGCAGTAAAAGGCGCCTATGCTTGTTGTAAGAGGCGACTAATGGGATCGGGTGGTCAGGCTCGCTGACTTGATTAATACATGTCATCGATCCCAATTGCGTGGATTGATGCTCATGATGTCAATGACTGAATTGTCTGGTCCAGATTCGATTATTTACAGACAGCCGTCATATAGCTGGAATGTTGCTGAGTGTCGCGTTAAGCAACAAACAAATCAACAAACTGTAGCCAAGACATTCTGTAAGTGTAAATGTAAGCAGCAGTTATCTCCCCTTTGTCCCCTGATGCGAAGAGGTGAAGTAAAATAAGTGCTACAGGTTGCGTCCATGTGTTTCATGGGGAATGTATTGTTATCTCATGTTGCGTAATAACGCAAAACACAAATGTTTCTGTGATTGATTTTCATGTTGTGCATAGAAGTATTCTTGTGAGAGTCTGTCAGGTTTGTGTATGCGTGTGTATTTTCCACATGGAATCAAATATTGTACATAGGAATGAATGTGAGCAGTGACTTTACCATAAGTTGAAGGTGATATGAGTCTATTTATCCTGGGTATTAGCATTGTGTGTACTTGATGTGCATTCCATATATGGCAGATAGCAATGTCACATGATACCACTGCCATGACACATGTGATAAGTATCATTGTGATAGAGAACATTTTCACTGTGCAGTTTCTTGATTAAGAAATATGATTAATGAATTCAACATTAAAACTTTGAATTGTCAATTCAGGCAAATGGAATCAAATTTGGTCTCTGTGTAGTCCTTAAGGTATGCATAATTTTGGAAAACTTCTTAAAGCCAGTTGTTATGTATCTACTCTCGGGCTACTTCCAAGAGTTTAGTTACTTGTCATGTTGTAAACCCAGTATATTCTATTGTTACTGCCTATGAAATAAAGGTTTAGTTTATGTAATGTGGAATAGATATTTCATTGTGTGTTTTTGTTTAGTTTTGCAAAACGGTATAATTGCCCCGAAATCATTGTATGATATCAATATATAATGTCATGTTAATGTAGTGTATCAACACCTGTCATGCTCTGTATTTAGGGTTGATGGGGAAAAGAACAGGCTTGGTTCAACATGTTTCAATATTGTTGGACTCTGGTACAATGTTTTGTGTTACTTCTTGACCTTGACAGTGACCCTGGTACAATGTTCTGTGTTACTTCCTGACCTTGACACTGACCCTGGCACAATGTTTTGTGTTACTTCCTGACCTTGACACTGACCCTGGCACAATGTTTTGTGTTACTTCTAGATCTTGACACTGACCCCGGCAAAATGTTTTGTGTTACTTCCTGACCTTGACACTGACCCTGGCACAGTGTTTTGTGTTACTTTTTGACCTTGACACTGACACCGGCACAGTGTTTTGTGTTACCTCTTGACCTTGACACTGACCCTGGCACAGTGTTTTGTGTTACTTCTTGACCTTGACACTGACACAATGTTTTGTGTTACTTCTTGACCTTGACACTGACACAATGTTTTGTGTTACTTCTTGACCTTGACACTGACCCGGGAAAATGCATTTGTTACTTCTTGACTTTAACAGTGAGCATAAATATATTACTGTCTTCATGTGTGACATCAGCCATCTTGAGTATGTCCTCAATGCCCACTGGAAAGTTAAACACACCGACCCTCAATATATTTGTGCTTAAAAGGACACAGATATTGGAAATTAGGCAGCTCTAATGTTTGAAACTGTAATCAAAATAAATTGTTTGAGAAACAGGTCTTAAATTTAACTTTGGCTGTGTGGAAATGATGAGGGGTTGTGAGGTGGGATAGAAACCCACCTGTATTTGTTACTGATGACATGTTTTGGGAGGATGAATATAAATATGTCAGTAGTGGTTATCTGACTTTCTGGGTGAAATGAAGAAGTGTCTTTGTCAAAGATGCCATCTTTCCTTCCTAAGCTGAGATTCACCTGCATATTTGCTTGTGTTGGAGAATGTGTCGGGGAACACAAGCCACCAGTGTGTAACAATGTTGTTCAGAACACAAGTCACATGCTTCACTGTATGCACTTCACACAATACCACAGTAACATGTCAAAAATGTACATAGATCATATTAAAATACTGCCATAGATACCTTGGTTACTTGTCTTTGTTTGTTATAGTGGTGTTGGGTACTTAGTACCTCAGCTGTTATGGTGGCTGTGAGTGAGTGAGTTGAACAAGGCTTGAACAGTATATCAGTTACTAGTACATCACCATGGGTCAGCTGGGTGTGGGAGGAAAGCCCCAAGTGATGCAGGTCTTCCACTTTAATGAAACCCAGGACTGGTATGGTGCTGACAAACCTAGAATAATGTTTTGGGGAAGACAAAAAGTATAATTCAGTCAGAGCTTTGACACCTACTATTCCTTTCTCGAGAGGGGCCAAACCCAATGGTGGATGGGGAACCAAGTGAACACCTTTTTTAGGTGAAATACCTGCCACCATGGTCTAGTGGTAGAGCGTCCTCGAGAGCGGAAGGTTGGGGGTTCGAACCCCAGCGACATCAATCCAAAAGACGTTAAATGATGGTACTTGTTGTTACCTTGCCTGGCATTTAGGGGTTAAAACAAAGACTGGTTGCTCAGTCAGTATACTATGTCTGAGTGGGGTATCACAAGATTGTATGGTTTATATCATGTCATGCCCTTGCTCACATTGTCAATCACTAGATTGTCTGACCCAGCTTCAAACAACTACTGAATTACAGATCTGGGTGTTGGGAACAAGGAGGAGATGAACTGAGACATAAACTGAAGCACAATCATCTTCCACGTGCATGTGTTGAGTCTGGTTCCATATAGGTGTACTGTGTTTGCTGAAGCATTGCTACACCTCAATGAATTAATTGACAGCCATTTAAAGCCATCCATACGTGTCATATATGTGGCCCCAGGTGGTAATGGGATTAATGGGCATTAATGGGGTTGCATGGTTACCTATACACCCCCGTGCGGGAGTTGGGAGTGGAGCGAAGACGCCTGCATTGTGTCACAATGTATCATCAGATGAATCTAATAGTGATTCATTAATCTTTTCACTGACCAAGAATGGTAACAAGCATAAGAGAGATACATATTTATTTGTAACAAACATTGAAAACTTCATGGCGCTTCGCACCCTCCGACGGCTGAAACAATATGGCCATCAGGTTCTTCGCACTTTTCACTGTGAGCGCCCCTTAGACAAAACTTGCCACGCTAAAATCCCATGTCAATATACTACATGTATATACACTCAAAATTAACGATGACATGCATATCCTTCGACGTCTTCTGGGTGCTTGATCGTCTCGGAACAGATACCCCCACTTTGTAGCGGAATGATTTTTGAGAAACATCAATGTACATCTCATGACGAAGTTTTCTTGCTGATTAATCTTCACGGACCCGTTAAGATCATGGTTAGAATTGGTCTCTAGCAACCCTTGCTTGTCGTATGAGGCGACTAACGGGATCGGGTGGCCAGGGGTCGGACTTGTTTGATGCATATGTCAATCACTAAATTGTCTAGTCCAGACTCGATTATGTACAGACCGCCGTCATACAGCTGGAATATTGCTGAGTGCGACGTTAAGCAACAAATAAATCAAATCCTAACGATTTTGCTCACCATTCGGGATTCCGGGTTAGAGTGAGTGAGTTTGGTTAAACGCCGATTTTAACAGCATTTCAGTTACATCAGCGGCGTTAAACAACAAACAAACAAAAGTTACATCACGGCTTGTCAGCTCACTATGTGAGGAAAGTCCGAAGTGACGAGGTCTCAGACGGTTACCAATTGATGAAACCCACGAGAACGGGTATGATACTGACCAATCTCATTAAATATTTAAATTATTTGCTGAACAAAGTTCTGAGGACATCCCGTTACGGGTCACGTCAGAACGACCTTTCATCCGACCAATCAGAGCGTCGATTATCAGATCGGGACGTGACAGTCGGAACGTGTTTTCTAACAAGATATCGAAAAGGTTAACACGAGGTGTTCTGAATGACAGTAACGGTACGACTGAATCCGTCACAATCACCGTCTGTTTGTCACTTCAATGGGATAAGCATTTGAACGGAAGAGATTTTCCATAGCCCATGGGAAGAACTGCCATACAAACTCTGTCATATATATTAAACATTCCAGAATGTTCTTTTGTTCATTTTTTATTTTGTTTATTCGAGAACTACGTACAAATATTTTTCGAAGCGTAGTCAGGCATGGAAGTCGCCAGTTTAAAATTATAGTGCCGTTTTACTCGAGAAAACTGATTTCTGATTGGCTGATGTCGACTTCTTGTTAGTCATTTCACAGATCTGTCAAAGTTCGCGAAAGGTCGTTCTAAGGTAACCTGTTATGGGATGTCCTCAGATCTTTGTTTAGCAGAAGCGAGATCTAAGATCTGATTTGAATGAGATAAGGTGCTGACAAACCTAGAAACAATATCGGGGCGAATCCGGATTATTATTGGTCCACAGTAGTATATAAAGAGTCTCACCCTCGTGTCTTTTGATATCAAATACAGTAAACTTATAACGAACTGACGGATAAAACGAACTTACTTTTTGGTCCCGACTACTTGCTGTAGTCATGCTGCATATGTACTTATAACGAACTACGGTTCTGTATATCAACGAGTGTTGATATATTTGATATTAGAAGACACGAGGGGGAGATTGTATTTATCATCAATTTGTATTTCCAACGTTTGCAGTTTGTAGACAGTATTGTGATAAGCCTTCAGTGTAAAAACTACACTAACAGTTTCAGTGGCAGCACCATTTAGGATGTCATTTGATTCGGTCTGCAAAGCATTGTGATGCAATTTCATTGCAGCCATATCTACAGTGTCACCCAAGCGATATCTCTTGTGGGAGCCAGTTTTGGATGATAAATGCTGGTCGTTTATAAAAGAGGCGGCCAAATCGGATGGTCAGGCTCGATGACTTGGTTGCTTGCGCGTCTTCGTACCCCGACAACGTGGATCGTTGCGCACAATATCGATCACTGGAATATCTGGTCCAGAAATAATTATTTACAGGCTGCCGTCATATAGCTAGAATATTGCTGAGTGCGGCGTTATACAACAAGCCCACAAAATCAAACTAAGAAAACTAGTGTCATTGAGAACACCGAACACAGGTCAACTGACACCCAAACTTCTCACAGTCAAGAACAAAATCAGTTATCACAATAATACATTTATTCCACCCGCAAAGCAGTATCACATGTAATAGCACCATACAAACATACTATTTATGCATTTTGTCTGAAAGATATTGAGCAAGGTAATCGAATAATGACACAAAAACCGCATAGGCATGTTGGTTCTCATGATCGCACAATGCTACCGGGGGTATCGCTGCAGGGGATCAGGCAGTATTTAGCATGCGATGCAATCTATATAATATCACGGATGAGGCTAGGGGGGGGGGCTCTTTGAGCACCAAGGACGGGAAGAAAGTGACGTTACACGTCACATAATTGACAGATGAGCTATCTAAAAAGGATTATGCGATGAGCAAATCAATCGAAAATGATTTTTCTACTGTCTCCTCGTGGTCTTGTCTGGTGCTTGTTCGCTACCTACATATACTACTCAACTTTTGATAGGGATAATCAGATGTCATTCTATTCAAATATAAACTTGACATTATGCAAACTTTAGTGTATCATGGAAAGGTAAACATACCCCTATCAAAAGTGGAGTAGCAAAATACACGGCGTTAAAAGAACACCCGATCCTTTCATATTTAGTTAATCTGTCATGCCACAAAAAGAATGGGGCGTTCTTTAATTTCTTTTGAGTATTATGTATATACTAGTACATATGCACACGTGTGAAACTTTTTGAAGTGTGAGCTTAGTTATTGGACAGTGCTAATGTTCTATTACAATTCAATTTTTTTTATTAATTTTGTGTCAGAGTACTAACAGCGTTTTGGGGGGACTACTAACCACTCGTACAAAAAGGTCAGCAGTGTCTATGATTTTCCCCCCAAAGTAGTAACGCTACATAAAATCGGGAGTTCAATTACGTGGACAAAATTCTTATCTCTCAAGTATCACAGTAAAAGCTAACAAGAAAATCTAACTCTACAAGGTAAACCTTGCTTCAAACATACCAGTTGTCGGGTGTATCAAAACAATTGCTCAATTCACAATGCAGAGTTACGTCCCTTATGCACCACAGAAACCTATTTTCGCGGGTTCGAATTACGGTTCGCCCCGATTGTTTCTGGGTTTGTCAGCACCAACCCGTGCGCGTGGCTAAACCAAAGCAGTTATCGTTCAAAACCTAGATGATTTCGGGGTCTTCTCCCACATCACACTTACACGCGGTGATCTAACTGACATACTAATCAAAGCAGCGTTAAGCCAAACTCACTGTTGCCCAAGTTTGATTTGCTTGCTGGAACCGTTATAAGAAGTTAATGACGTACAAAGCTCCTCAGTCCCGTGTCCATTTACAGTTAAGGTCTGGACGTAATATGTGAGTGACTTGTGTCAAACTGAGACAATTTCTTTGTTATCAGAATGATTTATGAATTGCGAGACTGATATACCTTATGGAATTATAGTTGAAAAAAACACGTAAGTTTGAGGTGGAAAAAACACGTAAGTTTGGGATGACTTTTCTGGGACTCCTGGATCCACTTGCAGAAAGCGATCTTAGCGCTAAGACTATCGTTAGCCTATGTTAAAGTATGGGAGTTACAATCATCTTAGCGCTAAGATCGCTTTGTGCAAGTGGTCATACTCTACGCGGTGCCCAGTAACTTTTTAAAGCGTATGCCTCGCATTAGTAACACCCTTACGAATGTGCTCTGAATGAACCCCACCATCCGGCGAGCTGCCATTTCCACTTGGTACAGAATTAATTAATGACAAGTACTGTCAACCGACGCATTCAGTTATTATTGTAAGCGAAGGAAGAAGCGTATCTTTAAATTATATATTTACCGAAATGTGTTTTTTAAAATATACCTACATTCAATTGGGTTAATAATTCGGTTTGGATAAGACTAGCCTCGTCATACCAAAAGACGTTAAAAGATGGTACATGTTACCTTCCCGGCGCTCGTCTTTGATAAGGGTGATTAATCAACTGGCAGGCTAGGAGTCAGCGTATTGTGTCTGATTCGGGTAAACTGCGCAATATCTCAGTGAGCTGGCACAATAAAACCGGCACAAGTCTCTACTAGTAGAAGCTGCCACACACGCACGTGCATATGTCGCTAATTAATATCACCTCACCCACTCATGTTTCCAGTATTAAGCAAGGCTTCATGTTATTTCTATCTCTTGGGCTTAAAAGGTCTGTTAAATCAACAAGCAACCGGTAAAAATTAAAAAAAAGGTCAAGAAGTTGTGAAAGTCACCTCGGTGTCCTGGTAAATGTTAACTGAAATACAAAAATCGCTGTATTGTCTGTAACACAGATCAGATATGTAATACCCAACTATGGCATTCTATAGACATAGACTAGCATCTATTTGGGATCGTTGGTAAACTGTGATTATTCGTTGTCAGATGAACTAGGTTTCAGTCGTCTTTGAATCGATGAGATCATACTGTTAGATTTCTTCACTGGTCTCCGACGGACAGGCGGTTCATTGTTTGCATCGTCATCAGAACTGGATGCAACGTGGTGATTTGATTCTGATGACGAAGACGTCAGAAAACCCCAGCGATTCCTACGCTTAGGGGCTTCTTTGGTGACTGCGGCCGGTTTGCAATCTCTCACAGGTCTTGATGTGTCAATATCAGAGGAAGAGGAGGAAGCTTCCCTGAGATCGTATTCCCCATCGGAGGACGAAAGTGAGAGGAGCGAGGCGAAAAACCGTATCACCTTATTCCTCCGTTTCCTCCTCCTGGGCACACTGGCATTTTCACTATCGTCTGAAAGCTCCTTCTCGCTGTCAGCGTCGGAATCACTACCATACATTGTTTTTGTCTTGGTTCGTTCACTCATGCTGCTTTCCACATCATCACAAACCTCCTCCTTTCTAGTGTCAGTGGTGACCTTAAGACCCTCCTCCGGGACCGGAAGTTCACCATCTATAGGTGTGTACCCACATGCTCCTAGGAGCTCCTGGTCTTGGATTTTTGTTGCCTCGTGTTCAGGATTTTCGTCAGGTGGTTCTTTTTTTTTAAACTGAAACAGCAGATCAAGTGAGGACATAAATCACCTAACAATATTCGCCAAACATAAACATCAAATGACTATCTACGAATGTGTGAATGGGTTTTCTGGAGTCAAAATCATTTCAGTCGAAGTTTTAAACCCTATATCGTCACTAGTAATGACGAGTGATGTTTAAACTACAACTCCTACAAAGATTTTGACATTTTCTGAACATTTACTAATTTTCACGATACTTCTGACCTACACACGTACACACTATATATTTACAGGTACGCCGTCACATAGCTGGAATATTGCGGAGTGCGGCGTTAAACAACAAACATACGTTCAAGACCAATCTCACAAACAAACCTCGTTTTGATTCTCAAAGTCCTGCATTTTCTTGAAGACATCTACCAACTTGGAGAGTTTGAAGTCCACCGGAAACGAGTCAGCGCCCTCTGACGTGGCGTCCAGCACGTGCCGACATTCTGGACAATTGACTGGTCGGTGGTGACCAGTGACAATGTCCTTCTGAGACTGCTGACCGATGAAGGCTTGTAGACAGTTTCTGCAGTAGGAATGGCCACACGGTAGCCTCAACGGCCTTTGAAAAAGTTCCATGCATATTGGGCAAGTAAGTTCACCCTTCAGATCTGTGGCCATGGTAACAGCGGCCGGGTCACGATTCCTGTAAATCATTACAAGAATCACATAAATCGACTATATTTGGTAAGACGAATATTTGGTAAAAGATTATTGTTTGGTCCTTGCAATTGAAACATTGGGTATGTAGGAAGGGAAAACTTTCCATATTTTCTATTTTCTATATTTCTTAATATAGCGACTGCGAACAGTCGTTAATTATGCTTTCAAGTGAAAAACATTGTATGTTTGGTTTATTCTGTATCACAATAATAATAAGAAATACTGAAACTAGTAACTTCCGCGGAGACAGAAAACACGACCCCTTCGTGTTTTTATAGTTTCACTCTTACAAAATAAATTTACAAAAGAAAGTTAGGCATTATTAATTGTTTAAAAGGTAAATGATTGGGAAGACGGGGGCATAATACCTTCTACGACATTCCTTAATTTGCACTCCGACAGTTTGTGAAAGCCAGTGCAAAATCAGCGTGATCAAACTTTAGCAGAACGTTGTATGAACGCATGAATCATAGCTTTGTGATAACGACAAGTGGATGTCTTGTGTTGAAGACAACATAACATACAATAATTCAGGCCTCAAAGTTTAAATTTTTACCAAGTAGCTATATGGCTACAAGTATTTATTTCCAGGTAGCCAGAGGTAAAATCAAGAAGTCAAGCCAATATTGTATGTAGCCAAAAGCATTTGGAATTATCTTTATAAAATAACTATTCGAATTTCTTTATTTCACACACTGAAGAGGCCACAGGCCTATAGTACATGTTGAAGAATATACAGTTTTATACAATTTATGTACATATCTCACCAGATCACCTCACGTCATTCCACCTCGCATTTCAACGCAGTCACATAATTTCACACATTCAGTACAATACCATGCCCTGTAATTTCATAATTTCTATATTACCATATCACATCTTGTTATATCATACAACATATTCTATAACATCATATTCAAATAACTATTATAATATGTACACGTTACAGCACTAGTCTTGAAACTGTATCTTAATGGAAACTGTACATGAATTTTTTACTTGTGACTTGAACAATGATGCAATTTATGTCACTAGATTATATAGGTATATCCTCGCTTATCCAATGAGCATTGTCAACTAAAATAAAGTACTAATTACATTAATTTTTGTGTATTTTGGTTCATTGTCGACTTTAGAAGGAATTATTCCCGAGTACAATTATTAGCAGACTTGTTTTCCAATATCAGCTGGGTTTTTTTAGTGTGTCTACAGATGTGTAGCAATATAATCTAGTCGCCACAAGATATTTTTCAAGGTAGTCATTTGGCAACCTCTGAATTTTAGACAGTAGACAAACTGAAATTTAGGTCGCATTGGCTACCGTTTTAGTCGCAACTTTGAGGCCTGCAATTTCTAAGCTAATGTTCTTTTTGTGATCAAGATTGGTACATTATGAATATGTAGGTATTTACCTGGTCCCTGAACTACAACAGCGCACTAGTCTAACATACTAGTCTACGTATAGTTGTGGTGACATCAATATCGCTAAACTGGAAAACGGAGACACCTGGAGACATTTTGTTCCTCGGTGTCGTAGATTTGTTAATCAATGAATTAACGTATTCAGGGCTGACCATCTGTTGTTGAGGGGTGCATGGGGAGACTGGGCATGCACATGTGTGATTACTATAAGCGTGTGACCTTAAATATGATCTAGGTGTGATGCGAACTGTAAAAAACTTGGTATTGTAGGTGAACATTGAGACTGTGACGTATTATATTAAACACATTAAACTTTAATGTTTACCCCGCAATAGTCCAGCTATATGACGGTGGTCTGTAAATAATCGAGTATGGACCAGACAATCCAGTGATTGACATCATGCGCATCGATCTACACGATACAGAGGGAAACAAACGATACAGCCTTCTGTAAACCTCTTATGACATGCGCGCAACTCAAGTAAAATAGTTGGGGGAGTCACACTACTAGCGAACTGCTCACACTGCTCGCCTTTTCAGCTGCTTACTGTTTCGCTGGATGAGGGTCAAGGACGGACGCAGGATCTCAGCTAGTGGATTCAATAACATTGTGCAATGTGTATGTGTGTGTGTGTGTGTGTACTGCAAGCGCATATAGGTGGAATGTCGTCGATGTGTGTGTGTTTGTGGGGGGGGGGGGGGCGCCAATAGAGATCATGTGTTTCTGCTTCTGTGTGTAGATCAAAAAAAAATGTGATAATGGTCGCACTTTTGGTACGGCTCCAATGAAACCTACACGTTAGGTACTGACAAACCAAGGTTAAACGAGGCCGATATGAATGCGAGATTCGAACACACTGCCACACGTGGTTATTAACATTTATACATTAAATAGACAATTCGGAGAACACACACAGCTAAACCACAGTAATATAGCTGATATGCTTTCATAATCCCCCATAATCAGTGTGTTACATTGACACATACATCATAGTTTCCATCTGTTTAAAACAAAGATGTTTGTGAATCCAGTGACACATTCAAATACAGTTTGATAATATCTCGGTGAATTATGTCTCTTACACATACTTTGTTCATTGTTGAACGCCACACTCGGCAATATTCCAGCTATATGAACTAATCGAGTCTGAACCAGACAATCCAGTGACTGGCATCATGAGCATGGATCTACGCAACTGGGATACGATGGCATGCAGTCAACCAAGTCTGACCACCCGATCCGTTTAGTCGCCACTTGCGACAAGGCTGGGGTGCTGGGGATCTATATATATACCGTACTTACCCGAAATCCCCACGGGTACTTACACTCATATATTACATCTGGGAGATCAAATATTTATTTTAAATGTAATCTGTACTTATTACACACTTGATCCAATAATATAGGTGAGTAGTGTTTTAAATGAGAGAACAAAGTATAGTATCCAGACGTTCACAACTATGGCACATGTTCATAAAAAAAATCACTTAATTTAGTACTTAAATTCAGTCTTACGTCACGTTTCCACAGAACAGTAAAGTGGTAGACCTTATACTGAAATTCACATTTACAATTGGCCCAATTTGGAAAGTCCTGTCTATAAAATCTACTCGTGCCCATATAAAGGTAGACTGGATGAAAACAGACCAGGCATTAAATATCAAGGTACAATATAAATATACTAGCCTCGAGATGGCCCACGTGTGAGGCCGATCATATCTGTCAACACCCAAGTATTTATCACAGGTAAACAAATCAAG
Source organism: Haliotis cracherodii (assembly GCF_022045235.1). NCBI lineage: Eukaryota > Metazoa > Mollusca > Gastropoda > Lepetellida > Haliotidae > Haliotis > Haliotis cracherodii. The sequence continues at coordinate 15,290,680 of NW_027266264.1, forward strand.
CTGGATCATAATAATACCATAAATGATGAAATATAGCCTGCTACTGTTTACGCCATCAACAACGTATGAATCACCGTCACAGGGAGAATGCGTCATCCAGCTGTCATAGTCAGCTTACCTACACACAGTACTTACCGTGTCACGTGACCCACAGTCTCGTCTGTTCTCTCGATCGCAAGAGTCGACAACTTCCTCCCGTCAGTAATTATCCAGCAAACATGCTACATTACATGGCTATTGTGAGAGTAAACTTACTTGTCTATGGTGTACTCATCTCGATGAAACACAGGTATCGACGTTTTATCAACCGTAATTCTATCTTAGCGGACAAGCTGAATATTTTCGACAACCTACGCAAATCCGAGTACGCTCCGTAGCAGTTATCTCCCTTATCCGTTCATTTAAGACTAAGATAAGTGAATAGTTAGCGGCTGTCTTGTGAAAGCTTTCTAGTGGGGTCAAAGGTAACCGGTGCATACAATGATTCAAATCGTATTAAAACGAACATTGAATCGGTTTCCTGAATTATAGTTCTAGCAAGACTGAACTAAACAACAACTGATTGGATTATCTCACGCATGTTTCGAATCAATTCCTGTTAACTGAAATATTATATACCATACATATAAATTTGTGTTCAAGATATAAATATTATTCTTTACATGTAAAAATAAATTTGCGTTGCATGAAATGAAGTCATTTGATCATGAAATGTGAGTTTGCTTGTTGTTAAACACCACACTCAGCAATATTCCAGCTATATGGCGGCGGTCTGTAAATAAACAGACAATCCAGTGATTGACATCATGAGCATCGATCCACGCTATTGGGATACGATGGCATGCATCAACCAAGTCAGCGAGCCTGACCACCCGATCCCGTTAGTCGCCTCTTACGACAGGCATTGTCTCCTATAACGACAAGCATGGGTTGCTGAAGACCAATTCTAGCCCGGAATCTTCAGGGGGGAGCATGTAGTGTATGTGCATGTAGTAAATCTATTATACATACATACATACATACATACATACATACATACATACATACATACATGTACATGAAGTATATTTATTATAACATACATACAAACACACGCACGCACGCAAGCACGCACGCACACACACACACATACATACATACAAACATACATTTGATGAAAGTAAGTGTATGACATTTTTACAACCAAACATATATAACTTCTTTGATGGGGATATTCAAACATATATTTCAAACATATATATAGTTACATAGGTCTTGGCATATGGTTACTCGCCGAACACCAACGTTCGATTCCCATATCGATACAATATGAAAAGCATTTTATGTGGTGCGTATTCAGTGGAATATTGCTTTATGCGACTAAAAACATAGTCACGCACTCAATACACTTGAACATTAATCAACCCATCACCATATATTCACAGACGAATAAACAAAATCGATAGATGCCCGTTACGATCAACTTTGTTGTGACTAATAGGTCGATAATGGCGAAGCCATTGTGACATGTACAAAAGAATTCCAAAGTTCCGAAGTTAAAAAGGAATATGGCACAACCATCTGAAAAAATAATGGGTAATGCGTAATAGATTGCACTCAGCCCGCTTTGATGACTAATTATTAAAAAGTTTTATAGGTGCTCGGGCAACTAGGCCCATTACACCTTGCTCATGATAAAGGTTTGCTGAGTACCTAGATAGTTCATAGAGTGGTGAAACTGCCTCACGCTTTAATATAGGCAAGAATGACATTCTGAACGTCATGGCGAACGATATTTCCAGAGCATGAAAGTCCAGCCGATGAGAGGTAAATATTGAGAACTGTGAGAGAATACACCAATGCATTGCGCTGATTTACATTTTTGGCAATGAAGTTAATAATGAGCCACATTGTCAAGCTGATTACACACTGTACACTGTGCAGAAATGTCTTTATCAATAACGTTGAGATAAGCGCCAAGAGCACAATGCAGCCCGCTTCGGATTACTTAGAGTGCTCTCCCCTGTTCGTAGCAGACGACCAACTTGATCATGGCACGGAAGTAAGACCTGTTGTAAATTGCATTTCACTGTGTGTATTCCTTATACGGTATGTTACTTACAACTAAAAACAACATGAAATCCTTACTCCTACCTAACGAGTTTCTCATTTCATATCATATTTATGTCCCGATTGGAACACTGTGAAAAGAAAGATTTAACGTCACGTTCAAGATTGTTGCACTTTTATAGCGATGTGTGTGTGTGTGTGTGTGTGTGTGTGCTAGTCCGGACTAATGCCGATTTTATGGTTCAAAACCGCAGTTAAACTAGAATACCCCATTCAGACACTGTATACTGACTCCGAGCCGACCAGTTCCTGAATACCGAGCGACAGGCAGGGTTACAACAGTACGTCGTTTGGTATGACGCAACCGTGGCTCTACCCCTAGATCACGGAGGCGGTCAGATATGAGACGGGTAACGAACTAGTTTGGTACGATACCATTTATTACCAGGCAAGGATGATTTTTAATCATTATACCAACAACATTACGCAATGTCCATAAGCTTATAATGAGGGCAAGTGCATATAGGACACGTGAAGATCTGGGGTAGAATAGGTCTTCAGCAACCCATGCTTGCCCTAAAAGGCGACTATATGCTTGTCGTAAAAGGCGACTAACAGGATCGGATGGTCAGGCTTAAGCTGACTAGGTTGATGCATGTCATCGTATCCCAAATGCGTGGATCGATGCTCATGGTGTCGATCACCGGATTGTCTGTTCCTGATCCGATTATTCACAGACCGCCGTCATATAGCTGGAATGCTGAGTGCGGCGTTAAACAACAAACAACAAACAAACAAACAATAACTACATGTATTTACCAAAACTAGGCTAAGCTTGAGGCGCGTACACCTATTGTGAAACCAGTTTCATTATAAACATGGAGTCCAATCCGAACACCCTTGAGAACTAAATACCGTTGAAGTATTCGTGAAATTAGATGTTATGGCCCAAACATATCACAACATAATCGCGTTTAATTTCCTTTTTATGATTTTGTGTTAAATTCGATGAAGAAATTGACACGTGTTTTCAATGACAGCGCCATAACAAGAGCAAACAACACTATCAATGTTTTTCGTGGGATGATTATTGTCGGTTTTAGACGTTATCACATGTAGAATTTCATCACTGTAGATGAGCCGGTACTGTGACAAAGTACAAATGGCAGCGTGTAGCCTCATATGAAAGTGAGATTCAACTGTTGAGTAGTCACTCCATCTATCTGACTGGAGTTATAAACCACATATAATTCAGTTGGTATAATAATAATAATAATATTTTCTTTGAAGGGGAAAAAAGTGTGTGTGTGTGTGTGTGTGTGTGTGTGTGATAGTTTATTTTGCTATCCGTGATCGTTAATTCATAGTTAAATCATCTGTTCATCTAAAATTACAATTGGTCAGTATTCCCAAAAATACTGACCAAAGGCAATTGTTAATTATAAGTTACCAGTGATACATTTCTGTTCTACCTGTACAACGACTCCAACAGCTCTTATATGGTCCGTGTCTGTCGCATGTAATCTCTTTTCTCGAAAGGAGCTTTGGACTTTAACTTCGTTCCCGCCGTTCGCAACTACCCCCACAATATTGTGTATCAGAAGAACAGACAAATGAAAATCATCACACATAAATCATTATCCAAATTTCTTCTCCTGAAGCAAAATGAGCTAAAATCAATTACATGTAAAACATAAAAAATAGTTTATCTAAAATGGAAAAGCATACCATATATTAAAACAGTCCGCGCTTTATCAGGCAAAGTGCGAGCCACTGTAGATGCCATTATCAATCACGATGTTATTATGACGTCATGGCTACCGTAATTTGTGTAATGGCGTCTGACTTGTATCGGTACGGCTCCCTCGACTCGGGTGAAAGGGCGAGTGCTTAATGATCCAACTGATGAAATAGGCCCTACAGGCCGAGAGAAACATGCGACTTGCTTTTAATGTCAGTATCGTTATACCATAATTTAAAATGCCAACGACCTGCAAACTCTGAAGATTGACGTTCGAATAGCTCTCAAAATGACCTCCCTCTGATTTCTGCGGAATCGAAGGACAAGGTCGAATGACGTCACTCGACGTATAGTTACGTAATCCATTGTTAATGACGTTTTTCTAGGCCAGTGTCACACTGACCTCTGTTGTGTATGCGTAAATGTCAACTGCTCACCATGTGATAATGTTTTTGGATTATGATCATCGATTTAGGACAGATTCTATCTATTTTAGTTGTGGTATCGGTAAGGCTATCTTTCAGGGTATTACCATTTGAAGAAGCTCTGGGTCTGTTGAACTTGTTCTCCTTTGGGATTTTAAAGCAAATATGCGGAAGCATATACGCGAGAATGGAAGCAATGGACAAACTGAACATAGTTCTTGCTTGGATAATTTATAATGGTCATTTTCCGTTGTCTCAGTTATGGTACGACTCATCACCAGGAACAAAAAATAACAAACGAACAATGAAACAAGTTAATAAACAATTTATAATCCCCTAGTCGTATCCATTAAAGTACAAAGAAAACGTCTTACATAAAGGGAAAACAAAACGTGCTAAGTATGAAGCTTAGAACTATTATTAAATATTCCGTTGTTACAGCCAGACAAGGTACTTGTCATAGTATGTTCAGAGTGGGAGTTGGTGTTACGAGTAACGACCAAGACTTCGGCTAAATTACATACAATAATCTTAAAGTGTAAATTCAAAATTGATAATGAGTTAACAATTGCCATTGGAAACATAACATAATTCATGAAACAATATTTACACACAACAAAATAACATCTGAATATGATACATGATTCAAAACAAATTTGACAAACCTGAGATGCCTTCCTATTGCTTTTGTAATAATACAACATGACCTCTAGGGTCTTGCAGAAAAAATAATCCAAACTTTTAAAAACAATTGCACATATAAGGTTCATTTTACCTTTCAATTTACATGTTTTACAAGGTAAAATAAATGAAATTGATCAAGCTATATGTTATTTTCAGCTTCACCGATCATTTGTTGAAACTTTTATGGATACAAACTTTACAACAGACGTGTGGGTAAATTTACAACTCATTGTTTCCATCACCCGAACATACACATACTTGAACAAAACACCATGATAGACAAGGGGTCGACCATTTCATATTTTTGGGTTGGTCTGGGATTTGTTTTTAAATTGTATCATGTACAAATAATTTTGTTGTGGATCTCAAAATATGATTATTTTTAGCTTTTCCTTTCCAAAAGTAAACTTGAGTGACGCATTGCAGTGACAGGAAAATATTTCGTGTGGTACAACCGGTCAACAAATGGTAGGCCCCTAAACGCTTGTAGTGCCATTTTAACAGCAACAGAAGCTGATCTTGCTGTACGTTGGTTATGCAGAAAGCGTTTACTTGCATAATGGTACATATGCTAACAGCAGTCATGTCATTTTATTGCTAAGATCATGTGAAGAAATTAAACCACACCGCATGCACACTGAATCAAGGCAAACTTGGAATAAAACTCCATAGACTTAAGAGGTGCTGGACAGCCTATAATTCTTTATCTTGCTGTGTTAGTGTGGATGCATCATCGGTACATACAAGTTGGATTAGTCGACCCAAACTGTTCCAAAACAAAGTTAACTTCCTCTTCATATTTAATTTCAAGCTTCAGTGTATGTCTATCTGGTTCGGTCTTTATACAATAGTATACCTATATTTAGCAATTGGCATGTTTAACATTGGTCATGTTCAGTTGAAGCAATATGACGTAGCTCAGTGTCCTGTTGAATAAAATTCGGTATACCATCATCTAAACGTTACACCATAAATCACAACAATAGGTTCATTTCAGCGAAGTTTCTTGTATGTTTGCCATTGCAAGGATGGCTCTACACGTTCTATCCCAAATAGGGTTATTATCGTATGATAAAGAATAGCCTTATCACAACTTTGAATGACGAAATATCTTTGCATGGGACATATACATATATAATTCATTCACTCAGGGCAGACAATCTGCCATTCACCTTGTTCGTTATTTTCTAGTTTCAGTTTTAGATTTGCATCGCCTTGAAAGCTAGAACAATAATTCAGAAGGGGAAGAAGCAAATAAAGTAAAGAAAACATAACATCCAGCTGTGCATGTCATCAAAGCTGACAATCACCCACAGGGTCTGAAAAACGAAACAAATCCAAAACAAAAATGGTAATGAAACAGTGTTGAAACTATGTAACAATTATCCAAATTGTGATAAGAAGTAAACATGCAATGTAATTATTAACTATGAAATACATATTGCCATATAATATTACAACAGAAGCCATTTCCTACCTGCTGTCAGAAATGTCAACCAATTTTTCTCCATTAATACAGAAAATATATTTTGAAAGTCGTCGGCCTCTATACGAATTATGAGCAGCGGTGCGTCACGTTCTGGATATGCATCTGTATAGAAGGTTACAAATGCAATGTCCATTTACTCAATATACGCCATTGGTGATGCGCACATGCCAGATCTATATACACCAATATTTACATGTTTCCCTAAACGGAAATAAATCCCTCCACGTACATCAGGCACCGCCAAGGCACCTGCTACCCGCATCACCGTCACAAGATCAAAGACAAGAGGAACCATACTTAACTTCCCTGGATTGGAATGCTTCGTAGAAAATTATTTGTTTTTATGTCTGAAGAAAGCTCTTAGGCACATGCCTTTATGCCCTGGTATAGACTGACACGAACAAAAAAAAATTCAAATTAAACTGTTTTTGGTTGCTTTAAAGTTGCTTCTTTTAAAGAGTTCCGTTGTAGCCTTGCGCGAGCCAGCATGCGTAGCATTCAAACACGGTGTTTCCGGTTGCATAAACGAAGTATTGCTTCAAATTACAATTGTTTTAAAATCCGAAAACAAATATGTTAGGTATGGTTCGTTGCCAACATAACAAAATATGGAATTATTAAACAAATGTAACTATACGAACAGTGATAAATGTTAGTAAAATATATGTCACACGTTTCTCATCAGGTATCATGCGCAGAGGAAGGGTTTGATCTTCTGAGTTTTATTTTCAAACATAACAGTTCATAATAAAGCTTGCACTCTGTACCATATATATGTCCTAATGGTAATAAGATCATGTCCTGTTTGCTTTGTCACAGACCCCCAGACGAACAAAGTAACCTTCGCCTAAGCAGACCCCAGACGAACAAAGTAACCTTCGCCTGAGCAGACCCCAGACGAACAAAGTAACCTTTGCCTGAGCAAGATACCTGAATTCATTATATACAAATAATACTAGAAGACAATTCTGGTTCAAAAGTCAACCTCGAGGCACCATCTAGGAAAAGGTTGTCCCAAGGCCAATATTTCCAACAGCTTAACCAACCCTCTCTGTAACAAACAACAAATTGCGGCGTCACACTACACCAACAGTTCAATCTTCCACCTTTTGACAAGATCCCGCTCCTCCAACCTCTCTGGACAAATGTCAGATGTTATTCAACTTGACCTGTATCGTTCACTTCCGGTTCTTCTGGCTCTTTCTTTATATCGTCGTCTTCGGCGGTGAGAATCTTCTCGCGCACCTCCGCCGACGCCTTGCCCTTATCGACATCATCGCACCAGCTCCGATACTGCAAAATCAAAATTTCGTCTTTTTTTATATGATCTTTTGACAAGCAAGCATGCATGCCATTTGGTATTAAAAAATATATTATTCACGTAGATTATCTAGATCTCATGCACACATAGAACGTTTATCTTCTTCTTTAATCCCAAGTGAACTGGAAGTAGTTTTTCTATATCTGACTGTAGAAAAAAATGGCTAGCAGTCTAAAACCTTAAAGCAAAATCAATCTGAGTCAGCTGCAGTGCGTGTATATGTAGAGAATACCCAGTGTATTACATGCATGTATATCTCAACTATATGATAATGGAAAGGATAAATAATACGGAACAAACGAGGATGATGTCTGTTCCTATCATTCGTTGCTGGATAACGTACACAGAATGGACCCTTGATTGATATCTGTCTCCAGCAGTATAAAGAAACAGTAGGTACTGAAGCTCACCGTGTGCAAAGCTACATACTTGTGCTTAGCATATGTCTCTCTATGATGCTAAGTATAACTTCAATATTTAGTGTATTGCTACATGAAATGCTGCGTCCATTAAAGGAGATTTGTTCTTACAGAATAACTATAAAATCAATAATATTTCTTGATGTCGAGACATTTCGTATGACCTATGACACAGGCAGTTTAATGGCCAATGTTTACAAATATTATTATTGCAGTGAGTAAATGAATTCAAAGCCACATTTCGGTCATATCACAGTGTGTCGGTTTGATGTTGGAGGAAAACCCGAACTGATGCAGGTCTTACATGTTCACCCCTTAGGTGAAACCCACAAGTACCGGTATGGTATTGGCAAACCTAGAATTATAATCAGGGCGGAACGGGATGATTAAACGCGTAAAACAACTGGACCACTGCACTGAAGAACAAACAGCCTGTGTTGCTCACCTCACTGCCTGTCACTTGATACCTGATGTAATTTGATACGTGCCACGCCAAAAACAATATTCCATTAGACACCCGATGCCGTTTGACAACACTTGCTTCTTGATACCGTATGCAAACTGACAATGGATTCCACTTGCCACTATAGACAAGGTGTGCCGAATGATATCGTATTATGTCACTTTACAGAGTATTTCACTTAACAACGAATATTGTTTCAAGAAGTTTGCCACTGGTTGTGAATGCCACTTAACAACGTTCTTGTTGGCTATATGTCCTGCCACTTGATATACCGTATGCTGTTCAACACGTGTGTCCCACGTGACATTTTATACGCAAACCGACATGTATTTCCCTTGCTAACGTACACCTTACGTCATTTTGACCACTATGCCCCTTGATGCGGTATGCAACTTGACAAAGTATGTCGCTTCACAATAAACTACGCGTTTCAGTTGGCAATTGATAATAATTGTCACTTCAAACCTGTAACGTGTGCCGCAAAACAACGTATCACCTTATTACGTATGCCACTTATGGCACCCGCGACGTGATCAAGTTGGTCTAGAACAACCTTCAATCTGCTTCGTAAACACAATGCCTTTCACACAATATCAGAACAAAAAATTGATTGGAATGGAAAACATTTTATCTCATTTCTTAGACCTGTTCCACAAAGCGATCTTAAAGCTAAGTTGATCGTAACTCCCATACTTTATCATAGGCTTACGATCAACGTAGCTCTAAGATCGATTTGTTGAACAGGGCCCTGAAGAGGTTTTCACTCATGGTTTTGCGGACACTCTCAATTTGTCACTCGGTGAAATAACGATGTTATTTGGAAAGAAAAACCAATTATCTACAGTGTTATATATACTTGCACTGACATTTGCACGTGTCGTATTATATTCATGAAGCTGATTGGTCAGTTGAAGCAATATGGCGCAATACTGCCATGAGTAAGTACAATGCGTTATGACGTCATCCATTGTTCGTTGCGTCACAAATTGAAATTACGCTTCAGCGACGAGTCTGTTTCAAAGTCCACATGTCATACACGTCATCTGATTCCTTTCTTATATATTCGGATTACCACAGTTTATACATTCAGTTAATCTTATCGGTACTCTCCAGTAGATGCTCCGCTTTTCATGCAGTATTATCATTCAGATATTTACTGCTAGTAACAGTATTATGTTATTGTCTCTCCGACGACAAACTCTACCGACACAAATCGGTGTTCTTATTAGGAAGTAAGAATGCAAGGGTAAATTATCAGATAGCCCTTAAAATACACTGTGAAAGTGTGCTCAAGAATTTTCACCAGTGGCCAAAGGCACACCGATTTGAACGGGGATGGGGCCTTTTTGATCAGTTTTCACTTCAGAACACAATGCTAGTTTTCTTGGGCTTATCTTTCAGTGCCTTTATTAATACATGAGCAATTCGATTTCTTTCACGTATATATATAAATATGTGCGACTGCTTTTTAGTGTATTGAGAGCAGCGTGCCTGTATCGAGGTCATATAGCAGTAGATACTTGAAATGTTTGCTGAGATTAACAAGTGTGTCAGACAATAAATGCATGATTAGTTCGTGAAGCTATGTACTCTCATAAGTGTGTGAGTATGGTTCTACGCCGTTTTTAGCAATATTCCAGCAATATCACGGTGCGGGACACCAGAAATGAGCTTCACACATTGTACCCATGTCGGGAATCGAACCCAGGTCTTCGGCGTGACGAGCGAACGCTTAAACCACTGGGCTACCCGACCGTCCCACTTCTCATAAGCAGAGATGTATGTATGTATGTATGTATGTATGTAGTGAGTGAGTGAGAGTGAGTACGGTTTTACGCCGCTTTTAGCAATATTCCAGCAATATCACGGCGAGGGACACCAGAAATGGGCTTCACACATTGTACCCATCACACATTGTACCCATGTCGGGAATCAAACCCAGGTCTTCGGCGTCACGAGCGAACGCTTTAACCACTAGGCTACCCGACCGCCTCTGTATGTATGTATGTATGTATGTATGTATGGTCACTACTACTTCAACACACACACACTATCTTCTCTAGCAAACAGGAGAAATATGACGTCAACAATGATACGACAGTCAACATCATGTCAACAATATTTATTTTCATTACGTAAATAATACTGAAGAGCGCATGAAAATTTTATTTTACATGTACCTTACTGTCGTATGGATGTACATTAACCCAATTTAGATTTTTAACCACGTGGATAATAAAATACGAGTTATCCCCCCTTGACTGTTTAAAACTCTCGCCAGAGTTCTCCAATGGAGAGGAGACAGTGCATTTCTTACATTTACATCTTATACATTTGCTATTCACATCTTTGCATTGAACTGATAGACTGAGACGAGCGTGTTGACTGATGTGATTTCTACATACTTCTTGCTGTATGTGTGATGTTTTTTTCATAATGTGGACAGGTGAGAAAGATAGCTTGGTTTATTGGGATTAAGGTTCACATACAGTTGCTAGATGAATGCAATTTCCCTTAGTCGACCTGTAAAAGTTGATGTACATATAGCACCAAATGAGTTATAGTTTCATGTCTACACTTACACTTTGTGTAACCTATCTTGTGCATGCCTGTTGAATATTGTCCAGTGGGTTCCAGCGTGTGTCTGCACCTTACGATAACTGTAGGATGCTTTACCAATGTTCACCTGCATCAGGTGGGGTCTTATGTTTACTTGGCTTGGGGTTTTGTATCACCACCATGCAAATCAAATATCCTCAGCGTTCTCCTTTTCATGAGGTGTCATGTGGAGTACAAGATGTAATCTTAATGTAATTGTAGATCCACTTGCCAAAAATGAAATGAAAGAATAGCTTGTAGTTAAACAGCAGGATGCCTGTTCATGAAAAGAAAAAAAAATCGACCATAAAAGGAAACATATTTTTTTATTTACTGCTGGGCACTTCAGATGAGCCAAGAAACTAACTGGGAATCCATTAACAATAGTGCATACTGAGTTCGTATGTAAAATAAATATGCACATGTAATTAAGATTAATTTGTTTAAAGGAAGAAGCCGAAATATTTAAGAGTCTTTAGTTCCATGTGAGGGAAGATTTGTAATAAATTCATTGGCGGGCATCCCTAGCTAAGTTCTGCTATTCAATGGTATCTTGAGATACAGAAGTGCAGGTGGTTGATGTGCCTAACCACTATACTCTGTTTCAAATATCTGCATCTATTGTGCCAAGAACAATAGGACACAAGTGTGCTAACCACTATCTATTTAGTGGTATGTGTATTCCATGTTTGATAACTGGAAGTATGACTAGCTAGTGAATGGCATGCTTGAAAAGAAAACAAACACACAATGAGAAAATATATTGTTTATAATGTTAAACCTTCCTGATGGCTTCCTTATGAAGAATGGAACATTACTATAGTACTTTCTTATTGACATTAATATTGTAACATCATCTTTTATTGAATATGTGGACAATATACATGTTGAAGTGCTGTTAAATAGTGCATTTTATCCATGTCGGACACATACACCAGATACACCAAACAGAAAGGTCCTGATATTATCGTATATGTAAATAAAACTGAAAATATACTTGGTTTTATCATAACATATGATAAAACATCTTAATCCTATAAATTCCAGGACAGATTGACATAGTATTACACACAGACAAAATATTTAACATGCATCTTCTAGAAGCACTTGACTAGGAAAACAGTTTGACAATAATACCTGTTACCATGGTAACATAGGATTATGTTAAATAAGACTTGCTAACATTCATTTACTTATGATACATGTTGTTTTAATGTTATGTATATAATGACAGAAGGAGTGTATAGTTTTCAAATACAAGCTAGAAATACAACAAAAAATTATAAAAATGGGGGAAACTCAATTCTGTCTGAAGGCAAGACATTCTCCTGCATAGCAGCTACCAATACCCTTCACTGAGTAAGCTAAATCCACAAGGACCAAAATGAATGAGCTTCAGAAACCCAAAGAGATACAAAACAATAACCGTAATAGCCCATCAAAACAAGAAATATAAGAATCTTGTAATTGCATATGTATATAAACAGTGTCATGCCCCCTGATATTAATATGGGATATATACAGTAACTTTTCATAACAAATATGAATAAAATTCATTAAAAAAAATAATACAATTTCAGATCTGAATTTTACGCCACTGCTGAACAAATACAATGTTAACATGGTCAAGAGGAACATTAGTACAGTGGGGCCAAGTTTTAGCGGCGAGTACAAAGCCATCAATCATAGTCATTCAGGAAGATGGGGAAAAACATAATGCATACACCCTGTGGTAGCTGCCTTGCAGACCATATGTGGTCAACTGAAATCACTAATAACAACGTACTCTACTCAAACATACAGTTTCCATATGACTGTGATAATATTACTTAACACTCAGTAAACACTGAGTTTATTCAGTATATAAATTCCAGACAACACAATTCTTAAAAGGATGAGCAAAAATGTGTAGTAATAACATTCTTTTTTCTGATTGTAATTTTATTCAAACTTAATCCATTAATTCTTTTCTTTCAATGTAACCATGGCAACAACATACAATCAACACCATTAACTACCATGGAACTACTTACGGGTAAACATACACACAAATGTAAAAAATGTACTTAACAAATGAAAAAGCATTTTACAACAAAGACATATTTTGGTCGTATTACAAAGTTGTAGATTGGAAAAATGGGCATATTTCAAAAGAAATATGAAATGTAAAAAATAAGGTTGTATGTGTATTTATCAATGTTGAGGGTTTTATAAAATAATATCATTTTAAAAATATTGGTTCCTTTGGTTTTAGAAGCAGTAGTGTATGATCATGTTCATGCACTAGGGTTTGCATAAATGAAGCAGGCACTTCAGCTGTTGGGGATGTCAAATGGAAGAGTAAATAGTTGACGTGAAAATGAACATCACTATTCACCATAAAATATGTAAAAACACACATGTACATCAGACGTTTCTTGTTTTTAATTAACTTAAACATGTTAAATACTTTAACTTACATGATATGAAATCAAAATACACTGATATTAAAATCAGACTTGACAATAAAAAGAATAAACATCAAGATCAGAAAACGTCTTTTATGAATGATAATACTATAATGTGTACTATCTGAATAACAATCTCAGGTGCCTTGATATATGTATTTCAATAAAGTCTTTGCCTTTTTCATTTTATTGGATGTACATTTTTCAACCCAGGCAATGTTTTGGATAACAGTGGTACTATGTCCTTAGCAATAACTGAAGCAAATACAAGATGCACTTTCGAAATATGATGCAACACTGTACATTGTAGGTGTGTATAGCAACCACAAGGAATGACTTTTTCACATTTTTTTGCATTTTCAAAAGATGAACTAGGTTTCAACTTTGGCTGCAGTAAATAAATCACACTGCCCACTTGATGTTAAAGCACAAGCACTCATAATGCCAAAGCCCTTTAATACTGCCCTTTCTGGCATGGCTACAGTTCGGTATATTGGTTAAACAGCATAAAACCATACCTACTTTTGATGTATTCAAAGTGTCACTTGCCACTTTTTGTAGCTTGCAGGGAATGGTTTGTCATGTAATATTACGGTGGGTTTGTTCAAGCAACATAAACATAAATCCCTCGCCAATTTTGTAAAAAGTTAAAAAAGAATATAATGATTATTTCATGTTGTTTTCAAAAGGGGATACTTTCATTGATAAGAAAAATGCAAAACAGATACTTATACCCAAATCCTAATCCTACGCACTCTTTATTCCAAATTCACAAAATAAACATTCTTGATGGTGGCATGAGCCACATCATCACTGAATTCTTATCTGAGACATTCCAATACATCATACTGCACTACAGTAAATACATCAAATAATAACAACAACGTATACAAAACAAATAATGTATGCCATTCTTCGTGTCAACAGTACAAAAATTTATAAATATGCCATTTAAAATATTGCATGAGTCCACTGTTTGAATGTGAGTTTAGAAACTGCCCTGTGTCACATCCATGTGAAAAATACTTTCCAATTTCCACTTATACCTGTTAACCATCAACAACTTTTGTCAATAGAGAAACAAATTCAAACGAACAAAAATCAAATCAACACAATTAAATATTTGTTCTTTTTAACAATGGTAATGCATATCCTACTGGAAATTCTATGAACAAAAGAAAATAAACTTTTTACTGTATCGTTGGATAATTCAATACAGATGCAAATATATAGCATAACAATCAAACATAATTTGCCAAACCTGTACAATCAAGAAACAGTAATACATTGTACTCAAAATATAGAGCATGTTGACTGTCCCCACAAATGCTATTTCTACAAGGGTGAAATGATTAGCACTATATTCACTTCTTGAGGCACAAAATTATATATGTGGACAATACAACTGTTTTGAAAAGTGAATTTGTTTTATTGATTGGTCTGTATACTGAATTGAAAGTGTTATATATTCCCTAGTATAGCACCTGTCAAGCATACACATTTTGTTTTCATTGCTGGACATGCATTTGTACCCAAAACGATTAATCCAGAATAAACCATAGATAAAGCACAGTGTTTTAGAGGTATCTCATACTGAAAACCTTTTTCATAAGTCTCTCATCAACAGTGACTCCTCCCAGGGTCAACCCCTAGAAGAAGTCACCTATTGTCAAGTGTCCGAGCCCGAGTCTGAGGAGTCGAGGAAGTCCTGTACCACAGTTGGAAGAGGCCGGACACCATCTACAGACTGGGGAGTTCCACAGGCCGACTCTGCACCTTGGCGGGACAAACCAGGCTCAAAATCCACCAGCAGAGACAGCCACGAGTTTTCCTGGGCCATGCTGGCTGCATCTTGTGACGTAGACGCTTGGGGAGTGTATGATGCATCGATGTTGTAGTTGGGATGGAGGGATGATTGCGCTGAAGAAGTAAGTGTTGTCATGGTGTCAGCTGATCCAACACATGTGTTTGGAATGTTCATATTATTGAGGTTTATGTAGTTCTGTGAAACTGTCCTCTGGGTAGGGTAGTTACTCACATTACCCACAGAATGTCCAGGATAGTCACACTGGGATGGGTACATAGACCCAGACACACTTGCACCAAAGTGAGCACTGGTATAATGTCCTCCAGCTAGACCTGACATGTGTGTATTTGACCTTGGCATCTGGCCCATGCTTGTGCTTGAGTGAGACATGACGTTGGGAAACAGGCTTGTGTCGTGAACCTGAGCGCCTGAGCCATGGAGCTGTGAAGCTAGATGTGACCCTGGAAAGTGTCTTCCAGAACTACTAGGCAGAGACTGGGGCTCAAATGACCTTGACCCACTCGGGGTTCTATAGTCTGTCATATCAGGAGTATGCGATCCAGAACTCGATTCAAGATATCCCTGTGTTCCTGATGTAACTGTACTTGTCCGACTTGATCCAAGATGGCTGCTAGTTGATGCTTGACCTTGACCCTTTTTCCCTTGTGAAGAGTCCTGGTGTATTGTGTTGAGAAGTTTGTCTGTTACAACCCCTTTATCGACTTGTATGCACCATTGTTTAAACTGTAATTCCAACATGAATGTCACATAATCAACAATACACATCACATAGAGGAAATAATTATAACACATATGTTATTTCGAGAGGTAAATGAATGGGCTGCTGAAAAGGTAAAGCAATCTGTCCATATCAATTCACGAGTGTGATTCAAATACCAGTGACACCAGTAGTATGTTTCTTAACACAACATAAAGCCAATGCTTGTCAGCCAAACAATGGCACAGTTTGAACAATCATCTCAATGAAATATTTAAAAATTGTTATTCATCAAGTTTGTACCAGTAAAGGCAAGAAATCATTACTTTAATTACAGAGCCTTGTTCAACAAAGCGATCTTAGCGCTACGGTGATCGTAACTCCCATTCTTTATGATAGGCTTATGATAGTCGTAGTGCAGAGAAAGCCTGCGGAACAGGTACCTGAAGAACAAACCATTTTAAGGACATACTTAATTTTAGGATCTAGGTTATTTTTTGTGGCAACACACTCCCTATACTCCTGCATGTAAGCTAAGAAAATAACAAGAAGTAATAAGTTATAAGTTATTCCATATACAATGGAAATCAGTACTGAAATGTAGGGTGTAGCTAATGTTAGAGAGGATTATAGTCTATGCCAAATTCATTCGTGTCAAATAGAAGCCGCGACTACTATTGGACACAGTAGTGGCATTTGACATCATTTTCAGTAGGATAGTGTGCTACATATGGGAATTCTGTTCACTGAGCTTACGCTGATTAGACAAAGAGAATTTGTCTAGACCTAAACTTTGGACTAAAGTACTCACGGAAATGAAAAAAAACTGTTTTTTCGATCTCAGATCTTAAATAAATGCAGTTAATATACAAAATATGTAAATATTCAAACAACTAAATTAGTACTAATTGGGCCGTGGCACAAATACAGCGTATCAAATGTTTTTATGCCTTTTTACACGTAAAAGTGTGTAAAAATGTGAATAAAACAGACTATTGTGAAACAGGGCATAACCAGGTGTAAGTTGATCAAGGTGACCTATGACACCTTGACGACAGGTGAGAACAGGTGCATAATGCCTATAGTCTGTTTCTGCTATGTCAATTTGGACTAAGTTTTATTTTTTAATGTTGAAAGTGCCGACAAATTACCTCCTGTAAAGTACATTTTGTATTGTTCACTGAGATCAAACTAGCAAATCCAGACCAGTACTTTTCGAGTTGTTATGTTATTTCGTATTTACAGCTACGTAACACTTTGTGTCGATTTTTAAATTGAGAAAAACAGTTTTGTTTCATTTCCGGGAGTACTTTAGTGGCTGACGTCCCGACTTGAACTATATAAGCTTTAGATCACTTAGCCATCCAAGACTGATTTAAGTCCCTCAAACATTGTTTCCAACTTAAATATTATGAATTCTATAAATCTAGGAGGTAATGATCACCCTAACCAAGCTACTTAAAATGAAAATGTCTCCATTCACACACTGTAATGAATACAACATCTGGACCACTTACACCAGAAAGGCTGTGAAGCATGGGTGTCCCTTAACCATAACCATTGCATAAAATCTTAAGGAGTAAATCAGGAGTATGCCATGAAGATAGTTAAATGTCCTATTACAGCAGAGAGAATGGGCGTCCACCAGTTAAACATTTGACCACAGAAAATTGATGTCAGGACAGATAAGAGTTACCTCCCTTGTACTATGTTCAAATCACTGAGTGTCAAGAATATTCTCAAACAAATGAGGAGAGTGTGTGTGTGTGTGTGTGTGTGTCGAAGGATATTAATAAGTTGTAAAAACAGAAAAAGTTTGATGATGCCTACTACTCATTTTATGCTTATGATATTTTCTTTTAAATAGAGAAATTTGAAATAAAATCAATTCTATGAAATAATCTACCCTTTCATGCATTGAGTAAAAAGTGTATGGTTATCTAACATAGTGTTTTAGCTAGCACTGCTTCCTACTGATATGTGTTTCTGTATCTAGTGAAAATAGACTGAACTTGAACTTGATAAAACCTGCAATCTGAAATCTGTATTAATCACCACTTACCACCTCCAGCTCATCTCTGAGAGCAAATATAGCCTGTTCCCTGTTTAGCACTAACTCCTCCAAGTACTGATAACGAAGCTTTTTCCGTGCTCTGCATTCCCTTGCACTTTGTCGGCTCCGTTCAAGTTTAGCTTTGACATCTATTCTTGAGGGTTTACGGCCTGGGCGTTTACCCGCTCTTTTCAATGGTCGCTCACTAAGCATCTTGGACCCTGAAGCCTGAAAATACACCAATAATAGAAATAGGTGAAATCAGTTTCATCCCTAAGTTAATTTTACATTTGTGACAGATAGGTGAAATCATGTTACAATTTTGACTGAGAAAGCCAGATTACATGGTACTGAGATTTTTATCCCTTTGTTTCAATTTACAATCATTAATTTATTTTCCAAATTCCATTGTATGTCGTGTAAAAGTAAAAGTTGAATAATATAAAAGTCAAGGAAGGGACTGAAAATTTATTATAGGGGATGGGTGGAGTGTGGGGTCATTAGAAAATGACACATGCAGCTCTTCTTTTTCAAATTAAAAACTAACAAACTTGAACATTAACCGACTCGTCATTAATGTTAGGTAAGTGCGGCAGAGGTGTGGTTGGGTGTCGTGAAAATGACCAATCTCCCAAACACCCCACCCAACAATAATTTTCCAGTCCCTTTTCAGAGCTGTCGGAGTATTTTGTCGAGTGTGACATGAATAGCAATAGCGTTATTCGAGTAAGCGTGCGATACAGTCATGACCACAAAGTTGAAAGGTCATCCTAACCTCCAGTAAACACATCATCGTTCCAGTCTGGAGATGGCGACACATCATCACATGAGTCTGACAGTACCTTTATGTGTATGCGTGGTTTTTCTGGTTAATAACTGACAATACTGCAGCGTGTTTCTCGATCAGCTGATCGTAACATGGTATACGTAGCTGTCAAAACGAGACTTCTGAGAATCAAGGATTTCGGGAAAACCCCAAGCATGACAACAACGTTAACAGGATACCTTTTCACTCGGCTCCGTTGTATCCGGATTGCGGCTGCTTGGGTCCGTGTTCTCGGCTAGCTCTTGGTTACTATCTGCTACAAATCCGAAAAAGAATTTCACAACCACAGAGGTACAGTTGCTTACTCATCGGGCTGCAATATGTATAATACCATGGATGTAAACAAACTGTCTTCTTAGGCGCCTACGTCACATTGATCGCTTGACGTCAGAGCAATATTTGTCGCAGCGCCCTCTGACGGCCATTGTAACCAATGAAATTCTTCCTTTGTGAGTAATGTGCTATAATTAGCAAGAACGCGATGCTGCTGGAACGTTCCAAATAACATGTCAACAAGATATTGTCAGACTGAATCAACAAAAACTAGTTCAATCTGATTCATGGGGGTTGTAACCAGCACGTTCAAGTAAACCTTTTGGATATTGATTTCGATATGGGCGAGTGATTACAAGAACATATATGGGCACTACACAAATTTATTGTTTCGATGTGTTTACGATGGCTTTCCTCCCCAAATCTTTCCGTTGACCGAGTAAGTCACTTCAGAACTGGGTCACACACGCCCCAGTAAATAGCCTACCACAAGCAGTGAATGTGTTCCTAGCGTGTAGTTGTATCACTCGCGATTGATCGCAAACTGATGATGCGACACGTGTTTCATAATCTTTGTGGAATTAATACTATTACATGTAGTCGAGGTTAAGGAGGCGATGTTAATTGACATCAAACACAAATAGGATTTGATCTCCTAAATTGAAGCTGTTGATTCATTATATTAAGATCTATAAAGGATTTGGCTTAAAATGTTTCATTCATTACTTGTACATGAGTAAAACCACAGAGGGCGGTACAACAAAATAGGCGTCATACGTAGATGGATGAATACACGCAGGTACCTATATAGGGTACCAGGTACCCAATACTAAAGACGATAGAGACAAATATATTAAATGGGTAGACGAATCGCCCATTTCTAAATTGCTGATACAACAAACAACACCCTGAAATCGATTAGGGGTGAGTCAGCTGTGGTGTGACTGATAACTAGGTCGGCCGCCTGCTGAAACAATCACATTGACACACCTGTTTGTGTAATTGCCGTGACCACACCTGTTTACTGATGGTAGAGAATCGAGTTTCATGTTGGTGCAAACAAACAGGAAAGACTTTCAAGTGGGATGAGTTAATCAATGAACGAACTGGCAACCTTGACACTGTTGTTTGTATTTGACGACAACGAGGAAGGATATTACACCAAGGTCGTATAAATGACGCAATTTGTAGCAGCTCGATTACATAGCTGTTGGTTTCTTGAGATAATAGCAATTATATACTCAAACATAACTGTGATCATACAATAATATATTTACTGAAAACAGAAAATGTCTAATAATTTCGGTGATGTGCTCCTATATGCCTTTACAAACCGAACCGTCTTCTTTTAATAGACAAAGGCCGCCCTCATCGGTAGTATACAGAAACCAGATGCTCCGTTGTAGGCCGAAGGACTTTACGTCACAACTTGCATAACGACTGTGTACACAATGCATAACAGAATACAGAATTTGTTAAATTATAAATTGGATTTGAAAAAAACCCAACTTTATAAAGCTTATATCTTCGGCCCAATAAATACACACTACGTTGAGCTTCGTGTTTTTAGAAGAAAAACAATAGGAAAATCACATGATCACATTTACCTTTGGTGTTTATTTAAGTACCAAATGTTTCATCACATAGAACTCACAAGAAGAATGTTATTTATGGCGGCTGTGACAGTGTTGCAGCACCGTAAAATTGAAATCAAAGATGTCAGAACCATAATATACAACCAACCTCTAGCCAGGATCACACTAGAAAACCGCTCGTACTCCTCGTGATCCTTACTCCATGGTTGTGGTAATTACTAATATGAATTACATCAGAAAGTTTGTTTGATTGTTGCTTAACACCGCACTCATTCAAGCTATATCACGTTGGTCTGTAAATAATCGAGTCTGGACTAGGCGATCCCGTGAGGGAGTGAGTTGGGTTTAACGCCGCTTTAAACAGTATTCCATGTTATATCACAGCGTGTCAGCTTAATGTGGGAGGAAACCCCGAAGTGATGCAGGCCTCAGACGTGTACCACTTCCGTGAAACCAACGAGCACGGGCATGGTGCTGACAAACCTAGAAACATAATCGGGGCGAACCGGGATTCGAACCCACAATCATAGGTTTCTGGTGTGCCCAAAGATCCCGTGATTGACATCATGAGTATCGATCTACGCAAACACAATACAGCCCTCAAATTGCACAACAATTCAAATCCATTGATGCTAAAATATACTTTTTATGATTGAACTACTTGTAGACAGCATATTACGCCAGTTATATGTACTTACACGACCGATCTTCTGAGCTTTTGCTGGTTCGTAAGGAAGACATCACAATTGGTATTACGTATGAAGACGTAATATCTGCTGACACTGTAGTTTGTCTTTAAAGAAGTTTCGTATAGGTGGGTTAATGGACTGCCATATAAATAACCTGTTATCTCTGGAACAAAGAGAAACAAGATTATTATAATTACCATCATCATCATCATCATCACCCATTGTGATCATATTATGCTTTTGAAGACGAAATACGTAAATTTATAATGTTTAATAATATTGATACCAAATGACTCGAGTTGTCGTCGGCGTCGTCAATACCACCTTCACCTTATTTCGTTTCCTTACATTTTGATAGCTACCATACGTGCAGTTTGAAAAGAGAGATGAAACGCCATCGACATGCGGGCATAACGCTTTCGCAATTTACATGGTACAGTTGATTACAGGGGAATCGAACGTCTGTGGTGCCGATAGTTTAGTCCGGTTTAGACAGAGATCCGGATTCGTGAGAATACAGCAGGAGTTTGTTTTCACGCAGTAAATTCTGGACCGTACATGCGGTCCGGTATAGACAGGAAGTCCGGTTTAATTATTCATGAACGGCACGTGGAACATAATGTGTTGGTTTAGCTTGATACCTTTTATTGCTTATATGGTTACCCTCACAGTGTCACCATTGAACACACTTGCCACGAATAGCTGCAAAATTGCTAACGCGGCTTTAAGCAATAAGATGCACTCACTTGAACACACCTGAATTTTGAAGGGGTAGCTGTGTTGCGCATGACGTCACAGGTCACGTGATCGCCTTACACCATTGACGCCGCTGGTGACTTGATTATGGATAAATGCTGCAAGAGTACAATAATATATACAACATTAATACAATATCAATAACAAAAAATAATACAATATCGCTGGTCATTTACGATTTACACGTAAAGCTTTAGCAAGCAAATCGGACTGCCAGGAGTCCGGGTCATTGACCCCTGAAAAAACAACCTCCATTCCGAGTCTCCTGGCCCTATATGTTTCTGACCCCTCACCGATCACGTTCACTTTATGGGTCATATGGCCACTGGATATCCATACCAATCCGAAGCTATGTAAAACTATCCTCTACCTTGAAAATGAGACCAGTCCATTTTATAATACAGACCCGTGAAGATCCGGGGTAGAATAGGTCTTCAGCAACCCATGCTTGCCGTAAGAGGCGACTATGCTTGTTGTAAGAGGAGACTGACGGGATCGGGTGATCTGTCTCGCTGAATTGGTTGATGCATGTCAGCGGATCCCAATTGCATGGATCGATGCTCATGATGTCAATCACTGGATTGTCTGGTCCAGACTCGATTATTTACAGACAGCTGTCTAGATGAAATATTGCTGAGTCCGGCGTTAAACAACAAACAAAGAAACAAACTAAAACATACTAGTTGTTTGACGCGACGCAACTATCCCGGGCAAAACTAAATTTGGAATCTTTTTTGTTTTATTTTGTTTGTTTAGCGCCTTTCTCAGCAATATTCCAGCTGTATATCACAGCGGCTTCTCCACAACAAAGCATTGAGACTTGAATATGAGCAACGTCCCACGCCGTTAGAAAGCGATGACACACAATCAACTGAGTCTCCGAGCCTCGTCACTCGTTTAGTCGCCTCTAAACGACAACCACAGCATGCTACTGGGGCCCTATTCGACTCCCCACTGAGGTGAAAGCTTGGCTGTCCTGACAATTGGAGATTTGATTTCGTAACATATTCCGAATAACCAGTCCTCAACGGAGGACATGTAAAACATATTCCGATTGGTATGTATCAACCTGCCTGACATCGCATATTCAACACAACAAACTTCTCAATACGGTAACAGTGAAATGTACACGATCAATGACCACTTTCTTTTTCGGTGCTTCTTCCCCAGAAAGCGAAAGGTCTTCGTTATAGCATGGAACTACTTCCCCCATGGACACAGGTGCGTTGTGGACTCCAATCAGTCTGATTCAAACTATATTAATAGCGGCAAATCGACAGGTGATTCCGTCTCCACGACTGTTGTATAAATAACTTCGGCAGGGCGATGTGTATACAAAGTTCAAGCAGAAGGAACGTTTGCCTCTTTTCCGAGAATCCTGTTTCCTCACCTCACCTCACCTCATTCCCGAACGTGGGGAACATTCCCGGAAATATATTTAGGTACTTTCGTTTTTTGTCCATAGATTTCCACTGAATGATTGTTGGTAATACTAAATTTGGTTTGGTGATCTCAAACGATCGCGTCCAAAATCGGTATTAGGAGAAATGGTGCTGATAATCGAGTGAGGAGTGTAAGAATATGCGGGAAATACCAAACTTAACCCACTTGTTCATGAAATAGACTTGTCCGACATTTTACTTGGTCGGTGTCTATTTAGGAAGTCATCCTTATTAAAATTTGGGGAAATATTTTCAAAGCTTGTACATTTTATCAGCATCCTTAAAGAGACTAACATCATCTGCTCCCATCATGGATACTCACTGCAGTCTTGGATTGTACGATAAACAACTCCCACTCGTCGTCTATTTCTTAATTACAAACAGAGCAAAATTGGAAGAATGGATGATAAACAGAATTTCACCCTCGTGTCCTTTGACATCAAATATATCAGCACTCGTCTATAGACGTTAAAACGTCCTCGGCAAGCCTCGGAGTTACAAACTTGTATCGACTTGTGTTGATATATTTGATATCAAAAGAGGGTGTGATTCTCTATAAATATATTCCAGTTCAAAACATTATATACAACATTATAATCCATATTCTATCTACAATTCATTAGCCGTACCGGGATCCGGTGGTCAAGGAGTCAAATCAAACATTCGCCTCATGCAGTTATGATCCTTGGACTGTTAGCACCACGCGTGCTCATAACTTTTCCCAAAGTGTTATTCGTCTGACTTGTGTCACTTTAGCTTTCCTTCTATACTAAGCCGACATACAATAACTGAAAACCTCACCAACATATACACATCGCAGTGAAAAAAGAACAGACACATATATATGACAGGAAAGTTCAAACGGAATACTACACGGCAACATCTGTCCTGCCCACTTTCCTGTATGTATGTATCAAATATGCACATACATATTATATTCCCTGCACGGAGCTTCGTTTAATATATAATTATTGTAATTATGTCGCACTTCTCGAGAAAGATCGGTTATCAAGTTGTTGTGTTGCGTATATCACATAACTTCCGGGGGCATTTTTAGTTTCCGCTTCCAGTTCCGCCTCACTTTCACATACAAGCCTACAGAAGCGCGACATCAGCTACTTGATGGTGTCATTTCGTTTCCCGGGGCTGCATGGGCTTTGCGATGACTGCTCATCAAAGTACATGTACTTGTGTATATGGAAGATGTGTAAACGGTGCTTACAGGTTTCGACACTATTCTTCATATAATCCGTCTTCAGCCCATTTCACGCCAAAATTTATCACAAATATTAAGGGTAGTAAAAATGACACGATTCTATTCTTTCAAATATAAAAGTTATAAAACTGAACATTATTTAAGGACTGGTAATGTATTACAAGGAGAGCGGGTCATTACGAATGTTTCATGCATTTGGTGGTTCTTGTAATAGCAAATGGTCGCCCCTTTACCGCTATTAATATGACGATCACATACAGAGCGGAATTTTCAATTAATCGGGAAATAAGTTCATGTTATATGTTATTCAATATATATTCAAGCGGGGAACTGGGGGATTTAAATAAGAAAGAATTAATTTCGATCAGGATGGTAAGATTGGACCGACGTGAGATGATAAACACAAGAAAATACAGATGGCCTTAATTAACACGGCAACTGTAATAGGATCAATTGTTAGTGATATGGTGACAACATTTAAGATTGTTAGTTACAATAAACGACCTCGTAAATAAACACGCGTTTGAAGGCCCATGTGTATAGCGGGGCGGGGCGGGGTCCACCCACGTTTTATAACGACAAGTATCCAACCTCCTACCACAGCCAAGCACTACTGGTTAACACTGTTAGACCACTCATATTAGACGCGGTGACTTCATTCACCATAAAGCACTTTGTGCATATTACGTTGAACACTTCCGCTTCACATAGTCCTCTCTCCTACTTATGATTTCCCTTCCATCCGACCATCCCTTGTCCCAAATGCATGTTTGTCACATATTACACCAAAAAGGAACTGCACGCTCAGTTTCCCCATTCGTTAAATCAAACGATTGTGGGAGAGAATTGTAAACCTAACCTCCCCGCTATACTCTGATGGTACCGCACAGAAAAGTGTCAGTCTTTTTTCACTTCCGGGTATAGGTTGACAAGCCCAGATTTCATTAGGAAACA
Organism: Haliotis cracherodii; assembly: GCF_022045235.1. Lineage (NCBI taxonomy): Eukaryota > Metazoa > Mollusca > Gastropoda > Lepetellida > Haliotidae > Haliotis > Haliotis cracherodii. The sequence continues at coordinate 15,316,645 of NW_027266264.1, forward strand.
GGGATGACACAGTTTCACAGTGCGTGGTGTCAAGGTCATATACACACTGTGACACTATTTACAAGCCTGCTCGTGTGTGCGTCAGTTTTTCGCGGGCTACGTCATAAGGGAAGTGAATCGGGTAGATCGTAGATTGATAAACAGATACATCTATATATGTTCATACAGATTCATTGATAGACAATATTAATGATGGCTAAATGTATAATTAACTAGAATAGGTGAGCAGACAAAGTGCAAGGATATAACATAATATATTCATGTAGAAGTGAGATGGACAAGGTGGAATAGTGGATAGTACATATATATGTACTGATGGATAGATTAGATGAATAGTGGATAGTACTGAAACATATAGATAGATGACATATATGTACTGATGGATAGATTAGATGGAATCGAAGATTAGATGGATAGTGGATGGTACTGGATACATATAGATAGATGACATATATATGTACTGATGGCTAGATTAGATGATAGTGGATAATACTGATACATATAGATAGATGACATATATATGTGCTGATGGATAGATTAGATGGAATCGAAGATTAGATGGATAGTGGATAGTACTGGATACATATAGATAGATGACATGTATGACTGATGGATAGATTAGATGGAATCGAAGATTAGATGAATAGTGGATAGTACTGATACATATAGATAGATGACATATGTATGACTGATGGATAGATTAGATGGAATCGAAGAGTAGATGAATAGTGGATAGTACTAGATACATATAGATGGATGACATATATATGTACTGATGGATAGATTAGATGGAATCGAAGATTAGATGAATAGTGGATAGTACTAATACATATAGATAGATGACATATGTATGACTGATGGATAGATTAGATGGAATCGAAGAGTAGATGAATAGTGGATAGTACTAGATATATATAGATGGATGACATATATATGTACTGATGGATAGATTAGATGGAATCGAAGATTAGATGAATAGTGGATAGTACTAATACATATAGATAGATGACATATGTATGTACTGATGGATAGATTAGATGGAATCGAAGATTAGATGGATAGTGGATAGTACTGGATACATATAGATAGATGACATGTATGACTGATGGATAGATTAGATGGAATCGAAGATTAGATGGATAGTGGATAGTACTGGATACATATAGATAGATGACATATATATGACTGATGGACAGATAAGATGGAATCGAAGATTAGATGGATAGTGGATAGTACTGGATACATATAGATAGATGACATGTATGACTGATGGATAGATTAGATGGAATCGAAGATTAGATGGATAGTGGATAGTACTGGATATATATAGATGGATGACATATAGAATAATAATGGGTAGATTAGATGGAATTGAAATGGATTCTGTGAAGCAGCAAATGAATAGATGGACCATAGACTGATGTGCAGACAATGTGTCCGTGATTTAAGCATACTGTATGTACTGGATGGATGATATACCAGATGGAAAGGGAATACTATGTACATTGTAAAAGGTAGATATAGCATAAAATATTATGAAAAAACACATTTGTCACTAAAGTCATTCAATTGCTGTTTTAAATATTCCATATGTGAAATGATACGGGATTTTAACATGTGAATCGACACAGGATTAATATATGAATCGATACAAGTAAGAGTGTATCGCGTATTGTATGTATCGCCTTAGAATATTATCGATAGATGTATACCCTTATTGTTGGGATTTCCCCGTGTGTGCTTTGTCAGCGAACTGCAGGGTATTCAAAGCAACGAAAAGCTGTGACGTCAGGTGGGTGTATAGCCTTAAGGTATTGACATGTCATTCCCCCGACGTTTCTGAATCATAGGGGTTTACAGTTAGCTTTACATTGAGAAATAAAAATAACGTTTTAAACCACGATTGCTCTAGAGACCTGTTACAAATTCGACCTATCTTTCGCAAATATATACATGTTTTATTAGACACCACATACTAGCTTCTTCATGGTTTTATATTTGCTTTAAATATCATTTGATTCAAAACTTTAAAAAAATAAAAAGTCCCATAATGTACATACTGCAGATGGTATCTTAGATATCTTATCATTGTAAATCAATATTTTTTGTCGGCACAAATTACACCATTTTATGTGGTCGCAAATTCAATTCTCACCCCAATCTTGACTGAACCAATCTATTTTTACACAAGATTACCCAGGCACAGATTGTTTTTACAAAATGTTACATGAATGAGCAGTGGCTAAATAGACACATCAAAATTAAACGACAGTTCTTTCAATTTTCAATATATATATAAAAAACAAAAAAACGCGGTATACCTTCTTTCACCGTGGGTTTATAACAGCTTCTATATCGCGTCTATATATTCAATTTGAACTGTGAAAGTATACCCTCGAATATTTTCAAAATAGTGACATCATTGATTAGAATTCTTAGTTCCTTATTTCTCCTTTCGGTGTACCCAGCTTGGTTTAGTAACTAATGAATGCATGAAACATACACCCTAAAGTCAAAATGTGTTTTTTTGTAAATTTCATATACATTAAACCCCATAACATGCTATTCATTTATATATTTATAAGTCATAGCTACACACGATCTGGCCATGGGTTTGAACGGGTGTGAATAAAGCAAATTAGGTCAGCGCTCAAGCGTTTGTCATCTTATAACGTAGCGTTAGGACTGGCATCATGGTTTCAGACTAAATTTGGAATCAAAATCATGTTCTACATGCAATCCTATCCTGTCTTGCAAAAGGGTGTTAAGATATACATGTGAATGGCCCGTGTGTGACATGTCCTATATCTTGACCTACCTCCTGGGCGTTATGGCGCAACTTGTGTCGTAATATGGCCTTGAAGTACGTGTGCTATTGCAGGTAGTGATTCAACACAAGCTCACTTAGAACTGTACATTTTGCAAACCTGGTAATCATTAAGATGTAATTTAGGTACACATTATAATGTATACGTTATGGAATAATTATAGAAATATTAATATAATAATACGTGTTACTATATTTGCTGAGAGAGAGAGAGAGAGAGACAGAAAGAAAGAGAGAGAGGGAGAGTATAGCCCAAGTAAAGCTTGAATGATGCTGAGATATACAACAAATAAATCACAACTGTGGATTTATGACACTACTATTAAAGGTATCGTCAAAATTGCTTTTATCACATCCTTGATACAATAGTGCCCCCCCTCCCGAAAATAAAATTGTTTCTCAATGTATCATCTGAGATGTTGATCAAACTGATGTTTTTATTCACTCGAATAAATGATAAAAGTCACTACATGTACAGATTCCATTATGCCACCAAATATACATATTATAATATTTCATTTCTTCTTGGATTTCAAATAGTACATTAATGCATGATCATCACACAGATTGATAGCAAACCTTCCTCTGTATCTTTAGAAATAATTCGCATTATGCTTCCTGACCAGGCTCTCATTTCAATCTCGGTCTAAATCGTTAAAAACTTAACGTCTTAGTGAAGAAGATTATTTTATTACGGTGTCACACATTGTACATATGTATAAGATAATACATAACATTCATCAATGTACATTGTCCGGCCAACGAAACACCAGAATGCAAATATATTCAGAATAAAAGCACGTGATTGCTAAAATATGTGATAACAGCAGCATATGTGAATTTAGATTATACCTTGTTGCGTTTAATTAGGGTTAAATGGCTAGAATCCAACTTGTTATGTCTACGAATTGGCCAGTGTGCAGCTAATTTTGAGTAAACGTAAGGAAGCACTCAATGACTTTGGTAGTCTGGCACACGTGCACTCGCTGACAAACTCCGTGAACGGGGTAAAGGTAGCTCTCACCACTCCTAAAATGAGACATTTTAGAAATATGTTTGATTGCGAAACATTTTTGTTGACAAATCAATCGTGCCTTGTCCCACAATAAAATACCAGTATGTATATCGCTGGGGCGAGGAAGGGCACATCGTTGTCAAGCCTTTGCACAAACACAACAGCTTTGTTTTGTGTTTGTTTACACAGAGTCAGTGCTGACTAATGAGATAAAAGGCTTAAATCTAGAATTTGCATGACAGACACCGCCCATGTCTATCATATTCCCGCTGTCAAAGCCATTTCGACCATACGACAGCGATAACAGAGGAATTGCATCACAAACCGCCCACGTGCTTGTGTTTACATGAATCAGACTGTCACGCACTGCGCATGTCACGGGTCAATAGTTCATGACGTCACAAGCTCCTAACCTTGATAAATCAACCTGCATTTTACGTTCTTAAAGGAAAACTACACATATCTCAGATTCGTGTTGTTGTTTTCCACCACCAACAGGGAACAACGAAAATGAAATGATATATTAACTATCTGGATAGGCCAAATAAACTGCAAATTTTGTGATGAAAAATACTTCTCGTAAACAACAATGAGGACTCGCTTATCGGACGATACCATGATCTTCAAACACGGCGTCGTCTGGAGTTCGGCTGTTTTCAAGCTATTCAAGATTCTGAGCAAAAGAGTGTGTATTTTATGAATGAAAAGAACGCGTGTATCGATATTTATTTAATGAATATGTTCAAGAAGCGATTTTGCCTGATCTGTTTCTTTTACAACAAAGACTGTCACTGATACATATTGATAGTTGTTTACATAAATTATTAAGAAACGGAGAACCTGAACCTAATTTGTAAAAAATGAAACAATATTAAAACTCATTACGTTTTTCTTCATCACAGTGACAACCAGAAATAAATACAAGGTTATTAAGTGGAAACCCCCAAGATTATTATTTTAGTAAACTAACTAATATGATTGTTAATACATATATCAAATACGTATACACTGGTTTATTTTAATTTAAAAAAAGAGACGTTAACATAATACACAATGATATTCCTTAAGTAGTTTGAAAAAAATATCAACAACACTTACATGAGTGGTGGTATTATCCTTAAACATCCGTCTCAAAGTTTTCAGTTCTGAGTTAATAACCGAGAGCTTGGAAGGAATCATCCGAAAGGAGTGGAAGTCATTGTAACCACTTCGGTGATTGGCTGAAACGGTAATTGTTGGGAACCGTCACGTCATTCGTCACCACTCGCATCTTTCCGTAACACGAACGATCACGTGTGTTCAACCCACAAGTTTTTGTCAGCTGGCAATATCAAAGGGCGATAACTGCGTTTGTTATTGTCGATCAAGGTTGTTTTCACTTATTGTGGCTGTTGGAATGAACACACCGAGTGCGGTTATGTGTGTTTTGGGAGGGGTTGTAGGCAATGGTGAAGGGCATGTAGTGTTATGTAAGAATAGTTTTCAGAAGGCAATGATATGAAAATCGTATTTCTAGTTCTATTCGAAGTTAATATAATTTGGGGTCTGTGAAGCGTGTTGACACATAATACCTCCCCTGGAACGAGGCGGACCAGTCAGAACGGGTGGGGTGGCGCGTGGGCCGCAGATGTAAGGTGTGGTTGGGATGGGTTTGCACAGGACTTGTTAGACGAGGCCGTTACCGCGGTCATGGAGGCGTGCAGTACATACACATGGGCAATTAACACATTTGGAATTTCGTAGATATAACTCATTCGTGTATTTTCAAATATCCTTTTCTCCTGAGTAACATTACAGTGACGTATTTATGCGATGATACTACTTTTATTTTGTTTTAAATCATGAAAGCAAAACTACAAAATTTATGTTGCTTCTTTTTTAATACAGGTAGAGTTAAGGTTGTCATGCTTCTATATATATCATATATCATATTAGTGGTGACCTAGGGTCATATACCTTTAATAACATACACATCGATCCCATCTGCGTGGATCGTTGCTCATGATGTCAATCACTGGATTGTCTGGTCCAGACTCGATTATTTACAGACCGCCGCTGGAATATTGCTGAGTGCGGCGTTAAACTACAACCCCCCCCCCCCCCCCCCCCCCCCCCACACACACACACACACACAATAATAATGTGTGTGTGTGTGTGTGCGATTGTTTCGCTTGCAAGCGGCTGAAAGTTGTGAGGCGAATCGCTGTACATTGCTTACAAGCGATTGGCACTTTGCAACGCACCCCTACAGTAGCAGAACCATAAGTGATGTCATTTGATTGTGACGTCATGGTAAGCAATGACGTCGAAATGGTCTGCTAAACATTGGGTGCGTTGCAAAGCGCCAATCGCTTGTAAGCGATGTACAGCGATTCGCCTTACAACAGTGCGCTAACTTTCAGCCGCTTGCAAGCGAAACAATCGCTGACTGAGGTCGCTTCGTTCTCAAACCAAAATGGCGGCTTACTTTGACAGCGGAACAAGGAATTCTTTACTGGATCAACGAGAAAATGAGCAAAGGTAGCTAACACCCCATCATCCTCAGTCTGCTCTTCAAAGTAGTCATAAATTTCATCAGCTCGTCATCGAGCCTCTTCTATTACGTTCTTCATTACGCGGATGGTCAGGCTCGATGACTAGGTTGATGCATTTCATCGTATCCCAATTACGTGAATAGATGCTCATGATGTCAATCACTGGATTGTCTGGTCAAGACTCGATTATTTACAAACCGCCGTCATATAGGCCTAGCTGGAAGATTGCTGAGTGCGGCGTAAACAACAAACAAACAAACGTCAAGGCAACCAGCCGGTAGTTGCGCCGCCATTTTGGAAGAGTGCGCAAGCGCTTCGAACTGTTGCAGACCCCGGGTTGAGCGATGAATTTGCTTTCTCTAAGCGATTCGTGGCTTGTAACGCGTCCATTGTAATGCATTTCATTGAAGCGATATCTACAATGTAGATATTGCTTGATATCACCCAAACGATATCTCCCGTGGGAGCCAGTTTTGCAGCGCTTGCTTTTCGTGTGAAGCCGCAAGGAGGCGAAAGACAGGATACCATTCTCAGCCGACCTATTTCCCTATACAGCATTTCGCTGCGGTGAAACGTTGACCCATTTCCGTGAAGCGGGGCTGCCTCTCGAGATGGCCAGGGGCAGACCTACAGTTTATAGCTGTGCTGGAAACGTTGATCCAGTTTCCGTGTAGCGAGGTATTAGAACTCCAGATTCTGAACGCTGGAAGGTACCTCACATGCAACTTACATTTTGTTTTTCTCTTCTGGGTTACACATGTGCGCTTTATGACAGTATATAGGTGCTTGCATCAATACGTAGGTAGCTGGGGCGGTTAACTCGGGTACTACGGTCCTGTTAGGACCCGGGTCCCCACAGGACTACCCTGACCCGTTGTTTGCCACGTCATATATTTTTTAATGACAAAATTCTAAAACTCCATGGTTACACTACGAGTCACTAATGTTCCCATTTCTTTCTGACTATGCACACTTTCCTTCTGACTTTTATATAATTGAATTAAGATAAAACTTCATGCAGTAAACTTCAGTGTATGCATGACCAGATCGATTTACATGTGTATCAAAATACATTTTACCAGGGCTACGGTTAAACTTTCCCAAATCGGACAGCTGGTACCATCTCTAGATATCTACAGCGGGTATCCGGGTTGGTCGTGTAATAGGGTGATGGGTACCCGGGTAGTAAACTCGTCCCAGCCCTAGTATGTTACACAATTTTGTTGCACCGTGTTGACCATCTGGATCAAAGTTATCTTGTATTGTAGTAGAGCCAGCATCGAGGGATTATAACGGTTCAGGCTATCACTAATGATTAAAATTACAAACGTGATGTTTCATAGACTAGAGTAGCTTCCCTTCGATAAAGGGCAGTTACTCTAGCTGGCGGACCGACGTATTACAGCAAGAGGCCATCTCTGACAAAGTTAAAAATTATCTGTTTCAGTTGGATCTATAGTGACTGTTGTCACTGTCCGACTGACTAATTCAGTAATATACTCCTGAAAAACTTGCAATGTTTGGATACCGTTTGTGAGAGATGAAAATCTATTTTCTGACAGAATTTAAGAATAGCATTATATGATAAAGAGGTTATCACGAATATGTGTTTTGGTGTGGTAAATATCTAGCATTTGGAATGGACACTATGTATTTAGCTCGCCAAGGCTAAATACAAAACACACGTGCGTGACAAGTTCTATGAGTCGTCGAATTAACAGTTTCTTGAAATACTTACGAAAAAGGTTTAGTTATACAACAGGTATTCGTCGTGCTATATGTGTTTACTTGGCAATTCATCAGGTCACTATCTCGTTTACAACTCGATCGCCTCCGCAGACAAGATCCGTTAGCGTTTCATAAGCATGTCAGTAGGCATTGACTCTCGTTTGAGAATTCTGGCAATAATACCCTGATTAATAAAACAAATATTTCCTGAATAATGCCAAGTGTGTGGTCGTCCCCAGCACCGTGTAACAGGAAGTACATTTACTACATGTTTGCTCTCTTTTGAATGACGACAGTTGACAGTTTTCAAGTGGCATTATTTCCGCACCCGCCGTGTGAATGCACACGTGACATACTTATCCTGTTGTGCTTACACAGCAACAACCACACAACTCTATCGCCGCAGTAGACTAAGGCATAGTCTCAGAAAGATATAATTTTGATAAAAACATAAAAGTATAAATTGAAAAGGAGTCCTAATGCATGAGATGGGGACACAGAGCTGAACCTGATGAAAATCTAGACTTGCTTCATTTAGATCTTTAGCATTACAGTAAGGGCTGGGCGGAAGGGAACCACATATGGTTCAGGGACAGTGAGATAGGCTATCGCAGCAACATACGAGCCCGTTATAGCCGGCTGTCGTAGGTACATATATCATGACTGCCGTCAGACCGCACACATGCATTTACTCGAAAATTAAAGACGCAATCTATACTACATTGTAGTTTCGTTGTTTCTAGTGTTAACGCCGCACTCGGCTCTGGTCCAGCTATTTGTAGGCGACCTGTAAATAATCGATAATCCAGTGGTTGATAATATGAGCAAGGACCTACGACGTCGGGGCATATGTCACGCGCGCTGCCAAGACACCGAGCCCGAACACCCGATCCATATAGTCGCCTGACACGACAAGGATTTACGCATATGTGTGCTAGGGACCTATACTATACTGGGATCCCTATTAATGGTAGAGAGACCACCCCTCCCCCATTGTTACCTTACCTGTTGGATACATGCTCTACATTTTAGAAACGATAAGATTACCGTAAAACTATCGTAAGGAAATCGTAGACTGTCGCAGCCAATCGTAGACCTAAGACATCGCAAGAATGCCATAATTCTAAATATATACAGGATATATACATTGCAATGTTTATTCTCTTCATTCACATTTTCGTTAATGCGCTCAATACACTGTGAAAATCTTTTTCAAACTAACTGTAGAGCGAGTGAGTATGGTTTTTACGCCGCTTCAAGCAATATTCCAGCAATATCACGTTGGGGGACACAAGAAATGGGCTCCACACATTGTACCCATATCGGGATTCGAACCCGGGTCTTCGACGTGACGAGCGAAAGCTTTAACCACTACGCTACCCCACCGCCCCACTAACTGTAGAGGAATACTTAACTGGCGTCCGCGAACTGGTCGCGTCAATTAATGATTCAGTTCTGCTTGGGACACTCCTGACGCGTAAACAGGCCATCCTCTGTTGCGGTGTTGTCGGCAAAACGCAAATCCGGATCGTGTCTTCATAAAATCATTCAATCAACATCGTAGTTGATGTGGTTACTAACGTGGACATAGTATTTGAAAAGAGGATGCCACACCCCTGTAACATCCTTCACAAGACAATTACTACGCGCAGCAAAGTTACCGTAAGCCGTCTAATAAAAGTCACGGAAGAGACACTAAAGTTAAGTGAGCTTATGCCATGGCTTCCTAGTTCGGCGTCCGGCGTTTTGGCTCATTCTCGAATATCCAGTGCATTACATCTCTATTCTGTGATAAATTCCATTGGCCCATTCGCCACCATAGCCTCGGTTTGATCTCCATTTCTTTTATCACTAACATCGCAGAGAATGATTCTCGCTCAGGGGGGCTATCTGATTGGACGGTTAGAAATTAGCTAATGTTTATAACAATCAGATGGAGATATATTACCCTGGATAATCGAGGATAACGTCGCAATTGTCTTCAAGTATGCATCTTTAACAATTTATTCAAGATGTTCGAATCCGACTTTCAGTATGGCTGGCATGGCGGCCATATTGAAAACCCTATTTATTTCAATTACTCGGTCATTTTTGGTTCAAAACGTATTCAACTTCGGTATAGTTAGTAGTTGGGTGAATCATATATGTTCCGTTTCTCGCAATATTTTATATTTAGACCCTTATTTAACCTTATCATTTTGACCATGCCCCTGAAATGCATTCTAGGCTCTGTAAACATCTGCTCTCTCCGTAACCACTGGGCTAATGAAGCTGAAGCCCTTTCCTATCAATGATGGCTGTTTAATTTGTTCACGAATTTCGCATCCGAATCTGATTATTTGGTATATGAGTACTTAGTAGCGGGATATAACACATTTTTGGGATTTTCGCGATATTTTAATTTTGACCCTGATTTGACTTTCAATAAAAATTCTTTCAATATGCGGGTTTGGCTCTTTAAACATCTTCTCTGAAATTGCCTGAAATGACTGAGAATCATTATAATATTGCACAAAATCTGTCGGTTGTCGCGATCCTTATTTAAAATGTTGCTCGATATCAAATTGTATGCCTAAATTCTATTAACCATTATAATTTTAGCACCCAAATAGGCCGTGATATATAGTAAGAACTTTTTGCGGATCCGTCGGTATGCGGTTTACATTTAAATCATCCGGTATCAAGACTGCTACCCGAGACATGCATCCGTCAAAGTTCCACGGCCCAGGGTATTCTATCTTCCCGAGGCAGGGGTGGTCGGGTAGGCTGGTGGTTAAAGCGTTCGCTCGTCACGACAAAGACCCGGGTTCGATTCCCGACATGGGTACAATGTGTGAAGCCCATTTCTGGTGTACCCCGTGATATTGCTGGAATATTGCTAGAAGCGGCGTAAAACAGTAGGTAATTTGTAGGCACTTTCAACATTCAAAAATAAAACTAAGTCCAAATTGACATGGCAGAAACAGGCTATAGGCATTATGCAAATTAGCCTGGAAAAAACAACAATAAAAATAACAGCTATGTTTATGTACATAATAATAATGACATGTAAGTTGTTGTTTGAGAAGGGAATATGTTACTTTTACGTTCTGATATTTTGACGATGATTCACTATCCCACGATGCCACTCACAAATCACTAACCACTGACATATCACATGCACGTGGGTTTCAAGCACCTGTTTTCACCTGTCGTCAAGGTGTCATAGGTCATGGACATTCACCTTGATCTACTAACACCTGGTTATGCTCAGTTTCACAATAGTCTGTTTTTTTCATATTTTTACACACTTTTACGTGTAAAAAGACATAAAAACCTTTGATACGCTGTATTTGTGCCAAGGCCCAATTAGTACTGATTGAGTTGTTTGAATATTTATATATTTTGTATATTAACTGCATTTATTTAATATCTGAGATCGAAAAAACATTTTTTTTTCATTTCCGTGAGTACTATTTAGGCGTTGATATAGGCTAGTGGACAGGCTTTCCTCGGAAAGATGTGGGTATCCACATTTATTCGAATTATTGGACGTAACAAATCCACTTTCTTCTACGTGCCTGGAGTTTCGTAGTACAGTAAATTTCAAATATAACGAACTCAAATTATGTTCGTACTTAAAAGCTGTCATTGCTGTCTACCGCCGCTCCCGGGGATAAACAAATTGGTTCGCTATGGCGCATTGTTCGCAATATCCGATTTCGTATAAACCTCTCGGCAGTGAATAACTTCACCCCGAATGGAAAGTTTTGTATTTAATCAATCGAGTCTCTGTTAATTTATTTATTTGATGAATGTTTGATTTTAGATAATTTAGATTTTAGAAATGAATTAACCCCAGTGCTTCTCTGAATTAATATAAGGAAAAAACAACTTATGTATATACTAAGATTGTCATGGCAATTTATAGCATAATCCAATAAAAACTTCATACATCAAACTTCAACCCTCGTTCAAAGGTGAGGTGAAATGGGGTTCAACGTCGCGTCCAAGATTATTGCACTTATACAGCGACGTCCACGTTGAAAGAAATTTCTATTATGAACAATGTTTTGAATACAACAATACCTTAATAATTCGATTCAGAATAATATTATACTCAAATGATAATACAATAAACAAATTCGGTTAAAACAACAATGTCTTTGAGCCGTAAAGGAAGCAAAACAATTTAATTACGTTATATTCTCGATTGAAAACTGTAGGTGAAGGGACGGGGTAAATATATTATCTATACAATGGAATTCTCAAAATTATTATTATGCATTGAAGGAACATATTAGTAGCGACATATAAACACATGTAGACTGACCAAATGACATGAATTACTATTGAAAAAGAAATCCTCCTTTACCAGCCGCAGTGAACAGAACTTACCAACGGAAGGTATCACTGTCGATATGGCTTGTCGGTGTTTTTTTCTTTAACAGGAAAGTTAAACTGGAGTCTGATGCATGGACATTCGAATTCCCGAGAATCCGGCTATTCGAGGTACAGGAATGTTTTCGAAACTAGTGACTACGCATTCTCCGAAAATTCGAACCTGATCATTCAGTTTGACTGGGTGGTATGCAGACCTCCGTGTTTATTTCAGTTTTGTAATGGGGTTAACACTGTGTTCAAAATTATTGCGCTTACATTTAGCGATGCGTACATGCACGCGCGCGCTTTTGTGTGCGCACATGTTGCAATAATCCTGAACGCGACGTTAAATCCCATTTTACCTAACCTCTACCCAAGATACTAGTATTCTACCCTGATGTCTTCTACCCTAATGTTCTACTTCTATGTTTTCTATCCGATGTGTCCTACCCCAACTTGCTCTACCCTCACCTGTTCTACTCTATGTGGTACCCTGATGTGTTCTACTCTGATGTGTCCTAATCTGGCATGTTTTGTTCTGCTCGCACGATAATTTTCGAACCTATTTCAATCGAGATAAACAAGAAAACAAACAACTGTGTCAACGTGAATACCACATCTATCCAGTGACAGCGAGTTGGGTTCAAGGTCACTCTCACTTACCCGCTCTTCTACAAATTATTACGCAGAGCAATCTTTGAATGTACAGTTAGATTTAAAAGTAAGCGACGGTTCATCTATATCAAACTATATACTATTATGAAAGAGGAAATAGAAAAGCTGTAAATACACCAACGATTTGAAAAACTGAAAGTGCGCGTGTACCACGTCAATTTTGATCGAAACAGGTAGTCATGTGATCGATACACATTTCCAAACAAAGAAAAAGAGTTCCATGTTTATTTTTGTGGTCGATTCATGCGAGTGTCATGACACTGAATCAGTTTTTCTTACTTTTGAATGCAATGAAGTGGTAAACGTACACGACCTAAGCTACTTTAAATTTGCGCTTTCTTCCAGCACTAAGATATTAATCCGCCTTATCGCTGAACGACTACGAGAGAGAGAGAGAGAGAGAGAGAGAGAGAGAGAGAGAGAGAGAGAGAGAGAGAGAGACGCCTCGTTCCTGTATCCACCTTACGGTGTACCCAGCTTGGCTTAATAAGTAATGAATACATGATACATACACACTTAAGTCAAAACGAATATTTTACTTTATATAATTAAACCCCATAACATGCTATTCATTTTTAGATTTTTAAGTCATACATACACACGATTTTCCCATGGGTTTGAACGGGTGTGAATCTGAAAAGGAGGTCAGCGCTCAAGCGTTTGTCATCTTATCACGCAGCGCTATAGGACTGGCATCATGATTTCAGACTAAATTTGGAATCAATATCATGTTCTACGTGCAATCCTACCCCGTCTTGCAAAAGGGTGTTCAGATATACCTTTGTATGTATGTCTTATATTGACCTACTTCCTGGGCGTTATGGCGCAACTTGAAGTGTGTTATTGCAGGTAGTGATTCAACACACGCGTCACTTCGAACAGCACATTTGACATTTGTTGTATACGTAATGTAATAATCATGAAATATAAATACTTTTTTTTATATTTCTGAGAGATAGAGAGAGAGAGGGTGGGAGGAGAGAGAGAGGGCGGGAGGAGAGAGAGAGGGTGGGAGGAGAGAGAGAGGGCGGGAGGAGAGAGAGAGGGTGGGAGGAGAGAGAGAGAGGGCGGGAGGAGAGAGAGGGTGGGAGGAGTGAGAGAGAGGGCAGGAGGAGAGAGAGAGGGTGGGAGGAGAGAGAGAGAGGGCGGGAGGAGAGAGAGGGACTCTATGACTTGGTCGATTGTGTGTGCCACTGTGCCTCCATGACGTTCCCCATACAATGAATTTCTGGTTTGTCTGGTCCAGACTCAGTCACTTATAGGCCTTCGTCATATAGCTGAAATATTTTAGTTATACAGCAAATATATCACAACTGAGGATTTATGATGGAACTACAATGAAAAGAATTGTCAAAATTAATTTTATCACATCCTTGATATAGTATTAGTCCCTATCTCGCGTTAATTTACCTTTTTAACTTGTATCTTGTTTTTGTTAATTCATGTGTATAAAACAATGTTTTCCTCAGTTGTTGAACCCTTGCGTCTGTACCGGCATTGTCAATCTCTTCATTTATTAATAAATCTCTTAAACTTCAATCGCAGTTATGACTGCCATAAATATAACTATAAATATAAATTGCTATAATTCCCAAATTTATAACACCCTTTGCCCTTGAGTTGTTTGATAGGCATGAAGCATGACAAAGTACACACAATTTATGGATAACAACTTCTTTAATACTGTAAAGGTGACGTTTCGGTATAGATCCTTATACCGTTGTCAAGCAAGACTGAATGAGGAACATCGTACAGAATATATATTGTAGGTGGGGGGTGAAATTGATACGGTTGTGGAGCAGAGTCACGCTGGAAGTTAAAGGCGACTATGCTTGTAAGAGGCGACAAACGGGATCGGGTGGTCAGGCTCTCTGACTTGGTTGATGAACGCCTTTCGTGGATCGATGCTCATGATATCAATCACTGGATTGTCTGGTCCAGACTCGATTATTTACAGACCGCCGTCATATAGCTGGAATATTGCTGAGTGCGACGTTAAACAACAAAACAACAAACAAACAACACAATTCTTTGGGATTTAAGTAGATATCTATTTCGTCAACCAGATGTGAAACTTGGACACATTCATTCGTCATAACAGGTACTTCCTTTTCATGTTCATCCTCGTCTCTGAATTCATTCAAAGATAAGACCGGGCATAGGAAGCTGTATTTCTATTCCCCAAGAAGTGATGATTAACTGGCAGCTGGCAGATCTAAGCTGTGCCTGTCGTATATTAAACTCTGAAGCACCTTTGATAATTGTCAAGACTTTCTCATCAAGCACTGGTCACATTTGTTTGTAAACAGGATCCACGCTTAGTTCCGAGAAGTATCACAGTGGTGTTTTTATCGCACAGCAAAAGCGATACAATTCTTGAGATTCGAGATTTTGGATCAAACGACAGGACGTAAACAAAGTTGTTATTGATGAATTTGTATAGAATGGAAAAATCCATTCCCACACGTGAACAATGGCTTGATGTGTCCTGTCGCGGAAAAGTAAAATAACTGTTCACATGATGACATGAAAATAATGTTGGTTTGTTGCTGATTCCTCGAGAATAAAACAATATTTCAGTTGTGACCGAAAATATAATTACACTGTCTCTTAAGAACGCACTGCACCTCAGTTAGCTTGTATGTTGATAAAGACGTAACAACATCGAAAAGTATATAGAGTATGTAGAGGCTACAGATTCTGGCGTTCCAGAAACCTCCATCATAGGTTCGAACCCCGGTTTGGATTGATTATGTTTCAAAGTTTGGCAGGACCATACCCATGCATGTGACTTTGTTGTAAACGTCTAAAACCTGCATTACTTCGGGCAACCCTCCCACTAAGCCAGCACACCGCGACATAACTGGAATACTGCTGAAAGTGGCGTCAAACCAAACTCACTCACTCACTCACTCACTCACACTACATATGTTTGATACCTCTTGAGTGAAGTCTGCTGTGAAGCCGGGAACACGACATCATAATAAATAAGGGTTTAAAGTGTTTTATCGCGCATTTACAGGTAAAATATAACTTGAGATATTCATCAGAGGAAAAGGACATCCATTGTACTGAATTCCAGTCGCTGACTCACTGTTACGCATTTGATTAAGATAACATCATTTCCATTTGAATGCATAATTAAATACAGATAGACTCTACATTGAATACTAGAATGAATAAATAAATCGTATAACTTTTCGGGTTTAATTATTACCTAGTAGCTATTGCATGAATTGTTTGATAGGCTTCCCTTAGAAGTTGACGGATGACACAATTTATGGATGATAATTTCTGTATTTTACTGTTATAACGACGTTTCGGTATAGATCCTTATACCGTCCTTGATTGACAACCCTATAAGAATCTATACCGAAACGTCACCATAACAGTAAAATAAAGAAGTTGTTATCCCTAAATTGTGTCTACTTTGTTAGCTATTGCATGGGCATGTCATCGGTTAAAAGGGGACTGAAAGAAACCGTGCTCGTCTTCCAGTCTTCATCCCTGATCGTAAGCATCAGGAGGTGAGGTGAAGTGGGGTTTTACGTCGCGTCCAAGATTAATGCACTTATATAGCGACGTGCATGTACGAGTGTGTGTTTGTGTGGCTGCTTGTACTAGTCCGGACTGATGCCGATTTTATAGTGCTAGCTCACTGAGATACCATGCCGCAGTTTAACATGAATATCCCACTGACTCCGAGCCGACCAGTCCTTGTTTTAGCCCCTTAATGCCGAGCGCCAGACGGGGTAACAACAAGTACCATCTTTTAACGTATGACGCGGCCGAGGATCGAACCCCGGACCTTCCGCTCTCCGGGCGGACGCTCTACCACTAGACCACGGAGGCGGTCGTAAGCATCATGAACAGTTAGGGGTCATGAGTGAGTGACTTAATATTTAACGTCACATCGGCAGTATTTCAGCCATATCGTGACGAGTTAGGGCTCATGAATACTATTTGGGATATTATATTTTTGTAATGAAGACAGCACACAATGTCAGTATGATATCCCCAACATTGTCCCGATTCCTAAGTTTGTGTGTCCCGTATACATGTATATGCCCTTCAACTTCATGAAGTTTGAGATTGTAATGATTTTTGACCGACAATCGACCCTCAGTCATTGCGAGAGCCACTGTTCACAGGTTTAAACATTAGTGAACAACCAAATCTGGTTAATCTAGTTGGAACCTCGGGGTAAGTAAAGACGTAAAACTATACTTGTATGAATAACATCTCAATTACAAGTATATTAGAATTAATAGTATACAGTGCTTAGTGAAATGAACCCACTTGTATCAGAAAACAAGAGTCGACTGACAACATCAATCATTCCCGCAAATCACAACATTCATGGAATCACAACATGTAAGAGATTACATGGTTGTGGGTGGTAAACACGAAACGCTTGTATGCCAAGGAGCTCCCTGTGTCTGATACAGGACATATTTCCTAAATTGAAAAATAGCCTCACGCGTATGTACTGCTCAAAAACGGCTGTAGAACTGATAGTTAAGAAGTTAAAGAACACCCGATTCTGTCATATAACAATAGTAAATCCAGAAAGAGGTTACAGAACACACTATTCTTTCATATATTTATAGTTAATCTGAAAAGAGGTTACAGAACACCCTATTCTTTCATCGAACAATAGTTAATCTGTAAAGAGGTTACAGAACACCCTATTCTTTCATAGAACAATAGTTAATCTGTAAAGAGGTTACAGAACACCCGATTCTTTCATAGAACAATAGTTAATCTGTAAAGAGGTTACAGAACACCCTATCCTTTCATAGAACAATAGTTAATCTGTAAAGAGGTTACAGAACACCCTATTCTTTCATATAACAATAGTTGATCTGTAAAGAGGTTACAGAACACCCTATTCTTTCATATAACAACACTTAATCTGTTTAGAAATGATAAAGAACACCCGATTATTTCATAATAATATAGTTAAAACGCCGTGGCATTACACATAAACTGTTGTAATATGGAGGAATAGGGTGTCCTTTAACTTCTCTTGAGTAGTATATATATTTCACCCTTTCATTAACCTAGCTTTAATGTAGTATTCTTTTCACGTACATAGATGGGATATTTTGGATCTCGATTTAAACTCAACAGATTACTTACTCTCAAATGTTTAAATGTTTCTTTTTTATGCCAGGGTCGGAGAAAAAATAAATGTGACAAACAACATTTCAATGTTCAACCTCATCACTATGAACACAATATGGTTCTCTAAATGACACGTGGATCTGACTCATATCATTCGCGTTTGACGGTTGTGACTCTGAATGACAACTGAAAATGTATATTTCGCCAGTCACTCGAATCCACGTGCTTCTCGCACATTTCGTGATCGAACATTCGACATGAACTGTAGAATATCTAAAAATAGCTTCGGGATTTTCTATGATGATGACGACAGATCATATATATTTAGAAGTAGACACACGAGTTACCTTGTCAGTAAATTAGGACAGGTCGAGTGCACGTTAGGCGGGCGCTATGCCGCCATGGAGAGGCTGTGTAGCAGGTGGCACCTCATTTACAACGCTATCCTCATTGAGACAGAAAACAAGTTACTCACAATAAACATTGAATCAGTTTATGAAAAGCTAAGTGAACTAAACCACGTAACAGAGAAAATGAGAGAAGGCATATCTCACAGGGAATGTGAGGCCTCCTCATGCACAGCATATAAGATCTCAGAAATCGATGACTGTAAAATTTCCAGGCGAGTTATAAATAGAAACGATCTTGGCCCTGATGCCTCTCATTTCATGGTTTTCCCCACGACTACTAACACGTGTACGACTGAATCACCAGTGTGTGTACCGAGGCCCCTTTTAACAAGGGTCCCAGCTGCTTCGGCGTTTTAAAAATGTACGAGTGAAACGAGTTTTCTTGGAAACTGATAAAATGTGTAACACTGCTCCAAGAGACAAGAAGGCTGAACTGAAAGATGGCGGGTCCAGGTTCAGATGCCTTTAGAAGTGATGCGACAAACTGTAAACTTTGCCCCCAACCGATTCAGAAGTTTCATCATCATATATTAATTATTAGAACCCGTCAGGGAACAACTGTTTGATTTTCATGGGGTGGGATTTGGGTTTGAGGTGAGGTTTTTTTAATGTCTAGGAGCTCTATTTTCCCCATCCACTATATACATGTGCTCTTTGCTTTGCTGAATATACAAACATCACGAACTGCATTCCTTAGACACTAGTAAGCAAAGGGCAAATTATAAAGTAAAGTTTAGACATAACGACACATTGCTACAGGGACTATACGACTCGTTTAGCCAGAACGTTGTCTCCAAGAGCTTGATGTCCGGATAATATGGTTTCATTGTTCGGTCATTTTGCGGACGAACCGCGTTCCATTTCAACACGTGATTGGGTCGACATGGGGCACAGGACCAAAATGATATTTCCGCGTTTCTAAAACTTTAAAAACGAGTTTTCTAGGAAATTGATGTAACCAAAAAATATATACCAACATACAAAAGATAATACGACTCAAACTTGTACTCTATTGGGTGAGGTGAGGTGAGGTGAAATGGGGTTTAACGTCGCGTCCAAGATTATTGCACATATATAGCGTGCATGTACGTAAGTGTGTTTGTGTGGCTGCTTGTACTAGTCCGGACTGATGCCGATTTATAGTGCTAGCTCACTGAGATACCATGCCGCAGTTTAACATGAATGCCCCACTCAGACACACTCAGAGCCGACCAGTCCTTGTTTTAGCCCCTTAATGCCGAACGCCAGACAGGGTAACAAAAAGTACCGTCTTTTAACGTCTTTTGATATGACGCGGTGGGGATCGAACACCGGACCTTCCGCTCTCCGGGCGGACGCTCTACCACAAGACCACGGAGGCGGTCTACTCTAAGGGGGTCTAATAAATACCTAACCAACCAATAAAATCAGAGTATATTGTGTTTTGTATGTAGGTGTGTTATGAGTCTGTGTTTGCCCAGTTGGGAGTTTAGGAAGAATGCGTCCCATGTAACCAACCAGATGTTGGGTCGAGTGTTGCCGACATCCATAAAAAATTAATAAGAAAAATGAATTGGTCATTTCTGCATGGGTTTGGATTGATTTGTGTGGAAAGAATACAAAAACACAACCACGTGAGAGCCTGGCGCCGAAACACACCAACATGACCTGCACATGCAACATCACTTGATGGGTCTTACAGCAAGTGAACAACGAAAACATACGACTGACGGAATCTCAACGCCATCGGCCGACTGCAAACATGAGAATTATCTTTAGCTGTAGCCAGGTGTGGAACAAGACTGTGGAACCGTTATCAGACACACTGAATAGCACGTGACATTCTCAGATCCGATCGACTACGTATCAGTACTAGAGTAGAGCCAAGGATAGATCATTACCGCTACGTCACGTACGTGAAAGACCCGCCTGTATCGTCGGCTGTGACGTCAGTGGTGTCAAGGTCACACAACTGCGATAGAGACAAATTTGGTTTAGTGACGAACCAAGTTTTATGTTTCGCCGTGCTCATTCGTGGTAGACGTCATGGGAACGTCATGCACGGAACTGCACGCAGGAAGAGGACAGATTTGGTGGTGCAGGTTTGATGGTGTGGGCAGTCGTCTCCTACGCCTCAACTGACATGATGGGGAAGTTAACGACACAACGTTACAGGGATGAGAGTCTTCTGCCACATGTCCTTCCCATCATGCAACAAGCGAAAATAAATTTCCAACAACATAACGCTCGACCTTACACAGCAAGACTGACAACAGACTTACTTTTGGAATCACCACATCCAGGTCCTGCCATGGCCCCTAAGGTCCCCAGAATTACACCCAGACGAACATTTATGGGATGCACTGGATCAACGACTGCGAGCATATTAGCGACAACCATAGAACACTCGACAGTTGCACTCTAATGGTGGCCATACAAGAAACTGAGAACAGACGACCTTCACCTTGAAAATCTACTGTTTCATATTTGTATTTTTGAAAATGTCGCGAAAAAAGTCCCGACAACTGACACGTCAATGATCGGAAGCTGGGACAATCAGCGTCCACTCAGCGTCAGTTTTGATATTCAGATTATAGGGCTGAGCATCCTGGCCAATGTTACGATCCTGGATTTCCCGAAAACCTGCTATACTACATACTGCGAGAGACCCGTGAAGATCCGGGTTAGAACAGGTCTTCAGCAACCTATGCTTGCCGTAAAAGGCGACTATGCTTGTCGTAAGAGGCGACTAGCGGGATCGGGTGGTCAGGCTCGCTGACTTGGTTGATGCATGTCATCGTATCCCAATTGCGTGGATCGATGCTCATGATGTCAATCACTGGATTATCTGACTCGATTATTTACAGACCGCCGTCATATAACTGTAACATTACTGAGTGCGGCGTTAAACAACAAACAAACAAACATACTGCGAAAACTTGCCTTGGTAACAATTTGCGTTGGTGCCTATATTACATGGGTATTACGGTAAAGGCTACCAACACGGTATATGCTACGATACTGGGCGTCGATTCGAATTTTGGACGCCGATACGATAAGGGTAACGATACATAATTGTATTGATTATATAGAGAGAGGTTGGGGACGACTGGCACTGCCGTCTTAGGCGCCGCAATTCGCTGTGCAGGATTGCGTCCCTTGATACGCCAAAAAAAATTTAAACGTCTGAGACCTTCATAATTTCGGGCTTTCCTCACACATTAAGCTGACACGTCGTGAAATAACTGGAATATTGTTCAAAGCAGTGTTAAACCAAACGTAAAAGCATTTACTCATATACATATATATATCTTTGTGTGAGTTTTCCTCACGTTTTGTCGAGAACAAGAAGTATAATATGCAATTTTTTCATCATTGTCGGTTGAATTCGGTAAGACAGGAATCAAATAATCATCAAATAATCATCAAATAATAGGACCAGATGTGGCCGTAGACGTGCCTATGAGTATGACTTTACATAATATAAGCAATTATTAAGGCCGAAAATACATCACGATACTGACATGCATCAGTGGATTATCATACCCTCTTATATGAGGGTTCACAATGACCCATTAAACACATGGCCAAGGCGATGGGGGATGCTCAAGTCTCCATACAAACATTTACACAGGCTTCTGTTTCATCAATGGGAGGATACTCCATCCGACTTCATATCGTAAACATTCACCATTCATCGTCAACAAGGCATTTGTGTGTTGAGCAAGGTTCGCCATCTTGGAAAACCCCTGTTCCAATCTACAGCAACTGTATTTTTCAGATTTACAAATGTGCAACACGTCAACCTTTAACACACAGCTCCACACTATATCAGTCATGGTATTGTTACATTGGCCCAAACTCTGCTTTTTCAGGGTTAGAATCTTTTTGAATGCATGTACAAAGTAATTGTTTTCTCACAAAGTCAACATTTTCCTATGAGTGAGTGAGTATGTTCTTACGCAGCTTTTAGCAATAATTCCAGCAATATCACACATTGTACCCATGTCGGGTATCGAACCCGGGTGTTCGGCGTGACGGGTGAACGCTTTAACCACCAGGCTACCCGCCGCCCCTACACTTTCCTATAGTATGGAGATTTGTTGGTTGGGGTTGGGACGTTTGTTTGTTTGTTGTTTAACGCCGCACTCAGCAATATTCCATCTATATGGCGGTGTGTAAATAATCAAATATGGACCAGACAATCCGGTGGTTGACATCATGAGCATCGATCTATGCAATTGGGGGGTTGGGAGGTGATGGAGATGGCCTGTCGGTGTTAACAGTAAAAACCCATGTGATTTCATTCTTTAAAAAACACAAAAAAAACACTCCTGGGCAAATACAGGAGAACTAAACTGCTCGGCAAAAGAAAGTATACTTTCATGTTGGTGGTGAGTATAAACAAACAGAAATATATATATATATACATGTTGGCCATTTGGTCTGGGAGTCGTAATTGTGTTTTGGACCTTGTGTTTTGATAACGTTTGTAATTCCAATTTTCACGTGTATATAGTGTACTTCCTTCTTCCCAGCAATTTAGTTAATCTTAACTCAGGGTGTTTATTCCCTTCTTTTAGATGTGCCAAGAAAAATAGAGTTAGTTTTCATAAATCTTAATCTGAAAACCGCAACGTAAAAACTGATACTAGCTGACAATTGCGTTTATGCTATTTCGACTGTACCTTTAAAAAATGTGCCGTTGCTCCAGTCAATGCATGCGTAAACCTCTCCACACAACACACGTCTTCTGTTTTAAACACCACAGACTCAGACAAATATGCCTCAAATATTTTACGAAGCAGCCAATGAGAGCAAGTTTACTGGTATTGTGGTAGACTGACCCGGAAGAACTTGAGCTAATCATGCGCGCAGGAGGCGGTCATAAACCCCAACTAGGAAGTATGTCACGAGGCAATTACAATGTGACCATGTAGTAATAACGCTTGGTTGATCTTTAGCGTGGAGTCATTGTCGTATAAGAGGGGTTGAAGCCCATTTCTTCCTTTTTTGAATCACAAGAAACAAGGTTTCCTACGTGATCGGTTATAGTACTATACTAGGCATAAACCGAGTGTTTCACACAAATATCACGATTAACAAACGGAAATTGGGTAGTACAATTCACCAACCTGTGATCCCAAATGCACCCGCCCTTCCCCCCTAAAACTGTATCCCCATTTATCAGCTGTTTAAGCCGACACACACGCTGATATTGCCCACACTCGCAATTTGGGTCAGGCGCAATCGTGTCGAAGTAGTTCAAAATTTTTTTTTATATATTTGATGCACGGCACGTGTATAAGTATATGGCATGTAAAGACTATATTTGATGGGCGACACGTGTATAAGTAAATGGCATGTAAAGACTATATTTGATGGGCGACACGTGTATATGTTTAAGGCGTGTAAAGACTATATTTGATGGGCGACACGTGTATATGTATATGGCATGTAAAGACTATATTTGATGGGCGACACGTGTATATGTTTAAGGCGTGTAAAGACTATATTTGATGGGCGACACGTGAATAAGTATATGGAATGTAAAGACTATATTTGATGGGTGACACGTGTATATGTTTAAGGCGTGGAAAGACTATATTTGATGGGCGACACGTGTATATGTTTAAGGCGTGTAAAGACTATATTTGATTGGCGACACGTGTATGTGTAGGTATGTGTCGTGTAAAGACTATATTTGATGGGTGACACGTGTATATGTATATGGCGTGTAAAGACTATATTTGATGCACGGCACGTGTATAAGTATATGGCATGTAAAGACTATATTTGATGGGCGACATGTGTATATGTTTAAGGCGTGTAAAGACTATATTTGATGGGCGACACGTGTATAAGTAAATGGCATGTAAAGACTATATTTGATGGGCGACACGTGTATATGTTTAAGGCGTGTAAAGACTATATTTGATGGGCGACACGTGTATATGTATATGGCATGTAAAGACTATATTTGATGGGCGACACGTGTATATGTTTAAGGCGTGTAAAGACTATATTTGATGGGCGACACGTGAATAAGTATATGGAATGTAAAGACTATATTTGATGGGTGACACGTGTATATGTTTAAGGCGTGGAAAGACTATATTTGATGGGCGACACGTGTATATGTTTAAGGCGTGTAAAGACTATATTTGATTGGCGACACGTGTATGTGTAGGTATGTGTCGTGTAAAGACTATATTTGATGGGTGACACGTGTATATGTATATGGCGTGTAAAGACTATATTTGATGCACGGCACGTGTATAAGTATATGGCATGTAAAGACTATATTTGATGGGCGACATGTGTATATGTTTAAGGCGTGTACAGACTATATTTGATGGGCGACACGTGTATAAGTATATGGCATGTAAAGACTATATTTGATGGGTGACACGTGTATATGTTTAAGGCGTGTAAAGACTATATTTGATGGGCGACACGTGTATAAGTATAAGGCATGTAAAGACTATATTTGATGGGCGACACGTGTATATGTTTAAGGCGTGTAAAGACTATATTTGATGGGCGACACGTGTATATGTATATGGCGTGTAAAGACTATATTTGATGGGCGACACGTGTATATGTATGTGGCGTGTTAAGACTATATTTGATGGGCGACACGTGTATAAGTAAATGGCATGTAAAGACTATATTTGATGGGCGACACGTGTATATGTTTAAGGCGTGTTAAGACTATATTTGATGGGCGACACGTGTATAAGTATATGGCATGTAAAGACTATATTTGATGGGCGACACGTGTATATGTTTAAGGCGTGTAAAGACTATATTTGATGGGTGACACGTGTATATGTTTAAGGCGTGTAAAGACTATATTTGATGGGCGACACGTGTATATGTTTAAGGCATGTAAAGACTATATTTGATGGGCGACACGTGTATATGTTTAAGGCGTGTAAAGACTATATTTGATGGGCGACACGTGTATAAGTATATGGCATGTAAAGACTATATTTGATGGGCGACATGTGTATATGTTTAAGGCGTGTAAAGACTATATTTGATGGGCGACACGTGTATATGTTTAAGGCGTGTTAAGACTATATTTGATGGGTGACACGTGTATATGTATGTATATGGCATGTAAAGACTATATTTGATGGGCGACACGTGTATATGTTTAAGGCGTGTAAAGACTATATTTGATGGGTGACACGTGTATATGTATGTATATGGCATGTAAAGACTATATTTGATGGGCGACACATGTATATGTTTATGGCGTGTTAAGACTATATTTGATGGGCGACACGTGTATATGTATATGGCGTGTTAAGACTATATGTGATGCACGGCACGTGTATAAGTATATGGCGTGTAAAGACTATATGTAATGGTTAACATATGCATATACAGACAGACAGACAGATTTATTATTTAAGTCTCACCTAATATTTATAATATATAATGCATGTTAAACCTTATGTATAAGCCACCTGATGTATAAGCCACCTTATGTATAAGCCACCTGATGTATGAGCCACCTGATGTATAAGCCACCTGATATATAAGCCATCTGATGTATGAGCCACCTGATGTATAAGCCACCTGATGTATAAGTCATCTGATGGATGAGCCATCTGATGTATAAACCACCTGATGTGTAAGCCACCTGATGTATAAGCCATCTGATGAATAAGCCACCTTATGTATAAGCCACCTGATGTATAAGCCACCTGATGTATGAGGCACCTTATGTATAAGCCACCTGATGTATAAGCCACCTGATGTATGAGCCACCTGATGTTTAAGCCACCTGATGTATGAGCCACCTGATGTATAAGCCACCTGATGTATAAGCCACCTGATGTATGAGCCACCTGATGTATAAGCCACCTGATGTATAAGCCACCTGATATATGAGCCACCTGATGTATAAGCCACCTGATGTATGAGCCACCTGATGTATAAGCCACCTGATGTATAAGCCACCTGATGTATGAGCCACCTGATGTATAAGCCACCTGATGTATGAGCCACCTGATGTTTAAGCCACCTGATGTTTAAGCCACCTGATGTCTGAGCCACCCATTACAAGTTACGAGAGGCCTTTTTATGCAATCATAAGAAAACAATCATACTAAATGCTAAAACCCATAATATCCACGAAACCATATAAAATACACATACAATTATTTATATAGCATATCGTTTACTCTTTTTTAAGATAAACTTGCAGGGTTTGGCACATGCACACATGACACTAGGGTTGGAGAGAATAAAGCAATGTTTCTGAATATTAGTAGAGTTATTATTATGTTCCCAACTCTCATTATATTTACCACTGAGCGGTTTCCTCACAACCGCCTTATTAGGACAGTGCAACAGTACATGACATCCGCCTTATCAGGACAGAGCAGCAGTACATGACACCCGCCTTCCACGCAGTCAGTACAGGTAGCACACACTCTGTCAGTTACAAAGACCAGGACCCACTTGCACAAAGCAATCTTAGCGCTAAGACTATCTTAAGCCTATGTTAAAGAATGGGAGTTACGATCATCTTAGCGCTAAGATGGCTTTGTGCAAGAGGGCCCAGATGGAGCTCGATGTGACAGCGGTAGATGTAACAAAATATATTGCTCCGCTCTTTATATTTGAAAATACGAAGTTTGTTAGCGCCTCTACCACGAAATACTATTTGGGTGATAAATTGTGTCTGTCCAGTCTATGACAAACTGTTCAAAGATTGCATGTTTGACTTCCGATACAACAGTGTATGTTAAAACCACTTGGTGTAGGATTAAAATGGCCGAGTCCGAGGCTATTCAACTTTGAGCAAACCGGGTGTTTCCAGTTCCTTTCATTATTGGTTGCCTACCTTCATCCCACATAAGGGGCGGTCGGGTAGCCTAGTGGTTAAAGCGTTCGCTCGTCACGCCGAAGACCCGGGTTCGATTCCCGACATGGGTACAATGTGTGAAGCCCATTTCGGGTGTCCCCCGCCGTGATATTGCTGGAATATTGCTAAAAGCGGCGTAAAACCATACTCACTCACTTACTCACTCATCCCACATAAAAACCTTATAGGTTAGTCAATCAGGAATAATACTGCACAGTCTTGTGGGATCGAGCGACATTCCACCACTGTCCCACAACTGGAGGTGCCCATCCCATCTCCCTACATACAAGAGCATTTGGGCAGATTTTCCGAGACCCATAAAAAAACTTCATTGCTCTGTTCTGTACAGCAACAATTACTGGTAGGGTATGCGAATCCCATATAGTCCATAGTTGACCATACCATCAAATCTTATTGTTTGGTATATGTGTTGTACCTCATTCCGCCAAGAACCTGAACTTAGATATAAAGAAGACCTAAAAGTACTCACGGAAATGGAAAAAAACCCTGTTTTTTCGATATGCAACTAGCAAATCCAGAAAAGTACTTTTCCAGTTGTTTTGTTATTTCGTATTTACATCTACGTAATGCTTTGTGTCGATTATTAAATTCAGCAAAACAGTTTTTTTTCAATTTCCATGAGTACTTTAACGCCCGGGTAGATGAACTTGCCACCGCCTCTCCCAAGCGTTGATAGTCTAGATATTCGGTCAACAATACGCCCAGGTCGTTGTAACAACTGTAATTTTAAGTGGTTGATCAACGCATGTAGATTATGGTTGGTTCGTAGGGTCGCAGGATTTCTAAAATGGATTCACGCTCTTCTTGTTCTTACCACACAACTTATGAAGATAACCCAGCATCAGATGTAGATCGGTCTCATGTCCTCTGATACACACTTGATCATCGGGTTTGCCAGTACGCTTATATCTTCATTGCCTATACTAACACCAAACCCTATTGACTAGTTATTCCTTACTTACTTACTTAACTTATTTACCAACTTACTTACTTACTTACTTAACTTATTAACCTACTTAACTTATTTACTTACTTAACTTACTTACTTACCTACTTACTTAACTTATTTACTTACTTAACTTATTTACTTACTTAACTTACTTACTTACCTACTTACTTAACTTATTTACCTACTTAACTTATTTACTTACTTACTAAACTAATTTACTTACTTAACTTATTTACTCACTTAACTTATTTACTTACTTACTTAACTTACTAACATTAAGAGGCTAAAACAAGGACTGGTCGGCTCGGAGTCGGTATACTATGTCTGAGTGGGGTATTCATGTTTAACTGCGCATGGTATCTCAGTGAGCCCATCACTATAAATCGGCAGCATTCCTTGACTAGTACAAGCAGCCATACAAACACGTGCGTGCACACACACACACACACACACACAGACACAGACACACAGACACACACACACAGACACAGACACACACACACACACACACACACACACACACACACACACGTGCATTCACGTCACCATATAAGTCCAGTAATCTTGGACGTGACCATTATAACATTTCACCTCCCCTCACCTCAAATGCGTTACACGGAAATGAATATTTGACAGCAGCAATGATGTAGCTTGTGTTAAAGTCCGTAATCGCATGCTCCTGCATTTGTGAGCGTGCATGCACGTTGTGCCGTTATGTCTGCAGCTGCCCGAACGTTTATCGACTGTCTGTAAAAGTCAAATGTCCAACCTTGCCGAACTTGGGCGGGAATTATGGATTTATAATTTGGCTGGACTAACGAATCTATGCATGTTCCAATCAAAATCGCGGTACGAAATCGACATTGGGTTTATAAACAACATGGCTGTACAGATTTCGCTCGATTGCAGGATTTGCAGAGCATATGTACTGTCAACTGGGCGTCGAAGATGCTTTCTGAATGTTTTCTTGTTTTTAATCAAGGTGCTCAAGTGATTTGATATACTTCGAGAGGTAAGACCCATTTTATTACAATAAAGATCTTGATTATCGATCAGCTCGTCTGGACTGGGCGCCGCCATTTTATTTAAAGAAAATGCATGTGGAAGGAGAGGTGGAATCTGATTGGTCTGTAGAAGGGACATGGAAGGGACATAACTCGTAACTGACACTGGTGGCGCTGCGATCGAGCCACGAAATTCCAGCCAAGTTCGGAAAGGATGGAAACTGGACTTTTCCAGTCAGTTAACTCTCTTGCCTCGGGAAGATGAGTTTTAGCCAGGGACCATATATGGTCTCTGGTTTTAACGGTTTAAAATCGTTACCATGCAGTGAGGACAATTATCGTCAAAGTAGTGAAACTGAAAATAGTAATTTGCAGACACACAGGCACTTACGGTCTGTATACCTTTACATTATGACTAATTTGGACATATATCTTTCATCTGTTAATAGCAATATTATTTAAGCTGAATTATAGAAAAGACCTATACTCTCCGCGTATGTATTTTTATACTGACGTGAAAAGTGCTTGACATGTACGGCAAACAGTAAAGAGGTTTACATTAATACCATGTACATAGGCAGTTTCGTTGGTGGATTGTACCGACAGAATGACATACTTTCAGTCGGTGTTGTTTTAAACGAGTAGCGGGCACGGGTTGTCCAGCTGGACTGAGAAATCGTCATTCGCTTTGCAGAGTTGCGTCGCTGACCATAGGTTCAAATTCCAGATTTGCTCCGGTTATGATCCTTGGTCGTTCAGTACCCATTAAACTAACATCTAGCCAGTGAACATATTTTACAGGGAAAAAAACCCAGCTGTTAACCATCTTATTTTTTGTTGTTGTTTTGTTTGTTGTTTAACGCTTCACTCAGCAATATTCCAGGTATATGACGGCAGTCTGTAATTAAACGAGTCTGAACCATACAATCCAGTGATTGAAATCATGAGCATCCACGCAATTGGTATACGATAACATGCATGAACCAAGTCAGCGAGCCTGACCACCCGCTCCCTTTAGTCGCCTCGTACGACAAGCATAGTAGCCTTTTACGGCAAGCATGGGTTGCCGAAGTCTATGCTACCCCGGATCTTCACGGGTCGTTAACCATCTTAATAAAATATAATAAGAAGGAGAAAGATTTTTTTTCATTTTCGGAAACCTCAGTAGTCTAGACTTGCCAAATATTATAGATTGTATGAGCTGTATTGGATATATTTGTTTCAGGGTCTGCATGGCAGAATAAGTACATATGCGCGTGGGTTTAACCAAAGAACTGTAACGAACTGCATCATATGATATAACTGTAAAACTGTTCATAGCGTTAAACCCATCTCACTCACCATGACGGCGTTAAACCTACACGCACGCGACAGGGACAGCATCCCACTTCACTGTTATATTTTCGGTTTTAGATTCATGAAAATAATGTTAACACCACGTGATGATGAGGTTAAAAATCCTTCCAAGGAAAATGGGCCTTCTGAAACGTTGTGAAAATACTAAATCGATCACTAAATAAGACCTATTTGTCTATTCAAATGTAAACCAACCTAAACTATGACAAGGTGAGGTGAAATTGGGTTTAACGTCGCGTCCAAGATTATTGCACTTATATAGCGACGTGCATGCACGTGTGTGTGTGGCTGCTTGTACTAGTCCGGACTGATGCCGATTTATAGTGCTAGCACACTAAGATACCATGCCGCAGTGTAACATGAAAACCCCACCCAGACACAGTATACTGACTGCGAGCCGGCCAGTCCTTGTTTTAGCCCCTTAATGCCGAGCGCCAGACAGGGTAACAACAAGTACCATCTTTTAACGTCTTTTGGTATGACGCGGCCGGGGATCGAATCCCGGACCTCCCGCTCTCCGTGCGGACGCTCTACCACTAGACCACGCAGTTATACATTACAGTTACACTGGAAGACCATCGAAACATATACATGTATGTCGTGTTATCCCTCGTTCGACACAAGCAAAGTTTCAACATTAAACCATGGCGTCGAACGTCCAGCTGTCGAGATTTATTGATATCGGTTATCTTGAACAAGGATGGCGCTGGTTAAATCGACCGCCTCATTGGTCTAGTGGTAGAGCGACCGCCCAGAGAGCGGAAGGTGTGGGTTTCGATCCCCGGCCGCTTCAGAAGATGGTACTTGTTGTTACCCTGTCTGGCGCTCGTCATTTGTCTTTTTACAGGCATTTTGTCATTGATCAATCATCATTTTGGTTGATCAATCATGCTTCAAATGCCCGTAACTGAAATAGCTGATTTGACCATGGTGCGCAGCTTTCAGTGATAATTCAGCTTATATCCTACCCCATTAGGGATATCAATGGAGAATAATAATTTAAATTCTATGTTGTGTAACACTGATTAGAAGTTGAAATTAAAGCCGACGTCTCCTACGTTTTTTATCACCATGCATATATACCGACATGCAATGACACCCACTCATCATACTACACACAGTATAGAAGCCTCAACCTTGAACATGACAGTTTTAGACGCTAGTTTCCTGTCAAGTTTCAAAACACAATTCTGAAATTGTAAATGATATCGAAACTTCACGTCAAAGCATGAATCCGCGACGTGCTAGCTTGTGTATGTCCCAGATTGCGTGACCGCCGCTCTCGGCTTTGCAAATATAGGTCAGCTGGTGTTGA
This sequence comes from Haliotis cracherodii, assembly GCF_022045235.1. NCBI lineage: Eukaryota > Metazoa > Mollusca > Gastropoda > Lepetellida > Haliotidae > Haliotis > Haliotis cracherodii. Next base: position 15,348,831 of record NW_027266264.1, read on the forward strand.
CGGAAGTTGTTTCAAGTTTGAATGCGACGAACCGGCGAGAGCTCGAGCGTAAACGAAATTTACATAACTGAGCCGTACGGTTTTGGTGACGTAGACACATTTTGTCCCCGCGTCAATGGCGCAGTGCAGTGCGCAACGCCTCAATAATATTACGTAAACTATTTGTTATCAATCATTCACACTAGCTTACAAACATTTTTGTTTACTGTTTATTTCGCTTTCCTGACGCAAGAAGGACATATATGGTAATGTTCGAGTAAAAGGAAATATTATTGTTGAATGGTAATATTGTTGAGTGTCATTGTTAATATATTGCTCTGCGGACAACGTTGGATCAGGGAGCGAATGTGCACGGCTTTCAGCGTTATTTCAGCTTATACGCCCACAAATTATTGATGTCAATGTTTAAAAAATATGAATTCTATTTTGTATTAAATTGAATAGCAGTTAAGATACACTCCGACTACGTAAAGGGAACGCCCCATGAACGTATTACGTGAAGTATTTGTTATCAATCATCCCAACTCGCTTACAAACCTATTTCGTACAGCCTATTATTCCTAAGTGTTAAAATTGTTGAGCGTCAATATTAATGATTATTGCCCTGCTAAAATGTTTGACCAGGGAGTGACTGTGTGAGTGAGTGAAAGTTGATTGACGCTGCAATCAGCAATATTCCAGAAACGCTAGGGCCCGCTGTAACTGTATCGTAAGATCATCAACAAGGCTGTAATGTGTTTATTAAATATATATATTTAAGCTATGTCGGAGTGAGAAGGCCTATATTATACTTGTATAGTTAGTAGACAGTCTTTGCGTTCAATCACTGACACATGTTAATCTCACAAGTACCCTGACCCTAACCCTAACCTAACCCTAACGCCTTTGCCATTGCTTAAAGGAAAGGGCCTCTGCCCGGATAGCGAAAGGACGGTGGTTCCAGTTCTGGCCAGTCATACCAAAAGAAGTTAAAGATGGTACTTGTTGTTGCCCTGTCTGGAGCTAGGTATGAAGGGAAGAAAACAAGGACTGGTTGGTTCAGATTTAGTATACTGTATGAGTGAGGTAAAACTGCAGCATAGTATCCTCACATATAGCGCATCAATGTGACATGTTGACCATTTGTAGCAATGCCTCGCTTTGAACAATATTTTGACTTTTACGAAAGGACGACAACGCGACATAAATCACTGCTGCCACTGTAGGCGAACTGCACTGGAGGTGAAAGAAGGCGACGCCCCCTCACCTTATTTGTTGAGAAGCATTCTTTTCACAGAAATCATCCATGCTGGGGTGGTACAAGTCAAAATACCAAAGAGAACTTTAATTGAGTGAGCGAGTGGGTTGGGTATAACACCGTTTTGAGCACTATTTCTGTTATATCACCCCGTGAGTGAGTGGGTGGATTATATCCCGGTAGGTCAGTTTGTGTGATCTCGAGGAAATCCCGAAACGATGTATGTCTGAGCCGTTTACCACTTCATCCCGATACATTCGTGTTGCATAGTACGATATTGTACGATGTTCAACAGTGATTTCAATCTGTCCCAGAAATGGCATTATTACCTTAGTTGCCCTAAGAAACAAGCAAACAAGTTTCGCTTTGAATACTACTTTTGACTCTTAACTAAGGGCGACAATGCGGTAATGACCATCTTCCCGAGGCAAGGGAGTCAACTGACTATGAAAGTCTAGTTTCTACCCTCGCCGAACTAGGCCGCAATTTCTGGGTTCGATCGTAGCGCGACCAGTGGCATCACGAGTTATGTCCCTTCTATGTCCATCCTATTGACCAATCAGATTACACCTCTGATATCACTTGCATTTGTTTCAAACAAAATGGCGGCGCCAAGCGAAGGCGATCAGAACGATAATTAAGCTTTATATTGTAATAAAACAGGCCTTACTTCGTACATGCTTTGCAAATAATGCAGTCGACCGAAATCTGCACGGCAGTTAACGAACCGAATGTTGATTTCGTTACGCGATACACATAGACTCGTAAGTCCAGCCAAAATATAACACCATAATTGCAGCCAAGTTCGGCTTGGGTGAAAACTGGAATTTTAGTCTGTTAAGTCCCTTGCCTCGGGAAGATGGACACTGACGTATTCGCTCGACTTCACGTGGCTACTCAGTGAGAACCCGTCGGGATTCCTGGTTAGAATAACTTAGAATAGGTCCTCAGCAACATCTGCTAGTTGAAGGAGGTGACTAATGGATCGGGTGGTCAGGTTCGGTGATGAGTTGATTGTGAACAATCACTGGCTTGTCTGGTCCAGGCTGGTGAGAAGCCCATATCTGGCGTCCCCCGCCATGATGTTAGTGGAATATTGCTAAGGCGGCGTAAAACCATACTCACTCCCTTACTTGGGATATTCATTCACGGGCTGATTAAAGTAACTTCTCTACGTAAAAACAGGCGGTGGTAATAAATTAGATGCTAGGGAAACTACCCTGCCGGAATAGTATTAGGCCACAGATAGAGTTAGGTTGAGACCAACAGGCGGACGTCGTAGAAATAGTTAGAAGCAAGTGCCCGTGTCATGTCGCATGTACTTTTACATGTACTTTAACTGCAACAATACTATATCCGGCAAGATAAGAGTAATTGTTGTTATGTATCAATTACCCGTCGTTTCATATTGTTGTGACGCACAAGCACGCGCAGGCTGGTAAACAGGAACTGTTAGGACTTTGTGTACCAACCGCAGGAATCCGCGTACTGTTTCGCAATATCCAGCTGGGTCTGTTGGATCTAATTATCAACCCTTATCAAGAGTCTCCTGTTAAATGCCGTTCTGGCTGGGAGTAATGATAAGCGTGCAGGATACACGCCGATTGTTCTTGGAACCGATATCAACAGCACTTGAGCTGATGTTGTCGCAATAGAGGAACAGTTCCTCATTCAGCGATATCCTGGCGTTACTCTTGTAAAAAGTTCAATATTGTCTGACATTTAGACACAGATTAAAGATGAGCGAGTTTTGATATATGGCGCTTTGAACTGTTTTTCATACATATGCCATGGCTTAAACATATGAATGAATGAATGAATGAGGTGAGGTCAAATGGGGTATGACTCTGCGTTCAAGATTATTACACTTATAACGTGTGTGTGTGTGTGTGTGTGTGTGTGTGTGTGTGTGTGTACCTGTACATATGCCGACACCAAGCCGACTAGTCAGTGTTTCAGCCCATAATGCCTAGCGCCAGGCAGGGTAACAACAAGTACCAGGCGGATGCTCTACCACCAGACCACGGCGGCAACGAATGAATGAAGAATGACATATGTGATTGAGTGAGTGTGGTTTTACGCCGCTTTTAGCGATAATCCTGCAACATCACAGCGGGGGACACCAGAAATGGGATTCACGCAGTGTATCCATGTCGGGAATCGAACCCGGGTGTTCGGCTTGACGAGCGAACGCTTTAACCACTAGGCTACCCGACCGCCCCTAATGACATATGTAATTTGTTTGCAGTGACCTAAACAAACACTTTACAATATTAACGTACAGTAAACTACGGTTATAACGAACTCAAAGGGACTACTAATTTTAGTTCGTTATAACCGTAGTTCGTTATAAGCATATAAACAGCATAACTACAGCAAATAGTTGGGACTAAAAAGTAAGTTCGTTATATTCGTCAGTTCGTTATAAGCGTGTTCGTTTTAACCGTGGTTTACGGTATACTGCCTTGGGTACGTACGTCCAGTCTACCCAATGAGGCTACTTATAGATACGATCGCTTATTGTATGTTCGTTACAACAAAGATAACAATGATGTATTGTTGCCAAAAAATAATTTGTTCCATCAAATGCTTGAAAACACCACAAGGCCTCTCAAAACAAGTGTCCACTTTGCTGCTGTTATAAATATGTATTGTGGCTTCAGCGACATATTAAATGAGCTAGATTCGAAACAATTGTCACGATGACATATGAAGAATATACACTCCTTGGCAAAATGTACAGATAGTATCAAACTCAGGTCCCCCGATATACAGAACTTCCGAACTCAAGTCGAACCTGGGCTTCACGTGCGACAAGTGGGCCACGTCCCAAGTGGGAACTTTAACTAGAATGTCAGTTCGCCCCAGGCGCAGCGTCACCGACATAGGAGACCAGTCTACATGACAGACAGAACCAGGTCACAGGTAACGTGTGTTCGTCTGCACAATAGGATGCGTGACCGTTGTACCGTGGTACATGTTATTGTCGCCGGACAGCGCTCCACGCGATCAACAGCCTGTTTACCCACTAGCTGTATCACTCCGACCTGGACAGCATGTTTGTGAGTGACATGTAGGTTAATCGTTGGCTCAGGTAGCTCACAAGGGAATCAAGTGCAAATTAACGGTGAGATGAATCGGTGGTAAACTGCGTCAGTGCGATATGATTATAACCATCAATAATTACTATCAATGATAAGGCGGCGGAAAATCGGTGATGTTGATGCATGTTGATGCATGTCACAGTATCCCAACTGAATAGATCGGTGCTCCTGATGTCAATAACATTTACTGTATTGTCTGGTCGAGACTCGATTTTTTACACACTGCCATCATATAGCTGGACTATTGCTGATAGCGGTGTAAAGACCCGACAAACAAACACACTCCAAGTGTAATCACTTTGAATGAGTGAGTTAGTGGGTATACTTTTACGCCGCTTCTAGCAATATTCAAGCAATATCACAAGACCCGGGTCTCCGGCGTGACGAGACAACGCTTTATCCACTAGGCTACCAACCGCCCCTCTCTTTGAATGAAGCTGTATGCAATACCAAATACTATTTGTATGCCTTACCCAGAAATCAGCTTCAATCAGTCTCCCCAGGGCCAATCAGAATACCTCTACCAAACGCTGAGCAGTAAATATACTGGGGTTTCTACTTTGACCCGGAATCTCCACAGTAACACGTGGGCATATGTAGCCCAGTCGCCTATGGCGCCGCGTCACTTTGGCGACCAGAAAGCTAAGATTTTGGGTTCGAATCCCGGTTCGACCTGATTATGTTTTTAGGTTTATCAATACCATACCCGTACTCTTGCATTTCACTAAAGTGGTAAACGTCTAAGGTCTTCATTGCTTCGTTGATTTCCCTAACATCGAGATGACACCGGCCAAGGCACGGGGACGTCACCAAATGAGTTCGTTGTGAGATTGTGATACGTTGACAGTCTACCCGATGATTTATAAAACATATTTACAAATAGTGAGGATGGTGATAAAGGAAGCTGTACACTTCTGCACCCATCAACCAGGCTAGGTTCACGTGTCTACACTGACTAATGACATAAATCTGTGCACATCACATCCTTCTATCATATCCTTGACGACATGTCGTATAATAAGCTGAAGTCACGCCTTCCTCGTACTGATACCCCAGTGGGCTCACATACATGCATGTATGTTACGACAAGGGTTAAGCTTCGTGACCCCTTTCAGAAAGCAATGGAACTGGGCACCGTTACTGAAATACAAGTATTGATGTCTCTTGCTGATATATGCAATACACAAGGTCGTCAATGTGAAAAACAAATCGTATTTCATTTATGTTTGTTTGTTGTTTAACTCCACAATCAGCTTTATGACGGCGGTCTGTAAACAATCGAGCCTAAACCAGACACTCCAGAGATTGACATCATGAGCATCGATCCACGCAATTGGGATACGATGACATGTCGATCCCGTTAGTGGCCTCTTACGACAAGCATAGTCGCCTTTTACGGCAAACATGGGTTGCTGAAGACCTATTCTACCTATTTCTTTGAAAATGCACTTTCATTTCATTCATTCCATTGTATGAATTCTATTCATTTTAATGATTCCATCTGTTCTATTAGTTCCATCCATTCTATTCATTCGTCCATATTCTAGTGGTAGAGCGTCCGCCCGGAGAGCGGAAGGTCCGGGGTTCTATCCCCGACCGCGTCATACCTAAAGACGTTAAAATATGGTACTTGTTGTTACCCTGTCTGGCGCTCGGCATTAAGGGGCTAAAACAAGGACTGGTCGGTTCGGAGTCAATATACTGTGTCTGAGTGGGGTATTCATGTTAAACTGAGGCATGGTATCTCAGTGTGCTAGCACTATAAATCGGCATCAGTCCGGACTAGTACAAGCAGCCACACACATACATACACGTGCATGCACGTCGCTATATAAGTGCATAATCTTGGACGCGACGTTAAACCCCATTTCACCTCACCTCATCCATATTCTATTCAATCTAATATTCATTCTATCCATTCCATTCATTCACTCAATGTGACGATAGGTGTGACTGGGGAGCTCTGTTCCCCAATTTTCCCAACCGAAACATTGAGCTGAAAGAAGTTCGCGGGTAATGGAATGTTAACGGGTGTCGCTGGGAGTGGAAGTGGAAATGTACAATGCACGTTTAGCCACCGTGTGTGCATATGCCGGTATGAGTTTATCTCGGTGAAGTGTATGTAAAAGCGCTTCCCTCCTATACTGGCCCGTCAACTCGGTTAAACAAGGTTAAAACGAAAGTCCGGATATAATAAGCACGAAGGTATCTTCAAAATCAGTTCGACGTATCCGGATTTACTCGAAGAAATTTTGGAGTTTATTACTAATCATGGGGAGCTTGATGTCGTTTCGTTACATCCGACTATTCGTTGCATTATACAATTAGGGGTTTACTACAAATATATATATATATATATATTAACAGTACAGTAAACTACGGTTATAACGAACTCAAAGGGACCACTTATTTTAGTTCGTTATAACCGTAGTTCGTTAAAAGCATATATACAGAATATATACAGCAAATGGCAGCGACCAAGACATAAGTTCGAAATATCAGTCAGTTCGTTATAAACGTGTTCGTTATAAACGTATTTTACTGTATACGGAATAACCTATGATACTCGACATGTTATCTTTAGATAGACTCGTATACTGTCATGACTGTGTCTACAGAGGCGAAATTGCTACTCTAACCGATTCGCATCCTGGATGTCAATATATTTGAATAAAATGTTCGGTTATTTGTTTAAAATCTCTGTGTTTTTTAAAAAAGGAGTAAGTACTTACATCGAATAAACCTTCTCGATTCCGGATTCGAACTCAAGACAGCCGCGACATAGACATGAATCGCCACCCGTTCAACCAACAGCAGAAGAAACCGCTTCACGGTGACGCCGGCTTTTATATAGCGACGGGTGGGAGCGGCACGTGTCATCAGCGACAAATATATATCGTGGTTGGTATTTCGAGTATGCCGTACGGAAGGGTAGTGCCAATCTTGTGTATTGTCCATTTACACATTCCTCATATAGATACTGTCTTTTTCTGATTTCATAAAAAAAAATCTTTTAAATATCGTTTTATTTAAATACACAGGATTGGAATGTTAGATCGATTTGCATCAGAACAAATCTAGGAAGAATTTAATCTTTTATCAAACTATTGTTATCAGTTCTATATATGTGCGTTATGCAAGTTATGGGATTCCTGGAAAGACGTGAGACGTTCTCCAGTGTCTGACTGATTGTGGCCTTACGGTTTTATTGACTTTCGCTGTGGTTGATTTTTGGTTTGTTGTTTAACGCCGCACAAGTAGAATTCATTCATATTTTGTAAAAGCTGCTTTCGCAATAAAAGTCATTATGTATAAATACAGGTCTATGATCATAATGTAAGAAGTAGAATTCGTTCATATTTTGTTGTTGTTTAACACCTCACTCAGCAATATTCCAGCTATATGATGGCGGTCTGTATATAATCGAGTCTGGACCAAACAATCTAGTGATTGATATCATGAGCATCGATCAACGTAATTGGGATCGATGACATGCATCAACTAAGTCGGCGAGCCTGACCCCCTGATCTCGTTAGTCGCCTCTTACTACAAGCATAGTCGCCTTTTACGGTTGCTGAAGACCTATTCTACCCGGATCTTCACGGGTCTCGCTATGGTTGAAGTAGTTGTGCATAAAAATATTTGATATTCAGTTTTTGCCTGACAGAATGCAGGAAGAAGGTGATAATGCAACGTCATTCTTAAACCAGTCTTCCTTGTCTGGGTACGCGTGTGGTATTGAAATATAATACAACCACCTTGTTCCTACTTCACAGTAGTAAAATCTTTGTGAAACGGGGTGTAACACACGTATAAGCCTATAAGTGATAAGCACGGGTGATCTGTAGCCCGCTGTACAGAGTTACGTCCTTTAGTGGCACCAGGATCTGCTGAGTGTGCGTTTGAATTCGTTTCGCCCTGATTATGATTCTTGGTTTGGCAGTATCCTACTCGTTAGTACTAAACGTCTACGACCTGCATCCATTTCTCCAACAGCTGACACGACTTGATTTAAAAGAAATACTGTTCAAAGGTGTGAGAGTGTTTTTACAGATTCGTGATACTGGTCGTTGAAAGAAGTAGGATGGATGTCCGTGTTTGTCTCCTGAGAGTTTCTACGGCTTTTGTCCTGCCCCACGCTGAAGCACGTGTACACATGTGCCTCTGTTCACCCAGCAGTGAATTGGTACCCGGTAGGAAGAGACGGTGATGTGACTAACCTTCCAAGCGGTTGATTGGGTTGTATCCTCCCCAGGGAGATGAGAATGAAAATCGAGTTCACACTGATCCAGTGACCGGGATAATATTAAGATCTAAGCGCATTCAAGCAGTTATAAATTGGAATGTGCGCTGTGCAAATTTATAATATGAAGATAATTTAAAAACATTCCAACGCATGATTTTACACTATGTTCTATAACCCTATATCACATTGGTGTTTATAACCTAGATTGTCTCACAGACCATGAACCATATTTTCTTCCCTTCTGCTCAGCCCTTGTAATGATACAGCCCCAAATAAAGCAAGTCTAGATTTTCCACAGGTTCTCCCATCTCACTGGGTCTCCTTTTCGATTTAAATGAATTTTGTTTCTGTAACAATTATATCTTTTCAGAGACTTAGCCTAAGTCTATTTTATATGTACTCTTTGACCCGTACTATACGTGCTTGGTGGTTTTTACACATGGAACACTATCTCTGTTCCCCTTCATCGGGGTTAGATAAACAGTGGACTTTGGACCTCTAGGATAGACCTTGAACTTCTTAGTCGCCATATCACTTGAACTATTAGTAATGCAATTCAATTCAGTTATACATTGCCACGTGAACGAGAACACATCCGATAGTGTAATAATGTATTTTCGGAAAAGTCATACTGCTCCATCTTCCGTGTATATGTAGTGACCTGGCCTTGCATGGCTGACTCCGTGTCCCAGTAACTTCCGGTTACTCCTTGAGTGCTGCGCATCAACAAGGATCAGCGGAAGTTGTTTACAAATATAAAGGGGACTAAAATAAATGTCGTTTAAATAAAAGAATAAAATTTTCACGACAAGTGAGTGAGTGAGTATGGTTTTACGCCGCTTTTAGCAATATTCCAGCAATATCACGGCGGGGGACACCAGAAGTGGGCTTCACACATTGTACCCATATCGGGAATCAAACCCGGGTCTTTGGCGTGACGAGCGAACGCTTTAACCGCTAGGCTACCCGACGCCCCTTTCAGAATAAGGCATGGTGTTGAATTTCATCTAAATTACATGTTAATATATAAAACTACTTCACAAGTTAAAACAAGTTGGGTTACTTCCGTGTTTGTTGTTTACGGCAGCACTCAGCAATAATCCATGTATATGATTGCGGCTTGTAAAGAGTCGAGTCAGTGCCAGACCATCCAGTGATTGATATTATGAGCAATGACTCACGTCGAGATACGATGACACAGCTAAGTGACGGAGCCTGCTTCACCGTCTGATCCCGGAATCCCCGCGTATCCACCGTGATGGCTGATTCACGATCAATGAATTAACTGCTATTTCATTCATAGACTTTGGACACCATCACAAATGATGATTTGTGATGTCGTGACTTCCCATAGGTCTCGTGTTTCTTACAACACAATAAGGGATCAATTCACATTGATGTCACATAAAGATTTAAGTCATTAAACGTGATGCTGTTCATTTTCAGACAAATTGGAGATGTTAATAATTGACTTAAACTGTAAAAGCCCGAAACGTTAATTAGGACGGATGGAAAACTTGCAGACACCGCAACCCACGCATTTTTATTCCATATGAACTTTTAAACCGCTCCCTAAGGGGATTAAGCGATACTTTATATAGGGCAATTATGTGGTTAAATTCAGTGATGCCCCTCCTATATTCATGACTGTGGTTACTAAATTCTTGGTACTTGAGGCATTGTCTCTCTCATACACACGTGCTGATCTGTTATAGAACTGGGGGGCACGGGGGTCCCAGTCGTCTAAGGCGCCGCGATTCGCTGTGCAGAGTTGCGTCCCTTGGGCACGCCAGAAACCTATGATTGTGGGTTCGAATCCCTGTTCGCCCCGATTATGTTTCTAGGTTTGTCAGCACCATACCCGTGCTCGTGGGTTTCACCGAAGTGGTAAACGTCTGAGACCTGCATCACTGTTAAAGAATTCACCCCTATTTTTACGATTTGTTTGTTGTTCGTTCATGCAGCACTCGGAGGGCAGCTTGTGAATTATCGAGTCTGTACCATGTACAATCCAGTGGTTGATACTATGAGCAACGATCAACATCGTCGGGGTACTGAGTTCGCAATCACCCATGTCACCGAGCCTGACCACCTGATCATTTAAGTCGTAGGCGGGGTACGCGGCTGATTTAAAAAAACATTTTTGTAAGGAAGTACAAACCGATTTCCTTATAATTTTTAAGATTGTTCTCAATAACAAAATAATCTTACGTTTTTAGTAAATCAATCCACACTATTGCACGTATTTACCTTCTAGGTTACAGAGGTCCAGCGTTTAGAATGCGGAAACATTTAAACAATCTGTCTTGAGAGAGGCGTACCGTGCAGCCCGACTCATATCAATATCGAATGGGATTGACAAATCAATGTGGTATTTCATTTCAAGTGGAGTTAGGGGTCACGTTTTAGAAACAACAATATGATTATAGAACCCGTGATAAAACAGCCGCACCTCTTGAAGTTTCCTGTAACCCTTTTCTTAGAATTCCCATTCGCCCTGATTGTGTTTTTCGGTTTGTCAGTGCATGCATGAGTTTCAACAGTGTGGAAAACGTCAAAGATCCGCACCACTTAGGATTTCATCCTACATGAAGCTCACATCCCTCATATAACTGAAATAGCGTTTAAATGGACGTCAGTATCGGCGCCTTGGTTGCTGGCGTGTCATCGTACCCCGACGGCCTGGATCGTTGTTCACAATATCAATCACTGGATTGTCTGGACTCGATTATTTAAGGTCCGCCGTCATATAGCTAGAATATTGACAGAGTGAGTCCTTACAAAACAACAACAACGACAACGACAACACACACACGTGCCAAACATAAGGTGTTGAATTTAGATTAGATGAATTATTAGAACTGTTGGATCAATATTTAAACACACCTGGACCAGTAATATACTGTAATTACTTTCTTGATGCATCCCAGTGTAACTGACATGCTGTTTTGTGTTGTTTGATTGCATGTCATCGTATCACATGACGATGCTCATGACGTCAGTCACTGGATTGTCTGTTCCAGACTCGAGTATTTCCACACCAGGGTCATAGAACTGGAATGTTGCTGTGTGCATGTTGGTTAAACACCGTTCGCCCTTTAACATTCCAGGTTAATTAATTTTAGTTGTTTCATGAACCAATTTGATTGTGATTGCAACTCGGATTATGTGTGATAAAGCATGATTCTCATTTTATACGGAATATTGCTGTAAAAAGTACTGTTTATGCATTACAATACTATCTTGAGTGAGTGAGTGAGTTATGATTCTACATCGCATCGGCAATATTGCAGCCATATCGCGATGGGAACAAGTTTATCATTATAACATTCCTGTCGACAAAGGACAGTAAAAAAGTAAGGTAATTATCACAGTGTAGACATAAAACTTACCTGAGCAATATTAAAACAAAGAAGTTTTTCAGTATATTAGTTATTTGAAAGTAAAACCAGGCTAGAGACCACTGGCAACCACAGCTAGACCACCTAACTGGGGATCATGGGGACTTACACTATCTTGAGTAATTGTATGGGTTAATGTATTTCCATGTGTAACAATAACGTCACATCTGGAATTATCAATTGCGGCCTGTACAAACGAAGTTTCAAATAGGATACAAAAGTATAGATGAATGGAAGAAATAAAAGTCTGTGTATTGTGGGTGGTCAGGCTCGCTGACTTCGTTGATCGATGCTCATGATGTCAGTCACTGGATTGTCTGATCTAGACTCAATTATTTACAGACCGCCGTCATAAATCTTGAATATTACTGAGGGCGGCGTTAAACAACAAACAAAGTTATATATGCACACAACGTAACCTTGTATGACCTTCACCCTGGATGTGCGGAACATAACGGCATATCCGCCTCTTAGTTGCACTCACAAACAAACATTAATTATTAATGATTAAAATGTTACGGGTAAAAAGTACATTAATTAATTAGCAGGACCATTTACATTAAAAAGCCATTTAATATTTTTTTACAGTAAATACATCACATCTATATGCATGTGTACGTACGTAAGATTATGAACTGTGATGCACAAGAACATGGGGCACAAAGAATTCATTATTCTATATCCCGACCGTATCCTGTACACATTCCTAGCAACGCCCTTTATCAAACAAAGAACAACTCCGACCCTGTCACATGCAGAGTTGCGTCCCTTGGGCACGCCAGAAACCTATGATTGTGGGTTCGAATCCCAGTTCGCCCCGATTACGTTTCTAGGTTTGTCAGCACCATACCCGTGCACGTGGGTTTCACCGAAGTGGTGAACGTCTGAGACCTGCATCACTTCGGGCTTTCCTCCCACATTAAGCTGACACGCCGTGATATGACTTGAATAATGTTAAAAGCGGCGTTAAACCCAACTCACTTCACTCACTGCAATACAACTCCGACCCTGACTCATGGACACTTTATCTGAAGGTCCGGCAGTAAGGGTAACTGAAATTGATAAACTCGACGGTCATCCCCACGTCATTTTCCTTGCGGAAGATGTCGCTCCAGGTCCGAATGATACTGAGGACATTCGTAAAACTCGTCGTGTCATTGTGATTCAAGTTTGTTTGTTTTTGCTTTAACGCCGCACTTTTTTTCCAGCTCTGCGACGGCGGTCTGTAAATAATCGAGTCTGGACCAGACAATCCAGTGAATGATATTGTGTACGACGATCCGTACTGGGAAACCTAGAAACATAATCGGTTTCATAGATTTCTCGTGTACCTAAAGGACGCAACTTTGCGCCGCCTTCGGACTGGGATTTTATCGAAAAAAATAAATTGTCCCTAAAATTTCTTGAAAGAAATTTCTGCTCCATTGTTAGAAAAAAAAAAAATTAGTTCAGAGTTTAATTAAACTAATTTCTGTTTGTATAGCTGTAGCTGAAAAGAGATTTGGTTTCAATACAAAATCCCCACCCACGCCTACCCCCAGATATAAAATGGTCGCTCCCTCGGACGACTGGTCATGGGTCACCCGTGCCTGGGACAGACAATTCAGTAATTGAAGTCATGCGCATCGGCCCACGCAAATGGTGTACGATGACATGCATCAACCAAGTCAAAGAGCCTGACCACCTGATCCCGTTAGTCGCCTCTTACGACAAGCAAGGGCTCGTGAAGGCCAATTCAAATCCGATCCTTTATTTTGTGAGAAGTGTAGGCAGTAAACAATATAGAAAGTAGGAAACACCCTTGTTTGATAAGTCAGCCAAACGGATAAGTAGCTTTGGAGGCTTAACTTTGCCATAGGTGTGTGTGCGTGCGTGCGTGTGTGCGTGCGTGCGTGCGCGCGCGTGTGTGTGAGTGTCTTCGTTGTATATCTTAAGTATAGTTTTGTCAAAATTATGTATGTGTGTGTGTGTGTGTGTGTGTGTGTGTGTGTGTGTTTGTTTTTTAACGACGCACTCAGCACTATTCCTGCTATATTACAGCGGTCTGTAAATAACAGAATCTGGACTAGACAATCCAGTGATTGACGTCATGGGCATAGATCTACGCAAATGTGATACAATGACATGCATCAACCAACATGCCAGTATGCCAGTTACGCTGGGATGCAGCAAGAAGGTTCAAAGTGATGCACAACGTAACAGTATACTTCTTTGGTTTTTTTGCCCTTTGAGTTGGGTTTAGCGCCGCTTTCTCAGACGTTTACCACTTCCCACTTCCATGAAACCCACGAGCACGGGTGTGGCGCTGACAAACCTAGAAACATAATCGGGGCGAACCGGGATTCGAACCCACAATCATAGGTTTCTGGCGTGCCCAAGGTACGCAACTCTGCACAGCGAATCGCGGCGCCTCAGATGACTGGGCCACCTACTTCTTTGTTGAGGTAGTACTCCAGATTTATTTACATATTGATCCAACAGTTCTAATAATACATCTATTCTAAATACAAACACCTTTTTTTCTGACGTCCACCCACGTCGTCAAACGTTCACCTTTAAGATAGGTACAAGTATTTAGGCGATGTGGGTTTTCTTTGCTTCACTGGTTATGTCGAACAAGGCGATCTGGGTTTGGAACAAACCACTTCTGAATTCTTAAGAGCTTTTCCGGGCTTATCATATAACCAGAGGTATAATATTAATCATGGATAGCGGTCAGCATTTGGAATGACATTAATACATGTGTATAATAGTTATATTCACAGCATTAGTTTTCATGCTTTTTCTACATGTTTGTTCAATACAGTCGAACTTAATGTATGAATTTCCTCATAACTACCATTATTTCCATGTTACAATGACTTTATATATGTAGCCTCGATCACTTAGGTGAGTAGCTGGGTGTGGTATAACGAGACAATAGACGCGGGCCTAACCGCAGCTGCGGTTCCTAGGTAGCGGAGATTCTCTGAACCCGTCGGTCTTCTTAGAATCGTTAGGATACAAGGATGACTTCCGGGTCACGAGTGTAAATCCGTGTTAAATATAGATCTACAAACAAGGCACACATAGGATATACATTTGAACAGGTTAATCTTATCATAAAATTAACCTGTTCAAAGGTGTATCCTATTGTAAGCTGCGTTTAAAGCTGCGACATTTAAAATAAAAAAAATAAAAAATTAGACTAAAGTGTCTGCAATGTCAGAATACTCCGAGCGGAGAGTGGGAATGTGTCGAGACGAGCATTGGTGGGGTTGGGGGGAGAGGTGGGCGTGGTGCATGGTAGGGCGGGAATATTTGGTGGAGGAGGATTTAATTGCGTTATGCGGCTCTATCGAAGAATGACTTTGAATACCGTGTTACATATTTGAAACCCTCAGCATAAATATCCTTTGGGTTCTAGCAAATATATACGTGCGTCCATTATGTAAACACATGACGACGATTAGATCATGGTCTGTATGTACAATAAAACAACAATGCCATAATCAGACACATCCAAGTTTTGTTCTTGTTTTCCAACCGTCGTTACCCAATGCATGTTGTACTCGAGGCATCACACACATACACTTAGCCGTCGCGTCACGGACAAACGCACCCACGTTTCACATACTTGTCATTCAATATTATACATTTGTGAAGTAACTTTACGTCTGAATGACGCGAAAGCCGATCTCGTTGTCTGTTTATTAACAAACAAAAGAACGGTGCGTGCAAATCTGTCCAGGAAATATGTAGTAAGTTATGCGATACCAGAAAAACATTTTTTTAATGAAAACGTTGAAACTCGCGCATGGCGATAGTCACGAACGCCGTCACCAAGCGAACAATATGCGTAAGGGTAATGAATGGTATCAACAACAGCGGACGGTCGGTTGTCCTGTGCCCCGACCGGTGTGAGGGCGTGTGCCCCTTGCTACCTGGTACAGGGATACACACACGGAAGTTGATGCAGCACTAATTAGAATGCCTGCGAACCACGTGTGACGTTTAACAAATACAGTACCACTCAAAACTAATGTTACCAGAGAGGCGATGTAGTGGGAATTTTGTATACATACGCGGATCCAGAGTATGCGAGTGAGTTTTGGCGCCGATTTGAAAAGTATTTTAGTTATATCACAATACGTGGGAGGAAAACACGAGGTGGTGACAAGTCTAGAAACGTAATATACGTACTATGGCGTACTGGCGTACTATGTGTATACCTTGTACATTTCTGGTACACTTGACGTCTGAGGATAGAGCGTCCGCCAGGAAAGTGGGAGGTCGGGGTTCGATCTCCGACCGCGTCATACTAAAAGTGAGTGAGTGAGTGAGTATGGTTTTACGCCGCTTTTAGAAAATTTCCAGCAATATCACGGCGGGGGACACCATAAATGGGCTTCACACATTGTACCCATGTCAGGAATCGAACCCGGGTCTTCGGCGTGACGAGCGAACGCTTAAACCACTAGGCTACCCGACCGCCTTTCATACTAAAAGACCTTTAAAGATGGTACTTATTTGTTGTTACCTGTTAAGGGGCTGAAACAAGGACTGGTCAGCTCGGAGTCAGGGGTATACGTCTATCTCAGTGGGCTAACACGATAAAGCCGGCATTAGTCCGGACTAGCGAGCACGCACGCACGCACACGCACGCACGCACGCACGCGCACGCACACGCACGCACACTCACTCACTCAACTAACGCGACGATAAACCCCATTTCACCTCACCTCTGATACGCCTTGCGGCCACAACTCCTCTCATGGAACCTCCAATTGTGGTCCATTTACACCTCTCCATATTTTTTCACCTATATCCGTATCCGCAAAAATAGCATTTGTAGAAAATACACTGGAGCATCTACACCTATCCGTATACGTATCCGTACATTTTGGACACGTGTCTCGCATCCGTGTTTTTCGACCTCACACCGACTTTTGTGGATAGGGATGGACCTGCGGACAGACCCTGTACGGGACGTCACAGTATATTGTGAACCCTGTAGAATTCTTTTCGCACACCTGTAACCAAAAGGCAACGTATGGAAAATATAATATGTGTAAACGTAAAAACTGATTCGAGTTACGGATACGGGGCCGAAAAAACGGACAGGTGTGATCCCCGCTTAAGAGTGAGTGAGTGAGTGAACGATTTGTGTTTACGCCGCTTTTAACAGTATTACAGTTATATCACGGCGTGTCAGCTTAATGTGGGAGGAAAGCCCGAAGTGATGCAGGCCTCAGACGTTTACCACTTCGGTGAAACCCACGAGCACGGGTATGGTACTGACAAACCCAGAAACATAATCGGGTCGAACCGGGATTCGAACCCACAATCATAGGTTTCTGGCGTGCCCAATGGACGCAACTCTGCACAGTGGATTGCGGCGCCTTAGACGACTGGGCCACCCGTGCCCGCCAGCTTAAGACGACTTGGCCATCTGTGCCCACTACGTACCCGTGGTAGATGTTCGGGGAGATTTTCGGCTGCTTGTGACATATGAGAATCATTCTATATTACCGCAAAGAGGCGGCACCAAGAAAGTACTTTTTTGCATTGCACGCCGGATTGTTCCAGCTATATGACGTCGGCCTGTGAAAATCGACCCTGCACCTGATACCTCATTGATTGATATTATGAACAAATTCCCACGACGTCGGGGTATGTTGACACACCGAGACCGACTACCGCCCGCTCGTCTCTTACGACAAGGATTTGTGGCTGGGGACCAATTCGAGACACCGTGAAAATCCAGGTTAGTATAGGTCTTCAGCACTCCCTGCTTGTCGCAGGAGGCGACTAATGGGATTCGGTGATCAGACGCGCTGACTTGGTTGATGCATGTCATCGTGTCCCAGATGTGTAGATCGATGCTCATGATATCTATCACTAGATTTCTGTCCAGACTCAATTATTTACAGACCACCGTCATGTAACTGGAATATTGCTAAATGCGGCGTTAAACGACATCATTTAGGTTTTCTTCAGTATTTGAATCTACCTCCTACCCCACCCCTATATTTTCCCCACCCCGTAATTGTAACATGTTTATGACAAGGACCCCTACCCTCCCATGAAGTTACTGTTGACCATTATAAAAAAATATGTTTCACCCATACTGAATCACATTATAAGCGGATGCCGTCGGCTGGGCAGGACTGGGGCATCTCTTTGAGAAGCGAACCCGATCAGTAGCTTAACATTCAAACGCACTACCCCCTGTACCACCCTATTGCTGACCCGTGAAGATCCGGGGTAGAATGGGTCTTCAGCAACCCATGCTTGCCGTAAAAGGCGACTATGCTTGTCGTAAGAGGCGACTAACGGGATCGGGTGGTCAGGCTCGCTGACTTGGTTGATGCATGTCATCGATCCCAATTGCGCTTATCGATGATCATGATATTAATCACTGGATTTTCTGGTCCGGACTCGATTATTTGCAGACCGCCGTCATATAGCTGGAATATTGCTGAGTACGGCGTTAAACAAACAAACAAACACACAAACAAACAAACAAACCCTATTGCTTGTTTTAGGACCTCGGATGGCACTGTGCAAGTCATTGCTGACCGAACCAACAATCAACAACATGCACTTAGTACCACTGAACACATCCTGGTCGGCTAAATGTCAAACGTGTCGTCAGTGTTGTATAGCATGTGAATGAAATTAGAATCCATTCACGTGAAAACATAATGGCGGACAACACACAAAGCATGTCAGTGCTGCATCCGTGTCCGTCGGGGGAATTTCCAAGACAGGTGGCGCCGTCTGGCTATACATAGAACAAGATTATAACTTAAAATAACCTTTTTATAGAAAAGCACAGATGTTATATGTTTTTCATATCGACAGTAGAGTAAATGCTTAATGAACAGTTACTTCTTAGAAACGCTATTTACAAGAAGGTAATTCATTGGCCTAAGGGATAATATAGTTATTTTAAGGCACACGGTACAGAAAAAACGTTATCTTTTGGGGACAAACAGAAAGGGAAATTCAAGTTCCTCAGAAAAGGTTATTTATGTATCAGTATGTCATACCTTAGCGCCAAGAGCGAAAGGTTTTAAATCTTACAAAAGAAGATTTGGAAACTCACAAAACTGATAAATGATAAAAGATATAGTTTAAGAAGTAAAGCAAATTTGTATTTAAAGTGAGATACAAAACCATAGAATGAGTTTATTGATCTTGCGAAGAGGAACAGCAAAAAAAACAACCTTCAAGTTGCGAATAATTGCCACAGAAAAAATTAAATGAAAAAAGCGAAATGTAGAATAGAACCTTTGTATTTGCATAAATATTTTCTTTGAGATTAAAAGTTATTCTGAAGATACATGGATATTGTGACGTTAGTAGAACGTGCATAAACTTAAAAGTGTAAGGAAATAGAAAAATACCCTGTCCAAAATAGATCAAAGTTTCTTGGGAATTGAAATGTGCTTGCATACGTGTCAATTTTACTTGTTATTTAGACGAATCTTCTCCTTACTGGAAGTAGTGATAAATGTTCTTTTTTAGCTTGTGTATAGTGTCCGAAGAATACATTATTGTGATGTACTTGATGTACTCCACTGTTTCCTGAATATGATTGGACAATATTGATATTGATTTGTTGATATGTTACAAAGTTAATAAATTCATAGATGTACGACTAGATGTACTTGCATCCGATTCCAAAGCAGGCAGGAGTAAAGTTTTGCTCGAGTTACCATGCAGGCGAGACGAAAGCAGGTTCTCCAAAATAAACTCATTGGCGAATACACTAGTCTTCCCTTTCATTAAATGAATTACTGTGATTATTGTCACAAATCCCTGAGTTAAAAAGCCAGTTATATAATTGAAAGGGTTATGAACGAGTTTTGAATATATTGGACTTTTTTCAAATATTGTGTTTTACGTC
Organism: Haliotis cracherodii; assembly: GCF_022045235.1. NCBI lineage: Eukaryota > Metazoa > Mollusca > Gastropoda > Lepetellida > Haliotidae > Haliotis > Haliotis cracherodii. The sequence continues at coordinate 15,368,713 of NW_027266264.1, forward strand.
TTTTACAGTAGCGTCATACAGACTCGTCCACGTTCGCAAATTAAAAGCAGCGCCGTCGAATCTAACCAGGTGATTGAAAAACCGTTAATACATCCTATAACCGAAATAACTTGTTGTTTAAGGACACAGATACCTTGAAAACAGCCCTTACTAGTTATATATATGCAACCCGTGGAGATCCGGGGTTGAATAGGTCTTCAGCAACCCATGCTTGTCCTAATAGCTAAAGAGGCGACTAACAGGATCGGGTGGTCAGGCTCGCTGACTTTGTTGATACATGTCATCGTATCCCTATTATCGATGCTCATGTTATTAATCACTGGATTGTCTGGTCAAGACTCAATTATTTACAGACAGCCGTCATAAAGCTGGAATATTACTTAGTGCGGCGTTAAATAACAAACAAAGTTATATATGCACACAACGTAACCTTGTATGACCTTCACCCTGGATGTACGGCACATAACGGCATATCCGCCTCATACTCATACTCAGGTGAAATGGTCAGGATACAGCAAAGTCTTGGTAAAACTGAAGTATTCCCGCGCCCAGGATGTTAAGTGCTACTGATATTGATTTGCCTGTTTGAATCAATAAACGTTTCAATAACGCGACAGGTGTTGAAACAGCTTAGTCATGGTGAGATCATTGTTCATGAACAAAAACAGGTGTAACGGCCATTGCGCTTAGTCACGGAGACTTTTTATAGGTCTCTGGATTAGTTAACACCTTGGTGTACCCTCGGTTGTACCATGTCCTGATTGGCCCGAGTCGTTATGCCAGCAAACACGATATCCAAACCAAGGACATTCAAGTCAAACATCAAATTTCAAACATCATTTTGTGTCTCTGCCACCTGAACTCGTGATTATTAAATTATATATAGTAGCGATAGAAACTAACTGTTTGAGTCCAAATGGTCCTTAAAATAATAACATATAACAAAACCCTTAATGGCAATTCTTTACTTGTCCTTACGATACTTTAACTGTTGGGAAGTTTGGCAAGGATTAGTGCCAATTTCTAACGCTGTTTAGGGGGTATATATTTTTATTTACTGACCAGGAATGAGGTTCCGTGGTCTCTGCCCCGAGGGGATTCCTGGTTAGAATTGGTCCCCAGCAATCTCTGCCGGTCGGAAGTGGCGAGCGAATAGGTTAGGTGGTTTCTTTTCCAGTTTCCATTTCTCCAGTCGATTCCATGTGCAGAGTTGCGTCCCTTGGGCACGCCAGAAACCTGTGATTGTGGGTTCGAATTCTGGTTCGCCCCGATTATGTTTCTAGGTTTGTCAGCACCATACCGTGCTCGTGGGTTTCACGGAAGTGGTAAACGTCTAAGACCTGCATCACTTCGGGCTTTCCTCCCACATTAATCTGACACGCCGCGATATAACTGGAATACTGTTAAAAGCGGCGTTAAACCGAACTCACTCACTCACTCCATTTCTCCATTCATTATTCATTCCCTCACTAAATGTCGAAGTGAGTAGTTGTGTTAAATGATCGAATATTTCAGCAAATCTTACCTTCTGTTTCGCGAAAATGGCGAACATACGAATCCAGAAACTTGTTGTGAGAAGTAGACATCACGTGGTTGGGTCAATGGTTACTGGCTGTGTTCAGTGTGCAGTCAAACACCGTTGTGTCGAACCGAAGTAAAATCTTGGTTACTGTGTATTCCTTATTTATATTTTTAATTTCGGTTGTGTCGAGTCTCGGATAAATTACGTTGGTCCTTCAACTTCGACACAACGGTGTTTGGCTGTAAATGGCACAACGGGGCTACCGTAGTTATGAGCATAGTGGTGAGGTGAGGTGAAATGGGGTTTAACGTCGCGTCCAAGATTATTGCACTTATATAGCGACGTGCATGCACGTGTATGTGTGTGTGTGGCTGCTTGTACTAGTCTGGACTGATGCCGATATATAGTGCTAGCTCACTGAGATACCATGCCGCAGTTTAACATGAATACCCCACCCAGACACAGTATACTGACTCCGAGCCGACCAGTCCTTGTTTTAGCCCCTTAATGTCGAGCGCCAGACAGGGTAACAACAAGTACCATCTTTTAACGTCTTTTGGTATGACGCGGCCAGGGATTGAACCCCGGACCTTCCGCTCTCCGGGCGGACGCTCTACCACAAGACCACGGAGGCGGCGAGCATAGTGGTGTTTGCCATGACTATACGTCACAGGACCGAAAGTGACGTCAGAGTCGTCGGAACTCGGGACAAATGGATAAGGACGCGTCAACACGATTACTTGTATTACACATGTTGCACGTGTTCAATGTCGGTGCGCGTGTATTAAACAAACACACATGCACGTGGGGAGGTAATATTTCAGTGGTACGTGAAGCGTTCATAAAATAAGAATGTTTTAGGTACACTCGAACATGATGTCCGATGCAATTCTCGATTTTAACTTGTATCATGTTCCTGTGTTTTTTCAAGTGAACAATTGACCTGCCTTTGCATGTGTTTGTGACAGGTGCCATCGTGTGGCAGGATACGCACACAATTTCGCGAAGACCTGGTGTCAAAACTCTTTGATGGTGATTCATAGACATACGTATATACATTTATGTTCGTGATACGATCGGAATCTTACATTGTTTCTGCTTTTAGTAGGGATTTCATATTATTATGGACCTGTTTTTTTCGTTTTGCACCTTATACTTCAATTTGATATTCCAGTTATATCACGTTCTGTCAGCATGACAAGAGGAAAGCCTGAAGTGATGGAGATTTATCACATTTGCCCACTAAACACACGAGGGTATGGTGCTGAAAAACTGGAAACATCATAGCGTATCTGGGATTCAAACACACGGTCATGGGATCAAAGGGAATATTGGCGCCTGTGCAGTCCGTGCACACCGTGCCCAATGTGCATAATGATAACATATATGTTAGTGCATGTGCTGGTGGCATATACATGTGTGTATACACATGGACAACAAATATATACTTTACTTCATGAAGCTGTTGCAAGTGTACAAGAACTGTGTCTCTGTAATAAATCTTCATATGTATTGAGGTGAAATGGGGTTTAACGTCGCGTCCAAGATTATTGCATTTATATAGCGACGTGCATGCACGTGTGTTTGTATGTGTGGCTGCTTGTACTAGTCCGGACTGATGCCGATTTATAGTGCTAGCACACTGAGATACCATGCCTCAGTTTAACATGAATACCTCACTCAGACACAGTATACTGACTCCGAGCCGACCAGTCCTTGTTTTAGCCCCTTAATGCCGAGCGCCAGACAGGGTAATAACAAGTACCTTCTTTTAACGTCTTTTGGCATGACGCGGCCGGGGATCGAACCCCTTGACCTTCCGCTCTCCGGGCGGACGCTTTACCACTAGACCACGGAGGCGGTCCCAAAGATATTGAATATATTTGTGTTGTTGTTAAGTTGATTTTAATTGCAGTAGTCCAGTCAAATATAACCTAAGACTGAGTTTCTGACTGTGTTGTGTGGAAAACGAGACACTCATCATATGACATGTGGTCTAATATCGTGTGTCGAAAAAACATGTTTATTGTATTGGCAACCGTGCGAAATATAATTGAAATTGCATGATCGTTTTCTACTCTTATAACATCAGGTGAAGATTTCTGAGAAAATGAGAACAATCCTGCTTGTTTTAGATGGAAAATTTGTGATATTATTTTTTTGTATTCTCTGTGGCAGAATTCGATGTATTATACGTTATACTGTTTCAGCTATGGACAGAAACAATTTTATGATTTAAAAACATATAATTTACACCCTACTCCTTGCTTGGTAATTGTTGTCATGAATACACAAGTTTACTTGTCTGTTTAAATCACTTTACAACTTTGTATTAACGCATAGTGTATGGGTTTTGTGACCTTATAGTTAAGCATGTATTTTGCATTCAGAAAATCATTCAAGTCATTACTCTCCCAATGAGGTCTCCTATACTTGCTCCTGAACTTTGTCTGTTTGACTACAATCATCAGAAAATGAATTCACCCAGGTAGCCATTTGATTTCTCAGGGGCTCAGCTCAGAATTTGTGGAAATACAAATCTCAGCCTCCATCTGCTTCACAAAACATAAATGAGCCTCAATAAAAAATCTCCACCACAATATGGCCATCTTCATCAATACAGAATATTTCGTGAGCAAAGTCATCATCTTTGACAGAGAGACAGTTTGCCTGTAACCCTTATTTCTTAATTATCATTTCAGATCTTCCATTTCAAGAGGCCATAACTGTTGACTGATGGGAAATGACCGTTAAGCATCATATACCCTTACTTGGAAACTGACGACCAAAAGAGACATTACAAATCAACATTGTTTGTTTCTTAAAACAGAACAGGAAGACACTTGTATGGACAAAAGACATGAATTAACAACATCGTTCCAAGTCACACTATGAGAATCAAGTTGGCCTAAAATGTACCCTATTGCAGTTTGAGATCATCAGTTGCTAGGATGAAGGGTTTATTTTGGTCGGGGTATGCAAGGATGGGGGTTGTTGTTAGGGCTTGCGTTAGCTTTTCGAATGCCTGTTGGCAGTTGTTTGACCATTCGACAGACGCGCCTTTTTTCAGAAGGTTGTAAAGAGGGCAGGAAAGTTTTGAGGGTTTGCTGCAGGTGTGACTGAATCTATTTTTGTAGTACAGAGTTTCGTCCCTTGGGCACGCCAGAAACCTATGATTGTGGGTTCGAATCCCAGTTCGCCCCGATTATGTTTCTAGGTTTGTCAGCACCATACCCGTGCTCGTGGGCTTCACAGAAGTGGTAAACGTCTGTGACCTGCATCACTTCGGGCTTTCCTCCCACATTAAGCTGACACGCCGTGATATAACTGGAATACTGTTAAAAGCGACGTTAAACCCAACTTCACTTACTCTTTCAGTACCATTTATCTCAGCATGTTATTTGTCACTGTCCAACGGTTTGGGTGTGGTTGTTTGGTTTGTTGTTTGACACAGCACTCAGCAATATTCCAGCTATGTGACGGCGGTCTGTAAATAATCGAGTCTGGACCAGCCAATCCGGTGATTGATATCATGAGCATCGATCCACGCAATTGGGATCGATGGCATGCATCAAACAAGTCACCGAGCCTGACCCCCCGATTCCGTTAGTCGCCTTTTACGACAAACATGGTCACCTTTTACGGCAAACATGGGTTCCTGAAGACCTATTCTTCCCTGGTTCTTCACAGGTCGTTTGAGTGAATGAACAGAAGTAAAATCGTTCCTTTTATATCCATATCTTTGTAGGCTGACATGCTGCAAGTGCAGCAAAATTTTCACTTCAAACTCAAGTTCCACTGATCTGGGTAATGTAGGACGTAGCTCGTGCAATACTCGGCAAACTGTTTTGGTTGTGTTTGGGCGATTGATTCTCATCCAGTTTGTAACACTATTCGGGGGATGGACCCAACGTGTCCAACTTTCAGTTTTGTACTGTTCTTTTTTTTACTGAACACTGAGAAAATTTTATCATCCTTTAATTTGAAAAGTGTCGTAAAAAATATCTCAGCTCTCTTTTCAGAATAAAAAAAATCTACCCCAAAACCTCCCACCACACTGTAAATATCAAATGGCGCGCCCCTTCGGCTCGGCAACGTGGTTGATAGTGTCCTTGTTCCCAATGGTGTGGATCGTTCCTTCAATATTGATCACCGGATTGTCTTGTCCTGATTCGATTATTTACAAAGAGAGTCTCACCCTTGTGTCTTTTGATATCAAATATATCAACACTATATATCAAAAGTTATCAAAAAGTTGGAAGAATATATCACTATATATCAAAAAATTGGAAGAATGATGTTGGATGATAAAGACTGCTGTCATATACCTTGAATATTGCAGAGTGAGGTGTTAGACAAACAAAACATTTTGTGCCTCTGTCAACCCATATTTCATGATGTACTTCACCGACCATGGCAATTTCAAACCGTGCAGTTTATTTTGCGGAGAGGATGAGCGAACGAGTTTCTTTGTTTTTTCACAACATATTTTCAGGTCACCCAGCATGTCCAGAAAAATAATAAATTATCGTTTCTATTGTATAGTACTGTACTGTATTGTGTTCTTAACCTGGACTCTCAAGTGGTCACATGGTGCAACGTCCAACAGTTGTTAACCATCCTGCATTCCTGTATGAAATATTTGAAATGGTTTTTGTTTGATTAAATGATATCTGTATTTGTTGAAAGAGATAAACATTCCTTTAAAAGCATTCCTTTGACTGGAGTTTACAAGGAAGTGGAGCTAAATGTTCACAATCCTGAATTTAACCAGGCTTTGATGAGTGCACATTGTTTTATGCTGCAATATTATCAGTTGTTTTCTGAAATAATATAGCTTCATGTATTTAACATAAACCACAAGTCCAAAATGGGTGCAGATTAGTTGGATTTTGATAAACAAGACCCTCCCCCCCCCCCCCCCCCCCCCCCCCCCCTCACACACACACACCATGAGTGCCATAACTTTCAACACAACAGTCACCTCAACCCTAAGTATATGAAAGAAACTGGACATAATCCAGGACATAATTGGACGTAATATGTTGTACTTTTGCGATGCATGTTCAATGGTTCACCAGTTATATAATCTTTACCACTTAATGCAACCAAATCCTACCTTGGAGTAAAGTGCTAAATAACATGCACAAACAAACTTGATAAATAGCTTTACTTTATTGACAGTCTGACCACATATAAATTAACAAATTCCATAAACAACAATGATATTTTAACATCATTTAACTATCTCTTTATAAACCATATACTATCTATTTCACAGTCTAAATTCCACATATGGTCTAGTTGGTCTGGACACAGACAGGTTGTCTTGGACTCAGGTAAAGTCTGGAACAGAGGTATTCCTGGGGCACGAAATGTGCCAGTTATTATTGACAAAAATACTCTCAATTCCAAATGTGTTGGTATAAGAATATAAAGTGAGAGAATTAATTGGCAATGAATTAATTGAATTAATGTCAAACTGAATTCCAAAATTCAATAGGCTAAAGTATTTTTCATTTACGTTATACAAATGTGTATCTTCCAATCACACTGGTCATCAAATAGTCAGGAATGTATAGCTGGTGGCTCAGGTAATCTTCTGTTTTGACAAGATCAAAGAATGCAGGAAACATACTGTTACATACTGCGAATAATACATGCCAACCAGAAGTGCAATTTGTCATCTCTTGGGAATATTATTTCCGAGCAATTATCTATCTATCATATCAGGGAAGGGGTGTGTTGTGTTTGTTTCAAATTACAATTTTCCAATGTTTGGATTATTTTCAGTTGTTAATTCACTGGCAAGGGGTTGTGGAATGTGGTCAAATATGTCCTGGTATAAGTATCACCATCACAGTTCAAGGAAGAAAGACATAAATAGATCTAATAAAAAAACATAATACACAGCAAATATAACACAAAATACATTAAAATGAGTGAGTGGGTTATCAACATTTCATTTTTTATCACAGAATGACAGCTTAATGTGGGAGGAAAGCCAAAGATCATAGACATTAAACCACTTGGTGAAACCCAAAAACATTGGTGTGGTGCTAGCACTGTGATAATACAATACTGATTTATCATAGTCACAACATGATGGACACGCACAATTTCTGGGTATTTTCTCCATCTCCATGCTAAAAATTGTTTCTTTTATTTGGTGCAGAAATATTTTTGCCATACTGAAATAATACGGGCTGTAGCCCTGTGTGACAATGACAGTGATAACGTCCCAGCACATTCACCACCACTCACAGACGACCCCGCCTGTACACACAGGATCCTTCACAAATACAGGAACAGGACACAGTCAAATGGGTACAAAAATATCCTTCAGAATGGGCATCGACTGTCAAATTTTGAAGGCATTAACAACCACTTAAACCTGTATTTACAAAAACAGTTGGATCAACAAATATGTAAACATGATCAAAGAACACCAATCACCTTCCCAAACCATGTCACCAAACGAGGGTAAATGAAATATTGTGTGTTTATGTAAGTCAAGCTGATATTATTGGCTTCAAATCTCAGGTTTGTATTCTTGAAATATCCAAGAATGGACAGATGAGTACCCTCCAGATCTACATAATAGGTCTACTGCCCCAGGGAGAGGGGAGTGGGGAGGATTAGACCTGGGAATAAATAAACAGGCTGGGGTACAATAGGCTGGGGTGCAATAGGCTGGGGGAGACAGGGGGTGGGGGTGGGGGAGAGGAGGGAGGAATTGGCCCGATACTGAGGAAACCTATTTGTGACTGTTATGAAAATTATCATGTGAGCTCTGAGATTTCAATTCAAGAGAGTTAATGTATGTCTACTTCTTTATTATGAGGAACACAATTATGTGTTCCTCATAATAAAGAATTTGACAGCATCAATTTTCTTCCTTTTGTTAGATTATGATTCTTATATTAACTGATAGAAGTAATTCCGGATGTGAGATTCAAACCACTACGTTGAGCAATTAAAAACAATATGAACTGGATGAAAACAAAGATTATTCATCAAACAATGTCCATTACAAAACATATCCCCACTACTAAAACATATAAATACTTTGTATTCTGAGATCTGAATTTCCATAAATATTTGTGTGTGGACCTATTGGATTATTTACAGGCTGTTGTTCTGATACAACCCCAGTTATATATACTACTGAAAAGAAGTTCAAGAACATCGGATTCTTTCATGTTACTATGGTTAATCTGTCATATATATATAATTGATACTAAGAATATTTTCAAGTTCATAATTTCATAACTGAACAGTCAACTAAATCACAATCGGTTGTAATTATGACAACACACTATTATGCAAATGTCAATTATGGAGATAAAAACACAAACTACTTGAAGGAAGATATAACACTGTCCTGGAAGCGAACACGATGAGTGGGGAGGACCTTATCTTTACATACATTCAATTCCATGTCGAGTCGGGTGCAACCATGACAACAGTCGAGAAAGCAGAGTGTCAGCATGGTCAGAACAAACTGTGTGAGGAAACAACTCAACAATAACACGGCGATAACAAATGAATCATCACCAGCACTGATGTCAGGGCACTGGTGGTATATGTAGTGACTTGTCACCAGCACTGATGTCAGGGCACTGGTGGTATATGTAGTGACATGTCACCAGCACTGATGTCAGGGCACTTGTGGTATATGTAGTGACATGTCACCAGCACTGATGTCAGGGCACTGGTGGTATATGTAATGACATGTCACCAGCACTGATGTCAGGGCACTGGTGGTATATGTAGTGACATGTCACCAGCACTGATGTCAGGGCACTGGTGGTATATGTAGTGACATGTCACCAGCACTGATGTCAGGGCACTGGTGGTATATGTAGTGACATGTCACCAGCACTGATGTCAGGGCACTAGTGGTATATGTAGTGACTTGTCACCAGCACTGATGTCAGGCCACTGGTGGTATATGTAGTGACATGTCACCAGCACTGATGTCAGGGCACTGGTGGTATATGTAGTGACTTGTCACCAGCACTGATGTCAGGGCACTGGTGGTATATGTAGTGATATGTCACCAGCACTGATGTCAGGCCACTGGTGGTATATGTAGTGACTTGTCACCAGCACTGATGTCAGGGCACTGGTGGTATATGTAGTGACTTGTCACCAGCACTGATGTCAGGGCACTGGTGGTATATGTAGTGACTTGTCACCAGCACTGATGTCAGGGCACTGGTGGTATATGTAGTGACATGTCACCAGCACTGATGTCAGGCCACTGGTGGTATATGTAGTGACATGTCACCAGCACTGATGTCAGGGCACTGGTGGTTTATGTAGTGACTTGTCACCAGCACTGATGTCAGGGCACTGGTGGTATTATATGTAGTGACTTGTCACCAGCACTGATGTCAGGGCACTGGTGGTATATGTAGTGACTTGTCACCAGCACTGATGTCAGGGCACTGTTGGTATATGTAGTGACTTGTCACCAGCACTGATGTCAGGGCACTGGTGGTATATGTAACGGACTGGTGGTTGTCCTGCATGTAGAATGTTACGCTGGTTACGAGACTGGAATCTATTCGACAATAAGCGAAACCAGTCCCTTTGTAGGCTTTGTAGTGTCGCAGTCCAAGATCCAGTTATCTAGCATATGGAATGGCATCTGGTTGTTTCATCTGGAATTGCTTTTTTGGTTAGGGTACATTTCAGCATATAGAAGGGTACCTGGGGTCTATTTACCTATGCTTAGAATTTTGAATTGGAATTAAGCATGTGATCTATATGTGTGAAACATCAGTGAATTCACAGATCGAAATGAGGAGGTGGAAACGATGAAGCAAACTTCAAGGATTTGTTTGTTTGTTTAACGCCGCACTCAGCAATATTCCAGCCATATGATCGTGGTCTGTAAATAATTGAGAATGGACCAGACAATCTAGTGATTGACATCATGAGCATTGATCCACGCAATTGGGATACAATGACATGTATCAATCAAGTCAGCAAGCCTGACCACCCGATCTCGTTAGTTGCCTGTTACTACAAGCATAGTTGCCTTGAATGGCAAGAATGGGTTGTTGAAGATCTTCACGGGTCTTCACGGGTCTACACATCATGGAATGTAGGAAGAACATAACAATAATTCTTCATTGCTCACCTCAACCCTTTCATGGAATGTATGATTAATATGTGTATTTGTTTATAAATTGTATATGAATAGAATATTCACAAAACAGGCAAAATATTGCACACAGATCCAGTTTAAAATGCCACTTATTTTCCAACAAACATAAAAATATACAAAATGTGTACAGTTGTGTTTGAAATAATGTAAACACATTTCTTTCGCTCACAAATTTACATAAATCAAAGCTCAACCCAATTGATGGAAGAACAGATTGGTCAGTACATAAAAAACGCTAACAGGCTGTTCCCTACCAAGGAACACCAGAACATGGTATTGTGTGAGTGAGTGAGTTGGCCTTACCACATTTGTACGAGTATTTCAATTACCGTATTCGACGCAATAAGCGCCCACGGCGGTATTTGCTAATATATTGGCTAGTGAACAATCCCAATTAGCACCCCTTCATTGATCAATGTTCACAAGTCTTGTTTATTTGTGTACAATACGCACTCGTGTGTTATATGCACCCTTAATTATGGGCAATTAAATTCTAGAAAAATACATCTGTCATACATAAACATTTCAGGCTGTCAGCATAAACCACGAAATTTATCTTTCAACTATAATATTCTAATAAGAGCCCCCTATTTCTAATTTTGAGAGCGCCCTGGGCGCTTATTACGTCAAATACAGTACTTCATGAAGGTTCCATGCTGAAGGGCAAGAGTGAAGCATGTCATGAATATTTATCACACTGATGAAATCCACAAGCACGAATATAGTGTTGACAAACCTAGAAATAAACATTGATGGACCCAAAGGCCTATCAGTAAATTACATGACTGACTGACAAGCTGATAGTTAATGACCAGTATCATCAATCTCCAAAAACACTCCTTACACTGTGTTATGAAGAGTATTTCATTCATATGAAGGGGCGTCATCTATTGGAGGAAGTGATGCAGATTGTAGACGTTTACCCATGAGAACGGGTAGGGTGCTGCCAAACCCAGAATCATTATCAGGGCAAATCGATTCGAACCCACAATCGTTATATCAGCAGATCCTGGTGCAACTACAGGACATAACTCTGTACCTATGACCTGGCACATGAAAGGGACACAACTGTGCCCTGAGTGTCCAAGCCCTCAGGACGACAAGACAGTGTGTATTATGCTGCATAAGATCACCACTAGCCCATGTTTCCAACACGGACATGACTGGAGTCTTCACTGGTATTAAGAAGTTGGATGTAATAAGGTGAGTGAGTGAGTGAGTATGGTTTTACGCCACTTTTAGCAATATTCCAGCAATATCTGAACAGGGGACACCAGAAATGGGCTTCCCACATTGTACCCATGTTGGGAATCGAACCCTTGACGAGCAAATGCTTTAACCACTAGGCTACCCAACCCCTGATGTAATAAGGACAAGGCGTGTTATGGCTAACTTCTACATTATACACACACTGCATGTCAGGGCCATTTCTTGTCCCTGCATCATGTTGTGCATATATCATAAACAAGGGACATCCATACTACTCCTTGGCGTGATTGACATGATTGATAATGGAACCCGATAGTTTTTGGATTTCTCCCAAGTCAATCCATAAATTTTTCAACCTAAAAAGTGTCTACTTTTACTATCCTACTGTGCTTTCTCTGTGGTATATATGTACATATGCTGTGTTTGCACACTGAGCATGTCCCTTGGACATGTGCTATAGAAATAGCATTCATTATTATTATTATCAACATTATTATTAACATTATCATTATTATTATTATTCCCAAAACATAAATAACTGTTGGAACAAAGACAATCTAAGACTGCACGGAAATAATAAATTTGATATTGCTTGCATCTTTGAAAACTGTGGCACGAACGAGGGAAGTAGACAAAAGGAATCTAGAACTAACACAATATACTGCACACATTTATAATTAAATGGATTCCTAACCCTGCGACAGGAACTAGTGAATCTAAGAATTACATGATTAGTTACGAAGAATCTCATTTAGGAGAACACCTTTGCTTCATGACATAACATCAATATACTCTGCACCATAACATGTAAAGACTGGTAAATGCTGCAGTGAGTGAGTGAGTGAGTGAGTGAGTGAGTGAGTGAGTGAGTGAGTATGGTTTTACGCCAATATTCCAGCAATATCACGGTGGGGAGAACATCAGAAATTGGCTTCACACATGATACCCATGTGGGGAAATAAACCCGTGTCTTCAGCGTGGTGAGTGAACGCCTTAACCATGAGGCTACCCCACCACCTGGATGACTTATATATCTCTAGATATACCCAAATACTCAATTCCAATAATCCAAATATATAGTAAATATAACTGTCAGCATGGGCCGAAGAATACACAATTCATGATTTCTTAGGTCAATGTACCAAACCTTATTCCAAACATTAAACATTAAAAGTCAATATCTGGACAAAAAGGAAAAAAAGAGAACAAAAACAGGTTAAAATCACTTCACTAAAGGTAGCATGTCTCTCATCACAACCCATGCTACACACAAACCACAGGTTTCATCTTGAGCAAATGGAATGTAAACTGGAATGTTTTACTTTCCATCTGCTATTTAAACAAAGCTGCTTTCCCAGACTTGCGGGAGTCAGAGTGGGCGAAGATTTCATCGTTGACTTTGGCCACTGCTTGAACGGCGCTGAGACCTTCGGTGACCTTGACCATGTTGTGACCTCTCTTCTTCATATCATCAACGACGGATATGAGGAACAATGCTGCAACAAAACATCAGACAACAAATCAGAAATATTGAATCCGAGTAAACTGTATTCCTATCTCCTCTCAGCTACTTCTCTGGCCAGCCTGTGAAAAACTCCTCAGTAATGCTTGGGATTGTAAGATCCTCGGGAAGAAAACTTTTGGAAAGCAAAACCTTGGGCTTTGCCTCAGTCCCGCCGTGATATTGCTGGAATATTGCTAAAAGTGGCGTAAAATCATATTCACTCACTCACTCACTTTGCCTCAGTGTTCTTTCCACGGGTCTTAGAATCCCAAGCATGAGTTGTGTTTTATCCTACACTTAGCAGCCTATGCTAACCGTATGAAGCGATTTAAATAAATCAGTTGGTCAGACGGTGTGACTTTAATGGCATGTCAATGTGCCCTAATATCACGGAGCATCCTCTCACCACACTCATGTCCCCAATAAACCCCTTGAAGATGTCTGCTTCTTGGCATTAAAACAAATCAGAGTGAGTGAATAAGTATGGTTTTACGCCGCTTTTAGGAATACTCTGGCAATATCACGGCGTGGGACACCAGAAATCGGCTTCACACATTGTACCCATGTTGGGAATTGAAACCAGTAACTCGGAGTGAGTGAGTGAGTATGGTTTTATGCTGCTTTTAGCAATATTCCAGCAATATCACGGCAGGGGACACCAGAAATGAGCTTCACACATTGTACCCATGTCGGCAGTAACTCGGAATCCCCATGAGGTGCCTAAAGAGTAAATTCATAACTTGCAAACATTTTTAATGGGAAAACAATAGGAAAACAAACTTGTAACTACAGGAGCTGAGCCTGAATATCATGTTACATCTTGACATTCATTTTCTACATTAACCTTGATGTAACCTGCCTTACATAACAAACATGGACGTTATGGTGAAAGGAGTTACCTCCCCTTCATGTGCTTGCTTGCTTCTCCCCACACCAAGAGTTGAACATTCATCTCCATGAAAAACCCTTTCTATCTGACAGCATGAACTTGTCCTCAGGCATATTTTTAGCAGATTTTATTTTGAACATTTAGACAATCATCATCCTGGCTTACAAAAAAAAAGTGTACTTGCCCTTGGTTTCAAATGTTTAGTAAGTCGCAGACAACACCTTTAGTATTTTCATAACGATATGTTGTAAGTGAGTGAGTGAGTGAGTGAGTGGTATGTTTAAACCTGTATTTTACTCAAAGGTCATAGATGATTCCTACTATGATAAATGAGTGAGTGAGTTGGGTTTAACACTGCTTTTGAACAGTATTTCAGTTCTATCACAGCGTGTAAGTTTGATGTGGGGGCAAAAGAGTGATTCCGGTTCTTTACCACACTGCTGAAACCCAGGCGCATAGGTATGGTGCTGAAAAATCTAGAAACATTATCAGGGTGTACAGAGATTTTAACCCAGGATCTTATGTTTCTGGCAAACCAAAGGGATGTAACTCCGCAAAGCAAACTGTGAGGCTTCAGGCGTTTCACCACCATGAAACCTTGGACTCTACATAGCACCACCATGAAACCTTGGACTCTACATAGCACCACTATGAAACCTTGGACTCTACATAGCACCACCATGAAACCTTGGACTCTACATAGCACCACCATGAAACCTTGGACTCTACATAGCACCACCATGAAACCTTGGACTCTACATAGCACCACCATGAAACCTTGGACTCTACATAGCACCACCATGAAACCTTGGACTCTACATAGCACCACTATGGATCTTTGGATACGATACAGCTCCACCCCAAATCTTTGGACTCTATATAGCATAACTATGATGATGGACTCTATAAGCACCACCAGTTGCACTCTTACCTTCGTATTCTGTGGTGTTTGAAAACAGATTGTCATAAATCCTTGGTCTCTCAATAGCACGAGCTATATCTTGACCCATTCCAAACGCCATCACATTAGCAATTGTCTGAGCAACTCCTGCAAAAACAATTTAGTGTCACACATGTTAGGCTGAAATATATATATTGGACGTTCAGGTTCTCCAACAACAAAAATACACATTGATAAAAGCCAAAAAGAAATAAGGTTCCATAGCATGTCTACCACTACAATTTTCCTTTAGAATTAAATGCTGTATATGTTGCCTCTGGCAACTGGAAACTTCTTATAAAGAGAATAAAGTCTTCTTTGGTCCTAGAATTAACCGGTTCTTGAACTGTTTGTAAATGGTACACTCAGCAATATTCCAGCTATATGATGGTGGCCTGTAAAAACGCTGAGTCTGACCAGACAATCCAGTGATTGATGTTATAAGGTACGATCCACTTTCAACAGAATTATGTACACATGATCTAAGCTCAATACTGACTACATGGTCCAATTGGGTGTAACCTGCCTGGAATCAACAAGGATGTTAGGGCAGCAAGAGTTACCTCCCTTCCTTTGATCATGACTTGGGGAAACATTCTTCAACCAACCAGAACTTGTCGATGCATTATTTTAGCATATTTTAATCTGAACATCTGGGCTACAGGGCTTTTAAAAAGTCTTTTAGTTTAATTGCTGAAAATAATCTTTATGATTTTCTAATGTACTACATGTATGAGTCTTCTTCACCTGTAATGATCCGGCTCCCGTTTGATCCGCCGATGGCCATCCTCAGTGCACAGGGGTAGCTTGGGTTGTAGATAACGGTTGGCACCATGGAGGACAGGGGGCGCTTCGGTTGGCCTGGCTCGAGAAAATTATTCTGAAAACAAATATACACTTGCTGAGCTGTTCCTACATACAGTATAGAGTCAAGGTTTAACTTGGAACAGTATTTTAGGTACATCACATTGTGTTAGCTTTGTGTCAGTGGAAAGATCAACGCGGATGAGTGGGCGAGTGAGTGAATGAATAAATGAGTGGGTGAGTGAGTGAAGGAATGAGTGGGTGAGTGAGTGAATGAAGGAATGAGTTTAATGATCTGGATCTTCAATCTCAGCCATGAACTGCCCAGAGATCATCAGACATGCTGAGGATATTGTGTATACACAAGCTTCCAGGGATGTCTGCTTCCCATTGAGTTACCTTAACCTTCAGCATCATCCAATCACAAGTGAGAACATTACTTGTTACAAACAATAGTTGTCTCCCCAATATGAAGTCTCCATACCACACCAACAATACTGAATGGGTGAGTATGGTTTTACGCCGCTTTTAGCAATATTCCAGCAATATCACGGCGGGGGACACCAGAAATGGGCTTCACACATTGTACCCATGTCGGGGATCGAACCCGGGTCTTCTGCGTGACAAGCGAACGCTTTAACAACTAGGCTACCCGACCGCCCCCCAACAATACTGAATGAAACTCAGTACACGCAAGGGACCCTCAAAGTAACCTTGACATCTGACCCAATCAAGACATGATAGGTGTTGAGTTAGTTACCTTGTGTTACACTAAATGATTACAACCCTTTGAATATTCATGAATCCACTTTGAGTCACATGGGATTCTAACCCGTGTTGTCAGCATGTTGAGAGACAGCTTTCACAGCTCGGCAACACCCTTAGAGTCAGTGATGTCTGTCAGCGTACAATACTTCACACATGGCACACAGAATCATGGCGCCTTAGATGACTTGCCCTCTGTGTCTGAGAGTCAGTGATGTCTGTCAGCTTACAATACTACACACATGGCACACAGAATCATGGCGCCTTAGATGACTTGCCCTCTGTGTCTGAGAGTCAGTGATGTCTGTCAGCTTACAATACTACACACATGGCACACAGAATCATGGCGCCTTAGATGACTTGCCCTCTGTGTCTGAGAGTCAGTGATGTCTGTCAGCTTACAATACTACACACATGGCACACAGAATCATGGCGCCTTAGATGACTTGCCCTCAGTGTCTGAGAGTCAGTGATGTCTGTCAGCTTACAATACTACACACATGGCACACAGAATCATGGCGCCTTAGATGACTTGCCCTCAGTGTCTGAGAGTCAGTGATGTCTGTCAGCTTACAATACTACACACATGGCACACAGAATCATGGCGCCTTAGATGACTTGCCCTCTGTGTCTGAGAGTCAGTGATGTCTGTCAGCTTACAATACTACACACATGGCACACAGAATCATGGCGCCTTAGATGACTTGCCCTCTGTGTCTGAGAGTCAGTGATGTCTGTCAGCTTACAATACTACACACATGGCACACAGAATCATGGCGCCTTAGATGACTTGCCCTCTGTGTCTGAGAGTCAGTGATGTCTGTCAGCTTACAATACTACACACATGGCACACAGAATCATGGCGCCTTAGATGACTTGCCCTCTGTGTCTGAGAGTCAGTGATGTCTGTCAGCTTACAATACTACACACATGGCACACAGAATCATGGCGCCTTAGATGACTTGCCCTCTGTGTCTGAGAGTGAGTGAGACAGCGATGTCATGTAACTCAGAATACTGTGACACCATAACTTACCACATTTGCTGGCATATCCTTGACATGAGTGAAGTTTGGGAATGAGAAGTCTCCCATTTCATTGTTGAGTATAATACCCGAGGTGGTCATGATCTCGGACCCAAACAGCTGGTTGATGGACCTGGAACATATCAGAATCATTAACGCTGCATGTCTAATGCTTGCATGTTGCTGTTCAATATTACACAGAGATCCAGATAAGCTTTTGGTAATGTGGGTATTTTACCCATGCATTTTAAAATCATTGGGTATCAGTAATTCTATCTGGGTATTCAAATTTCTGTTACGCACTAGTTTTTACAAATGTGGGTATTCAAATTAAATATTCAAAAACACTATTCATCTAGTCCCAGCAAACTGGCGTCGTGTAGGTTCGAGAGCTTTATAGGACTCAAAAATACCACGATACTTCCACAAGAAAGTGTGATGGCAAATGATCATGATGTAACTGTTATCATGGAGTTTAGCAAGGTTGACTGAATGCCCGTTCATAAATTCAAAATAAGTTGCTGATTTCCTAATCGAATACGCAGGGTTACTTCACAATATGTTGATTATACCAAAAAGTTTTATTTTTGTAGCATATCTGCAATGTTTGTTGCGTATTTGATACGCTTGGATTTTATTTTACTGAGTATTTCTGCATTTCTGACGGTATTTTACGCAGATACGCAGCTTGTCTGGAGCTCTGATTACATGTTGTGAGTCTTGTTACATGCTCACTGTACAATCCTATAGCTCATAAAAGGATTTCAATAAATTCATTATTTCAAACTTAAACTTTCTTTTCATCATTATAATAAGGCCAGACCTCACACTCAGAACCCAGGCTGCCCATGTATGGGTGAGTCAATGATGGCAGAGTTTTGTTTTGGAGGTAGGCCATCCTCACCATAAATCAAGAACTTTCAAATTCTGTATATGCACGAGCACCACTATCTGCATGATCTATCCAACAAATCATATCTGCAAATCACAGGTAAACATGATCATACAATAACAATACAGTAGCCTGTTTTGCTAGTCTTAAAATAATAAAAAAATTGGTTCTCAGGCAATAACTTTTGAAAATATAGTGCAGGCGGGCAGTGTTTTGGTTTTTTGGGGCTTGTTTTGGCTACATGTAGTATCTAACCAAATAAACAGTGTACCATCAACCTGGGAAAGGGCCTCCTTACATTAACAAGCACTCAAACTCCTATTGCCGCCATAACCATAACAATAACACCAGATGCGTAGTAAAGCAGTGAGCATGTAAAGGGAATTAACTGTGTGCTATTTTGGAGATTGCATTGTTTTCAAATATTAGGATATTTTGGGTTCTGACAATGGAAATAAAAAACGAAACGTACGGCAGACTTTATGATGATGCGGGTGGTGCCTGAGAACTAACACTATTGTTTCTGTCAGCCTTATCTTAATGTTACAATCATTAATGAACACAAAAGCATAAAGTCAACTTTCAATAAGTGTTAACTCAGTAGTGTGTATGGCTGCTTGCACTAGTAGGAACTTGTCATCCATACAGTTTCGCATCTTCATGTTATTCCAACTTCTAAATGTCTGTCAAAGACTTGATTTATATAGATTTTCTTTTATTGTTATGTCAGAGGTACAGATAAGCAACATATTTGCGTAAAATACACCCTCGAACTATACAAAAACTCAATTACTTTCAATTAACTTGCGTACAGAAACGCATGCATTAAATGGAGAACTCAAATGTATAAAAACAGCATGTGTATATAGCCAATGAAGCTTTATCAGCATGTGTACAAGGGCGCTAATTTCCGAAACACAATTACAAGCTAATTTACTTCCAGAGTCGATCCTATAGATTTAGAACCGTTATATACATCTATAACATTCTTTCATTTTTTGTAAATCTTAAAATGTTTACTCATTTTGGGAAAAACCCAATAGAGTGATGAATAGATGAGTGAAAAAATATTGGTCACCCAATGAATAAATGTAATTACCCTTCGAGTAAAAACTCAAGTAAAAACTCAATTGCTCAAAGAGTTATCTGGAGCTCTGTTATGTTAAGATTGTTCTTTACCTTAACTTCAGCATAAATGATTATAAAAGGAAGAGGTGGAACATAACACAGGCAATATGATCAAAGATTCTGTATGCATCAGTGTTGCAGTTTATCCTAATGCAAGAGCATACTCACGATGTCACAGAAACCATCAGTTCAGTAGTGTCGACAATAGACACATGTGTCGTGCCTTTGTTTACCTCCGGAGCATACAGCGGATGATAGTGGGAGATTGGGTGGGTTTCATTGTCAACAAGTTTGGCCAGCTCAATGGCATATTTTTTTCTGAAAAACAAGTTTAATGATTTAAACAAATAATGAATATTTCTAAACACAAACTATCATTTTTTTCTTTTGCAAGATCAATATTGGGGAATTTATTATTGGTTATTGACACATACATTTTAATTGTTCTCATTGTTTGTGAAATAACTGTTATCAAAGACTACAAAGCCATGACATTAGTTTTTTGGGGGCATTTTGGGGGTAATTTTTAATGACGTTTGCTGCAGGCAGGATAAATAAAGAGGAAGACGCTTTAATACTTAGTTTTACATTATTGAACAGAACGCAATGTTATAATACCTCAGAATTAGTGAAAATAGGAAATCTTACAGAATCCCAATTATGAACAAAATACTGATTTTCGCCCAGTTTGCCTGCCAAGGACAATAAGTTTAGAACCCTAGATTAATACATCTCTGGAGATTTGTAGGATTTAACCAATTCATGAAGTAAGTGAAGTGGGATGTGAAGTATTGTTTCTAAGAGGCCATGAGTGTGGTAACTGCCATCTCCCCGAGGCAAGGGAGTTGACTGACCATAAGAGTCCAGTTTCCACCCTTGGCGAACTAGGCTGGAATTAGGAGTATATTTTGGCTGTACTAACGAGTCTATGAACAGTCCAATCAAAATCGCGTAATGAAATCAATAGTTAGTAAACTGCTGTGCAGATTTTAGTCGACTGCAGGATTTGCAATGCATGTGTACCCCAAATTCGCCATCAACAAATATTTTTTCCAAATCGTTTCATGTTTTTTGATGAAGGTGCTCACGAGATTTGATGCACTTTGCAAAGTAAGACCCGTTTTATCACAATATAGATTTTGGTTATTGATCAGATCGTCTTGACTGGGTGCTGCCATTTTGTTTGAAGCAAATGCAAGTGACATGAGAGGTGGAATTTGATTGGTCAAAAGGAGGAAGATAGAAGGGACACAACTCTTAACAGCCACTAGTGGCGTTAAGATCGAGTCCAGAAATTCCAGCCTTGTTCGGCAAGGGTGGAAACTGGACTTTTATAGTCAGTTAACTTCCCTGCCTCAAGAAGATGGGTAACTGCAGGCTACCTGAAGTGGCGGGAAATATGAGATATTTAGTGGAAATACAGATGAATGATGCAGGACTTGATACCATTGTTTGGGATTCAGTGATTGTTGCATCATTCTGAATGACAAAAAATATTCTTACGCAATAATATTCAAGGAGGTGTTTCTCATATTTGCAACAAAGGATGGATCTCCAAGTAGACCTTGGTGGGCGTAGGCATATTTGAATATCTGAAAAATAAGTTGAACCTGTGAAATACAACTGTGACACACTCTCTGTCATAAAAGAGATATTCAACTTTGTGTGCACATATGGTTTTATGATATTCATGAGTTCATGAGTGAGTTGGATTTAATGCCACTCTGAACAGTATTCCAGTTATATTAGGCGTGTCAGCTTAA
Source organism: Haliotis cracherodii (assembly GCF_022045235.1). NCBI lineage: Eukaryota > Metazoa > Mollusca > Gastropoda > Lepetellida > Haliotidae > Haliotis > Haliotis cracherodii. The sequence goes on from NW_027266264.1 coordinate 15,390,330, forward strand.
TGTGGGAGGAAAGCCTGAAGTGATGCAGGTCTCAGATGTTTACCACTTTAGTGAAACCAACGAGCACAGGTATGGTGTTGACAAACCTAGACACATAATTGTGGTGACCCAGGATTTGCTGGTTGCTGGTGTGCCAAAGGGACGCAACTCTGCAACAGTTGACAACCTGGTCTTTGTGCATGCACAGTATCAAGAAAGAGTACCAATTCGTATTAGAGATATTGTCTGGACAAACACATCACTATGAACAGAGTCAAAGTCCAATTTGATTCCATGGAAGTTAAAAACTCTGGATTTCATTTCATATGTTCAATGACCATATTCTTACTTCTATGTATGTACTTGTATATACTTGCCGTAAAAGGTGACTATGCTTGTCGTAAAAGGCAACTAATGGGATCAGGTGGTCAGGCTCGCTGACTTGGTTGATGCATGTCATCGATCCCAATTGTGTGGATCGATGCTCATGATATTAATCACTGGATTGTCTGGTCCAGACTCGATTATTTACAGACCGCCATCATATAGCTGGAATATTGCGGAGTGCGGCGTTAACAACAAACCAACCAACCAACCAACTTATATATATGTGCTGCTAAGATTAGAGAAAACTATATTGTTCATAGAAAATCTTTTTTTTAAAAATATTTTAACAGGGTTCTTTCTGATACCCCCAAAACCTGGAAACCAAATTTACTCTTGTCTTCAGTTTGAAGTATATCCTTTTAAAGGCATACAACTGATATGTTTATAGTGCATATCAGGGTATTATCTGCCTGCTCCAGTGTTTAAAACCTCAAAACACAGTCGGGCAGGTGACCCAAAAGTGTTGCCTGCCCATCTTTAAAGTTACCTGCCCGCATTCAGGCATAATACATGGAATATGTCAGAAATAACATGAAATAAAATGGCGATAACTGGTCGCTAGCTCGTAGGATGCGGAGATAGGAGGGCGGATGCCCCAAAGCACACGTGACCTCTCGGCAGTGGGTGATTTTACATAGCGCTTTAATTACTTTCACAGAGGTCGTGGGTGACAGCACAGCCACGGTGATTGAATTAATTAGTATCAAGCGCTTCACTGAGTACTGCGGACTGAACCCGTCTCGCGTACAAGAGACGGCAGAGCCATCTCACGTACATGTTACGTCTGCGACTGATAATTGATGTAGAAATATCGCAAAAATAGGAGACAAATCGTGTCATGATTTCAGTTGAAATAATGCAAACAATTACTGGAGAATCTACAAGGAGTAATAATAAAACTGAATATGGAGTGGTCTGGAAGACAGTTGGGCAGGTGGAGGAAAATTCCATACAGCCCGACAGACAAGTTACCAGCCACGGGCAGTGGGGCAGGCAGTTACTTCGGACACTTGTCTGATCTGTGTCATACTGTACCTCCGTCATGTTGTGGTAGGTGGCTGGATCACTGATGTTGGCCTGGGTCCAGTTAAACCTCTCCATCATGTTCAACATCAGCAGCAGTATCGGCCCGGACGTCGGCGGAGGCATTGTCACCACCACACTGCCTGTAACATCACAGTTTATGTCAGGAGTGATTCTATCAGATGAACTTTGAGGCTGACCAAAATATTTGTTTATTTGTTTCATCCAAGTTCCCCTCCCCAGATTTAAAACATGACAATGACATACTTGAATGGCATGGTGGCATGTAGAGATTATCACATGGGAGTGAGTGTCATACTGCTTAAAGTAAACAAGTGTCAGAATGTTTGTATCTCTTGTGTGATGTCAGCTCTTATGACAAGCACTGGGACTTGGTGTCAGCTGCCCTCCCACAGCCAGGATCCACATGGGATGGAGCAAGTAGGTATGCCAGGGATACTGCCAGGATCCACATGGGATGGAGCAAGTAGGTATGCCAGGGATACTGCCAGGATCCACATGGGATGGAGCAAGTAGGTATGCCAGGGATACTGCCAGGATCCACATGGGATGGAGCAAGCAGGTATGCCGGGGATACTGCCAGGATCCACATGGGATGGAGCAAGTAGGTATGCCATGGATACAGCCAGGATCCACATGGGATGGAGCAAGTAGGTATGCCATGGATACTGGCAGGATCCACATGGGATGGAGCAAGCAGGTATGCCAGGTATACAGCCAGGATCCACATGGGATGGAGCAAGTAGGTATGCCATGGATACTGCCAGGATCCACATGGGATGGAGCAAGCAGGTATGCCAGGGATACAGCCAGGATCCACATGGGATGGAGCAAGTAGGTATGCCAGGGATACTGCCAGGATCCACATGGGATGGAGCAAGTAGGTATGCCAGGGATACTGCCAGGATCCACATGGGATGGAGCAAGTAGGTATGCCAGGGATACAGCCAGGATCCACATGGGATGGAGCAAGTAGGTATGCCAGGGATACTGCCAGGATCCACATGGGATGGAGCAAGTAGGTATGCCAGGGATACTGCCAGGATCCACATGGGATGGAGCAAGTAGGTATGCCAGGGATACTGCCAGGATCCACATGGGATGGAGCAAGTAGGTATGCCAGGTATACAGCCAGGATCCACATGGGATGGAGCAAGTAGGTATGCCAGGGATACAGCCAGGATCCACATGGGATGGAGCAAGTAGGTATGCCAGGGATACTGCCAGGATCCACATGGGATGGAGCAAGTAGGTATGCCAGGGATACAGCCAGGATCCACATGGGATGGAGCAAGTAGGTATGCCAGGTATACAGCCAGGATCCACATGGGATGGAGCAAGTAGGTATGCCAGGGATACTGCCAGGATCCACATGGGATGGAGCAAGTAGGTATGCCATGGATACTGCCAGGATCCACATAGGATGGAGCAAGCAGGTATGCCAGGGATACAGCCAGGATTCACATGGGATGGAGCAAGTAGGTATGCCAGGGATACTGCCAGGATCCACATGGGATGGAGCAAGTAGGTATGCCAGGTATACAGCCAGGATCCACATGGGATGGAGCAAGTAGGTATGCCAGGGATACTGCCAGGATCCACATGGGATGGAGCAAGTACGTATGCCAGGGATACAGCCAGGATCCACATGGGATGGAGCAGGCAGGTATGCCAGGGATACTGCCAGGATCCACATGGGATGGAGCAAGTAGGTATGCCAGGGATACTGCCAGGATCCACATGGGATGGAGCAAGTAGGTATGCCATGGATACAGCCAGGATCCACATGGGATGGAGCAAGTACGTATGCCAGGGATACTGCCAGGATCCACATGGGATGGAGCAAGTAGGTATGCCAGGTATACAGCCAGGATCCACATAGGATGGAGCAAGCAGGTATGCCAGGTATACAGCCAGGATCCACATGGGATGGAGCAAGTAGGTATGCCAGGGATACAGCCAGGATCCACATGGGATGGAGCAAGTAGGTATGCCAGGTATACAGCCAGGATCCACATGGGATGGAGCAAGTAGGTATGCCAGGGATACAGCCAGGATCCACATGGGATGGAGCAAGTAGGTATGCCAGGGATACTGCCAGGATCCACATGGGATGGAGCAAGTAGGTATGCCAGGGATACAGCCAGGATCCACATGGGATGGAGCAAGTAGGTATGCCAGGTATACAGCCAGGATCCACATGGGATGGAGCAAGTAGGTATGCCAGGGATACTGCCAGGATCCACATGGGATGGAGCAAGTAGGTATGCCAGGGATACTGCCAGGATCCACATGGGATGGAGCAAGCAGGTATGCCAGGGATACAGCCAGGATCCACATGGGATGGAGCAAGTAGGTATGCCAGGATCCACATGGGATGGAGCAAGTAGGTATGCCAGGGATACTGCCAGGATCCACATGGGATGGAGCAAGTAGGTATGCCAGGGATACTGCCAGGATCCACATGGGATGGAGCAAGTAGGTATGCCAGGTATACAGCCAGGATCCACATGGGATGGAGCAAGTAGGTATGCCAGGGATACAGCCAGGATCCACATGGGATGGAGCAAGTAGGTATGCCATGGATACAGCCAGGATCCACATGGGATGGAGCAAGCAGGTATGCCAGGTATACAGCCAGGATCCACATGGGATGGAGCAAGTAGGTATGCCAGGGATACTGCCAGGATCCACATGGGATGGAGCAAGTAGGTATGCCAGGTATACAGCAAGGATCCACATGGGATGGAGCAGGCAGGTATGCCAGGTATACAGCCAGGATCCACATGGGATGGAGCAAGTAGGTATGCCATGGATACAGCCAGGATCCACATGAGTTGGAGCAAGTAGGTATGCCATGGATACAGCCAGGATCCACATGGGATGGAGCAAGTAGGTATGCCAGGGATACAGCCAGGATCCACATGGGATGGAGAAAGTACGTATGCCAGGGATACTGCCAGGATCCACATGGGATGGAGCAAGTAGGTATGCCAGGTATACAGCCAGGATCCACATGGGATGGAGCAAGTAGGTATGCCATGGATAGAGCCAGGATCCACATGGGATGGAGCAGGCAGGTATGCCAGGTATACAGCCAGGATCCACATGGGATGGAGCAAGTAGGTATGCCAGGGATACAGCCAGGATCCATATGGGATGGAGCAAGTAGGTATGCCAGGGATACTGCCAGGATCCACATGGGATGGAGCAGGCAGGTATGCCAGGGATACTGCCAGGATCCACATGGGATGGAGCAAGTAGGTATGCCAGGGATACAGCCAGGATCCACATGGGATGGAGCAAGTACGTATGCCAGGGATACTGCCAGGATCCTGACAGAATAGTAACATTACACATGTCAGTTAAAAACAGTTACAACAATTTCTGAAAAGAGTACATCGAAATGTGCCTTTCTGTGTAGATAATTGTTGCATGAGACGAGTGTAGCATTAGATGTGACACTGTTGCATGAGATGACAGGGTTGTGTGAGACGACAGTGTTGAGTGAGATGACAGGGTTGAGTGAGATGACAGGGTTGTGTGACGACAGGGTTGTGTGAGATGACAGGGTTGTGTGAGACGTGTGTTAGATGACAGTGTTGTGTGAGACGACAGTGTTGTGTGAGGTGACAGGGTTGTGCGAGATGTCAGTATTGTGTGAGATGACAGGGTTGTGTGAGACGAAAGTGTTGTGTGAGACGACAGCTTTGTGAGAGATGACAGTGTTGTGTGAGACGACAGGGTTGTGTGAGACGACAGTGTTGTGTGAGATGTCAGTGTTGTGTGAGACAACAGTGTTGTGTGAGATGACAGTGTTGTGTGAGACGACAGTGTTGTGTGAGATGACAGGGTTGTGCGAGATGTCAGTATTGTGTGAGATGACAGGGTTGTGTGAGATGAAAGTGTTGTGTGAGACGACAGCGTTGTGAGAGATGACAGTGTTGTGTGAGACGATATTGTTGTGAGAGATGACAGTGTTGTGCAAGATGTCAGTGTTGTGTGAGATGACGGTGTTGCATGAGATGACAGTGTTGTGTGAGACGACAGTGTTGTGTGAGATGACAGGGTTGTGCGAGATGTCAGTATTGTGTGAGATGACAGGGTTGTGTGAGACGAAAGTGTTGTGTGAGACGACAGCGTTGTGAGAGATGACAGTGTTGTGTGAGACGATATTGTTGTGAGAGACGACAGTGTTGTGCAAGATGTCAGTGTTGTGTAAGATGACAGTGTTGCATGAGATGACAGGGTTGTGTGAGACGACTTGTGTGAGACGACAGTGTTGTGTGAGATTACAGTGTTGTGTGAGATGTCAGTGTTGTGTGAGATGTCAGTGTTGTGTGAGATGACAGTGTTGTGTGAGATGACAGGGTTGTGTGAGATGACAGTGTTGTGTGAGATGACAGTGTTGTGTGAGATGACAGGGTTGTGTGAGACGACTTGTGTGAGACGACAGTGTTGTGTGAGACGACAGTGTTGTGTGAGATGTCAGTGTTGTGTGAGACAACAGTGTTGTGTGAGACAACAGTGTTGTGTGAGACGACTTTTGTGAGATGACAGTTTTTTGTGGGTTGTGTGACAGGATTGTGTGAGATGAGTGTTGTGTGAGATGACAGTGTTGCGTGAGACGACAGTGTTGTGTGAGACGAGATTGTTGTGTGAGATGTCAGTGATGTGTGAGGCGACAGTGTTGTGTGAGATGACAGTGTTGTGTGAGACGACAGTGGTGTGTGAGATGACAGTGTTGTGTGAGATGTCAGTGTTGTGTGAGACGACAGTGTTGTGTGAGACGACAGTGTTGTGTGAGATGGCAGTGTTGTGTGAGATGACATTGTTGTGTGAGACGACAGTGTTGTGTGAGATGACAGGGTTGTGTGAAACGACAGGGTTGTGTGAGAAGACTTGTGTGAGACGACAGTGTTGTGTGAGACGACAGTGTTGTGTGAGATGACGACTGTTGTGTGAGACGACTTTCGTGAGATGACAGTTTTTTGTGGGTTGTGTGACAGGATTGTGTGAGATGACAGTTTTTTCTGAGACGACAGTGTTGTGTGATACAAGTGTTGAGTGAGATGACAGTGTTGTGTGAGACGACAGTGTTGTGTGAGATGTCAATGTTGTGTGAGACGACAGTGTTGTGTGAGACGACAGTGTTGTGTGATACGACGGTGTTGTGTGAGATGACAGTGTTGTGCGAGATGACAGTGTTGTGTGAGACAACAGTGTTGTGTGAGACGACAGTGTTGTGTGAGATGACAGTGTTGTGTGAGACGACAGTGAGACGACAGTGTTGCCATGTGCTGTAGCTACCTCTGAAGAAGGTATTCAGGACCTGTCTCTTCATGACCTGGTAGCTGACGAGGTCAGCCATTGTCATCACTCCACCATGGTCCTTCACCTGCAACAAATGTGGCCCGACTCTTTTATAGGTGGAGTTACTTTCCGATTCTTCAAGATTTATGAGCACAAGAATAACAGTGAGTGATCTGTGCAACTTTCACAACACTGAGTGATCTGACAAATGCAAAACATTATATAGCATCAAAGCAATAATACAGAAGAAACAGTCCTGTCCATAACTACAAGTTACAGCTTCATCAATGATTAGACCCACTACACAGTGCACCTATCAGCTTTCATCTTCTCTGGTGCAAAACTGGCAGAACAATGGTCAAGAAATGAAAATTGGACAGGAACCTCTCAAAATAATTCCTTTTGTCATTTTTTTGAATGACAGCTTCAATGGTCTAGTTGCTTGGAGATGCTGAGGTTTACAGAATAGTAACACCTTCACATGTGATGATGACTGACAAATGGCAATAGGGAATGAAAGAAAGACAGGGTAATGCTTCAATATATACCCACCGAATTAATATTTATAGTTTATTGCATGATTTGAAATACAGTTAAGCAATAATGTCTCGAACTTGGATGTGTATGAAAAAGGTTGGGTACCAGCAAACTCTTATCATATTTACCACTATCTAAACCTGGATGTGTAGAATTGCACATGTCAAATACCTGGTTGTCTCAAACTCAATTTATAGTCCCAAGAATTAAAATAAGTAAAACCATATGCTAACCACCTGGATGCCAGAGGGGTATATATGTCCCTCCTCTTTAACCCTCAATTTGAAGTCAAATAAAATTCAAAATACATCACACACACAGACACTACACAGTTTTGAATACTGTGGGAAATTCCCTGTTCTGTGATATCCACTGTGATTTTAGGCAAAGCAAAATTATTGAAAATGACCTCTGAAAAACTAGGTACATCATAAATGTCTCTATTTTTTACACATTACTAAATCACCATTTACAGCGTTATTTACAGCATGTTTCAAAATCTAAATTCGGATATTTATTCGGAGAAATGAATTTCAAAAATGTGCATCAGAAACCTAGAAAAATAATCGGGGCGAACCAGAATTCGAACCCACAATCACAGGTTTCTGGCGTGCCAAAGGGACGCAACTCTGCACAGCGAATCGCAACGCCTTTGACGACTGGGCCACCCGTGCCCCCTGCACGAGATGAATCAGAATTATGTGTGTTAACCTGTTGTTCTAAATATGGTCTTTAATAGTATTGATACTTGGTGCTTATCAGTACAGGTAGACACAGAGCTAAGCAGTCAGTATGGAAGCTTTCCTGCCTTTCCCCAATGATAAAGGCGGGGCAGGGGTACCCCATTCGTCCAAGGTGCCACAATTTGCTGTCTTGTGTCCTTTGGACACACCAAAAATGTATGATTGTGAGTTCGAATCCCTGTTCGCCCTGATTATGTTTCTAGGTTTGTCAGTACCATACCCATTCTTGTGGATTTCACCAAAGTGGTCACATCTAGGAGCTGCATCACTTCTGGCTTTCCCCCACATCAAGCTGACACGCAGTCACATAACTGTATTACTGGTCAACTCACTCACTCCTAGACAAAGACTGACTTTTTAAATTGTTATACTATTTGTCTGATGACTAGGTCTTTAGTTACTAAGGTCGAGTTGAGTGTGTCAAACCCCCCAAAATTCAAACTTTTTCTCTGGTCCCCAGGAGTTTGAGACAACAGGGCTTGACTGCAGTTAAAGTTTTTTCTTTTTTTTCAAGAAAGCATGCGAGTCATGACAGATAAAAGTATTATTAATAAAAAATGATTATGGCTTGAGTTCTTACAGCCTTGACGATAGATTTTCCGATGTCTCCCTTGTAGAATTCGTCAGCACCCTTCTCAGCTATGGCATCCAGAGTGTTGGCTAGGTCCACTCTCTGGATGAATGTCCCCTCAGGTACAAACTGATAGTTTTTCACATACAGCTGCCTCAGGAGTGGCTCATTGAAGTCCTTGACCTTGAACTTGGACTTCAGTGTTTTAGCTGTGAGGGAATGGAAGGTGAATCAATCTCATTAAAATCAGATCTTAGTTCTCGCTACAGCTAAACAAAGATCTGAGGACATCCCATTACGGGTCACGTCCGACCGACCTTGCGGAAACTTTGACCGACCAATGGAATGACCAATCAGAAGGCAGCTTTCTCGTGCTTTACGGCACTAATTTCAAACGCTTTGAAATATTTTGACAAATTCTCGATTACAAATTTGAAACCTGAACAAAAGAACATTCTGGAATGGCTAATAGATGGTCTAGATTGTATGGATTCAGTTGTTAAACCTGTAAATATCGTTCGAAGTTAAAGATTTCGAGGTTGCATGATTAGAAATCACATTACGATGCTCTGATTTGTAGGATGAAAGGTCGTTCTGACGTGACCCCTAATGGGATGTCCTTAGATCTTTGTTTAGCGGTAGAGAGAACTGAGATCTGATTTTAATGAGACTGGAAGGTGAATGTTCTTTGTTCATAACTCATACAATAACATGTCCAACTATAAAGTAAATGTAGATTCAGATGCTAGGATCAAAATGTAACTTTTCCCAGACATACAGATGCTTGTGATACAGATACACATTCCCAGATACACAGGTGATGCAGTAACACAAACAGCGTTTCAGTGTATATCGACATATAAATTAAACACAGATATAAGATTCTGTGAATGTTGAAAAATGTTTTAGGGTGGCTATTTCAATCGGTGAATACTCAGCCTATTTTTTATGACCTACTGCACTGTGGCAGTAGATTGTTGTAAGTTGCAGCAAATGAATGAGGTGCTTATTAATTATTGAGCTTGGCTCACGATTCTGACAGGAAGTAATTTAGAGTAATGAACAAAAGTTCTGGTCAGTATTGATATTCAGATATTTCCTGCATAAATACTAAAAACTGACATTACAATTTAATCAACTAAACAAAATATGATGTCATCTTAAGGAGAAACATACATGCTTAAGTTCCGCTTCCTCAGTCTTCCAATTTCATAGAAGACAAACAAACGTTAAATTGCACAGCTATACAAGAGTATCCCACTTATCATTTTCTAAACAAACTTTCGGGTCATGATACCATACATATTTCATTGTGTGGATTATGGTCGATTACTGATGAGAACAAGGCTTTTGTGTCGCTAAAGATCTATCAAACTTATTCTAAGGGTGGTTGGTGCAATAACAAATCTCTGACAAAACGTCTCTGCGTGAAGATCTGAGGACACTTCTACAGAAGCCTGTGTCATGTGAACCCTGATTGAACTTATCCCGCCCAATCTAAAAGAAGGAAACACTAGTTCTTGAACCAATCAGATGTCAGCTTTCTACAAGAAACCAACCAGCTGTAGAGGAGGTGAAGGAAGCTGTGACAATAGTGCGATAATTATTTCTGTAAATCTTTCGAGCAGAGGTTTATTCCTTTTTACAATTCTGGGACTCAAATAAGACAAGCAATTCTAAGCACCTTTTTGAACCAATTAAATTCAAGTATTTTTCATTGCCCAGGGTTAATTCAAGTACTCTTCCAGTTGGTATGAAACCTGTATTGGCTGCAGAAGACTGGGCCTATATTCAGTGATGGAATACAGCCCTACTATCTAGGGGTGACAATTGGTCTGGAAATCACTATTGCGATAACTATTGATATTGCAAGAAACTATTGCGATAACTATTGATTTTGGAAGCAACTATTGCCATAAATATCGATAGTTTTCAGTATATTATTTTAGATGGATTTCAGAGTTGAATTAAACCTTGGAAGTGAAGTTTCCTTTGAATGTGATAACCATAAGACTTCCAAACACTTGATTTTCCACCCAAGTTTGTCACAAACTCCACTAGACTGTCACCCTCCACCATTTTACTTTAAGAAATGTTGCTAAGCACCAAGGGCAGTTAACTCTAATCCTCACTCGGCTGCATTCGCGAGCATGTTTTGGTGATTCAGTCGCATGATATGGTAAATACAATGGAAACTATCGATATTCCTATCTGAAATCGATACTATTGAACGGAAACTGATGTAACAATCCATTTATTGACTTTAAGTGCTTACCAACAGCAATATATCGATATTTCGATTTATCGTGACACCCCTATTATCAGTGCCTACCCATATCGCGGGTGATGTTGAATCCTTTCCGGGCGATGTCAGCGGCCGGTAGCACCACCTCACTCCAGGTCAGTCTAGGGAACAAAACACATTGTACAGTGTAGCAGAGACAATGACTGACCACGAGATAAGTCTACCTCTGTATCATTCAACCAGAAGCAATGGGATTACAAATGAACACTGTAGAAAGCCCTCGCATCACTTTTATTAAAGAATGCCATGAAAGAATTTACTGTAACAACAGCATCAATCACTGCAGCTTCCCTGGAACAATCATAGTGTTATTACATGGAGTGAGTTGGAAGGTGTTGGCCACGTTTGTTTGTCGTTTGATGTTGCACTCATCACAAATCAAGCAGTATGACCATGGCCTGTAAATATACAAGTCAGGACCAGACAATCCAGTAATCTATTTTATAAGCAACAATGTATGTAATCAGAGTGAGTGAGTTGGGTTTAACGCCGCTTTTAACAGTATTCAAGTTATATCACAGCGTGTCAGCTTAATGTGGGAGGAAAGCCCGAAGTGATGCAGGTCTCGGACGTTTACCACTTCGGTGAAACCCACGAGCACGGGTATGGTGCTGACAAACATGATTCGAACCCACAATCATAGGTTTCTGGCGTGCCCAAGGGACGCAACTCTGCACAGCGATTCGCAGCACCTTAGACAACTGGGCCACTGGTGCCCCCGTATGTTATCAGAGTTCAATGACATGCAATGAAGCAAGTTACCGATCCTGACCACCTGATCATGTAAGTCGCTTATTATGACCAGCAGAGGTTGCTGGGAGCCAATTCCAACCTGGATTCACTTCCTGGCTCTCATGATGAGAGTCTGCGTGTTTTCCATGCAATAAAATAAACTGTTGAAGGCATTTTACCAACGGTCCTACTTTAAAGTGTACAACATCCCGACATGGACATGAAATGAGTTAAGTGAAATCAGCACTCAAAGTTTCAAACAGTCAATGGAACAACTATAATGCAACAATGTCATTATACATTTGTAATATTTAATATTGCCACTAGTCAAGTTTCTGTCATTAAGATTATAATTTCAATGGTTAATTTCAGCTATTGTTAGCTGCCATTGTTGTAAATTGATGACATATTACGTTGTACTTAAGTCTCAGTTGATGTGATGGTATGTAATGAAATCTTTAGCCATCACGCGCCTCAGGTAAGGATTGGTTTCAGGTGCATGTCCTCCATTAAGACACCTACTTGCCGTACTCCTTGTGGGCCATCTCCAGTCCCCTCAGTTCCCCGGGGACTGCCACGGACCTGCCCCCCTGCAACAAACACAGCACTTGAGTGAGTGAGTGAGTATGGTTTTACGCCGCTTTTAGCAATATCACAGCGGGCGACACCAGAAATGGGCTTCACACATTGTACCCATGTCGGGAATCGAACCCGGGTCTTTGTCGTGAGGAGCGAACGCTTTAACCACTAGGCTACCCGACCGCCCCACAGCACTTGACACATGTGTCCTACATGTTTGTTTGTTGTTTTAACGCCACACAATATTCCAGGTATATGATTCAGTCTGTAAAGTCTGGACCAGTGATTGACATCATGAACATCAATCTGTGCAGTTGACATGCGATGACATGCATCAACCAAGCCAGCGAGCCTCACCACCTGATCATGTTAGTCGACAACTGTCTATAGTAAGAAAGTTGGGTCAAGCATTGCATTGAAACAGGAATAGGATTTTACAACCAACTGCCTATAGTGAGGAAAGCATTGCATTGAACAGTGTTTCAGTTACGTAGGAGCTTGACCGCTTTATGTGGCAGAAAGTTCACAAACACAATGCTGGAGTAGTTGCCATGGTTACAGAATTCAATATTTAGATGTACCATGTAGGGCACGGACGGGTAACTCGGGTACTTGGGTCGGGTTGGTACTGAGAAGGACCCGGGTTCCCACACCATATCACATAGCACTAATATACTGGTGACAGTCCAAAAATCATTAAATCGGCTATAATCTGTGATTTCCTAAACACTTTCAGTGGATCATGGCACTCGGGCTGGGATGAGTCAAAATTATTACCTGGGTACCCATCCTATATTACCTGACCCAACACAGAGATAGGTACAAAATGTCTGACTGGGAATAGTTTGACCGCAGCCCTGGCAAAATATATTAAGATACACTTATAAAACCATCTGGTCATACATACACTGAAGTTGACTGAAGTTTTATCTTTATTCAAACATTTAAAAGTCAGAAGGAATGGGTGCTAAGTCAGAGAGAAATATGAATATTAGTGACTTGTAGTGTAACCATATAGTTCTAAATCATTTTTGTCTTTAAACAGCATCTCATGTGACTAACCATGGGTCCAGGTAGTACTGTGCAAACCAGGGCCCTTCTCAGTACCAACCTGACCTAAGAACCTGTCCGAGCCCGAATATTGAATTCTGTAACCATGGTAACTACCCCCCTATATATTGTTCACACTTAAAGTATGATTAAACCTCCCTGATAAAATACTTAACACAGATGTGTACAGCAAAGTCATTATGAAGGCAGATAAGGCTGGTGAAGCTACCAGACTGAGTGTTGAAGAGGTCACAGAGGAGTAGTTTATATAGACACAAATGGTGGACTAACCGTCAATGTTGATGCTTTAGTAGGAAAAAGAGAGTCCTTGGCAGCCTTGGGTGATGTTTCACGGAAGTCATAGGCAGTAGATTGTTTTATCTTGTGATCATACACAACCATAAAACCACCCCTGAAACAAATTCAAATTAGTGTAACCATGGTAACAGAACAAAGGGGCGTGATAAAACATGAATGATTACAAAACAAGAGACAACATCCCCCGATCACTTTGCTCTGTTAGCATGATGAGTATAAGACATGCCTGTAAGTGAGACCCATGTTGGCTTGTCTCAAATATATGGTTTAACACTGCTTATACTCCAGCTATATCATGGAAGGGAGATTATTTACATCCATAATATGGAGATGGTTGCAACTTGAGAATATTTCATTCACATTCAAACCACCTTGACTGTCATAACCTACTACAATATATGGATCCAATCTCATTAAAATCAGATCTTGTACTCCAATATGCTACTTCCATGTGTGAAGATCTGATGATAGAAGCTCAGGGTCTAGTCAGCTGAACCCTGAGCGGATTTTGACCTCAAAATGTCAATAAAGAATGCACAGATCAGATTTTCTGAAACAATTCATCTTCATTTCTTCACCCCCTTGATTAAAAAAATTAGATTTGAAAATCAACAACGGACACACAATGCAAATATTCCTTCCATGGTTTGTTAAAAAACTACAGGGTGTATAAAATGTTAACAATACAATGGCAGAGCTTTAATTATTAACATTCGGAACTGCTTGTTTTAGTTCTTTATCTAGATACAGAAATGAGATAGGCTGATCTGAATATAGAAGCCTTGATGCTGATTCTTCTGATTTGAAACTTCATCTTATGTGACCGTTTGTGGAGGTATCCTCATGCAAAGAGGTATTCTCCTGGAGCAAAACATCTGATCATAATGTCACTGGATATGATCATGATTATTATAGGGGATCCAGCAGCTGAAATTAAAACTTCTACAATAATACATCTGCACATTGACAAAGGTTCTTGGACTTCACTGAACTGACATTGAAAATAATGCATAACCTCTCTTGCAAATATCCATGCCTTTTGCCAAAGACTTACCCGCCAAGCCCTGAGGAGTGGGAGTTGACCACGCCCAGACACAACAGTGTTGTCACAGCGGAATCAACAGCATTACCCCCCTTCTTGAGTATCGCCAGGCCCATCTCTGAGCAGACGCCGACATCCGAAGCCACAGCACCATGTTCACCAATCTAGATCATACGTAAGAGTCAGATGTATGTCACTTGTAAACTTACAGTTACAACAGAGAGGATGACACAGGATGTTTCATATTCATAGTGACTGGCCTAATCACCACTGTGTCATTCACCAAATGTGATATACAGTGTTTGGATGTACGCCACGTTTGTTTGCAAGCACTGAAAGTAGTACCCACCTGACCTTATATTTGCATATTTATCTGAATGATCCAACAGATAGCATTCTTATCCACTGGTTTTATCCTGGTGAGAAACTATTGGTAGGACGATACACTGATGCATCGAATCGATGTATCGCGATTTTTTATTCCTCGATACAAGTATCGATCACAGTCGCATACTAAGTAAAGAGTATCAATTCTTACCTTAAATGTTTGCTTTCATAACTGTTCCACTAAACGCTAATTACCTGGTACTAGTGGAAGTTAATTGTGAAAAAGTAAATAATTTCATCCATTGCACCATACTCGACACTGACAACTGTAAATTGTTAGTGTGCTAGGTACTTGCCATCCTGTTTATGAGTGAGTGAGTGAGTATGGTTTTATGCCGTTTTTAGCAATATTCCAGCAATATCATGACGGGGGATAACAGAAAAGGGGCTTCACACATGGAACCCAAGTGGGTAATTGAACCCTGGTCTTCGGCGTTTTGAGCGAACGGTTTAACGACTAGGCTACCCCACTGCCCCTCCTGTCTATGAAAAAGATGGCTTACGCACCACAGATAAGAGCACATGCAATACGTATTGGATCGTACAGTTGGTGTATCGTCTCAGTCCTACGAGAAACCATCCCACATGAATACACAATGCCTTTTAGAAAGTGGTCAAATGTAACAAATGTTATATTTGGGATAACACTTTCTTAGTAAACAAATTCTAGTACTTTAGGGGGTTGAGTCCCATCCCATTTGAACCCACACTCTCCGAGTGACACACAAAATTGCCAGCATACAAAGTGAGCAATATAACCCACTCAACCACCAAGGCTTCCCCAAAATGGAAGTCCAACAACTGGTAGTCACGTGATAAAACATGTTTCTTACACACCTGTGGGTGAGAAACCTGTCTGAGATAACTGGAATCAAACATAAGTGAGAGATCACATTCCAGGTCCATGATTGGCTACTCCATGGTGATGACCTAAGGTCAGATTATGACGGACTACTTTCTGGTTTGTAATTCATTCCTGTTTGTAAATCCTTGTGCAAATTCACCTTTGTCTGTGTCGAAACTTTATGGTGTTAGAGTGTTTAATAAATGTTCTTTTGTCTTGCCTAGTTTGCTTTCTCATTGATAATTCGCAGATATGGTGAAACTTGTTTGTGACGGATTACACGGGGGAGGAGCAGGAAGCAGTAAGCCGGATGACATCACTCATGACCGTTGTTATGTATTAATTCGCAACTGCGATCATGAGAATAGAATAAATATGTATCGATTCGAGGCTAAAATGGTACGATTTTAGTGTGTGTAAGAAACAAATTACTACACATGTGCCTTTTATATACCTTTGACCTTACAAATCGCCCTTTCAAATCATATCCAACTTTTCATTGTTTTGAAACAACTCGTAAGATATTAGTATCTGACAGCTAAGTACGGATAAGATATATGGATGAACAACTTCTTTATTACAATTAGGACCGACGTTTCGGTGTAGGTTCTAACACCGTTATCAAGCAGCCGAAACGTCGCTCCTAATTGTAATAAAGAAGTTGTTCATCCATACATCTTATCCGTACTTAGTACTCCAACTTCTAAATGCCTCTCAAAGAAGTCATGTGACAGCTGTTGGCGTAGTAATTCCGACTGAGATGAGTGAGTTGGTCGTACCTGTGGTGGGCCCAGGTAGATGCTGAGGATGAGGGCGACGGTGACAGCAACGGCAAACACTATAGCGGAGATGATGATCACACGCAGGCTGAAGGACTGCAGTCTGGCAAATACAAAACAGGACTATTACAAACTTGACGACATTCCCATGAGGATTCTAGGGCAACTGACCCCAGAAGCAGTTGTCCTGATACCAGGGAAAGACATACAGGAGAAACCTCCTTACGATAAATACCATACAGGGACTTACCTAGGATATTCCAAAAGAAGTGTCCTTGGCAGGCAAATTTATAAAAAGTGTTATTTTGTCCTAAATTTGCATTTTTGATAAACTTCTTATTTTCATCATTTCAGATTCCAAAAGAAGTGCTCTTGGCTGGTAAATTGAGAAAATGTTTTATTTTCCCAAAATTGGGATCTTTGATAAACTTCTTAATACTTTCCTAAATTCAGAGGTATTTTAACACAGAATTAATATTGCATTAAATGCAAATGATAAACTGAACATGAAAGCTTACTCCTCGACATAAACCTATAACATTACACATAACCACTACGACATGTGCTGGGAAATGTTCAATTCCAATCTGGGAATTATTACTGACATTTGGACCAGTGAAGATCGGGGTAGTGAATAGGTCTGCAGCAACCCATGCTTGCCGTATAAGGTGACTATGCTTGTTGTAAGAGGCGACTAACTTGACCGGATGGTCAGGCAATGCTGATTTGTTTGATGCATGTCATCGTATCCCATTTGATTGGATTGATGGTCATGATGTCAATCACAGAATTGTCTGGTACAGACTCGATTATTTACAGACCGCCGTCATATAGCTGGAATATTCCTGTGTGCGGTGTTAAACAACAGACAAACAAACAAACTGACATTTGCTGCAGACTTCAATTGGGGTAGGAATATGCGTCCCTGATCAGCTCTAGATAAATCCCTGACATATCAAGTTATCGACAGCTGTGGATAGTGGTCAAGCGATAATAAGGCACAGTACAGATTCATCACAGTAAAGAAAGTTACATTGTGTTTAGTCATTGTTCAGCAACATAATTATGATAACATTTTTGTTCTATAATATCACCCTATGATTGTGTTGCTATGCTTGCCTACCACCTGACTGTGCCTGATTGCAGTCTTGTCATTGTGATATGTTCCTAACTGGGAATCTATTTGGAAAACACTTTGGGACATTCGGTAGCTCTGTGCTGTGACAAGTCAATATCAATTACCATGTTTATAGTGAGCAGCACCGTGATACAGTGACCACAGCTGACATCACAACTGCGCCCTCATGGTTTATTCTCCCTGCAGTGTTTTATTGTACAATAAACAACCCCCACTCGTCGTGTATTTCTTATATGAGACATCAACATTATGTACAACCTCTTTAAGGATGTTGATTAAAATGTACAAGCTTTAAAAATATTAACCCAAAGTTTAATAATGATGACCCCTGAAAAGAATCCGATCTTGGAATTGTTGGACAAGTCCATTTTATGAACAGGTAGGTTAAGTTTGGTATTGCCTGCATATTCTTGATTATCTGTACCTTTTCTCCCAATACTGATTGTCATATCTCTCCCACTTTTGAATGGGATCGTTCCACCATTGACTTCAACTACGTTGTCCAGCTACCTCTACGGGGAACAACTCACTCGACACTCCTCTCTCAAAAATAATGTTGTCCAATTTACAACATCATCAAGCTGCGAGAGCAGTTTCTATCTCCAGAAATGACTTCATGATAGAACAACGTTTTATCGTGAAATAATCATGTTTTGTACTTCATTGATATTTGCGATTTATCGAATAGCTATCTTATATAATCAAATTAAAACATTTTGCAACACGCCCACTGATTGGAAGCTAAACATGCTAAACACCATAGCAACCTACAAAACACATGACATCCACACACTCTCTATTTCAACACTGATTATCTACCAATAAAACACATCTGATATAGCACCCGATACTGTTTTCGATGGTACTCCCGACAGTGAAGTGAAGCAAGGAGCATACAGACAGTGGGGTAGCTCGGGTACTTGGGTCAGGTGGGTACTGAGTAGGATCCGGGTACCCATAGGACTACCCGGACCCGTGGTTAGTCACGTGATATATTGTTTCAAGACAAAAATGATCTAGAACTGTCTGTTTAAACTACAAGTCACTAATGTTCACAGTTCTTTCTGACTACTATGCCCATTCCTTCTGACTTTTATATGTTTGAAAAAAACCAAAACTTCAGTCAACTTCTGTGTATGCACCAGATCGTTTTATACGTGTATCTAAATATATTTTGTCAGGGCTACGGTCAAACTTTTCCCAATTGGACAGTTTGTACCTACCTCTTCATACCTACAACAGGTATCCGGGTGGGGACGGGTAATAGGGGGTTGGGTACCCGGGTACTAAATTTAGACTTGTCCCAGCCCTAACAGACAGGGAACCCTACTGAGTACTTACGTGCTCTTCTTGCCCTCGTTGGGATCTCCTGCAACACCCCTGTGTAGTGGGGAGGACTCCGCCCGCGTACTGTCACTGTCTGTGGACTCCTTCTTCGTTGTGCGCTTCGGTGGTTCATCGTTGATGAGGCCAATCTTATCCCCTGTACATTGATAAAAGCGTAATCATTATCTGTGTATATATAACAGTAAAACACAACATTTTGTGTTTAATGCACACCTTTTTAAAAAATAATACAGCTGTGTAGGGGAGTGTGCATAATCTTGATAAAATACAGACAATGGACAATATTGAATTTGTTTCACCCAAAACAAAGGCATTATTGAAAGCACCACACAGAGCATGTCAACAATAGTTAGTTAGTCCTGCCAAAAGTATTCACTGCATATCTGTAGTTTTTGACTGCACATTATATGTAATGGCCATTTTCCCCCAAACTTGTAACCAAGAATTTGGTGTGTGCATTATACACAAGAAAGTACAGTACAACAGCATGACTTCTGACTGTGTTTGCTAGTTTATATACGTGCAGGTGAGACGACAGGTCCCCAGCCACCTGTTACAGTTGTAAGCATGGTAAGAGGCGACTATGCTAAATGGATCGGGTGGTCAGGCTTGGTGACGTAGTGGATTCCATGACATGCTCAACAATTGCCCAGTTGTCTGGTCCAGACTTCCTTATTTACAGATTGCTGTCATATGTCTGGAATATCGTTAAAAACTTCGAAATAAATAAAATAATACATTACGTTATATGATGATTGTGTGGAGTGTGTATATACGGTTTGCGCCCACTTAGGTCATATGATCACTGTGTGGAGTTGGGTATATAGTAATAATATACTGTTTGCAGTACTTAGGTCATATGATCACTGTGACTGGAGTTGGTTATATACTGTTTGCAGCACTTAGGTCATATGGTCACTGTGTGGAGTTGGGCACATACTGTTTGCAGCACTTAGGTCATATGATCACTGTGACTGGAGTTGGTTATATACTGTTTGCAGCACTTAGGTCATATGGTCACTGTGTGGAGTTGGGTACATACTGTTTGCAGCACTTAGGTCATATGATCACTGTGTGGAGTTGGGTATATACTGTTTGCAGCAGTAAGGTCATATGATCACTGTGTGGAGATGGGTACATACTGTTTGCACCACCTAGGTCATATGATCACTGTGACTGGAGTTGGTCATATACTGTTTGCAGCACTTAGGTCATATGATCACTGTGACTGGAGTTGGTTATATACTGTTTGCAGAACTTAGGTCATATGATCACTGTGACTGGAGTTGGGTATATACTGTTTGCAGCATTTAGGTCATCTGATTACTACGTGGAGTTGGGTACATACTGTTTGCAGCAGTAAGGTCATATGATCACTGTGACTGGAGTTGGTTATATACTGTTTGCAGCACTTAGGTCATATGATCACTGTGTGGAGTTGGTTATATACTGTTTGCACCACTTAGGTCATATGATCACTGTGACTGGAGTTGGGTATATACTGTTTGCAGCAGTTAGGTCATATGATTACTACGTGGAGTTGGGTACATACTGTTTGCAGAACTTAGGTCATATGATCACTGTGTGGAGTTGGGTACATACTGTTTGCAGCACTTAGGTCATATGATCACTGTGTGGAGTTGGGTATATACTGTTTGCAGCACTTAGGTCATATGATCACTGTGACTGGAGTTGGTCATATACTGTTTGCAGCACTTAGGTCATATGATCACTGTGTGGAGTTGGGTACATACTGTTTGCAGAACTTAGGTCATATGATCACTGTGTGGAGTTGGGTACATACTGTTTGCAGAACTTAGGTCATATGATCACTGTGTGGAGTTGGGTATATACTGTTTGCAGCACTTAGGTCATATGATCACTGTGACTGGAGTTGGTCATATACTGTTTGCAGCACTTAGGTCATATGATCACTGTGTGGAGTTGGGTATATACTGTTTGCAGAACTTAGGTCATATGATCACTGTGACTGGAGTTGGGTATATACTGTTTGCAGCAGTAAGGTCATATGATCACTGTGTGGAGTTGGGTACATACTGTTTGCAGCACTTAGGTCATATGATCACTGTGTGGAGTTGGGTACATACTGTTTGCAGCACTTAGGTCATATGATCACTGTGTGGAGTTGGGTATATACTGTTTGCAGCACTTAGGTCATATGATCACTGTGACTGGAGTTGGTCATATACTGTTTGCAGCACTTAGGTCATATGATCACTGTGTGGAGTTGGGTACATACTGTTTGCACCACTTAGGTCATATGATCACTGTGTGGAGTTGGGTATATACTGTTTGCAGCAGTAAGGTCATATGATCACTGTGTGGAGATGGGTACATACTGTTTGCACCACTTAGGTCAAATGATCACTGTGACTGGAGTTGGTCATATACTGTTTGCAGCACTTAGGTCATATGATCACTGTGTGGAATTGGGTACATACTGTTTGCAGCAGTAAGGTCATATGATCACTGTGTGGAGTTGGGTACATACTGTTTGCAGCACTTAGGTCATATGATCACTGTGTGGAGTTGGGTATATACTGTTTGCAGCACTTAGGTCATATGATCACTGTGACTGGAGTTGGTCATATACTGTTTGCAGCACTTAGGTCATATGATCACTGTGTGGAGTTGGGTACATACTGTTTGCACCACTTAGGTCATATGATCACTGTGTGGAGTTGGGTATATACTGTTTGCAGCAGTAAGGTCATATGATCACTGTGTGGAGATGGGTACATACTGTTTGCACCACTTAGGTCAAATGATCACTGTGACTGGAGTTGGTCATATACTGTTTGCAGCACTTAGGTCATATGATCACTGTGTGGAATTGGGTACATACTGTTTGCAGCAGTAAGGTCATATGATCACTGTGTGGAGTTGGGTACATACTGTTTGCAGCACTTAGGTCATATGGTCACTGTGACCGGAGTTGGGTACATACTGTTTGCAGCAGTAAGGTCATATGATCACTGTGACTGGAGTTGGGTACATACTGTTTGCACCACTTAGGTCATATGATCACTGTGACTGGAGTTGGTCATATACTGTTTGCACCACTTAGGTCATATGATCACTGTGTGGAGTTGGGTACATACTATTTGCAGCAGTAAGGTCATATGGTCACTGTGTGGAGTTTGTCGTATACTGTTTGCACCACTTAGGTCATATGATCACTGTGTGGAGTTGGGTATATACTGTTTGCAGCAGTAAGGTCATATGATCACTGTGTGGAGTTGGGTACATACTGTTTGCAGCACTTAGGTCATATGATCACTGTGTGGAGTTGGGTATATACTGTTTGCAGCACTTAGGTCATATGATCACTCTGAGGAGTTGGGTATATACTGTTTGCAGCAGTTAGGTCATATGATTACTACATGGAGTTGGGTATATACTGTTTGCACCACTTAGGTCATATGATCACTGTGTGGAATTGGGTACATACTGTTTGCAGCAGTAAGGTCATATGATCACTGTGACTGGAGTTGGGTACATACTGTTTGCACCGCTTAGGTCATATGATCACTGTGACTGGAGTTGGTCATATACTGTTTGCACCACTTAGGTCATATGATCACTGTGTGGAGTTGGGTACATACTATTTGCAGCAGTAAGGTCATATGGTCACTGTGTGGAGTTTGTCGTATACTGTTTGCACCACTTAGGTCATATGATCACTGTGTGGAGTTGGGTATATACTGTTTGCAGCAGTAAGGTCATATGATCACTGTGTGGAGTT
Organism: Haliotis cracherodii; assembly: GCF_022045235.1. NCBI lineage: Eukaryota > Metazoa > Mollusca > Gastropoda > Lepetellida > Haliotidae > Haliotis > Haliotis cracherodii. The sequence goes on from NW_027266264.1 coordinate 15,413,191, forward strand.
GGGTACATACTGTTTGCAGCACTTAGGTCATATGATCACTGTGTGGAGTTGGGTATATACTGTTTGCAGCACTTAGGTCATATGATCACTCTGAGGAGTTGGGTATATACTGTTTGCAGCAGTTAGGTCATATGATTACTACATGGAGTTGGGTATATACTGTTTGCACCACTTAGGTCATATGATCACTGTGTGGAATTGGGTACATACTGTTTGCAGCAGTAAGGTCATATGATCACTGTGACTGGAGTTGGTCATATACTGTTTGCACCACTTAGGTCATATGATCACTACGTGGAGTTGGGTACATACTGTTTGCACCACTTAGGTCATATGATCACTGTGTGGAGTTGGGTATATACTGTTTGCAGCAGTTAGGTCATATGATCACTGTGACTGGAGTTGGGTACATACTGTTTGCACCACTTAGGTCATATGATCACTGTGACTGGAGTTGGTCATATACTGTTTGCACCACTTAGGTCATATGATCACTGTGTGGAGTTGGGTATATACTGTTTGCAGCAGTTAGGTCATATGATCACTCTGAGGAGTTGGGTATATACTGTTTGCAGCAGTTAGGTCATATGATTACTACATGGAGTTGGGTATATACTGTTTGCACCACTTAGGTCACATGATTACTACGTGGAGTTGGGTATATACTGTTTGCACCACTTAGGTCATATGATTACTACGTGGAGTTGGGTATATACTGTTTGCAACACTTAGGTCATATGATTACTACATGGAGTTGGGTATATACTGTTTGCACCACTTAGGTCATATGATCACTACGTGGAGTTGGGTATATACTGTTTGCACCACTTAGGTCATATGATCACATCTTCATTACTCATCAGCAGGATCAGTTTGTAGTACGATCTGCAATAAAGGGGAAATCTGCCACAGATCCTTGAATCTGAGCCCTGCCCCGGATCCGTGTCTTAAACTAAACGCCTGGCAGATTCATGGTATCACTCACCTAGACGGCTACAACTGTTTGACATTCATGTATGATTGTTACCTCATCATCCTAATAATGAAACATAATTGCTTGCACCAGATAGTCAGAAACAACAGCAGGCAGTTGTGTCCAAGAGGAATGGCGAGGAACTCTTCCTCTTCAAACAACAGGACATTTCAAAATTAATGCAAATACTAAAAAATGTTTGTCAATGGCACAATACGTGAGTAGAACGTGAACATGGTTAAATAAAATTCTGTAAAATAACCTTGATTATTAGGAAACGGCATGTCTCATAATTTTCCGAGAGCTGAAAGAGGATTAACATAGGCTGAATGAGTGAGTGAGTGAGTGAGTGTGGTTTTACATAGCTCAGAGCCGAGATAGGGTCCAACATGTCTTAGATGTAGGACCCCATCGTGGCTCTCGGCTAGGTTATATATGTTCTGGTGTCTGTGTTGGGTTTGCTGCATTGTACTCGAGTTACAACTTGATGTGACATATACATAGTGAGTGAGTTGGGTTTTCACTATTTTGATTACTGTATTTGACATGATAAGTGCCCAGGGCGCTCTCAAAATTAGAAATAGGGGGCTCTTATAAGAATATTATTTTGGTGAAAAAAAAAATAGTTGAAAGATCGTAAATTTCGTGGTTTATGCTGACAGCCTGAAATGTTTATACATGGCCGACATATTTTTCAAGAATTTAATTGCCCATAATTAAGGGTGCATATAACACACGAGTGTGTATTATACACGAATAAATAAGTCTTGTGTACATTGATCAATCGGAAGGGGTGCTAATTGGGATTGTTAACTAGCCAGTGTATTAGCAAACATCGCCATGGGCGCTTATTACGTCGAATACGGTTGTCATCATGGAAGAGAAAGTATCTCTTGTTTCTTGTTTTAAGGTAAGAGTTATGACAGGACCCCATGGACCATGTTGACTTCCATGGTTATTTTCAAACCCTGGCAATGTAACCATTAAGGGTGAAACGATACACCGATATTCCGATGCATCGCGATACTTGACCCACGATACGATATACAATAAAAGTGGGCCCATTTATCGATACGCCACGATACGGAACGCAAATCTCAAGTACAGCGTTTCCTCGGTATTGTGCCTTTCAATAAACCGCTAACTTGGTTATAGCGCGCTAACTCATGGCTCCCAAAAACGTAATTACATTTTTAATCAGCTCAGGTTTTACACCGACAGATGTTTTTCCCCAACTCATAAAACATTATCAGCTGATCACCGCAAGCACATAACACTGAAAATACCAGTCAGCAAATCCGAACTGAAGTACGCAATTCAATACCATTATTATACTTTCTTGTTATTACAACGTGTTCATTCTATATCTGGACTTGTGTTTGTAATATATTTTATTAATTTTATTCAAAATTTCATTTAATATTGCTTTCATTAAGTTATGTGAAATCGTGAGTGAAGAGATACAGCAACCACGGTCAGATTACTGCTTTTGACGCATTGAAACGAACTTTAGTTGCTAGAGAATGGATACATATATTAAAAATGCCATACTTTGAGTCGTTAAAAGTCATATTTGTGGCAATTTGGGTAAAATATGTCAACATAACGTTATCGCAATCGAAATACATGTAGCACTGAAAGTCCCGAGGGTGACTGGTCAAATTGCTCCATTCGTAAAAATATCCTGCAAAAGCAATCACCAGCTGCAACTAAGATAACACGATATTGGAATAAATTATTCCTGATAAAACAATAATTTCAGATACAATTTCTTCGAACATTGCATCAAAATTCTTTGATGTTGTATCACTGGTGGAGTACATTAATTATTTTCTGGTGTTTGAACTTAAAATTGTTTTGAAGGAAAGTTGAACAACTTCAGTAGTCTTGTTATTATAAATTAATTTTGACTGTTCCAAAATCATGAAAGGTTCAATCTTGACATGCTTTAAGTCTTGTTTTTTTTATCATTGCTCATCGAGATACGTATCGTATCGTGACCAGAATATCGAGATGCGTATCGTATCGTGACCTTCCTGTATAGTTGCAGCCCTAGTAACCATGTTAACCTAGTATGCAAGTATGTGTAACTTGACTCACCCTGGAGTCTATACATATTAAACGTATCATCTACATGTTGAATAAAACATTATCATGGTGATATCATTATTTATTAGACACTATTTCGTGTTCTTGGTACCAAATCATATTTGACCAAAACTAGTCTACAACATATTCTCAAAGCAAAATATACCAATACCCTGCATTAGTTGTTTTGCAACTATGCTCACGACACTAAACTGGATTTGTGTGGGGATGAAATATTGATATGTTTTTTAGTGAGCGATGTCCCTTCCTAGCCCGATATAACAATATTTTTTAATGAAAATAATGAGTACCCTGTAATCACGTGGTTTACAAATCACTCAAAAAAAGGTATTCTCACAAATATTTGATAATACTCATAAACCATATCCAATCCAAATACACATAATATATTATAAGCATTAAATTTAAGAAAAAGTGTCTTAAACTGTTAAAAAAAACCGTTCGGCAATGTCTGTCGTGGAGCATTGTCTATTTACACTGAATTAGCGATATTAAGATCAGTTTTAAAGAAACATGATTCCAATTTAGTTTTCAAAATAATTCTTCATTTTAAACAGTTATAGTTGATGAGAAGTGCAAATTACCACAGTAAATTCAGGATAATAACTGAGGTCCAATTTTGACAGATTTCTCTGTCTTTTATTACTACTTCAACCAGCGATCAATGTTTTTTACCACAAATCTTTAACATGCCTCATTGAAGCATTTGTTGAAAATAACAACTAGACGTGTGACCGAAACTGTTGCCTGATCTATTCAGGCAAACCAGTGGTTACTTTACCCACCTGCAGGAGACTGGCAGCTTCTGTCTTGGACAGACAACTTGTGAAAGGTACACATCTCATCACTGCTGATGGTCTGGCTGATTGTTTGTTGATTTTTGTCCATAATTTGACTCAGTGATTTGGGTATAACATCGCTTTTAACAGTATTCCAGTTATATCGTTGCATACCAGGTTAATGTGGGAGGAAAGCCAAAGTGATGCAGGTCTCAGACGTCTACCACTTTGGTGAAACCCACGGGAACGGTTATGGTGCTGACAAACCGAGAATTTGATTGGATTGGATTTGAACCCACAATCATAGGTTTCTGGCGTGTCCAAGGGACGTAACTCTGCATAGCAAACTGCGGCGTCTTAGATGACTGGAATCTAAGTTGGTCTTCATTTAAGCACATAGTCAAATGCTAATCACACAATGATATTCCTTAGTTGCATTGTCTCGAGGCTTTACTGTCAGCCATTGTGAACACGCTTGGTAACCGACGGTATGTCATCATGTGATTGTCGGAATGTTTCTGCTTGGCAACTATGTATGTGACATCATGTAATTGAGGAATGTTTCAGCTGCACAACAATTTGCCAATATATATTTCACGTCATATTTTCATTACTATTTACAAGGTTGGGTATCATAAGATGTAAGAGTTGTTTGGACAAGCCTTTTCTGGCACCCTTCCAAGAATAACTGCAGTAAAGCAGATAATGTGTAGGAATTTAGAACAGCTTATTAAAAAACAAATGACCCAGTTGGAGAAATGAATTAAATAGTAAGTATTCTAATTTTTCACTATTTTTTTCAAAAATTGTATTTCATTTACAGGTTTGAAACAGATGGCAAATGGCTGGGGTCTTTAAACATTTTGTTAAAGAGGCACTCTTCGTCACCTGTATGTGCCAACTCCATGCTTTAATACATCTGACTGTCTGATTAGTGCCGCTTTCTTTCACGAGACAATGGCTGCCTAATACTTAGGGCCCTGAACTTTGGATATCGGAAGATATTACCTACAGCATGCATCACTAGTATGATCTGCTGATTTTGTTTCATAGATGACATCATTCAATATCTTTTACTGTCTGATGTTGATGGTAGGAATGCAATTCACCAGACCCCTTCTGTCGTAATGGTAAGGATTGTGAACAAGCTTCTTCCTTTGTACAATTTTGATAGTGTTTCACATGCCATTTTCATCTGCCTCACTCTTAATAACAGGGGCTTTGGGAGCTTACCCACACACAACAGCTTAAAATAAATGTTTTTGAAACTACGTGCAAATTTTAGTTACAAAACTTAATCATGTTAATGAAAAATATGTGTTTGTTGAAATGTGGAATTGATGAATGTCACTGAAGATGTTGCTGCACACATTATCATGATTATAGAGCTTCTATTTTTAGATAATTTTTCCATGTTGATATCTGTTTTCAGTGTTTCAATAAATTGTTTACATGATGTGGATATTCAATTTCAGTGTATAATCATTTTAAACCATACAAAGGCAAGGACAGCCTTGTCGTCACGGTCGTCATGCTCATTGTTCTACTATCAGCTGATGAGGCAGGGATGAGGAAACTTGCTGGTTGTAGATTGTGCAAACAGTATTTAGTAAACCCAAAAGCAGCCGAGGGCTGCAGCCACATCAAGTTGTAACTCTAGTCCAATGCAGCTAACCCAACACAGACACCAGAACATATATTATATAACATAAAAATTCACCCCCATTCCACTTTCATCCCCTTCTCAGCTCAAGGGGGGCGGGGTCTGGGGTGTGTGTGTGGAAGAGTGGTTAAAGTGTTCCTTGTCACGTGGAAGACCTGGGTTGAAGGTTCAGTTCACCACATGGATACACTGTGCGAAGCCCATACATGATGTCCCCTGACTAGGGCTATAATGATTCACCAATACCTATCATTGATACTTATAGGTACACACAATACTTGAATTGTCAGATTGTGAGATACGCTAGCGATAGAACAGCAACAAATAGAGTTTCTTCTCGTAATCAGCTGGTAATTGCAGAAGTAGCATTGTGCCACCTCTATAAATAGCAGAACATAACATGCATAAGGACGTGTACCCGTGGATGCGCCAACTAACTGTTACATAGCATCACTACATTTTTCACTACATTTTTCACTACATTTTAACTTTTTTGTCCTTGTGGTTTTCTTTGTAAAAGTGTTTCATGATTTCGTCATTTCATACTATTTGATGTGCATTGCTATACAAGTAGTAGCGTCAGTCTGTATTGTGATATGCAGCGTATCCCAAAATACAAGGCGATACTCAGCTCTACCCCTGATGTGATATTGCTAGAATATAGCTAAAAGTGGTGTAAGACCTAGCGGGGGGGCACGATGGGGTCCTACATTTAAGACATGTTGGACCCCATCTCGGCTCTCAGCTATGTAAAACCACACTCACTCACTAATCAATGGTTGTTTTACAGAATTTTATTTAACCATGTTCACGTTCTACTTAGGTCTTGTCTATTACCGATTAACACAACAACCAACTGCAACACTGCCAGACCTATTTTTCCTATATTTCACCATTTGATCGATAACTCGTATTCTAAAAAAAAAACATTACATGTCGCGAGTTTAATGGGTATAAACTGATCATATTGATCCATGTCGATCAACACTGTTGTTTCAGATCTTTGTACGAAAGTCCGAACGTTATCAGTGGTCATACACCTGCTAGAATCCTCAAAATGTCAATGAATTGTTTGCTCACCATGGCCTACTGGTCCCTCCATTGTAGTTGGTCCAAGTTCCATGTGTGCATTTATGTGATCACACGTCAATAAGACCTGAGCATTTAAGTATCGACCGAATATAAGCAGTATTCACTCGCGTTTGTGAAACATCTGTCACAGAGTCGGAAGTAAACAACTTGTTATCTCCCTTTGGAAGCCAACTGGTTCGATCATTAGCATGCGTTGGTCGCTGCAGGGGACCCAGTTTGACAAATTGATTCTCTCCCCTACATTAATCTGCAACAGGTGGAAGCCAGAGCGAGATCGCTGAATGTTGTGACATTGTGTAACACCTACATGTACCAATTACTAAATCTATTTATAGGCATAAAAATATTGGCCAATTTGTTTTAGAAATCTGCAAACATAACAATTAATTCAAGGCCATTGTTTTACTTCGATGTGCATGTGTACCGAGGTGTGATACATAACGGGGGGCACGGGTGGCCCAGTCGTCTAAGGCGCCGCAATGCGCTGTGCAGAGTTGCGTCCCTTGGGCACGCCAGAAACCTATGATTGTGGGTTCGAATCCCGGTTCGCCCCGATTATGTTTCTAGGTTTGTCAGCACCATACCCGTGCTCGTGGGTTTCACCGAAGTGGTAAACGTCTGAGACCTGCATCACTTCGGGCTTTCCTCCCACATTAAGCTGACGTCGACACGCCGTGATATAACTGGAATACTGTTAAAAGCGGCGTTAAACTCACTCATACATAACGAATCGAGTCTGACCAGTCACTTGACATCATAGTTGTACATGAACCATATCAAACATGAAGCGTAAGAAGTAGGATCACAAACGATCAGTGTCATTGCTTTCTAAGTTAGAGAATTAGTGACCCGACTATTGCATTCTGTAGTGATCTAAATAAAGCAATCTTACCATGTTTGCTTATTTGTTTATTGTTTAACGCCGCACTCGGCAATATTCCAGCTATATATGACGGCGGTCTGTAAATAATCGAGTCTGGACCAGACAATCCAGTGAATGTCATCATGAGCATCGATACATGCAATTGGGATCGATGACATGCATCCACCAAGTCAGCGAGCCTGACCACCCGATCTCGTTTTTTGCCTCTTACGACAAGCGTGGGTTGCTGAAGACCTATTCTACCCCGGACTTTCACGGACCCTCTTTCTATGTACTAGTATTGACTTGATGTCTGTTATCTCCTATATGTTTGTTAACTTATTCATATAATAAAAATGTTTTGTGATTTTCAACCATATGGGGAGTTTATATATACACTCAGATATTTCTCATGTATTTGTGATCATTTCTGCCTCCTCAATAATTGTACATAATTTGTTGTAAACCTGTTTATGATGATGACGTTGGGTATCTTTTGGATTTGGGAAATTTTAGGATTTCCTTGTTCAGTCAAAGTGGCTGAATCTCTAGTCGATTAGACTAGTTTGAGATTCAGGCGTACTTGTCTAACTTATAGTCCAAGTGGCTTATTTTAGGGATAAGTATTTATCTTGTTATTTAACTCAGTCGAGGTTATGCACTCATCAGAGTGTTGAGTTAACTGACTCAGGTGTTCACTGATCGCAGCCGACTTGATTGGCTGTCTACTCATCTGGTCGGTATCTTGTCAAAGTGTTGTTTCAACTACTCTAATTCTATGACGGTAATACAGTTGCTTAGCTAAGCTACTTGAATTGTGTATTTGCTCTGGTTTAATTAAACAATGATCTGTCAGCGCAGATTGGGCTCATTTGATCTTTATATTGTCATCTATTTTACAATTAGTTGTTAGTAATAAACCTATGATCCTATCACCAGGTTTTCGTTGTTACTTCATTCTTGTTTAATGACACCCCTGATCATTGGAGCACAGCCCCATGGCACTTATCTAGGCACTTATATAGGGAACTATTGTAAAACAACCGGAGGATATTTTGCATTCAAGGTGTTTCTTCCATTCCTGGGGTCCTGGGTATGTAGTAATGCTTGGCATGTGTGAAATATTTGTACAAGTATCACTTGTCCCCAACTTCATTCAAATAAAACTGTTTTCTATAAAGGGGGGGGGGGGGGGGGGGGATGTAACCTCAACACAAAAGAAGTTTCAATCGGTCGAGCACATTCACCATCTGCCATGTCTCCATCCATCAAAGTTACACAATTAATGTTCATTCTGGTTATGGCTTGTCAGTAGTATTTGCTTTTCGCATTACCATTTCTTTTTACACTTATATGCACTTTCAAGGCAGTTTAATATTGTGGATATGTTACATATTTTATTGACGCTTCTTTCTGTGTTCCAGATCTTCAATCGACTGCAAAGACAATGAAGGGTGATTAGGAAAGATATTTTTCGGCCATCGATCGGACATTACAAGAAGCGTTAATAAAATATGTTACAATCACCGTTCACTGTCTTCACTGTCGCTGGGGATCGAGGTTGGCACACACATTAAAAGAAGTGTCAAAATAATATGTTAAACACCGTTCACTGTCTTTGCAGCCGGGCACGGGGGATGAGGAAGACAATAAACTGTTTACTGTTAATTCTTATGGTATCCTTAAGAGGTATCTGTACGAGAATTCTGGTTGGATGAACAATGAATCAAATATACACGCCAAACCTTGTGACCTCGGACTTAAGTCAAAGCGCAAAAAAAGGATTGGTGGTCCGTTGTGGCTTAACAATATCTTACCAGTTGTCATTTAATTTTGAATTAGGGTCTGACCATTTAAATACAAACGTCTGGTTTTGTAGCTGTAGCTGAATAAATATCTAATCTCGATACACACACAAGGAATTCCAATGGTCAGTCCCTTATTAGCCCTGAGTCTTGGCCATTTTGAACCCATAAACTATACATTAGGATCTGATACTGGCAGAGACCTAATTCTGGTGTCTGTACACATGTTTTTTTTGTCAAAGATTCCAAGTTTAACAGTATTTATATCATTGGTTCCTTTCATAATGTTTAATTTGTATAAATTTAAACTGACAGCCATTTTGAAACCACCTTTGACTGTAATGTTTCAGTATCTAACACTGGTAGAATCATATTTGTGATCCCCATTTACAGGGTCAGACAACACCTTAATGATAGTACTTTAGCATTTTGGTACACCTCCTTTCAATTTACAATACTATATCAGATACTATATCAGCTTACAGCATGTTTTATTCACCAATGTCATCTTCAGTTTCTTCAAGGACTGCGCCGACATTTTTACACACACCTCTACACACTTCACATCCGTTGGTACACCCAACCTATTTGCTCTGCAGGTACACTGCCTGTTGCTACAAGCTGTTTTGCACTTATTACATTCAGGAGATGTTTAGGGGCTGCTTCTTTGCTTGTAAGAACAGGAATGCACTCTCCAGCTTTCTCACACCAACCCCACTCAGTAGGTTTACATCTCATCGCGTCACCCATCCACTGCTGTACTTGCAAGTAGACGCGCATACCATACAGCTGCTGTTGAGGTTGGAAGAAGGACTTCTGCTTTCACTTCTGCTTCTGCTTTGTTGTACTACTGCTGACCTGCTGGAATCCAGAAAATCAGGTTTGCCTTTGTACAAGGTAACGAGTGTGCTTTCTCGCCTGCAGCTATGATATTTGCCATGGTGCTGTTTCGATTTCCAAATCTCTCAGCTTGCTCCTGAAAGCACTTGTTAGTGTGAATCAGGTTTAGTGCAACTCCCTTTCCAAAACAGCGAAAGTGCTTTGAGAACAGCTACGTTCCAACATCTTGGCTGCTTCTTTGCACCATAGCGAGGTTTGGGTCTAAGGTACAAATTTGTTGCGGGGAGCTCAGAGTGGAAGCAGAGCAGAACAAGGATATCTGTGTCATCTGCGACGACAACCATTGGCTTTCTTGTCTTAGCAGTGTCAATGGCAGTCTGCGCAATTAGTAGATCAGCATCTACCCCAGCATGGTCTGTGCGACATCCACGAAGAAAGCCCTGCTTCTTTCCATTGAAGACCATAGACCCTGAGAATTGTACAGAGGCTCCAACACGTGATCCTGCTCTTCGCTGTTGCGTTGTATCCTTGTTGCTTGGAGCGCTGAGATAACCATCAAATACCACGACTGGCTTACCATAGTGTCTATTCACGTGAAGAATCCGAGGTAGTTCCTTCTTGTTCATCAAACGCTGTAGAATCATCTACCGCCATTTGCAGTACGCTCTGTGCCTTACTACTACCTACTTCGGATTCTTGATCTTCTGTGCTATCTCCTTGATCACTGTCCTGATGAACAATACCATCTGGCATTGACACATTGGATGCCTCAGTGGTAACTTGCACAGAATCCAGATCACTTTCACCCGGCGCTTCTGCTGCAGATGTATCTGTGCTTTCGGTACCTTTCTGGGCTGTTGTAATACACAGACGTGGGATGCTTAATGCATGATATACTAGCATAGCATGAAAGGCTCCAACTATAAGTAAGTGTGCACGTACAGCTCTTGAAATCGCTTTACCTCTTAATATTTGCTCGATTGTGTTGCTTGCATATGTGCCCTCTAGCAATTCTTTCAGACCTGAGTCTACCATAAGATGCTCTATGGCACCCACAAAGCTAATTTCTGTGTGAAAGCCACCCATTCTAGGTACAATGTCCTTTATCTCGCTGTTGTTGGAGACATTTTCTTGAATTTATTTTATCAGAGCTTTCCAATAACAAGGGTTGATCAAATGTTAGAATTGGTGTTACATTGAACTGCCTAGCGTGTGAAGTAACAAACAGCAGCGTTGAGTACAGAGAGGTCATGTCAGTTGGGTCCATGTCAATCATCGGCAGAAGTTGTATGGATGATTTCCCTGGATGCTCACGTGTATGCACCAACTGCAACACCCCTGACCAGAGAGGACGAGGTGATTGGAGAGGCAAAGCTATGCTCAACAAGAGATCAACATTTCCACTTGCATCCTCAGCAAGATGATCTTGTAACTTTCCATGTCATAGTGACTGTAGACCATCACATTCAGGCACAAATTGCTTGATTTCAATGCGACTATGGCCGCCATTTTAATTTATGCAAATTTGTCATGAAGAAATGATTCGATAATGAAAATATTGTTATAATTACATTCCTTGGCCAAATATCCTTGGTATAGACACCGGAATTAGGTCTCTACCAGACTCAGATCCCGAGATATAGTCAAAAAGGGGTTTCAAAATGTCCGCTATTTTGAATTTATGCAAATGAGGCACTATGAAATGAGTCAGTTATGTAAATAATGTTATAATCAAATTCCTCGACCCCCAAAACATGGGTGTAGACACCCGAATTCAGTCTCTACTTATCCTAGGTCCCGAGATATAGCCCAAACCAGGCACAATTAGTTTGAATGGCGGCCATTTTGAATATATGCAAATTAGGCACTGTTCCACTCCTCCGACATTTGATATGTTGTTAAGTGAGCAATTCCAAGTTATATGCAGGTAAAATGGTTTCTGTTGCAATTTGTTTTTGGCTGACCCCCTTTTTGTCATATTTTGACTGGACTACAAGGGGCTTAAACAAGGATTGGCCGGCTCGGAGTCAGCATGCTGTGTCTGAGTGGGGTATTCATGTTAAACTGCGGCACGGTATCTCAGTGAGCTAGCACTATGAATCGGCATCAGTCCGGACTAGTACAAGCAGCCACACACACACAAACGCGTGCATGCACGTCGCTATATAAGTGCAAACATCTTGGACGCGACGTAAAACCCCATTTCACCTCACCTCACCTTAGTCTTCAAACCAATGACTCTATGAAATTCTCGGAAATCAAAGTCTACATACACTGCACCAAACTGGAAAAAAATAAGACCACTGGTTCTTGGGTACACAAAATGGCCCATTTTAGCCAAATTACTCGTTTCCGTCTCTAAAACGGATCGAAGAAATTCAACACAGTGGTCACGGGGGTCACAATCCTTTAAATGGTCTGACGCGCCAGCGCAGCATACCCAGGGAACCAGGCTGTAAGTAGTCCGGCAAAAGAATGAGTCCCTTCTTTCACTGGCACCCCCCGATAGCATCAGACGAGGAGATGTTGGAAGACTTGTGCCCTAAAAAAGATCCAAATGAACTTGGAAAAAAACATAAATCCAATATGTCTGCCAAAATATATGACTATGATATATGTCAAAGAACTCTAACTACTGTCTTTTAACGCTGCTACAACGTGCCGAGTTTGATAGTTACTGGATAAGCTGAAGAGAAATAGGGTGAGCTATGTCAGTTAAAAATGAATATTTTTTAATTATCCGCCCTTAGTCCCGATACCTATGAGTCTAATAATAATAATTAATGGAAAAATAACAATAGGGTCTTGGAGCCCTAATAACTGTATTAACTTCCCCAATATAGCAATATCTCTTGCCTACCCGCCAGGGCAACACTGATGCCCCAGTCCTCTAAAGCTCTGCAATTCGCCATGGGCAGACAGGAAACCTATGATCATGGGTTCGAATCCCGGTTCGTCCTGAGTCTTTCTTGGTTTGTAAGCACCATGACCGTGCTTGTGTGGTCCGCCAAAGTGGTAAACGTCTGAGACCCGCATCACTTCGGGCTTTCCTCCTACATCAGGCTGACACGCCCTGACACAACTAGAATACTGTTCAAAGCGTCTTCTGGTGTCCCCCGCCGTGATATTGCTGGAATATTGCTAAAAGCGGCGTAAAACCATACTCACTCACTCACTCACTCAAAGCGTCGTTAAACCCAACTCACTCACTTACTTCCCGACAGCTTTAATCATACAGTAAACTACGGTTATAACGAACACGCTTATAACGAACTGACGGATATAACGAACTTACTTTTTGGTCCCGACTATTTGCTGTAGTTATGCTGTATATATTCTTATAACGAACTACGGTTATAACGAACTAGAATTAGCAGTCCCTTTGAGTTCGTTATAACCGTAGTTTACTGTATATCATTCCCTAAAATTAATTGTTTTCCAACAAGGCTGGTTTCTGTGCTTTGGCTACACAGTATATTAGCGCTGTGACTGTTTAAGATACGGATTTATTCCTACGAATTCATTATGTTTTTCATGTTGTTTTTTAATATTTCAATATATCACAACAGCTCATCACATCTTTCTGTGCTGCGTATATTTGAAATTCCCAATTCTACCCTGAGCGCCATACAATTGACCGAGTTCCCCAAACCCTGCTAAACATCCCCGCTGTCTGCTCGGGAAGGAAGTGCTTGCTCGCAAGGTGTAATTATCATCGTCCTCCTGCATGAATAATTTATCAGCACATTTACAGACGAATCCCGTTTTTGCCATGTCCCCAGTGAGACCTTTAAAGAAGTGGTGGATAATGAAATAAGAGAATGAAATCAATTTTGAAGATGTCAAAATGGTGCAGTTCTCCCTTCCGAGCATTTTCGATTTTACCACTCTTTTTTTGTCCCCATGTAATTTTCCAACACACTGTTGTTTATATTATTCATGGAATACAAGACACGGGCGGACGTGTTGGTGAAGGTGAAGTTTTAGGTTTTTAACTCAATTTGTCGTTGAACAGTTTACTTTCAACATACAATGGTTCCTCGTTCGTCCCGATGTCAATGTTTCGTTTCCGAGCGAAAAGCCGCCTTCGTGGTCTAGTGGTAGAGCGTCCGCCCGGAGAGCGGAAGGTCCGGGGTTCGATCCCGGCCGCGTCATACCAAAAGACGTTAAAAGATGGTACTTGTTGTTACCCTGTCTGGCGCTCGGCATTAAGGGGCTAAAACAAGGACTGGTCGGCTTGGAGTCAGTATACTGTGTCTGAGTGGGGTATTCATGTTAAACTGCGGCATGGTATCTCAGTGAGCTAGCACTATAAATCGGCATAAGTACGGACTAGTACAAGCAGCCACACACACACACACAAACACACACACACACACACACACACACACACACACACACACACGTGCATGCACTTCGCTATATAAGTGCAATATTCTTGGACGCGACGTTAAACCCAATTTCACCCCACACCTCACAGAGCGAAAAAGTTTTAAACTAGACAAGGGCAAGGGCTTGGACGAGTCCAAATTTACTACCCGCGTACTCACACCCCTATTACTAGACCCTACCCAGGTACCCGCAGTTGGTGTCAAGAGATAGTACAAAATGACCCATTGGGAATATTTTGACAGTGGCCCTGGCAGAATGTATCTAGATACATGTATAAAACGATGTGGTCCTGCATACACTGAAGTTGACTGAAGTTTTAGTTTTGATCAAACATATATAAGTCAGAAGGAACGTGTTCATAGTCATAAAGGAATGCGAACAATAGAGACTTAAAATTATCGTGTAACCCTGTAGTTATATAGTGAACTTTTGTCATGAAACAATATATGACGTGACTAACCACGGGTCCGGGTAGTCCTGTGGGTGCCCGGGTCCTACTCAGTACCCACCCGACCCGAGTACCCGAGTTACCCGTCCCAGCCCTAACCTTCACACATACTGGATCACAAAGCTGACCACATATCTGGTTTAGTTAAAGGTTAAACATGGATTCTAAATCTGCCTCACGATTCGGTGCCCAGTTCACAGTAAAGATCTAGACGCTGTAATTGGTGTCAAGTGTTCAACCAAGACGTTGTTGTTGTGTAATTAGGGTAACCATTAACTGATAGAAATCGTGTACTAATTGGTCTTCAGCAACCCTTGCTTGTCGTTAGAGGCGACTAATTGGGTCAGGTGGTCAGACTCCCTGACTTGGTTGATGCTTGTCATCGTATCCCAATTTCCGAGATTGATGTTCATGCTGTCGATAAATCACTGTGGAAGTAGCCAATGTTCATGCCCTATGAGGCCGTCCAGAGAGAGGAAGGTCGGTGGCTCGATCCCCGACCGCGTCATACCAAAAGATGTTAAAAGGTGGTACTTGTTATTACCCTGCCTGGCGCTAGGTATTAAGGGGCTAAACAAGGACTGGTCGGGTCGGAGTCAGTATACACTGTCTGAGTGGGGTATTCATGTTAAACTGCGCTAGGTATCTCAGTGGGCTAGCACTATAAATCTGGCATCAGTCGGACTAGTACAATCAGCAGCAACACACACACACACACACACACACACACACACACACACACACACACACACACACACACACACACAGAATGTCTGTTAAGTCACGGGAGAGATCGTGACGTCGCTTCCGAATCTAAGCTACGCTGGAGAATTGGTTCAGGGCATTAATCATAATAGAATGGAAATACACCCTGGATAGTCGAGGATGGTTGACTTGGGTCTGCCGCAAAATATTCTTGTGGGTCACCCGCAGTAAATGTGATGAAATAATAACAATCAAGACATGGTTGGTATTTTCGAGTTTTAATAGCTTGTTTTATCTCTCTCTGTACAATAAAGATTAGTATTACGTTGACCTCGCCAACAAATAAATTTATATTTCTCAAACAGTGTTAATTTCAACGGTGAAAACAAAATGTACAACCGTTGTACATTTTGGCAGTCCTGATCCAGTTTTGCACCCGACAGCACAGCTAATAATTATTATCAGCCTGTATTTTTATTATGTACATCACCTCACCCTGTACGCACACAATTATGCTAACATGTTGTAAATTCATGGGTATATACTGACGAAAAAAAGAAACGCAAAAGATGAATTTTGTTTCATCGAATGTAACTGAAACAATTTCAGGACATTTCTCTCTACGACAAACACATTTTGAAAACGAATTCAAGATAAGTGATTTGTTCTACCATGTAAATGAAATTCAAATACGTGTACATATTGCAAGATAATTGTATAATATAGTTCAAAATATTTATTTCTTAAATAATCCTTGTTGCAAACAAAGTATACATCGTTAGGTCACTTCAAAATATTTTCTGATTTCTTAAATATTCCATTTGACTGTGGCAATTTGGCCTACCATAATAATGATATGCGAACGTACACCAGACAATTGATAATTACAAAAAAATATTGGTTTTACCATCTCGTAACCCAGTGAGAGTGTATAGCTGCACATTTGCTATCCTGAAATATACAAATATACAGAACAAAGTAAATAAATGTATCAACAACGCTAAATGTTGATAATAAATAATTAGTCTGTTTGGGGTTTAATAATATCTGCTTACTCACTGATATCACAGTTCTACAAATTGACGCTGCAAATAGCAAACAAGTGAAAATTAGCTGCCTTTCGAATTCGCTCTTTAAGGCGACGCTATGTTTATTTTTCGGCATACGGATTTTAACCAAAGACACAAAAAAGTGATATTTATTTTGATTTGCTCGACCACTTTATCATTGATGAATTTGGAAACGAAAGTAACTGTTAACTATTTAAATACTTAACTAATTGATCAGATACATACCTCTCATAGAAAGTCGTCTGTGACTGAACAGATATACGTACATTTTATTGTTAACACATCAAACAGCCTGTACATTAAAAATTAACAACGAATTTTACTCTCCCCAAAATAACGACCAACGAGCTAACTGAATGTATTTATATTTCGACCAACCGAAGCTGATTGGTTATTATCCGTAAACCATAAAATAAACATTTGTTGTCTGAGAAAGGAATAAAAAAATCCAAAACATTTTTACTCTTGTGTTCTATAAATCAGAAAAAAACTGATTACTCTCAGTTGTGTTGTTAAGTGAGTGTTTGTCAACAAACGACATGTATCAAATTTCAACATCTTCATTTTCTGACCTGTTCATTGAATTAAAGCATATCGTACAGTTCACGTGTTAATACCGAGACCTATATTTGAACCGTCATGTTTTAAAGAAAGAAATGTTGAATGCAGTTTCCCAAATGTCACAATCGAATTAATACAACCATGACGAGACTATGACGCACAGACGGATAAGACACTGCATATAACACAAGGCTTTCCTTCCGGATAACGTCACGTGCATACTAGGCAGACAAAAAAACCACCACTTATGTTTCTGGTAACCTACCCGTCACTTGAAACCCGGAATATATTTTATCAGATTTGTCACATGTCAAGAAAACCCTTCAAGACGTTTGTTTAATCTTCTGAACAATATAGTTTGCAAACAGTTACCCGAAACATAAGAATGTGGCTTTGGCTTTAGGTCAGTGAGTTTGGGAAGTGTGGATCTGGCATGTTGGACTCGTGTCCGAAACATTCATCATGTGTACATTTGTCTTTCACAGATGTCACGGTTGGTTTACACAGATACATTGAAGACGCCGTTGTCCCGTGCTAGAGGTAACACAGCCTGACGTCATCAACAATACAGTTTCCCAATCCCAATGAGGATTTTGAATATTATATCTCCACCAATAACGGACGTCAATGATTCTAAATTAATTCGAATGACCGTTTGTCGCTGTTTCATTTAACAATGAAGTACAAATGTCACTTATATTTGCTTTATCCGACTTCGAGTTATCCGAAGTAGATTAACAGTCATATTATGAATACAGTGATCTCTTAGGGGCCGTTATTACTGGAATTGGCTACTGACAAGAATAACATTTCTTCACTCTGCGGACCAAACTTAGATTCGTTGTAGCCAAATATGGTTTTATCAAATTGTTAAATCCAACTTTTGTTATCTCGGACTTTTTGTTGTATCAGATATGCATGCATATATCAGAGCCATTGGTTGAACAGCATATTCAGAGAACCCATATCTATAACCACTACATTGACATTATAAGTGAACAGACCGTACATCCCGAGGCTGCATGCCGGGAGTTATGCCATCCACGACTTCCATCACTGAATGAAACACAACGATAATTCTGTTGTTGCATTAAACAAATATTGTGGCAGTGTTGTAATATACAGGTGCGGGTGTTCGTGTTTGAGGTAAGCCCACCGAAACAGCTTTCTTACATTAAATATAACGCAAGGAAATCAGTTCGAGGTAGTTTGAAAGCAATCACTGTCTGAAACTAGCTGTATCAATCAAAGGAAGGACGTCATACGCTGCTTTACCTATGCCCAAATCTACAAAATCAAGTAACGAATCCCTAATCAGGGCCTGTCTACAAAAAATACTCGGCCCTAATCGAGGTTTTCTGGTGCGATTGCAGCTTCACTAGAAAAAGGTTAGAAGATTATGCTTAATGTCTTCTGATATGACAGTCATAGTTTATTTTATTATGACACGTTCGGAGATGATGGATGATCATGGGGAGGTGCATTCACATCCTCCTTCTAGTTATCTTTATGTACAAACACAAACACATGACAGTGAAATATTGTAAAGTAATGATCGCCTGATTGTACTATGTAGTTGCAAACACAAATCTTGATCTAGTATTCAACACAGTCCAAGAATAGTAACCATCGAGTAGAAGAAGTGCATCCCTAGTACGACAAGCACGAAAGTTTCTGATGGTATTCCGATGCATAGGGCTAGAAATGTGAACAAGCACACCACGAATATAAATTCTTCGAAAAACCGCCCAAACGGAACGTCCGGAACAGGCGGTCGTGCTATTGCAAGATCCTTGTTGCCATGGTGACGCACTACTTCGCCACTAATATCCTTGCACTGCTTGCTTTCGTCTGATTGGATAATAGCCTTAGTATATACATCTGCGCCATCTAGTGATCTGGTATCCTCCTCACTTCCGCTCGTGCATGCGCAGGACGCAATTTTGCTGGTCAGATTAGTCAAAACGAGCGGTCGACTTCCTCCCAACATGGGAGGGTCTGGATTTGTGATATAATCTGCTTTCTTTTTCTTTTCTTTGCTTTCTGATTTCTTTTTAGGAGAATCAGTCTTTTTGTCTCTTATATCCGATTTTTTCACCAGTTTCTTTTCCGATGAGACGTTGGTGACATCTTTTGGCGGTTTGGTGCCATCTTTCGTTTTCGTTTTTAATTTTGGTTCTTCCTTTTGATCCGTTTTCTTAACACCCGTATTTTCTTTCTTCACATTTTTCTCCTTCGAGTCGGATTTCTTCACAGGTTTTTCCTTTGAATCCATTTTTTTCAAAGTATTATCCGATTTCCCGTCTTCAGTCTTTTTGGATTCTTTAGATTTTTCACCACTCTTCTTTTTTTCGTCACACTTTTTGACACTAGAGTCCTTATCCTTTTTCTTTGAAGCAACTTTAGCGTCTGACTTCCTGGTTTCCTTTGCCTTCGACTCTGGAAGCGGTGCCGTTGTATTAGAAACAAGCCCATTTGTTAGGGGCAAATGCATATCTCGTTTACCCTTAGCAACCGTGGGCTGGTTGTTGTTTGGCTCGTTTTTAACAACAATGTTTTCAAGCTTAGTTTCCTCAGAAACTTTAGTGCTGTCCCCATTCAGATCCCTAATTAAGCACTCGGGAGATTCCGGGGAAGCCTCCTCACTGCTAACGTAAAATGAAGCACTACCCGGTCCATCATCACTTGACTTCTCACTGCTCTCCTCCGAGAAGACATCGTCGTCATGTTCTATGCTTTCAAGCGAATGGCCGTCGCCGACCTCGGAGTCGGATTCGCTTCCAAAAGACCCTGTAAGTAGAACACAAATTAAATTATTTTTGGAAACAAAATACGATCCACGATGGTTGACAGTATATTTAAAATAGCAAAGCTCTCGTGTTCAGATTGCAAATTTCTACACAAGTGTTTTCTTGATTCTGGCTATGATTTTGTTTTTAAAAATTTCCATACGAAATTAGTAGTATTGTTAAGCACTGACATGATGAATTCACGATTGGTGCTGTTCATTGAAACAGTTAGGCTGTGGATGTTTACTGTCAAGATATACACAATAGACTTAAGGTCAGTTTAATTAATTACAATAATTCTTCATTTTGCATATGTAAAAACCATGTCAGTAGAGTGGGACTCTTTTTCTACTGGTTAACGACTGGGTATTAAGCTCATGATCAAATGCTCGGTAGCTCTAGACAAATAAAAAAAAACAAGCCTTCGATTTGTCTCGTTCCCGAAACAGTTTTAAAAAGCAAACTATGCAACTAAAACACAGAAGCACGTTTTCATGACTTTAAGTTTAAAACAAATCGATAAAATATTAGAATAACAACAGCTCGAGCCAAGCAGAAAGTAGCCAGATGTTGTGACTGATATGGGAACATCCGTGGGCTCTTTATCCCTGTCTGCAAGGTACACATCTCTTCAACAACCTCAGTTGGGAGCCGTGGCAACGCTGATGTGTCAGTCAGTATGATGACACAACATTCATTTCACTGTTTATGTTACTAACAATATCATTATCGATCATTTTTATGTAGGGCCTCATAAAAAGGATGAATGAGATCAAACATAACGATATATTAACGATAAATCGTTATAAACATACGGTGGCATTGTATGAAGTGGTAATAAACACAAAGTGACCTTGTATAAAAGATATCTCATAATAAGCACAAGGTGACCTTGTATAAATGATGAACCGTAATAAACACAAAGTGACCTTGTATAAATGATAAATCGTAATAAACATAAGGTGACCTTGTATAAATGATAAGTCGTAATAAACACAAGGTGACCTTGTATAAATGATAAATCGTAATAAACACAAGGTGACCGTGTATAAATGATAAATCGTAATAAACACAAGGTGACCTTGTATAAATGATAAATCGTAATAAACACAAAGTGACCTTGTATAAATGATAAATCGTAATAAACACAAGGTGACCTTGTATAAATTATAAATCGTAATAAACACAAGGTGAACTTGTATAAACGATAAATCGTAATGAACATATAAACAAAAACAAGAAAACAGCGTTACAACTATACCCCGCCATGGAGCCTTTGTTCATATACAGTAAAATACGGTTATAACGAACACGCTTATAACGAACTGACGGATATAACGAACTTACTTTTTTGGTCCCGACTATTTGCTGTAGTTATGCTGTATATATGCTTATAACGAACTACGGTTTTAACGAACTAAAATTAGCAGTCCCTTTAAGTTCGCTATAACCGTAGTTTACTGTAGTAGTGAATATGAATTATAAACTCCTACAAAGTCTTAGGACGGGACAGGCACTTGGGTCGCTTAAATGTGAAATTAATACACACACAAGGCCCCTTCTCTGGAAAATATAACTTAGTCTTGATAAGTATCTCTTAGTTAAGCTAATGTCAGTAGTTTCTGAGAAAACTTGTCCCCACTGCAAACACTATGCACCAAGTAAAATAACATGGATCACGGGCCGTAACTCTGTAAAAATAATATTGACGGGACCAATATTCGAACTCAGTCTTGACAAGTATCTCTTAGATAAGCATGCAAACTTTCATTCATGCAACGTCAGTAGTTTCTGAGAAGACTTGTCCCCACTGCAAACACTATGCACAAAGTAAAATAACATGGATCAAGGGCCGTAACTCTGTAAAGAAATAATTGACGGGACCAATTTTCGAAGTCATTCTTGACAAGTGTCTCTTACATAAGCATGCAACTTCAGTAGTTTCTGAGAAAACTTGTTCCCTTTGCACACACTATGTACGAAGTTGAAAAGCACGGAGCAAGGGCCATAACTCTGCAAAAAGTAATTGGCGGGACCAATTTTCGAACTCAGTCTTGACAAGTATCTCTCAGATAGGCTTGAAAACTTTCATTCATGTAACTTCAGTAGTTTCTGAGAATACTTGTCCCAATTTCACGCAATATGCACAAAGTTGAAAAGCACGAAGCAAGGTCCAAAACTCTGTCAAAAATGAATTTACGACAACAATTTCCGAACTCATTTGAGATTATGACCAGTAACATCTGTGTGTAAAATTCCATTTCACTGACTTAAACAGTTTTTCGCGAAAAAATTGTGTCCTTTGAGAAACAGATGAACGGACGGACGGACGAACTCCGTTCCTATGAAGTGCGGCGGGGGATGATAGGGTGGGCCGTCTGTAGATGACCAATCGTAACGATTATTAGGTGACGACAATGACGACTTCTAAAGATAACAATGCCGAGAATAATGCGGCAACTGTGATGATTAGAATTGTCATCGAATGAATCAAATTTAATGAGAATGATTAGGTAACTTCAAATCATAAGATCGTTGTGATTGGGGAAATGTTTAGCAACAGCCAAAGAAGGACTTCAAGAGTGATGCATTTCATGAAGAGTATTACAGTAACAGGCAAACAAACTGAACATTATTTATACATCGAAAGCACAGATCATAAAACAATCTTGACATGGTGTCAAATTCTGTCAACGAATAAATGCACAGTGACTGTCGTGATCCTACTTCAGTGAAGTAAATCCACTCTTAGTAACTAAGCCTAAATGTCCTCCAATGTCAACTATCTCTTGTCTGTGTGTAGGTGGAGATTCATCCAATGTCAACTATCTCTAGTCAGGGTGTAGGTGATTCATCCAATGTCAACTATCTCTAGTCAGTGTGTAGGTGGAGATTCATCCAATGTCAACTATCTCTAGTCAGGGTGTAGGTGGAGATTCATCCAATGTCAACTATCTCTTGTCTGTGTGTAGGTGGAGATTCATCCAATGTCAACTATCTCTAGTCAGTGTGTAGGTGGAGATTCGTCCAATGTCAACTATCTCTAGTCAGGGTGTAGGTGGAGATTCATCCAATGTCAACTATCTCTAGTCAGGGTGTAGGTGGAGATTCATCCAATGTCAACTATCTCTAGTCAGGGTGTAGGTGGAGATTCATCCAATGTCAACTATCTCTAGTCAGGGTGTAGGTGGAGATTCATCCAATGTCAACTATCTCTAGTCAGTGTGTAGGTGGAGATTCATCCAATGTCAACTATCTCTAGTCAGGGTGTAGGTGGAGATTCATCCAATGTCAACTATCTCTAGTCAGGGTGTAGGTGATTCATCCAATGTCAACTATCTCTAGTCAGGGTGTAGGTGGAGATTCATCCAATGTCAACTATCTCTAGTCAGGGTGTAGGTGGAGATTCATCCAATGTCAACTATCTCTTGTCTGTGTGTAGGTGGAGATTCATCCAATGTCAACTATCTCTAGTCAGGGTGTAGGTGGAGATTCATCCAATGTCAACTATCTCTAGTCAGGGTGTAGGTGATTCATCCAATGTCAACTATCTCTAGTCAGGGTGTAGGTGGAGATTCATCCAATGTCAACTATCTCTAATCAGGGTGTAGGTGGAGATTCATCCAATGTCAACTATCTCTAGTCAGTGTGTAGGTGGAGATTCGTCCAATGTCAACTATCTCTAGTCAGGGTGTAGGTGGAGATTCATCCAATGTCAACTATCTCTAGTCAGGGTGTAGGTGATTCATCCAATGTCAACTATCTCTAGTCAGGGTGTAGGTGGAGATTCATCCAATGTCAACTATCTCTAGTCAGGGTGTAGGTGGAGATTCATCCAATGTCAACTATCTCTAGTCAGGGTGTAGGTGGAGATTCATCAATGTCAACTATCTCTAGTCAGGGTGTAGGTGGAGATTCATCCAATGTCAACTATCTCTAGTCAGGGTGTAGGTGGAGTTTCGTCCAATGTCAACTATCTCTAGTCAGGGTGTAGGTGATTCATCCAATGTCACATGTCAAATGTCACATGTATTCATGTAATACTGTATATATAGATATATATGTACGTGTGTACGTATGTATGCGTATGTGTGTTATTTTTATTACTTGCATATGCACACTACTTACATTCTGCACTATCATTATTCACATATCACAATATTATGAGTGAGTAGTGTTTTACGCCGCTTTTAGCAATATTCCAGCAATATCACTGCGGGGGACACCAGAAATGGGCTTCACACATTGCACCCATGTGGGGAATCGAACCCGGGTTTTCGGCTTGACGAGCGAACGCTTTAACCACTAGGCTACCCCACCGCCCCCACACTGTAACGAAAGATATGTAGGAGTGTGTCACTTGTGCTTAATCCATTTGATTTGTTGCAATAAAAAATGTTTAAATCAAATCCAAAGAAAAGAAACGTACGACGGGAAACCGAAACTAAGTCGGCATTATATTATTTGTGTTAGTATAAAGAAAGCATTGTTAGTGAGATCCTAAGAAGAGGAAAACCAAAATACTGTACAAGTAGGTCAACTTAAACATCAGCAACCATGCAATAATAACGACACTAACAGGATACGGAAAGGATATAAGCCAATAAAATTAATAAGCCCGTCTTCGCTCTGTTGCATGGCAACATAAATAAGACAACACTGACTGATCTGAACCATTAGTTCCATGATGACTTGCATAATCCCATTTCCGAAGGCTAACTAACAGTCCTTAACCCTATGAAATGTTGAGCTGTATAGAAGAAAGTGAAAAAAGGGAACTTTTCATGCACTTGTTCAAAAAACCCTTCCCCATCTATTTGTGCACTTTTCTATTGTGCAAACACAGTGACCAGTGTAAACAAGGAATGAAACCTAGTATTTCGTTGTAAATACAGTCTACAAACTATACATTTAAATCAAACATTCGGCTTCACTGCAGTAGTGCAGTTTAACACGCATTTTCATTTCGTATTAGAAAAATGTTTAAAGTTTTCTAGTTCAATATGATTTCTGTAAAATTAACATGTTCACAAATCTTCATAATCAGATAACATTCTGTCTTCATATTCTATGTATATTTCATAAAAGATGATATTTTACCTCGTTGATGTTTTACATCAAAATAATTATCTGCAGATTTGTGCATTACAACTTGTCATCTTAATGTACAAACGACCAAACAATATTACATTAAATACATTAATATTGTCTATTGACATAAAACCCCGCATATTTCCTGGTTGTTTAAAAGTGAAAACACTGGTTTTACTACACCAAAGCAAATGCGCACTGTGCGGTGTAGTTAAAGGGGTTCTCACTCTCTGTGTGTGCTGCACATGACATTATGCAAGTCTGCAAACTAAAGCAAATGGCTCGAAACGAAAAAAACTTACAAATATTTAAAATGAGCACTGAATTGGAACCACGCACCCTGAAAGGTCAAGGTGAGTGAAGATCAAACATGGACAGGAGAGATAAGAAGACAAGGCCACAGAATGTCACAAAAAACAGCAAAGATTCCACAGTGAAACCAAACTGTGCACGAGCGTGGGTGTGAAAAAAATATATACAACAATACAACAATAATACAATTACCACAAACCGGTGTAATATCGATTGCTTAGATCGTTTAATAGTTATACCGTTCAGTGTTATAAATAACATTAATCCGCTATGATTATAATATATTGTGCTGTAGGTAGGTCTTATCTTCCTATATACCTAAATATACTTATCACATTTCACGTTATATGACACAAAAATTGTTGTATGTTACCCCTTTACAAAGTACTATATGGGTAATACTACTTCATTAACTAGGACTGTTGTAACTCGAAATAACGCTTAAAGGCATGTTCCCGAGGCAAGGGAGCTAACTGACCTCCCCTCTTGTCAACCTAGGCTGGAATTATTGCGTTATATTTTGGCAGGACTAACGAGTCTATGCACAGTTAAATCAAAATCCCGTAACGAAATCGACACCCGGTTGTTTACAACATGGCAACCGCCTTGCCAAATTCGTTTTTCGATGGCAGGATTTACAGAACATGTGTTCCGTCAATTGGGCGTCGACAGACCAATTTTACATGTTTATAATCAAGGTGCTCAAGTGATATGATGCACTTCGCGAGGTAAAACCCGTTTTATTACAATAAAAATCTTTATTATTCAATCATTTCGTTTTAACTGGACACCACCACTTTGTTTGCAGCAAATGCAAGAGATATGAGAAGTCGAATCTGATTGGTCAGTAGATGATGGGACACAGAAGGGATATAGCTTGTAATAGCCACTGGTGGCGCTACGATCGAGACCAGAAATTCGAGTCTCGTTCGGCAAGGGTGGAAACTTGACGGTGTCCATCGAGCGGAGGGTGTGTGTGTGTGTGTGTGTGTGTGTGTGTATGTGGGGGGGGGGGGGGGGGGGGGGGGGAAGCTTATAGGTTGTCCATCGAGCGGAGAATCTAGCCTCAGCTTAATCCCACAGCGAGGCACAACTTCAGTGACCCATTTATATACTTTTCACCGCGATTTCGCCTTTATGCCAAATGGATCTATTTCGGCAGATAATCGAAAATAATTATTTTCTGGCATGGACGTTTTATAGTTACATCAACGTGCTAATTTTTGGCATCAAATATGGCCTATCCGGTAGATATATTACTCATGTCGTGTAGAGGAAGGGAATTGCTTGCGGTATTGTTAGGTCATGTGTGACTTTAGGTCTTTCAGCATTTGGCTGGTGCTCTCGATGACTTCCTTTGAGGCGATATAACATATAATCTTTACCGGGCTTGGGTCTACAATCGGTACTCGAGCTACTGATAACTCGACACGTTGTCGACTTTTCACTGTATAGGTCACTGGTATTAAAGTGTCAGTCATCCTTCCTAACAATGTCACAAGGCTGTTGTATTTGTCCTTTCCATTGTTTGTGGATTTTTCCCCGTTTCATTTTGACAAACATGTATCAGTTTCCCTAGGCCCTGAGCGATGTTAATCAGTGTACATTTCATACGATCATTTTAGCAGGATGTAAGTTGATAAAGCTTGTTTCACATTTGCTTTGAAGTTCAATACAAATGAAATACCAAAGGGCTTTGGTTGGAAATGTAAAGGATAGCAAATGCCACAAAGAAGGTTGTTATTTTGCGACTTTAACCCTTTTCACGTTATGTATATATAAATAAGTAATTTGACGATGTAACAGAATCACTTGCCTCGTCCACGTCATGTTATTATATGAGTTGTTCATTGGAACAGATGAAGAATGGCCTAAAAGGTTTTGTCAGGCACATTTCGCATTTTGTTTTTACTTCCTAATATTGAAATCTAATCATTTACTCAAATCATTTACTCAAATCCAAATCTTCTGAGATAAAAATAAGTTTTTAATTGAAACACTCTATAGTAAGCAAAATCGTAGAATAACAATTTGAAAATTTATTAAATCTGAACAATCTCACAACCATATCGATGAACAAAAGAAAATCCATGCGCACAAACGAAAGATACAAACCTCCATTACGATGCGCATTGTCGGCGTAAGCCCAGTCTCCGAGAAACTTTGGCCACGTGTGCCGCGTCTGAAGAGTGAGTCCATCATACAACTGTGTGAGGGGTGATGGGGGAGAGCGGGCTGTCTCCTTGCCCTCCTTCTCCTCCTCCTCAACCTTCTCAATTATAGTGGGGAACATCGGTGGGTAGGACACGCTTCGTTTGGTCTGGCACTTTCGTTTAGGGCTGCGTTTGTTGACTGAAAACAGAATGAAAAGACACTTCATACTTTCATCAGGGGCGGTCGGGTAGCCTATAGTGGTTAAAGCATTCGCTCGTCACGCCGAAGACCCGGGTTCGATTCCCGACATGGGTACAATGTGTGAAGCCCATTTCTGGTGTCCCCCGCCGTGATATTGCTGGAATATTGCTAAAAGCGGCGTAAAATCATATGCACTAACTCATTCACTCATACTTTCATCAGTTTAATGAGCCCAAAGAAACAGTATTTTTGTGTGATTACTCTTCTTTAACTATATAAATCTAAACCGGAAGTCCCGTACCCTGAAAAATACATCAAGTTATCCATAGTTCAACACAAGTCGAGTGCCTATATTGTATCATAGAGCCGATAAGGATTCTACCTTCCCAGGTTAAGTTATCTTAAGAGATGTATCAGTTCGTGAAGTTCGAGTAAAGGACGTTCCACAATATATATACTCCTTCAAGTACTTCGGTCAAAGAATCCTTCAGGAATAATTTTTGATTTTACATATATCTTAAATTTAAAAATATACCCAAGATACATTTAAGTGTATTCAACTATACTGTATAATAATGTAAGTCCCGATGTGTTTTCAATAGCACCTGGAATATTTATTATATATGGGGGAAATAAACGTGAATAATTACGCAACGAGTTGACAATTCCTTTTGCTATGCCCGTTGGCGCTTAGACGAACCCAGTCGCAAAAATGGCCACGAGAGAATCACGAGTCGCTATTCGGCTTGTCCCGGAATAACACGAGTTGGTCACGAATGCCACGATTAGCTCGGAATGTCACGACTTACGGACGAATATCTGTGTAGTGAATCGCCTCCCGGCCATCTTTGTTCATGTCATCCTCAAAAATGCTATATAACCACACAGAAGATCGTGAAGCCACATTTTCTTTACAAATATTTCTATTTAAAATTTGGAAGACGCGTTCTTTGTTTAATTCATCAAATGCATTATGATAAACTGTTCCGGGACGTTAATAGATACATGACAGGTACGGCAAACCCCGGCACTAGAAAAACAAAACATTACACTAACTCCTAAATTACCAACCTGAGGTTGGATATTTCATACCAGGATAATTATCTCATAAACACGATTCCTCGAATTAATATGTCAATAACTGCCACAAGGAAAGACGATCATAAACTATCAAACGACATGGCGCAATTATTTCTAAATCTGGAATTGTAAATCAAGTCATTTTCAACCATGCAAATAGCAGCCCAAACTTGGAACAATCCAGTAACTGCAGTTGAATCACAGGCTTTGTCGTTTTCACTCCAATGGAGCAAATGACATCTTAAACACAGTTCAATATCTAAAAGTTTTGTTGGGTAAATAGTCTTGCGATTGGCCCAGTCAAATGTCATTTCTAATCGATATGAGATCTGAACCTCTTTATGTGATGCCACATCAATGGACCTACGTGCACGGCAGGACATCAACGGGCGATGGTTACACTGTCATTGTTTCCGTTGTCACCACATTCATAACGAAATCAAAGATCGACATGTCTGACAAAATCCGCCATTGTGATATCCCGCCACTCAACTTATGACGTCATTGCAAATGCTCCACGTTTAGTAAACTATTAGGAATTTTCTGACTGGAATTGCTTTTTAGATATTTTAAATGTGTCGACTGGGGACAATGAACAACTATATCTTGGGGTTTTAAAAGAATGATGTCATTGTACAGTGACACCTCCTTAAACTGATGGGAACCGTCATGAAGCCATACAGATTATAATGATACCGGCCGTACAACCTCGATATAAGAGTAGACACGAGTTCGGATTAGCAAGTGTTATACATATACGAACCAGAACAAGCGTATTTTCACCTGATGGTGTCACAGATCTGCACATAGCTTTACTTTGCATATATGTTTCAGTTCAGCTTCATACGTCTCTTCAAGAATTAAGTTGTTCTCGACAATCAACTTATTTAACAAATTAAAACCACTTTCATTTTTATTCGCTTCCGTAGTTTAGCCTCTACCTGCCCTTAAACTAAGTTAAAGACAAATACATGCGATCAATAGATTGTGAAATTGGTGCCGTTAGTTTTATGGTATTGATATTGCAGAAATTAGCATATGAAGAATTATGAATATTCTATTAAATCAACGTCAACCTTCCACTGCACAGAATGACCTTTTCCGATATGGCAAATCGTGTATACATAATTATTGAGACATGGCACACCAGGAGAAGGAATCGCGGATATTGATTCGTTAATAATCTTCCTGTTGTTGTTGGCATCATATCACCACAATCAAAAGATACCCCCTGCTAAGACACACTCGTATGGAAGAAGATATTCCGTTGGGATCAGTTTAGGTTTGGACAGCATGACCCTGTTAAATGGCCCTGGAGACAGTTAAGGCCGACCTGTTATAAACTTGGTTTATGAATCCGCCGATTCCCCAAAATAGAAATATGAAA
The DNA here is from genome assembly GCF_022045235.1 of Haliotis cracherodii. Taxonomy (NCBI): domain Eukaryota; kingdom Metazoa; phylum Mollusca; class Gastropoda; order Lepetellida; family Haliotidae; genus Haliotis; species Haliotis cracherodii. Next base: position 15,443,504 of record NW_027266264.1, read on the forward strand.
AATGTAACTTAAACTGTAAAAGCAGCCGAACAGAAATAAGTAAAATTATAAAAAGATTACTGTGGCCCTCAATATAATAAATTATTTATAACACTGTTAGTAAAATCTATTTCTCTTAAAAACAAAGTAAAATTGGAAAAAAAATAAATTTTAAATTGGATTTTTTTGTTTTTACGAGTACAGACGTCATTTTTTGGGCAAGTGGGTGCAATGTGTAAAGGCCACTGTTGATGTTTCATTTCGAATATATGGCTGAAATAAAACCTCCCTCCCTCACTCACTCACTCACTGTGTATTCACTTTTGTCAATATTCTTGCAATATGACGGTGAGGTGACACCAGAAATAAGTTTCACACATTGTACCCAACAGGGAACCGAACCCGGATCTTTGACATGGCGAGCCATCGCATTAACCATCTGGCTACTGCAACGCCCCCTTCAGGAATACAGGTGGCACAGCGACCTAAAGCGTGAACAACCAACACCACTATCTGCCCAACACTCCACAAGCAGCACTCCAAAACAATCCTTTCTACAATATGATCTTTCATAAAACCTGACGTTCTGCACAGTTCAGTTGTCATATAACACAATTTCCATCTGCTGTGCTGAGGAATCGCTCTGTGCGCGTTGTTTACCCTGTCTGGAGCTGTGATCACTCAAAGCCTGCCAGCACAAACACACAGTGAAATGGATGTGCTCCCTCTAGGGACGTCTAAAAGAAGATTCTAGGGTTCAAGGCCCCACACAGTTGTGGTGGTGCATTGATTGCAACAATATTGTACAAAGCAACCACGAGGAGTCGATACTCATGTTATATGGAATCGTCATATGTTGTGATCGAACGCGAATAGGCGTTCATCATGTAGTAGTTTGTTCTTGAAAAATGGCAGTGTAAATTGAAACTGTCTGCATAACGACGTGAAGCAATCTTGAGATTATTTTAAGATATTGAGTGCCTGATCGTATGAGAAAAGTATGTAGTCATATTCAAAAGGTTTGCAGACAGCACTTTTCTTTTCATAAAAATAGTTTCATTTAAATATATCTTGAGAGCTTACCATTTCCGCCACGTCTTTTGTGTAGGGAAACAGTTATATCTCCGAATGGCACAGTGGATGTGTTAATGTCACACTGCTTAAATAACACGATCCGAATTATATTATACATCGAATTCAGACTTAAGAATTAAGTACAGGAAAACACACAAGTTTTAACAACGTTTTTACATTCAACAACCTGTATTATGTCAGGGGACATCACGTAATATTACTACAGGATGCATCACGATGGATGTTGCTTTCTGTACGGCCATGCGCACTGAGTTCATTCATGCTGTCAGTCATCGCCATTTTGTCCAGGTCCAAATAGTATACAGTGAAACCTCGTTAAGTGGAACTCCTTTAACTCGATATAACGTTACGACGTTACATCTTTATGGTTCCGGGACTAGGGTCTAACTTTGGCGCGAGGGTCTAATATCGACACTATATGGTCTAATATCGACACAAGAATCTTATAGACACATATTAGATTCTTGTGTCGATATTAGACCCTACTGTCGATTTAGACTCAGTAGGGTCTAATATCGACCCTAGGGTCTAAAATTGGCACAAGGGTCTTATATCGACACTTTGGTTTAATGCCTCGATGGCAACAATAACTTTTAGCTATCGGGATAATTGCCGATTATCATGCAGCTTCTTCTAATGCCCGTCTATGACATTTCATGTTAATGTCGGATTCAAACAGCTTACATCATGTGGTACATCTTTAAAACAAACTGGATCAAACTGGAACGTATTGGCATCAAAGTTATTTACACAGCCACTGTTCCTTGTACGTATATTGATTGGTGTCACTGAAATATGCTGCAGCTGTGTCTTTATTAATGCAAATCGAAAATGGATGATATTCGTTGTATCTTATTACACTGTTAGTGAAACGAAACTCTTAGCGAGGAAGTCGCGATCGGGGGGACGATTGTTTTGAACTGATTGTTAACCTGGTCAGTGAAACCATGAGGTTTGTCGCGATTGAGGGGATATTTCATTTAACAGAAGTAAAGTACCAGTTAAAACAAACGTTCCCACGACCAATGGTTTCGCGACTATCGGGAGTTTTGGTTTGAACATAAATGCCCCACTAGTACTAGCCAAAACTATTCCCCAACGTTTGCGTCTGGGCTGATAACCTATTTAGATGAGTGATAACTGCCAACATATCACAGGAGTAGGAAGGTTTTCAAATGCATGGCTGGCCCAGAAATACTGTTTAGCGGAAATGAAGAAATGTAGGCGCTTGTGGCACATTTGTTACTGGGCGAAGGATGTCTATTTCTGTGCGCAGGTAGAGGGCAGATTTCCGCAGACAAATGATTAGATAACCAAGAGCAATAGCAGACGGCTGATTTCAGATGAATATATAGTTAGATCGACATATAGACCCATATGTTATCAATGGGCAAACGAATTTGGAGATGGCGTAAGATATAGCACCTCAAAATGATATAATAACTGTAGTCGACTGAAAATTAAACTGAAAATTCCGGATATACGAAATCCATTGGAGCATTAGTTCGTGAAATCCTAAATTCGCTATCCACGCGAACATGTTCCTATTGATCGGGAATTACGATTTGGTTCGTTATTACCGAAGTTCGATATATCCGATACTGACTGTATTAAACATATGTTTGTGAAAACCGGATTCGACATATCTGTACAGAATGTCAGATAACAGATCGTTTCGCTACGAACATAGCTGCAAATATGAGTGAAGGCGAACACATCCTGTGACGGTAGTAGAAACAAAACTCAACCAGTACCCTCCACCAACTCCCCCAACAAATTATTCTTAACGGATCAACGACAACAGACATAGTCCTCGAGTGAGTGAATGAGTATGTTTTACGCCGCTTCCAGCAATATTCCTGATATATTAATATCACGACAGGGAAACCTCAGAAATGGGCTTCACATTGCACACATATGAGGAATCGAACCCAGTTCTACAGCGTGACGAGCGAGCACTTTGACCGCTAGGCTACTCCACCGCCCCTTTAATCCTCGAGCCAACGTATGTGGCCGAAGGTACCATTACGATTTTGTGCAGGTTTAAAATGACTATCTATAGGTGCATGCACGGAACAAGAGAACAGGAACACAGGGCGTCCTGTAGACGTCTGGTAAGGGTGGCGATTGTTACTGGTCACTTCCACTCCAAGTGATATAAAGCACAGCAAGCAGACCTTCTACAGGGCCCATCAGATCCAGAACGATCAAAGATTAATCAATACTTAACTGTGAAGATTCTTGTGCCAGACTGAGTGAGTGAGTATGGTTTTACGCCGCTTTTAGCAATATCCCAGCAATATCACGGCGGGGAACACCAGAAATGGGCTTCACACATTGTACCCATGTCGGTAATCGAACCCGGGTCTGATGAGCGAACGCTTCAACCACAAGGCTATCCGACCGCCACCAGACTGTTAGACTGGTAGTAAATTTATATACAACCAAATATTATCCACTCAAAATAACCTTACCAAATCGCACAACAAATCTTGAAAGGTCGTTATTCCTCATAAATCAGGTTAAAGTGATCGGAACATGCGGCAAATGTATTGTCTGAATCTTTGGTGGAAGTATCGCAAACACCGACTGAGTTCAGAAGGTTCACCCATGAAGTAGGTCAGATGCATTAGAGGTTGTTGGCTAACCAGCTTGGTAATGTTCTGGAGGGTCATCTATTTTTCCGGTTGCAGGTCAGTTAGGTTATTGTCTGGGGAACATTATCCGTTTAGAGAGTGGTTTTTTTTGCATCCAAGGTTGTTTGTGTTTTATGGATTGATGAGTGTGTGTTTCTTTTAACAAGAGTAATTTTTTTTCTGCGGAAATATAGATTGAAGGCGTTTTTCCCAGCCAGAAGCTTACAGAGGATTAACGTTAAAAGGATTAATCTGTTTCTGTTGGTTCTGTTCCAAACATTGTGCTGAAAGACGCATCAGGTGTGCAAAAAAATCATGACATGAAAGAGGAAAGTGTCTCCTTTACCTCCTCTTTTTTAATACATTAGCATTGACAGATGTGCGTGCTGGGTCTGCCAGAAACAGCGTCACGTGGTCCGGGGACGGCAGATCGGATCCATGACAGATTGGGTAGGAAAAGGGGGTTTGATGAGAAAGGATGAAGAGACGGGTTTAACGCCGCTCTGAACAGAATTTAATTTTCTCTCCATATCAAAATGAAACAAATTAAACAGCAGTCCATTACACAATTAGCACTGGGGGCCATGCAAACTGTTCCACGGGATGCACTGCCATTTTGCTGGTCTGTCCGCCAGACCCTGGAGATTTCATTAAAATATGAATCCAAGTCATGCATATTTTGGGGCTCCTTTTGAATTTTATTATATTTATTTTGTAGATATATATTTCTAAATACGATAAATTTATTTCTGGGACCAAATGTTAGTCTGCCATTTTGCCAGCCCTGTCAATTCTGATTGGGCTCTACGACGTGTTTACAATGCATGTGGTTGGCCGAGCGCCAATGCTTCGACAGACGGTGTTACTAAGTCCTAGGTGTTATTCCATAACAACAGAGCTAACGTACATGTCTCCTAGACATGGGCCAATCCAGTGTAAGAAGCTTAGTTATTCCCGTCAGGTCAAGGTGTCTCAGTATAGCCTTCATTATACAGTACGTTTTGTCCGTTTAGTTTAGTTTGTTATTTTATGCCGCACCCAGCAATATTCCAGTTAAGGCGTTCCCTAACAAAGTGGGGCGGTCAGGTAGCCTAGTGGTTTAAGCGTTCGCTCGTCACGCCGAACACCCGGGTTCGATTCCGACATGGGTACAATGTTTGAAGCCCATTTCTGGTGTCCCCCACCGTGATATTGCTGGGATATTGCCGAAAGCGGCGTAAAACCATACTCACTCACGCACCCTAACAAAGTTACTTCCCCGAGCAATGCCAGGGTTTACTGGTCCTGGATTCGAATACCAGAATGACCCCGATTATGATCTTTGGTCTGTCGGTTCAATACTGGTGGTTGCGCGAAGCCGCAACCTTACAGAATTACATATCTTTGCAGTGCCAGGATCTCCTGATGCTGGGTTGGAATTCCAGAATTGCCTCAGTTAGAGTCATGGAACTTGAGTTCAATACTCGTGGTTGCTGGTTCAAGTGGCGAACATATGAGATTTGCTTACAATGCTATGAGACAACTGAAATACTATTTATTATTAAAGGCAACGATCTCCACACCAGTCATTGTAATGAAAGATGCTTAAATGAGCATCCCAATGCCCCAAGCTGCATCTCTTTGGCTGTACGCTAATGAAAAACAACAGCGTGTCATTTAGGAAAACATTTCTATTGGGATAACGTGCAACCATGCAACAGAAACACGAAGATGTATTAATGTTTCAGAATCCCTTAACCAAAAGCCTGCAACACACAGGCTTAAATTACAAAGTTCAGTAATTTCATTAGAACTGCAAATTACGACCAATTTTCTCGTATTCGAAGCCAGATCTTAAGGCAACGCATCGCAGTCAGACGAGGGGGTATATTGAGTTTTTGGCCGGGCCGCTGGCTTGACGCCAATTAATGATCGATTGGAATGGCCTTCTATTACAGGAATAAAACAAAATGACAGAAGGCTGTGAGCGTTTATTAGTTATCGATTAGTAAAGCCTGGATCTCTAGAAGTAAACAAATTGGCCCTGACCGCTGACGACCAGAACTGTATGTGTCCAATAGACTCGGGGAAGAATCCCTGCTTAATAACACTCACACAGGACATTGGTTCATTAGCATGTGGTGAGTTGGGGAGTGTTTTAGGGGATGTTTGGGAGAATGTTGGTACGAATGCTTGACGTGAGAACAGTCTTATCGCTCACGTCAATGTAATTAAACCCAGAACGCGATCAAGTGGACACTTAAGAGTCTGTTTGCTTGGTGACAAAGATTTATTAGCCCTGTGCAACTTCTGTTTGAAATTATATTTTGGGCGTGCATGATGAAGACAAATGCACTCGATGTACAGGGGGTTTGGTGGCTGGCGATGGGCGTGCAATTCCAGAAACATTCGTCACTACTCGTTCCTTTCGGTAATTACATTCAACATGTCTCGGAACGACAAGAGAGACACAGTGGCAATATTACATTGCGGCTTGACAGTTGTATTTGACAAGTAGGGTTCTCTGATTAGACAGCTAATATGCTCCAGAATGAGTGGAATGGTGGCATCTGTCAGACTAATGCACAGAAACAAGGTCTGTTTGGTGTGATCTATAGTGCGGCTTGGGTAAGCAAGACATGAGCAAGGTGTATGATCATGCGTGAGTTTAGGGTAGGCATGGTGCGCCTTGCAGCTCGATTATGTCAGATTTGTTTGTTTGTTTGTTGTTTTACTCCCACTCAACAATATTCCAGCTATATGACGGGGGTCTGTAAATTATTGAGTCTGGACCAGACAATCCAGTGATTGACATCATGAGCATCAATCCACGTAGTTAGGATACAATGACATGCATCAACCAAGTCAGCGAGCCTGACCACCCGATCCCGTTTGTCGCCCTTTACGACAAGCAAAGTCGCCTTTTATGGCAAGCATGGGTTGCTGAAGACCTATTCTACCCCGGATCTTCGTGTAGTGGCTAGAGCAAGCAAGATCTACAATCGCTGTAGGGGTTGAAGCTAGGGTAAGCAGAGGTTGAATAAGGAAGACGTTCCACAGTTGGGGTAAACAAAACGTGTGATCTTGAGGGAGGCTAGGAAAAGCAAAACTTGATGCAGCTGGGCAAGCAAGACATGTAATGTAAGCAAGATGTGTAATGGTAGGGTAAGCAAGACGTGTAATGGTAGGGTAAGCAAGACGTGTAATGGTAGGGTAAGGAAGACGTGTAATGGTAGGGTAAGCAAGATGTGTAATGGTAGGGTAAGCAAGACGTGTAATTGTAGGGTAAGCAAGATGTGAGATGGTAGGTTAAGCAAGATGTGTAATGGTAGGGTAAGCAAGATGTGTAATGGTAGGGTAAGCTAGATGTGTAATGGTAGGGTAAGCAAGATGTGTAATGGTAGGGTGAGCAAGATGTGTAATGGTAGGGTAAGCAAGACGTGTAATGGTAGGGTAAGCAAGACGTGTAATGGTAGGGTAAGCAAGATGTGTAATGGTAGGGTAAGCAAGACGTGTAATGGTAGGGTAAGGAAGACGTGTAATGGTAGGGTAAGGAAGACGTGTAATGGTAGGGTAAGGAAGACGTGTAATGGTAGGGTAGGCAAGATGTGTAATGGTAGGGTAAGCAAGATGTGTAATGGTAGGGTAAGCAAGATGTGTAATGGTAGGTTAAGCAAGATGTGTAATGGTAGGGTAAGCATGACGTGTAATGGTAGGGTAAGCAAGATATACGTGTTGAATCCGATGTAAGTAGGACGTGTTGTGGCTAGGGTAAGCTGTACGTGAAGCCGATGTAAGTAGGACGTGTTGTGGTTAGGGTAAGCTGTACGTGAAGCCGATGTAAGTAGGACGTGTAGTGGCTAGGGAAAGTGTTAAAGCTGAGCTAAGGAAAGTGTTAAAGCTGAGCTAAGGAAAGTGTTAAAGCTGAGCTAAGGAAGACGTAGTGGCTAGGGAAAGCAAGTCGTGAAGTGACTAAGGCAAGATGTTTGGTTGCATTACACGGGTCCTACACCTACATCTTGTCCTTTTTACTTAATCACTTTCGTCAGACACAGCACCAAACACGATAACTTTCTTAAGAGGGAGTACCTAATATTAAATCCTTGGTCGTTATGATAAAGCGAACATTAACTGCGAGAGCCACAACAAATGGCGCATGTGATGGGGACGAATTTGCAATAAACATCTTGTCTCGATGACAGGTGACCAATGACGACCAGCACAGGGATCTCGACCCATTGAGGATACAATAACAAGCTTGTTGAAGATAAGACGATGATTGGGAGCGCCCAAAGCACCTTCCTGGTTAGCTAGACAATGCATGCCACTTATAACCAGAGCAGTGTTATCGGGTGTAGTCCTGAGTGGGCTAATCTTCTACCAGTAGGACTGTGAATATGCAAGATACATCGTGACAAGAAGCATCACGACGTGCCATCCCACATGATGTTTGTTTGTTGTTTAACGCCGCACTCAGCAGTATTCCAGCTATATGACGGCGGTCTGTAAAATAATCGAGTCCGGACCAGACAATCCAATGATTGACATCATGAGCATCGATCAACGCAATTGGGATCGATGACATGCATCAACCAAGTCAGCGAGCCTGATCACTCGATCCCGTCAGTCGCCTCTTACGACAAGCATGGTCGGCTTTTACGACAAGGATGGTTTGCTGAAGACCTATTCTACCCCGGATCTTCACGGGTCAGCAGTTCATTGTGGGAGAAACTAGGTGTGTGGTGCTTATCGCTGGAACACGGGTATGATGCGATCATACGAAGGAACATTTATCAGGGATATCTAGGATTCGAACCCACGGCGAAAGGATTCTGGCTTGTGGGCTTACTGGTACCGGACTTGACACCTTACCGTAAAGACCATTGTATAACACGTACCACTTCTTGTATTTCGGAAGGCGAAAAACCCAACTTTCTTTCAACATCCAAAATGTATGCCGCAGGCTGCGTGTTTATCTTATACGCATTTTTTAGCAGAAAATATTATCTTTTATTTCAATTTCAATGGAATTGTAATATATGAATTGTATTTTCTTAAAAAGGAAGTGATTACTTGGCATAATGTATATCCGTGCAATATTAAGCTCTTTATACCCCAGTGTCTCGTATATCAAAAACAATGGAAACCAATCAGTCCGGATTAACAAGGTTACGTTGTATTAGGGAAGAAGGAATAATCAATAGTTATTTACACCCGCATAATTTTAATTTGAAATAATATACAGATTATTATCACAATCAAATAGATACTGAGCAGAATTGTACTAAAAGGACTATGCTTGTTAGTGATTGCATTTGTAATGTAGAGTGAAACTCCATGTAAACGGAGACCTGGCTCGGACGAGTACTGTTAGCAACGTTTTATGTGTATAAACATACAAAGGGACACGTTCATTGATAAGTTAATCCGGATATGTTTTATCCGGACGAGTTCACTGTCGGATTTATGTGGTTTCACTGTGGATTCACGAGGTTTCACTGTAGGATTAATGAGTGAGTGTGTATGGCTTTACGCCGCTTTTAGCAATATTCAACCAATATCACGACGGGGGACACCAGAAATGGGCTTCACACATTGTACCCATGTCGGTATCGACGAGCGAACGCTTTAACCACTAGGCTACCCGACCCCCCCTAAAGGATTAATGATCTATATTTTCATGATTAATGAGGTTTCACTGTAGGATTAATGAGGTTTCACGGTCGGATTTATGAGTTTTCACTGTCGGATTAACGATGTTAGCCTGTCGGATTAATGAGGTTTCACTGTCGGATTAACGAGGTTTCACTGTCGGATTAATGAGGTTTCACTGTCGGATTAACATGTTACACTGTCGGATTAATGAAGTTTCACTGTCGGATTAATCAGGTTTCACTGTCGGATTAACGATGTTAAACTGTCGGATTAATCAGGTTTTACTGTCGGATTAACGATGTTTCACTGTCGGATTAACAAGGTTTAACTGTTTTCGTTAAGTAAGTCGGGACACTCTATACAGGAGATTGAAATCCTGACCCCATCAGTGCCAGAGCTTTGTCTCCCCTTGTGTATCACAATGATTTGAATTTGGGGAAGACCAGGTAACCAAAATGTTCAAAAATGTCCACGCACTTCTCCTTCGGACGTGTGATCTTTGAATTGATACCTTTTTAACAATACTTTTTTTCCGTGGAACACGCTTCGAATGTAAAGCGCTCTCCTATCAACAGAGATATTAAATACATTCCCTACGCCACCAATGCGCAAATTTATATGAGAATGACAAATGGATTGATAGAGCCTTGACGCCAGCCTTACAGCTCAGCGTGTAACTGCATATGAAACATATTCTTACAGGGAAATGTTTTACACACGAGAGCGATTTAATTAAGAGTTGATGTGGTTTTGAACTATCTAAAAAATAAATGGAACTGAAATGGAATACGTTTGTAACAGCAATGCGCATGCTTTTTAATATGTTTTGATGTTAGGAATCCATGGTCATTACCAGATTTTTGAAACGACCAAGTGAGATCCTCCTTACATGGCACCATAAGAGTGGAATTATTGCCACAATGGCTACATAATCATGAATATTATATAGCATATCTGAATGTATAAAAGCCATATAAATTAATACATAGCACGATTCAGCTCAGACTGTAACAGAGTGAATGAGTGACTTGGGTTTAACGCTGCTTTGAAAGTATTCCAGTTATATCACGGCGTGTTAGCTTAACGTGGGAGGAAAGCACGAAGCGATGCAGGGCTCAAACGTTTACCACTTTTGTGAAACCCCAGAGCATTGGCATGGTGCTGAGAAGCCTAGAAACACAATCGAGCCGAAACTGGATTCGAACCCACGATCGGGTTTCTGGCGTGCCCAAGGGACGCAACTCCCCACAACGATCTGTGGCGCCTTAGATGACTGGGCCACCCGTGTCCCCTTAACAAAGTGGTAGACAGTGGAAAAAACATGAAGGTGTTGGATTTAACAAAGATAATCCGGATTAACAGGTATCCTAATTACTGCGTCAGATGTTCAGAGTTATCAATTCAGCCGGTTGTACTCGGCGTTACTTCAAAGGGTCGCAAGCGATAAGTATTTAGTTTCTCTCCCGATCAACCAAAGAAACATGTGAGCTGTCAACCAGTCAACCAACCAATATGTGGAGTCTTGTTCACAAAGGAATACATGTTTGGAGTGAGTCATAAGTCCGCATGGAACAGAATTTCAGTTTTATCACTGCGCGATACATCTTCCCGAGGCAAGAAATTTAACTCACCATAAAAGTCCAGTTTCCACACTTGCCGTACTGGGATGGAATAATGGAGTTATATTTTGCCTGGACTAACGAGTCTATGCACAGTCCTATCAAAATCGCGTAACGAAATTGACATCCGGTTCGTAAACTGCCGTGCAGATTTTGGTCGATTGCAGGATTTGCAAAGCCAGTGTACCGACAAATCGGCGTCAACAGATATTTTCAAATTCTTTTCATGTTTTTAATCAAGGTTCTCACGTGATTTGATGCACTTCGCGAAGTAAGACCCGTTTTACCACAATAGAGATTTTGATTATCGATCGGATCGCCTTGACTGGGCGCCGCCATTTTGTTTGAAGCAAATGCTAGTGATATGAGAGGTGGAATCTGATTAGTCAGAAGGAGGGACATAGAAGGGACATAAATTGTAATAGACACTGGTGGCACTACGATCGCGCCCAAAACTGGACTTTTATAGTCCGTTCAATCCCTTGCCTCGGGAAGATGGGCGCGATATGTGAAGCGACAGCCCAAAGTGACACGTGGCACCCTTGCACAAAGCAATCTTGGAGCTAGGACTGTCGTAAACAGCTAAAGTGTAGGGGTTATTATAATCTTAAGGCTAAAATTACTTTGAGCAACGGGCCCCAGGTCTTAACGTTACCACTTTGGTGAAACCCATGACGACTGTGTTAACAGACAACCGTCACAGACGGCAAAACTGAAACCCGCGATTCGGGGATTGCTAGGGAAACCCAGCTACTTAGAAAACTTAGATAACTGGGGAAACACTGTTTGTTTGTTTGTTTGTTTGTTTGTTTAAGTCCGGACAAGACAAAGCAGTGATTGATGGTATGAACAACGTCATATGACGTCCGGGCAGGGTGACACGCAGAGAGCCAAGTCACCGAGCCTGACCACGTGATGTATTTATATATATGAATCGCGAGGGGACTGGGAACTAATCCTAACCCGGATTTTAATCTTAATCCTGACGGATTTCGGTTCCACTGTCACTTGTTGGGCCGTATCATTTGACTCGTAAAGATCCGGGTTAGAATTGATCTTCAGCAAACCATGCTTGTCGTAAAGGGGCGACTATGGGGATCAGGTGGTCAGGCTCGCTGACTTGGTTGATGCATGTCATCGTATCCCAATTGCGTGGATCGATGCTCGTGTTGTCAATCACTGGATTGTCTGGTCCAGACTCGATTATTTACAGAAGGCCGTCATATAGCTGGCATATTGCGGCATCAAACAACAAACAAACAAACAGTTCCATTAGTTCAAACTGCAATGATTAACCACTTCTTTACGAGAAGAATACTGAAATAAAATATATAAAAGTATTGGTTGCTGTATTCGCATGGGAACCATCGGCGATGATAATTAAGATCAACATAATCCACCACATGAAGTAAATATAACCACGTTTGGCATTTTCCCTTAGCATGGAAAAATTATAGGAAACAACTTCATATAAAATATCTCTTATTCTCAGCAATCACTGAACTTCTTGGAGGAATAATAATAACATCCTTAAGACATTATAACTGATGGATGAAGTTCTTTATGCTCCATTGGTATTTCTATTACGACCACGATAACGCGGGTGCCCATTGTGAAATCAGTGGAATAAAGTGTCCAAGAATGGCCATCGATTCCACTAGTGGTGCGCTTTGATTAGCGGGTTAAACAGTTGACTTGATCCAAATAGAAGAAGATTTCTACTCAAGCTGCCTCTCGCCGGGAGCTCCAAATGTCTTATGGAACAAATTTATTGCAATAAACAAATGAGTTTTTGGTGACGACAGAATCCATTTAAGGCTAGGAGGAATGAAAATAAACCATGTTTCTTGTGTTCTTATGTAGTGTTGCTCAATGTTTACGACAGGGCTCGTTTGGGTTAGCTTAGTGGTGTGTTCGTTTCTGCGTTACGGATTCATTACAAGGCTACGCCTGTATAATGCATTATACCAATTCATTTACTCTCTAAAAGTAAGAATACATCATACTATTTGTCAAAATGTAGTTCATAAAATGTGTTCCATGAAAGATTATATACAACGAACGCCTCCATCAAATAGGTGTTGAGGTTTATATATCAGTTAAAATAGCCGTCTTGGGGCTGTAACTTGGAGCTCTGTCACACCAACATACATACTCGTAGGGGCTCGCATATACTGCCACGCACATACTGATATGTACTTGCTGGGCACTCACAAATACTGCCGTACAAACATTGACACTCGCAGGACACTAACAAAAACTAGCCGTACAAACATTGACACTCGCAGGACACTGACAAAAACTAGCCATACAAACATTGACTCTCGCAGGACACTGACAAAAACTAGCCATACAAACATTGACTCTCGCAGGACACTGACAAAAACTAGCCATACAAACATTGACACTCGCAGGACACTGACAAAAACTAGCCATACAAACATTGACACTCGCAAGACACTGACAAAAACTAGCCATACAAACATTGACACTCGCAAGACACTGACAAAAACTAGCCGTACAAACATTGACACTCACAGAACACTCACATGTAGTGCCATACAAACATTGACTCTCGCATGACACTCACAAACATTGCCATACAAACATTGATATTCGCTGGGCACTAATATATACTGCCACATAAACATTGATACTCGCAGCACAATAACATATACTGCCGTACAAACATTAATACTCGCAGGACACTCACGCATGCTGCCACAGAAGCATTGATGCTCACAAACACATTCATTCCATGAACTGACTGCCAGACTAACGACCTCGCACAAAATTACTATCGCACACCTCGCACGCGCGTTAATTGAAACAGCAACACATCCACTTGTACACTCCAGAGACCATATAATATATGGTCTCTGTACACTCACACATTGTCTGAAGGCTACACGTTTGTCTGTACACGTGTACAGTACTCGTATGTTCTCACACATGCATGACAAAAATAAAAGTGTCTGCAGTCATTAACTGACCAGCAGGGAAGCTGACTAAGGGTTGAAGAAGCGAAACACTTAGGGAACCCTGACTCACACAATCCACTACACATTCACAGTCAAACCCGCGGTATTTACTGTTGGTCCTATATCTAGACAACTCTTCTATATCTGACACACAGACAAACACACAAACCCGTGTGCTCTCATAGTCCTACACACAAACCATCACACATACCCATGTGCTCTCTTAGTCTTACATCTAGTCATACAACGTTGACACACAAACCATCATACAAACCCGTGTGCTCTCATATTCCTGTATCTAGTCCTAGACACAAACCATCACACAAACCCGTGTGCTCTCATAGTCCTACATCTAGTCCTACACACAAACCATCACACAAACCCGTGTGCTCTCATAGTCCTACATCTAGTCCTACACACAAATCCGTGTGCTCTCATAGTCCTACATCTAGTCCTACACACAAACCCGTGTGCTCTCATAGTCCTACATACAAATCCGTGTGCTCTCATAGTCCTACATCTTGTCCTACAATGTTGACACACAAACCCGTGTGCTCTCATAGTCCTACATCTAGTCCTACAATGTAGACACACAAACCATCACACAAACCCGTGTGCCCTGATAGTCCTACATCTAGTCCTACAATGTTGACACACAAACCATCATACAAACCCGTGTGCTCTCATAGTCCTACATCTAGTCCAGCGCACAAACCATCACACAAACCCGTTTGCTCTCTTAGTCATACATCTAGTCCTTCACACAAACCCGTGTGCTCTCATAGTCATACAATGTTGACACACAAACCCGTGTGCTCTCATAGTCCTACATCTAGTCCTACAATGTTGACACACAAACCATCACACAAACCCGTGTGCTCTCATAGTCCTACATCTAGTCCTACAATGTTGACACACAAACCATCACACAAACCCTCTGTCCTCTCGTTATCTCACATCTTAACCACCACACATTCACACAGACCCATCGTCCTATATCTCGTCATCTCATCCGGGAAAAACAGACCACGACACATTCACACAGTCCCATGTGTACCCATCGTCCCTTACACAAACACATCCATCGATTGACTGAACGGCTGAACCATCTGAACGCGCGCTGGGACGATGGGTACACCACGGACGCAACCGATCAGTCATACACACGTTTATATGTCGTGCAAAATAGGACCCTGATGGATATGAAACAGTTTAATTTTCATAATGTTGCGACACTTTATATCCCAAACAGGGTTGTTTATCGAAATACCGCGTGTTACCGCGACATAGCACAACGCCCTCGTAATTGCGCCTTAATTAGAGGCCGACCTTTACAGAGGGCTCCACAAGACTATGTGTGATGCACACTGACGTTAATATCACATACAGTGCGTTTGCATAACTGTGCAGCTACAACGGACACTTGTTAATCCAGAAAACTGAGAAATATATGCATACATGAATTTTACATTAAATTGACACATTTACCTTATTAGTACCTATTTACGTCTATAATGCTAACAAAATAAAATAAAATAACTATAATAATAATATAGACCAGCCATAAAGGTTAAGATTCAGCACCATGTAAACATCACGACATTACTACCTTGGTCAAGGAACAGTGTGCATGTAAACTGTAATTTATTCATGTTTCCTTTGGGAACTCTGCTAGTCTGCGTGTCTACGTTTGTATGAACGCCATTCTTCACCATCACTCGTTTTAACTAGCCTTGGTCGAATTATCACAATAACCAGAATGTCACAATAGCACCGTCACAACAACACCAAATACCATTCCTTTGTGTAACGTATCTCATCTGATTATTATAAAACGTGTATTGCTTTAGACGAGTGTGCCAATATTCTGTCTATACATAATTCTATTGCCAAAGTACACGGCCGGTCCGGCTTCATATAGATTCTGTTGTCGTTTACAACAATACATCTGCAGTACATTATAGCTTCATCAAAACGTTTTCTCACTCGAAAAGCCCTCCAACATGCATCAAAAGCTCCCATTATCAACTCACCTCATCGCTAGTAAGACTATTCCAATCCGAGGAAGACCTGAAATGCTCTATGGACGTCAGCACCGTTCTAACGCACTGTTAGCGTGAAATCCTTGTACACCTTGAAG
Organism: Haliotis cracherodii; assembly: GCF_022045235.1. Lineage (NCBI taxonomy): Eukaryota > Metazoa > Mollusca > Gastropoda > Lepetellida > Haliotidae > Haliotis > Haliotis cracherodii. The sequence continues at coordinate 15,459,588 of NW_027266264.1, forward strand.
AACGTGCCCATTAGGAAGTGACCGTCCCCTCTGCCAATATCCTCCAGGCTCACAGTCACATGAAATCGAAAGTTGTCAAGCTACCCTGAGCGAATGCCAATGATGACTGTTAACCAAACACAAGTGGCATCTGTTTACGAAGGCAGTCGGATGCTGAAAGTCAGTTATCAGGCATTGACTGACCACCAAAATCAATAGCACATATACCAACGGTAAGAAGGACTGTTAGCTTGCAAGGTAATCAACGACCACTTCTGGGATTAGATTGGCTTAGACCTTTCCTTGTAGCACTTCAAAAAGAATGCATTTTCGTCGTTAAATCCAGATGGTAATAATTTCTCAGGTGACTATCCGAAGAAGGTGATTATGGTAGTGCCCCTTTGTCCAACAAGCAGAAGCGGAGGGTGAGAAAGAGAGTGATTATGGATATGACCACAGAGGAATCCCGCAAGTACGACACATCAGCGTCAGTATTGAGATGCTATCCAGTTCCAATCCAACAAACAACTGATGTTTGAATTTCTTCCCGGCAATGATATACTGATGAAATCAAGGGATCGATGAAATCTGCTGCAAGTGGCCTTTTTCAACGACTCTCTTGTCTCCCGGCAAAATTGATACTTTCTGAAACCTCCACCAGCTAGATTAGAGGCTATGAGAGGAGCAAACCAGCATGAAATCGACTAAATCGGCTGAGACTGAGTCTGGGTCGTGGTAAAGTTGCAACACAGGAGAACACGGGAGGTTCAGCAAGTCTGGAGAATCCAGCTAGGGGGCTAAAAACAGCAGAACTTAATCAATATTCCAGCATATTCCTATAGTGGTGTAGGCAGCCAATTTGCATTGAATTATGATCTTCACCAAATTATGGTTTCCAGCTGTGTGTCTTGAAAGGGACTCTTGAGATTGTTCAATAGGCTTTGTCTTTGAAAAGTAAGCACTTCGCAATACATCATTATGTTGTTGACGCAGCACTATCGCTTAGCTGTCTGCACTGATGAAGAATCTGGTTATCAATCACGATCTCGGTGTATACAACAGGTAGGTTGGTACAAAAAGATGAAAACGTGTATATCACGAATCGTATGTATCAAATTCATTCATCAATCTTAAAAAAGTGAACCTGTGTTTCATAGGTTATTTTACATATATATATATATATATCAGCCTACCTCAGATTGTGAGTTTGATGGAAGTATCAGCTTCTAACGAAATGACATCCAGTTTACTTTTCAGAAATCGTTTATATAATGGAGTGCAAATGAGGTCTGTGTCGATCGAACGTAAGTAAAAGCAATCAGCCTTCAATAAAGGCCGCCTCACACTGTGGCACAAATGAACAATGAATATTTCACATTTGGTGGCAGCCGGAGATTGTCAATACCACCAGCTGTCGTCTGCTTCTTTGAACATGACGACTGCCCCCAAATCCTGACTCCTTCTCAACAAAAGATGTCGTCTGCTTCTCAAAACTTGTCGTCTGCTTCACAATACATGACGACTGCCCCCAAATCCTGACTCCTTCTCAACAAAAGGTGTCGTCTGCTTCTCAAAACTTGTCGTCTGCTTCACAATACGGGAATCTGATGCGAATGGTACACAATTGTTACATTTCATTTGTTCCTTGCTACTTGAGATGAGATGTGTTCACACTGATCTCGTGAACGTAGCGTATTCAAATTTCAATTACAGCGATTGACAACACAGGTAACCATCGTCTTATGTTAGTGTACCATCGATTAGCGAAGAACAGATTGACTGAATACTAAACGATTGCAATCTAACCACCAGTCACATGAATCAGAATAATATAAACACAAGTACTCCGTCATGTATTTCCAACGGTTCGTAATTTTGAGAATGAAGATTACACCACAGACAAAATGTTGTTAAATTCAGAATCTACCCCACTTCAGTCATCCGGTCCTCAATATTCAAGATGTCGTCAGTTAATAAATCATACATATGAACAGATTAAAAAGTTTTTTCTTTGGGCCCAATAACTTTGCCAGTTATTTTTTTGCAAAGTTTTCAGATCAATTTTAATTTGGAACATTCACCCTATCTGTGCGGCAGGAAGCAATTGCAGGATTAACCAAAGCTGCGGGTTTAATTTCCGAGTAAAGGATCTCTTTTTAGATCTATCAAGACATGCAGGCCAGCTTTGAGCTTGAGAGTAAGCAAACAGTTGGACGCGAGCGTCCTTGATGCTGAGGATATGGGGACACTTGGGAAAACCACTGAGTGGTGGTCCCATCTACAATGTCATCAACTCTTGGATCAATAGAGACTCCAATTGTTAGGTCAATCATCACCCACACCTCTCATCAAGCTCCGGAGCTCTCAGCATGGGGATCCTATTGGATGTTCCACCAGAAGAACTAAACTCAACGTATCCAGATCGCTTTGTATTCTTCTTCCCGGGAGCCATCGATTTGGGGCATTTCTGGCGAATCAATGAAGGCAAATGAGGTCAGACTTGGAAACGGTGTATGTGAAGGCACCACTCCGGAGCAGGGTTTGGGTCAGTGCAACTGTCATGACCCGACAATGGCGACGCACGATGACGTGCTGGTCATGTCTGTGATTGCGACAAATGCTTATGTGATACAGTCAGTCGTTGGTTGTAACGTCATCATGTCATTAATACATGGATGACTGCAAGACGTGATTGTATCGAGATTCGATTGATACCGATAATGCAACCAAGCCAACCGTTATCAGGCAAACGGTGTTTATTTGTACAGAGCGCAATCAGTGTATCAACTGAATGATGTGTACAGTCATCACAGCAGATTTAGAGGGGACGAGGAAAATACGAGTGAGTGAGTGAGTGAGTGAGTGAGTGAGTGAGTAAGTGAGTGAGTGATTGAGTGAGTGTGAGAGTTGTTGCCAACAGTGGGTGATAGTATGAGTGAGTGAGTTCGGTTTAACGCCACTTTGAACAGTACATCAGTTATTTCACCGTCTTTCAGCTTAACGTGGAATAAACCCCGGAAGGGATGCAGTTCTTATACGTTTACCACTTTGGCGATACCCAAGAACTCGAGTATTCTGCTGAATAATAATAATAATAATAATAATAATAATAATAATAATAATAATAATAAATAGAATAAAAATAAAATAATCAGGGCGAATCTTTGAATCAAACACATTACCTTTCTGGCCGCTTAACCGTGTACAGAGACAGGTTTTGGAACTCTACCATCTCCATGAAGATTAACAGAAAATCAGATTATATTACATAAGAATTATCAAGGCGTTTTAGTACAAGGAAGCTAACCTTGATAGTAACAAACAGTTTTCTATCAATAACAGTAGACTGTGTGGTTGACGACGATTCCCATGGTAGTTATAGTCTTTGTGGGACCGAAGTTCAACGTGAACCATGCCGCGTACGTGTTTAGCTTCGGTAAACAGACGTGAATCTGGAGCTAGAGCCCACCACAAGCGGATGTGAACAGCTGAGGGGAGGTAAATCTGTACCCTAGGGCTGTGACGAGTCCAAATTTAATACCCGGGTACCTGACCCCCTATTACCCAACCCTACCCAGGTACCCACTGGTCTCAAGAGTTGGGAACACAATGTCTGATTGGGAATGGTTTTACCGCAGCCCTGGCCAAAACTATTTAGACACTTGTATCACAGAAGTTGACTGAAGCTTTAGCTTTACTCAAACATATACACGTCGAAATGAATGTGTGCATCGACAGAAAGAAATGTGAACGTTAGCGACAAGTAGAGCTATAGTGAGTTTTTGTCATTAAACAATGTATCACGGGTCCGATTAGTCCTGTGGGTACCCGGGTCCTACTGAGGACCCAACCGACCCGGGTACCCTAGTTACCCGTCCCAGCCCTACTGAACAGTCAGAGAACGGAACAGAACAGAACAGAACTTAACTACACTCAGGCCGAGATCCTCGGCATATGAGGTACAAAATGACAGCAAAATACACATTATAATAGCGGATATGTGGTTAGCCGGAAGATGTTACGATTTGCATTACATATTTACAGAATTTACTAAGGTTTTTTTAATACAGATATCTCTTTACAAGTGAAAAGTCTTTGAAATTTAATCATATTAGGTCTTTTAGAATATGTAGGTGGGATATACAAAATTCTTTCTTTAGTAAAATATGGACATTTAAAAATATAGTGAAATTCATCTCCAATATCATCAATAAAACACAATTTATATGTAATTTGTGCACTGACAATATTGTCAATACAGACCTCATTCTTTGGAATCCTTGGTACTCCTGACTTCACGCAACCCGATGCCTACTTAATCCCGACCAAATTGAACTTGAAACCTTCTATTAAGACCAGTTTAAACAGAACACTTGCTTATCAAGATTTCTCATTAAATATAAACCTTGTAAATCCAGACCCGAATCCAACTGAAACCTCTGGTTAAAGTTGCTTTCAGTTTGTGGATTCCGGGTCAGAATTGGACCTGAGCGGCTTGTGCTGGTCGTGGGAGGCAAATTAAGGGATTGGGTAGTCATCCCTCGGTGTCTTAATTGATATAGCGTGGACGCCGCTAATAATATCAATCATTGGTTAATGTCTGGAGACGGGATGTGTTAAATTATACTGTACAAGAGGATACTGGACAAAAAGTCTATTTCGGATGAACCAAGAAAATTGTTCTCAGACAAGAATCCCCAAAACATCTCAAACAACAACCAGAACTCTTGCAGCCATTCACAGCGAAAAATAGCAAACATTATATCAATGAGATTAATATTTATTTCCTGTTCCCTGTCCAGTGTCCCCCAACGCATACAATCAAGTCGTATATAACACAGTTGGCTTCAGGTGTGTCGAACTGAAATAAGTGAGTATTGGTTTACGCCGTTTTTAAGCAATATTCCAGCAATATCATAGCGGACGCCAGAAATGGACTTTACGCATTTTACCCATGTGGGAATCAAACCCAGTATTTCGGCGTGACGAGCGAACGCTTTAACCACAAGGCTACCCAACCGCCGACAATAACAATTTGAAATCTTTCCCCTGACGTTTTGTTTTCGCAAATAACTAACTTCGGATACAATGATGAGAGTACGAGTTCCCCCGAAATTTCCCGAATGTGGGAGTTCGTTATACTCGGAGCTGGAAAATCCGTTAATCCGGATGTCTCTGTTTCTGATGCATCCTCCGGGTTAACATATATATATATATATATATGCATTTCACTACCCAAGAATGGGTATATAAACATGTTTGTTAACGGGATTACATATGCATTGGTTAGCATCGTGCTGACAAAAACCACTCAGAAAAACAACCAAATTACGCAATTATTCAACATTACGAAATGCCACGCCTGACCAAAAATGAGCGTCTGCGAGCCATTGGTATGCTTGAAGCAGGATCGAGTCAACGTCATGTTGCAAGACAATTTAACGTCCACAGAAACACCATTTGGTGTTTATGGCAACGTTGGCAACAGACGAAAGCAGTCAGAGACCATCCTCGGAATGGCAGGCGACGTGTAACCAATAACCGACAAGACAACTGGATTCGAACAACACACCTACGAAATCGATTCCAGCCAGGAACAGTGACTGCAAGAAGCATCCCTGGCCTTCGACGAATAACTTCACAAACCGTACGTCGTCGCCTCAGATGTGCAGGGATTGTCGCCAGAAGACCCGCCAGACGTCCCATTTTGACAGGAAACCACCGTCTAACACATTTACAGTTATGCAGACAGCGTCTACGCTGGTGGGGACAAGTTCTATTCACTGACGAGTCTCGTTTTCACCTCAGCCACAGCGATGGACCGATTCGAGTGTACCGACGTCGAGGTGAACGTTACGTCAATCATTGTGTCATGGAAGAAGATCGGTTCGGGAGCGGCAGCGTTATGGTATGGTGTGGGATTACAGTAAGACAGAGGACCCGTTTGATAGTGGTAGAGGAAAAGCTCAATGGACAGCGCTTCCGCGACGAGATCATCGGCCCTGTTGTTCTACCGTTTTTGCGTCGTCATGGCCCAGGTATTACCTTTCAACATGACAACGCCCGACTTGTTCAGGTTTCTCTTCAACAAAACAACGTGAATGTCATCCCCTGGCCGGCTCGCTCCCCTGATCTCTCACCAATCGAGCACATGTGGGATGAGATGGATCGGCGCCTTCGACGTCGACCACGTGTTCAACAGACACTCCAGGAACAGCAGATATGGACAGATATCCCGCAGGACTTTGTGCGACGCCTGGTCCATTCCATGAGACGAAGATCTGTTGCTTGCATCGCAACCAGAGCTGGACACACAGGTTATTGATATGTAAATTGACATTTTGGCATGTTCATGTTTTTTTATATGAAATCACGCATTTTCTGAAGTCAGTATGCCAAATTAAAGCTTTTGAACACTCACTGGAGTCTTTTATCTGTTGCAAACCGATATTAATTCAGATTTGGTAAAAACATAACTTTGCATAAAATCTTATTCAACGTCACAGGAACTTTTGTTGTTGAGTATAAATGGTTTTACGATTCTTTCGCAGTGAAACTACAACGGCGTTAAACAATATTCAATCACTGATTTACATCGACAACACACTTCATGATACAGCATCAACGAATAATAACGGAGGGGATTGTAAATGTATGTTTAATCCCTTTGTTACTGTCCCTGAATGCCAAATAATGACTCGGCAGAAGCTTTATTTACATCGTTTGTGCATCGCTCGTGACTTATTTATTGACATCGGGGATATTTCTATGACTTGTATATCGATTCAGTGTCAGTCCATTGGCTTATATACCGCCTTACTGATCATTTCATTCCTACATTACATGACAGCAAGTATACGTCAATAATGACATTGCATATACTATTGACAATATTTCTCGTGTTTCAAAGTGCGACAGTGATGTGAACAGTTATTATTTGGGGATCAATTTGCTAATTTCAAAACAAGTCAATATGTCCACACACGTATAAGATAGCCCTGTCGAGAGTTTATGATACGATTCCTGTGTGATGCCCCCTCCTTATTGTTTTCTTTCTCAGTGAAACGAATCCATAGATGGTTAATATATGATGTGTGGATTGCACCCATCGTGCCAGCCACTGTAGCCATGTTATAAACTATGTATTGTTTTGTATCGTGCAGGAAAACGTTATCATAGATTTCTATCTTTAGTAACGTTTCATGTACATATGCACATACATGCAGTCTATATCTCGTCTGGACATCATGTTACATTTGAAAAAGAGATTCGTCTAAAATACCTAATGAAATAAAATATCTTTAACCATTTTCTTAGTTTTCGCATTGTCATATCTGATGCAAGCCCCTACTTTGACTTGTACAATATGTTCCCGTGCTTTTTCAGGTAAACATTTTACTTGCCTTTGCATGTGTTTGTGAGTGCCACCGGTGGCGCAGGATAAGCTCGCCTTTTCGTTAAAACCTGTTATCATCGCTGTTTGAGAGTTATTCATAAACACATGCTCATGATGTAGTCGGAATCGTACAATCGACTCTGCTTTTAGCAAAGATTTATCATGAATATGGAAAGGGTTTTCGCGCTTTTATTTAAGCACAAAACCCTGATTATTTCTTTGCTCATTTAAGGTGTTATGTGTTTAATCTGGCTGATCGTGGACCCTAATAGGCATGCAGAACATTTTTAATTTATCAAAATTAAAACTCGAAATGTCAAATTATGTCTCGCATTTGTTGTGGACCTTTATGGTCAGTCATCACTACAACTATTGTCAACATTTACGTATCGATCAATACATTTGATCGTTACTTTTACCTTTCAGAATGGGGTATGACGTCGACTGGTGAGGATGCTCGTCATGTGTTTGTCTGAGCATGTGCCTCGATGTATTTAAATATGTTTTTTACATCTTTGAACCCCATCTATAACAAGGAGCACATGACTCATACAGCCTTCTCGGCGGCACGGATGGTGACTTAACGGCGCACTGGCTGAACAATTGGCTCCAAATATCACTAATGACCCGCTTCCATGACACACTTACCCTTACAGTCTCATTAAAATGAGACCTTCTTTCTCGCTACTGCTAAACAAAGATCTGAGTACACCCCATTACGGGTCACGTCAAACCGACCTTGCGCGAACTTTGACCGACCAGTTGAATGACTGACAAGAAGTCGATATTAGCCAACCAAAAGGCAGCTTTCTCGTGCTTTACGGCACTAATTTCAAATGGGCGACTACGCTTCGAAACATATTTTGACACATTCTCGATTCAAAATTTGAAACCTGAACAAAAGAACATTCTGGAATGGCTAAGAGATGGTTGAGATGGTAAGGATTCATTCGTTAAGCCCGTAACTTTCTTTCGGAATACCCCGTGTTAAAGTTTTCGAAGTTACATGATTAGAAATCACATTCCGAGAATCACTTTCATGATCTGGAAGCGACGCTCTGATTGGTCGGATCAAAGGTCGTTCTGACGTGATCCCTAATGGGATGTCCTCTTTACTTGGCCGTAGCGTGAACTATGATCGGATTTTATAAGATTATTACACATACTAATTATTACAAATGATGTTGGCAGAAACATAAATAAGGTGACTGTTGTCATGAAAAATAGACATAAATACCAATTTGGAAAGCACGGTTTTTATTTTGAATTACTTTATTGATATTTGACAGGAGGCTAAATAACAGCAACTATTGACAAGATCGTATTCAGCAAAATCTAATAAGTTCGAAACACCGATGTTTCAATAATCTGGACATTATATATTTTATCATGACGATTTCACTTGGATCATTAGGGTCCAGTTGAACGAAGTTTTCGTTGGAGACCCATACCTCAGAGTATAAGTCTACGTTATCATTATCGGAAGACAACCATAAGCAATATCGGTGCCGAAGTTTTGACTATTAACCGATTTCTTCATAATCTGTTATTCATTAAGTAGTGGAGGTCGTGGGCCTGCATCACACAGTACAGTGTGCTTTTATAGGTAAAGGTTGCTAAGTTTGGAACAGAGGATACATCAGCTAAAGCCATCAAAGTATTAAACTAATGAAATGTAGGTTACAAATAGATACAATGTGGCTTATATTTACATCACAGACGGTGACCGCGGCAACAATTTACCAGAATTATATACAGTAAACTACGGTTATAACAAACACGCTTATAACGAACTGACGGATATAACGAACTAACCTTTTAGTCCCGACTATTTGCTGTAGTTATGCTGTATATAGGCTTATAACGAATTACGGTTATAACGAACTAAAATTTGTAGTCCCTTTAAGTTCGTTATAACCGTAGTTTACTGTAATGATGTTCGTCTTCTACTTGACCCTAGTTACAAGCCAAACAGAATCTCTGAGATGTTAACGTTTTTTTTGTATTTCCAAGGCTTTTATTTATCTAATACATTACAGAGTATTCAGCGTGAGGATTCTTACGAACATTATACAATAGTACGTAATTTTACAAGTCGCAACTGCATTGCTTTATAGTGAACGTAGCAACGTTTGGAACATTGGATACATCGGTTGTAAACATATCACGGTGGAGAACAAATAACATTAATGCATGTGTAGTTACATCAAATGATGGCGACTACAGTTAATTACCAACATGGTAATAATTAACAGATTCACATCGGAATAACAACCACATGTGATGACACGGTCAGAACAGTAATACCAACCAACGTTCCTGACGTACTGTGACGTGACTTGCAACTGGGGACCGCTTAATGATCCTCATAAAAAACCCACAATGACATGATAGCTACTTATATCAAGGCTGGAGAGAATCACCGGGGCCACACATTGTCCGGAACTAGCTGCCTTCTGTTCACAATCAGGCACAATTTACTGCTTGCACGCTATTAATCAATGACGCTGATGGAATCACCCCGCAATGAAGTATTTTCCATCTCTGAACAATGCCATGCTATCATATGGTGAATGTTCTCTGTCGTTGCGGATACGGGGGTCAAAAGACAAGTACAAAACAAGGCTATTAGGTGGCACACATTTCTTATTTCTCATCACCGACCAACTCTAAAATTCCCCTGACCTTAAATTTCTTTCGCATGCCAAATTCGGCTCTAGCTCATTTTTCATCCGAAAATCCACTTTTGGATGTAACCCGTCCTGACGTCAAGCAATGTCTTTCTTGATTTTGTAAATCAGGAACGTCTTCATATCATTGTTTTCCCAATTTAAATGTTATAGCTGTTAGAAAATTAAAAAAATATAATAAACAAGGTAAAAATGTGATCCCCATCCCCCGCCATGTGGCACATTAAATCTTTTCGAACTCAGTCTTGACAAGTATCTCTTAGACAAGCATACAAACTTTCATTCATGTAACTTCAGTAGTTTCTGAAAAAAATTTCCCATTTCACGCAGTATGCACTTAGTTGAAAAGCACGGGACAAGGGCCATAACTCTGTAAAACAATAATTGACGGGACCAATGTTTGCACTCAGTCTTGACAAGTATCTCTTAGATAAGCTTGAACACTTTCATTCATGGAAGGACGGACGGACGGACGAACTCTGTACCTATATTCCCCGCCCTATTTGGTTGCGGGGGATGGTAATTGGTTTATCTAACTGACGTACTGAGTATTGTTTTACGTCGCTTTTAGCAATATGCCAGTAATATCACGGCGGGGGACACCATAAATGGGCTTCACACATTGTACCCATGTCGGGAATCGAACCCGGGTTTTCGGTGTGACGAGCGAACGCTTTAACCACAAGGCTACCCGACCGCCCCGGCTTATCTAACAATTTGCTTCATGAAAGGTGGTGAGAACCAAGCCAGTTTTTTGTTGTAGCCTCAGACAGTTTAGTGAGGAGAAATCCTTAATCTGTGGTTCAGGAAGGTAGCTATTTGGACACGGTCATTATGTCGACGGTTAAGCTAGCGAAAATTTCAGACGGGGTTATTGTTGGGGGTGCAGTTATTACATACAACCAGAACCACATTAATCTGGACTACCGTTTTATATGCTTCACTCAGAACATAAACAGTGCCTAGTTTGATGTGAATGAACAACGCTGATGGGTACGATTCCATAAACTCGGTCAAGTAAACCATCATTTCCGTCTTTACTCCACTGTTGCTACAACAACTACAGTAGACTACGGTTAAAACGAACACGCTTATAACGAACTGACGGATATAACGAACGTACCTTTTCGTCCCGACTATTTGCTGTAGTTATGCTGTATATTTGCTTATAATGAACTACGGTTATAACGAACTAAAATTAGTAGTCCCTTTGAGTTCGTTGTAACCGTAGTTTACTGTACCAAGTCTAGCTCTCAACACAAAAACGTTTCCGAGGTTCCAGAATTCGTTTGGACATTCCAAGAATCTACATCTTCTCTGTGGAACCAACCGCTAAAACACCTGAAACTGTCTCCTTCCCTTTCATCCTTTATGGTGGTGGTCGGGTAGCCAAGTTGTTAAAGCGTTCGCTCGTCATGCCGAAGACCCGAGTTCCATTACCGACATGGGTACAATGTGTGAAGCCCAATTCTGGAATATTGCTAAAAGCGGCGTAAAACCATACTCACTCACTAATTCTTCATGTCCTGCAGCTGAAATTCTGTGATGTAGCACGATGCGCATTAACTTGGAAAATGGAATCTGGCGTTATCAATGGAATTCTCATTTCTTTATCATCGCATCGCCGCAAGTATGAAAAGTGGAATAATAATAAGACTATCAGTAGTCAACTAATAGGAATAGAAAGAAACTGGAAGTTCGTCCTTCAAAATGTCCCATCTACAAAAACGTGATAAATGCAACTGAGCTGAATTAGGAAAAATCCTCCAAAATGGTTATGAGGCGCTAAACGTGGCAGCTGTACAACCGGGAGAACACTGCAACTGGTCCCCTTACAAAAGAGAGGATTTTAGTGCGAAATTAGTACTTACAGGAAGCGCTCGTAAAAATACAGTCGGTCAGATATGTGGGTGACGGAATTCTGTGAGCACTTTCTCAGGGAAGTCTGAGTGTGTGAGTATCACGCCGTTGTTACATCATTCCAGCTATGGACATGAGCTTTTCCTACACGTTGTACTCATGCTGGCAATGGAACCAAACGAACGACATAGCAGATGGGTTACCCCACCATTCCTCGGACAAGTGTGATGCATACTCCCTCTGGCTCCTGTGGTTTGCGGCATAATAAAAACCCGTCAGATATGTTTTAAACACCACTACTGAAATGGCCCGCTTTAATCCCCTTTGCAAATCTGGTCAAAGCGTCTTTCATCTGTTTACGGTCGAACGTTACGCCATTGGGGAGACTGATCTTTGATACACAGCCAGAAAATTAATGATCTTTGACGATGACATTCGTGATGAGTATTAGCTGAAAAATTTAATTACAGTCAAACAGGACTCGGACGCATATCATCCTCAATCAGGGCTACGCCAGCACGTTTACCAGCCCCAGCCAAAGTTACGAGACATCGGGGTACGGTTAGACTGTAACACTGGAAATAACCAACTACAATCAATGGGTGTAATCTGCTTATACGTAGAAATGACATACTGTCTGAACGAATTTAGAAAAGTCATTTCGTCCTCAATTTGTTGCAAATCACAAGGAAGCCTTTTGTAGGCTGTAAGTTGCACTTTAATGTTGTCTATTCGTTCCTTGCCATAGACTTCAACCGACAAACGATTTTGAAAATGTTCGAAGTGTCCAGTCTTCCAACCAGGATTATTTTAAATGTGGTATTTGTCCAAAACTGTTTCATACATGTCAGTACTGAATGTATCTACACGTATTGATGTTTGTTTCTATCCCTTCAAGTAGCCTTCTATGTACATATAGTATTCCCTTGCGAGCCCCCATCACCTACCGATTGCAATATATTTTCATGCAGTCATCACGCCGTATTAATAAATCCATCCACACATAACACCACCCACCTTCCTATTCAATTAGTCGCCTATCAATACAACCAAACATGTATTTAAATCCACCAGTGGAATCATATTCATCCATTGCATCGAACATCCGACTGTACTACCCGTCACCAAATAAACCACCAATCACCCATTCGCCAAATCATTATCCATCCATCCATCCATCCATCCATCCATCCATCCATGTAACCATGTAACCCTCCAATATTCACCCATCCTTCCATCGGACTCAACCATCCGCCACGCAAACACCCACCAACCACCTGTCGGTCGAATCCGTAATTTCAAATCACCTATCCGCCCGGAGAGCGGAAGGTCCGGGGTTTGATCCTCGGCAGCGCTATGCCAAAAGACGTTAAAAGATGGTACTTGTTGTTACCCTGTCTGGCGCTCGGCATTAAGGGGCTAAAACAAGAACTGGTCGGCTCGGAGTTAGTATATTGTGTCTGAGTGGGATATTCATGTTAAACTGCGGCATGGTGCCGCACACGCATGCAATAATCTTGGAGCTACGTTTAACCTCATTTCACATCGCCTCACTTGCAATCACCTAAACCATCCCTTCGTCAAATAACCATCCACCTATCCCTCCATACAATCTAACAAACCCACACTACCCATCCGCCCAATCATTATCTATCATTCTCATTTTACGATCTATAAATCTATCAATTAATTCACTGATCCATCAATCATTCAGCTATTCACCATCACACCCATCCATTCATTTATTAATCCCGTCCTTGACCGTAATATTACAGCCTACATCACGTGTTCATCCAATCCATTAGCAACCTTTCAAATTCATTGCGCAAAAGGTCAAGTGCTCGTAACCTCACCCGTGTTCCGTGATCAAGGCTGTAGCGGACTACGCCAAAGACATCCATTCTTTTTCTTTATTTGATGAAAGTCACGCACAGATCCGCTAAAACACAGGCAACTTCCACAATCAAATGCAACCCTTGATACTCAACGATACGTCTTAACGAGAGGTCGACTAATCTGGCGCCAGAATGGCAAAAATCGGTTGGACTCCCTAATCAACGTAAACGAAGACGATATTCGACGTTGACCGTGTTACAAATATTCAAAAACACGTTCAAAAGTCTAGATAAACAGCACCATCTCTGACCACGTCAAGCCTGTAAGTTTGAAAGCCTGCGGGAAAACTACCAGAGCTTGAAATCGATGAGAAGAGAAAGTTAAAAGTGCCACAATTGAAGTTCAAAGTTGCCAGTCTTCAAAGTGAATTATCCGAGCCTAAACCCTCGAGATATAATGCACGGGTGGGGACCGCCAGGCTTATTACTAACGCACAGCTTTACTGGGCAACGTTGATCATCAATTAATTACCAAGTGTAAACATGACAAACAATGATAGCGTATTGGCTGTTTGTAGCTATGTTCCTGTGTTAAAGGTAGCATGTGATGAAAAGATTAATATGTCACTGTGGTTATTGATTATATCTTCATGATCACATTTCACATGCAAATAATTACTATTAATAAGTTGGTTCATGATTAATATAAAGGGTCGGCGTCAAGCAACAAACAAACACGTACTTTTTTAATACAATTCTTTCGGAGCGGGTGCTATCGGTAAGACGGGACATGTTTAACCTCACGTGAACACCTGGTGTCATCAATGGTTTTCAGTGATCCATTCATAAAATGTTCACCACTGTCTCGCCCGATGGAATCAGTTTCGGCGGATAGTCGAGAGTGGTTATAAGGCGTTTTAAGTTGTATGAGAGAATAAACAGTGGTAATTTCTGAAGCTTTAAACATTCCTAGCACTGCAATGTGACAAACACACATCTATACATTCGCATCAACCCCAATGACTTACCAGTACTTGGTGTACATGGGGATACAGAATAAGTTCAGTGTCAAGACAAGAAGAGCTACTGTACTATGCCAATGTGATATAAAATATTTGAAAATAAGTGAGTGAGTGAGTGAGTTGGGTTTAACATCGCTTTTAACAGCATTCCAGTTATAGTGCGGCATGTGAAAATAAAGAACTAAATGATATATACATGTATATATGAATGAGCAATGTCTGTGAAATATGTAAAATGAATAACCCTGTGATGTGAAAAATAACAAGGGACCAAAAATGACATTTAAAACTCATTATGTAGATTTACAACAAAAGGGGTTGGGTGAGTGGGACGACCTCGTGAGAGCCTATATACTCATGTATATCCAGCAATATTATTTGGACTGTTGAGATCACGTTGAATTAATTGCATGATACTGGCGGTAGGTACAGCAATATTTAAATGTGTATCCTGCAACTATTTTGTTTATCACTAATTCGCAAAGATTTCTAATAAATTAAATCAGATAATTCTGTCAACAATAAAATAACCGGAAAACCCATCACTGACGTCCTATGTTGACGTCATCATGCCATTTAAATGGCAAAGACGGAATCCCAGTGTCACTTGTTAAAAAACCCCATTACCTTACCGCATGTCAATAATCCTCTTAATGGGAGTACATCTAATATATATACACATAAATATAACGCACTTACCAACAAAGTGTAATCGAATAGGTTCTCCCGGAGAATCTTATTAAGCCTACTCCGGCAGCCGCCTAGCGGTGACTGCCGATTACAGCATGATGTAGATGATGCAGACGCCGTACCGGAGATGGGATTAGCGTTATCAGTATCCGGATCCCAATAACATTATCATCTGTATGATCGA
Organism: Haliotis cracherodii; assembly: GCF_022045235.1. NCBI lineage: Eukaryota > Metazoa > Mollusca > Gastropoda > Lepetellida > Haliotidae > Haliotis > Haliotis cracherodii. The sequence goes on from NW_027266264.1 coordinate 15,475,244, forward strand.
AGGCCACCCTGTCGGCACGGGAAATAAGTTTTTCAAACCTCCATCCGGTAGTGACGGATGGTCTCTTTACACCTAGCATTCCCAAAGAAGATTTATTTCTAAACTGACGAAAAACTTTCTTTAAAATACGAGATGGAGGCTTAAGGACATTTTATGATCTCAATAGCCTTTTATATCTATGACGGAACGACATTGAGTGAGTGAGTGAGTGAATGACTTGGCCGTTGTGAACTATATTTCAGTTATATCATGGCGTGCCAGATGAAGAAGAGAAAAAAATAATACAGGCATGTTGTTTACAATACAAGGGTCTTAACGGGGCGAATTGAGGATTAGATTTGACATTCAGCTAATCCTGCTGTGCCTTAGACGAACGGACTATTAATACAGAAGGCCCTATGTCACTTTAAATAGTATTTTCTGGTCCCCGTCCGTTTCATTTTCGCGTTGGACTTCTTTATTTCCCGGATTGATAGGTGACCCCAACCATGCTTGGAGTTGAACTCGCAACTGAATGACCGTTATGTTTACAAACAAGTGACGACTGTCATGACGCCGAATACACTTACCGCTGATTAATTACTTTCTTTGTTTGTCAATTTGAATTCAATTTCATTAAAAGTATCATCTTTAATTGATATAGTAAGAACGTAAGGGAGAAGTTGATTGATTTTCCGTTAGTCTGCAATCAGAGACCATATAAATCTATTATATAGTCTCTGCTGCAATCTCGAACCAATTTGATTATTTAAACAAGTAAATTCATCTGGAAAACATGGTCAGTCGTAAACCTTTCAAATTGAAATATGATGGCATTCCCAAAGACTTAAACAAAAGTATAAACGTTACTACACATGGGGTTAGAGGGCAAATTTCAAGGTTCTTGTAATGGCCGCGCCCACACTGGTGGCAGTGTGTAACGAAGGTGTCATGCGCTGGGAAAGAGTTTGCGGATTTTTTAACTCTAACCCGCTTTCCCCCAAAGGAAATATAAACTATCAATACATAGCACAATGCCTCTGTGTGCGTGCGTGCCTTTTGGACTTGTCAAATGCATGAATACGCAATGCCATTTAGAAAGTGGTCAAATGTAACAAATGTTATGTTTGTGATAACACTCTCTTAGAAAAGTGCAGATTCTCGTCCATTTTTGAGTTGAGTCCCGTCCAGGACAAGTGTTATATTTGGGATAACAGAGAGAGGGGTACACAAAGTACGTGATCTAGACTACCAGTTGTCGGACTTTCATTTATGTGGAAGCCTCGGTGGCTGAGTGGGTTAGATCGCTGAGTTTGTGTGCTGGGGATTAGGTGGCTCTCGCTGGCAGTGTGGGTTCGAGTCCCTTAACCCCAAAAAGTACGAGAGTCTGCACCTGTACTTTACTTAGAAAGTGAGATCCCAAATATAACATTTGTTGTTAAATGCAGTTTAGACAATACTCTACCGAATTTTTATGAATCGCTGCTAAAATGGTATTTTAATACAGGACAGAATAAGGAATAAAGGCCATGTCGTCAGGTAAATTTAGGCAAAACAAAAGATAAAAAACATGAGAATACCTTACTTTTGGCCTAAGACTGTATTTAAAGTACAATTACTCCAAGATACATTTAAGTAAACAGCTAGCTGTGTACAACCCTCGCGTTGTCATGAAGCTAATTCAAGATGTCCCTACAGTCCACTAATAGCGATAGCGTATTCAAGGTCTGTACAGGAATCACTTTGTCGCTGTGCGGATATCGGAGCTCAATTAGCATGACATATAACCCGCGGCGTAATCAGGAGTTCTCTGTATAAACGTCATAATTATGAAGTAGATAGACGACACGGGGGTCAGAGAAATGTGTGACAGATGACCAACCCTCCGCCCTAAGCGGTCAGACGTCCGCTAATAAGTCATTCTCACAGGTTCGAGACACATGTTGACGAAATTACGACCCAAACAAGATCCATTATATTTAGATTCGGCGATACGAACGACCTTGAAGTCGTAGCAGTGTGTCACAACGTTCGTGTTGAACATATGGATTGAATGTGGGTTGAAAATTGGTTGAAACATGCAAATTAAAGAAATTATATGAGTGTACATGCAAGTACTCACAAGAGCAGACCCGACATGGGTACAATGTGTGAGGCCATGTCTGCTGTCCCCCGCCGTGATATTCCTGGCATATGGCTAAAAGCGGCGTAAAACCATACTCACTCACTCACACATAAAAGCAGAAACGGTGGCTTCGCCATCATTTCATAAAAATCCCAAAATCATGTCATACCGTATACTACTAAAAAACCACCCGATTCGTTCATATTACTCATGGCATGACAGCTTAACTATTGTCAAATTAAAACATCAGCCAAAACAAAAACGCGAAATGCCTCCGGCTAGCCTAATAAGGGACCGAAATAACTTTCCGATCTTATTACGTTATTTCTAGTCTGGGAAAACATAGAGCTAAGCTGTACGGTTTTAAAACAGGAAGGCTCTATAGATAGATTGCATGGGTTCTATCGTATGTACTTTCTGTCTTCCCGGAATAAGCCTCAAGCATTATAATTACTTTATTTAAGGATTGACTGTGTATTTTTCTTCGGTTCATTGAGGTATGAATCGAAAAACCAATGTGTAAACTGTATGAATCCGCGTAGCGGTCTGTAAATAATCGAGTATGGACCAGACAATCCAGTGATTGACATGATGGGCATCGATCCACGCAATTGGGATACGATGACATGCATCAACCAAGTCAGCGAGCCTGACCAACCGATCCAGTTAGTCGCCTCTTTTGACAAGCATGGGTAGCTGAAGACCAATTCTACCCCGAACCTTTATGGGTAAATTACTTTATAAGGAAGTTATGTGAACATCTTCATTTTGAGGTGAAATCTGACTCCACAACAACTACGTGTGGGACTCTTACAACACACCGAACCTGGTATGCCATCATCTGGTGTAATTACATAACTATCACATAACAACACCAGGCAACACATCAATATTTATGTAATAATTACCACTACCTTGCTGTGATCCTGACATTGATCTTAACCTAAATCTGTAGAGCATGCAGCATCTTCAAAACCTCCTGATTGTACAAGTAAGGACGCAGTAGTAATAGCAAGTAATAATTTTAATCAAAACCATTGCAAAGGAGGATTTTTTTGGTTTGCTCTTTAACGCCGCACTCAGCAAAACTGCAGCTTTATGACGGCAGTCTGTGAATAATCGAGTCTGGGCCAGACAATCCAGTGATTGACACCGTGAGCATCGACAATGAGGAATAATCCTAGAGACATCACGTACCAATTGTGATGCTTAAAGCATACAGTTTGAGAAAGTGTTACCTTTAACGTTTTTGTGTGATTTTTCAAACTCGTGATCTCAAGTTTGATCATCACAGACCACCGGCGTGGTCACAGGGAAACAATCTGTTCAATTAATTACCGTTTTTGAGGATGTGCCTCTATGACACATGTAATGTCCCTTAGAAAATGATTCACTGTCACGCACTTCCTTCTAGGTGGGGTTCTGACGTTATTAATCAACCCTCATAATTGCTGTCGAGCGGCTTTGGTCGTGTCGAACGAAATACGGTTGTCGTGAAGAAAAGTTACTGCTCCACCGAAAACCAAGTTTCACAAAATGTGGACTTCACTCGGTATTTGTGTGTTCTGGGTATTCTGCATGGTCTGTAGCACGAACATGCTCTGTTTAACAAGGTTGCATTGTGACCACTGTATAATACTCCAGTCCATCATTTTCCACAGTTGACCCAGACGTAATGAAATGATCCTAATGTCATTGGTTCTAGTTAATAAGATCAGGCGATTGAGCATCTTTGTTGCCCCTATGATTGGCGAACCTCTGCAGTGTGTCGACAAGGCCAGGGAGACGGCCAATACTAATTAATCAACTATCCCGGGAATTACTGAGTGAAATTTAGAGAAACGATAACAAATATCAATGAGATTCCACATCCATTCAGAGAACAGTTCCTCGGGTTTGAGTTGTTCACTTAGCCAAGGGGACACTTTTAAACTACAAAAAAATCACAGAAACGTCGCATGTTTTAATGGCATTGGTGAGTGCAGCTCACGTTTAAACAAGGACAGAACCCTTTCCGATCCATACTCATTGGGTATAGAATACATTTTTTAATTTGACTTCAAAGGACATTAAAAAATTAAAATATAATTAAATATACAGATGGTATAAATTTCCGCTGAAGATAATGTCTATTCATTATGTTTCAGGTAGTACTAAATGAGCTCTTTGGAAAAAGAGAAAGAAAATACGTAATGCTGATAAACGTTATTCTCGCGTGACAATGGCTCATCACGAGATTTGATGAGTAGAGGACATTTACCGACTTGGAAGAGTGTGGCCATTTTCGACTCATGCCGCGGAAACCTCTTGAAACTTGAAACCGGAGAGACCGTCTTATTGCCTACCTTTTTCAACCGGTCTCATCACGGTGTTTCAGTAATCCTTTCATATAACTATCCCCGCCATTTTGCCTTTTAGTTCCCATGGCATCTGTTTCGGCACATAATCGACTAGTTATTCTCTGGCGTCAACGTCTAATTTAATACGTCTTAGCTGTTTAAGGTCTCGAAGGATACATGGGTCAAGAGTTTATATTAACACGTTTTAAAGCTACGTATTCCTGTAAATGGACACAAGCCGCACGAATTTGATCTCAGAAGGGTTAATATTAGTAGAAGATGAATAGTGACTTTATGTACTCGAGGTGGAACTGAATCTGGCCAACGCATGGTCTTTCATCATGGACGGTCGGCGTGCCATCTCCGAGAGTAATGAGTGGGAATTGACAGCATTAGAGATGCTGGCCTCAACAACTTCTTGCACTGGGCTAAGAGGAAATCCCCCGTTGCGTGCATCAGAAGAGAGGATGGATGTTGGCATACAGATTGACCGGACTTTGGGGGGATTTTGAAAACACTGAGCACTATTTAGATTATTACATGTCAACATCTAAATGGCTATCGCTCATCCTTGCTTAGTGTGGGTCATGATCGATGTGAAGCATGTCTGTTTCGGATTTCGTCTTCGTGGTTACAACGAAGTACTACACGATAGCGTTCAGGAAAGATAGGTTCAGATGAAACTCAGCGAGGCTGATTCTACTTTCAAGAATTATTTGAAGGATGCCGACGCTCTGAAGTTTATTACAATCATATCACCGTTCACTACCACCTCAGTGCTGACCGAGATCTGGCAGCTCGGAGACGATTACCACATTGTGCAACTCATGAGAACTTTCGAATCCTGGATTGGCTTATGCTATGGTCAGTGAGCTACGATGCCTTGTATTGTATTGTATTCAGGGGGTCATCATAATTTAAACACGGGTAAATGTTTCAAAAGCCTGTACAGTTTGTTGACATCCTGAACACGGCTGTACAAAATGTTGACATTTCATATAAGAAATAAATGACTCGTGGTCGTTGTTTATTATAAGGGTAACGCTATTTTTCTGTAAGTGATAATGCCCCAAAAAAGAGCGTTATCGTTATTATAGCTAAAATGGATGGAAATTGTTAACAAATAAATAGAAACACCAGTATCGGCTTTGAAACATTTACTGCAATCAACACGAATGTCACTGACCCACTTTTACAAATATGGAATCGTCATAGAACAAACCAGATGATGTCACTATTGAATGTGACGTCACCTATCCCTACACTATGACGTCACCTAACAACGGGCGTGATAATGGTCCGTCGTCAAGCAATATGAGGGCATTATCAAGTTGCTGTGGCCCGCTGATTTCTAATAACATGCGGGCGGTTTAATTATAATTTTATCCATTTTAGCTATAACTTACAATAAACCACCGCAGGGAGAATAAACCATGAGGGGCACACATACATAAATGGGTGAGACTTACCTTTAACATGAAGGTAGAAAGTGGAAGTCGTAGAGCCTTCTTCATTCTCAGCACGACATTTGTACGCAGCCTCGTCACCCTTGTTGACGTTCTCGACGGTAAAGACGTACACGCCGTCACCGTTGGACTCGATGTGGATGCGGGGGTGCTCTAGAACCTCCTGATCGTCCTTGTACCACCTGAGCACCGGCCGTGGGAATCCCGTCAACTTTGTCTCCAACTGCACCGTCGTCCCCTCGTTCACCGTCTCCTCGCCCCTCAACCTCTTTAGAAACTCCGGGGCTGGCGAGAAAAACAACATATTACCCATATTGGCAAGAATTATTTTCAGAAATATATTCTCACTTATAGTAATGTGTGTTTCATGAATGGCGAGTTTATGCCAGTTGATCTATTGTTTTCGAAGAGGTTCACTGTAACGTGACGTCATATTAACGCATTGTTGCACATTACGAAAGATGGCGTCGTCCATTGTTCGTGACGTCACATAATGTTTTATGTGAACATCAATCGCTGGATTATAAGGGTTCAGACTCGATTATTTACAGGCCGTTGTCATACGAGTTCCGCGTTAGGCGACTAACAAGCACAGAGCTCGGAACATATAGACTGTAAGGCCCTGAGGGGCTTCGGTTATTCTCGAACTGTTTCAAGTGTCAAGTGAGAAATTAAATAGAACATAATCATATTGAGTCTTCCAAATTTAAAACAAACGCTACCCGTGGGCCCACCAACAACATAAATGCATGCTTGTCGTAAGAGGCCACTAAATGGCTCGCGTGGTCATACTCTATGCCTTGTCGACTGCATGTTATCGTATCCCAATTGTGTAGATCGATGCTTGTGGTGCCAATTTGGTCAACTTCATGGCCAGTTTCAAAAGTCGAGAGTATTCTTAAGACCAATTTATTTAACAGTGCCGAGAATGTATCTTATCAAGTTCAAAAGGTTTATATTACCAACACTTTAGAGACTTACCAAAATTCGATTTTTTTCTATTACTTCCCAAAACTATCTACTTGCCGATTTTACAATTTCGGACATCGAATGCATGTCATCGATCCCAACTGCGTGGATCGATGCTCATGATATTAATTACTGGATTGTCTGGTCCAGACTCGGTTATTTACAGACCGCCGTCATATAGCTGGAATGTTGCTGAGTGTGGCGTTAAACAACCAACCAACCAACCAACCAACCATTGACACCGGCCGATGGGGAGGGTTACCAACAGAAGACCGTGTCTGCACACTGTGCTATTCATCTGCTGTTGGAGACGAGCTTCACTTCTTTTTAGGCGTGAAGCTCTTCTCCAACAACGACGTCTTCATATCCCAAAGAATTGTTATACCTGGCCAAATATGTGTAAACTGCATAACACGTTTACCTAAAAATATATCCACTTTGAAACATCTGTCCAGATTCATTGTACATTTGAACACATTATAACGTTAAGGTGTCTAAATTATTGATTAAGGCATGTGACCATCTTATATATATATATATATATATATATATATATATATATATATAAATTACACTCTTGTACACAACATATAATATTCAAAGCAAACTAAGATGGTAATATGTATGTATGTATGTATGTATGTATGTATGTATGTATGTATGTATATATATATATATATATATATATATATATATATATATATATATATATATATATATATATATATATATACTCTTGTACCACCGTTGATGGTTTTTCAGAGAAATAAAACTGAACTGTAGATACCTGAAGAATCACAGGATTGTCTGGTACAGACTATAATATTTACAGACCGCCGTAATATAGAAATATTGCGGAGTGCGGCGTTAAAGAGCAAACAGCTCTTCGAACCAAATGGGTCGATTAGTGCCGATAACTGGCGTGTTTGTTTGACTATCTGGAATATTAAGAAAAAAACCATTTCACATCTATCCCATGGGAATTATAAAACACGTGTTGACACATGTTGACAGCTCTTCTTCGCGAAGATGAAACGATTTGCTGCTCATTGTGGAGTTTTGTTCGAATGATCAAAAGATAACAGAAAAATTTGACATTTCAGGATTCCATTTCTACAGATCGAGGAAGTAAACATATGACATTTAGTCCGCCCCTGTGTGTGCTCGATTAGAACTCTGGGGATTATAACACAACACATGGCTCTCGGCATACACCCTAGAGTGTGTGTACAAACATGTGCTTTTACGTACTGTCAGCAATGATATAGATATACAAAATATCTATATCGAAAATGTGAGCCTATCAGTATCGTTAACGGCTCTGTTAAAATACTCCCTCTTCCGAAATGTACCCGCCCCATAACTGTTACATACGACCGGGTTAAGTTGGGAAGTCCCTTTCGTTGGTGAGTGACTGAATTGTGTTTTACACCGCTTTTTACAGTATTTTAGTTATGTAACGGCGAAAGCATCAAGTCAAAAGTTCAAATTGTTACTTCCCGCGATTTTTTAAAAATTAATTCGTTCCAGAATTTAATGGAATGGAACTTTGGTCTCAAGTTTAAGCCCTCAAAAAATATTTGTTCACATTTTTTCCTGAAGAAAATGTGCTATTGGTCCTTGGCTTCCTTTTTCAGACAAGGAAATGAAATGTCTCTAAGCAGTGACGGAAAAGAATGTCCCTCTCCTTCAGGGTACCCATTAAACAACTTTATGGAATGAGACCCATTAAGAACACTTTCCATTGTAACACTGTACATGAATATTACTACATACGTTAAGCTATGGGACGATCCGGTTGCTGTAGATGGTAAATGAATGTTCTGGTATCCAAAAATCGCATTTACGATGAATAAATTAATCATTTATCTAATAAAATGGAGAATACATAGTGAAACGATATCTCATACTGGACCACAAAGTCACTTGTTTTTCGCTACGATCAAAGAGTTTTCTAGGTAAAATATACATTACGTTTAAGTTTACGATCAGACAACATCTAATATACGATGCAAGTTCTATTTTCGAAAACTGATGGATTTTGTCCAAGTCATATTTTCCAATAATAGTGCTTTTGAAGTTCCTGAACACGCGTGTCGAATTCAATTTTCATTTTCGTTACAGCCAGCCCATTACACCCTTAAACAACTTTATCAAAGGGCATGATTTAAAAGCTTCACTTTCGGGATTATCACCAGTACGCCCCCTACAGGCGAGAGCTCCCAAGTCAGGTCCGATAACTCTAAATCTACTTCATCAAACGACGAGATGAGGTCTGACCTAGCTTTGCACACAGATCAATGACAATTTAATAGACCATCGATTTATTCCTAATTTTGAGGAGCGCTAACTCCCATTGCATCAAAAAAGAAAATTGATGGTGTTTTTCCAAGACAACTCGAACGCCAAATTGAATCATTTTGGCGGAGGACTGAACGAAATCGTTTGATCGTGATATTAATATGACTACGAGGTATTTGGCGGGTTTAATTCCGATGAAAGGTAATTAACAAGAATCCTATCTCGTGCGGTGTCCTCATCGTCGGTGATGAGGTTGTCGCCGCGGAGGAATGTATTGTATGCCGTGTCAAGGGAATGTGGAGGACGCGAAGAGTGAAGATCGCACTTTTCAAACAAAACATGCACAGCGATATTTTTGTCATTTGACTATGTTTAAAACGTAGGATTTCATATGGGATCAGGAATTTCGAAATTAGTTCTCAACTTCTAAATCTCATGGGGCACTGAGATCCCAGGATTTTAAGGGCCTAGAATTCGCTGTGATGGGTTGCGTCCCTTTGGCATGCCAAGATGCTGGGATTGTGGGTTTGAACTCAACATGAGTTTAATACTCGGTTTGTCAGCACCGGTTTAACCAAAGGGGTAAACAATGACATATTTATTGCCATTAAGACTAATAGTTGCGTATATAAACGGGGACATATGGTTTATTCCGTACATTATTCTACACATTGAACTAGCTTGTGGTTAAAATTACTTTTTCCTTCTTTAATAGGCCCATTAACATAGGTAATTATTAAGTGATTGATAAATGTACTCAGGTTGGTCCTGTATGAATTAAATATTTAGCCCGGGACATGCATTTCATAACCCAAGTCGTCAAAGAGTGAGGTACAGGTTATCTTCCCGAGGCAAGGGAGTCAACTGACTATAGAAGTCCAGTTTTCACCCTTGCCGAACTAGGCTGGAATTCTGGAGTTATATTTTAGCTGGACTAACGAATCTATGCATAGTCCAATCAAAATCGTGAAACGAAATCAACATCCGATTCACAAACTGGCGTATATATTTCGGTCGATTGCAGGATTTGCAAAGCACGTGTACCTCCGGCTTAGCGTCAACAGATATTTTTATGTTTATAATCAAGGTGCTTTCGTGATTTGATGCACTTCGCGAAATAAGACCCGCTATATTACTATGTAGATCTTGATTATCCATCATATCGACTTCACTGGGCGCCACCATTTGGTTGCAAATGCAAGTGATATGAGAGGTGGAATCTGATTGGTCAAAAGGGGGGGGGGGGGGGGGGCATAGAAGGGACATAACTCGTAATAACCACGAGTGGCGCTTCGACCGAGCCCACAAATTCCAGCCTAGTTCGGCAAGGGTTGAAACTGGACGTTTACAGTCGGTTAACTCTCTTGCTTCGGGAAGATGGGCGCAGGTGTGAAAGGAATAGGGAATATCTGTCGTGCATCACACAGGGCCGACTCACACAGTGTTGTCGCTGGCCATTACAGAGTTCTTGAATATCAATCTAAATACGGTTCTCAAAACAGTGTTGTTTTAAACAGTTTAGGTGGTAAGGTTCTCATATTAGCCATGGTTTAAATTAGTTAGAAAAAACGAATATGATGTGTGTAATCATATAAATGGGGAATGATCTGTGCATATTCTGGGGGGGGGGGGGGTACATGTTATCAATCATCAAAATATGAATCAATGTATCTATCAACATCACAGATATTAATAATTGGCTTTTACCAGAGCAGTGGAAATACACGTGGGGACATCATATTGTTCTTAAATATGGTATTGTTTAGAACATGAAAATAAAAATTTAAAAAAATATTAACAAAAAAAATAAAATAAAAATAAATAATAATAATAATAATAATAATAATAATAATAATAATAATAATAATAATAATAATAATAATACCCCCAAAAAACAACAACAACAAACAACAACAACAACAAAAACACACCATAAACTAGCAAGGATATTTATTAATCTTGAAATGTAGCTTTTACTTTGTTCAGTAACATAAACAACATTTGTAGAGGGTAAAACATTTCAATGGAACTAAAACGTACAGATTCCAGGGAAGTGAACTCATCCACTTTGTCAAACACGTGGAAGATGAGTGTGAGAAAGCAAGGGCTGGCTGAGTCTCATGGAACTATGATACTTCACAAGAAAAACATATGCATGAAATATTGCATAGCTTTCGTCTTTTTATGACATTAGTTATTAGACTTCAGTTCTATTGTGTGCGCCGTGAGCTGAATATCGCCCCATGAGAGTACACGTTTAATATTATGATTGAATGGAGCCGCTACACGACGACACCAAGGCGAATAACGATAGGCCAAATGGGTTTTTGTCGCCTACGAAATGACAAATAATTTAAACAGTCAAATTACATTCTAACAGCTTATCTGTTGACTTAACTGACACTGTGCAACTAGCTTTGTTTTCTCTGAAGAATTAATAAGGTATTTCTCACTTTCTGGATAAAAGCTGCCAGGAACCAGTATAAAACCACGCTTGTCACATTCTGTGGAGTTTGAGATTTCAGTCTAACGCTCTTCTATCAGCAGTTTTATAAGATGTGGTCGGCCACAGGTCCACAGCAAATGTCGGTAAAAAAATCAAAATTTGAGCTATTTAATTTTAATTAACGATTTAAGTTTGATAAGTGATTTGAATTTCAGTGATGACAGGGCCAGTAAAGGGAAACACATGTTAATACTTAGTTGAATACAATGTTACAATGAATTATAGAACAGTTTTCATTTGCCATTGGGCAGACCGGCCATCCCGTTTTTGTAGGTATTTACAGAGCACCGACTGGTCAATCAGATAGCAAGATTCTTCAATGAGCAATGAAACAATTTCTTACAACGAATATTCGTTGTATACAAAAGAAACCTATTCGAATTTGGGAACTAAAAAGTAACTATCATTCGTGATTAAACACTTTTCTTGGGAGGCATAGTTAATTCAGTAACCGCCTCCGTGGTGGAGTGGAAAGAGCGTGCGCGGTAGGTCGATGGTTCGATACCCTGGGCAGCGTCATACCAAAAAGACCTTAAACGATGGTACTTGCCGTTACCCTGCCTGCTACTTGACATGTATGGGATAAAACAAGGACTGGTCGACGCGGAGTATACTGTTTTTGAGAAAGGTACCCATGTTAAACTACGGCATGGTACCACAGAGGGTAAAAACTATCAGTGCAATGATCCTGATTACATCTTCCCGCGGCAAGAACGTTAACTGACTACAGAAGGCTAGTTTTAGTCCTGCACCATGACCGTGGAATATATTTATTTTATGAAAAAATAATAATCTAAATATGCATACAAAAGCAAGTCTAGCCAGCTCATGCTAGCTCTATTCACACTCTGAAATCAGCATGCATAGGGAATTTTTTTTATTTTTAGAGTCAAGAAGGATATTGTATAATATAAGATTTCAGAGACTAAATGTTAGTCTAGGCTAGTTTCCACCTTTACCGAATTAGGCTGGAAGTCAAAATAGCGTAATGAACTAGACATTCGGTCTGTAAGCAACATGGATTTCAACGTGAAGATTTCCGTCGACTGCGGATTTGCAAAGCATGTGTACCACCAACTGGGCGTCGACAGATATTTTGCAAAAAAATCCATGTTTGAAATCAAGCTGCTTAAGTGATTTAATGTACTTCGCGAGGTAGTCCCGTTTTATGACAAGGTAGATCTTGATTATCGATCAGATCGCCTTGACTGGACGCCGCCATTTTTTGGAAGCAAATGCAAATGACATGAGAATCATGATTGGTCAATAGGAGGGACATAGAAGGGACATAACTCGTAAAAGCCACTAGTTCGACAAGGGTTGAAACTGAACTTTTATAGTCAGTTAACGCCCTTGCCTCGGGAAGATGGACGTTGACAATTTCACATCCTTCATTCATTGGAGGCGGACAATCCTTATAGTTCCCCAGGGCCTGTTTTGGTATTCCTTGCGAATGGTCTAAATGTCTTTATTTGGCTCCATGATTGCAAAAATTATGATTTTTAGTCTGTTGACAACTGCAGCTGCTAGTGCAAACTGTGGGTTGTTCTAAACACGCCAGCTTATGTATTATAGCGTATTAAACTTAACTTGTTTGCCATTTTAACAAAGGCATGATATTTTGTTTTGTTTTGTTTGTTTTGTTGATGTCTCGCATCAAAGTTTTCTTGTTTGATAATGAATAAATACATATTTACGCTTAAGGTGTAAGAACACCATCTGAAGATTTCCTATCTGGACATTTAGCCACAACAGATGGCATTCACGTTATGCCGGCACACGTGCACTGTATTGGTCAGCAATGACCACGGAATAACACATTTACAACTTAAACGCTGATAAGCTTTGGTCCTGGGTATCCGGACACTTCCTTTGGGAAGCGTTCGTAAAATACGCAAGAAAACATTCAAAGCTTCCAAAACGATCATGGCCAAAATAAAAGCCATGGTTATCGATGTTCTGTTTTTATACATAAATCTCTACACGTGAAGCACGCGTGAAGGATATTTGTGATAATGCACGTACTCGGACGATGTCTGTGTGTTGAGCGGATAGATTGTCACTCATATATGCATACTGTTTCTATTTGCAGCCCTCTATCAGTCTTGTTACGAGAAATATCACGACGGGAATTCTGAAAAATGCGCTTTAGACACAGTGAACCTCTAACCACTAACACGCCGTAGGGGATGATGGACCTCTATATTCAACAAAATATACAAGTGACAAGTTTATTTGCACTATTTGACAATATGCAAATGACAAGTGAAAGTTTATTTGCACTATTTAACAATATGCAAGTGACAAGTTTATGTGCACTATTTAACCATATGCAAGTGACAAGTTTATTTGCACTATTTAACAATATGCAAGTGACAAGTGAAAGTTTATTTGCACTATTTGACAATATGCAAATGACAAGTGAAAGTTTATCTGCACTATTTAACAATATGCAAGTGACAAGTTTTTGTGCATTATCTAACCATATGCAAGTGACAAGTTTATTTGCACTATTTAACAATATGCAAGTGACAAGTGAAAGTTTATTTGCACTATTTGACAATATGCAAATGACAAGTGAAAGTTTATCTGCACTATTTAACAATATGCAAGTGACAAGTTTTTGTGCATTATCTAACCATATGCAAGTGACAAGTTTATTTGCACTATTTAAACATATGCAAGTGACAAGTTTATTTGCACTATTTAACCATATGCAAGTGACTAGTTTATTTGCACTATTTAACCATATGCAAGTGACAAGTTTATTTGCACTATTTAACAATATGCAAGTGACAAGTTTATGTGCACTATTCAACAATATACAAGTGACAAGTGACATTTGCACTATTTAACAATATGCAAGTGACAAGTTTATTTGCATTGCACTATTTAACAATATGCAAGTGACAAGTTTATGTGCACTATTTTACAATATGCAAATGACAAAGGAAAGTTTATTTGCACTATTTAACAATATGCAAGTGACAAGTTTATGTGCACTATTTAACCTTATACAAGTGTAAAGTTTATTTGCACTTTTTAACAATATGCAAATGACAAGTGACAAGTTTATTTGCACTATTTAACAATATGCAAGTGACAAGTGAAAGTTTATTTGCACTATTTAACAATATGCAAATGACAAGTGACAAGTTTATTTGCACTATTTAACAATATGCAAGTGACAAGTGTTTTGCATTATTTAACCATATGCAAGTGACAAATTTATTTGCACTATTTAACCATATGCAAGTGACAAGTTTATTTGCAAATTAACAACATACAAGTGACAAGTTAATTTGCACTATTTAACAATATGAAAGTTTTAAAACGGTGACCTGACATTAATTAAGACATTAAATCAGTGGTTGATAGTAGATAGTGCTTTAACAACGACCTTGGATTCACTAACCTGTTACATGTTGCTCTCATCAACATGCACGACATTCACAACACCACACAACCACTACTAGGTCACTGTGACATAGTTTCACCCGTTGCATAACAACTAATGCCTGTTTCATCTAAAAATGCATATCATCGCACTCATGATAATAATGGAGTTACCCCCACGCACGTTTGGATGTGTATATGATAGTCAGAGCAAAGACGTATGCATATAATTATCTATATACGTCTTTGGCTAGAGAAAGGTTGCCCAATTACTGCACTACCAATCAGTTGGCCATTTCCATCACCACCGTTCGGCTTATTCCGGGAAGACACGAGTTGTCACGAATACTGTGGCTTAGTCCATTACACGACGAGGGGAAAGGCAGTATGCTGAACACAAGTCGAATCAACCCAACGCACTGGTAAACAACGTGAGAGTGATTGTTTACACTTGTTTGGAAGGTTGGCTTCTGGTGGTGATTAATTCCGCAATCAGGTGATGTTTTTTGTTTGTTTACCAACAAGACGTTTTGTCCAATCACCATGGTTTCCATTAACTGCACGGCGCATAAACATCAGGTTCTGGCCTCAGTCGCGAGATCTGGCGCATCGCATTACATGCAACCACATGTATTTTAATCCTGTGTTGATAAGAATGTATTTCTAGGATCTGACATCATCTGCACTGAAGTCTTCACAGCTACCCTTTCATCACCTTGATAGAGCTTAAGGTGCTGAGGAAGGGGCGTGCTTGAGTGCACGTGTGTGTGTGTGCGCGCGCATACACTTCATTAATATTGCTTGTAGAATAGAATAGGTAGTAGAATAGATCTTCAGCAACCCATGCTTGCCGTAAAAAGCGACTATGCTTGTCGTAAGAGGCGACTAACGGGACCGGTAGACAGGCTCGCTGACTTGGTTGATGCATGTCATTGTATCCCAATTGCGTGAATCGATGCTCATTATATCAATAACTGGATTGTCTGGTCCAGACTCGATTATTTACAGACCGCCGTCATATAACTGGAATATTGCGGAATTCGGCGTTAAACAACAAACAAATAATACAACCCTCGTACCGCTAAGACAACTTCCAGGAGCGAGTCTTAAATTCTACACACGGGTTCTCCACATCGTTGAACATCCTCAGCCTCTAAACTAAGTCCATCTCTTGTGAACTGATGATTTGAACCCTAAACATCGAGGATGAGTCTCGGTGTCCTCCGCTTATTACGCCGTATACACAACAGGTTCTTGCCCCGTTTCGACCAAACATGTAGAATGTACATACCACCGTTACCATGGCGACTTTGTAATTCCTCTACACCGTGTCACTGAAGAATTCCTTGCCGAGGAAGGAGCAGAACATGTTGGATCCAGTACCATTAATACAACCACATATTTGAAACTTTGTTTACAGTTTGTGAAAGAAGTACGAAGGCTTAATGCGTCTGCAACAGTAGTAGCTCGTCGACTTCGTTCTTCTTGCCGATTCCTGCTTTGGAGGTATTGTGATAATTCAACCCAAGAACGCTGCACACGAACAACGTTCTTGTCTTTTAATAGATGTTTAATGTTCCCGAACCAATACAACTGTCGCTGAAATACGCCCCCACACAATAACGGTGAATTACTGATTGCGTTCGATTTCAAAACCCAACACGACCCACGCAAACTTGACGTGGACCTAGCTATAACCAAGCGGTAACCTTGGTTGACCTTGGTAGCACATGTTGACCTTGACCATACCTACTGAGCCCCTGTGGTGCAGTACTCTGGTTAACAGCACCCGAGTGACGCCATCGTTAAAGTTAATTTGTTTCATTTATAGATTCAATCATGAATACAAGCATTTTAAGGAAAACCACGAACTAGGTATTGATGGTATATATGTATTCTGATATACGTCGATTCTTGATATAAATATTTTAGAATCAATAATGCAACTTTGATGAAGTTTTTGCATAACTGTTTGATGTTCTTTGGGTTATTAAGAACTGTCTTATCACTTAAATAGCAACTCTGGCAGTAGATAATGTAAAACGTCAAACCAGTCAGGATTATCCAACAAAATAGATTTCATTCGGATTAAAGGCAAAATACCGGTGAAAATGCAATACTTGTTAACCTCCACATGTTTGTGTGGTAGCAATACACATGGCGCTTGTGTTTCTCCTGGCAGCCATTTTGTAAAATATCTAAGGTTGCATTTTAAACGTTTTATTTCGGGTGCTGCCCTAAGTTATGCCTGATGAACACTTGATTAACTTGATTAATATTGATTGGTTTCGAGAAATGTGAAACCTCGGTTGCCTGAGATCACTTAATTTTATTATAATCGAACGCACGTGCTGATGACAAGCATCAAGCAGCATTACTTCACGCTGAACGTTTGACATTAATTTACGTTACCTTTATTGTAGTGCAAACGGGAATATACTCCGTACTCGCAGAACTAATTCCTATTATTTGACATTTAAAGCGTATCCAAGTGCACGCAACGCTAATTCAAACTTGATGTAAGGAAGTTCCCCCAAAGCATGACATGTCATTAGCACGGACGTGATGGGAACAGGCCATAGTACTTTCCTCACGACTGGTTGCATTAAATAAGAAATAAACACCTAGCGGGATGCTCTTACGAAGAACCCAATTATCACCACATGTTATAAAGATGTCCTAACTCCCAAGTCTCAGGTAGTTTTCACGCTAATACCATCATCTGGGAGGACGCTGTAAAGGTGAAGCGACGAAGTGTTTTTTGCATTAACCTGAATAAAACCACGTTGATTCCGTCAATATTTTGCATTGCTGGAATTTAAACCAAGAAAACATGTACGGATTCCCAATGAGTTCGTTGATTGATGGGATCACCCATGCCATTAGTTCGCGCAGTTGGAGTTGAAAATAGTTTATGACCCATCTCCACGCAAACACTATATGTTTACTTCCATGTGTGAATCACTGTGATTCATGTTATCTGTCAAAGCTGTTGAAACAATTACTCGTTGGCTTTTGTTTAGACTAACATTTAGTCTCTGAAATCTTATATTACACAATATCCTTCCTGAATCTAAAATTAAAAAAAAATATTCCAATGCTGATTTCAGAGCTAGCTTGAGCTGGCTAGACTTTTGTATGCATTTCTAGATAATTTTTTTGTTTCATAAAATAAATATATTCTACGGTCATGGTGCAGGGCTAGCGTTTGTTATGGCCAAGTATATATAAACGTCAACAACAGAGTTTATCTGTCGGAACAGATTTCATTGAGCATAAAAGTCAAACTTCATGTAGCAGCGAAAAAGTTATATGAATGGATTTCCGGACATCTTGAATAATTAAAAGTGTTTTAAGGGCTGAATCTTGATGTTGGAAATCCAAAATATACAAGGAACACGGAATGTTGCCATCACCAAGAAAGCATATCATACGCTGATCCAGAGTGAGTGAGTGAGTTGGGTTTAACGCCGCTTTTAACAGTATTCCAGTTATATCACGGCGTGTCAGCTTAATGCGGGGGAAATCCCGAAGTGATGCAGGTCTTAGACGTTTACCACTTCGTTGAAGCCCACGAGCACGAGTATGGCGCTGACAAACCTAGAAACATAATCGGGGTGAACCGGGATTCCAACCCACAATCATAGGTTTCTGTCGTGCCCAAGGGACACAACTCTGCAGAGCGAATTGCGGCGCCTTACACAACTGGACCATCCGTGGCCCCGCTGATCCAGGGAGGATTAGTAATTAGAAACAGACAATGTTATAGGTGATAAGGAACACTAAGTGTTAACATATGTAAATATGTCTTCTCCAAGCAGTGAATGGGTACCCGACAGGGTGAGATGGTAATGGGACTGTTCAGCGCATCTGCAGCTTGGGTTGTGCACTCGCCTGGGAGCTATGAAGGACAAACCAGTGCACACTGATACATTGACCGGGGACATAACGAAGCCCTTTGAGCATGCTTTAGTGTGTAGATTTGGCGTATTGTAGATAAAAAAAACATAATAATAATAAAAATAAAAATAAAAATAAAAATAATAATAATGATGATGATGATGATGATGATGATGATGATAATTTGGCGACCATTTTGAAGCAAGTTCAGATTGGTCCAAATCACATCTCGTATGGTCGAAAGCGTGGTGATCCAAATGTGTTGCTCTTGCCAAAGAATCAACAGTTGTTAATAATAGTAATCCAAATCTGCACCGTATTCAACCCCATATAAACTGAGCCTGAATGAGGACGAAGCTAACTATATTGTGTTTGTTGCTCAGTGACTGAGTCAGCGGAGAGGCATCTCGCAGATGCCTGCGTGTTTGATAACAGGTTTGTGAACATCACACCCAGGGAACTTGACGTAAATGCTCCATAAAAACCACAGGATCATTTTAGTTCGCGTCAGAGTTAAGTATTTCTGTAGTTTCAGGAGCAGGCATATAGAGCGTGCATTTAATCCGAATACATGGAAGGATCACACATACTGTTCAACATATTTATGTTTATAATAGAAGTTGATGAGATAGTACTGCATGGTTTTCATACAATCGGAAAAAAATGTTCCCTGAAGTTTAAGACAATTAAGAACATGGTGCTTAAAATCACAATTGCCAGACGCACGTCACTGGTACAAGAGTACATTGAATATTAAGAATAATGAAATGACAAGTTAAATATTATAATAAAGAAACCAAAAAAGTATTATCCACCTGTCTCCACTGGAAGCCCAGATACCCGTGAATATATTCACGGTATTTTATATTGAGGCCAGTTATTTATTTGCTACATTTACAAAACCAGCCATATGTTTTTTTAATTTAAACGATGAGACAAAATATTATTTTCTAAAAATCACCTCGCAACAATGTAATTTTTGTGGCCGGCAATTTCTGTTTCCCCCAACAATAAAAAGCATAATTCTTTTCAGAATTATCGAGGAGAGTGGATTTAAAATCCCAATCACCACCCCCCCCCACCCCCCACCCCCTCTCCCCTCCAACCACCAGAATATCAAATAGTCGGTTTCTTACGTTTGCATAATCCATTGTGACAGTTTGATGCCAAGAGCCACAGCTAGGTACTCCGATTACCTTGGGACCATCTGACAACAATTCCCCTTCCCCCAACAATTCGCCTTTCCCTCTTCTCGTAACCCTTGTATGATCTCAGCCAGATGTGCAGTCATTGATACGAATACGCCGGCTTGTCCGACACGTATTTGGCACCGTCTCAGTGGGTCACCTACATGTACTAACCTTGACCTATATGCATGTTGAGAACGTGTGATTTGTGCTTGGTTTATCCTGGTTTGTATGGAGCTGTTTTGTCTCTGAATCCCCATAAGATAGTTGAAGGAAATGAGTTTAACATCGCTCATGGTTTCACCAAAGTGGTAAACGTCTGAGACCTGCATCATTTCGGGCTTTCCTCCCACTTTAAGCTGAAACGCCGTGATATATTACTGTAATATTGTGCAAGCGTCGATTAACCTAGCCTTCGATCTGTGTCAATGAGGGATTTTTTTCTCCATTAAGTCGACTTATCGTTACATAACCGTAACAAAACACTGAGGTATATGAAGTGAGTGAGTGAGTGAGTTTAACGCCGTCTTAAACAGTATTCCAGTTATATAACGGCGTGTCCACTTCGGGGAAAGCCCTAAGTGAACTGAGCTATAGGTTGTTAAACCTTCAACTCACGCACTCTTATCAAAGCTTCCAACCTCGGGTAGTACTGGATCTTAGACTTACATTTAGTCCCAGTAATAAAGTTATCTTAAAAATATATATCTGTAAAATCAAAAAATAAAATCCAAATGGAGCCTAGGGCAATGATTAAGTTCAGAGCTGGGACAATCTAGACTTGCCAAATCATTCTAGACTTTCGATGGATTCATTTGCCCATATATTCTCTATGGCCTGGGAGACGGATTACTGGCATCTAGCCATTCCCACATACAGTTTAAAGCGTGGGAGGTTTCATGGGGTGGGTCTACATAACAGAAACACACTCCCCACAATAGTCTGTCTTACAGACTTATCGTTTTTTCTGTACGATATGTTCATTTCAGAGACTAGATTTCAGTCTATCCCCACAAGTATTACAGCGTTTGGTTGAAGCACTATGACACGGACCTATTGCTTATTGTTGAGAGGGGAGATTGTTCCACCTGACAACGTCTGTGTGAAGGGAGTGATGAGTGGTCTAAATCAGTATGTCAAGAGAATGCTGCCATTAGGCCCGCTCCCTATTCCGGTGGTCAATCCCGCTAGTGATCTCCACAGCCAGACGCATATGTTCTGAGTAGTGTGTGAGTGGCTTGTAGCGCGCTAATTTCCATCAATCATGACGATTAAAATCTCTGTTATTTTGATTACCCATAAGGCAGCTGTCACATTGTTGTCTAACCCTCACCGTCAGCAGCCTGGACCAAGGGCGCCACCAAGGTGAACTGGTTCTCCTGCTGATAAGGGCATGTAGCAGTGCACTGAATTGCACGTCAAGAGGTTATGCTATTTCTGGTGATATATGCCAGGTAATCCTAATTATAGAAGTCATTCGCAGTGGGGTATCCAGGCTGGGCTGGGCTGGGCTTGGCTGGGCTGGGCGGGCGGGGTGGGTAGGGAGGATGTGGAGGGTGTGGAGTGTGTGGGTGGGGTGGGGTCATCATCAATACTTCATGGGTATATACCCTCCGTTCTTCCATCATGTTCATGAGGATCGCCGCCCTACCCTCCTCGTTGTCAAAAATACAGTTGGACCTCGGTGGCATGAACCAAAAATACATTTGCTGTATTAATACAGATGCATTGATTATCACCCCCCACCACACACACACTTCCCTCTACCCCCATAACACCACCTGGCGGTTCTGTAACAGGTGTGCTATTGACTGAGTTTCTCTCACTTCCTCCGTCTTAGGATTCATCTTCTCAGGGCACCAAAAACTGATTGCATGTATTTACGTCTTCAGAACATATCTTGGTGACGAGAATATTCTGAAAGCAAGCCAAATACTCCCATCTTCCCGAGGCAAGGGAGTTAACCGACTGTATAAGTTCAGTAGAAACTGGACTTTTAGTCAGTTAACTCTCTTGCCTTGGGAAGATGAATACTTCTTAAATCTCATGGTCTGAATCAAACGTTGATACCAAAAGAGTGGTAAAAGTTACATCGTAATTGAAATTTTTCACCAGAAACAACCCCATTGCATATTATTGAGGAAATGTGGCCACAACAGGTACCGGGACTCAATATGTTGTTCAGTTACCAAATGCACCGCTTGTCAGGAACTTAAATATGACACTTCCAAGCCAGTACGAGCCGCGATGAGCAACGATCCATCAACTGATAAAACAAACATCAAAAGAAGCCATATTCATGTTCCAGGATCACGTCAAGTTTGTGTTGCCGCAATGCGAGATAAAACTGTTCCATCAAACCCACCGTATGTCAGAGAAACATAACTCTTAATGCATCGCATAATAATCCTCGTGTTTGATGATGGCCGCTGCACAGACGTCTTGAGCTCCCAACAGCGTTGTCCGATGTTGTGAGTAAACAACAGCTTGTTGAGGGAGATATCAGACAGCCGGCCTCTGATTGCTTGCCGGTTTGTATAATTACACCCAGCATCATTCTATACTTCGTTTAGCAGGTAAAATCTAACCAAGCGATTTAATGGGAATAACAGTTCAACTGAAAAATAACATTGCTTAGCAACGAATGACATCAATACTGTCCTAATTTAATTATATCGTTCCGTGAGCTGCACTACTTGCAGTCGTGGTAGTGGCTTATATGATTGGTTCTAAACAAACTAAACAAACATGACATAAACGAGTTTGACTCCTGTTAACAGCCGTAACGAATGTGGAGGTCAAAATAAGGTTCAATGACATTAGTGTTTGTCGTTTCTTAGTGACCCACCGTTTGTAGCAGACAAAATATGTATATTGTTCTGTTGGTCAAAGGTTCAAGACATACAACGTTTTTCTCCGAAATGAGGAGCCGGAGAATTTAATTTTGCCTATTAGGAGGATAGAATTACTACACATCCATGGACTTTTCTTTAAGTACAGCCTTGGAGCAAGGCTATGAACTTCAAAAGAAGGCCATGAACATCGTTAGAAAGATGCAAAATCTCACCTCGCAGTCTCTGTTTCAATTTCTTTCTTCAAACTGATAACGTTCAGTTACCCGTCCTTAACAAACAGACGCCATTTCGTCTCCTTCGTGTTATTCTCAAAAAGAAATCTGTTGGAGTTCAATTTTGTATTCCGATTGTTCGTTTGTTAGAGACCTGATTCGGAAGTTTCGTAAAGCCCTTAGCGCCACCTACGGGGATTCAATAAGCGGATCATCAACAATCGGGCATTACCGGCAATATAAGTGGGACGTGGCTCAGAAGGTTTGTCTACTGTGCCTGTCTAAATGACAGGAGTTATTACACAGAAGAATATTCTCAATAAAGGAATGAAAACAGGAAACTTCATTTTCTCTGATCTCTCCATTCCAACGTTGTCAGAGGACATCAGTATGGATTGGATTTTGCTAAAGTCGACATTTTTATGTAAATATATCTCTAATCTAAAACCGATATCCATGATATGCATACGTACGTTTACGACAAGACATGGACAGTCCGTTGTATATGTGAGTCTTACATATTTGTGCGCTCTTTTGAAGGTTCGCTATACAACGTTTTATAGAGGCAGGAGCACGATTATTTGTGTGGACAGAAACCAAATTAAATACTATATATCCTAAGCAAACGGTGCAGCCAATGGTTACGAAAATGTTCATAAATTGAACATCCTGCAACGGGGGTAATGCGTTATCGGCGTCTTGATAACCCGAACCTGCATATGCCTGTGGGGATTCAGAGGCGGAACAGACAGAGGATTGGGTGTCTCAGATAGCATGGGACATTGTTGATGCTGTCAATCACTGATTCGTCTGAACAAAGACTCTACCTTTGCAGGTCGCTGAGACACAGCTGGGTTATTCTTTGACGTGGCGAAAAACATGAAACAAATCTGCAGCCTCTTATATACATTTTTTTGTTTTTCGCCATGTCAAAGAATAATATATATGAGGTTGCAGATTTGTTTCTTGTTTTTTAACAGATCTGCAGCCTCATATACATATATATCGTATATCGTGTAAACTTCTAATTAAATATATACGATATACGGCTGTTATATTGGACGAGGTGAGGTGAGGTGAAATGGGGTTTAACGTCGCGTCCAAGATTATTGCACTTATATAGCGACGTGCATGTACGTGTTTGTGTTTGTGTGGCTGCTTGTACTAGTCCGGTCTGATGCCGATTTATAGTGCTAGCTCACCGAGATACCATGCCGCAGTTTAACATGAATACCCCACTCAGACACAGTATACTGACTCTGAGCTGACCAGTCCTTGTTTTAGCCCCTGGATGCCGAGCGCCAGACAGGGTAACAACAAGTACCATCTTTGAACGTCTTTTGGTATGACGCGGCCGGGGATCGAACCCCGGACCTTCCGCTCTACCACTAGACCACGGAGGCGCTTTGAACAGTGTATGTTTTAATCCATTGTTGATAGTTGTATATTACTCGACTGCGTAAACATTCACTGACACACTCACTCACTCACTCACCTGAAACGTCCTAAGCTTCATAAGTTTTAAAACAGTGAGTAGTTCATGTTTCGTAATGGTTTAAAACATACAAGTGAACAAACTTTAAGGATGAAATAGAACTATAGTAATTGAGTGACCAAAACTTGCCAAATCGAAAGATTATCAACATTCAGACAATATAGGTTAAACAATTGCCTGTTCGAAAGGCCATCGTGGAAAGACATGCAAATATGTAGTGGCTGAGTGTAATGGAACGACTAACAGGGTTGGCATCACGGCGTCCATCCACAGCCAGCGTCATTGATCACGGCAATATAGATGCTAATGTGGACAATGGATGTCCGAGGGTCAATACCCTATCCATGATATGGTTGGCAGTCAGCCTGATAGTCTCAAGGTCGTTCTGGGATCGGCAGATCAGGAAGCACCCTACCGCCCAGATCATAGTCATTCCAAACAGCCTAATGGTCAGTCCGTCCACCGGTCACACAGCCATCTGATTGGTCTGACCAGTGGTCACCAGGTCTGAGTTCGACACTCTCAGATGGATTAATGCGTCTGGTCATGCTGCGTATCTCGACTTCGCACGGATCACAGTCTGTCTATCTCTCTACCCCCGGGACGATGGGCGTAGTCTAGTGGTACAAGGGTTGGCACGTCCAGCTGAAGGCCCGGGTTCTATTGCCATTTGTACTGAGTGTGAAAGCTATTTCTGGTATTCTACGTCTCGATGCTGCCCACTCACTCAGTCACACTCTCTCTTTCCCCATCTTTCGTTCTTAGCATCCCTCAACATAATTGGTACAGATGGTACAGCTGCTGAAAATTTCGAATAAGTAAGATATTCGATAGCCAGGTTCTACTTAAAACAGGTTGCGTGTGATAGAGTAGTTTAAGTATATAAATAATACTTCGTATATAGGCCTCTCACCCCGACATCTTCATCCGATGATATAGACCATCACTGTTGGCCATTTATCACATGCTATCTATTCACAGATACTCATTTCCTGATAATCAATGAGTAAAAGATTCACGACTGAAACTCCCAAAAGTGCCAAGTACTAGCGGCGTTTGTACAAACTTATAAATTGTTACGCACTTTTTTGGAACTTCGACAAGAAAAATCAATACAGTGTACAGAGCTGAGACATGGTGGTCCGATAAAGATTGAGTTTATGGGTGGAACAAGTCAGTGGGGGGTTTTGTGAATTAATACTGACTCTTTCAGTAGAGGCGGGGTTGGGTGA
This sequence comes from Haliotis cracherodii, assembly GCF_022045235.1. Taxonomy (NCBI): domain Eukaryota; kingdom Metazoa; phylum Mollusca; class Gastropoda; order Lepetellida; family Haliotidae; genus Haliotis; species Haliotis cracherodii. The sequence continues at coordinate 15,501,206 of NW_027266264.1, forward strand.
CTCCGCGGAATAATAGCGTGGCGGGGAGATGAAAGAGCATTTGTTGACAGGGGATAATCTAACGCTGGCAAGGGACAATTTATGATGTCGCGAATAGACAAAGTTAAATCGCTTGTGTCTTGCATCATGAATTAAAATGATTTCAGTACACATTAGCTCCCTTGAATATTTCAGTTTTCACGAAACCGACGATAAAATGTGTCCTTTTAGCATGACGTGGTAGAGGTTGAAATGAAATTACTCAATTCCGTTGCCCCATCGATGGCAACTCTAGGCGTCAGAGAGCGCTGTCATATCGTATTTGAAATGGATTTTGAATGATGAGATTTTGAATGATGAGAGAAGTGTATGTTTAACGTGGCAAGTACATTGTCTTGATTGAAGACACCGCGGAGCTTGTCGTTGCTGATGAATGAAGGGTTAAACACCGTTATAAGTCAAACACCGTTGTGTCGAAGTTAAAGGGGCCTACATAAATGCTTCGAGATATCCGAGGTTCAACACAACCGAAAATAAATTTGTTGGTCAAATCCGATTATATTTTCTCTTGCCCGGCAGTTGTGCCGGAATGTTGCTGAGTGCGGCGTTAAACAACAAACAATTGTGTTCTTTAACGTATCTAGCAAACCATTCCAAAATACACAATTCAGTTGTATGTACGCCTTGTGTTGGGACATAATATACCCCTTAGTGTACTTATAGATTATATCACGCGTGCTCGCACGTGCTGACACAGTTTATCTGACCTGACAGTGTTCATTTCATAACTAGGTTAAGAGTACGATTCCCCGCGTTCTTCCAGACAATGCTTAATTAAGGGCACAGGTGAGACTGGTTCTTACATACCTTCAGCTAGAGTTACCGGAACACGTCGCTCTCTGTGACGTCACCAGAGACTAATGACTTGTTTGTGAATCAACTCTGCGCTTTTTATGCAATATTGAATACCTCCAACGGGTCATCTCATACATATTTCGTGACATAAGACAAATGAGATTATTCAAATTCATCTTCGTCATATGCCAACACCTCCCACGTCCGACATGAAGTATTGATTTGCACAAGAAATACGAGAACTATATTTTGATGTTGACATATCGATATTTCAATTTCCACATTTTTTGTAAATCATTGGAAAACGTTTCAAATTTCAAGTTTAAACATTCTAAGTTTTAGTAAAATGCCATTGGAAATATAAGAAACCGTATCTCTGTGATTGAAGTCCGTTTGTGAACCAGGCAGGAATTCAACTCATTTACGAGAAGACCCGTGAAGATCCGGGGTAGAATAGGTCTTCAGCAACCCATGCTTGCTGTAAAATACGGCTGTGCTTGTCGTAGGAGGCGACTAACGGCATCGGGTGGTCAGGCTCGCTGACTTGTTGGATGCATGTCATCGTATCCCAAATGCGTGGATCGAAGCTCATGATGCCAATCACTGGATTGTTTGGTCCATACTTGATTATTTACAGACCGCCGCCATATAGCTGGAATATTGCTGAGTGCGGCGTTTAACAAGAGACAAACAAACATTTACGAGAAGCTGTGCAGGCTTTCATGTTGGCATTTTAATTAAATTCGCGGATTGAAACAAAATTGAGCAAAAAGTCTTTCTTTAATCCGGGAAAACATTTGTTAACTTCAGGAGACATAAACCAATTGGTCGATACCAAATAGGAATCTTAGTCGCCCTTTGTGGTAAGAGTCTTGTGAATATAACTGTAGCATGTACCCACACAGTTTGTTGTCTACACATGATTCTACACCATGCATCCTATTCACGCCAACGCAGCATTCTTCACACACCTGCAGTACCTGTCACGTGAAATGTACATGCCTTGAAATAGACAACCGACAGATATTAATGACACTCTTGAACAGTGTGCTCCTCGACACCATCGATCAACTCCATTACCTACGCACCAAACTTCATTCAATAAATATACTCTTACAGTGTCAAAACAGACAAAACAGACAGTACTGTCTAAGTATAGAGGCTGTATATACAACACACCCACTGGGATCGGAAACAAGACTCATGCATCTTGTCGCATTTTTGACAGATTCTACTGTCAGAAACTCAAAGGTTATACACTGAAAGATCCTTATTCCGGGCCCTGTTCATAGAGGAACCTTACCTTTCTGAAAGAGTAAATGAGTTTTGTTTTACGCCGCTTATAGCAATATTTTCCAGCACAGAAATGGGCTTCACACGTTGTACCCATGTGGGAATCGAACCAGGGCCTACCGCGTGACGAGCGAACGCTGTAACCACAAGGCTACCTCGCCGCCCCCTTTCTGAAAGATTACTGTTATGAACACATACATGTATACGAAGTGACAATACTTCCAAACCATATTTCGATAATCCAGGAATTTGTAATTCCGGCCGCTTCCGTTCGGATTATCAAGGTTTCACTGAATTGCATTTCAAACTGTTTCACCAGATAATTAACCCGCTGTACAGGCCATCGTCGTCTATTCAGGTCGAGTTTAATGTACACTCATTCTTGAAAGGTTTTGGTCAATTGTGTAATAATTACAAAATAACACTGGACCACCTGTTGATGCTTATTTGCTGAATTTACACGGGTCTACTGTGTGTCTATTGGATTCAGTGAACCCCCGCTCACCCAAACTGTGAAATCGTCCATTATTAAGAGTTTTGGATTAACGCTAATTTGAACACTATTTTGGTAACAAACAGCGTGACAGGTTCTTCTTATACATCTAATGCAGGTCTTAGACATATACCTAATGGTGATCCACGAGCAAAGGGGTGGTACTGACAAACCTAGAAACATAATCAGAGTGAATTAGGGATTCGAACCCACGATCAGCGGATCCTGAGGGTTATTTCTGAAATCAAATCGTAATCTTGGGGCCAAATATTTTTTACGATTTTGAGAGAATGCGGGAACAAAGTCAGGTCGGTTTAGATAGATTGGGCAGATATAATTAACAACGACTGAACACTGCCTTCTCTCACATATGTAAACTGTAATGGACTACAGATAAAAAAATAGCAGAGATATTTTTCCTGTCACGAAACGATTGATGTTTTTAATTAACAACGACTGAATAGTGATTTCTCTCACATATTTAAACTGTAATGGACTACAGATGAAAAAAATAGCATCGGAGATATTTGTCCTGTCACGAAACGATTGATGTTTTTCAAATCCTATTTAAAACCTCTTAACCTGTGTCTCGAACAGGGAGCCATACCCGCCGCGTTTCAAGACATATGTATCGCATCCGTTATTATCTGAAACTGCAATGTCACAGGAAGGCATATTTTAAACTGGATCATTCAAAACCCCCACAGGCTCAAATGCCGCATAAGGTCTTAATTCTAGCGGAGCTTGCAATATGTCTTCAATGAAACATAAGATATTTCTCGACCTAGCAGTTCCGTGTACTCGCTATGTCATCTACATCTTGCACGTGCAGCTCCGCCCTTAATTAGGGATGTTGAGTACGTTGTGGTGAGGATGTTGTATGTTGCTTCCCCTGACATTGTGATATTGTTTGGAAGGTGAGTCACTAACAATCTCTATTAATTGCTATATTCCTATAAAGTGAGTTAATTTGGGGGTCCGTGAAAATTCCCGGTTGAAATTCGACTTCAGCAACCCATGCTTGTCGTGAGAGGCGACTAACGGGATCGGGTGGTCACGCTCGCTGACTTGGTTGATGCATGTCATCGTATTGATGCTCATGATGTTAATCACTGGATTGTCTGGTCCAGACTCGATTATTTACAGACCGCCGTCATATAGTTTGACTTTTACTTAGTGCGGCGTTAAACAACAAACAAACAAAAACATTATTGGGAAATATTATTCCTATACATCGTACATATGTATGGCTAGTTAAATAACGACACCACAAGAATTCTGATCGGATATAGATCAGACAAACCAGTGGTCGATAACATGAGCATCTTTCTGCGAGGGAAGGGTAACATTCTACACTGAACGAAATAGGCCACACCACAAAAGGGTTGTCATTGGTTTATGTCCGATGTGGGAAAATGTAAAACTGGAATGAACTTGAATACCCCCGAAACAGTTTGTTCCCAAAGCTAGTGAAACAAAACCTATGTCGCTTCTATTTCAAAGATATTATGCATTAGTTATCAAGTTTAGATTCGAGATGTGGAGAGACAATTAAGATTTGGACATACATGTGTTGGATGACCTTATTACACAAATGTATGAAAGAGGCTGTGCAAGCATTAAGACACTGACCAACGTAAGCTATTATTCAGAATGTGGGTCAATGGGTTGGCTTGTATGATGATGAGTTCGCTTTTACTAATATTCCAGTCATATCTAGGCAGGGAAAATAAAAAAATTGGCTTTATCAACAATAACAAGACTTTCATAACGCAAAATAAACATTTTTTTCAACAAGCGTTTTTTCTAATGAATCTGAATAAATTTACATGTATATACACATTCATATTGTTTAACTATTTCACCCACATACATTGAAAACTAAAATCGTTTTCGTTTACTTTGTAATTGTAGAATTAAAAGAAAATTTTATTGGCAGCCAATCTGAAACAGTATCTCTACTATTGACAGAGAAGGATAGTTCAATTAAGCTGTTCTGAAATATATCAGGGAAATGTTTCCTAAAAAAGATCAAGATTGGCATGCATAAAATCGAGAGATCATTCATATCCGCTGCTTGTTAAAAATACGACGTGATAGGCGTGGTCGTGTCTTGCGACGTCGAAATGAACGTTAATCCACTGTCAACCTGAGATCTGGCAGATTTGGCGGTGGATCGGTTATGGTGTGGCGTGTCATCATTATGACTGACCCTCTCCACACCATTCCGTGCAAGGAAGAGTCACTGGACTGTACTATCAGGCCGGTTAACATACTGACACCTTTTGTTGTCCCGTTTGCAAGACATGTGGGTCGACGTTTTGTCTTTCAGGGCGACAACGCCCGTGCTCAACGCGCACGAATCATCAATGTTCACCCCAGCAACACAACATCCTTAGAATGCCATGACCAGCAATGAGCACAGTCCTTTCCCCACTGAACATGTCTGGGACATGATAGGGAGACGTGCACGTCAACGTCATAGGCCGCCGACCACGTTGGCTGAACTTGGTCAGGCGCTGCAAGAGGAGTAGGACAGACTCCCTCAAATCGCCACTGGGAGACTCATACGCAGTATTCCGTGTCGAGTGGATGGTGTTTGACAAATCATAGCGGTATTACGCACTGCTGATCTGAAAACGTCAACTTTGAAACTTCCCACCTTTCCCCTATAGACCTTCACAATCCGTAGCGGTCGTAACATCTACTGTCACACTTCACTACCGATTGTAACGTGTTCCCAACTCTTTAATATTTTTCCAAACATTTACTGGAAACTAACATCTCATACAAGTTTGGAAACTTTAAGTTATTTTCGAGTATCTCTACTTTTTTTAAAGAGTATATAAAATATATACTTTGGGGTTTACGGTGGAAGTACGTTTAAATCCCGATAAGCTACAACGGGCCCCCAGTCTCTTAAACAGATCACGTAATAGTGCCATTATTTAAACAAAGGGTTTATCTGAGTTTAAACATATGACGTAAGAGTAAAACGACAGCGCTTCCAGTACTAACGAGAACCTTTACTTATACGATTCGAGGGCGGATAGAGCATTATTAAAAGGCATGGGCCCAAAACATCAGAATCCTCTCTGAGATAATTTTACTGCCTACAACATACAACATTTTTTAAAAGGGAGCAGGGGGTCCCCCCTGGACACCCCATCTCCCATCTCCTATGCGGTTACAATAATCGGACACTACCCCTTTAACACACTGTGAACTACATGTGTTCAGCAGCGATACATTACAATGTGTGCATGCTGTTCTCCCGATCTGTTTATTTCAGCTAATTAATTCCCTCCTGGCGTCAATCACGGAGATAACCATATGCTGGATCAACACGTGGCCTCCCACTGCATGATACGGGGCTTCGATCAGCCGGTAATTGTTGACTTGGCGTGGTTCAACTTTGATGGCACAGCATGACGACGTGACTTAACGTAACTGAAGGCCCGATAAGACCACAACACTTTGACTACATGTTCAGGGATTACTTGATGTTATAGATTCTGTTTGATGTTACAAATTTCTCAAAAATAGTGAGTGAATGTTGTTCAGCGCCGCAGCGCGCATTACTATTCTTACACGACGGTCTGGAAAGATAAGCAACGGTTAGCGTCATTGGGGTATCATCACAGACACGTTCAACCAGGGCCCACTTGCACAAAGCGATCTTAGCGCTACGACTATTGTACGCCTATGTTAAAGTATGGGAGTTACGATCGCTTTGTGCAAGTGGGCCCTGGTCTCCGATCCATGAGTGAATGAGTATGGTTTTACGCCGCTTTTAGCAATATTCCAGCAATATCAAGGCGGGGGACACCAGAAATGGGTTTCACACATTGTACCCATGTCGGGAATCGAACCCGGGTCTTTGGCGTGACAAGCAAACTCTTTAACGACTAGGCTACCCGACCGCCCCCTCCGATCCATGAAGAGTGAGGGTTAACTGTGCTTTGAACAGTATTACAATTATAATACCTCCTTTCTGTGGGTGTTGAGGTTATGGGTATGATGCTAACAAATCCAGAAATATAATCAGGGAATTTAGGATTCGAACCTAAGGTCACAGGTGTCTGGCACGGCTGAGGCACGCAGCACTGCACGGCGAATTGCGGCGCCTTAGGCGACTGGGCCACCGATGCAACAAAACAGATTTTGAAAGAAATGTATCTCATTTAATGTAAGCATGTTGCAATTACGCTTCTGTTTATTTTTTCCACAAGATCTGGTGGAGAGTTTCACGTAGTAATAAGTTATTTAAACTTTATTTAGAGACTTTCCGACTCCTGACTATTTTCTAAATGCGTTGTTGTTTCTTTGTTTGTTTTTTAATGCCGCAATATTCCAGCTATATGACAATCCAGTGATCGATATCATGAGCATCGATCCACCCAATTGGCATACGGTGACATGCATCAACAAAGTCTGGGAGCCCGGCCACCCGATCCCGTTAGTCGCCTCTTACGACAAGCATAGTTGCCTTTCACGGCTGAAGACCTATTCTGACCCGGATCTTCACGGGTATTATGCGTTGTTGTCAATTATAGCTGAGTGTGCGCCATAAGGTACAAGTGACTGCATTGAATGTGTCTCTTTCGTACGACAGAGGAGCTCACATATACATGTATATCCATGCCATGACAGAGTAACTATAGTATATGAGAGAATCGGGTGTTGTTTGATTTCTTTTGAGTAGTTTATTATCAGGTCAGGTAAGATGAAATGGGGTTTAACGTCTTGTCCAAGAATATTGCACTTATATAGCGACGTGCATGCGCGTTTGTGTGTGTGTGTGTGTGGCTGCTTGTACTAGTCCGGACTGATGCCGATTAATAGTGCTGGACCACTGAGATATCATGCCGCAGTTTAACATGAATACCCCATTCAGACACAGTATACTGACTCCGAGCCTACCAGTTCTTGTTTTAGCCCCTTAATGCCGAGCGCCAGACAGGGTAACAACAAGTACCATCTTTTAACGTCTTTTGGTATGACGCGGCCGGGGATCGAATGCATTTACCTCACACTCCAAGTCTGTCTCACAGTAACCGAACCATATTATTTTCCCTTTTGCCCAGACCTTACAGTAAAGGTATAGCTCTAAATGAAGCAAGTCTAGATTTTACACAGGTAAATCCAAATGGGGCTTCTCTCTATATAAATGTAATTGCTCGTTCCTTTACAAATTGTATATTTTCAGAAACTAAGTCTTAGTCGATAACATGCCATGAGTGTAATAATTCCATTTTACCCGAACTTCTTGCAACTGTGCGATGAACTTTCATACTTGAAAACAAATATATTTTAAACACTTTGGCTTATATCTCACACCGAAGAAAATGTCAAACTGATGGCTTGCGTGAAACTTGTATATATCTGAGTCATTAAATCATCTTACGAAGAACCACGAGCATGAAACCAAAAAAAAACATCGCATAATTTTGAGGAACTGTAACGAGCTTAGAGTCTTGAGTCACGCGACAATTAGGGCACGTTATGTCTACATTAAAACCGAAACAGCCATTAGTTGTATACCAACGTGCTCCACTCGGCATCCAACGTCATGTGAAATCGACACCAGTTGTCGATACGTCCTTGTCTGAGCGCATTACAGCATGAGCTAACATCAATTACCATTTCGATGTAATGCTAGGGCCTCTAAACTGAGTCCTTTAACGTCAGTGCGTCTCTCGTTAGACACATATCGAGATCAATGTCCATCGTCGCGAGTTTATTACGGCCGTGGTAGGCTCTTGGATGAATCAGCAAGGTGCAGGTTGCTTGCGTTACACCACAACCGGGACAAGTCTTAAAGGTTAGAAGTTGGCAGATTACATCCAGCGTTGATGTTACGTTGTCTGGTGTGCGTACCTTTACTTGCATCACGCAATATTTATACATACATGTAGGCGTTTGATACCATATATACAAGGGCTGCATGTACTACCTTCCCAATTTGTTTCCAGAAGGTTTCCGGATACCTTTCCATTTGTTACCGGACGGATTCCGGATACCTTCTTAATTTGGCACCGGAAGGTTGCTGGATACCTTCCAATTTGGCACCGGAAGGTTGCTGGATACCTTTCCATTTGGCACCGGACGGATTCCGGATACCTTCTTAATTTGGCACCGGAAGGTTGCTGGATACCTTCCAATTTGGCACCGGAAGGTTGCTGGATACCTTCCAATTTGGCACCGGAAGGTTGCTGGATACCTTCCAATTTGGCACCGGAAGGTTTCCGGATACATTCTCAATTTGGCACCGGAAGGTTGCTGGATACCTTCCAGTTTGGCACCGGAAGGTTTCCGGATACATTCTCAATTTGGCACCGGAAGGTTGCTGGATACCTTCCAATTTGGCACCGGAAGCTAAGGTCTCTGGATAACTTTCAATTTGGTACCGGAAGGTTTCCGGATACCTTCTCAATTTGGCGCCGGAGGGTTTCCGGATACCTTCTCAATTTGGTTCTGGAAGGTTCCCCAAAACTAATCAAAAGTTTGGTAGGGTGTTATTTGTTCAATTAATTCTGCACTAAACACATCTGAAAATAACCAAATAAATGTTGACTACGTATCACTGAAGAGGTGATGACACTTTATCACCCCCAGAGAAACAGAAGAACTGAGATTCACTCATTTATTCCTATATATGAATTATGTAACTCACCTATCGGTGATTTGCAGGATAGCTATCACACCCACACAAGTGTTCCCGCTTACTGGGGAAACAAACCGAGATGTGTCGTCTCATGTACACGTCTCCCTGCCATGTTCCATCTCGAGTTGATTCGACTGTAGGACTAGTCAGCGGGCTGCTGTATATAATGAAGATTTGTTGGACTGTTTATTTCTCTCCGTTTCTCCAGATCTCACCTTGCTAGCATTAACTCTGCCGGAACAGCCTAGCGACTACTCAGAGGTATCTATTTCAACACAGTGACCGCCGATAGGTGTCAGGAAGCCACTTCACATGCTGTTGGTAATCATACGCCTTTCTCCTTACGCGCTGTGGCGAGGTGAAAGATAGTGCCAAAACATATAGAGGTCAGGCTGCATAGAATATCAACAGTGCAAGAACTGGGGATATAAGAGCCCTTACCTTTCTAAAAAACATACCTTTCATGTGTAGGTAGTTACATAGTCGTATATACAGGGATAAAACTATTTAGTACAATAGTTTTGCTTACATTTGTAAGTGAAGCATATGCAGACGTTGCCATTAAATTGCTCAAAGGTATTAGTCGTATTACCAGTTCATTTGAATGCAATCTCATAAACATCACATATTGTATCAGATCACCATCTTAGGCCACAACCATAGGAGGTCGCGTTAGGTGTGGTGAATCCTGAGCAAACTTTGACTGCTCAATCTAAATGAACATGATGTATAGAATGTCCATAACCGTTTCACGGCGCGGCAATGTTTTTTTTCCACCTTGACAAAAAGATTTCTTAATAGACTGTTCCACCACAACGAAAGGATGGCTAAACGGAATGTTCTACCTTGACAGAAAGATGTCTAAACAGACTGTTCCACCTCAACGGAAGGATGGCCATGCAGACTGTTCCCCCTTAACAAAAAATGTCTAAACAGACTGTTCCACCTCAACGAAAGAATGGCTTCACAGACTGTTCCCCCTTAAGAAAGGATGTCTTAACGAACAATTCGACCTTGACAAGTGGTTGTCCTAACGGTCTGTTCCACCTTGACAAAAGGTCTTAACGGATTGATCCCAGCCTCGACAGAAGGATGTGTTAACCGACTATTCTCATACAAACAGAAGGATGTGTTAACCGACGTTTCTCATATAAACAGAAGGAAGTTTGAACACGATCAAGTACAGCTCCAGACACGTGACTGTAGAGAACGGAATATTTATAAACATCCCTACCGGAATATGAGTAATAAAGTAAACAGTGGCCTTGTACACTCCCAAGTAGCATGATTCGTCTCCATGGAAACAGGTTTGCAATTAAGATTCCTGATAAGATACACAACAAACATGTTCATTCACCCAAAACAGTATGTTCCTATTAGCCATGGCTGGGCCAACACAGAACGAAGATGCAAATCACCCTTCCTGACAGAGGGGCCCACATGCACAAACTTGTATTAGCGCTGATTAGGCCAGCGACTTTCTGATTTTGTTGAAGGCGGAGATTTTTTACAAATATGTTTTCTTTGTAGTGTGATGCCTATAAACCTTAAAAGGTAGATAGTTTCTGAAGAAAAAAATGGTCTTGCATATACCAATCTTAAAACACGTAGTGAAGGTACTTGCAAATATGATGAAGAAAAATAACTGAATGTACGTAATTTCAAAAGCAAAAGGAATCGTTTTCATTCATTCGGATAATTTTACACATTGTATAATAGATAGTGTTTTCAAAGCTCCTTGTTCTCCGAATGATCTGGGACTAAAATATCTTCAGTGTCTAGCAATAGACAACATGTTATTGTGAAACTGAACACGCAGGTTGAACCTAAACAATGTCTGCACAGATAGATGACTTATACTTGCTGAGACAGTGGCAGGAAATCGATTGTTGTTGAATCACCATGGCCAGGCTCCGAGTTAAGCAATTCCAGTGGCGCATAGTCCGATATGAAGTCAAGCATGTAGATGGAATGAGGGCTGTCACTAGAGACGTATTCATTAAACCGGACGTACTTTCACAAAGTTCCACAGCCACGACAAACTGTGGTGTTCAGGAGTCGAACATACATGAGGAGATGTAATACCTTTAAGCTTTTCCAAGGAAAAGTGCAGGGTGATATTTGCAAAGCTTAAAGATTTATGTATGATATACCCCGTGTGGTTCCCTGGAGAGAGCGTCCAAAGGATCTAGACTCTAGATCGGGTAGTCAGGATATTTGACTAGACTGTTTGCGTGCCATCGTGCCTCGACGGTGTCTACCGTTGCTCATAATATCGACCACGGGTTTGCCTGGTCCAGACTACACAATATAGATGCAGCTGTGATATTACTGACCCCGAGACAGGGACAGATAGCTATGTCGAACGCTGGTAACACCGATATCTATGAAAATGAGTGAGTGAGTATGGTTTTACGCCGCTTTTAGCAATATTCCAGCAATACCACGGCAGGGAACACCAGAAGTCGGCTTCACACATTGTACCCATGTCGGGAATCGCACCCGGGTCTTCGGCGTGACGAGCGAACCCTTTAACCACTGGGCAACCCGACCGCCCCTCCATGAGAATGAACCAATATAAACACAGTGTTCATTGTGTAAGCGTAATAGAGCAGTCTTTCTCTCACAAACGTTGAACTCACGCAGACATATCAAGGCCGCCGCCATGGCAACACCTAAGACTATTGATAAAACATATGTATAAACATGAAATAATGTGTTATTATTGTTCCACACAAAGGTCTTCTATTAAACTTTCGACATTTTTGATTAACCGCATGGATAGGGTAATAAATGAGGACTTGGTGTTGTGGCTGCTTACACAACATCGCAGTGATAGCTCTCAGACAGTTGCCTATCTTCGAAATAACAATGGACAGGGACGCAACCGGACCAGGATGTTATTCTTGACCTTTGTTGAAAAACAAGTGCAAACGATATTCACTGTCCGATGATGCAGAGATAAACATGTAGCAGCCAAAGGTTGGCGTTGGGAGACCAATCGGACTGAAAGATTTTATATGCAACGTAATTGAGATAATGTTTTTATCGACAACCAACGGATTATATTTCAAACTGATCAATCTTTTGAACGCCTACTCATGAAACCACCTCAGGCCAGGCAGTGTTGCTTGGTGTCGGTTTAACGCACGACTTAAATGTTATTTCCCTTTCAAACTGCTGTCAGAATTCGAAGTACATCCTTGTTAGAGGTGAGGTGAAATGGGGTTTAACAACGCGTCCAAGATTATTGCACTTATATAGCGACGTGCATGTTCGTGTGTGTGTTTGTATGGCTGCTTGTAATAGTCCGGACTGATGCCGATTTATAGTGCTAGCTCACTGAGATACCATGGCGCAGTTTAACATGAATACCCCACTCAGACACAGTATACTGACAGGGTAACAACAAGTACTATCTTTTAACGTGGCCGGGGATCGAACTCTGCACCTTTCGCTCTCCGGGCGGACGCTCTACCACTAGGCCACGGAGGCGGCCCTCCTTGTTAGAGGGAGAAAAGAAACATTTCATAACTTATGTAATGAACAGTGTCAGTTAATGATTTGACATTTTGAAAGATTTTAAGCTCCAATTAAAAACAAGTACACTTTAAATCTAGAACAAACACCATAATAAAATAAAGTGTTTCGATTTATGTGTTTCGAAAGCAGCACCCACACAAATATTGACTTATGTGATCTGTGTTACGTTTACCGTGGAGTACTTAATAACCATCAGAATAAGCATTGCTGAGTAATAGGTTAATCCTTTAATTTTCTAGCATATTAATCGGGCGTTATTAGCGAACCAATTTGATATTGACCTTATAATTCCAGCTATGCATATCAACATAATTTTGAAATTCATAAGTATGATCCAGAATTACCCTTATTATCACACAAACACTGTTTAACCCTTACAATAACAAGCCAAATCAAGTACGATCAAACAGCGACAGTAATAATCCCTAGTAACTGTTTCTTAACACCTTGTGTCAACTCCTTCCAGGAACCTCAATTATCGCGCGATCAAATTAGTCTCCGAGCACTTTCGGCTACTTGGGGTAATCAGCGGAGGTGCAATACTTCATCACTCGAGATAGAAGCATCTCCATCTCGCTCCGTGTACTTGCTCGTTGACTTGCTCAAGTCTCTGAGGCAATAATTATTAGTTTGAATCATAAGTTCTGGATTATGTAAAAAAAAACATGTTGTCCCTATAAGAGACTGGAATCTTTTCCATATATCTAGACTTGCCTATTAGGAGGATAGAATTACTACATATCCATGGATTATTCTTTCAGTACAGCCTTGCAGCAAGGCTAACTTACCCGTGTCAGAGAGCGCGGTCGTCCTCGACACCGCCATTACATAATGGGAGATAAAGTAATTGATTGTTTGTTGTGTACTTATTATAATATCTATTTACGCTATGTTCAATTAAATAAAAAACGTCAAGGTCAGAGAAATATTAGAGAATTATCTGGCGAAACGGTTTCCATTGGGCGTAAAAGCAAAATAGTTTTGAAAACTATTTGAATGGATCACTGAAAATTTGTGATGACGCCAAGTGTATAGACCACGAGTACGATCTGTGTAGCTAAAGAGTTCCCTCATTATGTCTACACCTTTGCGGGTTGATCGTAATACATGTTTTGTTGGGAATCGAACCACGTATGTGGCAGGCGAACGCACATTCCTTGAGGCCACGAGCGTAGTTTCACCGATGGGTTAGTTCTAAAGCAATACTTCAAAGTTTCTTTCGGCCTGTTCATGCGGCGACCTTATCCTTAGAGCGGAGACACAAGTCAACATTTGACGTCACGGTGTTTTATGTTTCTGCTCGTAGAGCAGTGTGTAAATAAAAGCGAGAGACACCATTTCAATAATAACACATATCGCAACTGCAATAGTGCAATAAGTCAACTGCGCTATTCCGACTATGAACATGGACATGCATTTATTTAATAAATCACTATCAGATAGTGAAGGCACCAGGGCCCACTTCCACAAAGCGATCTTAGCGCTAAGATGATCGTAACTCCATACTTTAACATAGGCTTCAACAATCATAGCCCTGAGATCGCTTTGTTGAACAGGCCCCAGGGCCCACTTGCACAAAGCGATCTTAGCGCTAAGATGATCGTAACTCCATACTTTAACATTGGCTTACAATAGTCGTAGCACAAAGATCACTTTGTGCAAGTGGGCCTGGTGTTTGTTAGCGAAATTCAACAATTATGCGCAGATGCCTTGTTCCCGACAACGAGAGTGTGAGTTTTTTTATACATCGGATATTATATAGTTCCAAACTGACCGTGTCAAATATCGGGCGCCGGTTCCGAAATATTAACGACAAAACTAGTCCCATGATCATATAAACGAACACTGTCAATTAGTGGTGACACCAGGTGTTCGCGAAAGGATGAGCGTATACTGTCCGTACGGTGGCATCCGTCACACACACATGCAAAGGCAAGTAAACTATTCAGAAATAATTCAGGGTAGAAACAAAACGAGAAGAGAAGAAATATTGAGTGTAAGGTAAACGAAATGAATGATGTATGATATTATGATAATATGAAATTGATATAAATACACCAATTATGATCACGAAACACACACAAAGGTAATCGTAGCCGTGGTTACTGCAAGTATAATTTTCAGTTATAGCAACACTCATAATGATCCAAACTTACATCATGAGCAATGCTAACAATACATGGATCTTGGATGCTTTATCTCATAACGACTGTCTGTTGATTAAGCCTGGCAGCACACGTCTGATGCTATCGGAGAATAATATTTATTTAACCAATACGAATATTCACTAGACAGATCACAGACTGGGTCACAGCGGTCTTTTGTCTACTTATATAGTAACAGTTGTAACCCAGACGGAAGGAATCAGTCCCATGTACAAAAAAGGGCCAACAATTTGGCAAAGTACATTTAAGGGATGTATACGTGCAGATTGCATAAATTCTACCACATGTTTACAACCCCCTCTCCCTATATTTCTCTGTCCCGTCTCGGGTCGTATTGATTCAGCAGCGAGGAATTAGATTTCTCCTGTATGTCCGCTAGTGTCTACTGGTCCTGGAGACAGAATGTGTCACCCAGACAGATTCAGCTGGATGGTTGAACAGCTGATGCCTTATTCTGATTACAATTCTTATAAAAACCGTTCCATCGGACTTGTGAGAGGCTAGTTCGTTTCATCTGTGATATATATGTCATTACTGAAATGGAGGAAAATATCCATATTTACTGCGACAGAGGTGAGTGGATTTGGTGAAGCGCCTTTGAACAATGTTCCAGTTATATCAAGCCTGTCAGCTTTATGTTTGGTGCAAATACGAAAGTGGAGCTGGTCGTACATTTTTACCATTTTGGAGACTGCAAAACCAAGCAAGAACCCCCGTCCAAGCCACTTACAGGAGTATGGTACTGTCAAGGAATAATTTCGGGACAGCTTCACCAACACACAGTCTCCTAGGATCATATGGGTTACCATTTGGCGAAGCCTATTTTCCCCGTATATATTCTTGTAGAAGTTATTCCACTCCACCACACCTCCATCCCCAACCCCAACCCCAACCCTAACCCCAACCCCAACCCTATATATATCACTGCTGAATGAATATCAATAAAGGTATATTTAGACATGTGTGTTTGTCTGTTGTTTAACGCCTTGGTCAGCAATATTTCAGTTATATGGCGACGGTCTGTAAATAATCGAATCTTGACCGGACATAACAGTGACTGACATCATGAGCATCGATCTACTGTGTCGGGATACGTTGACGTGCATTGACCAAGTCTGCGAGTCTAACCACCCGATCCCGTTGGCCACCTCTAACGACAAGCATGGGTTGCTGAAGACCTATTCTAACCCGGATCTTCACGGCGTCTGTGTATATATGTAATAAAATTATATATATGTTCAACTGCGGCATGGTATCTCAGTGGGATAGCACTATAAAAGCACCGGACAAGTAGCCACAAACGTACATCACTGTATGAGTGAAATAATCTTGAACGCGACGTTTAATATCGTATATATCTTAATACAAAACTTGACAACCTAATACACGTACAAATGTATCCTATCAACTTGGCCCTGGTCGGGGTTCGGGGTTCGTGGTTTGTAATTTCCGGAATGAGTGTCGGCAATATTGAACACTATCTGAGTACATCTCAATCACACTGTGTTAACGCGTTCAAGATTATTGTAGTTATGTAGCAATGCGTATGTGTGTGTGTGTGTGCGCGCCCGCGCGTGCGTGCGTGTGTGTGTGACTCAATATACTGGACTCCAAGCCGACCATTCCTTCTTGAACCCCATAATGCCGATCTCCAGGCAGGGTAACAGCAAGTACAATCTTTTAACGTCTTTTGGTTTGACGTGGCCGGGGATCGAACCATCGACTTTCGGCTCTCCTGGCAGACACTCTACCCACAAGAACACGGAGGCGGTCTGGTCTATTAAACCACTGGTTCACGTAGACACACCGTAACAGTTTCACACCGGGATATACACAAATGTGAAGGGTTAACGCGCGACCACGCCCAACTGTTACGTTCCTGTTGTATATCCTATTTCAGAATCACAACAAGAGTGTCTCTGGAAACTGTTTCCTCAACATAACTGGTTCTATTGTTGGTACGCGCAGTTATCCAAGCGCTCTTAGCTATATAGATATCTGACAGACAATGCCCACTGTATCCGCAGCACGGAGAACGATAATGATTCTTAATGCCTGCGGTTGAAAAGGGAATCGACATGCTCTAAGTAAGATCTACAAAATACATGTCATGTCTGCACGGTATCTGACGAACTGGCCTGTACAGCTTAGTATTCAGAGCTTTATCATATGCAACCACCAGCATAAAACATAATGGTACAAAAGGTCTGGGATATGTGGTGGACAGTATGTACAAAGTGGAGAGATAAGATGAAACACAAACACAAGAACATTAATTTATGAAATTATACGCGGTATACAATTTTACATAAACATAAAAATTTCATTTAAAAAGTGAAAAGATAGACAAGTAGAAAGAAAAGACAGAAATACGTATATCTATTGATAGACGAACACATGAAATACCATGTACTATACATTGTATATATACGTGTAGATATAAACCCTATATAAACATCCATATTTTGTCAAATCAAAGAAAAATCTTTCAATAGTTAGGATGCATGTCCATGCAAAACACATGTTTATCGATAAAATGTTTTCATCTATCAGTGTATGCAGACACCATAAAAACGAGGTCTCCGATGTTTGCATTCCTAACTGTGGTGGGGGTCATTGGATGGAGAGGTTAGGCGATTCATGTTAGCCATACAGAACTAATTAGCCTGAGGCCCACTCAACGCATACCAGGATACCAACACCGGCCATCTGGTATTTGAATGTTTATACTCTCGTGAGCATCTATCATATATTGACACACACCATACACCACTGAGCTAAATCATCTGTCATTAGGGTGTTCTAAATGTTCACAAACTCCAGTGGATACCAATAAAACAAACAAAACGTGTAGTTTACATGATCAACAAAAATAGAAAAGTTATAAAAAGTTACGTGAAACTTTCCCTCGACTTAAAAGGCCATTAGCGAGCTACAAGGGCAATGTGGCTTCCGCCGAGGTAAGTTTGACAGATGGGACATTGTAAACAAACGTATGTACATATACGAGTTGAGTGGTGCAAATGAGCTCGCAACTTACCTTTGTAAAGAGACCTGGTCTTGTCAAAAGTTAGAGGTCGACGGCCAACACGGGACAGGATACTATCCACATCCACATTTGAAAACTTATCGTCTGCTTCACTTTCAACATCCGCCATTTTGAAATAGCGAGCCCCCCACACCCCTCCTCACTCGCTCCTCGCGGTACCGCGGTTCGGATGGAACTGCTTTTGTCTGCTGTGGTTGTGTTCCAATACTCCAATAAACAGCATGTGTAACAAACGTGCATCGAAAGGTTCCTTACATCGTCTCGAAATAACCTCGCATCTCTGGTAATATCAAAGGACTATAGAAAAGAGCACGTATGCACGTTCGGTGTAGCAGACGACAAGTTCTGGGAGGGGTGGAGCAGACGTCCCTCTGGAGCAGACGATCGGCAGAGGTAACTAAGAACGCCTCGATTGATATCAGGTTCGAAGGGGGGAAAGCTGGACCTGATGAACGGCCGGCGGAGACTGTGGCACACGGCAGCGGGTCAAGCTGGGCGAAGATGAGATAACTTTCACCGGATTCGCTTTCTGCCGCTCTCTTCCTTCATGGCGGGGATAGGCGCGGATCAGACACAAGTGCATTACTTTGGGCGTGTGCCAGCATTGAAAGGAAGAGGCTCACCAAACGTGCAGCTTGGGTGATTTCCTTACAGTTAGTCGTTGCTTCATCTGCTGTGTTTACTGCTGTGCATCTGCTAGAAGCATCACTCGTGCTCTGCTTGATGGAATGAGACAGACTTATGGTTGTATGCCTCTTTCACGTCTTCTTTAAAGAAAAGGGCAACATGTATGTGCATTTATGTCAGAGTTGAATAAATATCTTCATTTGTCTTTTTATTGCCTGGATGTCAGACTGCTTTATAGGGTAATAGATAGTGCATATCGTCAGGATATGCATGTTTGATGGAGATTGAGGATACCTTTGACTATTGATTATTCAGTTGAAGGAACGGTTAATGGTTAACGGGAATAAAATACGGAAATACTATCTGAATAGATCAAGAAGGAGTCATACACTTTTTTTTTCTTGCTGGGATCCCAATCTAGAATATACCCCTTTATCCCAAGCCCGTCACACACTGGGTTTTCGGGGGCAGGATAGACACCTTCTTTATCCAAAGCCCGTCACACACTGGGTTTTCTGGGGCAGGATAGACCCCTTCTTTATCCCAAGCCCGTCACACACTGGGTTTTCTGGGGCAGGATAGACCCCTTCTTTATCCCAAGCCCGTCACACACTGGGTTTTCTGGGGCAGGATAGACCCCTTCTTTATCCAAAGCCCGCCACACGGTGGGTATTTCGGGACAGAAAAATAACCTAGTACCTCATGAACATAATTACAATTCGTGATTTTGTTTCATCGAACCCCGATGGTGTGGGACGTTTATGCTGTCAACCACGTTTGTCGGGGCCGAAGTAGATTATGATATATAGCCACCATTGATAGTTAAAACGTTGCTGACTACCATCTTTATGAATATATCCACCCCCTTTAGAGCAGCCTTGATTATCCAGTGTAATATTGTTAATGTAATATACTCACCGGCAAAAGAAACGCGAATATCATACATGTTGGTTAATATATGAATTATTCATAGTCAAGAGATATTAGATTGGCCGATGCAGAAACGAACATTCTGTCATGTTGTGTGGACCGGGGTAGAATCGGTCTTCAGCAACCCATGCTTGCCGTGAAAGGCGGATGTGCTTGTCATAAAAGGTGACGAACGGGATCGCGTGTTCAGACTCGCTGACTTGGTTGATGCATGTCATCGTATCCCAGTTACGTGGATCGATGCTCATGATGTCAATCACTGGATTGTCTGGTCCAGACTCGATTATTTACAGACCGCTGTTACATTGCTGGAATATTGCGGAGCAACAAACAGACAAACAGAGATGCACCATTTGTCTCTCGCAGGATTAGCGCATAAAGTTTGGAAATCACGTGCAGCACATCATGATAAGAATATAGACTCTGTGGTCACACTCGCCTGATTGTGAGTTTTGTCACTAAGTGGAACACAATGGAAACATCTCTTCTTAATGTACATTCTTTTCTGTTTGTTCCTATGGTTCGCGTTTATTTTGGCGGTGAGTATACTTGTACATAAAATACGCTGGATTAGTGAGTGAGTGAGTGTGGATTTACGCCGCTTTTAGCAATATTCCAGCAATATCACGGCGGGGGACACCAGAAATGGGCTTCACACATTGTACCCATGTCGGGAATCGAATCCGGGTCTTCGGCGTGACGAGCGAACGCTTTAACCACTAGGCTACCCGACCGCCCCTTTAATGAAGTAGAAAGACAGAGTTATGTACAGACGTGATCAGCAACAGCAAATGTATAACACGAATGTCACATAACTTGGTTCAGACAACACCCCCTCCGTGGTCTAGTGAATAGAGCGGAAGGTCCGGTGTTCGATTCCCGGCCGCGTCATACCGAAAAACGTTAAAAGATGGTACTTGTTGTTACCCTGCTGGCGCTCACATGAAGGGACAAAAACAAGGACTTGTCGGCTCGGAGTATACTGTGTCTGACTGTTGTATTCATTATAAAATGCGGCATGGTATCTCAGTTGGTTATGACAAAATGCAAGAGAATAACCAGTCTTGTCTTAATGTTTTAAGGATTCGGCCCAAACATAAAGTAGTTCACTCAGCTTATGATGGGTCGCTTCACTGCAATGTGGAATCACTGCCGGGTTTCGATCGATGCCACAAGTGTTCTTGGAATCAGTTGTGAGACGATGGTTATATTGCTAGCAAACGGGCGACATCAGTCATCGGCATTTCATCCTTGTGTTACATGGATTCCCACAGAAACGATGTTGACTTAGAGTAACCTCCCCTGTTTGCAGCAGACGACCGATATATCGAGCAATGTGTCGCACGGGTATCATCGCTTGTACAGCTTGCCATCTGTATTTATTCTGTTGTTAACTTCAAGATAAGCGCAATTACTAAATATTTTCATATCACAACCAATATTACATCAACCAATTGGCCCAAATGTCGCGTTGTGGCGCTCTTGTTTAATAATGAATATACATATAGGTTGCTTTTGTACGGGCGACAAAGTCCCTTCTAGGATTCCATATGTAGGTGTTTGTAATAAAAGCACAGAACACAACACTGTTAACTTGATTGTTTGTTTTTGATCAGACATGCATCAGCCTATTACCAAGTCAGGGAGCAGGACCACCCGACCACCCGATCCCGTTAGTCGCCTCGACAAGCATGGGTTGCTGAAGACCAATTCTAACCGGACTCTTCACGGGTCTTTTTCATATGTGGAGTTAATGTTAATGAATGGTTTCACGCCGATTTTCCAGCAACATCATAACAGTGATATTAGAAATTGGATTCGAACATTGCCGGTCTTCGGATAATAGATTACCCGACATGCACGTTTGGCATTTTTCATACAATAAGCTGTAATGTCGTGACATAAATGAAATATTGTTCAAAGTGGCGTGATGTAAGGTGGCCGAGAGGGAAGATGGTTGTCGCTTTCTCGCCTCGCGCTATCTGTTTACCGCTTTCTCGTGGCGAAGTGAGGGCGAAGAAGCGGTATCACCTCTCGGCCACCATAGTGATGATAAACAAGCACTAAATCTACACTAGGCCAGTATGATCGGTGATAGTCCCTGATCCAACCAGTGATCGACTACACGTATCTGTTACGTCATCACGTTGTTTACCAGAGTGGGAGCAAGAGGGTGGAGTTCAGGTTGACGGTACAAAGATTTTCAGGAGGTGAGTTCATAGTGGTACATAGAAAATGGCATGAGACGTGGCGGTCGGTTTGGTAGCAGACCACGGCACAAGGTGGCTATACACTATAATTTTAATATTGAAGCATTAGCATATGCGGATGATTTAGCGTTGCTAGCTGAGAATGAAGCTGATCTCAGTTTACTGTTAGTTGATTTACATACTTGGTGTTGCTCAAATAAGATAGAGATCAATAAGGAAAAGTCTAAAATTGTCCATTTTAGAAACCCGTCTGTTATACAGACGAAGCATGTTTTTAATGTAGGATTTTAGACATTGCTGCTAAGTATAATTATCTTGGTCTACTGTTTACAGACCACTTAGATTTTACTGCAATGGAACGTTCAGCAGCGAAATCTCCTTATAGATATATTAAGACAATAGCGGTATGCATTTCCAAACCTATTTCAAATTTTGTGATAGTGTGGTGTGGTCAGTTCTTGACTACGGGGTGGCTATCTGGGGTAATTATGACGTATCCTAACGCCCCTAACGTCGCTATAAATGGGGACATGGGATGGATACCGCCTGTTGTCAGACAGTGGAAAAGTGTAGCAAGACAATGGTGTCGCCTTAAGAATATGCCTTGTAGGTTAAACAAACGTGTTTAACTTGGATGATAAATAGGCTGTACATATTGGTAAAAAATGGAATGGTTGGGTAATAAAGAAGTTTAGTAATATGGATTTAGGACACTTGTTAAATGCAACAGGTTTTATTGATAAATTTTCTGTTTTTACACAGGTGGAACAATGGTGTATGAATTCGAAAATATTACCCGTTGGAGTGATATGTTAAGAAAGGAAGAGGGGCGAAATGTGCTTAACAAATTGAGAATGTAGCGATGTTACAAGCAAGTCTATGGGACAGAATACTATGTTTCAAATAAGATGCCCAGAAACTATAGATCGACACTAGCCAAGTTTAGGTGTGGCGTGGCTCCTATTCGAGTGGAAACCGATGGGTACGAATGTGTACCTGTCCATAATAGAAAATGTTTTCACTGTTATGACAGCGTAGAAGACGGGGTCCATGTTTTGTTTCACTGCGTATTATACGACGATATGAGGGCAACTCTTTTAAATGAATGTATTGCTAAATCTTATGATTGTTTAGAAATACCTGATATCGACAAACTTTGTTTAATTTTCAGTGAATTCAGTTTGTGTTTTATATTGTCAAAGTCTGCTTTTCAATTCTTAATCGTAGAAAGCATCTTGTATATGGATAACGTTTTACTATATCATCTTTATAGCATTTATGTATAAATTTATGATAACTTCCATTGAATGGTTTCTATCTATGTCAAGGTGTACAAAGGTGTTTTATGTATGTACAGAGGTGAGGCACTAATAAACGATTGTCTGTCTATAAGCCAATCAGGAAACAGCAGTTCACCTATATTTGTAGGCTTCTGAAAACGAACGAATAATAAACTCTCGGTTAGTCAATCAAATACGAATGCGTCACTTCCAATTTATTTATAAGTAGAATGCTGACTATCTGGGTTAATAGTAATATGCTATATATGTAACATAGTGGGTCATTGGGGTATTTGTGTAGTAGAGCGTTCTTTAGACAAAACCTACACGTTTCCGTTTATGGTTTATTATTATATATGCATCAGATGATAACTCCACACCAAATGACGGTACCTCCCGACACTGCGTCGACCCTGAACACAACTCCTCGATCTTTAAACCAGGTGGAGAGATTAATAACTTAACATTGTATTTATGAAGAGGTTACTACTCGCGTCTCCCCGCACGCCCCCCATTCGTAACCTGGCAACAGGACATTCAATCGTCACCCTCCTCACTTCCGTAACCAAGCAAGGACACCAGACACACCTTTGCCCAGCCTGCAAGAAGACTCGCCCTCCATTCGTCAACACTCGCTCCTTTACGTAGCCTGCAAGAAGACTCGCCCTCCATTCGTCAACACTCGCTCATTTACGTAGCCTGCAAGAAGACTCGCCCTCCATTCGTCAACACTCGTCCCTTTACGTAGCCTGCAAGAAGACTCGCCCTCCATTCGTCAACACTCGCTCCTTTACGTAGCCTGCAAGAAGACTCGCCCTCCATTCGTCAACACTCGCTCCTCTACATAGCCTGCAAGAAGACTCGCCCTCCATTCGTCAACACTCGCTCCTCTACGTAGCCTGCAAGAAGACTCGCCCTCCGTTCGTCAACACTCGCTCCTTTACGTAGCCTGCAAGAAGACTCGCCCTCCATTCGTCAACACACGTCCCTTTAGTAGCCTGCAAGAAGACTCGCCCTCGGTCAACACTCGTCCCTTTACGTAGCCTGCAAGAAGACACGCCCTCCATTCGTCAACACTCGCTCCTCTACGTAGCCTGCAAGAAAACTGGCACTTTATTCTTCACCACTCGCCCGTTTCGCTAACCTTCGAAAAGACTATCCCCAACCGATGATAGTCATAAACATCTTCGTAAAATGCACTATTCAGAATGCACACAGAACTACAATCCATCCTTGCTATTTTGTGTTGAGTGAGTTGGTGTAAGAACAGTATTTCAATTCCACCACGGCGTGTCAGCTTAATGTTTCCAGAAAGTCCGAAGTGAGACGTGGATGCATTCATCGCCGATTTATACCTATGATCATAAGCTTCAGCTTCAGTAACGTGACAGTTGGGAAGTTCACACATTGCACCGATGATAATAATCCAATCTCATCAAAGTCTCATCAAGTCTCAGGTGACCCGTAATGGGATGCCCTCAGATCTTTGTTCAGCGGTTGCAAGAACTTAGATCTGATTTTAGTGACACTGATGGGAATAGAACTGGGTTGTGGGAGCTTCAGGCGAACACTGTGATCACATGTTGCGGCGGTGAAGCATGCACCCAATAGCACTGAGACAATGTTCCTTGTGTGTTGATCACATTTGCCAACCTCCGTCGTTCAACTCTCTGCACTAGTTTGTTTGTTGTTTAACGCCACACAATATTCCAGCTCTATGGCGGTGGTCTGTAAATAATCGACTCTTGAGCAGATAAGTCAGTGATAGATGTCATCAGCATCGATAAACTCTCTGTATGCTGGAGGCCTATTCAGACCCGGAATCCCAGTGTTAACGTTATTGACTTGAACGTGGCGCTTGATAGATACATTACAAATCACTAGATGTAGATGGGTCGCAGGAAACACTGACGCAAGCTGAACGTGAATGGTTGACTTTTTGAGGATTTCAACCCATATAGTATCGAACCTAGGCTTTGTTCATATTGATCAACGCATCAACCACTTCCCTATCAATCGCTTTGAGTCGTTTTTTCCCCCAAATTATAGCTGTGCCATCTCGTTTAAGCCCGAACCAGCATGGTAGCATACATCATTATAATGACTGCCTCATTATCCCTCACGCTTCCCGAGTCTTTGCAGAGTTGCTTCCCCTGGTGGTCTGACGTGTCGCGGCCCAGATATTTTATGGCCGCACCGTTTTATTCCCTTGGCTTCACATGACCCTGTGGTTTAGGAGCTGCAATTCGATGTGCACAGTTGCGTCCCTTGGATGTGCCAGGATCTGCTGGTCATCTTCCAGTGCCTAATTCTCTTTGAGCATCCTCCTCTATGTTTTTACACTTAACCTGTTGAAAACGTCAATGACTTGCCTCAATTTGATCGTCTACCTGTTCAAAGCTAACATGCCGTGATATAACTGAAATACTGTTAACATCAGTTGAACTCAGCTATTATATTGACTGGTGTCAATTATTCGCGGCTCTGGCGGTTGTGTAAAAAGCTTTGATATCAGTTTCATTTTGGATGGTAAATGTACGGTATTGGGAATGCACATTGTATTGAAATAGCCTTGAGCCCTGAGCTTCAATTTATACCTCAAGTGTTGGGAACACTTACAAAGTTCTCATCTACGCGAGTGTTAGATTCTGATTTTCTGTAACTTAAATTATCATTTTGATATTGACCTGTCTCAGGAATTTGTCCAGATCTCCGATGGTAATTTTTGACGCGATAACCGTGAAACAACGATAAATACCGAAAACGACTTCCTTGTGGTCAACCTAGTATCTCTTCCACAGGCCAGCAGGATGTGACGATTCGTCACCACTGACATCGTTCATTCAGCAAAACATACATGTGTGTTTATCGTCCATTCTAAACAGTCTTCACTTTTCGATGAACATATGCCATGAAAATACAGAAGCCTTTTTAGTGAAGCCATACTGATATTGATATTTTATGTTACTAACTCATATTGTGTTATACAACCAATGTAGCAAGTATTCTACTTTTCATATCCGATATTGTGTAACACAACCAATGTAGCAAGTATTTTACTTTTCATATCCGATATTTTGTTATACAACCAATATAGCAAGTATTCTACTTTTCATATCCGATATTGTGTTACACAACCAGTGCAGCAGGTATTCTACTTTTGATATCCGATATTGTGTTACACAACCAATGCAGCAAGTATTCTACTTTTCATATCCGATATTGTGTTTAAACAACCAGTGCAGCAAGTATTCTTCTTTTCATATCCGATATTGTGTTACACAACCAATGCAGCAAGTATTCGATGTCGATGTATATTCTTGTTGATCATAGCACTTGAGATATACATTGCTTGTTAACATGTTTGCATGTATATTCAAACTAAGAACTAAAGGGAACGTATTTATTAAGCATGGAGTATTTGGCTGGAATATTACTAAAAGCGTCGTAAAATCACTCAACATTCTCCGAATGGACCATTTCTGGACCAGTTCTGCAAATCGAGCTTTCGCTCTACTTATATTGAAGGATGCAGTATAGCACTTAAGTTGTAGGACTATAATTATGGCGTGGTCCACAGTACAGTTTGGAACAGCAGTCTGGGGAACACATCGTCCATCAATGCTGTGCGGGGGCGGTCGGGTAGCATAGTGGTTAAAGCGTTCGCTCGTCACGCCGAAGACCCGGGTTCGAATCCCGACATGGGTACAATGTGTTAAGCCCATTTCTGGTGTCCCCCGCCGTGTTATTGCTGGAATATTGCTAAAAGCGGCGTAAAACCATACTCACTCACTCACTCAATGCTGTGCAACAGAGAGCATCCAATGGTATTTTATGTTTTTTTGTTTGTTTGTTGTTTAACGCCACACTCAGCAAAAGTTCAGCTGTATGACGGCGGTCTGTAAATAATCGAGTCTTGACCAGAAAATCTAGTGACTGACATCATGAGCATTGATCTACGCAATTGGTATGCGATGACATGCATCAACCAAGTCAGCGCGTCTGACCACCCGATCCCGTTAGTCGCCTCGAACGACAAGTATTGTCGCCTTTTACAGAAAGCATGGGTTTCTGAAGACCTATTCTAACCCGGATCTTCACGGGTGGTATTTTATGGCGCTACAGACAAACAATGCAGAATGTACGTCAGTTTAAAGGACAGGACTTTATATAACACAACCAACTGACGCGGAAAATCGCAATTTTAGAATCCATGCTAAATATCGAGAACTTGGAGTGGGATATTGTATGCATCTTGATAATGACCTCCATCCCAGTTACATCAAATCTGAAGTTAGTGACCTCACAAAATTTTAAACAAGATTGATAACTGCCGTACAACAAGCTGACAGTCAAAGAGGGAGGGGGGGGGGGGGGGGGAGGCAAGCTTCGCGTTCACAGCACTTTTCAGATAAGCTTCGGCGCAGAGTATAATGATATCGCCATGTTCAGTGTACGAGCCTTTGCTGTGTTAAGGTGTAGTCGAGTCAGTACCATGGGAGACCGGGCGATGTTTAAATCTACGTGTGAATGACAGAGTGCGTGTTGTAGTGTTCTGATCATTTTGTAGACGAATACCATGTTTCATTACACTGTCCACCTTATCACGATGTATGTCAAATTGTATTACAAGATGTGTTATTTTATGTCCAGGTTTTATTTTAGCACTGTGAAAAGCTCACGTTTAATTTGTGGTTAGTGTCAAAACTTGCAAACATATCTCAAACAAGTGTTTTAAATGATACAGGTAAGCTATCGCTACATTTTCCGTATATATTTATTTTGTCCAGCTCCATATGTATTCTATCATTTCTTTGATTCTATTGTTGTTGTATATATTTTGTACTCAGTACTTACTTTTTCTTTTTCACAATTTTTTAATCTGTTTTAAAATGTTTTGTATATCAAATGAGACGAGAAATTGTAATCAGATATCTGTCGCCGATGACCTGACAGTTGGCAAAGGGCGATAACTCATCAAGGAATAGTCAGCGAAACAAGTGCAGTCACTGTGGTATTTCTGTGGCCCAATGTCGCTCTTTAACTACTACTACTACTACTACTACTACTACTACTACTTCTGACACTACTACTACTACTACTACATTGATGTCATTCGTTATATTAGAACATATTTGATAATCCCGACCTGTAATTTAAGCCCTTTTACTGACCGAGTGAGCACTGGATACCGAATGCCAATGCGCCTAAACTATAATTAATTAGTCACAATATTCACTGATCACGCATACAACTTTTTAACCCTGTTAGATTCTCAATACAGCAAATTCACAATGCCAGATTCTAAGGGAATATGATGTAATTATATTTTACTTTCCTTACATTTTTAAGTTTACCGACACAAACAACACGTCAAATAATGTTATGACCAACATTCGCCTGCGGTGACTGAGGTGATCGGCTCAGCTGTCAGGATTGTAATAACTCATTAGGGCTCAGGCCTGACGGAGATAAATTGTTCTTGTAGTTAAGTGAACAGTATTTTACTGTGTTCTTTCCCTGTCTCGCAGTGAAATGATCTTAATGGACCGGACATGACGTTCCCAGTTATTTCTATGGCTGTTGGAGACAAATATCGCACCTGTTTAGATCGACCATACAAACCCTTTGAAGTGATGATAGAATAATCAAAGTGTTAAGATTGCTTCTTCTTGTAGATAATATCTTTTTTATACTTTTCATTATCATGGAATCTTAACACCATTGCAAATAGAAGAAAAGGTTTGTCTGATATTGGGCTGTATTATTCAGAAACGCCGTGCTTTGAAGAGGTTAATTGTGAAGCTGCCATTAGCAATGTAAACAACCTTTTCTGATGATCGCGTGCTGCACGTGAAGCATGTGGGGCACGTGGCAGTTACAGTTCGTGACTTTGTGACAAACAGGACCAGGGCTATACACGTGTACATGGAATCGCGTGTCATTTCGTTTAATGGGTGGGTGACTTTGACTTAACACCGCCTTCAACAGTGTTACAAATAGTTACAGGATGTGTTATCTTAATATTGATGGAAAGCCCAAAGTGCCAAAGCGTCGACTACGAGTAGAGTATTGTAAACAACTCCATGGCCATTGCATGGCACGGGTGGCCCAGTCGTCTTAGACGCCGCAATTGGCTGTGCAGAGTTGCGCCCCTTGGGCACACTGGAAACTTGTGACCGTAGGTTCGAATCCCGGTTCGCCCCGATTATGTTTTTAGGTCTGTCAGCACCATACCCGTGTCATGGGTTTCACCAAAGTGTTAAACGTCTGAAACCTTTATAATTTCAGGCTGTCCTAAAACTTAAGCGGACACTGCATGATATAACTGGAATACTGTTCAAAGCGGCGTTAAACCCAACTCTCTCCCTTACTAATGGCGTGTGCTGGCTGTGGCTCGGTTGGTTACAATGTGGAGTTATCTGACCTGGCTGATGGAATGCATCGTGTCCCAATGGCGTGGAACGTTGCTCATGCTATCGTCCACTAGTTTGCACGGATTATTTACAGTTCGCCGTTATACAGCTGAAGGTCGTTCACTGCGGCGCAAAACAACCTGTCAGTTACTCGTTCATTCGTGTTATGTAATAAAGGATCAATGAATGTTCTTATTAACATACAGATGAAGTATTTCTTCTCTTTGGGAAGAAGCCAAACACTGTTTTGATGACCCAAAACAAACATTCCTCGCTATATTCAGTTAACAATTACTTTTTTTTCGATAAAAATTATGTTTCCCCAGTATTTACTGGAACACATGATTTTACAAGACCATCAAATGGTCTTTTGCTCATAGTAAAATGATATATGCATGTTTAGCAAACTTCCAGCAATATCACAGCGGGGTACACCAGAATTCGGTTTTACACATTGAAATCGTGGGGAATCGAGCCTAGGCCTTCGTGTAACGAGCGCACGCTTTAACCACTTGGCTACCCACCACCTTGTTGGTATCTTTAGGTTTCTCGCGGATTAACAGATTTATGCTTTAGCAATATTATATCGATTCTTAGTCAATTGCGAGGTGAATAAATCCGAGAAACAACATGATCCGACAGAGATGGTGTTTATTCACATACATACATACATACATAATACCCTGTGATCAGCTTTATCCAATATAAGTGAACACCAGTGCCTCCGGCTCGTGGTATAAAACCTGACGCGGGAGGCATAAAACCCAGGTACCCCTCGTGATCCTGCTACAACTTATAATGCATCTTTGCGTAATCTAGATAACTACCACACATTCAATCTTTTTAACGCCAATAGGTAACAAACTCTGTATCTGGTTGGAGGGATCGACAATTTTGTCTTCGATCTTCCGTAAAACATAACACAGGTCATATTTGATTTATTGATTGAAACGTGTGTTTGTGGAGACTGGTGTCCCTATTCCTAAACACCGGGTGGTGAATGAAGAAAATTTAAAACTGCAGTCAACGTTGAGCACTGACAAAGGGAGATAACCCCGTGGATCATCGCAATACCATCGATTCAGTGAAGAGTCACACGATATAGTCAGGCAATGACGACTACATTGATGCAGCCCGGCGTCCATTCAGCCTTTTATTACCTCTTGCTTATTGTCCTGGACCCGGTTCCACAAAGCAATCTTAGCGGTAAGATTATCGTAACTCCAATCCTTTAACATAGGGTTACGGCAGTCGTAGCGCTAAGATCGCTTTGTGGAACGGGTCACTGGTCTCCTATAACTTGTATTGTCTCAAGTAACTTGACATATTTTATGACAAGAATGGAACATGCTCGTGAAGACTTATGGATTCTGTGGTTTAAATTCAATGGATAAAACCCCTCGAATTCAGCCCATTACAACCCCGCACTTTGTTTTTTACAACTTGATCTAAACAGGTCTCTAAATTCCTTTCTAAACTGGGAGTTACAAAGTCCGTACACAACAGGATTGGCGCAGTTGTTGACCAAATAGGATCGGAGAAATATATTTACAGCCACTTCTTCCGGTCCGCTTAAATTCGGATAAAACGTGGCTCCAATCCGTAATCGAATGATCCCTATGATGAGAAAGGGGAGAAAACTTAAGATATAAACCATAGTTATGGCGAATAACATAACAGTTGTTTTTCCGGGGCGTAATTTGCCTTTACTGAGTTTGAAGGTCGAGAGTGCGGGTAGTCTGCCCTTGAGTAACGTCGCGGCGCTGCTGGCGCTGTCATTGCTTGGAATACCGGCAGGTGGCGTTGTTGGCGAAGTGGGCAATGTCGGTATGGGTGACGCTGGCGTTGAGTCGTTATTTGTGATGCTTGCACTCTCGTTACGTAATTTCGTAACATGCGATGACGTACAAGCGCCGCGCTGTTTCTTCATCCTTTTTCTCTTGATTATCTCCCTTCCTATCATAATATACAACGCCGTCATCGCGACTGCGATGACACAGAACGCTACCCACAGGTAGATCATAAACGCCAGGGGATAGGGGGTCGTGGAATATTTATGTTCCACCTGACACATCACGCCTGTTATGACGGGGCCCCCGGGGATCGGAATATCCACGTATTTCGGTCCGTAAATCACGAGAGCTGGCCATGACACACCAACTCCCACAATCACAGAAACGCCACATGCGATCTTAGATCCTCGGAT
The DNA here is from genome assembly GCF_022045235.1 of Haliotis cracherodii. Classification (NCBI taxonomy): domain Eukaryota; kingdom Metazoa; phylum Mollusca; class Gastropoda; order Lepetellida; family Haliotidae; genus Haliotis; species Haliotis cracherodii. The sequence continues at coordinate 15,532,919 of NW_027266264.1, forward strand.
GCTGATTGGCTGATCATGAGGCAAGCATATCCTAATAAAACGATCGATGGCCACAACAAGGAGCACGAAAACTGAAGCATTGTTCATGGTGTACGTGGTGAAACGGGATATTTTACAAATGACACTGTTACTGAAGTAATAAAAGTTGACCATGAGGGCTATCTCCGTTGGCATGGTGATGAGACAGTTGCATAAATCCAATACGGCGAGGCATAACAAAAAGCACTTGGTGGTCGTCCTCGGCCATCGAAAGGCGTAGATAAAAATGGCGATAGGGTTTCCGATAATCCCGATAGTCATAAGCACGACAGTGTACGCTATGACAGGTGCCAACAGAATGGATTTCTTATCGTTGAGAGATTGTAAAATTATCATTGGATCAAGTGCATGGGCAAGTGTCGAGTTATCCCCCTTTATCGTGTCATTGAAAGACGGTAATTCATAAGCCGCCATCTTGGAACGGATTTGTTGTGGTAACGGCTTCTGCTGGATTACGACCTGAAACAGAGAATGTAAATGTCAATATAATGAAAGATTATGTCCTGTCGAGCGACTGATAACAATTTATAATAACCCCGGCTTATTAGTTACTGTGTCAGTAATGATGCCAGATGTTCACGAGATGTGCAGGGCAGGCCCTTCTGCGAGTATGATTGACTGGGCACCTGTCTAACGAGACGAGTGTTGGAGACAGCCGGTGGTCGCTTCCTCCTAGGCTGCGATTGGAGGACACTGTAACACTCATTGGTCCTCGGTATTGAGTGAAAATATATAGCGGACTACGTGAAGTAATAGTTTGTGAAGTAATAGTTCTCTCACCAATTTACTTTAGAATCGTTTATAGTTTCATCCCAAACTTTCTCCATGTTTCCATGTTTATTTACATTCGTAATTATAACGATGCTACGCATGTTTTCCTATACCAGCATATGGCACCGACTTGTACCGCGTGTTCAGGCCACACGCCTGTTGACTAAAAGCGCAAAGCTTGCTACGCGAACCAACAGTGGAACCACTTTAGTACTATAAATGATCAGTTCAGTTTTTTTCACTTTTGAATACTCTAAATTTTGATTTGAAGGAAGTGTATATGTATTTCATGGAAACACGGGGTAGTAATTACATTTATATTCTAAATATGATGACACTACCACTACTGCTACTACAACTTCCACCACCACAACAACGTTAAACAACAAACAAACAAACAAATTTTCGTAAGAGGCGAGTGACGGCATCGGGTGATCAGGCTCGCTGATTTGATTGACGCATGTCATCGTATCCCAGTTGCGTGCGTTGGTGCTCATGATGTCAATCAGTGGATTGTCTGGTCCAGACCCGATTATTTACAGACCGCCGTCATATAGCTGGAATATTGCTGTGTGCGGCGTTAAACAACAAACATACAAAAATACAAACTAAACATGGCATTGTATCCCAGTTGCGTGGATCCATGCTCATTATGACATTCACTGGAATGTTTGGTCCAGACTCGATTATTTACAGACCGCCGTCATATAGCTGGAATATTGCTGAGTACGACGTTAAACAACAAACAAACAAAACATGGCGTTGTGTCCCAATTGCGTAGATCGATGTTCATGATGTCAATCACTGGATTGTCTGGTCCAGTCATATAGCCGTCCGCCGTCCTATAGCTGGCATATTGCTGAGTGCGACGTGAAACGACAAGCAAACAAAAGTTACTGATAACCTATGCCGGTCGTCAGAGGCGATCATATGGATCGTGTAGTTAGGCTCGATGGCGTGGCTGTTTGTGTGCCTTTATAGCCGACGGCGTAAATCGTTTATTACAAATCCGATCAATTCATTATCTACAGGCCGCCGTCATATACTATTGCTCAGTGTGGCACATATATATCTGCCTGTATCTACCTGTATCTGCCTGAGGAATATGACATTGGGTTTCAATTCTTGCCCATGAATAGGTGGAATACTGCTTAGTGCGGCGTTAAACAAAAAACAAACAAACAAAATTTGCCTTGGAAGATATCACTCGGTTAATAAACATACAGCTGTATTACACATCGTGTATACCAAAGCGCGTGCTTATGTACTACAAGTTTCACGAACAAAAGTTAATATTGAAAACTCTCAACAACCTTTTCCTTTTTCAACGACATTCGTAGATCACTGAGAGGAGCTTATGACCGCAGCCACCCCGTTGCTACGCTGACGTCACACGGCATTGTTTCGCCGGTGGATCTGGTAACACAATTCCACAATTTACGTCATAGGGAATTGTGACGTGGTTGTAAACTTTTGGTGCAGGGCCGCTCCACAAGGCGATCGTAGCGAAACTCGTACGTGTCTACATACTGACAGTAGTGGGTGACCCCACCTAGATGTACACTACCAAGCTGCCTGTCTTTCATATCCCGACCTCAAGCGGTAGTCATCGGGAGCTCATCTAGCCTTAGAATGATTCAAACACACACCCAAATTAAAGTTCTCAGAACGTTTATATTAATCCATTTTCAGAATCCAGCGGGTCTTGATTTCTTTCCAATTCTAGCCTCACTGATACTTGGGCCGTTGTATGGTATCAAATTAATACGTGTCAACTTTTGACGTGTTTACAGTATTATACTGTTAAACTAAATTGGATTATGTTGTGGATCACGTAGATGACTGCCTATTCACAGACGACATTGAAATTCTATAAAAGTTGTGAACGGCAAGTAATAGATAACTTATTAAACTCGCTCCCCTGTAATATCTATTCTATGAAACGCGTGAATAGTTCTGGTATCTGAGAGGCGAAATTGGTATAACACGGGAGCTCGTTTAGTATTCTATATACATCAATAACCTCATTGTGAGACGAGAAGAGAGTAATGAGACACAATGACATTTCAGAATTGAGACTTGGACGACTCTTTCAAATCTCATCTTTGTCAGACATTGTTTGATATATACAAATTAAAGCACATGCCATTATACAGCTTGAAAGGCAATATGCTTGTTTTACAACCATGCCCTGGCTTCTACCGTATAGAGTAGAGATACAATAAGGGGCTGCGTAATGTATCCGATAGCACAACTGACATTAGCAATATATGTCACACGAATGTACTGACATCTAGCGTTTTACACAATGTGGACATTCAGACTTCTTATCGGGGAAACATGTGAACACATTAACACTATGTATGTATTAACTGATCGTAGATTATTTTATAGCAGACCCTCAAGAAGGAGGTGCAATTCTTCAGCCTGCACGTTATTAGATTCCCAAAACGTACGAAAGTTTCAATGTTGTCTGGCTTTGTCCATTTCTGTGAGACAATAAAACAAATAGTTTTCTGTCTGTATTAAACTATGATTTGACACTCCTCCTCCTCCACCTACTGCTACTACTACTACTACTACTACTACTACTACTACTAAACGCTACTAATGCCATTTATATTGCGCTATATTGGGTATATTCAAAGCGTAACATTCCTATCACCCCCTTCAATGGATCAGTTTGCACTCGATTTTCATTCTCAGCTCCCTTGGGAGTATACAACGTAAGCTACCTGGGAAGCTCTGGAAAGTTAAATCACATTACCACCTCATCCTACAAGGTACCCATTCTCTGCTGGGTGAACAGAGGCACATATCGAACAAATTCACTTGCCCAAGGACACACCTCATGTGCATCCTCGCCGCGAATAGCTGCAAAATTGCTGATGCGGCGTGAAGCAATATTCACTCACTCACTCACTCACCCAGTGAGTGCTTCAGTGTGGGGCAGGACCGAAACTCTCGGGAGTCAAGCTGCCGAACACGTTCCCTCTACCAACCTTTCTCCCCTACTAACGTTGTTCAATTTCACTTAATCTGTGACCTATACGTCACTCTCATATGAAACTATTTTTAACCTACTTCTTGGGAAATCCGACTGAATGAAAACAAATGCAAATAAAGAATGGCAATTGACTATAGATATCTGGTTTGTCTCTTTCGAACATGTAGTTATGCCCGTGAAGATCCGGGGTAGAAAAGGTCTTCAGCAACCCATGCTTGCCGTAAACAGCGACTATACATGTACTTGTCGTGAGAGGCGACTAACGGGATCGGGTGGTGACGCTCGCTGACTTGGTTGATGCATGTCATGGTATCCCATTTGCGTGGATCGATGCTCATGATGTCAATCACTGGACTGTCTTGTCCAGACTCGATTATTTACAGACCGTCGTCATACAGCTGGAACATGGCTGAGCGCGGCGTAAAACAACAAAAGATCAAACAAAAAACATGCAGTTATGCCATCATAGATGCAGCTGTACACTACATTCTGCATGGCCCAATACACTCTCCGAAGTTTAGTTCATTTTTATTTGAACTGAGAACCTTTCCAAACGCTTGTCAGTTACTTTAAGGGCGTACCCCTAGTTCGGATCCATCTTTAGGAGGTAACGAAATTACTAACCAATTAAACCAAAGTTCAGTTTCAGTTGTGATGAACCTCGCCTGACTGCAATGGAAATGCAGTGACATCACTACCACCCCTGTTAAAATTGACAATTTCAGGCTATGTATTTCAACAGTGAATTTTGTTAATCTGTTAATCAGATTTCACGGTGGTCGTCAATAATTCAAGAATCTATTTCAAAAGCGTTTTGCTCATATACATGAAGTTGCTCGCTCTATCAGGTGTCGGCTGATAACATGTTTGAATAGGAATTGGTCTCTAGGGTTTTATAGGCTTCGCCTGTCTCGGACTGTTATTGTAACTGTCCCTTGAGTTCCATCATAATGAAAGTAAGACGAAGAAGTGGTGTTGTGACAATTCAAAAAGTTACAGAGACTGCGATCTTCCTTCCTCGTTATTTATTTCTCTGTGGAACTTCGTTGTTATCGAAATCCCAAACGCTACATTTTGTATAACTGCCTCATGTCGAAACAGTCCCAACTAATGTTGGAACACAGACATAGACAGCTTGATATTTATCTAATTTCGACCTGAAGCCATGTGATATAGATGACCGCACGATCTCATCAGTGGAATAATTACCCTGCGATGGATACGGTAATTCAATCTGACTTCTGAAGCATTTTACACGGTAAATATATAAACGGATGTGAACTTCAGTCGTGTTTAGCTCCATGCAGCTGCCGTGATCCACGCTCATACAAACAGGCGTGTAGGTAATGGAGAAATCATAGGCGGAATCAATAGATTCCAGTGATTTCTCCCACTTAAACCCTGTTATGGTTTATGTAATAATGTATGTATGACTTTGCATAATGACCAATGATTGATTCAGTTTTACATGGTAAACTGCACGTTCAGAATGGTAAGTGAATTCCTGGTTCAGAATAAACTGCAAGAACACTAGCGTGACGTCAACACAATAGTTTCACGACGGGTTATCACGTGACTCAACCCAAAAACGTACTAGAATCTGTACTTTACTAAGAAAGTGTTATCCCAAATATAACATTAGTTACATTTCGTGAGAAGTTAGATTTCTTTGTAATATATGATAGATTTGAGTGCTACAGATTTTGTTGACGACGCTGTATTTACTCTTGAAGATAATACAACATGTGTTGTGATATAACTCACCGTATGGCAATAGTTTGGAAACAGTGTCGAATCTTACCTGCAGTTCTGTGTCCTGAGAATATAAGAGCACACACGTTGTGAACTAACCCCTTGAAACCGCTGCCTGTACGAAGGCTTATACAGAATAGATGTTATTATCTGTCAATCAGACAACTAACGGTTAACGTCAGGGTCCTCGCTATACCGCACTCAGCTATTAAATGGCATTGTAAGTTTAATGACAAGGCCCGTCTGTTAAAAACTATCAGTGTTAGGGTTGACATAATGTAAAACAGCATATGGTACAGCAATGAAAATATAGATCCGTGTCCCAAACGTCGGGTTATAACGAGGATGATTGAGATTAATTGCCTGTACTGTAATTATTAATGTTTGTGATGGTTGATATAAATCACAACTGGCGGCAGTAGACAACCTAATACAATTCGTGATGTAAATATCAACGGCAATCACGTGCTATCGTATGTCGCGAAGTACACACTGTCAGCGTCCCATAAAAACAACAACAAAACGTTATATCTCGTGTTGCATTTCGCATAATATAAAAGTAAAGAATGTGTTAGGTAATCGGAGACGTTGAGTATTGATTTTGTATTCTGGAAGGGAAACACGAGTGACGTGCACATGTAAAATAATCCTCAAGTCCGATGGATACAAGAAAGGGTTGCGAGGTCTGACAGAGTTTGGGGGCCATTACAGATCTCACAGACAATTGAAATTCAGCTGATCTCATTAACATGCGTCTATGCCAAATTAATATATTATAATTACTGCAAATTCATATACCGACCAATCTGGTTTGGTTTCTACTTGCAGGAATTGGAGCTGATAGAATTAGTCCAGCTAGGTGCCAGTTGATTATTATGACAAATAGCAGTGTGTGTGCCAATTATGATTATTCAAAGAGCTTTCAGTTTTCAAAAGTGAAGTCATCCAATATCTTTTAATTTAATAAGTTTTCATATAGCTCTTCAAGATATTTTGAACACATTAAGTGTTACATAAATTCCCTCACCTGTATGAAGTTAAAGACAATAGATCAAACACGGTAGGCTAGTTGTCATGCTGCCGTTTCTTGAAGGCGAAGTTACGGCTAAGATATCGTCCCTTCTATACTAAGGACATATTGGACAGATTTCTTGATGTATTGAGCTGAATACTGCGCATGTTATTTGAGTCCTGTTTCAGAAAGCAATCGTAGCACTACGAAGGCGAAAGTAAGAAATGGCTGCGTTTATATGAAAGAGGTATCAAGTTACCTTTTCACGCCTTTAGGATTTTGAGTTATAATTCCGTGTATAATATAACACAGCGATCCCTCGGTCATTAAACTGACTCATCGAAATAAACTGAAAATACTCTTCAATGTCGCGTTAAATCACCTCTCAACAGTCATGTATCCAACACAATTAAGTTATTACAATAAAAGTTGAATGAAATAATAAATATTTGTGTTTTAGTTATCCAAACGTTGACTGAAATTTACATATAAAACAAACATATATTATGTTTATAGTGATGAAATACCAATTTATGTAAAAAGATCAATTTCAAATCGCCTAAATGACTCTATGATTTTGAGACTAAGATCTTGAATGTCAGTTAAAAATACTGAATACATAAACATATTTGTCTTTTGTCAAATAATAATATAGTTATCACGAGTGACGTGCTATTTTCATGAAAATACCAAACGTCAACGCTAGAGAATAACCAGTCTCGATTATCTGCCGAAACAGATTCTATTGTAAGTAAAAGGCAAAACAGCCGTGGAAATTACATGAATGGGTCACTGTACAATCTACAATGACACCAGATATTCGCGGGAACTATGACGATCCGGGGTAGAATAGGTCTTCAGCAACCCATGATTGCCGTAAAAGGCGACTATGCTTATCGTAAGAGGCGACTAACGAGATCGAGAGGTCAGATTCGCTGACTTGGTTGATGCATGTGATCGATCCCAATTGCGTCGATCGATGCTCATGACATTAATCAGTGGATTGTCTGGTCTAGATTCGATTATTTTCAGACCGCCGTCATATAGCTGAAATATTGCTGAGTGCGGCGTTAAACAACAATGCAACCAACCAACCAACATGAATGGATCACTGTAAAATCTACAATGACACCAGATATTCGCGGGAACCGTGACGATCCGGGTTAGAATAGGTCTTCAGCAACCCATGCTTGCCGTAAAAGGCGACTATGCTTGTCGTAAGACTCGACTGACGAGATCGAGTGGTCAGATTCGCTGACTTGGTTGATGCATGTCATCGTATCCCAATTGCAAAGGTGGGGTCACGGGTGGCCAAGTCGTCTAACTGCAGAGTTGCAGAGTTGCGTCCCTTGGGCACGCCAGAAACCTATGATTGTGGGTTCCTAGGTCTGTCAGCACCATACCCGTGCTCGTGGGTTTCACCGAAGTGGTAAACGTCTAAGACCTGCATCACTTCGGGCTTTCCTCCCACATTTAGCTGACTCGCCGTGATATAACTGGAAAAATGTTAAAAGCTGCGATAAGCCAAACTCACTAACCAATTAACTCACTCACAATTGTATGGATCGATGCTCATGATGTCAGTCACTGGATTGTCTGGTCCAGATTCAGTCATTTACAGACCGCCGTCATAAAGCTGGACTATTGCTGAGTGCAACGTTAAACAAACAAACAAACAAACAGAACTACAACTCTCCAGTGACTGTACTGTAAACAGGAAGAAACTGACATGTTATTAAAACCAGAATGTGGATAATGTCATAGTGTGACTGTACACATACCACCAACGAGGATGATGCAAGGTTAAGTATCATTGATGATCGTTTATAACAATCAATCGATAGTTAGATCTGTTAACATGAAACAATGCATCTGTGTACTGACATCTAGATTTTTATACCTTTCTCGAAAATCTCGCACTGCATATAACAAAATACAATGAGGAGAGACCAATATTGTTTCAGACATGCCCAATCACATTAACGTAAACCTTAACATGGATGACTTTAAAATAAATGTGTGACTGTAAACACACCACATCTATGATACATGAGTCTAACAAGGCAAGTGGCGTCGATGACCGCTTTTTACAAAGTGTGCGATCTTCAAGATAAGTTCCTGCACCAACTGTGTCTCCGTACATGCTTGAGGCAGAAGCTTGCTCCCGTCCGGGCACCGCATCATGTGTCCGCTCATGTCCGCAGATGTCCACACAGCCGTGAATACCCCTGTGTTACTACTGGTGGTTTTACATGGACGCGCGACAGTCGTAGCATAGACTAACATTTATTCCAAGAAATAAAGTTATCTAATCTAAAAATATATAGCCACAAAATATTAAGTAAAATTCAAACAGAACCAAACAATGCTTAACATAATTCAATATAGACTTGCCCAATTATTCTAGATTTGAGTTGGATACTTTTTAAATATATTCTCCAAGGTCCTGAAGATAGTCTAGCCGCAGTGCTGTGGCTGTTTTAGGAGACAAGGCAAAAATAAGCTGCGCAGATTCACCTCGGTCTATCGGGTCGTTTCGATAAAGATCTCGAAGCCTTATTAATTACACCGAACGCTGATGTCATTCAGATCACGTTGGATAATTCGAGGGAATCAATATTTCTGTTGTCCGATTTAGTAATGATTCACACGTAACTCCCATGTTGTGAAGTACTTGACAGCTACGACAATGATTGGACGAAGTACGACGTGTGACCCAATGTCAGTTGTTCTGGCGACCCGGATGCATGTGGCCGACCCTCCTGAAGACCAGAGTGGATGCAAGACAAGGACTCATTTGTACATGTAGCAACGAGGGTCACGTGTCTATATCGCCATATTATCCTGTTGATTGCATATCGGACACACATTTCTTGACCGCATTGGTCTGAGAATGAAACACCGGAAGTTGTAGTATTTACTTCCGGATTCCAGACCGACGGGTTTCCTCGGATCTGATTCTGATGTGGACGGCTTCTCTGCCTTTATGATGATGTAAGCATCTGAAGTTTGATCATGACTCTTAATAGCAAGTGGATTTAACGCGTCTTAATATAACATTTACATGGTGTCCATTACACCATCTGAATTTAACACCTGAGAAAACCTAACTGCACCATTTTAGGGCCAGTGAGTGAAATGGGATTTTGTCCCATGTTCGGTATCGAACTCGGTCTTCGGCGTAATGGTCGAACACTTGAACCAATACACTACCAAATCGCACTTGAATCACTTTTAGCTTTCCTCCTGACATGCCATGACATAACTGAAATATTGTAGTAAATTGATAACCAAGCACTAACACTACACTAATATCACACTCGATTGGTGACTCAAATAATGTCAAAAGCAGGTCCATGACTCTTTTTTTTAGACTATACGTCCGACGTTTGTCAGGCGCAGACCAAGTCTAAACTAAACTGGCAAGGTATATTTAGTGGTGACATCAGATTTTTCACGATCGATTGAATGTTCACAACCCCTGCATCAGACCCAGTGATTGGCCATTGTAATATTTTAATGGCTACAAATCTAATAATTGTCCCTTGGCATCCTGGTCATTCCCTGTCCAACATGACTCTCAACCAATGTCATAACTGACCAGGGTGGCCCTTTGAGGTGTCTGCTCCCTCATAGTTTTTTTAACTTGTTTAACTTGGTGCCACTGGTCAGTATGTATTTACCCAGGTATTGCGTGTCTATCACCTGCTTGACCAATGTTGCCTTATTTGTGAGGGTTAATGGTGAAGCCTTGACCGGTACATTTTCTATGGGGAAAGCCACCAGCCTATTACTGCCTTTGAGTCACGAATGCCATCCATACAATGACGCTGCTTTCCCATCTGCGACTATGATTAGCCGGACAAAGGTTTCTATCAGCCAGTATATAATTAGTTGGGAGAGCATTCTGGCACAATTAGAAGGGATGCAATCTAACCAACCCCATATATCTTATACGATCGGGGATATCAGAAACTGACTTCATGGAAGTAAAAAGTCAGTTGGTGAGTTAATTATTTATTCGTAAGTATGTTTTTGAGTGAGTGAGTGAGTATGTTTTTTACGCCACTTTTAGCAATATCACAGCACTATCGAGGCGGGGGACCCTAGAAATGGGCTTCACATTGTTCCTATGTAGGAAATCGAACCCGGGTCTTCGGCGTGACGAGCGAACGCTTTAACCACAAGGCTACCCCACCGCCCCAGGAAGTTTATTTTGGTCATTCGTTCCTGCCCACATCGGTAGCATCCGTCACTAACACATGCAAAGGTAAGTCACGTGTTCACCTTAAAAACAAACACCGGACAATTGCATCCGGCGTCATGTTTTGTGTTAACAGAGTCACGTCATGTTTTGTGTAATCAGAGTCACGTCATGTGTTAAACATTATTTGCGAAACGCTGAAGAAATTCATTTTAAGTAAACACACATTCTTTGAAGTTTTTCTAATCAAAACCATCCAATGATCATATTTGTTTGTGAGTAATGACCATTTGCCTTTGGAGAATAGACACGGACTTAGCGCTTGAGGACTTGGCTTTCCGAGACACAGGGGTAGGACTACAAGAACACAGAAGTAGGAATACAAGAAAACAGCCTAAGGTGAAGGAATAGGGGAATATAGGCATAGCTATAAAAGATCACAGGTGCAGGAATAGTGGAATACAGGCATATGAATGTACCAACTATAGACCACGGAGGCGTATTAATAATAACGCGCGACTAAAGCCATTCCCTATTCGTAAGAAATCTCTGCCAAAAGCAGAGTTGTTTGTACGATTCTGACAATATCATGAGCATGTGTTTATGAATCACTATCAAACAGATATGATACCAGGTGTTCGCGAAAAGCTGTGCGTATCTTGCCCCAAAGGTGGCACCCGTCACAAACACACGAAAAGGCAAGTCAATTGTTCACCCGAAAAAAAAGACACGGGGAAATATGGTACAAGTCAAAATAGGGAATTGCACCGGGCATAATTCCTGTCACTGATGCTTCAAATTTAGAAATGTCCTCCATATGTCTATCATAAAGCTTTTTGAAAGTTTTATTGAGGCCTTGAATGTTGTAACCTTGATAAACAAACTTCTGGGAAGTGGTGAAATGTAGACACCAAAGGCTGGAGATGCAGGGATATTGCTCGACATGAAGGGAAAGTTGAAGTCATCCCTCCTGTCACCCAGTCTTGTGGAGAATGCTTTCTGACTCCGAATCGTTATGCACAAATCTAAATATGAAACAGATGAAGCGGTCTCACTGTTCTCCTTTATTTCTAGTTCAGGTGGGTAAATCATTTAGTGAGTGAATATGTTTTTATGCCGCTTTTGGCAATATTCCAACAATATCAAGGCGGGGGACACCAGAAATGGGCTTCACACATTGCACCCATGTGGGGAATAGAACCCGGGCCTTCGGCGTGACGAGCGAACGCTTTAACCACTAGGCTACCCTACAGCACCGTAAATGAGTGGAGGGGAATTGGTTATTTTACAGTTATTCACGATATCGGATTATCGATATACCTGAAGCTTGAGTTCAACTTCTTGGCCAAATGACCAAATGTTGACTTTGCCAATCCATCCAAACAAAGGGAAGATCCGGGGTAGAATATATAGGTCCTCAGCAACCCATGCTTGCCGTAAAAGGCGACTTACAGGATCGGGTGGACAGGCTCGCTGACTTGGTGGATGCAGGTCAATTCGTATCCCATTTGCATGGATCGATGTTCATGATGTCAATTACTGGATTCTTTGGTCCAGACTCGAGCATTTACAGACCGCCGTCATATAGCTGGAATATTGCTGATCGCGGAGTTAAACAACAAACAAAGAAACAGGAATAGGAATTACATAACAGGCGTAGTAATACAAGAACACATGTGTATTAATACAAGCAATATGCGTAGGAATACAAGTGAGTTTCAGGCAGAACGCCTGTGTAATGCGAAGTTCCAGGGATAACATTCAGGCTCTTGGGAAGCATAGACATGGGCATAGAGGATCAATTTACGACCATTGCCATAATACTTTGAAAGGAACTATACGACCCTGCTCGATAAACCTGAAGCTTATCACGAGGTCTAAAAGGGCACTGGTTCATAATGCACAGTTTGTCATATTAAGCCTTAAGTCTTGCAATAATGGATGCTAGATTCAGCATACCATTTCTCAAATAAAATGTTTATTGTTATGAATAATAAGGTGCAAAATGTTTTTATAACGTTTCCCCTTTGGAAAAACACATTACCACTTCCGTAATGAATGGAGCAGATGCACCAAGGAAGATGAGATATTTACACAAGAAAGCATAAAGTTACAGTATTAATGCCCAGGATTTAGTGAGCAGAAAGTAAACACTCACCATATGCATTAACGTGTCAATAACAGTGGGTCGGTTATACTTGCTGCTTCCGTTCTAAAGCGCGTGTAACCATCATAGACAACTGAGATTCCAAATGCATTTTCCTACCATTAATCTACCATCACATCCAGGTTAGCCATGCTAGACGAGAAAACCATCTGTTTCTACCACAAGATCCAATTCCGTATCAGCAAAGATCACCCATGCACAACGGTGATACGAAACGAACATAATCTATATGATATGACTTGTTTTATGCATCATCGTCACGAGACTGGCATACGCTTGGTGTAAGATTGTTGGTGTGTGGGTACTAAACTAACAAACAAACCAGCGCCCAAGTGCAAACGGGCATTGCTCCTGTATTTTTATAATTTGCGTTTTAGGCATATCTTCACACAGACGTATCATCCGATTTGGATGTTAGCCGGCTATAAGGCTTCACGTAGAGAATGTATATGTACGTAAATTACGCGTATGCATAACACGTGGGCAGTGTACATATGCATATGTATAACATGTGGGCAGTGTACATATGCATATGTGTAACATGTGGGCAGTGTACATATGCCTATGTATGACATATGGGCAGTGTACATATGCATATGTATAACATGTGGGCAGTGTACATATGCATATGTATAACATGTGGGCAGTGTACATATGCATATGTATAAAATGTGGGCAGTGTACATATGCATATGTATAACATGTGGGCAGTGTACATATGCCTATGTATGACATATGGGCAGTGTACATATGCATATGTATAACATGTGGGCAGTTTACATATGCATATGTATAACATGTGGGCAGTGTACATATGCGTATGTATGACATATGGGCAGTGTACATATGCATATGTATAACATGTGGGCAGTGTACATATGCCTATGTGTAACATGTGGGCAGTGTACATATGCCTATGTACAACATGTGGGCAGTGTACATATGCATATGTATAACATGTGGGCAGTGTACATATGCATATGTATAACATGTGGGCAGTGTACATATGCCTATGTGTAACATGTGGGCAGTGTACATATGCATATTATAACACGTCGGCAGTGCACACATACATATGTATAACATGTTGGCCAATATTACCGATGTGACGTAGAAGGCAGAGGCGGGACAAGCTCACTTTTTGGCCGGTATCCCGGTGTAAACCCTCCCCGTACAAATTCTATTTTTGAGGATTGAGCGAACCTTTCAGAACTTGCCATGAAGGTTATCAGATGTGGCCACATGAATGGGAACGTTCATTTCAACAAGTGCATGTTTGTGACGTATGCAAAACAATTCATAGACAACGGAAGGATAAAACGTGTTTGTGAGGCTTTTCATGAATCGTTTTCTTATGAAAAGGATGAAGTCTTTGTCACAGGCTGATGTTGATGCAGATGTAAAAACAGAGGACAAAACATTCTGTTGATTCACGGACTTGCCCCTACTCGCACTTTCATTTGAAGTTTAACACATCGGCCTTTTCACTCATTTCAGGCATATGTATGCTTTATTTGATCATTTCAGAAGTCCTATTGTAAAGTGAGTATGTGAGTTGGGTTACCGCCGCTTTTAACAGTATTCCAGTTATATCACGGCGTGTCAGCTTAATGTGGGAGGAAGCCCGAAGTGATGCAGGTCTCAGACGTTTACCACTTCGGTGAAACCCACGAGCACGGGTATGGTGCTGACAGCCTAGAAACATAATCGGGGTGAACCGGGATTCGAACCCACAATCATTGGTTTCTTGTGTGCCGAAAGGACGCAACTCTACAATGTGAATTGCGGCGCCTTAAACGAATGGGCCATCCGTGCCCCCCAGTTGTAAAGAAGAACGCGACTAGCTGTTAGTCTTTGAAGCTGTCTGATAATTTTCATACCAATATTTAAAAGTTTTCCACAACGTTCAAAGTACCCGTATCCATTGGCCAAAACGAGCCCTTGTCCTCGCTCGTCCTTTACCTTACTCATACATTGTAATGGTTTGAATACATAAAATATATCACTCTCGCCAAGCATATTTCTACTTAAAATTTTGAATTATTACCCGTCTCTAAAGGTCCATTATACAACTACGTTGGATGTTAACACAATAAATAATGTCAACGTCAGAGAAGCTCGATTATCGGCCGAAACAGATAAATTTGAACTAAAAGGCAACATAGTGGTAGAAATAGGTATGAATGGATCATTGAGGATCAGTGTTGGCACGAGGTGTTCGCGAAAAGGGTAAGCATGTCTTGCCCTACCACTAGCACCCACTACTCAATTTGCACACAAGAGAAGTGTTTGTTTGTTTCCTCACGCCGCACAGCGCATGTTTCCCCAACCTGCATTAGCCAGCAGGCATTGAATTAAAATCCCGTCCTTGCCAAAGATCAACCTACTGGAATGTCTGATAACATCAAGATGCGTTCAAATAATCCCAGCCAGGACCGTGTGACTGCGTGCAAGATGCTGTGGGCTGTGTACAGCAGCCTGATTTCATTACGCCCAACAATACCGTTATTGGAATTCCTCTTGCAGACAATGAACCATTACCAGGAATGGGTAGTTCAGTGGTTAAAGTGTTTGCTCGGCACTTTGAAAGCCCGGGTCTATTATTCACACATGGGTACAGTATGTGAAGCTAAGCGTTGGTGTCCCTTACCGTGAAAGGTGATGGCACACTCCAGGGAGAATTAGATTACGTTACTGTTGCTCGTAACACCCACACCCACATCTAACACCCCCCCACCCCACCCCACCCCACCCTTACCCTCCTTTTTGTCATTTGCTGACTGCCCCACAGACAGCTCTACATTATTCATACATGTATTAATGTAATCGACTCTGGGTCAGACAAACCAACGGTTGAAAGTATGAAAGGTATTTCATACTTTTAATCCTAATACGCACGTATTTCCTTACAAAAGTACCTTTAAGGGCTGCTACTTTCGAGCAAAATGGCAGTCCCATCTTGGTTAACGGAGTTCAAACAGAAATTTGACTGCCTGCTTAATTCGTATGATGAATGCGTATCAGTCCAGCTAGGTAAGGCCCGTAATTACACAGAGACAATGTTTCAGGTTCAGACATGACACTTATTACTATGTCTAGACAGATTCGTCTCCTTTACCTGACAGTATTGCTGGTCTTGGTATCACATCGGTATATCAAGAATTGACCTGTAATGTCAATAGGAAAGCATGGAGTTACATGACCCTCGATGCCACGCCAGATGAGACATTGTCACGATCACAACCTTATTATTGCCACCTATACTATTCAAAAGAAGTTAAGGACCACCCGATTCATTATTACTATTGTTAATCTGCCATGGCAGGACTGATGATCTATAGGCATGTGAAATAAGAGGGTGGACTTTAACTTCTTTTGAGTAGTATATTATAACGCGCACATGATGCTGTGCTGCGTAGTCGTATCTGTATGCCTTGTACCATCTACTGGTCTCTAATCCAAAGCTACGACCATTCCTTCATAACGCTCTAACAGAGTCTCGTGTTGGCATTCACAAACTCAGGTTGGTCTTAGGACTTAACATATTTTGTTGACACCCCCTAATTTATGCCCCCCCCCCCCAAAACCCCCCCCCCCAAAAAAAACCCCAATAAAAACAACAACAACCAAAAAAAAAAAAAAAAAAAAAGTATAATTAAATAGATAAATAAATAAATAAATAAATAAATAAATAAATAATACGTATAACCCTGTTTTATGATTCCCCTGCCATATAATAAATTTTCAGTCTCTAAATAATGTTCCCCAATCTAACCCATCCTACCCCACGAGTCTCTATGTCCCAGGTAGTTTGGTAATCCAACTGCATCTGTCTGTACAGCCGCTGGATTGGATAGAGTTGGAATCAGCTCTCGAAATAATCCTATTATTAATTGTATATGTTCATTTTGTCACTGACTAATTAGATTTAGACACATATTATGCTTCGTCTTCAATCTGAGTTAATTCCCCTGTTAACATGCACGTTGACAATATTTGGAGACATGGTTTCGTAGCTAAAGTGGTTGGAACCAATTTGGACTCGGAATCGCCACGGGAGTTATCCATTAACAGCAGCCAGTAGAAGGTCATTCGACAAAGGGGAAAGTGAACATCGGTCAGACAATCAGACCTCCTGGGGAATTACTCACGTTGCTCGGAAGGAAGAGATTTTCTATTTGAGCGAGAGATTATACCGGATCGTCTTCAGTAAGCGCAGTTTTCAAAATGGCGTCCAGCAACGTTGGACCGTGCCATTATAGTGAGATGTATAATAAAACTGGAGCGTGGCTCTAATCATGTGGACGTTATGGATGGGTTTTAATCATAATCGTCTGGCAGACAGACCAGTATCGTCCTGTATCATGTTGGGTCGGAGATTGTGTGTTTCACTTTACATTGTGAGGTGAGGTGAGGTGAGGTGAGGTGAGGTGAATATGTGCCTACTTGTACCAGTCAGGACTAACGCTGATTTTACAGTGCCAGACCACTGAGATACCGTGCCACAGTTTAACATGACACAACATATTAACCCCAAGCCATTAGTCCTTTTTTTATCCCTAAAATATCAAACGTCAGGCAGGGTAACAACAAGTACCACTATTTCACATCTTTTTGGTATGGGGGGCACGGGTGTCCCAGTCGTCTAAGGCGCCGCAATTCGCTATCAGTTCTATAATGGCGCCAGTGACGTTACGTCATACCGTCACAATGTGTTTATTACGTTGATGATATATCAATGGTTATACAAGCTAGATGAATCGCGTAGAGTGAACCCCGTTAGTCCGAACCCCGTTATTTCAAATAACCCAACAATACGGACGATTACCGTTAGGATCATGCGTCTATGTTCAGGGATATTACTTAATATATTTTTTCATTATTAGGGAAATTTGTTAATCCGTCCGTTTTAATTGAGTTCCGTTGTATATGTTTCATAAGTTGTAATTCATAGATATGATCGAAAGTTGTGAGAGTATTAAGACGTTACACATATGCTGCACCTTGAATATGTCATCGTCTTAATGGGTTTGAATTAAGTTATATAACATACTAGGTTTCTCTATTCCTTTAAATGACGTGTTCCTTTTAAATGTGGGATGGGGGGAGGTAGGGGGGGGGGGGGGGGGGCATTGTAGTTTCTTTACATGTTTACAGCGTCATTTAGTTTCCCATTATGTGAGTAGAGAAATCTAATCAGAACGCCCCCAACAGAACAGCTAAGGTCATTGCAGCAGTGCATCGTGAGTGTCGGTTCTTTATGCAATCAAACATCTCCATTAGCATCATCGAAACTGCTTGCAGTACTCAGTGACCGCAACCAAATGTGTAATTTAATAACACTCAAGAACCTTCGCTACCACCTCCACCCCGCGGGTGATCCAGATCCGCGTTGGATTGGATACTAACTAAACACGATGAAACACACAAAAATGTATGGTCACCTCGGCTGCCTGGCTCAGGTTCATTCGGATCTAGCAGCATACACTGGAACTTAACAGGTTCCAGTTTTAAATGTTGTTAAATACACGCACCACCTGTTAACATTTTCAATTTCTATTCACAGTGATGAGAAAAGATGTTTTTAACAACAACATAGCGATAAGCATGGATGTTGATATATGAGTCACGCAGGCATTAGATCACAACTGGGGGCACGGGTGGCCCAGTCGTCTAAGGCGCTGCGATTCGCTGTGCAGAGTTGCGTCCCTTGGGAACGCCAGAAACCTATGATCGTGGGATACGAATCTCGGTTCGCCCCGATTATGTTCCTAGGTTTGTCAGCACCATACCTGTGCTCGTGGGTTTCACCGAAGTGGTAAACGTCTGAGACCTGCATCACTTCGGGCTTTCCTTCCACATTAAGTTGACACGCCGTGATATAACTGGAATACTGTTAAAAGCGGCGATAAACCCAACTCACTCACTCACTAGATCACAGCTTTGGTGGAATCCCTGAGCACAGGTATGGCGATGAAACAGAAACAGAATCAGGGTGAATTTGAGATTCGAGAACACAATCACAGGTTCCTGACGTTGCTAAGGGACGCAACTGTACAGCTCATTGCGGCGCCTGTAACAGCTGGTCCACCCGTACACCCTTGGGTATATACGAGGAAGCACCATATGTACATTCAATGTGAAAGTCCGTGGAGTTCAAATAGGGTGAACGTTGTATAAAAATGTATGTTTTTATTTGAGAACCGTGCATCTAGAGGGGAATGAGGTGGGTTTAATGCCAAGATAATTCAGTTATACCATGGCGTGTCAGCTTAATCAGTTCAAAAATGAATCTACCAGGCCACCTTCTTTGCTTTAAACATTTGTAGTGAGTGAACACTCAAGACGATGACATTGTCAGGCACGCAGTAGCTATTATTCAAACTTAGTGAGAAAGTTCATTTTTCGCAGATTTTAGCAGTTATTCAGTTACAACATGTCCGGGCACAAATATGGACTGTGTAGCAATGTTGGAATCGAACCAAGACGCTCGGCATGACGAGGGACCACTTTTACAACTGAGCTACCTACAACCAAAACCCATCAAAAGAATATGTTATATAAGAACATATATCAGTCAAGAAAACCTACACCATGGTATTTACAATAAAACTTTAGCAACGTGCTGCTTAACATTCGTATGTATGGCATGCGGATATTGGGAAATCTAAGATTGCGTACTTATTTATATGATAATCTCTCATTAAGCCTTTCCCAGTTTAGTTGCGACTCCACACCGGCATAAAAAGGCATCACACGTATATTACGATTTTATATACGGTGAAACCTCGTTAATCCGGACAGTGCAGACGAACGAGTTTCACAATTTCTTTAGCACCCGGTGGTGATAAACCCATTTGAGATAAATGGTATCAGTCATATGTGTGACATTGAATTACAGGTCCGTGATTGGTTACTTCATGGCGATGACCTTAGGTCAGATTATGACGGACTACTTTTCTGATTGTAAGTCATTGAAAAGTTTCTCATCGTTCAGTCGAATATACCTACTTCTGTGTCGAAACGTTAAAGGTTTCGAGTGTTTGGATTACCTTCATAGCCTTGATAACCCACAGATATGGCGGGAACGTTTTATGTGGAGGGTCACACTTGGTATGAGTAGTAAGCAGAACGCCGGGCGACGTCACACGTGACTGTTGTGTTATGTATCCATGCGCCGATGCGAAAAAATAAATGTGCTTCCAAATGATGCAAAAATAGTGCGATTTTTGGGTGTGTAAGAAACAGATTACTGAACCAATGACTGTCATATACCTTTTATACAACTCGTTTCATAAGATCCGGGCTCTCTTCAGCTCGTTAGATACGTTTTGAAACACCTCGGTGTAAATTAAATACATGTAGTATCTGACAGACACTGGTGTACTAATCTCTGTCTATGCTGTATATCACTGGAGGTCCATGACGCCTCGAAATTATTGACAGCATTAAAGCGTCGTGTGAAACAAACCTGTTTTGAATTACAAATACTGATTTGGTCTGGAAGCGAAGTGCCAAGGGGTACGTAGCAGACTTAATGTTCTCGTAAAGGACACTGTGTACTTAGCTGTGACTTGATGGAAAGGCTACGTACACAACGATCAACCAACGGCGTCTGGGGAGAAGGGAATCGGATTACAAAGACAAAGAAAACAAACATGGGGATTTGCAAATAAATGATTCCGTGGACAAATGTAACTGTCCATATGCTCATGTTGGTTCACCATTTGAGTAGAATTACCAGGTTTCTGGTTTCTTGTCGGTGGTTGCAATGACTGAGGATATGGTTGAAGGTGAGGTGAAATAAGGTTTAACGTCGCGTCCAAGATTATTGTACTTGCGCGTACGTGAATGCACGTGTAAGTGTGGCTGTTTGTACTCGTCAGGACTAATGCCGATTTATAGTGCTAGCCGACTGAGATACGATGCCGCAATTTAACAAAAATACCCCGTCCAGACACAGTATACTGACTCCAAGGCGACCCGTCCTTGATTTAGCCCCTTAATGCCGAGCGCCAGACAGGGTAACAACAAGTACCATTATTTAACGCCATTTGGTGTAACGCGGCAGGGGATCGAACCCCGACCTTCCGCTCTCAGGGCAAACGCTATATCCACTGAACCGACATACACTTGGACCAAACATTGTTCTTAAATGTGACAATGAAACTTGTTCCATCTACCAATTGTCCAATGTGTACAATAAACACAATTTCAATAGTGCAATTATTTGGAAATTATAATTTTTTTAATGTACTTGTCTTGAAAATACATAATATTATTCATCAATTCATAAATGTTAGCCACGTGGTACTTCCTTGATATTTCGCCATGAATGTTGGTGAGTCTTTGAAGTGATTCCATTGAATGCTTGGACATTTCTACACATATCTAACGGCCGTGGTGCTGACAGATAAGCCCAATTCTCCTTCTCATGAAAGTTCTCAAGGAATGATTTCTCAGATTCCTGATATCAGTCGGCACGGGGTCGTCAATTACCCGTGCAATAAATGCTTCGTTGGTTTGTGTCTTGAAGATTCCGAGCGGATATAGATAGCAGGCACTGCTGCAAGCCTCTAGAATGGCCAAAGGTCAAACCGGAGGTTAAGGCGAGAAACGGGGAAAAGAGATATCACTTTTTGATTGGTTTGTATGGATGATCTGCCGTATTGAGTACAAGATAACTTCCGCACTGGCGTTGGAATTCATGTAAGGTTGTTAAGGGCTGATGCGAATTAATCTTTACATCTTGAAGATGCCTTTTGGTGCTTCTAATAACATTTGATCACGTTAGAAATATTCATTTGCAGACTAGTATCCCATTTAAAAGTTTATTTATCAGATGTTAAAAGGATCATTATCGTTTCATTCTTAGTTTCATATCGATTTGGTTCATTTATAGCTGTATTACTTTTGACTATGATATTTCTTCCTCGTATGAACCCGCTGAGGATAAGGACTTATCACCGACTGTTTCTGTTTTAAAGCCATGTTTAATCAATTGATACAAACATACACTTGATGAAACACTCTAATGTTGTGACATTCATTCGTGAGCAGCTGATGATGCTTTGACAAGAGTACTGGGTGATTATACCCGACAAAATTATTGTTATTATGTTGATTAAATACAGGACATTGTCGTTTAGATTTCACAACACGTTTGTAAAAGGTGAGAAGCTGGTGGCGAATGAACGTATAAGGACAAATTCCAATCTGTATAGTTCTGTGTTCAAATCAAAGCCAGCGTTTCGTCCACTTGATGTCCATCTTGAAGGTATTCATTCTCACAGACCTACGTGTAACACTGTATTTGAACGAAATCTCCCAAGAGACACATTGAAGATACATTGTTCGTACCGCAATTATTATGTTATCCATATTAGCTTAATAAAGAATTGTACTGTACATAACGACGGCAACATCAGAACCTAGACAACATAACCTCGTAGTTAGGACAGTGTTAAGTGAACAGAAGGATACTTCAATGCGTTTAAGATAGTACATGCATGTATGAGTGAGTGAGTTGGGTTTAACGCCGCTTTTAACAGTATTCCAGTTATATCGCGGCGTGTCAGCTTAATGTGGGAGGAAAGCCCGAAGTGATGCAGGTCTCAGACGTTTACCACTTCGGTGAAACCCACGAGCACAGGTATGGTGCTGACAAACCTAGAAACATAATCGGGGCGAATAGGGATTCGAACCCACAACCATAGGTTTCTGTCGTGCCCAATCGCGGCGCCTTAGAAGACTTGTCTGACTTAATGAAAATGAACAGGGCATCCGTCAGTGAAGAACAAGAAAAGATGATTAAGTCTGCCAGGAAAATGTTCTGATGTTTAAACAGAAGGGTTCATCATCATGTCAAACACAAGCACGTCCAGAAACAACTGTGTGAACGGAAATTTATCATCTGTCATTGTCAAAGATAATGACTGCTGCAGACATGGTAGGCATTAGTTGTAGCTTTATAATCCATTTCTCCGAACAAACGAAATAACGATTATGAAAACTGATAAAAGTTTCATAT
This sequence comes from Haliotis cracherodii, assembly GCF_022045235.1. Lineage (NCBI taxonomy): Eukaryota > Metazoa > Mollusca > Gastropoda > Lepetellida > Haliotidae > Haliotis > Haliotis cracherodii. Next base: position 15,555,901 of record NW_027266264.1, read on the forward strand.
ATTTTTTTATCGAAGTTGAAAATAGCCGGCTCGTACTGAATTATGGTTTCCCGAAAGCAATAAAAGCACACAATTTGTTTTAAATAGTGTCCAAGTAAATAACTGACTCCATGCCTACAAAACCACACTAACAGTTTGTCTGATGCTGTCAGTTCCAGTACCAGGCATCCGTAGTACACCCAACCACGCGCGATAACACCAGCACCATCAGTGAGGTCTGTCTTCACGTTTTTCTCACCACATCTCTTTCGTTAAAGGGACTCGGTGAGCACATGTATAGTCTTGTGTGTACCAGATATTAATATGCCTAGAAATGAGTATATATACTCACCGACAAAAGAAACGCGAATATCATACATGTTGGTTAATATATGAAAAATTACTCATATTCAAGAAAAAATGAGTTTGGTTCGACGCACAAACGAACATACTGGTATATTGTGTGAATCGACACTCATGAACGCATCACATATGATGTCACAGACCCATGACTCGAGATGCAACATCCGTCTCGTGCAGCGTTAGCGTGTAAAGTTTGGAAAACACGTGCAGCATATTGTTATAGGAATAAAGACACTCTGGTAACACTTGACCGATTGTTAGTTTTGTCATTAAATGGTACACACTGGAAACATCTCTTTATGATATTATGATTCACGTTTCTTTTGGTGGTGAGTATATCTCTGCTTTTCGTGAAAGCTCCACAGATATACACGTTCGTGCGTATCTCCGATGTATGTGAATGTTACATAGACTGTCTTCCTGTCACTGGGTAGTATATGTGAATGTTATCTAGTCTGTCTACCTGTCACTGGGGAGTATATGTGAATGTTACATAGTCTGTCTACCTGTCACTGGGTAGTATATGTGAATGTTACATAGATCTGTCTACCTGTCACTGGGGAGTATATGTGAATGTTACATAGACTGTCAATCTGTCACTGGGTAGTATATATGAATGTTACATAGACTGTCAATCTGTCACTGGGTAGTATATGTGAATGTTACATAGACAATCAATCTGTCACTGGGTAGTATATATGAATGTTACATAGACTGTCAATCTGTCACTGGGAAGTATATATGAATGTTACATAGACTGTCAATCTGTCACTGGGTAGTATATATGAATGTTACATAGACTGTCAATCTGTCACTGGGTAGTATATATGAATGTTACATAGACTGTCAATCTGTCACTGGGGAGTATATGCGAATGTTACATAGACTGTCAATCTGTCACTGGGTAGTATATATGAATGTTACATAGACTGTCAATCTGTCACTGGGTAGTATATATGAATGTTACATAGACTGTCAATCTGTCACTGGGTAGTATATAACAATGTTACATAGTCTGTCAATCTGTCACTGGGTAGTATATATGAATGTTACATAGACTGTCAATCTGTCACTGGGTAGTATATATGAATGTTACATAGACCGTCAATCTGTCACTGGGTAGTATATATGAATGTTACATAGACTGTCAATCTGTCACTGGGTAGTATATATGAATGTTACATAGACTGTCAATCTGTCACTGGTTAGTATATGTGAATGTTCTACGTAGGTCTGTCAAAAAAGTCTTTGGTCTACCTGTCACTAGGTACTATAATATGATGTGAATTCTCCATAGGTTCTTTGGTGTTCAGCGACTCTTGGCACATTTGGCTTTCCTCTCACGTGAAGCTGACTTACCGTGACAAAACTATAACGGTGTTCAAAGGAAAGGAAAGATAATTAATGTTCCGTCGTTCTGTGTTAACTTGTCACATATATAATGTATAGGAGAAAACAATGTAACACTACGTGAACCTAATTAAAGCTAGTTCAGGACTATTGGCAGCTGTTTGGTCATTCATACAACGCAACGAACCAATGAATATACGCAGAGACACTTGTGATTAAGATATATTTCGTATTTTAGTGTAAGTGAATAGTTTATTTGAAGCAATATTGGTTTCGATCTTATATACATTTGAACCGTGACATGTATCAATAATTCAATCTATCTTTTATGTTATTACCAACGGTCGATATCGTTCGTCTGGCGATAAGACGTTGAAAAAATATTTTTAATTTATAACTGCATAATGTGCGGCGAATTGTAATGTCGCATACCCCCCCCTCTCTCTCTCTCTCTCTCCTCTCTTTCTCTCTCTCTCTCTCTCTCTCTCTCTCTCTCTCTATTTTAACAGTATTCTAGTTATATCACAGCGTGTCAGCTTAATGTGGGAGGAAAGCCCGAAGTGATGCAGGTCTCAACCACTTCCGTGAAAGCCTAGAGCACGGGTATGGTGTATCAGGGTATGAGTCGATCTCAGATCGATGTCTGTGTCATGCACAATAACTCGGCTTCCATATTGTGTGATCTCAATAAAACAGTTATAATAAGGTGCACAAATATCACCAATATGAAGATAAGCAAAAAGTTAAAAAAAAAGAAAATGTTATTGTCGCAGCTTTTTTTTCCAATATGAGACTTTTTTAATTAATACGTACATCATCGTGACAACCCCTTTACAACTCAAGTCTTCAGAATTAAAGGTCGTCACTGAACTCTTTCGAAGCGTTGTTATTCTCAGATAATTACTAATGTCGCAAGCAGAAATGAAAGTCATCGTGACGTACATGTATTTAGGTCACGCGGTACTTTAAGATGAGAAGCCTTTTGGTATCGATCGATGGCTTCCTTTACGACAGATATCATGTTCATACGATACTGCCATTTTATGAACATAAGTAAGATTAGGGTAACGTTACTTGATTTTCTGTAAAAATGCAATCATGTACTTTGACAGTAATATGAATAAGCTATTTATCACATTAAAACAATTATACTGACGTCATGCTATTGTTCATGCAGTTGATTCTGACCAGGAATTCACTGGCCATTCTTAAATGCATCATAAGCAAGTATAACTGACGCAACTATAGGTCATTATGGAAATTACAGAGAAAGTAAATATAAACCATAATATGGTTTTAGTCAGAGAAATCACTCAAAACTGATCCCGGAAGTGATTCTCCTTCCGGATTCAACAAATTCGAGTAACTTCTCCATCATGTAGTATTTCGATGTTATAAGCCAGGAATTTAGGAGCTCATAAGAAGAAAGGAAGTGTTAATTTCATGACCAGATCGTGGCGTGTGTTCTCTCCAATTGCGCTCTGGGATGGCTTCTTTTCACCTGCCAACATAAACTATTCCCCACCTGTCCGCGGTTATAGCCAAAACTCCAGTGCGTTAAGCTGCCTCTTGAATACTTATCCACTTCACATGAGATCTACGTGGACGCTATGATCCATTCACTAACTTAAATTCTCGGATCCTTTTATTAGTTGGAAAATTTTCAGCCAAAACGAAAGATCAAGGGTTAATTGAAAACCTCACTGGATATGCATTGCTTGGTGGGTAATTTCTTCATTTGGGACGACTGATGTCAGGAAAAGACTCAGACCAATTATATACACTGAGTAAAGAAAGCGTAAATGTTTGGACAGAATGCATGATTAATAAGCACCGTATGATAACCTCCCTCAAGCATACCCTACTGCATACGCTATTAAAAGATTTTGGATTAAACCCCCAGAGATGTAGGGATATTTATCAATCTCATTGAAAGCGTAAAATATGATCTGATTTTAATTAGATTGGGATATTCATACACACGTTGGGTACCCGGGTGGCCCAGTTGTCTATGCCAGCACCGTTCACTGTGAAGAGATGCATTCTGATCGTGGGTTCGAAACCCAGCCGTTTATAGGTGTGTCAGCACCCGTTATCGTTGGTATCACGATAGTCGTAAACGTCTAAGACCTACATCACTCAGGGCTTTCCTCCAACATGACACGCCGTGATATAACTGAATATTGTTCCAAAGCGGCTTTAAACTCCACTCACTCATTCGTCCTCACATCTCTGTCACGTGATGATGCAGAGACTAATCAAGGGAAGCTGTGCGCCATTTTTATCGGTATTCAATTACAACGGGGGACATCAAGTCGTGGCATATATCCTATTATAAGGATAGAATTACTAAACACCCATGGACTTATAATTCATTACAGACTTGGAGCAAGGCAACATGGTGATGAGCGAAATCTGTGAGTACGAAGTTATCCATAAGGGCTTTAAACAAAACAAGGTAGGCAAACTGTAGCTAATATGTAGAGTCTTCTTATTTAATTTTGTGCCAGATTTGGTATTTGGGAGTGTTGGTTCGAATCCCGGATAGGACTCAACCCAAGCAAGTACTGGTACTTGTACTTTACAAAGGAAGGGGTATCCCAAATATAAATGTTTTGCAGACTGGAAACATTTTTGCTTTTTGTTTGCTAATTGGGCTATTTCTCTGATGTCTCCATACCATAGAAAAGATGCGTTCCACGTTGTTTTACGCGGCTTTCATTGCCGGGGCTCAACGCTTGAAAGGTATGTCTAACTAACGTCATAGGTAGAACTCGACACTTCCGAGGATATCAAACTGCCAGAGTTAATAAATTTAGTGATTTCCATTCCCCTGTGATGTTAAAAAGTATGTAGGCCGTACTAACACTGGTGAGCCAACCAAGAATAAATCGGAAATTCCTGCTGAAATTCCGGCCTATAATTTGGATGTGGGTATAAAGTGCTCATTAATGTTAAGTTAATGCAGTTTAAATACTACACAGTATCCACGTTCCATGGAGAGTGGAGTGAGTGAGTGAGTATGGTTTTACGCCGCTTTTAGCAATATTCCAGCAATATCACGGCGGGGGACACCAGAAATGGGCTTCACACATTGTACCCATGTCGGGAATCAAACCCGGGTCTTCGGCGTGACGAGCGAACGCTTTAACCACTAGGCTACCCGACCGCCCCCATGGAGAGTGGAAGCGGTCTCTCTTTAAAATATATATTTAACAAAATGTACGTTTGGGTTTTGCTTGTTTAAGGTAATAGTTTAAGGTAGTAGTTAAAGAGAGAGAGAGTGAGTGAGTGAGTGAGTGAGTGAGTGAGTGAGTGAGTGAGTGATTATGGTTTTACGCAACAATTTCCAGAAATTTGCTTCACACATTGTACCCATTTAGGGAATCGAACCCCGGCCTTCGGTGTGACGAGGGAAACAAGTACGAATACTAAACCTAATACCAACGTTTATAATGCGCCAGATTACATTTACCAAGTGACTGCGCATTGATATTACAGTGTACTATTATCCGCGCGCGCTCAAATTGCATTCTTAGCTCCCTGAGGAGTATACAAACAAAGCTGCCGTATGGCGATCTAGAAAGTTTTAGTCTCAGTAGTACCGGGTTACTATCCTATTCTACCGGGTACCCATTCACTGCTAGGTGAAAAGAGGCATAATTCGAACAAAGTGTACTGCCTGAGGAGACATGCTGCCCGTGTTTCAGTATGGGACAGGGCCGAAGCCCGTGAAACTCGCAGGAGTCACCTTCCTACGTGTAGAAAGGACCAAGTGACCATGGACCAACAGCTACATATACATATTTAGGAATGACTACAGGCGAATCAAAACGTAACGGGATATAGTTACAATCATAAATAATGTCTCAATGTTGTGTCAATCTAATGAATCATGTTCACTGAAGATGATTGAACGTATATATAGAATAGACGGAAATGGCTCAGTCTGTGAATGTTAGCTATGTATTACAGCATACCGGCGAGGATGACTACGATAAGCAGTGTTCTTCAAGCTCAGAGCTGCCTTATCAGAACCATTTTAAAATGTCTTACACTCACAATAACACCCGAGTGGGGATCGAACAGGATTCTTCGACATGGCGACGAGAGAAAGCTTTTAACCACTAAGTCAGCCATACGGCTTCGACCAAAACAAGGCAAATTATAGCTAATATGTTGTGTATTTTTATAATTCAGGAATACCATATGTTACCAGATTAGAGCAACCAAAACTCGATCTGATAAAAAATGTTTACTGAACATGATTGAACATCTATAGAATAGATGGAAGACTCGTTGTGGATGTCAACTATGAAATACAGAACCATGTTACAGTATCTTAAATTCATAACTTGGCACACTTTGACACAACCTATTTGACTAAATAACGAAACGGTCTAGAATGCTACGTTTTATTTGCATTAAATCTTATAATGAGAGGTACTCCGAGATGTTTTTGTTATGAATTATGCATTTGGATTGAAAAAACATTTGGAGACAAACAGTACTTCGAGGTAACAAGGTTTAAGGCGAGGAAACTCTAGGATTGCTTATGGGAGTATTTTTTAGTTTCATTTTTCAGAATGTATATCAATATGTATCGAGATTTCGTAAATTTGTTGGTCATTATTTTTACCTATTGATATCCCAATTCACTTGAATTTACATGTATGGGAATAGGTTTGTATCTCGTTGGTCAGTCGGTGACCTATGACTCTTGTAACAATTAAAATAACAAAACGGTCTAGAATGCTACGTTTTATTTGCATATAATTCTTATAAAGAATTTTATGAAATGAGAAATTTACTGGGAACGATTGCATCTTATTAAGTCACATACATTATTTGTGTGGTTCGCTAAATATGCACCGGGACAGCATACCCTGTGCACGCGGAACCGTACACGTGGTGAGATGTCGTCAATGTAATGTTACTCGCCTACTCACAAGCGCCGAGACAAGGTGCCCCTCGCTCAATAAACGTCATCACACATCTGTGTTGGAACATAAACATATGTTAGATGTACGATGTTATGTTCCAAGGAGTCCTTGAAGAAGATGGCTGCTTCCCACTCCCCTATTCTGCACTACGCTACTACTCAAGTTGCAATGTTCCCTGTGTCGCTACCATGACGCGTTTGTTCTGATAACAAGTGCTCAAACGGACGCGAACGTTCCGCGTCACCTTCGCGATCGTTGGGATGTTTGCTCTATGTACAGCAGTTTGTGAAACACGTCACTAAGGTCTCGACTAGGGAGCATACATTTTCGCGTCCGGTGGCGAGCTAAGGGTCTATGTTTTGAACGATACCGTAGCCATCCCTATTATAAGTTAATAAGTTCTACTCAAACTATTTCATAGTTTGAACTGGTAAAACTACATATACAACGTCGTTCTTCAGAGCTCGAGGCAACTCTTTGTGCCTCCCCATTCAACGGGAGAGCCTATAGACAGTATGGCTATGGGCACAGTGGTTGTGATGCGCTCTGCCAGGGCTTAGTTGAATGACATTGTACAGTGTTAACTCCAAGCTAAAGTGCATGACCACAGCAAAATACCCTGTGATTGAAGTTTTGAGAGTCATTCACATGATGTTTTTTTTATGAATGATGTATTTGGACCGAAAACACATTTCGAGACAAACAGTACTTCGAGAAAACAAACGTTGAAGGTGAGGAAATTCTAGAATTGCTTAGCGGAGTAATGTTTAGTTTCATGGTTCACAATGTATATCAATATGTATCGATATTTCTTCAATTTGTATTTTAATGCTTTTGACTATTGATATTCCAAATGACTTGTACATACATGCCGGGGGTTAGTTTATATTTCGTTGTTCAAACGGTCACCTATGACGCTTGTAATGGTTTAGCTATTGCATTCTTCCATTACTTTCCAGTAGGTCATTCCGAGTACTTTAAGGGCAGACCTTCTCCCGCCCTAATGTTATAGCTGGTGGGTGAAGTGGAGGTGGTGGCTTGTGGATGGGGTGGTGGAGAGACTACCAAGCTTCAAATTACGAACAGAACGTCGAGAGCTCTCAGTAAGGGCCGGTGGGCATGATATTGCCCCCCTTACAATGTGTATATAAACTTTGTGTTTGTTCGGAAATAAACAATGGCCAAACGAAAAAAGATGCGTATCAGAAGAAATCAATTATCAGTGGAAGTGGAACAACGTCTGGGTTATAAACGGTCGACGATACTCAGCACAAAGGACTATGTAAAATGAGTAAGTAGGTGAGTCAATATTTTACATAGAATCAGGAATATTTCAGCTATAGTGTAATAGACAGTACCCTGAACTGGTTGGAAAATATCATTGGCCAAATAGAGAATCCATACTTGTGGTTATGTCGACAGTATGACTACCTATTACAGGACTTATTTACGGAAAACAATATTTCATTGACGAACTGTGTATTTCAATCATAGCAACCCGCTGATATCATTCTAAGAATGGTTAAAATCAATAATAAAAAGTTGAATTTTTCACGAATTCATTATTTATTGAAGTTTAGGGCTATTACTTAGAGGTCAGAAACTTTCAGCAGTAGCGTGGCGACAAGCAGAAGGCAATGATATCTGGGGTTTGAATCACTGCAATGATAAGTGTCGGACTCGACTCGGGGTACGATGGCAGACTATTTCAACCAGGCAAGTGAGTGAATATGGTTTTATCCCGCTTTTAGTAATATTCCATCAATATAATCGGAAATGGGCTTCAACCATTGTACCCGTGTGTGGAACCAAACCCGGGCCTTCGGCATGCCAAACGAACGCTTTAAACACAAGGGTACTCCAACGGCCAAACAGGTCAAGGAAGAATTCAGTCATGTAGGTCTTCAACGGTATAAGGGTATACATGTACTTCTTCCGCCCCCTTCCCTTGTTACCTACTATCAGGCGCCAACGTAAGAATGTGAAGGGATGAAGCCCTCATGGACAAATTATACTTATATGCTATTATTACACCTATACTTAATTAGAATGCAACAGAATACACGCAACTCTGTTCCATGCCCTCAACACCTTTAGCCTTACTTCACGAAATGTATGTATATAGTAAAATAACATCGAAATCCATCAAAAAAATTACATTTGTTAAATTGAAGTAGTACTTTGTAAAAGTATGTCTACAATCTCATCATATTTGTGCCTTTTCAATAAATATGTTTTCATTCGGTTAGAATATTCGCTAAACGTCTGTTCACAACTCGTACCGCTAAACGTATATTTAAAGCATGTTCTAAATCTTTGACACTCTACACTTCTACAAAAACACACACCAGATTCGCCTTCCTCATGGGAAATAAATGCACAATTAATAAGACCACATCTTGGTGTCATTCACGACATTATTATAAATAACAAAATAATGTAATACATCAGGCATGTGTATACTTACATCGGACGCACCATTGATCTTATCCCACTCCCGCTTTCTAGGAATATCCCCACGGCATATCGCTTCAGTATCCCTCCGCTAGGCGGGACTAATTTCCCCGCGCTATCGTCTAGATGTAGAACGCTTGAATGACTGAAGCCGTGCAGCTTAAATTCCCCAATCCACATCAAGGCTGATAGGAAGCTGTTTGACAACGTTTCCTGGACAGGGTTGTACGATTCGTGTTGTTAGCCAGCTTCTCTGAAACGATTTGTCTAGCTGTACTTCAGGCACTAAGGCTTCGACCGCGCTTCGTGTGTTACTAGTTCATGTTTGTGGTGTGTGAATGAATGGCTAGGCTGCTGTGTTGTCCTGATTAAAAGAGGCGAGGAATTCTTATCAGTGTCAGAAGATCGGGTTCTATAATCGAATGTATAATTTGAAACGCCACTCAAGAGGTGTATATTGCGAAGTCGGGAGTTAGTTTTTGAGAGGGTTTGGTTTAATGGCGAGTTGAACAATATTTCATTCAGTCACAGTGTGTCTGCTGGATGTTGAAGGAAAGCTCGAAGTGTTGAGGTCTGAGATGTTTACCATTGAAACCCATGAGCAGGGTAAGGGTGCTGACACCAAGAATCATTATCGGGGCGAAGTGGCGAATCAATGGAACTCATGGTTGTAGGATCCTGAGACGAATCCGTGCATAGCTAACAGTGGCGCCTTAGACTTCCGGCAACTCTTTGATAATCTAGACTGCGGCATAAATATGTGATTTTAATTCATTTTTCATTTTTTAATGTGGGAAATACTACGGAAGATCGGGTGTCTGGATTCGACAGGCTTGTCACGAGGGTGATTAAAATTGGGATCGGATGGTGATGATGTGTGTCAGAGCCTTTTATATATCATCTTATGTAATTTATTACATGTCGGGGCGGTCGAGTAGCCTAGTGGTTAAAGCGTTCGCTCGTCACGCCGAAGACCCGGGTTCGATTCCCGACATGGGTACAATGTGTGAAGCCCATTTCTGGTGTCCCCCGCCGTGATATTGCTGGAATATTGCTAAAAGCGGCGTAAAAACATACTCACTATTACATGTCGTCGGCGTTGATCGTTGCTCATGTAATCAGCCACTGATTTTTCTGTGTCAGATCACTTTGCATGCCACAGGATACAGTTATTTTAATAATGACTAAACATAACAGACACACAAAACAACTGACGTTTTTTTCTGAGAATTTTACTGTGTGTGTAGCCTTCTTGGTCTTAGCAAAAGTGAAGTGAGGTCTGGTGAAATCGGGTTTAACATCGTGTTCAAGATTATTGCAGTTCTATAACGACGTACATGCGCGCATGTGTGGCTGCTTGAACTGGTCTGGATGTTTTGCGGTTTTATAGTGCTAGCCCACTGAGATACCATGCCTCAGGTTAACATGGATACCCTACCTAGACACTGTATACCGACTCCGAGCCGACCATTACTTGCTTTAGCCCCTTGATGCCGAGCGCCAGGTAGAGTACTATCTTTTAACATATTTTGGCATGACACGGCCAGGGCAGACGCTCTAATCACTAGAAGACGGAGGCCGTCTGGTCTTAGCAAAGAGTTTTCTCAGACAGTATATAGTGATGTGAATGAATGTTGATTAACGCCGTAGTTAACAATAAGTAAGCTTTATCAGGGCATTCACACGGCTAGTCATTGAAAGCATGAACAACAATGACCATACGCTCATACGCTTCGCATAGGTTACTGGGGACAGACTATACTCAGGAAACTCCATGAAGTTAGTAAGTAAGTACTTTAAAATACCTGTTCCAAGCTGCGCCCTCACTAGTATCCCTGTATCAGCTCAGAACCGTGCCCGTAGCTTTCACCAAAATCGTAAATGTCTACGACCTGTATTTAGCTGGCGACTTGTTTAATGTTTTAAAGATTGTATGACACGGGCGCCTTATCTAATTTACACAGTTCATATCTGACTGACAAGAAGTTGTACAAGAATTAAGCCAAAAACTGGAGGCTTTCATCAATTAGACACAATCTTTATTGCAAGCCCTCTTGGTACGCTATTCTGGAGCAAATACGCCCTGCTGCTTCTTCGACCCCTGAAGAATTATAATTTATGACTGATATCTTTAACATGACTCTCCACAAACTAAAACAGCCCCATGAAGATTCAGGAACACATCTTGTTAATAAAAACTTAGAACTCGTTTTTTTTGGTTGTCATGACTTGCAAACTAAAGTTGTGTCCCTGTTTACGCCGCTTACGCACGAAGTGTTCCAGCAATATCACGGCTTTGGACATCAGAAATGGTCGTAACGTCGGGAATTGAAACCTGGCCTTCGGCATGACGAGGGAACGCTTCTACCACAAGGCTACCCCATCGCCACGATCCCCGTCTTGAATATCTCATCAGTTATGATTTTGAGCTCATGGCATCCAGCACGTCGTGCAGCAGCAAAGGCGTTTCCCCGTCAAATGGAACATCCGTCAGCGCCTGGAACATTCGCAGAACATTGAGGTCCGTTTAGTCATCCGATCGCAAATAAAACCATTTTCTACAAAGATGCTTGACATCAATCATAACAAAAATGTATTTAATTCAGTGTATGACAGCACCGCTTTTACTGTAGTGTTTTTTATTCGCATTGTTTATTTTTATAATTTTGCCATATATCATTTAGGTACATACTCTTCCAAACCAGGGATGTCTACGAAAACTTAGACCAAACATTTTTCTACTTAAGGCACTAATTAGCACGTTTATAGGATTAAGACAAGGTGAACATTTCTGCACTCTAAAGGATAGAGTGACCATAATGATATTGTGTGGGTGGAACACATATACTGTTTAACAATTTTAATTACTGGTATCCAAATAGTTCGTTTAATGCTCCAGCCTGTTTATGTTGTCTTATCACCAACTTGTGGTTTATCATGAAAGGTTTAAATATTACCCGTGTAAACAACATGCTACCAATGGTGTAACGCCATCAACTTAGGTCGACTTTATCAGCCCCGTGTATTTATATCAGGGAAACTCGGCTTTCAGGGCGCTCTGGTGCTTTTTTCAGCGTAAAAGTGCACGCTCAACCCTTTGCATGTGCACAGGTTTCACGAGCATCATAACATACATTGTAGATGCAGAAGTCATCTGTGCGTGTTAAGAGATGCGTATCAAGTATTGCTCGGCGTCCATCCTTGATAAGAAAGTTTGGCACTCGCCAACCATCGCACGTGCAGATGACCACGATCGCCAGCTACCAACCATCGCATGTGCAGATGACCACGATCGCCAGCTACCAAACCATCGCACGTGCAGATGACCACGATCGCCAGCTACCAAACCACCGCATGTGTAGTTGACCTCGATCTCAAGCTACCAAACCTTTGCACGTGTAGTAGACCTCGATCTCTAGCTACCAAACCATCGGACGTGAAGTTGTCCTCGATCTCTAGCTACCAAACCATCGGACGTGAAGTTGTCCTCGATCTCTAGCTACCAAACCATCGCACGTGTAGTAGACCTCGATCTCTAGCTACCAAACCACTGCATGTGCAGTTGACCTCGATCTCTAGCTAACAAACTACCGCATGTGTAGTTGTCCTCGATCTCTAGCTACCAAACCACCGCATGTGTAGTTGTCCTCGATCTCAAGCTACCAAACCATTGCACGTGTTGTAGACCTCGATCTCTAGCTACCAAACCATCGGACGTGAAGTTGTTCTCGATCTCTAGCTACCAAACCATTGCACGTGTAGTAGACCTCGATCGCTAGCTACCAAACCATCGGACGTGAAGTTGTCCTCGATCTCTAGCTAACAAACCATTGCACGTGTAGTAGACCTCGATCTCTAGCTACCAAACCATCGGACGTGAAGTTGTCCTCGATCTCTAGCTAACAAACCATCACACGTGTAGTTGTCCTCGACCTCTAGCTACCAAACCATTGCACGTGCAGTTGTCCTCGATCTCTAGCTACCAAACCATTGCATGTGCAGATGACCAAGATCGCCATCTACCAAACCATTGCACGTGTAGTAGACCTCGATCTCTAGCTACCAAACCATTGCACGTGCAGTTGACCTAGATCTTTTGCTACCAAACCATTGCATGTGTAGATGACTTCGACGGCTAGATGCAAACTTATTGCATGTGTAGTTGACCTCTATTATGATTTTCAAAAATATTTTGGAATATTCTTAATACCGCAGTCCAGATATATTACCACGGCTAGTACATAACTAAGTCAGACAAACCAGTGACTTACAGAAAAGGCAATGCTCAACGGTATCGGGACATGTCGACACGCGAACAGTAAAGTCACAGAGCCTCTTAAGGTCTAGTGGATAGAGCGTCAGTCCGGAGAGCCAAATGTCGGGGGTTCGATCACCTGGTCGCGTCAAACCGCAGGACGCTAAACGATGGTGCTTGTTACCCGGCCTGGTGCTCAGCATTAAGGGGTTAAAACAAGGACTAGTCAGCATAATGTGCCTAAGTTAAGTATCCATGTTAGCTGAGGTTTGGTATCTGAGTGGGCTAGCACTACAAAAACCATACATCCGGACTAGTACAAGCAGTCTCACACAGTATCAAGTGCATGCATATCTCTACATAAGTAGAATGGTCTTGAAAGCGACCTTTTTACCCATTTCACTTCACCTCCTAAGGTGGCTAAACTGGGGCATGCTTGCAAAACTTGCGATTAATTTTATCTCGTTGTCACCACGAGGTAAAGATACTTGGTAACAGGCTTAGCATGATGTCCATCAGTGTCACTTTATGGATCATCTGTTGTCCATATCATTTAGACAAATAAAAAAATCACGATATCTTGCAATGCTTTCTTTGTTTGTTGTTTAACGCCGCTCAGCAATATTCCAGCTATTTGACGGGGGTCTGTAATTAATCGAGTCTGGACCAGACCATCCAGTGATTGATATCATGAGCATCGGTCCTAGCAATTGGGATACGATGACACTCATCAACCAAGTCTGCGAGCTTGACCACTCGATCCCGTTAGTCGCATCTTACGACAAGAATATTCGCCTTTTACGGCAAGCATAGGTTGCTGACCTATTCTACCCCGGATCTACAGCAATGCAGTCTGAAGCGTATCATGTATATAATCATGATCAATATCGCTCGTCCATCTGTGAATCATTTCAACCTTAATCGTTTAGGCTCGGGGTTAACACTATTCATTCAGTCAGGAAATATATTTCACAATTCTTCGTAACTCGTAGGTTATTCCTTATTGGACAATCCATTTCATTACCGATGACGTCACGAAGAAGTGATGTCATCAACATAAAAGGCTATTGTTTCGTGGTTTCCTTCTTCACTAGCTTAACTATAGCACACTCTTTACAAGCTAAGGGTCAGTTATCTTTCTTGTTTTAGGATGGGCATGTTTATAGAACATATGACCTTGTCGCTATTCATTGTCACAACAATAATAACTAAAGTAGACGACGTCGTCAAGATCAGTTTCAGCAACCCATGCTTGTCGTGAGAGGTGACAAACGGGATCGAGTTGCCAGATTCGGTGACTTGGTTGATGCATGTTATCGTATCGATTTTCATGATGTCAATCACTTAATTGTTTGGTATAGACTTGATTATTTATAGACCACTGTCATGTAGCTAGAATATTGCTGAGTGATGCGTTAAACAACAAACAAACCTCGTCAGAAGCTAACAACCATACTTCCAAGCACCTTCTCAAACATATTCTGTAGTTCCTAAGTTTTAAATGTTTCCTTATAGCAATTATTTATCAAATGTTAGTCCAAGCATTTAGTCTGGTCTGCAAGTATTCTTCGCCCTCAAGCATGTGTATCTTAATGATAACCAGATTTACTTGCCAGAATAAATATTCATTAACAACATCCGGAGTGATAAATATTTACTTATTCTATCATAAAACTGATTCTATAATTATGTTGGTTGTAACAGGTGTATCGGGAAAACATATTTCGCCAGGGTATCAAACTAGTTTCATATGATTATTATGATTTTGGAAGTGTACATTACAAGACTAGATGTTCAAGTACTGAAATGCGATCATGTCTCGTTCAAGGCGATCATTACATTACAAACGGAATGTCACGATCGTATTTTCATGGAAAAAATGAAATCTATATTTGCACAGAAGACAAGCCAAACCTGTAGGTTCATATTCACAATATCCTCTGTACATTACAGAGTAGATGTGCAACTAGTGAACTGCGAGCATGTCTGGTTTCGATGTCCTCATGGCTAAAACTCGGGCCTGCTGATGCACTGAATTCCAAGAGCCAGTGTAAACAGTGATCTCATGTACAAATATTATGTCAGGGACAGTATGTTTTTAAAGCCCGACCCAACGATGAATCATCCATGATAAAAAAGAATCCACTGTACGATTCCAACCATATCATAAGCAAAAGCACATGAATCAAGTTACACGCGTTACGCAACACATGCAAAGGCAAGTCAATTGTTCATCTGACAAGATTGCATCGGACATAATTTTGGTCACCGATGCGTCAGATTTGGAAATATTCTACACATGACTACCGTAAAACTGTTTGAAAGCTTTAACTGAGGCCTTGAATGTTGTAAAATAAAGTTTCGAGCAAGAGTCGCGTGAAACTCTTTGAATTCTCCGGAGAAAGAGCATGCTCGATTGTACCTCAAAAGTTACGAATTGTAGACACTTAAGGCTGGAGCTACGGGACTATTGCAACGTCCAGAACTATATTATTTTTTCGAATATGTGGGTTCTTACCGTAGGTAGACCCATCCATCAGCAAAAGTTGCTAGAGTTGTTTGATTTCTGTCAATGGGTTTTGCACATGCAGTGGGTCCCGAAGAGGGCAACCAATCTTTATAATGAATGGTATCGTTTGGCCTTCGCCACTTCTTGTGCGATAGGTGCGTCGATGTCTTTGGGATGCCCCAGACAGACTGAATACATTGGCGTTGACAGTTTGTTGATTAGAAAGACTGCCGTCTTCTATTTTGTCATCACATCCATATGGCACTGCTGTATCCTATGATTTTGCCTGGACATCCAGTAAAGGGATCTGCATGTAGATCCATTAGATGGATGGGATGCAGAAAGAGAATTTGTTCTGAAACGTTACGTGTGTGCAAGTGTACTCTTGTATGCCAATAACAATTATTTCAAACAGTTCTAGAGATAATCTGGAGACAGCGACCGGTTTAATTACCAGTATGTACTGTGACAACATGTATGATTAACGACCATTCCTTCTCGGGACGATTATTGGCTATTGACCTAGATTGCCTCGGGTCCCGTAATTTGTCCAAACTTGCTGAAGCAATCGTTAAGAACGAACTACTTATGCTCCGTCTTCTTGATGTAGATGGATTGAATGTGACTGACGGGGAGATGAGCATATGTCTGCGTGGGGATTCAGAAGCTATCGTTCCAATCATCCGAGAGACAGTGGCGACAGTAGGCTAACTACTGGTATGTGCAGGGTGAATGAATGGGCCCTGGTGTGTGTTGAATCATCATGTTTTTATATAGTTAACTAAACTCCTCACATAACGATTTTTTTCTGCGGGTTCTGGGTACATGCGTGTTAGGAACTGGAGCATCGTTGAATATGAGTCATTAAATAACGGTAAAATTGCAACGTGAATCAATATTTACTGCTTTATAGACAAAGAATAGAGAGAGGGGTTAAAATATCGTGAAGTGAGTCGTCGGGGGAATGTTCGACGTGTCAGTTTGTTTCAGAATGTCAGTCGTCCAAAACATTGCAATTCCCTTGTGGAGTTGTGTCCCATTTGTGTGGCTGTTTTGAATAGTATTACCAGATTCGCCTTGTTTTATAATAATTCTTTGTTTGTCAGCACTATATCACTCCTCGAGAGTTTCACGAACCTCGTAAACGTCTGCAACGGGAAAACTCAATTATTGAGCTAACTCTGAGAAATAACTGAAATACTGTTCAAAGTGGCTTCAAACCAACCTCTCTTGCTCACTGGACGTGATTGTCTTGTGTATATTTGGTCATAATGATTAGTGTATATTGTAGATGCAGTGTAGATAATAAACCATTACCTCCAGGGATCTAGTGAATACAAGCAAGTAGTAAATGTGTTACCGACTTTATACACTGGGAGCTGAGGTAGTATAAGTAAATACATGTATCTCGTGTTGCAAATTGGGCACTTGTCTGAACATTAGACTCTCCAGTTCACGCTATCCTGGTGGACAAAAGCGCCCTAATTCTGCCCATCCCAAAGGAAAATAAAACCTTGAATGTTTTATCTGTGAGTACTGATCATGAAAACCGATACTTATATCTATCCATGTTATATATTGGAAAGTAGTCCCGATATCTGTGACATTATGAACATGATGTGTGACCTGCAAGAAACTGGTTGAGATCTGATCTAAAAACATTTCTCACTTCACGAATTTTTTTTTTCAAAACAAGACTTGGACAGAGCCCCTTGTCTTGTCATTCAAAGTGTGGAGTATGGAGGTTGAACAATATTTCTAGACATATTTTCCTTTATTCCCTAAGCAATGTACATGCCATGTAATGTAGAGTTGCGGCTAGTCTAGTAAGTGAAACAATTTTTCATTTGGAATTTCCAAGTAATATTTACTTATGTTCTTAGTTCTACCAAATCTTTATTTTAGGGGACACTAGGAGAAAATGATATTCATTTTCTATGCATCTATATTTTGTTGCTGCCAGTAATCGCAATATCTACGATCTTTAGCTTATGACAAGAAATTCTAAACATTGTCAACTACAACCTTAAATCATAAGGAAAAATATCAACACTTCCAAATTACAATACAAGTTTTGTTATTAATACATACACTTTCTTCTCCACCTTTGGCTGTAGGTGGGGGCACGGGTGGCCCAATCGTCTGAGGCGCCGCAATTCGCTGTGCAGAGTTGCGTCCCTGGGGCATGCCAGAAACCTATGATTGTGGGTTCGAATCCCGTTTCGGTCCGATTATGTTTCTAGATTTGTCAGCACCATACCCGTGCTAGTCGGTTTCACTGAAGTGGTAAACCTCCTCTACGGTGACACTGGAATACTGTTTAAAATGCGTCACTCACTCACTCACTGGCTGTAGGTATCAAGTAAACGTTGCTCAAAACACACTGAAAAGCACCAGGGTTTTGCAGTGGGATGGTCTGACCATACGTATAAAAACATTTGTGCTAAAAATATTCTTGACATTGAAAGCCCAGTTTCCAATACCTATTTATCAATCTATCTATTATCAATCCATCATCAATATTTTTCTGCAGCATTTTTAAATTTCAAGATCTTCCAAAAGGAATTAAAACAGTAGAGATGGCATTACCTCTTCCTGTTTTATATATATATCCTCCAGTAGTTACCGCGTTGTGAAGACTGACAAACACATTTTGTTGATAAAAACAATCTTAGAGCTACGGACCGAAGAAATGTGTTACCTTTTAGTTGGCACTGAGTTATTAGTACGTCGTGTACGGGCTTCACACGTTGAGCCTATATGGGGAATAGAACCCGGGCCTTCACCGTGACGAGCTAGAGCTTTACCAGTTGACTGACCCGTCGTCCCCCATAGCCAGCTTGAATATATCATTCAGTTTATACCGGTAGACTGACTCGATGACATGCATCCTCCACGTTGTGCAGCTGCAACGGCGTTATCACCATCAGCTTGAACATCCGTCAACGTCTGCAGCACCCACAGAGAACCCCCAAAAAGTCATGCGAAAGTAAATATAACGTTTTCCACAAAGAAACCTCGCTTAAAATACTTTCCTTATGTTTTTGGGGTTGTTTTTGCGTCAGTCCATATTTTTGTTTTGATTGCATAGTTTATTGGTAAAATATCCTTAATAAAGCACATACATAACATTATAACACACACACAGAAACACACACACAACATACACACATCCCTTCTGTAAATGCAAAATTTTTCAAAAAAATTGTTTTATGGGAAAAAAAACAGTTGCGCTTCATGCCCGCTGCCCGGTTACACCTCATGGCGGGAATCAATACGTCACTTAAAAGATATGACGTAATAAACGGTGACGTCATCCACGTTAGCGTCATCCACGTTAGCTTTCTGATTAACGCGCATCTCCGCTTGGATAGCCGCCCGCTCAAGACGTGTTTTGCCCTGTCTCATTTTAGCAACTTAAAACCACCTCCTCCCAAGCCTCCTCCTCTCTATCTCGCTATTTAGGTTCCTTTTTCTTAGTCATGTGCGTGTATGCGTTGATTCCCCCACCTTCGTGGCTTATTTCATACAATTTCGGATTGGCGAATTGTACGCTTAGGCGTATATACCTTGTAATAAATTTGTCCGCCTTTTGTGCACAGAAACACACACACAACGTACACACATCCCTTCTGTAAAGATGTTTCTGAATACGCAGAGGTGCACCCCGACCTTCCCATCCCCACCCCCTCACAGATGCCTCAAGTGTTATGCCCGGGCTATATGTACATGACTGATATTGCTGCAGAAACAAGATGTGCGTGGCAACACACAGATCTCAAGTGTTGCGCTGCGTCCATACTGGATAGGAAACTTGGAACTCGCCCAACAAAATGCACTTTGCATTTGTCGTTAGGCTTTATTTCAATTCCTATAATATGCTCTTGACCTAGATGGCTATATACCACATACTGCATGTGTAGTTTACCTCGATGGCTGAATACAAACCCCTTGAATGTGTGGTCCCCTAGATGGCTGGAGAACTATCTACAGCTAATGTAGTTGACGTCAGTGGGTAGATACCGAACTATTGTATGTGTAGTTGGCCTTGAAGGTTAGGGACCCACACCTTGAATTTGCATTTGACATCGATGGCTAGATACCAACCTGTTGCATGTGTAGCTTAGGGCACTGTGCAGGTGTGTGTGTGTCTCTCTCTATTATTCATGCATTCCTTATATATTGTATGTTTCACAAAATTATTAAATAGAGAAATCAACAGGAAACGTCCCAGGTTTTTACAAAAGGCATATATGTGTTATTTTTAAATAATCTCTTATGTCAATATGCAAGGCATTACCGTTTAAACGTTATAAAACGCGATTACGACATCACAAACGGATAGTCACGATCGAATGTTTTCATAGAAAAGAAAGAAAATTTATTTCACATGGAAGAAACACAAACCTGTCAGTTCATTCTCGCAATATTCTCTGCAATCACGGAAATGTAATTTGTCAATTTAGCAGAGGAAATTGCATGCGTTGACACCTAAAAACAAGGAGACCAGTCCATGCAGGTAGGCGCATCACAAAGCTGACAATAGAACGGCAATATCACGGTATTGTTTAAAGAATTTTCTTTTTCGGTTTAGACGGAAATGGCATATTGAAACTGAACAAACAAATGTAATTGCCCTTTCATGACATTTACCATGCATGATTCAAAGTTTTGTCTTCGGCGTTTGCTCCGGGGTTTAATTTCGCAAATGTCAATTTGGAGATATTTTTTTTTACATGTATGTCGTTTTGTGTAAGCCCACAAATATTAATTAGACTGTGGTAATACTAGTGCTAATGTGACATTTTCAAAATCATTTATTTTATCGAAAACTACAAATCGTTTGCACATTTTCAAAATGTGATTTGTTCCCTGTCTGCATGTCCAGATCGTGTATACTTTTCAAACATTCACTGAAAAGAACATTGTGTGAATAAAGCGACAAAACCCTTTCCGTATCTAATAGAAATCTCTGCATGAAGCAGAGTCGATTGTACAATTGCGACTATATCATGAGCATGTGTTTATGAATCACAATAAAAAAGTAATGAGCGTATTCTGCCCCACCTGTGGCAAGAAATATCCCGACACGACATAACACGCAGTTAAGTTTGGGCTGACCGTAATACGTTTACCTGCTGAAATGTACCCGTGAAGATCCGGGGTAGAATAGGTCTTAAGCAACCCATGCTTGCCGTAAAAGGTTACTATGCTTGTCGTAAGAGGCGCCTTAATGGCTCGGGTTATCAGGCTCGCTTACTTGTTTCATGCCATCGTATCCCAATTATGTGGATCGATTCTCATAATGTCAATCAGTGGATTGTCTGGTCCAGACTTGATTATTTACAGGCCAGTGTCATACAACTGGAATATTGCTGAGTGCGGCGTTAAACAACAAACAAACAAACAAACAAACAAACCTGTAAGAATGAACGTTTTGGGTCAGTAGACGTTTCTCATGCAGTGGAAGAAGTGTTTCTACTGATGAGGGAGGGTACATGTAATCGCCACTGGCTCACGAGCAACCATTTCACTCCTGTTGTTGTTATCATCTGAAAGGATTATGCAAATTCACTTTGCAAAAGCCGCAATCAAAGGTCTCTTCCAATTGAAGAAATATATTGACCTTGTGAAGAAACATCATATGTTCTGACATGTGAGCAGGGATAGACTTAACATAAGAATGCCTGTTTTCGTATACTTGTAAATACTGTATTTATATGTTTGTAACTCTCCTATGGAGGAATAAAGAATATATATATATGTGGAGAACAACTTGCTAGACACTTCCCTCTTAAGAAATAACGTCGTCCGATTTATGACGTCATCAAGTTGCGAGCGCATGTTCGAATCTCCAGAAATGACGTCATGTTAGAAAATGTTTTATCGTGAAATATACCACGTTTTTGTTCTTCATTGTTCTTTGCGTAATACGTACTATCTTATATTTAAGAGATAAACGACCAGTGGGAGTTGTTTATCGTACAATAAAGCAGGGAACGTAAACCATGAGGGGCACGAACGTGGTAACTCCATAATTGAGCTGACAATCCGTGTAATGACTGAAATACTGTTCAAAGCGGCTTTAAAACAAACTTTCTCGCTCACTGGATGTGATCGCCGTGTCTAAATGGGTCACAATAAGTGGACATTGTAGATTGATTCATTGTGGTTGTTATTAACTACGACCCCCAATACAGGGATCTAGTGAATACAAGCAAGTAGTAAATGCCGTGTTACCGACTTTATACACTGGGAGCTCAGGTAGTGTAAGTAACTACATGTATCTCTCCGCAATACACACGAGACGGTATTAAAGTTGCAAATTGGGCACTTGTCTGAACATCAGACTCTCCAGACCACGCTATCCTGGTGGACTCGTCCAGTCACTCAGTCACTTTTCCAGTCACTCAGTCACACCCCCACTCACTCACTTCTCCAGTCACTCACAACTCTCGTCACTCACCCATCAAGTCACTCACTCAATCCGCCAGTCAATCACTCACTCCTCTAGTCACTCCGTCACACCTCGAGATACTCACTCCTCCAGTCACTCACTCACTCCTCCAGTCACTCACTCACTATCCAGGCTCTCAATCAGTTCTCCAGTCACTCACACACTCCTTCAGTCACTCACTCACTCCTCGAGTCACTCACTCCTCGAGTCACTCACTCCTCCAGTCACCCACGCCTCCTGACACTCACTCCTCCAGCCACTCAATCACTTCTCCAGTAACAAACTCACTTCTCCAGTCACTCAGTCACTCCTCTAGTCACTCCGTCACACCTCGAGACACTCACTCCTCCAGTCACTCAATCACTTCTCCAGTCACTCTCTCCTCTTGTCACACTCACTCCTCCAGTCATTTAATCACTTCCCCAGTAACCAACTCACTCATCCAGTCACTCAGTCACTCATCCAGTCACTCACTCATTCCCCCAGTCTCTCAATCAGTTCCCCAGTTACTCACACACTCCTTCAGTCACTCACTCACTCCTCGAGTCACTCACTCCTCCAGTCACTCACTCCTCCAGCCACTCAGTCACTTCTCCAGTAACAAGCTCACTCATCCAGTCACTCACTCACTCCTCTAGTCACTCACTCACTCCTCTGGTCTCTCAGTAACTTCTCCAGTGACCCACTCACTCCTCCAATCACTCACTCACTCCTCCAGTCACTCACTCCTCTTGTCACCTACTCCCCCAGTCGCTCAATAAACTCTCCAGTCACTCACTCACTCCTCCAATCACTCACTCACACCTCCAGTCACTCAATCACTACTCTATTCAGTCAAGCACAACTCCAGTCAACCAATCACTCCTCCAGTCACTCAATCACTATTCCATTCAGTCAAGCACAGCTCCAGTCAACCATCACTCCTTCAGTCAGTCAGCCACCCATCCACCAACTCACTCACTCCTCCAGTCACCCGAGCACACAGTCACCATGACCTACGTGACATTCAGCTATCTGACGTGACCAAATACTTCTCAGCAGTGTGCATACTCAATTACTAATTGGGTAATTAGCACAGTATAGACAACAATTTACGCTAATAGATCTGCTTGAAATAATGTTCAACATAAAAATCTGTTTCCATTAAACATTTTCGCGTATAAACCATTCTTAGTGGTTCTTGCCACGCGATGTTTATCGCAATGTCATACGGTGCGTTTCTCAATGTTGGCTGGAGGGAAAGTGAGTAGGTTGAAGCTAATGTATTATTCGAAGTTAAACTTTTTCTACCCTAGATATGTATCAGATATCATCCAGTAAAACATAAAAGTAAACATAAAAATGTTTGGGTTATGATAAATCTATCACCAAATTACTAAACGTATGACTCAAGAGGCAGACGGTCTTCCTGTCTCATTAAGCAAACTAAATTAAACAAAACATAACGTAATGCGTCCGGAGCAGAATAAATGATCATAACTCCCCAGTTCCCAGTGAATGTTGTAAGAGTATTCATGAGGACAGGGTGGTACAAATGTACATCCTGGTCAAATGTGTGTCATGGTGCCACGACGACCATAATCGCTTATCATGCAACCAATCACCTGTTTGTCTGGTCCAGACAGGCCGCTCTCGTAGCTGGAATATTGCTGACAGTGGAATAATAAAATTATGCACATATGTCCTATGTTTAAATTAATGTGCGATCGTCTCATCTGATTTTGTATTTGCTTGATTCTTAATAAAAACCATTTATGCGACCCACCAGGAGACAGGGGAACTTGTGGGAGCTGGGATACGAGTGTGATGTCATAAGACGTCTGAGGTCACCTTTCTTCAGCGAGAATCGCCATATGTCCGGACTGCGCAAAATATCTTATTTTTCTCTCGTCAGTTCGTAATGTACTAAAAACTTTATTTCAAAACCTTTCAGCATGCATGTCTTCTTGCCATCAGTTAAAAGTCGGAAAATGAGTCCAAATGTTTGATGCTATGTATCTCTATAACACATATGAATTGAATCTTGCGAATGGTATTTTAAATAGTTTGACAATATAATGAAGATCGAAATGTGATTATCTCATGGTTCATCACATATTATAATACTTCTCACACGTCAGTAACATAAACGGGCATTCGCCGTCAGTCAGTGACTTGGGCTCCACGTCGCCTTGAACAGTAAAGCCAAAAGTTTATAACCTTGATGGAACCAACGAGAACGGAGGACAATGATGTCACATCTCCGTGACTAATCTGGACCTACTATCAATGGATCCAATGGCACGCCCACCTAAGGGATACAGCGTGATGGCGTGGGATCTTCAGTACCTCCGTCATTTGTGATCTGATATCCTTTACATCTCTGTAATTTTCAGAAATTCGGTTTTTGTGCCCCATAAGAAAGAATCAGAAAATTGTTACTCTGATTGGCATATTTTGCCGATACCTACTGATTATTAATTACTGACCATTTGAAGATCCGGGTTAGAATAGGTCTTCCACAACCCATGCTTGTCGTAAAAGGCGACTATGTTTGTTGTAAGAGGCGACTAACGGGATCGGGTGGTCAGGCTCGCTGACTTAGTTGATGCATGTCATCTCATCCCAATTGCCCATGATGTCAATAACTGGACTGTCTGGTTCAGACTCGGTTATTTACAGACCGCCTTCATATAGCTAGAATATTGCTGAGTGCGTCGTTAAACAAATCACTGACCGTTTGGACTCCTAAAGGATCCGATCAGGATGAGAAATATACCAATTACATCTGGTTGACAGCCAATCAGCAGATCACACTTCACCGTCGCGTTGACCTCACCAACCCGTTGGAGGTATTAAGGCTGTCATCTGTAAAACTCATTGTGATAGTTAGCTAAATATATGGAGAATAATGTGCTGTTCTCTATGCATTACTTGATTTGATGTTCAACGCCCATCCCAGCGAAATAGTAGTGTCTAGACAAGCCAATTCAGTTATTGGTATTACGACTTATCCACTCAGTCGGGTTACGATGCCACGCAATCAAATGGGTGAGTGAGTATGATTTTACGCCGCGTTTAGCAATATTCCGCAATATTCGGCACACCGGAAATGGGTGCACATTGTACCCGTGTGGAGAATCGAACCCGGGTCTTCGGCGTGATGAGCGACTACTTTAACCACTAGTTTACCCCATCGCCTCGACACGCAATCAACCATCACCAATCCTGACACCCCTATCCATGAAGTAGACTTTTACCTTATTCTGAACCGGAATTTCCACGGGGGAAATAGTAAGCATCAAATGTTTTACATCGCAAACCCGGTCGTTCGCCTTGTCCATACTCGAATGTTTCCAGGCGACGAGATTGCAGATAGCGGTGGAAAATAACATTCACTAATTCGCAATCAGAATACATTTTGAGTAAACCAATTGTGAGTTTAAGTGCAAAATATGGCGCTTCTGGTAGAAATAATAAAGAGAACTGCACGGCGTTCAGTCAACAGTATTATTCACATTGATGTTTTTTCATCATCCATTTGATATTTTGAATTAGCGAGTACACAGGATACAAAAAAAATAAAAGCAACAAAACCCTTTCCTTATTCATATGAAATCTATAATAAAACAGAGTCGATTGCACGATTCCGACTATATGATGAGCACGTGTTTAGGAATCACTATCAAATAGTGATGATATCAGGTGTCCGTGAAAAGGTAAGCGTATCCTGCCCCACCGGTGGCACCCGTCACAAACACATGCAAAGGCAATTCATTTGTTCACTCGAATAAACACGGGGATATATGGCACAAGTCGAAATAAGGAATTGCATCGGACATCATTTTGGTTCCAGCGATATGACGGCGGTCTGTAAATAATCTGGAGTTTGGACCGGACAATCCAATGATTGACATCGTGACCATCAATCCAAGCAATTGGGATACGGTGACATGTAATGAACCACGTCACCAAGCCTCACCGCCCGATCCATTTAGTCGCCTCTTACATGCATTCTGATCTGGTACCCACATGGGGACTGTGTCAAGGCCATTGTTGGATCAGACACCCCATATGAATGAACACCGACCATCGTGATTGTTACTGAGTACAGACTGAAATTGGTTTCAAATACGTCACGTCTCGCAATCAGTCGTTAGAGGGTAACACTGCAACTCAGTCTCCGTGAGTACCTTGGCTCACCAAAGATACAACGATGTCAGCATCGCGCTTGTTGAAGATGCTATCCCAATTATTCCACAGCCCAAGACTCGATAGTTTGAGCATGGCATCCTGTGTGTTCCTTCATTATCAGCAGCTTGACAGAGGATGAATAATTGTTGGAATAAGAACTAGTAAACTGGACATTCTCGGGAGGGTAATGATGTTGACGTTGTAGATGTGAGACTTGTTACATTACAATTATTTCTAAGGTGCTTGTCGACATTGTAATATTTATCTTCATCTGCGCTCCGCTTTCACCTCGCCATATGAAGAATGAAAAAACACACAAAAACCAGAGAACGTTATATATGTTTTATTTTCGACCTTCCTATCGGAAACAAAACTTCGTATTCTGAATGATTATTTGACGTTTTACACAAGGCACATGATGTTCCCCCTGTCGATTATTAAATGCATAGTTTGAAAAGATAACTAAACCAGTTCTACCAACAACGAAAATAAATGAAAGACACTTCTCATGTACTTCCAAAACACAAAATCGTAGGTTCCTTCGATAAGAATCACATGGTGTATAATTATCAACGTGCAGCAACTAGATCTGCGACTACATAATGGAATATAGTGCTTGTCATGATCTATACTAGTGTATATTCATCTTTGTGAAGGCCCCAGTTGTTGGCCAACATTAGTACTAGTGTGAGGAAACAACACTGGACAACACTCTGAGTGAGGCACCTAATCGCCAGCACACAAAATCAGTGATCTAAGTGATGACTTTGGTGATTAGGTGTCTCACCCTGGCAGTGTGGGTTCGAATCCCGGATGGGACTTAACCCCCCCAAAGTACTAGGATCTATACTTTACAAAGAAAATGTTATCCCAAATATAACATTTCCTACATCTGACCACTTGCTAAATGGAATTGTGTGTTCAGTTCTGGGGTACTCACCATCGAGGACGAAGCATAATGACGAACCAATATCGGTCAATATCCAATGCCTATATTATTTAAAGCTTTGCAAAAACATGAATACATTTCCAACGAAAATAACTAATTTACATTTTTCTTTTGAGCGTTGCACACTTCCGTCTGGATGATATAACTGCCATAACGATTATTTCTCACTCGCGTGTGTTTACATATGAAAAGTGACAGGCAAGTTTTGGGTGTTCAGGTGCACGTTGTCTTCAACCATGAAGCATGTACACGATCTTTCCTCCAGGGCTGATATCTCCAGCAGTAAACCGAATAAAACAGGATGAATGTAAAAAGTGAACCAGCCTAACAGCAGAACGCCGACATTTCAAACTGGCATCGGTCCCATGGCTAACGGTTTCTGCACGCTGGAATGTTATTTGAGGTTTTGAGAGTAAACATGTGAATATATTGAAGTTTTCATTATTTCATGGTCACCTTTGGGATGCAGCCAAACAGAAAAGCGATTTCCAGTTGGTATACTAGTCTCGGGGGACGTGATTGTGGAGTCACTTTTTTATGTGCGTCAGTGAAATTTACATGCTCAAACTGACTTGACAAACATGCTGTGGCAGTACGACTCTTGGTGATTCAGTTAAAATAATTAAGGTCACTATGCTCTTGAATCTTTTTTTGCCACAAGCTGTTTAAGATATAGTTCTTGTCCAGTCTATTCTTTATTGTTTTCCCCGTGGGGAGTCAAATTACAACGTTACAAAACATGATCCCTGTAAGCTACACTGAACACGTATGGTCGGAGACGGCATAATAGAGTTAATAAATCGGTTTGTCACGCTCGGTGACTTAGTTAATTTAATGGCGTGTCATCGTACCGACTCCGTGGACCTTTGTTCACAATACAAAAGATTAGTTTGTCTGGGCTTGATTATTTACAGGAATATTGTTGAGCACACAATGTATTCAGAAAACTACCATATGCAGTACAAGACTGCTTACGCGACAATTTCCAGAAGCTCTGTGGACTCGTACTCACCCCAGAGAATAGTTTTAGTGTGCAATGGCGTGTCAACATATTGTGATGAAAGCTGTAAAGGAATCGTCATAATACGGTCAACGTCAATCGCACAATGTGGGGATACTCTTGTGTAAGATTATATTGGTGTTAGTGCAAGGCTAAAATGATGACTGATGACATTTTCTGCTTTGACTTTTACCACTTCTACTTCAGTGTTTGTTTTCAGATGAACACTTGCCTTGCCTTTGCATGTGTTTGTGACGGGTGCCACCAGTGGGAAAGGAAACAATAACCTTTAAGCGAACACAGCGAAATTGTTTCTTTTTGTCTCACCCATTTGTACATACAAATATGAGATTATCTATATTTAAAACTACATATCATGTAGAATGGTCGCCCTAAAAGGGCTGTGAGATATGCCCTCAATGCCCATTTCTTCCTCCCTAACCAAGCCGAGGTTTATTAACTTATTAGAGTGTTTAGTTAATTCACTCTCAGGTGTTAATTGGTCGTTCCATCTCCATCAATATCCTACTAAGAGCCAACGGCAGAAACACAACCAAACCCCAAGAGCCTAAAGGTGTAGTTTATAAACTTGACTGCAACTATGGACAATCTTTAGTAGGTGAAACATCCCGCCCCATCAACACCAGAATCAAAGAGCACAAAACTTCAACCATCAAATCAGACAACAAATCAGCCATCTCGGACCATATCAGCAATTGCCTCCTTCACAACTGGGAAAACGTCCAAATCCTCTCCAACAACCTCCATGACTTCACTAAAAGAGAAATAACAAAAGCAGTCAACATTCGCCATCAATCAACAGAGATCAAGGCTATTTCATCCCATCCGCCTACTATGAACTCAAGTAATCATCACCACCCGTAAACTTATCCTGTTTGATTGGCTTCATGTCTCATTGGCTTTCATCAATGTGTTCTCTGTCAATCATGTTGAGACAGTATTATCATTCTGTTGTCATTACCTACTCTGTTATTCCACTCATATATGCAATTGTTGTATCTGTTAGTCCTCTACTGTTAATCCACCACCTACTATATATATTCTGCACCATGTTCCTCATTCCAAATAAGGCATATTTCTAAAACGACACCACTGTCTGGCAATACATATCCACTGCCTGACAATCGGAGGTATCCACCCTGTATCCCCATTACGAGCCAAACTAGGGGCATCAGTGCCCACGCCAAGAAAAAACCTGATGGTCCGGCGGTGTACTGCATTAACAGATACACCACGGTTACTTGCAGTCATCTTACCCCGACGGAGTTGGATGTTGCTTACAATACCAACCATAACTTTGTATCGATTTGTTTCAAGCCGCCGTTCGGTAATTGGCCAATATTCCAGTATACGACGGGGGCTTGTAAAATTGATAAAGGCCAAGGCAAATCAATGATTGATATGATGCTCATGTGCAACAGTCAAGGCCTTCGGGACACAAATATACACAAAGAAATAAATCACCCAGTATATTGTGTCGCCTTTCTTTTAACCCGGAATCGCCTACACATATATCTTTGTGGGGATGCTCAACAATGATCTGGCTGTGTTGTTGTAGGCTGGTGGACGGCGAACAGCATATCTCCATCAGTCGTGGCATTTCGCCGCTGAGACCTGATGTTTAGTTTTACGACAAGGTACTCAGTAGCCTTCGTAATTCACGCTAGTTCGCTAGCCCGAGGCTACTAAATTGTGCTGAAGACAAGTAAAAAGATACCATACGATGGTAGTCCTCATTGATTAGTAGCTTTGGAGGACTTTTATTCTCAACCAGTTCTCAATGCTTCAATGTTCCTACAAATTGGAACTGAACGTTACTTACAGAAAATGTAAACATGCAAAACAGCTTTGTCTCGTTCAAGCAGGACAAGTTACAAACTCCGAGGACTAATAACATATGGTTTCCACTACTCCTCTGGACCTGTCTTTTAAAAACCCGAATATTTAACGCTGACTGATGGTCATCTATATATACATGTACATGGAAGTAGAATATAATCGTCATCTGTGGGTAACGCCCCATTCATACAGATTACAGTTTTATCAGACAAATTGAAAAAAGACCTGGACCAAGCAGTGTTCCTTGCCACTGTGGTAATGTCTGACATGTGCATGTGCTCGTGTTTCTGATTTTTGCACAGCTTTCTAACACAAACACGACACTGATATGTAGCTCTCTTCCGTGAATGAGATGTGGCAACATCATAAACGATAATGGAAAGTGACAGCTTTCAGTGAGTACGTACGTACAGCAGAAAGCTTTGTTTCGAAAATATACTATTCCTTATACGCTGTCGTCACGTGAACATACTAAACATCGCTGTTTCATAATGATGGTTTAGGGGAGGATGTGTTTGTATAGGGAACGCGGGGATAGATTAGGTGATTGGGTTCACAACGTGATCGTAGCGCTACGACTGACGAACCTCAACTCTAACTGTAAAATCCTGAAAAGTTGAATGTCTACATACCTACAGACTTGCTAACTTAAGGAATAAAGATTTTTTATCCGGACCTTTGAACTCTTGTGTGGCCCGCGTTGCTTCCATGACAACTAATCAAGAAAATCTGCAACCAAACAGACCATGTCATGAGCCTTATGACTGATGGCCAAACCGTCAGCAGAGATAGAGATCATCCTCTGAAAGTGTCGATCGATTTGTCTTATCACTTGCCTTGTGTGTTAACAATACTTCAAATGAAAATTGTTTTTTGGGAGCTAAATTCCGCCTTGGTGAATTGCCCATCACACTCTGCTTAAAGTATCGTTTCATCGAAGGCTGGCGTTTCCTTCTTTCCACCCCTCCCAACTCACCAAATTTCCGACAGCTGTATGAGTGAGTATGCTTTTACGCCGCTTTTAGCAACATTCCAGCAATATCACGGCGGGGGACACAGAAATGGGCTTCACACATTGTACCCATTATGGGAATCGAACCGGGGTCTTCGGAGTGACGAGAGAACGCTATAACCACTAGGCTACCCGACCGCTCTGAGAGCGTATGAGGGATAAAATGCAAGGAATCGAGGAGTGGATGTTGTAAATGTTTGTAATAGAACACTCTTAAGTAAGGGGGGATAGCCTAATGGTTAAAGCGTTGGCCCGTCACGCTGAAGACCCGGGTTCGATTCCCTTAATGGGTACAATGTGCCCCCCGCTTCATATTGCTGGAATATTACTAAAAGCGGCGTAAAAACATACCCACCCGAGTTTCGTTACTTACTGATTATTTACTGGACACCAGTTACTGAAGGGGCGGCGTTGAGCCTGCTTCATCCCAGTTGTTGATGCAGTAACTTGTCAAGGCCAAAACCCCGGGTTCGTGTACCCCACACTGATACATGACGTGATGTTTTTGTACCCCACACTGATTCATGACGTGACGTGACGTTTTTGTACCCCACACTCATATATGACGTGACGTTTTTGTACCCCACACTCATACATGACGTGACGTTTTTGTACCCCACACTGAAACA
The DNA here is from genome assembly GCF_022045235.1 of Haliotis cracherodii. Classification (NCBI taxonomy): domain Eukaryota; kingdom Metazoa; phylum Mollusca; class Gastropoda; order Lepetellida; family Haliotidae; genus Haliotis; species Haliotis cracherodii. The sequence continues at coordinate 15,587,834 of NW_027266264.1, forward strand.
TGACGTGATGTTTTTGTACCCTACACTGAAACATGACGTGACGTTTTTGTACCCCACACTGAAACATGACGTGATGTTTTTGTACCCCACACTGAAACATGACGTGACGTTTGTGTACCCCACACTGAAACATGACGTGACGTTTTTGTACCCCACACTGAAACACTGAAACATGACGTGACGTTTTTGTACCCCACACTGAAACATGACGTGACGTTTTTGTACCCCACACTGAAACATGACGTGACGTTTTTGTACCCCACACTGATACATGACGTGACGTGTTTGTACCCCACACTCATACATGACGTGAAGTGTTTGTACCCCACACTCATACATGACGTGACGTGTTTGTACCCCACACTGAAACATGACGTGACGTGTTTGTACCCCACACTGAAACATGACGTGACGTGCCTGTACCCCACACTCATACATGACGTGACGTGTTTGTACCCCACACTGAAACATGACGTGACGTGTTTGTACCACACACTGAAACATGACGTGACGTGTTTGTACCCACAATGAAACATGACGTGACGTGTTTGTACCCCACACTGAAACATGACGTGACGTGTTTGTACCCCACACTGATTCTTGACGTGACGTGTCTGTACCCCACACTGAAACATGACGTGACGCGTCTGTACCCCACACTGAAACATGACGTGACGTGTTTGTACCCCACACTGATACATGACGTGACGTGTTTGTACCCCACACTGATTCTTGACGTGACGTTTTTGTACCCCACACTGATACATGACGTGACGTGTTTGTACCCCACACTGATACATGACGTGACGTGTTTGTACCCCACACTGAAACATGACGTGACGTGTTTGTACACCGCACTTAAACATGACGTGACGTGTCTGTACCCCACACTGAAACATGACGTGACGAGCATGTACCCCACACTGATACATGACGTGACGTGTTTGTACCCCACACTGAAAAATGACGTGACGTTTTTGTACCCCACACTGAAACATGACGTGACGTTTTTGTACTCCACACTCATACATGACGTGACGTTTTTTACCCCACACTGAAACATGACGTGACGTTTTTGTACCCCACACTGATACATGACGTGACGTGTTTGTACCCCACACTCATACATGACGTGACACCCTGCTCCATGTCCCCAGGTGTTGCTGGAACAGCGCTCAAGACGGTGAAAAGCTACTCACTCACAAATATATGACACTTTATTTTATAGATAACTTCTTTATTCTGTGTAACATCGTTTCAGGGCTGCTGTATTCCCCTTCATCACGGCATCACGCTATGTTGGATGGCAAGAACAGGTGCAATTTTAATCAATGTAAATTGGATGGGTACTTCAGTAGGAAGGCCTTAGAATTGATTCCTAACACAAAGCTTGTAACAGTTTCAATGTCGTTTCACGCTATTGTGGGGGCATGCCATGTAAACAAGGTCTGTGTAGATCAGAGCCGGGTCGAGATGATAACACTGAAGTGACCTTCACCTTGGTTTCAGAGCGAGGGTTCATTTCACGTGGCTGTTAGTTATCATGGAGTCTTGATAACATGTGCGAGATGTGTATACAATGTTCAACATGCATACTTGCATCTATCTGTATGTATCTATGCAATTATGTGTCTTTTGTAGCTGGCGAATGACCGCTATAGCTGCTGGGGATGGGTGTTGTGGTGTGTTAACTTAAAGGAAAAAGTGGAACATTAAATAATAAATTTGGTCTCACCCGAACAGTTATCACATACGTGCCTTAGGTCATGAGTGAGAGAGTGCATTTGGTATATATTGTGCTGTGAACAGTGTTTTATCAGGTGAAGGAGCAAGAAATAGCTCTGAAATACCGTGACAAAGAAAAAAAGTTACTTTCCATAGAAAGTGTCATGTATTCATGTTCTTCCAACTTCTAAGAGTGCCTATCAAAGACCACACGGTACATGTATTAATTTTACCTGTACAATACTTGTTATTTCCAGACACGAACAATGTCACAAAACTTAATCACATTCACAGAACAAACCGGTTATTACGAAGTTTTCGTTCAGGATAAGAAAAGAGATTACATTCCTCAGTATTTGTTATCTCGAAGTTAATCTCACAACATCCCAATGAGTGCTGTTGAATTAGTGAACCCCGTACGACTCCTTAAGGGAAATGCCAGTTGTTTGACCGGAAGAGCATCTTTGTAGGCTGGCCTTGTGGTTACGTGTAGATTGGCTCGGCACGCCGAAGACCTGGGTTCGATTCCAAACATTCATATTATGTATTACGGCTTTGCTTGGTGTCCCCCGACGTGTTGTAGCTCGATTATTACTCTCACTCACTCACTCACTCAAATGATAACCGTTTTCTTTTCCATGGTCAAAGTTTTCCCCGACATTTAAATAAAAACGATTAGGAATTCGATACATATGAGTAGACTGATCTCTGTCTAAACTGGCAAAAGATCTCAATTTATGCAGGTTCCAGTGTATATTTACATTCATCGTATCATTTGCTAAGGAACGCAGCCAAACACTAAAGCAATTGTATGTAGGTGGCCAGTGAAGATTTCCCCCAAGCATTCCAAGAGTTACTTTCCCAGGCATGTGCGTTTATTATATGTAACTGTTTTAGACTTGCAGAACTGTACTGGGAGATTAACCATCTCTAGCAAACAAAATACAATCATGAGTGTCCCTTAAGAGACAAATAAAATGGCGTACATGATTGTTTAGGCATATTACATGTCTGTGAGCGTTCGAGTTTGAGCGCCTGGCTATATATATAACACCATAACTAAAGGCTATACCTCAATAATATAACGAACGATTATTGAATTGTTTTTATGATATTTTCATATTTCAGAAAACATGCCTAATGTCACCAATCCCCCAACTGGCGTATTAAGTAAATATCATCGCCAGAGCATAACCAGTATAGATTATTTGCCGAAACAGATTCCATAAAAGACCAAATAGCGATGAAACGAAAATGAACGGATCACTGAAACTCAGTGAAATACTGAAATAAAGAGTTTGACCTTTTGTGCACGATTTAAAATAAAAGCTGTTTTCAAATATTAATATTTCTCCACCCCCGCATGCCATTCAAAAGAAGAGTCATGCACTGAGATGTTGTAAATGTCACTGAATAATATGAATCTTTGAACATAGAAATTATGCAAAAATACCACACGCAGATGACTAGTTAGGTCATTGCCGCGTTTCCCGTAGTGCTTAGCAATTACAATGTAGTTGGAAGGGACATTAACTTGGATGACAAAGCGTTTCTAAATACCGATGCACTCAGTCATGTTATAAAGCAATTAATCCACAAATGATTTAGTAATTATGTTTAGACGCGTTGAAAACTTTACTGAAAACATTTTGAAACTTGGTTAAAAAAAACAACCCAAATTCCATGCTGAAGCACAAGTATAATATATGCAAGATTCATCTGCATGATGAAAAAAGTTCCTATTTTTTACCAGTTGGACAATAGCCTCACCTTTGCATGAATTGTGACGGGTGTTACCGGTGGGGCAGGATCCTCTCATCTTTTCGCGAATATCGTTAATTTGATAGTCATTCATAAACAAATGCTTATGGTATAGTCGGAATAGACAAGGTGCTTTGCTTTGAGCAGAGGTTTCTGGTGAATATGGAACGGGTTTTGTGTCTTTTATTCAACACAAACCATGTCCCTATATGCCATGTGTATACCATGCCAAGGAGTTCCATCTTGCTATGTTTTCTAATTCTGCTTACATATCAGCGTAACCGGCAGTTCCACTCGTTGTTTATATGTTTAAAAGCCACTTATTCTATTTATCTAGCTTGGATGCGACGCTTAATCACAGGACGCCGTGATATAGTCGGACTATTACGAATACCTGAAGCTGGTGTGAGACAATATTGTATACTCACACGCAAAAGAAACGCAAGTCGAATATGCAGTATACATGTTATTTATTTTCAACAGTAAAGACAAGAACTACTAAAGGGCAAGACTGACAAAAGTTTCACTGAAGATTGATTGTTTTTTTCAAATGTTGAGGGCTTACACAGTTTCGGGCCAATACCCAAAATGTCAGTCAATACCTGGTGTGACCACCATTAGCATTGATCACTGCCACACATCTCCTGTGCATTGAGTGGACGATTTGTGAAGGCCCCAGGGATCCTCTTGCACATACCCGGAGCAGCTGTGCGTAGTTCATCGGCAGTTGTAGGGACTGGGCGCACATTGTGCAGACGCCTTTGAACCTCATCCCACAAGTGTTCGATGGGGTTGAGATCAGGGCTGAGGGCTTGCCACGGTAGAACACGGATGTTGTGTTGTTGCAGAAAGGCCATGGTAGCTCTGGCAACATGGGGGACGAGCGTTGTCCTGCTGGAAAATGAGTTGTTGATGTTGTGCAAAAAATGGAACAACGTGGGGTCTGATCACTTGGTCGATATACCGCCGAGCAGTGACGCCGTGTCCCCGACCTTGACCAACATTCAGAAAGCACATGGGTCCCAGTCTCGCATTAAGTCCAATCCCTGACCATATCATGACGCTAGGTCAACCCCATGGATCCCTTTCTACATCGTTTCAGTCAGCGAAACGATCACCTCGACGCTGCCAAATTCTGACTCTTTCGTCTGCATGGGAGACGCAAATGTGACTTTCATCAGAGAAAATGACACGCCTCCACTCACGATGACGCCAATTGTGATGACCCTGTGCCCACTGAAGTCGTGCTTGTCGATGCCGTGGTTGGAGAACAGGACAACGTGCTGGTCGGCGACATCTGAGGTTGTTAGAACGGAGACGTCGGATCACAGTGTCCCGGCTAATGTGTCGATTATGTGTTCCTATGGTCTGTCGAGCACTTTCACTTGCAGTTAGGAACGGATGTCGCTGGTGTTGACGGGAAATCTGCCGATCTTGTCGAGGTGTGGTGACCCTAGGACGACCGCTCCGAGGAAGGTCATCTGTGGTCCGTGTAGCATTGTATCGATGCAGGAGACGGTAAATTGAGGTTATGTTAACGTTGAAATGACGGGCAACATCTTGGACATACTCTCCAGCTTCCAAACGTCCGATAGCCTGGTTTTTCTGAATTTGAGTTAGGCGTGGCATGGTTGACCAAGGAGTGGTAGGTCCAAGAATCGGCCACAGTTTTATACCCACTACAGTTCGTGACAGTTCGTGCATTTTCGATTTCGCGAGAAATGGGTGCATATACCCACATATTCATTGAAATGGTGCGTTTGGGCGAATCATTTTTTATGTTGCGTTTTTACTCGAGGCTTCCACAATGCAACCAAAAATATTGATAACACCATCAGGCTTCACTACATGCTAAAACTCGTATCAATTTATGGTTCCGTGTTTGTAACCTATTTGCTAAAAACAAATTGCGTTTCTTTTGCGTGTGAGTATACTTATAACGGCGTTTTCATCATTGAATGGCGCCATGCTTTGTTTCTTTTTGGTTTGAGGAAGTTACATGGGGATGAGTAATAGATGGAAAGGTGTAAACTTCTAAAAAAATCCTTATCTTTATCTCGCACATGTATAATGATGTGTGTTCCTTAAGAAATACATGAAAAATTCTGAAAATATTTTTTAAAACATTCCTTACTGTAAATTATTACACTAAACATGTTTGTGTTCATCGGGCACAATGATGAACGGGAGTCAAGCTCCCGCATGGAGGCAAGCGGGTTCATCCAATTTCCGTGTAGCGAGGTATCAGCACGTTTGTGCAGCGTTGGTAATTGACACGTCAGTCTCCAGGAGTAAGAACACAGTACGATAAGCATTAGAGAGAGTATTCATAGAGAAGTATGTTTTATGGTTAGATAAAAAAAATGATGGCATCTTTGGTCTTAGGGAAGATGGTCCGCCCGGAGGGTTTAAGGTCGGGGTTTCGATCCACGGCCGCGACATATCAAAAGACGTTATAAGATGGTACTTGTTGTTAACCTGCCTGGCGCACGGCATTAAGGGGCTAACACAAGGACTGGTCGGAGTTGTGCACACACACACACACACACACACACACACACACACACACACACACACACACACACGCACGCACGCACGCACGCACGCACATACACATTCACACACACACACACACACACGTTAAACCCCATTTCACCCCACCTTCTATCAAATTAAACCTTAAAACGTTGTGGGTTTCAATTTAACAATATATCCATGTCTCCACTGATAGAGTGAGCGAGTGAGTGAGTGAGTGAGTGAGTATATTCCAGCCATATCACGGCAGGGGACAGAAATGGGCTACACCCATTAGGGGAATCGAACCCGGGTCTTCGGCGTGACGAGCGAACGTTTTAACCACATGTCAAGGCTGCCCGACCGCCCCTCCACTGATCTAAAACATTATAAAACATTATAACAACAATGTAATGATAACTACTTTGAAAAGATTAATTATGAAAAATACAAATAACTTCACCACTGTAGATATAAAAAACAAACATTTTAAGTCATTCCGTCAGCCATTGTGTCACTGCCATAATTGTTCGTTCAATTCTAGACCATGCAACATATGCTGCTAACATATGATACGCCAACCAAAGAGCTTTTATGTCATTATTTAGTTAATATTTTAAACATTTATCATGTGATTGTGTCAACATCATATCTCTCAATTATTCCTTGAAAACAAAAACTAATGTTTCTGGAACTCATTGTTGTGAAAACATACTACTAGTTTTGTTTTCTTTTATATGTTTGTTTTCTATTTTTATCTGACATAATATAAAATTTAAATTTGTCACGTGCTCATTCCTCATTCACATGCAAATTACAATTTGTTTCACCTTCAAGGTTACGTGGGCTTTATGACAATACAAGTGTTCACCTTGAAATTCCGGATCAGAATTGGTCTTAAGAAAAGAGGCCTAGGCGACTAACGGGACCGCTGATTGGTTGATCCATGACATCGTATCCCAACTGGGATGTCAGTCATTGGATTATCTGGTCCAGGCTATTTACACACCGCCGTCATATAGCCGGACTATTGTAAAGTAAGGCGTTAAACAACAAACAATACAAATGTACCTGCAAATATGATGATATAGGTGTACTAGTCAGGAAGATGGATAGCTGTACGTGTTTTCGGTCACTAGTTTGTCTGGTAAAGATATAATTTACTAGCTGTCGTGATTTAGCTTGATTAACGTGACTGTGGCGTTACACCGCATTCATTCACTCCCTTACTCAAGCTTCACGGTCAGGCAAAGATGCTCGCAAATCACATGTTTTTCAATATAATAGGTAATTGACATTTATTTATAAGCATGGCCATTTGAAATAAACTCATAACGTGCGACAGGGTAGTCACATGTGACATACACGTTGCACTGACACATGTTATTGAGTTCGAGCTGTACATTACTTTGAGGGATGCAGCGTTTCATCGCGTATAATTACATTACACATCTGTCCACGACGGGATGTCAATGAAATGGAATAAAAACATCAATAACTATAACTCAGCAATAAAGCATTGAAATCCTTCAGAGATAACGAAGTTTGATATCAAATAGCGTAATTAATAAATATGTGCAAATTTGAATCAAAGACTATGGCCAGTACCAACATCTCCCTAAGAGACACTGAAGCTTTAACAATTAAATATGATTGTGGAATGGCATCCATTATGTAACTAATACACGTTAATCACAGATCTGTTCAGCCCATAAAGGGTCTGCAAGGAAGAAGGGACACGCATAAAAACATGTGGCATGATCGTTTAGAGGAAGCCATCGATTCCCAAAAGTTGGAAGACCTAAAATAACACGTGACCTAGATACGACACAATGGGTTATGTTTCTGCAAACAACTACAACTTAGGACTTATATGTATATATAACAAGTGTTATATTCGGGATAACACTTTCTTAGTTAAGTACAGATTATAGTAGTACTATTTTACATTATCCCAAATATAACATTTGTTACATTTGAACACTTTCTAAATGGTATTGTGTGTTCATAGCTTTCGGCTATGGGAGCCGTGCCAATTTACACTTGTCAGAGGGGTACACAAAGTACGTGATCTAGACTGCCAGTTGTCGGACTTCCATTTGTGTGTGTGGAAGCCTTGGTAGCTGGGTGTGTTAGATCGCTGTGCTGGCGATAAGGTGATTCACTCTGGATTTGTTACATTTGACCACTTTCTAAATGGCATTGTGTGTTTATATAAATATAAAACATCATCTCCAGAGCCTCGATTATCTGAATAAACAGATTCCATTGGGCGTAAGAGGCAAAATAGAGATGAAAAATACATGAACGGATCACTGAAAAACAGTAAGACCAGGTGTTGGAGTAAAGGGTACGCATGCCATACCCATCCGGCAGCACGTCTGCTCAGATAAACAGAGTGATGCTATAAAACAGGACGATAATATAAGCGTCGGTATTAAGCAGCGCTTTGTATGGGTGCCAAATGCTTTACTTTGAAGAAATAGAAGGCTCAGGCGCGGTGGCAGAACATTTGGTGAGAGTCGTTCAAAGTCTACGTTGTGGTGCAACACACAACGCCACACAGGAGAGCTGCGACTCACAACGTCACACAGGAAAGGTCCGATTCACAACACCATACAGGAGAGGTACGACTCACAACGCCACACAGGAAAGGAGAACTAACAACGCCACACAGGAGAGCTGCGACTCCCAACACCACACAGGAGAGGTGCAACTCACAACATCACACAAGAGAGGTGCAACTCACAACGCCACACGGGTGAGGTGTGACTCACAACACCACACAGGAGCGGAGAACTCACAACGCCCAACAGGAGTGGTGCAACTCACAACATCATACAGGAGAGGTGCAACTCACAACATCATACAGGAGAGGTGCAACTCACAACATCACACAAGAGAGGTGCAACTCACAACGCCACACAGGAGAGGAGAACTCACAACGCCACACAGGAGAGGAGAACTCACAACGTCATACAGGAGAGCTGCGACTCACAACGCCACACAGGAAAGGTCCGACTCACAACACCATACAGGAGAGGTGCGACTCACAACGCCCAACAGGAGAGGTGCAACTCACAACATCACACATTCGAGGTGCAACTCACAACACCACACATTCGAGGTGTGACTCATAACGCCACAGAGGAGAGGTACAACTCACAACAACACACAGGAGAGATGTGACTCACAACACCACATAGGACAGGTACAGCTCACAACGCCCAACAGTTTAGATATAACTCACAACACCACACTTGAAACTTGACCTCACAATCAGTTTCACCTGTTTTCCATTTCTTTTCGATTTCGGGAAACTAATCTAACAACTGAACCGACAGTCTGATCTCTGACTTTGTGGAACGTAGATCTGTCTATGCCTAAGTGAGGAATGGCGTTGCATTCCTGATAACATCGTATCTTTTTACAATGGAGGTGTACATTCAAAAGCTGGGATGTTGACGCCAAAGTTGCAAGTAGTTCATACCTCGTTTGCTTTTCTAACAAAAGAAGTAGAAGTAATCTAAGATCTGAGATGTTAGTTAGGTTTTCTTTGGGAAATCATGAAAATCTGTTGATTCCAGGAATAGAATAAACGAAACCCAACTATCGGAATCAACTAATTCGAGTGATTTCACTGACTTAAACCACGTTCTGGTTGATGTACAATTTCTCTACAATAGTTGCGTCAGTTGTACTCAAAATGCGCGTTCAGAATGGCCAGTGAGTTCCTGACTCCGAATATCAACTGTAAGAGTAACAGCGTGACGTCATCATAATGATATAACAGCTGTTTAAACAGAGTTTCATGTGCACAGATCCTGATCACTCTAGTTATTCCCTATGGTATGTCAGCACCAGATTCATGCTCGTGGCTTTCAAGTCGGGAAGGAGTTCCACCTGAGGCAGTGCTGGTTCTCCCACACACCAAGACGACACGGCGTGACGAGATTCAGACACCGTTGGTTTCAATCCCAGCTCACTAAATCACTTTCCGCAAAACAGATACGGCGAAATAAATACTTCATACATTAAAAAGTCAGTCCGCACTAAGAAAACATAGATTCCCATTTAGGACTGATAGAGCGTTGATCAGTACTAGAGTAAGATGAATGGTAGGTGAGAGAGCTGAAGTATTTATATTCATATAACGCGGATGCTCACTGAGAAAAAGAAGGTATGTGTGGTGATATCACGGATTCGTATTGGGATGAGTTGGATGCACACACAGAGCTGATACATATTTTAATGGCGCGATGCATAAGAGTGTGGGTGCATACTGCAGAAGCGCAGATAAATACTGTTGCAGCGTGGGTGCATACCATGATTGAGCAGGTGCATGCTGTAAGAGGATGTGTGCATACTGTAAATGCATGAGTGTATAATGTAATAGCGGAAGTGCATATTGTAATAATGTTGATACATACTGCAATGGTGCGAGTGCATACTTTAACAAAGTGAGTGCATAATGTCAGAGCTTGAGTGCATAATGCAATTGCGTCAATGCATACTCTGTTATGCACAAATACGTACTTTTATTGTGCGGATGCATACTGTGGTAGCGCGGATGCAAAAGTAAATGGCGTGGATGCAAACTGCAATATCCGAGGACGAACACTCGGATACCATGGGCACATACTAAATAACATGGGCGCACGGAGAGCTACTGTGACAGCGAACGTACATACCGGGATGACTTGGGTTTATACTGAAATAACAACGAAGTATACTGAACGAACGAAGACCTACATAACGTCTTTGCAAGGCATTCATGTACAGCAAATGCAACATGAAGTATCACACCCATACCCACGGTATAAATGCAATTTGGTGTCTGGAATCTGCTGAAATGGGTATTACATCCACACGTCCTGATTTACACGGGCATTCCAGTACGTATGCGCACACACGTGTTTCTGATATGTTTATGCTTTGTGGTGACACTTATCTTGTAGTCCACACAAACATATTGGTAGACTAATGCAGCGAACACAAACATAGCACTGACATGGACTTGAGGAGACAACGATAACAAACATTTATTGGAGGAGACAGCTTTTAGCCAGAAATGCAGCTAACGGTTTGTTGGAATTCTGAAAGTACCTAATGTGTCATGCTGTCTTCACATAGGCATACAAGTACCTCTGTCTGTGTTGGTACAGAAGGAGTTGTAGACGGGATCTGGATGTCGCGTGTGTGTGGTCTTGGAAATCTTCAGATAACTTATATTTCAGATTCTGACCAGGGTTATTTTTATCAAGTTGCATGTAGCTTTTGTTTGTACTTACAACATGCATCGGTAGTATTTTCTAGGATCAGTCCCGTGCAGAGGCCCAGCTGGAATATTACTCCCCACCACCCTACTGATTGTCGTGGGAGGCGATTCTTGACTGTGCCTTCACGAACAGTTTCAAAGAAAGTAATCTTTGAAGCTGTTACTGAGTATAATAGACCTCCACGTTTGAATGTTTAAGGTTACACACAACCAAATTTTTTCCCATATACTTCTATAGTAACGTGATAATTTTTTTTAAATAACTAAGCATTCAACAGCTATTTTACCTGTACCTGTGTGCACAGTTTGGCCTTGGAGCAGCAATAAAAAAATAAAAAATGACTAGCTTAGTCAGCTCCTTTTCCGAGTACCGGAAGCTAAACACAACACAACCAGTTTCGCACCAAATGTCACCTACTTGAAAATAGCTGTGGTCACATTCAGCATAAGTCATCATGTTGAAAAAGACAGTACTAAATATAGAAAAACATGGTCGGTTTTACTAACTGGATGGATGTACATTTGAAAGACATAAAAATCTTACAGAATACCTCCAATCACAGCCTGCAGATATCTCTCCATCTGTACTGAAGGCTACGAAAACCGCACTCTCCAAACTGGTACTGATTTGGTGTAGTAGAACCTTAACGTACAAAGCTAACGACTCAGAAATAGTCCAGATGTCGACGGGGTCAATTACTCCTGGCCTTCGTGACTCAGTGTAGTCATCATGTACCGCGTGATTATGTGACAAAGTATTTTCGAACTCACTTTCGAACTCAATTTATTCATTAATTTATGATGGCTCTTCTCCGTAATTGATAATGAGCATACTTAAAGTGCACCCGCTCCTATGTTTTCAAGAGCTAAATGGTGACTTGTTTAGCATAGGTTTAGTTAGAAAGATTAGAAACTTTGAAGTGAGATAATGTTTGATAGAGTCTCAAAAAAGGAAAAACCATTACAGAACATGATTGGAGTCTTATGATTGATAAAAAACCCTCAACTGAACTAGACGTACGTATGGTCTTTCTTCCTTTCGGAGTCTAGCTACATTAAGCCAAATATAGACCATATTTTTGTGCTACATATCCAGATCACCATGACATTATTGATCATTGTATTATGTTTTCTAGAGAGGCATTCGAGTAAGCCTGCGGATTGTTTGCCAATCCAGTTTCAAATTTATTTTGGTAACAAATATGTTTAGCACAAATATAGATTGCTTGTTCGCGATACTAATTGCACAGTGATGTTGTATCCAGCGCGTTTTTCTGACAGTGTTCTGAATTTCCAAAGCCCCCATCAATCTGCTACAAATGGACAAATGCACAATGAGGGATGGACTGGAATTCAAGGCACGGATATGGGAAGCATGTGGTCCGATTATAGTGTTAACGCATCTTTATGTGATCTCTATCTCAATCTGTTTGTAGTTTTTGCATTGTTATGTTTTGATTATTATTGGTGAGACTGTTTGTCAGTAATATCAGGACTTAGCTCAAAGAAAACTCTCTGAAGCAATAGAAATCCACCGTCACGAACCTTTGATCAACAGAGATACAGGGTATTACATCTCGTCTGCTTATGATGATCTAATCAAGCAATAGACTAAAAAGTACCAATCAACTTGGACATTTTTTAAATCCTTATCTTTACTGTACACCTGACTTTATTACCTATATGCTATTTGCTATTCCTACTGTAATATGACTTCATCCAATTATCTGCGTGCTGTTATCTGTTACCCGTTGTTAATGTTAATCTGCTGCTTATCAGAACATATGCATACATACCCCTCATCACTTGCTTGTAGTCGATCCAGCTTTACAATGGTGTAAAAATATACGTCGAAACGTCATTAGACGCAATAAACCAGAAGTTTTTAATCAATAAATTTGTATATTTTCTTATTTGAGGCATCAGTGACTAAAATTATGTCCGATGCAATTGCTATTCTGACTTCTATCACATGCTCCCTTGTTTTTTTCAGGTTTATTTACTTTCCTTTGCATGTGTTTGTGACGGATGCCTCCATCGGGGCAGGTTAGGCTCACCTTTTCGCGAATACTTCGCGTTATCACAAGAAGTGATTCATAAACACATGCGTGTGATATAGTCGAAATCGTACAATGGACTATGCTTTCAGCAAATAATTCTTATCATCATGTTATGGGTTTTGTCGCTTTTATTATCACAGCAACCACACCATCGGTAAATAGTTTCGAAGTGATATTATTATTACATAAATTGCCGAGCAAAAGAAAGTATACACTTGAAAATGGAATTTGACAAAAAAATACAAACGTTAATATCAAAACGTTACTAGGCTCGCCTGAAGTGGGATACTCATTGACATGATCCATGGTCTAATGTCGCCAATGATACACATATGCCATCGAATATCCATTTCTTGTTTGTTTCATTTTCAGCAACCGTCAAACAGGAGTGTATACTTTCTTTTGCCCGTCAATTTATAAACGCATCATACAAAGTCCTTAATTTTTTAAATACACCGTGACAATTCTGTTTCATTTATTAAGTTTGGAAAATAATTATCGAGAAGTCCCGAGATTCTTCGATAGAAATGTCGGAAATGTGACATTGACAGATAGTAGACACGGCCCCTGAAGATCTTGACTGTCAAGAGGATTGTCAATAACCATGTTCTGTGGGTTAATCATTCCGTCACATTATGAAAATCAATAGTCAAAGGTTGGCGTTGAAGACAAGATGACGATGGCCACTACTGGAACGTGACAAAGTGTTACACAATGTGCAGTGCAGGCAATAAATGAAACCTAAATACATCATTGACAGAAGCCACAGAATGTAATTATGTTGACAATTATGGATATCCGGATGCTACTGGATCACATATATCAAATTTGAATTTGATAGAACAATGTAGATATTTGTTTGAATGGTAATTATAAACTGACAGTGTTCTTATTATCACATTGTGCATTTGTCAGACATCTACACCTTAAAGCTCTTCTCTGTGGTGAGTGAGGGAGACAAATTTAGAGTCGCATCGTCATCGGGTAATACAGATCCGGGTTGTAATGGTCACTAAGTACGAGTGAGTGAGTGAGTATGGTTTTACGTCGCTTTTAGCAATCTTCCAGCAATATCACGTCGGGGGACACCAGAAATGGGCTTCACACATTGCCCGAACCCGGGTCTTCGGCGTGACGAGCGAACGCTTTAACCACTAGATATACATATAGGCTACCCGACCACCCCACACTAAGTACGAGGAAACGCACAGAAATGTATGGTCGTCTCGTTTGCCTGGTTCAGTTTCATTTTAATTTAGCTGCATATAACAGAACTTAGTTAGTTTATATCATTTTAGATACACGCACTACCTGTCAATATTTTCAAAATATATTTACAGTATTGAGAAAAGATGTTTTTAATAACTGCATAGTACCGACCGATATGTTTGGATTTTAATATAATTCTTATTTTCATACCCCATTAAGGTATACATCAGTTTGATATGGTAGGAAACTCAAAACCTACATAAAAATTGACATCAAACATCCCTTGCCTGCAACAAATTCCTCGTTCGGCACATACTCAATCTGTAACAGGCCATGTGTGTCAAGAATTCAGCAATAGCCTGGATATCCGTCAAAGACGACATAATTCGATCAGAAAGCCGCAAAAGGGACGTAAATTATGAGAGCAATCCCACGACAAATATCAGCAGCATCACAAGCATGCTCCAATTTTATTAAACAGGTGATCAATGATGTATGAAATATGATTTATGTTTCGTGACTTGTTACGCCCATGGACAATTGGATTTACTTCAGACATATCCATTACGAACAAGGAACAAGGTACTGAAACCGTTATTGTGATCAGGAAATAATGCGACCAAGGATGTGTATACGTGTGTATTGGAGACACGTAATAACATCATCTTCCCCGAAAAAGCGAAAGAATATAACATTACGTGTATAATGATAGCGTTGCGCTGAGATTGAATCACTTTCTTTAAGGAGAGGGTGAGTTGACTGTTGTTCTGAATCCGAGACAAGAAGTTCGTGTCGTGTCTCCTTAACGCCGAACGCCAGTCAGGGTAGCAACAAGTACCATCTTTTCACGTCTTTTGGTGTGACGCGGCCAGAGGCTCGAACTACAACGTTTCGCTCACAATGCAGACTGAGGCTCTATCGACAAGACGAATTATACCCCAGGTGCCAGTTTAATGATGGAGGAAAGCATAAATTAACCAAGGATCATAATCAGGGCGAATCTAGGAAACGAATCTGAGACCTGCGGATCCTGACAATGTTAAAGGACGCACAGCAAATATGGCCTCTTTCACCTGTAGACATGATTAAGATGATGTTATTACAATACAGAGATCTTAATTGTTGCATACGAACTATGATGAACCATTATAATATATCCATTATACAACGTCTTCATCCTCCGCCGAAACAGATTCCATTGAGCATAAAAGGCAACATACAGGCGAACATTGCATGAATGGTTCACTGAAATATCAGTGACGACACTAGGTGTTCTCGAAAATAAAACTAAGTACCTGGTAATGTTATTTTGATATATGACTGCAGTTTATTAGCATCGGGTTGATAAATTGCAGATTACAAGCTTGATCCCGGAAAACATGTAATAACATATTTATAATCGAATAAAAGTATTTTGTAAAGAAATAATATTTCATGTTAACATTAAGCCGAAATGATACGCTTCATCGACACAGCAAAATATTTGGTGATCAACAATTATTTGGATACATTCATAACGTACAAATAGCCCAAACCATCCGTCTGTGTATATATTTATATAAATGTTTATAAATGAATAAATAATCATTTGTTCGCCTTGAAGCTTGATGACATACAGAACAATTTACTGAGAAGGGCTTTGCATTCAGCCCTGAACTTATCGTTGCAGAAGCTGTAGATGATGGGGTTGGAGCTGCAGTTGATGAAGTAGGAACGAAGAAAGAGTTTAAAGGCCACTAACGCCGCTGGAGAACAATGAATCTTTGTCACGTACCCTGGAGAAAGGATGGACAATATCTGCAATGCAAAATGAGGAATGAAGCTTATTATAAACACCAGCGTTACCAGAAATAACATCACTGTTGTCTTTATCGTTTGCTTTTGGTGGGCTTTGGACCTTTGCTTCGCTTCAGGGTTCAATAGCCGAATATCAAAAGCAGAACCGTTCTCAGGTAGCTCCGTTTCCGCTTCCACAGTTTTTACTGTAAGACAGTCCTTCTTTTTGGCTGCCTCGGCCAATGATGCAGTGGATGACGTCACTGGTGGATTCCCTTTCATAGTAAGCATATACATCCTTTTCCGTTTCTGTCTTTGTTTCCACACTTTTACAACAATTAAAACATACAAAACGATAAGTATGACGAATGAAAGCAAACACAAGGCGCCAGTAATTCCAAGATACACTTTAGGGAATAAAGTATCTCTATACTTTTTGTCGAAGGAACAATCGGATGTTTCAACACCTGCAATAGTTCCCGATTTCTGTCCGTATAACAGTACAGCCGGGAGTGCAAGTGACAGGGCCACACCGACAGCAAGACCTATCCAAAGTTTTGTTTCCTTTAAGCTCATCTGGTTCTCAAATGGTCGGCATATTTTCCGATATCTATCCACAGCTATAGCGACGAGGAGGACCACAGAGGCACACGTACTTAAGGTGATTGTGAATCTCATCACCCTACAAAAGGTTGGGATGTTGAAATGATAGTCAAATCTCAGGTCTATTATCTCCCCTGGTAGGGCTATGGTGCAGCTTAGGAGGTCAAATATCGCCAGACTCATGATGAAGTACTTGGACGTGCTGGGTGCGAATTTTAGATGGTATACAATACATACTAATATGTTGCCAAGGAAACCGACTAACAACACGATGCCTATGAACAATATGGCGCCCAGTTTTTGCTTGGCCTCGTTGTTTTCCAGATCCCACACCATCTTCTCAGCTTCCTCGTCTGAAAGGTTCAGTCCGGAGACGTTCAGTCGGAACAGCTCACAAGACATCTTGTTTTCACCAACTGCAAAGATATAAAATTCAAAACGTCAACGCCAGAGAATAATCAGTCTCTGGTTACCGCCGAAACAGATTCCACTGGGTCTAAAAGGGAAAATACAGATTACAAATATATGAATGGATCCTTGAAAATCTACTATGACACCAGATGTTAACAAAAAGGGTAACAATGTCCTGTTCTACAATCTTCCCGAGGCAAGAGAGTTAAATGACTATAAAAGTCCAGTTTCCACCCTTGGCGAACTAGGCTGAAATTATGGAGTTACAGTTTGGCTGGATTAACGAGACTATACATAGTCTAATCAAAATCGCACAACGAAATTGAAATCCGGTTCGTAAATTGTCTTGCAGATTTCGGTCGATTGCAGGATTTGCAAAGCATGTGCACCGCCAACTTGTTGTCAACAGATATTTTCCAACTTTTTTCATGTTTGTCATCAAGGTGCTCGCGTGATTTGCCGCAGTTCGCGATGTAAGCCACGTTTTATCACAATATAAATCTTGATTATCGATGAGATCGCCTTGACTTGGCGCCGCCATTTTGTTTGAAACAAATGCAAGTGATGGAATCGGATTGGTCAATAAGAGAGGTTTAGGAGGGACATAACTCATAATAACCACTGGTGGCGCTACGATCGAGCCCAGGAATTCCAGCCTGGTTTGGCAAGGGTGGAAACTCGACTTTTAAAGTCAGTTAACTGTCTTGCCTCAGGAAGATGTGTTCTACCGATAGCGCCCGCCACTCACACAATTTGTATAATAGAGTGTAACGCCACACTATTTGCATTATTTGAAACTTGATTGGAATGCACACAGTTTTAAGTAATTATGTAACGTTTGTTTGGTTAGAACAAGGGACCAGGTCATCGGTTCACACTAATTACAAAGGGCTACGATTGAAGCATGTTATGTACAATACTATGGACTAATTTACATAACATAGCGCTTTTGGTGAATGAGGCGCAGATATTTCATCTTAACATATTACTTAGACTGATGTCAGTGCACAAGTTTCGGTGTAAATGTTTATTAAATCAAAGAGAAATTACCTCAGAAATGTTGACACAGTTATGTTACTCTCAAAATGCTGTAATGGTGAAGTGAGTGAGTTAGTATGGTTTTACGCCGCTTTTAGCAATATTCCAGGAATATCACGGCGGGGGACACCAGAAATGGGCTTCACCCATGTCGGAAATCGAACCCGGGTCTTCGGCGTGACGAGCGAACGCTTTCACCACTAGGCTACCCGACCGCCCCCTAAAGGTGAAGAGACTGGCCGTGCTCAAATAACGATCTTTATGTATCATACCTGATACAATAAGTGTGAATTCCAAACATTCTATATTAATAGATGTTCCAATTAATTCAGCCAGTATGTCCCATGTGCATGCGTTGTCATACACTAGTATATCTGTTGAAATGTGTACTCGTTAAAGGACGGGTGTTTTTTAACAGGACTAATTAAGTTACTAAATCGAGTGCCATTTACGCTAAGAAATAAGCAAAGGTGGTCCATTCATAATGATAGCTTCATTTATCAGAGTTTGTAATCATCAACAGTGTTTTAAATATTATTGTGCTGAGTTCTAGCAGGTGAAACATGCTTTTTCAAATGTGTAACTGTTTCAAACACATGTGGTTACAAACCTGTGCTTTGCGATATATGACAGAAAGACAATGTTCCGTATATGAACATGATGGTCACCAACATAAAATATTTTTTCATACAATGTTCCTTCAAGAACCTTTGGACTACCTAATGTCACGCAATTTGTTTTCTCCTCATGGAAGAGATAATTCAAGAAAATCAAAGATGGCCGCCAGATGTTGAGTTTCTGATTTAGATTTCTACAGATAAATGAAGCCCCCCGTGTCCAGAACATTCACACACAAGTTTCAGTTTAATCCGTCAAACGAATATGGGAGAATGATTATCACGACAACGGATGCTTTGACAAGGATGGAGGAAAACTTTATGGCGTCATGACGCATACACAAACGTGAAGCACCAGATACGCATACGACCTCGCAGGGTGTACAATACACGACTGAGTGATTAAATGTTGTTTCAAACAGTATTACAAAAATATCATCTGGACCTGCACATAGCTATAGTGAGTGAGTGAGTTGGGTTTAACAAAGCTTTTAATAGTATTCCAGTTTTATGACGGCGTGTCACCTTAATGTGGGAGGAAAGCCCAAAGTGACGCAGGTATCAGACGTTTACCACTTTGAACCGGGATTTGAACCCACAATCATAGGGTTCTGGGGTGGCCAAGGGACCCAACTCTGCACAGCGAATCGCGGCGCCATAGACGACTGGGTCACCCATGCCCCCACGCAGCTATAGAGTTTGGGCCAGGTAACTACTGGGTGACAACATGAGCGCTGATTCACTCACTGATGATGCTAGGTCATCCATGGCACATACTCATTAGCCACGTCCTGCGACAAATATGTGGTAAAAGAAAAGCAAACTAATATAGACGAATCTGTTTAAATGTCACTGGATTGCTTCGTATGTACCTGCTGCACACTAAAGAAATATTCATGTAGTGTTTCAAGGGAGAAAGTGGTTCCTTTCTCAAGAAATTCATTTTGTATTCATTAATAGGCCCGTGAAGATTCGGGGTAGAATAGGTCTTCAGCAACCCATGCGTGCCGTAAAAAGCGACTAATAGGATCGGGTGGTTAGGCTCGTTGACTTGGTTGATGCATGTCATCGATCCCAATTGCGTGGATCGATGCTCATGTTGTCAATCACTGGGTTGTCTGGTCCAGACTCGATTATTTACAGACTGCCTCCATATAGCTGGAGTCCGGCGTTAAACAACAAACAAACAAACAAACAAACAAATAAAGTCAAATAATAGATGGTGTTTTGTAACGAATGTGCAATGTTTATTGACGTAGTGATAATACCAAGTGTTCGCAAAAAGGTGAACGTTTCTTGCCCAACAGGTGGCATCCGTTACAAACACATGCAATGGCAAGTCAATTGTTCACATGAAATAAAAACACGGGAATATAATTATGTTAAGGTCAAATAGGGAATTGCATCGGATACCATTTTTGTCACTGACGCATGGAATTTGGAAATGTCTCCACATTTCTACTATAAAACTGCTTGAAAGCTCTCCTAAGCACCTGAATGTTGTCTTTACTAAACAATTTAAAGCACGAGTCGTATGACGCCCTTTAAAATACACGTAGAGAGGGCATGTTCGATTGTACCTCAAAAGTTTTAGAAATGTAAACACCAAAGGCTTGAGCTGCTGGAATATTGCTCGACTAAAAAAGGGAAAGATGGTGATCCATCTTGTCATACAGTCTTGTGGAGGGTGTATTGTCACTCCGAATCTTTATGCATATATCCTACTATGAAACAGACGAGGCGGTCTCTCTGGCCTTCTTTGTTTCTTGTTCAGGTGGGTAAATCAGTGGAAGGGAATGCCTATTTGATTGTTATCAAACAATATCAGATCATCCATATACATCATGCCTAAGTCATATAACGTCTTGGTCATACTACCTTGTTTTCATATTGCCAGACAAAAAGAGGAACACAATTGGGGAGCCCTTGGGATGCCTACGTGTATGTTTTGCCAAAATGCCCCCCCCCCCCCCCCCCCCCCCCTCCATTTTTAACACAGATGTTATCAATGAGGAAGTCTAAAATTTCACATACTGTTTTCTCAGGGATGTCAGGCGACTTGTTAATAGGAACAGGATCTCTCACAGAACATGCAAAGTGTCTGGATTATTATGTAAAAAAACCAAAACAACGTGTTTTAATAACGTTCCTTTTATCCATGACACGGTGCAGACGCTTGATTGTAAACAGCGGAACCACGCAATACAGACTGTATTGTGCTTAATGGTTGTGTGTTTGTTGTTGTTGAACACCGCAATTGTTTATTTGACGATGGGCTGTAAATAATCAAGTCTGGACGAGAATCCCAGTGATTGACATCATGAGCATCGGTCCACGTAATACAGGGACACAATGACATGCATTCAACCACGTCACCGTGTCTGACCACCCCATACATTTAGTCGCCCTTCAGGACAAGCACAGGTTGCTGGGGACGTACATGTATGTCCTTACCCGGATCCCAACAGATTCATGCTTAATGGAATCGCCCTGAATACACATGATCAAGAAAATTGGGTACATTGCAGTTATGTCCCTTCTATTGTATATCTTGAACCGTCCATATGGCGGAAGGGGTTCCTCTGGTTGCAGGGGACCGATCATTTCATATTCTTTGGAGTCCTGGAATTTTGTATGGAGATAAGATATTTTATTCAGCCAGATTATTTCTTAATTAAACCTATGAACCTAAATAGTTTGGTATCTTGCAAAATGTGATTTTTGTGGCAGATATCTTTTTCAACAGTCTGAGGCATAATTATTTTTTTCATGAATTTTCTGGGACAATAATGTTTTTCGATTAAATCCCAGAAAACCAAACCCCATCCAGCACACACACACACACACACACACACACACACACACACACACACACACACACACACACACACACACACAATCACACACAATCACACACAGCATATCCAATGGTCGGTCCCTAAAAGCAAAGGAAGGAACTGTGATTACACCCACCAGAACGCGTTAGTTACCTTCATGATAGCGACTAATCGGGTGATTCTGCAATTCGAACCACTGAGCAGCGGATCCTGGCATAGCTGGTTACGCCACTCTGGATCCCAAATTGTACGAGACCCACTGACCAGTAACTTACGTCTTTCAACCCAAGTATGTCAATCACATTTACAATGCCCAGCAATGGATCATTTACGGCAAGTTATTAAAACTGTATCGGCCGAAAACGTAAGAGCGTACTTTACAGAAAAGTCGACAACAAGGTGGCAATATCCTGTTACAATACAAGCCTCGGTTTGTCTAAAGGAAATATGCTCTTTCAGCCATGTAGAAAAGAACTCGCGAACTAAATCCCAGTGAACCCGCATGCAAAAATAAACCTGAAACGGAGAGGTTAATCTCTATAAGAAATTTGCTAACTCCATGCCAGAAATACTAGTAGTACGATGAAATGGGAAAAAGAAGTCTTAGACGATTTGATGTTTTGTGTTGAAAGCGGGGTCAAATTACACAACTGACTCTGAATTACCTGACAAGGAAGAGTTACAGCTGGTACCAGAGCGAACCTGACTACAGAGGGGTGGAGTCTGGACGTGGAGAGAGGCGCGGGCGTCGATGAAGCAGATTAACACGTACTATGTACACACCTGGCGTCTCGAAATTGTTGTTGTTTTGTGTGGGTGTTTTAATACCCAACGGGCAGGAAAATACCAGCAATAACACGCTAATAGTTGAGTCTGGGTCAGGAAATTCAAGTGGCCGATAGCATGATTAAAGCCCCACGTCGGTGTACACACAGTCAAGTCACAGAACCTGACGATTCCATCACCATTTTCGCTGACTCGCACATATAAAGCACTCTGGCAAATATTCTATCACCGACTACTTATAAATTATTGATTATAAGACTACTTACTATACGTATATATGTGGCTATAAAGTATATAGAGAATCTCACCCGAGTGTCTTTTGATATCAAATATATCAACGCAAGTTGATAAAAGTGGAAAAACTCCGAGGCTTGTCGAGGGTTTCCACTTTTATCAACGAATGTTGATATATTGGATATAAAAAGACACGAGGGTGAGATTTTATTTATCATCCAACATCATCCTTCCAACGTTTTCAGTTGTAGACAGTAATAAGCAGTGTCTTATGTGTAAAAAATACTGCTAAAAGCTTCAGTAGCAGAGCCATTAGTGATGACATTTGATTGTGACGTCATGGTAACCAATGACGTCACAATGGTCTGCAAACATTGTGATGCAATTTCATTGCAGCGATATCGCCTGTGGGAGCCTGTTTTGGATGATAAATTAATGTCCCAGATGTTATATGTCTATGATGAACACAATTGGTGTGCTAAATTACATTATGATACATGTATATTACTGTCGGGCGTATGCACGCCAACGTTTATAGTACCGACATGGGGTATTTGTGCTCTTAGTCGTCTTCTGTCTAAAGTACCACCTAACTTCGTATAACACACGTACGTTGGCACACATAGTTACTACCAACCTTTTATTTGCGATCATCAGATGTTATTTTGTATTACCAGATATCATGGTTTACGTGTTTTGTTATGAAATATAGACAACACCAGCTTACAATATATATCTTCACATTTGTTTGACAACGTTCGCATAATCAATACCTTAAACCCTTGATTGCCACAAATATGTTAGTTTTACAAACATGCATCTGCAATCTTTCCTTTTATCATCAAAATATTATATCTTTCGATCCTGCAACCGTGGACTTTGTCGTTTAAATGGTTTGTCTTCACGAATCTGACACACACTGTAACGTTCCAATCCTCCAATAAGCATAGGGTAATGGAACCTATTTCTGCAAGGGGGTTCAGCTATGTGGTCATATCTTGGCGTGCTGACCACTTGACCAAAGTAAACCCATACAATAAAATGACCACAAGTGAGACACGACTCACCAATCGGAATGGCATGAGGAAAATGAATGGCGTAATGTGTGAGAATATTTTCTATTATGAGATTTGGAGATGACCTTGGATAGGACTGGTCAGTGAGTTAATATATTTCGTGGCATTAACACATTCCCAGTTACATTGTGACGAGAGCAAGTTCTTTGCTTAAACATGCAAACAAGCAAACCAAACTTTTAAATAAAGAGACAAAACCCTTTCTTTATCCAATAGAATACAGTAATTTGACAAAGGTTAGAAATATTGGCACACAAGTGATATTTATCACTGTTTACAACACAGAACACAGGCCCCCAGCAACCAAAACAAAGAAACCAGCAGAGTACCATGTGGGCTTTCGGTGCCGCTACTGCTGATTAAACAAGAATAGAATTCGTTTCAAAACCACTAGGTTTCCTACTCTACATAAAGGATATTCGACTATTGGAACTTCTGGCTATTAAATCTAATGTTTGAACGCCCAGCATTTATGAACACTGTGAAGTGTCGTTCAGCACCAAATCGCGGTCATAAGATATATTTTAGGAACGCTTCTACGGCTCGGGGCTGAAATTGTGTCAAATTGTGTCAAATGTATATTGGACGAAAATCATTCTGCAAGTTTTGTACAGCCATTTATACTCTGTGTAGTCTTTAATGTAACTCTTAATAATTGTCACTTACTTTACAATGAAACTATTTCGGTTCACCCTCGTAGTCTATGGGAATATTTATGAAACAACAACTTCAAAATACGATCACAGTATCATGTAGCATCAGAGCGAAGCAAGTAAGCCTCATTGTACAGAAGAACACACATGTCGTACATAGTTTTATGGGACAACAGCGGCCTACACATGTCTGCCATGCTTAAACACTCCCTGTCTCAATCATAGCCCTGTGTATATAATACAAACACGTCTCTCTAATGAGTGTTGATGTTTCCAGAACGTTACTAACAGGAAAACACATAATTACAAATGCACACAATCTCATAAAGCTCGTAACATGTTGTTTCTGGAACACACGTAACTCGTTTCCCACAACAACACCTACAGTACTGTGAGCTGTGGTGTTTGTTTTCATTTGCAGCCTTACTCAACCTTACGTTTACGACTAGTCACAAAGCGTTTTAGCTTTGTTCACACTGATTGTTCTTACCTGTCGCCTGTAGCCTTTGTGGTCTTGTACTTCAGTGCTACAGGTACTGTCTCATGAACACACGTTCTATACATATAAACCACACCTGGAACTATGCCAGTTTTACAACATCCCTACATGTTGGCATGCTTGATCCGGGCAGACTAACGAATACCTTCTCCCTGGAGTATGTATATGAGCTATCGTTATCTGATCTTACCTTCTCATTGCGAGCAGTTGGGCTAAATACTTGTTCAGGGCAGGTGTGTTTACTCAATTGGGAATGGCGAATTTGACTTTCGTAATGGACGCTTTTACATAAATGTACCACGCACACGGATGTACAAAATATGTGAGAGGAGTTTTAATTGAGGGAAGTCTTAGACAAGTAATAACCGTTACGGAACAGGAAGGATGGTCCTGAATCTGATATGGAAGAGTGACAGGTGTTCTCACAGCCTTCGTGGACTAGAATGCGGAGTGAATATGGTAGGATGATATATACTCCATCCGCGACCTAAATCCTTGTCCTTTTTATCTATCGAGAAATACATGTCATTTTCATACCAAGTGCTAATTGGTAATTAAACAGAATAATAGAGTGAACGAGTTTGGTTTAACGCCCGTTTTAACCTTACATTTACCACTTTGC
Organism: Haliotis cracherodii; assembly: GCF_022045235.1. Classification (NCBI taxonomy): domain Eukaryota; kingdom Metazoa; phylum Mollusca; class Gastropoda; order Lepetellida; family Haliotidae; genus Haliotis; species Haliotis cracherodii. The sequence goes on from NW_027266264.1 coordinate 15,613,533, forward strand.
ATACACATTATTGCGCGTTGCATTCGTATAATTATGTTCGTTTTGAAAACAAGGTTGATTCCTCCTTTCCTTTAATAGTCGAAATACTTTTTAGATGGCCCCTCATGTCTATAGCTGTAACAGCGGTTCCTCCGAACCGATGCAGGATTATCATAGGATCAGTATTTACACTACCAACATCTTGTGACTGGGATTTGTTTTGAGATCGTTGGGGGTAAGAGAATTTGAACCTTATGTGATGGGATGAGAGCATGGTTCTACACCGACATACTTTAGGACCAACGGTATGTCCGATGTGGAAGTTCACGCTCTCGTTTCAGGAACATGAGCAGCCATTGATGTGGGATTTGTTTACTGGTGTAAGATGTAAGTAGGGCATCAGAGATTCCGATCAGGAATTAGGCAGCAACACAAAATGTTTCTTAATAGTAAGGAAGATTGGTTGGTTCGTGAACGCCGGACTCAGACATATTCCAGCTATATGACGACTGTCTGTAAATAAACGAGTCTGGACGAGACAATCCAGTGATTGACATCATGAGCATCGATCCACGCAATTGGGATCGAAGACATGCACCAACCAAGTCAACGAGCCTGACCACCTGATCCCGTTAGTCGCCTTTTACGACAAGCATAGTCGTCTTTTACGGCAAGCATGGGTTGCTGAAGACCTTTTCTACCCCGGATCTTCACGGGTCAATAGTAAGGAAGAAGGTAAGACTGTTAATGTTTTGTTGTTGAAAACATAAGTTTCTCACCAAGAATACTTGGCACATATTGAACACGGTTCTACATTGAATACAATGAGAGCTGTCAAGCGTCTAGGTTTGTGGATAGCAAGGTATGCTTCATATGACGTGAGAAGTTTGCAAAAATGTGAACATTTGCAATGAAAATGACAGACGCGTAGGGTGTGAATCTGGCATTCTCCAGAATTGTTTCAATTATTCCAAACACGCCCATGTTCCAGTAAATCAGCCATGGGATTAAATTGGTAGCCACGACTATCTGAAATCCTGATTTGATCTCTCTAATTCAACACGTAGATGTTTGCCATTACTCGGTGCCCAGGATTATATTATATTACTAGGAAACTGGTTTAGGGTACCAGGTACGTTTCTGTATTTTGATTTTTGCTAGGATACATTTCTGTATACAGAAACGTACCTGGGGTATATTTCTGTAGTACCTGCGCCGACAACGACCCCTTAAGTACCACTAAAGACAAAGGAAGTGACGTCATTGACAAACAGGACGTGAATATTTCTGAAATATATATCAGGAATATCACATATTAAAATGATGAACTGGTTGTTAAGATCCGGTCCCAGAAAATATTGGCATGGCGTCATTGTTACATAATCTAGGCATTAAACGCTGATGAGAGGAGCTTGATGCACGTGCACCTTCAGGGAGTTTTATTTCAACAAATAGGATAATATCAATCGGGAGATGCACAGCATATCGATAACAAACGGGGAGTTTTTATTCCCATCAACATCATGATCGTATTGATTTCTGCATTTGTAATGAAAGCAAGTCGATGCAATCTCCATTACGAGACAACAATGTGTTCAGAATAACGTCACCTTCGAAAGCCTTACACATGAAAAGGACATCGGTGCGGCTCTTTAAATCCATTTTCATTGCCAATAACCAAATAGTTATAAAATTCCTGCATCATATGACTAAAAATTAAGAGAGACGAACCATGCATTTCTATAAACATAAGAAATCTCTTCTAAAAGCAGAGTCTATTGTATGATCCTGGCTATATCATAAAGCAAGTGTTTATGAATCACCATCAGATTGCGATGTTGCAACATGTGAACGTGTCCTGCCCAACCGGTGGAACCCATCACAAACGCATGTAAAGGCATATCAGTCGTTTGAGAAGGGCCAACATTGACACAAACTGGAAAACGTTTATGTCCCTAACACCTTAAACATTTCATACAAGAATTGACCACTTCGTTGTCTGTGTCCCTAACACCTTAGATACTTCTTACAAGAATTCCCACTTAGCTATCAACGTCCCAATATCTTAAACATTTCTTACAAGAATTGACCACTTGGCTGTCTGTGTCACTAACACCTTAAACATTTCATACACAAATTGACCACATGGTTGTCTGTGTCCCTAACCACATTTCATACAAGAATTGACCACTTGGTTGTCTGTGTCCCTAGCACCTTCAACATTTCATACAAGAATTGACCACTTGGCTGTCTATGTCCCTAACACCTTAAACATGTCATACAAGAATTGACTACTTGGTTGTCTGTGTCCCTAACACCTTAAACATTTCATACAAGAATTGACCACTTGGTTGTCTGTGTCCCTAGCACCTTAAACATGTCATACAAGAATTGACTACTTGGTTGTCTGTGTCCCTAACACCTTAAACATTTCATACAAGAATTGACCACTTGGTTGTCTGTGTCCCTAACACCTTAAACATTTCATACAAGAATTGACCACTTGTTTGTCTGTGCCCCTAGCACCTTAAACATTTCATACAAGAATTGACCACTCGGCTGTCTGTGTCCCTAACACCTTAAACATTTCATACAAGTATTGACCACTTGGTTGTCTGTGTCCCTAGCACCTTAAACATTTCATACAAGTATTGACCACATGGTTGTCTGTGTCCCTAGCACCTTAAACATTTCATACATGAATTGACCACTTGGTTGTCTATGTCCCTAACACCTTAAACATCTCATACAAGAATTGACCACTTTGTTGTCTGTGTCCTTAGCACCTTAAATATTTCATATATGAATTGACCACTTCGTTGCCTGTGTCCCTAGCACCTTAAACATTTCATACAAGAATTTACCAGTCGGCTGTCTGTGTCCCTAACACCTTAAACATTTCATACAAGAATTGACCACTTGGCTGTCTGTGTCCCTAACACCTTAAACATTTCATACAAGAATTGACCACTTGGTTGTCTGTGTCCCTAGCACCTTAAACATTTCTTACAAGATAGACCACTTGGTTGTCTGTGTCCCTAACACCTTAAACATTTCATACAAGATAGACCACTTGGTTGTCTGTGTCCCTAGCACCTTAAACATTTCATACAAGAATTGACCACTTGGTTGTCTGTGTCCCTCACACCTTAAACATTTCTTACAAGATAGACCACTTGGTTGTCTGTGTCCCTAGCACCTTAAACATTTCATACAAAATAGACCACTTGGTTGTCTGTGTCCCTCACACCTTAAACATTTCATACAAGAATTGACCACTTGGTTGTCTGTGTCCCTAGCACCTTAAACATTTCATACAAGAATTGACCACTTGTTTGTCTGTGTCCCTAGCACCTTCGACACTTCTTACAAGAATTGACCACTTGTTTGTCTGTGTCCCTAACACCTTAAACATTTCATACAAGAATTGACCACTTGTTTGTCTGTGTCCCTAACACCTCAGATACGTTTAACAAGAATTTACCGGACCGAGGGACACTTCAGACCTTCACTATCACCATAGATGCAAGGAGCAATGATCGATCTAAGATAGTATAAATAATGTACTAACCTTATGGTGGTGATTAGTTTTCTGCAAGTTGAAATCAGTCCTTAAGGTCTTTGAGTAACAGTCTCGCAGTAACAGACGGTTTTATTTACTGACGAATTCGTAGTGAACATTACACCGACGCTGCCGACCACACGAGACAGACATTCCATTGTTGCTTAGCAATACGATAATAGATGTGGGCTGAAGTAGCTGTACATGCTATGGGAGAAGGAAACTTCTCCTTTGATACTCGCCGAGCAATGTTGCCTTGTTTTTGTATTCTCGTTACAGAATCACATCCATTGTTCTGCCACTATCGCCGCGGGATGCCTTGTCTGATGATTCATACTTGTATCATTATGATGAGATTTGGCAATGATTAGAAAGATGAGCACTGAATATTAATGAACATATATCGGGATTGTTCGAACTCGCGTAGACATATTTACGCCATTCTCCATCAAGGGGACTGGTCGTAACTCACGTCAGCTTGATGTCAGTAGAAAATGATGAACATCAAAGCTGTTACCCGGAGAGTGTTACTGCCCTTGCCGAGGGTGCTGTTGAATAAAGGATATGTATTATATCAAATAGTCATGCGTCCCTGTAGTGTGGTTTGCAAAGCATGTACTCTCTTTAAATTAGCAACACTTCTATATAGATTGCATTTATTTAATATTCTAGGCAGCATCAATATCTTTTATGTCTTTACACACCGTCATTTCATCAATCACTGTCATTGGTTCATCTGGCACCCTCGCTACAACAGCCAAGCCGCGAATAGGTGCAAGATTGCTGAAGCAGCGTTAAACAATATTCACTCGCTCATTCACTCATTCATACAACTGAAAACTTTGCTTAAAAAAACATCCGTTATCAATTATTTCCGAGCTATACATTCAATAACCCTTATTACTTCAATAACCTGCATTATTTCAAGAACCGTCATATCATCAATACCGTTACTGCTTTAATAGTCACACCAAGGATTCAGAACTATTAACGTTCATTGCTTACCATATTGCCGCCAATGCTCTAATATCCCTAACTGCTTTAATAACCTGCCATTGATTCAACAACAGTTATTTATTCGATAGCCACCATAGTTTTAATAACAGCAATTGCTTCAAATGTCATATTGTTACTTTAGCTGGCTTTGCTTTAGTATCCAAACAGGCTTGATTGTTACAGCAGCCAGTCTCGCTTCAATATGCTAGATGCGTCAGTATAACTGATTGCTGCAATTTGCGAGATTGCTTCACCATGCCAGATATAAGTCAATATTATCGCTTAAAAATGAGATAGCTTCAATATTATACATTGCTTAAATATGCTAGATAGCCTAAATATTATACATTGCTTAAATATGCTAGATAGATTCAGTATTATACATTGCTTAAATATGATACATGTAGGTTAATATTTCTGTTTCCATATATGCGACCCCGTCAAGACCCGGAATAAAATTGATCTTTAGCAACCCATGCTTGTCGAAATTAACGGGATCGGCCGAACAGGCTCGCTGACTCGATTGATGCATGTCATTGTATACCATTTGCGTAGATCGATGCTCATGATGTCAGTCATTAGATTGTCTGATCCAGACTCGATTATTTACAGACCGACGTCAAATAGCTGGAATACTGATGAGTGCGGCGTGAAACTACACACAAATAAACATGTTTCAATATGTCAAATTGCTTCAATTTGCTTGGTCGCTTGAAAATAATGTTTACAAATCGGTAAATATTTCAATATCCATGAGTCCATTGCGTGGGAGTATGGGTAACTGTTCCATGTTGACTGATCACTGCACATGAACATGTACGCAGGTTTATAACAACTGATTTGCTGACTGAACTCATTCACGACCGATCCCAGATCCCACAGTTTTCAGATCAGCTTGTGATACATTGAAACTAATGGTGTTGGCCATTGAAATGATTATATAAACTATAGTCATGTAAGTAAAACTGTTCATCTGTGGGCATGTCTCTTATGGTAAAACCAGGGTTATTCATCATGGCACTCTCTCAACTGCCACATACGTAAATATAAAACGTAAACGCTGGAGAACTTTCAGTCTATGTTATCCCGAGACTCATTCCTTAAAAGGCAAACACCTGTTTTAGTTCTTATTTTTGTAATCCTTAAAACATATAAGATATTAGATTATTTTTTGTCACAATTATTCATTTGACACTTTGGTATTTGCAATAGATATCATGATCTGTGCCCGCCATCACCCTTAAATACGCGATCAGAGATGATGTTTAATGTGTTGCGGGAACCGAGCAGCATCGAGTTAGTAAGTGAGTTATGATTTAAAGTCACGTCGGCAATATTTCAGCCATATAGTGACTAAATCAAGTTATACATTAATACATATAGATATTAAAATCTGTCGACAAAGGACTGTACAATCACTAGACTATCACAGATATAGATTTAAAACTAGCATGTTACCATAAAAATCTGTCTATTCTCAAATTTCATTATAAAATTGGGCTAGAGATCACCAGCACCAAAGTTAGTCCACCATACTAGGGACCATGGGGACTTACGGTACATCTGCTTCCTGCATGGTACCCGAGCAGGATTTACACGAGCAGCACCGCAGCCATCTCGTCAATATCAATCGAAACACCTACCGAACCTTGACGCCATTTTAATTATTTTTACTCTATGTACAGGCTCTGATTACTTTATATTGATTTTCCCAATTTGTTCTGACACTGTTTTTCTTCTTAATAGCTCGTGTTCAAGCTCATACCTTTATCGGCTTTGGTTTTAACGCCGACAGCTGTAAACAGGTAAATATTAACGTCAACAATTCAACCTTTCACTTCAAAAAATCACCTGAATCCGGTTTCCTACAGCCATAAGAAGGGGGGGGGGGGGGGGGGGGGGAGCGGCACTGGTAGGCGAGAAGCTACATTTCACAATTGATGTGTAATGACCCACCTGACAACGAACAAAGCTCTTGAATGTTTGCTATGAGATCCACCTTGTTTAGTCCATCACGGATGTTCTCAAGACAGAAACCATTAGTCAAACCAATCCTGTAAATACTAGATGTGTATAGATGTCATGCTGATATGTTGAGCGTGTTGAGTTCATCACTATCCTCACACGAGAAACTTTAAATTATCGGACAACCCACGCTTCACTCAGGGGATAGGAATTCCCTCAATAAATGTTTTAGGAAAACGTACATGTACATACAATTTGTACAATTTGACATCGCTAAAACAGTATAACATCACATAACCCGCAACACCTTATGTATGAACCGTATATTGTGGATATAGTTTGCAGAAATTAGTTAAGCAACACCCGTTTATTCTCAGACCGGGCAATTTTAATGAACTAGTGCATGACATGTGTAAAGGATTTCCATACCAAATTAATTATTTAGTGAAAAGTTGGTTGGTTGGTTTGTTGTTTAACGCCGCACTCAGCAATATTCCAGCTATATGACGGCGGTCTGTAAAAAATCGAATCTGGACCAGACAATCCAGTGATTAATATCATGCGCATCGATCCACTTAATTGGGAACGATGACATGCATCAACCAAGTCAGCGAGCCTGACCACCCGATCCCGTTAGTCGCCTTTTACGACAAGCATAGTCACATTTTACGGCGAGCATGGGTTACGAAAGGGTTGAAGAGGAACACAGCCAAGATTACCATGAAATAATGTGTTTTTGGGAGAGGTTACAGATGACTTAATTTCATCCAAAAAATTACGAATGTCACTTATGTTGCACAGACTAAACTGTCAGTACCATGCACACTTCTGGTTCACGGAATTGAAGAACAATGTCCTGCAAGTCCAAATATTGATTTTCCATTAATATTTTGTGTTACCTCCCTGAACCCGAACAACTGCTTCATGACGCCTCCTCATTCTGTGGATCAATCTGTGGATTTAATTCTGAGGAATTGTGTCCCATTTCCCATGAAAAGCAGCAGTCAATTCATTGAGCGATGGACATGTGGGTCTCTTTGTCGAGAATTGGACAGAATGGGGCAGAATTCCTCATAATAAAATCCAGTGATTGTTCTCGCAGGATTCCAACGACACACAATGAATGGATACCACAATAGTTTCAACATAGTATCCCTTGATACTGTTACCGCTCATAACTCGTGCATACAGAGTTATTGAGAAGAAATGCCAATAATTATATCATCTTACAAAATGTGATCCAAGCGTTATTAATTTTGTACTATACATTACGCTAACAACTACAAATAAAGAGTAGGTGAGTGATTGAGCTCGAGAGTTGGGGTTTAACGCCGCTTTTAACAGTATTCCAGTTATATCACGGCGTGGCAGCTTGATGTCGGAGGAAAGCGCGAAGAGATGCAGGTCTTAGACGTTTACCACTTCGGCGAAACCCACGAGCATGATGCTGACAGACCTAGAAACAGAATCAGGGCGAACCGGGATTCGAACCCACAATCATATGTTTCTGGCGTCGTCAAGGAGCTCATCTCTGAATAGCGAATAGCGGCGCCTTAGACTGGGCCAGCAAAAACATAAGCTACATTTTCAGAATGACATTGTTGATCGATTTAGATCTGAGGATGACCAGGTTTCATTGGCCTGCAGTAAATCCCTTTCCTAGAGGATGGCATTGCCTCTTGGCAATGTTTTCCCAGGGCTATAAATGACATAGACACGATAGGATTTTCCTAGGATGTCCAAGCGCCTCGTGGTTTCAAAAAGAAAGTGAGGGGGTCAAATTCAGACATAACATAAAGCATACTCAGTTCCCGCTTTGGTACGACCGGATCCTGACCAGGCTAAGGGATACAAATCTGCCCAGAGCACATTACAGGGCCATAAGACTGGTTCCGTGTCACCCTAAGTTCTATAAGCATCAGATTTTACTAGACTGGGTACATTTTGACAAAGGGGTGGCATGTCACCTTATAATGCAACTATCCTATAAACAGTCTTATTGCAGTCGTCATTACTGCAGGAAAACATCAAACAGAGCGTTGAAGATTCATCAGAACTCCTTCTCCACAGTCATGGAGTCTGCATCATCTGCCGAAACAGATTCCACTGGGAGCAAAAGGTAAAATAGTGATGAAAAATATATGAATGGATAACTGGAAATCAGTGATGACAAGAGATGGGTCAGAGTGTCCTGCTCTACCTGTAGCACTTGCCACTCACACAATATTCATACAAAATTAAAGGAAATGTTTTTGCCAAGCGCTGCACGCAGCAATACTCCTGCCATACGCCTGAGTCACTTTGTAATTTCACATCAAATTCCCCAACAACCCTTTTCCAAAACACGGATCGTAACACTCAATTAACAAACTTACCGTCAGGACGAGCGTTGTTGATGGTAATATCTAGCTCTCTTCTCCTCAGAAACAGCAAACGGCATGGTCGTTCCCATACATCTACAGCGAGTTGTATTTGGATAAATAGATTAGAGATATTGTTGCCAGTCAGCCTATCGGACTGGTTACAGCTGACTCTAGACTTGTACAAGTCTCTAAGGCAAAATGTATAAGCTTAAATAATAATTTCTAGACTATATGAATAATAAACACAAGTTGTCGCCATCAGGGACTTGTGTCCCCTGTACTGTCCACATACCTAGACTTGCCTATTACTGGATAGAATTACTGTACACCCATGCACTTATCATTCAGTACTAGCTTGGAGCAAGGCTATGCTGACTCGGCCTCGCCCCATAGTGGTACTAGTCTGGATAAATACACATCATTGATCGCGAGCCTTTTGGCAATCGGCCTGGTTTGCTTTCGTGTTACCATTTAACCCATGAGCAGTCGCTGAGATCTACAGTGTGTAGGGGTCGTGTCTACAGTTTCAGGACATTTTCATGAAACCTCGTTTAGTTTGATAATCACGTTTCTAGGAAACATGATCCTAGACGATGTTAAGGAATGTTGTTAGGAAGTTCATTTACTGACGATAGGTTTCTATATAGAAAGGAGTGACACATAATCTACACGTGACCAGAATTGCTTTGAATAATAAACAAAAGCGACAAAACCATTTTCTATAATCATTCCTAGCATATGCATAGTCGATTGTACGATTCCGACTATATCATAAGCCTGTGTTCATCAATCACTATCAAGTAGTGGTGGTTCCAGGTGTTCGCAAAAAGTTTAGCGTATCCTGTCCCACCGGTGGCATCTGTCACAAACACATGCAAAGGCAAGTCAAACACAGGAACATATGATAAATGTTAAAAAAGGGAATTGAATTGGACATAATCTTTTTCACTTATATCTCAAATTGAGAAAAATCGACTATGTCTATCTTAAAGCTTTTTTGGAAGCTTTTAAATTACTAAGGCTTTCAAGCTGTAACCCTGATTAAGAAACGTCTTAGCAACAGGGGGAACGAAAGAAAAGCTATGAAATCATACCTTGGTTCGTGTGTAGGGTGTTCATAGCCATTGTACATGCATTAGAATGCGGTTGAGTCCTGGCAGAGCAGGTGCGGGTTCGAATCCCGGACACTTGTCACATTTGACCACTTTCTAAATGGCCTTGTGTGTTAATATGGTACCTGTTAGTAGCAAAACAAAACCACTACAACTGAAATATAAAGCATTATCATCAGGGTGCCATATTTCTCTTATTGCTCCAGGAGAATACAAATATGTGACTGTTATGTTCTATAAGTAATTACCTCAAGGTGACATGCTTGGAACAGAGCCGCTGATGGATCCGGAGATTCGCGGGGTATAGGTGGGACGTTAAGTATGTGTCAGAGTCTGGAAATAGGTTTTGCGTATTTGAGACACTGTCTCTCAACATGGACTTTATGCTCATTAAGTTTGAGCCGACAAACAATGGCAGAAATGCCAGCATGTATTGAGCAGCAATGACATGAGAGGAGCATCGTGGGGGGACGACACTCCCGATCAACCAGAGTGAGTGAGTGAGTTATTATTTAACGTCATATCGGAAGTATTTCAGCCATATCGTGACGAGAGGTCATACATTTTGAATACATATATTTAAACTAAGTAAAACCTGTCATCGATGGACAGTAATATTACTAGAATATCACAGGTTAATGTTTAAAACTAGCATACAACCATAAAAAGATATCACTAAATGAAAAAGTACAATATAAAAAAGGGCTACAGTTTGTCAGCAGCTGAAGGTAGATCACCATGCTAGGGTCCATGGGGACTTACAGTACTTTTGCTACCTGCATGGACCCCAGCCGGATTTCCATCATCCCTTCCGCTGTTGGCGATTAATGACAAATTTAGCCAGATTAATAGAACTCATATACTACGATAAAAGAAAGTGGCAGAAATAAATATATACTTTGAAAGACGTGGTCTTACATACCCTCTTAGGGGGACCCGATCAACAAGACCACGGTCGAGTCGCTTCTTTCATGACGTCATTCAGGGCCTCCCCAAGCGCTCAGGCAGAAGACATTCTACACCGGATGACCTTAGTTCAACATTGTCATGGCAAAATAATGACAGATGGCCATTGATGGAATTAATATTACTTCTTGCAGTTTGGATTTATTCATAATAATGTTTCGTTATAAACTGTAAATGTCTCATTCAACTCGTCAATCGATACTGTTCGTTTCGCAAATCGACATTTTTTTACTTGTCAAGTTTCTTGTTTGTTTGTTTGTTGTTTAACGCCGCACTCAGCAGTATTCCAGCTATATGACGGCGGTCTGTAAATAATCAAGTCTGGGCCAAACAATCCAGTTACGGAGATCATGAGCATCGATCCACGCAGTTGACCAGTGTGTATTCCTTCGTTCACAATAGCGGTCTCGTAGCTTTCAAGAATATATTTTTGGGAAGTTGATTTTGTATGATCATATATGATTGTATGATAAAGGATTTTAAGGGTCTCAAATATTGTTATTACTTTTGTAACGGTGCACTCGTGACGAGGCTACGCCAATCATGAAAATATCTCCTTAAGAGAAACATATTTCACTCGACACATGAAACATCCTCTATATCTTTTACATCTATATCTATGGGACTATCCGGTAACTAGTCACAACCGGACGAAGAAACATACAGTCACAACCCACGAGAATCTGTCTTTTTCGGGATCTTTGTTGGATTGAAATACTGTGCAATGACAACTGAATGCCAACTTATTTGGGTGTGGATATGTACAACTTACACAATCCAAACATTGTCACTGTAATTTAGTGAGTAACCAACCCCGGGTGAACACATCGTACATTATACAAGTATAATTGTCGAGGGACATTAAGATGATTGATATAAATGTCAGGTTGGGTCTAAATTAATTTCTGTCATTAAATATAACCATATATGTCGCATTGTTCTATACACCATAGAAATTAAGAATTGTGAGTTAACTTTAAAGTCACATCGGCAGTATTTCAGGCATATTGTGACAAGAATAAATTTGACATTAATTTTATAAAAAAAATCAAACTATTACAATCTTTACATAATGACAACAAGTATATTGTTTTAAAACTAGCATTAGAATATAACCGATTTCATATTACAACACAAAGAAAACAAACAAATTAAGAAGACCATATGTGGCGTTATATCTGAACAAAAATATTCATATTGATAATATGATTACATCCAGAGCATTTATCAATCAATTATTTATTTCAGTATTAAGCCTCAGACCAATGTACAATTAATACAATGAAAGCCTTTTGAACACAAGCGCAACAGTAAATATTTAACATTGTGAAGATCGGAGATTGGTGGCATCAATATGTAATTTGCTAAATGTTTACATAAACGCTAACTTAGGACAGAGGCATTGTTATCAAACTATCCCCTGGATTGGCATAAGTATTGACAAAGAAAAATATGAAATATTTTGAACGGATATTAACATATATTAGGCATATCAAAGTGCAAAATGAATTTCATTCTCAATTACATGTAAGTTACATAATAGACAAAACCGAAGTGTCTTATCAATACCCGCAATCCTCCCAATATTATGCATTACTTCCGGTTCACCAATTTTTAATAAAGTAAGCATACGTATATTTTCTTTTGATAATATACTTGACAATAATGGCTCTCATATTAAGCGAAGTCTTTAAAACTGAATATAATTCTAGTTTGAATAACTCGACACTTCAGAACATGCCATGTTGTGTGTGACAATCGTTAACCCTACAGATCAATTCTGTTAAAAAACATTCAGGCTCACAACACCTTGAGATTCCGGAACAAAATCATAAGTGAAAGAAAATAATATATTCTTGATATTTTAAGCCCATGTTTTTCTCCCGACTTTACTGCGAGAAACCGATATAGCGATAACACGAGACGTGAAAGCGATAGCACGAAAGCGAAAGTTGAGCACACCCTAATATATACTTAACAACAAAAGTTCCTGTGCCATTGAAAAAGATTTAATGCAAAGTTACATTTTTTACCAAATCTGAAACAATTTCGGTTTGCAACAGATAAACGACTTCTGTAAGTGTTCAAATGTTTTAATTTGCCGTACTGACTTCAGAAAATGCGTGATTTCATAAAAACAAAACAAAACAAAACATGAACAGGCCAAAATGTCAATTTACAAATCAATAGCGTGTATGACCACCTCTGGTTGCGATGCAAGCAACACATCTTCGTCTTATGGAATGGACCAGGCGTCGCACAAAGTCCTGTGGGATATCTGTCCATATCTGCTGGAGCATGTTTCGAAGTTCTTGGAGTGTCTGTGGAACACGTGGTTGACGTCGAAGGCTCCGATCCACCTCATCCCACATGTGCTCGATTGGTGAGAGATCAGGGGAGCGAACCGGCCAGGGGGTGACATTCACGTTGTTTTGTTGAAGAGATTCCTGAACAAGTCGAGCAATATGAGGCCGGGCGTTGTAATGTTGAAAGGTAATGCCTGTGCCATGACGACTCAAAAACGGTAAAGAACAGAGACGATGATCTCGTCGCGGTCCATTGTCCACTACCACTATCAAACGGGTCCTCTGTCTTACTGTATTCCCTACCCATACTATAACGCTGCCGCCCCCGAATCGATCTTCTTCCATGACACAATGATTGACGTAACGTTCACCTCGACGTCGGTACACTCGAATCCGTCCATTGCTGTGGCTGAGGTGAAAACGACACTCGTCAGTGAACAGAACTTGTCCCCACTGCTTGGCCGTCCAGCATAGACGCTGTCTGCACCACTGTAGACGTGCTTGGCGGTGGTTTCCTGTCAAAATGGGACGTCTGGCGGTTCTTCTGGCGACAATCCCTTCACATTTGAGGCGACGACGTAGGGTTTGTGAAGATATTCGTCGAAGGCCAGGGATGCTTCTTGCAGTCACTGTTGCTGGCTGGAATCGATTTCGTTGGTGTGTTGTTCGAATCCTGTTGTCTTGTCGATTATTGGTTACGCGTGGACTGCCACTCCGAGGATGGCCTCTGACTGCATTCGTCTGTTGCCAACGTTGCCATAAACACCAAATGGTGTTTCTGTGGACGTTAAATTGTCTTGCAACATCACGTTGACTCGATCCTGCTTCAAGCATACCAATGGCTCAGACGCTCATTTTCGGACAGGCGTGGCGTTTCGTTATGTTGAGTAATTGCGTAATTTTGTTTTTTTTCTGAGTGGTTGTTGTGAGCACGATGATAAACAATGCATATGGAATCCCGTTAACGCACATGTTTTTATACCCATTCTTGGGTAGTGAAATGCATGGGGCTTGCATAAAAGTCAACTTTTGCATGGAATGCATGCTTTTCTGTAGCAGCTGCGTTTTTGTGACTTGATTCCATACATGTACTACAATATTGAAAACCAAACTTTACTTGTTTGAAAAATACACTAAAATATTGGTGTCACAGGAACATTTGTTGTTGAGTATATTTCATTATTGTTTGGTCCCAGTATTTGTAACAGTCATGAAAGATATAATTACGGGAAAATTGGATTCTCGAGATGATGTAATCAGTCATGCGTGACGAAAGCTCACGTGCCATGCATGGTATGCCCATTCAGCATGCTACCCTCGAGTATCTCTAAAAGCAGTATAATCCAACGTTAAAATTGCTTTCTTCAGCTCGATTTTAAACAGTTATTCCATTACATTATGTGACCATGGCACGAAGGCGATTATCCAACGCCACAAGATGGCAAATAATCGGCATGCATAACGCAGGAATGTCTTGTAATGCCATTGGTCGGAATTTGGGGTATCATCACACTGTCGTAAGCCGTTTAGTCGAGAAACATGCTCAGACCGGTGATGTACAGGACCGCCCCAGATCCGGAAGACCTCCTGTGACGGCACATCGCGAAGACAGGGACCTTCTTCGTTTCATACGCCGAGAACCATTTTTACCAAGTACTCGTCTGAAACAGCTGTGGTTGCCCAATCGTCGTTTCAGCACCAGAACCGTCAGGAACCGGCTGAAAGTAGCAGGAGTGAGTGAGTGAGTATGGTTTTACGCCGTTTTTAGCACTATTCCAGCAATATCACGACGGGGGACACCAGAAATGGGCTTCACACATTGTACCCATATCGGGAATCGAACCCGGGTTTTCGGCGTGACGAGCGAACGCTTTAACCACTAGGCTACCCGACCGCCCCGAAAGTAGCAGGACTGAAGGCTAGACGAGTCATAGAGCGTCCCTTGTTGAGAGATCACCACAAAGCTGCTGGTTTAGCATGGTGCATTGCGCGACAGAACTGGAATCTGAGAATTTGGAGACGGATCCATTTGTCAGACGAAAGTCGCTTTCTGCTTCACGTCACTGATGGAAGAACGAGAGTTTGGAGGCACCGGAACACCGGAAAACCGACTGTTGCATACGGCGGGGGCTCGGTAATGGTTTTGGGGTGTATCTCAGATGATTACAGGTTGGATTTGGTCACCATAAGGTGCAACTTAACAGGGGCTCAGTACATCCGGGACGTTTTGAGGCCAGTCGTCGTTCCTCATTTTGACAACCACCCTCTTGCTACTCGGCCTCACTAGATGGATGGCAATGCCAGGCCTCATCGTTCGCATGCAGTCGTGGATTACATGAAGGCCAATGCAATAACGACTCTACCCTGGCCAGCAATGAACCCAGATTTGAACCCCCTTGAACATGTTTGGGGTATTCTGGAGCGACGCATACAGGCATGAGATCCTCCTGTACACGATTTACGCCAATTGGAAGCAGCATTGCATCAGGAATGGTTGGTGTTGACCCTTCAATAGATCCAACGTCTGACTGGAGGCATGAGACGTAGGGTGGAATGCGTCATCCGGGCACGTGGCGGTTATACCCGTTACTGATCTGCTTCATGTGTAATGTCAAGTAGAGACTTTAAGGAACATTTTCACATGTAACATCAAACGTTACTCGTTAACTTAATCCTGCAGCTCCATACTTCTTTGAGGTATTGGCTAAGGTCAAAAACAGTACCTGTGTTACCATGATGTTTTTGTCAGTATATTTCAATCACCACTCACCAATATCTTCTTTATTTGTTGTCAAATGTTTGTTCTCTTCGATGACATTGATATCGCTCAGCTCCTGTTGTCGGTCATCCCGTGCCATGATTTTTGCCATTTGTCATGGTTCAGAAATAGGGGTGTGCTTAACTTTTTTCTTTGTGTATATACGCTTTCTCGTCTCGTGTTATCGCTTTATCGCCTTCTCGCGGTAGAGCAGTATTCCCTCTTGGCCACTGTAAGGGTCGCATGGGTTCCTATTCAATAAGAAGTGTACGTTAAACAACAAGTAATGAATTGTTTAACCATACCTTGGTATGAATAAGGGGCTAACCAATATGTACACGGATATAAGGTGGGGGGAATGGGTCATGTTGTTGTTTTTGTTATTTTATTGGGGTTAGGTCTTATTTTTCATAAAAGAGAGCAGAGATTATTTCCAGTCACATTTCCTCTATAGAGGGAATGATGAAGTTTTCTCTCCCTTCATTTAAACAATAACTTACATACGTAGGTGATTTTAGGAGACAAGAGACACAATAGATGTTTATCATAAACCCAATGACAAAAAGAAATCCAGATTAAATATTTTTTCAGCTACAGCTACAGCGACAAAACCAGACTAAAGTTTTGTTGAGAAAAACATCTTGCATCAATGTTATTTAGGTGGCACGCAATTTCTTTTTTTTTCAAATAGTCTGAAGCATAAAATGTTTTTTCAAGCATTTTCGGGAACAATCCTTTTTCGATAAACGCCCAGGACCTCTCCCCAAGTGAAACGAAGTAGCCAATGGTTATGTTCCCCGTCTGCACCTATAATTAATCCACATCCTTGTGGGGGTCACCTAGAATTGGCGTCCTATATTGGACCCAAGATGGGAAGCAAATCCGAACTAACGACTTAACAACTTGACGACACAGCCGCCCCCAAGAGAAGGACTAATACCCATGGTATGCCTATTCTCTGGTATTTAAGAGTGAGTGAGTGAGTGAGTGAGTGTGTGAGTGTGTGAGTGAGTTGGGTTTAACGCCGCTTTTAACAGAATTCCAGTTATATCACGGCGTGTCAGCTTAATGTGGGAGGAAAACCCGAAGTGATGCAGGTCTCAGACGTTTACCACTTAGGTGAAACCCACGAGCACGGGTATGGTGCTGACAAACCTAGAAACATAATCGGGGCGAACCGGGATTCGAACCCGCAATCATAGGTTTCTAGCGTGCCCAGGGGACGCAACTCAAATCGCGGCGCCTTCGACGACTGGGCCACCCGTGCCCCCTGGTATTTAAGAAATTAGCGGAAAGTGAAATTATTCATCTCGGCTTTGACATCGCTCAGCGCGCACGTGTCCTTCCTAGCTCCCCAAGCTCATTACCACAATGAGAGACATCGCTATGTCGCTACCGAGGGAGCTGGTCTCCATCCTGGAGCCACTACTGGCTTTTCGGGTCGGGGACTACTCCCTCAACACCTCGTACCAGACCAACACCACCACGCTCTCCATCTCCTTCGACCGAGGTCAAAGGAAGAGGCCCCCGGTCAAGGCTCCGGCCAAAACCAAGCCTCGAGCGGACCCCACCCCGGCCTCTAAACCTCCCGCACCCCGCCCGGTGCAGAGAAATAGGCCTCCTAGGAAGAAGAAGTCCCCTCCTCCAGTCCTCGACATGGATATAGAGACCCCCCCCCGGTAGCAGCTCAGGAACTCGCTCCCCACGAATCCAGAGGGGAGGAGCCCTTCCGCTCACCCGAGGGGACAGGCCACGGGCGGAAGTAAAGGAAGAGGAGAGACATCTCCTCACCTCAACTCTCCCCACGGCCAACCACTACCGCGTCCACGCAATGCCAGGCGCCCACTCCACCCTCACCTTCACTAGCGGATAGTTTTGCCCAAACAGACAATCCAGAACTACCCGGCATGAACACCAGCCAAACCCAGACCACACCACCTGAGGGCCCCACAGGGGTTCTAGGGTTCGTAGAAAGGGCAATTCTGAAGGCGGATGAAATAGTCAAGTACTATGAAGACCACGAGGACATCCAAACCATAATCAGCAACAATACAGAGAAGGTTTACCCGGAGAGGAGACCCCCTCTCATCATACACCAGGAAATTGACGACGAAGAGTTCGAGCACGACATCTACTCCATGTCAGACCTCTCAGAGTTCATCATGGATGCAGACTTCACCGTCACCAAACACCTCGTGTCTCACACAGCTGCCCAGCTCGTCCAGCGTCTCTACAAACCAGAGCCACCCTCGGCCAGGGAACAGAGACTCACTGCGAGACTCCTTGCGGGCCACCGCAAGTAACTCTCCAGCCTCCCACGTCAGCCTCCGGTCACCACACAAGCTCGCCCGCCGACGCCGTGCCTGCCCACGCTTGACCCCCTCCCCCCCAATCCACGCCCCAACTTTTCCATATTATTGAGTACTTTTTTACCACCCTCCCCCACCCAGCCACACCCCCCCCCCCCCCCCCCCCCCCCCCGGCAGCTTTCTTTACTTTAGGTCTGTAAAAGTTACATTTTTTTGGGTCGCACTTCTTTATTTATTCATTACGCTTTTTTTCTCCCAATAGTATAAAGTGCTTCCCCGTGTGCGAAATACGCTTGAGTCGGAAAGCGCACGTTAAATCTCCTAGTAGAAGAAGAAGAAGAAGTGAAATTATTTGTTTGATTTAGATCGAGCCAGGTCCGCTACAAACTCAGACTTGGTTATTATCCAATTTGTCATTTCTCTCAGCCCCACCGAACTACAGAGGGCAGCTAATGATTCATACAATTCAAATCACATAATTTGTTTCAGTATACAAACAAGGTTTGTTTATATAAAATCCTGTATGTTCTATTGACATTATCCGTTATACAAACACCCTCCAAAAAGAGACCCGTGGCTAGCAATACAAAACCTTGTTATCGGTGTTTGGGGCATTACAATGTACAATAGGGTATCGCCCAACATGCCGTATGGAGCTACTCTATGTTACCAATCATATCTGTCATATTGTTCGCGTGCATACCGAACAAACTATAATATGCTGTAACATATATCTGCATATTGTTAATAACTCCCATGTATGGATTCAACACATACATGAAGAACAATACATATCTATTAGTTGAGTGAGTGAGTGAGTTGGGTTTAAAGCCGCTTTTAACAGTATTACAGTTATATCGCGGCGTGTCATCTTAATGTGGGAGGAAAGCCCAAAGTGATGGAGGTCTCAGGACCTAAGAGGTAGTGAACTTGTGTCATGATGTGTTGTCATGATGTTTTTACCCGTCGTGCGACTTCTTGTCTGAAAAGGTTGATAGGACGAAGCTGACTCTTTAAGAGGGTGACTGGCACCACGGCTACATTTGATGTTGTGTTTTTAAAACATGAAAGGATACGAGAATCCAAGACCTGGGAATTTGGTACATTGATTTTATGCGACACAGCTTCTGTCACTATGCTACATCCGCTTACACTCAAATGTGAAGATCCGGGTTAGAATAGGTCTTTAGCAACCTATGCTTGCCGAGAGTCGACTATGCTTGTCTTTAGAGGCGACTAACGGGATCGGGTGGTCAGGCTCGCTGACATGGTTGATGCATGTTATCATATCCCAATTGGGTGGATCGATGCTCATGCTGTCAATCAGTGGATTGTCTGGTCCAGACTCGATTATTTACAGACCGCCGTTATATAGCTGGAATATTGCTGAGTTGTCAAACAACAAACAAACATTCAAATGTACCTAGCCTACTGGACAATAACACATGCCGACAACGGAACCAAGTCCTTTGTCAATGATGTTGCAAACGCCTGTAAAATCTGATTTTTCTACATTGAACTCCCTTTTTATTCACACGTTTTTGTTACAGATTTGTTGTTCAAGTCTGGCTGCATGTAGAATTGTTGAGAATAGTGATTATACGTACGCTTTCCTATTTTTCAGTGTACAGTATACGTACGCTTTCCTATTTTTCAGTGTAGAGAGCTTCTGAACAGACTGAGCAACTCGAACACGCCCATCTATGCATACAATTGGCCGAATAAGCATATGTATAGCTGAGTATACGCAGATGCTCACGTATGGTTAAAAATACGTACATGCTCATGTTCACTCCTGCCCCCTAACGCGCATGGGCAACGCGAGATGCGACCCGTTGGTCACTCGTGAGGAACCCGTCCGCCACGCGTGTGCAACTCATGACACACGCATTACAGGGGGAACAAACTTTTGACCAATGGAGGGCCTTTGTTAAGCAGGACTTGGAGCTGGTAACAAGGAGAGAATTTTGTGATATCCTGACGAAAAATGTTAAAACACATTTTAGTATATGTACTTGCTCATGTCTCCTATTTAGAGGGGGCACGGGTGGCCCAGTCGTCCAAGGCGCCGCGATTCGCTGTGCAGAGTTGCGTCCCTTGGGCACGCCAGAAACCGATGATCGTGGGTTCGAATCCCTAGGTTTGTCAGCACCATATCCGTGCTCATTGATTTCATCGAAGTGGTAAACGTCTAAGACCTGCATCACTTCGGGCTTTCCTCCCACATTAAGCTGACACGCCGCGATATAACTGGAATACTGTTTAAAAGCGGCGTTAAACCCAACTATCTCATATTTAGATGTGATCTTGTGGGAACATATGAGTACTGTTGTGAGTATTCAGATCCATCTATTTATACGACCATTGGCTTCTATACATGATCATTTGCGATGGTGTTAAGAGAATACATGATCCCGGAAAATGTTATTACCACTGAAATGCTTTTTTGTGATTTGACATTGAACGCCTGTAGTGCTTTCAGTGACTTTCAGTGATTATGTTTATGCGTTGGGGTATCATTAATTTTATTTGGACCCTAAAATACTTTAGAATGGTTGGGTCTCCTTGATACATCATTTTGGTATTCACAACATATATGTTTCAACCCACATTAATAGTTTATAATCATGTGTTTAAGAGTATTTGTCCATTGTAGTGAGCTTGCAAACAATAATTGTAATTTATGGTAACATGCAAATATATAACGTCTTATGTAAGAAATGTAGTGAGATAGTAAATGGTAATATTCAAATCGCATTTAAATACAATGATTTCCAGATACATATGCAATCCTAAAGTATGTGTTCCACATGCAGAGCCAGGAGGAAAACTGATTGAATAAAGGGAAGAAGCTTACCCTTACTTATATATAGAGACATCATCTGAATATAACTATATATGTAAATGTTCCGATACTGTACCTATCTACACGAACTGTTCAAAAATGGGCATAAGGTCATGGAGACAAAGGCTATAGATATCATACTATCAGGAACAATTTATGTGGTCATTATTTATGGAGACTGATCCCCTTAAAAACACTACACCTTAGTAAACACTCACTCACCCACGAGTGTAGGAGATTGTTATGCCAAAAATCTACTTTGGATAGTTAAAATATCACAAATTATAGAAACAAGTAAAATGATTGCAATTATTCCTGAACACGTCATAAGGGAGTTTCACAAAACAAAGATCATACCTTTTTGTTTTCTGTACATATACTTTATTTTCTAGTAATATTTCTTATGGAATGTCTGAATAAAACCAAATGTACTATGTAGTATGTAATGAAGTATTTAGTGTCTTTTACTTTGAAAAAGAGACCCACTACATTTCAATAGTGGTGGTAAAATACACGATTATATATTACATTCTGTTCCAAAAAGCACGATGTACATACATAATTAAGTAATGTACAGAGTTTGTTCCACTCATTTAACTTACATATTCATGTTTGTGTCCCCTTTCGATGAAAAGATCAATTACATCAAAACTGGACTCATACGAAACGAGATGTATGCAAGGTAGCACTAAATACAAAAAATGAGACTAACACTCGAAACAAACTTTATCAGTATACCAACAATAGATATTACCATGATTACATGTGGTTATAATATATACTGAACGTCACCATGGATAGATGTATGAGAAACCTTATTTGTTCAAACACTATAAACATACTTTGAGACATATTAAAAAGATGACACTTTGTCATCAAGGTTGAAATTAAAGTGTCAAATTTTCTTAAAGGCAATGTCGATACATGGAATGGATTAGGCGGTTGATGAAGCCCACACTCTGAGGAACGCCTGACGCAGTTCAGCTGCAGTTGTCGGCCTTGGTCGGACGTCATTCAGCCGTCTTTGAATCTCGTCCCACAGGTGCTCAATGGGATTTAAATCGGGACTGAGGGCAGGCCACTGCATGGTTCCGATGCCATTCTGCTGGAGGAAGTCTCTTGTTGCTCTCGCAGTAACGTTCCCCACGGCGTCGCCAGACTCTCTCTCTGCCATCTGCTGTTGACTCTTCTCCACTGCTGGTGGCGCCAATGCTGGGGCTGTGTTGCCCACTGAAGACGGTCCCGGCGATGGCGTGGTGTCAGAATGTGTCCTCGATGTGGCCTGCGATAGTGGAGGTGTCTGCTCGTCAATCGTCGACGCACGGTGTCCGCATTAATGTGTCGCTGATGTGCCCCCATGATCTGTCAAACAGTTTCCGCAGCAGTAACAAAGCCATCTTGAAGATGGTGTCGCACAATCTGACGATCCTGACGTCGGGTGGTGACCCTTGGTCTTCCACTTCCGGGTCGGTCATCTGTACCGTTGCTGGAGCCTGTATATATGGTCCTTACGTGGACTTGAAATGCATTGGCTACTTGCCGGGCGGTTTGTCCAGCTTGCAATCGTCCAAGGGCTTGGTGTCGCTGATTTCTTGTCAATATTGGCATGTGGCAGCAATTTAATAACGAATGAATGTTATCCGATCTGGGTGGATTTTCATAGGGCAAGAAATGGGGAAACGCATATGCATTTCAATTTGCACGGACCTCACGTGCATCGGGTTACCATGGCCTTTGCCGTGATGCGTTTGGGCGATCGGTTATATTTGCATCTGCTTTGTTCTTTTAATCATCAAATTTCATTTTTCCGGACAAGGTAATGTTTAATTTTAGAAACTTTGACAAAAATTACCCAGATATTCATGCAATGCTATTTGAGGTGACGTTTCTTTTGTGGTTCAGTATACAATGTTTAACATTCTATTTGTTCTGAAATACATGCTCCATGGGACCAATCTGATCATATCATATGGAGTACATTTGGAGTGTTTGCTTGGTCTGTCCGAATTTGGGTTTTCCTGTCTTTCTTCCACTTGTACATAGAATATTAATTATGTTACTGGAAACAGTGGGCTTTATTCAAATAACGTCGCAATAAACGACCATGGCTACTATCAATAGTTAAATATACATTTGTTTTACTTCATTTACACGCGACCCGTAAGAATACGATCCGGGGTAGAATAGGTCTTTAGCAACCCATGCTGGCCGTAGAAGGCGACTATCGGGATTGAGTGGTCCGGCTCGCTGACTTGGCTGATGCATGTCATCGTATCCCAATTGCGTAGATCGATGATCATGATGTCAATCACTGGTCTGGTCTGGTCTGGTCCAGACTTGATTATTTAAAGACCGCCGTCATGCAGCTGGAATATTGCTGAGTGCGGCGTTAAACAACTAACAAACTAATGTGTATCACTTCTAAATGCCTGTCAAAAACAAACCATTTACATGCATTAATTTCATTTATTCCCTCTTGAAGTTAAATATTCCTTGGGAATACTTTTCAAGTTTTGAAAACTAAATCACCTCATTGTAAAGGAACTTTAAAATTGATACTTTTATTTATACTGTGCTTATTTATCTCAATATGGGGAATATCAATGAAAAATCTGATAACAAATTCGGATAGGTCCCTCAAATAGCTTGGGTCGGCAGATTTATTGCTAGTTGAAGTCTGTGGTCAGTCAGGTAAAGCAAAAGGCGGTATTTTCCAATTCTTGAACGACATTCGTTGCAATAAACCTTCAATACACACACCTGTATACCCATATAGGAAATGGTCAAAAATAGGCTCCATCACTACCTAGACCAAAACAATATTATAAACCAGGTCCAAAGCGGATTCACCCCAGGCCGAGTAACCTTAGACAACCAATTGAACAAACAATATACAGTATGCATATTCCTAGATTTCTCTAAAGCATTCGATATGGTATGGCATAACGGACTAATACAAAAAACAGGACTTCAAGGCCAAATAATAAACTATATTCAAGACTTCCTAACAAATCGCAAAATAACAGTGGTAAACGACCAAACGCTATCGAACCAGTGTCCCTTAGAAAATGGCACACCGTACCCCAAGGCAGCATCCTAAGCCCAACACTTTTCAACATTATGATAAACGACTTATTCGAGGGATTATCAAATAAAGTTCAAACGTCTAAATACGCAGATGACTGAGCCCTCTGGGTCTGCACTAGAGGCATAAATATGGCACAAATATTATTGCAGAAGGCATCAAACAAAATACAAATATGGGCAAATAAATCGGGCTTCAAACTAAATGCCGAAAAAAAACAGACTTCCCAAACTATAATTAAGCAATCCTATCAATTTCCAAAAACAGACAAAATGTTTAGGATAAAGGATCTTTGATGAACATCTCACCTGGGGTGTTTACATTACAAACCTAGTAAATAATTGCAGTAAAGACCTAAATACACTACGCTGACTGACAGGTTCCAATTGGGGGGCCTACAAGGATACCCTACCATCATTGTACACATCCTCAATTAGATCAAAAATAGACTACGGATGCCCAATGTAAATACCTTAAACACAACATTAAACGATAAACTAAACTTAGTCACTCGCACACAACAGGGCCCCTTGCTTAACACACTGCAGGCCCTAAAGGGCGAAATCTACCTACAGTTAACAATAGAGTACAGTCAACAATAATTGCTGGACAATGACACACTGGAGTTAGAGAACATGAAATAATTGTTTGTTGTTTAACGCCGCACTTAGCATTATTTCAGCTATATAACGGCGGTCTGTAAATAATCGAGTCTGGACCAGACAATTCACTCGACCTTGAAAGAAATCCGACAGAAATTCAGTCACAGTTTCCACTTCCACAATCCATTAAAAATGCCAAGCACTCGGATGGGTGAAGGAAAACGCCCAAAACTGCCAAGTCATACGCGAGGCGAACAAGGTTAAACGAACGGAATTCTGTACACGGGCAACTGAAATGTGGGAACGATATAAAGATGTTATTTTCACGGATGAGTGTACGGTTAAAATTGATTCATGTCTTTGCAAGTACTACAGGAAAAAAGGGCACAGTCCCACAACTCAAATGTAGACCAAAACACCCATACCAAGTGCATGTGTGGGCAGGAATATCTCGAAGAGTTACCACAGATGTGTGTATATTCACGGGCACCCTGGATAGTTTGGGAGATCAAGACACTTTGCGTGATTACCTTTTACCTCTAACGTGTACCCTGATGGTCATAGATTAATGCACGACAATGACCCGATTGGTTGGTTTGTTTGCTTGTTGTTTAACGCCGCACTCAGCAATATGCTATATGATGGCGGTCTGTAAATAATCGAGTCTGGACCAGACAATCCAGTGATTAATATCATGAGCATCGATCCACGCTATTGGGATCGATAACATGCATCAACCAAGTCAGCGAGCTTGACCACCCGATCCCGTAAGTCGCCTTTTTACGACAAGCATAGTCACCTTTTACGGCAAGCATGGGTTGCTGAAGACCTATTCTACCCCGGAATCGACAATGACCCGAAACATACCCGCCGCAGTACTGGACTGGTGTCTCCGACGTAGTGTTAACCACTCGAAAACACCGCCAGAGTCTCCTGACCTTAATCCGATCGAAAAGGAGTGGGCTCAGATGAAGAGACATTTGCTTCGCCATGTGAAACCAACAACAAAGGATCAGTTGATCTCTGGGATTCAAGAATGGTCATCACTTGTAGCACCCAGATGTAATAGGTTCATTGATGGACTAAATCGTGTAGTTGCTCAGGTTTTATAAGTCAACGTGCAGCTTCTGGGTTTAAATCAACATTTGGATAATGACACATTGGAGTTAGAGAACATGAAATAATTTTTTGTTTGTTGTTTAACGCCGCACTTAGCATTATTCCAGCTATATGACGGCGGTCTGTAAATAATCGAGTCTGGACCACCCGATCCCGTTAGTCGCCTTTTACAACACATGAGCATCGATCCACCCAATTGGGATATGATGACATGCATCAATCAAGTCAGCGAGTCTGACCATCCGATCCCGTTAGTAGCCTCTTACGACAAGCATGGGTTGCTGATGGGAAATTCTAACCCGGATCTGCACATAAATGAGATCATAAATGAATATGATTATGTAAACAAGTTATTGTCCACATCCTCGTGCAATATTAGTGTGCATATCAGTAGGAATCATGTGGAATCATTGTTAGTTGGTTGTGTTGTCTGTTATAAATGATTTTGTTGCAACATATATAATAAGGGATTTGGGTCAACGTGATAATTTAAAAGTTATGCTTATTTCCGTTTCATAAAATACAGTTATATTTACTGAATGGTTTTATTGTTATGTTTTATTGATTTCGGTAGAGTGTGGATCCTCAGAAACCATAACGTAAAACATTGAAATTAAAATTGCCTTTTTTTATAAATACATGCACTAAATACGATCACATTCAGTTGGGAACAACAGAAACATACCGATCACAGGCAATATAAACAACCTCATATTTCCTTTTTAACAGACCCGCTTCCTGTGAAGCTTTATACAAATATACACCTTTGCATTACAATTCTGGGAAACTTTAACTTCCTGCACCACAGCTGCCTGTTGTAATCGTTTAAATTTCCAACAAGGATACTCGCATCCCGTGGAACATGTTGGGAGTCGAAAAACTTCAAGCAAGTTCAAAAGAGTATATCCATTTCTGCCTTGGCAAACGCATGGCTTGTCTGTCAATCAGTCTACGTGCCCTCTGATATTTCTTTGATACACTTCACGCAGTGTGAAAATCCTTGTAAAAACTTTACTGGCAAGATCATCCCTAGTTGTTGAACCCCGAGAAATGCCTTCAGCCTCCACTTCCGCAAATCGTTGATTCATAATGACCTCAGTTGGTGTCATCGCTAAGGTTCAGAGGGGTGTCATCTACCTTCAAATCCCAAAACTGGCTGTTGGTGATCAATTTCCTTTGCTCTTGTTCATCTTCACAGTGAGATGGACCCATCAGCTTAATTATTTCCTCTTTAAGGGACTCTTCGGTGGCAATTAAGGCATCAGTGTTAGCATTGAACAATATACTCAGCTGATTAAGAGCCCCCTCCAATTTCTCTGACCGTTCTTCAAGGGGCGATTCTTCAGTGATGTATGGAGATTGACTCATATGAGATATACGTTCATCAAGGACTTGCACCCTACTGAAGACGGACCTGGAAGACGATGGTGTTGTGGTGGGAGTTTCACGGGTTGATGATGACGACATTGGTGGGTCGAAGCTACGCGGTGATGAAGGCAGTGTCGCTATTTCCAGTAACGATGATTGCGGAGGGTACGAATGAAGTGCGCCATGAGGGTCACCCAACAACGTTACGCATGCAAGGAAAGGGTCATTGGATGTGGACTGTCCCTTCCTCAGTGGAAGTACCAACTCGGAACACTACATTGTCCCCTTTTCTGGTCTCTTGGTCCAAATTGGTCGATAGTGTACTTTTTAATATGTCCTCTGGGGCATTCTTTCTCAACTATGGATAGCCTGAAAATGAATACATTTTAAGACTAATTAACGAACATACCTAGTAGTAATTATAATATAAGGACACTAATTATGTGCTGACACACTGGTTGTAGATTCGCTCAAACAAATAAAACGCTCAACAAACCAACATTTTGAATATCAGTTTCAACTGAGATGGCCGGGGTTGATACCACGCGTACGGCAAGCGAATCCCATAAGAGTGAAAAACGATTCTTAACATGTTTGAATTAAGACAGTGTTCAAAATATTATTGAGTTGTTTGTATTTACCTTTTTCTTTCCATACTAAAATCTCCCGTGTTCTTTTAACACCTTCCCCTAGAGTGACAATGCTCAGTGCTGACATGGTTTGCAAAACATGGTCTGAGAGTTCACTGCCTTTATCAAGCCATTCCAATAAGATTACTGTTTTAGTCTGCTCTGATGTCAGGTCAAAGTGACGCGGTCCTGGCAAACAGGTGTTACGTTTCTTACAGATACAACAAACACAGCTACAACCTCTTCTTTAATTGCTTTTCAGTTGTCCTTTGAACACGCATTGTAATTCCATATAAATGATTGATTTTCTTACTTACTTATATTGGAGATTTAACGTGCGCTTTCCGACTGCAAGCGTATGTCGCACACGGGCCCGGCCAGGCCATTTAATGTGTTTCCAAAAAGGGGAAAAGTGAGTTTGTGCAACCCAGGAGGGGGCTTTAGGGGTTACTTATATAGTAATTTTGAAATTTTGAGATTTGGAAAGAATGCCAAGAGTGGGTGGGGGACGAACTAAGGGAGCTGTGTGTGTTGGGTGGTTATCTAATAAAGTAGTTTTGGTTTTAATATTTTATTTGGGGTTTAAATGCGACTAATTAGTCCTGTTTTTATTAGGTATATGCCTAAGGCTTTGAATTTTTTCTAATTTATTTTGTGGATTTAGGATTGATTCTAGTGTAAGTCCGGTTTTAAGATTTAGGGTGGTCTGTAGTGTTGTTCGGTGTGTTTGGTAGTGTGTGCAGTGAATGAGTACGTGTTCTGGTGTTTCTTGTTGTTTGCAATGTGGGCAGTTTCCTGTTGTGTGTAGTTTAGCTATTTTACGGTGATTATTTAGTTTGGTGTGGCCTGTTTGATTGATTGAAGAGAAACTCTCTTTTATAGTATCAATGACCTAACAGTATTGCTACTTATATAATCTAAATCGAACACAAAAAAACAAGGACCCACACACATCTACGCATGCACCATGGCAAACACATGAGACAGTACAGTTGAACCTACACACTTTCAGGTCATGGAAATAATTTTTTTATCTCCCACATGGCGCTGTGAATGTTGTTTTGGTGATGCGTCAACATAGTTCATACATATTCTGTCACAAAAAAATCCACTAAAACATATGAATCTTACACGAGATGCCAAAAATGTTATGAATAGTATAAATTGGAAAAGGTTTACTGAACGCATTCTTCCATCAGTAATCATCATTATCACCTATCTTTAGCCAACGATTCCACAGAGATGCCCAACCATATCGCATTGTAACTGATGAAAACGTGTCTAGTACGTGGATCTACGTCCACAACCGTAGCCGCCAAAGTCCTGTATCATGGTCTTATGCTTGAACTTCTGTACCCGTCTTTGGACAGTCATCCATAGTTGGGAGTGATAGCCAGAGATGTAGTTCTGCTCTAAGTGTTCAAGAGGTCGGCTTCTGCCTTAGCTATTTGGGCTGACCTGTCCCTCTTTGGGACTGTGTGTGAGTAGGGTACACATATCTAATGCGAGTTTTCTATTTTTGTACTGATATGACCTCATTTTTATCTTTGGCTGCTCTGTTTATATTCGTTCGAGTAGCTGTCTAGCTATTTAGTTTGGCCTTCACTATTGCATCTCTTGGCTTTAGGAGATATATGACAGACAGAGGATCTAACTGCAATTTTTGGTCCTTACATACAAGTGAGCAAGGGACTCAGGTTTATTGCTAAATGGACGTACCTTGTTATGGTGCCTTTTGAGACCCGAGTCCGAGCCGTGAGAAGCCTATTTCAACTTTCCTTTCATTTGAGTATGGGTGTGAGCCAAATGTTGCATGTCTATATGTATATATATACTGAACTGGTGCCATTTGATATTAAGGAAGTTAATAAGTTTTAGAAATGTTTATTTTCGAATTTCCATTGCAGCTATTTTGAAATGGGCTAAAATAAATGTTGGGTCACTTACCTGGTTTGCGACCATAACGTGTTAAAATGGGCGGAGGATATAGATGACTTCGTGACTGTACGCTTGTTTAGTCATTGTTTCCTAACAGCTCAAGATATTGCCAAAGAGCTGAAGCACAAAAATATTACTCGGGGACAACCTCACAGAGTCAATTGATATGCCCAAAAGCATAACGAGATCAAACTAAAATGGGATACCCCAAAGTGGCTAAGCAATGTCAGATGTGCGGTACATCTAGACAAAAAGATTAATGACGACGAGCTTTATCAAATTGTCTGTCAAGCCCAAAAGAAAGTCACTCAACCTACAATCCTGTCGGCATTCAGGATCAAATCATTGGGCACAAACAACACACGAGTAGTAATACTCACATTACTGGGTCAGTCAGTCCCCGGCAACCTTAATCTAGGTGGTAAGGACATAGAAACCATGCCATACAGGTAAAGGCCAACCCGATGTACAAACTGTATGCTCTATGGACATACAAAAACATCATGTAACCAGCCACCCAAGTGCAAAAACTGCTCCCGAGTTTCTTGCATAGAAAACTGCAACACATGGTGTACAAACTGCAGGAAAGAGGGTCATTCATCCTTGGCGCCGAAATGTCCTAAACGCTTGCTCATCAGCAAACGTATAAATAAAATACCTACTGAGCAATCTGAATCCAAATCTATTCAACCCACTGAGGTCGAAAAAACCCAAGCGACTATGGATCACTCTACTGAGCAAACAATGGAATCTGTGAGCACTGAGCAAACAATCAAATCTGTGAGCACTGATCCGCCTGCTCACAGGCACAAAGCCACTGCAAAACGCAAGGGGAAAAAGACCCAAGCTCCCCAATCAAACCCCATGCCTTCTAATCCTCAAACTGAGGAACACAGCAAACGAATCAGTCAGGCAAAGAAAACACCAGCTCATGGTAAACAACATTCGTCACCACTCGCCCCTTTCCGTAACCTGAAAGAAGACTCGTCCCCCTATCGCTGAATGTTATGTGCGAAAATACGACAAACCAATCAGAATGCACGTATGATTTCAAGTTCTTTGTCAAAGAATCCCTCAGAAATAATTTTTGATTTTACATATGTCTTGCATCTAAAAATATACCCAAGATACAGTTAAATGTGTTCAATCATACTGTATAATTCCGCATGCCCCGATGTGCTTTAAATTGCATCTGAAATATATGTAATATATGGGGAAATGTATGTGAACCATTTTGCAACGAATTGACTATTGTTTTAGGTATGCCCGTTTGCGCTAAGACAGAACCCGGTCGCAAATATGGCCATGAGAGGGGCACGAGTCGCTATTCGGCTTGTCCCGGAATAACACGAGTTGGACACGAATGGGTAAACAAAAGGCTCAGAACACAAACAAAGTTGTAAAGTGTATTGCATTGATCCAAATTACAAGCAGAAAAATGAGTGCCAAAGCCACCTGCATCCTCAAACTGGCTTCCAAAATAATGAAATACAAAGGAACAAAGAAACAGTTCCCAAAATAGGGTATGGCCCATAAACAAAGAAATCTTACCAAAGAACTGATAAAGGCAGCCAAAAGAACCCACTGGCAAACTTTTACATCAACCTTGAAGATGGGCAAACAAAATTCAAAAATTCTATGGAAAAAACTTAAAGCAATAAAAGGCAATGCCAAATCTTTCAACATGCCCAATTTTCCCTTACTTAAAACAGACAAAGAAAGGCTAATGCCATGGCTGCCCATCTCTCGGCCGTCAGCAGCTCCGCCAACCACTCCAAACACATACAAGACACTATAAACACCCAACCTGCATTTCAAACCAGATCACCACTCTCACATCTTGCTATAAATAAACTCATCAACATCCATTAACTTCAAACCGCCTTAAAAAGTAAAAACACAGCCACAGCCACCGGACTAGACAACATAAGTTATAAAACTCTCAATCATGTCCCCATCAAAATTCAAAAACTAATACTTCAACTATATAATCAAATTTGGACTTCTGGCCTCCCCAAAACATGGAAAAATGCATTAGTGGTGCCAATTCTAAAACCAGGGAAATCCCCAAATGACCCTGATTCTTATCGACCCATCTCCCTCACATCTCACCTATGTAAAATCATTGAAACAGTAATAAACAACAGACTAAAGCATAAAATACAAAACAATAGCCTTATAAAAGAGGACCAGAGCGGCTTTACAGCAAACAGACAGACCCTAGATCACATTTTAAATTTAGAACATGATGTTAGGACAGCCCAAGCACAAAAACAATATACTGTGGCCATTTTTATAGATTTTTCAAAAGCGTTCGATATGGTTTGGCAATAAGGCCTAATTCAAAAACTACTAGATAAAGCCATTGATGGAAGAAATCTAAATTTCATTCACTCTTTCTTAAATAACAGAAACATAACAGTAAAGTCAAACAACTCCCTATAAGACCCTCACATTCTTGAAAACGGCACCCCCCAGGGAAGTATCTTGTCCCCCACCCTATTTAATCTAATGATTGATGACATATTCCCATCTACCCCCAAAAATACTACTACAACAAAATTCGCTGATGATATATCATTTTGGTCGTCATCAACATCCATAAAACAAATTGAAACAAGAATCAAACCAACTCTTTTGAAACTAGAAAACTGGGCTTCCCAATGGGGGTTCAAAATTAACACCAAAAAAAACATCGGCATTGTTTTCAAAAAACCCTTTATGACAAATCTAACACCCAAACTCACACTTCATAAAGAAAATATTAAATTTCAAAAAGAAGCAAAATTCCTAGGAGTCACATTTGACCAACACCTTACATGGGCTCCCCACATCAATAACGTGGTCAACTCCTGCCAAAAAGATATCAGTCTAATGAGAGCCATCAGCGGCTCTCACTGGGGAGCTGACAACCAAACACTATTAAACATATACAAAACTCTTATCAGGGCAAAAATGGATTATGCCGCTCCGGTTCTCCACTCTTTAACAGATAAACTGGAAAAAAAGCTCAATTCAGTACAATATAAAGTCTCAAGATAGCCCTGGGGACTAGAAATGGCACCTCCCTTAATACCCTACAAATCATCACGGGCATTACATCAATACAACTCAAACGCCACCAATCTATACTTAGTTACTGGGCTGGGGCACAACATAACCCTATCCACAAAGAAATACTCCATAAATACAAAAACTCAAGACCAGCTACCCTAAAAAAGTTCAAAAACAAGACAAACATAGCACCCTTCATAACACATCTGCAAAATCTCATTAGAACATACAACCTAGAACATATAACTCACTCGCCCCCAGACAACTCATACATTCTTGACACCCAACCCCCCCCCCCCCCCCTCCCCTCCCCCGAAACAGACACATCCCTAACCAAAATATTCAGCAAGCAAAACAAACTCACAAACATAGAAAAAGGAACAATATCACTCAACTATATCCATGACAACTGGCCGGAACATCTACACACATCTACACACATCTACACAGATGCATCCTATAACTATAATAACAAAAAATCAGGGCTGGGTGTCCATACAACACAACCTACACCAAGCACAAAGAAATACCAATATGCAAACTACACACATACAAACACAGCAGAGCTTTTAGCCATTCTCCAAGCTTACAACCATGCAGAAACAACAAACCATAACAAAATCATCATTATCTCTGATTCATTAAACTCAATAAAACAAATTGAAGACAAATTCTCCAAATCCAGACCCGACTTAATAAAACAAATAATAAACACCCATAATAAAATTCAAAACAGCACATAAAACAATAACATTAGTATGGATACCCAGCCATACAGGCATACCAGGAAACGAAATCGCAGATCAAACAGCAAAAATAGCTACAACTGACCAAATACCCACTCTACAATTTCATACAAGCAAAGCCGAGATAAAAACACTAATAAAACACAATATAATACAACAAAACTTCAACAATAACATCCAAAAATGTAAGTCTCAATGGATCAAAACACTGTTCATCAAACCAACAACAAAATGCAAAAACTATACAAACTCCATCCTAGCAGACAAAATTATAAACAGAATACAAAGCAACCAAACTAATTTAAATGCAACACTATTCAAGCAAAACAGACATACAAGCCCAAACTGCATTCACTGCAATACCATAGAAGACATAAAACACATATTCACCACCTGCAGCAAATATAAACAACAACAGTTAACACTATACAACTCTCTACCACCCAGATACAAAAACAATATTACAATGCTATTTAAACCCGGTAACCCACCAGCCACCTACCTACAAATAGCCACCAATAGTCTACTCCGACGTCCGCGCCACAAACCCACATATCCATCCATCAAAATAATATAGCCGTTTAACCAGCCACCCACCCATAGCCAACAACAACAAGCCCACTGTCAATCACGTCGACACACAGCCTTGCCCCCACCACCCACCCCCCGCGCTAGGCCCCTGTTTTTAACTTAGGTTACCTACCCATATCCACCTTATAATTTATTTTAATTTTTTTTTTTATTTTCATTATTAATAGTTACACATCAGCTTAACTGATTACTCCTGTCACTCTACCTATCTTCGTTATTACACCCCAATAAAGCTTGATTAATATAGGACTTTTTCATCCCTCTTCGGCTCTCTACGGCCACTAAAACCTCAACCTCTCTTCTCATTACTTTATCCCCTCTTACTTACAGTTTTTTGGGCTAGACGTTTATTATTATTCCCACTATTGTATAGCTTATAAAAACAGTCTGCCCCGAGTGCGAAATAGCCAGAGGTTGAAGCGCTCGTAAAATCTCCAAAATACCTATCTTTACTACAGTGGAACGCAAATGGCCTTAAGAGCCACGGCTTTGAACTGACTGCACTCGTCAAAAAACAGGTGATGAAGCCTCATGTCATTCTAATACAGGAGACTAAACTCAGTGAAAAAGCCAAATTGACACTACCTGGGTACACCCAATATAGAAAAGACAGAAAAAGACTTGTGCCTGGCAACAAGGGAGGAGGACTAATCACCCTTGTCCACGACAGCTGTACCTCCAAAAATACCGAAGCAAACGTAGGAAATCTTGAAACGCAAGTAATCTCCCTAAAACTGGCAAATGGCAACGAATTACGCATAGCTAACATATATCACAGGGTTACCCATGAAACGAACATGGAAGAGTTAACAAGACTAGCTCAAATAGTAGGCAAAAATGGGATAATCCTTGGTGACTTTAATGCCCACAGCCCTCTCTGGGAAGACAGGAATGATTCATGCAAATACGGCAAAATGGTAGAGAAATGGGTTGAGGACGACAATCTCATAACTCTGAACAACGGCAGTCACACACGTTATGACCAAGTCCACAACACGTGGAGTTCAATTGATCTCACAATTGCCACCAAAAACCTCGCCTCACATTGCCAATGACAAGTCCATGACGACACTTGGGGAAGCGATCACCTTCCTATACTCACCTACATAGGTAGCCCACCACAATTAGAGGAACAGCCCAATCCTCAGCCCCTATGCAAAGGCTGACTTGCCTAAATTCAGGAAGGAATGTATATCATTCAAGTCCTCAGAAATTGCCTCGGATGATCCTGATCTTTTTTGCCAAAATCTCACCTCAGCAATTATTGCCGCAGCTGAAAAATAAATTCCAAAAAAAGACCACAAAACTGGCAAAACGCCGGAACAGGGAAATAGCAAAAGCTAGGAGAGTGAGAAAGAAAGCCCTAAATAGGTCAAAAAGGGATAAATCAGCCTTCTTCCAAGTCCGAGCAGCCAGGACAAAAGTAAGACAACTCATAGACGATTCTAAAAAAGAGTCATGGCAGACATTCTGCAAATCCCTTAATGAGAAAACAAATGCTAAAACAGTCTGGAGCAAAATACACGCAATCAGGGGTAAGCGTAAACCCACAAAAAATCTCAAGTTAGCCAACGCCCATACAGTCAAAGAAAAGGCCAACATTCTAGCTGAGCACTTCTCATCTGTCAGCAGCAACACAAATTGCAGCGAAGAATTCAAACAGGAAAAAATGCTTATGCCTAAGATCTCAAAACGGCCGCAAAGCAAGCATCTGGTATACAATATACCATTTACTGTGACAGAGTTTGATGATGCGATACAACATAGAAAAGGCACAGCACCTGCTCTTGACACAACCAGCTACGAGATATTGAAAAACCTACCTGATCAAACCAAAGGCTTACTCACTGAGTTGTATAACACGATATGGTCCAAATGAGAAGTCCCAAAAGCATGGAAACATGCTGCGGTTATCCCGCTGCTAAAGCAAGGGAAAGACGAAGCCCTACCAAACTCTTATCAACCGATCTCACTCACCTCAAACATGTGCAAAGCCATGGAAGCCATGGAAGCCATGGTTACAAAAAGGCTCAAGGCTTCATCACCTTGAAATTGGCAACCACATAAAACCTGACCAAAGTGGCTTCAGGAAGGGACACTCGTGTCTAGATCATATTCTAAGACTGGAAAATGAAACAAAAAAAGTTCAATTAAACAGACAATACCTAGCCGCAGTATTTCTGGACTTCAGCAAAGCCTTCAACATGGTATGACATGACGGACTCCTCTCAAAACTAGCACAAAATGGAGTAGAAGGGAATATGGCAAACTTCATAGACAGCTTCCTGCAAGACAGGTCGCTATCAGTTAAAATAGGGAACAATCGATCGGATCCTATGGCACTGGACAATGGCACACCACAAGGCAGCATTATAAGCCCAACCCTGTTTAATATCATGATCAATGATCTTTTTGACCATGTCAACTCTCCTACCCAAACGTCTAAGTTCGCTGATGACGGAGCAATATGGGTAAAGCACAGAGATATTTCACAAATCAGAAAAAACTCCAGTCAGCCCTGGAAGGAGTAGATCAATGGTGCAATAAATGGGGATTCACCCTTTCAAGTGAAAAAACTGTTGGAGTTCTATTCAAACGCCGGGGGAAAGATGCTATGATACCCTGTGTCTCCATAAAAGGCAAACCTATCAAATTCGAAAAATCTGCAATATTTCTTGGGGTGATCCTTG
Source organism: Haliotis cracherodii (assembly GCF_022045235.1). Taxonomy (NCBI): domain Eukaryota; kingdom Metazoa; phylum Mollusca; class Gastropoda; order Lepetellida; family Haliotidae; genus Haliotis; species Haliotis cracherodii. The sequence goes on from NW_027266264.1 coordinate 15,650,516, forward strand.
ATCAACACCTCACTTGGTGCAAGCATATAGAATATGTCGAAAACAGATGTCAAAAAGACCTGAACGTATTACGGGCAATTTCAGGCACATCTTGGGGCACATCGAGGGACACTCAGCTGGACCTCTACAAAGCCCTTATCAGATCAAAAATTGACTACGGTTGTGAGGCTTTTCATGCAGCCACAAATACTGTCCTGAGAAAATACAATACAAAGCCCTAATGCTGGCCACAGACGTAGCAACAGGCACCTCACTAGAAGCACTACAAGTAGAACGGGAGAACTCCCATTGAAACTAAGAAGAGAGCAGGCAATATTATCGTTCTGGGGACGAACATCAAATCCTTCGGTTAAAAAGATATGGCAAGACAAAAACACTCGAGATGAAGCCCTAGCTCGAAAAAATCTCTCCCTAAAGCCATCTGGGATATTAGTACGTGAACTCATTCGAAGTCACAATTGCGATGACATTCAGCCTCCAGAAAGTCACTACAAAGGGTTACACCCTCCCTGGACTTTAAAAACTCCCAAAGTTTACACTGCTTTAACATCAGAAGTCACTAAAAGAGAAAACCCAACCCTACTACGATCAGTAGCTATCACTAAAATTCAAACTACCCGGGACAGCTGGGCCCATATATACACTGATGGATCCAAGAATCCTATCAACAACAGTGTTGGTTACGGGATCCATATCCACAGCTCCAAACCCCAAGCACATTCAGTTCGCTTGCCTTATGGTCAGTCAGTATTCACGGCTGAATTGGAGGCAATTCATCATGCACTCAAACTCATACCGGAACTCCGGGAAGCAAAGGCAGTCGTCCTATCAGACTCGCTAAGTGCACTTCAGGCCATCAGTGGCAGAAACTCAAACTCCAGGCCAAACACAGTCAACAATATTCTATACGAATATACAAAACTATCGGACCAAGGGCAACAGGTGGAGCTGTGTTGGATCCCCTCTCACATAGATATTCATGGAAATGAAAAAGCAGACTCACTGGCGAAGCTAGCTCTAGACAAAGCGGATATACAGCCTATTCCCTTTAGTAAACTAGAGATAAAAAGCAAAATCAAAGCCTCCATAGCAGAAAGATGGCAAGCCGAATGGGACGCAAGTAAGATCGGCAGATGGCTATACAAAATTCAACCCAAGGTCCAACAAAAGCCAAACCCATACTCAAACAAGTATTTGTCACAGAAGTGACGAAATGTCCCCCGCCTGTATATACACCATAGTACCAAATATGAAGACAATCCAGCGATTAGTTCTTGAGATATCATGGCAACACCGTTTTCCAACTCCAAAAGCAGATTTACCTGCTGTGACCTTGAAAATGGGGTCAAGGTCATCAAAACCGACCGGTGTCTGCGGAGTCTGTATATACACCCTAGTACCAAATATGAAGACAATCCAGAGATTAGTTCTTGAGATATCGCGGCAACACCGTCTTCCAACTCCAAAAGCAGATTTACCTGCTGTGACCTTGAAAATGGGGTCAAGGTCACCAAAACCGACTGGTGTCTGCGGAGTCTGTATATACACCATAGTTCCAAATATAAAGACAATCCAGAGATTAGTTCTTGAGATATCGCGGCAACACCGTTTTCCAACTCCAAAAGCAGATATGCCTGCTGTGACCTTGAAAATGGGGTCAAGGTCACCAAAACCGACTGGTGTCTGCGGAGTCTGTATATACACCATAGTTCCAAATATGAAGACAATCCAGAGATTAGTTCTTGAGATATATCGCGGCAACACCGTTTTCCAACTCCAAAAGCAGATTTGCCTGCTGTGACCTTGAAAATGGGGTCAAGGTCACCAAAACCGACTGGTGTCTGCGGAGTCTGTATATACACCATAGTTCCAAATATGAAGACAATCCAGAGATTAGTTCTTGAGATATCGCGGCAACACCGTTTTCCAACTCCATAAGCAGATTTGCCTGCTGTGACCTTGAAAATGGGGTCAAGGTCACCAAAACCGACTGGTGTCTGCGGAGTCTGTATATACACCATAGTTCCAAATATGAAGACAATCCAGAGATTAGTTCTTGAGATATCGCGGCAACAAACAGGTGGGACGTACGGACGGACGTACGGACGTACGTACGGACGGTCGTGAATACTATATCCCCCGCTTCGCGCTTTCGCGCGGCAGAGGACAATGAAAGGAAAATTGAAATTGCCATCTCACGCCTCAGACTTGGTCACAGAAAGCACTTTAACAAGGTTTGTTCATCTTGCAATTAGGCTGAAACCATTGACCACGTGTTACTAGAATGTCAAGACCATGCCCCAGCCCGGGCTAGGTTAAAACAAGAATTGCAGTTAGATCCGCTATCTGTCATAGATCTCCTAAAGCCAAGAGATGTAATAGCGAAGGCCAAACTAACTCTATTTCTGAGAGATGGACAGCTGCTCGAACGTATATAAACAGAGCAGCCAAGGATAAAAATGAAATCATATCAATATAAGAAAATAGAAATCATATCAATGCAAAAACAGAAATCATGTGAACACCGAACTCACAATAGATATGTGAACCCTTCTCAAACACAGGAGTCCCAAAGAGGGACAGGTCAGCCGAAATTGCCTAGGCAGAAGGCGACCTCTTAAACGCCTAATGCAACATTATATCAACGTCTACCTAAACGGACAGGTCCCATCCTCATGGAAGGAAGCTCTAGTAATCCCAATTCCTAAACCAAATTCACGCCATCAGAGGCATCAACGGCCCCAATATAAACAGCTCAACTAACCCCACCCAAAAGGCCAACAACCTAGCCAAACACTTCTCTAAAGTTAGTAGCAACAGTAACTTCAGTAAAAAAATCCAAGATCAACTAAAAAAAGAAAGCAAATTCTCCAAAGAAAACAGACAAGACAACCTAGAAATAAACCAGCCTTACACCATAGAAGAACTAAATCACGCACTAAACAATAGAAAAAAAAGGAACAGCCCCAGGCCTAGACCTCACCTCTTACCAAATAATCAAACACTTACACTGTACCTACCAAACTACTCCAAACTTTACTTAAACTATACAACCTAGTCTTCCTAAACGGACAGGTCCCATCCTCATGGAAGGAAGCTCTAGTAATCCCAAAACCTAAACCAAATAAACCAGCAGACCAGGCTTACTCCTATAGGCCCATCTCCCTAACCTCAAATCTCTGCAAAATAATGGAACTTATGACTAAAAATAGGCTACAGCACTACCTAGACCAAAACAACATCATAAACCCCGACCAAAGCGGCTTCACTCTCGGTCGATCAACTCTCGATAACCTCGCCCGACTAGAACAGGATATAAAAACAGGACAGCTAAACAAGCAATACACCATAGGCATATTCCTCGACTTCTCTAAAGCTTTCGATATGGTATGGCACCACGGGCTAATACAAAAACTTAAAAAAATAGGACTAAAAGGCCAAATAATAAACTTCATCCAAGATTTCCTAAACAACCGCAAAATAACCGTGGGTATAGACCATACGCTATCGGACCAGTGTCCCCTAGAAAATGGCACTCCCCAGGGCAGCATCCTCAGCCCAACCCTCTTCAAAATAATGATAAACGATCTATTCGAGGGCTTATCCCCTAAACTAAACACTTCAAAATTCGCGGATAACGGAGCCCTATGGATCCGCACTAAAAGCATTAAAATGGCCCAAAACTTACTCCAAAAATCTCTAAATAAAATACAAAAATGGGCTGACAAATGGGGCTTCTCCCTTAACTCGGAAAAAACCACAGGAATAGTATTTAAACACAAAAATATGCAACCCGCCTCCCTAAACCTCCAACTAATCAACAAACCAATCAAATTCCAAAAACAAACCAAATTCTTAGGATTAATCTTCGATGAACATCTCATCTGGGATGCTCACATTAAAAACCTTGTAACCAGATGCAGCAAAGACCTAAACACGTTAAGATGCCTAACCGGCTCCACTGGGGGACCTCTAAAAACACCCTCCTCTCACTCTATATATCACTAATTAGATCCAAACTAGACTATGGCAGTGCCATTTACGACACCTTAAACAACTCTCTCATTAAAAAAACTAGACTCAATCCAGTATCAGGCCCTAAAACTAATCACACGAACTCAACATGGCACCTCCTCCACCCCACTCCAGGCCTTAACAGGAGAAATGCCACTTAAACTACTTACCCAAAACTTGTGGGCCGCGTCCCAATCAAACCCTCTAATCGAAAACTTAATAAAAAAAAATAATATTAGCCCTAGAAACCAAGCCCTAGCCTGGAAACATCCACTACTTGCTCCAATTTCCCAAAGAATAACCAATAACCTAAATGAACACAAAATAAATAATCTTAAACAAAACAATAAATCATCCAATATCTTCACTCCAAAACTTAAAATACCAAAAATAGACACAACACTAGCCGATACACTAAATAAACAGACCGATCCTAACATCGCTAAAACCACCACACTAGCATACATACATGAAAATTGGCCAAATTGGTGTCACATATACACAGACGGATCCTCATATCCGATCTCTAAACACACAGGTTTCGGAGTCCACATCGCACAACCAACCAAAGACACACAATCTTACCAAACAACCAATCCATATTCACGGCCGAACTAATGGGCATGGCCTCAGCACTACACAATCAGCAATCTAAAAAACACCAAAAAATCCTCATCCTAACCGACTCCCTCAGTGGACTACAAGCCCTCAAAAATAAAAACACTAAAAACCGCCCCAAACTAATAAATCAAATACTCAATAGCTCAAACAACTTGATTAAGGTAGGTAAACAAATAGAGTTCATTTGGATCCCCGCCAACGTAGGAATCTTTGGAAATGAAAAGGCAGATGAAGCAGCAAAATTATCCCTTAAATTCCCAGAAATAAGCTTAAACTTACCCAGCCCAAAATCAGAAATCAAAAGTGTCACTAAACAAAAAATCAACAAAAAATGGCAAAATATATACCAAAACTCAAATAGCAAAATCACGAAAGTACTCAAAAAAACCCTAAATAAACCAAAAATACTACACCCATCCAAAAAAATCGACAGAATAATTACCAAACTACAAACAGGCCATACCAAACTAAATAATCACCGTAAAATAGCTAATCTACACACAACAGGAAACTGCCCACATTGCAAACAACAAGAAACACCAGAACACGTACTCATTCACTGCACACACTACCAAACACACCGAACAACACTACAGACCACCCTAAATCTTAAAACCGGACTTACACTAGAATCAATCCTAAATCCACAAAATAAATTAGAAAAATTCAAAGCCTTAGGCATATACCTAATAAAAACAGGACTAATTAGTCGCATTTAAACCCCAAATAAAATATTAAAACCAAAACTACCTTACTTAATAACCACCCAACACACACAGCTCCCTTAGTTCGTCCCCCACCCACTCTTGGCATTCTTTCCAAATCTCAAAATTTCAAAATTACTATATAAGCAAACCCTAAAGCCCCCTTCCTGGGTTGCACAAACTCACTTTTCCCCTTTTTGGAAACACATTAAATGGCCTGGCCGGGCCCGTGTGCGACATACGCTTGCAGTCGGAAAGCGCACGTTAAATCTCCAATATAAGTAAGTAAGTAAGACTCCCTTAGTGGACCACAAGCCCTCCAAAACAAAAATACCAAAAAACGACCTAAATTAATAAACCAAATACTTAAAAGCTCCAACGACCTAACAAAAGCAGGCAAACAAATAACCTTCTTGTGGATCCCCGCCCACGTAGGAATTTACGGCAACGAAAGCGCCGATAAAGCAGCTAAATTATCTCTCAAAATACCAGAAATAAACCTAAACCTACCCATCTCAAAATCAGAAATTAAAAGTGTAAACAAACAAAAAATAACCAAAAAATGGCATAATCAATATCAAAACTCAAATAGCCAAATCAAAAAAGTGCTCAGAAAACCACTAGCCAAACCTAAAATCCTACACCCCTCAAAAAAAATTGACAGATTAATTACAAAACTCCAAACAGGACACACTAACCTAAATAACCACCTAAAAAATCTCAAAAGGCACACCACAGGCAACTGCCCCCACTGCAAACAACCCGAAACCACAGAACACGCACTCATCCACTGCACCCACTACCAAACACACAGAACCACACTTCAAACTACCCTCAATCTAAATAAGGTTCCTACTCTAGATGAAATACTAAACCCTCAAAATAAACTAGAAAACTTCAAGGCCCTAGACGTATTCCTAATCAAAACAGACCTAATTAATCTACCAATCCAAAATCCAATAAACATACAAACACCCACCTCACCCGGCTCCCTTAGTTCCCTTCTCCACCCACCTCGGCATTTATTCCAAATTTAAAAATTCCAAAAATTCAATATAATTAAGCAACCCCTAAAAGCCCCCTCTTGGGTTGCACACACCACTTTCACCCTTTTCGGAATACACTAAATGGTCTGGCCAGGCCCGTGTGCGAAATACGCTACAGTCGGAAAGCGCACGTTAAATCTTCTATATCAGTCAGTCAGTCAGTTTATATCAACCCTGTGGAGTGCCATTTTCTAGGGGACATTGGTCCGATAGAGTTTGGTCTATACCCACGGTTATTTTACGATTGTTTAAGTCCTGGATGTAGTTTATTATCTGACCTTTGAGTCCTATTTTTTAAAGTTTTTGTATTAGCCCATCGTGCCATACCATGTCGAAAGCTTTAGAGAAGTCTAAGAAGATGCCTGTGGTATATTGTTTATTTAGTTGTCCTGTCTTAATATCTTGCTCTAGTCGGGCGAGGTTATCTAGGGTTGAGCGGCCAGGAGTGAAACCGCATTGATCTGGGTTTATGATGTTTTTTTTGGGTTAGGTAATGTTGTAATCTATTTTTAGCCATTGATTCCATTACTTTACATAAGTTTGAAGTTAGGGATATTGGTCTATATGAGTTAGCTTGATTAGCTGGTTTATTAGGTTTAGGGATTGGTATGACTAGGGCCTGTTTCCAAACCATAATTAATCTGACGTAATTAACGCAATTACCATCGTGTCACGGTCACGTGACACATCATTTAAGAACTCATTTCGGCCTGTCCAATCAAATTCCTATTAGTAAATGACCTAATCTATTTCAACCAACCAAAATTGTAATTAAAGGACACATTGTATGTTTTGGCCAATCAAGAGAATTCCGACGTTGATCAGTGGTGTTTCCAGTACTATAAAAAGAGGTCTGTGGTTTTATATCAACACATTGAACCTCACAATAAATACTGGAACATCTCTTTGACTGATCATTGACTCACAGAATTCTCCCTTCTAATTTAAGGTAAGCTCACTTGTACAAACTCTTTTATTTATTTCAAATAATATCACAATTCGTGATTTACTATTTATTTGATTATGGTGAATAGAAAATGGCAAATATTATGTATTTTGTGTATTTCTAAATAATCTCTCCGTGAATATTGTCGTGCATAATATCTCAGTCATTACTGAATATGTATCATCTGACACTCGGTGAAATTCAGGTTAATAAAACACTTTATTGGCACATATACAACAATATTGTGCATTTTTACTATTCGTATAGTATTGCATCGCCTGTTGTATAAAATAATTGAAAGAGTTTAACAGTCCAGCTGAAACACTGCTGCTTGCATAATATTAAATTCATGTCATTAGAATGTAGTGAATAACATGTTATGTTTCTTAACTTATGTAATAATGAACTGCACTTATCATATTGCGTAAAACTGGATATACAATGTGAATGTTTATTTTCAGTCACCAAAATCAAGACTGCAAACAATGAATTTCAGTGCTTTATATATGACTGTGGCGTTCGCCTTTCTCACTGGAAAAACAACAATGGTTTGTAGCAAAATGCAACTGACTGTCATCGCATATTCTATTTATATTAGTATGTATTTTAATGTTTTATGTTCTTAATATAAGATAGCAACGCCATAAATCGTAAAGAACAATGAAGAAGGAGGCGTGGTTTATTTCACGATCAACCTTTGTTCTGACGTCATTTCTGGAGCTTCGATCATACGTTCGCAACTCGATGACGTCGTTAATTGGACGACGCTATTTTAAGAGGGTAGTGAATTGTTCCCCTTAGACGAAGCTGGACAAGGCAGATAAACGCAATGAGCGAACGATCAAATCAAATAGAGCGCGAGATATGGCAATGTGTAATGGGGAGAATATGTACACATAGTGGCCGTCAACTGGTTTTGTGTTCGTGAGAATATTCAGAAAATACTAAACATAACCAGCCTGTTAATAAAATGGGCTTGTCCGACATTGCCGGGATCGGATTGTATCGAGGGAGTTACCATCATTTAATGCGTGAAAATATTTTAAACGCTGCTCAAATTTATCAACATCTTCAAAGAGGCTGTACATAATGTTGATATCACATATGGGAAATAGACGACTCGTCGTTCATTATCGTATTAAAAAACACACCTGATATCAGTCACTCACGGACCGAGTTTGATGAAACCTGGTATGTGTGTTTCCGATTAAAATGTGTATGTGTGAGCATTGTAGTAGTTTCACGTTGATAAAATTCATGCAATATTTTTCAGTTTGCGTTGCCTTTGGACAACTTTTGCAAATCGCTTTATGACATGGGCGTAAGTACATGAAACTTTAATTTGCAAGTATCTTTTAGTTCTGATTAGTTTTAAGGCTGTATATTTCATGTTTTATGTTTCGTCTTTACACATGCACATTGTGTGTATACGTTATGTACACTCATTGCTCGATTGGGGCGGTCGGGTAGCCTAGTGGTTAAAGCGTTCGTTCGTCACGCCGAAGACCCGGGTTCGATTCCCGACATGTGTTACAATGTATGAATCCCAATTCTGGTGTGCCCCCCCCCCCCCCCCGCCGCGATATTGCTGGAATATTGTTATATTGCTCGATTGGTCGACATGTAGTTTTTCTTCAATATACCAGTATGTAAAGTAACAAAAATGGTGCAACCATATTCGACTCTTAACTTAAAACAGACTGTGTTTACATTTGAACCCCTGAAGGGATTCCGGGTTAGAATAAGTCCCTAGCAACATATGCATGTCGGTACGAGCCGACTCAATTGACTAGGTTTGGCGACTTAGTTGATTGTGAGTCAACATGACAGCAACTACAAGTTTGTCTTGTCCATTCACAGGCAGCCGTCATGTAGCTAGAATATGGCTACATTTGAGTGTGGCGTTAAAAACAATTTGAACAAGTTTTACAAAGTTTTAATTGTTATATCAGACGCAAAATAAGTTTTGATTCAGAATTACATCGCATGATTATTAAAACTTCCCATCCTATGGCTTTTGAAATTGTCGATGTCAAAAGCAGTTTTGGGTTTTTAGCGTCGATACACCAATGATTTCCAACGACCCCTCTCTTTCGCAGTATCCCTATTGCAGTACGCCTAAACACCATCACTTGGAGATAACGTAAAGGCGTTTGCATTATTTTCTAAGTAATATATCGAAGGGTTTTTGAAAGTTCCCAGCCTATTGGCGTTTGATATTTTCGATGAAAAAAGCAGTCTATGTACAATCAGCATTGTACAGTAGTCACAATAGACAAATGATTTTAACAACGAAGATCTCCCTACTCTATTGCAGTATTCCGATGCAGAAAAGACACTGACGGATGCAGTGAACGCACTCGGAAGTAAGGATTATACAATAATATATTTTACACCTGGAAACAAATTGAATTAAGTACCATCCCTCCTTTCCATATATCCTGAACATATATTTTTTGGATGTATCTACATGTGCAGTTGGTAGGAGAAAGTATGTCACTCCGGGTGGGTGCAAATGTTGATATTGGGATCATATCATTGGATACAAAGACACACAGTAAGCAAAATGACATTAAATCATTAAATGACATGTCATCAGAGAATCGATTTTGGTTTCTGTATTTCAGTATGAGCTTGTAACCTTGTAAACAAAAGTAAATGTGTCTTGTTCTAAAATGTATAAAGTATACGATTTTAAAAAAAAATATACTATTTTATTTGGAAATATGAACAAAGCTGTGCCTAACCTTTTCCTTGGTGTATATAAATGCACTGTGTATACTGTATTAAGTGATATAGGCACCAATTCGAGGTTAGAATAGTCACAACAACATATGCTGGTCGCACGAAGCGGCTAAATGGATCGGTTGGTCAGACTCGTAAACTTGGTTGATCGTTGTCGTAAAACCAACGGATCGTTACTTACAAAATCATTCACTGAATAGTTTGGTCCAGATTCGATTATTTACATTTTCATATTTGAATTCTATCTTAAACTGACGAAACGATTTACTAGACCACTAATATCAAAGTCAAACATATAGTTTAAACTTTCATAAATAGTGAATGAACTCTCTTGTAACAAGCAATAAAGACTCAGCAATGATCGTAGTGTTTGTATGTAGAAGATGTCTAATATACATATATATGTTATTGTTGTATCTTTTTTGTAGAATACGTGAGTACACAACCCAAGCCTTTAGCATGTCTGTCAACACGTTGATACTTTCTGGACTGCGTTGCAGTAAGACCTCATTGAACTGGACGGTTTGGGTTACACAACGTGCTTTGAAAATTGTATTTGTGAGTTAATGTGACCCGATTATAATCCATGGTCTTGGAGCAGTAAACAATGATGATGGGTTCCAGAACATAATGGTAATCACCTGCATCACATTTGCTTTGAGATTGACTTGAGATAGTTTTACACAAGTCTATAGTGAACATTGAAGAATTCGTTCTCGCATGAATTTGGTATGTTTACCTCAGTACATCATTATTCTTTAATATAATTGGTTTGTTTGTTTCTTTTTGTTTGTTGTTTAACGCCACACTCAGCAATATTCCAGCTATATGAAGGCGGTCTGTAAATAATCGAGTCTGGCCCAGACAATCCAGTGACTGTTATCATAAGCATCAATCCACGCAATTGGGATCAATGCCATGCATCGACGAAGTCAGCGAGCCTGACCACCCGATCCCGTTAGTCGCCTTTGGTATAGTACTGTGGCACTGGTACTGACCATATATATTGTTCAAACCCCTGTAGCTGGAATATCGATGAGTGTGTCGCTCAACAATAAATACGCAAACAATTTCCTTCTTAACTCCTTCCACAGGTACCTATCAGATGGGATTCTAGCAATAGGATGTAGACCTCATCAGACCTGCTCTCTTTAAGTGATCGGTATATCTTACTGAGTGCGACGTTCGAATAGGCAACAAAGAAACTGATTCAAACAGGACAGACATTTTTTTAGGCCTATAATATGGTCGTAGGTTATAATAGATAGAAATAGATTTCCATTACAGCCCTGTTCTTTTCCTTTTCAGAACGAGACAAACACCGAGGCAGCAATGGAAACTGTTCTGCAAATGGTAGGTTCACGTCAAAGTTGTGTACTGGTCTCATGTCTGTTAGCGACTTTTCCGAGTAAAATGCCCTGTTTGGCAGTTTAGCTGAACCGATGGTCCATACTATTTGGTAATGCAGATCTAATTGTTATTTATATTTTACTAGTTAATTAATCTAAAAATAACCAGTGTGCTAACCGCACCCTAAACAATCAGGCAAGAATTACAGCTACGATATTGCTGATGGTGACGTTAAACAACAATCAAAAGATTTTTTTTTTTATATCATCCGAACTTGGGTATATTTTAGATTTTCTTTTTACCCTTTTACAGTTGGCAGTTAGTCACGTACAATACTGCAACGACTTGGAAGCCTCAAAGAAGGGGAACTGAGAAAGGCATGTTCTTCTATGGAAACACGAGTAAGTAAGTTTTCTTTTACTGCTGTTTCGAATACTGTGTCAGTTATATTGCGACTGAATGAGGAACATTGTACAGAATATACATGTATATAGTAGGTGGAGGATTAACAGAAGAGGATAACGGTAACAACAATTGCATACATGGGCGGGATAACATGAGTAAGTAATGGCAACTGGAGGATAACACTCTCTCAACATGATGGACAGAGAACACATAGGTGGAAGCCAATGGGACATGAAGCCAACTAAACAGGATAAGTTGCATAGGTGTGGTGATTATTGCTTAATTAGTTCATGTGATGAAACAGCCTTGATCTCTGTTGATTGATGGCTTGAGGTGGCGAATGTGGACAGCTTCTGATAGTTTTCTTTTCTTGACATCATGGAGGTTGTCTTCTGTTAATCCTCCACCCACTTAATATATTCTGTACAGTGTTCCTCGTTCAGTCTTGCTTCACAACGGTATAAGGATTTATACCGAAACGTCGCCTTTACAGTTTTAAAGAAGTTGTAATCCATAAATTGTGTCTACTTTGTCATCCGGCAACTTCCAAGTAATGCTCATCAAACAATTCAGCTCACGAAGTTGTCTTAAATAAGATCACTATTTAGAAATTATGTGTTCGGATTGGAAGTACGTTGTATGTTAAGAATTTGGGAGCATTTAGGGAATGGTAGTTAAGAAGCGTCTGTTTCTGTTTTTGCAAGTTATTGAAAACATCTAAAGTTCTTGACAGTCATATGACTGCTCTCTGAATAAGTGCATGGTTGTGACATGGGACAAGGGAGTACTAGGGATGTGACTGATTGGATTATGCACTATCCGCTATCTTGTGTGAAGAGAAGGACTTATTACCTCATGCATGTTTTCTTTTTTTCACAGGATACCAAGCCAAGCTGTTGAATTCGTGTTCTTGAAACCTGAATAAAAAGGGATGCACATTACTTTCTATGGTTGTGTTTGAATGTTCTCATAAAATATTGTCCCCGCCTACAGTGTCATATATATACATTTATATGATCATTGAATGAGTGAGTGGACGTTAACTTTAATTGTTATAACGTAGATCAACCTTGCAGTTGTGCAAAAGCAGATGTTAATCACGTACCGTTAAGGCATTTTGATAACAGCTATGTAGCCCTATCGCTTTTCACAGAAGCACCTTGAAGTTCTGAGGAGATGTTGTCATATTTTTAGCGTTCTTTTTATAACACTTGTTTAAAGTGACGAAAGTAGAAATTAAACACTTTGTAGAGGATTTGTATTCCTCAATGAAAAGATTTGGTTATGTGGTTGGTTGTAGAATAATTATGAATTACACATATTAGTGAGTGAATGCGTTTGTCTTAAAGACCCTTTTCAGTTATATAGAGGGTTATGGAGAGCCCTATCAGCGTTATACACCAAGTACTTTCGCACTGAAGGCATGACACATGGTGTATACATCTCTTGTGGAACCAGTGCTATTTTGTGGATGAGGTGTTTGGGGTGTTAACATGTACAGAGAAGTCCAGTCGAATAAAACGTGCCTCTTGGAGGCGGACGAAATGCATCAAATATAGCTACACGAGGAGATACTCAACGAACAGAAGTGCTTACGAGATTAGGCCATATGACAGCACAAAGGATCGCCCATTTTATACATGAGAATGGGAAAAATCAACCAAAGTTATTGGACCGGAGAAGAAAGTCTTTAAACTTTTAGAACAATGCAACGCACTTTTGATCTTTGAAAGTAATTTAAGTAAAACGAGTGCGTATCAGGACTTTTTTATCTTGACTGACTGTGATATGTGGACTCGGGAAACATGGAATGATAGTAACATAGTAAGATAGAACAATCTTGTTTCTACTTATTAGTGTGAGTGTGTGTGTATGTGTGTGTGTGTGTGTGTGTGCGTGCGTTTGTGTGTGTGTTGCGTGTGTGTGTGAGTGTGTGTGAGTGTGTGTGTGTGTGTGTGTGCATTTAATGCGAGACACAGAAATAAAGTATTTAATTCTTTGAATCTCTCTATATAACGGCGTGTGAACTTGATGTGAAAAGAAGTGCGAAGTGATGCAGGTCTTAGACGTTTGACATTTTCGCTTGGGTGAAAGCAACGAGCACGGAGATGGTGTTGACACACCTGGAGACATTTCTTTGTTAAAATGATAACCTTTGCATGCATAATTGAGGCAATAACTTTGTTAAGCGAACACATTACAACACATCGCAACAAAATCACTCACTGTGCATACACAACAATAAAATAGAAAAGCGGAAGAGAGTTTGTTATACATTGCGATACACTACATATACGAGGTTTTGCAACTTGAATATAAGACCAAGTCGCAGAATATCTTTTTGCATATATATAATATCTGTTATTTTTCAATATAATCTCTATTCATTTCAATACACTTATTCCATTTGTCCTTCAAGCTTTTAATACCACTTTTATAGAAATCCGCAGATTGTCCCTCTAACCACGCCTCTGTGGCAGCCTTTATGTCCTCGTCATCCTGGAAACGTCTTCCATGTAGGGCAGATTTCATTTGCCGGAACAGGAAATTGTCACTGGGGGCTAAGTCTGGGCTGTAGGGTGGGTGATTTAACTGTTCGAATCCACATTCACATTTGGCGGCCTGTGCAATTCTCGACTTGTGAACCGGAGCGTTGTCATGTAAAAGTAGAATATCACGTGTTAACATCCAATGGCGTTTCTGGCGAATAGATTTTCGTAATTCTGTCATTACATTAGCATAATACCGTCCATTGGTTGAAGTTTTGGGTGGCATGTAATCAATCAGTAATATGCCTCTTGCATCCCAAAATATGGTGGCCATTACCTTGCTAACCAATGGGGTGCCTCCATTGCATGGATTCCAATTTAGTTTCTGGGTCCAAGTGGTGGATCCATGTTTCATCTCCTGTCACTAGACGAGAAAGAAATCCGCCTTCATCAGCAGTATGGAGATCCAAGAGGCCTCGACAACTTTCATTTCTCTGATAGTGATCTTGGGCTCTGAGGTTTCTAGGTACTCATCTTGCAGATACCTTGGACATACCAAGATGCTCACGAATAATGGTTCCAACAGTTCCAGCTGATATTTGGAATTCCCTAGGAAGTTCAGATACTTTCAGACAAAAAGAATTCTTTCTATAGCAGCAATGGTTTACGGTTGGGTGTCATCTGAAGGCCTGCCTGACCTTGGGTCATCGTCTATGGACTCCCTCTCCCTTTTAAACTGTAGAGACCAACGGCAAACTTCGGAATAGTCAGGAGCATCCTTACCCATCACTTAACACATACGATCAAGGATTTCTTTTGCTTTGCATCCCTCCTTGGGAAGGAACTTCATTACAGCGTGCTGTTCATGTTTTAGAGAATCCATGATTGTGACCACCCTTAGGTGAATGAAGCATCACATTTAACTTATTGTTGTGTCTGTAACTTGTTATGACACGTGTCAACCTGATGTTATGACTAGTGTCACACCTGCCACAAGTTGACATTGTTTGTGTAAACACAAATGCCTAAGTTGCAAAACGTATTGAACGCCCCTCGTACGTCCACACGACACCAGTGTGCATCAGTCGCAATGAGCTATCGAGGTAGAATCTGCGTCTATTGTTTCAGCATTATGGTGAACAGGAGGAATGCACTTTGATATTTCACAAAGCGTACATCTCCAGAACTAGAAGTTTCAAATACCGTATTCGTCGAAATAAGCGCCCCGCTCTAATAAGCGCCCACGGCGATATTTGCTAATTTATTGACTAAAGAACAATCTCACTTAGCACCCCTTCCGATTGATCGATGTCTTCATTGAACCAATTTATTTTTAACAAAAAGGTACACACATTATTTTACAAAATGTTGCAGGATTGAGTGACGGTTAAATACACATAATGAAATTTAACAACAGTTCAATTTTCAATTAGGAGATAACTTACTGTGTTTTGAAATTTGATGTAGTCCCACTGTAGAGTAGATACCTCTTATTTTAATTTGGAACCGAGCGCTTTAGAGGTAACTCCATTCTACCATGACGACAACAACGCTTTAAAAACGGTGCTCTCTTGCAACGCGTAACTACACAGGGTACAAAGGTCCGCTATGTTTGAACATTCCGAAAATTGTTCAAAGGTAGTTACATATGTAATAAATATGACTAAAGTTCAACATAAAATACCCATAGCCTTGAATAATTCAAAATAAGCGTTCAAAACGCAAAGTTTTTCAAAAAGAAGTTGACAAATAACCCTCCCAACTTAGTCCAAGGATAGATGTTTTAATGTTATCCTAACCTGTTGTGTACTGTTTGGAAATCAGCGAGAGAAGTCATTTCTTGGAAATGGAATATGCCAATTCCATTGTAGGGGTGACAGGTTGTAGGAATAGTTATAAAACTGCTAAACGAATACATTCTCCAACAAACAAACTACTATTTATTTGACATGTGTAAGCCTTATTTGTTAGTAATTACCCCTCGTAAATAATTTAAAAAAATCAAAATAAATGCCTCACCACCCCGAACTTGGATATGGCAGATACGCTGACAATGCATGTATTTACCATTCAATTATAACACATAGTCATACAATTATCATCACCAAAGACTCTTGCCGCCTCAGGTGAGAATAATGGTACATGCAAAATGGTTGGGAAATGAGGAATGCACCACTTCAATACCGAGGCACTAACCGCTCATGTTCATGATCAGATCAGGATTTAATTGTATGCAGGGGTTTAAGAGATCCAATTACCTTGATTGAATATATAGGACATATATATGACTGTGTTTTCCAAACAACTGGAAATACCATATATATACGTGTATTATATCAGTAATGATATCTTATTCCCGTTAAATGACAGCATCTTTTCATTTAAGTGATGATAAAATTTGAAGATATGACGATTTCAAGGTTTAATGTGCAACCTGCTACAAACGACAGGCAGAACAAAAGTGCTGTTGTGACACATGCATGATTATTTAATAGAAAATGTAAGTGCATGAGAATAATCGCACTAGATAATCCGCCGAAACAGACATACAATGCATATATATTCCAGCAGTTTTGTATATTATCACAATTATTAGAATTTCTGTACTTTTCAAATTGCGTTGACATCTGCATTCTGGTTTAAGTAAAGAAACTAATTTACCCATGCCACAACCGACAGACGAGGGGAACAAGGTAAGTATAATTTGCTTGTCCATGTTTACTCAGACTGTGATATGTTCGAATTCTCGTTGAAGATATGTTCGTACTCTTCCCATCACTTGGAATAAGAATACAATCTGATATTTCTGCTGCTAAAATAAATCTTAAAAGTATAGCCTCCACTCAGCTTTTGTCTTCTCTACCATGGCAGTTAGTAAAGCCAGAGGTGGACCCATCACCAACTACACTAAAGAAATCCGAAACAAATCAACTGATTTATCAACGACAATAAAATGAATTAAGAAACTCATATGCTACTTACAAATCAATCTTTACAGATGGATCCAAGGATGGTGACGCTGTTGCCAGCGCGTCCGTCATTGGATCAAGGACTATCTCATCCTGATTACCTGATAACTGTTCTATTTTCACAACAGAAGCCAATGCCAATCTAAAATATATCAGTAAACAGCCAAAACATCATCAGTTTATAATATTTTCTGATTCTGATGATGCCTGCAGGCTATTCATAACATGTCATATCAACATCCACTTTTAATCGAAATTATTGAATTGTATAATGCTCTTGCTACTGGTCAATACGACATCGTTTTTTGTTGGTTACCCAGCCATGTTGGAATCATAGGTAACACAATGGCCGATGCTGCTGCAAAATCAGCACTCAGCAAATCTGTGACACCACTTCTCATCCCATACACTGATTGTAAACCCTTGATTAGATTTTACATCCGTGATCTAATGTAGAAGTAGAAGTAGGTATCAATAAATTACATGAAATTAAACCAAATATCGGTTATACCTACTTGGGTTGTCAGTCCAGATTTGATGAGGTCATTATGCGACGATGTCGTATTGGCCATTCAAGATATACTAATGAATATATATATTGAAAGGCGAGGATCCTCCATTTTTATCCCTTGTGATGAGAGAATGTCCTGCTTGACTGTATTGATTTTTCCATCGCAAGGGATAAATTTTTCAGAGCAACATCAATAATGGATTTTTTTAACAATGTTCCATCTCATTTAATAATTAACTTTTTAAAAGAAATTGAACTGTTAGATAAATTTTGAATCTGTGTAAATAGTTACCATTTTATTGTATCAGTAGTGTTTAACTTGTAACGGAGATTGTTAGTGGCTGTATCCTCAAAGGGGTTTTAAGTACTGTAAAATTATTGTCCCCCCTGAGAGGGTATGTAAGACCATATCAATCGAAGTAAGTTTATTCCTACTATCATCTTAGTCGTAGAATGCTTGTTTGTTTTAATTTTGGCTAAACCTGATGATATTCGCCAGAGGCTAAGGGATGGCGTAAATCCTGCTGGGGAACCGTGCAGGTAGCAGAAGAAGTCTCCACGGTCCCTAGTATGGTGGCCTACATTCAGTTGCTGGCGACCCCCAGCCCGTTTTTATAATGTATTGTTATTTATCGTCATATGTTTTTTATGGTTCCATACTAGTTTTAAAATATACATCTGTGATAATCTAGTTATTTTACTGTCCTTTGACGACAGGTTTTATAATCAAACCGTATGTATTATGTATTATTTCAGTCTATCTTGATTTAGTCACGATATGGCTGAAATAATGCCGATGTGTCTATAAATATTCACTCACTCACTCACTTCAACTGAATATGCTAAATAAATGCTAAATGGGGTTGTAAAGTCTATTCACATCATACAGAATGCATGTAAGTGAGGTCACTTTTCAGAAAAAAAACCTAATATTGCAAGTATTTAATCAATTAGATTAATAGTTTGTGATTAAAACCTGAATTTTCAGTGCCCATAACATTATCATCATGATATTGGCACATGTGTTTGTATAAGCATTATTACTCAGATGTATTACAAGTATTGACACAAAATCACAACACTTTTCATTGCCAACATGCAAATAATAGGTCTTCTTATGACTGTAGTTAGTGTCATCTCTCCTAGTCCCATAAATTTAATTCCTTATCAGGGCTGAATATTAATATTGGAAAAAGTCTCGGGATAGATGTAATCTATCTTGATACAGAGTTGATCATCCAGAGTCGATATGTAAGATTGATGTAAGATACTCAATGGGAAAAAGAGTTGATTGAAGAGTCGATAATAGCATGTGTTCAATGATCCTAAGTCAGCATCGATCTATCCGAATGTAATGACGTGCATTAAATTGTGAACAAATAACAAAACACATTTTTCGTATGACTATAGAACCGAAAGCGTACGCCTTTTCAGTTGACGGTCTCTGGCCATTAGCCCATTATCATCTATATTAATTAGCTACCCCGATAATACAGTGTACCATGCAACCCAAAACAGCAATCTATCAAACCTTCAATAAAAAACTGTTGCATTTACCACAATAAAATAATGAAATCTACCATGTATTTGGAAATTATTCTGATTGGTCAATCAGAGGTTATTAAATCACATTAAACCCCCTCTGATTGAAACAGGTGATTTGACAGGCGCATAACCGCGGTAACTAATATTTCCTCCTCTACCCAATGGGTAATGCATCTGTTGGGTAAATGAAATAAATCTCAAATGAAAGCTCCCATGTCGGGAATAACTTGTACCAATGCAGTGGCTTCCTTCTTGAGACATTATTTCTATTCGACTGTTTGAAATGGCGTTTAAAGTTCTTGTGGATCAAACGTTTCATGTATTTGTCAAACGCTTCACAGTAAGATAGACGAGGAGGAGTCGACTGATGTAATTATTTCTGCTAACCATCATAATGTACACGTGTTGTCCAAACATAGCTGAATCTATATACTAGTATACATATATTATATTAACGACAGCATCATTTAATTAAAATGATCATAAACATTCAAGATATGACAGTTTCAAGGTTCTTTGTGTACCATACCACTAAAATCAGACAGAACAGGTAAACACATGGCATTGTTGTGACATATGGATGCTAATATACCACATATGCTACAACAGTAGTATTGCATTTTATTAAAATATATAGAATTTCTATACTTTTGAAATTGCGTGGGCATCTGCATTTGCAGTATACTAGTATATAAAGAAAACAAATTGCACATGCCACAGTCACGACAGTCGAGGAGAACGAGGTAAGTATAATTTGATTGTCCATGTTTACTCAATCAATGGTTTATTGTATGAAAGGCCATTGGCCCATATACAAGTGAGTTACATAGACATACAGTTATATTAACAAATATTGTAGTTTATGGGGTATCAAGACAACATCAACAAACATAACACAAAGGCATGATGAATGTATAAAGATACTTGTAGTTGAACGTGATACCTTTTGCTTGACAGCAGACATTCAAAGTTATTAGCAGATATACACGAAAAGGACCAGACGGGTAGATATTCCATTCTTATTTCGTTATATACAGGACAAATAAACATAAAATGAAATTCGTCTTCAGCACCAAGGTTAAAGACCGGGCAAATTCTGAGTGACTTTTCAATATTTAAATGTCTTCCTCTATTCACTTTTAAGTCATTCAGACCAAACCTAAAGAGTATAAATCTATTGCGGAGGTGTTTGCATCTTAAATTTGAAAGATACGACTCTGGTTCAAGGAGAGACTTAATATTATGATATGTGTCGTACCTCGAACTTCCTTAAAGTGTAGAATGCCAATCCTGTCGGAACATAGCGCGAGTACGAAATTGTTGTAAGACTGTGAATGTTCGAATGCTCTTTGAAAATATGTTCATACTTATACAGAACTGTTTAGTACAAAGGATGGTTGCATGAGCAGGTTTGTAGGTAATAGATGTAATCAATGAAGGTACTAGAGAAAGTGCGTAGCTGTAATTCTCATTCATCTTACACTCGGTGAAATTCAGGTTAATAAAACACTTTATTGGCACATATACAATATTGTGCATTTTTACTATTCGTATAGTATTGCATCGCCTGTTGTATAAAATAATTGAAAGAGTTTAACAGTCCAGCTGAAACACTGCTGCTTGCATAATATTAAATTCGTGTCATTAGAATGTAGTGAATAACATGTTATGTTTTTAAACTTATGTAATAATGAACTGCACTTATCATATTGCGTAAAACTGGATATACAATGTGAATGTTTATTTTCAGTCACCAAAATCAAGACTGCAAACAATGAATTTCAGTGCTTTATATATGGCTGTGGCGTTCGCCTTTCTCACTGGAAAAACAACAATGGTTTGTAGCAAAATGCAACTGACTGTCATCGCATATTCTATTTATATTAGTATATATTTTAATGTTTTATGTTCTTAATAAAAGATAGCAACACCATAAATCGTAAAGAACAATGAAGAAGGAGGCGTGGTTTCTTTCACGATCAACCTTTGTTCTGACATGACGTCATTTCTAGAGCTTCGATCATACGTTCGCAACTCGATGACGTCGTTAATTGGACGACGCTATTTTAAGAGGGTAGTGAATTGTTCCCCTTAG
The DNA here is from genome assembly GCF_022045235.1 of Haliotis cracherodii. NCBI lineage: Eukaryota > Metazoa > Mollusca > Gastropoda > Lepetellida > Haliotidae > Haliotis > Haliotis cracherodii. The sequence goes on from NW_027266264.1 coordinate 15,671,956, forward strand.
ACGTAGCTGGACAAGGTAGATAAACGCAATGAGCGAACGATCAAATCAAATAGAGCGCGAGATATGGCAATGTGTAATGGGAGAATATGTACACATAGTGGCCGTCAACTGGTTTTGTGTTCGTGAGAATAATCAGAAAATACTAAACATAACCACCCCGTTAATAAAATGCACTTGTCCGACATTGCCGGGATCGGATTGTATTGAGGGAGTTATCATCATTTAATGCGTGAAAATATTTTTAACGTTGCTTAAATTTATCAACATCTTCAAAGAGGCTGTACATAATGTTGATATCACATATGGGAAATAGACGACTCGTCGTTCATTATCGTATTAAAAAACACACCTGATATCAGTCACTCACGGACCGAGTTTGATGAAACCTGGTATGTGTGTTTCCGATTAAAATGTGTATGTGTGAGCATTGTAGTAGTTTCACGTTGATAAGATTCATGCAATATTTTTCAGTTTGCGTTGCCTTTGGACAACTTTTGCAAATCGGTTAATGACATGGGCGTAAGTACATGAAACATTAATTTGCAAGTATCTTTTAGTTCTGATTAGTTTTAAGGCTGTATATTTTATGTTTATCTATCAGAAAATATCCGTATGACTCTTTCGTCTTTACACATGCGCATTGTGTGTATACATTATGTACACTCATTGCTCGATTGGGGCGGTCGGGTAGCCTAGTGGTTAAAGCGTTCGTTCGTCACGCCGAAGACCCGGGTTCCATTACCGACATGTGTTACAATGTTTTAATTGTTATATCAGACGCAAAATAAGTTTTGATTCAGAATTACATCGCATGATTATTAAAACTTCCCATCCTATGGCTTTTGAAATTGTCAATGTCAAAAGCAGTTTTGGGTTTTTAGCGTCGATGCACCAATGATTCCAACGACCCCTCTCTTTTGCAGTATCCCTATTGCAGTACGCCTAAACACCATCACTTGGAGATAACGTAAAGGCGTTTGCATTATTTTCTAAGTAATATATCGAAGGGTTTTTGAAAGTTCCCAGCCTATTGGCTTTTGATATTTTCGATGAAAAAAAGCAGTCTATGTACAATCAGCATTGTAGAGTAGCCACAATAGACAAATGATTTTAACAACGAAGATCTCCCTACTCTATTGCAGTATTCCAATGCAGAAAAGACACTGACGGATGCAGTGAACGCACTCGGAAGTAAGGATTATACAATAATATATTTTGCAACTGGAAACAAATTAAATTAAGTACCATCCCTCCTTTTCATATATCCTGAACATATATTTTTTGGATGTATCTACATGTGCAGTTGGTAGGAGAAAGTATGTCACTCCGGGTGGGTGCAAATGTTGATATTGGGATCATATCATAGGATACAAAGACACACAGTAAGCAAAATGACATTAAATCATTAAATGACATGTCATCAGAGAATCGATTTTGGTTTCTGTATTTCAGTATGAGCTTGTAACCTTGTAAACAAAAGTAAATGTGTTTTGTTCTAAAATGTATAAAGGATACGATTTAAAATGCACTGTGTATACTGTATTAAGTGATATAGGCACCAATTCGAGGTTAGAATAGTCACAGCAACATATGCTGGTCGCATGAACCGGCTAAATGGATCGGTTGGTCAGACTCGTAAACTTGGTTGATCGTTGTCGTAAAACCAACGGATCGTTGCTTACAAAATCATTCACTGAATAGTTTGGTCCAGATTCGATTATTTACATTTTCATATTTGAATACTATCTTAAACTGACGAAACGATTTACTAGACCACTAATATCAAAGTCAAACATATAGTTTAAACTTTCATAAATAGTGGATGAACTCTCTTGTAACAAGCAATAAAGACTCAGCAATGATCGTAGTGTTTGTATGTAGAAGATGTCTAATATACATATATATGTTATTTTTGTATCTTTTTTGTAGAATACGTGAGTACACAACCCAAGCCTTTAGCATGTCTGTCAACACGTTGATACTTTCTGAACTGCGTTGCAGTAAGACCTCATTGAACTGGACGGTTTGGGCTACACAACGTGCTTTGAAAATTGTATTTGTGAGTTAATGTGACCCGATTATAATCCTTGGTCTTGGAGCAGTAAACAATGATGATGGGTTCCAGAACATAATGGTAATCACCTGCATCACATTTGCTTTGAGATTGACTTGAGATAGTTTTACACAAGTCTATAGTGAACATTGAAGAATTCGTTCTCGCATGAATTTGGTATGTTTACCTCAGTACATCATTTTTCTTTAATATAGTTTGTTTGTTTGTTTTTGTTTGTTGTTTAACGCCGCAATATTCCAGCTATATGACGGCGGTCTGTAAATAATCGAGTCTGGCCCAGACAATCCAGTGACTGATATCATAAGCATCATTCCACGCAATTGGGATCAATGCCATGCATCGACCAAGTCAGCGAGCCTGACCACCCGATCCCGTTAGTCGCCTTTGATATAGTACTGTGGCACTGGTACTGACCATATATATTGTTCAAACCCTTGTAGCTGGAATATCGATGAGAGTGTCGCTCAACAATAAATACGCAAACAATTTCCTTCTAAACTCCTTCCACAGGTACCTATCAGATGGGATTCTAGCAATAGGATGTAGACCTCATCAGACCTGCTCTCTTTAAGTGATCGGTATATCTTACTGAGTGCGACGTTCGAATAGGCAACAAAGAAACTGATTCAAACAGGACAGACATTTTTTTAGGCCTATAATATGGTCGTAGGTTATAATAGATAGAAATAGATTTCCATTACAGCCCTGTTCTTGTCCTTTTCAGAACGAGAAAAACACCGAGACAGCAATGGAAACTGTTCTGCAAATGGTAGGTTCACGTCAAAGTTGTGTACTGATCTCATGTCTGTTAGCGTCTTTTCCGAGTAAAATGCCTTGTTTGGCAGTTTAGCTGAACCGATGATCCATACTTTTTGGTAATGTAGATCTAATTGTTATTTATATTTCACTAGTTAATTAATCTAAAAATAACCAGTGTGCTAACCGCACCCTAAACAATCGGACAAGAATTACAGCTACGATATTGCTGATGGTGACGTTAAACAACAATCAAAAGAAAAAAATCGATTGTTTTTTATATCATCCGAACTTGGGTATATTTTAGATTTTCTTTTTACCCTTTCACAGTTGGCAGTTAGTCACATAAAATACTGCAACGAAGTGGAAGCCTCAAAGAAGGGGAACTAGGAAAGGCATGTTCTTCTATGGAAACACGAGTAAGTAAGTTTTCTTTTACTGCTGTTTCGAATACTGTGTCAGTTATATTGCGACTGAATGAGGAACATTGTACAGAATATATATAGTAGGTGGAGGATTAACAGAAGAGGATAACGGTTACAACAATTGCATACATGGGCGGGATAACATGAGTAAGTAATGACAACTGGAGGATAACACTCTCTCAACATGATGGACAGAGAACACATAGGTGGAAGCCAATGGGACATGAAGCCAACTAAACAGGATAAGTTGCATAGGTGTGGTGATTATTGCTTAATGAGTTCATGTGATGAAACAGCCTTGATCTCTGTTGATTGATGGCTTGAGGTGGCGAATGTGGACAGCTTCTGATAGTTTTCTTTTCTTGACATCATGGAGGTTGTCTTCTGTTAATCCTCCACCCACTTTATATATTCTGTACAGTGTTCCTCATTCAGTCTTGCTTCACAACGGTATAAGGATTTATACCGAAACGTCGCCTTACAGTTTTAAAGAAGTTGTAATCCATAAATTGTGTCTACTTTGTCATCCGGCAACTTCCAAGTAATGCTCATCAAACAATTCAGCTCACGAAGTTGTCTTAAATAAGATCACTATTTAGAAATTATGTGTTCGGATTGGAAGTACGTTGCATGTTAAGAGTTTGGGTGAGTGGTGAGTGAGTGAGTTGAGTTTAACGCCGCTTTTAACATTATTCCAGTTATATCACGGCGTGTCAGCTTAATGTGGGAGGAAAGCCCGAAGTGATGCAGGTCTCAGACGTTTACCACTTCGATGAAACCCACGAGCACGGGTATGGTGCTGACAAACCTAGAAACATAACCGGGGCGAACCGGGATTCGAACCCACAATCATAGGTTTCTGGCGTGTCCAGGGACGCAACTCTGCACAGCGAATCGCGGCGCCTTAGACGACTGGGCCACCCGTGCCCCCTTAAGAGTTTGGGAGCATTTAGGGAATAGTAGTTAAGAAGCGTCTGTTTCTGTTTTGGCAAGTGATTGAAAACATCTAAAGTTCTAGACAGTCATATGACTGCTCTCTGAATAAGTGCATGGTTGTGACATGGGACAAGGGGGAACTAGGGATGTGACTGATTGGATAATGCACTATCCGCTATCTCGTGTTGAGAGTAAGACTTATTACCTCATGCATGTTTTCTTTTTTTCACAGGATACCAAGCCAAGCTGTTGAATTCGTGTTCTTGAAACCTGAATAAAAAGGGATGCACATTACTTTCTATGGTTGTGTTTGAATGTTCTCATAAAATATTGTCCCCGCCTACAGTGTCTTGTATATACATTTATATGATCATTGAATGAGTGAGTGGACGTTAACTTTAATTGTTATAACGTAGATCAACCTTGCAGTTGTGCAAAAGCAGATGTTAATCACGTACCGTTAAGGCATTTTGATAACAGCTATATAGCCCTATCGTTTTTCACTGAAGCACCTTGAAGTTCTGAGAGACGTTGTCAGATTTTTAGCGTTCTTTTTATAACACAACTTGTTTAAAGTGTCGAAAGTAGAAATTAAACACTTTGTAGAGGATTTGTATTCCTCAAAGAAAAGATTTGGCTATGTGGTTGGTTGTAGAATAATTATGAATTACACATATTAGTGAGTGAATGCGTTTGTCTTAAAGACCCTTTTCATTTATATAGAGAGTTTTGGAGAGCCCTATCAGCGTTATACACCAAGTACTTTCGCACTGAAGGCATGACACATGGTGTATACATCTCTTGTGGAACCATTGCTATTTTGTGGATGAGGTGTTTGGGGTGTTAACATGTACAGAGAAGTCCAGTCGAATAAAACGTGTCTCTTGGAGGCGGACGAAATGCATCAAATATAGCTACACGAGGAGATACTCAACGAACAGAAGTGCTTACGAGATTAGGCCATATGACAGCACACAGGATCGCCCATTTTATACATGAGAATGGGGAAAATCAACCAAAGTTATTGGAGAAGAAATTCTTTAAATCTTTAGAACAATGCAACGCACTTTTGATCTTTGAAAGTAATTTAAGTAAAACGAGTGCGTATCAGGACTTTTTTAACTTGACGGACTGTGATATGTGGACTCGGGAAACATGGAATGATAGTAACATAGTAAGATAGAACAATCTTGTTTCTACTTATTAGTGTGAGTGTGTGTGTGTGTGTGTGTGTGTGTGCGTGCGTTTGTGTGTGTGTTGTGTGTGTGTGTGAGTGTGTGTGAGTGTGTGTGTGTGTGTGTGTGCATTTAATGCGAGACACAGAAATAAAGTATTTAATTCTTTGAATCTCTCTATATAACGGCGTGTGAACTTGATATGAAAAGAAGTGCGAAGTGATGCAGGTCTTAGACGTTTGACATTTTCCCTTGGGTGAAAGCAACGAGCACGGAGATGGTGTTGACACACCTGGAGACATTTCTTTGATAAAATGATAACCTTTGCATGCATAATTGAGGCAATAACTTTGTTAAGCGAACACATTACAACACATCGCAACAAAATCACTCACTGTGCATACACAACAATAAAATAGAAAAGCGGAAGAGAGTTTGTTATACATTCCGATACACTACATATACGAGGTTTTGCAACTAGAATATAAGACCAAGTCGCAGAATATCTTTTGCATATATATAATATCTGTTATTTTTCAATATAATCTCTATTCACTTCAATACACTTATTCCATTTGTCCTTCAAGCTTTTAATACCACTTTTATAGAAATCCGCAGATTGTCCCTCTAACCACGCCTCTGTGGCAGCCTTTATGTCCTCGTCATCCTGGAAACGTCTTCCATGTAGGGCAGATTTCATTTGCCGGAACAGGAAATAGTCACTGGGGGCTAAGTCTGGGCTGTCGGGTGGGTGATTTTACTGTTCGAATCCACATTCACATTTGGCGGCCTGTGCAATTCTCAACTTGTGAACCGGAGCGTTGTCATGTAAAAGTAGAATATCACGTGTTAACATCCCATGGCGTTTTCTGGCGAATAGATTTTCGTAATTCTGTCATTACATTAGCATAATACCGTCCATTGGTTGAGGTTTTGGGTGGCATGTAATCAATCCGTAATATGCCTCTTGCTTCCCAAGCCATTACCTTGCTAACCAATGGGGTGCCTCCATTGCATGGATTCCAATTTAGTTTCTGGGTCCAAGTGGTGGATCCATGTTTCATCACCTGTCACTAGACGAGAAAGAAATCCGGCTTCATCAGCAGTATGGAGATCCAGGAGGCCTCGACAACTTTCATTTCTCTGATAGTGATCTTGAGCTCTGAGGTTTCTAGGTACTCATCTTGCAGATACCTTGGACATACCAAGATGCTCACGAATAATGGTTCCAACAGTTCCAGCTGATATTTGGAATTCCCTAGGAAGTTCAGATACTTTCACTCGTCGGTCAGACAAAAACATTTCTTTCTATAGCAGCAATGGTTTACGGTTGGGTGTCATCTGAAGGCCTGCCTGACCTTGGGTCATCGTTTATTGACTCCCTACCCCTTTTAAACTGTACAGACCAACGGCAAACTTCGGAATAGTCAGGAGCATCCTTACCCATCACTTTACACATACGATCAAGGATTTCTTTTGCTTTGCATCCCTCCTTGGGAAGGAACTTCATTACAGCGTGCTGTTCATGTTTGAGAGAAGACATGATTGTGACCACCCTTAGGTGAATGAAGCATCACATTTAACTTATTGTTGTGTCTGTAACTTGTTATGACACGTGTCGCAATGAGCTATCGAGGTAGAATCTGCGTCTATTGTTTCAGCATTATGGTGAACAGGAGGAATGCACTTTGATATTTCACAAAGCGTACATCTCCAGAACTAGAAGTTTCAAATACCGTATTCGTCGAAATAAGCGCCCCGCTCTAATAAGCGCCCACGGCGATATTTGCTAATTTATTGGCTAAAGAACAATCTCACTTAGCACCATTTCCGATTGATCGATGTCTTCGTTTGAACCAAATTATTTCACAAAATGTTGCAGGATTTGATGTAGTTCCACTGTAGAGTAGATACCTCTTATTTTGATTTGGAACCGAGCGCTTTAGAGGTAACTCCATTCTACCATGACGACAACAACGCTTTAAAAACGGTGCTCTCTTGCAACGGGTAACTACACAGGGTACAAAGGTCCGCTATGTTTGAACATTCCGAAAATTGTTCAAAGGTAGTTACATATGTAATAAATATGACTAAAGTTCAACATAAAATACCCATAGCCTTGAATAATTCAAAATAAGCGTTCAAAACACAAAGTTTTTCAAAAAGAAGTTGACAAATAACCCTCCCAACTTAGTCCAAGGATAGATGTTTTAATGTTATCCCAACCTGTTGTGCACTGTTTGGAAATCATCGAGAGAAGTCATTTCTTGGAAATGGAATATGCCAATTCCATTGTAGGGGTGACAGGTTGTAGGAATAGTTATAAAACTGCTAAACGAATACATTCTCCAACAAACAAACTACTATTTATTTGACATGTGTAAGCCTTATTTGTTAGTAATTACCCCTCGTAAATAACTTTAAAAAATCAAAATAAATGCCTCACCACCCCGAACTTGGATATGGCAGATACGCTGACAATGCATGTATTTACCATTCAATTATAACACATAGTCATACAATTATCATCACCAAAGACTCTTGTCGCCTCAGGTGAGAATAATGGTACATGCAAAATGGTTGGGAAATGAGGAATGCACCACTTCAATACCGAGGCACTAACCGCTCATGTTCATGATCAGATCAGGATTTAATTGTATGCAGGGGTTTAAGAGATCCAATTACCTTGATTGAATATATAGTACATATATATGACTGTGTTTTCCAAACAACTGGAAATACCATGTATATACGTGTATTATATCAGTAATGATATCTTATTCCCGTTAAATGACAGCATCTTTTAATTAAAGTGATCCTAAAATTTGAAGATATGACGATTTCAAGGTTTAATGTGCAACCTGCTACAAACGACAGGCAGAACAAAAATGCTGTTGTGACACATGCATGATTATTTAATAGAAAATGTAAGTGCATGAGAATAATCGCACTAGATAATCCGCCGAAACAGACATACAATGCATATATATTCCAGCAGTTTTGTATATTATCACAATTATTAGAATTTCTGTACTTTTCAAATTGCGTTGACATCTGCATTCTGGTTTAAGTAAAGAAACTAATTTACCCATGCCACAACCGACAGACGAGGGGAACAAGGTAAGTATAATTTGCTTGTCCATGTTTACTCAGACTGTGATATGTTCGAATTCTCGTTGAAGATATGTTCGTACTCTTCCCATCACTTGGAATAAGAATACAATCTGATATTTCTGCTGCTAAAATAAATCTTAAAAGTATAGCCCCCACTCAGCTTTTGTCTTCTCTACCATGGCAGTTAGTAAAGCCAGAGGTGGACCCATCACCAACTAAACTAAAGAAATCCGAAACAAACCAACTGATTTATCAACAACAATAAAATGAATTAAGAAACTCATATGCTACTTACAAATCAATCTTTACAGATGGATCCAATGATGATGACGCTGTTGCCAGCGCGTCCGTCATTGGATCAAGGACTATCTCATCCTGATTACCTGATAACTGTTCTATTTTCACAACAAAAGCCAATGCCAATCTAAAATATATCAGTAAACAGCCAAAACATCATCAGTTTATAATATTTTCTGATTCTGATGATGCCTGCAGGCTATTCATAACATGTCATATCAACATCCACTTTTAATCGAAATTATTGAATTGTATAATGCTCTTGTTACTGGTCAATACGACATCGTTTTTTGTTGGTTACCCAGCCATGTTGGAATCATAGGTAACACAATGGCCGATGCTGCTGCAAAATCAGCACTCAGCAAATCTGTGACACCACTTCTCATCCCATACACTGATTGTAAACCCTTGATTAGATTTTACATCCGTGATCTAATGTAGAAGTAGAAGTAGGTATCAATAAATTACATGAAATTAAACGAAATATCGGTTATACCTACTTGGGTTGTCAGTCTAGATTTGATGAGGTCATTATGCGACGATGTCGTATTGGCCATTCAAGATATACTAATGAATATATATATTGAAAGGTGAGGATCCTCCATTTTTTATCCCTTGTGATGAGAGAATGTCCTGCTTGACTGTATTGATTTTTCCATCGCAAGGGATAATTTTTTCAGAGCAACATCAATAATGGATCTCTTTTAACAATGTTCAATCTCATTTAATAATTTTTAAACTTTTTAAAAGAAATTGAACTGTTAGATAAATTTTGAATCTGTGTAAATAGTTACTATTTTATTGTATCAGTAGTGTTTAACTTGTAACGGAGATTGTTAGTGGCTGTATCCTCAAAGGGGTTTGAAGTACTGTAAAATGATTGTCCCCCCTGAGAGGGCATGTAAGACGTAGTCGTAGTATGCTTGTTTGTTTTAATTTTGGCTAAACCTGATGATATTCGCCAGCGGCTAAGGGATGGCGTAAATCCTGCTGGGGAACCGTGCAGGTAGCAGAAGAATTGAAAGTCTCCACGGTCCCTAGTATGGTGGCCTACCTTTAGTTGCTGGCGACCCCCAGCCCGTTTTTGTAATGTATTGTTATTGATCGTCATATGTTTTTTTATGGTTCAGTACTAGGTTTGAAATATACATCTGTGATAATCTAGTTATTTTACTGTCCTTTGACGACAGGTTTTATAATGAAACCGTATGTATTATGTATTATTTCAGTCTAACTTGATTTAGTCACGATATGGCTGAAATAATGCCGATATGACTATAAATATTCACTCACTCACTCACTCACTTCAACTGAATATGCTAAATAAATGCTAAATTGGGTTGTAATGATCAAGTCTATTCACATCATACAGAATGCATTTAAGTGAGGTCACTTTTCAGAAGAAAAAAAACATTGCAAGGATTTAATCAATTACATTAATAGTTTGTGAATAAAACCTGATTTTTCAGTGCACATAACATTATCATGATGATATTGGCACATGTTTTTGTATAAGTCTCTTTGCACAGAATTATTACTCAGATGTATTGCAAATATTGACACAAAGTCACAACAATTTACATTGCCAACATGCAAATAAAAGGTCTTCTTATGACTGTAGTTTGTGTCATCTCCCCATGTCCCATAAATTTAATTCCTTATCAGGGCTGAATATTAATATTGGAAAAAGGCTCGGGATAGATGTAATCTATCTTAATACAGAGTTGCTCACCCAGAGTCGATATGTAAGATTGATGTAAGATTCTCAATGGGAAAAAGAGTTGATTGAAGAGTCGATAATAGCATGTGTTCAATGATCCTACACTACTGCCTAGAAGTTCATTCCCCTTACACGCATGGGCAACGCGTTACGCAACCAGTGTGCATCGGGTTCGTACGTGGGTTGCAGCAGCATCGGCCATTGTGTTACCTATGATTCCAACATGGCTGGGTAACCAACAAAAAACGATGTCGTATTGACCAGTAACAAGAGCATTATACAATTCAATAATTTCGATTAAAAGTGGATGTTGATATGACATGTTATGAATAGCCTGCAGGCATCATCAGAATCAGAAAATATTATAAACTGATGATGTTTTGGCTGTTTACTGATATATTTTAGATTGGCATTGGCTTTTGTTGTGAAAATAGAACAGTTATCAGGTAATCAGGATGAGATAGTCCTTGATCCAATGACGGACGCGCTGGCAACAGCGTCACCATCCTTGGATCCATCTGTAAAGATTGATTTGTAAGTAGCATATGAGTGTCTTAATTCATTTTATTGTTGTTGATAAATCAGTTGGTTTGTTTCGGATTTCTTAAGTTTAGTTGGTGATGGGTCCACCTCTGGCTTTACTAACTGCCATGGTAGAGAAGACAAAAGCTGAGTGGGGGCTATACTTTTAAGATTTATTTTAGCAGCAGAAATATCAGATTGTATTCTTATTCCAAGTGATGGGAAGAGTACGAACATATCTTCAACGAGAATTCGAACATATCACAGTCTGAGTAAACATGGACAAGCAAATTATACTTACCTTGTTCCCCTCGTCTGTCGGTTGTGGCATGGGTAAATTAGTTTCTTTACATAAACCAGAATGCAGATGTCAACGCAATTTGAAAAGTACAGAAATTCTAATAATTGTGATAATATACAAAACTGCTGGAATATATATGCATTGTATGTCTGTTTCGGCGGATTATCTAGTGCGATTATTCTCATGCACTTACATTTTCTATTAAATAATCATGCATGTGTCACAACAGCATTTTTGTTCTGCCTGTCGTTTGTAGCAGGTTGCACATTAAACCTTGAAATCGTCATATCTTCAAATTTTAGGATCACTTTAATTAAAAGATGCTGTCATTTAACGGGAATAAGATATCATTACTGATATAATACACGTATATACATGGTATTTCCAGTTGTTTGGAAAACACAGTCATATATATGTACTATATATTCAATCAAGGTAATTGGATCTCTTAAACCCCTGCATACAATTAAATCCTGATCTGATCATGAACATGAGCGGTTAGTGCCTCGGTATTGAAGTGGTGCATTCCTCATTTCCCAACCATTTTGCATGTACCATTATTCTCACCTGAGGCGACAAGAGTCTTTGGTGATGATAATTGTATGACTATGTGTTATAATTGAATGGTAAATACATGCATTGTCAGCGTATCTGCCATATCCAAGTTCGGGGTGGTGAGGCATTTATTTTGATTTTTTAAAGTTATTTACGAGGGGTAATTACTAACAAATAAGGCTTACACATGTCAAATAAATAGTAGTTTGTTTGTTGGAGAATGTATTCGTTTAGCAGTTTTATAACTATTCCTACAACCTGTCACCCCTACAATGGAATTGGCATATTCCATTTCCAAGAAATGACTTCTCTCGATGATTTCCAAACAGTGCACAACAGGTTGGGATAACATTAAAACATCTATCCTTGGACTAAGTTGGGAGGGTTATTTGTCAACTTCTTTTTGAAAAACTTTGTGTTTTGAACGCTTATTTTGAATTATTCAAGGCTATGGGTATTTTATGTTGAACTTTAGTCATATTTATTACATATGTAACTACCTTTGAACAATTTTCGGAATGTTCAAACATAGCGGACCTTTGTACCCTGTGTAGTTACCCGTTGCAAGAGAGCACCGTTTTTAAAGCGTTGTTGTCGTCATGGTAGAATGGAGTTACCTCTAAAGCGCTCGGTTCCAAATCAAAATAAGAGGTATCTACTCTACAGTGGAACTACATCAAATCCTGCAACATTTTGTGAAATAATTTGGTTCAAACGAAGACATCGATCAATCGGAAATGGTGCTAAGTGAGATTGTTCTTTAGCCAATAAATTAGCAAATATCGCCGTGGGCGCTTATTAGAGCGGGGCGCTTATTTCGACGAATACGGTATTTGAAACTTCTAGTTCTGGAGATGTACGCTTTGTGAAATATCAAAGTGCATTCCTCCTGTTCACCATAATGCTGAAACAATAGACGCAGATTCTACCTCGATAGCTCATTGCGACACGTGTCATAACAAGTTACAGACACAACAATAAGTTAAATGTGATGCTTCATTCACCTAAGGGTGGTCACAATCATGTCTTCTCTCAAACATGAACAGCACGCTGTAATGAAGTTCCTTCCCAAGGAGGGATGCAAAGCAAAAGAAATCCTTGATCGTATGTGTAAAGTGATGGGTAAGGATGCTCCTGACTATTCCGAAGTTTGCCGTTGGTCTGTACAGTTTAAAAGGGGTAGGGAGTCAATAAACGATGACCCAAGGTCAGGCAGGCCTTCAGATGACACCCAACCGTAAACCATTGCTGCTATAGAAAGAAATGTTTTTGTCTGACCGACGAGTGAAAGTATCTGAACTTCCTAGGGAATTCCAAATATCAGCTGGAACTGTTGGAACCATTATTCGTGAGCATCTTGGTATGTCCAAGGTATCTGCAAGATGAGTACCTAGAAACCTCAGAGCTCAAGATCACTATCAGAGAAATGAAAGTTGTCGAGGCCTCCTGGATCTCCATACTGCTGATGAAGCCGGATTTCTTTCTCGTCTAGTGACAGGTGATGAAACATGGATCCACCACTTGGACCCAGAAACTAAATTGGAATCCATGCAATGGAGGCACCCCATTGGTTAGCAAGGTAATGGCTTGGGAAGCAAGAGGCATATTACGGATTGATTACATGCCACCCAAAACTTCAACCAATGGACGGTATTATGCTAATGTAATGACAGAATTACGAAAATCTATTCGCCAGATAACGCCATGGGATGTTAACACGTGATATTCTACTTTTACATGACAACGCTCCGGTTCACAAGTTGAGAATTGCACAGGCCGCCAAATGTGAATGTGGATTCGAACAGTAAAATCACCCACCCGACAGCCCAGACTTAGCCCCCAGTGACTATTTCCTGTTCCGGCAAATGAAATCTGCCCTACATGGAAGACGTTTCCAGGATGACGAGGACATAAAGGCTGCCACAGAGGCGTGGTTAGAGGGACAATCTGCGGATTTCTATAAAAGTGGTATTAAAAGCTTGAAGGACAAATGGAATAAGTGTATTGAAGTGAATAGAGATTATATTGAAAAATAACAGATATTATATATATGCAAAAGATATTCTGCGACTTGGTCTTATATTCTAGCTGCAAAACCTCGTATATGTAGTGTATCGGAATGTATAACAAACTCTCTTCCGCTTTTCTATTTTATTGTTGTGTATGCACAGTGAGTGATTTTGTTGCGATGTGTTGTAATGTGTTCGCTTAACAAAGTTATTGCCTCAATTATGCATGCAAAGGTTATCATTTTATCAAAGAAATGTCTCCAGGTGTGTCAACACCATCTCCGTGCTCGTTGCTTTCACCCAAGGGAAAATGTCAAACGTCTAAGACCTGCATCACTTCGCACTTCTTTTCATATCAAGTTCACACGCCGTTATATAGAGAGATTCAAAGAATTAAATACTTTATTTCTGTGTCTCGCATTAAATGCACACACACACACACACACACACACTCACACACACTCACACACACACGCAACACACACACAAACGCACGCACACACACACACACACACACACACTCACACTAATAAGTAGAAACAAGATTGTTCTATCTTACTATGTTACTATCATTCCATGTTTCCCGAGTCCACATATCACAGTCCGTCAAGTTAAAAAAGTCCTGATACGCACTCGTTTTACTTAAATTACTTTCAAAGATCAAAAGTGCGTTGCATTGTTCTAAAGATTTAAAGAATTTCTTCTCCAATAACTTTGGTTGATTTTCCCCATTCTCATGTATAAAATGGGCGATCCTGTGTGCTGTCATATGGCCTAATCTCGTAAGCACTTCTGTTCGTTGAGTATCTCCTCGTGTAGCTATATTTGATGCATTTCGTCCGCCTCCAAGAGACACGTTTTATTCGACTGGACTTCTCTGTACATGTTAACACCCCAAACACCTCATCCACAAAATAGCAATGGTTCCACAAGAGATGTATACACCATGTGTCATGCCTTCAGTGCGAAAGTACTTGGTGTATAACGCTGATAGGGCTCTCCAAAACTCTCTATATAAATGAAAAGGGTCTTTAAGACAAACGCATTCACTCACTAATATGTGTAATTCATAATTATTCTACAACCAACCACATAGCCAAATCTTTTCTTTGAGGAATACAAATCCTCTACAAAGTGTTTAATTTCTACTTTCGTCACTTTAAACAAGTTGTGTTATAAAAAGAACGCTAAAAATCTGACAACGTCTCTCAGAACTTCAAGGTGCTTCAGTGAAAAACGATAGGGCTATATAGCTGTTATCAAAATGCCTTAACGGTACGTGATTAACATCTGCTTTTGCACAACTGCAAGGTTGATCTACGTTATAACAATTAAAGTTAACGTCCACTCACTCATTCAATGATCATATAAATGTATATACAAGACACTGTAGGCGGGGACAATATTTTATGAGAACATTCAAACACAACCATAGAAAGTAATGTGCATCCCTTTTTATTCAGGTTTCAAGAACACGAATTCAACAGCTTGGCTTGGTATCCTGTGAAAAAAAGAAAACATGCATGAGGTAATAAGTCTTACTCTCAACACGAGATAGCGGATAGTGCATTATCCAATCAGTCACATCCCTAGTTCCCCCTTGTCCCATGTCACAACCATGCACTTATTCAGAGAGCAGTCATATGACTGTCTAGAACTTTAGATGTTTTCAATCACTTGCCAAAACAGAAACAGACGCTTCTTAACTACTATTCCCTAAATGCTCCCAAACTCTTAAGGGGGCACGGGTGGCCCAGTCGTCTAAGGCGCCGCGATTCGCTGTGCAGAGTTGCGTCCCTGGACACGCCAGAAACCTATGATTGTGGGTTCGAATCCCGGTTCGCCCCGGTTATGTTTCTAGGTTTGTCAGCACCATACCCGTGCTCGTGGGTTTCATCGAAGTGGTAAACGTCTGAGACCTGCATCACTTCGGGCTTTCCTCCCACATTAAGCTGACACGCCGTGATATAACTGGAATAATGTTAAAAGCGGCGTTAAACTCAACTCACTCACTCACCACTCACCCAAACTCTTAACATGCAACGTACTTCCAATCCGAACACATAATTTCTAAATAGTGATCTTATTTAAGACAACTTCGTGAGCTGAATTGTTTGATGAGCATTACTTGGAAGTTGCCGGATGACAAAGTAGACACAATTTATGGATTACAACTTCTTTAAAACTGTAAGGCGACGTTTCGGTATAAATCCTTATACCGTTGTGAAGCAAGACTGAATGAGGAACACTGTACAGAATATATAAAGTGGGTGGAGGATTAACAGAAGACAACCTCCATGATGTCAAGAAAAGAAAACTATCAGAAGCTGTCCACATTCGCCACCTCAAGCCATCAATCAACAGAGATCAAGGCTGTTTCATCACATGAACTCATTAAGCAATAATCACCACACCTATGCAACTTATCCTGTTTAGTTGGCTTCATGTCCCATTGGCTTCCACCTATGTGTTCTCTGTCCATCATGTTGAGAGAGTGTTATCCTCCAGTTGTCATTACTTACTCATGTTATCCCGCCCATGTATGCAATTGTTGTAACCGTTATCCTCTTCTGTTAATCCTCCACCTACTATATATATTCTGTACAATGTTCCTCATTCAGTCGCAATATAACTGACACAGTATTCGAAACAGCAGTAAAAGAAAACTTACTTACTCGTGTTTCCATAGAAGAACATGCCTTTCCTAGTTCCCCTTCTTTGAGGCTTCCACTTCGTTGCAGTATTTTATGTGACTAACTGCCAACTGTGAAAGGGTAAAAAGAAAATCTAAAATATACCCAAGTTCGGATGATATAAAAAACAATCGATTTTTTTCTTTTGATTGTTGTTTAACGTCACCATCAGCAATATCGTAGCTGTAATTCTTGTCCGATTGTTTAGGGTGCGGTTAGCACACTGGTTATTTTTAGATTAATTAACTAGTGAAATATAAATAACAATTAGATCTACATTACCAAAAAGTATGGATCATCGGTTCAGCTAAACTGCCAAACAAGGCATTTTACTCGGAAAAGACGCTAACAGACATGAGATCAGTACACAACTTTGACGTGAACCTACCATTTGCAGAACAGTTTCCATTGCTGTCTCGGTGTTTTTCTCGTTCTGAAAAGGACAAGAACAGGGCTGTAATGGAAATCTATTTCTATCTATTATAACCTACGACCATATTATAGGCCTAAAAAAATGTCTGTCCTGTTTGAATCAGTTTCTTTGTTGCCTATTCGAACGTCGCACTCAGTAAGATATACCGATCACTTAAAGAGAGCAGGTCTGATGAGGTCTACATCCTATTGCTAGAATCCCATCTGATAGGTACCTGTGGAAGGAGTTTAGAAGGAAATTGTTTGCGTATTTATTGTTGAGCGACACTCTCATCGATATTCCAGCTACAAGGGTTTGAACAATATATATGGTCAGTACCAGTGCCACAGTACTATATCAAAGGCGACTAACGGGATCGGGTGGTCAGGCTCGCTGACTTGGTCGATGCATGGCATTGATCCCAATTGCGTGGAATGATGCTTATGATATCAGTCACTGGATTGTCTGGGCCAGACTCGATTATTTACAGACCGCTGTCATATAGCTGGAATATTGCGGCGTTAAACAACAAACAAAAACAAACAAACAAACTATATTAAAGAAAAATGATGTACTGAGGTAAACATACCAAATTCATGCGAGAACGAATTCTTCAATGTTCACTATAGACTTGTGTAAAACTATCTCAAGTCAATCTCAAAGCAAATGTGATGCAGGTGATTACCATTATGTTCTGGAACCCATCATCATTGTTTACTGCTCCAAGACCAAGGATTATAATCGGGTCACATTAACTCACAAATACAATTTTCAAAGCACGTTGTGTAGCCCAAACCGTCCAGTTCAATGAGGTCTTACTGCAACGCAGTTCAGAAAGTATCAACGTGTTGACAGACATGCTAAAGGCTTGGGTTGTGTACTCACGTATTCTACAAAAAAGATACAACAATAACATATATATGTATATTAGACATCTTCTACATACAAACACTACGATCATTGCTGAGTCTTTATTGCTTGTTACAAGAGAGTTCATCCACTTTTTATGAAAGTTTAAACTATATGTTTGACTTTGATATTAGTGGTCTAGTAAATCGTTTCGTCAGTTTAAGATAGTATTCAAATATGAAAATGTAAATAATCGAATCTGGACCAAACTATTCAGTGAATGATTTTGTAAGCAACGATCCGTTGGTTTTACGACAACGATCAACCAAGTTTACGAGTCTGACCAACCGATCCATTTAGCCGGTTCATGCGACCAGCATATGTTGCTGTGACTATTCTAACCTCGAATTGGTGCCTATATCACTTAATACAGTATACACAGTGCATTTTAAATCGTATCCTTTATACATTTTAGAACAAAACACATTTACTTTTGTTTACAAGGTTACAAGCTCATACTGAAATACAGAAACCAAAATCGATTCTCTGATGACATGTCATTTAATGATTTAATGTCATTTTGCTTACTGTGTGTCTTTGTATCCTATGATATGATCCCAATATCAACATTTGCACCCACCCGGAGTGACATACTTTCTCCTACCAACTGCACATGTAGATACATCCAAAAAATATATGTTCAGGATATATGAAAAGGAGGGATGGTACTTAATTTAATTTGTTTCCAGTTGCAAAATATATTATTGTATAATCCTTACTTCCGAGTGCGTTCACTGCATCCGTCAGTGTCTTTTCTGCATTGGAATACTGCAATAGAGTAGGGAGATCTTCGTTGTTAAAATCATTTGTCTATTGTGGCTACTCTACAATGCTGATTGTACATAGACTGCTTTTTTTCATCGAAAATATCAAAAGCCAATAGGCTGGGAACTTTCAAAAACCCTTCGATATATTACTTAGAAAATAATGCAAACGCCTTTACGTTATCTCCAAGTGATGGTGTTTAGGCGTACTGCAATAGGGATACTGCAAAAGAGAGGGGTCGTTGGAATCATTGGTGCATCGACGCTAAAAACCCAAAACTGCTTTTGACATTGACAATTTCAAAAGCCATAGGATGGGAAGTTTTAATAATCATGCGATGTAATTCTGAATCAAAACTTATTTTGCGTCTGATATAACAATTAAAACATTGTAACACATGTCGGTAATGGAACCCGGGTCTTCGGCGTGACGAACGAACGCTTTAACCACTAGGCTACCCGACCGCCCCAATCGAGCAATGAGTGTACATAATGTATACACACAATGCGCATGTGTAAAGACGAAAGAGTCATACGGATATTTTCTGATAGATAAACATAAAATATACAGCCTTAAAACTAATCAGAACTAAAAGATACTTGCAAATTAATGTTTCATGTACTTACGCCCATGTCATTAACCGATTTGCAAAAGTTGTCCAAAGGCAACGCAAACTGAAAAATATTGCATGAATCTTATCAACGTGAAACTACTACAATGCTCACACATACACATTTTAATCGGAAACACACATACCAGGTTTCATCAAACTCGGTCCGTGAGTGACTGATATCAGGTGTGTTTTTTAATACGATAATGAACGACGAGTCGTCTATTTCCCATATGTGATATCAACATTATGTACAGCCTCTTTGAAGATGTTGATAAATTTAAGCAACGTTAAAAATATTTTCACGCATTAAATGATGATAACTCCCTCAATACAATCCGATCCCGGCAATGTCGGACAAGTGCATTTTATTAACGGGGTGGTTATGTTTAGTATTTTCTGATTATTCTCACGAACACAAAACCAGTTGACGGCCACTATGTGTACATATTCTCCCATTACACATTGCCATATCTCGCGCTCTATTTGATTTGATCGTTCGCTCATTGCGTTTATCTACCTTGTCCAGCTACGTCTAAGGGGAACAATTCACTACCCTCTTAAAATAGCGTCGTCCAATTAACGACGTCATCGAGTTGCGAACGTATGATCGAAGCTCTAGAAATGACGTCATGTCAGAACAAAGGTTGATCGTGAAAGAAACCACGCCTCCTTCTTCATTGTTCTTTACGATTTATGGTGTTGCTATCTTTTATTAAGAACATAAAACATTAAAATATATACTAATATAAATAGAATATGCGATGACAGTCAGTTGCATTTTGCTACAAACCATTGTTGTTTTTCCAGTGAGAAAGGCGAACGCCACAGCCATATATAAAGCACTGAAATTCATTGTTTGCAGTCTTGATTTTGGTGACTGAAAATAAACATTCACATTGTATATCCAGTTTTACGCAATATGATAAGTGCAGTTCATTATTACATAAGTTTAAAAACATAACATGTTATTCACTACATTCTAATGACACGAATTTAATATTATGCAAGCAGCAGTGTTTCAGCTGGACTGTTAAACTCTTTCAATTATTTTATACAACAGGCGATGCAATACTATACGAATAGTAAAAATGCACAATATTGTATATGTGCCAATAAAGTGTTTTATTAACCTGAATTTCACCGAGTGTAAGATGAATGAAAATTACAGCTACGCACTTTCTCTAGTACTTTCATTGATTACATCTATTACCTACAAACCTGCTCATGCAACCATCCTTTGTACTAAACAGTTCTGTATAAGTATGAACATATTTTCAAAGAGCATTCGAACATTCACAGTCTTACAACAATTTCGTACTCGCGCTATGTTCCGACAGGATTGGCATTCTACACTTTAAGGAAGTTCGAAGTACGACACATATCATAATATTAAGTCTCTCCTTGAACCAGAGTCGTATCTTTCAAATTTAAGATGCAAACACCTCCGCAATAGATTTATACTCTTTAGGTTTGGTCTGAATGACTTAAAAGTGAATAGAGGAAGACATTTAAATATTGAAAAGTCACTCAGAATTTGCCCGGTCTGTAACCTTGGTGCTGAAGACGAATTTCATTTTATGTTTATTTGTCCTGTATATAACGAAATAAGAATGGAATATCTACCCGTCTGGTCCTTTTCGTGTATATCTGCTAATAACTTTGAATGTCTGCTGTCAAGCAAAAGGTATCACGTTCAACTACAAGTATCTTTATACATTCATCATGCCTTTGTGTTATGTTTGTTGATGTTGTCTTGATACCCCATAAACTACAATATTTGTTAATATAACTGTATGTCTATGTAACTCACTTGTATATGGGCCAATGGCCTTTCATACAATAAACCATTGATTGAGTAAACATGGACAATCAAATTATACTTACCTCGTTCTCCTCGACTGTCGTGACTGTGGCATGTGCAATTTGTTTTCTTTATATACTAGTATACTGCAAATGCAGATGCCCACGCAATTTCAAAAGTATAGAAATTCTATATATTTTAATAAAATGCAATACTACTGTTGTAGCATATGTGGTATATTAGCATCCATATGTCACAACAATGCCATGTGTTTACCTGTTCTGTCTGATTTTAGTGGTATGGTACACAAAGAACCTTGAAACTGTCATATCTTGAATGTTTATGATCATTTTAATTAAATGATGCTGTCGTTAATATAATATATGTATACTAGTATATAGATTCAGCTATGTTTGGACAACACGTGTACATTATGATGGTTAGCAGAAATAATTACATCAGTCGACTCCTCCTCGTCTATCTTACTGTGAAGCGTTTGACAAATACATGAAACGTTTGATCCACAAGAACTTTAAACGCCATTTCAAACAGTCGAATAGAAATAATGTCTCAAGAAGGAAGCCACTGCATTGGTACAAGTTATTCCCGACATGGGAGCTTTCATTTGAGATTTATTTCATTTACCCAACATATGCATTACCCATTGGGTAGAGGAGGAAATATTAGTTACCGCGGTTATGCGCCTGTCAAATCACCTGTTTCAATCAGAGGGGGTTTAATGTGATTTAATAACCTCTGATTGACCAATCAGAATAATTTCCAAATACATGGTAGATTTCATTATTTTATTGTGGTAAATGCAACAGTTTTTTATTGAAGGTTTGATAGATTGCTGTTTTGGGTTGCATGGTACACTGTATTATCGGGGTAGCTAATTAATATAGATGATAATGGGCTAATGGCCAGAGACCGTCAACTGAAAAGGCGTACGCTTTCGGTTCTATAGTCATACGAAAAATGTGTTTTGTTATTTGTTCACAATTTAATGCACGTCATTACATTCGGATAGATCGATGCTGACTTAGGATCATTGAACACATGCTATTATCGACTCTTCAATCAACTCTTTTTCCCATTGAGTATCTTACATCAATCTTACATATCGACTCTGGATGATCAACTCTGTATTAAGATAGATTACATCTATCCCGAGACTTTTTCCAATATTAATATTCAGCCCTGATAAGGAATTAAATTTATGGGACTAGGAGAGATGACACTAACTACAGTCATAAGAAGACCTATTATTTGCATGTTGGCAATGAAAAGTGTTGTGATTTTGTGTCAATACTTGTAATACATCTGAGTAATAATGCTTATACAAACACATGTGCCAATATCATGATGATAATGTTATGGGCACTGAAAATTCAGGTTTTAATCACAAACTATTAATCTAATTGATTAAATACTTGCAATATTAGGTTTTTTTTCTGAAAAGTGACCTCACTTACATGCATTCTGTATGATGTGAATAGACTTTACAACCCCATTTAGCATTTATTTAGCATATTCAGTTGAAGTGAGTGAGTGAGTGAATATTTATAGACACATCGGCATTATTTCAGCCATATCGTGACTAAATCAAGATAGACTGAAATAATACATAATACATACGGTTTGATTATAAAACCTGTCGTCAAAGGACAGTAAAATAACTAGATTATCACAGATGTATATTTTAAAACTAGTATGGAACCATAAAAAACATATGACGATAAATAACAATACATTATAAAAACGGGCTGGGGGTCGCCAGCAACTGAATGTAGGCCACCATACTAGGGACCGTGGAGACTTCTTCTGCTACCTGCACGGTTCCCCAGCAGGATTTACGCCATCCCTTAGCCTCTGGCGAATATCATCAGGTTTAGCCAAAATTAAAACAAACAAGCATTCTACGACTAAGATGATAGTAGGAATAAACTTACTTCGATTGATATGGTCTTACATACCCTCTCAGGGGGGACAATCATTTTACAGTACTTAAAACCCCTTTGAGGATACAGCCACTAACAATCTCCGTTACAAGTTAAACACTACTGATACAATAAAATGGTAACTATTTACACAGATTCAAAATTTATCTAACAGTTCAATTTCTTTTAAAAAGTTAATTATTAAATGAGATGGAACATTGTTAAAAAAATCCATTATTGATGTTGCTCTGAAAAATTTATCCCTTGCGATGGAAAAATCAATACAGTCAAGCAGGACATTCTCTCATCACAAGGGATAAAAATGGAGGATCCTCGCCTTTCAATATATATATTCATTAGTATATCTTGAATGGCCAATACGACATCGTCGCATAATGACCTCATCAAATCTGGACTGACAACCCAAGTAGGTATAACCGATATTTGGTTTAATTTCATGTAATTTATTGATACCTACTTCTACTTCTACATTAGATCACGGATGTAAAATCTAATCAAGGGTTTACAATCAGTGTATGGGATGAGAAGTGGTGTCACAGATTTGCTGAGTGCTGATTTTGCAGCAGCATCGGCCATTGTGTTACCTATGATTCCAACATGGCTGGGTAACCAACAAAAAACGATGTCGTATTGACCAGTAGCAAGAGCATTATACAATTCAATAATTTCGATTAAAAGTGGATGTTGATATGACATGTTATGAATAGCCTGCAGGCATCATCAGAATCAGAAAATATTATAAACTGATGATGTTTTGGCTGTTTACTGATATATTTTAGATTGGCATTGGCTTCTGTTGTGAAAATAGAACAGTTATCAGGTAATCAGGATGAGATAGTCCTTGATCCAATGACGGACGCGCTGGCAACAGCGTCACCATCCTTGGATCCATCTGTAAAGATTGATTTGTAAGTAGCATATGAGTTTCTTAATTCATTTTATTGTCGTTGATAAATCAGTTGATTTGTTTCGGATTTCTTTAGTGTAGTTGGTGATGGGTCCACCTCTGGCTTTACTAACTGCCATGGTAGAGAAGACAAAAGCTGAGTGGAGGCTATACTTTTAAGATTTATTTTAGCAGCAGAAATATCAGATTGTATTCTTATTCCAAGTGATAGGAAGAGTACGAACATATCTTCAACGAGAATTCGAACATATCACAGTCTGAGTAAACATGGACAAGCAAATTATACTTACCTTGTTCCCCTCGTCTGTCGGTTGTGGCATGGGTAAATTAGTTTCTTTACTTAAACCAGAATGCAGATGTCAACGCAATTTGAAAAGTACAGAAATTCTAATAATTGTGATAATATACAAAACTGCTGGAATATATATGCATTGTATGTCTGTTTCGGCGGATTATCTAGTGCGATTATTCTCATGCACTTACATTTTCTATTAAATAATCATGCATGTGTCACAACAGCACTTTTGTTCTGCCTGTCGTTTGTAGCAGGTTGCACATTAAACCTTGAAATCGTCATATCTTCAAATTTTATCATCACTTAAATGAAAAGATGCTGTCATTTAACGGGAATAAGATATCATTACTGATATAATACACGTATATATATGGTATTTCCAGTTGTTTGGAAAACACAGTCATATATATGTCCTATATATTCAATCAAGGTAATTGGATCTCTTAAACCCCTGCATACAATTAAATCCTGATCTGATCATGAACATGAGCGGTTAGTGCCTCGGTATTGAAGTGGTGCATTCCTCATTTCCCAACCATTTTGCATGTACCATTATTCTCACCTGAGGCGGCAAGAGTCTTTGGTGATGATAATTGTATGACTATGTGTTATAATTGAATGGTAAATACATGCATTGTCAGCGTATCTGCCATATCCAAGTTCGGGGTGGTGAGGCATTTATTTTGATTTTTTTAAATTATTTACGAGGGGTAATTACTAACAAATAAGGCTTACACATGTCAAATAAATAGTAGTTTGTTTGTTGGAGAATGTATTCGTTTAGCAGTTTTATAACTATTCCTACAACCTGTCACCCCTACAATGGAATTGGCATATTCCATTTCCAAGAAATGACTTCTCTCGCTGATTTCCAAACAGTACACAACAGGTTAGGATAACATTAAAACATCTATCCTTGGACTAAGTTGGGAGGGTTATTTGTCAACTTCTTTTTGAAAAACTTTGCGTTTTGAACGCTTATTTTGAATTATTCAAGGCTATGGGTATTTTATGTTGAACTTTAGTCATATTTATTACATATGTAACTACCTTTGAACAATTTTCGGAATGTTCAAACATAGCGGACCTTTGTACCCTGTGTAGTTACGCGTTGCAAGAGAGCACCGTTTTAAAGCGTTGTTGTCGTCATGGTAGAATGGAGTTACCTCTAAAGCGCTCGGTTCCAAATTAAAATAAGAGGTATCTACTCTACAGTGGGACTACATCAAATTTCAAAACACAGTAAGTTATCTCCTAATTGAAAATTGAACTGTTGTTAAATTTCATTATGTGTATTTAACCGTCACTCAATCCTGCAACATTTTGTAAAATAATGTGTGTACCTTTTTGTTAAAAATAAATTGGTTCAATGAAGACATCGATCAATCGGAAGGGGTGCTAAGTGAGATTGTTCTTTAGTCAATAAATTAGCAAATATCGCCGTGGGCGCTTATTAGAGCGGGGCGCTTATTTCGACGAATACGGTATTTGAAACTTCTAGTTCTGGAGATGTACGCTTTGTGAAATATCAAAGTGCATTCCTCCTGTTCACCATAATGCTGAAACAATAGACGCAGATTCTACCTCGATAGCTCATTGCGACTGATGCACACTGGTGTCGTGTGGACGTACGAGGGGCGTTCAATACGTTTTGCAACTTAGGCATTTGTGTTTACACAAACAATGTCAACTTGTGGCAGGTGTGACACTAGTCATAACATCAGGTTGACACGTGTCATAACAAGTTACAGACACAACAATAAGTTAAATGTGATGCTTCATTCACCTAAGGGTGGTCACAATCATGGATTCTCTAAAACATGAACAGCACGCTGTAATGAAGTTCCTTCCCAAGGAGGGATGCAAAGCAAAAGAAATCCTTGATCGTATGTGTTAAGTGATGGGTAAGGATGCTCCTGACTATTCCGAAGTTTGCCGTTGGTCTCTACAGTTTAAAAGGGAGAGGGAGTCCATAGACGATGACCCAAGGTCAGGCAGGCCTTCAGATGACACCCAACCGTAAACCATTGCTGCTATAGAAAGAATTCTTTTTGTCTGAAAGTATCTGAACTTCCTAGGGAATTCCAAATATCAGCTGGAACTGTTGGAACCATTATTCGTGAGCATCTTGGTATGTCCAAGGTATCTGCAAGATGAGTACCTAGAAACCTCAGAGCCCAAGATCACTATCAGAGAAATGAAAGTTGTCGAGGCCTCTTGGATCTCCATACTGCTGATGAAGGCGGATTTCTTTCTCGTCTAGTGACAGGAGATGAAACATGGATCCACCACTTGGACCCAGAAACTAAATTGGAATCCATGCAATGGAGGCACCCCATTGGTTAGCAAGGTAATGGCCACCATATTTTGGGATGCAAGAGGCATATTACTGATTGATTACATGCCACCCAAAACTTCAACCAATGGACGGTATTATGCTAATGTAATGACAGAATTACGAAAATCTATTCGCCAGAAACGCCATTGGATGTTAACACGTGATATTCTACTTTTACATGACAACGCTCCGGTTCACAAGTCGAGAATTGCACAGGCCGCCAAATGTGAATGTGGATTCGAACAGTTAAATCACCCACCCTACAGCCCAGACTTAGCCCCCAGTGACAATTTCCTGTTCCGGCAAATGAAATCTGCCCTACATGGAAGACGTTTCCAGGATGACGAGGACATAAAGGCTGCCACAGAGGCGTGGTTAGAGGGACAATCTGCGGATTTCTATAAAAGTGGTATTAAAAGCTTGAAGGACAAATGGAATAAGTGTATTGAAATGAATAGAGATTATATTGAAAAATAACAGATATTATATATATGCAAAAAGATATTCTGCGACTTGGTCTTATATTCAAGTTGCAAAACCTCGTATATGTAGTGTATCGCAATGTATAACAAACTCTCTTCCGCTTTTCTATTTTATTGTTGTGTATGCACAGTGAGTGATTTTGTTGCGATGTGTTGTAATGTGTTCGCTTAACAAAGTTATTGCCTCAATTATGCATGCAAAGGTTATCATTTTAACAAAGAAATGTCTCCAGGTGTGTCAACACCATCTCCGTGCTCGTTGCTTTCACCCAAGCGAAAATGTCAAACGTCTAAGACCTGCATCACTTCGCACTTCTTTTCACATCAAGTTCACACGCCGTTATATAGAGAGATTCAAAGAATTAAATACTTTATTTCTGTGTCTCGCATTAAATGCACACACACACACACACACACTCACACACACTCACACACACACGCAACACACACACAAACGCACGCACACACACACACACACACACACATACACACACACTCACACTAATAAGTAGAAACAAGATTGTTCTATCTTACTATGTTACTATCATTCCATGTTTCCCGAGTCCACATATCACAGTCAGTCAAGATAAAAAAGTCCTGATACGCACTCGTTTTACTTAAATTACTTTCAAAGATCAAAAGTGCGTTGCATTGTTCTAAAAGTTTAAAGACTTTCTTCTCCGGTCCAATAACTTTGGTTGATTTTTCCCATTCTCATGTATAAAATGGGCGATCCTGTGTGCTGTCATATGGCCTAATCTCGTAAGCACTTCTGTTCGTTGAGTATCTCCTCGTGTAGCTATATTTGATGCATTTCGTCCGCCTCCAAGAGGCACGTTTTATTCGACTGGACTTCTCTGTACATGTTAACACCCCAAACACCTCATCCACAAAATAGCACTGGTTCCACAAGAGATGTATACACCATGTGTCATGCCTTCAGTGCGAAAGTACTTGGTGTATAACGCTGATAGGGCTCTCCATAACCCTCTATATAACTGAAAAGGGTCTTTAAGACAAACACATTCACTCACTAATATGTGTAATTCATAATTATTCTACAACCAACCACATAACCAAATCTTTTCATTGAGGAATACAAATCCTCTACAAAGTGTTTAATTTCTACTTTCGTCACTTTAAACAAGTGTTATAAAAAGAACGCTAAAAATATGACAACATCTCCTCAGAACTTCAAGGTGCTTCTGTGAAAAGCGATAGGGCTACATAGCTGTTATCAAAATGCCTTAACGGTACGTGATTAACATCTGCTTTTGCACAACTGCAAGGTTGATCTACGTTATAACAATTAAAGTTAACGTCCACTCACTCATTCAATGATCATATAAATGTATATATATGACACTGTAGGCGGGGACAATATTTTATGAGAACATTCAAACACAACCATAGAAAGTAATGTGCATCCCTTTTTATTCAGGTTTCAAGAACACGAATTCAACAGCTTGGCTTGGTATCCTGTGAAAAAAAGAAAACATGCATGAGGTAATAAGTCCTTCTCTTCACACAAGATAGCGGATAGTGCATAATCCAATCAGTCACATCCCTAGTACTCCCTTGTCCCATGTCACAACCATGCACTTATTCAGAGAGCAGTCATATGACTGTCAAGAACTTTAGATGTTTTCAATAACTTGCAAAAACAGAAACAGACGCTTCTTAACTACCATTCCCTAAATGCTCCCAAATTCTTAACATACAACGTACTTCCAATCCGAACACATAATTTCTAAATAGTGATCTTATTTAAGACAACTTCGTGAGCTGAATTGTTTGATGAGCATTACTTGGAAGTTGCCGGATGACAAAGTAGACACAATTTATGGATTACAACTTCTTTAAAACTGTAAAGGCGACGTTTCGGTATAAATCCTTATACCGTTGTGAAGCAAGACTGAACGAGGAACACTGTACAGAATATATTAAGTGGGTGGAGGATTAACAGAAGACAACCTCCATGATGTCAAGAAAAGAAAACTATCAGAAGCTGTCCACATTCGCCACCTCAAGCCATCAATCAACAGAGATCAAGGCTGTTTCATCACATGAACTAATTAAGCAATAATCACCACACCTATGCAACTTATCCTGTTTAGTTGGCTTCATGTCCCATTGGCTTCCACCTATGTGTTCTCTGTCCATCATGTTGAGAGAGTGTTATCCTCCAGTTGCCATTACTTACTCATGTTATCCCGCCCATGTATGCAATTGTTGTTACCGTTATCCTCTTCTGTTAATCCTCCACCTACTATATACATGTATATTCTGTACAATGTTCCTCATTCAGTCGCAATATAACTGACACAGTATTCGAAACAGCAGTAAAAGAAAACTTACTTACTCGTGTTTCCATAGAAGAACATGCCTTTCTCAGTTCCCCTTCTTTGAGGCTTCCAAGTCGTTGCAGTATTGTACGTGACTAACTGCCAACTGTAAAAGGGTAAAAAGAAAATCTAAAATATACCCAAGTTCGGATGATATAAAAAAAAAAATCTTTTGATTGTTGTTTAACGTCACCATCAGCAATATCGTAGCTGTAATTCTTGCCTGATTGTTTAGGGTGCGGTTAGCACACTGGTTATTTTTAGATTAATTAACTAGTGAAATATAAATAACAATTAGATCTGCATTACCAAATAGTATGGACCATCGGTTCAGCTAAACTGCCAAACAGGGCATTTTACTCGGAAAAGTCGCTAACAGACATGAGACCAGTACACAACTTTGACGTGAACCTACCATTTGCAGAACAGTTTCCATTGCTGCCTCGGTGTTTGTCTCGTTCTGAAAAGGAAAAGAACAGGGCTGTAATGGAAATCTATTTCTATCTATTATAACCTACGACCATATTATAGGCCTAAAAAAATGTCTGTCCTGTTTGAATCAGTTTCTTTGTTGCCTATTCGAACGTCGCACTCAGTAAGATATACCGATCACTTAAAGAGAGCAGGTCTGATGAGGTCTACATCCTATTGCTAGAATCCCATCTGATAGGTACCTGTGGAAGGAGTTAAGAAGGAAATTGTTTGCGTATTTATTGTTGAGCGACACACTCATCGATATTCCAGCTACAGGGGTTTGAACAATATATATGGTCAGTACCAGTGCCACAGTACTATACCAAAGGCGACTAACGGGATCGGGTGGTCAGGCTCGCTGACTTCGTCGATGCATGGCATTGATCCCAATTGCGTGGATTGATGCTTATGATAACAGTCACTGGATTGTCTGGGCCAGACTCGATTATTTACAGACCGCCTTCATATAGCTGGAATATTGCTGAGTGTGGCGTTAAACAACAAACCAAAAGAAACAAACAAACCAATTATATTAAAGAATAATGATGTACTGAGGTAAACATACCAAATTCATGCGAGAACGAATTCTTCAATGTTCACTATAGACTTGTGTAAAACTATCTCAAGTCAATCTCAAAGCAAATGTGATGCAGGTGATTACCATTATGTTCTGGAACCCATCATCATTGTTTACTGCTCCAAGACCATGGATTATAATCGGGTCACATTAACTCACAAATACAATTTTCAAAGCACGTTGTGTAACCCAAACCGTCCAGTTCAATGAGGTCTTACTGCAACGCAGTCCAGAAAGTATCAACGTGTTGACAGACATGCTAAAGGCTTGGGTTGTGTACTCACGTATTCTACAAAAAAGATACAACAATAACATATATATGTATATTAGACATCTTCTACATACAAACACTACGATCATTGCTGAGTCTTTATTGCTTGTTACAAGAGAGTTCATTCACTATTTATGAAAGTTTAAACTATATGTTTGACTTTGATATTAGTGGTCTAGTAAATCGTTTCGTCAGTTTAAGATAGAATTCAAATATGAAAATGTAAATAATCGAATCTGGACCAAACTATTCAGTGAATGATTTTGTAAGCAACGATCCGTTGGTTTTACGACAACGATCAACCAAGTTTACGAGTCTGACCAACCGATCCATTTAGCCGCTTCGTGCGACCAGCATATGTTGTTGTGACTATTCTAACCTCGAATTGGTGCCTATATCACTTAATACAGTATACACAGTGCATTTATATACACCAAGGAAAAGGTTAGGCACAGCTTTGTTCATATTTCCAAATAAAATAGTATTTTTTTTTTAAAATCGTATACTTTATACATTTTAGAACAAGACACATTTACTTTTGTTTACAAGGTTACAAGCTCATACTGAAATACAGAAACCAAAATCGATTCTCTGATGACATGTCATTTAATGATTTAATGTCATTTTGCTTACTGTGTGTCTTTGTATCCAATGATATGATCCCAATATCAACATTTGCACCCACCCGGAGTGACATACTTTCTCCTACCAACTGCACATGTAGATACATCCAAAAAATATATGTTCAGGATATATGGAAAGGAGGGATGGTACTTAATTCAATTTGTTTCCAGGTGTAAAATATATTATTGTATAATCCTTACTTCCGAGTGCGTTCACTGCATCCGTCAGTGTCTTTTCTGCATCGGAATACTGCAATAGAGTAGGGAGATCTTCGTTGTTAAAATCATTTGTCTATTGTGACTACTGTACAATGCTGATTGTACATAGACTGCTTTTTTCATCGAAAATATCAAACGCCAATAGGCTGGGAACTTTCAAAAACCCTTCGATATATTACTTAGAAAATAATGCAAACGCCTTTACGTTATCTCCAAGTGATGGTGTTTAGGCGTACTGCAATAGGGATACTGCGAAAGAGAGGGGTCGTTGGAAATCATTGGTGTATCGACGCTAAAAACCCAAAACTGCTTTTGACATCGACAATTTCAAAAGCCATAGGATGGGAAGTTTTAATAATCATGCGATGTAATTCTGAATCAAAACTTATTTTGCGTCTGATATAACAATTAAAACTTTGTAAAACTTGTTCAAATTGTTTTTAACGCCACACTCAAATGTAGCCATATTCTAGCTACATGACGGCTGCCTGTGAATGGACAAGACAAACTTGTAGTTGCTGTCATGTTGACTCACAATCAACTAAGTCGCCAAACCTAGTCAATTGAGTCGGCTCGTACCGACATGCATATGTTGCTAGGGACTTATTCTAACCCGGAATCCCTTCAGGGGTTCAAATGTAAACACAGTCTGTTTTAAGTTAAGAGTCGAATATGGTTGCACCATTTTTGTTACTTTACATACTGGTATATTGAAGAAAAACTACATGTCGACCAATCGAGCAATATAACAATATTCCAGCAATATCGCGGCGGGGGGCGGGGGGGGGGGGGGGGGGGGGGGCACACCAGAAATGGGATTCATACATTGTAACACATGTCGGGAATCGAACCCGGGTCTTCGGCGTGACGAACGAACGCTTTAACCACTAGGCTACCCGACCGCCCCAATCGAGCAATGAGTGTACATAACGTATACACACAATGTGCATGTGTAAAGACGAAACATAAAACATGAAATATACAGCCTTAAAACTAATCAGAACTAAAAGATACTTGCAAATTAAAGTTTCATGTACTTACGCCCATGTCATAAAGCGATTTGCAAAAGTTGTCCAAAGGCAACGCAAACTGAAAAATATTGCATGAATTTTATCAACGTGAAACTACTACAATGCTCACACATACACATTTTAATCGGAAACACACATACCAGGATTCATCAAACTCGGTCCGTGAGTGACTGATATCAGGTGTGTTTTTTAATACGATAATGAACGACGAGTCGGCTATTTCCCATATGTGATATCAACATTATGTACAGCCTCTTTGAAGATGTTGATAAATTTGAGCAGCGTTTAAAATATTTTCACGCATTAAATGATGGTAACTCCCTCGATACAATCCGATCCCGGCAATGTCGGACAAGCCCATTTTATTAACAGGCTGGTTATGTTTAGTATTTTCTGAATATTCTCACGAACACAAAACCAGTTGACGGCCACTATGTGTACATATTCTCCCCATTACACATTGCCATATCTCGCGCTCTATTTGATTTGATCGTTCGCTCATTGCGTTTATCTGCCTTGTCCAGCTTCGTCTAAGGGGAACAATTCACTACCCTCTTAAAATAGCGTCGTCCAATTAACGACGTCATCGAGTTGCGAACGTATGATCGAAGCTCCAGAAATGACGTCATGTCAGAACAAAGGTTGATCGTGAAATAAACCACGCCTCCTTCTTCATTGTTCTTTACGATTTATGGCGTTGCTATCTTATATTAAGAACATAAAACATTAAAATACATACTAATATAAATAGAATATGCGATGACAGTCAGTTGCATTTTGCTACAAACCATTGTTGTTTTTCCAGTGAGAAAGGCGAACGCCACAGTCATATATAAAGCACTGAAATTCATTGTTTGCGGTCTTGATTTTGGTGACTGAAAATAAACATTCACATTGTATATCCAGTTTTACGCAATATGATAAGTGCAGTTCATTATTACATAAGTTAAGAAACATAACATGTTATTCACTACATTCTAATGACATGAATTTAATATTATGCAAGCAGCAGTGTTTCAGCTGGACTGTTAAACTCTTTCAATTATTTTATACAACAGGCGATGCAATACTATACGAATAGTAAAAATGCACAATATTGTTGTATATGTGCCAATAAAGTGTTTTATTAACCTGAATTTCACCGAGTGTCAGATGATACATATTCAGTAATGACTGAGATATTATGCACGACAATATTCACGGAGAGATTATTTAGAAATACACAAAATACATAATATTTGCCATTTTCTATTCACCATAATCAAATAAATAGTAAATCACGAATTGTGATATTATTTGAAATAAATAAAAGAGTTTGTACAAGTGAGCTTACCTTAAATTAGAAGGGAGAATTCTGTGAGTCAATGATCAGTCAAAGAGATGTTCCAGTATTTATTGTGAGGTTCAATGTGTTGATATAAAACCACAGACCTCTTTTTATAGTACTGGAAACACCACTGATCAACGTCGGAATTCTCTTGATTGGCCAAAACATACAATGTGTCCTTTAATTACAATTTTGGTTGGTTGAAATAGATTAGGTCATTTACTAATAGGAATTTGATTGGACAGGCCGAAATGAGTTCTTAAATGATGTGTCACGTGACCGTGACACGATGGTAATTGCGTTAATTACGTCAGATTAATTATGGTTTGGAAACAGGCCCTAGTCATACCAATCCCTAAACCTAATAAACCAGCTAATCAAGCTAACTCATATAGACCAATATCCCTAACTTCAAACTTATGTAAAGTAATGGAATCAATGGCTAAAAATAGATTACAACATTACCTAACCCAAAAAAAACATCATAAACCCAGATCAATGCGGTTTCACTCCTGGCCGCTCAACCCTAGATAACCTCGCCCGACTAGAGCAAGATATTAAGACAGGACAACTAAATAAACAATATACCACAGGCATCTTCTTAGACTTCTCTAAAGCTTTCGACATGGTATGGCACGATGGGCTAATACAAAAACTTTAAAAAATAGGACTCAAAGGTCAGATAATAAACTACATCCAGGACTTAAACAATCGTAAAATAACCGTGGGTATAGACCAAACTCTATCGGACCAATGTCCCCTAGAAAATGGCACTCCACAGGGTTGATATAAACTGACTGACTGACTGATATAGAAGATTTAACGTGCGCTTTCCGACTGTAGCGTATTTCGCACACGGGCCTGGCCAGACCATTTAGTGTATTCCGAAAAGGGTGAAAGTGGTGTGTGCAACCCAAGAGGGGGCTTTTAGGGGTTGCTTAATTATATTGAATTTTTGGAATTTTTAAATTTGGAATAAATGCCGAGGTGGGTGGAGAAGGGAACTAAGGGAGCCGGGTGAGGTGGGTGTTTGTATGTTTATTGGATTTTGGATTGGTAGATTAATTAGGTCTGTTTTGATTAGGAATACGCCTAGGGCCTTGAAGTTTTCTAGTTTATTTTGAGGGTTTAGTATTTCATCTAGAGTAGGAACCTTATTTAGATTGAGGGTAGTTTGAAGTGTGGTTCTGTGTGTTTGGTAGTGGGTGCAGTGGATGAGTGCGTGTTCTGTGGTTTCGGGTTGTTTGCAGTGGGGGCAGTTGCCTGTGGTGTGCCTTTTGAGATTTTTTAGGTGGTTATTTAGGTTAGTGTGTCCTGTTTGGAGTTTTGTAATTAATCTGTCAATTTTTTTTGAGGGGTGTAGGATTTTAGGTTTGGCTAGTGGTTTTCTGAGCACTTTTTTGATTTGGCTATTTGAGTTTTGATATTGATTATGCCATTTTTTGGTTATTTTTTGTTTGTTTACACTTTTAATTTCTGATTTTGAGATGGGTAGGTTTAGGTTTATTTCTGGTATTTTGAGAGATAATTTAGCTGCTTTATCGGCGCTTTCGTTGCCGTAAATTCCTACGTGGGCGGGGATCCACAAGAAGGTTATTTGTTTGCCTGCTTTTGTTAGGTCGTTGGAGCTTTTAAGTATTTGGTTTATTAATTTAGGTCGTTTTTTGGTATTTTTGTTTTGGAGGGCTTGTGGTCCACTAAGGGAGTCTTACTTACTTACTTATATTGGAGATTTAACGTGCGCTTTCCGACTGCAAGCGTATGTCGCACACGGGCCCGGCCAGGCCATTTAATGTGTTTCCAAAAAGGGGAAAAGTGAGTTTGTGCAACCCAGGAAGGGGGCTTTAGGGTTTGCTTATATAGTAATTTTGAAATTTTGAGATTTGGAAAGAATGCCAAGAGTGGGTGGGGGACGAACTAAGGGAGCTGTGTGTGTTGGGTGGTTATTAAGTAAGGTAGTTTTGGTTTTAATATTTTATTTGGGGTTTAAATGCGACTAATTAGTCCTGTTTTTATTAGGTATATGCCTAAGGCTTTGAATTTTTCTAATTTATTTTGTGGATTTAGGATTGATTCTAGTGTAAGTCCGGTTTTAAGATTTAGGGTGGTCTGTAGTGTTGTTCGGTGTGTTTGGTAGTGTGTGCAGTGAATGAGTACGTGTTCTGGTGTTTCTTGTTGTTTGCAATGTGGGCAGTTTCCTGTTGTGTGTAGTTTAGCTATTTTACGGTGATTATTTAGTTTGGTATGGCCTGTTTGTAGTTTGGTAATTATTCTGTCGATTTTTTTGGATGGGTGTAGTATTTTTGGTTTATTTAGGTTTTTTTTGAGTACTTTCGTGATTTTGCTATTTGAGTTTTGGTATATATTTTGCCATTTTTTGTTGATTTTTTGTTTAGTGACACTTTTGATTTCTGATTTTGGGCTGGGTAAGTTTAAGCTTATTTCTGGGAATTTAAGGGATAATTTTGCTGCTTCATCTGCCTTTTCATTTCCAAAGATTCCTACGTTGGCGGGGATCCAAATGAACTCTATTTGTTTACCTACCTTAATCAAGTTGTTTGAGCTATTGAGTATTTGATTTATTAGTTTGGGGCGGTTTTTAGTGTTTTTATTTTTGAGGGCTTGTAGTCCACTGAGGGAGTCGGTTAGGATGAGGATTTTTTGGTGTTTTTTAGATTGCTGATTGTGTAGTGCTGAGGCCATGCCCATTAGTTCGGCCGTGAATATGGATTGGTTGTTTGGTAAGATTGTGTGTCTTTGGTTGGTTGTGCGATGTGGACTCCGAAACCTGTGTGTTTAGAGATCGGATATGAGGATCCGTCTGTGTATATGTGACACCAATTTGGCCAATTTTCATGTATGTATGCTAGTGTGGTGGTTTTAGCGATGTTAGGATCGGCCTGTTTATTTAGTGTATCGGCTAGTGTTGTGTCTATTTTTGGTATTTTAAGTTTTGGAGTGAAGATATTGGATGATTTATTGTTTTGTTTAAGATTATTTATTTTGTGTTCATTTAGGTTATTGGTTATTCTTTGGGAAATTGGAGCAAGTAGTGGATGTTTCCAGGCTAGGGCTTGGTTTCTAGGGCTAATATTATTTTTTTTTATTAAGTTTTCGATTAGAGGGTTTGATTGGGACGCGGCCCACAAGTTTTGGGTAAGTAGTTTAAGTGGCATTTCTCCTGTTAAGGCCTGGAGTGGGGTGGAGGAGGTGCCATGTTGAGTTCGTGTGATTAGTTTTAGGGCCTGATACTGGATTGAGTCTAGTTTTTTTAATGAGAGAGTTGTTTAAGGTGTCGTAAATGGCACTGCCATAGTCTAGTTTGGATCTAATTAGTGATATATAGAGTGAGAGGAGGGTGTTTTTAGAGGTCCCCCAGTGGAGCCGGTTAGGCATCTTAACGTGTTTAGGTCTTTGCTGCATCTGGTTACAAGGTTTTTAATGTGAGCATCCCAGATGAGATGTTCATCGAAGATTAATCCTAAGAATTTGGTTTGTTTTTGGAATTTGATTGGTTTGTTGATTAGTTGGAGGTTTAGGGAGGCGGGTTGCATATTTTTGTGTTTAAATACTATTCCTGTGGTTTTTTCCGAGTTAAGGGAGAAGCCCCATTTGTCAGCCCATTTTTGTATTTTATTTAGAGATTTTTGGAGTAAGTTTTGGGCCATTTTAATGCTTTTAGTGCGGATCCATAGGGCTCCGTTATCCGCGAATTTTGAAGTGTTTAGTTTAGGGGATAAGCCCTCGAATAGATCGTTTATCATTATTTTGAAGAGGGTTGGGCTGAGGATGCTGCCCTGGGGAGTGCCATTTTCTAGGGGACACTGGTCCGATAGCGTATGGTCTATACCCACGGTTATTTTGCGGTTGTTTAGGAAATCTTGGATGAAGTTTATTATTTGGCCTTTTAGTCCTATTTTTTAAAGTTTTTGTATTAGCCCGTGGTGCCATACCATATCGAAAGCTTTAGAGAAGTCGTGGAATATGCCTATGGTGTATTGCTTGTTTAGCTGTCCTGTTTTTATATCCTGTTCTAGTCGGGCGAGGTTATCGAGAGTTGATCGACCGAGAGTGAAGCCGCTTTGGTCGGGGTTTATGATGTTGTTTTGGTCTAGGTAGTGCTGTAGCCTATTTTTAGTCATAAGTTCCATTATTTTGCAGAGATTTGAGGTTAGGGAGATGGGCCTATAGGAGTTAGCCTGGTCTGCTGGTTTATTTGGTTTAGGTTTTGGGATTACTAGAGCTTTCTTCCATGAGGATGGGACCTGTCCGTTTAGGAAGACTAGGTTGTATAGTTTAAGTAAAGTTTGGAGTAGTTTGGTAGGTAAGTGTTTGATTATTTGGTAAGAGGTGAGGTCTAGGCCTGGGGCTGTTCCTTTTTTTTCTATTGTTTAGTGCGTGATTTAGTTCTTCTATGGTGTAAGGCTGGTTTATTTCTAGGTTGTCTTGTCTGTTTTCTTTGGAGAATTTGCTTTCTTTTTTTAGTTGATCTTGGATTTTTTTACTGAAGTTACTGTTGCTACTAACTTTAGAGAAGTGTTTGGCTAGGTTGTTGGCCTTTTGGGTGGGGTTAGTTGAGCTGTTTATATTGGGGCCGTTGATGCCTCTGATGGCGTGAATTTGGTTTAGGAATTGGGATTACTAGAGCTTCCTTCCATGAGGATGGGACCTTTCCGTTTAGGTAGACGTTGATATAATGTTGCATTAGGCGTTTAAGAGGTCGCCTTCTGCCTAGGCAATTTCGGCTGACCTGTCCCTCTTTGGGACTCCTGTGTTTGAGAAGGGTTCACATATCTATTGTGAGTTCGGTGTTCACATGATTTCTGTTTTTGCATTGATATGATTTCTATTTTCTTATATTGATATGATTTCATTTTTATCCTTGGCTGCTCTGTTTATATACGTTCGAGCAGCTGTCCATCTCTCAGAAATAGAGTTAGTTTGGCCTTCGCTATTACATCTCTTGGCTTTAGGAGATCTATGACAGATAGCGGATCTAACTGCAATTCTTGTTTTAACCTAGCCCGGGCTGGGGCATGGTCTTGACATTCTAGTAACACGTGGTCAATGGTTTCAGCCTAATTGCAAGATGAACAAACCTTGTTAAAGTGCTTTCTGTGACCAAGTCTGAGGCGTGAGATGGCAATTTCAATTTTCCTTTCATTGTCCTCTGCCGCGCGAAAGCGCGAAGCGGGGGATATAGTATTCACGACCGTCCGTACGTACGTCCGTACGTCCGTCCGTACGTCCCACCTGTTTGTTGCCGCGATATCTCAAGAACTAAACACTGGATTGTCTTCATATTTGGAACTATGGTGTATATACAGACTCCGCAGACACCAGTCGGTTTTGGTGACCTTGACCCCATTTTCAAGGTCACAGCAGGCAAATCTGCTTATGGAGTTGGAAAACGGTGTTGCCGCGATATCTCAAGAACTAATCTCTGGATTGTCTTCATATTTGGAACTATGGTGTATATACAGACTCCGCAGACACCAGTCGGTTTTGGTGACCTTGACCCCATTTTCAAGGTCACAGCAGGCAAATCTGCTTTTGGAGTTGGAAGACGGTGTTGCCGCGATATCTCAAGAACTAATCTCTGGATTGTCTTCATATTTGGTACTAGGGTGTATATACAGACTCCGCAGACACCGGTCGGTTTTGATGACCTTGACCCCATTTTCAAGGTCACAGCAGGTAAATCTGCTTTTGGAGTTGGAAAACGGTGTTGCCATGATATCTCAAGAACTAATCGCTGGATTGTCTTCATATTTGGTACTATGGTGTATATACAGGCGGGGGACATTTCGTCACTTCTGTGACAAATACTTGTTTGAGTATGAGTTTGGCTTTTGTTGGACCTTGGGTTGAATTTTGTATAGCCATCTGCCGATCTTACTTGCGTCCCATTCGGCTTGCCATCTTTCTGCTATGGAGGCTTTGATTTTGCTTTTTATCTCTAGTTTACTAAAGGGAATAGGCTGTATATCTGCTTTGTCTAGAGCTAGCTTCGCCAGTGAGTCTGCTTTTTCATTTCCATGAATATCTATGTGAGAGGGGATCCAACACAGCTCCACCTGTTGCCCTTGGTCCGATAGTTTTGTATATTCGTATAGAATATTGTTGACTGTGTTTGGCCTGGAGTTTGAGTTTCTGCCACTGATGGCCTGAAGTGCACTTAGCGAGTCTGATAGGACGACTGCCTTTGCTTCCCGGAGTTCCGGTATGAGTTTGAGTGCATGATGAATTGCCTCCAATTCAGCCGTGAATACTGACTGACCATCAGGCAAGCGAACTGAATGTGCTTGGGGTTTGGAGCTGTGGATATGGATCCCGTAACCAACACTGTTGTTGATAGGATTCTTGGATCCATCAGTGTATATATGGGCCCAGCTGTCCCGGGTAGTTTGAATTTTAGTGATAGCTACTGATCGTAGTAGGGTTGGGTTTTCTCTTTTAGTGACTTCTGATGTTAAAGCAGTGTAAACTTTGGGAGTTTTTAAAGTCCAGGGAGGGTGTAACCCTTTGTAGTGACTTTCTGGAGGCTGAATGTCATCGCAATTGTGACTTCGAATGAGTTCACGTACTAATATCCCAGATGGCTTTAGGGAGAGATTTTTTCGAGCTAGGGCTTCATCTCGAGTGTTTTTGTCTTGCCATATCTTTTTAACCGAAGGATTTGATGTTCGTCCCCAGAACGATAATATTGCCTGCTCTCTTCTTAGTTTCAATGGGAGTTCTCCCGTTTCTACTTGTAGTGCTTCTAGTGAGGTGCCTGTTGCTACGTCTGTGGCCAGCATTAGGGCTTTGTATTGTATTTTCTCAGGACAGTATTTGTGGCTGCATGAAAAGCCTCACAACCGTAGTCAATTTTTGATCTGATAAGAGCTTTGTAGAGGTCCAGCTGAGTGTCCCTCGATGTGCCCCAAGATGTGCCTGAAATTGCCCGTAATACGTTCAGGTCTTTTTGACATCTGTTTTCGACATATTCTATATGCTTGCACCAAGTGAGGTGTTGATCAAGGATCACCCCAAGAAATATTGCAGATTTTTCGAATTTGATAGGTTTGCCTTTTATGGAGACACAGGGTATCATAGCATCTTTCCCCCGGCGTTTGAATAGAACTCCAACAGTTTTTTCACTTGAAAGGGTGAATCCCCATTTATTGCACCATTGATCTACTCCTTCCAGGGCTGACTGGAGTTTTTTCTGATTTGTGAAATATCTCTGTGCTTTACCCATATTGCTCCGTCATCAGCGAACTTAGACGTTTGGGTAGGAGAGTTGACATGGTCAAAAAGATCATTGATCATGATATTAAACAGGGTTGGGCTTATAATGCTGCCTTGTGGTGTGCCATTGTCCAGTGCCATAGGATCCGATCGATTGTTCCCTATTTTAACTGATAGCGACCTGTCTTGCAGGAAGCTGTCTATGAAGTTTGCCATATTCCCTTCTACTCCATTTTGTGCTAGTTTTGAGAGGAGTCCGTCATGTCATACCATGTCGAAGGCTTTGCTGAAGTCCAGAAATACTGCGGCTAGGTATTGTCTGTTTAATTGAACTTTTTTTGTTTCATTTTCCAGTCTTAGAATATGATCTAGACACGAGTGTCCCTTCCTGAAGCCACTTTGGTCAGGTTTTATGTGGTTGCCAATTTCAAGGTGATGAAGCCTTGAGCCTTTTTGTAACCATGGCTTCCATGGCTTCCATGGCTTTGCACATGTTTGAGGTGAGTGAGATCGGTTGATAAGAGTTTGGTAGGGCTTCGTCTTTCCCTTGCTTTAGCAGCGGGATAACCGCAGCATGTTTCCATGCTTTTGGGACTTCTCATTTGGACCATATCGTGTTATACAACTCAGTGAGTAAGCCTTTGGTTTGATCAGGTAGGTTTTTCAATATCTCGTAGCTGGTTGTGTCAAGAGCAGGTGCTGTGCCTTTTCTATGTTGTATCGCATCATCAAACTCTGTCACAGTAAATGGTATATTGTATACCAGATGCTTGCTTTGCGGCCGTTTTGAGATCTTAGGCATAAGCATTTTTTCCTGTTTGAATTCTTCGCTGCAATTTGTGTTGCTGCTGACAGATGAGAAGTGCTCAGCTAGAATGTTGGCCTTTTCTTTGACTGTATGGGCGTTGGCTAACTTGAGATTTTTTGTGGGTTTACGCTTACCCCTGATTGCGTGTATTTTGCTCCAGACTGTTTTAGCATTTGTTTTCTCATTAAGGGATTTGCAGAATGTCTGCCATGACTCTTTTTTAGAATCGTCTATGAGTTGTCTTACTTTTGTCCTGGCTGCTCGGACTTGGAAGAAGGCTGATTTATCCCTTTTTGACCTATTTAGGGCTTTCTTTCTCACTCTCCTAGCTTTTGCTATTTCCCTGTTCCGGCGTTTTGCCAGTTTTGTGGTCTTTTTTTTGGAATTTATTTTTCAGCTGCGGCAATAATTGCTGAGGTGAGATTTTGGCAAAAAAGATCAGGATCATCCGAGGCAATTTCTGAGGACTTGAATGATATACATTCCTTCCTGAATTTAGGCAAGTCAGCCTTTGCATAGGGGCTGAGGATTGGGCTGTTCCTCTAATTGTGGTGGGCTACCTATGTAGGTGAGTATAGGAAGGTGATCGCTTCCCCAAGTGTCGTCATGGACTTGTCATTGGCAATGTGAGGCGAGGTTTTTGGTGGCAATTGTGAGATCAATTGAACTCCACGTGTTGTGGACTTGGTCATAACGTGTGTGACTGCCGTTGTTCAGAGTTATGAGATTGTCGTCCTCAACCCATTTCTCTACCATTTTGCCGTATTTGCATGAATCATTCCTGTCTTCCCAGAGAGGGCTGTGGGCATTAAAGTCACCAAGGATTATCCCATTTTTGCCTACTATTTGAGCTAGTCTTGTTAACTCTTCCATGTTCGTTTCATGGGTAACCCTGTGATATATGTTAGCTATGCGTAATTCGTTGCCATTTGCCAGTTTTAGGGAGATTACTTGCGTTTCAAGATTTCCTACGTTTGCTTCGGTATTTTTGGAGGTACAGCTGTCGTGGACAAGGGTGATTAGTCCTCCTCCCTTGTTGCCAGGCACAAGTCTTTTTCTGTCTTTTCTATATTGGGTGTACCCAGGTAGTGTCAATTTGGCTTTTTCACTGAGTTTAGTCTCCTGTATTAGAATGACATGAGGCTTCATCACCTGTTTTTTGACGAGTGCAGTCAGTTCAAAGCCGTGGCTCTTAAGGCCATTTGCGTTCCACTGTAGTAAAGATAGGTATTTTGGAGATTTTACGAGCGCTTCAACCTCTGGCTATTTCGCACTCGGGGCAGACTGTTTTTATAAGCTATACAATAGTGGGAATAATAATAAACGTCTAGCCCAAAAAACTGTAAGTAAGAGGGGATAAAGTAATGAGAAGAGAGGTTGAGGTTTTAGTGGCCGTAGAGAGCCGAAGAGGGATGAAAAAGTCCTATATTAATCAAGCTTTATTGGGGTGTAATAACGAAGATAGGTAGAGTGACAGGAGTAATCAGTTAAGCTGATGTGTAACTATTAATAATGAAAATAAAAAAAAAAAATTAAAATAAATTATAAGGTGGATATGGGTAGGTAACCTAAG
Organism: Haliotis cracherodii; assembly: GCF_022045235.1. NCBI lineage: Eukaryota > Metazoa > Mollusca > Gastropoda > Lepetellida > Haliotidae > Haliotis > Haliotis cracherodii. Next base: position 15,715,497 of record NW_027266264.1, read on the forward strand.
TTAAAAACAGGGGCCTAGCGCGGGGGGGTGGGTGGTGGGGGCAAGGCTGTGTGTCGACGTGATTGACAGTGGGCTTGTTGTTGTTGGCTATGGGTGGGTGGCTGGTTAAACGGCTATATTATTTTGATGGATGGATATGTGGGTTTGTGGCGCGGACGTCGGAGTAGACTATTGGTGGCTATTTGTAGGTAGGTGGCTGGTGGGTTACCGGGTTTAAACCGCCAGTTACAGCCTTTCAGCACCCAAATCGGCTTCCCACTTTATGTTCTAAACATTACATTCCTCTGCCACATACAATTATGGATAAGGGGTCGTGTGGCCCTCTGCCTCTCAGCTGGGGACTGCGGACAATTCTCAGGTCCAAGGCAGCATAACATATTAAAACACTTGAAATATAACAAAGCAGATCTCTCTTCTAAATTATGTCTATGTATTTATATATATTTATATATATATATGATGGCTATAGTGGCATGATCTCTTGTCAGGTCAAGTCAGAGCCAAATATTACAAAATCATACAAATACATTTAGAAGCTGACTACAAACAACTTGTGTACAATCAGAGACCATATAATCTATTATATCGCAGTTCATTAGTGGTGAATATGTGTTATTGGTGCATATTGTACATATGGCTGCTACGGAACATCGCAGGACAACAGGTCTGTGGGCTACAAATTTGATAATAATGAAACAGTTACTGCATAATAAGAATATATCCAGTCAAAGTGCATATACTAATCAAATGACTTATATACATTAATCACGAAATAATGCTCCTTGTAAACCATGTCCGTTTATAGAATAGTTACATTCACTATATATACAATAACAAAAAATGTATTTACAAAACGTAAGGTATACAAATTCAAGTGGACTCCCACTATTCCCGGGGAACAGTACATTGCAAATCAGCCAGATCCCGAGGGTGACAATCGAATGGAGGAGGGCACATGCCCCTACTGTTTTATCAAACCCTGTGTAGCCACCAACAATGGAACAGCCAGATGGATGGGACATGCGCTCCCTCCAAGCCCTAATAACTGCACCATCAGAAGGGCTCTCTAGTATAAATTCTGGAAAATAATTGACAACTGTAACGGGTGGAAAATACCAGAATATGTTCAAAAGAAGATGAGACTGGGAGATGGGGAGCATGTTGTCTTCCATCACAGACAAATAATGCCGGAATGTGTGTTGTCACTTGTGCGAACAAAATACCCAAATAGGATAAATGAGCCATATATGGGACACAAGTGGTGGCGAACTGACTTTGTTATTTTTCTCTTTGTATATATATTATCATTGATATTCTTTCAAAAAACCGCAATATAATTTCTTTGGGGAAAATCAAAATATTTGTAAAGCATAACACAGTAATGAAACTCTTGGCATCATGTAGCTGACTATGGCAATACAGTATTCGTATCAGACAAGTGATTGTGATTTGTTTACATAAAGAGTGTAATTGCTCCTATGAGGTCAAATGTGTGACTTGTGCTGTGTCTCAAAGTTGACAGGCCTTCCGTTCCCTCCTGGAGGAAAAAGTGGCGGTTTAAATAGCATTGTAATATTGTTTTTTGTATCTGGGTGGTAGAGAGTTGTATAGTGTTAACTGTTGTTGTTTTATATTTGCATGCAGGTGGTGAATATGTGTTTTATGTCTTCTATGGTATTGCAGTGAATGCAGTTTGGGCTTGTATGTCTGTTTTGCTTGAATAGTGTTGCATTTAAATTAGTTTGGTTGCTTTGTATTCTGTTTATAATTTTGTCATGCTAGGATGGAGTTTGTATAGTTTTTGCATTTTGTTGTTGGTTTGATGAACAGTGTTTTGATCCATTGAGACTTACATTTTTGGATGTTATTGTTGAAGTTTTGTTGTATTATATTGTGTTTTATTAGTGTTTTTTATCTCGGCTTTGCTTGTATGAAATTGTTAGAGTGGGTATTTGGTCAGTTGTAGCTATTTTTGCTGTTTGATCTGCGATTTCGTTTCCTGGTATGCCTGTATGGCTGGGTATCCATACTAATGTTATTGTTTTATGTGCTGTTTTGAATTTTATTATGGGTGTTTATTATTTGTTTTATTAAGTCGGGTCTGGATTTGGAGAATTTGTCTTCAATTTGTTTTATTGAGTTTAATGAATCAGAGATAATGATGATTTTGTTATGGTTTGTTGTTTCTGCATGGTTGTAAGCTTGGAGAATGGCTAAAAGCTCTGCTGTGTTTGTATGTGTGTAGTTTGCATATTGGTATTTCTTTGTGCTTGGTGTAGGTTGTGTTGTATGGACACCCAGCCCTGATTTTTTTGTTATTATAGTTATAGGATGCATCTGTGTAGATGTGTGTAGATGTGTGTAGATGTTCCGGCCAGTTGTCATGGATATAGTTGAGAGATATTGTTCCTTTTTCTATGTTTGTGAGTTTGTTTTTGCTTGCTGAATATTTTGGTTAGGGATGTGTCTGTTTCGGGGGGGGGGGGGGGGGGGGGGGGGGGGGGTTGGGTGTCAAGAATGTATGAGTTGTCTGGGGGCGAGTGAGTTATATGTTCTAGGTTGTATGTTCTAATGAGATTTTGCAGATGTGTTATGAAGGGGTGCTATGTTTGTCTTGTTTTTGAACTTTTTTAGGGTAGCTGGTCTTGAGTTTTTGTATTTATGGAGTTATTTCTTTGTGGATAGGGTTATGTTGTGCCCCAGCCCAGTAACTAAGTATAGATTGGTGGCGTTTGAGTTGTATTGATGTAATGCCCGTGATGATTTGTAGGGTATTAAGGGAGGTGCCATTTCTAGTCCCCAGGGCTATCTTGAGACTTTATATTGTACTGAATTGAGCTTTTTTTTCCAGTTTATCTGTTAAAGAGTGGAGAACCGGAGCGGCATAATCCATTTTTGCCCTGATAAGAGTTTTGTATATGTTTAATAGTGTTTGGTTGTCAGCTCCCCAGTGAGAGCCGCTGATGGCTCTCATTAGACTGATATCTTTTTGGCAGGAGTTGACCACGTTATTGATGTGGGGAGCCCATGTAAGGTGTTGGTCAAATGTGACTCCTAGGAATTTTGCTTCTTTTTGAAATTTAATATTTTCTTTATGAAGTGTGAGTTTGGGTGTTAGATTTGTCATAAAGGGTTTTTTGAAAACAATGCCGATGTTTTTTTTGGTGTTAATTTTGAACCCCCATTGGGAAGCCCAGTTTTCTAGTTTCAAAAGAGTTGGTTTGATTCTTGTTTCAATTTGTTTTATGGATGTTGATGACGACCAAAATGATATATCATCAGCGAATTTTGTTGTAGTAGTATTTTTGGGGGTAGATGGGAATATGTCATCAATCATTAGATTAAATAGGGTGGGGGACAAGATACTTCCCTGGGGGGTGCCGTTTTCAAGAATGTGAGGGTCTTATAGGGAGTTGTTTGACTTTACTGTTATGTTTCTGTTATTTAAGAAAGAGTGAATGAAATTTAGATTTCTTCCATCAATGGCTTTATCTAGTAGTTTTTGAATTAGGCCTTATTGCCAAACCATATCGAACGCTTTTGAAAAATCTATAAAAATGGCCACAGTATATTGTTTTTGTGCTTGGGCTGTCCTAACATCATGTTCTAAATTTAAAATGTGATCTAGGGTCTGTCTGTTTGCTGTAAAGCCGCTCTGGTCCTCTTTTATAAGGCTATTGTTTTGTATTTTATGCTTTAGTCTGTTGTTTATTACTGTTTCAATGATTTTACATAGGTGAGATGTGAGGGAGATGGGTCGATAAGAATCAGGGTCATTTGGGGATTTCCCTGGTTTTAGAATTGGCACCACTAATGCATTTTTCCATGTTTTGGGGAGGCCAGAAGTCCAAATTTGATTATATAGTTGAAGTATTAGTTTTTGAATTTTGATGGGGACATGATTGAGAGTTTTATAACTTATGTTGTCTAGTCCGGTGGCTGTGGCTGTGTTTTTACTTTTTAATGGATGTTGATGAGTTTATTTATAGCAAGATGTGAGAGTGGTGATCTGGTTTGAAATGCAGGTTGGGTGTTTATAGTGTCTTGTATGTGTTTGGAGTGGTTGGCGGAGCTGCTGACGGCCGAGAGATGGGCAGCCATGGCATTAGCCTTTCTTTGTCTGTTTTAAGTAAGGGAAAATTGGGCATGTTGAAAGATTTGGCATTGCCTTTTATTGCTTTAAGTTTTTTCCATAGAATTTTTGAATTTTGTTTGCCCATCTTCAAGGTTGATGTAAAAGTTTGCCAGTGGGTTCTTTTGGCTGCCTTTATCAGTTCTTTGGTAAGATTTCTTTGTTTATGGGCCATACCCTATTTTGGGAACTGTTTCTTTGTTCCTTTGTATTTCATTATTTTGGAAGCCAGTTTGAGGATGCAGGTGGCTTTGGCACTCATTTTTCTGCTTGTAATTTGGATCAATGCAATACACTTTACAACTTTGTTTGTGTTCTGAGCCTTTTGTTTACCCATTCGTGTCCAACTCGTGTTATTCCGGGACAAGCCGAATAGCGACTCGTGCCCCTCTCATGGCCATATTTGCGACCGGGTTCTGTCTTAGCGCAAACGGGCATACCTAAAACAATAGTCAATTCGTTGCAAAATGGTTCACATACATTTCCCCATATATTACATATATTTCAGATGCAATTTAAAGCACATCGGGGCATGCGGAATTATACAGTATGATTGAACACATTTAACTGTATCTTGGGTATATTTTTAGATGCAAGACATATGTAAAATCAAAAATTATTTCTGAGGGATTCTTTGACAAAGAACTTGAAATCATACGTGCATTCTGATTGGTTTGTCGTATTTTCGCACATAACATTCAGCGATAGGGGGACGAGTCTTCTTTCAGGTTACGGAAAGGGGCGAGTGGTGACGAATGTTGTTTACCATGAGCTGGTGTTTTCTTTGCCTGACTGATTCGTTTGCTGTGTTCCTCAGTTTGAGGATTAGAAGGCATGGGGTTTGATTGGGGAGCTTGGGTCTTTTTCCCCTTGCGTTTTGCAGTGGCTTTGTGCCTGTGAGCAGGCGGATCAGTGCTCACAGATTTGATTGTTTGCTCAGTGCTCACAGATTCCATTGTTTGCTCAGTAGAGTGATCCATAGTCGCTTGGGTTTTTTCGACCTCAGTGGGTTGAATAGATTTGGATTCAGATTGCTCAGTAGGTATTTTATTTATACGTTTGCTGATGAGCAAGCGTTTAGGACATTTCGGCGCCAAGGATGAATGACCCTCTTTCCTGCAGTTTGTACACCATGTGTTGCAGTTTTCTATGCAAGAAACTCGGGAGCAGTTTTTGCACTTGGGTGGCTGGTTACATGATGTTTTTGTATGTCCATAGAGCATACAGTTTGTACATCGGGTTGGCCTTTACCTGTATGGCATGGTTTCTATGTCCTTACCACCTAGATTAAGGTTGCCGGGGACTGACTGACCCAGTAATGTGAGTATTACTACTCGTGTGTTGTTTGTGCCCAATGATTTGATCCTGAATGCCGACAGGATTGTAGGTTGAGTGACTTTCTTTTGGGCTTGACAGACAATTTGATAAAGCTCGTCGTCATTAATCTTTTTGTCTAGATGTACCGCACATCTGACATTGCTTAGCCACTTTGGGGTATCCCATTTTAGTTTGATCTCGTTATGCTTTTGGGCATATCAATTGACTCTGTGAGGTTGTCCCCGAGTAATATTTTTGTGCTTCAGCTCTTTGGCAATATCTTGAGCTGTTAGGAAACAATGACTAAACAAGCGTACAGTCACGAAGTCATCTATATCCTCCGCCCATTTTAACACGTTATGGTCGCAAACCAGGTAAGTGACCCAACATTTATTTTAGCCCATTTCAAAATAGCTGCAATGGAAATTCGAAAATAAACATTTCTAAAACTTATTAACTTCCTTAATATCAAATGGCACCAGTTCAGTATATATATACATATAGACATGCAACATTTGGCTCACACCCATACTCAAATGAAAGGAAAGTTGAAATAGGCTTCTCACGGCTCGGACTCGGGTCTCAAAAGGCACCATAACAAGGTACGTCCATTTAGCAATAAACCTGAATCCCTTGCTCACTTGTATGTAAGGACCAAAAATTGCAGTTAGATCCTCTGTCTGTCATATATCTCCTAAAGCCAAGAGATGCAATAGTGAAGGCCAAACTAAATAGCTAGACAGCTACTCGAACGAATATAAACAGAGCAGCCAAAGATAAAAATGAGGTCATATCAGTACAAAAATAGAAAACTCGCATTAGATATGTGTACCCTACTCACACACAGTCCCAAAGAGGGACAGGTCAGCCGAAATCGCTAAGGCAGAAGCCGACCTCTTGAACACTTAGAGCAGAACTACATCTCTGGCTATCACTCCCAACTATGGATGACTGTCCAAAGACGGGTACAGAAGTTCAAGCATAAGACCATGATACAGGACTTTGGCGGCTACGGTTGTGGACGTAGATCCACGTACTAGACACGTTTTCATCAGTTACAATGCGATATGGTTGGGCATCTCTGTGGAATCGTTGGCTAAAGATAGGTGATAATGATGATTACTGATGGAAGAATGCGTTCAGTAAACCTTTTCCAATTTATACTATTCATAACATTTTTGGCATCTCGTGTAAGATTCATATGTTTTAGTGGATTTTTTTGTGACAGAATATGTATGAACTATGTTGACGCATCACCAAAACAACATTCACAGCGCCATGTGGGAGATAAAAAAATTATTTCCATGACCTGAAAGTGTGTAGGTTCAACTGTACTGTCTCATGTGTTTGCCATGGTGCATGCGTAGATGTGTGTGGGTCCTTGTTTTTTTGTGTTCGATTTAGATTATATAAGTAGCAATACTGTTAGGTCATTGATACTATAAAAGAGAGTTTCTCTTCAATCAATCAAACAGGCCACACCAAACTAAATAATCACCGTAAAATAGCTAAACTACACACAACAGGAAACTGCCCACATTGCAAACAACAAGAAACACCAGAACACGTACTCATTCACTGCACACACTACCAAACACACCGAACAACACTACAGACCACCCTAAATCTTAAAACCGGACTTACACTAGAATCAATCCTAAATCCACAAAATAAATTAGAAAAATTCAAAGCCTTAGGCATATACCTAATAAAAACAGGACTAATTAGTCGCATTTAAACCCCAAATAAAATATTAAAACCAAAACTACTTTATTAGATAACCACCCAACACACACAGCTCCCTTAGTTCGTCCCCCACCCACTCTTGGCATTCTTTCCAAATCTCAAAATTTCAAAATTACTATATAAGTAACCCCTAAAGCCCCCTCCTGGGTTGCACAAACTCACTTTTCCCCTTTTTGGAAACACATTAAATGGCCTGGCCGGGCCCGTGTGCGACATACGCTTGCAGTCGGAAAGCGCACGTTAAATCTCCAATATAAGTAAGTAAGAAAATCAATCATTTATATGGAATTACAATGCGTGTTCAAAGGACAACTGAAAAGCAATTAAAGAAGAGGTTGTAGCTGTGTTTGTTGTATCTGTAAGAAACGTAACACCTGTTTGCCAGGACCGCGTCACTTTGACCTGACATCAGAGCAGACTAAAACAGTAATCTTATTGGAATGGCTTGATAAAGGCAGTGAACTCTCAGACCATGTTTTGCAAACCATGTCAGCACTGAGCATTGTCACTCTAGGGGAAGGTGTTAAAAGAACACGGGAGATTTTAGTATGGAAAGAAAAAGGTAAATACAAACAACTCAATAATATTTTGAACACTGTCTTAATTCAAACATGTTAAGAATCGTTTTTCACTCTTATGGGATTCGCTTGCCGTACGCGTGGTATCAACCCCGGCCATCTCAGTTGAAACTGATATTCAAAATGTTGGTTTGTTGAGCGTTTTATTTGTTTGAGCGAATCTACAACCAGTGTGTCAGCACATAATTAGTGTCCTTATATTATAATTACTACTAGGTATGTTCGTTAATTAGTCTTAAAATGTATTCATTTTCAGGCTATCCATAGTTGAGAAAGAATGCCCCAGAGGACATATTAAAAAGTACACTATCGACCAATTTGGACCAAGAGATTCTGTTACCTAGATTATTTACAGGTAACAGCAATATAGTGCAAATATTATGTTCAATAAAAGAAAACGTTGATAGATCTATAACACACTTTTTGTACTATTAAACAAACTGTGGACTTTTAAGACATTTTCGCTTATTGTAATAACATCTAGCTAACAAATCATGTCTATCTCTGAAATCCACAAGCATAGTTGCTGTCAAACCTAAAAAACATATTCAGGGAGGTCAGTTTTGACTTGCCAAGCACCTTAAGGTGAGTTTATTTTTAAACTGTCAAAAGCGATTGTCCCTTCAATACTGGAAGCTGTTTCTCGGACTGTTATGAGTTATGATGTATTTTATGATATTACTGGGGAATGTTCAAATTAGTTACTCTCATTTAATCCAACGTTCTTAACTGTCAACTGTCTCAACAGGACCATAGGTTTGTTTATATATCTCCTCCCTGTCTCTATGTCTTAAGTTGTTAATCGGTAACTGCGGTCCAAATGTATCAACTTATTCATCTATTGTTGCAAACGTGACTGATTTAAACATATCTAATTGATCATGAACTACTCAGTCAGTCAAGCACCTGTATCAGAAATGTAAAACCAGCCATGTTTCATGTAGTCCCAATATCACTGAAAAATGCCGATGAAACGTGACATATAAATTTACTCACAGACAATATATTTTTTCGTGAGAGTGAAGCACAATTTTATTAAAGTTTTATTAACAATTTCATAAACTATAATAATATTAATATTAAAATTCATCATCACTTGCCAAGTTCATGAAAATGTCCCCGTTTGGGAGATGTCACATATAAACAAGGATTCGAACTAAGTTTGATCGTCTTTGACACTGAGGTTTATCCCCACTTTGCCAGCAAACTGCAGAAGATTAACAGTGAGTGAGTGAGCATCGTTTCTATGTTTATACAAGAAAAGATGTTATGCCAAAAACGCTCACAGTAGTTAGTGAGTAAACTCACGACCTGTCATGACCTGGTTGAGTGACTTCCTCCAATCAACGTGAAAGGATTACCCACAGGGAAAGAAAGGATTAAAGTCACCCATAAATCTTATCCTAACGTAGTACTCCAACTTCTAAATGCCTCTCAAAGAAGGATTAAAATCCTAAAGATATCCTATCTACGTGGTATAGGTACTCACAACCTCTAATAATAAACTGTTACGTTTGGTATCCCCAGCAATACTCACTATGGTCATTGGGCAAATGTAAAAATCACAAACCCTAACGAGATTCTGTCTACATGGTCACACCCGGTGATTGTGAAGATCTCAAATTCTATCAACAGTCAGAAAGCATGGCTGTTCATATTCATTTACAACATCCTCTTATAATTAGTATAAAAGTGTCCCACACAAAACCTTCTTTTATTTATTCTTTCAAAATACAAAACAGAAAGTGGGGTGTGGGGAAATGGGACATATTCCTACGTGAAATAATGAGACATAAGTAGTGGTATCATAATTGTACTGTCTAATGCATAAACGTTATATTTGCAATCAAATGGAATTACTCGTGTGGGCAAATGAATATGTTCGCAATCCACAAACAATCATTTTATTAATGGCGAACATTTACCAACCCGCGACAATCGTGTCGTATTCCCCTAGCAATAAACTCGCATCTAAATTCACTACTGTTCTACTGTCGGCTAGCCACAATGGCTAGACGGGACCCTAGTGGAATGGTTCATGCCCTAAAAGTCTAACAACCGAACACTAATTAAGAGGGGCCAACCTTGTATTTACGGTCTGGTGAACACAGCTCAATGGCCGCTCATTAACTCAAATTTCACATCTCACTGTTTTGTTTTATCTCAGTATTCATTTGATAATTTTGTCAACTTCAACTGGAACCCGGTCCCGTGTTACACGCGTTGCACACGCGTGTGCAACGGGTTGCACACGCGCTGCACACCCGTTGCACACCCGTGTCCAACGGGTGCTCACCCCCTGTGCAACCCGTTGAGCACCCGTGTCACATGCAGGTTAGGGGAATGAACTTTTAGGCAGTAGTGTAAGTCAGCATCGATCTATCCGAATGTGATGACGTGCTTTAAACTGTCAACAAATAACAAAATACATTTTTCGTATGACTATAGAACCGAAAGCGTACGCCTTTTCAGTTGACGGTCTCTGGCCATTAGCCCATTACGATCTATATTAAGTAACTACCCCGATAATACAGTGTACTATGCAACCCAAAACAGCAATCTATCAAACCTTCAATAAAAAAACTGTTGCATTTACCACAATATAATAATAAAGTCTACCATGTATTTGGAAAGTACTCGATTCTGATTGGTCAATCAGAGGTTATTAAATCACATTAAACCCCCTCTGATTGAAACAGGTGATTTGACAGGCGCATAACCGCGGTAACTAATATTTCCTCCTCTACCCAATGGGTAATGCATCTGTTGGGTAAATGAAATAAATCTCAACTGAAAGCTCCCATGTCGGGAATAACTTGTACCAATGCAGTGTCTTCCTTCTTGAGACATTATTTCAATTCGACTGTGTGAAATGGTGTTTAAAGTTCTTGTGGATCAAACGTTTCACATATTTGTCAAACGCTTCACAGTATGATAGAAGAGACGAGGAGGAGTCGACTGATGTAATTATTTCTGCTAACCATCATAATGTACATTTGTTGTTCAAACATAGCTGAATCTATATACTAGCATACATATATTATATTAACGACAGCATCATTTAATTAAAGTGATCATAAACATTCAAGATATGACAGTTTCAAGGTTCTTTGTGTACCATACCACTAAAATCAGACATAACAGGTAAACACATGGCGTTGTTGTGACAGATGGATGCTAATATAACACATATGCTACAACAGTAGCATTGCATTTTATTAAAATATATAGAATTTCTATACTTTTGAAATTGCGTGGGCATCTGCATTTGCAGTATACTAGTATATAAAGAAAACAAATTGCACATGCCACAATGACGACAGACGAGGAGAACGAGGTAAGTATAATTTGATTGTCCATGTTTACTCAATCAATCAATGGTTTATTGTATGAAAAGCCATTGGCCCATATACAAGTGAGTTACATAGACATACAGTTATATTAACAAATATTGTAGTGTACGGGGTATCAAGACAACAACAACTGACGTAACACAAAGGCATGATAAATGTATAAAGATACTTGCAATTGAACGTGATACCTTTTGCTTGACAGCAGACATTCAAAGTTATTAGCAGATATACACGAAAAGGACCAGACGGGTAGATATTCCATTCTTATTTTGTTATATACAGGACAAATAAACATAAAATGAAATTCGTCTTCAGCACCAAGGTTACTGACGGGGCAAATTCTGAGTGACTTTTCAATATTTAGATATCTTCCTCTATTCATTTTTAAGTCATTCAGAGCAAGCCTAAAGCGTATAAATGTATTGCGGAGAGTGTTTGAATCTTAAATTTGAAAGATACTACTCTGGTTCAAGGTAGAGACTTAATATTACGATATATGTCGTACCTCGAACTTCCTGAAAGTGTAGAATGTCAATCCCGTCGGAACATGTCTATAGCGCGAGTGCGAAATTGTTGTAAGACTGTGTTCGAATGCTCTTTGAAAATATGTTCATACTTATACAGCACTGTTTAGTACAAGGGATGGTTGCATGAGCAGGTTTGTAGGTAATAGATGTAATCAATGAATGTACTAGAGAAAGTGCGTATCTGTAATTCTCATTCATCTTACACTCGGTGAAATTCAGGTAAGTAAAACACTTCATTGGCACATATACAATATTGTGCATTTTTACTATTCGTATAGTATTGGATCGCCTGTTGTATAAAGTAATTGAAAGAGTTTAACAGTCCAGCTGAAACACTGCTGCTTGCATAATATTAAATTCTTGTCATTAGAATGTAGTGAATAACATGTTATGTTTTTAAACTTATGTAATAATGAACTGCACTTATCATATTGCGTAAAACTGGATAATGTGAATGTTTATTTTCAGTCACCAAAATCAAGACCGTAAACAATGAATTTCAGTGCTTTATATATGGCTGTGGCGTTCGCCTTTCTCACTGGAAAAACAACAATGGTTTGTAGCAAAATGCAACTGACTGTCATCGCATATTAGTATATATTTTAATGTTTTATGTTCTTAATAAAAGATAGCAACGCCACAAATCGTAAAGAACAATAAAGGAGGAGACGTGGTTTCTTTCACGATCAACCTTTGTTCTGACATGACGTCATTCCTAGAGCTTCGCTCATACGTTCGCAACTCGATGACGTCGTTAATTGGACGACGCTATTTTTTAGAGGGTAGTGAATTGTTCCCCTTAGAGGTAGCTGGACAAGGCAGATAAACGCAATGAGCGAACGATCAAATCAAATAGAGCGCGAGATATGGCAATGTGTAATGGGAGAATATGTACACATAGTGGCCGTAAACTGGTTTTGTGTTCGTGAGAATATTAAGACAATTCTAAACATAACCAATAGACGACTCGTCGTTCATTATCGTATTAAAAAACACACCTGATATCAGTCACTCACGGACCGAGTTTGATGAAACCTGGTATGTGTGTTTCCGATTAAAATGTATATGTGTGAGCATTGTAGTAGTTTCACGTTGATAAGATTCATGCAATATTTTTCAGTTTGCGTTGCCTTTGGACAACTTTTGCAAATCGGTTAATGACATGGGCGTAAGTACATGAAACATTATTTTGCAAGTATCTTTTAGTTCTGATTAGTTTTAAGGCTGTATATTTTATGTTTGTCTATCAGAAAATAGCCGTATGACTCTTTCGTCTTTACACATGCACATTGTGTGTATACGTTATGTACACTCATTGCTCGATTGGGGCGGTCGGGTAGCCTAGTGGTTAAAGCGTTCGTTCGTCAAGCCGAAGACCCGGGTTCGATTCCCTACATGTGTTACAATGTATGAAGCCCATATACCAGTATGTAAAGTAACCAAAATGGTGCAACCGTATTCGACTCTTAACTTAAAACAGACTGTGTTTACATTTGAACCCCTGAGGGGATTCCGGGTTAGAATAAGTCCCTAGCTTCATATACATGTCGGTACGAGACGACTCAATTGACTAGGTTTGGCGACTTAGTTGATTGTGAGTCATATAGCTAGAATATGGCTATATTTGAGTGTGGCGTTAAAAACAATTTGAACAAGTTTTACAATGTTTTAATTGTTATATCAGACGCAAAATAAGTTTTGATTCAGAATTACATCGCATGATTATTAAAACTTCCCATCCTATGGCTTTTGAAATTGTCGATGTCAAAAGCAGTTTTGGGTTTTTAGCGTCGATACACCAATGATTCCAACGACCCCTCTCTTTTGCAGTATCCCTATTGCAGTACGCCTAAACACCATCACTTGGAGATAACGTAAAGGCGTTTGCATTATTTTCTAAGTAATATATCGAAGGGTTTTTGAAAGTTCCCAGCCTATTGGCGTTTGATATTTTCGATGAAAAAAGCAGTCTATGTACAATCAGCATTGTACAGTAGTCACAATAGACAAATGATTTTAACAACGAAGATCTCCCTACTCTATTGCAGTATTCCAATGCAGAAAAGACACTGACGGATGCAGTGAACGCACTCGGAAGTAAGGATTATACAATAATATATTTTACACCTGGAAACAAATTGAATTAAGTACCATCCCTCCTTTTCATATATCCTGAACATATATTTTTTGGATGTATCTACATGTGCAGTTGGTAGGAGAAAGTATGTCACTCCGGATGGGTGCAAATGTTGATATTGGGATCATATCATAGGATACAAAGACACACAGTAAGGAAAGGGTCGTTAAATGACATGTCATCAGAGAATCGATTTTGGTTTCTGTATTTCAGTATGAGCTTGTAACCTTGTAAACAAAAGAAAATGTGTTTTGTTCTAAAATGTATAAAGGATACAATTTAAAAAAATACTGTTTTATTTGGAAATATGAACAAAGCTGTGCCTACTCTTTTCCCAGGTGTATATAAATGCACTGTGTATACTGTATTAAGTGATATAGGCACCAATTCGAGGTTAGAATAGTCACAGCAACATATGCTGGTCGCACGAACCGGCGAAATGGATCGGTTGGTCAGACTCGTAAACTTGGTTGATCGTTATCGTAAAACCAATGGATCGTTGCTTACAAAATCATTCACTGAATTGTTTGGTCCAGATTCGATTTTTTACATTTTTATATCTGAATACTATCTTAAACTGACGAAAAGATTTACTAGAACATTGATATCAAAGTCAAACATATAGTTTAGACTTTCATAAATAGTGGATGAACTCTCTTGTGACAAGCAATAAAGACTCAGCAATGATCGTAGTGTTTGTATGTAGAAGATGTCTAATATACATATATATGTTATTGTTGTATCTTTTTTTTTGTAGAATACGTGAGTACACAGCCCAAGCCTTTAGCATGTCTGTCAACACGTTGATACTTTCTGGACTGCGTTGCAGTAAGACCTCATTGAACTGGACGGTTTGGTCTACACAACGTGCTTTGAAAATTGTATTTGTGAGTTAATGTGACCCGATTATAATCCTTGGTCTTGGAGCAGTAAACAATGATGATGGGTTCCAGAACACAATGGTAATCACCTGCATCACATTTGCTTTAAGATTGACTTGAGATAGTCTTACACAGGTCTATAGTGAACATTGAAGAATTCGTTCTCGTGTGAATTTGGTATGCTTACCTCAGTACATCATTTATCAATATAGTACTATGGCCCCAGTACCTGGAACATCGATGGGTGTGTCGCTCAACAATAAATACGCAAATAATTTCCAAAACTCCTTCCACAGGTACCTATCAGATGGGATTCTAGCAATAGGATGTAGAACTCATCAGACCTGCTCTCTTTAAGTGATCGGTATATCTTACTGAGTGTGACGTTCAAATAGGCAACAAAGAAAGTTATTCAAACAGGACAGACATTTTAATTTTAGGCCTATAATATGGTCGTAGGTTATAATAGATAGAAATTAGATTTTCATTACAGGCCCGTTCTTGTCCTTTTCAGGACAAGACAAACACCGAGACAGCAATGGAAACTGTTCTGCAAATGGTAGGTTCACGTCAAAGTTGTGTACTGGTCTCATGTCTGTTAGCGTCTTTTCCGAGTAAAATGCCTTGTTTGGCAGTTAAGCTAAACCGATGATCCATACTATTTGGTAATGCAGATCTAATTGTTATTTATATTTCACTAGTTAATTAATCTAAAAATAACCAGTGTGCTAACAGCACCCTAAACAATCAGACAAGAATTACAGCTGCCATATTGCGGATGGTGACGTTAAACAACAATCAAAAGAAACAAGTTTATCGTTTTTATATCATCCGAACTTGGGTATATTTTAGATTAATATTTTTCTTTGACCCTTTCACAGTTGGCAGTTAGTCACATAAAATACTGCAACGAAGTGGAAGTCGCAAAGAAGGGGAGCTAGGAAAGGCATGTTCTTCAATGGAAACCCGAGTAAGTAAGTTTTCTTTCACCTCTGTTTCGAATACTGTGTCAGTTATATTGCGACTGAATGAGGAACATTGTACAGAATATACATGTATATAGTAGGTGGAGGATTAACAGAAGAGGATAACGGTAACAACAATTGCATACATGGGCGGGATAACATGAGTAAGCAATGGCAACTGGAGGATAACACTCTCTCAACATGATGGACAGAGAACACATAGGTGGAAGCCAATGGGAAATGAAGCCAAATGAACAGGATAAGTTGCATAGGTGTGGTGATTATTGCTTAATGAGTTCATGTGATGAAACAGCCTTGATCTCTGTTGATTGATGGCTTGAGGTGGCGAATGTGGACAGCTTCTGATAGTTTTCTTTTCTTGACATCATGGAGGTTGTCTTCTGTTAACCTTCCACCACTTGATATATTCTGTACAATGTTCTTCATTCAATCTTGCTTGACAACGGTATAAGGATTTGTACCGAAACGTCGCCTTTACAGTTTTAAAGAAGTTGTAATCCATAAATTGTGTCTACTTTGTCATCCGGCAACTTCCAAGTAATGCCCATCAATGAGTGAGTGAGTGAGTTGTGTTTAACGCCGCTTTTAACAGTATTCCAGTTATATCACGGCGTTAATGCCCATCCAACAATTCAGCTCACGAAGTTGTCTTAAATAAGATCACTATTTAGAAATTATGTGTTCGGATTGGAAGTACGTTGCATGTTAAGAGTTTGGGAGCATTTAGGGAATGGTAGTTAAGAAGTGTCTGTTTCTGTTTCAAGTGATTGAAAACATCTAAAGTTTTAGAAAGTCATATGACTGCTCTCTGAATAAGTGCATGGTTATGACATGGGACAAGGGGGTACTAGGGATGTGACTGATTGGATTATGCACTATCCGCTATCTTGTGTGAAGAGTAGGACTTATCACCTCATGCATGTTTTCTTTTTTTCACAGGATACCAAGTCAAGGTGTTGAATTCGTTTTCTTGAAACCTGAATAAAAAGGCATGCACATTACTTTCTATGGTTGTGTTTGAATGTTCTCATAAAATATTGTCCCCCGCCTACAGTGTCTTGTATATACATTTATATGATCATTGAATGAGTGAGTGGACGTTAACTTTAATTGTTATAACGTAGATCAACCTTGCAGTTGTGCAAAAGCAGATGTTAATCACGTACCGTTAAGGCATTTTGATAACAGCTATATAGCCCTATCGCTTTTCACTGAAGCACCTTGAAGTTCTGAGAGACGTTGTCAGATTTTTAGCGTTCTTTTTATAACACAACTTGTTTAAAGTGACGAAAGTAGAAATTAAACACTTTGTAGAGGATTTTTTATTCCTCAAGGAAAAGATTTGGCTATGTGGTTGGTTGTAGAATAATTATTAATTACACATATTAGTGAGTGAATGCGTTTGTCTTAAAGACCCTTTTCAGTTATATAGAGAGTTATGGAGAGCCCTATCAGCGTTATACACCAAGTACTGTCGCACTGAAGGCATGTCACATGGAGTATACATCTCTTGTGGAACCATTGCTATTTTATGGATGAGGTGTTTGGGGTGTTAACATGTACAGAGAAGTCCAGTCGAATAAAACGTGCCTCTTAGAGGCGGACGAAATGCATCAAATATAGCTACACGAGGAGATACTCAACGAACAGAAGTGCTTACGAGATTAGGCCATATGACAACAGACAGGATCGCCCATTTTATACATGAGAATGGGAAAAATCAACCAAAGTTATTGGAGAAGAAAGTCTTTAAACTTTTAGAACAATGCAACGCACTTTGATCTTTGAAAGTAATTTAAGTAAAACGAGTGCGTATCAGGACTTTTTTAACTTGACTGACTGTGATATGTGGACTCGGGAAACATGGAATGATAGTAACATAGTAAGATAGAACAATCTTGTTTCTACTTATTAGTGTGAGTGTGTGTGTGTGTGTGTGTGTGTGTGTGTGTGTGTGTGCGCGCGTGTGTGTGTGTGCGTGTGTGTGTGTGTTGTGTGTGTGTGAGTGTTTGTGTGTTTGTGTGTTTGTGTGTGTGTGTGTGTGTGTGTGTGTGTGTGTGTGTGTGTGCATTTAATGCGAGACACAGAAGTAAAGTATTTAATTCTTTGAATCTCTCTATATAACGGCGTGTGAACTTGATATGAAAAGAAGTGCGAAGTGATGCAGGTCTTAGACGTTTGATATTTTCGCTTGGGTGAAAGCAACGAGCGCGGAGATGGTGTTGACACACCTGGAGACATTTCTTTGTTAAAATGATAACCTTTGCATGCATAATTGAGGCAATAACTTTGTTAAGCGAACACATTACAACACATCGCAACAAAATCACTCACTGTGCATATACAACAATAAAATAGAAAAGCGGAAGAGAGTTTGTTATACATTGCGATACACTACATATACGAGGTTTTGCAACTAGAATATAAGACCAAGTCGCAGAATATCTTTTGCATATATATCATATCTGTTATTTTTCAATATAATCTCTATTCACTTTAATACACTTATTCCATTTGTCCTTCAAGCTTTTAATATCACTTTTATAGAAATCCGCAGATTGTCCCTCTAACCACGCCTCTGTGGCAGCCTTTATGTCCTCGTCATCCTGGAAACGTCTTCCATGTAGGGCAGATTTCATTTGCCGGAACAGGAAATTGTCACTGGGGGCTGAGTCTGGGCTGTAGGGTGGGTGATTTAACTGTTCGAATCCACATTCACATTTGGCGGCCTGTGCAATTCTCAACTTGTGAACCGGAGCGTTGTCATGTAAAAGTAGAATATCACGTATTAACATCCCATGGCGTTTCTGGCGAATAGATTTTCGTAATTCTGTCATTACATTTGCATAATACCGTCCATTGGTTGAAGTTTTGGGTGGCATGTAATCAATCCGTAATATGCCTCTTGCATCCCAAAATATGGTGGCCATTACCTTGCTAACCGATGGGGTGCCTCCATTGCATGGATTCCAATTTAGTTTCTGGGTCCAAGTGGTGGATCCATGTTTCATCACCTGTCACTAGACGAGAAAGAAATCCGGCTTCATCAGCAGTATAGAGATCCAGGAAGCCTCGACATTTTTCAGTTCTCTGATAGTGATCTTGAGCTCTGAGGTTTCTAGGTACTCATCTTGCAGATACCTTGGACATACCAAGATGCTCACGAATAATGGTTCCAACAGTTCCAGCTGATATTTGGAATTCCCTAGGAAAGTTCAGATACTTTCACTCGTCGGTCAGACAAAACAAATTCTTTCTATAGCAGCAATGGTTTACGGTTGGGTGTCATCTGAAGGCCTGCCTGACCTTGGGTCATCGTCTATGGACTCCCTACCCCTTTTAAACTGTAGAGACCAACGGCAAACTTCGGAATAGTCAGGAGCATCCTTACCCATCACTTTACACATACGATCAAGGATTTCTTTTGCTTTGCATCCCTCCTTGGGAAGGAACTTCATTACAGCGTGCTGTTCATGTTTGAGAGAATCCATGAATGTGACCACCCTTAGGTGAATGAAGCATCACATTTAACTTATTGTTGTGTCTGTAACTTGTTATGACACGTGTCAACCTGATGTTATGACTAGTGTCACACCTGCCACAAGTCGACATTGTTTGTGTAAACACAAATGCCTAAGTTGCAAAACGTATTGAACGCCCCTCGTACGTCCACACGACACCAGTGTGCATCAGTCGCAATGAGCTATCGAGGTAGAATCTGCATCTATTGTTTCAGCATTATGGTGAACAGGAGGAATGCACTTTGATATTTCACAAAGCGTACATCTCCAGAACTAGAAGTTTCAAATACCGTATTCGTCGAAATAAGCGCCCCGCTCTAATAAGCGCCCACGGCGATATATGCTAATTTATTGGCTAAAGAACAATCTCAATTAGCACCCCTTCCGATTGATCGATTTCTTCGTTGAACCAATTTATTTTTAACAAAAAAGTACACACATTATTTCACAAAATGTTGCAGGATTGAGTGACGGTTAAATACACATAATGAAATTTAACAACAGTTCAATTTTTAATTTGGAGATAACTTACTGTGTTTTGAAATTTGATGTAGTCCCACTGTAGAGTAGATACCTCTTATTTTAATTTGGAACCGAGCGCTTTAGAGGTAACTCCATTCTACCATGACGACAACAACGCTTTAAAAACGGTGCTCTACACAGGGCACAAAGGTCCGCTATGTTTGAACATTCCGAAAATTGTTCAAAGGTAGTTACATATGTAATAAATATTACTAAAGTTCAATATAAAATACCCATAGCCTTGAATAATTCAAAATAAGCGTTCAAAAAGAAGTTGACAAATAACCCTCCCAACTTAGTCCAAGGATATATGTTTTAATGTTATCCCAACCTGTTGTGCACTGTTTGGAAATCAGCGAGAGTTATTTCTTGGAAATGGAATATGCCAATTCCATTGTAGGGGTGACAGGTTGTAGGAATAGTTATAAAAATGCTAAACGAATACATTCTCCAACAAACAAACTGCTATTTATTTGACATGTGTAAGTCTTATTTGTTAGTAATTACCCCTCGTAAATAATTTTAAAAAATCAAAATAAATGCCTCACCACCCCGAACTTGGATATGGCAGATACGCTGACAATGCATGTATTTACCATTCAATTATAACACATAGTCATACAATTATCATCACCAAAGACTCTTGCCGCCTCAGGTGAGAATAATGGTACATGCAAAATGGCTGGGAATTGAGGAATGCACCACTTCAATACCGAGGCACTAACCGCTCATGTTCATGATCAGATCAGGATTTAATTGTATGCAGGGGTTTAAGAGATCCAATTACCTTGATTGAATATATAGTACATATATATGACTGTGTTTTCCAAACAACTGGAAATACCATATATATACGTGTATTATATCAGTAATGATATCTTATTCCCGTTAAATGACAGCATCTTTTCATTTAAGTGATCCTAAAATTTGAAGATATGACGATTTCGAGGTTTAATGTACAACCTGCTACAAACGACAGGCAGAACAAAAGTGCTGTTGTGACATATGCATGATTATTTGATAGAAAATGTAAGTGCATGAGAATAATCGCACTAGATAATCCGCCGAAACAGACATACAATGCATATATATTCCAGCAGTTTTGTATATTATCACAATTATTAGAATTTCTGTACTTTACAAATTGCGTTGACATCTGCATTCTGGTTTATGTAAAGAAACTAATTTACCCATGCCACAACCGACAGACGAGGGGAACAAGGTAAGTATAATTTGCTTGTCCATGTTTACTCAGACTGTGATATGTTCGAATTCTCGTTGAAGATATGTTCGTACTCTTCCTATCACTTGGAATAAGAATATAATCAGATATTTCTGCTGCTAAAATAAATCTTAAAAGTATAGCCCCCACTCAGCTTTTGTCTTCTCTACCATGGCAGTTAGTAAAGCCAGAGGTGGACCCATCACCAACTAAACTTAAGAAATCCGAAACAAACCAACTGATTTATCAACAACAATAAAATGAATTAAGACACTCATATGCTACTTACAAATCAATGTTTACAGATGGATCCAAGGATGGTGACGCTGTTGCCAGCGCCTCCGTCATTGGATCAAGGACTATCTCATCCTGATTACCTGATAACTGTTCTATTTTCACAACAAAAGCCAATGCCAATCTAAAATATATCAGTAAACAGCCAAAACATCATCAGTTTATAATATTTTCTGATTCTGATGATGCCTGCAGGCTATTCATAACATGTCATATCAACATCCACTTTTAATCGAAATTATTGAATTGTATAATGCTCTTGCTACTGGTCAATACGACATCGTTTTTTGTTGGTTACCCAGCCATGTTGGAATCATAGGTAACACAATGGCCGATGCTGCTGCAAAATCAGCACTCAGCAAATCTGTGACACCACTTCTCATCCCATACACTGATTGTAAACCCTTGATTAGATTTTACATCCGTGATCTAATGTAGAAGTAGAAGTAGGTATCAATAAATTACATGAAATTAAACCAAATATCGGTTATACCTACTTGGGTTGTCAGTCCAGATTTGATGAGGTCATTATGCGACGATGTCGTATTGGCCATTCAAGATATACTAATGAATATATATATTGAAAGGTGAGGATCCTCCATTTTTTATCCCTTGTGATGAGAGAATGTCCTGCTTGACTGTATTGATTTTTCCATCGCAAGGGATAAATTTTTCAGAGCAACATCAATAATGGATCTTTTTAACAATGTTTCATCTCATTTAATAATTAACTTTTTAAAAGAAATTGAACTGTTAGATAAATTTTGAATCTGTGTAAATAGTTACCATTTTATTGTATCAGTAGTGTTTAACTTGTAACGGAGATTGTTAGTGGCTGTATCCTCAAAGGGGTTTTAAGTACTGTAAAATTATTGTCCCCCCTGAGAGGGCATGTAAGACCACATCATTCGAAGTAAGTTTATTCCTACTATCATTTTAGTCTTAGTATGCTTGTTTGTTTTAATTTTGGCTAAACCTGATGATATTCGCCAGCGGCTAAGGGATGGCGTAAATCCTGCTGGGGAACCGTGCAGGTAGCAGAAGAATTGAAAGTCTCCACGGTCCCTAGTATGGTGGCCTACCTTTAGTTGCTGGCGACCCCCAGCCCGTTTTTGTAATGTACTGTTATTTATCGTCATAAGTTTTTTATGGTTCAATACTAGGTTTGAAATAATTATACATCTGTGATAATCTAGTTATTTTACTGTCCTTTGACGACAGGTTTTATAATCAAACCGTATGTATTATGTATTATTTCAGTCTAACTTGATTTAGTCACGATATGGCTGAAATAATGCCGATGTGACTATAAATATTCACTCACTCACTCACTTCAACTGAATATGCTAAATAAATGCTAAATTGGGTTGTAATGATCAAGTCTATTCACATCATACAGAATGCATTTAAGTGAGGTCACTTTTCAGAAGAAAAAAAACATTGCAAGGATTTAATCAATTACATTAATAGTTTGTGAATAAAACCTGATTTTTCAGTGCCCAGAACATTATCATCATGATATTGGCACATGTGTTTGTATAAGCATTATTACTCAGATGTATTACAAGTATTGACACAAAATCACAACAATTTTCATTGCCAACATGCAAATAATAGGTCTTCTTATGACTGTAGTTAGTGTCATCTCCCCTAGTCCCATAAATTTAATTCCTTATCAGGGCTGAATATTAATATTAGAAAAAGGCTCGGGATAGATGTAATCTATCTTAATACAGAGTTGATCACCCAGAGTCGATATGTAAGATTGATGTAAGATTCTCAATGGGAAAAAGAGTTGATTGAAGAGTCGATAATAGCATGTGTTCAATGATCCTAAGTCAGCATCGATCTATCCGAATGTGATGACGTGCATTAAATTGTCAACAAATAACAAAATACATTTTTCATATGACTATAGAACCGAAAGCGTACGCCTTTTCAGTTGACGGTCTCTGGCCATTAGCCCATTACGATCTATATTAAGTAACTACCCCGATAATACAGTGTACTATGCAACCCAAAACAGCAATCTATCAAACCTTCAATAAAAAAACTGTTGCATTTACCACAATATAATAATAAAGTCTACCATGTATTTGGAAAGTACTCGATTCTGATTGGTCAATCAGAGGTTATTAAATCACATTAAACCCCCTCTGATTGAAACAGGTGATTTGACAGGCGCATTACCGCGGTAACTAATATTTCCTCCTCTACCCAATAGGTAATGCATCTGTTGGGTAAATGAAATAAATCTCAACTGAAAGCTCCCATGTCGGGAATAACTTGTACCAATGCAGTGGCTTCCTTCTTGAGACATTATTTCAATTCGACTGTGTGAAATGGTGTTTAAAGTTCTTGTGGATCAAACGTTTCACGTATTTGTCAAACGCTTCACAGTAAGATAGAAGAGACGAGGAGGAGTCGACTGATGTAATTATTTCAACTAACCATCATAATGTACACGTGTTGTCCAAACATAGCTGAATCTATATACTAGTATACATATTTTATATTAACGACAGCATCATTTAATTAAAATGATCATAAACATTGAAGATATGACAGTTTCAAGGTTCTTTGTGTACCATACCACTAAAATCAGACAGAACAGGTAAACACATGGCATTGTTGTGACATATGGATGCTAATATACCACATATGCTGCAACAGTAGTATTGCATTTTATTAAAATATATAGAATTTCTATACTTTTGAAATTGCGTGGGCATCTGCATTTGCAGTATACTAGTATATAAAGAAAACAAATTGCACATGCCACAATCACGACAGTCGAGGAGAACGAGGTAAGTATAATTTGATTGTCCATGTTTACTCAATCAATCAATGGTTTATTGTATGAAAGGCCATTGGCCCATATACAAGTGAGTTACATAGACATACAGTTATATTAACAAATATTGTAGTTTATGGGGTATCAAGACAACATCAACAAACATAACACAAAGGCATGATGAATGTATAAAGATACTTGCAATTGAACGTGATACCTTTTGCTTGACAGCAGACATTCAAAGTTATTAGCAGATATACACGAAAAGGACCAGACGGGTAGATATTCCATTCTTATTTTGTTATATACAGTACAAAAAAACATAAAATGAAATTCGTCTTCAGCACCAAGGTTACTGACGGGGCAAATTCTGATTGACTTTTCAATATTTAGATATCTTCTTCTATTCGTCTTTTAAGTCATTCAGACCAAGCCTAAAGCGTATAAATGTATTGCGGAGGTGTTTGAATCTTAAATTTGAAAGATACTACTCTGGTTCAAGGAGAGACTTAATATTACGATATATGTCGTACCTCGAACTTCCTGAAAGTGTAGAATGTCAATCCCGTCGGAACATGTCTATAGCGCGAGTACGAAATTGTTGTAAGACTGTGAATGTTCGAATGCTCTTTGAAAATATGTTCATACTTATACAGCACTGTTTAGTACAAGGGATGGTTGCACGAGCAGGTTTGTAGGTAAACGATGTAATCCATGAATGTACTAGAGAAAGTGCGTATCTGTAATTCTCATTCATCTGATACTCATGTTATGTTTTTAAACTTATGTAATAATGAACTGCACTTATCATATTGCGTAAAACTGGATATATAATGTGAATGTTTATTTTCAGTCACCAAAATCAAGACCGTAAACAATGAATTTCAGTGCTTTATATATGGCTGTGGCGTTCGCCTTTCTCACTGGAAAATCAACAATGGTTTGTAGCAAAATGCAACTGACTGTCATCGCATATTCTATTTATATTAGTATATATTTTAATGTTTTATGTTCTTAATAAAAGATAGCAACGCCATAAATCGTAAAGAACAATAAAGGAGGAGACGTGGTTTCTTTCACGATCAACCTTTGTTCTGACATGACGTCATTTCTAGAGCTTCGCTCATATGTTCGCAACTCGATGACGTCGTTAATTGGACGACGCTATTTTTTAGAGGGTAGTGAATTGTTCCCCTTAGAGGTAGCTGGACAAGGCAGATAAACGCAATGAGCGAAAGATCAAATCAAATAGAGCGCGAGATATGGCAATGTGTAATGGGAGAATATGTACACATAGTGGCCGTCAACTGGTTATGTGTTCGTGAGAATATTAAGACAATACTAAACATAACCAGCCTGTTAATAAAATGGGCTTGTCCGACATTGCCGGGATCGGGTTGTATTAAGGGAGTTACATCATTTAATGCGTGAAAATATTTTTAACGCTGCTCAAATTTATCAACATCTTCAAAGAGGCTGTACATAATGTTGATATCTCATATGAGAAATAGACGACCCGTCGTTCATTATCGTATTAAAAAACACACCTGATATCAGTCACTCACGGACCGAGTTTGATGAAACCTGGTATGTGTGTTTCCGATTAAAATGTATATGTGTGAGCATTGTAGTAGTTTCACGTTGATAAGATTCATGCAATATTTTTCAGTTTGCGTTGCCTTTGGACAACTTTTGCAAATCGGTTAATGACATGGGCGTAAGTACATGAAACATTATTTTGCAAGTATCTTTTAGTTCTGATTAGTTTTAAGGCTGTATATTTTATGTTTATCTATCAGAAAATAGCCGTATGACTCTTTCGTCTTTACACATGCACATTGTGTGTATACGTTATGTACACTCATTGCTCGATTGGGGCGGTCGGGTAGCCTAGTGGTTAAAGCGTTCGTTCGTCAAGCCGAAGACCCGGGTTCGATTCCCTACATGTGTTACAATGTATGAAGCCCATATACCAGTATGTAAAGTAACCAAAATGGTGCAACCGTATTCGACTCTTAACTTAAAACAGACTGTGTTTACATTTGAACCCCTGAGGGGATTCCGGGTTAGAATAAGTCCCTAGCTTCATATACACGTCGGTACGAGACGACTCAATTGACTAGGTTTGGCGACTTAGTTGATTGTGAGTCATATAGCTAGAATATGGCTATATTTGAGTGTGGCGTTAAAAACAATTTGAACAAGTTTTACAATGTTTTAATTGTTATATCAGACGCAAAATAAGTTTTGATTCAGAATTACATCGCATGATTATTAAACTTCCCATCCTATGGCTTTTGAAATTGTCGATGTCAAAAGCAGTTTTGGGTTTTTAGCGTCGATACACCAATGATTCCAACGACCCCTCTCTTTTGCAGTATCCCTATTGCAGTACGCCTAAACACCATCACTTGGAGATAACGTAAAGGCGTTTGCATTATTTTCTAAGTAATATATCGAAGGGTTTTTGAAAGTTCCCAGCCTATTGGCGTTTGATATTTTCGATGAAAAAAGCAGTCTATAGACAAATGATAGTCACAATAGACAAATGATTTTAACAACGAAGATCTCCCTACTCTATTGCAGTATTCCAATGCAGAAAAGACACTGACGGATGCAGTGAACGCACTCGGAAGTAAGGATTATACAATAATATATTTTACACCTGGAAACAAATTGAATTAAGTACCATCCCTCCTTTTCATATATCCTGAACATATATTTTTTGGATGTATCTACATGTGCAGTTGGTAGGAGAAAGTATGTCACTCCGGATGGGTGCAAATGTTAATATTGGGATCATATCATAGGATACAAAGACACAAAGAAAGCAAAGGGTCGTTAAATGACATGTCATCAGAGAATCGATTTTGGTTTCTGTATTTCAGTATGAGCTTGTAACCTTGTAAACAAAAGAAAATGTGTTTTGTTCTAAAATGTATAAAGGATACAATTGAAAAAAATACTATTTTATTTGGAAATATGAACAAAGCTGTGCCTACCCTTTTCCCAGATGTATATAAATGCACTGTGTATACTGTATAAGTGATACAGGCACCAATTCGAGGTTAGAATAGTCACAGCAACATATGCTGGTCGCACGAACCGGCTAAATGGATCGGTTGGTCAGACTCGTAAACTTGGTTGATCGTTATCGTAAAACCATCGGATCGTTGCTTACAAAATCATTCACTGAATTGTTATGTCCAGGTTCGATTAGTTACATTTTTATATCTGAATACTATCTTAAACTGATGAAAAGAATTACTAGAACATTGATATCAAAGTCAAACATATAGTTTAGACTTTCATAAATAGTGAATGAACTCTCTTGTGACAAGCAATAAAGACTCAGCAATGATCGTAGTGTTTGTATGTAGAAGATGTCTAATATACATATACATGTTATTGTTGTATCTTTTTTTTGTAGAATACGTGAGTAGACAGCCCAAGCCTTTAGCATGTCTGTCAACACGTTGATACTTTCTGGACTGCGTTGCAGTAAGACGTCATTGAACTGGACGGTTTGGTCTACACAACGTGCTTTGAAAATTGTATTTGTGAGTTAATGTGACCCGATTATAATCCTTGGTCTTGGAGCAGTAAACAATGATGATGGGTTCCAGAACACAATGGTAATCACCTGCATCACATTTGCTTGAAGATTGACTTGAGATAGTCTTAAACAGGTCTATAGTGAACATTGAAGAATTCGTTCTCGCATGAATTTGGTATGCTTACTTCAGTAATCATTTATCAATATAGTACTGTGGCCCCTGTACCTGGAACATCGATGGGTGTGTCGCTCAACAATAAATACGCAAATAATTTCCAAAACTCCTTCCACAGGTACCTATCAGATGGGATTCTAGCAATAGGATGTAGAACTCATCAGACCTGCTTTCTTTAAGTGATCGGTATATCTTACTGAGTGTGACGTTCAAATAGGCAACAAAGAAAGTTATTCAAACAGGACAGACATTTTAATTTTAGGCCTATCATATGGTCGTAGGTTATAATAGATAGAAATTAGATTTTCATTACAGGCCCGTTCTTGTCCTTTTCAGGACAAGACAAACACCGAGACAGCAATGGAAACTGTTCTGCAAATGGTAGGTTCACGTCAAAGTTGTGTACTGGTCTCATGTCTGTTAGCGTCTTTTCCGAGTAAAATGCCTTGTTTGGCAGTTTAGCTGAACCGATGGTCCATACTATTTGGTAATGCAGATCTAATTGTTATTTATATTTCACTAGTTAATTAATCTAAAAATAACCAGTGTGCTAACAGCACCCTAAACAATCAGACAAGAATTACAGCTGCCATATTGCGGATGGTGACGTTAAACAACAATCAAAAGAAACAAGTTTTTCGTTTTTATAACATCCGAACTTGGGTATATTTTAGATTAATATTTTTCTTTGACCCTTTCACAGTTGGCAGTTAGTCACATAAAATACTGCAACGAAGTGGAAGTCGCAAAGAAGGGGAGCTAGGAAAGGCATGTTCTTCAATGGAAACCCGAGTAAGTAAGTTTTCTTTCACCTCTGTTTCGAATACTGTGTCAGTTATATTGCGACTGAATGAGGAACATTGTACAGAATATACATGTATATAGTAGGTGGAGGATTAACAGAAGAGGATAACGGTAACAACAATTGCATACATGGGCGGGATAACATGAGTAAGCAATGGCAACTGGAGGATAACACTCTCTCAACATGATGGACAGAGAACACATAGGTGGAAGCCAATGGGAAATGAAGCCAAATGAACAGGATAAGTTGCATAGGTGTGGTGATTATTGCTTAATGAGTTCATGTGATGAAACAGCCTTGATCTCTGTTGATTGATGGCTTGAGGTGGCGAATGTGGACAGCTTCTGATAGTTTTCTTTTCTTGACATCATGGAGGTTGTCTTCTGTTAATCTTCCACCACTTTATATATTCTGTACAATGTTCTTCATTCAATCTTGCTTGACAACGGTATAAGGATTTGTACCGAAACGTCGCCTTTACAGTTTTAAAGAAGTTGTAATCCATAAATTGTGTCTACTTTGTCATCCGGCAACTTCCAAGTAATGCCCATCAATGAGTGAGTGAGTGAGTTGTGTTTAACGCCGCTTTTAACAGTATTCCAGTTATATCACGTCGTTAATGCCCATCCAACAATTCAGCTCACGAAGTTGTCTTAAATAAGATCACTATTTAGAAATTATGTGTTCGGATTGGAAGTACGTTGCATGTTAAGAGTTTGGGAGCATTTAGGGAATGGTAGTTAAGAAGTGTCTGTTTCTGTTTCAAGTGATTGAAAACATCTAAAGTTTTAGAAAGTCATATGACTGCTCTCTGAATAAGTGCATGGTTATGACATGGGACAAGGGGGTACTAGGGATGTGACTGATTGGATTATGCACTATCCGCTATCTTGTGTGAAGAGTAGGACTTATCACCTCATGCATGTTTTCTTTTTTTCACAGGATACCAAGCCAAGCTGTTGAATTCGTTTTCTTGAAACCTGAATAAAAAGGCATGCACATTACTTTCTATGGTTGTGTTTGAATGTTCTCATTAAATATTGTCCCCCGCCTACAGTGTCTTGTATATACATTTATATGATCATTGAATGAGTGAGTGGACGTTAACTTTAATTGTTATAACGTAGATCAACCTTGCAGTTGTGCAAAAGCAGATGTTAATCACGTACCGTTAAGGCATTTTGATAACAGCTATATAGCCCTATCGCTTTTCACTGAAGCACCTTGAAGTTCTGAGAGACGTTGTCAGATTTTTAGCGTTCTTTTTATAACACAACTTGTTTAAAGTGACGAAAGTAGAAATTAAACACTTTGTAGAGGATTTTTTATTCCTCAAGGAAAAGATTTGGCTATGTGGTTGGTTGTAGAATAATTATGAATTACACATATTAGTGAGTGAATGCGTTTGTCTTAAAGACCCTTTTCAGTTATATAGAGAGTTATGGAGAGCCCTATCAGCGTTATACACCAAGTACTGTCGCACTGAAGGCATGTCACATGGAGTATACATCTCTTGTAGAACCATTGCTATTTTATGGATGAGGTGTTTGGGGTGTTAACATGTACAGAGAAGTCCAGTCGAATAAAACGTGCCTCTTAGAGGCGGACGAAATGCATCAAATATAGCTACACGAGGAGATACTCAACGAACAGAAGTGCTTACGAGATTTGGCCATATGACAACAGACAGGATCGCCCATTTTATACATGAGAATGGGAAAAATCAACCAAAGTTATTGGAGAAGAAAGTCTTTAAACTTTTAGAACAATGCAACGCACTTTTGATCTTTGAAAGTAATTTAAGTAAAACGAGTGCGTATCAGGACTTTTTTAACTTGACTGACTGTGATATGTGGACTCGGGAAACATGGAATGATAGTAACATAGTAAGATAGAACAATCTTGTTTCTACTTATTAGTGTGAGTGTGTGTGTGTGTGTGTGTGTGTGTGTGTGTGTGTGTGTGTGTGTGTGCGTGCGTGTGTGTGTGCGTGTGTGTGTGCGTGTGTGTGTGTGTTGTGTGTGTGTGTGAGTGTTTGTGTGTGTGTGTGTGTGTGTGCATTTAATGCGAGACACAGAAGTAAAGTATTTAATTCTTTGAATCTCTCTATATAACGGCGTGTGAACTTGATATGAAAAGAAGTGCGAAGTGATGCAGGTCTTAGACGTTTGATATTTTCGCTTGGGTGAAAGCAACGAGCGCGGAGATGGTGTTGACACACCTGGAGACATTTCTTTGTTAAAATGATAACCTTTGCATGCATAATTGAGGCAATAACTTTGTTAAGCGAACACATTACAACACATCGCAACAAAATCACTCACTGTGCATATACAACAATAAAATAGAAAAGCGGAAGAGAGTTTGTTATACATTGCGATACACTACATATACGAGGTTTTGCAACTTGAATATAAGACCAAGTCGCAGAATATCTTTTGCATATATATAATATCTGTTATTTTTCAATATAATCTCTATTCACTTTAATACACTTATTCCATTTGTCCTTCAAGCTTTTAATACCACTTTTATAGAAATCCGCAGATTGTCCCTCTAACCACGCCTCTGTGGCAGCCTTTATGTCCTCGTCATCCTGGAAACGTCTTCCACGTAGGGCAGATTTCATTTGCCGGAACAGGAAATTGTCACTGGGGGCTGAGTCTGGGCTGTAGGGTGGGTGATTTAACTGTTCGAATCCACATTCACATTTGGCGGCCTGTGCAATTCTCAACTTGTGAACCGGAGCGTTGTTATGTAAAAGTAGAATATCACGTATTAACATCCCATGGCGTTTCTGGCGAATAGATTTTCGTAATTCTGTCATTACATTAGCATAATACCGTCCATTGGTTGAAGTTTTGGGTGGCATGTAATCAATCCGTAATATGCCTCTTGCATCCCAAAATATGGAGGCCATTACCTTGCTAACCGATGGGGTGCCTCCATTGCATGGATTCCAATTTAGTTTCTGGGTCCAAGTGGTGGATCCATGTTTCCTCACCTGTCACTAGACGAGAAAGAAATCCGGCTTCATCAGCAGTATCGAGATCCAGGAAGCCTCGACATTTTTCAGTTCTCTGATAGTGATCTTGAGCTCTGAGGTTTCTAGGTACTCATCTTGCAGATACCTTGGACATACCAAGATGCTCACGAATAATGGTTCCAACAGTTCCAGCTGATATTTGGAATTCCCTAGGAAGTTCAGATACTTTCACTCGTCGGTCAGACAAAACAAATTCTTTCTATAGCAGCAATGGTTTACGGTTGGGTGTCATCTGAAGGCCTGCCTGACCTTGGGTCATCGTCTATGGACTCCCTACCCCTTTTAAACTGTAGAGACCAACGGCAAACTTCGGAATAGTCAGGAGCATCCTTACCCATCACTTTACACATACGATCAAGGATTTCTTTTGCTTTGCATCCCGTCCTTGGGAAGGAACTTCATTACAGCGTGCTGTTCATGTTTGAGAGAATCCATGAATGTGACCACCCTTATGTGAATGAAGCATCACATTTAACTTATTGTTGTGTCTGTAACTTGTTATGACACGTGTCAACCTGATGTTATGACTAGTGTCACACCTGCCACAAGTCGACATTGTTTGTGTAAACACAAATGCCTAAGTTGCAAAACGTATTGAACGCCCCTCGTACGTCCACACGACACCAGTGTGCATCAGTCGCAATGAGCTATCGAGGTAGAATCTGCATCTATTGTTTCAGCATTATGGTGAACAGGAGGAATGCACTTTGATATTTCACAAAGCGTACATCTCCAGAACTAGAAGTTTCAAATACCGTATTCGTCGAAATAAGCGCCCCGCTCTAATAAGCGCCCACGGCGATATATGCTAATTTATTGGCTAAAGAACAATCTCAATTAGCACCCCTTCCGATTGATCGATTTCTTCGTTGAACCAATTTATTTTTAACAAAAAAGTACACACATTATTTCACAAAATGTTGCAGGATTGAGTGACGGTTAAATACACATAATGAAATTTAACAACAGTTCAATTTTTAATTTGGAGATAACTTACTGTGTTTTGAAATTTGATGTAGTCCCACTGTAGAGTAGATACCTCTTATTTTAATTTGGAACCGAGCGCTTTAGAGGTAACTCCATTCTACCATGACGACAACAACGCTTTAAAAACGGTGCTCTCTTGCAACGGGTAACTACACAGGGCACAAAGGTCCGCTATGTTTGAACATTCCGAAAATTGTTCAAAGGTAGTTACATATGTAATAAATATTACTAAAGTTCAACATAAAATACCCATAGCCTTGAATAATTCAAAATAAGCGTTCAAAAAGAAGTTGACAAATAACCCTCCCAACTTAGTCCAAGGATATATGTTTTAATGTTATCCCAACCTGTTGTGCACTGTTTGGAAATCAGCGAGAGTTATTTCTTGGAAATGGAATATGCCAATTCCATTGTAGGGGTGACAGGTTGTAGGAATAGTTATAAAAATGCTAAACGAATACATTCTCCAACAAACAAACTGCTATTTATTTGACATGTGTAAGTCTTATTTGTTAGTAATTACCCCTCGTAAATAATTTTAAAAAATCAAAATAAATGCCTCACCACCCCGAACTTGGATATGGCAGATACGCTGACAATGCATGTATTTACCATTCAATTATAACACATAGTCATACAATTATCATCACCAAAGACTCTTGCCGCCTCAGATGAGAATAATGGTACATGCAAAATGGCTGGGAATTGAGGAATGCACCACTTCAATACCGAGGCACTAACCGCTCATGTTCATGATCAGATCAGGATTTAATTGTATGCAGGGGTTTAAGAGATCCAATTACCTTGATTGAATATATAGTACATATATATGACTGTGTTTTCCAAACAACTGGAAATACCATATATATACGTGTATTATATCAGTAATGATATCTTATTCCCGTTCAATGACAGCATCTTTTAATTAAAGTGATCCTAAAATTTGAAGATATGACGATTTCGAGGTTTAATGTACAACCTGCTACAAACGACAAGCAGAACAAAAGTGCTGTTGTGACATATGCATGATTATTTGATAGAAAATGTAAGTGCATGAGAATAATCGCACTAGATAATCCGCCGAAACAGACATACAATGCATATATATTCCAGCAGTTTTGTATATTATCACAATTATTAGAATTTCTGTACTTTACAAATTGCGTTGACATCTGCATTCTGGTTTAAGTAAAGAAACTAATTTACCCATGCCACAACCGACAGACGAGGGGAACAAGGTAAGTATAATTTGCTTGTCCATGTTTACTCAGACTGTGATATGTTCGAATTCTCGTTGAAGATATGTTCGTACTCTTCCTATCACTTGGAATAAGAATATAATCAGATATTTCTGCTGCTAAAATAAATCTTAAAAGTATAGCCCCCACTCAGCTTTTGTCTTCTCTACCATGGCAGTTAGTAAAGCCAGAGGTGGACCCATCACCAACTAAACTAAAGAAATCCGAAACAAACCAACTGATTTATCAACAACAATAAAATGAATTAAGACACTCATATGCTACTTACAAATCAATGTTTACAGATGGATCCAAGGATGGTGACGCTGTTGCCAGCGCCTCCGTCATTGGATCAAGGACTATCTCATCCTGATTACCTGATAACTGTTCTATTTTCACAACAAAAGCCAATGCCAATCTAAAATATATCAGTAAACAGCCAAAACATCATCAGTTTATAATATTTTCTGATTCTGATGATGCCTGCAGGCTATTCATAACATGTCATATCAACATCCACTTTTAATCGAAATTATTGAATTGTATAATGCTCTTGCTACTGGTCAATACGACATCGTTTTTTGTTGGTTACCCAGCCATGTTGGAATCATAGGTAACACAATGGCCGATGCTGCTGCAAAATCGGTTATACCTACTTGGGTTGTCAGTCCAGATTTGATGAGGTCATTATGCGACGATGTCGTATTGGCCATTCAAGATATACTAATGAATATATATATTGAAAGGTGAGGATCCTCCATTTTTTATCCCTTGTGATGAGAGAATGTCCTGCTTGACTGTATTGATTTTTCCATCGCAAGGGATAAATTTTTCAGAGCAACATCAATAATGGATCTTTTTAACAATGTTTCATCTCATTTAATAATTAACTTTTTAAAAGAAATTGAACTGTTAGATAAATTTTGAATCTGTGTAAATAGTTACCATTTTATTGTATCAGTAGTGTTTAACTTGTAACGGAGATTGTTAGTGGCTGTATCCTCAAAGGGGTTTTAAGTACTGTAAAATTATTGTCCCCCCTGAGAGGGCATGTAAGACCACATCATTCGAAGTAAGTTTATTCCTACTATCATTTTAGTCTTAGTATGCTTGTTTGTTTTAATTTTGGCTAAACCTGATGATATTCGCCAGCGGCTAAGGGATGGCGTAAATCCTGCTGGGGAACCGTGCAGGTAGCAGAAGAATTGAAAGTCTCCACGGTCCCTAGTATGGTGGCCTACCTTTAGTTGCTGGCGACCCCCAGCCCGTTTTTGTAATGTACTGTTATTTATCGTCATAAGTTTTTTATGGTTCAATACTAGGTTTGAAATAATTATACATCTGTGATAATCTAGTTATTTTACTGTCCTTTGACGACAGGTTTTATAATCAAACCGTATGTATTATGTATTATTTCAGTCTAACTTGATTTAGTCACGATATGGCTGAAATAATGCCGATGTGACTATAAATATTCACTCACTCACTCACTTCAACTGAATATGCTAAATAAATGCTAAATTGGGTTGTAATGATCAAGTCTATTCACATCATACAGAATGCATTTAAGTGAGGTCACTTTTCAGAAGAAAAAAAACATTGCAAGGATTTAATCAATTACATTAATAGTTTGTGAATAAAACCTGATTTTTCAGTGCCCAGAACATTATCATCATGATATTGGCACATGTGTTTGTATAAGCATTATTACTCAGATGTATTACAAGTATTGACACAAAATCACAACAATTTTCATTGCCAACATGCAAATAATAGGTCTTCTTATGACTGTAGTTAGTGTCATCTCCCCTAGTCCCATAAATTTAATTCCTTATCAGGGCTGAATATTAATATTAGAAAAAGGCTCGGGATAGATGTAATCTATCTTAATACAGAGTTGATCACCCAGAGTCGATATGTAAGATTGATGTAAGATTCTCAATGGGAAAAAGAGTTGATTGAAGAGTCGATAATAGCATGTGTTCAATGATCCTAAGTCAGCATCGATCTATCCGAATGTGATGACGTGCATTAAATTGTCAACAAATAACAAAATACATTTTTCATATGACTATAGAACCGAAAGCGTACGCCTTTTCAGTTGACGGTCTCTGGCCATTAGCCCATTACGATCTATATTAAGTAACTACCCCGATAATACAGTGTACTATGCAAACTAAAACAGCAATCTATCAAACCTTCAATAAAAAAACTGTTGC
This sequence comes from Haliotis cracherodii, assembly GCF_022045235.1. NCBI lineage: Eukaryota > Metazoa > Mollusca > Gastropoda > Lepetellida > Haliotidae > Haliotis > Haliotis cracherodii. Next base: position 15,751,533 of record NW_027266264.1, read on the forward strand.
ATTTACCACAATATAATAATAAAGTCTACCATGTATTTGGAAAGTACTCGATTCTGATTGGTCAATCAGAGGTTATTAAATCACATTAAACCCCCTCTGATTGAAACAGGTGATTTGACAGGCGCATTACCGCGGTAACTAATATTTCCTCCTCTACCCAATAGGTAATGCATCTGTTGGGTAAATGAAATAAATCTCAACTGAAAGCTCCCATGTCGGGAATAACTTGTACCAATGCAGTGGCTTCCTTCTTGAGACATTATTTCAATTCGACTGTGTGAAATGGTGTTTAAAGTTCTTGTGGATCAAACGTTTCACGTATTTGTCAAACGCTTCACAGTAAGATAGAAGAGACGAGGAGGAGTCGACTGATGTAATTATTTCAACTAACCATCATAATGTACACGTGTTGTCCAAACATAGCTGAATCTATATACTAGTATACATATTTTATATTAACGACAGCATCATTTAATTAAAATGATCATAAACATTGAAGATATGACAGTTTCAAGGTTCTTTGTGTACCATACCACTAAAATCAGACAGAACAGGTAAACACATGGCGTTGTTGTGACATATGGATGCTAATATACCACATATGCTGCAACAGTAGTATTGCATTTTATTAAAATTTATAGAATTTCTATACTTTTGAAATTGCGTGGGCATCTGCATTTGCAGTATACTAGTATATAAAGAAAACAAATTGCACATGCCACAATCACGACAGTCGAGGAGAACGAGGTAAGTATAATTTGATTGTCCATGTTTACTCAATCAATCAATGGTTTATTGTATGAAAGGCCATTGGCCCATATACAAGTGAGTTACATAGACATAAGGTTATATTAACAAATATTGTAGTTTATGGGGTATCAAGACAACATCAACAAACATAACACAAAGGCATGATGAATGTATAAAGATACTTGCAATTGAACGTGATACCTTTTGCTTGACAGCAGACATTCAAAGTTATTAGCAGATATACACGAAAAGGACCAGACGGGTAGATATTCCATTCTTATTTTGTTATATACAGTACAAAAAAACATAAAATGAAATTCGTCTTCAGCACCAAGGTTACTGACGGGGCAAATTCTGATTGACTTTTCAATATTTAGATATCTTCTTCTATTCGTCTTTTAAGTCATTCAGACCAAGCCTAAAGCGTATAAATGTATTGCGGAGGTGTTTGAATCTTAAATTTGAAAGATACTACTCTGGTTCAAGGAGAGACTTAATATTACGATATATGTCGTACCTCGAACTTCCTGAAAGTGTAGAATGTCAATCCCGTCGGAACATGTCTATAGCGCGAGTACGAAATTGTTGTAAGACTGTGAATGTTCGAATGCTCTTTGAAAATATGTTCATACTTATACAGCACTGTTTAGTACAAGGGATGGTTGCACGAGCAGGTTTGTAGGTAAAAGATGTAATCCATGAATGTACTAGAGAAAGTGCGTATCTGTAATTCTCATTCATCTGATACTCATGTTATGTTTTTAAACTTATGTAATAATGAACTGCACTTATCATATTGCGTAAAACTGGATATATAATGTGAATGTTTATTTTCAGTCACCAAAATCAAGACCGTAAACAATGAATTTCAGTGCTTTATATATGGCTGTGGCGTTCGCCTTTCTCACTGGAAAATCAACAATGGTTTGTAGCAAAATGCAACTGACTGTCATCGCATATTCTATTTATATTAGTATATATTTTAATGTTTTATGTTCTTAATAAAAGATAGCAACGCCATAAATCGTAAAGAACAATAAAGGAGGAGACGTGGTTTCTTTCACGATCAACCTTTGTTCTGACATGACGTCATTTCTAGAGCTTCGCTCATATGTTCGCAACTCGATGACGTCGTTAATTGGACGACGCTATTTTTTAGAGGGTAGTGAATTGTTCCCCTTAGAGGTAGCTGGACAAGGCAGATAAACGCAATGAGCGAAAGATCAAATCAAATAGAGCGCGAGATATGGCAATGTGTAATGGGAGAATATGTACACATAGTGGCCGTCAACTGGTTATGTGTTCGTGAGAATATTAAGACAATACTAAACATAACCAGCCTGTTAATAAAATGGGCTTGTCCGACATTGCCGGGATCGGGTTGTATTAAGGGAGTTACATCATTTAATGCGTGAAAATATTTTTAACGCTGCTCAAATTTATCAACATCTTCAAAGAGGCTGTACATAATGTTGATATCTCATATGAGAAATAGACGACCCGTCGTTCATTATCGTATTAAAAAACACACCTGATATCAGTCACTCACGGACCGAGTTTGATGAAACCTGGTATGTGTGTTTCCGATTAAAATGTATATGTGTGAGCATTGTAGTAGTTTCACGTTGATAAGATTCATGCAATATTTTTCAGTTTGCGTTGCCTTTGGACAACTTTTGCAAATCGGTTAATGACATGGGCGTAAGTACATGAAACATTATTTTGCAAGTATCTTTTAGTTCTGATTAGTTTTAAGGCTGTATATTTTATGTTTATCTATCAGAAAATAGCCGTATGACTCTTTCGTCTTTACACATGCACATTGTGTGTATACGTTATGTACACTCATTGCTCGATTGGGGCGGTCGGGTAGCCTAGTGGTTAAAGCGTTCGTTCGTCAAGCCGAAGACCCGGGTTCGATTCCCTACATGTGTTACAATGTATGAAGCCCATATACCAGTATGTAAAGTAACCAAAATGGTGCAACCGTATTCGACTCTTAACTTAAAACAGACTGTGTTTACATTTGAACCCCTGAGGGGATTCCGGGTTAGAATAAGTCCCTAGCTTCATATACACGTCGGTACGAGACGACTCAATTGACTAGGTTTGGCGACTTAGTTGATTGTGAGTCATATAGCTAGAATATGGCTATATTTGAGTGTGGCGTTAAAAACAATTTGAACAAGTTTTACAATGTTTTAATTGTTATATCAGACGCAAAATAAGTTTTGATTCAGAATTACATCGCATGATTATTAAACTTCCCATCCTATGGCTTTTGAAATTGTCGATGTCAAAAGCAGTTTTGGGTTTTTAGCGTTGATACACCAATGATTCCAACGACCCCTCTCTTTTGCAGTATCCCTATTGCAGTACGCCTAAACACCATCACTTGGAGATAACGTAAAGGCGTTTGCATTATTTTCTAAGTAATATATCGAAGGGTTTTTGAAAGTTCCCAGCCTATTGGCGTTTGATATTTTCGATGAAAAAAGCAGTCTATGTACAATCAGCATTGTACAGTAGTCACAATAGACAAATGATTTTAACAACGAAGATCTCCCTACTCTATTGCAGTATTCCAATGCAGAAAAGACACTGACGGATGCAGTGAACGCACTCGGAAGTAAGGATTATACAATAATATATTTTACACCTGGAAACAAATTGAATTAAGTACCATCCCTCCTTTTCATATATCCTGAACATATATTTTTTGGATGTATCTACATGTGCAGTTGGTAGGAGAAAGTATGTCACTCCGGATGGGTGCAAATGTTAATATTGGGATCATATCATAGGATACAAAGACACAAAGAAAGCAAAGGGTCGTTAAATGACATGTCATCAGAGAATCGATTTTGGTTTCTGTATTTCAGTATGAGCTTGTAACCTTGTAAACAAAAGAAAATGTGTTTTGTTCTAAAATGTATAAAGGATACAATTTAAAAAAATACTATTTTATTTGGAAATATGAACAAAGCTGTGCCTACCCTTTTCCCAGATATATATAAATGCACTGTGTATACTGTATAAGTGATACAGGCACCAATTCGAGGTTAGAATAGTCACAGCAACATATGCTGGTCGCACGAACCGGCTAAATGGATCGGTTGGTCAGACTCGTAAACTTGGTTGATCGTTATCGTAAAACCATCGGATCGTTGCTTACAAAATCATTCACTGAATTGTTATGTCCAGGTTCGATTATTTACATTTTTATATCTGAATACTATCTTAAACTGATGAAAAGAATTACTAGAACATTGATATCAAAGTCAAACATATAGTTTAGACTTTCATAAATAGTGAATGAACTCTCTTGTGACAAGCAATAAAGACTCAGCAATGATCGTAGTGTTTGTATGTAGAAGATGTCTAATATACATATACATGTTATTGTTGTATCTTTTTTTTGTAGAATACGTGAGTAGACAGCCCAAGCCTTTAGCATGTCTGTCAACACGTTGATACTTTCTGGACTGCGTTGCAGTAAGACCTCATTGAACTGGACGGTTTGGTCTACACAACGTGCTTTGAAAATTGTATTTGTGAGTTAATGTGACCCGATTATAATCCTTGGTCTTGGAGCAGTAAACAATGATGATGGGTTCCAGAACACAATGGTAATCACCTGCATCACATTTGCTTGAAGATTGACTTGAGATAGTCTTACACAGGTCTATAGTGAACATTGAAGAATTCGTTCTCGCATGAATTTGGTATGCTTACTTCAGTAATCATTTATCAATATAGTACTGTGGCCCCTGTACCTGGAACATCGATGGGTGTGTCGCTCAACAATAAATACGCAAATAATTTCCAAAACTCCTTCCACAGGTACCTATCAGATGGGATTCTAGCAATAGGATGTAGAACTCATCAGACCTGCTTTCTTTAAGTGATCGGTATATCTTACTGAGTGTGACGTTCAAATAGGCAACAAAGAAAGTTATTCAAACAGGACAGACATTTTAATTTTAGGCCTATAATATGGTCGTAGGTTATAATAGATAGAAATTAGATTTTCATTACAGGCCCGTTCTTGTCCTTTTCAGGACAAGACAAACACCGAGACAGCAATGGAAACTGTTCTGCAAATGGTAGGTTCACGTCAAAGTTGTGTACTGGTCTCATGTCTGTTAGCGTCTTTTCCGAGTAAAATGCCTTGTTTGGCAGTTTAGCTGAACCGATGGTCCATACTATTTGGTAATGCAGATCTAATTGTTATTTATATTTCACTAGTTAATTAATCTAAAAATAACCAGTGTGCTAACCGCACCCTAAACAATCAGACAAGAATTACAGCTGCCATATTGCGGATGGTGACGTTAAACAACAATCAAAAGAAACAAGTTTATCGTTTTTATAACATCCGAACTTGGGTATATTTTAGATTAATATTTTTCTTTGACCCTTTCACAGTTGGCAGTTAGTCACATAAAATACTGCAACGAAGTGGAAGTCGCAAAGAAGGGGAGCTAGGAAAGGCATGTTCTTCAATGGAAACCCGAGTAAGTAAGTTTTCTTTCACCTCTGTTTCGAATACTGTGTCAGTTATATTGCGACTGAATGAGGAACATTGTACAGAATATACATGTATATAGTAGGTGGAGGATTAACAGAAGAGGATAACGGTAACAACAATTGCATACATGGGCGGGATAACATGAGTAAGCAATGGCAACTGGAGGATAACACTCTCTCAACATGATGGACAGAGAACACATAGGTGGAAGCCAATGGGAAATGAAGCCAAATGAACAGGATAAGTTGCATAGGTGTGGTGATTATTGCTTAATGAGTTCATGTGATGAAACAGCCTTGATCTCTGTTGATTGATGGCTTGAGGTGGCGAATGTGGACAGCTTCTGATAGTTTTCTTTTCTTGACATCATGGAGGTTGTCTTCTGTTAATCTTCCACCACTTTATATATTCTGTACAATGTTCTTCATTCAATCTTGCTTGACAACGGTATAAGGATTTGTACCGAAACGTCGCCTTTACAGTTTTAAAGAAGTTGTAATCCATAAATTGTGTCTACTTTGTCATCCGGCAACTTCCAAGTAATGCCCATCAATGAGTGAGTGAGTGAGTTGTGTTTAACGCCGCTTTTAACAGTATTCCAGTTATATCACGGCGTTAATGCCCATCAAACAATTCAGCTCACGAAGTTGTCTTAAATAAGATCACTATTTAGAAATTATGTGTTCGGATTGGAAGTACGTTGCATGTTAAGAGTTTGGGAGCATTTAGGGAATGGTAGTTAAGAAGTGTCTGTTTCTGTTTCAAGTGATTGAAAACATCTAAAGTTTTAGAAAGTCATATGACTGCTCTCTGAATAAGTGCATGGTTATGACATGGGACAAGGGGGTACTAGGGATGTGACTGATTGGATTATGCACTATCCGCTATCTTGTGTGAAGAGTAGGACTTATCACCTCATGCATGTTTTCTTTTTTTCACAGGATACCAAGCCAAGCTGTTGAATTCGTTTTCTTGAAACCTGAATAAAAAGGCATGCACATTACTTTCTATGGTTGTGTTTGAATGTTCTCATTAAATATTGTCCCCCGCCTACAGTGTCTTGTATATACATTTATATGATCATTGAATGAGTGAGTGGACGTTAACTTTAATTGTTATAACGTAGATCAACCTTGCAGTTGTGCAAAAGCAGATGTTAATCACGTACCGTTAAGGCATTTTGATAACAGCTATATAGCCCTATCGCTTTTCACTGAAGCACCTTGAAGTTCTGAGAGACGTTGTCAGATTTTTAGCGTTCTTTTTATAACACAACTTGTTTAAAGTGACGAAAGTAGAAATTAAACACTTTGTAGAGGATTTTTTATTCCTCAAGGAAAAGATTTGGCTATGTGGTTGGTTGTAGAATAATTATGAATTACACATATTAGTGAGTGAATGCGTTTGTCTTAAAGACCCTTTTCAGTTATATAGAGAGTTATGGAGAGCCCTATCAGCGTTATACACCAAGTACTGTCGCACTGAAGGCATGTCACATGGAGTATACATCTCTTGTAGAACCATTGCTATTTTATGGATGAGGTGTTTGGGGTGTTAACATGTACAGAGAAGTCCAGTCGAATAAAACGTGCCTCTTAGAGGCGGACGAAATGCATCAAATATAGCTACACGAGGAGATACTCAACGAACAGAAGTGCTTACGAGATTTGGCCATATGACAACAGACAGGATCGCCCATTTTATACATGAGAATGGGAAAAATCAACCAAAGTTATTGGAGAAGAAAGTCTTTAAACTTTTAGAACAATGCAACGCACTTTTGATCTTTGAAAGTAATTTAAGTAAAACGAGTGCGTATCAGGACTTTTTTAACTTGACTGACTGTGATATGTGGACTCGGGAAACATGGAATGATAGTAACATAGTAAGATAGAACAATCTTGTTTCTACTTATTAGTGTGAGTGTGTGTGTGTGTGTGTGTGTGTGTGTGTGTGTGTGTGTGTGTGTGTGTGTGTGTGTGTGTGTGTGTGTGTGCGTGCGTGTGTGTGTGCGTGTGTGTGTGCGTGTGTGTGTGTGTTGTGTGTGTGTGTGAGTGTTTGTGTGTGTGTGTGTGTGTGCATTTAATGCGAGACACAGAAGTAAAGAATTTAATTCTTTGAATCTCTCTATATAACGGCGTGTGAACTTGATATGAAAAGAAGTGCGAAGTGATGCAGGTCTTAGACGTTTGATATTTTCGCTTGGGTGAAAGCAACGAGCGCGGAGATGGTGTTGACACACCTGGAGACATTTCTTTGTTAAAATGATAACCTTTGCATGCATAATTGAGGCAATAACTTTGTTAAGCGAACACATTACAACACATCGCAACAAAATCACTCACTGTGCATATACAACAATAAAATAGAAAAGCGGAAGAGAGTTTGTTATACATTGCGATACACTACATATACGAGGTTTTGCAACTTGAATATAAGACCAAGTCGCAGAATATCTTTTGCATATATATAATATCTGTTATTTTTCAATATAATCTCTATTCACTTTAATACACTTATTCCATTTGTCCTTCAAGCTTTTAATACCACTTTTATAGAAATCCGCAGATTGTCCCTCTAACCACGCCTCTGTGGCAGCCTTTATGTCCTCGTCATCCTGGAAACGTCTTCCACGTAGGGCAGATTTCATTTGCCGGAACAGGAAATTGTCACTGGGGGCTGAGTCTGGGCTGTAGGGTGGGTGATTTAACTGTTCGAATCCACATTCACATTTGGCGGCCTGTGCAATTCTCAACTTGTGAACCGGAGCGTTGTCATGTAAAAGTAGAATATCACGTATTAACATCCCATGGCGTTTCTGGCGAATAGATTTTCGTAATTCTGTCATTACATTAGCATAATACCGTCCATTGGTTGAAGTTTTGGGTGGCATGTAATCAATCCGTAATATGCCTCTTGCATCCCAAAATATGGTGGCCATTACCTTGCTAACCGATGGGGTGCCTCCATTGCATGGATTCCAATTTAGTTTCTGGGTCCAAGTGGTGGATCCATGTTTCATCACCTGTCACTAGACGAGAAAGAAATCCGGCTTCATCAGCAGTATCGAGATCCAGGAAGCCTCGACATTTTTCAGTTCTCTGATAGTGATCTTGAGCTCTGAGGTTTCTAGGTACTCATCTTGCAGATACCTTGGACATACCAAGATGCTCACGAATAATGGTTCCAACAGTTCCAGCTGATATTTGGAATTCCCTAGGAAGTTCAGATACTTTCACTCGTCGGTCAGACAAAACAAATTCTTTCTATAGCAGCAATGGTTTACGGTTGGGTGTCATCTGAAGGCCTGCCTGACCTTGGGTCATCGTCTATGGACTCCCTACCCCTTTTAAACTGTAGAGACCAACGGCAAACTTCGGAATAGTCAGGAGCATCCTTACCCATCACTTTACACATACGATCAAGGATTTCTTTTGCTTTGCATCCCGTCCTTGGGAAGGAACTTCATTACAGCGTGCTGTTCATGTTTGAGAGAATCCATGAATGTGACCACCCTTATGTGAATGAAGCATCACATTTAACTTATTGTTGTGTCTGTAACTTGTTATGACACGTGTCAACCTGATGTTATGACTAGTGTCACACCTGCCACAAGTCGACATTGTTTGTGTAAACACAAATGCCTAAGTTGCAAAACGTTTTGAACGCCCCTCGTACGTCCACACGACACCAGTGTGCATCAGTCGCAATGAGCTATCGAGGTAGAATCTGCATCTATTGTTTCAGCATTATGGTGAACAGGAGGAATGCACTTTGATATTTCACAAAGCGTACATCTCCAGAACTAGAAGTTTCAAATACCGTATTCGTCGAAATAAGCGCCCCGCTCTAATAAGCGCCCACGGCGATATATGCTAATTTATTGGCTAAAGAACAATCTCAATTAGCACCCCTTCCGATTGATCGATTTCTTCGTTGAACCAATTTATTTTTAACAAAAAAGTACACACATTATTTCACAAAATGTTGCAGGATTGAGTGACGGTTAAATACACATAATGAAATTTAACAACAGTTCAATTTTTAATTTGGAGATAACTTACTGTGTTTTGAAATTTGATGTAGTCCCACTGTAGAGTAGATACCTCTTATTTTAATTTGGAACCGAGCGCTTTAGAGGTAACTCCATTCTACCATGACGACAACAACGCTTTAAAAACGGTGCTCTCTTGCAACGGGTAACTACACAGGGCACAAAGGTCCGCTATGTTTGAACATTCCGAAAATTGTTCAAAGGTAGTTACATATGTAATAAATATTACTAAAGTTCAACATAAAATACCCATAGCCTTGAATAATTCAAAATAAGCGTTCAAAAACTAGTTGACAAATAACCCTCCCAACTTAGTCCAAGGATATATGTTTTAATGTTATCCCAACCTGTTGTGCACTGTTTGGAAATCAGCGAGAGTTATTTCTTGGAAATGGAATATGCCAATTCCATTGTAGGGGTGACAGGTTGTAGGAATAGTTATAAAAATGCTAAACGAATACATTCTCCAACAAACAAACTGCTATTTATTTGACATGTGTAAGTCTTATTTGTTAGTAATTACCCCTCGTAAATAATTTTAAAAAATCAAAATAAATGCCTCACCACCCCGAACTTGGATATGGCAGATACGCTGACAATGCATGTATTTACCATTCAATTATAACACATAGTCATACAATTATCATCACCAAAGACTCTTGCCGCCTCAGATGAGAATAATGGTACATGCAAAATGGCTGGGAATTGAGGAATGCACCACTTCAATACCGAGGCACTAACCGCTCATGTTCATGATCAGATCAGGATTTAATTGTATGCAGGGGTTTAAGAGATCCAATTACCTTGATTGAATATATAGTACATATATATGACTGTGTTTTCCAAACAACTGGAAATACCATATATATACGTGTATTATATCAGTAATGATATCTTATTCCCGTTCAATGACAGCATCTTTTAATTAAAGTGATCCTAAAATTTGAAGATATGACGATTTCGAGGTTTAATGTACAACCTGCTACAAACGACAAGCAGAACAAAAGTGCTGTTGTGACATATGCATGATTATTTGATAGAAAATGTAAGTGCATGAGAATAATCGCACTAGATAATCCGCCGAAACAGACATACAATGCATATATATTCCAGCAGTTTTGTATATTATCACAATTATTAGAATTTCTGTACTTTACAAATTGCGTTGACATCTGCATTCTGGTTTAAGTAAAGAAACTAATTTACCCATGCCACAACCGACAGACGAGGGGAACAAGGTAAGTATAATTTGCTTGTCCATGTTTACTCAGACTGTGATATGTTCGAATTCTCGTTGAAAATATGTTCGTACTCTTCCCATCACTTGGAATAAGAATACAATCTGATATTTCTGCTGCTAAAATAAATCTTAAAAGTATAGCCCCCACTCAGCTTTTGTCTTCTCTACCATGGCAGTTAGTAAAGCCAGAGGTGGACCCATCACCAACTAAACTAAAGAAATCCGAAACAAACCAACTGATTTATCAACAACAATAAAATGAATTAAGAAACTCATATGCTACTTACAAATCAATCTTTACAGATGGATCCAAGGATGGTGACGCTGTTGCCAGCGCCTCCGTCATTGGATCAAGGACTATCTCATCCTGATTACCTGATAACTATTCTATTTTCACAACAGAAGCCAATGCCAATCTAAAATATATCAGTAAACAGCCAAAACATCATCAGTTTATAATATTTTCTGATTCTGATGATGCCTGCAGGCTATTCATAACATGTCATATCAACATCCACTTTTAATCGAAATTATTGAATTGTATAATGCTCTTGCTACTGGTCAATACGACATCGTTTTTTGTTGGTTACCCAGCCATGTTGGAATCATAGGTAACACAATGGCCGATGCTGCTGCAAAATCAGCACTCAGCAAATCTGTGACACCACTTCTCATCCCATACACCGATTGTAAACCCTTGATTAGATTTTACATCCGTGATCTAATGTAGAAGTAGAAGTAGGTATCAATAAATTACATGAAATTAAACCAAATATCGGTTATACCTACTTGGGTTGTCAGTCCAGATTTGATGAGGTCATTATGCGACGATGTCGTATTGGCCATTCAAGATATACTAATGAATATATATATTGAAAGGTGAGGATCCTCCATTTTTTATCCCTTGTGATGAGAGAATGTCCTGCTTGACTGTATTGATTTTTCCATCGCAAGGGATAAATTTTTCAGAGCAACATCAATAATGGATCTTTTTAACAATGTTCCATCTCATTTAATAATTAACTTTTTAAAAGAAATTGAACTGTTAGATAAATTTTGAATCTGTGTAAATAGTTACCATTTTATTGTATCAGTAGTGTTTAACTTGTAACGGAGATTGTTAGTGGCTGTATCCTCAAAGGGGTTTTAAGTACTGTAAAATTATTGTCCCCCCTGAGAGGGCATGTAAGACGTAGTCGTAGTATGCTTGTTTGTTTTAATTTTGGCTAAACCTGATGATATTCGCCAGCGGCTAAGGGATGGCGTAAATCCTGCTGGGGAACCGTGCAGGTAGCAGAAGAATTGAAAGTCTCCACGGTCCCTAGTATGGTGGCCTACCTTTAGTTGCTGGCGACCCCCAGCCCGTTTTTGTAATGTATTGTTATTTATCGTCATATGTTTTTTTATGGTTCAGTACTAGGTTTGAAATAAACATCTGTGATAATCTAGTTATTTTACTGTCCTTTGAAGACAGGTTTTATAATGAAACCGTATGTATTATGTATTACTTGATTTAGTCACGATATGGCTGAAATAATGCCGATGTGACTATAAATATTCACTCACTCACTCACTCACTCACTTCAACTGAATATGCTAAATAAATGCTAAATTGGGTTGTAATGATCAAGTCTATTCACATCATACAGAATGCATTTAAGTGAGGTCACTTTTCAGAAGAAAAAAAACATTGCAAGGATTTAATCAATTACATTAATAGTTTGTGAATAAAAACTGATTTTTCAGTGCACATAACATTATCATGATGATATTGGCACATGTTTTTGTATAAGTCTCTTTGCACAGCATTATTACTCAGATGTATTGCAAGTATTGACACAAAATCACAACAATTTTCATTGCCAACATGCAAATAATAGGTCTTCTTATGACTGTAGTTTGTGTCATCTCCCCTAGTCCCATAAATTTAATTCCTTATCAGGGCTGAATATTAATATTGGAAAAAGGCTCGGGATAGATGTAATCTATCTTAATACAGAGTTGCTCACCCAGAGTCGATATGTAAGATTGATGTAAGATTCTCAATGGGAAAAAGAGTTGATTGAAGAGTCGATAATAGCATGTGTTCAATGATCCTAAGTCAGCATCGATCTCTCCGAATGTAATGACGTGCATTAAACTGTCAATAAATAACAAAATACATTTTTCGTATGACTATAGAACCGAAAGCGTACGCCTATTCGGTTGACGGTCTCTGGCCATTAGCCCATTAGATCTATATTAAGTAACTACCCCGATAATACAGTGTACTATGCAACCCAAAAACAGCAATCTATCAAACCTTCAATAAAAAAAACTGTTGCTTTTACCACAATATAATAATAAAGTCTACCATGTATTTGGAAAGTACTCGATTCTGATTGGTCAATCAGAGGTTATTAAATCACATTAAACCCCCTCTGATTGAAACAGGTGATTTGACAGGCGCATAACCGCGGTAACTAATATTTCCTCCTCTACCCAATGGGTAATGCATCTGTTGGGTATATGAAATAAATCTCAACTGAAAGCTCCCATGTCGGGAATAACTTGTACCAATGCAGTGTCTTCCTTCTTGAGACATTATTTCTATTCGACTGTGTGAAATGGTGTTTAAAGTTCTTGTGGATCAAACGTTTCACGTATTTGTCAAACGCTTCACAGTAAGATAGAAGAGATGAGGAGGAGTCGACTGATGTAACTATTTCTGCTAACCATCATATTGTACACTTGTTGTCCAAACATAGCTGAATCTATATACTAGTATACATATATTATATTAACGACAGCATCATTTAATTAAAATGATCATAAACATTGAAGATATGACAGTTTCAAGGTTCTTTGTGTACCATACCACTAAAGTCAGGCAGAACAGGTAAACACATGGCGTTGTTGTGACAGATGGATGCTAATATAACACATATGCTACAACAGTAGCATTGCATTTTATTAAAATATATAGAATTTCTATACTTTTGAAATTGCGTGGGCATCTGCATTTGCAGTAAACTAGTATATAAAGAAAACAAATTGCACATGCCACAATCACGACAGACGAGGAGAACGAGGTAAGTATAATTTGATTGTCCATGTTTACTCAATCAATTTGTTTTTTATTGTATGAAAAGCCATTGGCCCATATACAAGTGAGTCACATAGACATACAGTTATATTGACAAATAGTGTAGTGTACGGGGTATCAAGACAACCACAACTGACGTAACACTAAGGCATGATGAATGTATAAAGATACTTGCAATTGAACGTGATACCTTTTGCTTGACAGCAGACATTCAAAGTTATTAGCAGATATACACGAAAAGGACCAGACGGGTAGATATTCCATTCTTATTTTGTTATATACAGGACAAATAAACATAAAATGAAATTCGTCTTCAGCACCAAGGTTACTGACGGGGCATATTCTGAGTGACTTTTCAATGTTTAGATATCTTCCTCTATTCACTTTTAAGTCATTCAGACCAAGCCTAAAGCGTATAAATGTATTGCGGAGGGTGTTTGAAAGATACTACTCTGGTTCAAGGAGAGACTTAATATTACGATATCTGTCGTACCTCGAACTTCCTGAAAGTGTAGAATGTCAATACCGTCGGAACATGTCTATAGCGCGAGTACGAAATTGTTGTAAGACTGTGTTCGAATGCTCTTTGAAAATATGTTCATACTTATACAGCACTGTTTAGTACAAGGGATGGTTGCATGAGCAGGTTTGTAGGTAATAGATGTAATCAATGAATGTACTAGAGAAAGTGCGTAGCTGTAATTCTCATTCATCTAATACTCGGTGAAATTCAGGTAAATAAAACACTTCATTGGCACATATACAATATTGTGCATTTTTACTATTCGTATAGTATTGCATCGCCTGAAGTAATTGAAAGAGTTTAACAGTCCAGCTGAAACACTGCTGCTTGCATAATATTAAATTCGTGTCATTAGAATGTAGTGAATAACATGTTATGTTTTTAAACTTATGTAATAATGAACTGCACTTATCATATTGCGTAAAACTGGACATATAACGTGAATGTTTATTTTCAGTCACCAAAATCAAGACCGCAAACAATGAATTTCAGTGCTTTATATATGGCTGTGGCGTTCGCCTTTCTCACTGGAAAAACAACAATGGTTTGTAGCAAAATGCAACTGACTGTCATCGCATATCTATTTATATTAGTATATACTTTAATGTTTTATGTTCTTAATAAAAGATAGCAACGCCATAAATCGTAAAGAACAATAAAGGAGGAGACGTGGTTTCTTTCACGATCAACCTTTGTCCTGACATGACGTCATTTCTAGAGCTTCGCTCATACGTTCGCAACTCGATGACGTCGTTAATTGGACGACGCTATTTTTTAGAGGGTAGTGAATTGTTCCCCTTAGAGGTAGCTGGACAAGGCAGATAAACGCAATGAGCGAACGATCAAATCAAATAGAGCGCGAGATATGGCAATGTGTAATGGGAGAATATGTACACATAGTGGCCGTCAACTGGTTATGTGTTCGTGAGAATATTAAGACAATACTAAACATAACCAGCCTGTTAATAAAATTGGCTTGTCCGACATTGCCGGGATCGGATTGTATTGAGGGTGTTACATCATTTAATGCGTGAAAATATTTTTAACGCTGTTCAAATTTATCAACATCTTCAAAGAGGCTGTACATAATGTTGATATCTCATATGAGAAATAGACGACTCGTCGTTCATTATCGTATTAAAAAACACACCTGATATCAGTCACTCACGGACCGAGTTTGATGAAACCTGATATGTGTGTTTCCGATTAAAATGTATATGTGTGAGCATTGTAGTAGTTTCACGTTGATAAGATTCATGCAATATTTTTCAGTTTGCGTTGCCTTTGGACAACTTTTGCAAATCGGTTAATGACATGGGCGTAAGTACATGAAACATTATTTTGCAAGTATCTTTTAGTTCTGATTAGTTTTAAGGCTGTATATTTTATGTTTATCTATCAGAAAATATCTGAATGACTCTTTCGTCTTTACACATGCACATTGTGTGTATACGTTATGTACACTCATTGCTCGATTGGGGCGGTCGGGTAGCTTAGTGGTTAAAGCGTTCTTTCGACACGCCGAAGACCCGGGTTCGATTCCCGACAGGTGTTACAATGTATGAAGCCCATATACCAGTATGTAAAGTAACCAAAATGGTGCAACCGTATTCGACTCTTAACTTAAAACAGACTGTGTTTACATTTGAACCCCTGAGGGGATTCCGTGTTAGAATAAGTCCCTAGCTTCATATACATGTCGGTACGAGACGACTCAATTGACTAGGTTTGGCGACTTAGTTGATTGTGAGTCAACAACATACCCAACGGCGTGGGACCTTGTTCATGACAGCAACTACAAGTTTGTCTTGTCCATTCACAGGCAGCCGCCATAGGCTACATTTGAGTGTCAAAAGCAGTTTTGGGTTTTTAGCGTCGATACACCAATGATTCCAACGACCCCTCTCTTTTGCAGTATCCCTATTGCAGTACGCCTAAATACCATCACTTGGAGATAACGTAAAGGCGTTTGCATTATTTTCTAAGTAATATATCGAAGGGTTTTTGAAAGTTCCCAGCCTATTGGCGTTTGATATTTTCGATGAAAAAAAGCAGTCTATGTACAATCAGCATTGTAGAGTAGTCACAAAAGACAAATGATTTTAACAACGAAGATCTCCCTACTCTATTGCAGTATTCCAATGCAGAAAAGACACTGACGGATGCAGTGAACGCACTCGGAAGTAAGGATTATACAATAATATATTTTACACCTGGAAACAAATTAAATTAAGTACCATTCCTCCTTTTCATATATCCTGAACATATATTTTTTGGATGTATCTACATGTGCAGTTGGTAGGAGAAAGTATGTCACTCCGGATGGGTGCAAATGTTAATATTGGGATCATATCATAGGATACAAAGACACACAGTAAGGAAAGGGTCATTAAATGACATATCATCAGAGAATCGATTTTGGTTTCTGTATTTCAGTATGAGCTTGTAACCTTGTAAACAAAAGTAAATGTGTTTTGTTCTAAAATGTATAAAGGATACAATTTAAAAAAATACTATTTTATTTGGAAATATGAACAAAGCTGTGCCTACCCTTTTCCCTGGTGTATATAAATGCACTGTGTATACTGTATTAAGTGATATAGCCACCAATTCGAGGTTAGAATAGTCACAGCAACATATGCTGGTCGCACGAACCGGCTAAATGGATCGGTTGGTCAGACTCGTAAACTTGGTTGATCGTTATCGTAAAACAATCGGACCGTTGCTTACAAAATCATACACTGAATTGTTTGGTCCAGATTCGATTATTTACATTTTTATATCTGAATACTATCTTAAACTGACGAAAAGAATTACTAGAACATTGATATCAAAGTCAAACATATAGTTTAGACTTTCATAAATAGTGAATGAACTCTCTTGTGACAAGCAATAAAGACTCAGCAACGATCGTAGTGTTTGTATGTAGAAGATGTCTAATATACATATACATGTTATTGTTGTATCTTTTTTTGTAGAATACGTGAGTACACAGCCCAAGCCTTTAGCATGTCTGTCAACACGTTGATACTTTCTGGACTGCGTTGCAGTAAGACCTCATTGAACTGGACGGTTTGGTCTACACAACGTGCTTTGAAAATTGTATTTGTGAGTTAATGTGACCCGATTATAATCCTTGGTCTTGGAGCAGTAAACAATTATGATGGGTTCCAGAACATAATGGTAATCACCTGCATCACATTTGCTTTAAGATTGACTTGAGATAGTCTTACACAGGTCTATAGTGAACATTGAAGAATTCGTTCTAGTGTGAATTTGGTATGCTTACCTCAGTACATCATTTATCAATATAGTACTTTGGCCCCTGTACCTGGAACATCGATGAGTGTGTCGCTCAACAATAAATACGTAAATAATTTCCAAAACTCCTTCCACAGGTACCTATCAGATGGGATTCTAGCAATAGGATGTAGAACTCATCAGACCTGCTTTCTTTAAGTGATCGTTATATCTTACTGAGTGCGACGTTCAAGTAGGCAACAAAGAAACTTATTCAAATAGGACAGACATTTTAATTTTAGGCCTATCATATGGTCGTAGGTTATAATAGATAGAAATTAGATTTTCATTACAGGCCCGTTCTTGTCCTTTTCAGGACAAGACAAACACCGAGACAGCAATGGAAACTGTTCTGCAAATGGTAGGTTCACGTCAAAGTTGTGTACTGGTCTCATGTCTGTTAGCGTCTTTTCCGAGTAAAATGCCTTGTTTGGCAGTTTAGCTGAACCGATGGTCCATACTATTTGGTAATGCAGATCTAATTGTTATTTATATTTCACTAGTTAATTAATCTAAAAATAACCAGTGTGCTAACCGCACCCTAAACAATCAGGCAAGAATTACAGCTACGATATTGCTGATGGTGACGTTAAACAACAATCAAAAGAAACAAATTGATTGTTTTTTATATCATCCGAACTTGGGTATATTTTTTAGAGTTTCTTTTTACCCTTTCACAGTTGGCAGTTAGTCACGTAAAATACTGCAACGAAGTGGAAGTCGCAAAGAAGGGGAACTAGGAAAGGCATGTTCTTCAATGGAAACACGAGTAAGTAAGTTTCCTTTTACCGCTGTTTCGAATACTGTGTCAGTTATATTGGGACTGAATGAGGATTACTTACTTACTTATATTGGAGATTTAACGTGCGCTTTCCGACTGCAAGCGTATGTCGCACACGGGCCCGGCCAGGCCATTTAATGTGTTTCCAAAAAGGGGAAAAGTGAGTTTGTGCAACCCAGGAGGGGGCTTTAGGGGTTACTTATATAGTAATTTTGAAATTTTGAGATTTGGAAAGAATGCCAAGAGTGGGTGGGGGACGAACTAAGGGAGCTGTGTGTGTTGGGTGGTTATCAAATAAGGTAGTTTTGGTTTTAATATTTTATTTGGGGTTTAAATGCGACTATTTAGTCCTGTTTTTATTAGGTATATGCCTAAGGCTTTGAATTTTTCTAATTTATTTTGTGGGTTTAGGATTGATTCTAGTGTAAGTCCGGTTTTAAGATTTAGGGTGGTCTGTAGTGTTGTTCGGTGTGTTTGGTAGTGTGTGCAGTGAATGAGTACGTGTTCTGGTGTTTCTTGTTGTTTGCAATGTGGGCAGTTTCCTGTTGTGTGTAGATTAGCTATTTTACGGTGATTATTTAGTTTGGTGTGGCCTGTTTGTAGTTTGGTAATTATTCTGTCGATTTTTTTGGATGGGTGTAGTATTTTGGGTTTATTTAAGGGTTTTTTGAGTACTTTCCTGATTTGGCTATTTGAGTTTTGGTATATATTTTGCCATTTTTTGTTAATTTTTTGTTTAGTGACACTTTTGATTTCTGATTTTGAGCTGGGTAAGTTTAAGCTTATTTCTGGGAGTTTAAGGGATAATTTTGCTGCTTTATCTGCCTTTTCATTTCCAAAGATTCCTACGTGGGCGGGGATCCAAATGAACTCTATTTGTTTACCTACCTTAGTTAAGTTGTTTGAGCTATTGAGTATTTGATTTATTAGTTTGGGGCGGTTTTTAGTGTTTTTATTTTTGAGGGCTTGTAGTCCACTGAGAGAGTCGGTTAGGATGAGGATTTTTTGGTGTTTTTTAGATTGCTGATTGTGTAGTGCTGAGGCCATGCCCATTAGTTCGGCCGTGAATATGGATTGGTTGTTTGGGAGTCGGTAAGATTGTGTGTCTTTGGTTGGTTGTGCGAGGTGGACTCCGAAACCTGTGTGTTTTGAGATCGGAACTGAGGATGAACATTGTACAGAATATATATAGTAGGTGAGGGATTAACAGAAGAGGATAACGGTAACAACAATTGCATACATGGGCGGGATAACATGAGTAAGTAATGACAACTGGAGGATAACACTCTCTCAACATGATGGACAGAGAACACATAGGTGGAAGCCAATGGGAAATGAAGCCAACTAAACAGGATAAGTTGCATAGGTGTGGTGATTATTGCTTAATGAGTTCATGTGATGAAACAGCCTTGATCTCTGTTGATTGATGGCTTGAGGTGGCGAATGTGGACAGCTTCTGATAGTTTTCTTTTCTTGACATCATGGAGGTTGTCTTCTGTTAATCCTCCACCCACTTTATATATTCTGTACAATGTTCCTCATTCAGTCTTGCTTCACAACGGTATAAGGATTTATATCGAAACGTCGCCTT
Organism: Haliotis cracherodii; assembly: GCF_022045235.1. NCBI lineage: Eukaryota > Metazoa > Mollusca > Gastropoda > Lepetellida > Haliotidae > Haliotis > Haliotis cracherodii. Next base: position 15,771,388 of record NW_027266264.1, read on the forward strand.
TACAGTTTTAAAGAAGTTGTAATCCATAAATTGTGTCTACTTTGTCATCCGGCAACTTCCAAGTAATGCCCATCAAACAATTCAGCTCACGAAGTTGTCTTAAATAAGATCACTATTTAGAAATTATGTGTTCGGATTGGAAGTACGTTGCATGTTAAGAGTTTGGGAGCATTTAGGGAATGGTAGTTAAGAAGCGTCTGTTTCTGTTTTTGCAAGTGATTGAAAACATCTAAAGTTCTAGACAGCCATATGACTGCTCTCTGAATAAGTGCTTGGTTGTGACATGGGACAAGGGGGTACTAGGGATGTGACTGATTGGATTATGCACTATCCGCTATCTTGTGTGAAGAGTAGGACTTATTACCTCATGCATGTTTTCTTTTTTTCACAGGATACCAAGCCAAGCTGTTGAATTCGTGTTCTTGAAACCTGAATAAAAAGGCATGCACATTACTTTCTATGGTTGTGTTTGAATGTTCTCATAAAATATTGTCCCCGCCTACAGTGTCTTGTATATACATTTATATGATCATTGAATGAGTGAGTGGACGTTAACTTTAATTGTTATAACGTAGATCAACCTTGCAGTTGTGCAAAAAGCAGATGTTAATCACGTACCGTTAAGGCATTTTGATAACAGCTATGTAGCCCTATCGTTTTTCACAGAAGCACCTTGAAGTTCTGAGGAGATGTTGTCAGATTTTTAGCGTTCTTTTTATAACACAACTTGTTTAAAGTGACGAAAGTAGAAATTAAACACTTTGTAGAGGATTTGTATTCCTCAAGGAAAAGATTTGGTTATGTGGTTGGTTGTAGAATAATTATGAATTACACATATTAGTGAGTGAATGCGTTCGTCTTAAAGACCCTTTTCAGTTATATAGAGAGTTATGGAGAGCCCTATCAGCGTTATACACCAAGTACTTTCGCACTGAAGGCATGACACATGGTGTATACATCTCTTGTGGAACCAGTGCTATTTTATGGATGAGCTTTTTGGGGTGTTAACATGTACAGAGAAGTCCAGTCGAATAAAACGTGTCTCTTGGAGGCGGACGATATGCATCAAATATAGCTACACGAGGAGATACTCAACGAACAGAAGTTTACAAAATGCTTACGAGATTAGGCCATATGACAGCAGACAGGATCGCGCATTTTATACATGAGAATGGGAAAAATCAACCAAAGTTATTGGAGAAGAAAGTCTTTAAATTTCTAGAACAAAGCAACGCACTTTTGATCTTTGAAAGTAATTTAAGTAAAACGAGTGCGTATCAGGGCACTCGTTTAACTTGACTGACTGTGATATGTGGACTCGGGAAACATGGAATGATAGTAACATAGTAAGATAGAACAATCTTTTTTTTACTTATTAGTGTGAGTGTGTGTGTATGCGTGTGTGTGTGTGCGTGTGTGTGTGTTGCGTGTGTGTGTGTGTGAGTGTGTGAGTGTGAGTGTGAGTGTGTGTGTGTGTGTGTGTGTGTGTGTGTGTGTATGTGTGTGTGTGCATTTAATGCGAGACACAGAAATAAAGTATTTAATTCTTTGAATCTCTCTTTATAACGGCGAGTGAACTTGATGTGAAAAGAAGTGCGAAGTGATGCAGGTCTTAGACGTTTGACATTTTCGCTTGGGTGAAAGCAACGAGCACGGAGATGGTGTTGACACACCTGGAGACATTTCTTTGTTAAAATGATAACCTTTGCATGCATAATTGAGGCAATAACTTTGTTAAGCGAACACATTACAACACATCGCAACAAAATCACTCACTGTGCATACACAACAATAAAATAGAAAAGCGGAAGAGAGTTTGTTATACATTGCGATACACTACATATACGAGGTTTTGCAACTTGAATATAAGACCAAGTCGCAGAATATCTTTTGCATATATATAATATCTGTTATTTTTCAATATAATCTCTGTGGCAGCCTTTATGTCCTCGTCATCCTGGAAACGTCTTCCATGTAGGGCAGATTTCATTTGCCGGAACAGGAAATTGTCACTGGGGGCTAAGTCTGGGCTGTAGGGTGGGTGATTTAACTGTTCGAATCCACATTCACATTTGGCGGCCTGTGCAATTCTCAACTTGTGAACCGGAGCGTTGTCATGTAAAAGTAGAATATCACGTGTTAACATCCCATGGCGTTTCTGGCGATTAGATTTTCGTAAATCTGTCATTACATTAGCATAATACCGTCCATTGGTTGAAGTTTTGGGTGGCATGTAATCAATCAGTAATATGCCTCTTGCATCCCAAGCCATTACCTTGCTAACCGATGGGGTGCCTTCATTGCATGGATTCCAATTTAGTTTCTGGGTCCAAGTGGTGGATCCATGTTTCATCACCTGTCACTAGACGAGAAGGAAATCCGGCTTCATCAGCAGTATGGAGATCCAAGAGGCCTCGACAACTTTCAGTTCTCTGATAGTGATCTTGAGCTCTGAGGTTTCTAGGTACTCATCTTGCAGATACCTTGGACATACCAAGATGCTCACGAATAATGGTTCCAACAGTTCCAGCTGATATTTGGAATTCCCTAGGAAGTTCAGATACTTTCACTCGTCGGTCAGACAAAAAAAAATCTTTCTATAGCAGCAATGGTTTACGGTTGGGTGTCATGTGAAGGCCTGTCTGACCTTGGGTCATCGTTTATGGACTCCCTACCCCTTTTAAACTGTAGAGACCAAAGGCAAACTTCGGAATAGTCAGGAACATCCTTACCCATCACTTTACACATACGATCAAGGATTTCTTTTGCTTTGCATCCCTCCTTGGGAAGGAACTTCATTACAGCGCGCTGTTCATGTTTGAGAGAATCCATGAATGTGACCACCCTTAGGTGAATGAAGCATCACATTTAACTTATTGTTGTGTCTGTAACTTGTTATGACACGTGTCAACCTGATGTTATGACTAGTGTCACACCTGCCACAAGTTGACATTGTTTGTGTAAACACAAATGCCTAAGTTGCAAAACTTATTGAAAGCCCCTCGTACGTCCACACGACACCAGTGTGCATCAGTCGCAATGAGCTATCGAGGTAGAATCTGCGTCTATTGTTTCAGCATTATGGTGAACAGGAGGAATGCACTTTGATATTTCACAAAGCGTACATCTCCAGAACTAGAAGTTTCAAATACCGTATTCGTCGAAATAAGCGCCCCGCTCTAATAAGCGCCCACGGCGATATATGCTAATTTATTGGCTAAACCAATTTATTTTTAACAAAAAAGTACACACATTATTTCACAAAATGTTGCAGGATTGAGTGACGGTTAAATACACATAATGAAATTTAACAACAGTTCAATTTTCAATTAGGAGATAACTTACTGTGTTTTGAAATTTGATGTAGTCCCACTGTAGAGTAGATACCTCTTATTCTAATTTGGAACCGAGCGCTTTAGAGGTAACTCCATTCTACCATGACGACAACAACACTTTAAAAACGGTGCTCTCTTGCAACGGGTAACTACACAGGGTACAAAGGTCCGCTATGTTTGAACATTCCGAAAATTGTTCAAAGGTAGTTACATATGTAATAAATATGACTAAAGTTCAACATAAAATACCCATAGCCTTGAATAATTCAAAATAAGCGTTCAAAACACAAAGTTTTTCAAAAAGAAGTTGACAAATAACCCTCCCAACTTAGTCCAAGGATAGATGTTTTAATGTTATCCCAACCTGTTGTGCACTGTTTGGAAATCAGCGAGAGAAGTCATTTCTTGGAAATGGAATATGCCAATTCCATTGTAGGGGTGACAGGTTGTAGGAATAGTTGTGAAAATGCTAAACGAATACATTCTCCAACAAACAAACTGCTATTTATTTGACATGTGTAAGTCTTATTTGTTAGTAATTACCCCTCGTAAATGATTTTAAAAAATCAAAATAAATGCCTCACCACCCCGAACTTGGATGTGGCAGATACGTTGGCATGCATGTATTTACCATTTAATTATAACACATAGTCATACAATTATCATCACCAAAGACTCTTGCCGACTCAGGTGAGAATAATGGTACATGCAAAATGGCTGGGAAATGAGGAATGCACCACTTCAATACCGAGGCACTAACCGCTCATGTTCATGATCAGATCAGGATTTAATTGTATGCAGGGGTTTAAGAGATCCAATTACCTTGATTGAATATATAGTACATATATATGACTGTGTTTTCCAAACAACTGGAAATACCATATATATACGTGTATTATATCAGTAATGATATCTTATTCCCGTTAAATGACAGCATCTTTTAATTAAAGTGATCCTAAAATTTGAAGATATGACGATTTCGAGGTTTAATGTACAACCTGCTACAAACGACAGGCAGAACAAAAGTGCTGTTGTGACATATGCATGATTATTTGATAGAAAATGTAAGTGCATGAGAATAATCGCACTAGATAATCCGCCGAAACAGACATACAATGCATATATATTCCAGCAGTTTTGGATATTATCACAATTATTAGAATTTCTGTACTTTACAAATTGCGTTGACATCTGCATTCTGGTTAATGTAAAGAAACTAATTTACCCATGCCACAACCGACAGACGAGGGGAACAAGGTAAGTATAATTTGCAAGGACTATCTCATCCTGATTACCTGATAACTGTTCTATTTTCACAACAGAAGCCAATGCCAATCTAAAATATATCAGTAAACAGCCAAAACATCATCAGTTTATAATATTTTCTGATTCTGATGATGCCTGCAGATCTAATGTAGAAGTAGAAGTAGGTATCAATAAATTACATGAAATTAAACCAAATATCGGTTATACCTACTTGGGTTGTCAGTCCAGATTTGATGAGGTCATTATGCGACGATGTCGTATTGGCCATTCAAGATATACTAATGAATATATATATTGAAAGGTGAGGATCCTCCATTTTTTATCCCTTGTGATGAGAGAATGTCCTGCTTGACTGTATTGATTTTTCCATCGCAAGGGATAAGTTTTTCAGAGCAACATCAATAACGGATCTTTTTAACAATGTTCCATCTCATTTAATAATTAACTTTTTAAAAGAAATTGAACTGTTAGATAAATTTTGAATCTGTGTAAATAGTTACCATTTTATTGCATCAGTAGTGTTTAACTTGTAACGGAGATTGTTAGTGGCTGTATCCTCAGAGGGGTTTGAAGTATTGTGAAATTATTGTCCCCCCTGAGAGGGCATGTAAGACCACATCATTCGAAGTAAGTTTATTCCTACTATCATTTTAGTCTTAGTATGCTTGTTTGTTTTAATTTTGGCTCAAACTGATGATATTCGCCAGCGGCTAAGGGATGGCGTAGATCCTGCTGGGGAACCGCGCAAGTAGCAGAAGAATTGAAAGTCTCCACGGTCCCTAGCATGGTGGCCTACCTTTAGTTGCTGGCGACCCCCAGCCCGTCTTTGTAATGTACTGTTATTTATCGTCATATGTTTTTTTATGGTTCAATACTAGTTTTAAAATATACATCTGTGATAATCTAGTTATTTTACTGTCCTTTGACGACAGGTTTTATAATCAAACCGTATGTATTATGTATTATTTCAGTCTAACTTGATTTAGTCACGATATGGCTGAAATAATGCCGATGTGACTATAAATATTCACTCACTCACTCACTTCAACTGAATATGCTAAATTGGGTTGTAATGATCAAGTCTATTCACATCATACAGAATGCATTTAAGTGAGGTCACTTTTCAGAAGAAAAAAAACATTGCAAGGATTTAATCAATTAGATTACTAGTTTGTGAATAAAACCTGATTTTTCAGTGCACATAACATTATCATGATGATATTGGCACATGTTTTTGTATAAGTCTCTTTGCACAGCATTATTACTCAGATGTATTGCAAATATTGACACAAAATCACAACAATTTACATTGCCAACATGCAAATAATAGGTCTTCTTATGACTGTAGTTTGTGTCATCTCCCCTAGTCCCATAAATTTAATTCCTTATCAGGGCTGAATATTGATATTGGAAAAAGGCTCGGGATAGATGTAATCTATCTTAATACAGAGTTGATCACCCAGAGTCGATATGTAAGATTGATGTAAGATTCTCAATGGGAAAAGAGTTGATTGAAGAGTCGATAATAGCATGTGTTCAATGATCCTAAGTCAGCATCGATCTCTCCGAATGTGATGACGTGCATTAAAATGTCAACAAATAACAAAATACATTTTTCGTATGACTATAGAGCCGAAAGCGTACGCCTTTTCAGTTGACGGTCTCTGGCCATTAGCCCATTACGATCTATATTAAGTAACTGCCCCGATAATACAGTGTACTATGCAACCCAAAACAGCAATCTATCAAACCTTCAATAAAAAACTGTTGCATTTACCACAATATAATAATAAAGTCTACCATGTATTTGGAAAGTACTCGATTCTGATTGGTCAATCAGAGGTTATTAAATCACATTTAACCCCCTCTGATTGAAACAGGTGATTTGAAAGGCGCATAACCGCGGTAACTAATATTTCCTCCTCTACCCAATGGGTAATGCATTTGTTGGGTATATGAAATAAATCTCAACTGAAAGCTCCCATGTCGGGAATAACTTGTACCAATGCAGTGGCTTCCTTCTTGAGACATTATTTCAATTCGACTGTGTGAAATGGTGTTTAAAGTTCTTGTGGATCAAACGTTTCACATATTTGTCAAACGCTTCACAGTAAGATAGAAGAGACGAGGAGGAGTCGATTGATGTAATTTTTTCTGCTAACCATCATAATGTACACTTGTTGTCCAAACATAGCTGAATCTATATACTAGTATACATATATTATATTAACGACAGCATCATTTAATTAAAATGATCATAAACATTGAAGATATGACAGTTTCAAGGTTCTTTGTGTACCATACCACTAAAGTCAGACAGAACAGGTAAACACATGGCGTTGTTGTGACAGATGGATGCTAATATAACACATATGCTACAACAGTAGCATTGCATTTTATTAAAATATATAGAATTTCTATACTTTTGAAATTGCGTGGGCATCTGCATTTGCAGTATACTAGTATATAAAGAAAACAAATTGCACATGCCACAATCACGACAGACGAGGAGAACGAGGTAAGTATAATTTGATTGTCCATGTTTACTCAATCAATCAATGGTTTATTGTATGAAAAGCCATTGGCCCATATACAAGTGAGTTACATAGACATACAGTTATATTGACAAATAGTGTAGTGTACGGGGTATCAAGACAACAACAACTGACGTAACACAAATTCATGATGAATGTATAAAGATACTTGCAATTGAACGTGATACCTTTTGCTTGACAGCAGACATTCAAAGTTATTAGCAGATATACACGAAAAGGACCAGACGGGTAGATATTCCATTCTTATTTTGTTATATACAGGATGAAAATGAAATTCGTCTTCAGCACCAAGGTTACTGACGGGGCAAATTCTGAGTGACTTTTCAATATTTAGATATCTTCCTCTATTCACTTTTAAGTCATTCAGACCAAGCCTAAAGCGTATAAATGTATTGCGGAGGGTGTTTGAATCTTAAATTTGAAAGATACTACTCTGGTTCAAGGAGAGACTTAATATTACGATATATGTCGTACCTCGAACTTCCTGAAAGTGTAGAATGTCAATCCTGTCGGAACTTGTCCATAGCGCGAGTACGAAATTGTTGTAAGACTGTGTTCGAATGCTCTTTGAAAATATGTTCATACTTATACAGCACTGTTTAGTACAAGGGATGGTTGCGTGAGCAGGTTTGTAGGTAATAGATGTTATCAATGAATGTACTAGAGAAAGTGCGTAGCTGTAATTCTCATTCATCTGATACTCGGTGAAATTCAGGTAAATAAAACACTTCATTGGCACATATACAATATTGTGCATTTTTACTATTCGTATAGTATTGCATCGCCTGTTGTATAAAGTAATTGAAAGAGTTTAACAGTCCAGCTGAAACACTGCTGCTTGCATAATATTAAATTCGTGTCATTAGAATGTAGTGAATAACATGTTATGTTTTTAAACTTATGTAATAATGAACTGCACTTATCATATTGCGTAAAACTGGATATATAATGAGAATGTTTATTTTCAGTCACCAAAATCAAGACAGTAAACAATGAATTTCAGTGCTTTATATATGACTGTGGCGTTCGCCTTTCTCACTGGAAAAACAACAATGGTTTGTAGCAAAATGCAACTGACTGTCATCGCATATTCTATTTATATTAGTATATACTTTAATGTTTTATGTTCTTAATAAAAGATAGCAACGCCATAAATCGTAAAGAACAATAAAGGAGGAGACGTGGTTTCTTTCACGATCAACCTTTGTTCTGACATGACGTCATTTCTAGAGCTTCGCTCATACGTTCGCAACTCGATGACGTCGTTAATTGGACGACACTATTTTTTAGAGGGTAGTGAATTGTTCCCCTTAGAGGTAGCTGGACAAGGCAGATAAACGCAATGAGCGAACGATCAAATCAAATAGAGCGCGAGATATGGCAATGTGTAATGGGAGAATATGTACACATAGTGGCCGTCAACTGGTTATGTGTTCGTGAGAATATTAAGACAATACTAAACATAACCAGCCTGTTAATAAAATTGGCTTGTCCGACATTGCAGGGATCGGATTTTATTAAGGGAGTTACATCATTTAATGCGTGAAAATATTTTTAACGCTGCTCAAATTTATCAACATCTTCAAAGAGGCTGTACATAATGTTGATATCTCATATGAGAAATAGACGACTCGTCGTTCATTATCGTATTAAAAAACACACCTGATATCAGTCACTCACGGACCGAGTTTGATGAAACCTGATATGTGTGTTTCCGATTAAAATGTATATGTGTGAGCATTGTAGTAGTTTCACGTTGATAAGATTCATGCAATATTTTTCAGTTTGCGTTGCCTTTGGACAACTTTTGCAAATCGGTTAATGACATGGGCGTAAGTACATGAAACATTATTTTGCAAGTATCTTTTAGTTCTGATTAGGTTTAAGGCTGTATATTTTATGTTTATCTATCAGAAAATATCCGTATGACTCTTTCGTCTTTACACATGCACATTGTGTGTATACGTTATGTACACTCATTGCTCGATTGGGGCGGTCGGGTAGCCTAGTGGTTAAAGCGTTCGTTCGTCACGCCGAAGACCCGGGTTCGATTCCCGACATGTGTTACAATGAATGAAGCCCATATATCAGTATGTAAAGTAACCAAAATGGTGCAACTGTATTCGACTCTTAACTTAAAACAGACTGAGGGGATTCTGGGTTAGAATAAGTCCCTAGCTTCATATACATGTCGGTACGAGACGACTCAATTGACTAGGTTTGGCGACTTAGTGGATTGTGAGTCAACAACATACCCAATGGCGTGGGACCTTAATCATGACAGCAACTACAAGTTTGTCCATTCACAGGCAGCCGTCATATAGCTAGAATATGGCTACATTTGAGTGTGGCGTTAAAAACAATTTGAACAAGTTTTACAATGTTTTAATTGTTATATCAGACGCAAAATAAGTTTTGATTCAGAATTACATCGCATGATTATTAAAACTTCCCATCCTATGGCTTTTGAAATTGTCGATGTCAAAAGCAGTTTTGGGTTTTTAGCGTCGATACACCAATGATTCCAACGACCCCTCTCTTTTGCAGTATCCCTATTGCAGTACGCCTAAATACCATCACTTGGAGATAACGTAAAGGCGTTTGCATTATTTTCTAAGTAATATATCGAAGGGTTTTTGAAAGTTCCCAGCCTATTGGCGTTTGATATTTTCGATGAAAAAAACAGTCTATGTACAATCAGCATTGTAGAGTAGTCACAATAGACAAATGATTTTAACAACGAAGATCTCCCTACTCTATTGCAGTATTCCAATGCAGAAAAGACACTGACGGATGCAGTGAACGCACTCGGAAGTAAGGATTATACAATAATATATTTTACACCTGGAAACAAATTAAATTAAGTACCATTCCTCCTTTTCATATATCCTGAACATATATTTTTTGGATGTATCTACATGTGCAGTTGGTAGGAGAAAGTATGTCACTCCGGATGGGTGCAAATGTTAATATTGGGATCATATCATAGGATACAAAGACACACAGTAAGGAAAGGGTCATTAAATGACATGTCATCAGAGAATCGATTTTGGTTTCTGTATTTCAGTATGAGCTTGTAACCTTGTAAACAAAAGTAAATGTGTTTTGTTCTAAAATGTATAAAGGATACAATTTAAAAAAATACTGTTTTATTTGGAAATATGAACAAAGCTGTGCCTACCCTTTTCCCTGGTGTATATAAATGCACTGTGTATACTGTATTAAGTGATATAGGCACCAATTCGAGGTTAGAATAGTCACAACAACATATGCTGGTCGCACGAACCGACTAAATGGATCGGTTGGTCAGACTCGTAAACTTGGTTGATCGTTATCGTAAAACCATCGGATCGTTGCTTACAAAATCATTCACTGAATTGTTTGGTCCAGATTCGATTATTTACATTTTTATTTCTGAATACTATCTTAAACTGACGAAAAGAATTACTAGAACATTGATATCAAAGTCAAACATATAGTTTAGACTTTCATAAATAGTGAATGAACTCTCTTGTGACAAGCAATAAAGACTCAGCAACGATCGTAGTGTTTGTATGTAGAAGATGTCTAATATACATATATATGTTATTGTTGTATCTTTTTTTGTAGAATACGTGAGTACACAGCCCAAGCCTTTAGCATGTCTGTCAACACGTTGATACTTTCTGGACTGCGTTGCAGTAAGACCTCATTGAACTGGACGGTTTGGTCTACACAACGTGCTTTCAAAATTGTATTTGTGAGTTAATGTGATCCGATTATAATCCTTGGTCTTGGAGCAGTAAACAATGATGATGGGTTCCAGAACATAATGGTAATCACCTGCATCACATTTGCTTTAAGATTGACTTGAGATAGTCTTACACAGGTCTATAGTGAACATTGAAGAATTCGTTCTCGTGTGAATTTGGTATGCTTACCTCAGTACATCATTTATCAATATAGTACTTTGGCCCCTGTACCTGGAACATCGATGAGTGTGTCGCTCAACAATAAATACGTAAATAATTTCCAAAACTCCTTCCACAGGTACCTATCAGATGGGATTCTAGCAATAGGATGTAGAACTCATCAGACCTGCTTTCTTTAAGTGATCGTTATATCTTACTGAGTGCGACGTTCAAGTAGGCAACAAAGAAACTTATTCAAATAGGACAGACATTTTAATTTTAGGCCTATCATATGGTCGTAGGTTATAATAGATAGAAATTAGATTTTCATTACAGGCCCGTTCTTGACCTTTTCAGGACAAGACAAACACCGAGACAGCAATGGAAACTGTTCTGCAAATGGTAGGTTCACGTCAAAGTTGTGTACTGGTCTCATGTCTGTTAGCGTCTTTTCCGAGTAAAATGCCTTGTTTGGCAGTTTAGCTGAACCGATGGTCCATACTATTTGGTAATGCAGATCTAATTGTTATTTATATTTCACTAGTTAATTAATCTAAAAATAACCAGTGTGCTAACCGCACCCTAAACAATCAGGCAAGAATTACAGCTACGATATTGCTGATGGTGACGTTAAACAACAATCAAAAGAAACAAATTGATTGTTTTTTATATCATCCGAACTTGGGTATATTTTTTAGAGTTTCTTTTTACCCTTTCACAGTTGGCAGTTAGTCACGTAAAATACTGCAACGAAGTGGAAGTCGCAAAGAAGGGGAACTAGGAAAGGCATGTTCTTCAATGGAAACACGAGTAAGTAAGTTTCCTTTTACCGCTGTTTCGAATACTGTGTCAGTTATATTGGGACTGAATGAGGAACATTGTACAGAATATATATAGTAGGTGAGGGATTAACAGAAGAGGATAACGGTAACAACAATTGCATACATGGGCGGGATAACATGAGTAAGTAATGACAACTGGAGGATAACACTCTCTCAACATGATGGACAGAGAACACATAGGTGGAAGCCAATGGGAAATGAAGCCAACTAAATAGGATAAGTTGCATAGGTGTGGTGATTATTGCTCAATGAGTTCATGTGATGAAACAGCCTTGATCTCTGTTGATTGATGGCTTGAGGCGGCGAATGTGGACAGCTTCTGATAGTTTTCTTTTCTTGACATCATGGAGGTTGTCTTCTGTTAATCCTCCACCCACTTTATATATTCTGTACAATGTTCCTCATTCAGTCTTGCTTCACAACGGTATAAGGATTTATATCGAAACGTCGCCTTTACAGTTTTAAAGAAGTTGTAATCCATAAATTGTGTCTACTTTGTCATCCGGCAACTTCCAAGTAATGCCCATCAAACAATTCAGCTCACGAAGTTGTCTTAAATAAGATCACTATTTAGAAATTATGTGTTCGGATTGGAAGTACGTTGCATGTTAAGAGTTTGGGAGCATTTAGGGAATGGTAGTTAAGAAGCGTCGGTTTCTGTTTTTGCAAGTGATTGAAAACATCTAAAGTTTTAGACAGTCATATGACTGCTCTCTGAATAAGTGCATGGTTGTGACATGGGACAAAGGGGTACTAGGGATGTGACTGATTGGATTATGCACTATCCGCTATCTTGTGTGAAGAGTAGGATTTATTACCTCATGCATGTTTTCCTTTTTTCACAGGATACCAAGCCAAGGTGTTGAATTCGTTTTCTTGAAACCTGAATAAAAAGGCATGCACATTACTTTCTATGGTTGTGTTTGAATGTTCTCATAAAATATCGTCCCCGCCTACAGTGTCTTGTATATACATTTATATGATCATTGAATGAGTGAGTGGACGTTAACTTTAATTGTTATAACGTAGATCAACCTTGCAGTTGTGCAAAAGCAGATGTTAATCACGTACCGCTAAGGCATTTTGATAACAGTTATGTAGCCCTATCGCTTTTCAGCACCTTGAAGTTGTGAGAGACGTTGTCAGATTTTTAGCGTTCTTTTTTATAACACAATTTGTTTAAAGTGACGAAAGTAGAAATTAAACACTTTGTAGAGGATTTGTATTCCTCAAGGAAAAGATTTGGTTATGTGGTTGGTTGTAGAATAATTAAGAATTACACATATTAGTACGTGAATGCGTTTGTCTTAAAGACGCTTTTCAGTCATATAGAGAGTTATGGAGAGCCCTATCAGCGTTATACACCAAGTACTTTCGCACTGAAGGCATGTCACATGGAGTATACATCTCTTGTGGAACCAGTGCTATTTTGTGGATGAGGTGTTTGGGGTGTTAACATTTACAGAGAAGTCCAGTCGAATAAAACGTGCCTCTTGGAGGCGGACGAAATGCATCAAATATAGCTACACGAGGAGATATTCAACGAACAGAAGTTTGCGAAATGCTTACGTGATTAAACCATATGACAACAGACAGGATCGCCCACTTTATACATGAGAATGGGAAAATGTAACCAAAGTTATTGGAGAAGAAAGGCTTTAAACTTTTAGAACAATGCAACGTACTTTGGATCTTTGAAAGTAATTTAAGTAAAACGAGTGCGTATCAGGACTTTTTTAACTTGACTGACTGTGGTATGTGGACTCGGCAAACATGGAACGATAGTAACAAACCTGAAGTGATAAGCTGCTTCGTCTATTCTGATCTACGTTACAAGCTTTGTGTGTGTGTGTGTGTGTGTGTGTGTGTGTGTGTGTGTGTGTGTGTGTGTGTGTGTGTGTGTATGTGTGTGTGTGTGTCTGGTTGTCTATGTGTGTGGCTGTGTGTCTATATAGAAAAATCTTGTTTCTACTTATCAGTGTGTGTGTGTGTGTGTGTATGTGTGTGTGTGTGTGTGTGTGTGTGCATTTAATGCGAGACACAGAAATAAAGTATTTAATTCTTTGAATCTCTCTATATAACGGCGTGTCAGCTTAATGTGAAAGGAAGTGCGAAGTGATGCAGGTCTTAGACGTTTGACATTTTCGCCTGGGTGAAAGCAACGAGCACGGAGATGGTGATGACACACCTGGAGACATTTCTTTGTTAAAATAATAACCTTTGCATGCATAATTGAGGCATTAAATTTGTTAGGCGAACACATTACAACACATCGCAACAAAATCACTCACTGTGCATACACAACAATAAAATAGAACAGCAGAAGAGAGTTTGTTATACATTGCGATACACTACATATACGAGGGGCGTTCAATACGTTTTGCAACTTCAATATAAGACCAAGTCGCAGAATATCTTTTGCACTGTAATTTTTCAATATAATCTCCATTCACTTCAATACACTTACTAGTATTCCTTTTGTCCTTCAAGCTATTAATACCACTTTTATAGAAATCCGCAGATTGTCCCTCTAACCACGCCTCTGTGGCAGCCTTTATGTCCTCGTCATCCTGGAAACGTCTTCCACGTAGGGCAGATTTCATTTGCCGGAACAGGAAATAGTCACTGGGGCCTATGTCTGGGCTGTAGGGTGGATGATTTAACTGTTCGAATCCACATTCACATTTGGCGGCCTGTGCAATTCTCGACTTGTGAACCGGAGCGTTGTCATGTTAAAGTAGAATACCACGTGTTAACATCCCATGGCGTTTCTGGCGATTAGATTTTCGCAATTCTGTGATTACATTAACATAATACTGTCCATTGGTTGAAGTTTTTGGTGGCATGTAATCAATCAGTAATATGCCACTTGCATCCCAACATATGGTGGCTATTACCTTGCCAACCGATGGTTGAGTGCGAAACTCCCTCGGAGGCGGAGAATCGGGGTGCTTCCATTGCATGGATTCCAATTTAGTTTCTGGGTCCCGGTGGTGGATCCATGTTTCATCACCTGTCACTAGACGAGAAAGAAATCCGGCTTCATCATCAGTATAGAGATCCGGGAGGCCTCGACAACTTTTATGTTCTCTGATAACGATCTTGAGCTCTGAGGTTTCTAGGTACTCATCTTTCAGATACCTTTGACATACCACGATGCTCACGAATAATGGTTACAACAGTTCCAAATGATATTTGGAATTCCCTAGAATGTTCAGATACTTTCACTTGTCGGTCAGATAAAATTCTAATATATTTGCTAGTGGACAATCTCAATTAGCACGCCTTCCAAATGATCGATGTACACAAGACTTATTTATTCGTGTATAATACGCACTCGTGTGTTTTATGCACCCTTAATTATGCGCAATCAAATTCTGGGAAGATAAATTTGTCGTGTATAATACGCACAGACTTTTCTCTTGTATCCTTCCAGAATCTCAGCATAAACCACAATATTTACGATTTTTCGACTGTTTTTTCTCTCACCAAAATAATATCCTAATTAGAGCCCCCTATTTCTAATTTTGAGAGCACCATGGGCGCTTATTACATCTAATACCGTAAAAGGCAACTAACGGGATCGGGTGGTCAGGCCCGCTGACTTGGTTGATGCATGTCATCGATCCCAATTGCGCGGATCGATGCTCATGATGTCAATCACTGGACTGTCTGGGCTAGACTCGATTATTTACAGACCGCCGTCATATTGCTGGAATATTTTTGAGCGCGGCGTTAAACAACAAACAAACAAACATCTAATACGGTACGTGTGAAATCACTATTGGAATGTAGCTCACTCATCATCAGTTAAGTCACTCAGTGAGTGAATGGATACTGACACGGCGGGAAATACTCCAAGTAATCGACCTTTTGCAAATAATCGAGTCTGGGCCCGAGACATCATGAAACGGCACAACTCACCCACTCACTCAACTCACTCACTCACTCCCAAACTATTTTGCAAAGATAGAGCAAGTTCAACATTGAAAGTTAATCATAATTGAAATAACTGTTACAGCACAACAGGTTGTTTGTCTGTAATGAGAAATTGTTTCGTCACACACTACTTACAAGCGTACACCCATTCTAATTCTCTCACTCTTCTGTAACTTGTAAACAGTTTTAGAGGACACATTTAGATATGTTTTAAATGGCTGTCGCAAGACATTGGTTAAATCGCATGATTGGTAGGAATCTTCAATTTCCAGATTTGAGGTGAGGTGAGGTGAAATGGGGTTTAACGTCGCGTCCAAGATTATTGCACTTATATAGCGACGTGCATGCACGTGTATGTGTGTGTGTGGCTGCTTGTACTAGTCCGGACTGATGCCGATTTATAGTGCTAGCTCACTGAGATACCATGCCGCAGTTTAACATGAATACCCCACTCAGACACAGTATACTGACTCCGAGCCGACCAGTCCTTGTTTTAGCCCCTTAATGCCGAGCGCCAGACAGGGTAACAACAAGTACAATCTTTTAACGTCTTTTTGTATGACGCGGCCCGGGATCGAACCCCGGACCTTCCGCTCTCCGGGCGGACGCTCTACCACAAGACCACGGAGGCGGTCCCTCCAGATTTGATGACTGCTTTATTAAATATTGGCATCACACCTTCGACGGGTTTTTTCTATTTGCAGTTATTATTCTCAGTTTAAGTCTTATGTGAGTGGGTATACCTATTTAACCTGAGACCTTCTCCCTCATCAAATAATAATAACCATGTTTCGGTGTAATAACTTCAGACTTGTCGTTAAATGTGACCGACATACAAAGACTCCATGTGAAGAACGCTTCTGTTTATTTTTGCCATGACAAAGGCCTTGATTACGTGGAAGATGAACTAAACTGAGGAGCAAAGGTAAGAAATTATATCTAAGAAAATCGATACATTTGCTTCTTCGGCACAAATCTACAACTGTTTCGGTGTAATAACTTCAGACTTGTCGTTAAATGTGACCGACATACAAAGACTCCATATGAAGAACGCTTCTGTTTATTTTTGCCATGACAAAGGCCTTGATTACGTGGAAGATGAACTAAACTGAGGAGCAAAGGTAAGAAATTATATCTAAGAAAATCGATACATTTGCTTCTTCGGCACAAATCTACAACTGTTTCGGTGTAATAACTTCAGACTTGTCGTTAAATGTGACCGACATACAAAGACTCCATATGAAGAACGCTTCTGTTTATTTTTGCCATGACAAAGGCCTTGATTACGTGGAAAATGAACTAAACTGAGGAGCAAAGGTAAGAAATTATATCTAAGAAAATCGATACATTTGCTTCTTCGGCACAAATCTACAACTGTTTCGGTGTAATAACTTCAGACTTGTCGTTAAATGTGACCGACATACAAAGACTCCATGTGAAGAACGCTTCTGTTTATTTTTGCCATGACAAAGGCCTTGATTACGTGGAAGATGAACTAAACTGAGGAGCAAAGGTAAGAAATTATATCTAAGAAAATCGATACATTTGCTTCTTCGGCACAAATCTACAACTGTTTCGGTGTAATAACTTCAGACTTGTCGTTAAATGTGACCGACATACAAAGACTCCATGTGAAGAACGCTTCTGTTTATTTTTGCCATGACAAAGGCCTTGATTACGTGGAAGATGAACTAAACTGAGGAGCAAAGGTAAGAAATTATATCTAAGAAAATCGATACATTTGCTTCTTCGGCACAAATCTACAACTGTTTCGGTGTAATAACTTCAGACTTGTCGTTAAATGTGACCGACATACAAAGACTCCATGTGAAGAACGCTTCTGTTTATTTTTGCCATGACAAAGGCCTTGATTACGTGGAAGATGAACTAAACTGAGGAGCAAAGGTAAGAAATTATATCTAAGAAAATCGATACATTTGCTTCTTCGGCACAAATCTACAACATTTAAAACATGGTAGGGGTCATGTGGTTGCAAATACAGTTCTTAAGCCTGTCTTCGTTGAACCAATTTATTTTTAACCAATAACTACACAGATTATTTTACAAAATGTTGCAGGATTGAGTGACGGTTAAATACACATAATGAAATTTAACAACAGTTCAATTTTCAATTAGGAGATAACTTACTGTGTTTTGAAATGTGATGTAGTCCCACTGTAGAGTAGATACCTCTTATTTTAATTTGGAACCGAGCGCTTTAGAGGTAACTCCATTCTACCATGACGACAACAACGCTTTAAAAACGGTGCTCTCTTGCAACCCGTGTGCGAAATACGCATCAGTCGGAAAGCGCACGTTAAATCTACAAAGTAAGTAAGTAAGTAAGCAACGCGTAACTACACAGGGTACAAAGGTCCGCTATGTTTGACATTCCGAAAAGTGGTCAAAGGTAGTTACATATGTAATAAATATGACTAAAGTTCAACATTAAAATACCCACAGCCTTGAGTAATTCAACAGACGAGGGGAACAAGGTAAGTATAATATGCTTGTCCATGTTTACTCAGACTGTGATATGTTCGAATTCTCGTTGAAAATATGTTCGTACTAATGCAGCACTGTTTTGTACACGGGATGGTTGCATGTGCAGGTTTGTAGGTAACAGATATGATCAAATGAAAGTACTACAGACAGTGAGTATCATTAATTTCTTATTCATCTGATCCTCGGTGCTCTTCAGGGTCTTAAAACACTTTATTGGCACATATGGTGCTACAATAATCTGCCTTTTTATCTATTATTCTTTTCTTCTTATGCATCGGATACTCACCTTATTCATCCGACTTAATAATACAGTTACTTTATTGGCACACGTAGAACAATATTCTGCCATTTGACTATTCGTGCTGGTTGAATGTGTCCTCAGCACCCCATTGCCTGTTCGACTAAATTGGGCAACCCGTTTGCCCTGGGATCCGCACCTGTGTTCTCTTGTCCAACACACTACTTTGACCCTGACTTCACCTAGGCGGGTGGTAGAATGGGCCCGATTCTATCAATCGGCTGGTCACGCCATTCCCTGTGTATGCAACACGTTCATTTTATAATTTTTCAATTGATATGAATGTTGGGTATGAATGTTATAAATGAAAATTCTTTGTTATCAACTTGCCTAGAGTCCCATGCCAGAAGGCGGTGGCTCATGGGCCAATCTGGTACTTTCGACCTCTGAGTTCTGTATGTCTTCAATTTCTTGTCATGGGCTGAGCCAGCCTGGCATTTTATTTGATAGATAAATGCAGCTATTCATGTTGTTCTTACTGGAGTATACCACCTCTGTATCCCTGATGTTTGCATGTAGGAGATCCGGTGCAATAAAACATCGCTCTTTGTAGCACCCCATGGTGGGTGGGGAGCGGGGGTGCTGAATAAATTACTTTCATCATGGCTCACAATTATTCTGGTTCAAACCGCAATGAAAAGAAGAGACGTCTGGAAGCTGAGATTTCATCATCTGATGATGATGTTTCTGTTCTACAAAATTTTAATTCTTGGACACGGTTTCAAGTTGTCGAATCAAAAATGAATCACCTTTGAAAATATATCTTTTTGCCATATCTAAAGCCATTGCAGGTATTTGTGGTGAAGTCAAGACTGTTAAACGGCTTCAGAGTATCTCTTTTCGTAGAGTGTGCGCGGAGACAGCAAGGTATCAATCTTTTGAAATGTACTACTTTTGCAAACAGTGAAGTTTCTGTCTCTACGCACAGAACACTAAACTCAAGTCGAGGGATCATCCTAGACAGAGCCCGTTGTCTGGCAGAAATGACAGAAGAGGAAATTCTTGAAGAACTTCAGTGAAACGTTTCACAAGAAAGGATGAGAAAACATTGTCCAAACAAATACATATTTTGGAAACATGAAAAAGATATATTAACAGTCAAATGTCAAAATAACATTTCTTTTTAGGAGGCTAAAAATGTCGTTGTCCAGGGTCACCTCCATCAGCGCAAACCTATGCTGCTGCTGTCTCTCGCCCTTCTACCACAAGATCTATAGAATGTGAAACTGACTTGACATGGGCGCCCTCTGAACACCCTGTACCTATGCTTACAACATCTGTGAGTCAGACAAATGATTCTGATAATCATCTCTTCAGCATCTCAGGTCGTGACTCAGGCTACGGCCCCATCTAAACCAACTCCTGAAATACCAGCAACTATCAAGCCATCAACTGAAATGCACGAGAAAGAAAAGAAAAAAAGAAAACAAGAAACATCTGTAGATGTTCATAATTTCTTTGATCCTCTCGAGATGGATGTTATTCCATCTTCAAACAGTAGTGCAATACGACATCGTCTTTTGTGGGTTGCCCAATCATGTTGAAATCACGGGTAACACTATCGCTGATCTACAGCAAAGGCAGCTCTCAACAAGTCTGTGACACCACTTCTTCTACCATACAGTGACTATAAGAAGCTATAATAAACACTTAATGCAGAAGAAGTGGGACACTCAAGTGGGTATAAAATTACATGCAATAAAAGCAAATATCGGTTATACCTACTTGGGTTGTCAGTCCAGATTTGAAGAAGTCGTATTAAGACGATGTCGTATTGGCCATTCTCGTTATACTTATGAATATTTGTTAAAAGGTGAGTGAGTGAGTGAGTGAGTGAGTGAGTGAGTTAATAATTAACGTCACATCGGCAATATTTCAGCCATATCGTGACGAGAAGTACATTAAGAATACATAAATGTATACAATATAAAAAGCTGTCAACGAAGGACAGTACAATAACTAGAATATCACAGAATCTGTTTAAAACTAGTTGAGAATATATAAAAGTCATAAGTATCAGAGAACACAATATAAAAATGGTCTAGAGATCGCCAGCAACTGAAGGTAGATCACCATGCTAGGGTCCATGGGGACTTACAGTACCTTTGCTTCCTACATGGACCCCGGCAGGATTTATAACATCCCTTCAGTCACTGGCGACAGTGTACCAATTAAGCGTTAAAAGGTGAGGATCCTCCATTCTGTATCCCTTGTGATGAAAGAATCACCGTCAAGCATGCCCTGCTTGACTGTATCGATTTTTCCATCACAAGAGATAATTATTTCCAGGTCTCATCAATGAAGGATCTTTTTAATGTAAGTACTCATTTAATTAATTTTTTTAAAGAAATTGAATTAATAGATAAATTTTGATCAAATGTATTGTAAAAAGTATGTGATTTTAATTTGGTAAAATGATTATATAACTGTGATTGTTAGTGGCTGTACCTTCAAAGGGGGTTGAAGTAACGTAAAATAATTGTCCCCTTGAGAGGGTAAATAAGTCCTATTTCATTCAAAGTATTTTTTATTTTCCATGGTTTTAATCGCAGAATACGTGAAAACTTTGGCTTAAACTTTCTAACAATCACCAGCTGCCAGAGGGATGGTGTAAATCCTGCTGGGGCACCACGCAGGAAGCAGATGTACCGTAAGTCCCCGTGGTCCCTTGTATGGTGGCTTAACTTGATCTCTAGCCAACTTTTATAATGTATTGTACTGATAAGTCAAAATTTTATTACTTATTAGTTTTATATTAAAGCTGTGAAATCTAGTTCTTTTACTGTCCATTGACGACAGATTTTATAGTCTATATTTATGTAATATTACTGTACAACTTGATTTAGTCACGATATGGCTGAAATATTGCGCATGTGACTATACATCTGAACTCACTCACTCAAACAGTAGTGACTCCTCTTCACGTGCTCCTATAGAACCACCATGGACCATTCAAATATACTTCAATGTAATTGCAGATTACAACCTACATCTTTTCAGAATGTTATTGACCCAATTCAGTTGTTCTCAGATCAACTGAATGCAATTGCTAATGAATCAATTCCTAAGTCCTCTGTCAACCCACGTGTTCGGAAACCGTGGTTTGATGCTAATTGCAAACAAGCTAGGACATGTCGTAAGAAGGCGGAGAAATACTTCTGTAAACATCTTACTGTCCACAACTTCAACACTGTCAAAATTTCAAATGCTAAGGCAAGACGTCTATTCAAACAAAATAAACGTCAATCATGGAAGAAATATATCTCAAAAATAAACTCTCGTACCCCCTGTCCAAGGTTTTGGACATGATTAAAAGGATCAAAGACAAGGGATCACATTCTACAGTTAATCATCTGAAGGATGGCGATACTTTGCTTATTGATAAATCTAATATTGCCAATGGACTTGGGGAAACATTATCTCAACTCTCGTCTTCACCTAATGACGTTCCCGAAATTAACAAATATCAGCTCCAACAGGAAAAGAAAAACAATAATTTTACATCTGATAATGGTGAAGATTACAATGAAGTATTTTCACTACATGAGCTATATACTGCCTTAGGGCAAGCTCATGAATCAGCAGGAGGCGCTGATCATATTCATGATCAGCTACTAAAACACTTGCCCGAATCATGTCTTGAAACTATGTTGAATATATTTGGACATCAGGGAACTTTCCACCTTCATGGCATGATGCCATTTTTGTCCCCATACCAAAACCTTGACGGGACCATTCTGATCTATCAAATTACCCATCTCTATCTCTCACTAAGCTGTGTTTGTAAAACTCTGGAACGCATGATAAATAATCCATTAATGTTGTACTTGGAAACAAGTAATCTTATTACCAATATACAATGTGGTTTCCGGAAAAACAGAAGTACTATCGATCAATTGGTGCGTTTAGAATCGTTCATTTAAAATTCCATTGTAAAAAGACAACATGCTGTATCGATATTTTTCGACTTAGAAAAAGCTTATGATACAACATGGAAACATGGTATTTTAAAAGATCTACATGATTTTGGATTAAGAGGCCGTCTGCCTCATTTTAAATTTCAGTTTTTAACACACAGGCAATTTCGAGTCCGAGTGGGTACAGACCTGTCTGATCATTATAATCATGATCAGGGTGTCCCACAAGGCAGTAGATTGTCTGTCACTTCATTCAGAATAAAAATTAACAGTTTGTCAAAAGTATTAAATGATTCAGGAGATGGATCACTTTTTGTGGATGATTTTAATACATCTTGCCGTGGTAAAAATATGCACACAATAGAAAGGCAATTGGTGTCTAGAGAATAGATTTAAATTTTCCATATCACAAACTAACTGTATGCATTTCTGCAGAAAATATAAACCGCACAAGGACCCGGAACTATTTCTAAATGGCACCCCTATCAAAGTTGTGAAGGAGGCCAAGTTCTAGGAACTTATGTTTGCTAACCATTTAAATTTTCCCCCACATATTAAATACCTAAAAGCATTGAAAGCAGTGTCTTATTCAAAGTGGGTAGGGGATCACATAACCCTCTTACACTTGTATAGATCACTGATCCGTACAAAACTTGAATATATCTCCATCGGCTATGGTGGAGCCTTAAAAAGAAATTTACGAAAAACTAGATACTATACATCACCAGGGCCTGAGGCTTTGCCTTGGAGCCTTTAGGACGTCTCCCATTCACAGTCTGTATGTAGAAGCGGATGAACCTTCTCTTAAACAACGCTGTCTAAAATTACATTTACAGTATATCACTAAATTATATTCTAATCAGTCAAATACAGCGTTTGAATGCATATTCAATCCTCTCTACGAAAATCTTTACAATAAGAAATCAACACTCACTCCACCACTCGGAATCAGAATAAAATCTGCCATATCAGCTTCTAATATTAAACTCCAAGATATAGCTCCTACTCAACTTTTTTCATCTCCTCCTTGGCAAATGGTCAAGCCAGAGGTAGACCTTACACTAACAAAACTAAAGAAATCAGATACTAACCAATAAATATACCAACAAGAATACAATCAATTAAGAAACACTTACGACACTTATAAATCTATATTTACTGATGGATCTAAGGATGGTGACGCAGTTGCTAGTGCTACTGTCATTGGATCCAGAACAATATCTTCACGATAACCTGAAAACAGTTCCATATTCACAGCAGAAGCAAACGCCATTTTTACAACACTAAAACATATCAGTAACCAATCTAAACATAAACAGTTCATTATTTTTTCAGATTTTCTTTCGTGCCTTCAGGCGATTAAAATATATCTTGCAAACATCAACTTTCAATCCAATTTCTCGAATTAATTAATGATCTTGCTACTGGCCAATATGACATCGTCTTTTGTTGGTTACCAAGCCATGTTGGTATCACTAGAAACAGAAGGGATGATGATGATGCAAAAGCAGTACTCAACAAATCTGTGACACCACTTCTTATCCCATACACTGATTATAAACTTATACTTTGATCTTACATCCGTGATCTGATGCAAAAGAAGTGGGACACCCAGGTAGTATCAATAAATGACATGAAATTAAACCAAATATTGGTTACCGTATTCGACGTAATAAGCGCCCCGCTCTTATAAGCGCCCGTTAGTGAACAATCCCCATTGCACCCCTTCTGCATATGCACCGCCAACTCGGTGTCAACAGACATTTTCCAACCCTTTTCATGTTTTTAATCAAGGTGCTCGCGTGGTTTGATGCACTTCGCGATTTAAGCACCGTTTTATCACAATATAGATCTTGGTTATCGATCAGATCGTCTTGACTCGGCGCCGCCATTTTGTTTGAAACAAATGAAAGTGATGGAATCTGATTGGTCCATAGGAGAGGTTAAGAACGGACATAACTCGTAAACACTGGTGGCGCTACGAGCTAACCCAGGAATTCAAGCCTAGTTCGGCAAGGGTGAAAACTTGTTTTTTAAAGTCAGTTAAATCTTGCCTCGGGAAGATGTTCGAGATATACACATGAGTATTTGTTAAAAGGTGAGGAACCTCCGTTTTGTATCCCTTGTGGTGAAAGAATCACGGTCAAGCATATCCTGCTTAACTGTATTGATTTTTCCATCACAAGGGATAAATATTACAGTGTGAAAACAATTAAGGTCCTTTTAAATGATGTTAATTCTCATTTAATATTATTCTTTTAAACGAAATCGAACTTGTTCATACCTTTTGGTGTGCTTAATGTATTATTTTATAAATTGGTAGTGCTAATTAATAACTTAGATTGTTAGTGGCTGTACTCTCAAGAGGGGTTGAAGTAGGGTAAAATTATTGTCACACATCATTCGAAGTATTTATATGCATGCCAGAATTTTAGACGCAGTATTTTCGTCATTTTAATAAAAGGCTGAACTGGTAAACTGTCGCCAGTGACTGAAGGGATGATATAAATTCTGCCAGGGTATGGTGATCTCCCTTTAGTTACTGGCGATCTCTAGCCCATTTTTAGATTGTTTTGTCAACTGATTCGTTCTGCTTTTAAATGTTCCTCAACTAGTTTTAAATCTAATCTGATATATTCATGTTATCGTACTGCCCTTCGATGACAGTTTTTTATAAAGTCTAAATAGGGAAAAAGGGACAAAAAGGGAAAAGTTGACTTCATACCTCTTGTCATACAGTCTCGCTGATATTTTTTGTCACCGTGAAACTTCATGCATATAGATCTACACATGAAACAGATGAGGCGTTTGGTCGCATTTATTTATAATTCAGGTAAATCAGTGGAAGGAATTGGCTATTTGACCATTAATGAATGACATCAGGTCATCCATATGCCTGGAGCTGAATTTAAACTTCCTGTGCTTCGATTTTGCCAATCAAGTAAAGAGAAACTCTAAAGAAATATATTCGGTCTGCAACACAGTGGCAATACAATCAACCAAGTCACCAAGTCTGACACCCTGATCCATTTAGTCGCCTCGTACGAGTACAACAAGCACAGCTTGCTAGAGACCTGTATCCTTAACCGGAATCGCCACGGCTACATGCTTATGATATAGTTGTAATCGTACAATGGACTCTGCTTTTGGCACTGGTTTATAATGATTCTGGAAGGGTTTTGGTGCTATAATTTATATGCTAAGCGCATATTTCCCCGTATATTTTCTTTGGCCCTTTGATATACATGTTCTGCTCATATTTTCTGTATAAGCTCTCTTCGCTTCAGAGAACACTCTGTACATGTTCGGCAGATATTGTCCCGTTGAAACTCTATTTAATTTGGAGAAAATTCATTCAGATAAAAACATTCCGGGGACGTGGCTCGCTAAGCGTAAGGGCTGGTGGATTTAGAACGTAGAGGTAAATGTTTCTCCACTGAAAAGAGCATTGCTTAAAAAGTTTGAAGTATGATTTATAGTGTCTCTGATAGTCATCTTATAGTTCATACATGTACATACGTGTTCATGCCCGAGCGTAGTCTTGAAGTGCATTAGGAATTTATTTTGATGTATTTGTAACTGTCTCCAAATGAATTTATATCATTGCTTATGGGATGAAATTTAACATTGGTTCAAAGTACATATATGTAAATAATTGAGTCCTGTTCACTTTAATGTGACCCGTGAAGATTCCGGGGTAGAATAGGTCTTCAGCAACCCATACTTGCAGTAAAAGGTGACTATGCTTGTCGTAAAAGGCGACTAAAGGGATTGGGTGGTCAGGCTCGCTGACTTGGTTGATACATGTCATCGATCCCAATTGCGTGGATCGATGCTCATGATGTCAGTCACTGGATTGTCGGGTCCATATTCGATTATTTCACAGACCGCCGTCATATAGCTGGAATATTGCCGAGTGCGGCGTTAAACAACAAACATGCACTGGACATTAGAACAGTTTGGAAGTATTAATAATGTATAATTAATATAGTTGTTATCGTTATATGTAGCCATTTAATCATGTAAGAATAAATGTTCTGTTTACACGAGCTTTTTCAGACTTCAAAAGAAAGTCGTGCACCCTAATTATAAACCGTAATTAATTCAAAAGTTTCCGGAGCATTCCGGACAAATTAATTATATATGACATGCTTGACTTCCTGATCAATTACAGAATGTTAATAATTGTTAGTCATTTGACAATTGGACATAATGGGGCAATACTCATGAAAAATACATATTTGTGATCAATTACGCTAACCTAAATAGCAAACACCATTTATTTGAAAGAGTGTAACATTTGCCATTCACGTTAATTCGCACCAATTTGAGTGAGTAGTCATATCCTTCTAATTGCATTTGGAAATGAAATGTCATTAAGCCTCAGTCACACAGACAATGCAACTGCGATGCAACCTCCTGGCGACCAAAATATTTGACAATCGCAATGAGGTTAATTGGACATTCACCATGGCTGAAAGTTAGAAGCGTGCACTACTTTGAAGCACATATATATATAGCATTTCAATAATATTTAATTCATCCGAGGGCGGGGTAACTAAATTTAATTTTACTTTCCATCGTAAAGTGTATGGAAAGTACTGGAAACCATAAACACAAGCAAAAATTACAAATCTTGGATATCTATAATAGATTTCAACAGTCACATTGCCCACGTTTTTTTGTCTGGTGCTCTAAGTAAAACCAGTATAACCTGAAAGGCAGAAAGTTAGTGGGTCTTTTTATTGAATATACATAAAAGAATAGTTGATAAAATCAAAGCAGTACATTATTTCCATATACTGATGCGTCGTTTTTTGTTATATAATAAATGAATTATAACATATATTTTATTTGGGCATGCCATCCTTAAAACAAGCATGAAATACTCACATCCCCCGCCAATATGACATGTCAGGTGTGTGCAATGCATGAGCGCCTGTGAACAATGTTCACTGGGCCTTTTTGTAAAGAAATATAATACGTTTTTCAAGATCTGCTCCGGAAACGAGGACTACATCCATTTTCAGTCTAAATCAAAGTCGTTGCCATAGAAACTCGAAAAAATAACTTTAAAAAAAAATCCCAAACTGTCAAAAGGCACCAGTTCACCACTAGACCTATCAATGTGCAAAATAGGGTGAAGACAAATGGTACGGTTTTCAAGATCTGCTCCGGAAACGAGGACTACCGCCATTTTCAGTCTAAATCAAAGTCGTGACCATGGAAACTCAAAAAATATTGTTTTTAAAAATCCCAAACTACCAAAAGGCACCAGTTCACCACTAGATCTATCTATGTGCCAAGTTTGATGAAGAAATATGGTACGGTTTTCAAGATCTGCCCGGAAACGAGGACTACCGCCATTTTCAGTCTAAATCAAAGTCGTTGCCATGGAAACTCGAATTTATTTTTTTTTAAATCCCAAACTATCATAAGGCACCAGTTCACCACTAGACCTACCAATGTGTAAAATATGGTGAAGACAAATGGTACAGTTTTCAAGATCTGCTCCGGAAACGAGGACTACCGCCGTTTTCAGTCTAAATCAAAGTCGTTGCAATGGAAACTCGAAAAATATTTTTTTTTAAATCCCAAACTATCAAAAGGCACCAGTTCACCACTAGATCTATCTATGTGCCAAGTTTGGTGCAGAAATATGGTACGGTTTTCAAGATCTGCTCCGGAAACGAGGACTACCGCCATTTTCAGTCTATATCAAAGTCGTTGCAATGGAAACTCGAAAACTGATTTTTTTTTAAATCCCAAACTATCAAAAGGCACCAGTTCACCACTATGATCTATCTATGTGCCAAGTTTGGTGAAGAAATATGGAAGGTTTTCAAGATCTGCTCCGGAAACGAGGACTACCGCCATTTTCAGTCTAAATCAAAGTCGTTGCAATGGAAACTCAAAAAATAACTTTTTTTTAAAATCCCAAACTATCAAAAGGCACCAGTTCACCTGTAGATCTATCTATGTGCCAAGTTTGGTGAAGAAATATGGTACGGTTTTCAAGATCTGCTCCGGAAACGAAATGGGACGGACGGACGGACGGGCGGCACCCATTCCTATATCCCCCTTCCACTTCGTGGCGGGGGATAATAATGCAGAATGTAAGGAAATTATACGTTATTAGGTTTTTCTCCAATCTGTCTGCAAAGGGAACTTAGTTTGGAATTCTAAATTTAGATAAAAATCCCTAGTCACAATTCCAGAATATTGGACTTAATAAACTATTTAGGTATGTGAGAACAGTGGAAAACATTGTGAGGTTTCAAAATATAAAATGAGCACCTGTAACTGCTATGGTAATGGCAAATCAATCGGATCCATGTTACGGAAAAGGGAAACCTGCGATGGCAAAAGTATCTGAAGACAGGGTCTGCAGTATTTCCCATCAATAAACTTGCATTGATAAAATATACAACACAAATTAAAATTCATATATGATCTTTCATTCTAAAGAGTTATGGATGTCAACTTCTTTATTATGAGGAACACCACCATCCTTAAATTCTCTTCCTTACGTGTATCACTTCTAAATGCCATCTAAAGACTTACATATGTCATAAGTTCAAAGTTTTAATCAACAAAATTACCTGTTGACATCATGACTGTAACTTAGTAAGAAGAAATAATTATTTTATTGCTCCAAAAACCACATGCCTATAGGACATAACACTAAATAATATATATTTCATTTTACAAATCACATGTGAAGTGACAAGTATTACTTATGCATGAAACATCACACATTTAAATAGCTGGACACCTGGAGTTCATTAGATTTTTAAACATGTATCCCAAGTATGCTTCACAAATACTAGTGACTTTTCCTTACTTAATATAAATACACACCAACAGGGATTCAGACCAGTTCCTTTTCTAGGATACTGACTGATTGTCATCCATAATGTCCTAAAGTTGTTCTTAAATTTGGTAAAGTCATATGATAAGATAGAAACCCCACTTGAAAATGTCCTGAAGCCAGCAAAGTCACTGTGAAGTAAACATGAAGCTCATTCTCAACATAATCATAACCAAAACTTGTACAATATGTAAATAACCAACGTCCTTAATAAACAATAGCTCTTGCGCAATCATCAAATATTGACAATCTCCTCAAATCATGGAAAAGAATTACATTTTGGGTTAAATACATTTCAAAATTCATCACAGTTATATATGAAATGTATTTATTCTGTATCAAAATTGATCAGCCGCTCTGGATAACGCCTGATCAGATTGTGACAAAGAGATACTGCCTTCGTTTTTACAAATTCTTTGTATCTTAAAAAAAATATCATGCATTATGATACTGGTAATCACTTTCAACACCATCTTTTTTACAAATATATTATTTAAAAAGAAATAATATTATGTCCTGTAGAAAGAGCCAACAAGCTAAGATTTATACCAGGTGGATGTTGAACCATCAAACATTTAGTTTCATTAGTTAGTGCAATTAAATCATATTAATCTGACTTTTATACGGCATCAATTAAATAACCGGTTGGAATAATTATGAATTACTTGATAAGATTATAATTCATATCATTCCTTGACCATGTTACTCTGACTTCATAAAAAAAACTTGCTATTATATCCAGTAAATTAATTAACACGACTTGACACTTATAATCGTTTTTAACAGTAATATTGTTTCACTATAATATATCAGTAAGCTTCCACTTATGTTGCAAACAATTCTAAAAGAATAATTTCTCTATATTAACTAAGAGTCATCTTTGGAGACTGAGCTTTGATGTTCTTTTATTCGGGTTTTGAGGGGGCCTTGACGCTTCTCCTATGTTTTCAAGAGAAATCATACCATTCAGAATACAATTAAAGCCACAGGGAAACCACCATCCTGCCACAAGCTAGAACCATCAGGAGCAGTGTACCACATTCCGTTCAATTGTGGACAAGCTTACAAGGAACATCAAAGCTCAGTCTCCAAAGATGACTCTAAATCAGCTCAACCAGACCACATCCGTGACAACCCAAGCCACGGCATTCAGTGGGAGAGAGTCACAGCCCTTACCACCAACCTCAAAGACTTCAAAATCAGGAAGATACAAGAAGCCTTCAACATCAAAAGACTCCAACCGTCAATCAACCGTGACCAAGGCTATTACATACCCCCGGCATACCATGCCATTAACTTATCAAAGACCCCAATCAGCCATAATCCCGTTGTTTATATTACTGGCTTCATCCTTTGTTTATGTCACTGACTTCACCGATGATTGTCATCACTACCCTTGTGTGTACATAACAGGCTTCTCTACTCCAGTATAAAAATATTTACTCTACTTTATAAACATTGCCTCCAACTTGTATATATACTTGTCAACCACACTCTGACTTTGGTTT
Organism: Haliotis cracherodii; assembly: GCF_022045235.1. Taxonomy (NCBI): domain Eukaryota; kingdom Metazoa; phylum Mollusca; class Gastropoda; order Lepetellida; family Haliotidae; genus Haliotis; species Haliotis cracherodii. The sequence continues at coordinate 15,802,314 of NW_027266264.1, forward strand.
AAAAGAGAAAAAATAAATTACAACAATATTAAAAAAGCCAACAAAGGATACCAGATAATCTTCCCTAACCGAGAATCTTACAACACAGCAAATAAAATAACTCAAATATTCCACGCCACGGTAATCAAACAAACACCTTATTGGCAACAATATACACGAGGCGTAATTAGGGTTAACCCAAGGGAAACAACTGAGCACTTACAATTATACTCTCTAGAAGCTAACATAAACCAGGACCAAAACCCTCAACCCCTAATCACCAGCACGCGTAGAATAACCTCAACTAGAAACGGAAAAACGGTCCCAACCTCCATTGTCATAATCAACTTCAAAAAGACCGCTAAATTCCCTAAGCCCCCAAACACATATCCTTCGAAGCCCACACCAACCTAGAAGTCAAACCCTATATAAAGCAGGTTAAGCAATGTTCAAAGAGTGCCTCAAATACAACCACACTGCCTCCCAATGCACATACCGTAAAACTAAATGTAAAAAATGCGCAAAAACAGACTGCACAGGCACATGCACACCCTGGTGCATCCACTGCAAATCAACCCAACACACTTCACTTTCAAACCAATGCCGACACAGACACAGACACACACTCACCCAGCAGGCCAACAAACACATAAACATAGACACGGCTAAAATCCAAACACGAAAATTTGCAACACCTGCATCTAAACCACTCCTCCCTACACCACACCCAAACACCATCCCACAAACAAACACCCCACCCATAACTGACAGCTCTGTCTGAGGTCCCTACCAAGAAACCGCACCCACCTCACACACACAAGCAGCCACTCAACCAACCACGAACCCTCCCACATCTCACATAGCCAAAACATCAACCCCCGCATGCAAAACAAACCACAAAAAACACGACCCTCATCCAAGCACCCTACAGCCCACATGGCAACAACACTCCCCCTCAAGCAAGCACAACAACAAAACAACACAAACACTAAGAAATCATCAGCTACACCCATCCCGCAAACACCTACACAACCCTCCACATCACATGCCTCCCCCATGGAAACTCAAACAGCTAACCCTAATCTAACCGATAACGAAGATTTCTCCACTACTGAGGAAACAATAGAAACTACTCCAACTAAAACAAACCAAACTTCCCAACAAGACAACACCCAAAACCTAAATAACCTCACCTTACTCCTAGCATACATCCATAGTCAAAACTCCCCAAAAGTTAGCATGAAATCATTCCACAAAGTAGCTTTCAATCTAAACTTAACCAATCTACCCTTCTTCCTCTTTAACCTCCGTCTAAAAGTCACCGATTAAACTAAAAACTAAAAACTAAAATCACCAATCACCCGAACCCAATAATGGAAGGACTAAATATTTTTCAGTGGAACGCCAACGGACTCACCTCCCACGGCCATGAATTAAAAACTAAATTTAAACTAAATAAAGGCCCTCACATTGCTTGTATCCAGGAAACTAAATTCTCAAAAAAATCCAAATTTACACTACTTAACTTCAACTCAGTTAGAACTGACAGAGCAAAACCCAAAACAAGAAGAGCCGCAGGAGGACTAATCATACTTATCAGGGAAGATATAAATTACGAAGAAATAAAAATAGACACGCCAAACCTAGAAGCTAACGGCATTAAAATCACATCAAATAACCGAAACATAAACATCATAAATATTTACCACTGGGCGGAACAAAAAGTCCAACCTGAGGATCTAAACAAACTACTCCGAAAAAGCGATAAATCTACTATATTCCTAGGAGACTTTAACGCTCACCATCCTACATGGAGCATAGATGATAAAATAGATAATCATGGCAAATTAATCTCCGAATGGATAGAAACAAACGATCTAGTACTCCTAAATAGCAACCAACCCACGAGGTACGATAAGATAAACCAAAAAATGTCGGCTATCGACTTAACCATATGCACCGCAGATCTAGCTCAAAGTACTCAATGGGAAGTGCACGACGTCCCGCTAGGTAGTGACCACTTCCCCATAAACATAACTATAGGAAATACAAACGTACCAATCCAAACAGAAAACCAAGAACCAAAATTCCATTACAATAAAGCTAACTGGGACCAATTCCAAGATATCTGCAACGAAGCTAACTTAAACGAAATAGAAAATAATGATCCAGAAACCTATTGTAAAAACCTAACAGACTCTATAATAAACGCAGCCAAAACCTCCATCCCCTTCAAAACAACTAAAACAGGCAAACCGACCGTACCATGGTGGAATGAGGAAATAGAACAGACTAGACGAAAACGTAAATCAGCCTTCAATAAAGCAAAACGCGACAACACATATTTAAACATAGCCCACAAACTAAACCACCAGGTTCAAAAACTAGTCCAAATAGCCAAAAGTAGAGACTGGAAAAAATTCTGCGAAGGTATAAATAACCGCACAGATGCCAGAATGGTCTGGCGCAAAATCCAAGCCATCAGAGGCTTAAAACGACATAAAAAACCCTAAACAATTGACAACTCAACCAAACCCGCCCCAAAAGCAAATAATCTCGCCAACCACTTTTCGACCGTTAGCAGTAACACCAACTTCAGTCAAAAATTCCAAGACAAACTTAAAACAGAAAACAAACCCACAAAAGAACCAAACAATAACAATCTAGAAATAAATCAACCCTACACAATGGAGGAGCTCCTCTACGTAATCCAAAACAGGAAAAAGGGCACAGCCCCAGGATTAGACCTAACTTCTTACCAAATAATTAAAAAACTCCCCCTAAAACTACTCCAGGCACTACTCAAACTATACAATCTCATCTACCTAAACGGACGGGTTCCTACTCCCTGGAAACAGGCCCTAGTCATACCGACTAGAACAAGATATCAAGACAGGACAACTAAATAAACACTATACCACAGGCATCTTCTTAGACTTCTCTAAAGCTTTCGACATGGTATGGCACGATGGGCTAATACAAAAACTTAAAAAAATAGGACTCAAAGGTCAGATAATAAACTACATCCAGGACTTCCTAAACAATTGTAAAATAACCGTGGGTATAGACCAAACTCTATCGGACCAATGTCCCCTAGAAAATGGCACTCCACAGGGCAGTATCCTCAGCCCAACCCTCTTCAATATAATGATAAACGATCTATTCGAGGGCCTATCCCCTAAAGTAAACACATCAAAATTCGCGGATGACGGAGCCATCTGGATCCGCACTAAAAGCATGAAATGGTCCAATATTTACTCCAAAAATCTCTTAATAAAATACAACAATGGGCTGACAAATGGGGCTTCTCCCTTAACTCCAAAGATACCCTCTCTCTCTACATATCACTAATTAGATCAAAACTAGACTACGGCTGCGCCATATACAACACCCTGAACAACTCTCTATCTAAAATACTTGACTCAATACAATATCAGGCTCTCAAACTAATTACACGCACCAAACATGGCACCTCCTACACCTCACTTCAGGCCTTAACAGGAGAAATGCCACTAAGTCTACGCAGGGAACAGCTAAGCTTAAATTTCTGGGCCGCGTCCCAATCAAACCCTCTCATCCAAAACTTAATAAACCAAAACATCAGCCCCAAAAACCAAGCTCTAGCTCGTAAACACCCCTTACTTACCCCAATATCCCAAAGAATAACAAACTACCTCAATGAACACCAAATTAAAAATCTTAAACAAAACTGCAAACAATCAAATATCTTCACCCCTAAACTTAAAATACCCAAAATAGACACGACACTAGCTAGCCAAATAAATAAACAAACCGACCCAAACATAGCTAAAACTATCACACTAGCATACATACACGAAAATTGGCCAAATTGGTGTCACGTTTACACGGACGGATCCTCAGATCCGACCTCCAAACACACAGGTTTCGGAGTCCATACCACACAACCAACTAAAACCACACAATCCTTCCGACTCCCAAACAACCAATCAATATTCACGGCAGAACTAATGGGCATGGCCTCAGCCCTCCATAATCAAGAATCCAAAAACCACAAAAAATCCTAATACTTACCGACTCCCTAAGTGGACTGCAAGCCCTCCGAAACAAAAATACCAAAAACCGACCTAAATTAATAAATCAAATATTTAAAAGCTCCAACGACCTAACTAAGGCAGGCAAACAAATAACCTTCTTGTGGATACCCGCCCACGTAGGAATATACGGTAATGAAAACGCCGATAAAGCAGCTAAACTATCCCTCAAAATCCCAGAAATAAGCTTAAACTTACCCATCTCAAAATCAGAAATTAAAAGTGTAAGAATATATTTAATGAAAATCTATTATGTTCCTGAGTTTGCTCAAGAATGAACAAGCCTACACTGAAATTAAGATTCTCCAAGGAAACCAGTTACTGCTGTATGACTAGGCCTAGAAAGAAGGAATACATTATCCTTCAGTTGACCACAGACTTGATTACTTGAAAACGGAGTTTGTAGAAAGTGAGATTGGACTTATGTGTTATCTAGGTGCTGCCTCTAATGGCCTCTAATGGAGTTCCTGACTTTTCATATGTCATGTATTCTTATGTGTGTGTTTTTTATAACTTTGGATTCATGAAATAAATTTCTATATATAAAAACAAAATCGTTTTATTATTTTGCACACAAACTATGTCTGGTGTCTGCTATGGTCAGGAAATGGAACAGATTATACTATACTCCACTGTTCAGCCGATTAACACCTGTGTTACCGCTGACTGCACATGAGCTGAATATTGGGATTTTGAGCTAGCTGGGAACATCATACATACGCATTCAGGGTAAGAATATAGGTCCCATCGACCTCTGATTGTTGTAAGAGATTCATTTTATTTGTTTGTTTTGTTTGTTTGTTGCTTAACGCCGCACACAGCAATATTCCAGCTATAAGACGGCGGTCTGTAAATAATCGAGTCTGGACCAGACAATCCAGTGATTTACAGCATGAACATCGATCCACGAAATAGGGATCGATGACATGCATCAACCAAGTCAGCGAGCCTGACCACCCGATTCCGTTAGTCGCCCTTTACGACAAGCCTAATCGCCTTTCACGGCAAGCATGGGTTGCTGAAGACCTATTCTACCCCGGATCTTCACGGGTCATTTTAAAACTTGTCGGTAAGATACATGTGATTTTATGCGTCCCTTGTTCCGGCTCGTGGTGTAAAACCTAACGCGGGACGCATAAAGCCCCATGTATCCTGAGTGATACTGCTTCAACTTATCCCCCCTTGCCAACTTGCCTTGTTTTGATTTGCCCAATCTGAGCAGAATTTCCGATCTTTTGCATATAAATGTGGATTCCTGCTTGTTGCCTGAATGCCTTGTTGCCAGAGTGTGCCAGCCGAGAAGAGGATATTGTGCTAATCCTCTCATCAATCCATCAACAACTGAAACAATCTCCATGCCAATAACCGTTTGAGTAAATTCCGTTGCCGAATACTAAAGCAAGTGTATCATCCTACTCCAGCCACTTTTTCAGCAGGTACATGTGTTCCATATTTTTTTGTATTGTGCGGTTAGGGCCTAAAGTACAGAATAAATACTGTTTGTCTGAAAGATATACTTGATATACTTGTGTCCATATACACCATATTAAACGTTTAACAAAAGACATGTTGGCAATGCATGTATTTACCATTCAATTAAAACACCTAGACCTACTATTAGCATCGCCAAAGACTCTTGCCGCTTCAGGTGAGAATAATGATAACGGCAAAATGGCTGGGAAATGAGGAAAGCACCACTTCCATACGGGGACACTATCCGCTCATGTTCATGAGCAGATCAGGATTATATGCAGGGGTTTTAGAGATCCCATTATCTTGATTGAATATATCGTACGTGTGTTTTCCAAACATAACTGGAAACAGACATACGATGCATATATATTACAGCAGCCTTGTAAATTATCAACATTTATAGAATTTCTATACTTTTCAAATTGCACTTGCATTCTGGTATACATGAAGAAACTAATGTACCCACGCCACAACCGACAGACGAGGAGAACGAGGTAAGTTTAATTTGCTTGTCCATGTTTACTCAGACTGTGATATGTTCGAATGCTTGTTGAAAATATGTTCGTACTAATGCAGCACTGTTTGGTACAAGGGATGGTTGTATGAACATGTTTGTAAGTAAGGATAAGAATTTATGGATGAACAACTTCTTTATTACAATTAAGAGCGACGTTTCGGTGTAGGTTCTAACACCGTTATCAAGAAAGTGATTACAGAGTCTGACTGACTGATAGAGAAGATTTAACGTGCGCTTTCCGACTGCAGCGTATTTCGCACACGGGCCTGGCCGGACCATTTAGTGTATTCCGAGAAGGGTGAAAGTGGTGTGTGCAACCCAAGAGGGGGTTTTTAGGGGTTGCTTATATTGATTTTTTGAAATTTGGAATAAATGCCGAGGTGGGTGGAGGGGGGAACTAAGGGAGCCGGGTGAGGTGGGTGTTTGTATGTTTATTGGATTGGTAGATTAATTAGTTTTTAGATGCGCTTAATTAGGTCTGTTTTGATTAGGAATACGTCTAGGGCCTTGAAGTTTTCTAGTTTATTTTGAGGGTTTAGTATTGCATCTAGAGTAGGAACCTTATTTAGATTGAGGGTGTTTTTTAGTGTGGTTCTGTGTGTTTGATAGTGGGTGCAGTGGATGAGTGCGTGTTCTGTGGTTTCGGGTTGTTTGCAGTGGGGGCAGTTGCCTGTGGTGTGTCTTTTTAGATTTTTTAGGTGGTTATTTAGGTTCGTGTGTCCTGTTTGGAGTTTTGTAATTAATCTATCAATTTTTTTAGAGGGGTGTAGGATTTTAGGTTTGGCTAGTGGTTTTCTGAGCACTTTTTTGATTTGGCTATTTGAGTTTTGATATTGATTATGCCATTTTGTTGTTATTTTTTGTTTGTTTACACTTTTAATTTTTGATTTTGAGATGGGTAGGTTTAGGCTTATTTCTGGTATTTTGAGAGATAATTTAGCTGCTTTATCGGCGCTTTCGTTACCGTAAATTCCTACGTGGGCGGGGATCCACAAGAAGGTTATTTGTTTACCTGCTTCTGTTAGGTCGTTGGAGCTTTTAAGTATTTGGTTTATTAATTTAGGTCGTTTTTTTGTATTTTTGTTTTGGAGGGCTTGTAGTCCACTAAGGGAGTCAGTGAGAATTAGGATTTTTTTGTTCTTTTTAGATTGTTGGTTATGGAGGGCTGAGGCCATGCCCATAAGTTCGGCCGTGAATATAGATTGGTTGTTAGGGAGTCGGTAAGATTGTGTGGATATAACTGGTTGTGTGGTATGGACTCCGAAGCCTGTGTGGTTGGAGATCGGGTCTGAAGATCCGTCAGTGTATATGTGACACTAATTTGGCCAATTTTCGTGTATGTATGCAAGTGTGGTGGTTTTAGCTATGTTTGGGTCTGTTTGTTTATTTATTTGATTAGCTAGCGTTGTGTCTATTTGGGGTATTTTGAGTTTAGGGGTAAAGATATTTGAGATATTACAGAGTGCAGTAAGCAAGTATACATACACGTAGGAGGCAATGTTTATACAGTAGGGTAGATATACTGGAGTAGCGAAGCCTGCTGTGTACACACAAGGGCAGTGATGATGACCATGGGTGAAGTCAGTGCCATGATACAAAGGATGAAGCCAGTAACGTAAACAACGGGATTATGGCTGATTGGGGTCTTTGATGAGTTGATGGTACTCCAGGGGTATGTAATAGCCTTGGTCACGGTTGATTGAGGGCTGAAGTCTTTTGATATTGATGGCTTCTTGTAGTTTCTTGATCTTGAAGTCTTTGAGGTTGGTGGCGAGGGTTGTGACTCTCTCCCACTGGATGTTGTGGCTTGGGTTGTCACGGATGTGGTCTGATAGAGCTGATTTAGAGTCATCTTTGGAGACTGAGCTTTGATGTTCTTTAATTCGGGTTTTGAGGGGCCTGGATGTTTCTCCTATGTAAGCTTGTCCACAATTGCACGGAATGTGGTACACTGCTCCTGATGGTTCTGGCTTGTGGCTGGATGGTGGTTTCCCTGTGGCTTTAATAGAGTTCTGAATAGTCCGACTTCTTTTGAAGACTACATCAATGTTGGCCTGTTTCTTTAAGAGTCTCTGGATTTTGTGGCTAACTGTTCCAAAGTAGGGGAGGCTGATCACAAAGGGTGCAGACTGTGGACGTGGGGATTTCTGGGATTTCTTGGTGATGGTCTTTATCGTCTGTTGTACTAGTTGCTCAGGATAGCAGTTATGCTGTGTGAATACTTGTTTGAGGTGGCTAAGTTCAGTGGTTAGATGTTGCTTCGTGGAACAGATGCTGTGGGCTCGTCTTGCTAGGGTTGACACAATTCCTTTCTTGACTTGAGGTGGATGGTTGGATGCATAGTGTAAGTATTGATCTGTGTGGGTTGGTTTCCTATAAACAGTGGTCTGGAGTTTGTCGTTTTTATCTTTCTGTACGAGTACATCAAGGAAAGGGAGCTGTCGATTGGTTTCTTCCTCCATGGTGAACTGTATACGTGGGTTTTGGGAATTAAGGTGGTCCATGTTTGTAGGTAATAGATATGGTCAGAGGAAACTACTATCATCTGATCTTGGTGCTCTTCTGGTTAAGAAGACACTTTATTGGCACATATGGTGCTGCTTTATGAGATTTCACTAAGCGTGTGTCTCTAAAGAACGAGGTTTAAAAACGTGTGAAAACACTACTTGAATGTAGCTCACTCATCATCAGTCAAATCACACGTGACTGAGTGAATGAATGTTACAGCAGTCGGCAATACTCCAAGTAGATCAGGACACTTGGTAAATAATCAAGTCTGGACCAGAGAAATCATTTTATTCTCAAACAATAACTCAATATGTGACCTCAGAAACAAAAGCGACCAATGCTTTCCATACTCAAAGTCCATTGTAGGATTCCGACTCCATCACAAGACACTGTGTTATTACACACATATGTCAAGGATCTGAATTTTATTGATTTCAGATTTACATGTATGCGACATAATCATTTCTATAATCTTCAGAAATAAGATTCCATTGTACGATAGCGACTACATCATAAGCATGTGTTTACGAATCACTATCAAATGGTAATTGTACCAGGTGTTCTCGAAAAGCCGGGAGTGGCTCCTGTACCAAACACATGCAAATGCAAATCAAGTATTGTGGAGACACACGGGATTATGGTACAAGTCAATATAGGAATATGCATCAGACATCGCTTTGGTAATGTTTTGGAGTTTTTCTCCACATGTCTGCCAATTACACTTTTTGAAAACTTTGCTGAGGCCTTGAATGTTGTAACCTTCATCAATCAACTGTTGAGCACGAGTTGTATGGCGCTCTTTAAAATCTGTGTGTACCTATGGTACAATCAGAACTTAGAATTGCATCGGACAATATTTTGGTCATTGATGAGCCACATTTGGAAATGTCCTTCGCATGTCTACCATAAAACGTTTTTAAATATGTAACTAAGGCCTTGAAAGTTGTAACACAGGTCAATTAGGAGATAAACCTACTATGATACCTCTTTATTTTAATTTGGAACCTCTACAGTGAAACTCAAATTTCAAAACACAGTAGGTTTATCTCCATTTTACCATAACGACAACAGCGGTTTGAAAACGGTGCTCTCTTGCAACGCATAACAACACCGGTACACAGGTCCGCAATCTTAGAACATTCCGAAAAGTGGTCACAGGTAGTTATATATGAAACAATTATGACTAAAGTTCAAGACTGCAAACACCATAGACTAGAGTAGTTCAAAATAAATGTTTTCCAAAAAGATGTTGGCAAAACACACTCCACCCAAAAGGTCTTAAAATGCTAAGCGAATATATTTCTACAACAAACTTTATGAATTAACATTCTATTATACATTTAACATGTGTAAGTGTTATTAGCTAGTTAGCAATTACCCCTTGTAAACAATAAGAACATCCAAATAAATGTCTTTCCACCCCGAACATGAATGTGACAGAACTTGACCTACATCACAATTACTCACACCTCACAGCTGTCAATGGATGACAATCTTGTGTTTACATTCTCCGTAACTAGTTAAATGAAGCAAGATGACAACCCCAATCTATGATGTGGTTCAACATTAACCTGTAGATTTACTGGGGGCGATCAAGCCTGCTGGTACCAATGGAACTGAGTATGACTAAACAGCCACTTTTTAGCGTGCAGACGAGCCGGACATTTTGACACGAGGTATCTGAATGGTATGACCTGTCAATTTCAAGATTTCTCGGATTCCAAGCCAGAGCGTGAATGAAATGTGAAATATGTGGCCCAGAAATAGTGGTGTTCGTGTATGAATTTCTTAACATTGTGCGTGTTCTGAAATGAATTTCATCAAGTTTGACTTCAATGATGTCGGGACATTTTTTCGTGGCTTTTCGAATGGACGAGTGTTTTCTGAGTAATGGACTTTCAAATTCTCTTCTGCCAAATCCTTATGATGGTGGTTATTATGTTATGTTTTACTTTCATTGTCGGTTGTTTCAATGAGGAAATAGGGGTTAAATTGTTCCGATTCTGGTCACCATAGAACATGTCCCTAACAGTGTCATAAACATTTCATTTGTATGCAAATGATATGCCTTCGTTAAATCTTTTAATGACATCATCGAAGCAGTCAGGGTTGCGGTCTATATCAAACTACTGTATTTTGACGCTATGCCGTCTATTAATTTCGCGAGAGCCATTGACTCGGCGTGTGTTAAAGACCTGGCCGGCATTAGAGACCCAGCGTGTAACAGAGGAACTATGGATACGTTTTTCCTTTCATATGGGGGTGATCGATCGGCAGTCATTTTTTATGGATCGATGTGTAGGCTATCAATATGTTAATACGCTCTTTATCTGAAAAGGCTTAATATTTTTGAAAGAGGTTTCCGTAGCAAAAGGATGAGAATCAAACATTCATCATTGTCATCGTAGAATCAACTTTAGATCAAGTTGGTTCAAGTTGGTTGTTGGTTGCTTGGTTTGTTGTTTAACGCCGCATTCAGCAATAGTCCAGCTATATGACGAGTAAATAATCGAGTCTGGACCAGACAACCCAGTGATTAATATCATGAGCCACGCAACTGGGATCAATGGTATGCATCAACCAAGTCAGCAAGCCTGACCACCTGATCCCTTTAGTTGCTTCTTACGACAAGCATAGCCGCCTTTTACGGCAAGCATGGGTTGCTGAAGACCTATTCTACCACGGATCTTCAAAGGTTTAGATCAAGTCATACTTTTTAGTTTTAATGAGATCCAATGTATAGAGTGATCTGATGTGTTAGCGTTAGATCAAGTCATATGACGCTTACAGATCAGACCACTCTATAATTCCCTACTTAACGACAAAACTATTGTTGAAAAAACTAAAGTAATTAAAAAACAACAATTGAACAATATAAAACAGGTGTCGATGAACAAGGCAATGACAGATTTAATATAGATGACCAACTTGTTTTCGAAACACTTATGTTGATGATAAGATGTCAAACTATAAAAACTTCTCGGAAAGGAAACGAAAGCGAGAACAGAAAGAAAACGACTTACAAAAACATATCGAAAAATTGCAAATCAATCTAGATACCTCAAAGGATATAGAAATCAAAAACGAAATACTAAAGAAACTTAAAGAGGCAAACATTGAACTGGGAGAAATAAATAACATAAAAACAGAAGGAATAATCATGCGATTTGGGGCAGAATGGAGAGAAATGGGCGAAAAGCCAACAAAATACTTCTTATCCTTAGAACAAAAGGAACTATCTGAATAAAATTATAGCTAAGCTAGAAAAAAAGATTGAACATACCATAACTGAAACAAAAGATATCATCAACGAAACCAAGTGATATTACAAACAGTTGTACACGAAACAGGCATGTAGAAACGTAGACCTAGATGATATGTTTAAAGACCTCAATATTCTCAAACTAAGCACACCACAACAATCAGGGCTCGAAGGTGAGTTACAATATTAGAAAGTTTTAACATCTGTGAAAAATATGAAAAATTAAATATGTCCGGGTCCTGGTGGATTAACTGTAGAATTCTACAATTTTTTTCTGGCCAGATCTGCGTGATGAGTTGAACTTGTGTTTCATATGGTCTGAAGTCGACAATGTCTTATATTCCTGTATGGTCGCCTTCAGACTACTCATGGTTTGAGCGACAGTATCTGATTCCCGGACGTTATATTAACTTGCGTTAGCCATGACAATAACAATGGCGTTGTTTAGAATGGGCAATAGCTGAAGTTCCAACCAGTCTATGAACACATCACCTCCTATAATTTCCTTGTGGAAATCACCAGTTTTCTTTTTCGCCTCGAAAACTAGCACACATCCATCAATAAGCCCCATATCGTGGATTGCAGCGTGCAACACAATGACAGGATTACCTTTTCCTGATGGTACCATGGGTGCTTTTCGTCCATCTGCCGATAGCTACATGTAGTCAGTGGAATGATTCATCAAGGTAAATTATCTGGACGCCCTGACTGTGATAGTTAGGAATGGTTCGGAGTTTATGTGACCTCATAGACAGGATGGAATATTTTCCCCTGAAAACTGCTCGGTCATCGCCACGCGCAGTGTATCGAAATCTCATCTCTTGGAGAGCAGTTATAGTTAGTGCAATCCGGGAAACATTAATTGTATCTTTAATTCCTCCCAAATTCTACAAGCCAGGGTTACCTTCTGCCCATAAAGCGTGTACACTATGTTCCTTATCACACTGTATCAAAGCTGTCTAATATCCTTTTACTTCCCAGTTTTGTTTTTGAGACCACCCCTATACCTTTTTTGTTTTATTATCATACCGTAGACTTGATGGTATGTATTGAAAACCACATAGCTTGGGCAGTTCGGTAATTCACCCTATCTAAATAAATAAATGGTTTCCCCCTTTCTCTCTAAAGTGTAAAGAACTTGTATACATTTCCCAGTACAAACTCAATATCGTGTACCATGGTTATGGCTATGCAAGTGTAATGTAACATGCATCATGGGAGTAATGTTGACAAAAAGAATGCAGCGTCATTTTGTCATTTTAGAAGAGGTACATCTAGAATTTTCTCAAAATGATTTTTGTGTGTGTATTAGATGTTTTATGAAGACTGCTTTATTATCATTATAACGGAGTCACGTATGCATATTTCAGACTGTCATCCTTGGGCTTAGAATAAATGCGAACTTCCTGTTTTCGTCCGAATATGTCTCCTGTAAACTTGTCGATAGGACTCCTTGTCACTGAAATACTTCAAACCACAGGTAGGGCGATCGGTAGTTACTCGATATTTCAATAACAACAGTCTGTGACGAATTATATCCCATTTTAACAGGCAAAAAGCAGTTTTCCAGCATTTCCGATAGTACTTTAGATTAATTACTGATATAATGGACTTAACTGAATTCATGGAAATCCCCGGGTTGTTGTTACTTATAGACTTTGAAAAGGCGTTATTTTCATTAGATTGGGTTTTCATCCAAGAAGCTTTGAACGTTTTTAATTTTGAGTCTTCATTTAAGCAGTGGATAAGAACCCTCTATCACGATGTAAAATCTGGTGTTTGAGTTAACGGTTTGCCTCAGATTTTTTTAAAGTAAAAAGAGGATGTAGACATGGTGACCCTTTTTCTCCTTATATATCCTTGTTATGCGCTGCAATTTTGGCAATAATGCTACGCACTGATAAAAATATAAACGGAATTAGGATTGGTGAGATAGAATATCTAATTTCCCAATTCGCAGACGACACATCTCTCATATTAGATGGAACTGAAAATTGTCTCCAAACTATGTGCAAAAGTTGGAATTTAGATTGGTCAAGAAAAATATTTACTTTTCTCGGTATTATTACTCACAAATTTGGCAGAAATGGTGGAAAGACATTACAAAGACAAACTTAAAAGTTAAAAAAACCATCATGACCTCTTGATTAGCATGTGGCCTGACCCCGTTAGGTAGACTTACTGTACTAAAAAGTCTTATTTTACCTAAACTAACCCACCTTTTCTCAACCCTACCTAATCCAAGTGAGAGGTTTATAAAAGAACTCGAAACACTGTGTTTTCGTTTTATATGGAGAAATAAACCAGACAAAATCAGTAGAAATATTATGATGAAACCTTATGTAGAGGGAGGTATAAGGGTGCCTGATATTAAAAATACAATCAATGCTCAAAAGATATCTTGGTTTAAACGTGCCATTCACATCCACACTCTTAACTTATCACTCTTTTGATTAATAATATAACGCCAACACAAATTGAATTCTATATTTAGCAAAAGTTTATAAATGATAGGACCAATGCTTTCTGGAAAGATGTTCTGTGTGCATGGGGAAACTTAATAGAAAAAAACGGAAATTCTACCAAAGAGGTAAAAGATATATTATCACAACCTTCATGGCAAAATACGAATGTAAGAATCGGGAACACTCTGGTATGTTATAAACATTACACGGGAAAAGGTATTAATCTTGTAAATGACTTAATAGACGAGAGCGGAAATTTTCGAGATTTAGACCTCAAACATGTATACGACTGTAAAACACATTTTCTGTAATATTGTAGTTTTATCAAAGCAATAAAACAATATCTAAAGCGTAAGAATATAGCCTTAACATCTAAGTTACATATGCACTTAATACCATATTTACTTGCAAAATTAGTTGAGAGGGGGGATGTAGTGTATTTTATGATATATTAAATAAAGTATCCAACAATATAATACCCCTAAAATACATTCAAAGATGGGGACTAGATCTTGGCCTTAACTTGATGGCAAACCATTAATCGAAGCCCCCACAGAAATAATGTGTCCTAAAAACCTAATGGTTCCAATACAGTATTATTCGTAGAATTATACCAACAAACGAGTTTCTGTACAAAATGGGATTTAAAGAATCATTTCTTAGCAATTTTTGTAAACGAGAAAAACAAACTTTAGGGCACAAATTCTTTGAGTGCAGAATTGTAAAACATATCTGGAACAACCTTACAAAATGGATCAAAGATAAAACTGGAACATAACTAGAATTTTCAAAATTGACAATTTTATTTGGATATCAACAAAAAACGAAATGAATATTATAACTGTAACAAAGCAAAACATATTCAAATCAAACATTTCCGACTCCATTCCAAATTTCCCACACATCAAACAAGAAATAAACGATTCATATTCCATCCATAGAAATATATCGTAGTCACAATGTAAATACACACAGTACATGACATTTTGGTCTCTCTGTCACCACCTATTCGTGTAAACCCAAGAACTTGCACAATCCAACAATATGACACTGGAATAATTTTTGTTTGTTATCATCTATAGATATACTTTGAAACTTGAATGTATTTAAGATTGCGTGTGAACTGTATTCTGTAAACGTATTGCTTGTGTACTCCAAAAAGAAATGAAATCATAATTTTCTTTTTGTATAAAATACAAAGTCACATAACGCTCTTTGAAGTCTTCGTAGAAGAGCTGCTCAATTGTACCTGCTGGAGGATTGTTTGATATAAAGGGAAAAGTTGACTTCATACCTCTTGTCATACAGTCTCGCTGATATTTTTTGTCACTATGAAACTTAATGCATATAGATCTACACATGAAACAGATGAGGCGTTTGGTCGCATTTATTTATAATTCAGTTAAATCAGTGGAAGGAATTGGCTATTTGACCATTAATGAATGACATCAGGTCATCCATATGTCTGAAGCTGAAAACTTCCCGTGTTTTGATTTTGCCAATCAAGTAAAGAGAAACTCTTGAGAAATATGTTCGCTCTGTAACACAGTGGCAACACAATCAACCAAGTCACCGAGTCTGACAGCCCGATCCATTTAGTCGCCTCGTACAAGTACAACAAGCACGGCTTGCTAGAGACCTGTATTCTTAACCGGAATCGCCACGGCTACATGCTTATGATATAGTTGTAATCGTACAATGGACTCTGCTTTTGGCACTGGTTTATAATGATTCTGGAAGGGTTTCGGTGCTATAATTTATTTGCTTAGCTCATTTCTTTGGCCCTTTGATTTACATGTTCTGCTCATTAATCTTGCATTAGCTCCATTTATTTGAAAGAGTATAACACATTCTAATCACGTTAATTTGCTCCACTTTGAGTGAGTCATCATATCCCTCTAATTGCATTAGGAAATTAAATGTGATTAATAAACAGTAAATAAGCAGTCGCAATTCACGCAAGCATCATATGTTAGTACATAATAATATGAGATATTATTCAAATTATGTTAGTTGGAAAAGTATCCATACAAATACAAACGATGTAATTTTTCAGTTACCCGGAAGTTTTTAGAGGTCAGAAAGATTGAATTTCAGCGCTCTATTAGTTGCTGTGATGTTCATCTGTATAATTACTGTGAGTATAGTTATGCATAGGCTTCAGATCACTGTCAACTTGTTTGTCATGCATTTATCAACGCGCATCTCCCATGGACCAGTGAAGATTCCGGGATAGAATAGGTCTTCAGCAACCCATGCTTGCCGTAAAAGGTGACTCTGATTGTCGTAAAAGGCGACTAACGGGATCGGGTGGTCGGGCTCGCTGACTTGGTTAATGCATATCATTGATCCCAATTGCGTGGATCGATGCTCATGTTGTCAATCACTGGATTGTCTGGTCCAGGCTCGATTATTTACAGACCGCCGCCATATAGCTGGAACATTGCTGAGTGCGGCGTTAAACAACCAACCAACCAATCATCATGCACACGCATTCAGGGTAAGAAAACAAGTCCCAGCGACCTCTGCTTGTCGTATAAGGTGACTATGATTGTCGTAAAAGGCGACTAATGGGATCGGGTGGTCAGACTCGATGACTTGGTTGATTGCCTGTCATCGCACATTTATATTGGTATATGTAATTGTTATTTTTTCTGTTTCATCAATTTTATTTATTCAATTTTGCATTTTAACCAAATACGATTCTCTCCTCATCCAAACTGTGGTGTTGAAGTATTAATCGCTGTGGTTGTAGATGTCACGCGGTGGGTATGTCTGTACTTGTGCGGATAATGCGGCAGTTGCCAAAATAGACATGGTAAGGGAATATATTCTTTCGCTTAGTTCTCCAACAACCCACTGTTTGTCGTCAAATGCGCCTAAGTTATTAGTATGGGGCCCCTAGCAACTTAAAAGGCGACTAACGGGATAGGGTGGTCAGGCTCGCTGACTTGGTTGATGCATGTCATCGATCCCAATTGCGTGGATCGATGCTCATGATATTAATCACTGGATTGTCTGGTCCAAACTCTATTATTTACAGACCGCCGTCATATAGCTGGAATATTGCTGGGTGCGGCGTTAAACAACAAACCAACCCCCAGCAACATGTGCTGGTGGATCTGGTGATCAGACTTAGTGATTGCTTGATGGTGTGTCAACGTTCCCCGACGGTGTGGATCTTTGTTCTTAATATCAACCACTGCAATATTTGGTCCAGATTATTCCTGAGGCTGGAGTATTTCCGAGTGCATGATAAAACATGTTGGTTTTTTTTAAATAATTGTACCACATTGGACCTGTGTCCAATGGTCGACGTCGACCGTCACCTGACGTGGTAGAGTTGATGATGGAACGTTTTGGGGCGTTTAGGAACTGGTGGGGTGGGACTGCTTCTGTTTTGCCATGTAAATCAAACACCTTTCTCGTTATTTCCTTTTCTCTCACAATCAATTTTATACATGAACTGTTGCTGACACATCATAATACTTATGTTTTCCGTAATTAAACAAATATGCTATAATAATGAAAATGATTATTATCTGTAGGATATTTACCTCCATGTCACAATGATGGGATCTGATTAGGTCACGTGATCTTGATAAAATACTTTGTCATACCTCCATATCAGAATGATGTCGGTAAGATACATGTGATTTTATGCGTCCCTTGATCCGGCTCGTGGTATAAAACCTAACGCGCGACGCTTAAAACCTCATGTACGCTGAGTGATACTGCTACAACTTTTAATGTATCCCGCCTTGGAGGGAAATAATTTTTATCAGCGGGAGAATAAATCCCTTATACCCCGCCACGAACAAGACAGGCTTCACGCGGGTTTCTGAGAGGCAGAATAAATCCCTTATAACCCGCTTGGAACCAAAAAGCAGCCGGTTTTACCCGAGTCAATGTCACGTGACATAACACAAGTTAACCTCAGCTCAATCGAATTTATTTTAATTCTTTTCCAATGTCATATAAAAAAATGTCGTTAAGATAACTTCGTTGCAGCAGTATCACTCGGGGTACTTATAGTTTCATTCTTCCCGCGTTTGGTTTTGTACCATGAGCCGGAGGTGAATTGTATGCACCCCTTTATAGTGGACTACTTTAAACCGCTTCTCTTGCACTTTGTCTAAATGTCTCGTTAAATATATCAACATTTGAAAACATTAACATATGCGGGTATTTGAAATTGAGGATATAAACGTGACCAAGAAGGGTAACAATTCTTGATGTTAACTGGGGAGCAAACGAACTGGGTTTTTTTAATTTGTCTGTTTAACCATCACTCATTTCTGTCGAACATAATCTGTGGCTGGGTAATTTGTGTAAAACTAAATTGGTTTAATGGACATGAATTTGCAGCCACATGACCCCCAACATGTTTGAAAACATTTGTGCCGAAAAAAGCAAATTGATTGTTTTTCAAAGATACGATGTATCCGATACCCATCAACAGTGGTGTATTATTCGGAAAAAAACATTTCTTTATTTTTAAAAGTTTTAAATCAAATTATATTTTAAAAAGTATGCACCCTCCGACGGTTGACGCAAGAATGTGTGGCCTCAACATGATATCATCTCCCTTTTATACCGCGAGCGCCCATTAATCATTTTTGAAAAGATGGATCTTACTTGTATTCAGCTTCTCTGAGTGGTCAATTAGGTAAGAGAAATTGTTCACACATCAGGGTGTATCAGATCTAACTTTCGGTACTTGACATTTCGGTATCAACATGACATGTATTATTATGATGTTGTAAAAGACACGGAGGTTGCGAGTAACTTATTCAACCTTTAAAACTTGGATTTTCGGTGTGACGATGTGCCTTAAGTGCTCTAGGGGCAATTGATCGGCATTCACTTCGTCTGTTGTACCAAACGTTAAGGGCTGTTAATGTATAGAATCGCACAACATCACGTGTTTCAGGTGTTTGGAGCTTTTGGTCATCTCTGCAATTCCGTAAAAAACGGTACGTTCTTATGTCTCTCTCCCTTTCACGCTCTCCCCCCCCCCCCCCCCCCCCCCCTCTCACGTCTCCTCTCACACTCTCTACCTCTTTCTCTCCCTCTCTCTTTACTATCTCTAAATCTCTCTCCCCCCTCCACTCTCCCTATCAATATCTCCCTCTATCTCGCTCCCTCTCTCCACTCTCCCTCTCAATATCTCCCTCTATCTCGCTCCCTCTCACGCTCCCTCTCCCTCTAACGCCCCCTCTCTCCTCTCTCCCTCCTGCTCTCACAAGCTCTCCTCTCTACCCCTCTCTCACCTCACGATCCCCGTTCTCTCTGTCTCTCTCTACCAATCTATCCTCTCTCTATCTCTCTCCTCTCACTGTCTCTTCTATCCTATATCCTCTCTCTTCCTTCACCACTCTCCCCTCTCACCCCCTCTCTATCTGTCCCTCTCTTCTCTCTCTCTCTCCCTCCCTGTCTCCAATGACTATATATTGACGATTCTGACGATATCTCTCTACTGCAGTACTCTGTGGCAGAAGCAACACTGACTTCTGTTCTCGAAGCCTATCGGGGGTAAGCTCTATACATCGCCATGCATCGTCTTGCTTTCAATATTTGACACATTTCAAGCTATTATAACTTCATTTATAACGACGCCTTTTTCAAAGAATAAAACCAGCATAGAAGGAGAGTCCGACTGACCATAAAAGCTCCACATCCCTTGCTGTAATATGCTAATACATATTGTATTGTGACATTTGCCGGCTTGTGATTGAAGATTAATCTGATGCAGTGATTAAATGTACTATCTGAATACAATCTCATTAAAATCAGATCTTAGTTCACGCTGTCGCTAAACAAAGATCTGAGGACATCCCATTACGGGTCACGTCAGGACGACCTTTCTTCCAACCAATCACAGCGTCGCTTACCAGATCATGAAAGTGACAGACGGAATGTGTCTTCTGATCATGCAACCTCGAAATATTTAACAGCGGGTATTCCGAACGACAGTTACGGGTTTTATTATTATATCCAGACAATCTAGGCCATCTATAAGCCATTCCAGAGTGTTCTTTTTATCAGTTTTAATTTTTTTTAACCGAGAATACGTCAAAATATGTTTCGAAGCGTAGTCGCCAGCTTGAATCCGGTGTCGTAAATCTCGAGAAAGCTGCCTTCTGATTGGCTAATGTCGATTTCTTGTCAGTCATTTCATTGATCGGTCAAAGTTCGCGAGAGCTCGTTCTGACGTGACCCGTGATGGGATGTCCTCAGATCTTTGTTTAGCAGTAGCGAAAACTAAGATCGGATTTTAATGAGATTGTATTTGAATATGGCATATTGGACCGCGCTGTCAAAATTTGAACCTTGTGTTTGTATATAGTACAAGATTCATGTATACCAATGTACGTGTATGAACCCAGAATACACTTAACAATCCAGTGACATATATAACATATAGCACGAAAGGTTGATATGTCATTTGTGTGTTATTTTTTATTTTTACTTGTTTTCAGATGAGGTGAGTAAGCACTGCCTATTTCATAAACCTTTCTGGATGGGATAAAGTAGGCCCTTTGTAAACTCACCTATTTGCGATTCACAAAACCACTTTCGTGAAAACGAAAATTTGAACCAGCAAAACATGACCTGGAATGAAGTAAAATAATATTTATCATATCTGAACATTTTGAGAAACAAGGTAAGTAGGTCACTAGCATTTTGCTTCAGAGCGAGCAGTCTTGTTTACTCGGGGGCAAGGTTAACCAAAACATCAAATAATATGAAAAATGTTTTCAGTAGAAACAATTACCACACCTAAGGCATATTACATCAGGGGAACCTTAAATTGGTTAAATATGTCCCCATTACGCTATTGCCTTCGTAAAATGCGACCAAATTGAGCATTTGGGAATTCCGGGTCAGAATTGGTCACCTGCAGATTATGCTTGCTGTGTGACTTAATGGATCAGGTAACGTGGCTATTTGCAAGCCGTCGTGATATAGACCCGTGACGATCCGGGGTAGAATAGGTCCTCACTCACTCACTCACTCACTCACTAACTTCTTCACAGCCCGCCACTAACCCCACAGCAGCATGAACAGTTGTCCTCCAAATGGTAAGTTTTTTTCTGATTGTTCAATGAAATCCAACTGTAATTCCCTGGAAATGTTGCAATTGTAAATAACTTAAGTTAACCCATGCTAGTCGCGAAAGGGGCGTGATGATCAGGATCTTTGGCTTCGTCGTGTGTCATCTCATCCCGATGTTAATCACTGGATTGTCTGGTACAGACTCCTCCATTTACAGACCGTCGTCATATAGTTGGAATATTGCTCAGTGCCACGTTAAATGGAAACAACACTTAAGTAAACGTATTTATGACCTTCTTTACAGAGTAGGCTTTGGTAGGCAGAGGACTTTATCAGGGGAAATAGAGGATTTATGTAGGACACAGGACTAGTTTAGTGTCACTAAACTGAGCATCTGATGGCTACACAATATAGTTGCCTGGTAAATTGTATCATACCAAAACGAAACACATTAATCGTTAACAACTATAGATTTTCTTGTTTAATAAAATACAGCCTTTGATAAACATTATTATTAATTTAATACCAAATTACATAGTGTAGATTGCCAGTATTCATGCGCTGACTCAGACCCGTGAAGATTCCGGGATAGAATAGGTCTTCAGCAACCCATGCTTGCTGTAAAAGGCGACTATGCTTGTCGTAAAAGGCGACTAAGGGGATCGGGTGGTCATGCTCGCTGGCTTGGTTGATGCATGTAATCGTAACCCAATTGCGTGGATCGATGCAAATGTTGTCAATCATTGGATTGTCTGGTCCATACTCGATTATTTACAGAGCGCCGTCATATAGCTGGAATATTGCTGTGTGCGGCGTTAAACAAAAAAAACAACAAATAAACAAACAAACATTATGTAAATCATTGATAAATTATAGCCCTGTTCGTTTTGTGATTGTGTCACTCTCAACGTAAATAGATTTTTACTGTGGTTGCAGTTGGCAGTTGGGCACACCACATTCTGCAACAGCTTATAAAACCGGAGAAAACAGGTCAGTGTGTTAAGTTGTGTATGTACAGCTGATCATGAGGAAATGTTTTCTTAAAACGGTTCTGTGTTGATAAGAAGAGATTCCCATGTGGCATTCATTGCAAGTGCAGGGGCTACTGCTTAAACCCAACCCCTGTGTTTTGCGACGAGGTTATTGATGAAGATAAATGTTGACTAAGGAACGCTTTGCTACTTGTTTCGATTTGACATAGAAGTTTCTTTCAACATCTCTGATTATCTTCAATTGTTGGTGACTTATAGCAATATGTGTGTACTGACGGCTGAAGAAATACTGAGTGCTATGAAAAAGAGGTTAGTTATGTCTGTAGAATAAAAAGGGGATATTAACAGGATATGCAGTGTATTATATGAATTAGATCCCAAATATATCTGATGTTCTTTTAACTGTAGTAATGTTACTAACGTCTCTGAAATCATGTATGTCATGTACCTCATGGTCCTGTTGAAATCATGTATGTCATGTGCCTCATGATCCTGTTGAAATCATGTATGTCATGTACCTCATGATCCTGTTGAAATCATGTATGTCATGTACCTCATGATCCTGTTGAAATCATGTATGTCATGTGCCTCATGATCCTGTTGGGATCATGTATGTCATGTGCCTCACGATCCTGTTGAAATCATGTATGTCATGTGCCTCATGATCCCGTTGATATCATGTATGTCATGTACCTCATGATCCTGTTGAAATCATGTATGTCATGTACCTCATGATCCTGTTGAAATCATGTATGTCATGTGCCTCATGATCCTGTTAAAATCATGTATGTCATGT
Organism: Haliotis cracherodii; assembly: GCF_022045235.1. Taxonomy (NCBI): domain Eukaryota; kingdom Metazoa; phylum Mollusca; class Gastropoda; order Lepetellida; family Haliotidae; genus Haliotis; species Haliotis cracherodii. The sequence goes on from NW_027266264.1 coordinate 15,825,438, forward strand.
GCCTCATGATCCTGTTGAAATCATGTATGTCATGTACCTCATGATCCTGTTGAAATAATGAATATCATGTGCCTCATGATCCTGTTGAAATCATGTATGTCATGTGCCTCATGGTCCTGTTGAAATCATGTATGCCATGTACCTCATGATCCTGTTGAAATCATGTATGCCATGTACCTCATGATCCTGTTGAAATCATGGAACATATCAAACAAGGATTTTGATGGAATGAAATAGTATTTTTAGACAGAAAAAATCATTGTCATATGGTTGCAATGGAGTATGAAGCTTCACTGAGTGAGGGACAAACTGTATGAACGTCGGAGCTTGCGAAGGTCAATAACCTACTATGACATCGTATAAGGCAACTAAAGACGCCATAACTAATGATATATTAAAAATGTATATTTATGTAAACACTCTTCAAAAAAAGAAACGCACAGGTAGATTTTTAGTAAACTTATTGTACCTAATAAAGTCGATATATTTGATTTGATACCATAGATACATATATGAAATTTTGGAGCTCGATAGTCACAAGGTCACAAGGTTACACTGAACTCAGTATCTCCTGTGACCGCCCCGGGCAGCAATCACGGCTCCTCGGCACTGACTGGTAAGTGTACGAATTCTGTCCTGTTGAATTCTGCGCCTTTCTGCTTGTAACGCGTTGGCCAGTTGTGGGAGTGTCTGCGTTGTGTTCTGACGTTGACGTACACGTCGATTGGGTCCATCTCAGAGGTGTTGGATCGGGTTTAGGTTTGGAAATATCTACGGCCAGGGCAAGTCGTTGATGTTGGCATCATGTAGGTAGTCTACCGTGACACGAGCTGTGTGCGGTGTAGTGTTGTCCTGTTGATACAGCTCCCTCTGGCGGTCAATGATTGGAAGAAGGTAAGGTTGAAGAATTTATGTACGATTCATGTAGCGATTTGCTGCGAATTTCCCTGAATCACAACCAAGTCAGATCTCGTGGTGTAGGATATGAACCCCCACACCATGACACTACCGCCACCGAAATTGTCGAATTCCCGTACACAATGCGGGTCAAAACGCTAAACACGTTGTCTTCCATCTCGCCGTTGAAGAAGAAATCGTGATTTATCGCTAAACCACACTCGTCTCCAGTTTCTCAAATCCCATGGCTGTAAGGTATGTCACCAACGCAAGCGTCGCTGTCGATGGATCTGTTGCAAAACGGGGACGAAAACTGGTCTTCTGGGTCGGATTCCAGACTCGTGAAGATGGTTCCTGACAGTCTGGTCCGATATCCTCCTCAAACCAGGGATGTGTCCTGCAGTCTCCGTAGCCGTGGCATAGTGATGACGTAGGTGGAACAGTCGAATGTAGCGATCCTGTGTAGGGGTGGTATCTCTCGGTTGGCCGGTTCTCAGACGGTCTGCAGTGAAATTGAACTTTGTGTATCGGTCACAAAGGCGGCAAATGGTGCTATGGTGGACGTGCAACAGAAGACTGCGATTCCCCTCTTTGGATACGTCCTATGGCGATGTTCCGATCGGTTTCGGTATTTTCGAACTTGAAAAATGTTGACAATTGAAAGACAAATTATTGACTTATGCTTGCGTTTTTATTGCCACTACCACGAGTTACGAATGCCATAACTTGCACGTGCATTTTTCTTTACTGTTTTTCTCCATGACATTTTCTAACAAGTGTGAAAACAATGCCGTTTAAGACATTGCAAATCGACAATGGCTGCATTTTGACGCACCGTTTGTCGAATATCAAGCCACAATTTTCCAATAACATAAATCCAATTATATACCGGTTTTTTTTGTGTAGTTCAATAAACTACACACTACCTGTGCGTTTCTTTTTTTGAAGAGTATATATATATATATTAGCTACACTTTCATTTTATCAGAACATTAGAAGAACACGTGACCAAATGTAATTGCCATGGTACTGACATGAGGATCCAATTGCCGCTTAGAACGTCGTTCTATGTAGTTCTATGTTTAAGGCAATAATGTGACTGTGACTTTTGCATAACCAGTACTCGACTTGCACATGTGTTCTTCTCTTTACAGAATACCCTGCCTCGCCTGAATGACAAGTCTGTCCTATGGACCCTGAAACAAATATATCCAATAAAGCCCATGCAAGGTTATAATAGTGGGCAAGTCTAGGTTGCTGCAGTATATCTCTGAAAATGAAGAGAGTCTCTGGGCTCCTTTATATTGTATTTTTATTAAGTTAATTCAACAACTGTTTTTTTCTGTGAGATATGGTCATTTCAGAGACTAGCTGTTAGTCCACTGAATGGCGAGCATGGTGAATAAAATCATTAGCATTGCACGTTGTAATGGCTGTCTTGTGTGGAGTGGAACTCAACCCAACGTGTGCATGCATTAGGGGCGTTGGAGTAGCCTAGTGGTTAAAGCGTTCGTTCATCACGCTGAAGACCCGGGTGCGATTCCCCACATGGGTACAATGTGTGAAGCCAATTTCTTGTGTCCCCCGCCGTGATATTGCTTGACTATAAAGCGGCGTAAAACCAATCACACTCACTCGCATGCATGACTATACACACGGTACCTATACACATCTAAACTGCTAAACTGCCAGGCAAAAGAAAACTTACACCGTGATTGATGGTGGCTAAAAATGAAACAAGCAAGTAGTCGTTATTCGATGGTGATCTATTTGATACGGGTACCATGGTTGTGTTTGAACCTTAAGTTTGCAGTGTTTCGGCGACTGCTTCCAGCCTAGTAATGTTTTGATCACGTTTGTGGATATCGTTTTGATCAAATACAGTAAACTACGTTTATAACGAACACGCTTATAACGGACAACTAATTTTAGTTCGTTATAACCGTAGTTCCTTATAAGCATATATACAGCATAACGACAGCAAATAGTCGGGACAAAAAAGTAGGTTCGTTATATCCGTCAGTTCGTTATAAGCGTGTTCGTTATAAACGTAGTTTACTGTATTTGATCAAATCAAATTTACAAGTGTATACTTCGTTTGCCAGGCAATTTACATATAAATATGAAAGGATTGACAGAAAGAATGTGTCATTTTCTCATATGTCGAAATAAAGGAGATACGGAAATAAGTTGCATTACCTTTCAGGAACGTCATGGTCACATTCATGTAAATGCCACGAATATCATCCAAAAACTTGACAATCGATCCACTATATCTTGACACAATGAAACGCCATCAACGAAGTCACTGAACCTGACCGCTTGATCCATTTCAGTGATGGCTCTTAAGAATAAGGTTAGGGGACCAATGATAATTGTAACCGAAATATCCACAGGGAATATAACAGTTGGAAATATATATGACTGAAAATATAATGTACCTTCAGTACAATACTGATAAGGGGAGGAGTGAGTGAGTGAGTTTGGTTTTACGTCGCTTTTTATTCCAGCAATATCACGGCGGGGGACACCAGAAATGACTTCACACATTGTACCCATGTCAGGATTCGAACCCGGGTCTTCGGCGTGACGAGCGAACGCTTTAACCACTAGGCTACCCGACCGCCCGATAAGGGGAGGAAGTTACAGCAGTAGTAAATAGAACATTATATTCGTGTTCATGTCATACTATGTTTACGACGCCCGTGCCTAAACACACTCGTCTCGTAAATAGTATGAAATGAACACTCATATAATATCCTCTATATATGGTCTCTGATTGTAGCGAGTGTCAACGTTGAAGCGTTATGACGTTAACTGCTTCATTGTTGATAACGTCACAAATTATGCTTCAGTATGTTGAAAAAAGAAGATATATTTCCTTCCACCAAAAGTTCATTGCTACAATGTGTTTTTTTTAAAAGAAACAATCACGCTCATAGTTTTAAATAAATAGAGGCTACTTCATGCTTTTTGTCGAATACGATTTATATTTCGTCGAGTGAAGCCTCAAACCCCATATTGTTGTTTTGTTTTACATATTTTAAATTGAATTTTAGTCAGATCTTTCAACTACGAGAACGACGATGATATTTCTCGCGTCGTGACCTGCTCACATACGACCTGTCGCTTTTACTACGATGAAGTAAATAGTTCACTCAATTTATACTCATTTCAAATTGTCAAAGAAAACAAAATACAAATGTGAATCAAAAACATTTATTCAAATTGGCATTTTATCAATTTCTTAATTTATTATTGTATACAACTCATTGTCCCAACAATGTTTCGCACTAACGTCAATGCGTAGGAATACATAATAATCCATAGTCAGCTGATAGTGTTCAGAGAAAATCCAAAATCTTTTTTCAAATTTATTTCACAATACCATTTATATTTTAATATATATATCTATATATTTCATACTTATGTATATAATAAAAAGAGGCTATTTCATGCTTTTTGTCGAATACGATTTATATTTCGTCGAGTGAAGCCTCAAACCCCATATTGTTTCGAGATCAAAGATCGAGAAACAATATGGGGTTTGAGGCTTCACGAGACGAAATATAAATCGTATTCGACAAAAAAGCATGAAGTAGTCCATTCATTATATACATCTCCAATTTTTACATATTTTAAATTGAAATTTAGTCAGATCTTTCAACTACGAGAACGACGATGATATTTCTCGCGTCGTGACCTGCTCACATACGACCTGTCGCTTTTACTACGATGAAGTAAATAGTTCACTCAATTTATTCTCATTTCAAATTGTCAAAGAAAACAAAATACAAATGTGAATCAAAAACATTTATTCAAATTGGCATTTTATCAATTTCTTAATTTATTATTGTATACAACTCATTGTCCCAACAATGTTTCGCACTAACGTCAATGCGTAGGAATACATAATAATCCATAGTCAGCTGATAGTTTTCAGAGAAAAACAACGTCGCACACTCGCTTCGCTTCGAAAGTTTGAACTTTTGTCAACAAAGTCAACAGCGTAAAAGGATATAACAAACACTGAATATGAACGTGAAAAGGTAAGTCCAAACATATTTTGTTGTCAATATTTCATGACGAATATTATTTATGCCATATTTTCAAGATGATCTTGTCATTCTATTGCAAGCATGGTCTTTTCGGTGGTAACTCGTCTTCACATGTGTTTGATGTTGTCGCATTTGCAGTGTGTTTTTCGGAGGACATTGATACATTGAACATGTCAGGTGATAGACATATGTTAACATTTCCGTTATTGTATTTCCAGACAACAAGCTTGTCAGAAAATGTTGATTCTGAAGGCGGTTGGACACAGATTGCATCGCAAATCCACCCTGCATTGGTGCCGAGTCCGGATTTCGATCAGCTGTTGTGACTGTGCTGCTGGCGGTGTTACTGTTTGACAGAATGCGAGATATTCCCTTCTGCTTTTCAGTATTCATACTTGAGTAATTAGTGGCCTGAAATTTGGAAAACAAAATAATTCAAAATAACGTTTTATCCATATTTTGAAAGATGAATGAATGATATTTGTATTTCTCTTAAGAATATTTTATTATTTATTTGGTATTTCATTACCTTAATGTCTTAAAACAACAAGTTTATAGGATGAGGCCAATAGAATTTTCAAATGTTTATTTTTTTAACCGATATATGTTCTCATAATATTCAAAATACCAACAAAATGAATTTAACTAACTTATACAAACATATTTTAACCATTGATATTAAAAAAGGAAACTAAATTTGTTATTGTCCCCAGACTTATTAAATAAATGTAAAATTAAAGTATATTTTCACTTCAGTGGAATACAAACCTTCAAAATTTATTTCTAAATATGTTATTTGCCATATAATTTTATTGTTTTAATAAATGTAGTATAAATATTTCATAAATTCATTTTTTTGTTTACAGCTGTTATCTCACCAGATATCTGAATGATGTCATTGGGAGAAACGCCGCTGTCTGTTAACTTCTGGACCAGGTGTTTCCTCATACTGAAAAAAAACCCAAATGATTCAGGTATATTCAATATCATGCCATTTATTTGATATTTCTTACCTAATTTATTTTGACTTACTTTATGGCTGATTGGCATTGTATTTCCCAATATTATGCTAAAGTGTTTATCCAAAACTAATATAGATATTGAATATTTACCTGTATGGTGTCAATCTTTTGTCATCAGCTATGTCAGCACCTTCTGTCATAGCCTCCATAATTCCATATAGCTTGTTGACACCTAGTGGGGCATTTTTGTACCAGTATGACTGTTCCTTCCTGTTGTTATTAACTGCTAGAAAAAATGAACTGTCTGGTGTACAAGAGGCTGGTGGTCGTCTTTGTCTGTACAATTTATATGCATTGACAGGGCATCTTTCCAGGTCTTCTGGTGTTGCATAGGCTCTTGGTTTTATTTGCCGTATATTTTTAGGATTATCCCCAGGTCTTGTTTTTGTTTGTCGCTCACTTATAAAGATAAGATACTCGGATCCATCATCATCATTTCTAATGTCAATGTCTCCCCATTGTAAATTTCTGGTTTCCTTTCCGGTTCTCATGCCGAAGTTCAGACAACAAATCATCCACATGGTGTGAAGGAGGCTGTGTGGGTTATCACTTCCGAGGGTCTTGGCATCGTACATGGCATCAATATCCATATCTGACAGCTCTTCAGCAGCCTTGGGTTTGTTGCCTTTACCCATTGATTTAAGTTCTTTTTGTTTGCATTTGAGTGTTTCTCTAGATCTTGCAAATGTGATATCGGAAATGATGTTAAATGTAGAACCCATTTGTTTCAAGTATCTTTGTAGGGAAGATTGGTAGCTTTTTAGACTGACTGGTTCATATTCTGATCCATCATTCTTTTTTACTGACAGAAAAAATCTTGACAAATAGGAATCTAAAGACACTGCATCGATTTCTTCAATTTTTCTAGTTTCCCCCTTAACCATCACTAGGTACTCACTGATAATTCTAATGTCTCTATCTGTCTGCTTTCTTGTGTTTTCATTTTCCAGATCTCGAAGAAACCTTGAAACATCATCATCACTGATCGATTGATACTTTTTATCACCAAGTATGCTGTAATTTATTGCAGATAATAAATTATCCACATCATCTCTCTCTATGTTGTCGCTCATTTTGGCTAGCAGACGATCCAAGGGAGGTAATCATGAAATTATGTCCCTTTGTATCAAGGGGAAGTAACTCGAGATGAAAGTAGTTTCGGTTCAAACCTTATATTTTCACTTGCATGCAGGACGCCACGTGTAAAAAGGTCAATGTGTATAGTGTATAGATTTTGCGTTTTAATTGTTTTGGGTAATTTGTTTTCAAAAAAGAAACTTCAATGAAGCATATAGAAAATTATATAGGATATTTCATTTGTCCAGTGAAATATGATGAATCACACATCGAGTGGATGTGAATATCCTCATTGGTTTTACGATAAATAAATATGCAAATGAGATACCCTAGCCGGAGCTACTTTTAGTGAACTCCATACATCAATGGGATGTATACCTACTCAAAAAATAGTGCGTTTCATTCCAAGTGCGTTTTAATGTATGTATCTTGATGGTTCTCTTTACATAATACATGAATTCATATCATTTGGCACGATATATGATACTTTATGATATATGTTTACTCTGGTAGTATATTCATATACATCGTAAATATTCTATACCAGCAATAAAACAAGTTTTCGGACATATGATATTTATGATGCGGAAAAATGCGGTTAAACATTTAAGAAAACTATCTGTGTTTAAATGACCGTAAGTAATATATGGACGAACCAAATACTCGAAACTCGTGCCTGAATTATATACATAAGAGCAACAAACAACCCGTTCCATAATCATCAGAAATGTCTGTCTAGATTTGTGATGAAGTGTAGTGAGTGAGTATGGTTTTGCGTCTATTAAAGCAATATTCCAGCAATATCACGGCTCGAGACACCATATATGGGAATCGAACCCGGGCCTTCGGTGTGACGAGCGAACGTTTTGACCACAGGCTACCCAACCGCCTCGATGCCGTGGCGTGATCACTCGCAAACGACAAAATGCTTTGATGTGAATAAACGTAAAACAACCGCTTTCAGTAATCATAAGAACTCGTTACTGTGGCCGTTGTAAACCTGCTGTCGAAGATTACAATGGCCATTGTAAAACCTATTCAACAATTTGGCATGTTCTTTGACTTTGGAAAGTCTGCCCACGACTCTCGATTGTATGCGCTATAGGTTTATACAAAGGTTACGTTACGTGGGAATTATCGCAGCCAGTTAGTGACAAGTACTGCTGATGTTCCTTGAAATCCTGAGAGCGGATTGGCGATGGATTTATCCCCGTCCTGGTCATAACACAATACTTTTCCTGATGGGCGCTAAGGGAATACAACAATGACTGGTCGCCTCGGAGTACGTATAATGTGTCCGAGTGGGGTATCCACGTTAAACTGTGGCATGGTATCTCAGTTGGCTAGCACTATAAAACAGACAGACAGACACACACACAAAAACACTCACACACACAAACACACACACACACACACACACACACACACACACATACACACACACACACTCCCATTGCTATATCAGTGCTATAATATTGAACGAGACGTTAAACTTCCTGTCATATCACTGTACCTCAGGTAACAGCACTGGGATTGAGTGAGTCTTCTGCCTCGACGGCTTGTAAATATTAGAGCCTAGGTCAGGTAAAATAGTGTTTGACAGCATTATCAACACGGGGCGTGACCAGACACAAAGACAATCCCCCGCGGTGACAATGTTGGAATATGCTGAAAGCGGCGTAAAACCTCACTCACTCACTCACTCACTCACTCACGCACGCACGCACTCATTCACAACCTTCTCATTCTCGTCGGCATGTACGAGCGTAACAAACACGGGTTTGGAGGAACCTATTGTTTCCCGTTATCGATCACAACGTAGGTCCCCACGAAAGTCACACATAAATAAAACACACGCATCCTTTAAATATGATCGATATACATTTAACTTGGTTTCACGATAAAGAAATTCGTCACTGATCAGTGATCATTACTGTTTACAAAGTATAATGAAATTATGATAAAAGTGAATAAAAACGTTGCTTGTTTTTAATTGAAATGCCCATAGCAACCATGTAGGAAACGTAATTATCGTTAGTAGTGACTTCCCTTTGTGTACACGCTGGTGTGTATGACGTCAGAATCCCTTCCTACATGTATCACTATACACTCACGAGTATACACTGGAATGTTAATAACGGAACAAAGCCTCGTTGTTCAGGCTTATTTATTTTCGGTTGCGAAGCGTCATATATAACCGGCAGATAACACACATCCCAGTATTGTAGATAGGAAACAGGCTAGTACACCAGTAAACGCAGGGCGGTGGCCTTGAATAGCGACCTCCGTCTGTCATATGATATCTATATAAGTTTCATATGACACCTAATCATCTGACCTATTACCTCAAACAAGTGTGTGTTGGCTAGATGTACACTACCTAGTTCGCCTTCTCCATCGTGGTCAGTACGAGACAAGACACTGGTAGGTGGTGTATTTTCTCACGTGATGCTGCGCGAACTAACGCGGACTAACGCCGCTTTGAACAATATTTCAGTTATATCACGGCCTGTGGGAGGAAAGCCGAGGTGATGGAGGTGTTAGATGTTTACCACGTTAATGAAACCAACGAATACGGGTTTAATGCTGACAACCTCAGGGCGTATCTGGAATTCATAGGTTTCTGGCACGCCTTTGACGACTAGGCCATTCCTGCCCCGACGCTAAATACCTACAACTTGATTTAATAAAGTTTCAAAGCACACCGTGCTGATGTACAACTACAACGGCGCAGTATGGGAGAAAGTGACACCACCTCGTGAATGGCCTTCCGTTTTATATGAGTGAATTCTAGGAAACATTACTGTTTATGACGATTTTAACTATTAAGGTCAAGTTGATTGTGGAGGCATTAAATATAAAGTAGGGTTATTATCACTGATACAGTATTCTCAGGATGTGCATTATCACGTCTGTGGTTTCGCTTTCTTTTACACTTTATAAATAATTTGTATAATTTGAACTGTTATTAAATGAAAATAACGATGATGTTTCTTGTCTTCAAGGTGGCACAGTAACGGGACTTTGCTATTACACGTAAATAAGATCGTAGAGTATCTACACCTGCGCGATACATGTACCTCGTCATCACAAACTACACCACGGAACATTCGTCAAAGGATGTTTGAAGCAACAAAGACATTGTTTTAACATTATTCAATTCATAAATATCCTGTTTGAGCGCTACATACATGTACATGCAACAACTGAATTGAAGTTAAACTTACCGGAAGTGGCGTGACCGCGCGCATGGCTATAACCTGGAAGTGATTTTATGCACGTTCCGAGGGTTGGTGTGAACCGGATGCACAAGATGGCGTTGTCACAAAGTATATCCGGGTCGCTGTATTCGAAGATTGGTCTGATTGTTTTGGGCATCGGAATTGTATTTCACATAACTGGGTTCAGCGTCCCTGATTGGGTTAAATTGGAAACAGCAGTGGGGCCAGTGAATTCAGGATTATGGAAAGTCTGTGGACAAGAAGTTATGGGATGTGTATACGTTTCTGATCAACCAGGTAAGATTTTCACTCACCGCAAAATACAAGTCGCATTCGTTGTTATATTGACGGCAACTTAAAACAGGATTCGCAAAAAACTGACACTGTTTCTCACCACTGAGGTTGTCTTTATACCTCGAATGCTATTAGGTGACATTACTACAGATTAAAGAAGTGGTACTTTTCTGTACAATGTATATAAGTATGTAGTTCAATATACGGCGCAAGTTACATCCCACCTCTATCAAGGGGCGGGACACAAGAAATGGACTTATCATATACCAATGTGGAGAATCGATCTCGGACCTTCGACGTGACGATCGAACACTTTAGCCACCAGGCTATCGCATAACGTGTAGATGATCGCATTACGTGCATTACAAAGTTTTCGGCTTTTGTGAATACCGTGAAGATCTGGGTTAGAATTGATCTTCAGCAACCCATGCTTGTCCTGACTTGGTTGATGCATGTAGCCGTATCCCAATAATGTAGATCGATGCTCATGGGACCCGTGAAGATCCGGGTCTTCAGCAACCCATGCTCGCCGTAAAAGCCGACTATGCTTGTGGTAAGAGGCGACTAACGGGATCGGGTGGTCAGGCTCGCTGACTTGGTTGATGCATGTCATGGCATCCCAATTGTGTGGATCGATGCTCATGATGTCAATCACTGGATTGTCTGGTTCTGACTCGATTGTATACAGACCGTCGTCATATAGCTGGAATATTGCTAAGTGCGACTATAAATGACAAACAAACCAGTCCTTACTTTTACAAGTGTTTTCCAGCATTTCATCTTACCGACTTTAAGTGGAATTTTAGAAGCTGTAGTATCAGCGAATACAGAGTTGAGATGGTTTTAAACTTCTTTATTCATTCGGGGGCACGGGTGGCCCAGTAATGTAAGACGCAGCGATTCACTGTGCAGAGTTGCGTCCCTTGGGGACGCCAGAAACCTATGATTGTTTGTTCGGCCCGATTATGTTTCTGAGTACCATACCCCTGTTCGTGGGTTTCACCGAAGTGGTAAACGTCTAAGACCTGCATCACTTCGGGCCTTCCTCCCACATTAAGCTGACAGGCGGTGATATAACTGGAATACTGTTAAAAGCGGCGTTAAACCCAACTTAACCACCCTTTATTCATTCCCTTCGACATCTATCAAGCATATGAGATACCAAACCTCTTTCCTAATCGCCGCATTGAAGAAAAAGAAAGTTGAAATTTATGCGTTGGTTTTTGCTGACGTTAACGCAACCTTGACACTGTCCTTGCAGACTGGTTCCGTGCAGTGCAGGCACTCGAGACGGTGGGTCTGGTGTTCGAGGTGGTCGCCCTGTTCTGCGTGGGGTGGTACATGTACCGAGGGACAAAGAGAGCAGCCTTCTCCTGTGCGGCAACTAGCTTCACGTCAGGTGGGAAACATTTCGAAGATGAATATTATTGTTGGTTGTCCAGAAATACCGTTCAAAGCGCCGGTACGCCATACTAGTTCTGGTCCCACGTCGGCCATCTGTGACCAGGGCCCACTTGCACAAAGCGATCTTAGCGCTACGACTATTGTAAGTATGGAGTTACGATCGTCTTAGCGCTAAGATCGCTTTGTGCAAGTTGGCCCTGGTCGTTGAATCTAATGCAGTAACAATCACTCATCAAGCAATTGCCTTGTGGGGATTCCGGGTTAGAAGTGGTACCATGAGACCTTTGCTCATCATTAGGGTCGACCATATTGATGGGGTGGTCAGGCTGGGTAACTTGTTTGAGTGCTCGACGGATTGGATCGTTGCTCAAAATATCAATCACTGGTTTGTCTGCAAACAGACTCGATTACAAGACGAAGTGGAATATTTCTAGTGAGAAATAGAGAGAGGAGGTAGAAAGAGGGAACGTGAGGGAGGGACAGATTGCGACAGAGAGGAGAGAGATAGAGAGGAGTAGAGAGAGGGAACGTGAGAGATAGATAGACAGAGGAAAAGATTGCGAGAGAGAGGAGAGCGAGAGGGGTAGACAGAGAGGAGGGAGAGAGGAAGCGTGAGAAGGAGAGATTGAGAGAGGGAGAGATTGTGAAAAAGAAGGGAGAGAGATGGAGAGAGGATCGTGAGAGGGAGAGCCTAAAAAAGAGAGGGGAGAGAGGGGGCAAGAGAGTAGCGAGAGAGAGAGGGAGGGGGGGGGGTTGAGAGAGAGGAGAGTGGGGGGAGAGAGAGAGAGATAGAGTGCGGCGTGATACCCACTACAAACAAACACTATACAAGTTAAAACTATTCATTTGTGCTTTTGATGATCTTTTCGCGAACACATGCTGTCTTCACTATTTGATAGTGTTTCATAAACACATGTTCATGACATAATCAGAATCGTACAATGGACTATTATTCTTATGATAAATGACATGTCTTTTGTCGCTTTTTTCAGCACTATCCACAATTATTGGACTCATAATATTTTGGGCGAGGCATATTCAGGAAGAGGACCTTAACTGGGGATTTGCTTTCGAAGTGATCGGTGCTCTTAACTGCATATGTGCTGGGGCGTTGTTCGCCTATGAGGGCAAAGCACGGACTGGTTACGTCAGTCTCGGATAACAAGGCCGAATTCCATTGGACAAAGCAATGGTCTGGGTTTGTCAGACAGAGAGTTATGAGTAACGAGACTGAGTGTTTCAAGAACCGTTCATTTACATTTTAGAATTATCTCATCAATCCCAAATATAAATAAATAACCACACAAAGTTGAAGGATTCGACCCTGTGGCAACTAAATTGCACTCAACATTTCAGAGCACTGTCTACCCGACCACACTGGAATAAGATGAACATACGTTTACGATTTTATTTGAGACATTCTCTTCAGTGATGTCAAAAGAGAGGGTGAGTGAGTTTGGTTTAACGCTGCTTTGAACAGTATTACAGTAACTATTAAGTTTGATTTAAAGTCTGATCTAACATTGTCCATTTCAACCTCAACCGTGCTACTGATTAAGGAAGCAGTCTTCTCTGACAATGATATTTCTAATTGCTTTTCTAAGCTGTCCATCCGATGGACGAAAGACTGATTCAAACTCGAGATCTTGGATTTCACAGTGTCAAACATGCCACGCATTAAATCGAGAAGTTCGTGATCTCTTGTCACCTTTTTATGTGAATCATTGAGAACTTGTTCTGTGAGAGGTCTCTTTCTTGAGTGTCCATCACTAGATTATATCGTGCCAAGGGAGACGCCTTGTGTTGTCTGGGTGGGTCATATTTTGAATCTCCGCCATTACGTTCTTCACGAAAGATTGACTTTCGTTCATCCCCAGGGCCATGTGGCAGAGCCGATCGTGCAGGAAAGGAGAATAAAACGTTGTGTGAGCCTTAAGGTAGTAAGAGCAAAGGATCGCAGGGTAAAATCGGGTAAAACAGTTTTGATATACTAAAATCGGAATGTTTTACCCGTAGCAGCATCATATAAAATGCACATGAATGTGTGTGCCTCTGTACCAAATTAATTAAAAATCATGAACATATTCTTTATTATTATGCTATTTAGACCCGACATTTTTACAAGCACACACACGGTTAATAAATCACTAGACTGGAAGTAATCAATTATTCTTTTCCAAAATTATTACATCTATTTATGATTAATGTCATTGTGTAATAAGAAAACAAATGCCAAATAAATATCTTTTCATATAAATAAAATCCAAGGCCAAAAATCAGAAACAATGACAGATCCTATCATTAAATACCATTATTACGGATCAAAAGTGTTTTTTTTTTTATAGTTATTCATACTGGACGTACAATAATTCCTCTAAATCCATCATTTTACAATGGGAGAAAAACGGGGCATAATCGGATATGCTAAAATAAAGATGCTAACGGTATTTCATTGACGTGGTCGTTTAATTCCATATATTATGTGTACGATTTCGTGACAACAGTGTGCTGACACGAAATATTAACCCTCATATCACTGTTGAAAATGGGATGTGTGTCATTGTTTACATTTCACAGATGTTACAACCACTTTTGAGTCTCGAAACAGCTTAAATGTTTTCCTTCACTAAAAGTTACAATGGACGTTATACTCATTGCAATAGCATTGATGAAAATGCAAAGAATTTTTTTTGACTACCCGTTCTAGCGTATTTCTATAGTAAATACATGTCGTATCCGCCATGTTTGTTTGTCTAGTTGGGGCGGCCATTGCCTGGATCAGTGCATTCGTCACAACTCGCCTCTTTCCGTAACCTCGCTATTCGGCTTTGGTCACGAATGGGGTCCTTCCCAGCGCATGACATCTTCGATACATTCTCGGTAACATCGCGATAGTATAGAGAGCTCCGCGAACGGACTATCGCTGTGAGGAGCTTGGGGGTCAGTGTTGCGCCAGCGCAGCATACCCAGGTAACCAGCCTGACCACTTATCTCCCTTTGCTTGAGGCGCCGATGAATGAGAGAGTGACTTGCACACTCCAAGTTAAAACAGTGCATCATGAACGGATTCCTGAGCGGCTTCGATTTGCATCACCGGCTGTTTTGTGTCGCAGGTGGCGTTACAGCTGTTGCTGTATCAGTTGTCATCGTCAAGAAACTATGGCCTAAGTATGACTTATTGTACAGCTTTATAATGAGCAGCTATATATAGAGTCTATTCGCTGTTGACATTAATATCACTATTCATTATAGTGTGCTCAGTCATGCTTGGTGAACATGCGGGGCTGTTGGGTGGGCAGTAGGGATGTGGCTGCTAAGCTCTGTGATCTTGACCTCTACCCTGTTGAAACGGTTAATAATACGCAGTGCGAAGCGAGGTTGTTTGCCTGTGAAGTACAACAACGCTATGGTTATCGTTGAACTGACGAAACGCCCATAAAATACTTCGTACGACTGCAGCACATCACCGGAGGACCCTGGTCAGAGACCATATTGTATGCTCTCTGCCCTGGTGTACTATGCTGAGAGTCTTGTACTTGTCATATATTAGTGTGTGGTCAGTGAAATCTGGAGAATACACTAAAAATATGTCAGTCCGTAGGGGAGGGTTTAAAAAAATAATAAACATATTTCTACATTGCAAGGAACAAACTAAGTGGCGGTGGGCGGTGCAGTTTGGTGAGACACGAATTCCCGGAAATCTGTTAAAAACAGCAGCATAGAGAAAAATGAATTCATATTGCTGTGTTCAGACATATATTTACTAAATATGATTTTAAGATCCACACGTGTCGATATTTCTGTCCGTAATTTTACGAATCAACAGCGAGGTCACATCGAGATCATGCTCGTAATTCCGCATAAATCGCACGTCAATGACGACCTGTTAGCGAGGAGAAGGCGCACGTTCATGGTGGCACAGTAGGTTGCGCAGAACTGTGTCCCAGAGCTACCAGTATTCGCTGGTCGTGTTTTCAAATGCTAAGTTTACTGAAAATGACCCTTGAGTTGTAAGCACCACATACCTGTTTGTGTGTTTTATTTGTTTGTTGTTTAAGGCCACGTTCAGCATTACTCAAGCCATGTGATGGCAGTATTTGAATAATATTGTTTGAAAGACATGTGCTTTTCAAAGCTGAGTTATAATTATCAAGGTCTGAAAGCTCCTTATGATTATCTCGAAGTCGGATGAATATTTAGGTATATATATATTATATCAATTGAAACGAATGAAATAATAGTATTTAATGGGTGCCAGAAACTGTTTAAAATAAATAACGCGGAGTTCGATGCATAGCTTGTATGTTTAACACCACAGTCAGCAATAGTCCATCGGGTCTGGGCCGGACAATCTAGTGATTGACATCATGAGCATCGCATTTGGGTTGCGATGACATGCATCAGGGAGCTTGACCGATCGGTCCATTTAGTCACCCCTAGAGTTAAGGAATTTGATTTCACTTGGACCAGTTGCATGTTGACACGAAAAGCAAGTTGCGCCAAACAAAACCAAGTTGCACCCTGGTCCCATAAGTGTAGCAAAGTTGAACCCAGGCCAGTCTTGTGTCAGTGTCACATAAATCAATGACGTATTGCTGTAAAACGTAATCTTGAAGTACCTACATTTAGATGTCATTGAGCATGACAAATTAGCACAGGGATCAGTTATGTAGTATGTTAAATTAACTTCAGAGGTACTGAGTGTGTTCAAAGATCCATTTTGTTTTGACCATAAAGGGTGAGTCAGACACAAATCTATTATTTTACATCATTCCATGTACAGTAAAGTACGTTTATAACGAACACGCTTATAACGAACTGACGGATATAACGAACTGGTTTTTATGTCCCGACTATTTGCTATAGTTATATATAGTTATGCTGTATATATGCTTATAACGAACTACGGTTATAACAAACTAAAGTTAGTGGTCCCTTTGAGTTCGTTATAACCGTAGTTTACTGTACTTGAATTTAGACATAAATATTAGGTTGCATGTTTCCAAAATCGGTTGCACTTATATAGCTAAATCGACACCCACAAGCACAGGTTCCTGGGGAATATAGTCTTAGCCGTCCTCCCGGAGAGCGTTAAAAGATGGTACTTGTTGCTACCCTGTCTGGCGCTCGGCATTAAGGGGCTAAAACAAGGACTGGTCGGCTCGGAGTCAGTATACTATGTCTGAGTGGGGTATTCATGTTAAACTGCGGCATGGTATCTCAGTGAGCTAGCACTATAAATCGGAATCAGTCCGGTCTAGTACAAGCAGCCACACACACACACACACGCACACGTCGCTATATAAGTGCAATAATCTTGGACGCGACGTTAAACCCCATTTCACCTGTAGTCTTAGCCGATACACAGTCTTTCACAGATACCAGGTTGTTTTTGACGTCGCTTTGAACAGCATTTCAGTTACATCACAGCGTGTGAGCCACTGCCAAACAAAAGATCAATATCAGTTCGAATCCCTGATCAGCGGATCCTCACGCGACTACGGGACACAATTTGCGACTGGTGATGTATTATAGGGGCGGAAGGGTCGATGGGGTTGGCCGGCGGTCTGTATCATGTTTCGCAGACACCACCCCCATTTTATGTAATATGTTTACATCCCCCTGAAAAAACAATAACATTTTTACATGCCCCCATTCCCCATCCTTAAACACGCACGCGCACGCACGCACGCACGCACGCACGCACGCACGCACGCACACACACACATTGTATTGAATATTCGAAATTTATTTATTGATTTAAAGACCAAATATCTATTGTACATGATATCATACGATGTTTATTGCTGTTTCAGAAAAAAGACGACCTACCCCCGTGACACTGTCATTCTCCACCAGATAGGGAGGGGACCCTACGCCCCAAGCTTATCTCCGTATATCGTCAAACTTGAGACGTACCTCAGGATGGCCAAAATACCTTATCAGGTAAGCAATTCCAAAGGCGCACTGCAGGACTAGCTTAAATGAATATCATAAGATGCTTAGATGTGAGACGAATGATGATTGCGCATGCGTGAGTGAGTATATGAAAAGAGTAAACTAGTTCCACTGTTGGTTCTCGAAGCAAGTTTAGCGCTTTTATAGCGCTTTTAGCTTTTAGCGTCTAGGTGCTCGTTTACCTGTACATGAGCCCAGTGCTTGACAGTGAAACTTATTATATCGGTGTTGTGACGAAACACTGTCGAAACTTAAGATGAAAAAAAAATCATTTACAATTGAAGGGATGTTTGTAAACAGGTTTGATAACTGTCAATGTGAGGGTGAAATCTGTTTAAATGTGATACCACACAAGTCTCAAAGATCTACCAAACATTGTAGTTTAATCAGCCAGTCACTACAATATCTTGTATTCTAGGTTAGTCATGGAATGACTCCATCTCCGAAAGGAAAATGGCCTTGGATCGAATACAACGGGGAAGTTGTGGCCGACTCAGAACTATGCATCGACTACCTGAACAAGAAGTTCAGCATAAATTTGAACAATCATCTGACGCCATTTGACAGAGCCGTGGCCTTGACCGTGAGGGTCACGATGGATGAACATGCCATCTTGTAAGTGGACCAGGGAGATACAGTGATGAATGAGTGAGTGAGTTTGGTTTTACGCCGCTTTTAGCAATATGCCAGCAATATCACGCTTTAAACACTAGGCTACAGTGATGAAGGCACGGATGCTACAGTGTTTAAGTCATATGACGGCGTGTCAGCTCAATGTTGGTGGAAATCACAAAGTAATGCAGGTTTATCACTCTTGTGAAATCCACTGTCACGGGTAGGGTGCTGACAAACCAAGGATCATAATCAGGGCGAATCTGGGATTCAACCCCATGATTATAAGGACGCTGGTACCTTACAAGACCCGTGAAGATCCGTGATAGAATAGGTCTTCAGCAACCCATGCTTGCGCGTATGAGGCGACTATGCTAACCGAATCGGGTGGCCAGGCTCGCTGACTTGGTTGATGCATGTTATCTCATACCAATAGCTTGGATCGATGCATATGATGTCAATCACTGGATTGTATTGTCCAGACTCGATTAATTACAGACCGCCGTCATACAGTTGGAATATTGTTGATTGCGGCGTTAGACAACAACCAAACAAACAAACAGAGACAAAACTCGATGAACGAATGGGCCATCCCTGCTTCAACTGAGATGCAGTTTAGAACACCTACACGTATTACATTTATCATCACAACCTCGTATCCAATGTGGGGCGGTCGGGTAGCCTAGTGATTAAAGCCTACGCTCGTCACGCCGAAGACCTGGGTTCGATTCCCGACATGGGTACAACGTGTGAAGCCCATTTCTGGTGTCCCCCGCCGTGATATTGCTGGAATATTGCTAAAAGCGGCGTAAAACCATACTCACTCACTCACTCGTATCCAGTGTGTTATGTCGCCAATTTATTTAAGAACTGAACGTCAGTTTGAACTCGCAAGCTCGGAGGTTCACACAGTTTAACCAGCGCTTTTAAATCGTTCACACTTCAATGAACCCATCCAAACTGACGTTCAATTCATATAATTTGATACTTTGTAGTTTACTGGTCTCGCCGAATAATATCGTATCAATGTTTGCTTAAATTTGAAGTCCTCTGGTTTCGCCGAAGAACATTGCAACAATGTTATTTTGTCGGCATTTGCCGGCTCTCGGTCACATACGTTTCCCCACGCATACTCAGTTACGCAAAGAAAAATAGTTCTTTGAATATATACAATATAATCTAGAAATATGTCAACATAATTTCATTCTCTGAACAAATTAACAAACAATATTTGTGATAAATAGGTTACATGATAGTGAACAAAAATATAAACATGACCTTGATTCACCGAGGCGATGTCAACCTTCAAGCGCGGGTTTATATATGACGTCACATAAGTTTGTAAAGAGGTGCATTTCGAGTCGAACGGGAGCATGGGGATGAAATTTATACTTACTGCTGTTGAAAATGAAGTTTATGGAGCAGTTATGGAAAACACCCCGACGCGTGAACCCTCTCATGGCACTAGTAAATTGGGAATATCACCGATTTATGAATGTGTTGCTTGTGTTTGGATAATCGCAAACCAATTCGGACTATGCGGAATGGACTGGTGGGGACTGAACCGAGTGCTCTGAAACTTGTGTGTTTTGTGTTAATTTTCAACGTCAGGGTGTGTTATATTTGGAGCTTTGGATTTGTCGCGTGTGCTGTAATACTTTGCTTAGCTGGTGTTTCTTGTCACCTGAGATGGACCTACTGTATGAGCTGATGCCAGCTTCATTACTGTGCCCAGTCAATCCTCATGTGCCGCCGCTTCTCGGCTTAGAATGCACGGAGAAGGTCGGCAAACTCAGAAAACGGAAATTTTCTCGTCTCCGATGACCAATCGATAAAAGAGGTTCAGGTGTTTTTGTTTTTTTAAAATTTAAGTTTCTTTCCTTACCTTTTTATGTTTTCTCAAAATCTTATGTTTTTCCCCGATACCCTAGTAAATCGGATTTTAGTTTAGGATTGATCAGGCGGACTCCATCAGGAGCAGTTGCGTTTGCTCTGTACGTGTCAGCGGCCAAATCTGGGTAAGAAATTGTTTTCATTGGTGCTAGATTCTTGTCATTTCCGAAAACAAGGCATCAAAGTCAGTATCGCTCAATAAATCAGTTTCGTTCACCTCAGTAATTTTACAGAATTAATTTTCTTCACTTGCGTTATTAGCATTGAAAGATAACCATTCCATATTCAAATCACCAAAAGGACAATCCATTCTGTTTCATGTAGCAGTTAGACGACATCAATCACCAGAACCAAAGCATTTATTTATTTATAAGTCCGCTGAAATGTTACAAGACCAGGCAAAAATACTAAATTGATTATATTGCTGATAAATGCAGGTATCAAAAAGAAAATAGAAAAACGAGTTAATCGTAAGCACCGATCGAGAATTCGGGAAAAACCCGGAAAGTAGTTCCGGCAAAAGTTCACACGATCAATTTCACAAAAAATTGTTCACATCGTGTGAACTTTTTCTGTCCGTTCACAGGTGTGTGAACGCCAAACATCATATCACATGAGTACCCATTCAGCCAATCAGCATGAAAGAAACAGTGTAAACTTCAAAGTATGAAATTATTTAAGAATCGACCTTCACTTTGTGTGAGTTCATTGGAGTATGAACTTCCATAGAGTGAGGGCAAAACTGTATGAACATCGGAGCTTGCGACGACGTTCATACAATGTATATGGCCCTAACTCTATGAAGGTTAATACTCCAATGAACTCACACAAAGTGAAAGTCAATTCTTATAATTTTTTCATCACAATTTCTTACCTCAAACGATGTAGGCCAAGAGTTTACACTGACAGCCATACAACAACCAGCTATATCGCGGAGTAAAATAGTTCCTTAAAAAGAGAAGTGACATGGGCGTATGGATGCACAACTTGCTCTTCAGAAACATCTTAAGCAGCACACGTGTTCAAATCATATCCTCATTAGATGAGAAAGGTCTGTAAAGAACTACCTCAGTAAGTCAGTCACAATGACAGCGCGTCGTAATACATTTACATCAAGTACAAGACGTCAAAATGGCCGACACGATAAACGTGACGGGAGAGATTTCCGAAGTTGTTAATGAACGTGTGGCGGTTACATGTGTAAGTCATCATTGATCAACTGGCCGATCATTGAAAGGTAAATAAAGATGCGTCAAACAGACACTAAGGTAAATTCATAGATTGCTGGAGACGGTCAATGTCAGCCTTGGCACGGATCGAGTCGACACTACGATAGTTTAGATGTGCATTTCATCGTTTGTTCATTAGGATAGGCCGCAGCGAGGATATTCGTGAACAATCATGCAGTCACGCTCTCTGACATTTCTCAATGTATTCTGAAACGCTGAGACCAAGAATAAAGGTTCTAAATGATCAGAAAGAACGCTTATGTGTGTTTTCGTGCTAGGGAATTCCCATGGGTTAGTCCAGGAATGTGGAAGTAGTCCGTCAGTGTTTACGTCATTTACAGAACACGGTCTTGTGAAAAACGTATGAACGTCAAATTGTGTCGTTCATACACTTATGAACGTCAGTTTCACGGTCATGTGACCAACCTCTCGTCCAATGGAAAAGCCGTAAATCGTGTAAACTTCAAATTAAAAAATTATTATAAATTAATAATGTATATAACCTGGGCCCATTCGCCACCATGGCTTCGTTTTGATTTTGAATCATGCTAAATATAGCCGTCCAGTCAAATTACACCGTTCTGTCCTGCTTGAAACCAGCTGTAATATCACTCGACTCGCCTAGTTGTTTGCAGTCACAAATACAACCAGGAACGTCTTCGAGCAAAGGAGCATCCCTCTTAAAACTCAGGAACGTGTTTTTCTTCAAGCTAATAGCAAGTATGTAAAGGCCTTTAGATTCGAGTAAAGTACATCTCGCTCTTACGGCTGCGATTTTGAATGATGACCTATGACGAACTCGCGTTCAGGCGAGGCATTGGTTGTTGATAACAAGCCCATGAACGAGAGAATTTTTGGGCTTGGTTAGGGACAAGAGAGATGGAGCTGTTGATGTCACTTCCGGGACGGCGAATGTGTCCAGTGTGTATTAATCTCCATAGAATGGAACTATATATTGAACAGTCAAGGTTGATATTTTGTTTGTCTCAATGTCTACATTTTCAGGTGTCACGCCATGTTTCGTTACGTGTATGATCCCGAGGTTGCAGTAATTAGAAAGGCCTTTAATATCGGTAAACTGTTGTTGTGGATCTACAAGAGAAAAGCTCGTGCTGCCATGCACACTGTAGGGATGGGGCGGCACACCAAAGAGGAGGTTGCTCTTTTTCTGGAGCGTGATCTTCAGGCTGTATCAGATATCTTAGGTTCGTAATGATCTTTGTCTCTTTATTTCCCCTACTTTGTTTACCTTGTGTTTGTTTCCGATCTCACACCAGGTATATGATAACATAGGTTGTTTGCTAAATATGTCTCGTTGGCAAAATATTTAATTTGGGCTCTCATTGGAGGAATTTAATTATGACATTCGACATGCAGTACACATAGTTTTCGCCTTCAGTTGTGTGATTCGGTATTTCTAGCGTTTCTCAGAACTGTCTGGATTTACGAAGCTGAAGGTGGTTTGTGTGATTCAAGCAATGGTGTCTCTAAAACCGCTCACCAACTTCACATCCAATTTTAAACAAGGCCGCTATGGTAATGTTTTAAACTTTTATGCTTGACATCTATAAAAGGATGGGCAAATTCCTGGATGAGAGGCCAAAAAAAAGTATTTTAGCACTCGTATTTGAGTACGAGTGATGTCCCCTTGATTATATTTGTGTATTGATGTCCCCGACAGTAAATCGTCCGGATTAAGGGTTGGTACGGAGTACAACTGTATGGTGGCCTACTGCTCGCTAAAGTCATGCTAGAAGTAAACTTTGACCCCAATTCTCTTGCTCCTAAACGGAACAAATCAACGCAACCTGATGAACACTGTAACATCAACACATTAACATGGTATAACCACCACTTTCACTCACCGAATGAACATTTGTCCGTGCGATCACAATTAGATGAACTTGAATTCCCATGTGATGTTTCCATTCTTATGCGATTCTATTTCCGAAAGGGAATCTGGTTTAGTTAAAGATGAACTCAGAGGCGGGTTCAGTGGTTTGGTAAAGGGTGGAGGCACACTATGTCCAAGTCAAAAGGAGGGTAAGAGGGCGTGGTACCCCGCCGCACCCAACGCACGCCATCCATCATTGCCATATGTTTCTCAATGTCGGCTCCCGTCTGACCAGTGTAATTAATTCCTTGGGTGATCAGATATTGCCCGCATGTAGTGCTAGATTAAAATACATCAAGTAAGAGACAAACACAGAAGCTCTTTAATGCCTTGAATCAACAGCTGAGGACGCCAATTGGTCAGAGCCGTCTGCCCCTTTAGGAGTTATTGCCAGAGATGAGATATATATGGAAACCTCATTAATCCGGACTGCGTTTTTCCGAAAACCTCGCATTCCGGACAATCTAATATATGCACGTCTATGAGTAACCATAACGACACTACTCCGCTCCCACTCGTTAATCCGAAAACGAATTAATCCGGACGATTTCTGTAGGAACGGTACCGTCCGGATTGTCGCGGTTTCACTGTATGTGAACCTTTCACTGTGTATCGACTTTCATGTTTCAGGACAGAAGAAATTCTTGATGGGCGACAAACCATGTGAGGCAGATTGTGCTGTGTTTGGTCAGCTTAGTCAGTTACACTGGCATGCCGTGGGAAACGAACTGGAGACCATACTCAAAGGTTGTACTTTTGATTACCACTCAACGACCCAAACCCGTTTGGTAAAGATTTTCAATGTAGCTACAAGAATGCCAGCAGATATGTAGATTAGCATAGGAAGATCCGGGATCGGGTGGTCAGGCTCGCTGACGTGGTTGATGCGTGTCATCGTTTCCCAATCGCTTGGTTCGATGCTCATGATGTCAATCACTGGATTGCCTGGCCCAGACTCGATTAAAACGAGTGCGGCGTTAAACAACAAGCAAACAAACAAAACATAGGAACGAAATTAATTTTTTGACTAATTGTTCAGCTAAACAATCCACAAATCTGTTTCTTTCATTTTTTCTCTCTGGCTATTCTTGAAAGAGATAAAATTTGAAAATAATTAGCAATGTTACTTCCTTAGGGATTCCGGAAAACAGTAGGTCCCTTGTAACCTTCTTGTATGCTTGTCGTTCTAGGAGACTAAATGGGTTATTGGTCCCAAGCAGTCAATGCTGGTCGGAAGAACTGACTTAGTGTGTAGATGGTCAAGCTCTGTGACTTGGTTGGTTGCGTGTCACGATGACGTGAAGGATAATTTTTTTATTAAAAAAGACATAAAGACAATAGTCCTTACGAAAAAGTTACGTTTTATTATAAAAAAGAGGCTTAGCATTTTCAAGGCTAACGCATCTTAATCAAACGTCTAAGACCTCTTTGGTCCTCCTCCAATATTAAGTTGAGACACCATCATATAACTGAAATAACTATATTCAACTAATCCGCTGCCGAATTTCAGATGGTCGATTGTATATTTCATTTCGACGTGATCTTCTGTTGATCCGTAAGGTCACAAAGAGATCAACACTTTGAGCATTCTTTTCTCTCGAAGCTGACTGATCAAAGCGTGTTAAAGGTAGCTCATGCTAAGTGTTGCCAAATTCCCACAACGAGGCATTCTTTGATATTTTTGGGTCATAGATTCTGATATTTTGGTAGTTTTAAGATGGTACCTGTATATCTTGCAGAAACGGAATTCCGTTATGACATACATGCGTGTATGTAGGCCACGTGTACCTAAGCGTTACAACCTTTGGGTGTCGATCGATGGCTTCCTTTATATCCAACTGACAAACGTTTCAATTTCAGACAAGTTTCCATCCCTGGCCGCCTACTGTGAAAGGATGAAGGCGGCGTATTGGCCAGACTGGGACGACTGTACGACAAGAGGATTCACTGCCAAAGCCACGAAATAACGGTACAGCAAGGAAAACTTGTAGTTCTGGCCCGAACCTGAAAGATCAGGTTTCATTAACATTTGTCCATTGTATAAAAAGCTATGAAAGAAACCCAAAAGAAATATTGGATAACGGTACTTTCGACTCATTTTCGAATCTGATGTGTGAAAAGCGAACAACTGTTGTAGAAAACTTAATGAAATTCTGTAAAAAGTTTTATTACTTTTATAAAAATAGAGACAAATTACTCATTTACAGCTGTACTTCCTTTGCCTTTTCAGTTTTTTGTGTGAAAACTGTATGTTGGCCAATGGCCTTGAATACAATACCCATAACTGAATTGAATTAAAAATCAATTGACCTGACAAATATTATTACTGACCTAAAACTATATGTAAATTTTGTGACAGGAGGCATGGGTGGTCTCGTCATCTATGGTGTGCCTGAAATCTGTGATCATGAGTTTGATTCTTAGGTTTCTGTTTCTAGGTTTGTCAGCACCACACCCGTGATCCTCGGTCCCTCCAAAGTGGTAAACGTCTAAGACCTGCATCACTTCGGGTTTTCCTCCCACATCAAGCTGACAAGGTCGTTATTGTAACCGAAACACTGCTCAAAGCGGCGATACATTTTGTGATAAGGTCTCTCCTTTTGTTTGTTTGTTTGTTTGTTTGTTGTTTAACGCAGCACTCGGCAATATATTTACCCTGAAGATTCGGGTTAGAATGGGTTAGTTTTTCAACAGCCCATGCTTGCCGTAAAAAGAGTCAATGCTTGTCGTAACAAACAAACAAACAATCAAATGATTAACATCATGAGCATCGATCCTGCTCTAGAATCTGACTTAAATGATGTATAATAGGCTTTATATCTGAACATGCGTAGTAGATATTTTTGTTTGATGATTTATTGTTGTTGTCACATAAAAAACCAAGTGTTCTACTTTTGTTCCTAATAAGTGACGTAGGACTTTTTGAGGCATATATATTTGTTTTCAAAATCATTGAAACATCTTTTTCGATAACGCTTTTAACGCGTGTGATTAACTAGAGGCATATAATTGGTTTCAGAATAATTTTCGATAACGCTTTTGACGTTGTTATTTCTTCATCAATAGAAAAGTTCATAATAATGTAGTGTTTATGCTATGTTTTTAATATGTGAAGTTCTGACTTTACCGCAGAATGCAATGTAGCCAGATTCTTATATGTACCTGCTTGTATACTTTGTCATGTGCATGTTGATTAAAGTAATTTCATGACACTGATTGGTTGGTGTAAATCTCGATGTACATACACGAATACGTTTATTTAGGTAATCTCCTGAGTACAATGAACATTGGCTCACCTCAAACACCCATCCCGACGCGCACATCCCCACAAACGTACCGCAAATACCTTCTACATTTAACCTGATCTCTACTTTCGTGACTTGTTTTTATTTCTCTTTTTACAACTTGTGTACGACATCTTGTGAGTAAATGAGTGAGTGAGTGTGGTTTTACGCCGTTGTCAACACTATTCCAGCAATAGCACGGTGGAGGACGTCAGCAGAAATGGGCTTCACACAATGTACCCTTGTGAGGAATCGAAACCGGGCCTTCGGTGTGACGAGAGAACGCGTACGCTTGAACCACCAGACTAACCCACCGTCCTTCATTGTGCAAGCCAAGGACATAATTATTCTTATGTTACCACCTCTGGGATTCTGGAAGTCTTTGTTACAACTTGTAACCTCACTGATTGTGTGCCACTGTAATCCGACAGAGAGGATGGTTGCCTCAGCAGTTCTTCTGGCTTTCCTAAAACATGCTATGATCCGATGATTGTGGCTTTGAATTCCAGACTTTCCACACCCGTACACTTGGGTTTCCCCAAAGTACATCTAGGGCCTGCATCTCATTGGTCCTTTTTCCAACATAAGTTAACAGTGGCGACACGCTAAAAAAACCTGAAATATTGTTCACAGTGGCGTAAAGCCCAGCTCACTCACTAACTCCAGACTCATGTATGTAAAGGCTGTAGTGATATAACTGTATAGTTGATCGCATGCATTTGTAAAACTCGTTCATGTGTGTCAATGCGGCAGGTCCCTTACTGGGATTATGGGTCAGAATAGACCCTCAGCTCCCCATGGTAATCACAATAGTCGAAAATGAGGATCAGGTGATTACAAAATGTTTCACCTGTCCGGTTGTGTGCCATCATGGCCCTCCGGCGTGGCTCCTGGCTGATACTATCAACCACTAGGTTGAATGTGACGTAAGCAACAACGCGTACAACTAAGTAAAATGTCTATGTTGACACTTATTTGCCGAATATCAAAATGAAACTTGGCTCCCCTTTTTCATTAGTGCTTCATTTATACGACTCAAACTAAGTTTAAGAACACCCACAAATGGAAGGCTGTGTGTTGGAGTACCCGCCAGCCATGACAGATTAACGATAGTCAAATGAAACCATCGGATATTCTTTAACATATTTTGAGTAGTATATATAGGCTATCATTGCTGATTGCAGCAGAGACTCCAGAAAAATGTTCAGCTCAGAAATAAATAAAGTTATACGTTATGACACTTCACAACATTTTAATAACATGATCAAAAATACTTTCCTATTACAAAAAGTATGTTTCAACCAACCTAACCTTTATGTATTAATTTTAAACACAGATGATAAAAGACCTGTCAAAAACTTAATATATCTTGACACATTTGCATCTGTATTATCAGAATCTCTAACTTATATGAAACACATAATAACAAGACGTTAGATAATTTCATTATGTAAAACTAGCGGAAACAAATGTGACGAAATAATTCTTATTCAAAATCATCCTTTGTATATTACATGATAGCACCAAGTTCACATTTTTCACACACACTGTACAGAAAGAAAACAACTTAACCAACCCCGTATATAATGGACAACATAAACTATATATTTAATGTAACCCAAACAGTATGTAATGGACAACATATAATATAGTAACCAAACCCGTATATAATGGACAACAAATACTTCCCATAGATTCCCCAGCATCTAAAATCATCTGTCATCGACAAGGATTTCATCAGTATGTAACTACATTCTGTTACAACGGATAGTTAGCAAGTGTCTTACAAATATGCCATTCTCAACACCCTGTCGCCACCGTGGGTACAGGTGCTTGGCTTGCCTCCCAACGCCTTCATCACAGGTCTTTTGGACAACTGTCCTTGTCCACAGCGTCTATCAAATAGCTGTCTTATACGGAACTGCCTTTTTCTTTCCTTCTGGAGGATTCTTCTCATCAGGCACAGTCTCTTCATTTCATGGAAAGTGAGCTTATAATGTGTTTGTATCCCATCATCTTCAGGGCCGTCACAGGCGTGCTTCTTCTGACAAGTCAATCCCTCTTCATCATATCCAGAGAAGGTATGCACCCTTCTGCCAAACCCTCCAGGACAAGCCTTTTGACGACCCCAGGATCTGCCCATGACACGACGAATACTCTTCCTCTCATGATTTCTGCAGCTTGTTCTATTCTCACCCATGTTAAATTTGTCATGGTTTGAAGCATAACATGATGTAACTTGGCGGTTGATTGTCTCTACCAGATGCTTGCCCAGTCCAATGTGGTAGGCACCTCGGTGACCTCCAAA
The DNA here is from genome assembly GCF_022045235.1 of Haliotis cracherodii. Lineage (NCBI taxonomy): Eukaryota > Metazoa > Mollusca > Gastropoda > Lepetellida > Haliotidae > Haliotis > Haliotis cracherodii. Next base: position 15,854,589 of record NW_027266264.1, read on the forward strand.
TCTATATATTCTTCCAACTTTAGGTCCAGTTCCACGCAGATGAAGACGGCGGCAGTTCGTCAAGACCGGTCTTCTTCTGTGTCCGTGCATTCTTGGATATGGGTGTTTATGAAATCCCTTAAGGCCTTGAAGGTATTGCAAGCGACGCATGCGTCTTACAGTACGAAGACGATGAATTCTGAACGTAGGTCCTCTTCTGTGGCTCCTGCACATGTTGCCTCTCTGCATGTCACAGCCCGCTTCATTGCATTTTGGCACCACGTCATTCATTTGACCACGCATCACACGCTTTCGGTTATTTCCGAGGTATATAGAAAGGGTCTTTCTTGGAAACCTGTCGAATTCCCAATTTGAAGCTTCATCTTCCGAGGATTCCCTGTTGGCTCTTCCCTCCATCGTCCTCCACTGGCAACGGATGCATCGTCTGATGTGGGGTCCGAATGCCCTCTGCCATTTGTTTCCACGGGTTGTTTCCACTCTGTCATTGGTGTTCTTATCGTGTGACTCCGAAACATCATCTCTAAACCCCACGCGACGTTTGGGACAACTCTCAAATCTATGGAGATTCTTTACGTCACGTTTGTTCAGACATCTTCCCTCATTCGAACACTTAATTCCAGGCGTGTTTCCCGAGAAATTCGTGCAACGAACACGACGACGCTGACAGCTGGCAAGGCTGTTATCAACGCAGTGGCTATTGGTGTAATGTTCATCTTCAGTCTTATTATCTCGACTGGACCATCTTCCAAAACAAGGCTCATTTGTACGACGCCACCTTTTCCCACTGACCTCATGGTGGCCCATGGTGCGTCTACCTGGTCCGTCTTGACCAGCGCGATCACTACAGGATGCTTGAAATCCTCTGCAGCCAGCAAGGAAGGATTTCCTGGCTCCATGGCATCCATAATACCAGAGAGGCATAGTGACACCTTCAGTACCCATGGCGTATCTTGAAGCCCGGCCTGCTTGCATTGATCTCCAATGGGTTCAAACAGAGATCGTCTCCTGTTGAATCACCACATTGATGCTCGAGTCCTGTCATCATCCGCCTTCTCCAAGGTCTTCCACATTTCCTGGTGGTCTCATCACGCTGGGGGCGACCATCTTTTTGTATCACCCGCCTTCTCCAACGTTGCCCACAGGAATTCAAAAGAGGCGTACCATCAAAGACATTCTCCTTCTGCAGGCAGGGACGTTCTTCTTGCATCACTCGCCTTCCCCTTCGTCCTCCACAATCGCTACCTGGAGACGTACCATCACTTTCAACACCATCACGCTGACAGAGCCCGCCCAGTTCTCTCTGTTGTCGCCTCCAACAGACTCTTGTTTGGGTAACCTGCTCCGTAGCTGTATCTTCATCAGCTGTAGGGTTTGACTTGTGCTGATGTCGACGATGACGCCAGCCGGTCACAGTGCCAGCTTCAGCACCATTGTGCCCACAGGATGCTTGCAACTGCCATCGGCGACCATTTCTACAGAACTCTCGTCTGGATCCGCCTGCATCTGAAATAAATAACGTGTGACTGACTGTACATCTGAAGTCAGGAACAAGATGGCAGCTTACTTTAACAGGTCAAACTTGTATCATCCAATTTCAGACTTCAGACATCATGTTTTTCTGCCTGGTAAGTTGACCACCGTTTTATCATCAGTAATATCAAATGCCATCGAAGATGACCTAGTTCAGCCATCATACATTTCTATTTTGAAAATATACGTCAATATAAAACGCCACATGACCAATCCTAAATTGAAATCAATGACACCGACAACAGAACGCATTTACAACTCCTTTCGTCATTTTACAATAATTGCCTATCCAACAATTCATTTTACAATAATTGCCTATCTAACAATTCATTTTACACTTATTGCCTATCAAACAATTCATTTTACAATAAGTGACTATCTAACAATTCATTTTACAATAATTGCCTATCAAACAATTCATTTTACAATAATTGCCTATCTAACAATTCATTTTACACTTATTGCCTATCAAACAATTCATTTTACAATAAGTGACTATCTAACAAGTCATTTTACAATAATTGCCTATCTAACAATTCATTTTACACTAATTGCCTATCAAACAATTCATTTTACAATAAGTGACTATCTAACAAGTCATTTTACAATAATTGCCTATCTAATGTTTCGAGGTTCTATAAGGGACCCGTGAAGATCCGGGGTAGAATAGGTTTTCATCAACCCATGCTTGCCGTAAATGGCGACTATGCTTGTATTAAGCATCGACCAACGGGATCGGGTGGTCAGGCTCGCTGATTTTGTTGATGCATGTCATCGTGTCCCAAATGCGTGGATCGATGCTCATGATGTCAAACACTCGATTGTCTGGTGCAGACTCGATTATTTACAGACCGCCGCCATATAGCTGGAATATTGCAGAGTGCGGCGTAAACATTAAACAAACAAACAATTTAGGGCTTCAGGAAAGGAGTGCGTGAGATCTAGGTTTAACCGCTTTAAACATTAATTTAGTTACACCATGGTATATCAGATCAATAAAGGAGGAAGGCCCGATTTGATGCAGATTTCAGACGTTTACCTCTTTGGTAAAACCGACGAGATGGTATCATATCATAATCATAATCAGGCCGAATCTGGACTTTGAAACAACAATAATTGGATATACCTAGTTAATGTATCTTCTTTCTAGGTTGATAATGTTTGCTTCATGATCAAAGTATGCTGTGAATCTATTTGTATCTGTGTCTATTGCCCCTTCTGTTCATTTGTGTCTTGTGATCATTTCTATCTTGATTATTGTTTGTGGTGATCGAGTTATTTTATTCCAATGTCCATTTTTGACTGATTGTGTTCTGGAATTAATTTGTGACGTGTGTCTGTTTCTTTTGTCTGGCTTGTGTTATTGTCCAGATGGGGCTATACTGCGGTTGTATTCGTGTTCTGACATTATCACTGTGGAGTACTGAAGGACGCCTTTTGCCGTAGAATGGACACTTGATTTGGAATCGCATGAAATGTGTGTTAAGGCGATGATTACTCATACTGTGTTTTCAATAAGCAGAGCTAGACTACTGTAGATTTAACAGCACTAAAGTGAAGTTTAAATCGAACGCGCTGAGTAAGGTTTCAAGTGTCACATTTAGCAAACTAGGTACGAATTCGAACCCGGCATCCCTACAGGTTAAAACAGGGGGTGTTATGGCATCCTTGTCAAGACACAGAAGGAAGAATGCAGGACTTCAAACAAAGAACAAACAGTATCAATCAGCCAACCAAAACATTATTCTGCTACATTCCAACATTACTTCCGGATGACGCAAACAATAACCAGTGAGAATTAAGTGATATTTGCACTCAATAATGCATTTACAATTTACACGGTTATTCCTAACCCCATGGGTAATAAACGTGCTTAGAAAAACAGGTTCTGTTGACAAAAAGCCAACAGAAGACATAAATAAATAATAAATCTTCCTGAAATGCCTTAGCATCCTTCGATTGAGAATCACCTCATCTGTTTCATATTTAGATCTGTGCATAGACATTCAGAAAGACAAAAAAAACTCTCCACAAGACTATGACAAGAGGGATGACTTCAGCTTTCCAATATTCAATTGTCCCTTTATGTAGATCAATATTCCAGCAGCTCCAGCCTTCTGTGTATACAGTAAACTTTATAACGAACACGCTTATAACGAACTGACGGATATTATGAACTGGTGTGTTTTGCCCCGTTGCTGTAATTATGCAGTATATGTGCTTATAACGAACTACGGTTATCACGATCTAAATTTAGTGGTCCCTTTAAGTTCGTTATAACCATAGTTTACTGTACACCTTTTAGGAGCAATCCAACATAATTCTTTCAAAGAAGATTTCAAAGAGCGTCATAAGACTCTTGATTAGAAGTGGTTTGATCAGGGTTACAGCATTAACGGCCTAAGTAACGTATTTAAAAAGTTTTATCACCTTTTCGTGATATCCTGGTATCATTGATAGAAATTCTTAAACACATGCTTATGATATAGTCGTACAATTGATTCTAATATTAGCAGAGATTTTTTATGGTTATGGATAGTCTTTTGGTCACTATTTATTTATCAAAGCGTTCATCACTTTCCCAAATCGCAATGTGTAACACAAGTGGGGCATCGCTGTGATCGTGGGTCCGAATCCCTGTTTATCCCTGATTATGTTTTGGGGGTTTGTCAGCACCTTACCCGGGCTCGATGATTTCACAAAAATGGTAAAAGTTCTTAGACCTGGAACACTTCGGGCTTTCCTCTTACCATACTCATTCACTCACATACAACCACACAGAACAGTGTAGTTTAATAATAAATCATCGTAACGTCAGTGAACAATGGTTTGTTTCTTTTTTTCTTTCCTACTTTATTCATCTCAGCAGATACAGCACACACACACACACACACACACACACACACACACGCACGCTCGCACGCACGCACGCACGCACGCACGCACACGCACACACACATACATATACTGAGTCAAATTTAAAACTTCACATTTTTAAAAGTAATCCCATATATGATATACAACCGACAAATGTATCAGAGAAGGTAATTTTTAATCATTAATGTCCAAAGAAGGATTTTAGTTAACGGTGGTAACCATAATTTGTTCCAAGCACCTACGGTACTTGGTAATAACATCAACAGTTTAAATCACAAGGCACACAAGTTCAGTAGCGTGTATGGCCACCATGTGCGTTGACAACTGCCACACAACACCTCCGCATGGATCTTGCAAATTCTGTGGTTGGTTATGGAGAGTGCGCAGACTTCTGCCTAGAGCATCCCAGACGTGTTCGATGGGATTGAGGTCGGGAGACCTTGACGGCCAGCCCTTGACGTTGACTCCCGCATTCTGAAGGAAATTCCTTGTCAAAATTGCTGTGAGGGGTCTGGCATTGTCGTGTTGGAAGATCAAACCGGGTCCATGTGCTGCCATAAAAAGCAGAAGTTCTGGTGCCAGTACCTGGTCGCGGTAAGCAGCAGCGTTGAGGTTGCCACGGATGACAAGAAGCCTTGAACGAACATTGCCACAGAAAGCACCCCACACCATGACACACCCGCCTCGAAATCTCTCAACTTCCTGTACACAACACTGGGCGTAACGTTCATGACGGCGCCTCCACACCCTCGCCCTACCATCAGCAAATCGAAGATTAAATCGGGATTCATCACTGAAGACGACTTGATTCCAATTCCTCTGAGTCCATCGTAAGTGTCGCTGTTCCCACAATTGACGTTGACGTCTGTGTAATTGAATCGGCCGCAGTATGGCCGTTGTGCTTGAAGGTGAGCAGTTCTCAGACGGTTTCGAACATTTTGCGCACTCAGTCTACCCCTAAACAGTTCATTTCTGATTGATGGAGCCGTCAAAAATCGGTTACGGAGGTGACGTAAGACAATCTGACGATCCTCTGCATGTGATGTCACACGTGGACGACCTGGCCGAGGGCGATCAGCGGTGGTACCCGTTTGTTGTAGACGCGTCTGTAAATCATAAACAGTCCGTCGACTAAGACTCATCGTCCTTGCGATTTCAGCTACGGACATTCCCGTCTGCAACATGCCGATGGCACGTTCACGTTGCACATTTGAAAGGCGTGGCATGACAAATGGCCGTAAAGACTTTTGTTTTCTTGTGTTTTTCTTTTTTTTGTAAATGACTGCTAACAAGTATGGCTGAAAACACATGCGGTATTATGGCCACGTGACCAGTTGCACGAGAAAAAACACTTTTGCCACTATAGTGCTGTGCACATGATTTTGATCGATTCACCTGCACAAAAACGGGTGTTATCTGAAGACAATACGTGGCCATTACTGTTTAAATACACAATAAGGGCCCACAGTGATAACTGGTCAAAATGTCAAAATTTTAGGATTGTGAAGTTTTTAATATGGTTCAGTATATATTGTTGTATACATATTAACCATACATTCAATACAGATATTTTGCCTTTTAGGCATATCATTTCACAATAACATTTGTGCTAAAACTCCAGCTTGACAATCAGTATGTATACTTTGGTCTCTGTGGTAATCCTATGTACTCCAGTTAGGACTGGTCCATTACTCAGTAGGTGTTGTCTTAGTTAATCCCCTCCTGGTCTCCTCCCAGGCTGTGTAACTAATGGGAATATAGAGGTGTGTAACTAATGGGAATATGGAGGTGTGTAACTAATGGGAATATAGAGGTGTGTAACAACTGGGAATATAGAGGTGCGTAACTAATGGGAATATGGAGGTGTGTAACTAATGGGAATATAGAGGTGTGTAACTAATGGGAATATACAGGTGTGTAACTAATGGGAATATAGAGGTGTGTAACTAATGGGAATATGGAGGTGTGTAACTAATGGGAATATAGAGGTGTGTAACTAATGGGAATATACAGGTGTGTAACTAATGGGAATAGAGAGGTGTGTAACTAATGGGAATATAGAGGTGTGTAACTAATGGGAATATAGAGGTGTGTAACTAATGGGAATATAGAGGTGTGTAACTAATGGGAATATAGAGGTGTGTAACTAATGGGAATATAGAGGTGTGTAACTAATGGGAATATGGAGGTGTGTAACTAATGGGAATATGGAGGTGTGTAACTAATGGGAATATAGAGGTGTGTAACTAATGGGAATATAGAGGTGTGTAACTAATGGGAATATAGAGGTGTGTAACTAATGGGAATATGGAGGTGTGTAACTAATGGGAATATAGAGGTGTGTAACTAATGGGAATATACAGGTGTGTAACTAATGGGAATAGAGAGGTGTGTAACTAATGGGAATATGGAGGTGTGTAACTAATGGGAATATAGAGGTGTGTAACTAATGGGAATATAGAGGTGTGTAACTAATGGGAATATAAAGGTGTGTAACTAATGGGAATATAGAGGTGTGTAACTAATGGGAATATAGAGGTGTGTAACAACTGGGAATATAGAGGTGTGTAATTAATGGGAATATAGAGGTGTGTAACTAATGGGAATATAGAGGTGTGTAACTAATGGGAATATAGAGGTGTGTAACTAATGGGAATATAGAGGTGTGTAACAACTGGGAATATAGAGGTGTGTAACTAATGGGAATATAGAGGTGTGTAACTAATGGGAATATAGAGGTGTGTTACTAATGGGAATATAGAGGTGTGTAACTAATGGGAATATAGAGGTGTGTGACTAATGGGAATATAGAGGTGTGTAACTAATGGGAATATAGAGGTGTGTAACTAATGGGAATATGGAGGTGTGTAACTAATGGGAATATAGAGGTGTGTAACTAATGGGGATATAGAGGTGTGTAACTAATGGGAATATAGAGGTGTGTAACTAATGGGGATATAGAGGTGTGTGACTAATGGGAGATAACTGTGTGAATCCTCGCGTGCCAGTGGACATTGCAACATGCGATATATCCGGAAACTAATGAATAATTATTGGAATAAATTAAGAGTTGCCGAGTGTGCAATGGAGGTGAGGTGAAATGGGGTTTAACGTCGCGTCAAAGATTATTGCACTTATCTAGCACACACACACACACACACACACACTAACACACTAACACACTAACACACTAACACACACACTAACACATACTCGTGAAGTGAAGTAGTGACGAATACAATTAAACTCGAAGCTTACATGAAGAAGTGACTTGAACAAACAGTCATTTTAAAATTCTGAGAGAGAACGAAACTTGAACCGTTTTCGAAATGTTCCTATATGACCAGGCCAGGTGAGCATCCAGTTCCGGAGCCATGACAGGATCCGCTGGCCGTGGGTGTGAATCAAAGTTCGCTTTGATTATGAACCTTGGTATTTCAGGACCATACCATCGACGTGGGTTTCCCCACGCATTTATTACTTACACTGATCCAACCCGTGAGGATTCTAGGTCGCAAGAGATGACTAATCAATGGATCGGTTGTTCAGGCTCGGTTAATTGGTTGGTAGCTGTCAACGCACCCCAACGGCGTAGGTCGTTGATCATAATACCTTATCACTGGCTTTGCCTGTCAAGGCACGTATTATTAATAGCCCGTCGTCACAGAGCTGGAATAATGCAGTGTGTGGCGTTAAATAACGACCGTCACTTAAATGAACCCGACACATGTTAAAACTTGCCTTCTGCTCACAGTGTCAGAGCGACACTCAGATCACGTCGACATAGCCTTATCTGAACTGAACTGAACTTTTATTTACCTTTAGGCCGCTATCTGCGGCATCATAGGCACACATTTATTTTAACAACATAAAACATATACATATACATATAGAATAGATACAAAAACACCTTTGCCGAGCATAGATGCATATTTATACAGATTCACTAGGGTAGCAATATGTATGTAATTCAATAAGAGGGAGAGTTAATTCTTCTGCGGGGCCTCTGCTCCATTAAGTTTAAGGAATGGAGAGTTACTCGGACATTCCCCTCTACGTAATTTGAACCTCAACGTACTAACTGCGCCTCATGTAGTGTACCAAACCACAGAGGATGGCGGTGTATGTAACAACATGGGATGTTCCGGCCCATTTGGTCATGATGTGTATTTTTCCGGTCCATCTGGGTATGATATTGTAGTTATTCCATTGTTTCACGATAGGTACCTAGCCCCGTCCAGGCGCAAAAAAACACAACTGCACATCATTTTACCGTGTAATAGTGCTGGTGATAAAGCTGCGTCCGTATTTTGCTTCATGCTATATTTTGTACAATTTCATTCACACGTAAAGTAACCAAAAAATTGTGTTATGCCAATTGAATCCTTTGGGACATTGGATACTGATCACAACCAAAGCAGCACCCCATCCATGTTTATAGCCACCCGACATGAAGTATAATTTAGGGCACAGGTATTGGCAGCACGATACCCCTGCTTGTCCGTCTTCTCAAAAGCAGTAAACCTATAAGACCTGCTTGACTTGGGGCTCTACAAGCTGACACGCTGTTATATAACTGAAATGCTGATCCAACTTTAAGGAAGATGGTCACTTGAAAGTTGTTTCAAGATATCTGTTACATTTTAGTTGTTTGTTCCATTACACACTGAAAACGGAGGACAATAGTTACTGCCTCATTTTCTGTCTGAACAAGACTTAATTCCAAATCGGAAGCGTCTTTCTTGGGGTTATAAACATCCTGGAATTCCGTTGACACCACTTTGGTTCTTGGTATTTAGGTCTTGTGTCAAGGCGTAAGTGAAGTAGGATGAACCCAATTTAAACATTAATTTATTTATAACATTGCATATAAGATTAATGTGAGAAAAAGACTCGATTTGACGTACTGTAGTAAAACACACGAACACTTGTATGGTGGGTGCTAAGACACCAGGAATCGAACCGGAATTCGAACGTTGGATATATCTAGTTAATATGTATTAGTTATGTGTTTATAACGTTTGGTTCTTTATCTATATATCACTATGTATGTTGTGTATCCATTTTGTATCTGCGGCTGTATCTGTACCTTCTGTTCATGTGTGTCTTGTGGCCTTTTTGTCTTGATTATTTTTAAGAAGTATGGTATTTTTTCTCACTTCCATTTGTGTCTGTTACTGTCCTGGAATTAATTCCATTTTTGACGTGTGTCTTTTTCTTCTGTCTGGCTTGTGTTATTTCCTGGAAGTGGTTGTATGCGTGTTCTGACGTTATGCCAGTGAATCGGATGACAATATAACACTGTAAGGACATCTTTTGCGGTAATACAAACTTTACTTGGAAACATATGAGACACATGTCCATACAAAACTCGACAGTTACTGGAAAGATCGCACTCCATTGTCTGAATGTCCCCTATAGCTCACATATATTTTTTCCGTGCACAGTTTCTTTATGTGGCTAGTATAGTTGAAATTTACTCAGGAACTTATTGCACTAAGTGTACTTATCGCTACAATTATCATGAGTCTTGGATGAAGTAAGTGAAGTTAGAGTAGTCTAAGTGTTAAGGTCGTTCTGTGCAACAGGGTCGAGGCATAATATGCCAGCGAAGTTCAGTTCTAGTCGAAAGGATTAATTAATCGAGTTGATAACCATTATAGTCACGTCTGATTCATATACTTTGTATTCTAATGAATATGTATTGCTTGAACTTAGATATACATATTACGGCAGAGTTGATAGATGTAACAACAGTACTGCGGAATGTACTGTGGTGACATTTTGTTGGTAGATGTTTGGACAGTTGAGACACATGTCCATACTAAACTCGACAGTTACTGGAAAGATCGCACTCTATTGTCTGAATGTCCCCTCTAGCTCACAAACAGGAGTAACGTAACAAAGAACATATATGTTGAAAATCAAAGCAGTATATTTTAAACAAAGCAACATATATACTTCATGGACACAATGTGACACAATGTGACATAATTCGACCACATGAGAGGATGGGTGAGTATAGATCAAACTTTTTAACACTATCCCATATAGCAGTGGGGAACCCAAGTAACGCATCGCTGTGATCGTGGGTTCGAATCTCAGATTATTAAGATGTCAGAAACATACCCGTGCTCATTTATTTAATAAAAGTTGTAGAGTTCCCTCGGCTGCATCTCTTCGGGCTTTTCTCCCACATTAACTGACGCACAGTGATGTAGTTGAAATATTGTTCTAAGCAGCTTTACACCATACTCATTCACTCACACGGAACAGTGTATTATCATAATAAATCATCGCTTCAGTTAATGAATATTACTTACTAGGAATGTGAAATCTAAAAGCGAAACAACTTGATGGAAATGCACGAAAAGATGGAATGCATTAAGTGACGGAATTCAAGCTGTTTCGGGTAAATATATTTGCTTGGTACATAATACCTCCTACCCTGACGCATGGTTCAGTTTAATTAAACATAACTTTAACTTCTCATAAAACTATATCTGTACGAGTGAGTTGGGTTTAACGCCGCTTTTAACATTATTCTAGTTATATCACGGCGTGTCAGCTTAATGTGGGAGGAATGCCCGAAGTGATGCAGGTCTCAGACGTTTACCACTTCGGTGAAACCCACGAGCACGGGTATGGTGCTGACAAACCTAGAAACATAATTGGGGCGAACCAGGATTCGAACCCACAATCATAGGTTTCTGGCGTGCCCAAGGGACGCAACTCTGCACAGCGAATCGCGGCGCCTTAGACGACTGGGCCACCCGTGCCCCCTCCCTATCTGTACGAACGATAATCTCCCTATCTGTCAGAAGATAAAAATGGAGTAGGGGGTCAAACGACAAAGTCACAAAGTCAATAACGGGTATGACCACCCTGTGCGTGAATCACAGCAGTGCATCGGCGACGCATGGAGTCCACCAAATGGGCATGGAAGGCCTGGGGAATGGCCTGCCATATCCTCCTCAAATCCTGTGCCAAGTCACGGACGTTATCTGGAGGATGTGGAAGACGACGCAGACGGCGCTCAATTTCATCCCACACATGCTCTATTGGGGAGAGATCTGGAGAAATTGCAGGCCATGCCAGTGACATGACATTGTTATGGTGAAGGAAATCCATTGCGACCCTAGCCGTGTGAGGATGAGCGTTGTCCTGTTGAAATGTCAATCCCGGGCCATGACGTTGCAGGAAAGGAATGACCACAGGCCTCAGAATCTGATCTCTGTAGCCAACACCGGTGAGATTGCCCTGAACAACCACCAAAGGGGTTTGGTGCCGTGCTGTTATCCCACTCCAAATCATCACAGAGCCACCTCCAAAACGATTCCTCTCCACAATACAGTTGCGTGCATAACGTTCTCCCAAACGCCGGTAGACACGTTGGCGCCCGTCACTGTGAGAAATGTTGAACCTCGATTTATCTGTAAAGACAACATTTCTCCACCATATTCGAGCTTGGCGAACATGATTTCGACATCATCTTAGACGGTTGACTCGATGACGGTGTGTCAGGATGGGACGTATGGCAGGGCGTCGTGGTCGAATCCCGTACTGACGTAAACGATTCCTGACAGTGTTGGGATAGATACGGCGCAGTCCAGGAATTGTCTGGAACGTCGTTACTGCCGTTTGGAACCTGTGTCGGAGATGTGTAACTCGAATCCATCTGTCCTGTCTTGGCGTCGTTAACTCGGGGACGTCCTGAACGTGGGTGTTCGGCAACGTCATTTGTGTTCTGATAACGCCTCACCAATGCCGATATCGTGTTACGATTGCATTGGAAATGTGTTGCCACCTGTTGTTGCCTCATTCCCGCTCGGATCATTCCAATGGCTTCATGACGCTGTGCAGGTGTCAATCTTGGCATGATTTGCTTGTGATATGCTTGTGTCTGCGCCTGAGAAGTTTTGAATTTTTGAATGACCACAGATCATGCTTTCCAAAGTGACAGCGAATTTTGAGTTGCACATGCTGTGTGCAGCTGCACAGGATGCACATGCAGTAACACATTGCACGTCCATAGGCCCCCATCAATGACGTCATATCGCATGGCACGTGCATGAGCGTTTGAATGTCTCCAATAATTGCTGTGTTCAAACCTATATTTCATATATGGACGGTGTGCCCTTATATCTATATTTTTTCCGTGCACAGTTTCTTTATGTGGCTAGTAAAGTTCAATTTTACTCAGGAACTTATTGCACTAAGTGTACTTATCGCTACAATTATCATGAGTCTTGGATGAAGTAAGTGAAGTTAGAGTAGTCTAAGTGTTAAGGTCGTTCTGTGCAACAGGGGCGAGGCTAATGATATGCCAGCGAAGTTCAGTTCTAGTCGAAAGGATTAATTAATCGAGTTGATAACCATTATAGTCACGTCTGATTCATATACTTGGTATTGAGCTTTGTTTGAATAGGTATCATAGCAACACAACGTATGAAGCTAAACCCGAACATAATAACAATTAAAAGCTAAAGCTCCTTGGAAGAAAACGGAATTTGCAGTTACTACTTGGTTGCCTCCCTTGCCCCTCCGTGTGTGATGCACTGGTCCCAGTCGGGCCAGAATGTGTCCTTCATACGTTCACAGTAGGCGGCCAGGTTGGGGTATTTGTCTGCGTTGGAAAAGTTTATAATCAACCAATATTTAACAACAAATTATAACATTAATTTATTTGCGAATTAAGTAACTTAAAACGGGTAAAGAACATTCAGGAAAATGAATTGAGAACTGAAATTGAATACAAAATATTTTATCTTGTGGTTAAAATGTCGTGAGACTGTGACGGTTTTTTTTTATCATCATTGAAATCAACATGAATTTGAAAACTTTGGCCTGATATAAGGGTTAACATCTCGTCTGTTATATACGTATATGTGTTAACAGCAGGTTACAATTAATGAGAACTGTATGCCAAACAAACACGTAGCTGTACATTATGCATGTTATCAGTATCTTGCAATGTCATGAGATTTGTACAGCACATTTGCAGCAGTACACTGTAACGCCTGCATTGACATAATGCTATCAATAATGAGATTGCTGTGACATAAACAAATGACGAAAACTTTTTGATGTGCACTTTACACTAAAGGACATACCATTTAATATCTTTTTCAAGATTTAAGCAATCCCCCAAACCCCCCTCCATATACCCGTCCAGTAAATATCAAGTGAAGGAAGATCGTTATGTTTTCAAACCCCGTTAGTACTGAGGATGCATATAAAGGTACTTGCCCTTAATGATGTTCTCATGCCTGGTGCCCATGAACTGCCAGTAGATATATGACAGCTGACCGAACACTGTGCAGTCCGTCTCACAGGGATCGTCCCCCATCAGGAACTTCTTCGTCCCTGGAACAATCCAACATGTGGACTTAATATATTGAAACAAATGGAAACACAGGAAAAGTACGAAATAAAGCAAAAGTACAAAATTCTCTCTTGATTCATTGTTTTCTTTTCATATTGATTATATTCCCGAAAACAACAACACAAAGATGACTTAATTAAATTGCCACTGCCACCTGCCACAACATGTGTTAATTGCATATACTAATATTGGTTACATTTATGTAACATGTGATCATGTTTCTAATAAAACGACAGAAAATGATGGATTTGATCAAGTCGTAATAGCAAAGGACACAAAGTATTAAGATTTGATGCTCCTTTTATTGACAGACGATGTTGTGACATTTTAATCATCTGTGATTGTGTTAATCCTTTGTAATAAGTTTAGACTTGAAGTAAATTTGGAAAATAAAAGTAATTATTTTTCGGAAAGGTGGTATGTATCATCACTCGACATGAAGCATGGACTATTCTTGGTAAACCGGTAAAAACTACAACCTACTACAAATGTTACTTTTTGATAGACGTTGAAGTGGACAAAGACGTGGACAAATCGTTAAACTCCAGCTGGAAAAGACCCTAATTCAAATTTGTAATCAATTTCAACAGTATAAACAGTTACCCGTTTTTCTACGCGCAAAATGTTTGATTCTTAAAATTTCACCTATATTATAATTTGCATTTGAAATATGGGGAATGAAATATTAAGAAAGTATTGACAAATTCTTCGTAATTACACATTCTCACTTTTTTCTCATTCTCTACTTGGTTTGAATTAGTTTACACACTCTTTCTTCAACCGGTATAACTTCAGCTCTGCCCTTTTCAATTTCTAGTGGTAATACACCATATCTAATGTATGTGACATATAGACTTATATTTCTGCAAGTCTCAAGTAGTTAAGTATAATTCAATTTCAAAAAAAGTATTTGGATTGTCTGTGACTTCGACGTTTTTGGGCTGTTGTTGATTCTATCATACCATTCTGCTATAAATTTAACGCTCAATCTTTAAGTAAATTTATAGATAAATTGGCTTCTGTTTTCCTCATCTTGACTGGGCCACACTATCATAAAACCATGTGTACGAAGAAGTTGTTTTACGTGTGAAACCCCATTAAGCTTACCGCACTCATCATAGTAGTGCAACATATTATTTATATGTATGTACTTTTTTGTATGGACTTGAGAATGTTGTGCAACATTCAGTGTTTGAGTAAATAAACTTGTTTTTGTATGGCGGTCTGTAAATAATCGAATCTTGACCAGACAATCTTGTGATTGACATCATGAGCATCGATCTACGCAATTGGAATACAACGACATGCATCAACCAAGTAATTGCCGTTAGTAATTGGGATATGATTCAGACAACCAAGTCAGGGAGACTGACCAACAGATCAATTTAGTCGACTCCTACGACAAGCATAGGTTGCTACGAGGTCTGGGATGTACGGCCATAAAGAGGCTACACGAAGGTTCAGTCGTCTACGGCGCCGCATTTCCCATTTCGGAGTTGCGTCCCTTAGGTTGGTTGGTTGGTTTATTGTTTAACGCTGCACTCAGCAATATTCCAGCTATATGACGGCGGTCTATAAATAATCGAGTCTGGACCAGACAATCCAGTGATTAATATCATGAGCATCGACCCACGCAATTGGGATCGATGACATGCATCAACCAAGTCAGCGAGCCTGACCACCCGATCCCGTTAGTCGGCTTTTACGACAAGCATGGTCACCTTTTACGGCAAGCATGGGTTGCTGAAGACCTATTCTACCCCGGAATCTTCACGGGTCGCGTCCCTTAGGCGAACATGAACCTTATCATGGTGGATTCGAGTCCCACGGCGCTCTGATTATATCCACGGTTCTGTAAGAAAAAGGAATAATGTCAACAAGGAAACTAAATACGCATGAAAGAACTCGGTATATGTGAGGTGTGAACTTATGTTACTCTAGTATTAGGCCGGTGTGTTAACTGAGGAAGAAATCTTCCAAAATCACGCATCAGTTTTATCAAATTTTGACTCGAGTCTAAAACCTAAAGACAAAGCTCCATAATAATCCGTACAAAGAGAAGTGTGTTGCTGGTTACTACATTCCAACGTCTCTGTGCAATCATTGACATGTCTCTTATTACTAGTAAGACTATTCAAAAAGGATAATGGTATCTGGAAGCACTTGAACTTGGAAGAGTTCCGCCATCCTGCTTCCACGGTACAGTCTGACAGCCGTCGTTGTGCAATCATTGGAGCTAGGTTTGACCAATGACCCAGGGTACCCGGATGACAGGGCTATTGCGCATGTTGCACACTATGGCAAACAAGAAACATTTTCATGAAAAAATGTTGGTCGACAACATATGATACAGTCCTAAGACCAATCCCAACTCCGCCAAATCCCACCCCACCCCTGTTATAAGGTACCAGTCCCTATGTACCCGCTGGAACCAGGCCCTGGTTTCATTGGTTGCCACGACACTTTAACTCACCTGAATATGTAGTCAACTGTTACAAATGTTGCTGTCAGTGTCCATATTGAAAATCGGATTCCAACCTCTTGAATAAACTTGAGTCACACCACTGATGAGGGGCTGGGGGTGGGGATGGGGATCGGGATCGGGATCGGGGTGAGGATTATTATCCAAAATAATTGTCCCAGAAAATTCTTGAATATAGAAAAACATTGTCTGCCACAAAAAATACATTGTTGCAAAAGAAAATCAGTATCAGTTTCTTTGCAGCTGGAGCTAAAAGTATCTAATCTCCCTAGCTCCATTAACACCCACCCCACCCCCTGTTTCTATCCCTGTATGCAGCCCGTTCAATGTAAGATACTGCAATGGTTATATTGCATAAAACGTCAAAATAAACGTACGCGGATTAAAATCCATCCCATGGCATGTTCCACCTCCACATCTCTGCCACCGTCCGCTGTGCCAGTAACCATACTCGTACCACTAAGGAGATGAGAAGGATATCACATGAAGGACTAAACCAATGGCAAGCGAGAGACCTGCTGCCTTCAGCACCATGTTGTGACATCAGTTTGTGGCAATAACTCTTGACAATGCCTGTGAATGTTTTGGCTTACACCATCTTCTGTTTTTCCCTCTATATAGTTGTACAAGGAAGTATAGACCACCCGGTCGCTAAAGAGTTTATATCGAGCCTTGCAATCCATAGGTAGTGTTTCCGGTTAAAGAGCGAGTGGGGGTGGGGGTGTTGGTGCGTGTGTGTGTGTGTTGGGGTTGGGATTTGTATCGAGATTTGATATCATTTTCAGTTATATATAGATACAAAACCAGATATTTTTCTAATTTAAAACTGAAAATTCTTTTACAGAGAAAAACACCCTGCAACAATGCAAATTTTGTGGCAGGCAATTTCTTTATTTTTCAAACAGTCTGGAGCATAATTTTTTTTTCAAGAATGTTTGGGGACAATATTTTTTTTCAATAGAACAGCAAGGCAAGCTTGACATTTGAAGACCATGGCATTTCAATCGCCATGGAGAAGTCAGTTTGTGTAGCTCAACCACATGTTGCAAGATACACGAAGTGAAACGTCAGTATATCACATGCTGCTCTATAGATGTATCGATAGATGATACCCATATGTAATGATTAACAGTCGCAAGTTGCATCTTAAATGGCGGACAGTACGACTGAACTTGCACGAACGCCGCTTTCTTGGTCAAAGATTCTTTGTATTATTCATTTTCGTCAAACTGAGATTTATTTCTTCTGTGACATATAATATAAGCTGTGATATATATTAGACTTAATTAATGGTACCTATCTTCATTTGTCAATGTGATTTCCTCAACGTAACTAATTATGTGTGGGTGGTGTTTGTTGTTTTACGCCGCACTCAGCGATGTATATGATGGTTTCCCGTCATATAATTTAAGCAGGTTGTTGGGGACTTATTTTCTTTATAAGAAATAGTAAAGTAAGGAATGATATTACACATTGACTGCATCTTGTAATGCTGTTACTATCATATAGACGACACAAAGAATAGAAACGCATAACTGAATTCAATGACATATTTATAGGAAAATGTGTACATTGTGTTACAAAGATATGTACAAACAAACATACAAACATACAAACAAACAAACAGACTAGAGTGAACCCGAGAGTAAGGTGAGGTGAGACAAAATGGGCTTTTCCGTTGCGTTCAAGATTATTGCACTTATATAGGTGTGCGTCCGTGCGTCCGTGCGTGCTTACTTGTTCTAGTCCATTTTTTTAAGTGCTAATCCACTGAGATCCCATGTTTAACTGGAATAACCCAGTATAGCTAGTCCAGACAAGCACAAGCAGCCACACACGTGAATACATGTCGCTATATTAGTGCAATAATCCTGCGCGCTACGTTACACGCCACCTCACCTCACCTCACCTCACCTCACCTCACCTCACCTTAATGGCAGACAATCAGTGACGTAACTATATATTTGAAAGGTTCGATGTTAGTTTCCTACGAAGAAACGTTAGCTTCCGGAGTATCAGGATGTGGGGTGCCATTAGGGGTGGGGGTGGGGGTGGGGGGTGGGGGGGGGGGGGGGGGGGTGGGTTGGGGGAGGAGGAGGTATCGGTTGTCGTTGTAACTATGGGTTAAAGCTTTCGCTCGTAACGCCGAAGACCCGGATTCGATTCCCGACATGGGTACAATGTGTGAAGCCCATTTCTGGTGTCCCCCGCCGTGATATTGCTGGAATATTGCTAAAAGCGGCGTTAAACCGTACTCACTCACTCATGATATTGATATCCTAAATCTACTTATCGACTCTCGAAATATTAAGACACACAATAAGACACCTTAATTAACAGTGTAATAACCTGCAATTGAATAAACAGTTCAACCTCACACCTGACACCCGTACACCTAGTCTAACAGATCATCACGTTTGGAATTTAATATATATGAACAATGTCTTTAGTGCACTCGATTTTCTAGGAACACTACCGTCCGGATAAATGAGGTGGGACAAGATACTGTATTCTGATATTCCTTTGTCTTAGGAGTCTAGGAGACAGGTTGGTACTCGCTGGTATTGAGAAGTCTTTTGTACTCCAACAAAGACAAGAATCCCGCCAGCAGGATTCCAACTCCTGCGGGAAACTCAAGGTAAACTGCCCACGCCTTGTCATCGATGATCTTCACAAGGAATGTGACCGCTCCGATTATTGTCAAGGCACCTAAAAATACATAAAACATTGTGAAATATTCAATTATCTTCATTAGAATTTCATCGAAGATTTAAATTTACTGCCTTAACGAATCCAAACCATTCTGTCACTTTTTTTTGTTTTAAAAGTTTAAGTTGCAGAAGGATAAATAAATTAAAAAGAGTTTTTGTATGAGCACATGTTCACTTACTAGTCCTGTTGTCACAGATTTAACTATAAATGTTTTAATATTCATATCGACAAGATCCATGTAATTTCTTTAATGGGTTTTCCAGGCCATCCAACATCAGGACCCAAACAAGAAACGTGTTCAGGGTTGAATTTAAATCGGCATCCTAAAACTGAATCTTGATATAACGGATTTAAAAAAATATAAACAAAAATGTTTTAAAGAAACTTTGATATTTATTCCTAGAAGTTAGCTCCTTCTCCTTCAACAATGTATGACATGCTCTTCTGTTAAAGTCGATAGTGAACTGGTCCGGTCTTATTGGTGTGGAAAATAACGGCCACATGCTGGTATCCCTTCATTACATTACTGGCTGAGGTTGGCTGGAAACCTACACACAATGAAACCTCGTCAGTCTGGACCCTGCTAATACGATTGTTTCTAGAGAACTAACGTGTATGCATAGCGATAGAATTACTACTACAACTACTACTACTACTTCATTCATTCATTTATTCATTCATTCATTCATTCGTTCTACTACTACTACCACCACCACCACGACTACTACATCTACTAATACTACTACTACTACCACCTCAACCACTACTACTATTACTACGACATCTACTACTACTGTTTGTTTGTAGATTGTTTAACGCCGCATTCAACAATATTCCAGCTATATGACGGCGGCGTGTACAAAGTCGAATACAGTGATCGAATTGTAAGCAACGATCCACGCCGTCACGCCGAGTACGATGACACATAATCAAACAAGTCACCGAGCCTGACCACTTAAACTGTTTAGTCGCCTATTACGACCAGCATACTACTACTACTGCTACTACTACTAGTAGAAGAAGTAGTTTGTTGTTTAACGCCGCATTCAGTCATATTCTAACAATATGATGGCGGTCTGTACATAATCGAGTCTGGACCAGAGAAACCAGTGATTGAAATCATGAGCATCGATCTACGCAACTGGGATACGATGTCATGAATCAACCAAGTCGGCGAGCCTGACCACTCGATCCCGTCACTCGCCTCTTACGACAAGCATAGTCGCCTCTTACGACAAGCATGGGCTACTTAAGCTCTATTCTAAGCCGGATGTTCTCGGGAGGTTGTAGAACTTTGTATCTCAAAGACATGTTACACACCTGATGTGACGAAGAAGGACTGACACAGTCTAATCTTGAAAGCGGAGGGGCCGCACAGGTACCACGTCACTATACCAATAGCCAGTAAACTGAATATAAATGCAATAGCCTCCAGAGCCTGCACCCAGTGGAATACACCTGAAAGAGAAATAGGAATGGCGTTATTGATAAAGTAAAATGGCAGATTAACGGGTACGTTTCTTTTCAAGTACGTGTGAGGCGAGGTGAAACTGGGTTTAACGTGACGTTCATGATTATTGAACTTGTATAGCGATATAGTACGTCTCATTAATTAATTATTAATTAATTTAAAAAATAATATTATATTATTACACCTCAATAGTAATGTTATGTCCCGTAGGCGTTTGGGGATATTACGATGTGGTAGTAATAGGATTCCGCAAGGGAATGTAATATTAGCGATGTAGAAGATGAATTTTATGTTGTATTGATTTATTCTTTCTATAGAAAATTGAGATGTATATTTATAAAGGAATATTATGTCAACCCATCAGTATTCAAATTTGTTCAGTTATTTACGTTTGATAATATTAGTTGTCAAAGACATTTAGCCAAATATGCCTGTGAATGTTCTGAACTTTATTCTGTAGAAATAATAACGCGTTGTAATTATATGTATGTCATTTACGCCAAACATATGTAGCTTGAGTTCATGGCCAGGGGGCAAAAATGGCTTGAGTGAAAATACATTCTGTCTGCCTGTTCGCGCTATTCACTTTACGTAATTGACATCTCTCCTGTTAACCCCATTGGATTGGACCACCTTATGTTATTATAATCATTAATCCTACTTTGCGTAAACATATCAGCATATGTGTATCATACGTCAATAGGCTTAATCAGTATCGCCTGACGAAGGGGAGAGAAGTAACCCCGAAACGTCGTTATAAACACAAAAGAAGGTGTTATGCATTAAGGTTTCATGTCTTTAAATAGGAACAAAGAAACTCACCAGGCATATTGTCGGGGATCGCATCACAGGCCCTATCCCCGCACACCAGCCACAGGCCGCCGTGGAGGTTGTACCCCTGGAACCAGTAGGGAGAAGCAAATGCTACAATCTGAATCACAAATCCAACGACAAAACACAGCAAGGCAAGCTTGACATATGTGGAACTCGGCATTTCAATCGCCATGGTGAAGTCTGTAATGGAGAGATGAAAACTCCGCGAGCGAGTTTTATTCCTGGTATACAACTCGGAAGTAGTTTATGTCTATGTTACTTGAATATGGATGCTTCTGCGCATCAGACTAGGCCTTCCTTGAATTGCGAGTGACCTCCGTCCTGATTTTAGGAAACAGGCGTCCGACGTGCAGACAGTCAGTCCTGCACCATGACCGTGGAATATATTTATTTTATGAAAAAAATAATCTAGAAATGCATACAAAAGCAAGTCTAGCCAGCTCAAGCTAGCTCTTTTTCTGAAATCAGCATAGGGAAATTGTTTTCATTTTTAGAGTCAAGAAGGACATTGTGTAATATAAGATTTCAGAGACTAAATGTAAGTCTAACAGTCACTGACCTTCGGATGTCCGGATAAGTCGACCAGTCGAGAGCAGACTTCCGTTACTGGGACCGACACTAATGCAGACGATGCCGAACGCAAGATGTAAGCAGCCATTGCGACTCGCAATACAGGGGATCGCGGTGGACGCTGTGTTTGTTTGTTTGTTTGTTTACCTTTAATCAATTGTGATCCATTGTCTCTCAGAAACTTACTCTTTACTTTCAGTATGTTTGATACACGTTATATTCTAAAAATGACATTACATCGTTGTTTGACATTAAAACTAAACATATATATACAGTAAACAACGTTATAACGAACTCAAAGGGGCCACTAGTTTTAGTTCGTTATAACCGTAGTTCGCCATGAGCATATATACGGCATATATACAGCAAATGGATGTGACCGAAAAAACAACTGCTGGGAATGTATTTAGTGGCGGCCTAGGGTTTGCTGACCTTCCATATTCCGTGAAGTAAGGCCCAGTCGTCTAAAGCGCCGCGATTCGCTGTGCAGAGTTGCGTCCCTCGGACCCGCCAGAGACCTATGATTGTGGGTTCGAATCCCGGTTCGCTCCAGTTATGTTTCTAGGTTTGTTAGCACCATACTCGTGCTCGTTGGTTTCACCGATGTAGTAAACGTCTGAAACCCCCCACATTAAGCTGACACGCCGTGATATAACTAGAATGCTGTTAAAAGCGGCGTTAAACCCAACTCACTCACACTGATTAACATACGTCAACACCAGCGAATAACCAGTCTTGATAATACGATCCCGATATGATTGGATCACTGGAAATCAGTGACAACCCCTGCGCAGGCGGTAGCAGCCGCCACTCACACAATGTTCAAAAGGTGTATGTGTTTGTCGCCTGACACAATACCCTTTTACTGATTGTCGAGGATGATACACATAAGGAGTCTGCACTATGTCCCTGGTACAGACTGGACAACCACAGGCTAGGGTCATAACACTCATCGTTTGAGGGGGCGGTCGGGTAGCCTAGTGGTTAAAGCGTTCGCTCGTCACGCCGAAGACCCGGGTTCGATTCCCGACATGGGTACAATGTGTGAAGCCCATTTCTGGTGTCCCCCGCCGTGATATTGCTGGAATATTGCTAAAAGCGGCGTAAAACCAAACTCACTCACTCACTCACTCATCGTTTGAGTCGTCGGGACAGACAGCCATTTCTGTAAACCCCGAAAAGCATTAAGCCAGATACGTGTATCCATTTTGAAAGGTCACAACATTGCCCCTCTACCTCGCTGATAATCTAAGAACGATCCGTATGTGATTAATTGGGTCTAAAGTGAAATGCATGCTAATTGAAATTTGGTTATGTATGAGATGTTCATTTAAGCTTCTATCAAATATTGGATGTCGGGTAAGAATTGGTCTTCATTATGTGAAATATGAGAATTATATAAAATATGGTTTTCCTGAATAAAACCCTAAGGGGAGAGTCTCGGACTGAAAAACTCTTTCCCCATGTCAGTATTGTTTAAAGTACCCATGAAGATCCGGGGTAGAATAGGTCTTTAGCAACCCATGCCTGCCGTTAAAGGCGATTAAGCTTGTTGTAAGAGGCGACTAACGGGATCGGGTGGTCAGGCTCGCTGACTTGGTTGATCGTATCCCAACAATTTGGTAGATCTAAGCTCATGAGTAAGTGAGTTATTTCCAGTTATATCACGGCGTGTCAGCTTAATGTGGGAGAAAATCCCGAAGTGATGCAGGCCTCAGACGATTACCACTTCGGTGAAACCCACGAGCACGTGTATGGTGATAACAAACCTAGACACATAACCGGGGCGAACCGGAATTCGAACCCACAATCATAGGTTTCTGGCGTGCCCAAATGACGCAACTCCGCACAGCGAATTGCGGCGTCTTAGACGACTGGGCCACCCATCCAAGTTTTAAAGGTTGAATAAGTTACTTGCAACCTCCGTATCTTTTACAACATCATAATAATACATGTCATGTTGATACCGAAATGTCAAGTACCGAAAGTTAGATCTGATACACCCTGATGTGTGAACAATTTCTCTTACCTAATTGACCACTCAGAGAAGCTGAATACAAGTAAGATCCATCTTTTCAAAAATGATTAATGGGCGCTCGCGGTATAAAAGGGAGATGATAACATGTTGAGACCACTCAGTCTTGCGTCTGCCGTCGGAGGGTGCATACTTTATAAAATATAACTTGATTTAAAACTTTATATGGCGTCACAGAAATGACGTTAAAAGTACTTTTTGTTAACCTGCCTGGCGCTCGACATAAGGGAATAGTGAGTGAGTGAGTATGGTTTTACGCCGCTTTTAGCAATATTCCAGCAATATCACGGCGGGGGACACCAGAAATGGGCTTCACACATTGTACCCATGTCGGGAATCGAACCCGGGTCTTCGGCGTGACGAGCGAACGCTTTAACCACGAGGAATAAACAAGGGCGGTTGTCGGAATCAGTGTCATGTATCTCAGTGGGATATCCGTGTTAAACTGTGGGGTAGCACTACAAAAGCGGCAAGAGTATCGACTGGTACACCCCACTTCACCTATGTTCTGTAACACTTTTCCTACTACACAGGCATGCAGCGTGTTTGTTTGTTTGTTTGTTTGTTGTTTTTCGCCCCACTCAGCAATATTCCATCTATATGAGGGCGGTCTGTAAATAATCCTGTATGGATCAGGCAATCCAGTGATTGACATCATGAGCATCGATCCACGCAATTGGGATACAATGACATGCAACCAAGTCAGCGAGCCTGTCCGTCCGATTCCCGTTAGTCGCCTCATGCGACAAGTATAGTCGCCGTTAAGGCATGGGATGCTGAAGACCTCTTCTGACCCAGATCTTCAAGGGTCGTATGTAGTGTGGATGTCCCGTACTGGTCCCTGGGCTCGGCTTCGTGATAGGCGGGCAGTTTCTCAGCTACTACGTCGATCTTGACGCAGTCAACACGTCTTGGTCAGTGCGCATGACAATACGTTGAATCACACCAACTCTCATAACAAAACCCTATTCACCAACACCAAATGTGAGATCACGCATTACCTAAGACGGTCATTAAGTAACGTAGACTCAACCTACCAATTAGACCATCGTCTTGTTTCACAACCTTGACAAGTTCAGGTGTCACCAATGTACTCATTAAATCAACTAATCCAAACGAACAAGACAAGAAGACTTATGCAACAGTCGTTAATAAGATCCCCGACCTTGTGAATGAGCTGCCCATATTGGTTTATTACTTGGTTACATCCACCGATTACAGAGGGAGGAGCAGTTTGGTTCGTGTTCAGCTAAGCCTGCCAGCCAAGCCCGTGTTGGAAATTGGCATTCTTAGTTGAAAATATACAGACAGGAAAACACGGACAGTGCACACACTTTGGTATAAAATCTCGAGTAGATGTGTTTTCCATGAAAGGAGACCCTCTCTGGTCTGCATGCATTACCTCGCTCAGCAATTCAACTAGAGCGTTCAAGTACGGAACTGGATATTCTATTTAGAAGCTGTCATCTCTCGGTTCCCGGTGTCAGGGAATTAACTTACCTTTTAGTGCAAATTGTGTGAGTGGCGGGTGCTGCCAGTGGGACAGGGCATGCTTACCCTTTTCGCGAAACACCTGGTGTCATGACTGATTTTCAGTAATCCATTTATATAATCTTCAGCGTGATTGTGCCTTTTACGCCCACCGGAATCTGTTTCGTCGGATAACCGAGACTGGTTATTCTCTGTCCTTGTCGTTGTGTATATACGTTGCGAAATTCAGTGTTCATACCATGAAGAAGTGTTATTCATTATTGCAAAACTCCAACCAGGTTGTCATGGCGTCGTTTGTGTGCTCTCTATTGGCCACGGCAGGTAGCATATTTCTCCTCGTGGTTATCAGAAAGACTCAATCACTCGGGAAATTTTCAAGATTGCTCCTTTTTTATGAGCAGATAGTATGTTTGCTGCGGCAAATCTCCGCCGTAATCTTCCACGTCCTCGAATTGTGGTTGGAAGGATTTCTGAAGAATTACTTTGCGGTATTTAATCAGATATTGATGACTGCGTCACTTTTACTTCTACTTGGTATCAGTCTCAATCTGCATCTGGCTATCTACAAGATCTCGGGATACAGAGAGTTGATGAATCAAAGAAGGGGAATAGTGTTCATCATTTGCTCCGGGGTGTTGAGCATACTGGCAGGTTGTAGTCCCTTCTTCAACAGTGACATGGCAGCAAACGGATGCCAATTCTTCTCTTCTCTTTGGTTGACAGTTCTGTATACGATTCTTGGAATCGGATCTGCGGCTGCAAACGCTTGGTTTCTTGCCATGATAATCGCCCGCGCGCGTCCGAATGGATCCACCAGTCGCCTTATACACCAGAGAGGGAAGCTAGCCAAGTTCATCTTCATCTTATCCATCTGTAACAGTGTTGTATTTATAGTTTACCATATAACTTATTTCTTTCGCTTGCCAATTCTCGCCAGTGGACACAATTACGTAGTGTATGTGGCGATTTTTCTAAGCAACTTGTATTCGAACTTCAGGATATGCTTTAACCTTCTGCTCTATAGACCAATGTGGGAGACAACGAAGACCATCCTCGGATCTTGTAGGAGACACACCAAGGTGGCTCCAGCCATCGCCATAGCAACTATAAAGGGGTCTGTTCCAATGCCAGGAACCAGCAGAGAAATATAAGAATTATTGGAAACGCAAGGGACATTTAGTTTGATCTGCTTCCAGGACACATCCACTGTTAGATTCATCGTACGCCTGTTTTGAAAATCCCCTCCGGAACTGGATGTAGTGTTATATATTTTATACTTGTGCTGATTTGAAAATATAAGTACCGTATTCGACGGAATAAGCGCCCTGAGCGCTCTCAAAATTAGAGACAGGGGGCTCTTGTTAGAATATTATTTTGATGAAAAAAAAACAGATTTGAAAGATAAATTTCGCGGTTTATGCTGACAGACTGAAATGTTTATATACGACAGATATATTTTTTCAGAATTTAACTGCCCATAATTAAGGGTTCATATAACACACGAGTGCGTATTATGCGCGAATAAATAAGTCTTGTGTACATTGATCAATCGGAAGGGGTGCTAATTGGGATTGTTCACTAGCCAATATATGAGCAATTATCGCCGTGGGCGCTTATTTTAGAGCGGTGCTTGTCACCGAAAATCGGTAAAAGAAATACTTTCAATTTCTGACGACGTGGCTCCATGGAAGCAGACAATCAAATCACCATCAATGCCGCGAACCACGTCGTTTAATAGGGTTACCTGAATATTCACTTGTCGAACAGCCAGTCTATGTTTGTTTTTTTCGGTTTTAGATAAGAGCAATTCTAAATGTGATTAAGCTGGAATATAGCTTGCTGTACTTGCCCATTTGTCATCATACAGACTGGTTTTGAATACATTGAATTCAAATATTTCTCGGCCATTGTGCAAGAGTATTAACTTGTAATTTTTCTACAAATATCTACATGGGGTGTGTATCGTATTATGACGCTTTTAGTACTATTCCAGCAAAATCACGGCGGGGGACACCAAACATGGGCTTCACACATTGCACCCATGTGGGGAATCGAACTCGGGCCTTCGGCGAGACAAGCGAACGCTTTAACCACCAGACTACCCCACCGTTTAGGACAATGATGTTTAGTGCAAATAGTGATATCACGAACAACCTTGTTCTTCTTATGGTCATTATATTCACACAATTTTTAAAGGGGCTGTTGGGTATCCTAGTGGTTAAAGCGTTCGCTCGTCACGCCAAAGACCCGGGTTCGATTCCCGAGGTGGGTACAATGTGTGAAGCCCATTTCTGGTGTCCCCCGCCGTGATATTGCTGGAATATTGCTAAAATCGGCGTAAAGCCATACTCACTCACTCACTCACTCACTCACTCACAAAATTTAAACCCTGTGCACACTAGTTGTAAAGTAAAAGTAGATTTTTCAAAATATTAAGAATAAACATGCAAATAAGTCACATTGATTTGAAAAAGAAATATACACACCAGAGAATGCTAAAAGGGCAAAGCTCTCTCCACTGCAAAGGTCGGTGTCATGTCACCTTTTTAAGCGGCCCATCACAAGGATGAGACCTTTTTTTAAATGAAGTATGTCCCTAGCCCTTGTCTTTACGACCGTAGCACTAGATGTTTGGGCTTTGACCAGCCAAGGGGTAACTGGTACACTTGTCAAATAAGACAGTGGACAGTTTGTATCAACATTCTGTTAATCTAAGGGGGCGGTACAATGTATGAAGCCCATTTCTGTCACCCGCCGTGATATTGCTGGAGTATTGCAAAAGCAGCGTAAAACCATACTCACTCACTCACTGTTAATCTAAGAAAGTACCTTAAATATTATAGATTTTCTTTCAATCAATCTTATGTTAAAGATGCTATCTGTCTTCGTTCTTCTTACCTGTAAATATTATTTCATGCAGCAATTGATGTGAAACTAAATTGTATATATCTGTACGTGGGCCTGAGGCCTTATTACCGAATAAACTGATTGATTGAATTCAGTCACACAACAAATATCTTTCATGATGATTATGAGTATGTATACCTTTGTGCTCTGTAGAAGGGTCTACCTCTTCAAACTGATGAGTAAGTCTTCTCGGTTCAAACATCATATATTGGGATCAACATTACCTTTTATGAATAATCTACCCCCATTTCTGTAATATTTCGTTCCAATAAGAAATTGGCAACCTGATAATTCGTGGTTTATGTAAGCTCCTTGTCTGAAGTAATCATTTATATATGGATTGGTTCAGAGGTTTCTAAACTTGAATGGCGGGTCTCAAGTTTGAAAGTTATAAGGATTCAACAAAGCCCATTATTTTAAGACGTAACAAAGTTACATCTTTTTTATTCTGTCAGTTTTGTCATTCAAAATACATTTAAAGAATGTTTGTCTAGGTTATTGATACATTTCTGTGAATGAGTGAGTGAGTGAGTTGGTTTAACGCCGCTTTTAACAGTATTCCAGTGATATCGCGGCGTGTCAGTTTAAAGTGAGAGGAAAGCTGGAAGTGATGCAGGTCTCAGACGTTTAGCACTTAGGTGAAACCCACGAGAACGGATATGGTACTGACAAACCTAGAAACATAATCGGGGCGAACCGGGATTCGAACCCACAATCATAGATTTCTGGTGTGCCTAAGGGACGAAACTCAGCACAGGGAATCGGGGGGCGCCTTAGACGACTGGGCCACCCGTGCCCCCGATTCATTTCTGTGATGGGTTGTGGGACACAAGATGATAAATGCGCTTGAGTAGATAATACTAATGGTTCTTAAACTGTAAATTTACCTGTTTGGGAGTCATGTTTTCCAGCTTACAAGAAGTCTATTAATATTTGCTGTTTTTTTCCTGGTCTTTTAGACTGGCGTAAAGTTTTATTCCTAACACGTCAAACTCATTTGAAATCAAAGTGTAAATCCTGATAGTTTTATATTATTTCATGACGTAGGACCATTCCAAAAAGCTTTTGCTTTATCAAAGTTCATCAAGGTTCAGCTGGTTCGCCCCGATTGTTTCTTTATTATATTACAGTAAACTACGGTTATACGAACTGACGGATATAACGAACTTACTTTTTGGTCCCGACTATTTGCTGTAGTTATGCTGTATATATGCTTCTAACGAACTACGGTTATAACGAACAAAAATTAGTAATCCCTTTGAGTTCGTTATAACCGTAGTTTACTGTACTATGAATCATGATTGTTATGCTTGTGTCCATTCATGGTCGTTGAAGTTTCGGATTTCGGATTCCTCGCATGATGGTTAAGCGAACAGAGTGTTTGGATTTGGTAAATGGCTCTTAAATTAATACTGCTATTTCAAAACAAAATCACAGAGAGTAAGATTTAACGAAGCTTTGGTGACTATTGGGGTTATATCAGGTTCACGTGTGGAGAGAACCGGCGGTGACGCATGTAGCCGTTTACATAATTCCGACAGACCAGGGGTCATGATCAGGGCAAATGATCAACTATCTTCCACGCTGGTCCTCGTGTGAAATTCCCTCTAATGATAATCAAGGGCAACCATACATTTCGCCGTAAGCAGTTCATCACATCGTTGTTTACGGAAGTCTATATTCATTGTAGGAAGACTTAGTGGAAGTGCGCTTAAGAGTACCGGGTCAGTACACGTTGCCCATGACATAGCCTTGATCCAATATACAACGACCCCTGAAGATCCGGGTTAGTATAGGTCTTCAGCGACCCATGCTTCTTTTAAGAGGCGACTAACGGGATCGGGTGGTCAGCCTTGATGACTTGGTTGAGGCATGTCATCGTATCCCAGTTAAGTGGATCAATGTTCATGATATCTATCACTGGACTGCCTGGTCCAGACAGATGTCTGATTATTTACAGGCCGCCGTCATATAGCTTGAATATTGCCGAGTGTGGCGTTCAACAACAAACAAACAAACAAACCTTGTTCCAAGGCTGTACTGAATGATAAGTCCATGGGTATAGGGTAACAAGGCTATCCTTTTATAGGCAAATAAAGATGAGGGGATAGTATGAGGATAACGTATTCTTATTATTTGTATAATCTAGAAATTATATAATTATTTCCTTAGAGACTTGAGCAAGTGTACATAATACGTGGTCGTGTATTCCGATGGTGTAATTATAGATTTAGCAGTAAACTGTGTGATGGTGAATGTTTACCAGGCAGTATTCCATCTATACTACTCAACTTTTGATAGGGATTATCAGATATGTCAGATATATTTAAATACATGCTTTACTTCTTATGTGATTCACTTTTGTGCATCATGGGGAGATGAAAATAAAATGTCCCTACAAAAAGTGTAGTATATGTCCGCCAGACGTGATCCACGCAATTGGGATATGATGAGATGCATAAACCAAGTCAGCGAGCCTGGCCACCCGATCCTTAGTTGTTTGCTTCTATGATAAGTATGGGGTGCTTGGGACCTATTCTGACCTAGAATCTGTTGATAACCCACTTGGAAATGTAGCATGGCCAAATGATTTCAACATATGACATTTATTCCCAATCCCAGTAGGAACGCTGAATTCTGAAATTCTGCATTATGAAACTGAAAGTAAAGGGTAAAGACTGAGAGGACTTTAGGAAGTATTTCACACAAAACATGAACAACACTGTCCCATGGTTATTTTCATAAGTGTTTGTTTGTTTACTTGTTGTTAAACTCTGCACTCAGCAATATATACCATACTTATGTACTTGATCATGTCAGGGGTCAAATCCTGCATGTTGAACCAAAGGGCATAGTCCTTCATAGTAGTTGGAGATAAATACAGACTCATTGGAAGTGAAGTCCACAACGAAACAAATATCAATGAGGGCCTAGAGGCAGACACTGACATTAATAATAAATAATTACATAAATGTAAAAAGAAACAATAAATATCAATACATTTTATTGGCTGTAAACCACATCATATGGCACACATCATCAGTATTGTATTTGAAATTATATGAACAACCAAGCTAGTGGCCTCTACAGTGGCACCTCCCGATCATTATATATTTTGGTCTCAGAAAACGCTAAGCATTCATTCAAGACCTGATATGAGAACCAAACCGTATGATTATAATATGCAACCATGCAATACAAAATGGCTATTTATTATTTCAAATTCAGGGTTAGAACTAAACTCTACTAGCCCGGGTGAAGATAAAATGCCCTTGTAAAGATAAAACATGGGGAGATGTCACAATTTGTATTCGGGCTAGCAGGCTAGTGTTAAGTTCTAACCCTGAAATTTGATGACTTACAAAATCAAGAAAATCATGCAAAGGATAGTTTTTGACAAGCAGGGAGTCAGCATGAAGTGTGCAGCACTGTGTATGGAAGGGTGGGCCTCGTCACTGCTCCATCTTCTCCTCCCCCTTGTCCTTATCCTTGTCTTCCTCCTTGTCCTTCTTCTTCATGCCCTCCTGCATGGCCTTCACAAACGCTTCCAGGTCTGCAACATCACACAATATAGCAATATTAATGCTGGGTTTCAGGTGCAAATGAAAACTGGACGCTGACTTACATTGTCAGTACTTCAGGAGTTTGTATACACTGCGTTCCTCTATCACCAGACAATACACGTCCACTTTGTGGTGTAGTTGCTTCTTATAAATAACAAATCAAGAATGTTTCTCACTTGACATCATGGTGTCCAAACAGATTCAATTTCAGGCAATAGTATGTGGGTGAGTAAATGGCAGCTTAATGCGGAACGAAGGCCGAAGTGATGCTGGCGTCAGACGTTTACCACTTCGGTGAAACACATGAGTACAGGTATTGTGCTGAGAAACCTAGAAACCGGACTTCGAAACCACAATCATAGGTTTCTGGCATGTCCAAGGGATGCAACTCTGCACAGCGAATTGCAGGACAATATTTCCAGCAATACATGTAACCTATTGTGATTATTTCATACATCAAAGCTTTAATGGTGATAGAAACTCATACACCTTTTTTTATACCAACACATCGTTAATACATCACAGGTTTGTCGGCACCACATCCTTTACATTATCTGTAAAACACCCGTCCCATAGGGTAGTCGTTATTTGTAATCACCAAATCAAGCCAAGGCCTGGTTCCAGAGTGTTCAGACCAATGAGCGCTCAGATTACACATGGCAGAATTTCTCCCGCATATATACCACAGCCTTGTTGACGTATACTCAATGCATTCCTTCAATATCGGGCAGTGGTAGGGTTCTCACAAAATTCATGCACAAATTGGATTCATTTGATTTCTGAGTTCTACACAGCCTCATTCCATTACTTGACTAAATAAACCAACAGACATGTGTCACTATTACATAAATCCACAGTAAGTAGTCAAGGGTGATGGAGGAAACAATCCCGTGAAGAATTCACAATGACGCCAAATGAATATCAATCTAAATATGAAATGTATAAAACAGGTCCAATTCTCAGGACACTCCTTCCCTGATTGAAACAATGTTGGAGACGTGCGTAGATGAAGCTATGCCATCTGTAACATACCTCCCTCTGCAGCAGCGTTGGCGACATCCTCCCCAAGCCCAAACTGTGTCATCAGCGGACCTAACTGGCCGGACTGTAGTGCTGCACTGAAGGAAGTCAGGGCCTAGAACATTCAGTGAAGAGTAACACTCAATCTGTTTCACCTAGATTTTTAAATGCGCTCATGAAAAGTCTCGCCAAAATATTTTATTAATTTCATATCTAAATTTTATCTTGTCCTTGCATTTCATTGATGAGCATATGCCTTGGTTATATTTTACCAATGTCTCTCTGTGATGACGAATATTTTTTAGGTACTCAGCCAAAGGATGACTACACATCAAAATCAAGAAATTACCACTCAACGATAACTTTTTAACATTCAAGGATAACTTGAACACAAGGCATGACTCAAAGCATAGATTGTATTAATTAATTTCAAGATATGATTCAGATTCAGTTGGTTGGTTTGTTGTTTAACGCTGCACTCAGCAATATTCCAGCTGTATGACTGCAGACTGTAAATAATCAAGTCTGGACCAGACAATCCAGTGATTAATGCCATGAGCATCGATCCACGCAATTGGGATCGATGACATGCATCAACCAAGTCAGCAAGCCTGACCACCTGATCCCGCAGAGTCACCTTTTACGGCAAGCATGGGTTGCTGAAGACCTATTCTCCCCCGGAATTATCACGGGTATATTCAGATTCAGAGTGTATCTGTATCTGATGATGGTGAACATTAAAGTATGAATGCTTAAATTATATAACAAAGTCACTAGTCATTCTTATAAGGAGACCTTTCATCCCCCTCCCTCCAGATACCAGGCATAGAAATTAACCAAGAAAGTTTACCAGCCCAAATAGTGATACCATACAAGAGTGAGTGAGTATGGTTTTACGCCGATTTAGCAATATTCCAGCAATATCATGGCGGGGGACACCAGAAATGGGCTTCACACATTGTACCCATGTCGGGAATCGAACCCGGGTCTTCAGCTGGACGAGCGAACGCTTTAACCACTAGGCTACCTGACCGCCCCGATACCATGCAAGAACAAAATGTTCGAAACTCTACCAGCCCTTAGGATACCTTTAACATCAATGAAACAGGTTTTGGCAACTGGGCTCGTGTTAATATCTATCCCTCGATATGTACATGTAGGACAAAACCATCATATTGTCAGAACAAGCATGTCGGTCAGAACAAGCATGTCGGTCAGAAGGATCAGTTACCTGGCTGAACTGGGGGGACTGTATGGTGTTTTTGAGCTCAGTCTCGGTTTTGGGAAGAGACTCTCCTTCTGGAAGGAACTCCACCAGCTTCTTCTGGATATCGGGGTTGGCCAACAGGGGGATCATAGCTTCGGGACTGAGTGCCTGGGCAAGGTCTAGACCTGTACAAGGTTAGAACATGAGGTTATAACAAAAGTAAATGATGTTGGTTTGTAACATGTTTTAACATTTGATTTGTGAGTTGTGTTTACATTATGTCATTAACATCATGGCACCTCAGCAATATGCTGGAGAAAACCCCAAACAGAAAAAGATTGTGGACCCTTACGACTCTGGTGAATACCCGTAAGTAATACTTTGGTGCTAACAGATCATAGATCATGGCTCATAATTGGGCAAAATTGGGATTTTAGCTCTCAACACAAATCTTGGCAAGGCTAAGGGAGGCAACTCCTCACACATTTTAGACATGAGGACCTTTAGTCAGCAATATTACAGCGATATGAAAGCTGTCTGTAAATAATGAAATCTGGATAGACATCATGAGTATCGTTCTACGCAGTTGGGACACGATGACATGCATCAACCAAGTTAGCAAGTCTGACCACCTGATCCTGTCAGTCGCTTCTTATGATAAGCATGGTGTTGCTGAAGACAAATTCTGACCTGGATCTTCACAGGGGTTTTAGTCGGGTAAATATAAATTGTTTTCAAGAAATACATCTCCTCCACTAATAATAGCAAACAAAGTACCTCATTAATCCATTTCATACCAACACTCGTAATGTTTTCACCCACAGAAAACCTAATGACACATGACATCCCTGGATAAATAATCAAGATTGTTGTACACACCTTCCTTTTGTGAAGCTGGCACTGAAAAACAGGAAAACAAATATGAACATGGTTAGTTATTGTTTTCAAGTGTTTGATATAATATCTAAGCTACAGAATAGTGAACAGAATAGCATAACAATGTTGGGCAATGTTTCCCAGTTCACCAACTGCATAATGTCATAATCCCCAAGAAATGTTTTAACCATAAAAATAATAATACTCCAATAGCCCATAGTTCTGAACAAGGCCAACTGGTTATAACTTGCATACAGTTTTGTTTGTTGCTTAACGACCAACTCAGAAATATTCCAGCTATGTGACAGTGGTCGGTAAGTACTTGAATCAGACAATCCAGTGATTGATATGATAAGCCAGAATCTGCCAAAGTATGTCAACCAAGGAAGACAATGAGCAATTCAGTTACCTCACGCAACAAGCATAGGTCCCTACATACCGTTCATGGTGGAGAGTATATTCTGTAGATCACTGAGCTGTATCTGTGGCCTTCCTGCACCTCCACTGGTGGAAGCGGCCGCTGTGCTGCTACTGCTGCTACTGCTGCCCCCGCCGCTGCCGGTACCGCTGCTACCAGTACCACTGCTACCAGTACCGCTGCTACCAGTCCCACTCCCACTTGATGAGGGTGTGACGGGCGTGGCAGTGCTGGCAGCTTGCTGTGAGGGCAGGGCTGCTGCTGTCAGGGGGCGGGGCTGGGACATCACACTGTCGGCCGTTGCTGTACTCCGGCTTCCACTGGATGACTGAGCTCGCATTGGCCTGGAACAGTCAGGATATTTGTAAATGTTTGTTTGGTTTTAATGCCACACTCAGCACTATTCCAGCCATATGATGGCTGGCTGGAAACAATTAAGTCTGGACCAGACAATCTCGTAACTGACATCATGAGCATCAATCTACACAATTCATTCATCAAGTCAGTGAGCCTGATCATACAATCCCATTAGTCGCCTCTTACATCAATCATGGGTTACTGAAGATCTTCACAAGCTTTTTTGTAAGAGAAAATGAAAAGTTTTAGGTATTTAATGGGGATAGGTTGAGAAAAATACATCAAAATGTGAGGGTTTAACCTGTAAATGAAACTAGCCCAATTATTGAAAACTTAACACCAAAACACATTCTACAACTTCTGATTAAAGCAATTATCGATTAATAAGTTCCTATGCTAAAATGCAAATACCAGGAACAGTTAGATCTTTTGCTCATGAACAATGGACAAACGTCCGTAGTAGTTGACAAGTAACCAAAATCCAATCCAAGACCAACTTGTTTGTTTATTGCTTAAAATCTCATTCATATTCTGGTTACATGTCAGCCTATAAATAATCAAGTCTGGACCTGACAAAACAGTGATTGACATCACTAAAAGGCTAAAAAATAGTGTGTATTTTCTATTGTGAAGCGCTTCAACAATGAGCAACGGACCGCTTAGGATTATTACACCAATCATAGAAAACAACGCTGTAGCTATGATGTCGCTATACAGCTGAAGGACTGACCATGCTATGTAAAATTTTAACCCAGAACATGCTGAAAGTCTCAGTTGTACTCACGGTTCTGAAACAGTCGACTGAGCACTACCAGGTCGCACCATGAGCGACGGCAGGCCACCGCCAGGACCTCCAACACCTACACCACCTGAAACACAGACCAAGTTACAACACTGCTGTACCCTGAAACACAGACCATGTCACAATACTGCTGTACCCTGAAACACAGACCATGTCACAATACTGCTGTACCCTGAAACACAGACCATGTCACAACACTGCTGTACCCTGAAACACAGACCATGTCACAACACTGCTGTACCCTGAAACACAAACCATGTCACAATACTGTTGTACCCTGAAACACAGACCATGTCACAATACTGTTGTACCCTGAAACACAAACCATGTCACAATACTGTTGTACCCTGAAACACAGACCATGTCACAATACTGTTGTACCCTGAAACACAAACCATGTCACAATACTGTTGTACCCTGAAACACAAACCATGTCACAATACTGTTGTACCCTGAAACACAGACCAAGTTACAATACTGTTGTACCCTGAAACACAAACCATGTCACAATACTGTTGTACCCTGAAACACAGACCAAGTCACAATACTGTTGTACCCTGAAACACAAACCATGTCACAATACTGTTGTACCCTGAAACACAAACCATGTCACAATACTGTTGTACCCTGAAACACAGACCATGTCACAACACTGCTGAGCAGTGAAGGTAAGGTAAAGTGGGGTTTAACGTTGCGATCAAGATTATTGCACATATAGTGATGTGCATGCATGTGTGTGTGTGTGTGTGTGTGTGTGTGTGTGTGTGTGTGTGTGTGTGTGTGTGTGTGTGTGTGTGTGTGTGTGTGTGTGTGTGTGTGTGTGTGAGAGAGACTGCTTGTACTAGTTCGTACTAATGCCGATTAGTGCTAGCCCATTAAGATACCATGCCGCAGCAGTTTAACATGAATACACCACTCAGACAGAGTACACCAACTCCGAGCCGACCAGCCCCTTAATGCCTAGCGCCAGGCAAATTAAGAACAAGTACCATTTTTTAATGTCTTTCCGTAGGACGTGGCCGGGGGAACAAACCCTGGACCTTCCACTCTCCGGGCAGATGCTCTACCTCAAGACCATGGAGATGGTCTTGTACAGTGAAACACAGACTATATACAATGATATGGTGTTGTATAGTGAAAAAACATTAACCATCACTGTATCAAACATCATTCTACATAGACACAATACAAATCATCCAGGATTCTCCTGGCCACAACCTTACCCAGGAGCTGCATCAGTTGCTGCTGGCTCATCCCTCCCAGAATACTTTGCAGATCCTGCTCCCCTGAAAACAGATTTGAAAGGATACACCTTCCGTCCCTGATTACAGGTCACAAACAAATATACAAATGTTTCAGAATAATGTTTACCCTAATCAATTTTAGTCCTATTTTTAAGGACAACAATGACATAAAACTGTCTGTCAACATGTTGGCGAACTTAGAGGGCATTATACAATATGAATGGGAGTGTTTGGTCCCAATGTGATTAGTAGAAAATATTTTAGATAGTATTTAACATGTTTAAAGCACTGAAATTTGGGACCAAATTTGAAAAACATGGTAGATCCATAATCATAATTATAGTAAACAGTAAACTACATTTATAATGAACTGTTTCATTTTTGTCCCGACCATTTACTGTTCATATGCTTACGATGAACTGCAGTTATAACGAACTGAATGTAGTGGTCCTTTTGAGTTCGTTAAAACTGTAGTTTACTGTATATACAGTTGAACCCTGTTATCTCGAACCAGTGGGACCATGTTGTAACTTTGAGATATCCGGACATTCGAGAAAATGAGGCATGAATATCCAGACAGATATACGTAGTTATATATAGTAAGGCAGTCGGGACTGGAGACTAGGTTCGAGATATTGGTACATTCGAGATAATAGTGTTAAAGATAATGAGGTTCGACTGTACACACATTGCAATTAATAAATATTTGTCAGAGAACAATTTGACTTTGTTATACATCATGGACATGATGTGTTCCGTTGCCATGGAAGCTTATGGTGTCATGATCCATCTATTAGTTTCTATAACAATTGAAATGACATTCCATGTCATTCCAGTTGTATGAGAAAATGTACAAAGAGAGAGCTATAGAAAATTACCTTTTATATTGACAATGTCAATAAACATGTTTTTTCCGAAAATATGCATGTAAAATTACACATCTGAAACCTGCTAGCACTATTTCCAAATCAAATTTCCAGGCAACGAATACGCAAGAAGACCCTCCGGCTAACTTGTAAATACATAATGTTTATTAATTATGTCAATCTACTTATTGTGGAATGACTTACCAAGACCTGAGAGCTCTGATGGCAAACCACTGCCTCCAGCTCCACGGGATGATCCAGGGGTGGGAGGATTGTTGAGGTACTCATTTACCTTCTTGCAGTGTTCCTCATCTTTATCACTCTTAGGCTCCTGCAGCAGACCAATGAAACCATTTAGACAGGTGAAAACAAACAGCGAAATTTTCATATTCTTGTCAACTAACATGTTATTGTTACCAGACAGTTAATATTTTCATGAATTGTATTTGTGTACTGATTTTCACTATCTTACTCTGAAAACCACAGTCATTGATGTAATAATTTGGCTAAAATACACAATAAAGATTAGAGGTGCAGTGAAATGGAAGGCCATGATACAATATGCAAAGAGTTGATTTAAATGCTTGCCCATTGCCCCTTGGCCGGTTAAAATTTCAAAAGGCTTGCTGAAACGAAACATAAATCGCCAGTCTGGCTAGTCAAAATTTCACCCCTTCTCCATGTAGGTTTATTTTTTTTAATTGGACACTGTCATGTGGCTCAGTGGAAAAAAATTTAACATTGAGGCTTGCGGTGACACGCAACAACAAAGTGAGCGAGTCTGACCACTCATTCCTGTTAGTCGCCTCTTAGGACAAATGGGATGCTGAAGACAAGTTCTAACCCGAATCTTCACAGGTTCTCAAGTTTAGTGAGATGAAATGGGGTTTAAAATTGCATCCAAGATTATTGCACTTATAATATTATAATATTATACGTGTGTGTGGCTCCTTGTACTAGTCCAGACTGATGCCGATTATAGTGCAAGCCCACTGAGATACCATGCCGCAGTTTAACATGAATACCCCACTCAGACACAGTATTTTGACTGACTCTTTAGCCCCTTAATGCTGAGTGCCAGACAGGGTAACAACAAGTACCATCTGTTAACGTCTTTTGGTATGGCACGGCCGGGGAACGAACCCCGGACCTTCCGCACTCCGAGTGGACGCCCTACCACTAGACCACAGAGGTGGTATCAAGTTTAGTAGCCTACCATGTATACAGTATATATTTGTTCGAGTCTCTAACAGTTTGCTTTAATGTCTGTATAATTCTTTGACCATGTTAACATGACAAGTTTTCATCCAAATATTGAAAAGTACTATTGAGATGGAAATGATATGATATCCGATAAAAAGGGTTTCCACACGAGATCAAAACCACATTCACTGCTCCATCTGACCAAAACTTATCAATACCAAGCGTATAGTTGACAAAGTCATCTATATCCCCCGCCAATTTCACACGCTATGGTCCCAAACCAGGTAACTGACCCAACATTTCTCTTAGCCCATGTCAAAATAGCTGCAATGGAAATTCTAAAATAAACATTTCTAAAAATCCTTAATATCAAATGGCACTACTTCAGTATGCGCTTTATATATAGACATGCAATGTTTGGCAAGGAAATATTTAACAGTTTATTTGTTATACTACTTAAGTAAACCAATCCTATATTAAAACTTAAATCCAACTTGTCATGGAAACATAAACAATAAAAATTTATAAAATTCCTAAATAGCAAAAGGCACCAGTTCAGTATGCGCCTAGAAGACATGCAATGTTTTGTAAGAAAGGATTTAACAGTTTTTGAGTTATGCTCTGGAAACAAACACCACCCTTATAGAACCTAAGTCCAACTTGTTGCCATGGAAACGTAAAACATAAAAATTTATAAAACTCCTAAATAGCAAAAGGCACCAGTTCAGTATGTGTCTGGTAAACCTGCAAAGTTTTGTAAGAAATTATTTAACGGTTTTTGAGTTACGCTCTGGAAACGAACAGCACCCTTAGAGAACCTATGTCCAACTTGTTGCCATGGAAACGTAAAAAATCAAAATTTATAAAATTCCTAAATAGCAAAAGGCACCAGTTCAGCATGAGTCTGATAGACATGCAAAGTTTCGTAGAGAAATATTTAACGGTTTCTTAGTTATGCTCCGGAAACGATTTCAGCACGCACGAGCACGCACACACACACAAGCACACACACACGGACGGAACCCATTTCTATATCCCCTGCCAACTTTGTTGGGGGTGGGGGATAACAAGGTGAATCTCCCAGAGTGCCGGACCTTAACATTTTGTGGATAGCTGCACTGATAAACACTGCAGACCTTTCACATACTCATTATAATACTGGCTATCACTTCACCCAGAGACCCCAGACGTAGACATGAAGATAACTGTATGAGTGACTGGATTCAATACCACTTTGTACTTGATGAAGTGTTCCTGTTCTATCATGGCAAGTCAGCTTAATGTGGGAGAAGAGGCTAGACAAAAAGTGAGCACGGCTCACTGAAACCCCTGAATTAGCCTCAAAATGTATATCTAGTGATTGAGTGAGTTGGGTTTAACGCCGCTTTTAACAGTATTCCAGTTATATCACAGCGTGTCAGCTTAATGTGGGAGAAAATCCCGAAGTGATGCAGGTCTCAGACGTTTACCACTTCGGTGAAACCCACGAGCATGTGTATGGTGGTAACAAACCTAGACACATAATCAGTGCGAACCGGGATTCGCACCCACAATCATAGGTTTCTGGTGTGCCCAAGGGAGGCAACTCTGCACAGCGAATCGTGGCGCCTTAGTCGACTGGGCCACGTGAAAAAGCAATATTTTCGCAAAAAGTCCACTCATCGAAATCAAACCTGCCCCTGTACTATTGGTATAGAAACTGCGGATATGGTTCTGACCAAGGATCATAATCAGGATGAAACAGATTCAAACCCACAACCAGCTAAACCTTGTTTAGCAAGAGCTGCAACTCAAAATAGAGTGTGCTGTCCATAATTCCTAGATGAAGATGTAGAATGAAAAGTGAGTGCACACTGATCCATTGACCAGGGTAATAATGTTAGCGCTTTGAGCATGTGTCTTCTGTATGGAGTCTAGCGCAACAAATATAGACACATTGTTATTACTATTTATCATCCCCCAAATCTTACCTGCATCCAGAAGATCATCTTGCGGGTAGAGGACTTGAACTTGAGGACATAGACACGCCCAGTGGTGCACTGTGGGACATGCTTGAACTCAATGTCATCAGGGAAGATGATAAGGTCCTGAAACAAATGGAGAGGGCAGCTACATACAAATCCTGCACCACATTAAATACAATTTATGGGTGAAAACAAATTGTTATACATAAATCAATTTAGAAGCTAAAAGGGTATTGTAAATCAATGAAAAAGAAGAGGCAAACCTTTGAAATTACACCAGCTTAAGCATGTTAAGTATCCTTCTTGTTCATGTTCTTAGCATACCTTAATTCAAAAGGGTGCATCTGTACACTTGAAATAAATACACTTCTAACCGTTGTACCAAAAATAATTAGGTACACCCTTGTGTCAAACAGACTCTAATAGTGACAAAAGCTTTTGTAACGGACTGTTGGTCAAGCACTAATTGTTCGCAGACAAGGCTGCAATTAGGAGAGTACTGCCAAAGTCAATAAATGACACAGTGTTAGACTGTTAATAAGACAAGCAACAATGCATTCATTACAAAGGACCAAGGAACATAACCAAGAGCAAGGGTGTTCTAATCAATGCTTCTGTTAACTCAAATGACAAAAACATCTCCACAATTAGCCATGGATCGGCAAATTGCCTTCATTTGTGTGACCACTGCTTTCTATGCACATTCAAATATATGATAATCTATGTTATCAAATTACATGAACTTCATTAGGAACTACAGACCTCAGCTTGTGGGAGCCTTACGAAGACAAGCTTAATAAATAACAAGGACAGCAAACTAAAGCCTACCACAATGAAGGTAATGTGCTTTTGCATTAACGAGTTGAGCGTCACATGTTACATGCATGAGAAACCTTTGTCACAGGTCGTAACCTAGCATGATATGTCTTAAAAGTTCCATATTTTAAACATAGGTCGCAATTTCCTGTTTAATACATTCAAAATAACACAATTTAAACAAAGACTTTCATCATAAGAAACCAATTTCTATCCAAAACAATCACATTACAATAACGAAAATACTCCTGGCGAGGTTTCTGTAATATTATTCATGTTCACAGTCTTCAAACGATACCAAACATCGACCAAATCTTTGCACGTTTTCTGATGATTTTAACAATGAAAATGAAACAAGTTAGTGGATAGCTCTATAATGAAATCTTAAACTGCCAAACATCGCCATAATTTTCTCTTCCATGGTCCTTAATCTGGATGTTATGGATGTTTTAGCTTAAATTTTTAAAAACATACTTAATTAAAATAGTAGAAAGTGTTTTTACTCGTAAAAACATATGTCTCCCCCCACTCCCCTAACCCCCATTCATTCGTTTACTTCACGTTAAACCCCATCTCTTCATTCCCACCCTCCATTACTAAATAACAGAGACAAAAATAGAACTCCTAGAAATTTCAAACAACTAATGGGCACCACTTCAGTGCTGGTTAATGTGTATACAAAGTTTCGCGAAAAAATATTTAACAGTTTCCGAGTTATGGTCCGGAAACCAAGCTTACCCCCATTCAGAGTCTATGTTCAAGTTATCTCCATGGAAACGAGAAAAAATAAAAAAAGTCAAAAATCTCTAAATAGCAAAAGGCACCACTTCAGTGCTGGGTTAATGTGTATACAAAGTTTCGCGAAAAAATATTTAACAGTTTCCGAGTTATGGTCCGGAAACCAAGCTTACCCCCATTCAGAGTCTATGTTCAAGTTATCTCCATGGAAACGAGAAAAAATAAAAATGTCAAAAATCTCTAAATAGCAAAAGGCACCACTTCAGTGCTGGGTTAATGTGTATACAAAGTTTCGCGAAAAAATATGAAACGGTTTCTGAGTTATGGTCCGGAAACGGTGGGAACGCCGACGCCGACGCCGACGGGAACCGTGCCAAAAACAATATGACTCCCTCCATTCTGGGGGAGACATAATTAGTGCATTATTTAGATAATGTGATAAACATAACACTCATATTTATAAACAGTAGGATTAGACCTTTCAAATGATGTACAACATGTAGTAGCAAAATCTCAAATTAGAGCAGACCCATGAAGATCCAGGTAGAGTATAGGTCTTCAGCAACCCATGCTTGCCATAGAGGCAAATATGCTTGTCGTAAGAGGGAACTACTGGGATCGGGTGGTCAAGCTCGCTGACTTGCCTGATGCATGTTATTGTATCCCAATTACATAGATCAATACGCATAGTTTCAATCACTGGATTGTCTGCTTCAGACTCGATTATTTACAGACCACTATCATATAGCTGGAATATTGCTGAGTGTGGTGTTAAACAAACACTAAAAACTACAGCACTTCGTTAACATGCCTAGATTAATCTGTTGTGGTTATTACAGTTTATTTTCTTGAATCCAGCCCTGGTGTACAAAATAACACCTGAATACTGAATTTTTTGCAAATAGTTGTAAGTATAGCATTTGACTCAAATTTATCAGTGTGCACTTTCTTTGCTTTACACATATTCAGGGATGAGAATGTATATTTTCCTTTTTAGCTGAAATGTCTTTTCAATTAAGGATTGAAGTTGTATTTGTTGACGTTCATCAGCTGATGAAGACAGTGCCTCACGTGAGCAAATTCTTATGTAACCACTAGGCTCCCCGACCACCTATTGTTCTTTGTGGACCAACATGACTCTGTGAAGGTTATTATCAATTAGGTCTAGGGCTGTTACAATTCACTCGTGTATTCGGTTCTTGAACCCTTTTGAGAACCATGACCCATAACTGAGTTTTTTTAAGTTATATATATCATTGGATCATAGATTTTCGCTCATCATACGTTTTCGGACGGCCATGATTATTGCTATCACTCGCGCAATAACAATAAACTTTTAATTTGTTAATCATGACTATTTATTCTACTCAGAGCTTAGGTCTACATCATTGATAATAAAAGGAGTTGACATTAACAGTAATACACTAACAAGTGAGGTGGAATGATATGGCAATTTCGAACTATCAAGCTCCATTCAGCGTGATCTCGTTACCTATTCTTCATATTCCACCTCCACTGCAACAATGCCACGCGCCGTGGTGGAGTTTGTCATGG
The DNA here is from genome assembly GCF_022045235.1 of Haliotis cracherodii. Lineage (NCBI taxonomy): Eukaryota > Metazoa > Mollusca > Gastropoda > Lepetellida > Haliotidae > Haliotis > Haliotis cracherodii. The sequence continues at coordinate 15,899,511 of NW_027266264.1, forward strand.
TATTCTCCTTAATACCATCTACCATGCAACATTTCATAGTTGTGAACTCGATAATCAACGTCATTCCCAAAGGAGTTGAAAAAAAGCATTAGTTACTACAGCTGAATTTTAACATTACTTCTGTAAAATTTATGATGAGTTGAACAAACAGTGTAGATATAAAAAAATAAAAAATATTGTAATTCTGAAGTATAGTACATAGAATGAGTTGTATAGAAGTATAATATATGGCTTACATCTTCCACATTGCCGGATGTTCGATCTTTCCAACAGAAGTGCATAAGAGAATCATCAGACTGATACACATATACTTGACCCTTCCTCTTATCCGGATGAACCATTTTCTCCTTCATATACATTTTACCGGCCCTAAATTCAACCAGATTTTTACTCTGGGTTCGGCCACTCGTCGAAGTTCCAAACAGCGCAGCCATCTTGAAATAATTACAATCGGCACGTGCGATCCAGAGATCGTTTAAGTGATCTTTCCGAAATATCCCGATTTGTTCCGACTGTAGGCTCGAAAGTATTCAATTGTTAGTCGAGAGTAATACTTATCAAGCTTTATATTTTTTAAATTTACAAAACTGTCAATGTGCATATGCATTGTTCTAATATTTAAGAAAAAAAATATTTGTTTAGCCAATTTATAGAAATTTAAATTTAAATATTAATTGATATAAATGGGAAAAACGAGTATTTTTTATGTCAAACAAATATTTCTTTCTTGTGAATGAAAATGATAAAATATGTGTACATTTTTGGGGAATTTGGGGGCATATAATACATTATTTATATATAATTATGTAGACACAATAGTGCATGATCATTCTACCGGAATATTATGCATAAGGAAACCATCCTTTGTGTATAATTCCTACATATAGTTTTAGAAAAGATAGTTAATGATTGATAGGGATGTTTGTATGCATGCCTTTAGGATTGCAATATTTGCTAAATACTTTTGCGTATCAGATATCATTCCGTCTTTTGGAATCCCCACGACGGATGAGTCCATTTTGTACCAAATAGGTAATTACTATAATATAAGCCGTTCATATGTTTTTGCTAGTATTACAGAATTTGTGAATTTATGTATATGAAACATTTTATTATTATCCCTTATAATTAGTCCTATAAGTACTTTACACAAGTGTTTTCTTTTATTAAATAATCAACTATTGAAACCGTGAAGGTAATGGAAAATACCCATAATGTGAAACTAAAATAGCAGACGAACCGGTCACCAGTTAAAATAGTTCCCGATGAAAAGTGGGCGTGTCGTCATTAGACGAATAGGAAAGAGACTCATTTCCTATTAAAATAACTAAATCTCATCGGCAAATGTAATTCCTTAGCTTGATCCCCCTAAATAGAGTGTCAATATCATAATGTAATATACTGATATTCTAACGGAACCCTCGAAATAGGATAATATTTCACGGGCGCCACAGTAACGTGCACCGCTTTTGCCGAGAGAATTTATCAGGGGTTATGACTGTCGGACAGGTCGGAAGCACTAAAGCCTGTAAAATGCTTACTATCTTTCGTGATAACCCGTCTGCTTCACTCCTGGCTGCTTGTGGAGGAGTTTATTTCGTCTACTACATCTCTCGAATTGTCAAGGTGAATATTATTCGTTTATTTCAGTTAATAATATGCCATCAGTTCGTCAGAACTTCGTTTTACTGATCGGGTGTAACCCCGACTGGGCCTAGCAACTGATCTGCCAAAGTTGACCTGATAGAGGTAATATTAGGACTTTTTTGCGTACTTACGGGAACCCACGTGAATAGACTTTTACTGTGTTTGACCGCATTGTAAATATTTGTGTGACGAAAGAACAAATTCAGTTGATCAATTTAATTGCAAGTCATTTGAATTTCATCACTGCGCCAGTCAGACAGACAGGCTTTGCAACTTTAATCAGGTTCTAGGCCTAATTATATAAGCCTTCCATCTCAGCAGTTTAACCAAATGCTCTCCCTCGTCTATCTGAATATATTTTCTGTATTGAAAATAATGTTCATAAAATCTCAATGTAAGTCAGTAATAAGTAAATCACAATGTCATTCAGTCATGCGATTCTAAATCTATCACATCATTTGAAAGGCCTAGAATTATTTGAACTAGAATCTATCTGTGACAGTTGCTGGGAGTCACAATATTTAAGACATCCAAAGCTACCTTTAACAATGATCTTTTGACATGTTTGTTTACTTGCACTCAAATTAAACATGGAAGAAATCTCTTATTTTTGTTTGTTATCCACGTCTTAAGCTGTCCCAAAAATGTTTCACTAGTAGCACATAGCTTTTGACTCATTATTCTGAGTGCTGGTCACTGACCAGTTATCACTTTTTTTCATGTTATTTCTGAAATATTCTGTGTACTAAGTTAACTGCAAATAACTTTGAGGGAATGAAAACAGACTACACTGGAAATAGAAATTTCTCGTGGACCAACTGTACCTGTTGTCGCCATCACCTAAACAGCTAATTCCAAGTGATCACACACACTGCTTCCATTGAAAAGAAATGCTTTTATCGATTTGTTGTCTACAAACTAACGTACACCAATTTTCCCCAAATTCGATTTACACATACTTATCCTCAACCCTATGTACTATGGATTTTGCAATATGTATACAGTGTTATGCATTTTTGGAGACTTGGCTCAAATAGGTTTTAGAATTGTAATTTGGGAAGGAAATGACAGACAGATAAGCTATAAGAGAACTGAATGTGTATTATCGTGTTGTTGGATTTTTGTTTACATGTGAATTAGTCACATGACTCCTCCCGTGTGTCTCTTCTGAAGTTGTTTTTGAGCAAGGTGATTATATGTGTTTGTTTTTTCAATATTTCTTCTCAAGAGTCAGTTTTGTTTATCATTTTTGTATAAATATTTCTCTCTTCTAATGAAACGGAGCAAAAGTAAAATGAGATGCGATCACGTATGATTATGATGGGGAGTTGGCGATAATTGGTCCTTGGTGATAACTGGTCGCTATCCAGTAGAGTATTATATTAAATTTAGATTTTGCTGGTGTTTAGCCTTGTGTAATAACCATTCTGCAAGGATTTTGTATATGCATTAATGATTTAAATCTAGATTGCCATGTCAATAAATGATTGCGCTTTTAATATGCCATGATATACTGGACTTGACATTCCTAGAAAATAGCCATGGGCTACTTTGTCCACAACTTGATATATGCACTTAATATCATTGTTAGATATTATTATTTACAGACCCTTTTTCATAAGATATGAAAAGAAGTAACTTACAAGTCAACATTTCTTTATAAAGTTGACTGTTGACACTCACAACTAAATATCATCTAGTCAAATATTTTTTTCAGCTGTAAAATTAATTTCGGGGTAAGTTAAATTTACAGTAAAGACAAGATATTTTATGGATGACAACTTTTTTATACTGTTATGATGCGACTTTCGGTATAGATCCTGATACCGTTGTCAAGCAAATATATATATATGATATATTGACATTGTAGTTTTGCAATATTTCTTCTTGTACTAGTACTTTTACTATTTTGTAACTCAGTTAATCGTGAATAAGAATTGAGATTCTGAGTGAGAGCAATAATCTTCCATCAAAGACTTTGTTATGAAACTCAGCCTTATTCTTAGTTCCAGCTAACACAGGCACACATCCTATTGAAGTTTTGGCAGTTTTTCTGAGCAAAATAAAATCAGTGTGGTTCAGTGTATAAATATTGTAAACTTCCTGTTGTGCATACCAGTCCATGTGCACTGTCACATGTTAGAGTCATTGACTGATTCGGTTGACCCAAGGTAGTAGTAGGCTGCCTGTTGCCATGTCTGAGTGTCAGGGAGAGTAGATAAGTGCCATATGAGTGCAGTGTACAGTCAGTATCTTTCCTCTCAACAGCAGATTGAGGAGGGAATGTTACCAACTTTTGTAAGATTAGGCCGGACAAAAATGTTGTGGTTTGATCATGTTGATGCAATAGCTCTTCAAATTTGGGGTCATTATGTTACTAAGTGGCAATTGATACACCTGTCTGCAACCCTAGCCACTTGTCTAGTAAAATGTCTTCTGGTCTTCTTCTTCTTCTGAGATCCCATTGTACGCAGAAGGGCGTAGCCTAGTGGTTAAAGTGTTCGCTCGTCATACCGAAAACCAGGTTCGATTCCTCACAAGGGTTCAGTGTGTCCCCAAGCAGGGATATTGCTGGAATAATGCTAAATGTGGAGTAAAACCATACTCACTCACGCCTATAAATTACGACTCAAATATATTCTGTAAATTATGCCAAGGTTTATTTTCAGGCTAGCTAGTAGACTCAAGGGTTTTGGAACAGTCTGTTTGTTGTGATACTGGTGTCACGATTAACACGTCGACATAATTGATTTGAGCAGTTTTTGTGGGGTTCTTGTGAAAATGTGCTCCAATACTTTTCAATATACAGACAAATTACGGTTGATTTGATTTGAAACATCATACTATTTATTTGAAGCATAATGGGGGTAGTCAACCAAACATCCCTTTTTAGACGCTCTGGCATTTATTAATTTTGTGCAAGCTGTTAACCTGTCGTCTATTTGACGCTTGGCATCTCTTCTGTTCAATGCTGCACAGTAGCATTTTACAACCTTACTGAAACCCAACTGTTACAGTTATACAATGGGTACATTTGCAGGAACGGTCATTATAAGTGATGGGAATAATCATTACATGCTGTAAGTGAATGGGATACTGATCATAAAATGATGGACCCGGCCCTATATTAGAGACATGTTGTCTAGCAGAGGCCAGGCTTCTTTGTTTTGGCTTCTATGGTTTCATACAATAGCTCTTCAAATTTGGGGTCATTATGTTACTAAGTAGCAATTGATACATCTGTCTGTGACCTTGAGCCACTTGTCCGAAGCCCGAGTCCAGTAAAATGTCTTCTGGTCTTGTGAGATCACATTGTACTAGGCCACAGAAGGGCGTAGCCTAGTGGTTAAAGTGTTCGCTCGTCACACTGAAAACCAGGTTTGATTCCCCTCAAGGGTACAATGTGTCCCCAAGCAGGGATATTGCTGGAATAATGCTAAATGTGGTGTGAATCCATACCCACTCCAATAAATTACGACTCAAATAAAGTCTGTAAATTATGCCAACGCCCAAGGTTTATTTTCAAGGGTAGTGGACTAAAGGGTTTTGGAACAGACTGTTTGTTGTGATACTGGTGTCACGATTAACACGTCGACATAATTAATTTGAGCAGTTTTTGAGAGGTATGGTCAATGTTCAATGTGGCATAGCTAACAAGAGGTGTTGGTATTTTCCAGTTGTGTTCCACTTGCATGACTTATATTAGGCAGTATGGTGATGCTTACCCAACGTGGGGTCAGGCCTGGTTACTCATAAATATTACTTTTTGAAAGATGATACAGAATTAAAACATGACTTCATACATGACTAGGTGTATAGTGTAAATTTCTGATGCATTTCATTTGCCAACCCCTGAATCCTGAATACTAATTTACGCTGATCTCAAAATGACATGTCAGAATTCACTCGACAAAGGAGTGTTGATCAGAGACCTCTAGAACACGTGCATACCCCATAAAAGGGTGTGATTAGAAGTTAATTTACAGAGAGATCTATAGAAAATGATGTATTATGTAAAGGAAAGTTTACCTACACTATATTTTTTGTCAATGTTGAATCTGCATACCAAATCTTATTAATTTTTTATTGGGCCCCGTGAGCCACACTTCCAAAAGCTTATGCTACAATCACACCAAAGTAGTTCTATCCCGTTCTATCCCGTTCTAAACAAAATACTAGAACAGGCTGTGATCACGGTAGAACGCGTAGTTTGGCATAAAATACGATGCTAGTTCGTTCTTAGCCATCTCATTCTTAGCCACTCTGCAGTCTGTTTGTATCCAGTTCAGATCGTTCAGTGCCCGTTCTACTCATCCCGACAACGTTTCGAAGCAGTTCGAGCACATCCGTAGCCATTTTGAACCCATTCTTAACCAGTTCAACCTCGTTCTACCCCGTTCACAATAAGTCCAAGCCAGTTCTAACTAATTCTTAATTCGACCAACTCGTTCGCAGTACGTCCTCATCTCATCCCAAGTGCGTGTCTATTCGCGTCCTGGCCCGACTCCTATGGATACCGAGCGCGTTGTAGTCAGTCTTCATTCAAGTTCAGGGCTCCGAACTGTACACATCATGCCCTCAAAGAGAAGTCGACCCGGTCGGTGTGCACACGTACTGAAGTTTATGTCCGACTGCACCACGTCGTAACACGTCCCTAGTAGGTTCAAAGTACGGCAATTCCGTTTGAAGTACGGCAATTCCGTTCATTATATGTCTTTCGACTAATTGTATAATGTCAATCCGACTAATTGCAGAACGGGATGGACGGAATAAAATTTTGAGCAGACTCAAAGTTCTAGAGCACCCTCCCCGCCTGAGCCCGTCCATGAAGTTCGTAAAAAGACTATCAATAGTTGCTACAACGTCCAATACGTTCATACACAGTTGGAGCCCGTTTGACAAAATTTTTACAAACGTATTGAGAACTAGTTTGGTGTGATTGGAGTATAAATAACCTCAAAAATAAAAACTGTGAAGATCCAGGTTAGAAATGATCTTCCGCAAACCCTGCTTGTTGTAAGTGGCATCAGAAGTGTTGGTTGCTCCAGTTATAAAGGGTTCTAGTTAAAAGTTAAGTTATGTCATGTATTCTATTTATTTATTTATAAAGTGATAAAAAATTATTCTAAAAAAGAAATTCTATCATCGATGATGTCAGTAATTGTTGACAAATATTGAGGTCAATTTCCATCAGTAATTGCAATATGACATTTGATATTGCTTCGCAGTTCCAACTCATCACATTATCAAAGCATGTTGCATTTTATGGGACATATACACAAAAGCCATGTGTTGAAGATAATAAACAGGTTATTAATCAAATGTTAGTTGTCAAGGTGTCTAGACATGACTAGGCAAAAAATTATTGATGCCAAACAGTTTAGAGATACATTGGTGACCAAAATTGTACGTCATCAACTTTTGTGACACTGGCAGAAAACCAGCCCTGCTTCCTAGCACATGTGTATGTTGAATCCTTCTTGGATGTTATGAACGAAAATTATGACAAGCAGGAAGCTCAAGTAACGGTTCTCACAAGCAGTTCAGCTGCTGATAACAAATCACATGACATAAATGTTGTAATTCCACAGGCTGTTGCAGCAGGCATTTTCGTTCATTTGTCTGATTCAGTTGCTAACTGTATTAATAATCATGACACAGTTATCAGAGATCTTAGATTTTATATATTTAGACATGTTTATTAGCATGATTAGGGCAGTTACGATTCACTCATGTATTCGGTGAATCGAACAGTATCCATTCATGAATTGAATTCGTTTTTCGTGGCCACCAGAATCGAATATTTATGAAATGTGCATTTACATAAAAATACCCGTAAGAACATGTTATATGCATAGATTTCTTCAAGAGACAGCACTCTTATACTATTTAATTTGACAGTATTGTGGTCACTGGTCATTGTTGCATTTGACCAGATACTATAACCTGGCAGCGTATAAATGTATAATCTATTAATAATTAACAAACCATGTCAAATAATTTATGTTGTTATTGCTTCACTGAATATAAGAAATAATACATCAGCTGCTGACTTGTTTCGTGAATTGATATTCGTATTCGTTACCCTGTATTTGTGATACAAATCATATTCACCTGATAGTGTATTCGTTGCAGCCCTAGTGTTTAAAACTTTATGCATCTATGTTTCAACTTTGATAAATGTATGGGACCTGGGTGCGACCTGGTTTTATCTGGTGCAGCTTGGTTTTCATATCTCATTAAAATCAGATATTAGTTTTCTTCGCTACCGCTAAACAAAGATCTGAGGACATCCCATTACGGGTCATGTCAAAACGACCTCTCGCGAACTTTGACCGATCAATGAAATGACTGACAAGAAATCGACATTAGCCAATCAGAAGGCATCTTTCTCGAGCTTAATGACACTAGTTTCAAACCGGCGACTTCGCTTCGAAACATATTTTGACGTATTCTCGGTTAAAAAATTTAAATCTGATAAAAAGAACATTCTAGAATGGCTTGTAGATGATGGCCTAGATTGTATGGATATAATCATAAGATCCGTAACTGTCGTTCGGTTTTCCCCGCTGTTAAATATTTCGAGGTTGCATGATCAGAAAACACATTCCGTCTGTCACTTTCATCATCTGGTAAGCGACGCTGTGATTGGTTGGATGAAAGGTCGTTCTGACGTGCCCCGTAATGGGATGTCCTCAGATCTTTGTTTAGCGATAACGAGAACTAAGATCTGAATTTAATTGAATTGCATATCTACATGCTTCTACTGCAAGTTAAATTGAGTTCTTTAACTTGAACCCAGTCAGGAAAATGTGTCTTTTGTAATTTGGTTCATTTTTTGCAAATGGCAAGCTCTTGTTGTTCAGCATTTAGTAATGGTGGCTTGCTCACTCACTAGGGATGGGTATTGGAGGTTAATGTGTATCAAATTATTTGGCAATGCACAAGGCCATATTGAAATACATATAATGATATATTGTATAATTCTAAATGTTTGATTCAGAAGCAATCTGATACATTAAGGTATGAACTGAAGATCATAAATGGAACATCGAAGATGCTGGTATGACATAATGTTTACTCATTCAATAAATACGCAGCCATATTGAGGCCCCGGTTGCTCGCCACTTGGCAGCAAAGGCATTTGGCAAGTATATAACATTAAACACATGAAAAAAATTCCAGTTTGAAATCACTCGATATATCGAGCATGAAAATGTGATATTATGATGCATATTGTGGAAAGAATGAACCTCAATTTACCAATATAATGGTAGTACCTCACACCCTTATCACTCACACATCATGCTATAAAGTTAAGACTTATGTTTTCTGTTACAGAAGCCGATAATAGCTTGCCAGGATCAACGGCTTTTGAAGTTTTTGAAGAGTCATTGCCCGGTTATAGCTGAGAAATACTGGCCAACATGGTGGTGTTCAGAGTCCAGGCTTCAGACCATCTTCCGTGCCATATTCCAGACCTCACCCCCTCTCGCATACAACAGGTACTGACTTCAGCACTCGTCATGTCACCCCCTCATCCTCCAGTCCTCACCCCCTCTCGCATACAACAGGTACTGACTTCAGCACTCGTCATGTCACCCCTCTCTCATCCTTCAGTCCTCACCGCCCTCCCCTGACCCCTCTCATCCTTCAGTCCTCACCCCCCTCAACCTCCAGTCCTCACCCCCTCTTGCATACAACAGGTACTGACTTCAGCACTCGTCATGTCACCCCCCTCCCTGACCCCTCTCATCCTTCTGTCCTCACCCCCCTCAACCTCCAGTCCTCACCCCCCTCAACCTCCAGTCCTCATCCTCCAGTCCTCACCCCTCTCATCCTTCAGTCCTCACCCCCCTCCCCTGACCCCCTCTCATCCTCCAGTCCTCACCCCTCTCATCCTTCAGTCCTCACCCCCCTCCCCTGACCCCCTCTCATCCTTCAGTCCTCACCCCCCTCCCCTGACCCCCCTCAACCTCGAGTCCTCATCCTCCAGTCCTCACCCCTCTCATCCTTCAGTCCTCACCCCCCTCCCCTGACCCCCTCTCATCCTCCAGTCCTCACCCCTCTCATCCTTCAGTCCTCACCCCCCTCCCCTGACCCCCTCTCATCCTTCAGTCCTCACCCCCCTCCCCTGACCCCCCTCAACCTCGAGTCCTCATCCTCCAGTCCTCACCCCTCTCATCCTTCAGTCCTCACCCCCCTCCCCTGACCCCCTCTCATCCTCCAGTCCTCACCCCCTCTCATCCTTCAGTCCTCACCCCCCTCCCCTGACCCCCTCTCATCCTCCAGTCCTCACCCCCTCTCATCCTTCAGTCCTCACCCCCCCTCCCCTGACCCCCCTCAACCTCGAGTCCTCATCATCCAGTCCTCACCCCCCTCCCCTGATCCCCCTCAACCTCGAGTCTTCACCCCTCCTCATCCTCCAGTCCTCACTCCCTCTCATCCTTCAGTCCTCACCCCCCTCCCCTGACCCCCTCTCATCCTCCAGTCCTCACCCCCTCTCACATACAATAGATACTGTCTTCAGCACTCATCATGGCCCCACTCTCATCCTCCAGTCCTCACTCCCTCTCACATACAATAGATACTGTCTTCAGCACTCATCATGGCCCCACTCTCATCCTTCAGTCCTCACCCCCCTCCCCTGACCCCCTCTCATCCTCCAGTCCTCACCCCCTCTCACATACAATAGATACTGTCTTCAGCACTCATCATGGCCCCACTCTCATCCTCCAATCCTGAAAAATTCACAAGAATGTTCTGAGACACCACAAGATTGAAGAAGCATTTGTTCCAGAGGGCTGTTCCACAAAGGGATCATTGCACTATGACTATCGTACCCTTTGGTAGACTATTGGAGTTACAATCATCTTAGTGCTAAGATGGCTTTGTGGAACCATCATTTGCACTTACTATTGGCCATTGTTGATGATGTTGCAAAATATAAGTGACTGTATCTCACCTAACAGAAACGTCTCATTAAATAGGGTGATCTCTTCATTAAATGTGGTTATATATAACCATGATTAAATGCATGTTTGTGTCCTTTATATTTAATGATAATCTGACATTGAGATGCTAAAGATGTTGCAAGTAACATTCACCTCAGTTGCAATGTACCTGATCAGCACCTCCTGACTGATTCTGACCGATATTGATATAGTTTAGTGATGTTTCTTATCTGGGCAAAGCAAACACGGGTCAGCTTGATCATGTTGATAGCTGTATCCAGCCTATGGAACTTGGACCAGTAGACGTATTGTGTCAACAAGCGAACATTATCATACAAGGATTGACACCAAATCATTGATATTAGATCAAGATGCAAGTCTTGAGTTATGATGTTTTAGATAAGAAGACAGAAGTTTTCAGCAAAGATCTTTGTCCAATTTCATAATTGTTTGTGGTGTCCCAATTGTTATTTATTCCCAGTTACCATAATGACCATTATTAATGGTTTATGCCCCATTCTTCTGTGACAGACCAGTAGAACTATCTAATAAAAATTAGCACAAGCTGTCTTAGGGATAGGCACTTATTATATGGTAGGGGTCGGAGGGATGGTGTTGAGGTTAGTGTGGTTAGGAGGGATTCATGAAAAATGACACTGTGGACAGGAGGGGGTGCAAGGAGGACAAAACGTATCACTATTTAGGGACTGGTCCTATATCATAGATAGGGTGTCATGATGTTGGGTTGGGGAATGTAGGGGGTCAGGAAAATATGCCACAGTGCTAATACCAATCCCATGCCTCTCTATAATAAATGACCAGTCCCTTGGCCAAGAATTAACATCATGTGATTCATGTCTCTGACAGAGACTTGAAGGAATCTTGAGGTATAGAATAATTTCTTACTTTTTGCCATGGTGCATATTTATGTCTTCTGATTATGGATCTATTTTCTATCCCTTTGCTTGTCCAGAATGTGTTTGTCAAGAAAAAGTGGTGTTGTGCTTCAAAAGTTTTATGTGTGGACTGGTCAAGGTGACTGAACTGCTATTCAGAACGGCAACAAAGGTGAAATGGTTGAGTGGTTATTTTCATCTGTTTCAGTGAGATCATTGACACCCCCGATGGAGGACAGATCAAGCTGGACTGGGCGGAGAACACTGGGGACCATCGCTATGACGACAACCTCCGACCTACCGTCCTCATTCTGCCTGGACTTACAGGTGACAAACATGATAAGGACAGGAGTATATATGGGGTGGATGAGGATGGGTGATAATGGGGTGGATGAGGACAGAGGGGTGTATGTGGGGTGGATGAGGACAGGGGGTGTATGTGGGGTGGATGAGGACAGGTGTGTTTGTGGGGGGGATGAGGACAGAGGGGTGTATGTGGGGTTGATGAGGACAGAGGGGTGTATGTGGGGCGGATGAGGACAGGGGTGTATGTGGGGTGGATGAAGACACAGGGGTGTATGTGGGGTGGATGAGGACAGAGGGGTGTATGTGGGGCGGATGAGGACAGGTGTGTATAAGGGGTGGATGAGGACATGGGTGTATATGGGGCTTGAGATGTGGGATGCACTATTAATCTGCACAGATATATTTATTGCTTATATTTCATGTGCATTTCTGATATCCCCCACCATGATATTGCCGGAGTATTGCTTTTGCTAGACTATGGTGTATAATTTCAGGATGCAGCAATGAACCATATATCCTCCACATGGTGCATGATGCCATCGACCTTGGCTACAGGTGGGTGTTTGTATACCAGCTAGTCTTTCTACTAGCCTTCCTACTAGCCTTCCTACTAGCCTTTCTTCTAGCCTTTCTACAGCAGTCTATTCTGTCTCAAATAGGAACCCCTTGGGAATTCCAACAACCTGTGCTGGTCGTAAGAGGTGACCAAATGGATTTTGTGGCTAGACTCGGTGACTTGGTTGATTACGTGTCATCTTTCCCTGACGGGGTGGATCGTTGCACATGATATCAGTCACTGGATTGTCTGGTTTAGACCAGATCATTTACAGGTTGATGTCATATAGCTGGAATATTGCTGAGTGTGGCGTTTAACAACAAACACACAAATAATCTCAAATAAGAAAAGACACAAATGTCAACAACAGCTTCCAAAATATTTATGATTGTTAAACCCTAATGATACGGTTTGCCTAAGACAAAGTTGCTCAGGCTACTGTTTCTATCCCTGCCTTGATGGGCAGTAATACTTTTTGCTGATGGAATTTACTTGCTGATATCTAGGGATTTAAGTCGACATCACTCATACCATCATGTGAATTCTAGGTTAGAATAGGTTTCCAGGAGTCTTTGCTTGTATTTGGCAGGGATCAGGTCGTCAGGCTTGTGACTTGTTTGAATGGGTGGCGTTGTACTCTGACTTGAAGTCTAAGGGAAGCAACTCCCACTCTCACATACATCATCACCCTAGTCAAGAGAGCGTCATGGTCTTTGCAATAGCAGCGATAGAAACTAATTGTTTTAGTCTGCTAGTCCTTACAAAGATAACATAGCAAAACCCTTAAACATCTCTTCTAGTCCTTATGAGACTAACTATTTTGGCAAAGACTATAGGACAAGTGCCAATTTCTAACACAGGAAAGGGTGCAAACAGTTTGCTAGTGTTTCAACAGAAAAAAAGAAAAAGATAGATTGATTCGCATAACATTTTGTATGGGATGATTTTATGCTAGCATCTGCTATCAATTGGCTGTAAGGCATAAGTCATAATCGGTTAATGCAATGTTTGTGGCATGTTTTCTAGGATCGGTTGTTCATGTTTTGAAAGTGCCAGTGGAAACCAGTCGGTTTTGTAGTCAGGAAAACGACATAAAGAAAAACATTTTTGGATGTCAACTTCTTTTTTATTATCATGATAAAGAAGTTGACATCCATAAATTCTCTTCCTTATCTATATCTCATCTAAATGCCTTTCAAAGACCAGCAAAAATGTGGCAGATACATATGCGGAATCGTTTTCTTCAACATGCTATCCGTTGTCTGTCGTCATGTCCTGAGACAGGCCCTGTCTTATTTTTTGTTGTTTACTGAAGGTAATTGGTGCTAAGACAGCTTCAAGAAAACACTTTATAGCTGCGATCTTTTCAAACGGCACATTGATGACGTTCTTAGCGCAAAGATAGCTTAATGAATGGGCCACCTGGCGCCCTAATCTATCCCAGAATCCCTCTCGGGTGTGCATGTTTTTGGGCATGGATAGGGCACTGTATGAATATGCTCTGTTATTATTACCTAGCTAGGTGTGACAGTATGGATACTGTTTACTTGTAGGTGTGTTGTGTTCAATTACCGAGGCAATGGAGGCGCACAGCTACTGGTAAGTACACACTGCTGTCAGGCTTAAAAATTCCTTGTGTATTAGTCTGGGCATGCTTGAAATAAGTTCCCAGTGCCTCAAGGGCACACTTCGCTGGGACACGTTTGCTTTCATGTTAAGTCTTGACCTGCTTAGAATTCATATTTTTGACAATTATGTGTTATGACTGTGTTTAAGTCCACAAATAAATCGGAAATGACACATGGACAATGATGGACATGTGAACACGCTTGATGCTCAGTATATGGCTCACCAGATGTACTCATCTTCCTAAGGCAAGGGAGTTAACTGACTGTAAAAGTCTGGTTTCCGCCCTTGCCGAGCTAGGCTGGAATTTTTCATCTCCTTCATAGCGCCACCAGTGGCTATGACAAGTTATGTCCCTTCTGTGTCCCTCCTGTTGACCAATCAGATTCCACACCTCATATCACTTGCATTTGTTCCATACAAAATGGCAGAAAAGATTTGGAAAATACTTGTAGACGACGAGTTGGTGGTACACATCTACCGAAAGCTGGACAGCAGTTTATGAACCAGATGTCTGGATTTGACTAGACTGGAATAGATTGGTAATAGTCAAGCCAAATATAACTCCATAATTCCAGCCTAGTTCGGCAAGGGTGGAAACTGGACTTTTATCCCTGTTAACCCAAATATAACATTTGTTATATTTGACCACTTTCTAAATGGCAATCCCACTCACTTACTCACCTACTTATGTTAATAGGAGTGACAACTGCACCTACATCATGTAACATATTGTGATGTTTGAGTCATCTTTCAATACATATGGCTATGCTAGATTTTCCAGGATTTTTTCATGTTGCTGACAAAAGGTTGTCGCTACAACCTCATTAAAATCAGATCTTAGTTCTCGCTGCCACTAAACAAAGATCTTAGGACATCCCATTACTGGTCACGTCAGACAGACATTCTCGAATGACTAATGATCTGGATTGTATAGATTCAGTCGTTAAGCCCGTAACTATCAATCGGAATACCCCGTTTTAAAGTTTTTGAGGCTGCATGACGAGAAATCACATTCCGACTGTCACTTTCATGATCTGGTAAGCGACGCTCTGTTTGGTTGGATGAAAGATCGTTCTGACGTGACCCCAAATTGCTTTGTCTGGTCCAGACTTGAGTATTTCCCGGTCACCATGAAATAATAAACATGTATAAAATCTTTTTTTTCAAACCCACTAATACCATTCACCTCTGTGGCAGACCCCACGGACGTACTGCGCCGCCGACACGGAGGACTTGGAGCTGGTGGTCAGCCATATCAAGGCCACACGGCCTGACGCCCCCGTCATGGGGGTCGGGATCTCGCTAGGCGGGTACGTACCTGGGAAACACAGTGTCATGGGGTCGGGATCTCGCTGGGCGGGTATGTACCTGGGAAACACAGTGTCATGGGGTCGGGATCTCACTGGAGGTACGTACCTGGGAAACACAGTGTCATGGGGGTCGGGATCTCAATGGGCGGGTATGTACCTGGGAAACACAGTGTCATGGGGGTCAGGATCTCACTGGGGGTATGTACCTGGGAAACACAGTGTCATGGGGGTTGGGATCTCACTGGGCGGGTATGTACCTGGGAAACACAGTGTCATGGGGGTCGGGATCTCACTGGGCGGGTACGTACCTGGGAAACACAGTGTCATGGGGGTCAGGATCTCACTGGAGGTACGTACCTGGGAAACACAGTGTCATGGGGGTTGGGATCTCGCTGGGCGGGTATGTACCTGGGAAACACAGTGTCATGGGGGTCGGGATCTCGCTGGGCGGGTATGTACCAGGGAAACACAGTGTCATGGGGGTCGGGATCTCGCTGGGCGGGTATGTACCTGGGAAACACAGTGTCATGGGGGTCAGGATCTCACTGGGCGGGTATGTACCTGGGAAACACAGTGTCATGTGGATCGTGATCTCGCTGGGCGGGTAGGTACCAGGGAAACACAGTGTCATGGGGATCGTGATCTCGCTGGGGGGGTACGTACCTGGGAAACACAGTGTCATGGGGGTCAGGATCTCACTGGGCGGGTATGTACCTGGGAAACACAGTGTCATGGGGATCGTGATCTCGCTGGGCGGGTAGGTACCAGGGAAACACAGTGTCATGGGAGTCAGGATCTCACTGGGTGGTACGTACCTGGGAAACACAGTGTCATGGGGGTCGGGATCTCGCTGGGCGGGTAGGTACCTGGGAAACACAGTGTCATAGGGGTCAGGATCTCACTGGGTGGTACGTACCTGGGAAACACAGCATCATGGGGATCGCTATCTCACTGGGGGGTACGTACCTGGCATCTGGGAAACACAGTGTCATGGGGGTCGGGATTTCACCGGGTGGTATCTCATATCATCCTCATCCTCAGTAACATGAAGCACACACCAAGACAAGAATTATAAATTAGACGGTCATTTAATCCTCTAGGGCTAGCTATCGATATAGATCATAAAGATCAATAATCACTCACTCAATATCAATCAAGTATCAATAAATATCGGAGAATGAATTTTAAACACATATGCTAGAAAGGAATCACCCTATTTCATGCCACTGGTGGGCAGTGACACATGTATGCATGGATTACTTTGTGGAGATATAACCAAAACTGTTGCTTTCCGTCTTCAACAACTGACATTATTGACCATTACAAGTCTGTTTCGGTTAAATTAAACTTTACTTCATCACAATAGTTATTTTCGATGACAACAGTTTAATACTGATATTCATTAAGTTTTCTGCCCTTTGACGATCATTCTGATTATCGATCTTTTTAGCCAGCCCTACGTGCCTCAAAGTTGCAAGTGAAACGGTCACCAATGCGACCTAAATTTGATATTGTCTACTGTCTAAAATTCAGACATAGCCAAATGACTACCTTGAAAAATATTTTATGGCGACTAAATTCTATTGTTACACATCTGTAGACACAAAAATAAATAACAGCTGATCTTGGAAAAAATAGTACTCGCAAATTTTTCCTCCTAAAGTTGACACTGAACCAAAATACATAAATATTAATGTAGTTGGTACTTTATTTTAGTTGACAATGCTCAATGGATAAGCAAGGATATACCTATATAATCTAGTAACATAAATTGTATCATTGTTCGAGTCACAAGTAACAAAAATCAAGTACAGTTTCCACTAATATACGATTCCAAGACTAGTGCTATGACTTGTACATATTATAATAGTTATTTGATAAAAGATAATTTCAAATGATTTTGGCTACCTACAATACTGGCTTGACTTCTTGATTTTATCACTGGCTACCTGGAAAAAAATACTTGTAGCGATATGGGTACTTGTTGAAAATTTTAAACTTTGAGGTCTGCCCTATAATCCTCCATCACTTGCAGCATGATACTTTTCAACTACCTGGCCAAGCTTGGGAAGGACGCCCGCCTGATTGCGGGGATGTGTGTGTCGGTCGCCTGGAATGTGTTCGAGTCCACGCTGTCACTGGAGCAGCCTCTCAACTGTTTCCTGTTCAACAAGCGCCTCGCAAGACTCCTCACTGACACTGTCAAGAAGTAAGCCCAGACCTTATTTGTGGTACTCATGGCCTAAACCTGCTCAGGAATTTGTCTTGGGATTTCATTAACATTATTTAACTATAGTCTAGTGGTCGAAGTGTTGCCTCATCTCGCTAACACCAAGGTTTTATTCCCTACACTGGTACACTGTGTGGCATGGATAAGCCCATTGTTTGTGTTGCGGTTATTGTACTTCTACAATGTCAAGAAGTCACTACAATGTATACAGAATTCTGCTATTGCCCTGGGTCCCGTTCCACAAAGCGATCGTAGCGGTAAGACGATCATAACTCCCATACTTTAACATAGACTTACGACAGTCTTAGCGCTAAGATCGCTTTGTGGAACGGGGCCCTGGCACTCTCTATTTTGAATCTTCAAAAAGTAATCTCAAGATTGCAGATGTAAACTTGAGATTAGATTGCATTTCAAAAAAAGAAATTCACAAAGTTTGACTGCAAAGTTCAAAGCTTTCATCCGTTGAAAGCCCAGAATGGGATCATCAGAATATATAATATAGTGAAAGCTATGCTGCGAGTTCTTCCTGGTTCAGCACGTATAGACATATGAACAGAGCCTTGAGATACTGTACATTCCTGATTTTCACATAATCTTACCTAGTACTGTATTTGACGTAATAAGCGCCCATGACGATAATTGCTAACATGTTGGTTAGTGAACAATCCGAATTAGCACCCTTTCCGATTGATCAATGTACACAAGACTTATTTATTCGTGTATAATAGGCACTCGTGTGTTATATGCACTGTTAATTATGGGGAATTAAATTCTGGAAAAATATATCTGTTGAATATAAACATTTCAGGTTGTCAGCATAAACCACGAAATTTTTCTTTCAACTCTGTTTTTTTCCCAAAAATAATATTCTAATGAGAGTCCCCTTTTTCTAATTTTGAGAGCGCCCAGGGCGCTTATTACATCGAATGCGGTAACTTATTTTTGTGTACCGGGTATGTGTAAAAATAATTGTGAAAAAGTGTTCAACATCACATGTATCTCTCTCCACTGCTCCACAGGGAGAGGGGGCGGTCGGGTAGCCTAGTGGTTAAAGCGTTCGCTCGTCACGTCGAAGACCCGGGTTCGATTCCCGACATGGGTACAATGTGTGAAGCCCATTTCTGGTGACCCCCGCCGTGATATTGCTGGAATATTGCTAAAAGCGGCGTAAAACCATACTCACTCACTCACTCCACAGGGAGAGATCACTGTGCTAAATGATTGAAAGTGCTTGAATGTAGCTGTATGTTGTTACAGGAACGTGAAGCTGTTTGAGAAACACTACGACATGGAGCACGTCCTGAAGGTGCGCTGATCAAGGGAGATAACCCATGTCTTTAACAAGAGACATGTGGCTAGTGTGTTTACAACTGGCTGATAATGCATCATCGTACCCGAAGTGGTTCATGCTGTCAGTCCAATAGTTTATGGTCACAGAATTGATTATTTACAGGCTGCTTTTATTTGAACTCTTATGTTATAGTATCTTGACTAGAGTTAAAGTTAAGGATAAGATCTGGAGTAGAATAGGTCTTCTGCTACCCGTGTTTGCCGTAAAGGTGACTATGCTTGTCGTAAGAGGCGACTAACGGGATCGGGTGGTCAGACTCGCTGACTTGGTTGATGCATGTGATCATATCTCATTTGCTTCGATCGATGTTCATGATATCAATCACTGGATTATCTGTTCCAGACTCAATTATTTACAGATCGCCGTCATAAAGATGGAATATTGCTGAGAGCGGCATTAAACAGCAAACAAAACACACAAAAAAAACAGTCACCACTCATTCAGCACCTATAAAGTGAGTGTCAGAATTTTTGTAACATAATGATGTAGTAATTCAGACTCTGGAAATTCTGCTGAGCGTCTTTACATATAGTTGATTAAGAAGAAATTGTTACCATTTCATTACCCAGAGCAACACTATCCGAGACTTTGACGAGCGCTTCACGGCCAAGGTTTTTGGGTTCAAGTCCGTGGATGATTACTACAAGCAAGCCTCCCTCCATGACAAAGTCCACGCCCTCAAAGTTCCCGTCCTCTGTCTTAGCGCTGCTGATGATCCATTTGCTCCTTTTCACAGTCAGTACAATTTTTATCTGCTACTTAAGTCTTTATTCAATATGAAGGAGGCACAGGTGGCTTTGTCATATAAGGTGCTGCAATTTGATATACAGAGTTGTGTCCCTTTGGTGCAGCAGGATCTGTCTGTCAGCACCACACAGCTTTTGGCTTTTCTGTCACATGAAGCTGACATGTCATGATATAACTGAAATAGTGTTCAAAAGTCGCCTCTACTCACTATTGTGTTTGTAGAGGTTGCTGTTGTGAAGGAGATGCATTTACCTGTGTCCTAAGGAATTTATTATACCCCGACCTTTTAGGTGGGGTGTATATAGTTTTTGCAAGGTTCTGTCCGTCTGTTCGTCCAAATACTTTGTCCGCCAACAAACTTAGTACATATAATCTGTGTCATATGGAGGGGTGCAGTCAAAAGAAAAAAATTGTTTTTATTAATTTTCCATTTTTTTATGAATTTTTCAAACCCTAACCCTATCCATTATTTAATTTGAAACTACTGACTCACTAGGCATGGCGGGGGTATTAGTGAGCCATGCTCACTTTTGCCTTTGTTGCAGATAATATATAGATATATAGCTTGCATTTCTACCACAACAAGCCAAAACATTGTGGTATAACTGAAATACTGTTCAAACGGTTTTTACCAAACTAACTAACTAACTAACTAACTAACTAACTAACTAACTAACTAACTAACTAACTAACTCACTCACTCACTCACTCACTCACTCACTCACTCACTCACTCACTCACTCACTCACTCACTCACTCACTCACTCACTCACTCACTCACTCACTCACTCACTCACTCACTCACTCACTCACTCACTCACTCACTCACTCACTCACTCACTCACTCACTCACTCACTCACTCACTCACTCACTCACTCACTCACTCACTCACTCACTCACTCACTCACTCACTCACTCACTCACTCACTCACTCACTCACTCACTCACTCACTCACTCACTCACTCACTCACTCACTCACTCACTCACTCACTCACTCACTCACTCACTCACTCACTCACTCACTCACTCACTCACTCACTCACTCACTCACTCACTCACTCACTCACTCACTCACTCACTCACTCACAAACATACACACACACACACACCATAGTCTCTACTATTACTCTGCTTCAAAGCAATATTTTTCACTTTCAGCTATTCCCCTGAAGGATGCTGAGAAAAATGACAACATTGCAATCGTTGTTCCATCCTGTGGTGGCCATATTGGATTTCTAGAGGGCTGGTTCCCTCGCCACAAGACCTATATGTACCGCTGGTTCGCTCAGTTCGTGGATGCTGTCTTCAAACACGGTGTAAAGAATGACTAGATGCAGTCAGCAAGTAGATGTTTGAACATGTTGAAGAGAACACAGGTCATTACAACAAGGAACAAGGAATTGGTAAAACGGTGTCAATAAAACGTACTTATCTATGTTAAACATGTCTACCATTTTTAGATCATGTTTTTCAATAATTTGTTACAATAAGGGACCTATGCACAGGTATTTTATAAGAAACAAACTTACTGACATTTCATTTTGTTTGTACCTGATGCTCACTTTGATACCATGGATTTTTTCACATTGTAATGTTAAGCATTGATATCATATTTCCGAAGTCCATAAACAAACAAAAAATGTTTTGAAGGAGTACATCTTTCAATTTAAGATTTTCATTAAATTGAAGATGTTGACAGGACATTAAAATACATTACAGAGGTGAACCAAGTTTTTGATACAAGCAATTCGCAGTCGTTTGAAACAAAAGTCAAATAGGAGCTCAGAACAAATGCAGGTCACTTCACTTTCACTTGATCTCAACATGTAAAATGTGCTGCTGAATGAGTTGTAACCTACAGACAGCTGCACGTGTACTGCCAGGCTATTGGTCGTTCATTAGGACGTCTGCTCAGATGTTCCTGTTTCTCACAGAGAGAGAGTAGCGTGATGGTGATTATACATCAAGTCCAAGTACTTGC
Organism: Haliotis cracherodii; assembly: GCF_022045235.1. Classification (NCBI taxonomy): domain Eukaryota; kingdom Metazoa; phylum Mollusca; class Gastropoda; order Lepetellida; family Haliotidae; genus Haliotis; species Haliotis cracherodii. Next base: position 15,921,120 of record NW_027266264.1, read on the forward strand.
ACTCACTGGTATTGAATTGTTTTTGTGTGGTTTTTGTTTCATGTAATTTTAGTCCTACCAAGACGATCTTTAATTTGTGTGCAATAATCTTTAACTGATCATCCTCATTCTAGAATCGAAGCACCATCTTCAGAATGAATGTTAATGCTTCATTTTGTTACTTTTTGATCTTCAGAAATAATGCAGTATTTCAAACATGTGTCAAGTTTAGTTCTTGTCACATTTCTTCTATCTTTAATGATATCTGTCTGGAACAGACTTGTACGAATCGTCTCCTTTGCCGTTACTGCCATGTGCGTAAACTCACCTCTGTGTCAACTCACCTCTGTGTCCATATGCAAGTACGTTTTGTAGTTGTCCCACTAGGGCTGGACTTTTCACTTGTCATCATGTGATATTTAACCAATAGATACATGACATACCAAAAACTTACCATGATGAGCAGTTGTATTATCCTGCCAGACTACTTACGGGTAGGGCTGGGACGAATCCAAATTTACTACCTGGGTACCCACCCCCCTATTACCTGACCCTACCCGCTGTAGGTCTCAAGAGATAGGTCCAAATGTCTGATAGGGAATAGTTTGAACTATTATAAACCGATCTGGTCATGCATAAACTGAAGTTGACTGAAGTTTTATCTTTATTCAAACATATAAAGTCAGAAGGAATGTGTGCAGAGTCAGGAAGAAAAGCAAGCATTAGTTCCTTATAGTGTAAACATAAAGTTCCAGATAATTTTTGATATTAAACAATATATCACATGATTAGCCACGGGTCCGGGTAGTCCTGTGGGTACCCGGGTCCTACTCAGTAGCCACCCGGCCCAAGTCCCCGAGTTACCCATCCCAGCTGACTCTCCCCAGTTAGAACTGGTCCCCACCAACCAATTCCTGTTGTAAGAGGTGACTCGATGGATTTAACGGTAAATTTCGGTGATGCTGCTGATTACGTGTCATCATACCACAACAGCATGGATGTTACTTACAATGTCAATCCCTGGTTTGTTTGGCCCATCTAATCTTCACCGAATCTTCAGTGAATCTTAACAGCCTTTTGTCTGACAGTGGTTCAAACACATCGCTACTTATGACTTCTGTTGGCAACTATTCACAAAATCTTCTCCACATAGATGGCAAGCATTTGAAATCTTTCACGATTGTGAATAGTTTACTCACACTTGATCCAGATAGGAATTCTTTCACTTTGCATGTTTCCTAACAAAGAATTTCACCAAATTTCAAGACTTTGATTAAGATGAAGGGACGCATTTTCCTTTTATTCTCTAGATATTGACTATACAGTGTGGTAGTGTCGAATGTGTCTGACTAGCGTTCATGTGTCACTCTATAGGGACCACAAACTTGATGACGATGCAATTTTACAACTTGTACTAACAATGAAAACTTGTTTCTGTTATTTACAATTTTATTTGTTCTTTGTGTGTGTAAATTTTGAAACAATTATATATTTAATAGAGATGTTTTCCAAGTTATTTTCAGTGTTTTATAGTGTATGTACATAGTTAATGATAATTGTGAATAAAAGATAATTAAAAATAATTTGTACTGATAAGATAATAATTTGTTGTCATAACTGTGTTTTTGTTATATTTAAGTTGTGATAAATTATAACTTCATTATCTGGCATATAACAAGTTTGCAGAGAGAGAAATGATAAGCTACCTAATATTTATAACATATTTAACTTATTTTTGGAAACGGACAGTACTGACGATGATAAATGTCATTATTCATAACAATAAACCAGAACTGACTTTTGTATGTTAAATTTTGTATAGTGTGTATGTAACATTTTGTGAAATTTCTTTTTGGGGTATATTGATGGAAACAATAAGAGAAGCTTATAGGCACATCTCAAAGGTTGGACGTTTACTACATATTAAGGATCAATACAGTAATCACAAAAACAGAATAGTTTGAAATTATCTTTTAATGTTTCAATGTTATGAATGTAATGAAGAATTGTCAAAAGTACAGATTTGTTCATGATTTGTTATTAAATAGTGTCTATTCTAAGAAGTGTACCCACTGCTTTGAGGCAATTGTAAATCAGTTTTTTGATATACCCATTTCTGTTTGTGAATTTAAGTCTTGTTATTGGTTAAATCTGATTTATCTCAACTTCTGTCTTGTTTAAATGTGCACATTTGTCAGTTGGACTTTTACGGGTTAGTTAAGTACAATCATCTATTCTGTCACATCTGTAGTACTGAACAAGCAGTTGTGTACCTGTGTAGTCGTCAGTATCTCCCTGTCTGTGTGAGTGAAGGATGTATTGAAGAGGTTACACAACAGCAGACAATGTTACTGGAATCGACAGCTGTGAGGTTCTTGTGTAATCATGTCATTTCAGTTATGTGAGATGTCTAGGTGTGTCATGATCCACTGATATACACCTGACAACACCCTACGTGTTAGGCCAACCCATGTGTCAATTAATATTGAATCAGTTTTGATTGCTTCAAAAGTAATGTTTACAGCCCAGTCGTCAAAGGCGCAGCAATTTGCTGTGCAGAGTTGCGTCCCTTAAGCACGTCAGAAACCTATGAATGTGGGTGAGAATCCAGGTTGCCCCCATTATGTTTTTAGGTTTCGTGCTCGTGGGTTTCACCAAAGAGGTTAACGTCTGACACCTGCATCACTTCAGGCTTTCCTCCCACATTAAGCTGACACGCAGCGATATAACTGTAATACTGTAAAAAGCGACATTAAACCCAACCCACTCACTCCTGGTTGGTCACATATAAGGATAGTAAAGTGATGGTGGCAAAGATGTTGGTTATACGTTCATGATAAAGATGATGACACAGTGGGATGAAGGTAAAAGTTATGTAAAGGTTTTTTAAGATGGTGCTGATTATTCACCAAGAGCTTAAAGTAAAACTTGTCATTCTTATCCTAGCATATGTTTTTGTGCGGGCCTTGTTTTCAACCCCTCAGCTGTGGATTTCAGAAACTGTGATCAATGGTACTGAAGAGGCATGATAGCATTGATTTTGTTGGTGTATATAAGCGGACTGTATATTTGAGAGTTCCTTTGTGTATAGCATACCCAGTACATCTTGTAGTGAGGAACAAATGCTGTAATTCAGTTCTTTTATTTATTCAAACTTCATGTTTTATCTCCTTTTTCATACCACAATAATTTATGTTTATCTCCAAATATGATTTTTTGATTCCTATTATACTTGTTCACCCAATATATGTACATGACTGGTACCAATTCTGTGTTCAAGCTGATCAGATAATCAGTGCCAATTATAAAAAACAAACTGATATTTTATTCTATTTATGTTTCCTTTTTTATATCTTTTTATACATGATTTGATAATTGTGTATATATGCTGTAGTTGATGTTCTTTCATCACATCATATAACCTTATTCATACATATCACTGTATTGTATTATATTGTATTGTATTGTATTGTATTTGATTGAAAACATAGTGCCTAGTTACTACATGTGCACGCTCAACGAATCTTTAACGTGTTTGTGTATACTTGCACACATCGATGTTCTTGTAAAATAGATTAGAATTCAATCTCATAAAAGGCACAGTTGTTAGATTTGAAGGAAAAAATGGGAACTGAATTTGATGTTTCCAGCATACTAGTCCATCAAGGGTAAGAATTATTTTATCTGCATCTCACAGCATTCTGATTTGGACCAGGCACAATGATGTGAGTGTAGCGTTCAGAGCCACAGGGTACAGGCCTGTTGATGTGTCACTTGAGTATATGCTTGTGGAAATACCAAGAACTTTGTTCAAGATTTCAAAGTGCAACATTTTGTTTTTACTTGGATCATAGATCTTCCTGTTAAAATTGGCTGGTACAAATGGCTGACCATATTAACATTTAACAGTCTTTAAACCACATGGGTCACCCATACTGTATGTTAACTGCTTTGAAAAGTATATTGTTGGAAAATTAAATTATGGAGAAATCGCTTGAAGTTACATCCGGAATGAACAGATTCATGTGATTTCTCCAACTTAAACCATGTTGTAGTTGATTCAGTGTATATGAGTGCTCTATAATTTGTATAATGACCTATAGTTTCTTCATTTTTCCTTGGGGGGCATGGGTGTCTAAGGTGCCGCAATTTGCTGTGGAGAGTTGTGTCCCTTGGGCACACCAGAAACCTATGATTGTGGGTTCGAATCCCAGCTCAGCCCGATTATGTTTCTAGGTTTGTCAGCACCATACCCGTGCTCATGGGTTTCACCGAAGTGGTAAAAGTCTGAGACCTGCATGACTTCGTGCTTTCCTCCCACATTAAGCTGACACGCCGCGATATAACTGGAATACTGTTAAAAGCGGTGTTAAACCCAACTCGCTCACCCACTCATTTTTTCTTGTTAAAATGCACATTCAGAATAGCCAGGGGTTTCAGGACTCAAAGTGATCTGCAACAGTAGCGTCACGTCATCATTATGGTTCACTAATGATTGAGAAAGGTATACACATCTCTGAAAACAGAGTAATGATAAACATGATGATAATATACTTTTTGTTGTTGGGTCCCCGGTTTACTTGATTGGCCCTTCTTCTTGTAGCTGGTCCCAGTATTTAGAGTTGGTGATACAACTTGTGTCATACAAGTGACAAGAACTGGTGGTTGTAATGAACAGCTGTGCCGTCAGCTTGATACAGGGTGGGTGAAGGTACTGTCTTTCATATTAATAGTTTTACATTTCTTGCCAGAATGTCTTGTCATCTCAAAGATTCTTGACATGCTGTAGATTTTCTGGATTAGCACTGTTATGGATTGGCTGTTAACATGGTGACATGATCTTTGCAGAAATGGCAACTGCCTCAAGGGAGACAACTCTTGTACTCTTAACATACATTCAAGGTTATACTTCCTAACCCCTTGGTATATTCTGCCATAGTCCTTAACATATTTGTTGAGGGGTTTGCAGAAGGCGGTTGAGTCTGCTGTGCTATAACGTGACTTAGATTAATTGTCTTGCAGCAATGTTAAATTTAATGTTGAGTCATGACAAAGCCAGTGATGATAGCAATTCGGATTCTTTCTTTGATTGTAAATATGATTTTGATTATTTGACAGATATAGTTCTTCTTTTAATTGTCTACAACTATCTATAACTTTACTCTCTTGGAGAAGACTAATGAAACCTTTTAGTAAAGGGAGGTAACTAGTCCTGGTTTATTTTATGTCATCGTGTTAGATTTGACAGAAAACAGTACAAGATAATACATGTTACTCCAATTTTGATGTCTTTCCCCTCATACTATGAGCTAAGTATAGATATTATCTTTTATTCGCATTGTCTCTGTTAACATGATTAACTATGTGTTTTCATGTCCACTGACCTAAGCCACATCGAAGTTGACCTACAGCATGTCAGTTCTGATTGTAGTCGTGCAATATTCTTCCATCCTTTCATATGCAATTCAGAATGGTCCCCTCGAGTCATCCTCCATTGTCCAGAGTATCGTATCTCCATTCTGTTATAAATACCCTGAACTCCAGCTTTCACCACCACTGCTTTGTTTTGGAGGTGATGCCACCATCTTCTTTTTTTGTGTCACTCAGCACAGAATGTCCCTGGCTTATATTTCTTTATTTGTTATCGCCGCACTCAGCAATATTTCAGCTATATGATGGCGGTCTGTAAATAATCAAGTCTGGACCAGACAATCCAGTGATTTATATCATGAGCATTGATCTACGCAGTTGGGATATGATGACATGCATGAACCAGGTCAGTGAGTCTGACCACACGATCCCATTAGTTGTCTCTTACATCTAGCATAATCACCTGTTACGGCAAGCATGGTTTGCTGAAGATCTATTCTAACCCGGATCTTCATGGGTCTTCACAGGTCTCTCTTGCTTATGAGTGTCATTTGTTGTAAATGAGTGTATATTTAGTGCTATTTGAATCCAGCTCAAAACGGGCTAAGATAACGAAAGGGCCCAGGGTATTTATCTTTTTGGAATAAAATATCATACTCTGGACCATCGAGGATGCCTCAGTCTCTAGTGTTCCTCTGTGTTCTTCACCATATGCATTTGTTATGTGGTGTGATCAACTTTCAGACCAAGTTTCCTATGAGCACAAAGTGTTTCAGTGTCTTGCTGTTTGATATTTTTAGATGTGTCATGTGACTTGAAGATTGCACAAGTGAGATGTAGTATTTACACAGATGCAAATCAGTGTCTTTGCTGTGAATGAATAGTTAAATATGATCCATTGCATTTACTGGAGAACTCATCCTGTTGCCAAAAAACAACAATAACTTGGGTTATTTGAAAACTCTCGGCCAATCAGTGCTAATAAAACCTGTATGAGACAGTTTACAAGTGGAATTTCGGATTGGTCATCATTTCCAAAACTGTTTATTACTTGCAGACTTTAATGTTCAAGCTATCTTAGAATTGGTTTCAAAGATGCTCCATTTGGCAAAGCAGTAAAGTCAGATCTTTTTCTCCATACCATACCTTTCTGCTTCACCTCCATAGAAGGTCATGTCAGGTGAACCCTCAATCAACCACCCAATCAAAATGAAGGATGAGTTGGTTTTTGAATTTGGCTTCAATTATTTTAGTGCCTTAAGTAAATTTTTTTTATCTCTGCCAAAACAACCCCAGAACACAAATAAAACCTCCATGGTAACCCTCTAGGATGCCACTTACAAATGAGAGGACATATCAAGTCTCCACAATGACATGATAGCACAGCATTCTCATTTCCTTAATTACATTATTTTTACTGGGCTGTAGAAATCAGATGAGCATGTCTGAATGCTTCGCTCTGAGTTCCAAGAATTTAGAAACCACGAAGCTGATTAGCTTGTTAGATGGTTCACCTGACCCAACCTCAGATCTTCATGCAGAGAGGTAGTGTATGAGAGTAAAAGATCTGATGTTAATGAGATTGCTCCAGTTGGAAGACTTCCTGTATGGTGAGTCAGCACACTGGCTGACCCATGACTGTATTCAGATTGTTTGGGAGCTAGCACACAGTGCTTGATGTGTGTAGACGCGTGATAACCTGTGATAACCTGCATGCCTAGCACTGTAGATGCCAGAACATGCCAGAAGGGGACTCACAGCTTGCCAAAATAAACACTTCCAAGTTTACTGACATGTTTGTTGTATTTTGAACACATCCAAACCAAACAGGAGTCTTCATTCATTGTCACTGTTTGAGTGTGTGAGGGGAGTTTCTGAAATGAAGAGGGGGCACTGTCATCTAAGGTGCCGTGATTCGCTGTGCAGACTTGTGTCCCTTGGGCACGCCAGAAACCTATGATTGTGGGTTTGAATCCCAGTTCGCCCCGAATATGTTTCTAGGTTTGTCAGCACCATACCCGTGCTTGTGGGTTTCACCAAAGTGGTGAATGTCTGAGACCTGCATCACTTCGGGCTTTCCTCCAACGTAAAGCTGACACGCCGGGATATAACTGGAATACAGTTAAAAGCCGAGTTAAACCCAACTCACTCACTCTGAAATGAAGATTCAGAGGTGATCCCAGAGTATCAGATGCGTTTTATTAGAGAATTGAAGATCCTGGTTAGAATTGGTCTTCAGCAACCCATGCTTGCCATACAAGGCGACTATGCTTGTCGAAAGAGGCAATGAACAGGATCAGGTGGTCAGGCTCACTGACTTGGTTGATGAATGTTATTGTATCCCATTTGCTTGGATCAATGGTCATGATATCAATCACTAGATTGTCTGGTCCATATTCAGTTATTACAAATTGCCACCATATAGCTGGAATATTGCTGAGTAAAACAACAAACAAGAGACTTCGTCGGGTTTGGTTTGGTGATTTGGTTGATTGGGTGTCATTGTATCCAAAGGAGTACCCTTGTGTCACTAGCTGGTTTGTCTGGTCCAAGCTTGATTGAGAGGCTGTTCGGAATACATGGTAACTATGTTCATGAAGCTACCTTTTACCATTTGTTTGCCATTTGATAATGATCTGGTGAAATTAGCCAGTGTGCATTGGAATATATTGTTTTGTCAGAATTTGAAGTTTTGGAAACACTGATCAGCCATGTTAAAGTTGGAAGGTCATAGCCCGGAAGAAAGTTTGTTTTTCACCGAACTCCTGGGGCATACTGATAATGAAGGTGACATTCTGTTTTCCACTGAAAGATGTTTTTCAATGTACTGTTGAAGGATGGCATTAGGTTCATATCTTCTTAAGGGTGGGCATTGAAGATGTAATATTTTAAGATCTTGATTGACATTCATTAAAGGTCAAGGTCACTGAAATTATTTTGAAGATCGTTCTGTTTCTGGTTGCGCGCCCACTGTGGTGTAGGATCTTAAGTTACAGGTTAAGGTACATGGACATACAGGCGTCAGATTCACTGTTACTGTCCAGGATTGGCTTCCTCCGCCTTCAGGTACACGGACATACAGGTGTCAGATTCACTGTTACTGTCCAGGATTGGCTTTCCCCACCTTCAGGTACACGGACATACAGGTGTCAGATTCACTGTTACTGTCCAGGGTTGGCTTCCCCCGCCTTCAGGTACACGGACATACAGGTGTCAGATTCACTGTTACTGTCCACGATTGGCTGCCTCCGCCTTCAGGTACACGGACATACAGGTGTCAGATTCACTGTTACTGTCCAGGGTTGGCTTCCCCCGCCTTCAGGTACACGGACATACAGGTGCCAGATTCACTGTTATTGTCCACGATTGGCTTCCTCCGCCTTCAGGTACACGGACATACAGGTGCCAGATTCACTGTTACTGTCCAGGACTGGCTGCCTCCGCCTTCAGTTACACGGACATACAGGTGTCAGATTCACTGTTACTGTCCAGGATGGGCTGCTCTCTTCAGGTACACAGACATAAAGGTGTCAGATTCACTGTTACTGTCCAGGATGGGCTGCCTCCGCCTTCAGGTAAACGGACATACTACGTCCTACGCCCAGCTACGTGCTACGTCAAGAGCAAGAACGTCCAGCGTCCCGTTTACAACACGATCGTAGCACTATGACTGTCGTACGTCTGTGTTTAAGTATGGGAGTTACGCTAATCTTAGCACTACGATAGATTTGTGGAACAGATTCCTGGTCATTATTGAAGGTAACGGGCGAATCTGAACGTGCTCACACCTTCTTTAGGCGCCCTTGTAGCTTCAATAACATTCTCCGCGATTAGAACCTTCGGACGCCTTTTCCAAACGACCAAAAGATATACTACTCAAAAGAAGTTAAGGATCACCCGATTCTTTCATAATGGTAAAGTTAATCTGTCATGACATGAGAGATTAACTATAGTAATATGAAAGAATCAGGTGATCCTTAACTTATTTTGAGTAGTATATATAACAGTACAATATAACAGAAAAATATATAATTTGAGAAATTTCAATTTATTCATCTGACCATTCAGTTCTAAAAAATATTTCTTCTAGATAATTTTCAAGGTTGATGTTTGAGATTTGGTTTTACTATATATATTATTAAAAATAAACACTGAACAAAATATAACATTAAACAAAATATTCAAAAAGCATAAAACAAACAGCTGCAATGTGCTTTGTTGAAATCTTTCATAAATTAATGTACAAACATGAATCAAACTGTACAATATACATTGAATACAGAATATACAAGACTATATACACAGTAAAATATCTTGGTTACGTGTATTTGCTGAGACAGAATTTCTGGTACGCCACCACACAGACAAGACTTTGATGCGTGCATGGTTATTTGGCGTTCTTATCATCGCATGCCTTAACGTTGACATATCATTTTATAAAATCACGTTTTTCGAATTAACATGTGAACGTAAAGAATAAATCTGCTGTTCCAAATATATAGCAATGAATTAGGTGTCGGGAAATAGACTACTATTGTATTAACTCATAAACAAGTAAAAAACATGAACAGAACGCAACAACGGAAAACAGTCTCATAAAATGTGCTAACAATGTTCACAAAAATGTCTACATTAGTAAATAGCATGTTAAATTTGCACACTAATTCCTACTCTCTGAGTCAACAATAACGGTGTAGTAAATTGATGATAAGGTAACTTTGGAGAAAGTAGATTTATCCGCAAATATGCTTTGACAAGGCAGGTTATGAAAGATAGCATATCAGATGGCGCGCCTCGTTTTCAGGTCCAATACTCCAGGGCCCTGTTTCACAAAGCAGTCCTTGCGCTTCGACTGCCGCAAGTACTATACTATCACAGACTTACGACAGTCGTACAGCTACGATCGCTTTGTGAAACGGGCCCCTGGGTGTTAAGCACTCGACGTTCACAGTGTGTCCCCTTACGTATCTGTTGAACTTAACGTTGTGCTATATTTTTGGACGGAGCATTATTAATTACTGAGCTGTCCAGCTGTGGACATATTGTACAAGTTGTATTATCACTTTGAAAATGCATCACACTCCAGAAGCATCTGCCATCCTGTTGGCAAATCATCCAATTTCGATGCAAGGTATCCGGACATTACCGAAGTGTGCCGAAAGTTTTATGTTCAGTAGCATATAAGTTCCTCCTTCCGTTTTCTTCTGTTGTCACTGTAAAACTTATGTTCCATCTTTTGCATAGCATGGCCGACATCTGAGGCTATACGGTTGCCATAGTTACCGGAATTCGTGTTAGGTATTTCATCGGAAAAGATGGTTAGATTTTCGGGAGTCTCCTCCTTCTCTTTGGGCTGACCCTGTGTAAAATAAACATTATTATTATTATTATTATTATTAACACATAATGATCCCTTTGTTTTGTTTTTGTTGAACGCCGCGCACCAGCTATATGAGTGAGTATGGTTTTACGCCGATTTTAGCAATATTCCAGCAATATCACGGCGAGGGACACCACAAATAGGTTTCAAACATTGTACCCATGTCGGGAATCGAACCCGGGTGTTCGGCGTGACGAGCATACGCTTTAACCACTAGGCTACCCGACCGCCCCTGATGCGAGAGGAAAGCCCGAAGTGATGTAGGTCTTTGCCACTTTGCTGATAAATTTACAAACAAAACCAGGCGAACCCGGATTCGGACCCACGATCATAGATTACATGTAGTAGCCGCCATTATCATCGCCTAAATGATTTAAACATTTAAACAGTTTTGAATGAAATGATTTTTTATCAAAACATAACATGGAAATTTGAGATGCCCTTTCTTATACATTATTTCAAATCATTATTTGACAGACATGCGGCTTGGGCAACTTACCTTAGCATCGAATTCGGTGAGGAAACCCCAGTTATCTTCCCTGAAAGACATATGGAAATAGTACCATTAAATATTCTGTTGTACACGCATAGAAAGTTATGTCGGAGCTGCCGAGAAATATGGATTATCTGCCCCTTGACTTTCATCATAATTTAACGAGAGACAGATAATTCGTAATAACGAGCTGCGAGTAGCTTAGAATATTATTCTATATATAGGACCCATAGTCCCTCTTGTAGAAAGATGTGGATTTCCCGTTCACAAGTGAAGACAAAGTGTTGAAACGACGTCACCTAAAACCGTCTGTGACATGATAAACAATGGATAGAGTCATATTTTATTATTTGCGACAATGAGTTTATATGAGGAAATGTTGCTATGGGTCACTTCGCAAACTACGAAGACAATGGAATAATACGTGTGAACTGACCAATCAGTATGAAGCCAGATTTGTAATGCTCAGTAAAAATCACTGGAAATAACTGCACCGATATTCCAGCCTGTGTTGGCAATAGTTAAAGGATATTTAACGAGTTTCCCATTTCATATCAGGTAATGATCCCGACTGGAATATATTTTAATTGTCCCCGAGATTTAGAGCCATAATATATTATCATTACCATCCAGAGGCGGCAAATGATGCAGTAATTATATAACTAGCATACCCATGGGTATACAAACTGAATACTGAATAGAATTCCGACGATTGGTCAAATGACACTGCTAAAATGCTATGCAGATATGGCTTTTCTGCAAGATTCAGGTCAGATATAATTTTTGTCTTTTCTTTTTTGATTTACACTTTTTTGTGTCTTCATTTCTTCAATTTAAACGTTTGGTAGTAAAAACAATAAAATGGAATTATTTTAATTTTTAAAAGTGATCCCTTGCTTACGAATTTGAGGATGCGAAAACGAGGTTTTGAAGTCTACTCATTGATATTAACATACTACACGTGCAATCTTAACCAAAAATCTAGTTCACAAGTATATAAAAATTATTCATTTATATTCCGGCAGGAAAAACCGAGATGATGCAGGCTTTAGACTTTTAACACTTTGGTAAAACCAAAGATCAAAAGGTATGGTGCTACCAAACTTAGAAAAATGGTCAGGTCGAGCCGGGATTTGAACCCACGACAACTGGTTTCTTGCATACATTGAGACTCAACTCCGCACAGTGAACTGCGGTGCCTATGACGACTTGGCCGCCCAACTTCCCCTCATGTTATGACGCCATTCTGAATATGATAATCTTTTAAATCCGTACTTGGGTTGGCAACATAATGGAATCCCTGTCACAGGTCTTAGAAGTTCGATCTAATCCATTTGGTATAGACACAAGTATATTTAAGATATATATCGCGTTGGTTAGTCCGGTGGCCACTGCAAAGCTCATGATAAGACACACGAACAGTCATGAGCCTCAACTGTCGTAATAGCTGAATTAGTCGATCGAACAGAGATAACACGTATGCACATGCATTCATTTACGCTCCTTTACTAACGCAAGAGAGAATACAGGAATGTAAGGATACCGAACTTAACGAATGTCTATAGGACGAACCCCTTCCTCTCCAGTATTGCTGTGTAAACCTATGAACGTTGCTAACGCTAGCGAGTATGTGCTAAGGTAGTCACCAAAGAATGGTTTATTACCTCCCATAAAGAGACTTACATACAGTGTCGTGCTATTCCTATCGTCACTGGTTTTTTTTCTACAAATATGTCCAAACTGGTGCCGTGTGCAGAAAGGGCATTGTGACGTATTTAAGTCACGTGTTACTTTAGGTCATCCAGCTCAACAGGTTTTTTCCCAAATGACTATGAATGCACGTGTGAATATAATTTGAAATATCCTCCAGTTTCATTCAAGTCCTTAACACGTCACTTTGTTTGTTTGATATAGAACAAGCAAACACTAAATGAAAGTCCCATACTACACACATATTATATCACGGTGTCACACCTGTCACTAATTAAAGCGTCTAGAACTAGCTGTGCGACGGAATATATTTACTACAACTTTTTTCTCCGACAGAAGGAGCAGAACAATATTACATTTTCAAACACACTTATTTCTGAACCTGAAACAAAATTAATTTTTGTCCAGTATTTTCTGCAACATGTTATAATTTTTTTAGAGGATCCCAGATCGAGGCTAGATATTGGGCTCTTAGTTTACTAAAACATAATAATACTAGAAACAAAAAACGCTAATGACACATCGTCCCCTTCACATTTCAGTCTATAGTCCACTCAACAAATAAACTTCACTGTTAATTCATGGTCACTTTAAAGAGGGACTGCTCCACGATCTAAAGCGCAGTTTTCGTAGACGTTATGGTATGGAATGAGGGACTCGTTTCTGTGTTGCTGCGGTATTTATACACGGCTCGACTGTCATACAGTGAACACTCCTAAGTCCGAAACACACGACTCATGCTTGCCTTAAAAGGCGACTATGCTTCTCGTAAGAGGCGACTAACGGGATCGGGTGGTCAGGCTCTCTGACTTGGTTGATGCATGTCATCGATCCCAATTGCGTGGATCGATGTTCATGATATTAATCACTGGATTGTCTGGTCCAGACTCGATTATTTACAAAACGCCGTCATATAGCTGGAATATTGCTGAGTGCGGCGTTAAACAACAAACCAAAAATCAACCGAAACACACAAGTCTGGTAACCATGACTACCGGACGATCTTGTTGGGATATACAGGAATATGATTCCGTACCAAAGATTCGTTAATCCAGAAATGTGCTAACCCGGACAATTCCACTGGGTGCGATACTGTCCTGATTAACGAGGTCTCACTGTACACCCTAACATTTAAGTTACAAACAAAATGTTTGAACGACTTGAATCAAACTTGCTAGGTCTGGCAATTGGCCTAAGCCTATGGTTCCATTTTCAGATTGTACATGAATCGCAAAATATTCTATCAATAAAACATTTTCTACTTACCAGTTTTTGAGACAACGTTTCTCGGACGAGACACCCTCCTTCCAGATGGTATCCTGCGTCACCTTGTCACACTTGCGGAAGTCCCCCTCGCTGTAGTTGCGGCTGGACGCTGCAGGGGCGGCCAGCTGCTTGTCCTTGGGGATGCAGCTGTCATGGTAGGCGCTGCGAGGACGAAGAGAAGGAACACGGTAACGAGGGGTTGCAGTGATGAGTGAGGGGTTGGCGTTAAACATGGCGGTAAGCTGGGAGATGGAACCTTCGGCTGAGGTTGCTGTTCAACTGACAGTGAAAGAAATGGACTGTTCTGTTCTGATCTGTTCAATCGTGTATATTTTGTTGTTACACTTTTCTGGCTAAAAAATCCGGATTTACGATTTTCAGTTGACTTTCTGTACGCATATATATATGTATAGCGTTTATGATCTGGAGTTGTGACTATGCATTTGTTGCCGACATATATTGTCCATTCACAATAATGAAATACGAATATTTTTCCAAAGCCAGTGCGACGCCTCGCGCAGCAGATCGCCTCGATCAGTTGTGTCCCGTCATGCACGTTTATGGTTGTTAATAGCCAGAGATTTGCCGCTTCAGATACATTGATTTCCGTCTAACGGTTGACACTGATCGACTGTCCCTTGTAAATCCCTGACAGTTTGGTATTGACAGTCCCTGTTTTCACGTATATATTCCGAAATGTATCTGTTACAAGGCCCTCACTGGACTGTAATGTTTACCGCCGTTGTTACTCTTTTTTTCACGCTTCGTTGACGCCGCTGCGTTGTAAACAATAATTGACAGCGAGGCGACTGTCACTAAGGTCATGACGTGACCTATTACCTTTGACCTACTTGACAATGCCTTCGCGATTACCGCTGTAACGCGAAACAGGTAACAAACAACTTTAAATCACCTTTTCAAACAAATACATTATTTATCAAATAGGATCTCATTTATTAATTATTTCGCGAAAGTGTTCGATTTGTGTGCGTGGCATAAAACGCTGTAAATAATCCCCAACATTTCCGCTTACGTCACAGTTTATACGTTGTCAATGACAACCCACGCGGCTTGTGTACTGAGAGAGCAACAATCAGCGATTGCCGATTGATCGTTGAGGTCATTGCACGCAGATAATGATAAGTTGATTCAAACAAGGATTGCTGCCGGCGTGTGACAGTATTTGCAGGTCTAATCTGTCTGGCAGAGAAACTTTCTGGATCGATAACATTAGCAACACCAGCGTCTTGTCAAGTACAACAGTCAGCGTCAAAATATGGGAGAGAGAAAGTCTATTGGGACGAGACGAAAAGGCTTAGGGTGACTGGACACGTGGAATACACTGCTGAACCAAAGAACAGCATCACATTTAAAGTTAATTTTCTGTTTCTTATAAGGTTATTGTTTGTTTTCAAAACTGTTGATTTTTGGTTCTTTTAAACAACACATATGTATATAAAGGTACAAATACATGTACTAGTATGAGCTAATAACATGGGAAACAGAGTTTTAATATTTGTTGGCTTGTATTGAATATATGAATAAAAGATAACAACATCGTAAAACTATTAATTTTCTCATTCTTTCAAAAAGCATGAAGTTCTCTATGTGTAGGGTTACGCATTAAAATGCCTGTTTGTGATGCGTTCATAGCATAATATTCTTTTAATAATGGCCGTCAAAAATGACAAAGATATTTTTGTTTTAAATGCCCTAACTAGCATAGTGTACGAGACTACGTGTATATATCACATCCCATTAAGACGAATTGAACACTATTACATGTCATTAGACATACTCAAGTAATCGATCCATTCAAACACCATACTTGAAGACGTTTACATATGTTTAAACACTTTTACATATTTCAAAACAGCATTTGATTTTTTTGACACATCAATAGTCATCTCACATTCCATACAAGAACAGAGAAACAACATCCGAGCAACACGTTCGATTTGAATGTTGGGGAAACTAGAAATAACGTATTCAAATAGCAACACTCTGACAAAAAATATTGATTATTCAACTTGATGTAAGGATTGCCGGATTGCTTCACGGGTCTTTATCTTGAATGTTTATTTTTAGCAGTGTGGCTGGGGCGGCCGGGTAGCCTAGTGGTTAAAGCTTTCGCTCGTAACACCGAAGACCCGGGTTCGATTCCCGACACGCGTAAAACCATACTTACTCACTCACTAGAAGTGTGGCTCTTTAATACTCTTGTATAGTATAGTGGATGAGTTTACATTGCCCTTCACGTTACCCGACTCGCATATGTGATCATATTAGTAAAACAGGTAGCAGTGATATGGCGTTTGCTATAAAAACAATTATGTTAGAAAGTTTGTTGCTATATTTCCGTCCTGCTTATACACACAGCACACATTACACAATATAATGCCACTGCATTTTACATAAATGGATATTCTGGATAGAATGCATATTAAGATTAATTAAGGATAACAATAATCCCCGAATAGTATTATAAGTTCGCCAATACCCATAAAGTGGCAAGACTATTTTCCAAAATCAGTACTAAACACTTGCGATATTTATGTTAATTTACCTCTATACTCATGAATGAGTTCTAAAACCCTTCATCCTGGTGTTAATCTAAACATGCCTTATGTCTTAAATTGTTCTATGTATATTTATCTAAAGTTAATTATATATTGTACTCTTGTAAAAACAATTGACATCGTAACCCAGTGAACAGCAGTGGTGATACACATGTAAGCAATACAAGAACTGGTCGTGATATACAGATGTAGCACATACATGCCAGAGCGAGTGTGTGAGTATGGTTTTACGCCGCGTTTAGAAAATATTCCAGAAATATTACGGCTGGGGACACCAGAAATAGGTTTCATGCACTGTGCCATGCGAAGAATCGAACCCGGGGCTTCGGCGTGACGAGCAAATGCTTTAACCACAAGGCTACCCCGGGCTACCCCCTAAATGTGTAGACTGAGCACAGGAATCCAGGGGTTAGCTTCAAATAATGACATTTTATTGAGTATATTTTACCATCACTCACTCCCTCTTTTTATAGACAAAGCAAAATTAGTTAGACCAGTACCGCCCCAGATTCCTGTGGACAGTGACTAGACTGTAGAAACTTAGAACTGTCTGACCACATATTACACCAGTTCTGTAACAATCTCATTAAACTCTTAATTAAGATCTTACTTCTCGCTTTGTTTAGCGGCAGCAAGATCTAAGATCTGTGTTAATGAGATTGGTTGTGACATAGAAAGTATTCACGTAGAACAACATGGAATTACGAAATGAACAGATATATCCATCTGGAAAAATGCATAAAAATATCGAAATTTAGTCGACAAAACAAGTACGCCGTTATTAACGCTGTGTGAGTTATGTTGAACACCTGTAATTTATAACTCGGGTCTAAGTGCGTGACTGCAGGCAATGTTAGCACAAGAGCCCTATCTGCAGACAATAAACACATATACTCCAGTCTGTCCAAGCTCCTTACCAGGCTGTAAACGTGTTGGTAGTGGTGTAAAGGAGGTTTATCAGGTACTGTTGAGATGTGACGACATGAACAGTGAGGGTGTTACAACTTATTACATATACAGTCTGTTTCCACTGATGGCGTGAGAGTAGCCTGTATCGCGACTGTGAGATAGCTGGAGGTGTATGTGAACCAGTTACCCCGTATCTAACCCTGACGTCCGACCCCTGGGCCCACGGAAACTCTCTTGGCCGATATCCCACCGCATATTTGTCATATATTTGAAATAAATGATTAAAATATCTATATCGTGAAAACTTCTATTTTAAAAGATTTGACAAAATGTTGCAATTTTACGTAATATTCCAAGTTTTAAGGTAGAGGATAAGTGTTTCAATTTTATTATATCAGACCTTTGATATAATAATTTGTTTGTAACGACTTTCATGCAGTTAAACTTTAATAACAAATACTGATACTCATCACCCAAGTCATGATGCTTACGTAAAGAACACGTCCTATCCGTACGTTCTAGTTATCTTGCATTCTAACTGTTTCATCTCGTAAGAAAGAAAGAAAAGTTCTAATTTTAAATAGTTCCCGTCACCACATTTCCGGCGGAGAGATCAGACAATTTTCAAAGCACATATTTTCTTGAGAAGAAAGAAATATGTTTTTTACTCTTTGATGACACCAAGCACGCTCACGTATCCATCTAGTCTGTCTCCCAGTCCCTTAACCATATTATTTTCCCTTCCGCCCAGCCCTTACTGCATTGCTACAGCTCTAAACACAGCAAGTCTAGCTGTTCCTCGGGTTCTGAATCTTCCATCTCACTGAGGCTCCTTTTCAATGTAAACGGAGTTATTTGTTTCTATCAAAATCATATATTTTCAGAGATATAGCGTTAGTCTACCACCCATCCTCACATGTGCTTATAATTAATAACGTCATGGTATAAGCTTTAGGTCAAAGGCACATTTTTAATATAGAAGACACTACTTTTTCAATTTATTTATATTTTGAAAAAATATTTAAAAAATTATTAGAATTCATGTATTTCCCTCGTTCTGGCAGGAGAAATTATTTCGATATTCATGTCAAAATCAGCACGGCACACAAACTCATATTATAATCTCTATGTATGCTGAAAAGACAGAAGTGTCCGGGACCGAGTGTGAATAGTGTATATGTTTGTGTATAGGCAGGCCTTTGTATTATTCTCATTGTTATATGGGGACAAGTTAATTTCAATATGGTACAGATAAACATCAGTAAAACAAATGTTACATTTGGGATAGCACTTTCTTGGAAAAGTACAAGTTCTAGTACTTTTTGGGGTTGAGTCCAAGAAAGTTTCCAAGTGTTATCCCAAATATAACATTTGTTACATTCGACCACTCTCTAAATGGCATTGTGTAATCATAGCTTTCGACTATGGGAGCGTGCCAATTTACATTTATCAGAGGGGTACCCAAAGTACGTGATCTAGACTACCAGTTGTGGGACTTCCTTTTTGTTGAAGCCTCGGTGGCTGAGTGGGTCAGATTGCTGACTTTGTGTGCTGTCGATTAGGTGCCCCACTCTGAGGGCGTGTACTTCACCAAGAAAGGGTTATCCAAAATATAACATTTGTAATTTTTACATTTGACTACTTTCAAAAAGACGTTGTGTAATCATAAATAGACTAATCATGATCTTTTCTCAAAATCAACACTTTGGTAAGGTAAGTCAGTATATTAAAACACACAAATGTATTCATTGGCTTTATAATTAGGAATGTGCGCCCTAAAATGCTCTATTTTGTCTTCCCCCACCGCGAATGTCACTGCCAGCTACCCCGCCTCGGCTCTGGGTATTGTCCATATCATTGTCAAATGTCAAAAACTTACCTCTTGTTTACGAAAGAAAATAAAATGCCTGTCGTCTGCCGCTGCATTGTATGGGATGTGTACACCAGTCTATTCGATTATGTTTCCAGTGTCCTTGTTCCACGTTTCACTTAGACAATTACCCACTCAAAACACGACTACCGTTCACTTTTACGAGTCAATCGTTCACACTAGCAACCATGCTACCTGTTCAAGTGTCCAGGTAAACACTGTGTCACAGCATGCACGGACGTAGTCCCGTCCCCCGTTATAACGCTACGGTTACTACAATGCAGATGAAATAAGTGATTGTTCCAGGTGTGTTTATTAACAGGGTAAAACCATAAACCTGCTATACATGCTTTACCAACGACAGTATCGAAGTGTATGATGAATATGATATGCTTCCGATTCAAGGTGTTATTAAGAGATCGAAGTGTCAAAATGGCTTTTCCATCTTTCGGAATTACCCCCTCGGTATTGTATACCTTTTCCTCATAAATGAAAATGTAACCGGATTTTGCCACGTGAAGAATATAACTCTGATAAAATCCATCAACGTGCATTTAGAATGCGGAATAACAAATAATGAATTCGTGAATATAATATTAAGGCTGAGAATTAAAAAATCGATATCGTGGCATCGGCATGATTGATGTAATCACCAGACAACGGTTGTTGACTTATTCAAGACCGATTCGCGAGGCTGGTGATTAATTGTTAACTATATATGGTTGTTGTAAATACAACACTGATTATATCGCGGACTCGAAACAGTGTCACCTATACGCGTTCTGTAGCCTCACCTCTTCGATCGTCTTGACAAGCGTATATAGAAGCAGTCGTAAATATACTCAAAAGTACACCCCAGCAACCTTTGCTGGTCGAAAGAGGCGGCTAATTATAGGATAGGTTGTTTAACGCCGCACTCAGCAATATTCCAGCTATATGACCGTCAAATAATCGAGTCTGGACCAGACCATCAAGTGATTGACATCATGAGCATCGATCCTAGCATTTGGGATCGATGACATGCATCAACCAAGTCAGCGAGTCTGACCACCCGATTCCGTTAGTCGCCTCTTACGATAAGCATAGTCGCCTTTTACGGCAAGCATGGGTTGCTGTAGACCTATTCTACCCCGGATCTTCACGGGTCGGCTAATTATAGAGGGATAGAGTGATCAGCCTCGATGACTTGGTAGGCGGCGTCGCGGTATGTTGCTCATTATATCAATCACTTGTTTCAGACTCGAATTTTGACAGGCCGCCGTGATATAGCCGCGGTATTGCTCATTATATCAATCACTTGTTGCAGACTCGAATGTTGACACGCCGCCATGGCATAGCCGTGATATTGCTGACTGCGGCGTTATACAACAAACAAAACATAGAAAAGTAGTTGTAGTAATAGATGTAGTAGTAGTAGTAGTAGTAGTAGTAGTAGTAGTAGTAGTAGTAGTAGCAGTAGCATTAACAGCAGCAGCTGTAGGAGTAGCAGTGGCAGTAGTGGTAGTAGTAGTGGTGGTAGTAGTAGCGTTAGCAGTAGCTATGGGAGATACACTGCGCTATAATTATTTACTATCATTATATTTTCATATCTTACTATTAGTATTGCTGACAATGACACTACTATGCTACATAGTGGTTTGACTATCCTCATTATCATCATCATTATTATCATCGCCATATCCATCATCGTTATGATAACGCCTCTTATTAATAAAACGCACGATTTCATTGCACTCCGATCGAAGAATGAGTGTGCTGTAACATCCTACAACTACGCGCCGTGGTGCGAGACAAAGAGGGCCACTTTGATGCCGAGGGTGAAACAGCTGTAGCTGTCGAAGCTGCACGGTATAAGTTGTAATTGTTGACATTCTAGCTGTTGTCCTTATTATAATCACCATCACCGAGCTGCTGTTACCACTGCATATTATCAACAGCATCGTAATTATTATAAGTGTACTGTTATCATCATTACAATCATCAGATGTGCTGGGCATATTGACAGTAGAAGCATCATCATCATCATCATCATCATCATCATCATCATCATCATCATCATCATTTTCTTTATCACACACATCCTCTATATCTCAGGGCTCGCATTACGGTAAACCTAAACTAACTAGTGGAAGGGACGTTTAATGTCAATCATGATAAAACGCAGCAACATCGAAGTGATACCGTAATACGTGTATTCAAATAGATTTCCGACAATGGTAAATATTTCATACAATAAGTTGAAAATTAGCCGTAGTTATATTTACATCACTGAACATGACGATAGTGTTGCTTAGCAACAAATTCCTTATTCGAAAATAGGCATTACGTTATTTGAGCTGAAGATGAAATTAATCTCCCGTTTGAAGGTTTATTTACATACACTATGTAGGTTAAAGTTAACCGCATTCTAACGGGAAAAGGTGCCTTTGAGAAATCAATATTTGTAAAAACAGTTTATTAATATATCGACTTTCATTCATGAAATGAAATAAATTTGAGGACAAATAAAAAAGGATTCAGTTTAATCATGTCCACATAACAGTATAGCTGGTAGATTAATTCAGTTTTAAACTCAGTCTGCTGTATTAGATTACTTTGTGGTATACAGACGCCTGGTTGAATACTGTGTTTAATTTCCACTTCACCAAAACACCACTGACATTAAGCGTAGTGGAACTGTCATATAAATATAAATATTATAATAATATATGGTATTCATATATAAATCATTCTCATATTTGAATTAACTGCGTGTAGGCAATATTAACGGTTAAATTTACAGTTATGATTAATCAAACATGGACCGATCCATATATTGTCAATAATTAACAATACACTTACCAAAAAATGAATACTTTTTGCAAATAGAAGGAGAGATTACAACTCAAAATTGTTTCAGAACGTTCATTTGCAAGACAGTTATACCAGTGAATAATTTACTTTTCTCGATCGTTGTATTTGGAAACAGGATCTCTTTACAACAAACGTTCAATGTTAAAATGGAACGTAATGTTACCATCGTTTGTAATTTGAAATCAGAAATATAAACTAAAGTAAAGGGTTTTACGTACCGTTCCACCATGTTTATCCACGATGTTGTGCTATTTCTCCAGCAGCAACTTCTGACTCTCATTAATATTTTACCCTCACACGTAAAGCCAGTCCGAGCAATCAGTTAACCCTCTATACTTCGTGAATGATAGACACGCCTGTCTCGCGACTCATTAACCCCCAACGCTTGTAAACCGGTTCAATATAGTGAACCAAACTGCCTGAACGCTACGACAAAACTGTCGTTCATTTTTTCTAGAACTTTATGAACACATATATCAATATGTGAATCATTTGTGGTTAATGTCAAAAATACACTCTCATCAAAGCACAATTGTTAACTCTTTATGTGCTGGGTAACAATAAAGGTTGTAGTAGTTGTGCAGAAAATATTATACAACAATTGTAAGACGGGTATTGTTTTGCTATGGTCTTTAGGGGATAATGATCGCGGTTCATGTCTAATACGCTTAATTCAGAGAGTAATGCTGTTCCATTGAATTCTCCAAGGAACTGACACAATATTTATTTGGCAACGCACTTGAGCTCCTTGTCTATGGCGCCTACCGTACATACATTCCAGCCATTGAAATTATTAGGGTGTGCATTGATAGGTAAAACTATCAGATATTAAATTCTTTCGTTTACAAAGTTAACAAAATATTTATGGTTCCATACTGTTATCTTCGTTTTCGATTATCAAAGATTTTGTTTGATTGTTGTTTAACGCCGCACTCATCAATATTGCATTTACATGACGGTGGCCTATAACTTGAAGTCCGCGACACTTCGTGGATTTACACACGACCACCGATTTTTACGTTAAAACCTCCAAAAACGCAAAATAATATTGAAGTTAATATTTAATTAAATGATTTGTCGGGATGGTGGAGTGCAAGTTGACCATGTAAATATAAATCAGACTTGATACATACAGGTATCGAACGTTTGACAGACCTCATGAATTATTGAGTAATATCATATCGCATACACAAAGCCATTAAGTTTTTAATATAGATTTATACTGGCCTCGTTTCAATTTGCAGTAGTATTACGACAGACTTAGCGCTACGATCGCTTTGTGAAGCGAAGCTACGTTTTTATCGATGTCAATCCAGCTGAAAATTATTTTTAGTGTATAAACAGTTAAAACCACTTTCCTGCGACTTTTGACTTTTGCCGGGATGGGGAGAGTTGTACTGAACGATAAGGCTTTGATCGGATTGCAGAGAGCGGTCCGAGACGATATAACGATAAAACCCCACTTCTATTCATTTGCACGTAACGTCATGATTTGTGACGTGACGTGAAGCCGGATAATGATCAAGACTCAAACAGGGTCATGTAAATTGCAGTAAAAGATTAATTGCATAGCGACCAACGTCAAGATTTAATCCAGTCGAGGACTGAAACAAGGAGTTTTATATTGGAGTTGCTTCATGCTGCTGGCGACTTCATTTATAACTGTCAAAGAAAAATTGATAACACGTCTTTGTAGTGAGTGAGTGAGTATGGTTTTACGCCGCTTTTAGCAATATTCCAGCAATATCACGGCGGGGACACCAGAAATGACACGTCTTTGTAAAGCGTACTTCGAGAATAAAGTTTCGGTTTTTCCTGTATGTGTTCGGTAAGACCATGATTATTGCAGACTATGATTTATTTATTTATTTATTTATTTATTAATTTTTTATTTATTTATTCATTCATTCATTCATTCATTCATTCATTTATTTACTTATATATTTATTTATTTATTTCTTACATACTTAT
This sequence comes from Haliotis cracherodii, assembly GCF_022045235.1. NCBI lineage: Eukaryota > Metazoa > Mollusca > Gastropoda > Lepetellida > Haliotidae > Haliotis > Haliotis cracherodii. Next base: position 15,945,500 of record NW_027266264.1, read on the forward strand.
GAGGTATTTACCTGCTTACATTTTTCAACCATCAATTTTAAAATTGTCAAATGTTATTGTTCTCATTCGATTCTCTTTTTCATTGTGAACGTATTAGTTGCAGTTCATTCACATTTGATAGTTATCGACTCTTTGAACAAGAATAGCCTTTATTCACGGGAATCAAATAGCTCCACTAACACTCTTCTAACGAGATGGGCCTGCCCCTCCACACAATGACAAATCGCCTTCCCTGTGTTTAATACCGGTTTAGTGTCAGAAATATGACTTGTTAATTGCCTGCTCGGGCTGTCGACACGTCTGTACATGTTGCAGTATGTTGGTCGTGTGATCACTGATCCCAATATTTCACAGTATTTCACAGAGAACATTAGTGTGTAGCAAACAAACAAACAAACAAACAAACAAACAAACGTGGGACCAGTGACTTTTATGGTATGTAAATTGAATGATAATATGATTGATTATAAATTTATGTAAATATGTAAATTTCATAATCATATTGGGGGAACAACTGCACATACAAGACCATGTTTATTAAAATTTAAAATAATTAAATTTCAGGGTAACTGAAGCGTGCGTAAAATATAGTAACGGATGGCTTCAGTCCCGATTGTACATCACTCAAATATGACCAGGGATGCACGTACGTGTAATTGTGTGTTTGTATCAATACATGTCGTCTTCATCCCGTTCAAAGTGGAAGGTAACCATTAAGATGTGATTCTTATAATCCAGTCCGGACAAGTCAAGTGATTTGCGCGACGATCCACGATATTGGGGTACAATGACACGAAACCAAACCGTCACCGAGGCTAACAACGCGATCCGCTTAGGTTGGTTTGGTTGGTTTGTTTCTAACGCCGCACTCAGCAATATTTCAGATATATGACGGCGGTCTGGAACTAATCGAGTGTGGACCAGACAATCCAGTGATTGATACCATGAGCATCAATCATCGCAATTTGGTGAGAAAAAGAACAGAGTTGAAAGATCGTAAATTTCGTGGTTTATGCCGACAGCCTGAAATGATGCAAAAGAAATATCTGTGCGTATGATACGCTACAGATATATTCTCCAGAATGTAATTTCCCACAATTAAGGGTGCATATAACACACGAGTGCGTATTATACATGAATAAATAAGTCTTGCGTACATTGATCAATCGGAAGGGGTGGTAATTAGGATTGTTCACTAGCCAATATATTAGCAAATATCGCCGTGGGGGCTTATTAGAGCGGGGTGCTTATTATGTCGAATACGATAAATTAGATCGGATGGTCATTTGCGCTGCCTATAGGTTGATTGGGTGTCATTGTGACTCGTTGCTCATTTCATCAATCACTGGTTCATCTGTCCAAGAGTCGATTATTTACAGGCGTAAAGCACACAACCAAATTAAGGTGGAAGGTCGTAAACACAAATACATCGTTTGGTGAGTCTGGGAATATATTTACTGTAAAACATTTAATATTAATCGTAAGACAATCACTTCAACTACTCCCGGGCTCAAAGGGTAGGTAATCAAACTAACAAAACTGGAGAGGCCAATTAACACTCTTTGTATGTTAACGTTCACACATCGACGTACTTAAATATCTTTCCAAACAATGGACCCGTGAAAATCCGGGGTAGAATAGGTCTTCAGCAGCCCATGCTTGCCGTAAAAGGCGACTAACGGAATCGGGTGGTCAGGCTCGCTGACTTGGTGTCTTGCATGTCATCAATCTCAATTGCGTGGATCGATGCTCATGATATTAGTCACTGGATTGTCTGGTCCAGACTCGATTATTTACAGACCGCCGTCATATAGCTGGAATATTGGTGAGTGCGGCGTTAAACAACAAACCAACCAACCCCGCACAATGTCACCATGTTTACTGTAAATAACAGTAAATATAACAGTTTTTTTGTCGATAAATGGTGTAAGAAACTGTTCTCATTTCAACAAAGTTATATATTATTGTAACTCAGCTCCAACTGGCTCTGTGTCAGTCGTGTTGACTGTCAAGCCTCGTCCTCCGATCCCGCATTATGTACGCCTGAACATAACCCACGAGCTACTACACACATAGCAATTCGTTATTATCAGCCTGATTGTAATCTACACGGTATGTATATTGCCTCAGTCAGTCAGACATTGAGAAGACACAGCCCGTTAGATTGCTTTAGCAGGGCGTCCTATCTACAGCTCCGGCACAAATACGTGTACAACAAATTCGGCTTTATTCCTGGGTTGGTGGTATGTAAAGACAGATTGTAATAAAAGTTCAGTGTAGACCTGGTCATCTAATTAACCTCGAATTGTTTCTTATCATGATAGGTAAAGAAAAAATGCGCCTAAATGCACGTGACAATGTCATTTTTACGTCGGTGAGCTCTCATGCTATTGCTACCCTTCCTGGCACTCGACAAAAAGGTAAGCCATGGACTGGTCGGTTTGCGGAGTCTTCATTAGTACATTTAGCTGGGTTGGCCGAGTCTTCATTAGTACATTTAGCTGGGTTGGCCGAGTCTTCATAAGTACACTTAGCTGGGTTGGCCGAGTCTTCATTAGTACATTTAGATGGGTTGGCCGAGTCTTCATTTGTACATTTAGACGGGTTGGCCGAGTCTTCATAAGTAAACTTAGCTGGGTTGGCCGAGTCTTCATTTGTACATTTAGACGGGTTGGCCGAGTTTTCAGTAGTACATTTAGATGGGTTTATCGAGTATTCATTAGTACATTAAGACGGGCTGGCCGAGTCTTCATTAGTACATTTAGACGGGTTGGCCGAGTTTTCATTAATACATTTAGATGGGTTTATCGAGTCTTTATTAGTACGTTTAGCTGGGTTGACCGAGTCTTCATTTGTACATTTAGCTGGGTTTGCCGAGTATTCATTAGTACATTCAGCTGGGTTTGCCGTTTCTTCATTAGTACATTCAGCTGGGTTGGCCGAGTCTTCATCAGTACACTTAGCTTGGTTGGTCGAGTCTTCATTATTACGTTTAGCTGGGTGGGTCGAGTCTTCATTAGTACACATATCAAGTCTATTCTCGGTGTCTCCCTGGAATATCACTCAAAACACAAAATCACAGCAAGCCATTCTATCATAACTGTTTCCCAACAAAACCACCTGTTTGATTTTTACTGACTAAATGAAGCGGTTATTAACTATAGTATGTAACAACTACATGCCCAGTATCGGCTCATGCTGTCAAAAACTCTCTACAAAAACAAAACGATCACTGAATTTATTTCTATTACAATGTCTTTTGGAAAACAGATCGGTTCTTTTTTGTGATAACTAAGGAAATGTGACTCAATTTGACTGGTGAGTGAGTATAGTTTTACGCCACTTTGAGCAATATTCCTGTTTTAATATTAATGCGACTGCGGGTACGTACATGAAATGGACTTCGCAAAGTTTACACATGTGGGGAATCGATCCCGAGTCTTTGACGTTTTTGAGGTTAGTCATTTGATTGTGATTTGATTTTGATGTCATGGTAACCGATGACATCACAATGGTCTACAAAGCCTTGTGATGCAGCTTCATTGTAGCGATACATCTTGGGATCTCTTGATCTCTCACGAGGGAGAGATCTCTCCAGTGGAAGCCAGTTTTTTTAATGATAAATAGTATTCTTATACAGGTTTAACTGCTTCTGATCATGATAAATAACGCCATTACGTACATTTTTAATATCACACATGTACAATTCAAATGCACTCCAAAAACGACGCTCTTTGACAATTTGCATAAAATGTCACTTTATTCTTGACCTCATCAACACATACGATCAATATCTGTCTGTCCGCCCATTGTCCGTCTGTCGCCATCTGTGTCATGAACAGACGAAACGAAAATACACATGCCATTCAAATATGTTAAACCCACGAGATCTCGAGTGTGTTTGTACTTAAGCAGGGTTTAGTTTGACTGCACAAGATATGCAGATAGCATCAACAAACCGCTCGACTTGTAACCCGATACATCAGAGGTGGGTTCGACCAACAGTTATACATATATCATTTTTACATATTTCATATTTATGTCATCTTGACCTGGAATCATTTGTTGTATAGTGGCGGTAGTAATTCATCATGTTAATATTTCTTTCATGTTTTAGATCATTAGAACGGTAATAGCTATATGTGCCCAAGCAATAAATCTATACTCACACGCTTGTTGAGAGAGTTCGTGGGTGGGTGAGTGAGTGAGTGCGTTGTACGGCGGTTATTTTTTTGTATTCTAATCATATAAGGAGGAGACGTTTGATGACGTTAGAGACATGGTCCAACGTGGAGACACAGACACAGATAGACAGACAGACAGACAGACAAGTACAACGACGGACAGGTGTACACGAAGACTTAACGATAGACAAAGAGAAACATGGACTAACGTTAGACTAACTGAGACACGACACATAGGCAAAGCTATGGACCCAAACACAACTACACGTAGACGCAGACTAGCAGCTGAGACACAACAGACGCACAGAGAAATAGACCCAAAAATAGCTCAATTTTCCGAACACAGTCAACGACCCAAAGAAGAATGAAGAATCTCCGCAGACAGAATACTTAGGACACGACAAACATGGACAAAGACCCAAGAAAGGCACACACTGACGCAGACCCCAAAGTTTGTTTGTTGTTTAACGCCGCACCTATTAGCAATATTCCAGCTATATGACGGCGGTCTGTAAATAATCAAGTCGCGACCAGATAATCCAGTGATTGACATCATGACCATCGATACACGCAGTTGGGATACGATGACATGCGTCAACCACGTCAGCGAGCCGGACCACCCGATCCTGTTAGTCGTCTCTTACGAAAAGCACAGTCGCCTCTCATGGCATGAATGGGTTGGTGAAGATCTATTCTACCCCGGATCTTCACGGGTCCGCAGGCCCAAAGGTCGAGAGACAGTTAGGTATAGATGAGGAATGTTCAAACAGGAACACGCAGTGTATACAGAAGTACAGACAAACGGTCGGGAAAACAAATACTGTAAACTACAGTTATAACGAACACGGTTATAACGAACTGACGGATATAACGAACTTACTTTTTTGTCCCTAAAATGTGCTGTAGTTATGCTGTATTTATCATATAATGGGTAGGTTTCTCGACAGGATAAAGCCAACGGATAAAAACGATATCCTTTGGGGTCATATGCGGATAGAGATGCAAATATCAAAGGTCAAGTAGAACTACTTTCACTTTTCACAAACATGGCGTCGCCCTCGTCATTCGGCGATCGAGTCAGAATTAACAATCGGGAATCGGGATAAACTACAGGGATAATTGCTATCATTATCAAAAAAACAGTCTAACATACTGAAAATCAGTGTCTTACTGTGACGTAGCTAAGGCATTTTATAAGTTTTGGCAACTTTGGAGATATAAATTTCGAAACAATTTTGCGAGGGCACGAGGCCGAGCCAAGCGGGATCAGCAGCCATATCTGTGCTTGTAGACCTCTGCGGCTTGAAACCTTCTCCCCAAATTAAAATAGTTGTATTTGGCCGAAATATGTTTGAATTGTTACCTTGTTTCGTTTTGTCGCCGTGTGTACATCTGACTACACTTCTTAACGTTATGACAGAACAGACCGACTGTCAACAACATCTGACTGTGGCCGTGACGTCTCATAGACTAGGTTTAGAGTAGTTTCCCTTTGACAAAGGGCAGTTACTCTAGCGAATAGACTGATGGATTGCCGCAAAAGGCAATTTAAAACAACTGTTGTTTTCTGTATATGTTGCTTCGCCACTGTATAAGAAACAGAATTTAGTTGGAACTATACTGGCTACTGTCACTGTCCGACTGACACATCACTTACCCTGTGACGTAATAAATATTAATGCGCGCATTCCAGGAAAACTCGCAATGTTTCGGTAATGTTTGTGAGAGAGGGAAAGCGATTTTGAAACACAGAATTAAAGAATGACATTATATGATAAAGAGGTTATCACGCTTGTGTGTTTGGGGATGGTAAATATCCTGCATTAGGAATAAACACTATGTATTTAGCTCGCCAAGGCTCGCTAAATACAATGTTTATTCCTAATGCAGGATATTTGCCATCCCCAAACACACTCGCGTGATAACCTCTATATATGCTTACAACGAACTACGGTTATAACGAACCAAAATTAGTGATGCCTTTCAGTTCGTTATAACCGTAGTTTACTGTAATTGAATTCTCCATTGTTGTACACGTATATGTGTTTAAGTTCACATTGTTTTAAGTTCAAACAAAGTAATACAAAACCTATCGCTAAATTATATATTCAAGATGCGACACAGTATTACTGATCCATTCCATAGAGCAACATGGATACGATGATAAATATTTGATCAAACTATACGGGCCGATTTAATCCCGCAACGCAAAGTCGGATTACACACCTTTGTAATAATCAAGATCTTGTAAACTACTAAAAACGGATACCAGTATTTCTAAACAATAATGTAGCTAACGGCAATTGGCGATCAATGGTCGTGTTTCTAAAGGACAATTTTGAAACGCCTCGCCAACCGATCAGTTGTCACAATCGGGTCATTCAATGACACCACTAACGAGACTGTATATACATATATATAAAGGTTCCACGGCCATTGGACTCACCGGAGCGTGTACCTACATTGCTAGGGTAGCCTACAATACTATCCAAGTACTGAGGGTGTGTATGTTAGAAGACAAGCATTGTCACATGGCTGTATTACACCGACGCCATGTCAACACCTTTATTGTCCCACACAGAATATCACAATTTGATGCAAATCGATTTCGTCGGCAAACATATCCGTCAGATATGTCTACAGTGTGCTTGTTGCATAGTAACACTCAAATCGATATATTAGGTAGATAATGAATCGATATGTGATATTAATCATATCGCTGTTGTCAAGACAATGACAGTATTATGGATAACATATTTGTAATATTGAAACGTAGTATTGTTAAATAATAAATATATGTTCAATTTAAAGTGTTAACATAATTCCTCATCTCAGCTTTCAATAATATGACATCGTGAAAAATATGTTTACACGGCGGGGAGTTGCTAGTAAGCGGTATCACCTTCAAGCGATAGAATAAAAATGTGTAGGTTAAATTGAATTACATTGAAGTAAATGGATGATTTACCATTACCACGTCAAAATATATATTGGTATATATAGGTATGTAAGTGTTATATGCAACAGCAAATGATATTGTGGTATTGAACGTGTTCGAGATTAAAACCTTCCCTTTATCTTCCCTCTACAAAATGTATAGTGTTTGTTCTTTCGCGTTCATATTTTTACATTTAATTTTTAATCTTAAAAAATGAAGATGTTAATATAGTTATGTTTCTAAGGTAACGGTCAACAAACTTACCTTTTTGACGAGGCAAGCATATAGCTTGCCCCCATCCCGCTTGCCATGATGTTTCTAGAATGATATTTCCTATCCACGAATAATCTGAGAAACTATCTCAGTATGACACCTGTCTGTTCGCGAGAGACCCCGACACGCTCTTGACACGACCTGGAGTGAGAACGCTTCAGTATTCAAACTCTGTTCTAATACCCATCGACTTAGCGGCTTTATCGAACTACTTTTTGTGTCGGAGGTCGATGTGGGTGCACAGCGGTTGTCGATTTCTGACGTTGCGAAGGAATCTAACCTCCCAGCCACTTGATCACGTGGTTTCTTCGACATTGGATACCTTGTCGCGTGTTGTGATGCATTCAGAAGAGTTGAGAATGACAAGGTTGTTAGTACACACGGTATTCGGTCGTGTCCACACCACACACCCGATCCTGTTAATCTTTGTGGTTGTCTTAATATTAATCAAGACTGAATAAAATCCGTATATTAATGAAAAATCGTTTATGAATAAAACAATAAAGAATTCGAAATCCGTAAATCAGAGCTGTCATCTACATGCATTACTGAATACACATATCGATTTCATACCTAAAATCAATATATAACTATCAGTAAATCAGTTCAGGTTGCGGAAATAATTTAATTAATTCTGAGAAAATTATGAACACAAAACAATATTGAAATAAATATATTTATATTTCCGTGTCATTTTACTGCTCTTCTGTCTATCAAAGTCATGAAACCAATCTATATCATAGGCGTGTTTTAATCCACGACGTCATATACCGCATGGATTGCTTTGAAGTAGAAATATTAATTCAAGCCTGCCTCTTACAAGTCTGTGGACAACGCGAGAGTAATTATCCTGAATAATCCTAGATTGTCAATAGAGTGAGTACACTACGTGTACGGTAATCCAGTATTGCAAGGGAGGAAACTGCTGCTGGATGGAACAGATTAGCCCTGTAATTCATCTAACGGTTCAATGCTTATCAGGGCGCTTGTCTAACGCCGTGTATTGTTTTCTCAACAAAAGCCTGGTTTATTGCAAATCGATTGCCGCGATTAGGGAGCTGATAGGCAGTGAGATTACATGCATTAGAAGATTCGAACCCGGACATGTTCAGTGCGGCTAAAGCGGATTGGAACTCCTTCAGAATATCTGGTGTGTATACGATTACCGCACCGAGGAGGGGGCGGGGTTGTTTGGGGGTGTAAGGGCACATATGTATTGGTATTATAGTCACAATAGGGGGTTACTATGCAACGGGGTGTATTCACATGTTATAACCTGCTTGATGAACCGGACAGTCTGGACAATATTGTATTAAACTCTGTCTTCTTTGTTTGTTTGTTTGTTGTTTAACGCCACACTCAGCAATATTCCAGCTATATGACGGCGGTCTGTAATAATCGAGTCTGCACCAGACAATCCAGTGATTGACATCGTGAGCATCGATCCTAGCATTTGGGATACGATGACATGCATTAACCAAGTCAGCGAGTCTGACCACCCGATTCCGTTAGTCGCCTCTTACGACAAGCATAGTCGCATTTTACAGCAAGCATGGGTTGTTGAAGACTTATTTTACTCCGGATCTTCTCGGGTCCATTTTCTTTCTATCAATGGTCCAGATGATAAAAGAAAACAGTTTTTCGCCAGCAGGATTCGAACCCGCACTGAAATATAACTTATCTTGTCTTCTAGCACAGAGGTATGAAAGAAATGTGGAATTAACAATTATGTAGTTACTATCATCAAAACGTTTATAATTTTGCTTTTCGAAACGAATAGTTAGTGAATACGTTTGTATACTCTCTATTTGGTAAGGGCTATGGGTGCTTACAACAGGCCCGTCAACATGGATATGGGTGAGCATTGTATAAATTGTGATCAATGTGGTTCAATATGCATTGCCTACTTAAAATGATTAAAATAGGTTAAAGCACTCGGATCACTGATGTGTGATTAATCGTTGACATGGTAAAATAAAAATCCGCGTATTGGACGTGTTAACCACGTGTGTCATCGATTAAAAACCTCGGGTCCTCGTGCTCTACCTGTATTTAGATCTTGATGTACAAATACAGTGGTCTCTCGGGCTAGCTTTAGATTAGTGAATGCGTTGTGTTTTACGCCGCTTTCAACGTTATTCCAGTTATATCACGGCGTGTCAGCTTAATGTGGGAGGGAAGCCCGAAGTGATGCAAGTCTTAGATGTTTACCACTTTGGTGAAACCCCCGTGCACGGGTATGGTGCTGACAAACCTAGAAACATAATCGGGGCGAACTGGGCCACCCGTGTCCCCTAGCTATAGATGAGCACACCACATTTGATAGCGCAGTGCCGAAAATTCCAAACACATACATCTTCCCCGTAATGTGTTTTGTAACTGTGGCTTCACGGGACAATTTCGAGTAAAAAACTACTGACGTCTAAGGAATGAAGGGTCGATACAAAATGTTATTATCGATACCAGGGGCGTGTCCTTTTTCTATGGATTTCCGGTCGCTATCACGTGTCAAACATGAACAGAAAAGGAAAGTCAGTATTTAATTTATAGCCTTTGACGCAACATATTTGACGAGGGTTCCGTTGTTCAAAAAAAACATAGCGCTACGACTGTCGTAAGTCTATGTTAAGGTATGAGAGTTACGATCACTTTAGCGCTAAGATCGCTTTGTACAACGGCACCCAGTTGTATGATGTTTAATAAGTGTGAGTTTGGTTTAACGCCGCTTTTAACAGTATTCCAGTTATATCACGGCGTGTCAGCTTAATGTGGGAGGAAAGCCCGAAGTGATGCAGGTCTCAAACAGTTACCACTTTGTTGAAACCCACGAGCACGGGTATGGTGATGACACCGGGATTCGAACCCACAATCATAGGTTTCTGGTGCGCCTAAGAGACGCAACTCTGCTCAGCGAATCGCGGCATCTTAGACGACTGGGCCACCCGTGTCCCCTGTTTAATCAAAATCTTCCAGACGCTCGCATACCGAATTGAATACGCCTTCTTGAGATCCGGCAAAGACTAGTTATCAAACAACGTATTAATGTGCCTGTGTCGGGACAGTTGCAGGCAGAGTTATCAATTGCAAGCAAGAGACACCTGCTTGATAACGGTACTAGCACATGTACCGAAACGCAGCACCAAGAAAATTAAGGAGTGCGTCCACACTCATGTTACGGCTTCTAAATGTCACTTCAAGATACTGACGATAACGGTAAACAGAGCTCAAGATTGCCACCTCGTCTCATTAGGCCTGTGTATATAGACAATGTATTTACGCGTAGGGAAGTAATCACAGATCGTATTGTAGATACATCCTTTGATATAGGCACTTCATCTCTGGCTTTGTCAACCCATTCGTTTGAACTTCGCTTAATTGGAAGCAATAAACACCCAGGCTGTAATACATATACAGGGTGATTTGTAACGATCTGAAAATACTATGAATTTATGCTCGTTACATAGACATAGAAAAACAGATAACGGTACTATTTTAGGCTCAAGACAACCCCTTTATTTATCACTCCTTGATTCCCGACAACCTTCCAATTGCCAACTTTTCCTTTTTGTCGTGCAGTATTGCAGCAGCTTCAGCCCTTGGTGTCTACATTTCACAAGCTTTGAGCTACAATCGAGCATGCTGTTTCTAAAGAAGACTTCAAAGAGCGTCATACGGCTTAGAGGTTGTTCAATCACGATTACAACATACTAGGCTTCAGAAATGTTTTAATAAAGTATTATGGTACCACGTGGGGACATTTCCAAATTTGAACATCGGTGACAAAATTGATGTCAGATGCATTTCCCTATTTCTGTTTGAACCATATGTTCCAGTGTGTTTTCAGGTGAACAATTGACTTGCCTTTTCATGTGTTTGTGACGGGTGCCACCGGTGGGGCAGGACACACTCATCTTTTCGCGAACACCTGGTATCATCACTTTTTATACTGATTCATATACGCCTGCTCATGATATAGTCGGAATCGTACAAGAAGAGATATCTTGTAACGGGCTTATGTAAATGGTTTTGTCGCTATTAGTTATAGCGTAGTTACATTACATAACCCCCGTGGTTATTGTACATAATCACGTTAAGTTTACTGGACAGTTCGTTGACGGACTGATAGTCTGCAAAGTGAAATATGAGGAAGTGGTACTCGTATCCTATTGGTGGCATCATTAATAGACGTTGTAGTTTGTACGTAATACATGTACATAGAGGGGAGAACGCCATCGCCACTATTCCTCGGGTGGCCCAGTCGTCTAAGGCGCCGCATTCCGCTGTGGTAAACGTCTGAGACCTGCTTCGGGTTTTCCTCCCACATTAAGCTGACACGCCGTGATGTAACTGGGATACTGTTTAAAGCGGCCTTAAATCCAACTCATGCACTTACACTCATCCAAATAACGATCTGTCACGGGTCCAACTACTCTGCGTAGGTATGTGTAAAATTTTAACACTTCTCGTAAAAGACACTTGCAAGTGGCACTTTCCACTCGAAAGCACGAACCCATATCACGGGCGTCAATATATGACAAATCCTAGAATATCATCTTGGATGTGAACCAGGACTCAGCATTTGGCGAGCGAACACGCGAGCCATGCCTCTGATGGGATTGAACCCTACTAACATGTCTGAAAAGTGTTCGCCATCAGCCCGCTTCGACCAGAAAAACTACTGCTTGTGACTATCTGGTCAATGTTTGAAGTGATAAGGTGAAATGGGGTTTAACGTCTTCAAGATTATTCCACATATATAACGATGTGCATACACACGTAAATGTATGTGTATGTTTATGCTTATGCATTTATTCCGCACCAAAGCCGGTTTTATAGCGCTAGCCAACTGAGATACAGCAACAACAACAACAATAACAACAAGCAACCAAACAATCAAGCAAACAGTATTCTGACTTTGATCCGAACATTCTTTGTTTTATCCTTTTGCCCCGCGAGAGGAAGGGAAACAACAAATAACATCTTTTAACGTCTTTTGGTATGACGCGACATGGGATCGAACCACCGACTTCTGCTCTCCGGGCAGACGGTCTACCCACTAGGTAGGTCAATATAAGAAGTAGTATTCACGAAAGTAGCTTCATGTCCTTTGATAAGGGGCAGAAGTCGGGACTTCTAATGCGGTTGTGCTTTGGCCTATAAGATAGTTGATAGATACAGATATCACGTCCTGCTAGAGACACCATTTTTGGATAAAGGCACACAACTATGGCTGAATTCCGAGTGACAGGCCTTGTGGCTGCTACCTTCACTCCATTTGACGACAATGGGTAAGTGCACAACGACGACAACTGGTACATCAGTCTATGATAATAAAACCATCTGTTTCTCATTGCCCCCGCAGGGTTCACTTTAATCTCCTTGTTCGTGGTTGATGCACGTTATAACCACAGAACGAGGTGTAGACCGTGATAGGACATATCATGTACTTGGTAGATTAGGTTCTGCTTCAACAGATAGGTTGTTACCTATGTACAACCGGGACAAGGCTATGTTTGACTGTGTATTTGTTGTTTAACGCCGAAATCTGAAATATTCCAAATATATGACGGCGGCCTGTAAATAATCGAATCTGGACCAGACAATCCAGTGATTGATATCATGAGCAATATTATGAACAGCAATTCAGGCCATCGGGGTAGGATTACACGCAATCAACCAAGTCACCAAGTCTGACCTACCCGTGAAGATCCGGGGTAGAATAGATCTTCAGCAACCCATCCTTGCCTGCCGTTAAAGGCGACTTTGCTTGTCGTAAGAGGCGACTAACGGGATTGGGTGGTCAGGCTCGCTGACCTGGTTGATGCATGTCATCGATCCCAATTGCGTGGATCGATGCTCATGATATCAATCACTGGATTGCAGACCGCCGTCTTATAGCTGGAATATTACTGACTGTGGCTTTAAACAACAAACCAAACAAAACAAAACCAAGTCTGACCACCCGATCCTGTTGGTCGCCTTACGACCAGCATAGGTTGCTGGGGACAAATTGTAACCCGGAATCCCCAGGGGTTAGTTTCAGATGTTTATGCCTTATAATTAGAGTTTGATGAGAACATGTATATTACAAGCGTGTAAAGTATAGTGAATTGTGTTGTATACTACAAGCATGTTGTATAGTATAGTGAATGGTGTATATTACAAGCGTGTAAAGTATAGTGAATGGTGTTGTATACTAAAAGCATGTTGTGTAGTATAGTGAATGGTGTTGTATACTACAAGCATGTTGTATAGTATAGTGAATGGTGTGTATATTACAAACGTGTAAAGTATAGTGACTGGTGTTGAATATTACAAGCATGTTGTGTAGTATAGTGAATGGTGGGTATATTACAAGCATGTTGTATAGTATAGTGAATGGTGTGTATATTACAAGCATGTAAAGTACAGTGAATGGTGTTGCATGTTTCAGAGATGTTGTCCTAAGCAAGATCGAGGCGCATATCAAGTATTTGAAAGATGTCGGTGTTAAACACGTCTTCGGTAAGCTAAAATTGTCGTTCCTGTATTTGTCGAAAATAACATATTCGTGTCAATAGAATTTACTAAAAGTATAACGAATGATTCTAAAAATCACATTCACTGATTATGATATAATTTCGAAACAAGGTGATAAAAACTGTATATTGGAGACTGTTGAGATTCGAATTCCTATTTCACTGAAACCTTTTTCTCAATAAAGAAAGGATATGCGAAGCCAAGTGAAATTTGTGGCCGTTGTCAAAATCAAAATCATGTTTACTACGATGATGTCAGTAATCTATAGTCATAGATTTAAACTAGGGGATGGGTTGATATTTTTCAGCTACAGCTATAAAACCCTATATATTTTTGTATGTAGCAATGAACCTGATTTTATTAAAAGTAAAACGCATTTAACTCTGCAACTTTAGTGGCAGGCAATTTCTTTATTTTCTCAACAGTCCGAAGGATAATTTTGTTATTCGGCGACAATATGTTGTTGCTGTTTTTTTTTAAAAAAATCCCAGCTAAAATCAAATGGTCAGTCGCTTACATTCCATACACGACTCTGACAAACGCTTTGAAATAGAAAGAGAAGCAGCTTATAGATCTTACAGTGTGAACAGACGTAGGTGTTGTTTGTTGAGATATAGTTCCTTTTTGTAGTAAACGGGGCGACTGGGGAAGGGTTGTCTTTGACCTTGGAGGAAAGGAAGGACATCGCTGCTGAATGGGTCAAGGCCAACAATGGACGGTAAGTGTAATTACAATCTAGTGACCCTGCTTATCAGCAGATCACTCAGATAGTATCTGAACATCAACATGAGCATTAAATATCATCGTTTCAGTATGTCTCTAAAATTTCATTGCACGAGCTTGTCATTCAAATTCCATCGTATCAGCAAGTAATACTGAAACCTATGATTTCAGTAACCTGAAACGCCAGAAGCCTATGAATGTGGGTTCGAATCCCGGTTCGCCCCGATAATGTTTCTAGGTTTGTCAGCACCATACCCGTGCTCGTGGGTTTCACCGAAGTTGCAAAACTGCATCACATCGGGCTTTCCTCCCACATTAAGCTGACACGCCGTGATATAACTGGAATACTGTTAAAAGCGGCGTAAAACCCAACTCACTCACTCACTCAGTTCTGTGGTCTACTGGTTACTAATCGTTTGAGTGCCTGACTACTGATCAGGAGGTTGTTGTTCGATTACCGTCAACCATAATGAAAACCTTTCTTCTATCTTTGAAACACGCTTCTACACTTCATTTTCTAATCAACACGTCTGGTCTTACTGGAAGGAAGTAAAACCTCCTCAGAGGTGACTACGAAGAAACACGTTACGTCCAAAACAATTGTCAATATCCGTGATATGTAACCATGGGCACTTACGCCTTTGGGTATTTTGTCGGAAGATGCAAATTTGGGAACAAAAAGAAGAAAAACACGTAATATCGTGATATCTTGATGAAGTGGAGCATGTGTGTCGCACCCCGTCGGTGTGGACTACATAATGTCATGAAAATGCAATGATGAAGAAGACACATAATTGTTTCCGAGTATACAGGTGGTTAGTGGTAAAAGGTGCCACAAATGGCCTTCAAAACTCGAGTCTTATGACCGAATCAGGATCCGCTTGTCGTTGTGTTCGAACCCTGGATTCACCGCGATTATGATGTTTGGTCTGTCGGCACCACATCTGCGCGCGTTGGTTTCATCAACGTGGCACATGTCTACATATGACGTCGCATTTTATTTTCACGCCGATATTTTACTGAAATAGTGCTCAAAGCCTAGTTTAGCCCAACACACCCATACTATATAACATGACTGCCCCTTGTCTTTCAGGCTAGACACCATCATTATGCACGTGGGATGTGCCAACCTTCGGGACACCCAAACCTTGGTATTTATCTTATTTTCCTATTTCGGTCAGGTATTACAGGAGAGGGTGGGGATGGGGGGGGGGGGGGGGGGGGGGGCCTAGTGGTTAAAGACCCGCAGACCCGAGTGTGAATCCCCCCTTGGGTACAATGAGTGAAGCCCATTTTACGTCATGATACCCCGTCATTGAGGGATTAGAGACTCAGCACTGTTTTGTTTATTGTAAGAAGCGACACTACTGAATCCGGTTGTGTGACTCGGTGACTTGGCTGAATGCGTGTCCTCGTACCCCGATGCTGTGGACTGCTGCTCATGTTGACGGTCACTAGTTCGCAGGTTTAAAGGCTGCTGCCATACAGCTAAATTGTTTGATAGGCATTACTTAGAAGTTGACGGATGACAAGATAGACACAATTTATATGTAATTACTATGCAATTGTTGTTACTGTTATTCCTCCAGCTACTATATATATTCTGTACTATGCCCCTCATTCAGTCTTGCTTGACAACGGTATAAGGGTCTATACCGAAACGTCGCTTTTCCCAGTATTAAAGAAGTTGTTATCCATAAAAAATGTGTCTATCTTGCCCTACAGCTGGAATATTGCTGACTACGGCGTTAAGCAACATTCAGTCACACTCGCGTCATTGCGTCATACAGACACATCATCTGCTTCATATTTAGATCTATGCATAAAGATTCCGAGTGACAAGAAAATGTCCACAAGAATGTTTGATAAGAGGGATGACTTCAACTTTCCCATAGTCAACTTTCGCTTTATGTCGACATATATTCCAGCATCTTCAGCTTTTGGCGTTTACATTTCACAACTTTTGAGATAGAACAAGCATACTCTTTCAACGAAGGTTTCAAATGCGTCATACGACTCTTGCTCAAGGGCGGTCGGGTAGCCTAGTGGTTAAAGCGTTCGCTCGTCACGCCGAAGACCCGGGTTCGATTCCCGACATGGGTACAATGTGTGAAGCCCATTTCTGGTGTCCCCCGCCGTGATATTGCTGGAATATTGCTAAAAGCGGCGTATAACTATACTCACTCACTCACTCTTGCTCAAAGGTTGTTTGATGAAGGTTACAACGTTCAAGGCCTCAGTGAAGCTTTCAAACAGCTTCAAGCAGATAGTTCCAATGAACATGTACAAGGTTTTGTCGCTTCTAGTTACACTTATAATGGATTGTTGCAACAAGACTATATGTATTTCACGAGCGGAAGAGTTTGATTGATGGCTTTGTCAGTGACTAAATAATGTTAAAATAAACATGAGCATTTTCAACCTGAAAGTATCACAAAACACGTTTTCAAGAAGCAAACAGACATTGTGGTATGATCATTGAAAAAAAGATCGAGCGAGTAAGACAGCAGCTGTCATATGAAACTCAGTGGATAGTTTTCCCACCTCCACGTAAACCAGTAGTCTAAAGTGCGGGTTGTTCATGATCCTGGAGATTTAACGAGCGCTTCCATAGGACCTCATTTCTCAGAAGAGTGGTTGAGTGAGGTTGATTTAACGCCTCTTTGGCAGGTATTCCAGTTATAACACGGCGCGTCAGCTTCATGTGGAAGAAGTGAGTGAGTAATGTTTTACGCCGCTTTTAGCAATATTCCAGCAATATAAGGGCGGGGCACACCAGAAAAGGGCTTTACACATTGTACCCATGTGGGGATTCGAACCCGGGTCTTCGGCGTGACGAGCGATCGCTTTAACCACCAGGCTTCCCCACCGCCCCTGATGTGGGAGGAAAGCCCGAAGAGATGCAGGTCTCCGTCGTTTGCCAGTGTAGTCTCATAACGTTTAAAACAATTATGTTTCCCTTATGTGAAATAGGTTATCTATTTGTGTTATGTGTCTTTGATCACTTAATGTGAGTGTCAGTGTGTGTTACCGAATATGGAATGGTTAACTCCAGAAGACTCAACATATGTGTATAAACAAACTTAGATATATTGAAATGTTTGACAGAAAATTTGGAAATAATTTCACCCCGTAATGGCTAAAGATGAACGAAAGTGTACAGAATGACATCCATTTGTCAGTTTGACATGTGTAATATCTGCTATGTTCCAGCTATGACAGTGGTCTGAAAATAATTGAGTCTAGACCTGTCAAACCAGTGATTGACACCATGAGCATCGATCCACGAATTTGGGAAAGTATGACATGCAATCAACCAAGACACCGATCCTGACCTGCCGATCCATTTAGTCGCCTCTTAAGACAAGCATAGGTTGCTTGGGACATACATGCTTACCCAGGACTGTCCCATATAAAGTCCCATCGAAAGTCTACAGATACAATTCGTATTAAGCACTTGCTATAATAATATAAGACTGATTTATATTCGTTTCCATTTCGTTAATCTTTATCGCATTTTTCGTCATAGGCCAAACATGCAGTTGAGATCGGCGTTGACGCCATTGCTGCCATCCCTCCACAGTTCTTCCGTCCAACCACTGTAGGTAAGTGATGCCATCATTCCACAGTTCTTCCGTCCCACCACTGTAGGTAGGTGATGCCATCATTCCACAGTTCTTCCGTCCCACCACTGTAGGTAAGTGATGCCATTCCTCCACAGTTCTTCCGGCCCACCATTGTAGGCAGGTGATGCCACCCCTCCACAGTTCTTCCTGCACAGTTCTTCCGGCCCACCACTGAAGGTAGGTGATGCCATTCCTGCACCGTTCTTCCGTCCCATCACTGTAGGTAGGTGATGCCATTCCTCCACAGTTCTTCCGGCCCACCATTGTAGGCAGGTGATGCCACCCCTCCACAGTTCTTCCTGCACCGTTCTTCCGTCCCATCACTGTAGGTAGGTGATGCCATTCCTCCACAGTTCTTCCGGCCCACCATTGTAGGCAGGTGATGCCACCCCTCCACAGTTCTTCCGTCCCACCACTGTAGGTAGGTGATGCCATTGCTCCACAGTACTTCCGGCCCACCACTGTAGGTAGGTGATGCCATTCCTCCACAGTTCTTCCTGCACAGTTCTTCCGGCCCACCACTGAAGGTAGGTGATGCTATTCCTCCACAGTTCTTCCTGCACAGTTCTTCCGGCCCACCACTGAAGGTAGGTGATGCTATTCCTGCACCGTTCTTCCGTCCCATCACTGTAGGTAGGTGATGCCATTCCTGCACCGTTCTTCCGTCCCATCACTGTAGGTAGGTGATGCCATTCCTCCACAGTACTTCCGGCCCACCACTGTAGGTAGGTGATGCCATTCCTCCACAGTTCTTCCTCCACAGTTCTTCCGTCCCACCACTGTAGGTAGGTGATGCCATTCCTGCACAGGTCTTCCGTTCCACCACTGTAGGTAGGTGATGCCGACCCCCCACAGTTCTTCCGTCCCACCATTGTAGGTAGGTGATGCCGACCCTCCACAGTTCTTCCGTCCCACCACTGTAGGCAGGTGATGCCATCCCTCCACAGTTCTTCCGTCCAACCACTGTAGGTAGGTGATGCCATCCCTCCACAGTTCTTCCGTCCCATCACTGTAGGTAGGTGATGCCATCCCTCCACAGTTCTTCCGGCCCACCACTGTAGGTAGGTGATGCCATTCCTCCACAGTACTTCCGGCCCACCACTGTAGGTAGGTGATGCCATTCCTCCACAGTTCTTCCTGCACAGTTCTTCCGGCCCACCACTGTAGGTAGGTGATGCCATTCCTGCACCGTTCTTCTGTCCCATCACTGTAGGTAGGTGATGCCATTCAATCACAGTTCTTCTGTCCCACCACTGAAGGTAGGTGATGTCATTCAATCACAGTTCTTCCGTCCCACCACTGTAGGCAGGTGATGCCATTCAATCACAGTTCTTCTGTCCCACCACTGTAGGTAGGTGATGCCATCCCTCCACAGTACTTCCGGCCCACCACTGTAGGCAGGTGATGCCATTCAATCACAGTACTTCTGTCCCACCAGTGTAGGCAGGTGATGCCATTCCTCCACAGTTCTTCCGTCCCACCACTGTAGGCAAGTGATGCCATCCCTCCACAGTTCTTCCGTCCCACCACTGTAGGTAGGTGATGCCGACCCTCCACAGTTCTTCCGTCCCATCACTGTAGGTAGGTGATGCCATTGCTCCACAGTACTTCCGTCCCACCACTGTAGGTAGGTGATGCCATCCCTCCACAGTTCTTCCGTCTCACCACTGTAGGTAAGTGATGCCGACCCTCCACAGTACTTCCGTCTCACCACTGTAGGTAGGTGATGCTACACAGCGACACCACACATATCTACCTGTCTCATGTTCACTAGGTGTGTGAGATAAGGATTATTAGCCGAGTGAGTTTTCCTGTCGTTAATATAATACATTTGGAATAAAAATTGTTTTATGCGATCCTTTGGCGATCGTAATACATATTTATTTTATTTTCCAATAATATCGTGTTTACGATTCGGAAGCACGTGTGGGTAATCGTCTCTTTATTATATAATGTCCTTCTTCAAATAATCGAAGTTTGAATATAACGTCTGAGAGAACTGCCCCATTTACGATATACATTCGTGGACAAATCCTGTTATTCCGGGACAAGCCGAATGGCGACTCGTGCCCCTCTCGTGGCCCTTTTTGCGATTGGGTTCCGTCTCAGTGCTAACGGGCATAACTAAAAGAATTGCCAACTCGTTGCGTAATGATTGGCGTATATTTCCCCAGTATTATATATCCCAGATGCTATTGAAAACACATCGGGACTTACAGTGTTATACAGTATGACTGAACACATATAACTGCATCTTGGGTATATCTTTAAATGCAAGACATATGTAAAATCAAAAATTCTTCCTGAGGGCTTCTTTGCCGGAAGTATTTGAAGTCATACGCGCATTCTGATTGGTTCCTCGAATTTTCGCACATTACACTCAGGATGACGATAGGATGACGAGACTTACGGAAAGGGGCGAGTGATGACGAATGTCAAGATATAGTGCCACGTGATTTGCAGCCATGGCCGTTAACGTAAGCACTCACACACCGGGAAACACCTGTTTGTTCATGTAGGGAACTTTGTTCAATATCTTTTGAGATGTAAACACCACATCGATGTATTCCGTTCACTCAATCTAGTTCCTACAAGGTGATTTCATTTGCATATTTTTCGGATCGTGATACCAAGCTTATGGGATTGGTCTGTCACATCCATAACCCTGTCCATTACATGATTAAAAAATATAGCTTGTATGAATTTTCAAGGTATAGTTTTATCAAAAATCACTGAAAATACTCTTCGGGTGTGTGACCACATACAGCAAAATTGTCAGATGCCGCACGTATAGTCATCATAGGGTCTGTCGGGTAGCCTAGTAGTTAAAGCGTTCGCTCGTCACGCCGAAGACTCGGGTTCGATTCCCGACACGGGTACATTGTGTGAAGCCCATTTCTGGTGCCCCCCGCCGTGATATTGCTGGAATATTGCTAAAAGGTGCGTAAAACCATACTCACTAACTCATGTATCGTCATCAATTGACAAAGGTTGCTTTACACAGATGGGCCGCTCGGAGATTGCTGGAATAGCTTAGCACTGATAACGCCTAATAATATATTCTTGCTGTGAGAGGAGAAGAAAAGGTTCGTTGGTCAGACTATGTGACATGGTTGATTGCACGTCATCGCATCCTGGTAGGCCGGTGATTATAATGTCAATCGATGATTTGTCTGAGAGGGGTGTTGTTATTAAAGACGCATTTTGCTTTTCGACTTTTCTCCAGAGAATTTTCGCAGAGAAACAGTGGACATACTTTCTCTAGATCACCTGGTTGAGTACATATACTATCTGTAGCTCACCTGGTTGTGTACATATACTTTCTGTAGATCACCTGGTTGAGTACATAAACTTTTTATAGATCATCTGGTTGAGTACATATACTTTCTGTAGCTCACCTGGTATAGTACATATACTTTCTGTAGCTCACCTGGTTGAGTACATATACTATCTGTAGCTCACCTGGTTGAGTACATATACTTTCTGTAGGTCACCTGGTTGAGTACATATACTATCAGTAGCTCAACTGGTTGAGTACATATACTTTCTATAGATCACCTTGCTGAGTACATATACTTTTTGTAGATCACCTGGTTGAGTACATGCGGCGTGTGTGCGAGGCTGCCCCTACCTTGCCCCTCTATCTGTACCACGTACCCCCTCTCACCTGTGTAGAACGTGAGTATATGTATTTGGGATCATTTCTACGGTGAGAAAATGAGTTATATAACTCTTCTAAAAACAGTGCTAACAGATTTCTTGTGTATAATAGAATCCAGAAATAACTTTCACTGTACATTTTCAATTTAATAAACAGTGAAGAAGTATGTTATATGGATAATATTGATAGGGGTATATATGTGTATAATATATAAATTAATAATTTTACTTCTTTAGAATAAATGTGTAATGAAGATGTAGTACAAGTTACTATTTTATGAAAACGTTGAGACAATCGTGGCATAAGCCCCCGCATAAGTGCAGATTTAAATGGGGATCGGATGGAGATTGTGTGCAGTCACTTCCGGTGTGTCTAATCTCATTGTCATGTAACTGTAAATGTGCTGGAATTACTTCGGGCTTTCCTCCGACATTAAGCTGACACGCCGTGATATAACTGGAATAATGTTAAAAGCGACGTTAAACCCAACTCACTCACTCACTTAATGTGCTGGCTGCAGCGTAAAAGCAACACTCACAACAAACGTATGATACTAGCTTGGATATCTATGATAACGAAGGTGGTTTTCTGACAATGCTGACATACTTGATAATAATAGTATAATAGTATTTTGTTACAATACTGTAACAATACCCTGACAGTAACTCGTGTCATTCATTGTATGCTCTAGGTAAGAAGCCAGAATTTAGCATACACCCTTTAGAATGAGATACATTATTATCGTAGTATATAAAAGAATTATACAGTAAACAATGTTTATAACGAACTGACCAATACAAAGATCGTATTTTTAGTCCCGACCATTTGTTGTATAAATGCTGTATATATGCTTATAACGAACTACGGTTATTACGAACTGAAGTTAGTGGTCCCTTCGAGTTCGTTATAAACGTAGTTTAGTGTATATCTAAAATTGGGGGTATGCACAAATTATTATGCAACGTAATCGACATCTTAAACCTTAAACCATCTAAAACTAACAAAGCAAATAGAATACCTGGTATAAGTATAGAGGAAAAATACAATAGAGGTGACATTTATCGATTATCCCACGTTGGGAGAGAGAGGGAGAGAGATATAAGTCGAATATTATAATCTATTATATGGTATCTGGTCATAGTCATAGGAACACACATAATATGCCAGTAAATTGATACATAAATATGTTTTCAGTGAACATGGCTGACTTCCTACGCAAGGCGAGGGGCGTCGTGCCCAGTCTCCGGGGGATCAAGTTCTCCTCCCAGGACCTGCCTATAGCCAGCGAGTGTGTCCAGCTAGAGGACGCCAAGGGCCACAAGTACAATATCCTGTTTGGCTGTGACCAGGTAGGGCACAGGTACTTCATCATGTTTGGCTGTGACCAGGTAGGTCACAAATACAATATCCTGTTTGGCTGTGACCAGGTAGGACACAAATACAATATTCTGTTTGGCTGTGACCAGGTAGGACACAAATACAATATTCTGTTTGGCTGTGACCAGGTAGGACACAAATACAATATCCTGTTTGGCTGTGACCAGGTAGGACACAGGTAAAACATCCTGTTTGGCTGTGACCAGGTAGGACACAAATACAATATCCTGTTTGGCTGTGACTACGTAGGACACAGGGAATACATCCTGTTTGGCTGTGACCAGGTAGGACACAAATACAATATCCTGTTTGGCTGTGACCAGGTAGGGCACAGGTACTTCATCCTGCTTGGCTGTGACCAGGTAGGACACAAATACAATATTCTGTTTGGCTGTGACCAGGTAGGACACAAATACAATATCCTGTTTGGCTGTGACCAGGTAGGGCACAGGTACTTCATCCTGCTTGGCTGTGACCAGGTAGGACACAAATACAATATTCTGTTTGGCTGTGACCAGGTAGGACACAAATACAATATTCTGTTTGGCTGTGACCAGGTAGGACACAAATACAATATTCTGTTTGGCTGTGTCCAGGTAGGACACAGGTAAAACATCCTGTTTGGCTGTGACCGGGTAGGGCACAGGTACTTCATCCTGTTTGGCTGTGACCAGGTAGGACACAAATACAATATCCTGTTTGGCTGTGACCAGGTAGGACACAAATACAATATCCTGTCTGGCTGTGACCAGGTAGGACACAGGTACAATATCCTGTTTGGCTGTGACCAGGTAGGACACAGGTACTTCATCATGTTTGGCTGTGACCAGGTAGGACACAGGTACTTCATCATGTTTGGCTGTGACCAGGAAGGAAACAGGTACTTCATCATGTTTGGCTGTGACCAGGTAGGACACAGGTACTTCATCATGTTTGGCTGTGACCAGGTAGGACACAGGTACAATATCCTGTTTGGCTGTGACCAGGAAGGAAACAGGTACAATATCCTGTTTGGCTGTGACCGGGTAGGACACAAATACAATATCCTGTTTGGCTGTGACCGGGTAGGACACAGGTACGATATCCTGTTTGGCTGTGACCGGGTAGGACACAGGTACGATATCCTGTTTGGCTGTGACCGGGTAGGACACAGGTACTACATCCTGTTTGGCTGTGACCAGGTAGGACACAGGTACAATATCCTGTTTGGCTGTGACCAGGTAGGACACAGGTACTACATCCTGTTTGGCTGTGACCAGGTAGGGCACAGGTACTACATCCTGTTTGGCTGTGTCCAGGTAGGACACAGGTACAATATCCTGTTTGGCTGTTACCAGGTAGGACACAAATACAATATCCTGTTTGGCTGTGACCAAGTAGGACACAGGTAAAACATCCTGTTTGGCTGTGTCCAGGTAGGACACAGGTACTACATCCTGTTTGGTTGTGACCAGGTAGGACACAGGTACTACATCCTGTTTGGCTGTGACCAGGTAGGACACAGGTACTACATCCTGTTTGGCTGTGACCAGGTAGGGCACAGGTACTACATCCTGTTTGGCTGTGTCCAGGTAGGACACAGGTACTACATCCTGTTTGGCTGTGACTACGTAGGACACAGGTACTACATCCTGTTTGGCTGTGACCAGGTAGGACACAGGTACTTCATCCTGTTTGGCTGTGTCCAGGTAGGACACAGGTACTTCATCCTGTTTGGCTGTGACCAGGTAGGACACAAATACAATATCCTGTTTGGCTGTGACCAGGAAGGACACAGGTAAAACATCCTGTTTGGCTGTGTCCAGGTAGGACACAGGTACTTCATCCTGTTTGGCTGTGACCAGGTAGGACACAAATACAATATCCTGTTTGGCTGTGACCAGGTAGGACACAGGTAAAACATCCTGTTTGGCTGTGTCCAGGTAGGACACAGGTACTTCATCCTGTTTGGCTGTGACCAGGTAGGACACAAATACAATATCCTGTTTGGCTGTGTCCAGGTAGGACACAGGTAAAACATCCTGTTTGGCTTTGACCAGGTAGGACACAAATACAATATCCTGTTTGGCTGTGACCAGGTAGGACACAGGTACTCCATCATGTTTGGCTGTGACCAGGTAGGACACAGGTACAATATCCTGTTTGGCTGTGACCAGGAAGGAAACAGGTACTTCATCATGTTTGGCTGTGACCAGGTAGGACACAGATACTTCATCATGTTTGGCTGTGACCAGGTAGGACACAGGTACAATATCCTGTTTGGCTGTGACCAGGAAGGAAACAGGTACAATATCCTGTTTGGCTGTGACCAGGTAGGACACGGGTACAATATTCTGTTTGGCTGTGACCAGGAAGGAAACAGGTACAATATCCTGTTTGGCTGTGACCGGGTAGGACACAGGTACGATATCCTGTTTGGCTGTGACCGGGTAGGACACAGGTACGATATCCTGTTTGGCTGTGACCAGGTAGGACACAGGTACTACATCCTGTTTGGCTGTGACCAGGTAGGACACAGGTACAATATCCTGTTTGGCTGTGACCAGGTAGGACACAGGTACTACATCCTGTTTGGCTGTGACCAGGTAGGACACAGGTACTACATCCTGTTTGGCTGTGTCCAGGTAGGACACAGGTACTTCATCCTGTTTGGCTGTGACCAGGTAGGACACAAATACAATATCCTGTTTGGCTGTGACCAGGTAGGACTAAGGTAAAACATCCTGTTTGGCTGTGTCCAGGTAGGACACAGGTACTTCATCCTGTTTGGCTGTGACCAGGTAGGACACATGTACTAAATCCTATTTGGCTGTGTCCGGGTAGGACACAGGTACAAGTACTACATCATGTTCGGCTGTGTTCAGGTAGGGCACAACATCCTTTTTTTGAGAGATTATAACGATATGATATGGTCTCTGGCTTTCCACAAGGCAATGTTTGTATTTTGTGGAACACATCAACCGCCCCATTTATACAGACAAAACATTGTCCTCCCCCAGCAACTGATATCTGCACTGGTGCTAGGCGTTGACGGGGCTGTTGGGTCCACCTACAACTTCATGGCGGGGGTGTACCAACGTATGATGGAGGCGATGGACCGCGGGGACATGGACACGGCTCGGAAAGAACAGTACCGTTCACAGAGGACATGCAAGCTGCTCTTTAACTATGGTCAGTATTACTTGATGTGTTTTGATATCGGCCTGTAAATAATCGAGTCTGGGCGAGATCACCTGGTGAGTGATATAATGAGCAACAACCCATGCTGTCGGGTTCTGGATGGCACATCACCAGCCCTGTCCACCAGATCTATTTAGTCGTCTCTAACGCCCAGCATAGGTTGCTGGGCGCCAAATCTAACCCGGATTCTCCGCTGGTTATGTGATGTGACTAACGGAGAAACTTGAACTTTCGTTCGTGACAAATGATTATTGTTTTTGACCTTGAACGCCATCTTTTGCCATTTTTTCAAATGCTGGTTTGGTGTCTGCCACAAAATTGTGTCACAGCAGAATAGCGTTGTTGTTTTTTTCTTGAGGAAAATAGTTGTTTTGAAAACGATAAAACAATTCTTTGTATTTCGAAAGTCAATCTCCTTGATATTGTGTTTTTATATCATCTGAAAGTTTGAAGAAAATGTGAGTGTTTGTGTACTAGTACGCACAATACTATTTTGTTGAAGATGTATATTTGCCAAAGTATTCTGCCTAGCGCAAGAAACATGTCACTTTCAGAATATGCATTACATCTCAGTTTGTACATTTACTTCTCAGCGACGCAAGGTGGGAGTACTGTTTCCTGTTTGAAACTAATGATGTCATTCGCTGGTCTGGATGTTGGCCCGCCCCGTTGTCCAATGAGAGCTCTTGGAGCAGATGACGTCGCCAAATATAGAAAGGAGTTAGAAGAAATAGGTTTCTTCCAGTGGTACAGGAAGTAGACCCAGAGTCGCAGATATACGAGTCCAGCAGTAAAACATATCCTCGAAATGACTGGACATAAACATCTTCTTATCCAAATTTCCGGTAGAGAACAGGGAGAGGACAAGCTTCATACACAGTATTCATACACTGTACACTTCCGGTCTCGTTGTCATGGTTTCTTTTGTTCTAAACGTTGGTATATTGACTAATACACCATTTTACTCAAAAGTGTGAAATCTTAATGTACACTTACACTTCTATTTTTCCAAGTTGGAATTATTTACAAGAGAATGTGTAAACTGTTGTTGTTTAACGCCGCACCCAGCAATACTCCCGCTATACGATGGCGGTCTGTAAATCATCGAGTCTGGACCAGATGATCCAGTGATTGACATCATGAACATCGATCCACGCAATTGGGATCGATGACATGCATGAACAAAGTCAGCGCGCCTGACCACCCGATCCCGTTAGTCGCCTCTTATGACAAGCATAGTCATCATTTACGGCAAGCATGGGTTGCTGAAGACCTATTCTACCCCCGATACTCACGATATTCGACCGAGGTCTTTCTGATTGTCAGGTCATCGACATTACCTTTCTCCTACAACGCGTGTAAAAGAATGAACATTCGGAAAGTATATCTTTTAACATTGCATTTGTTGTGAATACATCAAGTACATTTCAGCTACTTGTGTTTCATCTGTGATACCCAGGGGTTACATTATATGTAAGAGGAAAATAAATGCTGGAGCTCTGTGTGGATTTGTTGAATACTTTAGGACATTAAATTATTGTTAACAGAGTTACACTGGTTGTTAGTTCTTTACTCTCAGCTGTTACTTGTTACATCTACATCTGCAATAAGCTACAAATTATAAAATATTTCTGAAATATATATATAAACCTATCTCATCTATAACCACTTACCTCCCTTTGACCAATGTACATCGAGTGAGTGAGTTGGGTGACTTTTCGCGGCGCCTTATACGACGGGGCCATCCGTGAACAACACCACCCCACCACCCCCAACCCTCGTAACACACCCAAGGGACTGACGGAAACTAATTATTAATTCATTATGACAAGTTTAATTCAACACATCAGTTCATGATGTTGACCACAGCTTGTATTTCTGAAACTTTGAAGTGAGTGTGAGTGAGTAGTACTTTGAAAAGTATTCCAGTTATATCACAGCATTTCAGAAGTTAGAGGAAACCCTAAAGTGATGCAGGTCTTGGTGAAAACCTCAAACATGGGTATGGCATTGACACACCTAGAAACATATCTGCGCGAAATGGAGTGAGAGAGTGAGTGAGCTGGGTTTAACGCCACTTTTAACAGTATTCCAGTTATAGCAAAGCCTGTCAGCTTAATGTGGGAGGAAAGCCTGAAGTGATGCAGGTCTCAGACATTTACGGTGAAACCCACGACCATGCACGGGTATGGTGCCGACAAACCTAGAAACATAATCGGGCCAAACAGGGATTCAAACCACAATCACAGGTTTCGGATGTGCCCAAGGGACACAACTCTGCACTCTGCCTTAAACTACTGGGCCATCCATGATCCCCTGAAACCTTGGAGGTAGAAATAAATAAAACTAGGTGCTGAACATGACAATTTCTTACAAGCAAAAAGTTATGCAGGAATCTTTAAGTTGAGCTCATGACTCATACTACAATATGCAGCGAGTCACCCACACATGACTCCCACTTTTCATATGCTAGGTGAAACCCTTATACAGACAACATGAAAATGACAACTGATGACAATTTATTGAAAATAAAATACAAAAATATACATATTTTTATATTGTGGAATGTATATTGCACAACTCCCTATGTACAAAACACTGTTCCATCTGGTGTTCAGATGCATTACCTGAAGGTGTTACAACCATCAACACAAGTCATCCAGGAAAACCATGGTGTGTGCCCTGTAATCTCAAGATACATCTTACCTTTCCTGAATTTTTGTGCATATATCGACATTCCCAGGCGTAATCGTCCAGAAGGGTCGATATTGATATCTCATGATTAATAAACATGTCATTTCAGGTCAAAATAAATACATGACTTTCTTGAGAAATGCAACACATAACCTTATATTTTTATCATCTGATCAATGTATACTCCCCAGGGAGCTGAGGATGCAAGATGATACGCACTAATCCTTTCACGGGTAATAAATCATGCCCATATTTTTGTGTGGAGTCTAGTGCATTTAAGTGGACTAACATTTATATATCACTGTCGTAATCAAAGGTAATAACAAGCAAGCTTTGTTCAGCAGAGCACTGAAAGAACATGACAATCTCATTATGTAATGTCAGTTTTTCTGGAGGTTACATTTCACACGCCATCAATACTTCATGGGGTTGTATACACCACTTTCCTCCCTTTCCATCTGCAATGTGGTGTAATGTATATTGTTAATGAATTAATGAAATGAGGCCATGTATCATGATGTGCAACTCAAGGAGTCAAATAGAGAATCTCACCCTCGTGTCTTTTGATATCAAATATATCAATGATTGTTGATATATTTGATATCAAAAGACATGAGGGTGAGATTTTATTTATCATCTAACATCATTCTTCCAACCTTTTCGATTTGCAGACAATAATAAGCAGAGTTAAGTGTTAAGGTACTGCTAACAGCTTCAGTAGCAAAGCCATTAGTGATGTCATTTGATTGTGACGTCATGGTAACCAATAAAGTCACAATGGTATGCAAAGCATTGTGATATCATTTCATTGCAGCAATATCTACAATGTAGATAACGCTTTATCTCACCTACCTCCTCGCCATACCTACTGTGGGAGCCAGTTTTGGATGATAAACTCCATCCCATCATGTTCCATACATAAACTTTGTGTGAACCCAAGGTTGCTATACACTGAACATGAAGTATTGTGTGGAGGCTGCGATGCTATGGCAATGTTGCCTGAGAGATATTGTATAATGTGAGCTTTAGTGGGTCTGAACAGTCACTGCTTGTCTTCCTTCTTCTGCAACCAGGCCTTGTCCTAATTTGTTGCTAAGAAACATGGCCACATGTATTCCCATGATGATGGAGGAATGTGGTGTATACAAACAAAGTATTAACCATATATTTCAAAAGCAAAATGAATTATGTGTCTCTCAACAAATGGAACATTCACATCAAACATCATAGGAATCAAACACAGAGTCCAACATCTGCTACACTGACCACTGGTCATCACAGCACCACCTTGGACCTGAGCTTGTTCTCCAGGTCACTGTAATGACTGCGTAGAGCCTCGATCTGACTTGCGTACTCCTCATCCACAGTGGCACTCCGTTCACACTGCAGGCCTATGAAATCATTCCACTCCTTGGCTCGACGTTCTCGCTCAGTTGACAAGGAATTTGGCTGTCAATGAAAGTAAGTATTTTCAGCCGCCAGTGGTTAATAGTTGCAAAATATCTTCGATTGAACAATAATTGAATAGAATTTGTTATTACAGAAAACAGATAAAGGAAGACAAGAGTGTTACTCAAAGGCTGGAAGACCTACATTAACATGTGACACCTCACAAAGGAATTCCCTTCTTGCACTCAACAGTATCACAACTACCACTGAGGGGCACGGGTGGCCCGGTACGCTAAAGCGCCGCAATTCGCTGTGCAGTGTTGCGTCCCTTGGACACGCCAGAAACCTATGATTGTTGGTTCGAATCGGATCCCAGTTCGCCCCAATTATGTTTCTAGCTTTGTCAGCAACATACCCGTGCTCGTGTGTTTCACCGAAGTGGTAAACGTCTGAGACCTGCATCACTTCGGGCTTTCCTCCCACATTAAGCTGACACGCCGTGATATAACTGGAATACCGTACTGTTAAAAGTGGCGTTAAACCCAACTCACTCACTCACTCACTCACAACTACCACTGCAACATCTTCACTACATGTATCTAACAAATATTTTGAAATTAAGCAGCTCTTGGAATGGGTGCTGAATAACGACCTTAGTAGTTGAAATAGAATACAATGCTGAGTATAATTGGCGAGTCATTGAAAGGTTTCCATAAAAGAGTAACCAATCTTTATGACCCTGGAAATAAGACATTCAGGTCAGATCAATTTGTCAAAAAGCATGAACCAAGTTGTCTCATGGCTTTAATGGGACTCTATGTCTCACATTGTTCTGATCTCGTCCTAATGAGGATAATACTGATATTTCCTCATTTAAATTATCACAAACAATATAAAAAAACATAACAGCTTCAGAAAATTTGAAATCTAAAAGTGACAGAATGACACAGCCATTGACATATTTGACAGATGACTGAACCTACCTCCTCCTCCTCCTGTGTGCAGGTCTTGCCTTCCCGGTCACAGATCTCCTGGCACTGAGCCGTGGCGGAGCTCACTGAAACCATGATCAGATAAATGTGAGAGTGAGCCAGCTGTGGGCAATGCTGCTTTGAACATTTAGTCATTTACATCAAGGTTTGTCTGCTCAACTGTGAAGATAAATAAAATACATAAAATACACATGTTATTATATTATTTTATCATACATTTATACTCCGCACCCGGATTGTGGGTTCCAATACCAGTATCTACTCAAATGTGGTTTATTTGTTCGCAACCAGTGGACCCATATTCTTTCAGTTATAATTCTCAACTCCTTGGGGAGTATACAAACCAAGCTACCTTGGGCACTAACGGGATTTTACATCCATCTCACCTATTCTTCGCTGGGTGAACAGAGGCACATTTGAACAAAGTCACGTTTAGACACTCGTGTTTCGGGTGTATGAACGTATTCATATTTCCACAATCTGGTCATCTACCATGGGATGAGTAGGTTCTTTTGAGTGCACAGGGTGTATGTACTAGGGGTAGTGACAACACTGTAAAGACCTCTAAACGTTGTTGGTCCATAGGCTGAATAATAACCTGGTCACTAGCGAGATATCATCTCAGCATCTGTCACACAGGTTGTTAGGAGGTGGGGTAGGCGGCTAGTGGTTAAAGCGTTTGCTCATCACGCCGAAGGCCCAGGTTCGATTCCCCACATGGGTACAATGTGTGAAGCCCTGCCGTGAATTTTGCTAAAAACGAAGTAAAACCAAACTCACTCACTCACATAGATTGTAGTCATTTCCCACTTAGGTGAAACCCAAGAACATGGGCATGGTGATGAGAGACCAAAGACAACACAAAGAGTAAGCTGGGATTTTATTGCACGAAGAGCAGTTGGTTGCACAAACAAGGGACATAACTCTTCACTGCAAACTGCCTTTGACTACCAGGACACAACCCTTTTGGTGAAGCTCCTTCCTAGCTTGTGAGTGAGTGAGTGAGTGAGTGAGTGAGTGAGTTTGGTTTTACGCCGCTTTTAGCAATATTTCAGCAATATCACGGCGGGGGATACCAGAAATGGGCTTCACACATTGTACCCATGTCGGGAATAGAATCGGGTCTTCGGCGTAACGAGCGAACGCTTTAACCACTAGGCTACCCGACCGCCCCTCCTAGCATGTAACACATTCTGTTCCCAGTATGCAAGAAGCCATTATAAGAATCTTGACTTTCTCTCCAACCCCAAATATATTGCACTTATATAGCGATGTGCATGCACGTGTGTGTGGTTGCTTGTACTAAACCGTACTGATGCCGATTTATAGTGCTAGCCAACTGAGATACCATGTTGCAGATTAATATGAATATCCCACTCAGACACAGAATACTGACTCCGAGCCGGCCAGTCCTTGTTTTAGCCCCTTAATGCCCAACGCCAGACAGGGTAACAAAAAGTAACATCTTTTAACATCTTTTGGTATGACGTGGCCAGGGAGAAACCCCAGACCTTCCGCTCTCTTGGCGGACCCTCCATTACAGTGAATTGGGAAAAAGTTTACCATTAATCTACTATTTCCCAAATGAATTTTCGTTTTTTTCTTATATCAGATTGGGTGAGACTGCAGACAATGGAAAAGCACTCAACCTTCCCCTTACATTCCCACTATACTAATTACATGACAATTGAAATGAAGCAGAAATTCGAAATTAACAAACAAACAAAATAAATTAACTGGAGGAAGAGTAATCGGTATCAAGACAGTCATCACTTGTTTGAAAACGGTCAGGCAGTTGTGTTCAACTCCATAGAGGGTTGTAGGCCGCCTTGCACAGTAGGGAGCTGTGACTGGTCATTGATGGTGGCAGTGATAGAATAGAGAGCTCTGCAAACAGGCTATCACTGTGAGGAGTTTGCCTTTTAATATGAAAAGGTGAATGGAGTATTTATGACCAAAACAGTAATTTGCCAAGTGGCCAAGAGAAGGCCATGTTGTCCATAACATAGCCAAGGTCAGATGAAGAGGAAACTCTTGCAACAATTCATAACAGTGGAATTTATGTAAACCCAACTTGCATGGGACAGAGATCTGGTTGAGACAGCAATCCTTATCGACAGAAATTCAATTCTAGCATAAGTTGTCCCTTGATATCTCACACCGAATATGAACACCCTATTTAATGCACAAAAATGCATATGAAAATGTCAGGCCCTGTTTAGGATCTTTCTGTTTACGTATTCGGATTCTTCAATCAACTTAACTTTTGATTCAAGTGACAGTTGATGCATCGTCCCTTTGGTGGCCATCGTGATAATTACGTTGACTACTGCACTGATAAAGTTATACATACTGTTCATGTACAAGGTTTAATGTTTGTTTACATGTGTTTACTCTGACATCAAAGCTGTATTACTGCGGAGCCGAGGTCATTCTTGGCATCAATCAACATTGCTAACACATGGTATATTGATGAGAACAGCTCACTGGAAGTGTAATTGAAATTTGTGAAAAGTATGTCTGGACAAGAGAGCATCAGTTACATGACAGCAGTAGAAACTTACATTTTAGTCCACTAGTCCTTATAATGATAGCACACGGCGAAAGCTGTAAAAATGGCAAATTTTGACAAGCCCTTATGATACCTTAACTATTGGGCAGTTTGGCAAGGACTACAGGACTACTGCCAATTTCTAACACTGCATGATAAATTGGTCCTTTGTCCCACAATATCAGTGAAGGAAGTCCGGATTAGGCAGAGTCATATCTGCAACCGTAAATGTAGTCCAGAAACAACAAAGTCTTGTTTAGACAGAATCCACAATATAAGACTTGAACAGACAGCCTAGTGCCGTCTGCTACACAGTGAGTGAGTGAACAAAATGGTGAATATCATACAAAGCAATATAACAGTCATGGTGACTTGTAAGTTTTCATGTCAGGACCAGACAAAAACCACTTGTTGATAGCATCAAGAGATATATTCATGATGGTTAATGGGCCTTATTGAACAAAAATGCATTTGCCTTGATCCAACAATATTTCAAATGTATGTTTAGTTTGCATAGAAAACATATCAAAGCTCACATTATATTTACATGATAAAACTACCAAATTCACCGAACAAACTTATTATTTATAACAAAATTAATTTTTCCTTTCAGCTGCAACAAATGAGTTATCTCCCTTGAATTAGATGCCACACTGAATGTCAACAGAAGTATAAGGCAATCCAAAAGAAATAATGCTGTCTTCAATAAAGTTTTTCTAACCAATTAGTTGAGTGAGTGAGTTAAAATTTAACATCACATCGGCAATATCTCAGCCATGCATATAGTGACGAGAACAAATTGACCCAATTAGTTGAAGTGGGAAAGAAATCAATAAAAAAACAAGAAATAGTTAACTTATGCATATCTTGCCAATTTATTTACCCTGTTTACATTGTTTCTATGACAAAACTTTCTGGTCTGTCTAAATACATAAACACGTTATATTTGGGATAACACTTTCTTAGTAAAGTACTCTCTGGGAGTACCAAAATCTGTACTTTACTAAGGAAGTGTTATCCCAAATATAACATTTGTTACATCTGACCTAAATGGCATTGTGTATTCACATAAACACAGTTAGGAATCTGGTAGATGAAGTAAACATCACAAATGGATGCATCTTAGGGCCAAACTATTTACCACTTTCCTTGAGGTTGGCCAGGCACTGGTGAAGAGCCTCAGTGCTGTTGGGTATCCCCTGCTCACTGATGTAGGACATGTTCTTGTAGGTGCTGTTCATCCGCAGCACCTCACGCTCACCCCGTCGCTCCTAAACAATGACACTCACTTATCGCAGCAGCTTTCGATTTGCATGCTTAGTGTGGTATCAACTTACTAAGATTCAGGGCATTGCAATGCAAGAGGTATCACATCATCAGATCATACATCTATACAAAAAACAACAATAAATACATAATATATACATGCAGTCCGCTTTATTTGACACAAAATAATCTATAAAATACTATGTTCTGTTGGTGTAAGACTGCATAAGGCATTTGTATTTAAATTGATTCAAGTTAGAAAACATAAAACTTTATGGATAACAACTGTTGGTTTATTGCATTTAGTTACATTTGTTTGTTGTTCGTTTGTTTGTTGTTTAACACCTCACTCAGCAATATTCAAGCTGTATGACGGCAGTCTGTAAATAATCAAGTCTTGAACAGACAATCCAGTGACTGACACCATGATCATCAATCCATGCAATCGGGATACTATGATACATGAATTTACTCACTTCAAATTCCTTCAGAAAGAAGTTAATTTGACCTAAATAATCAAGTCTTGAACAGACAATCCAGTGACTGACACCATGATCATCAATCCACGCAATCGGGATACTATGATACATGAATTTACTCACTTCAAATTCCTTCAGAAAGAAGTTAATGTGACCCTGGAGAGCTGGCTTGTGATGAAACAGTCTTGCATGTATGGCAGTTACATCTGAAAGTGAACAAATCATAAGGCATCAGACCATCGACCAAAACATGGTGTTCCAATTTCCATAGCATATGCATTGTCAATAGTTCATGGGTACAGTCCTCATTCACCTGTGAATACTAGGTCCAATATGTGTCGTAGCCAAAGCTCGATTTAGCATTGTCTAGCTATCTAAAACATGCACCATTTTTCAACCTATTATTGAAAAATGCATCCAAATATTTAGTTGCATGTAAACACAGCAGTAGAAACTAACATTTTTAGTCCACTAGTCCTTACATTAAAATGATAACAATATTAACATAAAGCAAAAGCCTTAAGAATGGCAAGTTTCTACTAGTCCTTATGATACCTTAACCATTGGGCATCTTGGCAAGGACTACAAGACTAGTGCCAATTTCTATCGCTGAAAAATATGTCAAGTTGGTGTCCACTAAAATCTTTGAACACACTCAATACCTCGAAAGTTTATTCACCATACTACATCACTAATCCCCTTTGTGTGTTATTTGTCATGCTTTCTAACGTGCACATATTCCTATTACGTTTTGCAGCCATGGCAGCAGATCGGACATGTTTCAACTTGATAACTTGACATGATAAATTTATGGGATCAGGGTGCAACCTGGTTTTGTTTGGTGCAACTGGGTTTTCATGTCAACATGCACCTGTGCAAGTTAAATCAAGTAGAGAGATATTGCCTTCTGAGCCTAGCAGTCTGACCACTCATTGTTCAGAGCATTCAATAGTTTCCCCATCTCTGTGGAACAAGGCTGTGGCTTGATTCAGTTGTTAAAATTGAAGGTTACACTAAGAAGCAGCTGCATGTATTGTTTGTTTGTTTGTTTGTTGTTTAACGCCACACTCAGCAATATGCCAGCTATATGACGGCAGACTGTAAAATAATCGAGTCTGGACCAGACAATCCAGTGATTGACATCATGAGCATCGAATGATCTGAACAATGAGTGGTCAGATTGCAAGACAGGAAGTTTACAAACATCAGCTGATACATCAGTACATATGATTGTTCCAATGTAAAATTATCATCAGGCGTAAAATTATCATCAGATCAAGTTTGATTAAATTGTGCATTAGTGGAAAAGTAAGTTTTGAGGTATATATGCTTTCATTAGCTATTGAATATCTTTCCTCGTGTAGCTTAATGCGCAACATAACTTCTGTGGCAAGTGGCGAACACTTTGATGTCTTCAGTGAGCTTTGAAGTGTCTACCTTGATTCAGTCATTAAGTGAGAGGCCACATATTGTTAGAGGCTCAAAATAAGTTGAGGCTCAAAAACGTGTGACGTGGGGATACATTACTGAACAGGACGCGTGTGCCGAACGTCATTGGGATCGCTTGTATGTGTCCATAGACTAAAGTCACAAGACATCATGCCTACCGTAACCTTTGTGAGTGTTCGTCCCCTGTTGGAACCTTTCCGTTACGTCTCTGGCATGACTAGGTAAATTTCCCCTTAGTCATAGACTACCTGGTTTAACAGTGTGGACGTAGCTCTGTCTGTCAGCAGTCTGGTTAACAATCCGAAGTTGCATTTAATGGATTTTCAAAAAACTGTTTGGTTGTCTTAGTGACTTGTGTCGTACGGCAG
The DNA here is from genome assembly GCF_022045235.1 of Haliotis cracherodii. Taxonomy (NCBI): domain Eukaryota; kingdom Metazoa; phylum Mollusca; class Gastropoda; order Lepetellida; family Haliotidae; genus Haliotis; species Haliotis cracherodii. The sequence continues at coordinate 15,983,169 of NW_027266264.1, forward strand.
AGATCGTGCTCAGGACATGTTGTGGTGCTGAATTCTAAAGGCGCTCCTTTCTGTGCAATATGACCAGAGAGAAATATAGAATGAGATTCTTTGGCAATATTCCAATAATGAAATCGTTGTGCTGGACAAGAGAAATGGGCTGCCCACATTGTACCCACGTGAGGAATCGAACCTGTGTTTTCGGCATGACAAGCTAATGTTCATATAATCAGCAGATAACTACATCTCATACCTACGCCATCATTAGATCGGTGACATTCCTCCGAGGAGTATGTTTGAAATATAAACAACCCCAATGCGACGTAATAACGAACATTCTGCCTCCAAATTATTAGTTTTAGGGGAAATAACCTACCTTTGAAAATATTCTCACAAGACATGATTCAGGCGTAAAGAAAATTAGTGTTATTTTACAAAATCAACAATATAGTTTGGACTTTCAGACGAGCAGGAAGTTGCCACCCCTTTTTCCCTTCTTGTCAGAAAAGTTACCCAAGGGAGGCAACTGCGATCTCTCTCTCTCTCTCTCTCTCTCTCTCTCTCGCGGAGTATGTAAATTGGAACAACTTAACCCTCTGGATGCCGAATTTTTATTTTTTTTCTGACGCACATTTTTCTAAGATCTGAAAAGTTGGATCTACGTCCGGCTATAAAATTACGCAGAGATATAGAATATTAAGTTTCCTATCTGATGGTGTAAATTAAACTGCAAATATTAAATCGGTTTGAAAGAAAGTCACTGCTAAGTATTGTCCGAGAATGAATTCTGCGTTAACAAAAACCCAGCAAATTTCGCATCGATAAAAGTACTGTGCGACGATATTTTAATTTCGCTGTTTTACAGAAACTGTGAGCGAACAAAATACTGCCTTACATCTGAACGCTATAAATATATATCAAATGGATTTATATGCTTATGTATAACCTAATGCATTCAATACACAAAATGGCGACATTTACGATGTACCTAATTTCCAGTAATATTAATTGGCCTAAAATACCAGTGGATGATATCACAGAACAGGGAATATCCCACTTTATTCAAAACTGTTAAACGTATCTGTGTGCGTGATGTATTTCGAATGTTATTCGACTTCAAAGTGAGGGTTGAAGAGGAGGGACATATATGTCCCTCTGGCATCTAGGGGGTAAGTTCGAAATACAAATAAATCATAACTCTTCGATAATTTATTCCACAAATACTACATTTTGTGAACTACATCCGAAATAATGCAGTCACGATGACTGAAAATATTTAAATTAAGACTTAACGAAATGTAATATCAAAATAAAATAAAACAATTTACATTAGGAATATTATCACGAATTAAAGAGGACGTGAACACAAAAGGAGTTGGTCCAAAGCGAATACAGTTCCACAGTACTATCGGTAAGATAATTATAATCAAAACGAGCGCAACGTGTAATCAATCATCGCGTATCTTGTTCTCTTCATATATTTTCTATTCAATATGGCGGTTATTTTCTATTCTTTGGGGTATCGATCCGTTGACGAAATACTTCACACATGTGAAATAAAAATGAGATTGTGAGTTTTTGTCTTTCCGCGAAGCCTGTTCTCTCATTTCAGAACATTGCAAATTGATATAACTCGATTACGTAATGTCGTAGTATCTCTATGCATAACTAATATAGGCAGCAAAAAAATGGATGCTCGTGACACTCTTGTTTTGTTTAATAAAGTGTTGTAAATGATTCGTTTTCATAAGATTCCTACAGTTCTATCTCGTAAAGTTTTGTGAAAGTGAATGACGTCTCGTGATTTTTTATTAATGAAAAAAGTGATTCCGTCGTGAGAGGGGTCAAGGTTATCCAATAAAAACGAATAAAACGAGGTCAGCCATGTACGACACACGAACGTACGGATTTAGTATCTCACCACCCGTATCTTCACCACTTGGGTAACAAATAGAGAATACTACACTCATTCTCGTTAGATACCATTTTTACGAAACGAGTGGACTTTCTATGGTATCTGACCGAGCGAAAGCGACCGGACTTTTCTGTGGTTGTAAACAAACGCGCTTTTTCTTAAATCAGACTAGAACGGACAAATGCAAGTATTTGGGTGCACTTTACATATTGTTTTTCATAATTATAAAGATATGCTACTACACCTGCGACATTGGGTTGCATGACAATATATATTTACACATCAAAGTGACCGTATCGCTAACTCTCCGTTGGGCTTCGATGACAGCACGTGGAGCCGTACAAGCAATGTAAACAAAGGATAACTACGCAAAAAAGTAGATTTTCACGTATTAGGATACTTTCTTAATGAATCGTAACGTATCATTCTTTGACATTTGTTATAGCATAGGTGCTATGCTGGCTGCCGACCGCAAGGAACTCTGGGTAGGAGAGTGGACACACGTGTGACGTACGGATTTAGTATCTCACCACCCGTATCTTCACCACTTGGGTAATAAATAGAGAATACTACACCCATTCTCGTTAGATACCATTTTTACGAAACGAGTGGATATTCTATGGTATCGGACTGAGCGAAAGCGAGGTCAAATGCCAATATATATTTATGTGTAAATACATAACTTTGGTTCCTTGATAGACCAACTGAAACCGGTTGCAAAATCAGGTTATGCATGAATATTCATATATGCCCAAATATGGGCATTGTTGACATTTCTATGCATATGCATTATCAACATGTTCCTGCTGTTTTGTGCGCAAACATAGCAGCATCAACGCCCAAGATCTTTTTAAAGAATATATTCAGCTTAGGGTAATTCAAGCGCGTTGTTGTCAGTACGCACGACATCTAAAAGAAAATCTAAAAAGTCAATTAGCGCCGCTTTGAACATGTTGAATATTGGACAAACAGTCGGTCACTCGCACCGCCGGAGTTCCCGGCTGTGCAATCAAAATTTTGCGATTTCCTTGATCTAACAGCTGAATTTATATCCTGTCCGTACCATTTTGGAAGAGAGAAATCAGAGTGCTCGCCAAAGACATTCATGTTAACTGTACGACCCGATACTGTTCTTCAAAGACGTTAAAATCACCAAACTCAAGTATGCTTGCATGTCAGTGGCAGTTCCGAACGAAGGGCGTTACAGCGTTTTCCGCTAGGGAATGTTATTGTTCGGATTTGGGATATTCTGGGCGACAAGATCAGAAGTCAGGCACAATCCACGGAGTTTTTAAATGATTTGTATCGGAACGGTTCACTTTGAGTGATCTAGTCGTGCAGTCGTGTGTTTATTCATAAACAAACATCTCCCGAAACAGTGCCGGAAAAAAAAACGCTTCAAAGGGGACACTGATGGCACAACCGGAGCATCCAACATAAGTCCAGATATATATCCAGATACTTAAAACTGACTTCATTTCACTACGCTTATCCTTTTATGTTAAATCATACTGAAAGTCGAGAAAGTGCATGGTTGGGTGCGTCACGCTCATAGGGACCCTAGATCTCTCGATCGCTAGTAGTACAGTGCAAATGGATATAGCTGGTGATATAATGTCTGTAGTAGCTCTGTGCATAACTAATACAGAATGAAAGCGAAGTTGATGCGTGTGACTATCTTGCTTGGTTCAATAAAGTGTGTGTAAATGTCTCTCGCTTTCATGAGATTGCTTCAGTTCTGCATAGTTGCAAATCGAATGACATCTCGTGCGTTTTTATGAATGAAAAAAGTAGTTCCGGTGTGACAGAGGTCACGGTTATCCAACCAACACGACTAAAATGAGGTCAACCTTGTACGACACAGGTGTGATGTATGGATTTATCATCTTACCACCTGTATCTTCACCACCTGGGTAATACATTATATTATCTCAAATCTGTCAGTGTAGGTCACATGCGAATTGGTCACGCTTTCTACCCTCTAGCCATGTTATCGTGAAGCGTTAAGATAAATCGAACTCGCTCGTTCCACCAGGAACATGAATCAACAACAGCAGGTCACTGAAGCTGCGAGACGAGATGGGAAAACAGCTGGAAAGACAGGTGCTGATATAGTCGTGTAGCCTCACCTATAACACACGGCAAACAACATTACATAGCTACGTTTTGTGAGTTTGCTTGATCTGCAAACTGATTTCACAATGTACTGAGGATACCGTTTGCTGTCTCTGGATTCCTGTTGCGCACAGTTGTGTGGTGTCCATGTCTGCCCTGTTGTAGACGTAGCGGACTTGCCTGCTCAGGTGAGTGGTCTACTGGATGCACATGTGAGTTTGTTTATTTTCTTTTTTTCATGCGTTCCCAAAATTTAGAAAGAACTTCCCGATTTGTAACACCCCTACGCCCACCCACGTGTCTATCAACGTGATCACAAGTAAATTCACGCAAAGTAACATCATATTAATATCAATCAATATAATATTGATTATTGTCGGGAGATATTAACATTTTAAAACTAAAACTCCTTTGTCTTTCACTGTGCAGTAACTGACGAGTTAGATTAAATGTCTGATTAGTTAGTTAAACACCAGTAACTGTTGGCAATTACGGAACTTTTTTACCCCCCTTTAATATATCTTGATGACAGAACAATTTCACGAAAAACGAAGCGAAGTCCGTAACGGAGGCAAACCAATGTGAATGAAGTCCCCTGCCCACTGTTGGCAAGATGGCGGATTTATTTGTTGACAGCGCAGACTGTAAATCTCATTCAAATTAGATCTCAATTCTCGCTCCCGCAAAACAGGAAATCATCCCAGGTCATGTCATGGGTCACGTCAGAACGACCATTCATCCCACCGACCAGAGCCTAGCTTGCCAGATCGGGAAAGTGACAATCGCAATGAGTCGTGCAACGCCGTTATCAAGGTACAGGATGTTCCGAACGACAGTCACATGTTGTATATCTGTCTCTCGCTTCGATGGGCGTAGCGCCCAAGATTATTGTGCTTATATCGCGACGTGCTTGTACGTGTGCATGTGGCTGCTTGTACTAGTCCGGACTGATGCTGATTTATTGTGCTAGCACACTGAGATACCATGCCACAGTTAAACATGAATACCCCACTCAGACACAGTATACTGACTCCGAGCCGACCAGTCCTTGTTTTAGGCCCTTAGTGCCGAGCGCCAGACGTGGTAACAACAAGTACCATCTTTCAACATCTTATGATATGACGCGGCTGTACGTCATCTTTTCACTGACACTCATGGATGCACAGTAAGTTAACGCATGCTGAGTGCACATTAATTCGGTATTATTCAGTTACAGTAATATACGGTCCCAGTACAGTAATAGAGACGTCTCTTTACCTACACTATACCCTGATCGTATATCACACAAACTGACCAATAACGAGTTGCTATGCTGAATGTAGGTTATACGGGGATATCATGAAGCAACATAGAACCAAACCACAATGACATAATTTTGAGTGAATGAGTGAGTATGGGTTTACGACGCTTTTAGCAATATTCCAGCAATATGGGCACCAGAAATGGGCCTCACACATTGTTCCCATTTCGGGAATCGAACCCGGGTGTTCGGCGTGACGAGCAAACGCTTTAACCACAAGGCTACACGACCGCCCCCATAATTTTGAGACATTCGCCATTTAAATTTTTAATGGCTGAATGAAGTTACTTTCAAACGTATCTGGTAAAATACTTGGCAAGAAACTGGCAACGTTTTATCATTTGTACATAATTATTTGTAAATGTTTAAGAAAGGAGATTATTTATACTGGTAATCGATGTCATAAATGTTTGGTTCAGTATGGATCATGGTATGTAATAATGATTAGAGCAAAAATGCCAAAGAGAATTATCCCAAAGTTACATCATTTAAAAAAAAACAACCACACACACATTTTATGCCATTTGAACCAAATATGGAATATGTGGCTGGCAAACATCTTGATACAAGTGGATGGCTCTCTTTGGCATTACCAATTTGGCACTCTAGGGCTATGTGGGTGGGAGTTTTTCACAGTTATATTGCATGTATATATTATATATTTGTGTCATCGTGAATCATATTGTTTGGTTGGTATAAGACAAAAGACCTTTGGACATGGAAAACTACGGTGGCCCATACCCGCCACTGGTGAGATCATTTTCCCCTGTGAACCGCCAGATAAAATATAGAGGCATACAGTGAAAAATGATCTCACCAGTGGCGGGTATGGGCCACCGTAGAATACACCATTAACCTACTTTGTATATGTTTGTGGCTTCGTGGTATCCACATATAGGAATAATGAGACCAGTCACACTTGGCTGAAGACGTACCTTGTGCAAGTTCTCATAATGTCTTGAACGTTCACCTACTGCGATAACGACAACGCAGCTAAAACAATTGTAAGAACAAAGACGTTGACGCTTGTTGTTTAACACCACACTCAGACATATTCCAGCTATATGACGGCGGTCAGTAAATAATCGAGTCTGGACCATACAATCCAGTGATTGATATCATGAGCATCGGCTTACGCAATTGGGATACGATGACATGCATCAACCAAGTCAGCGAGCGTGACCACCCGATCCCGTTAGTCGCCTTTTACGACAAGCATAGTTGCCTTTTACGGCAAGCATGGGTTGCTGAAGACCTATTCTACCCCGTATCTTCACGGGTACTAAGAGCAAAGAACAAATGCAGGTTTCACCGTTATTCAGAGCGACAGAAAACACCAAAATTATTATTGCACGGCTGGCGGTTTAGGGGTTTGAGAAAATTATATGGTTATGAGTTGGAATCAAACTTTTAAAATAAACTTTATCATTGTCTCACATGTATATAATGATGTGTACAAACGAAATACATAAACAGTTATGAAAATATCTTTAAAACATTCCTAACTGTTAATTATCACACATTAAACGTGTTTCACATGTTACTCGGCAACAATCAAAACAGGGAGCCACGTCCTGTCCTAGAATGGTTTACCTGCCCAAGACCGCTATGTGGGAAACGTTGGTTCATTTCCGTGTAGGGAGCTTTTCCTGTCGAGAGGGACGTGAACAGGTCCATAGCATATCACTAAGCAGGAAACGCTGACCCAGTTATCTTGTAGCGAGATATTAGCGCTTTTGGACCGCGTGAATAATTGACGTGTCAGTCTACAGGAGCAAACATAGTACCTAGGAGGCAACGTGGTGGGTTTTAATTTTAACAATATCGGCATGTCATCGTTGTAGTAGTCTGTCTTACAGACCCTGATACAAATATATATCAAATACAGCCCATGCAAGTCTATAGTGTTTGGCAAGTCTAGATCACTACAGTATCTGAAAATGAAGAGAGTCACTGGGCTCCTTTTTATTATATGTTTATTAAGATAACTGAACAACTGTTTTTATGTACGATATGTCCATTTCAGAGACTAGATTTTAGTCTATCGTTGTAGCTATTACTTTGAAAAGATTAATTCTATAAAAAAAATATTAATAACTTTACCGCTGTAGAAATATCATTGCCAACAATATTATGTATTCCACTATGATTGTGTCAACTTAATACCCCCTGTTCCTGGAAAACAAAAACAAATGTTGTGAGCACGTTACTAGTTTTATTTTCATAATATGTTTCTTTTCTGATATTTATATGACATAACTATTTGAATTAAAATGGGCCATTTTCTCATTTCTGATTCTGAAGGTACCACATGCTAATTACAATTTGTTTTCTCTTCTGGGTTACACATGTGTCAGGATAGATATTTGCATCAATAGGTAGGTATGCTACGAAATTTCTTTGCGCCGTGTTGATCCTCAAATCAAAGTTATCTTGTTATTATTTTAACACAGCGCCTCTTGCGCCTGCGCGGAGACCGTTATGCACCCATAGTCAGCACGAGCAGTCGCAGGTTGCACGGGTTTCACGATTTCCATGTACATAAAACCTGAAAAAAAATAAAATGTTCTGGTATGACGGTCAGTGTTTGTGTACAGATCAGTGTTCTGACGTACCCTATTTTTATCCTTATTCACGTAATTTTCATACAAAGTGAAATTAAAACGTATGTTTGATCAAAATCTTTTTAGCTCCACTTAATAATTTATTTTTAGGGGGTTGGGGTGCGCATAAATCTGCATAGCGGAAGCTTGAACAAAGAGTGAGTGTGTGAGTGAGTATGGTTTTACGCCGCTTTAAGCAATAGTCCAGCAATATCAGGGCGGGGGAACCAGAAATAGGCTTCACACATTGTACCCATGTCGGGAATGGAACCCGGGTCTTCAGCGAACGCTTTAACCACTAGGCTACCCGACCGCCCCGCTTGAACTAAGAGCTCATTTGAATGAGACTGGGACGGGCTACGGACAGAAAATATATGTTTACGAAAAGAAAGTTGGATTATATTCTGTGTTGGTCACATTCAAGGCAATGTGTGTGTCTGTTGAGCAGTTTCGAGTGGCCATAGGTACTTGTACCCCAACACTTGTCACAATATTGACAAGGAAAGGGGTAAGTCTTACCCGGTGTCGCATACCTCGATTATACGTGACGGGTGGCATACACACCCGCTGTGTTGTGATAAACCTCATCCATTTGGACTGTGAACAAATTTCTTGAATAACATTGTCGCTGATGTTCCGAAACTTACCGATTATTAACATACAGAGGGCACGTCACATCATGAAGGGTAAGGCAATAATCCTTAAACTCGCCGAAAACAATGACAAACACTCCAGTCCATATTGAAGGCCTCCAAAACTTTAAAAGATTCAAATTCTGACATGTTTCCTCACAGGATTTTTTCACCGCTCGTCAGACGAAAACATAAGCAATTTATCACGTTCACGACCAATGTCAGAGAGATGGATCTTAAGGTACTTCCACGTTTTTACAAACTATATGTGGAGGACAGTGTTTATTCATATCACACGACGTCAGACTATCACCACGTTAAAACGAGGGCGCTAAGATGGGATCGAATGTGAAGCGGGTGCACGTGAAATTGACAACAGCTCGTCCAACCACTCGTCCCGCCTAGTCCAATGGTAACCGATAGAGGACGACCCGAGGTCGGGGTTAACATCCACCACAGGGAACGTTGATGTTTCTGACAGGAACATAACCGGATTGTGTTATGTGTTACAGGATTGGAGGACACTTGGAATAATGTCAAGATTTTCAAGATTCTTTATTCAGTATTTTTGGCCATGTGGCCTAGAGTACAATTACAATAATTACAATAATTGCTGCGTCACGTGGTCTTATTTCACATTAAATACATGATTTAAGTATAAGGACAAAGCCTTTACAATGTTGATATTTTTGGAGTTGAGTAGATTACACAAACTGTGATTATCATGATGGACATTGGATAACCAAGGCAAATAGTCAGAAGAATATTTTGAACATATAAACAAAACATGAAATTCATCCTCTAATTGCCTCCCTTTACAGTGGGTACATAGATATAGACTCAAGTCTTCATTTGTATGTTTATCGTAGCATGTCAACATGTAGCATATCAATCAAAGGGAGTTTAACAACAGAGGAGGTGTCGCTTCATGTGTTATTACTGTTAATCGGAAAGCAAGTAAGCATATTCTGAAAATTTGGAATACCTTTATAAATTGAATTTTTATACTTTTTGATAAAACCATTTTTATGGATTATCACATTACCTTTTGTTTGGGTGTGTCTATATACATCCAGAAAACACGTCTGTCAAGTGTGATTCTAGATAACCAAAGGAATACAGTCACTATTTAGAACACTACTGACTGGTTGCATTTCAGATATTGAATATTCTAACACCCAATTTATTATGATGGGTACCATTTGTGATTGCACTCTTCTTGACGCATTATGCTTGAACAAAACTTTGATAATTTGATTAACGCACTTATGTTTGTACTATTAAACAAAATGTGATATTTTGACGTATTTGGGATATTGTGGTAACATCGAGATAACGAATCATTCAATAGGTTTTAAAATACTTGCAATGGAAAAGTACACAAAATTCATCACAAACCATTTCCTTTCAATAAATATTACTTGGCTCCAGCCACCCGCTTCAACCTGATGTTTATGACAAGATGACCAAATTGTATTAGCGAGAACCATTGATTTTCACATAATTTATCAAAATATTGTTTATCTACAAATTCAGATTTAATATTATATTTATTACGGCGTTTGATGATTCAAACACTTCAGTTGACCCTATTTGAAAATACTGATCTTGTAAATTGACACAAAGATCCTCGTGAATGGACACAGTTAAAGTGTCATATATCCTTCAATCCATAATAATATATCAATTTTAATAAAGCTAGATTCAAACGATAATAACCATTTATTCGTATTACCTTTAGCACGTTTATCATAATATCATTCCGGAGGTGGGACGGTCCTGTCCATCACCGGTCTGAGCATGTTTCTCCTCTCCATACTATGCAATGCCACATACCCGGACATATATACATACAAAATAACACCAATATTTACAATGGCCCGGTCGCAGTGTCGACACACGGCAGTTTATTAACATCTAGTCAAATACTCCAACTCCTCTGATCAACATATATACACTTCCGTAATATATCATTATATACGGAACTGTTACCCGACACGTAAACCAAAGATCAAAAACAACATTTAAGAGAAAATTGCTCTGGACCGTGTTCTCCCAACAAAGTCAACCGTCCCTTTCTGGGGAGTTTACAGAATATCTATTTGATGTCCATACACCTTATGAAGTATACAGTGTTATGACTTAAAATGAGCATGTTAGCAAGGTATACTGACTTCAGCCAATTACCTAATGGAATATACATTCATTAGACAATTATTATGAAGGCTCGCCAGCCTACTCCACCACCGATTATACATTTAGGCCATAATTCTTGCACGTATTATAAAGGCTCGCCAGCCTACTCCATCACCGAATATACATTAAGGCCATAATTCTTGCACGTATTATGAAGGCTCGCCAGCCTACTCCATCACCGATTATACATTTAGGCCATAATTCTTGCACGTATTATAAAGGCTCGCCAGCCTACTCCATCACCGATTATACATTTAGGCCATAGTTCTTGCACGTATTATAAAGGCTCGCCAGCCTACTCCATCACCGATTATACATTTAGGCCATAATTCTTGCACGTATTATAAAGGCTCGCCAGCCTACTCCACCACCGATTATACATTTAGGCCATAATTCTTGCACGTATTATAAAGGCTCGCCAGCCTACTCCATCACCGAATATACATTTAGGCCATAATTCTTGCACGTATTATAAAGGCTCGCCAGCCTACTCCACCACCGATTATACATTTAGGCCATAATTCTTGCACGTATTATAAAGGCTCGTCAGCCTACTCCATCACCGAATATGCATTTAGGCCATAATTCTTGCACGTATTATAAAGGCTCGCCAGCCTACTCCATCACCGAATATACATTTAGGCTATACTTCTTGCACGTATTATAATGACTCGTCAGCCTCATCCATAACGGAATATATATTACATCATTTATTCCATGAGCGTATTATGACGGCTCGCCAGCCTAACTTCCAAAACTCATTGGATTACAAATAACTTTTTCACGTATGATGACGGCTCGTCAGCCAACTCAGACACATACATATATAAACCAACCCGACAGGGGCGGAACTGCTCAATGAAAATTCCCACACTTCACATCTTCCCCGATCGCACAATCCTTCTCGTCAGAATTGAAATTCTGCAAACAGAATCATACATAAACATTTTTTTCAATCATACATATTAATAATGAATTACAAAAACTTATGTTCAGTGTAACAGCCGTGCTGACAAGCGAGAGAGACGAGCTGCTTTCCACGCCCCTTTTTTATACCCGTAACATACCCAGGCTAATTACCACCCTTAGCCATTGCATACCGCTAAGGCGAACGCAGTTTCTCTCTTATTCATAATGCACTCAACCGAGAGAAAGATCATTTCTCCTCTCCATACTATGCAATGCCACATACCCAGACATATATACATACAACATAACACCATTATTTACAATGGCCCGGTCGCAGTGTCGACACGGACAGAGACTCAAAGAAAGTCTATAGCCCTAGAGACAGGGAAACGACAATCGTCTCTGAAGATGATCTTTTATGTAACCGTCCTTGGCATTTTCACTTCTCCAACGTCCGTGTCTTTTAAACATTCGATCTGGTACGCGGTTGTTTGCCGCCTCTGACGCCCCACCACTACGCAAGCTATTAAGTCCATAACTTTTGATGTTGCACACAAATGGCGTAAAAGCATCTATAAACAGTTCTCTGAAGATATATTCATCAGAATGAGTCAATATTCCGGATAAGGCAAAGTATTTTTCCAAACTTGTAACGGGACATAATTTTGAATTTGTCCTCCCAATGACAAGCCATGAACCATCTCTGTATATGTCCGTTTTTGATTGTTCAATAAATAACATTATATGACTCTCATAAAAGACAATGTCAGATCGTCTAATGTGTAATAGTTCTGCAGATTTCAGGAATCCTAAATATACTACAAGGCACATACACATAACCCTTAAAATTACAAAGTGTAGGATTAAGCATTGTTACATCAACTAATTTCTAATAATAGTCTCCTTTTTATTAACACATTTGGCCTAAACCATTCTCAGTCGGACTTTGCAATCCTACTATCACATGAGCATGGCGAATACTATAAAACGCAGTTAGCAGAGGGGCAAACGATTCACTCCGCTGAACAACAGACGGCAAATATAATGCGCAGTGCAAAGGTGAATTCGGTAGACTCGTAGCCATCAAACAAGAATGTGCCCACCGTTTCCACGCATCAAAACCATATCTGTATTTCCTAGCAGTGGAATCTGCTCTACAATTCGTCAGCAGATCAGGCAAACCCGCTGCCAACCCCCTCACACCAGGAGGTAACGCCTTTAACTCCTCTCCATAAGCGCAACTTATCACATCCGTAAACAGAAATTGCACATTCAACATATGCTGAAATCAACACGCAGAGTTAGCATATTAAACAGTGAATCTTGTTCTCCAAACAATCCACCTCCAATCCTAGACGGTACATTAGCTTGTTTAGATTTTGGCAGATACATGTGTTCTATCACCTGTGGAATAAACGAAGAATTGCGAGTTATAAGCGGCCAAAAGCATGCGGAATGCCATTCGGGCACAACAATGGTTCCTTAAGCACAACATACAGACATATGTCTTAAGGTTTTTGGTACCATACCAATAGGGGGGGGGGGGGGGGGGGACAACCCAATTTACCACACCCTTCCAGCTGACTGTGAAACAGTCCACAGCCGCACATCCCGGGTTATAATACCTGGAATTAAAACATGGCAAATTAGCATTGCACCAAGATGCAAATCTATCTACATCACGGGTGGCCCAGTCGTCTAAGGCGCCGCGATTCGTTGTGCAGAGTTGTGTCCCTTTTGCACGCCAGAAACCTATGATTGTGGGTTCGAATCCCGGTTCGCCCCGATTATGTTTCTAGGTTTGTCAGCACCATACCCGTGCTCGTGGGTTTCACCGAAGTGGTAAACGTCTGAGACCTGCTTTCCTCCCACATTAAGTTGACACGCCGCAATATAACTGGAATAGCGTTAAAAGCGACGTAAAACCCAACTCACTCACAAAGTTGGTCCAGTTTTAGCAGTCGCCCTTTAGACTCCCCGTGAACCGCATTGTTTGATGTACGTAAAACGCCTTGGAAGACTCGACAGGCTCTGTTTTGTATTATTATTATTATTATACATTTTTGTATGCTGTAAAGTCCCCATATCGGCGCTCCATACAGGGTATCGGTTGCACAGTTTTGTGAAAATAATGTAAGCCATGTCACCACACTTGTAATATTCGGTAATAGCAGAGAGGGGGCGCGCCCTGCACGCTTAGCGATCTCCTTCACAGTAAATTTCATGTTGACACACACCTCGAACCACAAAGCAAGGTACTTATAGACATTTGCGTAGTCCTAAGTCTCGTTTTTACACGAAAATGGGAGGCGGTCGGGTAGCCTAGTGGTCAAAGCGTTTGCTCCTCACGCCGAAAACCCGGGTTCGATTCCCGACATGGGTACAATGTGTGAAGCCCATTTCTGGTGTCCCCCGCCGTGATATTGCTGGAATTTTGCTAAAAGAGGCGTAAAACCATACTCACTCTCTCTCTCGGGACTAGAAGGACCACATCGTCTGAGTAAATGTGTAGTTCGCAGACGGTTAATATTTAGGATCTGAATTGTTACTTCTTTCCAAACTTCTTTTGCGAACATGTTTTGTGCTTTTTCAGCATATTTAATTTTTGTGTGTAAATACCACTACAATTTAAAAGATGTCTTTTATTTTGTGTTGATTGCACTTTTTTCAAGCATGCAGTTTACTTAATTTCCTCGTGTAGCTTGACACTTTTTCACAAACCAGGTGCGTTTTGCACGCTTTTCGTCCGGCGAGCAACTCGGTTTGACTGAACCTCTATTCGATGAATGTCCGTACTGTCGGCGAGCTTATACCGTTAACAATGGCGACTTCAATGTCAGCCTGACAACGATTGTGTGATCCCTTGAGCACCCCACTCTTCCACAAACACACTCCCGGGTCTAACCTTTAGTTCCCGTGACCCCGTGCTGTTGACGTACCCGGTCGTATCAGGTCAGGTAGCGTCTGCAGATCAACGTCTGTCACGATCAACTTACGACAGGTAAGACAGTCCATATCACATGTCCTACCATCGTTAGGTGGTGTTCTCTGTTGGAGCAGGCTATCCGAACATAGCCAAATCTAAAGGTCGAACTGAAGTACTAAAAACGCTCTTAGGAACAAACTAAATTGATCAGTACTTTAGCTGGATATGCTAGCTAAAATGTGTTGTAAATGAAAACATTGTCCGTCTCCTCATTTCAGAGAAAATATAATATATGTCATGAAGAAATGTACGAGACACTCTTCTGACTCTGATAAATATGCCGTGACAGTTTCGTTCTTACTGTATGGACACTGCACGTCACAGCCTTCTACCTCCTGTAGACCCGTGAAGATTCCGGGGTAGAATAGGTCTTCGGCAACCCATGCTTGCCTTAAAAGACGACTATGCTTGTCGTAAGAGGCGGGATCGGGTGGTCAGGTTCGCTGCTGACTTGGTTGATGCATGTCATCGTATCCCAATTGCGTGGATCGATGCCCATGATGTCAATATTGCTGGAATATTGCTAAAAGCGGCGTAAAACCATACTTACTCACTCACTCACTCACTCCTAAATGTCATTAGGCTTTGCTTTTTATGTTTCCTTATTCCAAACTGATGTTTCAAATTCCCACATAAGCAAATTATTAATGTTATCCTTTTTACTCTTTACACCAACAGATATCTGCATTGCACAGACGGGACCCAACCCATAGAAAGTACAAGAATCTGTACTTTACTAAGAAAGTGTTATCCCAAATATAGCATCTGTTACATTTGACCACTTTCTAAATGGCATTGTTTATTCATAGCTTTCGGCCATGGGAGCCGTGCCAATTTACACTTGTCAGAGGGGTCCTCAAAGTACGTGATCTAGACTACCAGTTGTCGGACTTTCATTTTTGTTGAAGCCTCGGTGGCTGAGTGGGTTAGATCGCTGACTTTGTGTGCTGGCGATTAGGTGCCTCACTCTGGCAAGTGTGGGTTCGAATCCCGGACGGAACCCAACCCAAAAAAAGTACAAGAATCTGTACTTTACTAAGAAAGACTTAGTGTTATCCCAAATATAGCATCTGTTACATGTTGTTATTTGATTTCTTGGCATACTTGTGCATGTATATTAGTATAAGATTGCACATTCATGACTTATTAGCAGTCATTATCTGTTAATGAATTGCATGTAATGTCAATAAAGATAAGTAACATAAAAAAGGACTTGTATACATTCATGTTTGAAGAACCAATCAATTCACCGTGGGAACATATTTAATTGCTTACATAAGTTACTTAGATCTTTGTAAGATTAAAATAGATCCAAATTAAAATGAGATTAAATTAAGGAGTCATGGTAGTATGATAACTATTTAAGATTTGAATGCTTGGAATTGTCGTGGGAACTTACACAAAGGCTGATAAATAAAATGAGTTTGCATAATTTCATCGATGCGATGACAGAAAGCCTCGCCGTTTTCTGACGTTGAAAATACCGTTGCAATATTCCGTTTTTCATGGCGATTTCCCAGCTATCTTCCATTGTGACAATTCGTATTTTAGTTGCAGACTCAACAAATGTTAATATTCTAAACTAATAATCACCACAAAATATGTGCTAGTTAGAAATATTCAGTTACAAACGACCGTTTGTGAATGAAGGTGCAACAGGGTAACGCTTTAGCTTGGCTTCGTCTCTACATGTTATTAGTTGTCGCAGCGCGCACAGATCCGAAAACCAGACCGGAAACGACAGGTTGGACCGTCGCTTACATCTTAAGTATATGTTGCATATGATTAAATCTACTCTTTCGTGTAGGTATCTGAACAATCTGGATTTGGGACAAGAAAACACCGAATATACTCAGAAATCACCGGGTTTCAAATAAACAACGTCTTTATCATGACATTGATGGCACCAGGAAACGCAAGCTATTAGATCTAGTAGTACTATGTTGTTATACGTTTCTCGTTCTCACCCCTTTTATTTCAACATTATTTTATACTGAGCATCATTATTGAGGGGAGACCCGTGATGATCCGGGGTAGATTCAGCAACCCATGATTGTCGTAAGAGGCGACTAGCGGGATCGGGTGGTTGGGCTCACTGACTTGGTTGATGCATGTCATCGTTTCCCAATTGGTAGATCGCGATGCTCGTGATATAAATCACGAGATTATCAGGTCCAGACTCGAATATTTACAGAATGCCGTCATGTAGCTGGAATATTGCTGAGTGCGGTGTTAAACAACAAACAAACGAACAGGTGACATTGTCTTGATATCAACTAATTGATTCACAAACACATGCTTGTGATATAGTCGGAATCGTACAACGGAATCTGATTTAAAGGGGAAGTGTACACGCAAAAATCACTTTCTTTCTTTTTCTAAACAAAACGCAATTTTAGAATTAGTTAGTATCTGTGTTTGAAAATATACACTCATTTTTTTTCACAGTGAAAGTAGGAAGCTCACAATAGTGTGAAAGTGATATGCCGTTATGAGGCCTTCGTTTTACGAGCGAAATAGGCCTGAGTTATCCCCCTTAGATTATGACGTAATTGGTGCCAATTCAACTGGGTCCCTGTCTATTCTCAACGCAAAAGATATCAAGGACCAGTTTGCGGTAAAACAACATGGTCTACGACACACTCCGGCGCAGTGGTGACTCAGCATAACACAATTCTGGCTGGCATCTGAGATGCTAGAATCACAAAACTGTACCTACACCACGTGAAGCGGCTCTAACAAAGCATGATGACGTCATAATGTTTATAAATTGGCACCAATGACGTCATATTGCAAGGGACATAAGCCATGGTGTTTTTGTTATGGAAATAGAACACTTGGAAAATGTGAAAAATATTAATCGTTTTAGTGCAAAAAATATGTTAATTAAATATGATGTTTTTATATTTTTGTCTATGACACTTCTATGTTAACACTTTTAATGTGGAAAAAGTAAAAGAAAAAAAGGTTCATTTCCGTGTGAACTTGCCCTTTAAGCAGATATTTCTTATGATTATCGAAAGGGTATTGTCGCCTTTATTGACTGCACTAATTTACTCAATAGAAGTACTACTGCACGTATTGGAAACATAACAGAAAGCACCAACAAAACTATCACGAAATGAAAGGTGGCTTAGAAAGAACAACCAATCAGGGACTGATCCAGAATTTTACAAAACTGAGGACTCCACTTGGACCAATTTACAACTTCATTGGGGAGGGTAGTCCACCGAGAAGCCTACCCAAGAAATCACAAACACGAAATGTAAGCCATTATGATTTTTAATTTAACCACCAAATTTACAATACATGGCCACCCCAGGCCGCACCCCCCACCCCAATCCCGGCAGCCCCATGGCCATCCCCAATAAACACACACACCGCACACCCGGGACCCACCACTGCCTACAGGCCGTACACCATATTCAAGTCTTCGATCGCGTTTTAGTGTGACCCAGTTTCTGTTGTTAAGCCGTTTCATTGTCTGAACAAAAGACAACCCTCTATGGGGTTTTTGTTTCCAATTGAGGATATTTCGGCCTTGAGGACAACACCTTCGACTTTGTTTTTACAATATGTAGCCCACGGGGATATCCTGCCAAAACCCAGACACCTTAAAATCACAAGTTATTAGGCTGATTGCACCACCAATCCCTGCTTTTAACCTTATAAGATAGGACTCGTCATAGGTGGGTGAATCTCTACTGTACGTCTGCATGTACACAATGATGTTCTTGACTCACGTAAGAACACTGGTTAAACATTGCAGATGGCAGAAGTGAGAACGACTTTGACCCTTTTCGTAGATGCCTTTAAAACGGAATAATGTATAATAAAAATAGGTAGAATTGTCAAATTAAAAATGTATTATTTTACACTAGTCAAATAAAAGAAATCTGTTTGTATTGAGGGAAGACTTGTTCTTACAGGCATCTTTAGTTTGGACCTTGCAACACGCATATCCTTTCTGTCTGTCAACTGGGACGTCTGTGTTCGGAGGGAATCCCATTTGGGCCCTCGGCTATTTTTAGCCTTCTTTGTTATATTAAGCCCTTGGGTCATCGTCATCAATAATGCCTTCCCCTTCTTCACTGTGAATACGATATTTAGCCTTTGGGTTATTTTACAGCGTTGGAGTGAGTGTATTTTTTCTTCTTATTGTTTTCCAACGTTAGGGGTAGGGTCTTACATGGCATGTTTTCCCTGGCCAGACACACTGGCTGATTATGTTAATCGATGTATGAATAAATTATCGTGATGTCACTTCAACGCATGCGCGGATTACGGTAAAGCGGGTGGTGGATCTTGTCGTGTTGCAGTCGTAACACGGGGATAACCTGAAAGTATAACGTTGTACGCGCGACTTCGGTACAACGAGGAGGTGTTGTCGCTCCTGTGTAATCCCATTGTGGTAAATATATACTTTTTTTGCTTGAATCATCAACGGAATAATCCTTTCGATACCTGATATTAACAGCAGGAGAGAGAGAGAGAGAGAGAGAGAGAGAGAGAGAGAGAGAGAGAGAGAGAGAGAGAGAGAGAGAGAGAGAGAGAGAGAGAGAGAGAGAGAGAGAGAGAGAATTTATGTGTCACTAGAAGGACAAATGTTTGAACTCTGATGGACAATGCTGATAGAGTGGCACATCTTATTGGAGAGTATTTATTAACCTTATGCTTGTCTTTCATGCATTCCTGTTCACAGTAAAATGGGTTGACAACGTTATGCGCCTGTCTCTTTTGAAGTGCTAATATAGATGCTGTCTCCCCCGGCTTTATATTTCAAATCTGAATAATCAAATTATTTATTTGGCATGTCCTTATGGAAATAGTTTTTCGCCAAATCTGTATAGAAATGTATTTCAGTGACATGGTTTGATTCAAAATCGATACGAATCAATATATTGGCTTCACATTGATCTTTCACCTTCAAGAACCTTTATGAACCCCGTGCCCGTATGTTAAGTTTGGTAATTAGTAATGTATCAATGTTTATTGTGTTAATGTACGAGGAGTTAATAATTCGGTTGTGCGTAAACGTGTACATTTTTGCGTGTTTTTGTTGTCTCTTGTATTTTGACCTTTTTGGTCTAATGCTGCAAATATTGCAGAAACATATCCTATCTACAGTACCTCGTGTCTTTACTTTTTCAATACATGCACTTTTGCTCTACTATTTATTATTTTTTTGCATTCATTTTACATACAAAATGTATCTCCAGAACGGGTGATGCCATTGTACCCTGCTGACTATTCTTTTCATAATCTATTTTGTAAATGGTTAATTTGTTTGTAGAAGGGTTGTGTCATATTGAGTTGATGTTCTGTGATTTAATGTTTTTTCTTAATATGGAGCGCATATTTCAATTGACGATGCAGTATTAAGCAATGCCATTTCACTCTTGAAAGCTTCTATGGTAGACATAAACGTTTGCATATTTCTATTTGAATAGTGACAGTTTAGAAATTATATAAATATAAATGTATTATATTTTCAGATGGAATATTCTTGCGTAATGTGGAAACGCGGTATGGCGCATCGATCTGCGAAGATGCATGCAGTGGGGGCCTTAAGTATATTGGCAGCCTTACTAGTCATTGTCAAGCTGGTTAACGTCTCTCAAAAGCCCGAGGTGAAGTTAGGAATTCTTAGAGAAAGAAGATTTGAAGTATCTGACTGCATCCTCCCCGGAATATGTCGTGTCGTGACACCAAATGAAACAGAGTATTACCTCTACAGCAGACAACAAACATTCAACCAAAATCTAAGTATGCCGGTTGAGTATGGTAGGTCGATTGCGCATGACCATAACGTTGTGCCTAATATAGTTCACGTGACATGGTATGGCGGTGCAAACAGGAACACCTTCTTATTCCATCATTTCGTGTGCCTCCAATCCATCCATAGATTTGTAAAACCCAAGTACATTCTCTTCTGGTTTGACCGGAGACCGGAGGGGGGATACTGGGACCAGGCCGCAGAGCGCTTCCCGGAGATAGTGTTGGTGTACAAGGCCCCCCCAACCACCATCATGGGGCAGCCCGTCAAGGTCCCCGAACACCAGTCAGACATCGTCCGACTCGAGGCACTGATGGAATACGGCGGCATCTATATGGACCTCGACGTCATCGTCCTCAAGTCGCTGTCACCACTTCAGTCGTACGTATCATCTTGTTCGTCATGAATCTGTCATAATGACATGAACTTTTTAAACTGTTAAAATGAGTGAGTGAGTACAGTTTTACGCCGCTTTTAGCAATATTCCAGCAATATCACGGCGGGGGGACACCAGAAATGGGCTTCACACATTGTACCTATGTCGGGAATCGAACCCGGGTCTTCGGCGTGACGAGCGAACGCTTTAACCACGAAGCTACCCGACTGCCCCTTAAACTGTTGAAATGACATGAAACTATATAATCTGCTCTAATGACAATCATGAAACCTCAGGGATCATCCATTGGATTTCGGATAGGGGTGGGTGGATGAGATTTTTTAAATGAATATTTTGTTCAGAAATGTGGTAAAATGAATTGTTTGTTGGCAGTGGTTAAAAAACATGAAGAGTTTGTGTTGTGGAAAATACCCAAAGGCCATTTGTTTTGTTAATAGTGATATTTTGATGGAAATAAATAATTTGATGGATATAGCTGGGGAAATCAGATTGTTCTAACACCCAACACCACCCTACAAATCACATATATGTTCCCTTATAATCTGCTATGTAATGTCATGAAACTGATAATTTCCTGTGATAGTATAACACCTTTATAACTGTTATGATGGCATCAAACGTCTATTAACGTTTCTGTACACTATAACAAAGACACCTCATCTGACAAAATGGTTTGGAATATTATGAAACCACCATAAATACCTTTATACCTACCTTAGGATTTCGAGACAGACTAGGCTCTCAGTATCTCATGCTTGTCATAAAAGTGAGTGAGTGAGTTGGATTTAACGCCGCTTTTAACAGTATTTCAGTTATATCACGGCGTGTCAGCTTGATGTGGGAGGAAAGCCCGAAGTGATGCAGATCACAGACGTTTACCCCTTCGGTGAAACCCACGAGCACGGGTATGGTGCTGACAATCCTAGAAACTTAATCGGGGCGATCCGGAATTCGAACCCACAATCATAGGTTTCTGGCGTGCCCAAGGGACGCAACTCTGCACAGCGAATCGCGGCGCCTTAGACGACAGGGTCATTGTGTCCCCCGCTTGTCATAAAAGCAATCTCAAATTGAGACCGTATCTCCAGGACGTGTGATGCCACTGTACCCTGATGCAATAATCGTACCACTAACGAATTAGTATTTCCATAGTGTGAGAACCTCTACCTACCATATGCTCTGGAACAAATAGTTTTCAGTCCCGACACACCCTCCAGTATACAGACGGTTCTGTTCATTAAAACTCCAAGTATTCAAGCATAAAAGAATATGTAAGTAAATAAGAATAATTCCAGTTTGTTTTATCCTTCCTTGTACAGGTACGACATGACGATGGGATACGAGACACCCGATGGACTCTGTAACGGTATCATGGTGGCGAGGCCGTGGGCAGACTTCCTTAAGATCTGGTACAAGGACTACAAGACACTAGATGACAGTGTCTGGGGCTATCACTCTGTCCTCCTTCCTGCAAAACTTGCCCGGAAGTACCCTAACCTCATCAACACAGAATTCAGATCCATGAACCACCCAAATCCAGGAGAAAGCTTTGCACTCCTGTACGGAAACAAGTCATTTGATTGGCAGACTACAAACTATGTTGTCCATACTTGGATTCGAACCCAGTTAATTGCAAAGAAACTGACAGCACAGTCAATAAGAAATTGGGACTGTGTGGCTGGTGAGATATTCAGGTATATATACTATGGTGACAAAGCTCTCATACCACCCCATTAGTAGACTGTATCACAGCAGAGCTCTCAAGTCACCCTTCAAAAGACTGTATCATTGCAGAGCTCTCAAGTCACCCCTTCAAAGGACTGTATCATCGCAGAGCTCTCAAGTCACCCCTTCAAAAGGTTGTATCATCACAGAGCTCTCAAGTCACCCCTTCAGAAGACTGTATCATCACAGAGCTCTCAAGTCACCCCTTCAAAAGGTTGTATCATCACAGAGCTCTCACGTCACCCTTCAAAAGACTGTATCATCGCAGAGCTCTCAAGTCACCCCTTCAAAAGACTGTATCATCGCAGAGCTCTCAAGTCACCCCTTCAAAAGGTTGTATAATCACAGAGCTCTCAAGTCACCCCTTCAGAAGACTGTATCATCACAGAGCTCTCAAGTCACCCCTTCAAAAGGTTGTATCATCACAGAGCTCTCCAGTCACCCCTTCAGAAGACTGTCTTATCCCAGAGCTCCCAAGTCATCCTTCAAAAGACTGTATCATCGCAGAGCTCTCAAGTCACCCCTTCAGAAGACTGTATCATCACAGAGCTCTCAAGTCACCCCTTCAGAAGACTGTATCATCGCAGAGCTCTCAAGTCACCCCTTCAAAAGACTGTATCATCGCAGAGCTCTCCAGTCACCCCTTCAGAAGACTGTATCATCACAGAGCTCTCAAGTCATCCTTCAAAAGACTGTATCATCGCAGAGCTCTCCAGCCACCCCTTCAGAAGACTATCATCGCAGAGCATTATTTCATGAAGCGTGGGACATAAAACAGCCTTGTTTCACACCATTTATCACGATAACCATCAACTCTAGACCCGTGAAGATCCGGGATAGAATAGGTCTTCAGCTCTGAGGCGTAAGAGGCGACTAACGGGATCGGGTGGTCAGGTTCGCTGACTTGGTTGATGATGCATGACATCGATCACAATTCCGTGGATTGATGATC
Source organism: Haliotis cracherodii (assembly GCF_022045235.1). Lineage (NCBI taxonomy): Eukaryota > Metazoa > Mollusca > Gastropoda > Lepetellida > Haliotidae > Haliotis > Haliotis cracherodii. The sequence goes on from NW_027266264.1 coordinate 16,006,654, forward strand.
ATGATGTCAGTCACTTGATTTTCTGGTCCAAAATCGATCTTTTTACAGACCGCCGTCACACAGCTGAAATATTGCTGAATGAGGCGTTAACCGACCAACAAACAAACAAACAACAGAACACATATGGTACTTGGCAATGTGTTAAACAGAAACTCTAATTGAAATATCAAGTGTTTTACATGGAAATATATTGCAGAATAATAGACCAAAATGTACTATTATATATTATGGATACCAAGAAATTACGCATGAATAATAATAAATAGAGCTTGAGTGAAAAACACTATATTGAGAAGAGTTATAACATTACAGAACAAATGAAGCGACCTGCAAATCACTACGTAAACAAGACAAACAGAGTTGTCTCCCATACCCCTGGGACAAATTCATTACAATGACCATGCGAAGTTAAATAGATATATACCTAACGGCATTGAAGCTGTTAACTGAAACTATTTGTGTAGCAACTAGTTAAGGTAATTTTGATTCTACAAAATTCAATATTAACTTGTTAACGCGCAAAGCGTGAAATAGTGGCAGGTCACATGACCTCAATAATTCGACCCGTGAAAATTCCGGGGTGGAATAGGTCTTCAGCAACCCATGCTTGCCGTGAAAGGCGACTATGCTTGTCGTAAAAGTCGACTAACGGGATCGGGTGGTCAGGCTCGCTGACTTGGTTGATGCATGTTATCGATCCCAATTGCGTGGATCGATGCTCATGATATTAATCACTGGATTGTCTGGTCCAGACTCGATTATGTACAGACCGCCGTCATACAGCTGGAATATTGCTGAGTGCGGCGTTAAACAACAAACCAACCAACCAACCAACCTCAATAATTCAAGAAAGGGGCGTTTGGAAAAAAATGTTTGTCAACGAAGTTTATCACACATGCATATGTGAGTGCTCATGAACATAGCAATTTACCAGTGTATATAATACTTCAGATCTGGATGACCTTATGTAATAAAAACCTTGAAACAACGACCAATTCTGTCATTATCTCCGTATTCATAGGAACGAGAATATGAAGCTGTATCGTCACGACGTGAAGCTAATAAAGATCCGTAAACCTGCAAGAATGACGGAGTTGTTCCCCTTAGTCCTTTCCCTTCTTATCCATGAAGATTCCGGGGTAGAATAGGTTTTCGGCAACCCATACATAAAAGGCGACTATTATATGCTTTTCGTGAAAGGCGACTAACGGGATCGGGTGGTCAGGCTCGCTGACTTGGTTGATACATGTCATCGATCCCCATTGCTCGGATCGATGCTCATGATGTCAATCACTGGATTTTCTGGTCCAGCCTCGATTATTTTACAGACCGCCGTCATATAGCTGGAATACTGCTTAGTGTGGCGTTAAACAACAGACAAACAAACAAACCATTGCGAGACACATGATACATGCTTAAAGATGCATTAACCTGCAAGAATGACGGAGTTGCTCCCCTTAGCCCATTACATGCTTACAAAAATACTCTCGGCAAGACTCCCAGCAATGAAACACGGGTAATGGTTAGAATGTGTGGTGGCACCATGAGCAAATGCATTTCTCCAAAAATGCTTTGTTACTGAAATATTCATTTACCGTACTCACGTTTCAGTAAGAATGTACGTTGAAAGTATTGTGAGTCTACAATTACAAGTGTAGAACGGAAACACATCCTTATCATATTGTTTGGATATATCGGTGGATAAAAATAGTTTCAGCGGAATAGCAAAAGAATCCGACTCCTAGATATCCACTTTATATAGTGGGTATATTTAAAACGTTGTATTAAATATCGGTGTGATTTGTTCACAATGCCAGGTTCACGGTATCCCCCAAAATGTCATGAAATGTTATACCAAGCTAGTAACCACAGCAAAACCAACTGGGCATCAAAGATAAAGTCCCTTCTTTATTTACATTTATCATTTCTTTATTTATAGTTTTTTTATTCACACGTATTTGGGAAAACCAGAGAGCTGACAGTCAGAAATCTTGCATAGCAGTATTTATTTATAAATTAAATTCTGTTGAGCCTTACATAAATGCAGTAACAGTAAGTAAATTCAGGTATACTTTCCACAGTTCCGCTGTAGCTCACACCAGTTATGATGAGGATGAAACACGTTAGAGAGTTTTTATGAGGTTTAAAACTCGAATCCAAGGGATAAAACCGTGGGACGTCAGCCTTGAGGTTTTATCCCGAGGATTAGGGTTTAAATCTCATAACAACCCAAGGTAAGTGTTTTATCTAACTTATAAACCGAAAATAGAAATGTAAACAACATTTATCAACAGTTTTATGTTTCAAACATACTTTCCATGAACCTTAGGAAACGGGCGTAAAATATATGTTGCTGGCGTTTGGATACTTGAAAAAGACATTCTAACAAGCATTACAAGTGATTTATCAGCGCCCCTGTAGCCTAGTAGAAAACTCACTGGGCTACAGATACGAAGGTTATGTTCATGAAACATTCCTATGTTACAATATAAACGGAAGTTGTATGACCAAAATCCCTGTAATATTATATAAACTCCCTGGGATATTATTACATCACTGTTTACGACATTATGAATATTATTTCTATCCATCACTGGGAAAATATAATATACTCATATCTATCTCAAATGTAACAGTTTTAAGAAAATTAACTACCTAAATCTACCATGCAATGGATGTTAGGAAGCTTATAGTATTATGATCTGCAAGCTTGACGCAGTGTTATAATGTATTATTGGTCTGAGCTGTATAGCGTAATAGATACTACATCTGTACGAAAGAAAGAATTGACTCGAGGGATCAAAAAGCGTGTCATATTGCATTGGCACATGTCGCGTACGGTTTTCGAGCATATAGCCATTGTAGGCAGCCTTAAATATTACCAATTTGCAAACACACCTATTCCTTTCTTCCCAGGCCCAGACGTCTAAGACTTCGCAATTCGCTGTGTAGAGTTGCGTCCCCTGCGGACGCCAGAAACCTATGATTGTGGGTTCGAATCCCGGTTCGTCCCGATGATGTTTTTAGGTTTGTCAGCACCATACCCGTGCTCGTGGGTTTCACCGAAGTGGTAAACGCCTGAGACTGGCATCACTTCGGGCTTTCCTCCCACATTCAGCTGACACGCCGTGATATAACTGGAATACTGTTCAAAGAGGCGCTTAACCCAACTCACCCACACCTTTCTACCCTTGTTACTTATGTACATGTCAAATGTATGAAACGAGATTTTCTTTAAATTGGAACATCCGTAAAACACCGCAGTCAGCAACGTTTCAATCAGTTTATTGCCAGGAAACAAATACTGAGTGAAATGAAAATATACGCAAAGGTGTATAAGTATAATGTTATTGACGAAATACTTTCAAGGATTATGGATATTTTTCAAACCACAACAGCCAGATTCTTTGGTATATCCTAAAACCTCGACCCTCAGCTAGAATCCCGTCACATAACACAAGCAAACTCATGCTGCTTATCAGATGTCCGATTTTCAACTTCCTGGTACAGTGCCTGGGTCAATTCATTCGGGGTTATTTAACCTGGTCTCTAGCTCTCACTTGGTGGCCAAGGAAATCCCAAATTTAGTGCAGATCAAGGTTTGTTATTAGGTTTCGGAATTGGATAAATGATGAGATGGAGTTTCATTAATGCTCGTGTGAAAACATTGGTGTTCAAAGTCTTCATTGCAAGTTTTGTGTTTATTACACACGTTATGGGGAACTGAATTGTTATTTGATGTGTCCGTTTGTTTTCTTTACATAAAACGGCAGCAAACTACTGTACCTGTGTCTGTCTTGATAATTGGTTTCCTAAATACAATTAAAATGTTGGTCGATTTGTAAACCCATGTGGTCAATATGATCATAATTACAAATATTTCTCAGTTATCAATAAGTATATTTGATCTCATTCACTTTTGATTTTGATTACAGTTCTGAATGTACAGATATTGTATGCTATAAAAGCACCACAGCTGTGCCAGCTTTGACAGAAACAGTGACATTTATTCGATCCTTGCCGTATAGGGTTATCCGAGATTTCTAAGGTGTTTACAGGGCGGGTTTTACATACAGGGGATCATCATCATCCGATACGTTGTACATCAACAACGACCAGGCACGTTTCAGCACAACAAGCATGTTATTGTACGCGGGAAAAAAGTTCCAAGATCATGTTCCCTTGTTTAACCTCTGTTTTGTTATCAAATCTTAAGTCAACATGATATCGAATTCGTCATTTTTTTAATGTGATAAAAACAGAAAGAGTAGTACTGTAAACTAGGTTATAAGATCGGACCCTGCCAGAACCATAGACAATGCGTTTGTTCGTCCTTGTCGACCCGATGTGAGACCAGGCTGGTAGGTTCATTGTGTGATGCCTATCCTTGGCCACAGCAATGGTCGGATAATTCTCCTTTTCGCTGCCAGTACAAAGATGTTGTAGGTAATGTCTGTCACCCTTTTGGAATTTCTTTTATCGTGTCGCGATACCAGCGAATATTAGTGCACCGACTTATATTTGAATATTAAGTGAGTTTGGGGGTTTACGCCGGTTTCAGCAAAACTAAGGACGGGTGACACCTGGAATTGGCTTCTCACATTGTATAATGATTTTGGGAATCAAACTCGGGTTTTCGAGGTAACAAGCGAAGGCTTTAACCATCCCAATTTGAATATTAATATTCGCATGCTATACTTTGATGTTATCTGTTGTACAATTATGTTCAAACACCAACAACTATCAGCAGACTCATGGCGTTCTTCTCGTGCACTTTTGAGCAAAAGTTGATCCGTACGGACTTCTGCCCCTTGTGGCATATAAAGGCATTCACAACAGTCATTTTATGCAAGGCCCAGGCTTCCAGACTAATATCGGTCGAACTAAATGGAGGTCTCTGTGATATATGTGCTGATCGAAAGGATTCCAGTTCAAAATATGTTCATGCAAACACATGGAGAAGTCATGTTTTCACTCGAAAACTATTGTCATAATGTGGCTTAGGTAGCGTTTGGTTGTTGTTGTACGCCACAGTCGGCAATATTCCAGGCACATGACGGCGGCCTGTACACAATCAAGCCTGGATCTGGCAAAACTGTGACTGATATTATGATACATACTGCCGTGCCGGTTACCGCAACACGCATTCAATCAATCACCCAGTCTTCTCTATCAGGACCCCAGGGGGTACGGGTGGTCCAGTCGTCTAAGGTGCCGCGATTCGCTGTGCAGAGTTGCGTCCTTTGGACACGCCAGAAACCTATGATTGTGGGTTCGAATCCCGGTTCGCCCCGATTATGTTTCCAGGTTTGTCAGCACCATACCCGTGCTCGTGGGTTTCACCGAAGTGGTAAACGTCTGAGACTTGCATCACTTCGGGCTTTCCTCCCACATTAAACTGACACGCCGCGATATAACTGGAATATTGTTAAAAGCGGCGTAAAACCCAACTCACTCACTCACTATCAGGACCCCACCTGATCAGTATGGTCACCTCATCCAATGCTTTTTTTCTTGAATTGAATTGTTATAAACTCCAACATGCGTGATTTATCATGCCATGTCATGTATTATGGCTCTCTGGCTGAATACACTGTCTGACTGTCGTAGGACAAGCATCCATTGTTGGTGTTCTGTTGTGGCCAGGCTTTCCCACTTGATGCCGACGTCATTGTCCTTCACCTAGTCCTGCACCATGACCGTGGAATATATTTATTTTATGAAAAAATAATAATCTAGAAATGCATACAAAAGCAAGTCTAGCCAGCTCAAGCTAGCTCTATTCCTCTGAAATCAGCATAGGGAATTTTTTTATTTTTAGAGTCAAGAAGGATATTGTGTAATATAAGATTTCAGAGACTAAATGTTAGTCTATCCTTCACCATGACCCTTGAATATATTTATTTTATGAAAAAATGATAATCTAGAAATGCATACAAAAGCAAGTCTAGCCAGCTCAAGCTAGCTCTATTCCTCTGAAATCAGCATAGGGAATTTTTTTTATATTTTTAGAGTCAAGAAGGATATTGTGTAATATAAGATTTCAGAGACTAAATGTTAGTCTACCGACGTCAGTGTATTCACTTATATCAAATGTCTACCAAGAGGACATGTGAATTTTAAATATGCACGAAACCCTATTTGTCATTGAGATGAGTTATACAATAAACATGTAACGCCCTCCACCTTGGGTTTAAAGCTTTAATATGTATGATTACGCATTCCGTGTAGTGTTTGTTTTGTGCCAACATAATATGTATTCAGAGCATTGGGCGGTGGTCGATCATCCTGATGGGCTTCTTGAAAATAAATCGTGACCATATTGTTTTTTGTTTGCTTCTTGTTGTTTAACGCTGCACTCAGCAACACTCGAGCTATATTACGGTGGTCTCCAAATAATTGCGTCTGGACCAGACAATCCAGTGATTGACACCATGAGCATCGATCAATGCAATTGGGATTCGATGACATGCACCAACCAACGGGTCGCGTCTATATTGAGTTTGGCAACATGCCTATGGGGACTTCGTCGTGTACAATGGACCCAATCTGTGTTGCCGAAAGGCCCGTGAAGATCCGGGATAGAATAGGTCTTCAGGAGCCCATGCTTGCCATAAAAGGCGACTATAGTTGTCGTAAAACGCGACTAACGGGATCAGATGGTCCGGCTCGCTGACGTGGTTGATGCATGTCATCGATCCCAATTGCGTGGATGATCTATGCTCATGATATCAATTATTGGATTGTCTGATCCAGACTCGATAACTTGCAGACCGCCGTCATACAGCTGGAATATTGCTGAGTGCGGCGTTAAACAACAAACCAACCAACCATTGTTGCCGAAAATAGAAAAGCTGCATAACGAGTTTCGAATATGGCAAATTCTGATTGAATTAAATATGTACGAACTATCGAACGTTAATGTTCAACAACACATGCATTTGAATATAAAACAGCCACACATGTCTGTCTACCTGTTGAACGATACGATGTATTTATACACTACAAGCCGCAAGGACCAGCAAAAGTACATGTGGCATGGAGGCTGTAGTTATTTATCTTTATGAACACGCTATACAAAGCGCTTTTGTCATGGTTTAGTGTATGCTTGCATTTGCGCATGTTTGCACGTTTTGTTCGGGAATGAGAGTGTGCATATAGGACGGATTACTTATGCAGCAAGTAATATGCCCGCAAAGGAACAGAAAAAATTACGCGGGTTCGTCAAGGCCATAAAATGCCCATAATCTTAGCGACAGTGGAAATAAAAACTGACCCAGAGCCAGTGGTTATGTATTATTGAATTCGGAAAGCTTGTGCTTTGCTAAATCACTTATACATAAAAACTCTTTTTAGTGATTTCCACGTTTTGAGAGAGAGAGAGAGAGAGAGAGAGAGAGAGAGAGAGAGAGAGAGAGAGAGAGAGAGAGAGAGATTATTTATGTGTCACGCGTTACATCGACTGTGTAAGTGTGGGATTTAAAAACTTGCAATATATTAAAGTGCTTGTCTTAAATCTTCATAATATGGACATGTTATTGAGGATTGTAATTCATCTTCAATAAGATGAGAGAGAGAGAGTATTTACGGCGGGATGTCGATACAAGGGTTCGGACTAGGCAGTATCACATGGGCGGTGTAGATAGCTTCTTTTTCATTTATCAGCACACGTTTTGCTGTCGCTCTGATGTGAAATACTGCCTTAGAACCGGCTTGCAATCCACGTGCATGCAAGATAACATGGATTAAGTGTTTGTCCAGGATATACGTACCTAGACTGGCTGCAGAAATACTCGTTACCATTTAATATTTAGCATTTAGCATTATCGCGAATGACAATGTGGTAGGGCAACCAGATGAAGACGGCATCTGAACTGTTATGTATACCAAAACATGGTATGAAAACAAGAACGACATGTTCTCTGTGTGACAGTTATTCCACGGAGGAGAGATATGGCTCTTTTTGTTGTTGTTGCACGTGTATAATTGAATCTGGACCAGAAAAACCAGTGATTGTTGTTGCGTGCAGCGTTACACCCAGTCGTTCTCTAACTATCTGGAATGCATAGTAGATTGCGTTTTTTTTATGTGTTCTACTTAGATAGAAAAGAAAATATCAACTTGAAACTGACCTCGACACGAAGGCAGTAATCAATTAACGCTGGCACAAAACAGGTAGTATGTTATGTGACCAACGCAAACTGGTATCTAGTGATTAACAGCTTAATTGTTGTGTCTAGAAACAAGTACATCGTAAACAGGTGCTGGCGGTACATTCGACACAGATTTGTATCCCAATAGTTGTCAGCCGACGTCCAGTGAATCAAACAGGTTGGACGACTTGTCACACACAACGATCTTTTACTTCTAAATCACATAGCACCCCTATTTTGTAGCTGTTCTACGATATCGCAGTCGTTTTCTGTTTATACATCAGCTGTAGCATAAACACAGTGGCGTGATTAGATTAGCTGCCCAGTTAACTTCATGTACCAGCAGATGGTTTTGGCTTTAACGGAGTACATACAATATTATATCTTCAAGGCTATTTGATGATTCATGAAATGAAACCATAGATTTGAAGCATTTTCAAAGCGCGGATACAGCTTTTTGCAGAGGGGGTAAGGGGGGAGTGGACAACGTTTTGGAAAAGGGTTGTGGTTTGCACTTAAAATACAAAAGTGGAAGCCCGTAATTCCAGAAAAAAATGCGTTTGTTACTCAAATCTTTGTTCGTGGATCCCTTCTGGATCCGTGACTGATTTTCTCTTTTCGTGAATAAAGGTTTATGTTTAATGGGTTGTGTGATGTGATTGTGACCATCACATGGCCATGAACTTGTCACCGAGTTACTTTCAATGAGTTAGTGAGGTTTTACTCCGTTTTTAGCAATATTGAATTGCTTGCTAATCGTGTAGTTACACAGACCTGACCATCGAAAAGAGTGACTGCACAACGACCATCGAAATGTATAGACTGTTAGTATGTAGGTGAAGCAATACAAGAGTGACTGGGCTATACAGCGCCACTTGTCTGCTTTTGGAATACAGTATGGACAGATGTTCATGGTTGGGTGGAGATGAAACATAGAAAATCATTTACTCTTAAAGTAGTGGATCATGAAAACATTTATGTTGATACCAAGTCTCAGAACAAAGATGCAAGAACGTTTATGTATGCAAAACTCATATAACACCAAAGCATATCCTATAGCTTGCACTGGCCTTATGCAATAGCGCCTCGTGGATTCCTGGTTTTGACACTCTCAAGGAAGGTCGAGTAACCTCCGTGGAGCATTATTGTTGTCAAGCATATTGATTCTTCTCATCAAACAGTTTTGATTTACTTGATTTCATTCATCGCTTGTGTATAAACTAGCGATGCCGCCCCTGCAAAGTCTACGGGCTATTAGCATTCTGGAAACTGGCAGAAGTTAGCGTGCAGTGGCCAATTCGTTCAATGTTTCACAGTCTGTGATTAGCAGACTATGGAACAGGTACTAACAAACACAAAATGTTGACGATCGACCCCGTTCAGGGCGTCCCGGGTTAAAGACACGATTACAGGGTCGGTTGATCTGAAACCAGGCTTTGGAAATCGACCTCAAACGGCAAACTTTCACCAGACAACTGGATAAGGAGTTACGGGTCGAACCTAAGACCTTATGACAGATTTAGGCGGTGGATCGGTTATGGTGTCGGGTGGCATCACTATGACTGCCCAAACCCCACTCCACATTGTGCAAGGAAGGGTGACTGGACAGTACTATCGGGACAACATACTGACACCTTTTGTTGTCCCGTCTGCAAGGATTTGTTTGTTTGTTTGTTGTTTAACGCCGCACTCAGCAATATTTCAGCTCTATGACGGCGGTCTGTAAATAATCGAGTCTGGACCAGACAATCCAGTGATTAATATCATGAGCATCGATCAACGCAATTGGGATTGATGACATGCATCAACCAAGTCAGCGAGCCTGACCACCCGATCCCGTTAGTCGCCTTTTACGACAAGCATAGTCGCCTTTTACGGCAAGCATGGGTTGCTGAAGACCTATTCTATCCCGGCGTCTTCACGGGCCCGTCTGCAAGGAGTGTTGGTCGACGTTTAGTCTTTCAGAACGACAACGTCCGTGCTCAACGCGCACGAATCATCAGTGCTCACCACCAGCAGCACAACATCCATAGAATGCCATGAACACGACTGGGACATGATACAGAGACGTGCACGTCACCGTCATAGGCCGCCGACCACGTGGGCTGAACTTGGTCAGGCGCTGCAAGAGGAGTAGGGCAGACTCCCTCAAATCGCCACTGGGAGACTCATAAGCAGTATTCCGCGTCGAGTGGATGAAAGTTTGACAAATCGTGGAGCTATTACCCACTGCTGATCCGGAAACGTCAAAATTTCCTATCTTACCCCTATCGTCATTCAAGATCGTTAGTTGTCATAACATCTTATGTCATACTTCCCTACCGGTTGTTATGTGTTCCCAATTCGTTCATGTTTATCATACAACTGTTACAAGAAACTTATACATCTTACAATTTGGGACATTTTAAGGTTTTTAGACTTTTTTCGATGAGTATAATAGTAACTAGCGTCCCAGTGGCAATTCCTAACGCTGGAGAAAGTAGATGATTTTTGGCTTCAGGAGGTAAACATCTTGTTAGAATCTATTTGGTGAATGTGTGTCATCTGTACTTTTCTCACAGATTCGGCAGTGACATTGACAAATGTATGAGGACCAGGACACTAGTGTCCTGAAGGCGTAAACAACTGCCTGTATGCTTCTATCCGTATTCCGACCATCATGATGAAGAAATATTTGAGTTGCATTACAAAATAAGGTACAACATTCTCTAGTGTATTCAACACTGAACATGTCGTCATCCATGTTATACAATGACCTGGCATCACACAAACTCAACACTGAACATGACGTCATCCATGTTATACAATGACCTGGCATCACCCAAACTCAACACTGAACATGACGTCATCCATGTTATACAATGAGCTGGCAACACCAAAACTCAACACTGAACATGACGTCATCCATGTTATACAATGACCTGGCATCACACAAACACAACACTGAACATGACGTCATCCATGTTATACAATGAGCTGGCATCACACAAACCTAACACTGAACATGACGTCATCCATGTTATACAATGACCTGGCATCACACAAACTCAACACTGAACATGACGTCATCCATGTAATACAATGACCTGGCATCACACAAACACAACACTGAAAATGACGTCATCCATGTTATACAATGAGCTGGCATCACACAAACCTAACACTGAACATGACGTCATCCATGTTATACAATGACCTGGTATCACACAAACCTAACACTGCACTGACACCACCCGTACTTGTATCGAGACAGATAAGAGGTACTAGCCCGAATCAACCTCCAGGTATCATATTGAGCGAAAAGAAATTGTTGCGTCTTACAATTTACCTAACGTTATCATTATCCGGGCCCGTCATTTTCTCTTTATGTTGACAAGGAATGAAGCAGTATTTTGATGTAATTTCCACGCTGTCTGGGCCATTATATCAGTGTCAAAGAGTGCAGAAACATTGTTTGTTCCCTTGCATTATGCACAGATCATTGCTATGTCACTCTATATATTTACAAGCCTTATTAAATGTGTCCATAGGATGCATATCTCCAATCCATCTTAAAAATCATCTGCATTGTGCACTGAAGGTAGCTTCAAAACTTACCATGTGTGACCCGTTCTTTGGAGTCTTTCATGTTTACGGACAAATAAGTATACGATATCAACTTTAAATACCCATTATATACTCTTCAACAAAAGAAACGCAATAGTTTTTGGCCATAAAAGCAAAATTAGCGGACCAAGGGGTGCAAAATCAAGAGGTTTAATTTGTTATAGTGTCAGTGACAAATTTCCCGGATCAAAATGATCACAACAAGGACATTGCAAACCATTCGTACGATTCGGAAAAAAACGCACCCAGTGCATTAACAAAAGGGCCATGGAGCTGCACGTACTGCACGTGCAGCAGCACTATGAACGGTGTTAAAGTGCAGGGTTTTTGGTTGCCTGGCATCTGCGTCAGTCGAACAGCGAGATTTCAACAACATGCCAAGATTAACAGAAGTGCAAAGAAACAACGTCATAGGCCGCTTACAGGCAGGGGAATCCCGATCAGCTGTAGTCAGGGCTTCAATGTAGCGCCCAGCTCCATCACAAGGGTATGGGATCGGTTTCAACAGCATGGGTCAACACGTGATCTGCCAAGGTCGGGACGGCCAAGAGTAACAACCCCCGCCCGAGATCGTTACGTCAGACTGCGCCACCTACGTGAAAGGACGACCACAGACACCTCAACAGCATCTAAATATCCGGACTGCGCAGAATCTCCGACCAGACCGTACGAAACCGATTAAGAGCAGCAGGTCTACGTGCAAGACGTCCTGTTCGACACGTCATATTGAGTCGACAACATCGTCAACAACGACTGCATTGGTGTCGTCAACACATGAGGTATGGCCTCAACTGCGATGGAGAGATGTCTGTTTCAGCGACTTATCAAGATTTCTCCTTCGTTGAGGGGATGGAAGAGCACGGGTCTACAGACATCGGGGAGAACGTTACGCCGGAAACTGCGTACAGTAAGAGGACAGGTTTGGTGGGGGTAGCGTTATGATATGGGAGGATATCTCTCATCATGGCAGGAAAGGTTTGGTCCATATCCAGGGCAATCTTACGGCTCAACGATACATCAACGAAATTCCTCAACCACACGTCCTCCCAAATGCAGCCAACGGCAACGGTGTATTCCAGCAGGACAACGCTCGACCGCATACAGCATGGATCACAAGAGCATGTCTACACAACAACAACGTTGATGTTCTCCCCCGGCTCTACAGATCCTCGGATTTGAACCCGATGGAGCACCTGTGGGATGAATTGGATAGACGGCTACGCCGACGTCAACCACACCTCCAGACGTGGCAGCAGTTGGCTTTTGCGTTGTAGGCCGAGTGGGCTTCCATTCCCCAGGATGTGATTCTCATACTCGTCTCTTCCTTGGGCAGATGTCAGGCCGCTGTCGGTTCCAACGGGGGGACATACGCGTTAATGATGGTAGCTGACCTTCACCTTGGACTTTTCCTATGTACCGATAACTGAGATAACTACAATCACCAAGTGTTCTCTTCACAACATTTTGGCTCAATACCCTTTACAGTTCTTCGTATAGATGTATTTTCCTAGCTAACACAAATCTGGCTTTGCGTTTCTTTATTTTTTGAAGAGTATATTTCAACCTCTGGATTCATTTCCGTTTTTTGGAAAAGTTATCTAAATTTACAATATCAATCTGTTTTTAATAACTGTACCCTATTTTCAACCGGTCCATCAACGTCTAAGCCATTTTGTCAAGAAAGTCTATTGTTTCACTACTGACAGCACTATGCACGACTTCACTGCCAGTGATATGTAATATATAGTTTCAGATAGAAAGAGGGAATAAAGACGTGAAACTATTGGATAACAACTTCTTTCTTGTTTTTGATGACGTTTCAGGGCTACTTCTTGCCTCATCGTCAGGTGAATCCTAAGTAAGCTCTTTTTCATCACACCTAACCCCATCACCCTATTTCACTACATTGGCCTTTCTCATATTAATCCTATTGGCTTGGGCCTCCTTGTATTGTTATATTTGTACATTTACCATAACTTGTGTAGACATATCAGCATGTGTACATAATAAGTCAGTATGCTTTTTCCAGTATTCACCTGATGAAGCGACAAGGAGCCCCGAAAGGTCGTTATAAACGATAAAAAAAAATTCATAGCCATAAAAGTTTCACGTCTTCACATTTTTCCAACTTCTAAATGCCTATCAAAGACTTGAAAAAGAGGGTAGGTGAAATCATGTATGGAAAATCGGACAACATAATACATGTAGGCAAACTTCTACCCTTGGGGAAGTGTACGTCAAGAGGGTTACGAGAGCTGGATACACAGGGCCTTCATACCATGCGAAACTTCAGAGTTTATGGAGAGGCAGAAATGTACGGACCTTATAACACATACCGCTGTGTATCTAAGTGAAGTTCATCTTGCAGTAGGATGCAGGTTTGAGTGGGTAATATATGTGTCTTCGCCTTTTGGTCCAATCAGTCAGCAATACTCAAGCTATATCACGGCGACCGGTAAATAACGGATTGTTGATGGAATAAGTATCATTCCACGCCCTGGGGTTACGTGACGCGACCGAGTTATGAAGCCTGCACACCCGATCCAGTTTAGTCGCCTCTTGCGAGAAACAAGCTGCCTTCATAATCAGACGTGAGTCCCCACCGGGTCGTGAATCTATCAATCCATGCTTAGCAGATGGTGCATAGCTTACTGTGAACATTATCCGGTATATGCATTTACAGTATTTAAGTCATCTGTTTGGTCATGTATGTCGATACTCATACGTGAATCAAGGGGTAGGGATGGGGTGCTTACCCCTTCAGTTTGTTGTCAGTACAAACTCTAATAATAATCTTTCGATTTTGCTCACAGAACAAATCACATTATTAGATTCGACGTTCTATGAGCTCTACTGATCTACGACCCTTTGAGCTCAAATAAACAACACGCTACATATGTTTGGTTTTCGTTCGGAAAATTCCAAAAATACAATATGACCGTGTAGTGTTTAAGAAAATATTTCTTAAGCTGGATTCTATTGTTGGTGGAAGGATTCTGTTGTTTAATGCAATGTTTGGATGATTGAAAAATACAGAGGCTTGTGTTAATATACAAGGTGGAGCATAAGCATATGCATCGGGATATTCTCGTCACGTAGAACACTGACATGAATTTGAATGAATGATGACTGCCTGCCACTCAGGCCTCTCTACATTCTGAGAATCATGCATATTGTAGCCCATCACTAACTGTGTCAATATCAAAGTCAGGGCCCATCTCAAAACTAGATTTTGACGTTAAGTCGGACCCCGTTATCTCGAGCCTAGCTGGACCATGTTGAAAGTTCGGTATATCGTGTTGTAGATTCATAGCAATACGATTGCATACACGAGAATTTGAGAACACAACACATGTATGCGATGATAAATTGAGTTGTGTTTCCCCAGGCAATGACTTGCAAATATATATCCTGTTATGTATAACTCGGACAGTTCGTCTTCCTGCGCACATACACACACACATACGCGTATATATGCATATGTATATATGTATGTGTATGCGTGTGTGTGTGTATGTTTGTGTGTATGAGTGTGTGTGTGTGTGTGTGTGTGTGTGTGTGTGTGTGTGTGTGTGTGTGTGTGTGTGTGTGTGTGTGTACGTATGCATGCATACATGCATGTAATATGTAGATATTACTATTAATTCCTTCTCATAAACAGTTTCTATTTCATTGATGAATATTCATTTTTATCTAAATCTTCATGAATATTTTAAACAAATATTTTAAAATGCATGGATCAATGAATACACGACTACAGCTTGTAAAGTATTTTTTATATGACACGCGCGACTGCTTTTTCCGAATAGTTCAGACTCTCGTCAGCCTCCATACTGGCTTTAATGAACACGCCGCCTTTTTGTCAACCTGTTTACCTCGGCTAAACCAGTTGAACCGCTGATTTTATTTCTAAAGGTTTGCGTTATACTGAACCGATACATCTCAACTTCCCAGAAACGTCACGTCATTATCCCGGAAGCGCTGAACCGTGCATTAACCGAAGAAAAAAACACACCAAAAGTGTCAGCAATCAGATTGCAGAGTTGTTGTTGTTTTTTTTTTTAAAGAATTGTGTGCATGTTTTATGCCAGTCTTTCACTATGGGGCCCACTCAACACATAAATAGATAATTATAAAGGACAATTCCAATACATTGTTTCATAAATTCACTACTGCGAGATTAGCTATTACTTATGAAAATAAACATTATAAATCAATTCGATGTCATAATGAAAAACACAATAGTGCATCAAACATTTCTTTAGTCACTAATGTGGGGGCACGGTTGGCCCAGTCGTCTAAGGCGCCGCGATTCGCTGTGCATAGTTACGTCCCTTTCACGCCAGAGACCTATGATTGTGGGTTCGAATCCCGGTTCGCCTCGATTATGTTTCTAGGTTTGTCAGCACCATACCCGTGCTCGTGGGTTTCACTGAAGTGGTAAACGTCTGAGACCTGCATCACTTCGGGCTTTCCTCCCACATTAAGCTGACACGCCGTGAAATAACTGGAATACTGTTAAAAGCGGCGTTAAACCCCACTCACTCACAAGTCACCAATGCAATATAAGTATATCGACCAGAACGCACATCTGCTGACAAAGCTAGGGCGCCCAAAGTTCTAAACAATCTGAAAATTGCATCACATGATATTTCGTATCCGGGTGTAAGAGAGGAGATTACTGCAATTGCAGCTGAGATAGAAGTATTGAGATATATTTGTGAAGTGATTCACAAAAAAAGATTGCTCTTATGTGAACATGTGCATCTATCCGACCGAATGTACATCGCATACTTAATTTTCTGCTATTGCAACAAGTTAGGTTTTTAACGTTAAGTGTATGGAACATAAAACAGAATTATGACGATTTTCCAAGATGTATATCAGAACCCTAACTGGGCCTCTCAAAGGTTTCAACTGATTAAATTAACCTCCTACCTCACAAACATGTAACTATTGTGAATATCAACTTGAATATATAGGCGGAATATTTTAATTCCTTTCGCCATGTTTTACAGCATTTCATTCGCTAAGATTCACCAGTCTTGGGTCCGTAAAATATTCCGTCGTCTGCGTCACAGCGCGTGCTATCGTCACGCGAGCTCACGTCGGAAGTGTGACCTCTAGGGGTCAGAGAGTTGATTGTTTTTGAACGTTAGTAAACAACGAGCACCTGCCTAAGGCCAAATGGCCCAGCATTGTTGAATGAAACCTCGCTGACATTCGTTTGGTGTTATATCTAATGTCATTTGGAAAAGTATATACTGCTGATCTTTGCTGCGTACAAACACGTTACATGCTCCTTATTGGAAAAGACAAAAATACCAATTAATTTCTGTGACTATGTTTTTTACGAAAACATTATGTTCCCCATTTATTTTATAAATGTTTCCTTATCATAGCGGGGACACAAATTTATAGGGCAATGTGTTTTCCTACGTGAAAACCAGACATGTCAGACGGAGACAAATTAAACTGTGATGCCTCAGACATTGCAATTACTTTATAATTATATAATTTTGAAATGCAATAATAATCTATTTTAGCAAAATAAATGTTTCACTAGACCCTAACAGAGACTTTATATTGCATTTTGCAAGTCATTTTCGATAAGCTGATTAATTAAGTAACTAGATATTAAATTACGTTTCTGTTGGATACCCATATATTACATTTAAGCGACCAATTGCAACCACGGAGCGTCCCGCAGTGACACAGAACGTTGGCCCAGTTATCAAAGGAGCCGCAATTCGCTGAGAGTTGTGTCCCTTAGATGTGCCAGTAACCGAAGATCGTGGGTTCGAATCCCAGATTCTCCCTTATTATGTTTGTTGGTTTGACAGCACCATACCCGCACTCGTGGGTTTCATCAGAGGGGTAAACGTCTAAGACCTGCATCACTTCGGGATTTCATCCCACATCAACCTGACACGCCGTGATAACACAAACATTGTTGAAAGCGGCGCTAAACCTAACTCTCTCACTCACTTAAAATTGTGACTCTTATCATTTCGTTGGCATTAACTTTAGAACCCTCTTTCTGTGGCGCCCATCAAACAACGACCGTGCTCGTGAGTTTCGCTGACGTGGTAAAAATATCAGACCTGCATGACTTCGGGCTTTCCTCCCGCATTAATCTGACATGCCGTGATATAACTGGCATAATGTTAAAAGCGACGTTAAACCCAACTCACGCTGGGATTAGATTGGAACCCAAATCCTGGTACGAATAAGGGACGCAATTCTGTACTACAAATAACGGAGGAAAGGCAGACATTTTAAAGATGCATCAAGTACTCGATCAACTTTGTAAAACCCACGTTAGATCGAGATCATTTTGACTTTCGATTCCATCCCAACAACCCCCCATCCCCCACCCCAAACACACACCTACCCCCACCCCCTCCCTAACCACCCTCCCTTTCATGAACTACAAGTTTTATGTGTAATATTTCCGAGCAGCTGTGTCAGAGCGTACAACATCACGAATGCAGGTCAAATAGAGGGGGTTATTGTTCGGCAGGTGCAAAACTTATAAATACGTTCGAGCATACAGCGACTGCCATTGCCACGCTTGGATAACACTGTTTTCCCCTCACAAACATATATAAACAGGGACGTTTCTACAAAGCCCCTCTTTGGACTTTTTTAAATGTATTTTTTATCTTGAATTAATCTTGTGATTACTTGACCAGAACATCTTCATGATTGATATTATATGTTATGACTAACAGTAGGGTGATAGGGACACAACAGTTTAACATGGATACCCCACACAGTCCAAGCCGACTGTGTCTCTCACTATGTTCAGGAAAATGGAATCTTGTTGCTATGTGGATGCTTCTGTCACTGGTAGATTTTAATCCTTTAATGCCGAGAACCAGGCAGGGAAACAACAAGTACCATTTTAGTTAGATCTTTAGTTATGGCGCGGCCGGGGATCGAACCACCGACCTCCGTACAGGCGCTCTGTCCACTAGACCACGGAGGCGGTCGTTACCGTTAGGAACATCGGTTTGTACTAAAATGGACATACAATTCGTTTACCCGGAAATGTGGAGTATCACTTGGAACAGAACCTTCCGGTTAAACGGGGTTTCACAGTATGGTCTTAGCTTCACTAGACACTAATTACAACCTATGGACACACGCTGGAATTGGGCAACAGACCATGGAACATAGCCCTTCAATAATCCATTACAGCCTTACAAAACAGATAATTTCATCAGGAAAATGTGTCATTATCACACTTCAATGCTCATCAGGTCTGTCCGTTTCTCCAGCCTGGTACCAACCTCGGGTCACGGACCAGAGTGTATGATTACAGTGCGCTGCGCAAGACTGGGAGTCTGTCTACTCTAATAACCAATCATGGTAACCCATTATCATCCAGTCTGATACTACAGTATATACTCCAAATGGACAGACAAGAAGAATGTTTTGTTTGTTTGTTGTTTAACACCGCACTCAGCAATATTACAGCTATATGACGACGGTCTGTAAATAATCGAGTCTGGACCAGACAATCCAGTGATTGAAATCATGAGCATCGATCCGCGGAATAGGGATACAATGACATGCATCAACCACATTAGCGAGCCTGAACACCCGACCCCGTTAGTCGCCTCTAACGACAAGCATATAGCCTCCTTTTACGGCAAGCATGGGTTGCTGAAGACCTATTCTACCCCGGATCTTCCAAATGAAGTACTAGTAGGCCCAACGATGACGAGTTCCTTTTTCAAGGATACGACAAATTGGTTGTTTGTTCGGGGAGCTCTTTATCAAGGAATGTATTGCGAAAGAAATATGGGTTTAATGTCACCACGTTTTTTTTTAATTATGTCATTCAATATAACATTACTCGTCTCCCATTTCACGTTTTATTACCTATTTAATCTATTGACAAATAGGCTATCTTAATTAAATAGAGGCAGTATCTGAAATTCACACAGGTCTACGCCCAGATTGAGAGAACGTATCAAACCGTATCAAATGTCGTCGCTGAATGGTTTGTTAACAAAACAACTTAGTCTATCTAAAATGTAGTTGTACTTTTTAAATCAGCATTTAGAAGAGCAAATAAACGAGCACACGCCGAATTTAAAGGGAGATGAGGCTCTGGGAAATTTATATCGCTGAGGAATACGTAGCTGTACAAAGAAAGACCGTAGGATACATGGGCCAGTTGTTTTTGTACAGCTACGAATTGTGTGATTTACGTCATTCAAAACCAAGCAAACTGGTCTTCAAACACAAGTTTTAAAATGTACATGTTTATATCAATCCGCAAAGATGAAGACTACCCAAATATTTAAAATCTAATACACTGTCTAGGCCCAGACCGAAAAGTCCCCCTTTAATGATCCTTGTATAGATGTGCACAGTGTGTATTACACAGGGACGTGCTCTTGTCTGAGTGTGCGGTAGATATAATAATATTAACTGTAAACATTCAAGTTTCTGGCTAACATTTGATAATAGCCTTTAATAAATAGCGCACTTTACGTCTTGCGTATGGTTTGCTTCTAATGGCGCGTGTACACTACATGTAACGGTGCATTGATACTGTGATACCCATGGCAAACTCGTGGTCTTGACATAATTAATAAGGGGGTCAATGCCCCCGGGGAATGTTTCTGGGTCATTGTTGCGTTAGGTGGGAACGTCCGAGTTACATAATCATAACACACAAGCAATGATCCCGACTTGTCGCATGTCGCAAGCCAAGGTTAACTGTACACCCAGTTCCCCATTCGCTGCTTCCCGATCTTTCTGTACCTATTCGGTTTGACACGGAATATCATTACTTAATTTTTGGGTTAATATTCTTTTCTAGAATTAAATATATTTAGTAGCTTCATGGTTATTCAAATTTGATACTACGATAATACTTACCTCTATGGATCTACTATATGCTGATATAAAAAGACAAGTATCACATTTGGATAGCGTTATCGGTGCGATAAACCAATCTGATCGAATGGCACCACGGTTCGACACATATGCAAACATAGAGCCTTACAGGGGTTGGGGGGGGGGGGGGGGGGGGGGGGGGGGGGGGTTGCCTTTAAAACTATGAGCCTGGTTTTGTTTTAGAAAAGAATCCTTGCAATAATGTAATGTTTGTGGCAGGCAATACCTTTTTTCAAGAAATTTTAGAGAACCGTTTTTGTTTTCGATAAAAGACTGTATTCATGGTTTCTAAAGTAACGTCATTGAGAGAAGCTACGACTTAGATATCGATCACGGTAAGAATGAAATTATATGATAAGGACATCATTACCCTCTTGTGTTATCATGTGTGTAGATTTATCAATTAATTTTAGGCAGTTTTGAGATTAAGCCAATAACATATCTACGAGTGAGTGAGTGAGTGAGTCATTGGACGAATGAGTGAGAAATTACCAATGGTGTAGGACATGACACATTGGTTCACTTATTCCATGGCGTATATTTGCAGGAATTAGATTACACATGCAGCATGGAAGGGACAGCCCGCCCGGCTCAACGGTGGACGAATGAACGCTTTAACCTCTAGACTATATACACTATACATACGTCAATGCAACAAATCCACTTTTAATATCAGCTCAGATATACCAGGGCTAATTTCCGGTTACATAATTCCAATCTTGGACCAAACTAGTGATTGGAAGCAAGGACAATGATCAACACCACAGTGGTGCGCTGACACGCAGTCAGCCAAGTCACAGATACTGACCACTTGATCCCCAGGTCAACTCTTACCACAAGCTTACCGTGAAGATCCGGGTTAGAATAGGTCTTCAGCAACCCATGCTTGTCGTAAAAGGCGACTAACGGGATCGGGTTGTAAGGCTCGCTGACTAGGTTGATGCATGTCATCGTATCCCAATTGCGTGGATCGATGCTCATTATATCAGTCACTGGATTGTCTGGTCCAGATTCGATTATTTACAAACCACCCTCATATAGCTGGAATATTGCTGAGCGCGACGTTAACAAACAAGCAAAACAAACAAAACAAACAAACAAATGCTAGTTGGTGTGAAGGAATGCCTGCGAAATGTCAAAGTGGCGGACTGGGGCAAGTGCTCGCCCATCACAGATCTAAATAAAGATGGTTTGAGTTTGTGAACGCAGTTTTCTACATTTGCAATCAATTTATGTTCAGTATCATTCAAAACATAAACTCACTTCAGTCCTTTACCGGTGCACATATGGAGTGTATGTTCATGTACATAGTGAGTTGCGAGAACTTACGTAATTAATAAACAGAAACCACCTCGAAGGCCTCTTTAGGAGGATTACGGTAAAACTGACATTTGAATAGCGCGGGCCACGGTGTTTGATACCACCTAAACAGTGAGAAATTTGATTCTCTTGGGTCATATAATCCATGGATTCGCTGCTTACACGGCGGTGTAAGCCTTTAACTATGTACCTATAAAATACGCCCAGCCAAGCACGAACGCGATGGTCACGTGTAAAGTCGTATAACAAGAAGTACCCAAGGGTAACAGTATATAGCACTGCTTCAGTAGAATCTTGGACATCCGGTAATAGTTCCGTTCTGACGGTCGCAAAAAATAGGTTCACACAGATAAACTGAAATATCATAGACACATATGTTTGTTTGTTTGTTGTTTAACACCGCACTCAGCAATAATCCAGCTACATGACGACAGACTGAAAATAATCGAGTCTGGACCAGACAATCCAGTGACTGTCATCATGCGGATCGATCCCCACAATTGGGATACGATGACATGCATCAACCAAGGCAGCGAGCCTGACCACCCGATCCCGTTAGACGCCTCTTAAAACAAGCATGGGTTGCTGAAGACAACCTGGATATTCACGGGTGAAACATATAATTTATGTATGTCAATTAATACAAACTGATAAACATCTATAAATGAATGAGTGAATGGATGTTGTTTAAAGCCACAGTCAGCAGTAGGTGAATTATATCACGGCGTAAGGGAGGTCGGGTGGCTTAGTGGTTAAAGCGTTCGCTCATCACGCCGAAGTCCCGGGTTCGATTCCCGACATGGGTACAATGTGTGAAGCCCATTTCTGGCCCCCGCCGTGATATTGCTGGAATATTGCTAAAAGCGGCATAGAATCAAACTCACTCACTATATCACGGCGTAAATAATTGAGTCCGGTTCCAACAAACCAGTGGTTGACATGATGAGGAACGTGTCACGCCATCGTGATTGGACACGCAAACTGCCAAGTCAGTAAGACAACACGTAGTCGCTTCCATAGACAATTCGCAATAGGTAAGCTTATGGGGAGTGAGTGAGTTTGGTTTTACTCCGCTTTTAGCAATATTCCAGCAATATCACGGCGGGGGACACCGGAAATGGGCTTCACACATTGAACCCATGTTGGGAATCGAACCCGGGTCTTCGGCGTGACGAGTGAACGCTTTAACCACTAGGCTACCCGACCGCCCCTAAGCTTATGGCAACCAGGGTCCTCACGGGGGAAGGATGTCGTTTGCTTATGGTGAGAAAAGGACGTTATAATTAAGAAGTAAACGACTCGTGGTCGTTGTTTACTCTCCTTGCAGAGTTTTATTGTACAATAAACGACCACGAGTCCTTTATTTCTTATATGAGATATCAACATTATGTACAACCTCTTTTTGAAAGGACGTTGGTAAAATGTACAAGCTTTAAAAATATTAAACAAATTTTAATCATGATGACTCCCTGGATAGAATCCGACCTGGAAATTTTGGACAAGTCCACTTTACGAAAGGTGGGTTAATTTTAGTATTTGCCGCAGAGTCTCACAATCCTCACGTCGATCTGTACCTTTTCTCCTCATACAGTTTGTCGTATCTCCCCCACTTTTGGATGCGATCGTTCCCCGACTGCTTTTATCTGCGTAGCCCAGGTACATATACGGGGAACAACGTACTGGACACTTCCTCTAAAAAATAACGTCTTCCAAGTTGCCAGCCATATTCAAATCTCGATAAATGACGTCACGATAGAACAATGTTTCGTTCTTCATTGTTCTTTGCGATTTATCGTGTAGCTATCTATCTTATATATGTTTATCGTAAGAAATGACGTTATAAACTTGTCGTACGAAAGGCCGTTATTTGCTTATCGTTAGAAAAGGGTGTTGTTTGCTTGTCTTGAGAACGGGGCGTTAGCTTATGAAAACATTACTCAAATCAGAGACCATAAAATAGAATTTTATGGTCTCTGGTCATATGCTACAGCTTTAAAATCAGATAAGAGAGAATAAAACCAATGAGTTTAAACATTTCTTATTAAAAAAACACCTTTCAACAATGCATTTTTGTGGCAGACAATCTGTGTGTTTTTTTATCAGTTTGAGGCATGTTTTTTTCTGACTTGGTTGATGCATGTCATCGTATCCCAATTGCGTGGATCGATGCTCGTGATCGAGAAGTAGGGGGAGGAATGGCAAAAGAGTCACAATCTTGAGACGTATCAGGGTACGATCTTGAGACGTGTTTTTATAAAATATTTGTAATGTTTGTGGTATCAAATTAATACAATAATTTTGCGTATTCGATTTGGGTGAAATTGACAATAAAATGCCTTTTTCTTTATATATTCCAGTATGTTAAATATGTGACATAATGTTACACTTTGCAATAGCTGAAAAAGACGGTAATACAAGACATGACGTCATTCCAATGTATGACATCATAATAGTGTAGCAATAACGGAACAATGTATTTACAAGAATCTTCAGGTCATGTGTGCACTGAATGACACCATGCATCCCCAACATCAGCATCACTAAATTGAGATGAAATTAGATATTTAAAAAAAAAATGATAGTTAAATAGATGGAAATTGATGAAGGATATCAAAGAACGTACATGCGCTTTACAACGCTTGTTAAATGACAGGGAAAACAACGATTTACTAATTCCAGAAACGTACAATCACTTTGTGATATAACGCTTCAAGTAATATTTTCTTGTTTACCGAACGCCTTAAAGTGTCCAGTTAAAAGGAGACCCACTCAAAGTTAGTTTCACGGAGGCATATTCTGTAACTATTAACGCGACTCTAGCCCGGGGCTTCCCCCAAAACCGGTGTTGCTATAGGCTGAAGCGGAAGGCAGTTGAGCGTGACTGGAGGGTTGGCTAGCACGTCGTATCGGCGCGGACAAATATATATAAAACATTCGGAAAGTTTGGAGTAAACCACAGTTGATCTTAATGGTCCAAAGGAAGCCGGCACATTCAAGGTGTGCGCATCGCATTGTTTACGTACATGATAGTGTCTTAGGATGGCGGAAAGCGCCACGACCTGCGATGGTGTTGATTTGGCATGGATGTATCAGGAGACTGGAGACGACGAGGACGACCAAGACTGGGCCGATGGGTAAGTGTGTTCATCATAAACATTTATTTGACATATTGCGTGATTGCTTGGCTCCTTTTCCGCACGGTGCAGAGAGTCATTGTCAATCGCATGCTCGAGTATTTTTTGTGGCGGCGCTCAATGGGCGGCTGTTGTTCAAGATCGTCAGTAAACAGACTTTCTCGCGCTATTTAGAACACTCCGGTCTGATCAGCTGTTTGTGATAATTGACACCACTTTGACACAAGAAGCTGTCCTTGAAATTGTTAGTTACTGTCACTTCTGTCAGTTTGTAGCATGCTTGTTGAAAGTACAGTGTCGAGTTATTTCACGTGAGGAGTTTGGTGTGATAACAGTGATTTATCGAAGGAGCACCGAGAAGTGTTTGAAAACATTATCAAACATTGCATTTTGCTGTTTTATTGTGATCCAGTGATTTCTTATCAGTGAGCATGTGATTTAACATAATTACTACCTGTTTAATAAACAGTTTCTACAATGACATCAATATTATTTTTTATGACTTTAAATGGTGAGTAGTATGGGTTTTCACTGTGTTTTCAACAAAGGATTTGATCTTGGAGAACTTCAGAGGTATTCATATCTAGTGCTTGAATTGCATGTAGTTTTTGTATGTGTACATAAAGGCTCTAGACAGTTATCTAAACAATGGTACATGCAGAATACATTCATAATGTGCTAAGCCTGACTTTAATGTAGGTCCCACACAATGGAGAGGGGACATCTCAAAGGTTTGGTGTATGTATTATTACCTTGAAATATCTATGCTTCTGCAGAAAGACAAATATACAAAGTATAACGTCAGTCATTTGATAATTTTGATATAGTTATGATATCCTTGATGGTTAATCTTTTTGTTCTGTGCAACTGGTTGTTGAAGCTATTTAAATGCCTCCTACACAGTCATTCTAGTTGCAATCTGTCATTGTTAGTATCAGGAGTTTCTAATGATACACACTGTTCACAATAGTCAGTAAAAAATTCAAGTAATATTTGTCACATCCCACATGAAATCATCCATTGAATGATTGAGTGGTGCAGTACATAATTAAATTTTGCAGTGTCAGATACACAATTTGTGATCAAACCTATACAGCGCTAACTAACAAGTGATTAATGTAATGAACACTGAAACTGTACTTATTTTAAATGACTTAACATGAGTAAGTATTGCCTGTTATGAAACATATTTAACCTTACACCATTTTGATGCATGACAATATTTATGATATTTGTAAAAACGTAATGAAGAATATTGTTTTCCCCCAAAAGAATACTGCAAAAATAGTCCACTATACACTTTGTGTTATGTACATGGTGTACAGTGGTAAGGAAAAAAATCACTTTTCACATATGTTAGCGTCAGATATCTAAAAGGTCTCTCTCTAAATTCCTTAATCCTGTGTATAATACTATTAGTAAAATAAATTAGTATCTATATATTCTGTTTTCATGAGCAGGGATCGATTTAGCAATATCCAAGCTGCACCAGTGCAGGTAAAACATTCTTTGTGCAGGTAACTTGTATTACCAGGTTATATACAGATTTCCCCAAAATAAAATACTGGAGCACATTCTAAAGTTTATTTTCTCTTTGAAATTATATAATATTTAAACTAACTGAAAATACAGTGTTTCAATTTATGATAAAATGGTGCAACCAATATTTTGGTGGTGCAACCAGATTAATTTAGTTGGTTGCACCTGTGCAGTTGGTAAAACAGAATGAAATCGTACCCTGATTAGTTCTGTTAAATGCTGCAATTTTGTACATGTTGAAAATTGTACATAATTGTAGCTCTTGTGCCACCACCCCTGCATATAGCTGGAATATTGCTGAGTGCGGCGTTAAACAATAAACAAACCAACCAACCAACTCTTGTGCCACCAGCGGTTTGTTTTCAGATATAAATGAGTTGAGCTGTGAGTTAAGGAAACTGCAATGACAGTTAATACACTTGACAAGCAACACAGCCTACATGGACATAATGCTATATCATTACCTGTTAAAGGGTGGACCTGTCTGATGAGACACTAGCTGTTTTGTGAAAAAAACATACTCTCCGGCAGTACGAATATCGTGACATCATAACGCATGATGTGACATTTCGTGGCAAATAAGACTTTGTAATGTATAAACTGATGATAAATTTGTCACGTGTCAATTGGGGAGTGTACAGGATTTACAAGCTGAGTGTCTGTGTACACTCCTTGACTTACTGTACAGAGGTGTACAAGGACCCTTCTCTTCATAAAATCCTGTACACACACTTCTGACACAGGCAACTCATAATATTTGGTCACATATAAAACGAAACTAAGAAATAGTTTATTTTACATAATCATATGTATTAAATTCCTACAGGGATTTGTCTAAAGCTGTTGAGGCCTGATATTCGTCCCCAAGTCTGCAGCAATTGCCAGTGAAAGTTCCAAATGGAAATTAAATCATTCCTATTTAATGTAATACTAATGCTATGGCTTGGTTGTGGTGACTTGTATTCCGTTCATTGATAACAGGACCATAATAGAACATCTTCCCTAGGCAAGGGTGTTAACTGACTATTAAAGTCCAGTTTCCACCCTTGCCGAACTAGGCTGGAATTATGGAGTTATATTTTGGCTGGACTAACAAGTCTATGCTTTGTCAAATCAAAATCTCATTACGAAGTCGACATCAGGTTTGTAAATGCTGTGCATATTTTTGTTGATTGCAGGATTTGCAAAGCATGTGTACCGCCAACTCAGCAACAAAAGATATTTCCCAAATCCTTTCATGTTTTTAGTCAAGGTGCTCACCTGATTTGATGCACTTTGCAAAGTAAGACCTGTTTTATCAAAATATAGATTTTGATTATCATGATTATTGATCGAATCATCTTGACTTGGCACCACCATTTGTTTAAAGCAAGGGCAAGTGATATGAGAGGTGGAATCTGATTGGTCGATAGGAAGGACATAACTCGTAATAGCCACTGGTGGTGCTATGATCGAGCCAAGAAATTCCAGCTTAGATTGGCAAGGGTGGAAACAGGACTTTTATAGTCAGTTACCTCCTTTGCCCCAGGAACATGAAACAGAGTGAGTGAATATGGTTTTATGCCGCTTTTAGCAATATTCCAGCAATATCACGGCGGGGGACACCAGAAATGGGCTTCACACATTGAACCCATGTCGGGAATCGAACCCGGGTCTTCGGCGTGACGAGCGAACGCTTTAACCACTAGGCTACCTGACCGCCCCTCATGAAACAGAAAGGACGAGGCGTATTTCTACATTATTGTATTGAAAACAATGTTACAAGACAATTTTAAAATATGAATGTAGCAATTTTTCCCAATTTGTCTCACAACGGCAAGGGCACTTGTTTATATCCATAATTTGTACTTACTCCATCATCCGTTAGCTTCGATTTGATTCTGTGGCATCATTATCAAACAATTCAAGGGCGCATGTTTGGATTTCTATAAACTCCCTGATTTATAGATAGATAAATGAAAATTATCGCCTGGTGTATGGACAACTATTGAACCTGTGAGGCAGTTTGCAGGTTTTCATTCAACAGTAGCTTGTTGACTAATTGATTCATAACAGTAACGAGATGATGACACAACACTTACTGTCAACCAGTCATCTTCATGTCATGGCCTCAAGTGGAAGGATATTAAACTATCATAATAGGAAGAAATGATGGGAGACCTGTCTATCGTAACATTGTTACTTATAAGCATATATACCACCGCAATCAGTGACACAGGACCGGTGATGACAGGTGTTTAGAGCGTGATGATAAATCAGTCCTAAGTGTGTAATAAACATGAAATGTACAACCCTGCAACGTTGTCTATTTCAGGACAGTAACATGTGACATAGTTATGACAGCATGTTTTTATAGTGTGACATCATGTTGATTTCAAGAAGTGGGTGTAGCCATCATGTTAATCATGGGTCATTGTGTTACAAACTTAGTTTTTTTGCCATGGATGATGTGTAGAAATTGATACTTTTATCATTTTTTTTGAAGATAGTGAAGCAATTGAATGTCTAGTCTGTTGCTGAGACTCAAACATTTAACATTTCCTCCCGAACCAACTGTATTCTTTGTATTAAGTGCCTGGCACTTAGAACAATGTCAAAGGGGCTTCATATTTAACCATATGCAACCAGTTATATTTGATGATGGGATTGAATGATACTGAGCAAACCTGGTTCAAAAGTTGGTGAAACTAAAACATTTTCAATAATAGTTACGAGGCAAATATATACTTCTTTGGCACTGCTATTTTCTGTAATATTTACAAGAAAATATGTAATTAACTGTTCAGTCTTATATTGGGATTCTTATAAGAATTACAGAATGGTACAGACGTTGGTCAGGGGCCATAGGAACAGGGAGCTTGATATGGTGGATGGGGTAAGTGTGGAAGGTGCTTATGTCATTGACTGTCGATTCTTGTTTTTCACGCTGAGTGAAATGTCTCAGTCCCACATGTGCAAACAGAATATAAAATGAACTTAAAACCAGAAGGGATTTATTTGAAAGGAGTAATATCTAATGATCATCTGGTCCGTTTTAGCCTATCAATATGATCATGATCACCACCCAGATGTGATTGACTTAAGACTTGTGATACTAACTGAATGATCTAGATGCATTATCACGATGTGCTTTTTACTTTAACATGATTTACGGATTACATTTTAAATCTGTAAAAAAAAATTCACAATTGTTTTTTGAATAAACTACATCAGTCACTACAATCATCACTTTTGACACAACTTGCATTGTTATGCATGAGTGAGTGAGTGAGTGAGTATGGTTTTATGTCGCTTTTAGCAATATTCCAGTAATATCACTGAGGGGGACACTAGAAATGGGCTTCACATATTGTACCCATGTGAGGAACGGACCCGGGTTCTTCGGCGTGACAAGCGAATGCTTTAACCACTAGGCTACCTCACCTCCCCACATTGTTATGAGAGCAATGGGTAGCCCCATAAGTGGCTAAGATATTCTCTCATCACTCTAAAGGCCTGGGTTCATACCCAACATGAGTATAACCTTTGAAGCCCGTTTCTGGGGTCCCCTGCTGTCATGTTGATGGAAAACTGCTAAAAGCAGCGTAAAACAATATTCACTCAGTCACTTGACAGAAATGGAGTGAAAAGTATGTGGAAAGTGTAAAATTGAATACATTTCTAAAATACGAAAAGGAAATCAGTTTATGGCCACTTTAAAAAAACTGCGTGTTGAAACTCTTTGTATTCATATCCCTACTGATACAGAGCCCATAGTCCTAACCTAGAAATATGACATTAAATAAAAAAACAGTTTCCTAATATTTGAAATTATTTGACAATTGTAAGCTGCATCATGTATATTATCTGGGGTCCTGGGGCAGTGAGATCAACAAGTCACAGAGACAACCGTAGTAGTAAAACACTTCCACTTCCATCAATCTTGATCTCCAGTCATTTTTTGACAAGTTTATGACCGTTTTCTCGGTTATATTGTTTTATGATCAAATAATAAGCTGGATCTATTCAGAAATTTGCTGCTCGTTGACACAGATTGATAGAGTTGTAATCCTCAAGGCATGAAAGGTGCATGTTAGCTTCAAATAGGTACTCTCCCTCTGCCTTAATTGAATGTTTGACATTCCTCAGTCAGATTTGATAAACCTGATTTGTGTTGACATTTAAAATATTCATGACAAACTCTTCATACAGATATTCAAGTTTATTGTCTCTCCGTGTTGATGTGTGTATTTGTCTCATACATCAAGACTGTATCAAGATCTGCTCAGACATGTCAGAGGATGATATGGAGACTGAAATTTAGGCCCAGAAATAATCTTCTCTTGTATAAAAATCTATATCTACTAAACATGCTAAATATAAAATAAAATCCAAAAGGGAGCCCAGAACAGGCCTAGAGCTGCAGCAATCTAGACTTGCCAAATCATTCTAGACTTGTGTTGGACTCCTTTTTTAATTTATTCTCAAGGGCCTGGGAGTCAGACTGGAGGATATTCTTCCCCAAGTCTGCAGCTAAGGACACATTCCTAAATTAGAATTACAAATTTCTCAATTCCTGTAGAAACAGTAATAACCAGTGAATACCAATGATATTTAGAGACTTGTATTGCCCTTTTTTTTAAAATATTGCATTAAATGCGATGTTAAAATACCTCCTAATTTGAGAAATTAAGACCTGTAACAATAATCCAAAGTTTGATGTGCGTCTTTTGTTGAGAATCTAAGGTAAATCCCTGTTTAGAGAGATTAGCAATGAAACAGAGAGTTCATAGACACGAGAAGATCCGGGGTAGAATAGGTCTTCAGCAAGGCAACCATGCTTGTCGTAAGAGGCAACTTACAGGATTGGGTAGTCAGGCTCGCTGACTTGGTTGATGCATGTCATCGACCCCAATTGCATGGATCGATGCTCATGATGTCAATCACTGGACAGACTTGATTATTTACAGACTGCGGTCATATAGCTGGAATACTGCTGAGTACGGCGTTAAACAACAAACAAACAAACAAACAAACAAACAGAGAGTTCATAGAGTCCACTGTATTAAAGAATGTTTCTAACCTTGGTATTGAGGATTATATTCCCTGTAAGTTATTGTAATCTAAATATGTTCATTTGAACCTTATCAAATAATTGTCCTCACTGTGAACAAATTTAAGGTCCCTCTTTAAAAGCTTTAATTCTTAGTGTCAACCTTGAAAAGCCTTCAAAATCACCCAAACAGCTTGAAAAGTCTTGAATTTGTACAAAATTACATAAACTTGTTAATAAAAGTTTTAAAATTCTTGACAGACTTAATTTATTTTACTGTTTGTTGTGAAAATGAATCGTGTCGGAAAATTTGTAATGTTCATACTGCTTTTTTGGTCTCAGAAATAATAACCCAACAAAAAAAGCCTTAATAAAGGACATTTGAAGGCCTTGAATCTTAGTGATACACATCTGTATGAACCTTAGATCTGTGAAAACATCAACTTTAATAGACCATATGATCAAGAACAGCTTGACCCAGGAATTCCGGTGATGACAGTAAGAGAACACCGTTTATAAGAGACATGAAGACCACGTATTGTAACATGAAGCTAATTCAAGTGCTGTAATAGTGGTGTTTTTTCAGGTTTCACAACAAGCAAACACTTCAACAATACAGAACTGATTTTGTTACCTATGTTGTAAACAATGCTGAAGAATTTCTTGTATTTAGATTGTACTTTTAACTTAATTGTTGTTGGAGGATGTTATTTGGGAGCATTACACATGTCCTTGGACTTCCCCTCATCCATTACCAGATGACTTGCGACTTTCTTAATCCATAACCAGATGTCTATGACTTTCCTAATCCATTACCAGATGACTTGCGACTGTCTTAATCCATAACCAGATGTCTATGACTTTCCTAATCCATTACCAGGTGTCTTACGACTTTCCTAATCCATTCCCAGATGTCTTACGACTTTCCTAATCCATTCCCAGATGTCTTACGACTTTCCTAATCCATTCCCAGATGTCTTACGACTTTCCTAATCCATGACCAGATGTCTATGACTTTCCTAATCCATGACCAGATGTCTACGACTTTCCTAATCCATGACCAGATGTCTTACGACTTTCCTAATCCATGACCAGATGTCTTACGACTTTCCTAATCCATGACCAGATGTCTTACGACTCCCTAGCCTGATGTCATGGGACTTTCCTAACCTGTTGCCAGAGGTCCTTGGACTTACCCTAACCAGTTACTAGATATCCTAGGGCTAATCCCTAACACATTACCAGATGCCTTAGGTCTTTCCCAAACCTGTAAACAGATATCTTATGACTTTCACTAACCCATTACCAGATGTCTTAGGACTTCCTCAAACCTGTTACCAGAGGCCCTTTGACTATTACTAACCCATTACCAGATATCTACAGATTTTCCCTAATCCGTTATCAGATGTCTACAGACTTTCCTTAACCAGTTACCAGATGTCTACCAACTTTCCCCAGCCAGTTACTAGATGTCTACAGACTTTCCCTAACCTGTTACAGATGTCCTGGGACTTCTCCTAACCCATTACTAGATGTCTTAGGACCTTCCCCAGCCAGTTACCAGATGTCTACGGACTTCCCCTACCCTGTTACCAGATGTCTTAGGACTTCCCCTATCCTGTAACAGATGTCCTGGGACTTCTCCTAACCCATTACTAGATGTCTTAGGACCTTCCCCAGCCAGTTACCAGATGTCTTAGGACTTCCCCTACCCTGTTACCAGATGTTTTAGGATGTCCTTTTATCTTTCACTAGATGTCCTAGGACTTCCCCAGTCCCTGTCACAGATGTCTACGGACTTTCCCTAGCCTGTTACCAGATTCCTAGGACTTCCCCTAACCCATTACATGTACTAGATATCTTAGGACTTTCCCCAGCCTTAGTTACCAGATGTCTTCTGATTTCCCCTCACCCATTAGCAGACGTCTTACGATTTTCTCTGAGCTGTTACCAGACGTCCAAGGACTTTCCCTTATCAGTGTCCAGATGTCCTTGTACTTCTTGTAACAAGTTTTTCCAGGGACCTCACCTTTAACCATGACCTAGTTATATAAGAAATGCAGACCTTGAGGATATCCTGCTCAAAAGCATCATTAATGAAGTTTTGTGATAAATTAGAGTTTAAGTTCTAATGTGAGTGGGTGAGTATGGTTTTATGCCGCTTTTAGCAATATTCCTGCAATATCATAACTGGGGGACACCAGAAATGGGCTTCACATATTCTACAATGGTTGGGATTCTACCCTGGGTCTTTGGCATGACGAGCGTACGCTTTAACCACTAGGCTAACCTACTGGCCCAGTTCGGAAGTATTTTCATGTTATAACCATCATTTATTGAAGCACATCCCCAATTGAAGACATCAATGTTTTAATTTGCATGTATTATACCAAGCTCCACACAGCTATATATTACTCACCACATCAAACATGATATTATGTCTAATGCTGCCTTTATGTTCTCATACAGACTGGGTTCTGTTTGTCTGTGCACAGCATCAGTTTTAGTATATTTAGAGGAAATATTTTATGGTCTGTCCTAAAAAATATAGTTCCTGAAACTCCTTTTGCTTCCAGTTTTGAAATTGAAAAATAAGAAATCATACTTTGTCTTTATTTATTGAAGTTTATCTATGTTTTCTTTTGTTTAATCAGGTCTCCAGTGAAGTATTTTACGCATGAATTGTCCATGCGTGGCCGGCTCCGCAGACTGCTGATTAAGAACCCCACTACTAGTGAGTATCATTTAGTTGTCAGCTTGACCCCGATCGGTTGGAGCCGCTCTCAATACAAGGCAGAACCTTACTGATAAGTCCACATCATAAAACACTTCTATGTGGTTAAAAAAAGTTTATCCAATGACAAATATTGAAAAGATTTTAACTGTTTCCTTTTAAAGAGGATCACAATCACGTTACCAAGTTGCTGTCATTGAGCTGTTTTTCTATCAGTTGATACAGAAGTACATACTTCCATTACCATTTCTTATCTGCAACAGTGAGTTATTGGCCTGAACGTTGGGAGACTTGAGGTAGATGTGATGGACATGATTGTTGTGAATGGAAGCAACATACCTCTGTCCAGTGGCGGACACAGAGGGATGAAACAAACACCCATTTCATGATACCTTGTTCATGATATAGTGTATATCAACTTGTTCATGAAGTGAGTGTCAACTTGATCACGACACCATGTATATCAACTTGTTCATGATACAATGTATATCAACTTGTTCATGAAGTGAGTGTCGACTTGATCACGATACAATGTTTATAAACTTGTTCATGATACAATGTATATCAACTTATTCATGAAGTGAGTGTCAACTTGATCACGATACAATGTATATAAACTTGTTCATGATAAAATGTATATCAACTTTTTTATGAAGTGAGTGTCAACTTGATCATGATACAATGTATATCAACTTGTTCATGATACAATGTATATCAACTTATTCATGAAGTGAGTGTCAACTTGATCATGATACAATGTATATCAACTTGTTCATGATACAATGTATATCATCTTGTTCATGAAGTGAGTGTCAACTTGTTCATGATACAATGTTTATTGAGGATTGGACTATAGTGATACACTTAATGATGTGTTTTGTATCTCAATAGTGCTTAGTTCATAAAACAATATGTGAAAACACAACACTGTTAAGTAACCATTATCGATCGCCACAGGGATTACTGGAGACTCATCCCAAACATTCTTAGTAGTCTTGAATCATTAAACTAACAATGGCTTGAGAACTGTTCTGCATGCCAACAGAAAATATTATTTTATTGTTCATGTTCTTACCAAGTAACTTATATCCTTATCTATACATGCCTTGTTTTGTATGGAGACGTGATCCCTGATGCAATGCAGCTCTTATTATAGATGCAAAATAACCTTTCAAAGCAATTTGTAAAACACTGTCGAGCAGACAGTACACAACAATTTATAACAGGAGACTGCTTGTTGCAACTCCTGTTTCCTGTGAGTTCAGGTTTTTCACAATGGGTGCATTGCCAGATCTAGGGAAGTTACTGCTAATCTAGGATTTCCCAACCATGATTTTGAATCTGAATTGCAACAGTTGAGTTTTCTATGATACACTGATAACCTAAACGTATTATGACATCACTGTATTTTGTAGAATACGTGTGATGAAGTCACCAATCGTATCGCATTAGAATATGTCTTGAAAACAAGGTAAACAGACTGTTTTCTGTAAATGTAGTACATTTGTTACTGTTATAATTATCAATAAGTTAACAGAATTGCATTTGGACATGAACCGAGTAGCAGTGACTTACTATGTATGCCGCGAAATTTGTAAAATCTGATGAAATTTAGATTGTATGTTTAATAGGAGTTAACTGCTCTGTTATGGTACATGCTTCATAACTGTACTTGGAGTTAGGTCGTAAGTGGACTGGGAGTTGGGTCGTAAGTGGACTGGGAATTAGGTCATAAGTGGACTGGGAGTTGGGTCGTAAGTGGACTGGGAATTAGGTCATAAGTGGACTTGGAGTTAGGTCGTAAGTGGACTTGGAGTTTGGTCATAAGTGGACTGGGAGTTAGGTCGTAAGTGGACTGGGAGTTGGGTCGTAAGTGGACTGGGAGTTAGGTTGTAAGTGGACTGGGAGTTAGGTTGTAAGTGGACTTGGAGTTTGGTCATAAGTGGACGGGGAGTTAGGTCGTAAATGTTCTGGGAATTGGGTTGTAAATGTACTGGGAAATGGGTTGTAAATGTACTGGGAGATGGGTTGTAAATGTACTGGGAGATGGGTTGTAAATGTACTGGGAGATGGGTCGTAAATGTACTGGGAGTTGGAATTGCACTGGTAACTGTAAATGGTATAATTCATAAACAATCTTCCTTTTTGCTTTGAGATATGGAAAGTGAATGATTCGATGAATCAAGTGTGTCATTCAACATGTCTACACTGGCAAGTAGTACCTCAACTTCTACATTCATGTGCGATATTTTGAAATTCATATTCCAAAAAGACAGTAATCCACAGCTTGGCAACAACATCGACTCTACCTGCTACACAGAAACGTTTACTCCAGTGGTACGTGTGTTTACTACGCTGAGTAAACAGTTCTATTCTTTCACCACGGTCCAAGTCACTTGTGTTGTAATCTTGAGTGATCGTTGGGGCATTAATCCCAATGCACAGACACCTTGACACAACACCGGCTGATTTAGGGGTCAATGTTATGGCTGCAGATTAGTGCTGTAAGCTGCAGATGATTGAGTTTAGACGGAAAGACTTACTGGTAATTATTAAGTCTATTATTGGTTGTAAATTGGATTATGATGTTTGTGGTATGCTAGTGAATAGAGCTGATGTGCTCCTAAGATTAACAATATTTGTCCATGCTTGAGGTATTGGAAAATTATAAAGAAAAGATTTCTGGCATGTGTCTAATGCAAAACATTATCATGAAATGAAATTTTGCCCGTAGCTAGTCCAAACACACACACACACACCTACCTCTATATGTGTTTGTTTGTTTTTGTTTGAATTTGGACTTTTTGTGAGGTTCTTATATTCTGACATTCAGGTGACACAGGTGGACCAGTCGTCTAAGGTGCAGCAATGTTCGCTGTGCCGGTTACACACAACCAATTGTTTTCCCATTATTAAGTAACATAATATTTAAGAAAAAAATATTTAACTTAGCATTCAATAGCTATTACCTGTACATGTGTTCACAGTCTGGCCTTAAAGCTGTGAGCAATAAAAAAAATAAAAAATGACAAGCTTCTCTTCTGAGTACAGGAAGCTAAACACACCTCACCCAGTTCTGCACCAAATGTCACTTGCTTAAAAATATCTGTGACCACATTCAGCATACGTCATCATGTTAAAAAAGACAGCACTATATAGAAAAAGCATTGTCAGTTTTAATTACTGGGTTGATGTACATTTAAAAAACATAAAAATCTTACACAAAATCATCCAATCACAGCTGAGAGCTGATTCAGTCTGCACTGAAGGATCTCTATGAAAACTGCTTTTTGAAAACTGTTTCTGATTTGGTGTAGTAGAACCTGCAGAGTTGTGTCCCTTGTGTATGCCTGAAACCAATGGATGTTTAAATTGCATTTCGTCCCGAACATGTTAGTAGGTTTGTCAGCACCATACACATGCTAATGGATTTCATTAAAGTGGCAAACATCTGAGACCTGCAACACCTTGGGCGGTCCTCCCACATCAAGCTGACATGATGTGATATAACTGGAATACTGTTAAAAATTTACTCTTACTTTCCAAGGTATTCTTTTCCCACACCATCTTCCTTAACCCAAACCCTTCCCACATCCCTCCACTTGACAGGATCCACTCCCTAACCCTAACCTAAACTCTTCTAACATATACCACACAACCCTTCCACCCCCTCTTCCCTGTCCAAAGCCCTTCCAAGATATACCACAAACCCTCCCACCACTTGACAGGACCCACTCCCAACCCCTAACCTAAACTCTTCTAACATATACCACACAACCCTTCCACCCCCTCTTCCCTGTCCAAAGCCCTTCCAAGATATACCACAAACCCCTCCCACCACTTGACAGTGACCCACCCTAATACTTCCTCTTCTACCCCAAAACCCACACCAGGGATCCATCTACAACCCCCCCAGACCCCCACCCAGTGGGGATTTTGACCCAAGTAACTGGGTGGTCAGGCTTGGTTGATAGTTTCTCCCCATACCAAGACGGCGTGGATCATTGCTCATGATTGGATTCGAACCACGGACCTTCTGATCCGAGGTCGGACGCCTTGTCCACATGACCAAAGAGGTTTACCCCGTCAGCAAGCTGACAAGGTAAGGATGTCATCTGTGGGATGACTCCACGCCCTGCTACATACTCCCCCGTCAGCAGAAGGCACGTCTCGGCCTGCATAGTAGGGTACTGAGGCTTATTTTGCTCAAATTTAATATGAACGTGCTCAGCCGCACGTTAGGTGCCAATGTAGCGGCCATAAAATTTCCGAGTCCCGTTATGGGATTCGAACCACGGACCTTCTGATCCGAGGTCGGACGCTTTGTCCACATGACCAAAGAGGTTAACCCCGTCAGCAAGCTGACAAGGTAAGGATGTCATCTGTGGGATGACTCCACGCCCTGCTACATACTCACCCCGTCAACAGAAGGCACGCATTGGGCCGAAAAGTAGGGTACTGAGGCTTATTTTGCTCAAATTTAATATGAACGTGCTCAGCCGCACGTTAGGTGCCAATGTAGCGGCCATAAAATTTCCGAGTCCCGTTATGGGATTCGAACCACGGACCTTCTGATCCGAGGTCGGACGCTTTGTCCACATGACCAAAGAGGTTAACCCCGTCAGCAAGCTGACAAGGTAAGGATGTCATCTGTGGGATGACTCCACGCCCTGCTACATACTCCCCCGTCAACAGAAGGCACGTCTCGGGTCGCATAGTAGGGTACTGAGGATTATTTTGCTCAAATTTAATATGAACGTGCTCAGCCGCACGTTAGGTGCCAATGTAGCGGC
This sequence comes from Haliotis cracherodii, assembly GCF_022045235.1. Lineage (NCBI taxonomy): Eukaryota > Metazoa > Mollusca > Gastropoda > Lepetellida > Haliotidae > Haliotis > Haliotis cracherodii. The sequence continues at coordinate 16,045,881 of NW_027266264.1, forward strand.
CATAAAATTTCCGAGTCCCGTTATGGGATTCGAACCACGGACCTTCTGATCCGAGGTCGGACGCTTTGTCCACATGACCAAAGAGGTTAACCCCGTCAGCAAGCTGACAAGGTAAGGATATCATCTGTGGGATGACTCCACGCCCTGCTACATACTCCCCCGTCAACAGAAGGCACGTCTCGGGTCGCATATTAGGGTACTGAGGATTATTTTGCTCAAATTTAATATGAACGTGCTCAGCCGCACGTTAGGTGCCAATGTAGCGGCCATAAAATTTCCGAGTCCCGTTATGGGATTCGAACCACGGACCTTCTGATCCGAGGTCGGACGCCTTGTCCACATGACCAAAGAGGTTAACCCCGTCAGCAAGCTGACAAGGTAAGGATATCATCTGTGGGATTGCTTGGTCTTGACATGATTTTTTTGCAGGCCACCATCACATAGTTGGAACATACAAACAAACAACTTCCGCTACCCCAATACCCATTCACCATAGTGAGCTTGCAATATTCTACTAAAAGAATCATAAAACCGTAAAATTCAAACAACCCACATATTGTGAGATATTATCACAATAGCCTGAAGATAATAGCCCTCTTTCAGCATCTCGCAAATGATTACACGGAAAATCTCATCTTTCCTCACAGAGAACATTCTCTTGAGACACACAATACAGTCCAGATAAGCATCTGTATTATGTAATCTTTTGTTTACAATCTAATAACTGGTATCATGGGGCATGTTTTGAAACATGTCAAAAATTGCATAATGTTTAAACCCTTAAGCTATTCACATGGAACACGCATCTGCAGGTTGTCTCCCTAAACAATGACATGCCAAAATTACTACACTTTTTTAAAACACAAAGGCAAATTATCCACTGTAGTGTATGTGATTTATGCATGCTTGGTTATGTATTAATATGAAACAATTCTGAATCAAGTGAAATATTTTACATAAAGCAGGAAATTATATTATTTTTATCATTGTGTCTTTGTATTTGCGGGCCACCTTTGTGGTCCAGTGGTAGAGCATCTGCACGGAGAGCAGAAGGTCCAGGGTCCGATCCCCGGCCGCGTCATACCAAAAGATGTTAAAAGATGGTAATTGTTGTTGCCCAGCCTGGCGCTCGGTATTAAGTGGCTACAACAAGGACTGGTTGGAGTCAATATACTATGTTTGAGCAGAGCCTTCGTTTTAAATTGCATCATGGTATCTGAGTGGGCTAGCACTATTAATCAGCATCAGTCCAGACAAGTACAAGCAGCCATACACACGCACACACGCATGCAGGCATGCACACACATCGCTATATAATTGCAATAATCTTGGACGTGACACTAAACCCCATTTCACCTCACCTCACCTTTGTATTTGCATGTTGTAAGACTAGTCCACTTCAGGATAAAGGGAACAGGCAGGGGATTAGCTGCCCACTGGACCTTTAACGTTGTTGTATGAGACTGTGGTGATGATGGCATGTAATTAATTCGGCAGGATTCCTAACTGCATGGAACATAGGTCAGTAATAGTGGTGTAATACAATTTGGATTTCCTGCCTCAAGCCTCTTTACAACTGTGGTGTTTGGAGATCTATAATGATAATAAAAAGAGTACTGAATTATGCCTGTGACTGGGAGATGTCTTGAGGCTATGACTATTTGATAAATCTTATCATGGTTGTCGTTTGAACATTTCCATTTACAATTAGTGATGAGTAGGTTTGTAAGTGACATCTTGCTCAGTTATAGTTCATCCTTGTCCTATCACGATCATTGTCTGAACATATTCAATGTACAATTAGTAGCGAGTAGGTTTGTAAGTGACATCCTGTCATTTTTGGTTTTTCATAATATTTCTTTGAATGTACTAGCCTAAGGCCGGAATATTCTATATACATGTACCTGTAAAAACGGCTTGCCTTAGGTCTAGAAAACTATTCTAAATAAAAGCAGGGCAAAACCTGCCCAGAGGCCAATATTTGGCCCCAGGTCTCCAGTTAAATGTCCCAAATTGGGATTACTGATAAAAATGTTCGAACGCCTGTTATTGCAATGATAATTAAATGTTAGCAGAAGCAATGTAACTGACATTAAGAACAATAGAGAGGGAGATGCTTTATTGCTTAGTTATGCAATATTGCATCGAAATTAATGTAAAAATACCTCTGGAACAAGAACTTGATTGAAAATCCAATTTTAAGCAAAATAACAACTTCTTTCAAAATTTGCTTGACAAAGGCGCTTATTTTGGAATTCCTGATAAATCTCAGTAAAAATTAAGCATTACAGGTAGGGTTTTTAACTATTGAGAAAGCTGCACCCTGAAAATTGCTGTGTGACAAAGACATAGCCTTTGCCCTTTCTTTTCTATGAGTTGATCATGGATTTTCACAGCCCCAATTTTCGAAGTTGTTAAAGTAGGCGGGTATCTATCCAAAGATGTTTTGTTGAATATTCACATTCAAAATTGCATCTTCTGGGTGTTCAAAGTTGTTCTGATAAAATATTGATGTTTTCTACTGTTCATTGTCATCTTTTCTCACACCATCTTTTGTATTTATGATAAACGGTTGAAAACCTTTTTACTGAGGGATAAATATTGTATGAAGTAGATAGGGATATTTTGTCAAAACAACTGAATTATCATTTGAAATTTATTGTGTACTACCTTGTCAAAGGTTTAAAAACAGGAGGCATTGGGCAAGAATAAAGTATTCAAAGACTTTCCTTTATGTTCTACCTGGGAGTGCCATGTAAGTAGTTTTTGTCAATACTTACTACCACATTGCTAATCCTTATCAAATTCTTTGGGAGCATAATTAATCTTGTTGTCTAAAGTGTGCTGCAGAGTTATGTCCCTTAGGCATGCAAGAAACTTTTGATTGTGGGTTCAAATCCTAGATTATGTTTCTAGGTTTGTCAGCACCATACCCATGCTGGTGGGTTTCACCAAAGTGGTAAATGTCTAAGACCTGCATCACTTTGGGCTTCAGCTGACATGTGCTGATATAACTGGATATGTCTGTTCAAAGCAGCATTTTACCCAACTCACTCACTCACTTTAAGTCTCCCCTGGTGACTCCAGGGTAGTATAGGTCCCCAGTAATCTGTTCATGCTGTTCAAATCGCATTTTTATTCTGCTGAGGTAATACAAACAAGGAGGAATACGTAAGTAGTCTTAGAATTATCTGCCAGACAGTCGGGCAGGTGGAGGAAAGTGTCATGTAGCCCAACAGAAAAGTTGGCGGCCACGGACAGGCGGGCAAGCAGGCAGGCAGGCAGGCAGGCAGGCAGTTATTTATGGGTGTTCATAATACCAATCACTGGATTATCTGGTCTAGACTTGATTATTCAGAGGCCATCATCATATAGCTGGAATATTGTTGAGAACTGTGTTAAATGACCAAAACAACTAACACTTGATCAAATTGCACAACTTTGAGCACCTTCTATGATGCACATTTTTCTTTCTGTGTTTGTTATAAGTTTGAATACAGTACAGAAATAGTGGAAACAAATTTTAATGCTTACAACTTAAAAATATTTCCTTGCAACCAAAATACTCATCTATGAGGTGTTCTGTTCAGAAAAATTATGTACTTATAAAGCTTACCAAGCTCTGTGTAAACAAATTGGTCAGAACTACACCCTCTGGTTCTTGACCGGTCAGTTTGTAGGGTCAGTGGGAGGTTTCAGAGGATGATAATGATGTGTTTTTCATAGAGGATCTGAAGGCCCAGTTAAGCTATTCAGATGTGTTTTGTAACATGACAGGCAGCGCTGTATACTTGAGTAAGTTGGTGAACCCTAGCATGATGGAATGTTATCCCCATCTTCATCACCTGTCTCAGGTGGTTATTATCTACTTGTAATTTGTCGGATTAGTCCTGAAAGGTTGGGAGTTTGATACAATTACCATGGCACTTTCCTCATGAATGGGAGTGGGGGTTACTAAGCGAATTGTGGAAATAGATTGGGAACATGTTTAAAGGCTGGGGAACTTTGTTCTGCATGGTAAATAATCTGTTGTCCAGCATTAGAGGTATGGAGATACATGTTTTACGTTCATGGAGAAATTTTCATCTTTTTTTAGTGCTTCATGGATGTGCTACAGTGCTTATGTAGAGGAAATAGAGTTATGCTGACTTAATGAATGCTAATTTCTGAACACATATAATTTTCATGGAAGCATGCAACTTCATTTCATTTGAAAATAAGTCCCTGTGAGATTCATAACCTGTGGACAAATCTAGACTTGCTTAAGTTAGGGCTATAGCATTACAGTAAGGGCTGGGAAAGGGCATCTTCCCGAGGCAAGGGAGTTAACTGACTTTAAAAGTCTTGCCGATCAAGGCTGGAATTACTGGGCTCAATCGTAGCGCCACCAATGGCTATTACCAGTTATGTCCCTTCTAAGCCTCTGCAATGGACCAATCAGATTCCACCTCTCGTATCACTCGTGTTTGCTTCACACAAAATGGTTGCGCCCAGTCAAGACGATCTGATCGATAATCAAGATCTATAGTGTGATAAAACAGGTCTTACATTGCGAAATGCATCAAATCATGTGAGCACCTTGATTAAAAACATGGAAAGATTCAGAAAATATCTACTAATACTTTGCACATGCTTTGGAAATCCTGCAATCGATCGAAATCTGCTTGAAGTTTACGAATCGGATTTTGATTTCGGTGCACAATTTTGATTGGACTATGCATAGACTAGTTAGTCCAGCCAAAAAGTAACTCCATAATACCAGCCTAGTTCGGCAAGGGTGGAAACTGGACTTTTATAGTCAGTTAACTCTCTTGCCTCGTTCTGGGACTGTGAGACAGACTTATACTCCGGGTTGTATTGATATTCAAAATTATCACAATAACTGAAATAAAGATTGTAGTTCATTGCCAAGTACAAACCTCTAACAGACACCACACATTAGAGGACATGCTTTTCACATAGTCATTTATTAAATCATAAATATTCTATTTATTTTGAGATAAACGTTATCTGGTTTCAAATTTGCATGTGTTTCCATGGGTATTGAGTGGTGTATGGCCTAAATACCATTCCGAAAAAGAAATAGACTATGGCAGATAATTTTATAATTTTTGTTTTTATTATTGAAGTTACAAAACTGCCCGTCAATGAATTTTAAGTGTGAATATTCTTGGAGAGTTCTTATTTTTGTTGTAGAAAGGTAAACATGTGTCTGAACATGCATTTGATTGACAATAGACAAAAAAATGTTTTTCTTAATAATGTCATGTTCTCAATTATGAATTTCATTTAAGTTATATGATGTGTCATATTTGTGTCAGCCACTGGACAAGCAATGTAAAAAGTTTGAAAAAGTGTTTGAAATATGACTACAGACATGAAAGATATGATTATTGTGATACTGAAATGGTATTTTCAGTCAAACAAACGTGTGCAAGGTCGCTCCATCACTGTGTGCCACACGACCTCTGATCTTTGGCTGATGACCCCTGAACTTTCTTCGGACCATTTGACACCACTGTTACAAAGCAGCAGAACTGCTCTCGTTGTTTCCTCCTATAGTCACAACTAGGCTGATCTTCTGTTCTAAGAACTGTAATCTTATGGTGACATTGTGAAAATTTTACTTAAACGATTTCAGAAATAAGCAATGGCAGGCATCCATTTAATATTCAAGTCATAACCAGAGAGAAGATTCTGTATAAAAGCCAAAAAAAGAAGAAGATAAAATTATTTTATGGAGATCTGTTCCTGCATAGGAAATTTAATTAAATTGTCTTTGAAATAATTTCATCTTTTAATGCAATGTTTATCTCAGAAATATGAATTTATCATCTGGAGTTATGTCAAACGAAATTAGCAAATTTATTCTGTAATGGTAAGAGTTGTTAAGTGTAGACTCAAGATCATAAATCTTTATTGCAACTAAGACGTGACATTGCATGGCGTCATGTTGTGTGCAAGGGACATGACACTTGGTCATCAAGGTGATGTCAGCATGTGCTGACTGGCATTTAGTGATTGGCAAGGTCAGTGCAGAAGTTATTATTAGAAGCTGAACAAGTTGCAATATATTGGGAGTGAATGTCCCTTCTGCTATATAACATGTTGAAGTGTTGTTTTGTTTGTTGCTATATAGCATCTACTGACAGTATTTGCTGGAGATACAATGTGTTTCCTCTCACTGCTGCAAGAGACGTGTCTTTCTTAAAGGGAGGAAGGCAAAAGCTAATTATTACTGACATAACCCCATAAACATTTTTTCAGGAGTGAAAAATATGTTATGTTGGTAAAACCTGAGGCAAATTAAAAGAATTAAAATGTTTTGGAATAAATGATTTGTTTTTAATGACATCCCATAAAGCCAAATTAATCCTCAGTGTGATACAAAACAGTTAAATAAATGGCACCCATCACAAACACATGCAAAGGCCACTCAATTGTTCACCTGAAGAAACATGGGAACATAAGATACAAGTCAAAATAGGGAATCAGACAAAATTACTGTCACTGATGTCAGATTTTAAAATGTCTTCCACATGTCTACCATTAAATGTTTTGAAAGCCTTACTGAGGCCTTGATGCATCATCTGAGCAACATTGAAGATATACAATACTTTTTCACTCCACCAAATGAAACCAATTGTGTTTCAGAAGTCCTTTAATAGCAGTCATATTTAGGTCAAACATATCGCAGTAAAAATATGCAGCAATTCTTTCTATGGACAAAATCTTGATACACAACCTCTAGACACAAAACTCTATTCAACTCAAGTCTGATCCATGTTAACAGAAAGTCTACTATGAATTGCTACTGCGTCACAGTGCCATTCTGTGGCAATGAACTTTGAAGGAGTTATCATGTGAAAGGACTGCGGCAAGTGTTACATGCTCTCCCTACTTAAAAAGCAGTTATGGGACAGACTCAATATTGATACAGTATATAATGACTCCTCTGTAACCACTCCGGTTATTGTACATCGTGTCACATGTTTGAGATTGAGAACTTTTTTGGACACTTAGACACACCCTGTATAGAGCTTTCAGCACAAATGTCATAGAAGATGGCGACAATGCATAAAAATGGGACAAGTCATTTTTAGAGTATGTTAAGATACAACTTGTTTTTCCAATGTAATTATTTAAAGACGAAAAGGGGAGATTCAGTGTATTTACAATGTGCCTGTGGTTCTGTTGGACATTGATACTAAATGTTTATGATCTGTTGAAAAAATGAGCATCTGAGGTAAATGTATCATTAGTGTGTTTAGAGTGAGTGAGTGAGAGAGTTGGGTTTAACGCCGCTTTTAACAGTATTCCTGTTATATTGCGGTGTGTCAGTTTAATGTGGGAGGAAAGCCTGAAGTGATGCAGGTCTCAGACGTTTACCACTTTGGTGAAACCCACGAGCACGGGTATGGTGCTGACAAACCTAGAAACATAATCGGGGTTTGAACCCACAATCATAGGTTTCTGGCGTGCCCAAGGGACGTAACTCTGCATAGCGAATCGCTGCGCCTTAGACAACTGGGCCACCCGTGGCCCCTAGTGTGTTTAGAGGAATGCAGTACTTGCACATGAGGTATTGAGAGGAATGCGATAACTTTAATCATAAGAGAGTTCTTATTGTTGTTATTTTGACTGTTATGTGGTAAAATGTAGTTCTCATGATTGAATTACAATATGAAAGAGGGAGAGTAGTAAGAGAGAGTAATAATGGAGAGAGAGCAATAATGTGGAGAGAGAGAAAAGAGGGAGGGAGAGAAGAGAGAATAATAATGTGGAGAGAGTGAGTGAGTGAGTATGGTTTTAGCTTTTAGCAATATTCCAGCAATATCACAGCGGGGGACACCAGAAATGGGCTTCACACATTGTACCTATGTCAGGAATTGAACCCGTGACGACCCGACCGCCCCAGGAGAGAGAGAAGAGAGAGAAAGAGAGAGTAATAATGTGGAGAGAGAGTAGAGAGAGAGAGAGAGATCAGAGAAAGAGAGTAATAATGTGGAGAGAGTAATAATGTTTTAATATATGTCGGTTATCTAAGTACATATACCATATTCACCATAATAACTGCACCTGGCGCTTAGGAAATTGACCGTACGCAAGTTAACCTGTTTTCAGGGATCCATTGGTTATGAACAAACTTAGTTCAAATCTTTTCAAAAAGAGTCACTTGGCAATTACATGCCTCTTTTGTACTGTACCTTTCTGTAAAAAATGTTTAATATGAAAAAAAAATAGTATGCACTGTCATGTTAAGTTTTGGTCTATAAGGGGGTCACTCTTATAAAGATTAGTTACAGATATGTCTGGAAGTGGGTGAGGGTTATAGGAGCAGGACATTTTATACAACGATTACGGTAACGAGGACAGTGCTGGCTGAGGTTCTTGCTGTACCTGGTCTCTGGATGCATGCAAATGATGAAAGTGTTATGCACTCTTGTTTGAAAACATTGACATAAGGTTCTTCTGTTTCAGGATTATGCAGTACAATATTTGACTTGGCTGTGAAGACCATTGTGTGTACTCTGTACGTTACCCGTGTCTGTATTGATGACTTGGAGGTCTACGCCTGGTAAGATGCTGTTTCCATGTCATGTTCAGCCCCAGCCCCACTTTGTATCTCTTGTGTTTAAAGGGTCCACAGGGCTCAGTCATCGGAGGCACAACAATTCTCTATGCAGAGTTGCGTCCCTTAGTTGTGCCAGGATCTGATGATTGTAGGTTCAAATCCTGATTCACACGTGACTATGTTTCTAGTTTGTCAGCACCATCCCTGCTCCTGGGCTTCACCTAAGTTGTAGACAATCTACAACCTGCAACACTTTGACTTTAAACAATGAAGTACATTTTAGCTCACCTTATCCCAAGTTTGAATGTCATGGTGATTCATCATTTCCTCTGATTTTTAGCTCACCTTATGCCAAGTTTGAATGTCATGGTGATTCATCATTTCCTCTGATTTTCAGCTCACCTTATCCCAAGTTTGAATGTCATGGTGATTCATCATTTCCTCTGATTTTTAGCTCACCTTATCCCAAGTTGAGTGTCATGGTGATTCATCATTTCCTCTGAGGCCTATTAAGCTGAAACTACAGTAATAAAAACATGAACATCACTCATATTTTGATCAAAACAACACAATTTTTGTTTACCCTGCAAATGCAACCACACAAAGGAATACAAACTGAAGTGGCCCATGAAGATCCGGGGTAGAATAGGTCTTCAGCAACCCATGCTTGCCATAACAGGCGACTATGCTTGTCGTAAAAGGCGACTAATGGGATCGGGTGGTCAGGCTCGCTGACTTGGTTGATACATGTCATCGTATCCCAATTGCATGGATTGATGTCATGATGTCAATCACTGGATTGTCTGGTCCAGACTCGATTTTTTACAGTCCCCTGTCATATAGCTGGAATATTGCTGAGTGCGGCGTTAAACAACAAACAAACTTGAGCTTAGACTGGGTACTAGTTCCTTAATGAAGTAATTAACAAGAGATTAAGACACGTTGAATCTTGCAGGTTAGTGTTTCTCAGTTATTACTGCAGTGTTAAAAACTAATTGTCCCTTTAATTTGACAATAACATATTAAAACATTGTTTTAACTGTACTGGATATAAGTTAATGGGAAATTATTTTAAACAGCAATGTTGTTCATAGTCTGTGACTGTGGAATATAAATATATTTTATGAAAAAAATACCCAATCTAGAAACATATATAAAAGCAAGTCTAGCGACCTCTAGCAAGCTCTATTCAACATGAATCAGCAAAGGGAAAACTATTTTTTTTTATTTTTAGAGTCACGAAGGGTATTGTGTAATATAAGATTTCATAGAGTAAATGTTAGTCTATGTGGTTCAGTAAACAAACGTACCTTGACCTTGCTCGCAGTTGCTATGAAGATGGTACTGAAACTGTTGTTGTTGATTCCTCGTCAAATTACATCTGTGGTAATAAATAGAATATGGCCTGGCTTCAGTCTGAATATGTCCCTTGAGGTTTACCAAGGGCAAACTGGCTATTATTTCACGAGGGACATATTCTTGACATTAACTTGAAGCGAAGTTAATGTCCTATAAACACATGCACTGACCTTGTACATGATTATCATATAAACTCAACTGTGACAACTTGGTCAAACATAAGCTGCCATGTATCATCTGTAAATTACTTTTTAATTTAATTATGAACACATATTCATATGTACTAGAAAACCCATTTTTGAGTAATATTTTAAGTTTATTCGCATATTTTTATGAACATGTAACCTGCAATTATGTAGAGTAAAAGAGATCAGTGTTACACAGTGTTGTATTTCTCTTTTTCATTTGGAAAACATCCTGGGCCCTTTCACTGCAAAACAGGTTACGTTCATGATGTATGTGTGCATTTATGCATATAAATTTTATGTTGCACGTATTCAGAAAACCTAATTTTGTGTGGCCCTGCATAAGAGGGGAAGGCTACAGAAGTGTGTCACTCTGGCTAGATCCCATTGTTCATGTGGACAATAAAATATGTTGAAATTAACTCATAAAGGTTTATTCTTAGCTACATTTGGATTCAACTCACAGTGCTTAAAGTTTGTTTGAAAGAAGGATGGCCATTGTATTTCTGAGTCAGTTCAAATGACATGCCAGAATTATGACATTCCTTTGTAAGGCACAATTATGATTGTCTCTTAACAATAGTGACAAGACCATTTCAATAACCCCATACTGAAATGACAAGTGACTTGAATAAATTAGCTGTATGTTATTGTGCTGAAATATGACTAAGATGCTATCGATAAAACCAGTCACACTCTCTGAGGTTCATCCAAAAGGATAAATGGTAGTTTATTAATGTTATAGTAATATGCTTTTCAAAAGTGCAGTGATTGCAGTGAAGCAGATCAAGAAAGCAAATTTAAACAACAATGTCTATAAGGAAATTATATTTTTTCTGAATGATCCCACCTTGTAAATCTTAAATTGGTTTACATGCACTGGTGCACAGTTGAGGCAGATAGTATTTGCATTTACAATATATTTGTTCAGTGCATGTAATGGAAAATTGTGACTCGCAAGTTCCTGTTTCATAATCATTGACATACCCAACCAGTAAATTTCCCACACGTGTTCAGGTCAGTTGGTGTAAAGGTCATAAGGTTATGTTCCTTACATAGGATAATCGTAGCATGTCAATAAAATAAATCTCATTGCATGAATAATATATATATAGTACATGTTTTTTGTGATTAAATTTTCATTCCTGCTATGATGTTTGATCTTTCTGTTTGCAATAAATCTTTGCATTTTTAACATCTCCACTGGATTTAAAAATCTGAAATTTGTGACTGAATGGATGTATAGTTTTACCCCACTATGCAATATTCCAGTAATTTCAGCTTCGTATATTGTACCCACTGGGGGACTGAACCTGGTCATGACGAGTGAAATGCTTTATCCACTAAGCTAACCCACCACCTCTCAAATATACATTATATGTTCTCATAATTAGTGATCAGATGCACAATTAAATAAAAATGGAAATTAAACCATTGTTTAAATTAAAATTAAAGATATTTTAACATAGCAAAGCAAACTGTAGTGTGTTTCAATGTGCATGAGTGACTGAGTGAGTGATTGAGTGAGTCTGGTTTTATGCCGCTTTTAGCAATATTCCAGCAATATCACGGCGATGGACACCAGAAATGGGTTTCCCACATTGTACCCATGTCAGGAAGTGAACCCGGGTTTTCGTCAGGATGAGCAAACGCTTTAACCACTAGGCTATCCACCAACCCTTTTAGAACCACTAGATAACACAGTATTGTGATCTAACTGTGATGTGAAGACTGCTCAGTAGTACACAAACTGTTTTAACTTTCACTTGCGTAATTCATTATGGATTTGTTGATATTCTATTTTGCTAATGGTATTGCATTCCATTCTTAAGCTAGTTGATTGTAGAGAGACTGTAAAACCTAACAAAAAGTTAAGTTTTTATAAAATCAGGAACAATAGCATGATGATGTGCTTTTATATCTACAGGGGGATAAAATAATATTTGAAACCTTTAACTCATGAAATATACTGTATCTCAAGTGACATTTGGAAGCTGTAGTGTCAGTGAAGACAGGGCTCACTTATGTAAGATCAATTTAAAAGTAAAAATCAACCCAGACTTCACTGCAGTATTCTGGCATCAAAACCTCCACCACTGTTTCAAGTTTATGAAAACGTATACCAATCATGCATGTTCATGTCTCGCTATGGAAGGCAAGGAAGTCAAACGTAAGGTTTGGTCCTTTCTCAGCGAATTTATTGATGTGGTCAGTTTCTAATTTGACTTTGACAGTATGCTGTTGGGTCTAAACTTGTCACTTATCATTGCATAAGAAAACTTACATTTTTATGGATAACAACTTATTGCATTTAGCAATGTTTTGATGTAGATTCTTACCAGAAAAATCTCAGAGGCTATTAAAATGAAAAACACAACAGAAGTTGTTATCAATAAAGTTGTAAGATTTCTTATTTACTCACTGACTTCTAGAATGGCAATCAAACAGTTATTTTTGAATGCTTTTAATTACTTTTGTTGCAAGGACTTTTGACCGTGATCTAATGTTTTGAAAATACCCGAAATTCTGGTGAGCTACAGAACCTTATTTTTATACCCCCGACTTAAAAGGTCGGGGGTTTATAGTTATACCAAGGTTCCGTCCGTCTGTCGGTCCCTCCCTGTCCATGCGATTTCTCTTAAACTATTTAGTGGATTCATCTCAAACTTATTACATATAATCTGTGTCATATGGAAGGGTGCAGTCAAATGAAAAAATTGTTTTTATTAATTTTCCATTTTTTATGAATTTTTCAAACCCTAACCCTATCCATTATTTAATTTGAAACTACTGACACACGAGGCGGGTCGGCGTATTAGTGAACCACACTCACTTTTACCCTTGTTCTTCTTGTTCTCAGATGCCATCCAGGATTTGATTGTTAGTTTATCACAACAACCCAAAACATGAACATAATTAATTTCCTTCTTTTTTTTCAGTCATGGGTCTGCATGTAATGAAAATTCAACAGAAGTTGCTACAGCAGACCACATCAACTGGTGAGTAACAAACAGCAATGGTAGAGGAACTCGAGTCAAACGGGTTTTTGTGCAATAGGCTGGCCTTAATAAAACATTACTATCTTCAAGTCCTGAAGATGACAAGTATCCTCGTGTTGAATGAAACAAAGGCGTCCCTACATTACCTATTAATTTCAGGAAGTCTCCAAGGTCATATTTTAAGATAAATGTGATATGTACTGCTGAAGTTTATGTAACCAGAACGTCTTCTTGATGTACTGTTATACATCAGTGAACGAGGTAGCTTAATGTAGTTTGGGGTAGACTCTGTCAACATGCTGTGTTGATAACCAACACAGTTTCCTAGCTTAAACATGCAGAGAGACTGGCCAAATATATTCTATGCCCATAAAATACACTCAAGGGTGCAGCTGGGGTTCAGTATATTGCTCTGTAAGTGTTGGTCATGCTGAGGTTGTAGTATGTTTCTATGCAGTATCCATTGCTAAATATTGCACCACATTGGCTTATTGTATCAAGATGATTGGGGTTTGGGTACCTGCATTCATGGATGTTCATGATGTTGTGTTTTTGGCCTTGATGTATGAATGAATCATCCCAGCAATATCTGTTTATGAGAGACGCTTACGTCAAGCATCTTTCTTTACCCTTTGTTTCATAAGCTTTTTCCAGACAGAAAATGTAAACAACTAGTCATGAACTGCAACATACTTTTCAAGATGTTCTGATGTTATCTGAAGCTACAAAGTTTAAACTGAAATAAACTGAACCATTAATATTTTAGGGGATATTTTTTGGAGTGAAAACGTGGTTTTATAAACATGTCCCCCTAAACATTCATTGTCCTTACCGTTTTTAGCAGTATATTTTAGTGTCACTGAATAACAATGAACTAAAAACAACAATGTTTTGCTTAAGTAATATGATGCAGTTTGAAAATCTTTGCATCAAAGAGAAGACATAAATATACCCTGTATCGTTCCCAATTACATCAACTGTCTTCAGTTACTTTACATGTGTCTCAAGTGCAGATTGGTTGGCATCCATTGCTACACAGTACTGACAGTTCATCCATTGGAATGGTGGCCACCATAGGAGGACTGACTATTACTAATGAGGTGTATGACTGTGTGCGTGACACCTTGGGTGTTCCAGAGCAGATCCCCAGTTCCCCATGAGATTTGACCTGACTGGTTCTGTCTTCTTGCTTTAGTGGCACCTTGCTTGACAACGGTATAAAGATCTTTACCGAAACGTTACCTTCACGGGATTAAAGAAGTTGTTATCCATAAATTGTGTCTACTTTGTCATCCGTCATCTTCTAAGTAATGCCCATCAAACAATTCACTTGTTTAGTGTCAAACATGAATTCTGCTTGTTCCCAACTGATTATATCACACTGATATACTTAAATACTGCTACTTATGACATAAACGTCCCATTCAGTTATCTTTTCATAACTTCATAACCTAAGGCCACACATTATCTATTTTTCGTTTCAATGGTCTGTCACCCCTACTGAAAAGCACCTGGAAAAGAAATAAATCAAATCTTAAAATATTTATTTTATTATGTCTCCTGATAGTAATATATACTCCCTTATACAATATAAAATGTTATATATAAATTTCATGTCTACATACATCACTATCGACCAGGGAAGATTCCGGGGTAGAATAGGTCTTCAGCAACCCATACTTGCCGTAAAAGGCGACTATGCTTGTCGTAAAAGGCGACTAACGGGATCGGGTGGTCAGGCTCGCTGACTTGGTTGATAGATGTCATCGCATCCCAAATGCGTGGAACGATGCTCATGATGTCCATCACTTGATTGTCTGGTCCTGACTCAATTATTTACAGATTGCCGTCATATAGCTGGAATATTGCTGAGTGCGGCGTTAAACAACAAACAAACAAACAAACAAACAAACATCACTATCAGTGATTCAAGGAGCCAGCTGCAGTTTTAACTCCACGACAGAATGACTTTCATATAAATAAATGATGGACATAGCTATTTATTTTTATTCAACCCTGTGTGGAAAAGCTGGAACAACTCTGTGAAACATAAAATTAAGAAAGTGTGGCCTAAAAGCAGCAGACGGGTAGGTTAGTGGATATTTAAAGCATTTGCTTGTACAGACAAACCTCTGGGTTTGATTTCCCATATATCTACAGAGTGAGAGCAACCCATGCTTGCCGTAAAAGGTGACTATACTTGTCGGAAGAGGCGACTAACGAGATCGGCTGGTCAGGCTCACTGACTTGGTTCATGCGTGACATCGTATCCCAAATGTGTGGATCGATGCTTGTGATGTCAATCACTGGATTGTCTGGTCCAGACTCGATTATTTATAGACTGACATCATATAGCTGGAATATTGCTGAGTACGGCGTTAAAAAACCAACCAACAAACAAAATCAAAACGACACAATGTTAGTAACATCAAATGGTAACCAAAATCTTCATGGTGAAATTTTGAAAGTAGATGGTCGTGTGTGCTTCTATATGAGGAAATGCTTCTAAAGTTGAGGATCCCAGATGTGAATAAGGAAATGTGTGGATCGATGCTCATGATGTCAGTCATTGGATTGTCTGGTCCAGACTCGATTATTTACAGACCGACGTCATATAGCTGTAATTTTGCTGAGTGCAGTGTTAAACAACAAACAAACAAAACAAACAAACAACAGAGTGAGAAACTTATTCATGGTGACCCCAGGCTGAACTAATACTAAAACAGCATAACTTCTGACACTGTATTGTACCTTTCTGTTTATACTGAATGCATATCCTGAAACTATTCTTAATCCTCAACCCCATGTTTTGTTCATTTCAATGCCAATGTACACCAGGAAATGTTTGAACCAGATCATTGACAAAGGGTTGTATTTTTTATTGAACATTGAGTGACGGAAACTGTTAGCTAACAGGAAGGGTTTCATTTCCTGCAGAACTTGCCACTTGTTTCAGTTTACTCATAAAGATCCTGTTTACAGCAGTGCAACCTATGGCTGGGACGGGTAACTCGGGTACTCGGGTCGGGTGGGTGCTGAGTAAGACCCGGGCACCCACAGGACTACCTGGACCCATGGTTAGTCATGTGATATGGAGTTTCATGACAAAAATTCACTATATAACTACAGGGTTACACCATAGTTTTAAGTCGCTATTGTTCACATTTCTTTATGACTCTGAACACGTTCCTTCTGACTTATATATGTTTGAACAAAGCTAAAACTTTCGTTTTATACATGTATCTAGATACATTCTGTCAGGGCCACTGTCAAAGTATTCCCAATTGGACATTTTGTACCTATCTCTTGACACCAACAGTGGGTACCCGGGTAGGGTCAGGTAATAGGGGTGTGGGTACCCGGGTAGTAAATTTGGACTCGTCCCAGCCCTAGTGCATACTACTTTGTTTGATCAACTCATTGAGTGGGTTGAACATTTTTCTTGTCCAATCTGTCCAGGTGCATTGACCAAAACAATACTGACAGAATGTTAAATGAGAGGATAAACTCACAAAACAGAACTCAAAATTCAAATTAATGAAGGAATTCTACTAACAGGTAAGATTTAAATTCAACATTCTGTAAAAAATAATTTATATTTTAAGAAATAATATAAATTTGTGGTAGATTCATTTATTAATAAAACAAAAAATGTTGACAAACCTTCATTTGAAAAAGCGTAATACACTTTCACATTGTTTTGTTCTGAATGTGATTTATTGTCTTAGAACAAACTCATTAATTGGAAAAATTTACCAAAAGTAAAACAAGACAAAAATATTTTGTTTACTTCAGTGTGCACTCATACGATAACACATTTTCTCATATAGACCCTGTTCCACAAAGGGATCTTAGCGCTAAATAGATTGTAACTCTCATTCTTTAGCACTGACTTGTGACAGTCACTTGCTAAGATCGCTTTGTGGAACAGATCCCTGAACATGGTTTAGCAGTCTGTGACATGGAAGATGAGTCTGGGTCAGCTGTTATCAAAACGTTTGTCATCTTTAAACATGAGACTAATTGTTGAACTGTATTCTTGTCATGCCTCTCCTTCATTTAAAAGGTTGTGTGTAAATAATTTTCAAATAACTGCAAACAGTGTCAATATCTGTGTACAAAGGTTAACAAGTGCATATATTGGATGCACCCTACTTCATCTCCTCTAAATTTGTGTTGAAGCAAAAGTTTATTGAAACACAAACATGGCAACCTCATAAAGTGATTCCATTAGCGGGGTGGTCATTTGAAACCCATGGGACTTTAGAAACTCTAGTGAGTGAGTTTGTTTTTACGCCATTTTGAAGATTATTCCAGCAGGGACACCAGAAATGGGCTTCACACATTGTACCATGTCGGGAAGTGAACCCAGGTTTTTGACGTGACGAGCGAACGCTTAAATCACTTGGCTACCCGACCACCCCTTTTAGAACCACTAAATAACACGGTAATATGATCTGACTGTGGTGCAAAGATGGCTCAGGAGTAATCAAACTGTTTTAACTTTCACTTGTGTAATTCATTATGGATTTGTTGATATTCTATTTCCGATGGGGCGGTCGGGTAGCCTAGTGGTTAAAGCGTTTGCTTGTCATGCCGAAGACCCAGGTTCGATTCCCGACATGGGTACAATGTGTGAAGCCCATTTCTGGTGTCCTCCGCCGGGATATTGCTGGAATATTGCTAAAAGCAGCGTAAATCCATACTTACTCACTCACTCTGTTTCTGATGACAGATCATGATGAGAGTTTTAGGTTGGGGGTCTGGCTTATATACTGCACATAACATTTTGATACAGATTTCAAGGACCAAGTTAATACCTCGGCTTCTCTCAGATTCGGGTATCTACGGTCATCAACAGTTGTTAATTTCACCTGACCTTAATCTTAGGATATTTGATTTGGAGTAGTTCCTTGCAAATTGGGTTGCTGAATTTTGGATGTGATCAAGTTTCATGTCCCACGACGTGGATGCATGACTTGCTGAACAGCTGTGACTTGCTAAATCCTTGAAAAGAGTGAGATAATGTACTAGTTTCAAGTTCTTGACCTGTCATTAAACAACAAACCAAATACTGGGCATCTATCATTTGTCTATAGTTGGGACACACACCCTATGACTGTTCCCATCTTAGGTAACACTGCTCGCCACCTGTTTTTAATCTTCAGCAGTTACAGTTTCATCGAGATGGTTAGTTTGAATGAGATCGTGTCGACTAGTGTTTCACTTTGGTAGAGCATTACAAATATGGCACCTGTTGTCCAAGACATTCGCTAGTCACTGTCAGGGAAATAATGTTGGGTGTGATAATCAAACAGAAAAATGAAATAGCAGATAAATGGATTGAATTTTTATATGATAACGATATTGTTGCAGGAGTAGACAGGGATATGTGAAGTTTCCTTTTCATAAAACACATGTAGCAGCTATGGTCTCTCCTTAAACAAGTGAAGACCTAGGTACAATTCCCGACATGGGTACAATGTGTGAAGCCCATTTCTGGTGTCCCCCGCCGGAATATTGCTTGAATATTGCTAAAGCGGTGTAAATCCATACTCACTCACTCAATCCCCTTAAGCAAGTGTGTTTGTTTGTGATAGGTCTCTGTTCACCCAGCAGTGAATGGGTACCCAGTAGGATGAGATGGTAATGTTACTGTTAATGTTCTAACACTGGCAGCTTGCGTTGTATACTCCCCAGGGAGTTGAGAATGAAAATCGAGTGCACACTGACCCATTGACTGGGGTAAAAATAATGTAGCGCCATTGAGCATTCACTTGGGGAATGAAATTTGGCTTAATTATAAATGCCCTTGATGTTGGATAAAAAACTGAATTCCTTATATATCAAAACATACACCCACACCCCTAAACTTAATTGATTTTTTTTTTACATACTCAAAGATATTTTCTGAAAGAAAAACACACAAATCTCAGTTGCTTCACTTAAAACTTATAAAAGATAGCACAACAGATATGGAGCATAAACACACAAGACAAGGAATGTTTTTTA
This sequence comes from Haliotis cracherodii, assembly GCF_022045235.1. Classification (NCBI taxonomy): domain Eukaryota; kingdom Metazoa; phylum Mollusca; class Gastropoda; order Lepetellida; family Haliotidae; genus Haliotis; species Haliotis cracherodii. The sequence continues at coordinate 16,065,011 of NW_027266264.1, forward strand.
AACTGACACAATGTCATTTTGTATTTAACCCTGCATTATCTACAGTGGTGATGCTGATGAATTCAGAAGGAAAATATGACGATGGAAGCTGCTATTCATTGACTTAAACTGAAGAAAAATCCTTAAACTTGATTTTCTTGTATGAAAAACTTGCAGATCAGGAAGCAGCCATTGCAATGTTTAGTTCAAAGCACATGCCAGTATTGTGATGTCATAACTCTCAGGAGCAATGGGGTAGCCTAGAGGTTAAAGCATTCGCTAGCCACGCCAAAAACCTGGGTTCGATTCCCGACATGGGTACAATGTGTGAAGTCCATTTCTGGTGTCCCTTGCCATGATATTGCTGGAATATTGCTAAAAGCGGTGTAAAACCATACTCACTCACTCATAACTCTCAACAGAATTTATGCCAGAGCATCTGAGCATTACAAAACAATTAACACAACTTTAGAACAGTTTTCTATTGAGGAGCGCCAAATTTCAAGCTCATCAGAGTGATAGATCTTAACAGGCAAGATGGTACTTCACTTGCTTGATAACAGTGTTAGAACCTATACCGAAATGTCGCTGTTAATTGTAATAAAGAAGTTGTTCATCCATAAATTCTTATCCTTACTAAGCATGCTAAGATAGTGCCTAACCAGTATTAAATGGCTTATACTGTTCCTCAAAATATGGATTACAATTTTACAATTGTTTTGTTTATTTATTACACTTAAATCTCGATTCAATCACAGTGCTGAGGTGATAGATCAAGTATTTTGCTGTAAATTTGTTTTGAGATTGTCCCTATGTTTTGTTGTCAGGAACTGTGAAATTTCATACAAGGAAATGTATTCGTCGGTTGTCTGACGCGCATTATCTCATCTGTTGATGACAGATCAACTCAGTTAACTGTGACAGTCGTACATTGTCAGACCACCAGGGATTGTCTTGATGCAATATCTCACCTAAACTACGGACGCGAGACAGCCAGGGTGCTGTATGTTCCCTAGTCTGCTTGTTTATTTTGTTAAAATGAGAACAGACTTTTTTTTAAAACTGTTAAACATGTTCAGGTTAATATATAAGAATCGGAGGCAAAATATATATTTTTGGTCAGCACTGATTTCAGGTTAATTTCATAAAACTTTTGGAACAAAATTAAAAACAATAATTGCAGACAAAAAAGTGTTATATTATCACATTTTCAATCAAACATTTATTCTTGTTTACACATTTGCTAAATTGAGGCATGACTGTCAACGAATCAAGAAAAAAAATTGGTCTTGCATGATAAATATTTCAATCACAAATGTTTAGCGACGCCTAGAGATCCCTGGTAGAATAGGTCTTCAGCAACCCATGCTTGCCATAAAAGGCGACTATGCTTGTTGTAAGAGGCGACTAACGGGATCGGGTGGTCACGCTCGCTGACTTGGATGATGCATGTCATCGTATCACAATTGTGTGGATGGATGCTCATGATGTCAATCACTGGGTTGTCTGGTCTAGACTCGATTATTTTAGACCGCTATCATGTAGCTGGAATAACGTTGAGTGCAGCGTTAAACAACAAACAAACAAACAAAAATTAAACGACACAATGTTAGTAACATCAAATGGTTACTTCTTCATGGTGAGATTTTGAAAAGAGATGGTAGTGTACGTGTGCTTCTATATGAGGAAATGCTTCTAAAGTTGAGGATCCCAGAAGTGAATGTTCATTTTTATGAAAATTCCTCAGGAATATATATGACTACAGTATAGACAATACTGTATCATGTACATGTAGATCCTGCATGTTTCATTATCTGAAATAAATGTAGACCCTGTATAGATATCCTCAGAAATGTCCCAGAAAAAATGCTGAATCAGAATTATTCAGTTTTTCAGCAATATTTACTCTAACCATGCTCACACTTCACACTCGCACCAATTAGCTTTTTTGTGATGTTTACAAAAATATATATAGTTGAGATAAATATCACCTGTGTACAAGTTGCTGTAAAATAAACAAAGTAAATATAGCTTGGTGTATTCTCAGTATCACGGACTGCATATAGACCAGCCAGCTGAGCTACACAGCCTTAGTTACGGTTGTTGTCTCAAGTGATGGATGTTGTTTTGAGCACAGATGTCTTGTTTCCTTGTTTGATGTCCACCTGGGCTGCCCGGGGCCAGATGTCCAGTAGCAACTGACCAGTGTCTCAAGGATGTAAACATCTGCCCCCTGGCTACCTCGCTTCATCATTTACTTCATGGCGTAAACAGCATGATGGAGATTACACCGGTTTGCTTTCAAGGATGGCATATGATGTTTAACTTGTACAATCTGAGAGATGGTCGATGCTTTTGTAAGGTTTCAAACTATGCATGTGTTGTTGGAAGATTATTATTTGCCATGAGGTTTAGCATAAAAAATAATAATATTAACAATGCCCAATTGACAACATAAATTCAGTGTAGTCTTTCGTAAGAGGAGACAAACGGGATCCTGTGGTCAAGCCCGCTGACTTGGTTGTCAATTGTGTCAATTGATGCTCATGATGTCAATCACTGGATTGTCTGGTCCAGACTCCATTATTTACAGACTGCCATCATATAGCTGGATTATTGCTGACTGTGGCGTTAAACAACAAACAAACAAACAAACAAACAAACAAACAGTTTAGTGTTTGAGACATCCCCCATTATGAATCATAATGTCATTAAGTGACAAAGCTTCCTTCTTGTTATGTCCTGTTGGCATGATGTTACAGTGTTGTCATTGAGATTGTATCAACTTTACCCTGACGATTTGATTACTGCAGACTGGGGATTTTTAAGCTATTTTTTCTACATATCCCCTTTTATGAACATAATATAAAGGCATAAAATGCCTACTAACTGATGTGGAGGGCAGTCATTTGTACTATTGAATGCAATGTCTAATGAAATTGATGGTATTAAAATTGGTATAGGTCTTTGGTATGTTCATGTAATATGTTTTTCATCAGTATTGTCTTCAGCAACCCATGCTTGTCATAAGAGGCGACAAACGGGATCGGGGTGTCAGACTCGCCAACTTGGTTGATGCGTGTCATTGTATCCCAATTGCGAAGCTCATGATGTCAATCACTGGATTGACTGGCCCGGGCCGCCATCATATAGCTGGAATATGACTGAGTGCGGTGTTAAACAACAAACAAACAAACCCATCAATTATTAATTTCAGGTTTCATCTGTGTGATCATCATCTTCATTAAGGTTCAAATAAAGCCTTTTAATTAAATCTAAAACTAAATTATCACAAGCAGGTAAGCTTCAGAGCCTTGGTGATGTTTATATAAATATCCTGTCAGTGCTTGGGTGCATCAAGACCTAGTTTAATCATTAAGTAAATGGGTTCTCCGTTTACTCTATAGACAGTAATAAAAGACATTCAGACCTTGTTTGATTATTAAGAAAAAGGGTTCTCCGGTTACTCTATAGACAGTAATAGAAGACCTTCAGGGATGAGGTAGGAAGCTTCAACACTTGTGATTGTGTCGAATTACACAGATCACATGATAAAAACTTGAAAGGAATGTATTCATTTTATGTTAAGTGTCAGATTAGGTTCTTAGAGAGAGATAGGTAACAGATGCTCATACAGGATTAGCTGCTTCATAAAATGGTTGACCAAGTGTGACAAAGGTGATCCATAATCTATCAGCTACTTTGTTGGAGTTGGGTTTATTCAATAAGGCTTCAAAAAGATGCTTCTCAAGTTATTTTTTGTGCTGATCTTGTACGGTTTTTGTAATGAAGTGTGAATAAGAAAGTTATAAGAAAGTGTTGAATGTCAATGCCATGCATCAAATTGGGCTTTCCTCCCACATCTAGCTGACACAGAGTGATACAGCTGAAATATTCTTTAGAATGACAATAAATCCAACTAATGCAACAGATGATGGGCTCCTGGATATCCTGTTGTGTAATTACCAATCAGTTTGTTCTCTGGAGGACGAAAATGCTATTCCATGAGAATTTACATCACCCTATTTGACTGAAGGTTAAAGTAGGACTGGCCATTATTAATTTTATAAAGGGGCGATGGGGTAGCCTAGTGGGTAAAGCATTCGCTAGTCACGCCGAAGGCCTGGGTCAGTTTCCCCACATGGGTACAATGGGTGAAGCCCATTTACGGTGTCCCTCCCCACGTAATGATATTGCTGGAGTGTTGCTAAAAGTGGCATAAAACATTAGTCCCTCACTCTTTTTATGAAGATGATCATAGAAACAGGTATCTCTAAATCAGCATGAATCATCAAAATATCAAGAAAGCTAAATCATGTTCCATTCAAATATCAAGAAAGCTTACTCATGTTCCTGTGTTCCTCTTGACACTATCTGTGGCCTTTCTCACAGTCTTTGCCTCATCAGGTATTGTTGTTTCTCATCATTCCTGTTGTCACCTGGACAGGTGCTCATCAAGGTATTACATAACTAACAATTTGCATGAAAAATGGGAAAAGGGCGTCAAACGTTTTTTTCAGCATTAAGTAGAGAATGCACTGAAGAGATGGTGGCCACAGACTCGCTGGTGTATCAACTGCGCACCTGTAGTTCAGTGTACAAGGTCAAGTTGGGCTAGATTCCAGTAGCATGATAGATCATTCACCTTACTTGGAACACAGAAATGTTTTTCACTTTTATTAGTTGTCAAGCTTATAAATGAAATGAGGACATTGAAGATTCAAGCTAGAATAGGTCTTCAGCAACCCATGCTTGTCATCAGAGGTGACTAATGGGTCTGGGTGGTCAGGCTCGCTGACTTGGTTGATGCATGTCATCGTATCCCAAATGTGTGGAAACGATGTTCATGATGTCAATCACTGCATTATCTTGTCCAGACTTGATTATTTACTGTAGGTATTTGGGGACAACAAGATGATGTGAGCCGGGGTGTTTGGTACTGAGGAGGGTGGGGATAAAACTAGAACAATTAACTTACGATGGCTGTCTCTGTCAAGGGCATGTTACTAAAACATGTATTTCATTTGGGTCTAAGGACAACCTCTTCTACATCTTCACAAGCATTCTTATTCAGAATATTCATAGCAAAGTGAGCTTCCATCAATTGATTTCAGGGAACAGATAAAATATCAAAATCAATTGAGATCAACCAATGAAGGGATTCAACCCCGGAAGCCTAAGATTGTTTTAAGAAGCCACTTTTTGGCTTGAGTGGTCAGACTCAGTGACTTTGTTGATTGTGTCATGGCCTGGGACATTGCTCATAATATCTATCAGTGGTTTGTCTGGTCTAGACTGCCGTCATATAGCTGGAATGTTGTTGGCTGTGTTTTATAACAACAAATAACAGTATTATCAACCTGAATAAAAGCCTTAATTGCAGATGCCACAAAATTAAGATTTTGTTGGTTTTATATCATTGCTCTCATTTATATTGTTGTTGTGCTGAGTTCAGAAGACTGCATTGTTTGATGTTGTGCTGGGTTCAGAAGACTGCATTGTTTGTTGTTGTGAAGAGTTCAGAAAACTGCATTGTTTGTTCTTGTGCTGGGTTCAGAAGACTATATTGTTATTGTTGTGCTGAGTTCAGAAGACTGCATAGTTTGTTGTGCAGGGTTCAGAAGACTGCATAGTTTGTTGTGCTAGGTTCAGAGGACTGCATAGTTTGTTGTGCTGGGTTCAGAAAACTGCATTGTTTGTTGTGCTGGGTTCAGAAAACTGCATTGTTTTTTGTTGTGCTGAAATCAGAAAACTGCATTGTTTTTTGTTGTGCTGGATTCAGAAGACTGCATTGTTTGTTGTGCTGGGTTCAGAAGACTGCATAGTTTGTTATGCTTGGTTCAGAAGACTGCAGTGTTTGTTGTTGTGCTGGGACTTTGTAAGTGGATGCATGGATCAGATAAAAAAAAGTAAACCTCCCTTTGTGACGTGATTGTAATTCAACAAGGCTTGCATTATATATCTTCTTTGTGTCGAGATGGACGCCACTGATTACAGTTCAGCCTGGTGTTGCACTGGTGAGAAATATGTGAAGTTTAAACTTGTGTCAACATTTGAAGCAGGATTGAATATAGTACACATGCATTTCTTTATCCTATTGCTGTTTTCCTATAAATCATAAATCAACGTTCGCTGGTTTGTTTATTGTTCTAAGTCCAGCCTCCATGTATGTTTTTGTTCAGTATGTAGTAGGGAAACAGGTGACCTCGCGGTCGGAGGTTCTGTAATTGTCAAGAGAGAGGGGATGGATTCTTATACAATTTTCAATAAACATTTTCTGTAGTAGTCACTTGGCAGTTATATTCCCCTTCTGTAAGAACTTTGTAATAAGAGACACGGAATGTTATGTCAATTTTCGGCCTAGTTACAGATTAGTCTTGAAGTTGGTCAGAGGTGCTTAATAGGACGAATACGGTAACCTCAGTTGTGGTCCTTAATCAGTTGGAACAAATCCCGTACTTACTGGTGTCACCACAGTGGTAAATATCTACAACCTGCATCACTCCAGCTCTCCTCCCGCTGTCAGATATAACTGAAATACTGTTCAAAGCGGCCTCAAACCCAACTCACTCACCAACTCAGTATGTGTAAACTTGAAGTGAATATAATGCAAGGGCTGTGATGACTGATCTAACTACCAATTTATTGGAACAGTCTTTGGTCTGATGAGTTACATTGTCAGTCAACAGACATTATTTAATGAAACAAAACTGTTAATCAGAGTTACCTCCCTTATATCTCAAACCACTTCCTTAGCCATCTGTATGGGAACTGTGCATCTGGTATATGGGAAATACCTGACACTAAGGCATGCTGGGAGGAACTCTCACAAGTAATGGAACAACTATTCTAATAGTATCGCAATAGTGTTTTATTAACTATTGCATTCCGATTGAAATAATCAAATACCGGTACCCCAATTGTCACCTATCTTGTCTTTTTTGTATCTATGCCTCATTTTGCAAATGGATCATTTGCTGTCCTATAAATATGTATAGAGATATAGGGTTTGTGGTAGTCAGAACACTGGATGTGCATGTATGCAGTCTGAGATGTATATAACAGTTGGGTTTCTTTTTTATGAGTTAAGATTATCTAACACCACAAAAAGTTAATCTTGCAGAGATGCAATGAGATCAACTATTTCCCTATCCAAAATACTGAGTACTGAAAAATGGGTGAAAAGTGTTGATTTTTAAGATATTTATTAACAAGGTGTTTCAGGTGTAAACAGCAATTAAAAAAAATGAAATTCATTTTTCATGTGTGGAAAAAGATCTATGTTACACTGCCTGATATGTCTTTTGAAAATCATCCAAAAAGATTGCACATTGACAGAAGGAGAAATGAGTTCATATATTGTTATGAAGAAAACAGATATTTCAATCAAGCTGTTAAATATTATGTCCTTTTATAACTTATGATTTCGCCCCAATTATGTTTCTAGGTTTGTCAGCACCATACCCGTGGGTTTCACCGAAGTGGTAAACATCTGAGACCTGCATCACTTGGGGCTTTCCTCCCACATTAAGCTGACACACCGTGATATAACTGGAATACTGTTAAAAGCGGCGTTAAACCCCACTCACTAACTCAATATAACTTATGATAGTCTTTCCATTCAGCTGTGAGGGTGATACTATCTTTAACAACAAAACCCTTTTTCCCATGATTATGTATTCATGGGATTAAATGTTTTTACAAGCAACAGTTCAAGACCTATGTTGACATGAGAATAAACAGATAATGAGGTACTTAGTCAAGGAACATTACTCAGAGACTATCAAATGTATTCCTGTTGTGGTGTCTTGTTCCATGACCAATCTGTCCACAAAATTTGTGTCATTCAAACTTTTTTAATTATATCTCTAATAGTCCTATAGTTCAACACAGCAAGACACATTGTTAGAGACAGGACTTAGTAATATTTGATTGATTAGTAAGTGCAACACTGTAGCACTTTGATGGAGATAACAAGATTGAGATTGACATGAATTATGGAAATGATGTTTTCCTTGTCATCTGCCTCAAGCCTTACCTACAATGGTGGCTGACACAATGGCGTTACAGGTTGGAATTAACTTACTTTTCTACATAAGATATGAGGAATTTATGTTAAATTATATCATCAAGAGGTGACGGATTTGTAAGAAGATAATTCACGGGAACAAATTGGATTTGTAATAGGAGAGCTTTTGATACCGTTGAAACTGATCCGGTAAGCGATACACTTTAGTTTTTGAAGCAGTTGTCATGTATGGCAGTCTTCAGGAACAGTATGGAGGCTGACCAAGTACACTGAGGTGGCAATCTATAGCTAGTGGTTGTGAAACACCAGAGGGGTCATTTACCTTGCTTTAACTAGAAAATATGTCTGAAACGGTTCACCATCAAGTTGGTTTTGTAAAGCCACGTGGAAGAAGCATGACATAGGTGTGATAACATCCAGACACAGAACGTGGTTCCAATTACAGCGTTGTCATCAAGGTCGGGGGAAACAGGTTCTTCTCCAGCATGCCGAAAGGACAAGATGAAAAATCATGCTTTGGTTTATGTAATGGGCAAATCATTTGAATTTGTTTTTTCCAGAAGTAGAATCTTCATCCGAAGTCAGCAGCTTCGAGTGATTTCCCTGTATTAAACCATGTCATGGTTGATATATAAATTCTCTATAATTTTGCATAATGACCTTCAGTTGTGTCAATTTACATGTTCAGAATGGTCAATGTTTGTTTGTTTGTTGTTTAACTTATGATGGCAGTCTGTTAATAAAAAAGTCTGTACCAGATAATCCAGTGAGCATCAATCCACACAACTGGCATACAATGACACACATCAACCAAGTCAGCGAGCCTGACCACCCGATTCCGTTAGTCGCCTCTGACAACAAACTCAATCGCATTTTACGGCAAGCATGGGTTGCTGAAGACATATTCTAAGCCAGATTTTCACGGGTTAGAATGGCCAATGAATTCATGGCTCACAATCAACTGCTAGAACAATAGTGTCACTGACCTCTTTGAGTAGCTTAGTTGGAATTGCTACCAATGATGGCCGATAATGTTCACTCACTTAATACCAGCCCTGGAGAACATCAACAGTTAAACCCTGTTGTCATGTTTTTTTATGGTGCTGTGGTACTTGACTTTTGAAAAAAAAATAATCCATATCTTTTATGTTCCACTGTGTGAATAAAGGTGACCGCTTGATACAATGCTTGCTATAAAATGGTGTAACAAGCAGGGTTGTTGTCATTGAGAAGGGATGTCACTAAGAAATGTAACCTCTTGAGACGTCTGCCTCTTACACTGTGCCGGGCTGTATTCAAGTGCAGACGCGAGTCTAGACTCAGGGGAAACATATTAAATATTTAGACATTTAGACATTTTAATTAGGTGTGTGGATTTTGGAACAAATCACTAACACATTCTGTGATATAGTTTCAACAAACATAACCCCAAATGCAAATTGTTTTCATTTTAAGAAACTCATATCACCTGTATATTAAGTTGTTAACCTGTGATCACGAAAAGATACCCTTCCTTTAAAAAAGTATTTTTCCGCATTTGAAGTGTGACATCCTTATTATGACAGAGTGATTGATTGGCTCTCCATTTCTGCATTGGTTACCTGCCCTTGACTTACTGTTACGAATGAAAGAGTGGCTTGTTCATGTCAAGACGATATTTCTGTTTTGTAGTTGTTTGACACTTGCTGTCAGCTTCACAAAGGATCAGAATGCACTACAATGGTTTAATCGAGATATTAATTATTTCTTTGGTGTAAACCTCTAGTTTCATTTGATTTGTTCCAGGGCATTACGGACTGAGTAGATGTGGTATAAGATCTACTTTCCTCATTTATCTCTGATTTATATTATGCTCTTTATAGAAGATTTTGTAAACTTTTATTTTTTACAGTTGGCATGATTGACAGTTCAAATAAATCTTCAAGGGCAAAATGTCTTCTCTTCTCATCTCAGTTATAAATAATGCACAGAATCAATGACATGACAATAATATAACATGTTCATATTTCATTATTTATGAGTGAAAACTGAAAGGGCAAGTAAAGTCAACATAGCAACTTTGCAGAATTTAACACTTTAGGGGATACCTAATCACAGATGGTTGACCAAAAGTAAATTTTGAAAAGGGAAATACACTAAAATGGAGGATAAAAACCACAGGCAAACGAAAGGGGAGGGGAATCCCATTACTGAAGGCTAAAACGGGTTACCGGTGGTGGACGGGCTGACCAATTTCAACAATAGGTCCATGGGAATGGAAATGTTAAATGTGAAATTGGAGAAATAAAACAATATTTTATACAGTGCTCATTCTTTTTATCAATTGTTATTTTATATTTTAAAGTAAATGAATGCAGGATGTACGGATGTATATTGCTTAAACATAAACAATGGGCTTTATCCTTGACCAGTTGCTGGACAAGTAGGAAGTCATGGTTTATGGTACCCAAACAGGATGTTAGTCGTAAAAAGCTGCAGACATTAATCAGTATTTTAGTTATTCACGATGTCAAGTTCAAAGGTTGTTTCACACACTAAGCAATGTGAAGTTTGTAGCATAACGGAAATATCAACACTTTTAGACTGACCACTTCCTGACATATCCTTATAGCTGCTAAGCATCACAACTCAGCCAACATATCAGCCAATGAAAGCACTCGTCACACATCGCTGCATCGTTGCTCGCAACACTTTTAGACTGATCACTTCCTGACATATCCTTATAGCTGCTAAGCATCACAACTCAGCCAACATATCAGCCAATGAAAGCACTTGTCACACATCGCTGCATCGTTGCTCGCAACACTTTTAGACTGACCACTTCCTGACATATCCTTACAGCTGCTAAGCATCACAACTCAGCCAACATATCAGCCAATGAAAGCACTTGTCACACATCGCTGCATCGTTGAGCTGGTAGCTTTTGGCCACACCCCCAAATAGTTTTGGAATTCGTGTGATTTCTGCACTTTCACTTGGACATTTAAATACCTTCAAAGAATATTATGATATTTTTTGTCTCAGAATTGACGTAATGTATTTGGGACAATTAATTTTTGCAACAAATTCAGTCATGTTTTTCACTTTACCAGAGACCATATAATAGAGGGACGGCCCTCTAGCCTATGCGCGAAACCATCAGTGCTACGGCTTGTACTGCGCAGCCTGTCCGGAAGTGAGCAGAAACGCGTTCACTGCAGTCATCGTTGTCGCCTTTTTTTCCCATGCAAAAGATATATTTCACAATACATATTTACACTCATGTATTTCTTAACATTGTTAACATTACAACTGAGATTTGTTGGTGCCCTAAAGCATGTCGTTGTCACTGTATTTGATGGCTGTGATCACGCTTTGTCTTTGTCCGAGAGAACAAAATGGCGCACATGTAAAATCAGCAAAAGGGCAGATTTTGATTTTCAATAATTACCTCTAATTCGCAATGAAAGTCCTTGGTTACCTAGGTGTATAAGAAGGAGATATATTAAAAATTGGCTTGGTGCCATTAACAAATTTAAGGCGGATGCAAAATTTCAGAATTTGACTCCAGAAATGGGACTAAATCTGAATTTTCCCGAAATAATTACACCCCAACTCTTAATTTTCGCATGCTTTCAGACGAATGTGTTCCTATTATCGGTCCTGAATTAAAAAGTTTTACATTCATCACGATTTCCCCTTTGGCTTGGTACCAAAGTTATTAAGGTACGATCCGTAGTTTTTTTTGTATGATTTTTGGCGCAAGGCCATATTTTACGTCACATATTTTAAGTAAATTACCATATAGTAGACGAAATAACATGAATTTTGTCTGTGATTATCAACCACATATATCGTTTGAAACATTCTACAATGTGACTTATAGTGTATGATATTAGAATTGTTTTTGTAAGACGCGTATTTTTTTTACTATTGATTTCGCCATTTCTTCGTAAGTTTAACTTTGTTTCAGTTAGGCTTCTATCACATATCGCTCATATACTACATACTACAATACTACATATTTTTTATCTTCTGTAGATTTTGTCTGTATTAATCATGACTACATTTAATCAATTATTTATTTTATGCCGTGTAAATATTGATTATGAAGAAGGATTATATCGGCAGTCGTCGGGAGAGAAGTTCGAGACAACAAGGTCGTAGGTGTCATTCAGTAAAATAAATTCTAAATTCTATGAAAAATACATTTACATATGTCAGAGTTTGTGATGTTTTGTTTTGTTTTAATAGTAATAGTTGCATGCCTCGTTCAAGGTTAGAGTTTAAAGTTTGTTTTTCATTGATCAGATATAAATAGAAAACTATGATGAAACAATTTTGAAAACTACAAACGGTACAACAGTTTACGATATACTAGTATATATCTGGTACTATGCTCGTTGAAGCTATATTGTTACCTGAAATACCTAATTATTTGTATGCTGAAATATCAAACTAATCGGGTAATATTAAATAACGATTGTAAAATTACAATCGTCCTCTTTGCTTTGGAATTTAACAGTAGCCTCCCTTTGAAAAAAACCCAATAAGGTTTGCTTCCTTTGAAGCACATTGTCGGACGCATCGAAAATTCATTGAACAACGCTCGTAGTTTAATGTGTATTTTTAATTCATTGGAACTATTAGCATTACAAAATAGTAGCGAATTTACATGAAATAAAAACATTAATATGGCGTCATTTGTTTCTGGCTAATAGTAAAGCATTTACACCAGGCGGTGATCACACATTTTTGCAAGTAAATCTAGTCTGGATTTATTATAAGATATGAAGTTAATCTGGAGATATATTTTGTGAACATCGGGAATATGGTGATATGTTACAAGTGTCTTTCTTGCTTCTGGATGAGTTTTATTTACACTTCCTGAGTTCCTGTGCAATTTACCGGATCGTAGTTTTTTGTGGCGTTCGTAGTAGATTTGGTATATTTGTTTATATATAATAGTTAACAATTGCAGCATAAAATGAGGGATTATTAACTGATTGTTAAAACAAATAGAATACATTATAAAATACTTTTGATATCGGAATGCCCTCGAAAACTTACGCTTGTGGACAGACGTCATATTTTCATTTCCTATCTTTTTCTTTGAGTGAAACCTTTTGGGAGGTATTTACCAACGGCTTGGTAGTGGTAACATCACTGTCATTCTATTTAGACCAAGAGTCATCCGAAACCAACCCCTGATCGAAGAATGGGAATTCTTCAAGTGGCATATCTAGGTCCAAGACGAAATCGTCCCAGTGAATGTTGTCATCCATGGCTGTGGCGAATGTAAATTGAAATAAATGTCCCGGAAGACACACATGTTCAGCAAACAATTTGCAGCCAACTGACATGTGCTAATGAGAGATATCATAAAAAATCTTTGTAATCCGCTAAGAGACGTCCATTTATTCGATTTTCGCTGGTTGTAGTCGGAGAAATCTCGGCTAAGGGAATTAACTCTTACCCCGGATATTATATAATATTGTTTACGTGGTTACCAGAATGGTCAGTCGTGAATGTCTGCGCATCTATTGCGCATCTGCAGCGGCACAGGGAGGTTGACAGCAGGGTGTCAGGGTGTATCAGTTACATGCCAGACCGTAGCGCTGATGGTTTATGATAAACTGTTGGTGAGGGCCGTCCCTCTATTATATGGTCTCTGACTTTACTTACCCTTTAGAAATTGTGCTGCATACAGCATGTACAGTGAAAGAACTGAAATGTGTTGAAATTTTTTTTATGCGAGGAAGTTGCAACTTTATTTTGACTAGATGTTATGGGATGTACTTATTTTCTTTGACAGGTATGTTATTCTGTGGGTGTCGAGGCCACTGGCGCTATGGATTGTACAGATATTCCTGGCAATCATCACTCTCATCAAGGCCCTGCTACAGATCTATGTCATGACGAAGGTATGGAGGAGCAGACGTCACAGGACTGGTGATTCTGAACAAAGGATATTTAGATTTTGATTGAATTTGAAAATTCTGAATTACTTACTATTGAAGAACCTACTCCTATTTTATATTATTCGTTCCTGAACTGATTAATGTAGCAAGTTTCCCACCAAGAGTCAGGATTTACAAAAGATGCATTGACCCAGGAGAGTTAAGCGGTGATTCCTCCTGGCGCAGAATCCGACATACGTAAACTATTTAGGTAGCCAACAGTAGTGTCAAGGTCAGATCACTTGCCAAAACAGCACTTCCATAGCCAACTGCCAAAACATAAATTTAAGAGAACGCTCATATATATTTCTCCATATATCTCTTTTCATTTTATTTAGTGCACCACTGTATTAGCATACCCTGTGCAATTACTTGACAGTTCTTACCCCTGAAGGTCTTCATGTTCTAGGGGAGGCGCCATGAGAACATTCTTCAGCCAGGATTCCTGCTGGAGCTCTTCTGCTCAGTTCCTGTAATAGCCACAGTGAGTAAATACACCAGTGACGAAGTAGAAAATTGCTGAAACAATATTCAAGGTGCCAATGTATCAATCTTATATGAAAACCTGGAGAACTCATTGTGGCAGTCTCTAGTTTGGTGCTCGAGCCCTTCCTCCTATGAGAACACAGGGGTTAATTCAACTAAAACCGAACACTGAATCCCTGTTGAAGTCATTGTTTTTTTTCAAACAATTGACTTTGTTAAAATATGTGTCTGTTCACCCAATGATAAATGGGTACTTGGAAGGATGGGTGGTGAAAGGAATACAAACATTCATGGCAGATTGTATGCTATACTCCCAAAGGAGTTGAGAAAAACATTTGAACTTACACTGATAAATTTGTGATGGACAAATTTGCATTTACCTTAATCAAATGGGAATAAGTTATACAACTAAGAAATTCGAAGACAAAAACAAGATTAGAAGTCTATATATCTGCACTAAGTGTAGTCTTTTGTATTGTGGTGCTATATGTATTATTATATTTTTAATTGTTATGTTCCAAATAACCTAATACCTGCTTCTCCAGGTGGCCTACCCAGTCTTGCTGAAGGATCTGTTCCTGCCCATCTTCCTCAACGTTTGGCTTGTCAAGATGGCGCTGGAGAGACTGTTTGTAAGTATTTCTGGGGGATGAAAACCTGAGCATTGATCAGGACAGAGCGAGATGTGCCCTGTTTTTAGTCTTTTTTTCCAGGCCGAATTGATTTCATCCTAGAATCCCTAGATCCCAGGATGTAATTGGACAGAAACATTGGTTAAAGCATGACTTATTAGATTTTCATCCAAGTGTTCCTAATATTTGAAGCGGGAGGCATTTTGTTTTGTATATAAAAATTAAACAAATTGTTCCAGGAATCTCTTTTACTTAGCTGTGTTGATGTGATTAATATGGATGTGTATAAAATGTTTGGTAGGACAATGTTTTGGGGTTTTTTCATTGAGTTCAGAGAGAAGACAACACAAATGGTGATTTTCCTCCCTTGTTGGTACTGTTGGTTCCCACCCAGCAGCTAATGGGTACCCGGGGGCCATTGTATTAAACAATCTTTGCACTACGACTGTCGTTAGTTTATGTTAAGGTATGGGAGTTACAATCACCTTAGCGCTAAGATCGCTTTGTGCAACGGCACCCAGGTAAATAATATCACTTGCTTCAAGCATATGTAGTGTGGTATCTTGTGCTTTATAATGTCCGGTTATTATTATATACAGGGTAGTACCAGATAGGGCTGGTCTACCACATGACCATGCAGAATTTGCAGTTGTGATACGTTACGTGACTTAGGAAAAATAGTGGCGTGATCACTGTCTTGTTTAAATCATGTCAAGCCTGGGTTGTGCCAAAGTGGGAGTTATGGTACCCTAATGGTCCAAGTCTTCTGTCATGATGATGGAAGACCCTGTTTCATTCCCCTGTTGGATGGACTCTAAAGCTCTGAGCTTCATCCTTGGTGTCTGGCATCATCGTGTTGCTGGAACATGTCTGCTTGTTGCCTTCAACCTTACTTACTATACCTTACTGTAAGGATCATCGTTTCCTGATGATTCAGTATCATTTGGTGGTGAGACATTCATCTACTTTCTTCTCATACTCTTATAAAAAATGACAGTTCCACACCAATATGTTTTTTCAATGACCACCCTGATCCATGGTGCCTTCATACCATTTCCGTTGCAGAATGACCTTCACCTTACCAAGCAGCGATTCCAGACCATATCTGTGACATTATCACAACAGATTCTTCTACTCAATGTCACTCTCTTCTGTCTCATCTTTACTACGTGAGTTACTTCCCTTTTCTCAAGGCTGTGTCAATTAAAGATTAAGATTGGTGTTTTAATTACTTTTACTGCATTCATATTGCCTGTCGATTCTATAAAAATATAGATGTCTCCATTCTCTTTGTTTTTCATCTTGACTTAGCCTCATTAGCTGTCCTTCCTCTGGCTGTGGGAATGTTATGAGGATGTCATGGCGAGATCATTGAGATTCTGGTTGTTTCACTCACTTCACTGAATATGTGTCACTGATGCACCACAAAGTGGAATAGGGGCATGGGTGGCCCAGTTGTCTAAGGCGCTGCGATTTTCTGTGCAGAGTTGTGTCCGGAAACCTATGATTGTGGGTTCGAATTCTGGTTCGCGCCGATTATGTTTCTAGGTTTGTCAGCTCCATACCCGTGCTTGTGGGTTTCACCGAAGTGGTTAACGTCTGAGACCTGCATTACTTCAGGCTTGCCTCCCACATTAAGCAGACGCACCGTGATATAACTGGAAAACTGTTAAAAGCGGTGTTAAACCTCACAATTACATACAGTGTAATAGCAGCTTTAATGCATATACATTGTATACTGAAAGAGGAATTTGTTATCTTTATCCTTGTACGGTAGTCCTGAAAAACACATTATGATTGACTGAATATCCTATTTCCTCTAACATAATTAGAAAACTGGGGGTTACAACATGATGTGGTGATGATCTTGTGATGATGATCTTTTGATGATGATCTTGTGATGACGATCTGTGATGATAACCTTGTGATCATGATGATGTTGCAGTCTCAGATCTTTTGCCCCAATATGATACTTCTCTGAGTGTGGATTTGAAAACACATCCATGGAGGGTGATCTTCCTGTTAGCAAATCAGCATTGAGGCTTCTAAATTTTCGATACAATTGAGCAAGTTTTCACAAAAGGATATCTGATTACTGTATCTGGAAACCCACGTATAAGACTGTAGATAAGCCGATCTCATAGATAAGCTGAAAGTATTAACTTGATCAAAATGTTATGTGTGGTAGATAAGCCGGACCCCCAACCTAAAACGACGTCTTGTCATGATCTGTCATCAGAAATAGAATATCAACAAGTCCGTATTGAATTATGCAAGTTATTCCTGTCATTACACCATCAGTAATAAAAAGTTCATTGTCTATCTGGACTCATGTTTGTAATCTACGTAATCTGTTTTATTAATTTTTATCAAAATTTCATTCAATAATTTTTACAGTAATTTCGGCAAAATCGTGTGTCCCTCCGATACTTACAACTTCCGTTTGCCCAGCTCCATAACTTCTGCTTTACCACTTGTTGTGACAACACTTCTTTCACATTTCACGGTCAAGGATCATTCAGTGTTGACCTGATACTGCCTTATGGAGGTCGCCTTATGGTATCGTATCAGAATAAAAATCTAATTATAATGTGTGTTGATGGTATTGATGATGGAGCAGGGAAAAAGCATCAGTCATGACTATCTTAGTTGGTCATCATGATGAATATTTATGTTGTATAGAGATTATTATGTTGATGATCATGATGATTATTATGTTGATCATGATGATTATATGTAGTGAATATTTACATATTTGGTTCATCTTTGTGTTGACAGTATCTGTGGCATCCAGCACATCCAAAGATCCAGTGCACTTGTGAAGCTCAACATGTTTGAGTCTGTGTACTTTGTGATAGTGACCTTCTCAACTGTCGGGTATGGCGACATATCCCCCGACATATGGGTCGGTCGCCTCTTCATGCTTTTCATGATCTGTGTTGCTTTTGCATTTATACCAAGACAGGTAAGTGACTAGAGTGGTCATCTGCCTTGTAACAGCTTGTTTCAATGAACGAGAGTCATATAATCTGACCTTCGTGAACAAATTGCAAAAAGTCTAAAAAATATGATAGATAAATTCTTCCTTCAATTAACCAAGAAATTATTTATTGTAATATAATTTATATTTATGTATGTGATTAATCCTAACCAGTGTGCATTGGTTGTGTAATAACTACATAGAGTTGTCCTCAGTCATCGCGGCCAGGATCTGCTGATAGTGATTTTGAACCCAAGATTTGCAAGGATTGTTGTGCAGAGTTGTGTTACTTTGGGGCATCTCATGGCATAGGGATGAATCCATGATGTATCCTGATAATGTTAAAAATCCATGACAGGACACTTTGGTCTCATCAAGCTGACATTCAGTGATTTAACTGAGACAAAATAGTTGCATGAACCCAATGCAAAAGCACTCATCCAACCTGACATAATGATAAAGTTGCATTCATCATGTTTCCCAGTTAATTAGGTGTGTGTTGTGTGGGCACCTTTAGATATGTCCAAATAAATATGTATATTCAGTCTCATATGATACATACTTTAACTAGCTGTCATGTTAAACATTGTCTATTTTGTCTTCCTGAAAGCTGACCAACAGCTCTGTACAATAAGTAAAAAGAGACAAAATACTATATGTTCTTAGTTGAAGCAAGAAATAACTATTTTCTATTCAAACATAATTTAAGAGTATAAATCTCTCATACCACGCCATGAACAAGTCAGGCTAAACATGGATTTCTGAGAGCCAGAATAAATCCCTTATATATAAGGCACGTTTTTTCCGAGTCAATGAAAGTCATGTGACATAGCACAAGTTAACCTAGGCTCAATTGAACAGTCCTTTTCTATCAATTTTGAATTTTTAAAAATTCTTTTACAATGTCGTATTAAAACATGTAAGATAAATTTGTTACAGCAGGATCACTCGGGGTACATGGGGTTTCATGGGTCCCTCGTTACATAGTCTACCACTTACCTCCGGCTCATGGTATAAAACCTAAGGTGGGATGCATTAAATCCATGTACCCCTCATGATCCTGCTACAACTTATAATGTACCCTTCAATAGTCTACATATCTGAGGGCGGTCGGGTAGCCTAGTGGTTAAAGCGTTGGCTCGTCACGCCGAAGACCTGGGTTCGATTCCCGACATGGGTACAATGTGTGAAGCTCATTTCTGGTGTCCCCCGCCGTGATATTGCGGGAATATTTCTAAAAGTGGCGTAAAACCATACTCACTCACTCACTCTATATATCTGAGAATTATTGAAATTTTGTATATCATTTACAAGATTGGAAAGTGTGAGTACCCTATGTTCCTCAGCTTGAAGAGATCGGCTCCACCTACGTGCAGAGGAAACAGTCAGGTGGGGAATATGGCCGCCGGAAAGCTGCGCGCAACAAGCACGTGGTCGTGTGTTCCACTTCGCTCACCACAGAGACTGTCATGAACTTCCTGAATGAGTTCTACGCCCATCCTAAACTGGAGGTATGTATATTGTATGGCTTCCACTGCTGAAACATTGTTGATGGGCAGAACCGTGTATTTTGAATTATTGGTTTTTGTTGATTAACATATCAAATGAAACAAACATATATTTACCAAAATGCCTTATGTGTCAATTAGGATTTCATTCTCTCGTGACCCAAATCATTTCTAAAGTGTGAACATGATCATAGTAACAATGTTACTAGATGGTGATAGGAAACTAGATTCAACAACAATGTATTATCATGTAAGTTTCCCCACATTAATTCAATAGAAAAAGATATTCCTTCCAAATAATTCAGAAATTCCAGAACATACCATCAGAGACAAGCAGTCAAACCATGTGAGCATCTTAAATGTTTTTTGTAGTATTGCAACATCTATTGGAGCCAATGTTTCTGTGTGGACCCGTGAAGATTCCGGGGTAGAATAGGTCTTCAGCAACCCATGCTTGCCGTAAAAGGCGACTATGCTTGTCATAAAAGGCGACTAACAGGATCAGGTGGTCAGGCTCGCTGACTTGGTTGATGCATGTCATCGTATCCCAATTGCGTGGATCGATGGTCATGATATTAATCACTGGATTGTCTGGTCCAGACTCGATTATTTACAGACCGCCGTCATATAGCTGGAATATTGCTGAGTGCGGCTTTAATTAACAAACCAACCAACCAACCAACCAACCAACCAACCAATGTTTCTGTGTCAGGAACACACCGTGGTGCTGATGAGCTCCGATGAGCTGGACACCAGCATGCAGATGATCCTCAAGGATCCTAAGTGGGCCAACAGGGTCCTGTACATCAGAGGATCTGCCCTGAAGGACATAGACCTCAAGAGGTGTCGGTAGGTGTTCTTTTTGACCACGAGGCTTCAGGAAATAGACCATCAGTGTTCTTGTGAGTGAGTGAGTGAGTATGGTTTTATGCAATTTCATGGCAAGGGACACCAGAAATGGGCTTTACCATGCTGGGAATCGACCCCGGGTTTTCGGCTAGGCTACCCGACCGCCTCAGTGTTCTGTATGAGTGAGTGAGTGAGTGAGTGAGTATGGTTTTATGCCACTTTGAGCAATATTCATGCAATTTCATGGCAGGGGACACCAGAAATGGGCTTTACTCATTGTATCCATGCTGGGAATCAAACCCGGGTGGGTTTTCGGTGTGACGAGAGAAGGCTTTAACCAATAAGCTACCGACCCCCTCGGTGTTCTTGTGAGGCATATCAGCTCCTACTTTGAGAACAGCATCTCAAGAGGTGTTGGTAAGAGTCCATTGTGGACCTGCAGCTTTAGGAAAATTGTTCATCATTATTTTGAGGCTTCTGACCTCTAGAAATGTATGTAAATGTCCATTTGAGTGTGAGTAGACACAATTCATGGATAACAACTTCTATACTGTAAAGTGAGATGTTTCGGTATAGATGCTTATACTGTTATCAAGCAAGACACCTTTACAGCATTAAAGAAGTTGTTATCCATAAATTGTGTCTACTTTGTCATCCGTCAACTTCTAAGTAATACTTGTCAAACAATTCATTTGAGTGTTGTCTCTCCATTTGTAGATTTATAAGGAAATGTGAATTAACCCCCCAAAATATTTGTAATTATGTCTCTAAAGTATGTACAATTATGTACATTGACCATTGGAAGAATGCACTCTAATTATCTTTGGTCACAATCCACTTCAGAGAGTGAAGATGGTTGTTAAGATCTAATCTTATCCTTGAAGGGTATCAATTATCACTCATCTTTGTTATAGAATCAATGATGCTGAAGCTTGTTTCTTTCTTGCTGCAAAGAACTGCGGATGTCGAGACAAAGCCGTAAGTACCTTTATGGAATGGGTGTTTCCATGTAATAAGGAAATGTATTTTAAGGGCATAAATATTACATGACTTTACAGATCAGTAGAAATGACCTAGATTGGTGTTGGGCTATTTATTCAGATTCCACTCTGCTTGTTGATGCCATCAAAGTAAACTGGTGCTGTATTGAATGTGTGTGATTTGGATAAACATTTTATTAGAAATACAGTCATATGGGTATAATAAAATATAACAATTGTACAGATAACATTCTCTGTGTGTGGACAATGAAGGTTATTATAGATACTGGTACTCATATACTAATGTTTTAGGTGGAGAGTTAAATGTTTGCATTTGGAGGTGAAAACAAACACTTTTTGAGAATCTGGACAGAGGTTGTTGCCCCTATTTTTATATCCTTCTTCTGTCTCTTAAGGCAGCAGGAAGTTGGTTGCGTCCAAGCATCAAGTAAGACAGCTTACTTGTGTGTGCATGGTGTGTTCCGTGTATCTAGTGCCCTGATTCCTTGATGTAATTCTGTTGATGTTATTGGCCTTAAGAAAAGCAGTGAGCATGTATACTGTATGTCCCCGTACTTGTGCTGCTGTTCGAAAAACCATACAGATTTCTTACTTCAACATGATGACTTTCAGGTCATAATAAACTGAGGGGCAGAAAAAACTATACGTCTGAGTTGATTTTGTCATGTTTTATATTCAGTTGAAAATATCTAAGTCAGTGATATCAGATCCAAAAAAGGAACTGTACTGGCGCTTAATGAGCAACCACAGAATACTTCTACATGTTTTTTGTTTTTTTTTAAATATAATTTGGTTTCAACTTTTTAAAATTAGAGAGAAATTTGCTTTATGCACAAATGCCTATGGGTATCTCAGACATCTTAGGAAGAAAATCAATAAATATGCTTTTGGAGGGTTTATGTGGTTGCATATTCATTTCTTACCCCAATCTTTGTTGAACCAATTTATTTTTACACAAAATTACCCAGCCACAGATTGCAGTATGCAGCCTGTTGCAGGAAGGAGTGATAGTTAAACAGATGTAATCAAGGTTTACAACCAATATTTCAAGTTGCAAGTACATAAGAAACAAACTCAGTATACTTTCTTTTGCCCCTCAGTATAACTGAATTCCTCTGTAATTGTTCCATAATGGATTGACGACTTAGGTTCCAAGTCAGTACTCAAAAGCAAAAATGGAAATTTCTTTTAATTACAGAAAGAATGCTTATTTTCTTGAAATAATTGTTTCTTTTACAATCTTTTTATGAAACAAAGGATCAAGAAAGAAAGTCAATATTTAATTTTTTACAGAAAAATAACAAAAACTACTGCCAATGTTCATATTGCTTGTCAAAAAGAGACAAGTCTCGATTATATTTTGTCCAGAAGTGCGAAACAAAAGTATTGTTTGTTTTGATTGTTTTGTCATGTGCTGTCACTGTGTTTGTTTCAAAACAGGAAATGATTCGTTTTGTAAGTAAAGAGGGTCTGTTAGGGTTCATATTTGCATACAGCATTTTCACATCTTTTTCACACGTACAGAAACCCTGAGAGACCCTCAAGTAAACACAAATGTACTCATTAATGATAGCTTCATTTATTGCAATGCTTTTAACACACAGTGAAGTTAAAAACACAAGTAAGTATTCATTCAGGTTAACCATAATTCATGATCCGATAACATTTCTCATTTTTATGGTAGTTAGAAATAACAGTTAGATCAGATGGTTGATGTACATCATCATCATCATCATCATCATCATCATCATCATCATCATGTACAGATTAAAATAAAAAAATGCATCAAAGAGGGTTTGGGTGATCGCTCGTTAGGTTCATCATCAGCTCAGGACCCTTGCCCCCTCTATACACGCAGCTCAGACAGCGATTGGGACTTCTCCCAGGAAGCGCTCCCAGTCAAACCCACCCAGAAGTTATCAGAGATTTTATAATTATGATTATGAGTATTATTATTAATGAATCAGTGTATGCATGTATATTGAATGTCTGATTGATGGCTTGGGTAAAAAAATCTTGTGTTCAGAAGATTTCTGTCAATTAATGTGTTGTTTTTGTCATCATTGTTGAGTAAGGAGGTCTGTTTAGGGTTTTCATTCTGGATATATTCCAACATTAGTGTCTTTTAACTTGATTAGAAAATATGTTGTTTATAGCTTTGATTGTTTTTGAGTTGTGTGACATATTTGTCTCTTGGAATGATCCCGATTGCTACTGTATTCAGACATGCATTCACTGCACTAGATTCCTATTCCCTCTTCACACCTGGATGAATCTGTTGTCGGCATTGTCACTCATGAGTGAATTTGTTTTCATGTCACTTTGAACAGTATTTCAGGAAATGGCAATTAAGCCTAATGTTTAAGGGTAGTCCAAAGTGATGGTTCCACACAAGCTCCTTCAAGTGTGTGACACCTTTTTGCACTCTCAGTAACATTGCTGCCACTAGTGTGGGCGCAGCCATTTAAAGAATCTTGAAATTTACCCTCTAACCCAAATGTAGAAACGTTTATACTTTTGTTTATATCTTTGGGAATGCCATAGTTAATTTTGAAAAGGATTACGACTGACCATATTTCCCAGGTGAATTTAGCTTTTTGTTTGTTTGATCAAATTGTTTCGAGATTACAGAAACGGAAAATCAACCAACTTTCCCCTTCCCTTACATTCTTACTATATCAAGAACATGATAATGAAACAGAAAAAGAAATAATTTAGTTGGGGTAAGAGTATTTGGCGTCACAGCAGTCATCACTTGTTTGTAAACATAATGGTCAGTCAGTTGTGAGTTCGACTCCAAGCATGGTTGTAGCCACCTATCACAGTGGGGAGCTTTGACATGGCAGTGATAGTATAAAGAGCTCTGCATAAGGGCTATCGCTGTGAGGAGCTTGTGTTCTACAGAACTAAGGGAAGGAACTCTGCACTACAAACCATGGTCCCTGAAGCCACTTGCCATCCACTCAGTATGAACAATCATTGGGTTGGATTCTTCCCATGGGTGCGATGTGTAAAGCCCCTGTGTTCTTTTTTTTTATGTTTCTTAACGCAGCATGAAATACTGCTTACTCTCACTCTTAATGGTCATGACCTCAGAGGTTGTAAAAGTGTTCAATAGTTTTTTGTGTAATATGCTTTTCAAATGATAAGTATTGCATACCTTTTTTGTGTTCCGGTGTTTTGGATAAAAAATATGTAACAAGTTTTGTTATTATTTATATCATTTAACCTAACATCTACACATAACTCTACACAAAACTACTCTTTCACAAATGATGGGAGAGAGGAAGGTTGGCGATTCTATCCCCAGCTGCATCATACCAAAAAGACGTTAAGAGATAGTACTTGTTGTTACCCTGCCTGGCGCTCGGCGTTAAGGGGCTAAAACGAGGACTGGTTGGCTCGGAGTCAGTAGACAGTGTCTGAGTGGGGTATTCATGTTTAACTGTGGCATCGTTTCTCGGTGGGGTAGCAGTATAAAATCAGCATTAGTCTGGTATAGAACAAGCAGCCACATGCACATGCATGCACGTCACTATACAAGTGCAATCATCTTGGCCGCGACGTTAACCCATCTGACCTCACCTCACCACTAATTATGTTTCCCTTTTTGATCCCAATTGATTGACAAAATTGCAGAAACGTATTTTTCTCCCACTTGTTATCTCCCCTGTATCCATGACTACAAAATGGCGGCGACTGGCCACTCCGACTAATATTTACTTTTGTATGTAGAAAATAGGATCTGCATGTACAATCAGTGTCAATCACTGTCAAACACATTTGGTCCAAATATATCGTTATACGTATCACAATACAGATACCTGTATTGCCATATAATGCAATACAGTTGGTTTGCCAATACACAGCCCTAGCTGGAGTTGGTATTTTGGTAATTTTCCCTGCATTAAAACATTTTGAAAACAAGAATAGCTTTTAACGCTTTGTTTTACCATGACTGAAATACTCATTTCTGATAGGTTAATCAGAGGTTTCAAATCACAATAACATGTCTCTTGATAAAATAGTCAATTTAGAAGACTGCATCAACACAGAAAGATTTTCCATGTTATTTCAGTGTAGATACAATCATTATCCAAAGTTGTTCATGCTGTCAGCCTCTGGTTTGTTTGGTCAAGACTCAATTGTTTACAAACTTTGCATGCTCATTCACTGCCACAAACCTGGTGATGACATTAAGGTTCCTTCTCGAATTGGTCATGGTAGAACAGAGATAAACATACTATCTTTTCAATAGAGAGCGACGCTACCAGTACCTCACTCTGTTCCTATGTTCCAAGTTCAACTGAGTGCTGTCAAATCTACTGGTATTATGGCTGAACATTGAGAACACAGTACATTTATCTCCACATCATAATTCTATTTGTAGATTAATAATAATGATAATAACACATTGACTAGAGGAACTGTCAGGATAACTTTTGAACAGCTTATTTCTTGCAGACATAATACATACATTTGAAGCATGTTAGTCACATACTTGGGTAATTGGTTTATTCACATCATTTTCTAAGAATCTAAGTCTCTATTTACAGTAAATATTTATTCATTTTATAATTTATTTACACTCTTCAACAAAAGGAGCCTTTTGAGATAGAAATTTTATTTTTGAATGTTTAATTGCTTTAAAAACAAAGGGATTTTTTGAGCTAGTGTTATCTCATTGTATGTTACTGAAATTTGACATACAAACGAAAAATGTTTGATATTTTTAAATTGTTTCATTGCACTCAATTAGCTCCTTAATTTTACTAATTCAATTTTCCATTTTTACTTAATTTAAGAACATATTTTAAACAGAAAATATTGCAGTTGATTAACTAATCTTTTGGTCTCTCAGTAATGTTGGATAAAATTATCAGTATATTTGACTGTTACTATTTAAAGCCTTTAAATGAATAGATTTTGTATTTCCATACAATATCAGCAGAGACTGTGTTTATGATAAATACTTTGAAAAAAACCCATTATGAACAATTGTGTCTGTACTTATTGTTCTGTGACAATGACATTTTAATGGTAAAATGATATTTCCATTTTTTTCAGGACCAGCATACAATTTTACGGTCGTGGGCTGTGAAGGATTTTGCACCAAAGTGTCGACAATATGTGCAGCTTTTCCGTGCAGAAAATAAGATGCATGTGAAATTTGCAGGTGGGCCTTGATTGAGAAATCTTTTTAGAAATATTTATTTCATCAAACTATAAATTAAAAAGGACTTCAATCATGTCCAATTTATTTTGTGTTTGCAAATAGTTACATATTTGATTAAGTTATACAAATATTTACATTCATTTGAGTCTCCCATTATTTTCTTCTCTTTACAGAACATGTAGTTTGTGAAGATGAGTTTAAATATGCTTTACTGGCTAACAACTGTCTGTACCCAGGGTTGTCTACCCTTGTTACCTTGCTGTTACACACATCAAGGGGGAGGTAAGTAGAGATTACAGACATACTTATAATTTAATTTATGTGCCCTTGTATTGGTTATGACGGACAGCAACTATACACTAACAATACAGTGTTCCTGCTGGTTTTTAAAACCTTGAGTCCTTCTGGACTGCTAATTTTAAAAATTACCAGTCCCCATAATTTTTGTCAGTCCCAACTTTCAACTAATAAAAACGTATGAAAGTTACCTGATGTTAATTCTTTCAACGTCATGTTCAATGCAATGACCTAAACTCTGAAGTAACTTAGTTAGATCTTCACGTCATTCACACAAAGTTCCGTCACAATTATCTCTTCTTTCTTTTGAATATTCCGAGACTAAGTCACTTAAAATATATACTTAACCTTGAAGGAAAGCGAAATGTTATTTCCTTTCACTTAAAATAGACAAGGGGGAACCCTGATGTTAACAGATAAACTGACTTTGTTTTAAAAATCTACTTTTATGAATATTGCCGATGTTTTGTTCAACAACAAAGATGTATAAGGTACTCTATTTGCCAGTCCACAGGGACTGGCAGTCAGATGAAAAAACGTTCCAAACCTAATTTTACCGATAAATAAAATGGTAATTACCGGTTAATGGGAACACAGTAATAAACCAGGTTCTGGGTCAAGAACATAAAAAGTATTTTGGAAAAAAAAATATCTGATTGTCTGTTTTCTTTCCTTGATTTCATCTACTTTGATTGTGTGGTCAGAGAGGGGGAATTGGCAACAGAAGCATGGCAACAGGTGTATGGCAGACACTCGGGCAACGAGGTGTACCACATCCAGCTGAATCGGAGTGCCTTCTTCAAACAGTACGACGGCAAGAAGTTCACAGAGGCCTCCGCGTGTGCTCATACCAGGTGATGATGACAATGACGATGAGTGAGCCGGGGTAACACTGTTTGAACAGCAGTGATTATGTCACAGTGTCAGCTTGTGGGAGGAAAGCCGGGAGTGATGCAGGTTTTAGACGTTTACCTCTTTGGTGAAATCCACAAGCATGGGCATGATGGCACAGCTAGAACATAATCAGGGCGTATGGGATTCATTTTGGATAGATAAGCATTTTATATTTTAAATATTGTTTTGAAATGTAGATATCTGAAGTCCAGAACAGTGGTATGGCAGTGTTGGTAGAAATTTTATTTTGGGAATACTCGGCTGATTTCTGGTTAACACCATGAATGCTTTCCTTGGCCACAGATTTGGGGTGTCTCTGGTAGCTGTGTTAGATGTGACAAAGTCCGAGCCGAGTCTGCAGCTCAATCCTGGCCCTGATTACATCCTGAAGGGATCAGACTATTGTTTCTACATGGGGGTCACGCGAGAGGAGAACTCCAAGATCAAGTCTGGCGCCATGGAGAATGTGTCCGTCTCTGCCAACAGGAATAAGAACATAGGTGAGGGTGTTTTAGATGAAGGTGATCAATTAACATCATAAGTATAAGAACATAGGTGAGGATGTTTTCGATGAAGGTGACCGATTAACATCATAAGGATGAGAACATAGGTGAGGGTGTTTAAGATGAAGGTGATCGATTAACATCCTAAGTATAAAAACATAGGTGAGGGTGTTTAAGATGAAGATGATCGATTAACATCATAAGCATAAGAACATAGGTGAGGATGTTTTCGATGAAGGTGACCGATTAACATCACAAGGATGAGAACATAGGTAGGGTGTTTTAGATGAAGGTGATCGATTAACATCATAAGGATGAGAACAATGGGAAAGGTGTTAGATGTTACTGTGATCGATTAACATCACAAGGATGAGAACAATGGGAAAGGTGTTAGATGCTACTGTGATCGATTAACATCATAAGAATAAGAACAATGGGAAAGGTGTTTGATGTTACTGTGGTCGATTAACATCATTAGGATATTAGCAGAGGTCAGTGTGTTTGATGTTAAAAACAAATTGGATTTGGTTTAAATACATTTGCTTCAATAATGAAATAGATTGTGTTTAAGTTTTGACAAAACAGTAGATCCTCTTTGAAAAACAAATTACCAAATAATTACTGTTCTGATAATTCCCAGCTCTCAAAATGATTCATGTTTGCTCATTGTTTTCAGAGTTGATTTCTAACGAGATCCAGAAATGGCTGCAGTCGGAGGGTGAAGGAGAGGATGTAGAAGATGATGAGAGTGTGTTCAGCACGATAACGTCCCAGCTCGGCAGTTCCATCTCTCGCCGTCTCATGCAGACTGGAGAAAGTATGTACAGTCTACACATCATACAGTCACAGTCTACTTGTTTAAATTGTGTGTCGTGTTTATTAAGAGGTTCTTTGAGTATGTTTAAATCGCTCCCATTATATTAAATAATGTCTCTCGTATTTTCCCTCTAACTTAAGGAATGCTTGAAGTTCAATGGTTCTATCAAGGGATCTAAATTTGACGACAAAATCATGTGCAGTTGTGTATTATATGGCCCCCGACTGTTTATTGCCCTCCATAGTTAAGCTGAAATATTGCTATTTACAACATCCACACTTTTGTATTTTTAAAATTCCCCTCATTTTACAAAGCGGTATCTGTTGTGCGGGATATCAGAGTTAGTCCATTAAGTTGGCAAAAATAATGTTAAATACCTGCTTCACTGATATTTACCTTGGTCATATAACCCATGACTAGTTTTGGGAGAACTGTTTACTAGATAAGGCTCATGCGTCAAGTTTACAGAGGATTACTGACATGCTCAAAGAATTTCTCAAGTTTGTGTTGTTTTTGTCAATACAGTCTTTGATAGGCATTAAGAAGTTGGAAGAACATGAATACATGACACTTTTTATGGATAGCAACTTTTTTTATACTTTGTCATGATGTTTCAGAGCTATTTCTTGTTTCTTCTCCTGATGGAGCAAGAAGAAGCTCTGAAATGTCGAAAAGTTGCTATCCATTAAACGTGTAATGTGTTCATATTTTTATTGTTTTATTTGAATGAACTGTGTTGTCGTTGTACATGATTCCCTGTTCAAAGTATTTACAATGTGTTTGTGACTAACTCCATACATTGCAGTGTTCATTAACAGTTTGTGTTGTGTGTGTTACTTAACCGTGTGTTACTTAACAGTATGTAGGAGACATTGATGTTTCAATGAAAGAGTCTGTCTTGATTTAGGTGATGAGACTGATCATATATCTAGATTTTGTAACCCAATTCATGGACATCTTAGATACACTTTTCATTATCTTTGCTAATTATGATTACCTCAAATGGCTATTTAACCAGACTGAGTGGAGGTCAGAATGTTAGGCATGGAATTGTCATATTCTGTCAGTAGTGACAGAGTTGTGTCCCTTTGTATTGTATGTGCCAAGCTCCTTCCCAGCGCGTGACACCTTCGTTACACTCTCGGTAACATCGCTGCCACCAGTGTGGGCGGGAACATTACAAGAATCTTGAAATTTGCCCTGTAACCCCATATTAGTAACGTTTATACTTTTGTTTATGTCTTTGAGAATGCCATCATATTTCATTTTGAAAAGGTTTACGACTGACCATGATTTCCAGATGAATTTACTCTGTTGTTATAATAATCAGATTGGTTTGAGATTGCAGACTATCGGAAAATCAACCAACTTCTCCCTTACATTCTTACTATATCGATTAAAGATGATACTTTTAATGAAATAGAAATAGAAATTGACAAACAAAGAACGTAATTTATCAGCAGTAAGTGTATTCGGCGTCACGACAGTCGTCACTTGTTTGTTAACATAATGGTCATTCGGTTGCGAGTTCAACTCCAAGCATGGTTGGGGCCACCTATCACTGTGGGGAGTTTTGACTGGAGGCAGCGATAGTATAGAGAGCTCCCCGAACGGACTATCGCTGTGAGGAGCTTGTGTATATGCCTGTACAGTGAATAAGTAAACATCATCCATGTTAACATACCCCAGCACGAAGTGGAAGGGGGATATAGGAATGGGTGCTGTTCGTCCATCCTTTCGTCTTTCCGTCTGTCCGTCTGTCACATTTTTTTTCAGACAGAACTAAAAAATCATGAGAGATATCTTAACCAAACTTGGCACATAGATAAGTCTTGTGGTAAAACTGGTGCCTTTTGATAGTTTGGGATCTTTGAAAAAAATATTTTTCAAGTTTCCATAGCAACGATTTTGACCGAAAATGGTGTTAGTGCTCATTTCTGGAGGGCAAATGACTTGCACACAACTGAACATGTCATATTGGCGGGGATATGTGTATTTCACGTTCAGAATAACGTAATTATACTATTATATAAACTCAATTTTAAACTAGTTACTTTAACAGCAATATTTGTGAAAAACATAGACTCTTTCTACCACTGCTATATGAAAGTATTTACAGGTTCAGATCACTTGATCAAACCATTTTAGATGCTATGACCCTAAAACTTACATCATTAAATGCAGTTGATAATTACTATGTTAACCCTGCATTTCTGCTGGATTTTATGTGTAAAAATGTGAATTGTGACTTAACAAATGTCAGTAATAAGGGGAGCCTATAGGTTAAAGCGTTCACTTGCCAAACCGAAGAACCAGATTCGATTCCCAAGATGGGTACAATGTGTGAAGCCCATTTCTTGAGTTCCCCATAGTGATATTGCTGGAATGTTTCTAAAAACGGCGTAAAACTAAACTCACTCAGTAATTTGAACCTGGACAATAGTATTTAAGGTCACTTTGACACTAGGCCCTAATGAGCTTATGCCATGGCATGTTTTCTGTCACCGATAGAGGTCAACTTCTTACTAACGTCATAATGGGTACTTAAGAATTAAAAAAACCCCCAATAAAACAATATTTGAAAGATTGATATGGATGGATTTCTTCCTAGAAATTTGAAGTTTCGGTAGAAAGAGAAGCATCATATTTATGAGGCTTCTTGTCTAAAATCATAAGGCATAAAGTGCTGAGCTTTTCAAAACATAATGACCAATAGAAGTGTTTCTTTGAATGACAATAATGAAACTTTAAAGGGATATTTTGTCTGGAGTCATTCTCTTACGTTTCCCTCACAATTATACCTCTCTATTAACTGACTGGGAAGTTTTGTAAATAACTGATATATATTTGTATGAAGTTTTTTTCCAAATTTTTGTCAACGATCAGCAAACAAAGAAAGAACACAGTTCTTTACCATAAAGCTTATGGAATTTTTACTGACACGGTAATCTCAGGTAGGTCCTAAAATTAAAATTGCATGTGGGTAATTCAGTATTGTATACATTGTATTCCATTTGTCAAAAGTTGCTTAGGCCAAGGATGTCAAGTTGTTTTCCAACAAATTTTCCATCAAATGACAACAAATGCCAATAATGTTAATTGTATTTTATGACTTATGACAGATTGGTTATGTTTGTAAACATCACAGGGCCACGTATAGCCATACTATACTGAATGTACTGATTACACTAAAAAAAAAGTCTTTTTTTAGTGTAATCAGTACAGTCAGTATAGTATGGCTATACGTGGCCCTGTGGTAAACATGGTAAACTGAAAAATTGAAAACTATCCTCTGAAATATAATGAAAAAGAATTCCTGCTATCTTCCAACTGCACTCATGTGGACATGGGTGTAGAAGTAGTGAGCTACAGAACCTCAGTGCTGTTTCTTTGTCCATGATAGGAAAAAAGTGGAACTGGTAATTGTCATTTAGTTGATATAGCTTTTATTTTCACCTGTTTGACTGGGATTTTTAGAAGCTGGTGAGAAGCTTTCATTTTGATTAAATAGAATACCATATTTTTCAAAATTCCTAAGTACCAGGTAAGTGTATCAGAACAAGGAAAGTT
Source organism: Haliotis cracherodii (assembly GCF_022045235.1). Lineage (NCBI taxonomy): Eukaryota > Metazoa > Mollusca > Gastropoda > Lepetellida > Haliotidae > Haliotis > Haliotis cracherodii. The sequence continues at coordinate 16,097,671 of NW_027266264.1, forward strand.
TGATGAACTTTAAGTGTTCCTAGTTTTAATGGTAAGGGACAGATCATATTTATGTATTTTCAAGGATGAAATGACAAGATTGGGGGACAAAAATGATTCCCATTAACTAAAGCCAACCAGAGAGAGACCAACATGAACATAAGACGTTAGTTTTTGTTTTGAAATGGCTGAAAAAGGTGAGGCTGCACCTGCTTTACTTTCCAGACATAAACACTTGCCAGTCTGGATTAAATGTTTAGACACAACATATCTTGTAAGCATTTGCAATCAAATCCTGCTCCCTTTGTATATTTTGCAGTATTTACAGTAGTCTCATATGTAAAGCAGTAGAAATGTAGTCTGGCCTTGATTGAGTGATACATTTAGCCTTCATGAAGTAAGGGTGTGTATTATTAGAACCAATACGGTAATGTGTTTTCCTTACATCTTGACCACAAGTCCAGTGAGATCATATGCTTTTTCCCTTTCTGTAAGTTTATATATATTCCATCTAATAATGATATCTTTGGGTTTGTGGAACTAATATTGTTAAAAAGTTACTTAATGTAAATAAATTCACCACCAACATCCAGGCCAAAATTTTAACCTGCCACTGACCAGATTGTCTACATATGGCCTTATATGGAAAGCTACAATAGGGCCAGACTAACTTTCATTGTCTTACAGATGGGCCTGTGAAAATTTTGCAAAAGTGAAAAATTATGTTTTTGATTGCACAATATACTTTTTGTGTGGTCAAAAGTAACCTCATGTCAACCCTGACAACCTATTTTTTAACTACTGACTCGTCCATCTTGGCTTATTGACCAAATGGTAAACAAGAAAAGGAATTAATCTATACAAAGTTTTTATGTTTGGGACAATAGAGACGAACCTCGTGGTGTAAAACCCGTGTGGACCTGGACAAGGTTCAAGTTATCAGGGGTTCAAGATATCAGGGGAGCTTTATGCCTAATTTGGACACTTGGGTCTCTCAAATGAGTTTGAGACAACCAAGAATTTGGCACATCCAAATTTAACACAACAAGGTTCGACTGTATCTCAATTCTCAAAGTCATAAATGCAGTAGAGAAGACAGTTTTGTGGCAACTGTCTGATCTTTAATAATAATTAACATGCAAATACTCTCATTCTGAAATGAGCAACAGTGCCACATTTCTAAGTTAGATGGTTTTCATTCTTGGTTTGATCATGCCAGGAAATGATATTAATGAGTATAAACTTACAACAGGGCAGATGGAGGTCCTTAATTCATGGATTAATTTGTGTTAGCATGTCATTAATTTTGTCAACTTTTTATGACCACTCACACTAACCAGGTGAAGGTCAAGGAAATGATCAGAATGGTCACACTCAAGAAAATGGCCAGTCTCCAAGTTCAACAACTCAAACAGGACCGATTTGTAAGAAATCAAGAATGTACACTTCTTTTGAATAACAACCACATCATTTAGAACTGACTGAATAATCTAATTAATGTAACTTTTCTCTGTATGAATTGTCATATCTGTCATCAGTTCATCTAGTCATAGACCAGTAGAGCTTATTAACTTGGGCAGTGTCCGTCGTCCTTTGTGCCATCTTCAGTACCGCTGACATGTTATAATGTTTGCTAACGTGATGATAACTTGAGTAAACACAGATCCATGGTGCCCAAATACAGTCAGACCATCAAAGAGAGTTCTGTTTCGGCTGAAGTGTTTTTTGAGCAAGATTGGCATTTCTTTTCTTCTTAATGGCTCAAAAAGAAGAAACAACACTTTTTTTAAGGTGTGCTTTAACAAATTGATGTAAACCAAGTTCAAATATCAAGGTCGATATAGCAAAATCTTTATCAATATAAATGGGATCAAGGTCACTCACATGACCTCGTTATGTCTAATGCACATTTGTGGATGGTATAGATATAAATGCATTTGAACAAAAATCAGTTGGTACTCCAGACTTATTCGACTGTTCTAAAGATGACTAGGAACATGTCTTGGACTGGTCTCAGACAATAAATATTACAAATATTGATGGAACTGATTTTTAGATTACAGTCAATGTTGACATGTCAAATGTCCATGGCAAGATAGTCAAATGTCAGATAATATTGGTTAGAGTACATAACACCAGTTGAGCACCAATCCCAAAAGATTCTTGTTAGGTATCAAATAATATGAAGTAACATTATATTGATTTCATAAACCCAGCATTATTACATAACAGTGTTTAGCAATTATTATATGTTTGATTTTTCAAAGTTATGACTCCAGAAGTATCTAGTTTTTACATATAGAATTGAATCATTTTAGTTTGAGTTGAAGCATGTAATTGCTTGGCTGTTGTTGTATGCTCAAACAACTTGTTTTTAAGTGTTAAGATGTACAACTTGTATATTGCATGATTGCATGAAATCTGTTTGAACATTATATCTCTGTTTGTTTTACTACTTTAACATCTGTTATTAACATTTTTAACTGATATGATCTCTCTTGGCTCGTGGTCAGTTGACAACTCTCATAACTGGTCTCTATCCCTTTGCAATGAAAATCCCTATTTCTGTAAGTTGGTTAGAAGCAAAGGTATTTAAGTAGTATCTCATTTATCATCCAGTTGAGCAAAAAATACAGCTAAACACTCATTAAGTGTCACCATCATAGACAAACAAAAGAAAAGAGCTCGAGGCAAAGTGGTCTGTATGTGACTTGAATTGAACATTGTGATTTCCTTGTGATGGGATTATGATGTTTGACTACCTTGACATTAATACAGCATTCTGCTTGACCTCAATGGTGTGTGTCATTGTCAGTCATTGAGTGAACGAGTCGGTGACTGTTGTTTTTCCCTAGGGAATTGAACCAAAAGGCTTTGTAACCCATGAAGATCTGGGTTAAAATAGGTCTTCGGCAACCCATGCTTGCGATGTCGTAAGAGGCGACTAATGGGATCGGGTGGTCAGGCTCACTGGCTTGGTTGATACATGTCATCAAATCCCAGCTGCGTAGGTCGATGCTCATGATGTCATCACTGGATTGTCTGGTCCAGACCTGATTATTTACAGCATGCTGTCATATAGCTGGAATATTGTTAAGTGTGGTGTTAAACAACAAACTCACAAACACATGGCCAATCTGATGAATGCTGGAACTCAAATAAAAACAGAACTAGTCAATTTTTTTAACTTGCTGAGGACTCCTAACAGGTGGCTATGTGCTTGTAGTTTTGCATAAATGACTTGAGTTAGATTATTTTTTAATAGTGTTTTAATATTTGGCTTTGATATAAGTTAACCACAATGTGGGCAGTAAGCGAAAAATGACTTTGTGCGAAAGGAGACCATGGCAGCATTTTCCTTTGATCAGCTATAGAAAATGTATCCTCTTGATTAGGATATTGAACAGTTTCTCACCTAAATAATGTACTTGAATAAGAAGGAAAAGAAATTGTTATTTTTGCCGCTAAATATTCCAGTGTGTAACAGCGTCATTCAGCTGCCCATGGCTAGTAAAGGCCACTCCATTATCATCACAAATCAAGCCTTCAATTTGCAAGCAGATGCAGCAATAGATTTAAACATTGCTTGGAAATTCTATCACAATGAGAGCAGATATATTTGTCCTTGATTAAACTAAAATGTTATTAATATAACAGATATTTTACTTAAAATAATTGATTTTAACATTTTAATGACTAATTACATCCAATATGACTTGACTCAAACTTTCTCTTGATAGTAACAGATTAACAGATGTATTATAACTTTTATAAACATTTGAATTTGCCTACATGTGTGTCATGTCAAGCAAAGCTTTGCTTTTTAAGTTGGTTTTTAATAAGTAAGCTTTCGATCTCAGTGGTTTCAAAGGTTTTATGAAAGGTATTGCAATTTAGAAATAATAAGGTATTCTTTTCCATGTATCTTTTAAATCAAAAGTGTATGTGTTGGGCTTCTCCCTCTTGGAACAATAGTTTTGTTATTTTACAGTTTTAGCTTTATATAGGATAAAAGCCATGACATGTCAAAGATGGTTCCCTCGGTGCTGACACCTTCAGGAATGGTACTGAAAGCCAAGGGGGATAATCAGGGTGAATTTGGGATTCAAACCACAACCAGAAGATCCTGGTAGCTAGGGGAGACAACTTTTCACAGAGAAGTAGACCAGTGTAGGGAAATTCACCAATCGGACAACACCCCACACAGACAACACCCCACACAGACAATTCCCCACACAGACAACACTCCACATAGACAATACCCCACACAGACAACACTCCACATAGACAACACCCCACACAGACAACACTCCACATAGACAATTCCCCACACAGACAACACTCCACATAGACAATACCCCACACAGACAACACCCCACACAGACAACACTCCACATAGACAACACCCCACACAGACAACACTCCACATAGACAACACCCCACACAGACAACACCCCACACAGACAACACCCCACACAGACAACACTCCACATAGACAATACCCCACACAGACAACACCCCACACAGACAACACCCCACACAGACAACACCCCACATAGACAATTCCCCACACAGACAACACTCCACATAGACAATACCCCACACAGACAACACCCCACACAGACAACACCCCACACAGACAACACTCCACATAGACAATTCCCCACACAGACAACACCCCACACAGACAACACCCCACACAGACAACACTCCACATAGACAATACCCCACACAGACAACACTCCACATAGACAACACCCCACACAGACAACACTCCACACAGACAACACCCCACACAGACAACACTCCACATAGACAATACCCCACACAGACAACACTCCACACAGACAACACTCCACATAGACAATACCCCACACAGACAATTACCCACACAGACAATTACCCACACAGACAACACCCCACACAGACAACACCCCACACAGACAACACCCCACACAGACAACACCCCACACAGACAACACCCCACACAGACAACACCCCACACAGACAATACCCCACACAGACAACACCCCACACAGACAACACCCCACATAGACAACACCCCACACAGACAATACTCCACATAGACAATACCCCACACAGACAACACCCTACATAGACAACACCCCACATAGACAACACCCCACACAGACAACACCCCACACAGACAACACTCCACACAGACAACACTCCACATAGACAATACCCCACACAGACAATTACCCACACAGACAACACCCCACACAGACAACACCCCACACAGACAACACCCCATACAGACAACACCCCACACAGACAACTCCCCACACAGACAACACTCCACACAGACAACACCCCACACAGACAACACTCCACACAGACAACACCCCACACAGACAACACCCCACACAGACAATTCCCCACACAGACAACACCCCACACAGACAACACTCCACATAGACAATTCCCCACACAGACAACACCCCACACAGACAACACCCCACACAGACAACACTCCACATAGACAATTCCCCACACAGACAACACCCCACACAGACAACACCCCACACAGACAACACTCCACATAGACAATTCCCCACACAGACAACACCCCACACAGACAACACTCCACATAGACAATACCCCACACAGACAATACCCTACACAGACAACACTCCACATAGACAATACCCCACACAGACAATACCCCACACAGACAACACCCCACACAGACAACACCCCACACAGACAACACTCCACATAGACAACACCCCACACAGACAATTCCCCACACAGACAACACCCCACACAGACAATACTCCACATAGACAATACCCCACACAGACAATACTCCACAGACAACACCCCACACAGACAACACTCCACATAGACAATACCCCACACAGACAACACTCCACACAGACAACACCCCACACAGACAACACCCCACACAGACAATACTCCACATAGACAATACCCCACACAGACAACACCCCACACAGACAATTCCCCACACAGACAACACTCCACATAGACAATACCCCACATAGACAACACCCCACACAGACAACACGCCACACAGACAACACTCCACATAGACAATACCCCACACAGACAACACCCCACACAGACAACACCCCACACAGACAACACCCCACACAGACAACACTCCACATAGACAATACCCCACACAGACAATTCCCCACACAGACAACACCCCACACAGACAATACTCCACATAGACAATACCCCACACAGACAATACTCCACATAGACAATACCCCACACAGACAACACCCCACACAGACAATTCCCCACACAGACAACACTCCACATAGACAATACCCCACACAGACAACACCCCACATAGACAATTCCCCACACAGACAATACTCCACACAGACAATACCCCACACAGACAATTACCCACACAGACAACACCCCACACAGACAATACCCCACACAGACAATTCACTACTCGGACAACACCCTACACAGACAACACCCCACACAGACAACACCCCACACAGACAACACTCCACACAGACAACACCCCACACAGACAACACCCCACACAGACAACACTCCACACAGACAACACTCCACACAGACAACACCCCACACAGACAACACCCCACACAGACAACTCCCCACACAGACAACACCCCACACAGACAATTCCCCACACAGACAATACTCCACACAGACAATACCCCACACAGACAACACCCCACACAGACAACACCCCACACAGACAACACCCCACACAGACAACACCCCACATAGACAACACCCCACACAGACAACACCCCACATAGACAACACCCCACACAGACAACACTCCACATAGACAATACCCCACACAGACAACACCCCACATAGACAACACCCCACACAGACAACACTCCACATAGACAATACCCCACACAGACAATTCACTACTCGGACAACACCCCACACAGACAACTCCCCACACAGACAACACCCTACACAGACAACACCCTACACAGACAACACCCCACATGGATTTTTCCCACATATTAACAGATACATTTAAATAATGATAAACAAGTGACCATATGATAATATTTTATTTTCAATGTCTTCATTGATTTCTGCATATGTTCATCAACAGTAAGCAAATATATAAGTCCATTGATAAGGGTAACAGAAAGAGAGGTTTTATTTACGATAATAATCAGTCACAACTCACTTCCTCTCCTACTCTCCCAATCACTACTTATCATTTCCATACCTGTGCAGATCTGGGGTAGAATAGGCCTTCAGCAACCCATGCTTGCCATAAAAAGCGACTATGCTTGTCGTAAAAGGCGACTAACGGGATCGGGTGGTCAGGCTCTCTGACTTGGTTGATGCATGTCATTGTATCCCATTTGCATGGATCAATGCTCATGATGTCAATCACTTGATTGTCTGGTCTTGATTATTTTCATCATAAAAGCAAGTTTCTGTTGGGTGTTGGGAATTGTCTCTTTACTGGTGGGGAATTGTCTGTGTGGGGAATCGTTCCTTCATTGGTCAGGAATTGTCTGTGCGATGAATTACCCAGGCCCTGAAATAGACAACTGAACCACCTGTACCCACTTATTATGAAGACATTTACACAATCAGGAGCTGATTCAGCTGTTAGAACCACATTATGATGTTAAATTTGAATGATAGATCCAGAACTTATATCAATGTGAATATATTGGTAAGCATATTCCTTTGACCAACAGTGAAATAGACGTGTAATTGCTTGATATTGACAGGTGAGATGTTTGATTCCGACCTCCCTCCCTCCAGGATTGTGCATCATGCTTGATACATGTGCTGACGTTGGCTTGCTTTGACATGTGTTCTGTGTTACATGTACATGATACATATGTTTTGCTTAATTTATTGTCAATGGTTTTTTCCATGAAGATGTGATTTTTTTCATTTTTGATTTCATCTTTCCAGTCAAAAAGTACTACCATGTATTTATTTTTCAGGCTAAATTGCAGTTGGGGATTAAGTCATTTGACACTGTGACATCCCTGACATATTGTTGATATATGCTACTCATCTTTTGACAGGGATAATCAGATATATATTTTATTTTTGACATATTATGAGCGTCAGTTTCATGTATCATGGGAAAATAATTACATTCCTGTCAAAACTTGAGTAGTATAATTCCCTACACGTGACTGTCAAAAAACCTGTTTTAAAAACCTATCTGATGTTTGTGTTCTGTTCAAATAAACAATTATTAAATATATCTAAAAACCAAAAGTATTTCAGTATAGTTTCCAAAGTCTTTTTGACAACCATTTTTATACTGATTACATCATGAAATCTGTACTGTTAAATACATTTAATATAATGACAAATATTTCTGATCATATGAGTATTTTTTTAAAAACTTTTTTTCATGCTTACTTTTTATTTTCAACCAAATGTAATATATGGATGAGTCACTTTGTGTGGATGTTAGAACATTATTGTACATGTTGCAGCACTGCCGCTGTTGAAGATCACGGTGGACAACATCGAGGAATCAAGTGAACCCAACTCCCCGGACTACGACTGCACCGACACCCTGGACACCGTGAACGAGTCGACACCGTCACCCATCGGCAAAGTCATGGGGCTGTTTCCAGAGGCCGCTTTGGATGGGTGAGGATTGGGGTGTAATGATTGATCCAACTGGCATGGTCATGTGTTTGTCTGTCATCATCACATCCACTATGTCACCCATCATTTATGGTAGTAGAGGTGTTGCTTATCAGTCTTATGGCATTTCATAACATCATTCAAAACTGTCGACGACAAGGTGTGACATTCCTGTCAACTACTGAACTCTTAATGATAGTGAGATAATGGATGTGATGGTGTTGATGGGTCAGGTAGTGTTGATGGGTGAGATAGTGGATGAGGTGGTGTTGATGGGTGAGATAGTGGATGAGGTGGTGTTGATGGGTGAGATAGTGGATGAGGTAGTGTTGATGGGTGAGATAGTGGATGTTGTGATGTTGATGGGGGAGATAGTGGATGTGGTGGTGTTGATGGGTGAGATAGTGGATGAGGTGGTGTTGATGGGTGAGATAGTGGATGTGGTGGTGTTGATGGGTGAGATAGTGGATGTGGTGGTGTTGATGGGTGAGATAGTGGATGAAGTAGTGTTGATGGGTGAGATAGTGGATGTGGTGATGTTGATGGGTGAGATAGTGGATGTGGTGGTGTTGATGGGTGAGATAGTGGATGTTGTGATGTTGATGGGTGAGATAGTGGATGTGGTGGTGTTGATGGGTGAGATAGTGGATGTGGTGGTGTTGATGGGTGAGATAGTGGATGTTGTGATGTTGATGGGTGAGATAGTGGATGTTGTGATGTTGATGGGTGAGATAGTGGATGTGGTGGTGTTGATGGGTGAGATAGTGGATGTGGTGGTGTTGATGGGTGAGATAGTGGATGTGGTGATGTTGATGGGTGAGATAGTGGATGTGGTGATGTTGATGGGTGAGATAATGGATGTGGTGGTGTTGATGGGTGAGATAGTGGATGTGGTGATGTTGATGGGTGAGATGGAATGAGAATGAGGAATGGTTCCAATTTCATTCAAAATATTATTCTGATAAAACAAAAATCAGGTATCTGAAGTGAGCTTGCCATAGATGCAAGGATGTCCTTCACCCTGTCTCTTGTCTGTGCAGGTACATGACTGGCTCCCCTCCCAGCACACTGTATGTGGGGACCCGGAGAACCAAGTGCCATCTTCACCAGGACCCAAGGCCCTACTGCTGTCTGGAGTGGGGGCAGGTACTGCAGCATAATCTTGTGTGGGAGTGAGGGTCTCGGTTATTTCATGGGTAACTTCTGTGTTTGATTCCCCAAACAGGTATAACTTGAGACCCTCATTCATGGTACCCTCATTTGTCAAAGTCTTATAAAGTTCCCTTCTTGTTTATAACACCAAAGGGGCGGTGGGGTAGCCTAGTGGTTAAAGCGTTTGCTCATCACACCAAAGGCCACGGTTCAATTCCCTAAATGGGTACAATGTGTGAACCCATTTCTGGTGCCACCAGCCGTAATATTGCTGGAATATTGCTAAAGGTGACGTAAAACCATACTCACTCAAATATTACACCTTATATTTGACATAAAAGTGCCTGTCTTAATTTCGATTAACTGTTAATCACCACTGGTAAAGTGTGCAGGTTACAAGACCCGTGAAGATCTTTAGAATAGGTCTTCAGCAACCCATGCTTGCCTAAAGGCGACTGTCCTTGTTGTGAGAGGTGACTTATGTAGACTTCTCCAAGTGTGTCTGTGTGTATGGAGGGATTGGGGAAGGTGTTGATGTATACATTGGCTCATTTTATGGGCAGCCATACTTCAAGAGCTTGGTTCATTTGTCAGGTGAGAAGACATCACAGGTACGGGGAATCCCCTCCAATAGTGTGTCCTACATGAGTAATTGTTGTTGTGTGTTGTGACAGAACTGCGACCACTGTCAGACCAAGACAGCCAAAGATGACCACTGGAAGGGCCAGATCATCATCCTGGCTGCTGAGTATGCCAGTACCGGGATCTACAACTTCATCGTGCCGCTACGGACCAGCTTCCACAGTCTCGGTTCTCTCAGTCCCATAGTTCTGCTGCTGGAACAAGAGTATGTTACACACAGCTGATGCTGGTAACTTGTCTCAAAGTCTGAAGGGACTCAAGCAATCAGTCTGTCCCTGTTAAAGAATGAAAGAACAATAGGGTGGAAAAGATGGCCGAACTGGTCAGTAAATGTGGCAAGCTCTTTTCTATGACCATAAGGAATGGAGACCATGTAGATATGATCTTGCTAATGTGACGTCACACCCTGTGTCAGTTCATGGGCGGATCCAGACGGGGGGGTGGGGGTTTTCCATTGGGTTCGGACCCGCTTTTTAAAACCAAATGCATGTAGTAGGCAGTAAAGTTAACTGAGAGAGGATTTTGATATTTTAAATTGGACCCATCCTTTTTAAAAATGCTGGATCCGCCTTGTAGTTGAAACTCAAATTGGCAATCCCTGTTTTGGCTGCTCAGTGCCAGATTGCCGTTATTGCTGTGATGTTACTGATTACTGCTATAGTATGTATATTGCTTCTGACCACTGGGGTATTTTCTGCTCATGACTCTGTTGGTTCACTAGGTTTTGGTTTTTTTTCCAGACCAGATACAATGTTCTTGGAGACTATTGCTGCATTCCCTCTTGTCTACTGGTTACAAGGAAAAATCTCCAGGTATCATTGTTTATCTGCCTTTTTAAACTAAATTCAAAAGAGAAAAGAATAAGACTTCCAGTACTTGTGTGGATTGAACAGTTTTCTCTCACCAAAGTTAAATCATTTTGTTGTTTTGTCATCACGCTACAACCTCTCTCTTCCCCAGCATTGATGACCTTCTCCGTGCTGGCATCAACCACGCGTCTCATGTCGTCATCTCCAATAAAGAGTCGGACATTGACGCCAGTGAGGAGACTCTTGCTGATGCAGAAACAGTTGTGACAGTCCAGAAGATATCCAGGTAATTCTGATCCATCACATCCCTCTCTTCCAGGAATGCTTTGCCTGCACTGAAAGTCTTGCTGCAGGTATGCCTGCAAAGATGAAGTGCCAAATCTTAGCAGTGACCTGAAGAGTCAGTCAGTCGGGTTTGGTTTGCGTTTTCTGCTGCTTTTAGCTTCATTCCAGCAATATCATGGTCGGGGACACCCAAAATGGGCTTCAGATATTGTACCCATCTGGGGAATCAAACCCAAGTCTTAGATCTGATGAGCAAATGCACTAACCACTGGGCTACCCCATCTCCCCTGATATGTGGGATCGTAGTCTGAGAGAAGGGATGTATATTTTGATTATGGCTGTGTATTTATTGTCCATGTGTGGTAGTTCAAGAATAAGGTGGATTTTGGTTCATTTCAGATTGTTCCCCAACACCAATGTGATCACGGAGCTGAACGATGCATCCAACATGCGCTTCATGCAATTCCAGGCCCACGATGTGTACTCCCAGGAGATATCCAAGCTGGAAAAGGTAAGATCTTCAGCAATCATTCAAGAGTTGGTTTACTATTATTTTTATCTACCTGTTAATTCTAACTATGAATAAGGGTATATTTTAGTAGTAGCCTGACCACCTGTTCCCATAAGTCGCCTTTTACAACAAGTATTGTCGCCTTTTACGGCAAGCATGGGTTTCTGAAGACCTATTCTACCCCGGATCTTCACGGGTTGATTTTTTTTGTAGCTGACTGAACACACATTCATGAATTCGTGGAAAACAATACTTTTTTATGGACAATTTATTTCAATTGCCAGTACATTTTATACCATATCTAACAAACCTAATGAAAAGTCTACTTAAAAGAACATCTGATATAATCTTGGTTGAAACATATATCTGACATGCATACTGTGATCAAACAAGATATACCGTATTCGACGTAATAAGCGCCCCGCTCTAATCAGCACCCACAGCTTTATTTGCTAATATATTGGCTAGTGAACAATCCCAGTTAGCACCCTTTCTGATTGATCAATGTACACAAGACTTATTTATTCGTGTATGATACGCACTTGTTTGTTATATGCACCCTTAATTATGGGCAATTAAATTCTCGAAAATATATCTATCGTGTATAATACACACAGATTCTTCTTTTATATCATTTCAAGCTGTCAGCATAAACCACAAAATTTACAACCTCGTTGTTAATCTCACCAAAATTATATTCTAATAAGAGCCCCTTATAACTAATTTTGAGAGCGGCCAGGGCGCTTATAACGTCGAATGCGGTATATATATATTCTAAACCAGGACAGAAAAATGGCAAATCAGTTATTTAATGTCATTTTATGTTTATTGGATTTCAATTTTCATAGATATTGCCCAGAAGATGGGCAGGATTTAATGAAGTTTCCACCCTCCCTAGGGAAGCCACAATAATTAGTACCATTCACAACATAAGATACCTCCTTCATCTTCGTCTATGGCCAGTGTGAAGATATATCGAATTAACATTGGCAAAACTGTTTTGTATTTGAGACCTCTTGAGACCTTTTCTTTCTGTTCAGTGAAGATACTGCTATTGCACACACATTTCTAAGCAAAGTATTTACGTTCTGTGTGACAATTGAAGATGGTTTAATTATTGCAATGTTTATCATGTTAAAATGACATGTTTTCCCCAGAAACTGAAGGAGAGGACAAGCTCCAACCTGCCCCATCTGTTCCGACTCCCGTTCGCTGCAGGCCAGGTGTTTAGTGCTGGGATGCTGGACCGGCTCCTGTACCAGGTACAGTTGCACCCCCCTCAAAGTGGTTGCCACATCTCCAGCATTGTCATGTGTCATGTCAGCCATATATCTATCTGGTTTACTTCTGAAAAGACATTGGAATATGAAAAAGAGACTTCATACATTCTAACATGATAGCCATGGATGACTATTAAGAAACATGTTGACTTGCCTTTGCTTGACAGTTAACAAATATATGGACTTGCCTTCCTTTGAAATTGAAGTGCAGTTACTCGCTACAACGCTACCTTCGGGGTCGAAATAATTGATGAATTTATAATTGATGTATCTATCTACAGTAGAACACGGATATAACGAACAAGGATAGAGTGAACAAACGGATACAACGAACTGTTAAGAAATCTTTGATTTATCTCCTATATATTATCATATTAGATTTATGTACATAATAAACTCTCTAAAGCGAACTAACGTAAATAGCGAACTGATATCTGATCACCGACAAGCCAATATACCACTAATTAGTGACGTATATAGCAAACTGAGAAATCTTACTCAGTGTTCGCAATCGGAAAGTCCCTACGGTGACTGGTCAAATTGTTTCATAAGTAAAAATATCCGGCAATAGCAATCACCTGTACCAAAGTGCTATGCTTATGGTTCATATAATTTTAAATATATATAGTGAAAGCTGTAACTAACATAACACGATATTGGAATATATTATTCTGATAGAATAATAATTTCAGATACAATTTCTTCTGACCATTGCATCAAAATGTTTTGAAGTTGTATCATTGGGTACTTTTAAACTAAATCACCGGTAGAAGAGGGAGGAAACGTGTATAACAAACAATGTATATAACGAACTGATTTCCCGGTCCCTTTTAGTTTGTTATATCCATGATCTACTGTACATCTATCCAGCCTCTAACCATAAACATAACTGTAAGATTCTGATCCAAGGTCAGATTCACATTCAGGGTGAATACTCAGATCGGTGGCTTATTTCCTTTATATGGTAGATCTTTCGATGGCATGTCCACATTTGGAATGATTCATGAATTAGTATAATTTCCTCAGCAACTCCTTGAAAATTATTTGCCTTCATGTCACAGAAATTACAAAAAGTGAACTTTCACATTACGATTACTTCTCTTCTTAGAAGCTTCAGTCTATCCTTTTCCTCCAAGGAGTACCGGTAGGGGAATAAGATTCCCTATCTCTCAGCCAGACAGCTTGCTGAGTGCCAGAAAATTCTACTAGCAGACAGCCATCTGGGCAAGCTCCTTACAATGACACTTTGCTCCCTGCAGTCTGTAATAAAGGTGGCACACAATGTGATAGAGCTAACATCTTGGAAGTTATGGGGAAGTTATGGGGATACAGGTGCTAATCAATGAGGCTGAAGTCAGTGGATCACAAAAGAATTCTAAATCTGATTATATGTCTCATGTGGTATGTGTAGGCCTTTCTAAGCTTCCTATTCATCTTAAATTTAAAATCAGATTCCAGGGTATTCTTATATAAGTTTGCTTTCAAGAATAAATGTTTTTGGATCATGAGGAAGACAAGAGGAAAGCATCAATATAATGCTCCAATGTTCATCTTCCAGGGTATTCTAATATAAGTTTGCTTTCAAGAATAAATGTTTTTGGATCATGAGGAAGACAAGAGGAAAGCATCAATATAATGCTCCAATGTTCGTGTTTTTCTTTTCCTCAGAGACCACTTCCGGAGAGTGGAAGGTCTGAGGTTCGATCCCCGGCCGCGTCATACCAAAAGACATTAAAAGATGGTACTTGTTGTTACCCTGTCTGGCGCTCGGCATTAAGGGGCTAAAACAAGGACTGGTCGGCTCAGAGTCAGTATTTTGTGTCTGAGTGGGGTATTCATGAAAAACTGCGGCATGGTTTCTCAGTGAGCTAGCACTATAAATCGGCATCAGTCCGGACTAGTACAAGCATCCACACACACACACACATGCATGCACGTCGCTATATAAGAGCAATAATCTTGGACGCGACGTTAAACCCAATTTCATCCCACCATCACCTCTTTCCCGCAGACATTTGTGAAAGGGTACCTGATCAGCTTTGTCCGCCTACTGCTGGGAATCGACGCTCAACACAACTCCGGCCATCTGTCTAGCGTAAGTATGCAGCGTATGCCACCACCATGACATCAATAAGGATAGAGATTCCCTAACACCCAAAAACACATCACAGGACTTTCTTTCTCCTATCAAATAATATTTTTTATTTAGAAGTCATCAAATATCAAAAGTTATTGTCTGAGAAGTAAGTATTGAATTCTTTAGGTATTATGAACTGATTAGGAAAGATCAATTTGAAATTTATTTTTTTTTGTCAATATGTCAAGATGCTATTGTCAAAATTCCTCGAAAGTTGTCATAGTGGGTTTGATCAGAGGATTATTACCTTTGAATAGTTCTTTAAATGAAATATCTAACAAGAATCCAAACCAAACATAGCTGCAACAGCATTTTGATATAATGTTTTCTTACTTCATCGGTAAAACGAGATAAAAAAATTGTGTGCCCTTAATCATGTCAATATTTAATGTCACAAAGATGAAAAAGTTACATGATAATCCTTATTTTCTTGTGTATAATACTTACTTTTTACAGAAAACAGCATATGATATATCATTGCCTGGTACATCCTATCAAAAATGTATTTGATTCACTGTTGTTTTAACTATGTTTGTTTACTTCTGCCCATGGCGAATTACGACGAATATGGTATGTATTATTGAAATTATTTTTCAAAGCTGCCAAAATGAGTTAGTTAGCTTTACCAACCAAGTCTGAGAAATCTAGATCTAATATATGTAGTGATATCTGCTGATTCTAGCATATCAAGCTTTAGTTAGATCTTATAATTTAATGATTTATTAAACAATGGGTTAGTTAACGTTGATCTCACCTAATAATTAGCATGATTAGCAGGAAGATATATGCTAATTCATAATAACTATTTTTGCCAGGCCTCAGTAAATTTGATTTGGCCTTACCCTTATGATTTAAATATCAAGATATTCATAGGTGGGTTTTAGGTATCAGATCCAATAGGTGGACAAGACTGATGAAAGTAGGTTCATGTGTTTGTTTTTATGTTTTTCTCAATTTATGTTTTTTTTTAAAACTAAAAAACGGTTTCAGTGGCTTGCAATTTCCTAGAGTGGTTAGGTGTATATTGACAATCATACTTTTAAAATTTGACAATGACTAGTAAAATTAGAATAATATCTGCTAACTGTAGAGGGCTATCAAATAAAAATAAACGCAAAGAAGTATTGAATATTTATCGAAAAAATAAATTTGACATAATAAGCCTTCAAGATATTCATATCTCTGAGGAGAACGAAACAATTGTGAGAAATGAATGGGGCCTGCAAAGTATTATCGCTCCTTTAAGATCTAATGCTAGAGGGGTAGCCATTCTTTTTAACAATAACTGTGAAATCGATATACATTCATATAAAAAGGATAAAAATGGAAATTTCATAATTGTTTCACTAAATATTGATGGAATTGATATGGTAATTGCTAATATTTATGGCCCTAATAATGATGATCCAAATTTTTATAAACAATTATTTACAGATATGCTAGAATTTGAAAATGAATCTTGGGTTATATGTGGTGATTGGAATTTGGTAATAGATCCAAACATAGATCTTGAAAATTATAAACATATCAACAACCCTAAAGTGCGAAATTTTATTATAGAAAATATGGAGAGATATAATCTTCATGATATTTGGAGAGAACTGAACCCTACTTTTAATAAATATACCTGGTGAAAAAGAACCCTTGACAACAAGGTAGACTAGACTTCTTTTTAATATCAGAAAATGTAAGTAATATTACACTAGATGCAAATATATCAGCAGGCTACAAATCGGATCATTCAGTCATCTCTTTAACCTTATCCACATCTGTAAACAAAGAAAAAGGGAAGGGTTACTGGAAATTCAGTTCCTCTTTGTTATAGAATAAGGAATTTTGTGATATGGTTAAAAAAAACACTTGAAGAAGTTAAACTTGAATATGCCTGTAATGTTCAGGATAATGTTCCAGTGGAGCTTTTAAAATTAAAATACCCAGCAACAATTGTATTCGAAACATTTTGATGAAAGTTAGAGGGAACTCAATTTCAATATCAACTTATTTAAAGAGAAAAAAAAAGAATGAAATACAATCACTTGAAAAAGATATAAACGAGGTAGAAGATCAAATAAGAAATGATTTTCAACATGTAAATGAAAATATATTCGCCCAACTTTCCAAGATTAAATTAGAATTAGAACAATTAAAAGAGGAAGAAGTAAGAGCTCAAGAAATTAGAAGCAGACTAAGATGGTATGCTGAAGGAGAGAAACCAACCAGTTATTTTTGCCATTTAGAGAAAAGAAATTTTACAAATAAGCTGATACATAAACTAGTAGATGATTCAGGTAATATGATTACAGATGGAAACCACATACTAGAGCAACAAAAACACTTCTATCAAAAATTATATACCGGACGACCTCCCTTCTTAACCCCCTCATTTTAGGTACGAAAAACTCGCCTTATACACAGCGATATACGGTACTAATCCAAATTTTGAAAACGATAACCTTGATAGTTTTTTAAAAGATATCAAACTCCTAAACTTGATTTGAATTTAAGAGACAGTATAGAACAAGAAATCACTCAAGAAGAAATTAATAGAGTTGTCATGGATATGAAAAATAACAAGAGTCCAGGTCTTGATGGTTTCAGCATAGAATTTTTTAATTTTTTTGGAAGGAATTAGGCCCTTGGATCTTCAGATACATTAATGAATCTTTTAGTAATAGGAAATTAACAATAACAGTAAACAGAGGTATCATTACCTGTATTCCCAAAGGTAAAAAGGATAGAACTTTACTTAAAAACTGGCGACCTATAACTCTCCTTAATGTATTATACAAAATAATGAGTGCATGTATTGCAAATAGAATAAAGAAAATTCTCCCTTCCCTAATTGATGAACATCAAACTGGCTTTATACCAGGAAGATGCATAGCAGAAAATATAAGATTATCATATGATATCATATTTCATCTAAAAGAACAAAATAAAACAGGGCTTCTTCTTCTTATAGATTTTGAGAAAGCCATATTCCAATTTCCAAATCATTCATAATAGACGTACTTAAAAAAATTTGGTTTTGGATCCTATGTTGTTGATTGGGTAAATATGCCTATAAACAATAGTTCGTCCTGTGTCATACAAAATGGCCATCTTTCTTCTTTCTTTGAAAATGAAAGAGGATGTAGACAAGGTGATCCCATTTCCCCATATCTTTTTATTCTAGTAGCTGAAATCCTTAGCATACTTATTAGAGAGAATACAAACATTAGAGGTATAGAGATGCATTTAAAAGAACATAAACTTGGTCAATATGCAGATGACACTGAATTATTCTTAGAGGGTACTCCGGAATGTCTTAATGCTGTAATTAAAACACTTAACGATTTTTACCAAATGTCAGGGCTGAAAATTAATATGGATAAAACAAAGGCTTTATGAATAGGTGCCCTCGCTGGGAGTAGATTAAAAATATGTGATCAGCTCAACTTGGAGTGGCACACTGGAGACTTTGAAGTTCTAGATATTATTCTTAACCCGGAATTAAAGGATTTATGGGTAATCAATACTCGTAAAAGATTAGAAAATATCACTAAACTTTTAGCAAACTGGAGAAAAAGGCATTTAACATTAATTGGGAAAATTACAGTTATTAAAACACTTGCTTTACCACATCTAGTTCACATATTCACGGCATTCCCAAATCCGCCCGATGCTTTTATTTAGAAATTAGATAAAATATTTTTTTTATTTTCTTTGGAACGGAAAAACAGATAAAATAAAAAGAGAAAATATTAAGAGAGAATATAAAAATGGGGGACTAAGAATGCCCGATTTTAAAACTTTTGTGAAATCTCTAAAAATCTCCTTTTAAAGTAAATGTATTAAACATCAGAAATGTCAGCAATATGACATTCCAGTAAAAGATTTACTAAGATTAGGTTCAAATGCTTTTATTTACACAAAAGTTTCTAACCCTTATTGGAACGATGTTATTAAAGCTTGGTGTGACTATTTTGGAAAATATGAATTAGACCTTTCTCTTATTGAAGACATTATGAATCAACCATTATGGTTAAACCACTACTTAAACTCCCCAAAGTTTTCATAAAAGATTGGTATATTAAGGGTATTTGGTCCCTAAAACATATTTGTCAGGGAAATAGATTTATTCCATTTGAAACTCTAAAAGAAAGATACAATATTAAAGGGATCTTTTTGCATTATGTTCAGCTTATTTCAATTATTCCCCAAACATGGAAAACAGCAATTAAAAAACATTTTGATGTAGATTTATACTTTGACATGTATATTATTCCTTGTTATCAGGACTTATTGATTTGTAAAAAAGGTTCAAGACTCTTTTATGATAAACTTATTTTTTCTGACTCACAACCTAAAATATGTAAGAAATGGGAAACTGAATTTGGTGAATGCTTAGAATGGGCTAATTTTTTTGTCTCTTTTAGAATAGATATTAGAGATGTAAAATCGATAGATTTTCAATTTAGATTTCTGCATAGAATGATATATACAAAAAAAGAACTTTATAAAATGAAACTTGTCGATGATGATTTATGTGAATTTTGCAAGATAGAGAAAGAAAACTTGATGCATGTATTTTATGACTGTGAATATGTGTTCGAATTCTGGCAAAACTTGGAGGCTTTCCTGAATTCTGTGGGAAATAATCAAATACTTTTTACAAGATTTAATGTATGTTTTGGTGAAATAAGTGCAAAACCTGCAAATAATCATATTATTATGTTAGCTAAGAGACACATTTTTATTTCTAGTTTAAAGAAAAAGAAACCCTCATTAGACGTTTTTAAACAAGTATTAAAAGATGCTATTTACTTGGAATATCTGTCAGCAAAAACTAATAATATGCTTAGCACTTATAACAAAAAGTGGATATTGTATTGTGGTTTACATGATGCTTTGAATCTTACATAGATTGCTGACTGTGTGTTATTTTTGATTGTTTCCAATCACTTTGACTCTATTGCCAAAGAAAGACTGTAATGTTTTTCCAAGATAAGGATTACAATACTATAATTCGGTACTGTTTATTCCTTTATTATTAGCTTATCTTTCTACGATTGCTCATAAATATGGTGTTAACTACTTCCATGCCAGAACATCTTGCTCGATCCTTCATGATCAAGGCCTGTCCTCCAATTATGCGGTGTCAAAATGTTAATTGCTATATATGTATATATCACTGTGTATGTAACCACTGAAACTGGAATAAAAATGATTTGAAAAAAAGAAGAAGTCTGAGATGAGAAGGTTGTATGACGGTGTTGCAGGTGAGGGTCCGGAGAGCCACCCTAGTTCAGTTCCCGACCTATGGGGAGCTGTATGAGGGCCTGTGCTCCACCACGGGGGAGATCCCCATCGCCATCTACCGCTCTGAGAAACGGCCTACGCCTGTCGTGTCCTCAGACCCAGATATCAGGGTAACGTCTTGCGTTTGTGATCGATAACACTCCTCACCTACTTATAACACACCAGTAGGGCTGGGACGGGTAACTCGGACCCGGATCTGTGATTAGTCACATGATATATTGTTTAATGACAAAAATTCTCCATGGTTACACTATAAGTCACTGATGTTTGTGTTTATTTCTGACTATGCACCCACTCCTTCTGACTTTTAAGTTTTTGAATAAAGATAACGCTTCAGTCAACTTCGGTGTATTCATGACCAGATCATTTCATATGTGTATCCATGTGTTATCGTTTTTCAGATGCTTAAACATTCATAGTTTTCTCTCTAATCACATAAACAACTGTTAAACATCTCATTCACTAATAAAAGACAACTTTCTCATAAAAACAAGTCATCATCTGAGTGTTTACAATGTCTGTGTGATGCTACATCCCCCCCATTATTGCACAAATAATTGCGAGAGTCATGGCCTTCCAAAAACTACGTCTGAAAACCTATGATGCGACAATATATATTACTATCTAAATAGTTTTTGCAAGGCTCCGGTAAAACATTTCTCCGTCGGACATTTTGTACCAAGAGCTACAGCAGGGACCTGGGTTGGGTCGGGTAATGGGGTCTGGGTACCCGGAGAGTAATTTTGGACTCACCCCAGCCCTACAAAAGCTCCAGAAACATATCTTGTCTTAATGTTTTTTTATGTTTTGTGTCAAATTTCTAAATTAAAAATCTTCACTATGCCTGTCTTTGCACAAATCTGTATGGTTGCATGTGGCAATTTATCAGAAACATCTCGCTCCATATCACATAATCCCAAAATACTTTTCATCATGGGACCCAGTTGCTGTGCAGAGTTGAGTCCCTTAGGCTTGCTAGGATCATATCACAGGTTTATCTCAGATTTGACCTGATTATTATTAGTTATCAGCACTATTCCCTTGCTCTTGGATTTCACCAACTTTGAGGACATTAATTATTTCAGGCTGTGATAATACTGAAATACTGTTCAAAGCAATGTTAAACTCAGCTCATTAGCTGACAATCCTTCCTGGACAGTGAGTGCTGAGTTTTGTATTTAACACATTACTCATCAATGGATCACAATTAGCTCACAATGCCTTGACTGAGTACCCACAAGCACCCTGCTTGACAGCGTTGTATCTCTTAAAGAGGAGAAATACAGTTACCTCAGACTTCAGAACTAATATTTAATAATATTCTCATTTTCTACTTTACAGAGCATGAATAACAACATCAGCAAGCCAAGGCAGCCAAAGTACAAACAGTCCATCGCCAGCAAAATGTACTTCTCTGACACGGACCAGAACGAGGCTCGGGATCTCATCAACAGCAGAATGAAAAGCCTCAACATTACTGATGACCAAAGTAAGATCGGAAGCTCTGCTAGTTTTGTGTCTCCAGAGTTGTCTTCCTTTGATATTCCTCTCACTCTCGAGTCCCAACTTTTCACATGTAGAGTTTTAATCAGGTAGAGTTATCTCCCTTTGAAATGATTATGTGAGTGATATCTTAACATGATCATTTCAGGAATAGGTAATAGAGAATGTGTTCATTCCGGAAGTGGAATCAATTATCCCCGAGGCTGTGGGTTGATTCTATTGACGAAATCAATAGATTTGATTGATTACACCCACTAAAACCATGCTATGATTGATATAATTTCTCTATAATTTTGCATGATGACATATTGTTTTACTTATTAAAAAATGCACTTTCAGGATGGCCAGTGAATTCCTGGCTCAGAAGCAAATACATCAATAGCCGGACGTCATGATAATGGTTTCAGAATAAATGATGTGTTGGACAGTTTTGGTGTTAGTCAGCCAGGATGCTCCGCAGAAGGGATAATCAGTTATTATATTTAATGTGTCAGCCTGATATTAGAATAACCAAAGTGATGTTAGATAATTACTACTTTGGTGAACCCATGAAGACCTGGGTTCGCTTGACATAGGAGGCGATTAAATGAATCAAGTGGTCAGGCTGACATGGTTGATGCATGTCATTGTGTCCAAATTGCATCAATTGATGTTCATGATGTCAGTCACTTGATTGTCTGCTCCTGGCCTGATTATTTACAGGATGTCATCAAAAAGTTGGAATATTGCTAAGTGTGGCATTAAAAACAAACAATCTAATCTGGTGAAACCCATGTACTTGGGCATGGTGTTGGACTGCACAGCAAGTGTCCGCCATAGACAGCTGACTCCCATTGTCCCTAGCATCCTTGAGTTAAATGTTCAGTGATTTCACATTCATTTTGATTATGGTAAGAAGTCCAGAGGAATTCAGTTGATGGTTTTGTGGATACAAAAAATTCAAAAGGGGAATGTTATAGTTTTTAACCAAACAACTCATTCTTAACTTTTTTATTATATTTTCATGGTTGTTAAACCAGAAGATAATTTGGACAAGACTAAAGCAAAATTTGTCACTTTTTTAAGAGCTTCAGTGTTTAAGGTTGTATTTTTCTACAGAAAAGTTATCAGCACAGATACAGTTTTATTGGGACTGTTCACTTGTTCTGTTATGAATGCAATATAAAGCATTATCATACCTCACTGTCAGATTGATGAGATCTGATTGGTCCACGTGATCTTGATAAATACTGTGTAACCCGCCTTGAGGTGAAGAAATTTGTCAGCGGGGGAATAAATCTCTCTACCGAGCAAATCAGGCTGCACATGGATTTCTGAGACACAGAATAAATCCCTAATCCTGCTTCAAAGCAAAAAAACGCACGCTCTTTCCGAGTTAGTGGGAGTCACGTGACATAGTGCAGGCTAACCTCAGCTCAATCGAACAGCTGTTTTCTATCAATTTTGCATTTGTTTGAATTCTTTTACAATATCATATTAAAAATTGTCATATCAATCAGGGTACATGGGGTTTTATGCATCCCTTGTTAAGTTTTATACCACCCGCCTCCGGCTCCGCAGGATGCATAAAACCCAATGTACCCCTCGTGATCCTGCTACAACTTATAAATTCATTCATGGATATATCTTGCTTGTACAGGTCCAGCCAAAGAACAAGATAGCTTGCTCTCCTATGTGATAGTGAACCCATCTCCCAAAAGGAAACTGAAGAATGGAGATATGATGTAAGTGTATTTATCATGTAGGTGATAGTTTTTTAAATGTTAGAGACCAGTCTGATAAACTTTGTATCAAGAGCCTAATTACCACAAATACATCTTTGACTTTGTTGTTTTAAGAATAAACTTATAGGAATGATTATAATCAACATGTGTTTTCAATCTCATTAAAATCAGATCCTAGTTCTTGCTATCGCTAAACAAAGATCTGAGGACATCCCATTACGGGTCATGTCAGGACGACCTTTCATCCGACCAATCAAAGCGTAGCTTACCAGATCATGAAAGTGACAGTTGGATTGTGTTTTCTGATCATGCAACCTCGAAAATGTTAACACGGGGTATTCCGAACGACAGTTTCGGCCTGTACGACTGATTCTGTCAAAATTATCGTCGATCTCTCGCTTCCGTGGGATAAACATTTGAACGGAGGAGACCTTGCACAGTACGTGGGAAGTACTGCCATACAATCTCAACCATATACATGTATTAGATATTAAGGAAAGTTTGTTTATTCAGTTTTGAAAATTTTAATTGAGAACATATTTTTCAAGCGTAGTCTGAAATGTAAGTCGCCAGGTTGAAACGAGTGCCATAAAGCTTGAGAAAGCTGCTTTCTAATTGGCTATTGTCAAATTCTTGTTGGTCATGTCAGTGGTCGGTCAAGGTTAGCGAAAGGTCGCTTTGATGTGACCCGTAATGGGATGTCCTCAGATCTTTGTTTAGGGGCAGCGAGAACTTAGATCTGATTATAATGAGATTGCATTTGTTTTTGTATTGTAAATAGGATGTATTAGAAAGAACAAATTGTATTAAGCGAGCCAAAATATTAATCTTGTTATAAGGACATGTTAAGATCAGGAAACATTGTCAGC
Organism: Haliotis cracherodii; assembly: GCF_022045235.1. Taxonomy (NCBI): domain Eukaryota; kingdom Metazoa; phylum Mollusca; class Gastropoda; order Lepetellida; family Haliotidae; genus Haliotis; species Haliotis cracherodii. The sequence goes on from NW_027266264.1 coordinate 16,122,500, forward strand.
TATTATTCGCTCTGTAGAGAGTGATGCCTCACCATCAGTATGTTCATTACCTCAGACAAGACAAGTTAGTCTCCCGGTACCGCCTCTAGTGGTCTAGTGGTAGAGCGTGCGCCCAGAGAACGGAAGGTCTGGGGTTCAATTCCCGTCCGCGTCATACCAAAAGAAATTAAAAGATGGCACTTGTTGTTAGCCTGTCTTGTCCTTGCCATATGGGGCTAAAACAAGGACTGGTCGACTTGGTCACTATACTGTGTCTGAGTGGGTTATTTATGTTTAACTGCGTCATGGTATCTCAGTGTGCTAGCACTGTAAATCAACTAGTACAAGCAGCCACATATGCATGCATGTTGCTATATAAGTGCAATAATCTTTGATGCGACGTTATACCCCATTTCACCTCACCTACTCTCCCTGTATGAGTGAGTATGGTTTTATGTCGTTTTTAGCAATATTCCAGCAATATGACAATGATGGCTACCAGAAATTGGCTTCCCACATTGTACCCTATGCTTCATCGAACCTGGACTTTTGTTGAGATGAGCGCTTACTTTTACCACCAGGCTACCCAACCGTGTATATAGGGGCGGTCGGGTAGCCTAGTGGTTAAAGCATTCGCTCGTCATGCCGAAGACCCGGGTTCGATTCCAGACATGGGTACAATGTGGGAAGCCCATTTCTGGTGTTTCCCGACGTGATATTGCTGGAATATTGCTAAAAGGGCGTAAAACCATACTCACTCACTCTCACCAACCGTGTATAGGTGTATAGAGTTTTGTTGGAATGAAGTAGCAATTGATTAAAGTAACGTAAAATCCCGCCTTCTGACTTTAAAAGATCTCCCACTCTCATTTTCTAGCTATGTGATACAACCAAGCACCATGATGGCCGTCCCGAGCAAACTACGATCAAAGACGCAGAGAAATGTCTCAGCTAAACATCTGAACTTCACAGTCAACTCTGTGCCCACACCAACTCTAACCCGAACATCCCAGACTCGCGTTAGCTGGAATCTATCTGCCCACACCGAAAACCCGAAGCCTAATGGATCACGACCCAGTGATTATCGATTCCGATCAAAATCTGAATCTCAAGTGCCTAAAGTGGAGTGATAATGTGCCTTGTCCTCTTCGTTGCTAAACAGACTGAACTGTCACCTGTCTAGGTTGACATCTGCATGAACTATTTGATCCTCATGTCGGAACATCTCGATCAAGGTGCTGATGTTGCTGAGGGTGATACCTCCGTACCTTACATTGAACAATTGATGATCTCTAAGATTCTGTACAAGGATTGGACATACTTCTTAACCAGTTGTGAACATACCAAACTGAAAAATGAACCTGCTGATCTGAATATGATATCTGAACTTTCATAGTATGACCTTTGACCACGAGTACATAATTATATTCTTCACATTTTGTTAATTTAAAATATTAATCTTATTTTTTAAAATGCAATATAAAATTAACTATATTTTTTTCCTAGTTATATCATGGGTTAAAGTTCCTTAATGCAAAAAGAAATGTTATCAGGACATACATTTTGTATTTGCCACCTCTTCCAGAAGCAGAGAGAACTTTTTGTTAGGATTGTGAGTAAAATGGTTTCTTCTATTTTTTAACCATGAAATTAAGTGAAATTTGCTTGCACAATCATGATTAAAGATGAAGACAATTTAACTTGTGAAACTGATTCTCACAATAGAAGTTCACACCATCAGTCTCGTCACAATATGGCTGAAATATTGCCCATGTGACGTTAAATAATAACTCACTCACTCACTCACACCATCAGTTCAAACCCACAAGATAGCTGGGTGTTCAGAGTGCAATTCTAATTATCCCCTTATTATCTAGAATGGAAATATTCCTTGAATCAAATCACCTTCTTGTCAATAATGCAGCAGCTGACCTCTTCTCAAACAACTGAGTTTAATCATGTCAATACAATCACATTAATGAACATCAATTGTGTGTCATTTCCTGAGTGGACCAACGTGCAATGAGATATGTATAGGTAGGTGTGCTCGTCCTGTTTACACTGAATTTAGAGGGGGAAAAGCTCTTATTGTGGAACAGCTGATGTTTGCATACATATATTACCTGCATCTGATTTGAATAGAGCCGTCTCCTTTATATTATAGTAAAATATCAATGTCTCAAATTGCCTGAAACAAAATAAGACCATAAACAGTTGAAATGTTTAAAAAAAGTTATTTCAGTGGTATTTCCACATAGTCATCCTGCTCCAACTTGGTGTTCAAGTATTTGGTTGAATTTGTCGAATGCCTTATTTTCATGATTTTTCTCCAGGATGGAAAAGGGTTCCTGTATAATCCCAAATGCTCTGTGTTCTAGCCCTCATGAGTGTAGCCGACTTTGTGCACATTTGAAAAATCATACGTGATTTGTATAATTTGAATACTCAAACTAATGTTGCTTGCTATGTTCATCAAAGCTTAGGGTGTCATTTTAAAATTTCGCTACCCTTTCGTTTCCCGAGGAACAGCAGGATAGATGGACTACTGTTTGCCTGGGTGTAGTTTCCACGTACTGTCAGATAACCACAATGTTAATATGCAGAGTTTATTGCAAAGGTTTACCTTATGCTTTTTGTACTCAGCATTTCTCCAAAATATTTACCATGGTGCCGTTGTACAAAGGGATCTTAGCACTAAGGTGATTGTAACTCCCATACCTTAACATAGACTTACGACTGTCGTAGCGCTAAGGTTGTTTTGAACGGCACCCAGGTCAGTAACCATGGTCCCTCCCTATAGTTTCATCAATTATTCCCCCAAACAATGAACAGATCAGTAACCATAGCTCTTCCCAATAATTGCATAAATCATTACCTATATTAATAAACAGATTTGTAGTCAGGGTTCTTCTCAATGGTTGCATCAATCATTCCTCCAAAGCAAGAAACAAAACAGTAGTGGTTTCTGTGTATGGTTCTGTCAATCATTTCTCAGAAATGAAGCCACGTTTCTACCCAATATGTAAATGGATCGTTTTGCCAAAAGGGCAACCATGTCCTTCCAATTATCAATCATTCCTCCAAAATAGAATTAACAGAATTGCAGCCAGGGTTCTTCCTTGTGATTACATCAATATTTCCACCAAATGATTAACCGACTGGTAGCAAGAAGTCTCACCAGCTTCCTTCAGAATTATGTACCGAATGGTTGCCAGAGTTCTCCCTGTAGTTTGTATCAATCATTCCTTCACAAAAATAAACAGAATCATATCCATGGTTCCTCTGTATGGCTGCATCAATCATTCCTCAAAATAGATACACTGAATAGTTTCTAGCCTTCTTCCAAATAGTTTCTTCATTCAATCATTCTTCTGAAGCAGCTAGGTGAACAGTAGCCATAGGTCTTCCAAACTATGTCAATCATTCTGAAGCAGGTGAACAGTAGCCATAGGTCTTCCAAACTATGTCAATCATTCTGAAGCAGGTGAACAGTAGCCATAGGTCTTCCAAACTATGTCAATCATTCTTCCAAACCTAACCACAATGACAGCTATGGTTATTCTTAGTTATGAAATCATCCAGGGACCAATAGGTCATTCTTACCAGATGGTTAAACACAAACACAAATAACAAATTACACATGCCTGTTGTCATTTCCTGACAAAAAGCATCTCAGTTTGTTGATCATGTGGATATAGATCTGATTGTTTATGAAGAAAATACTCTCAAGTCACAATTCTCAATTAGAATGGGTTTGCTTTGTCAGCAAATGATAATGATTTCATGGTGCTAGTTTCAAACACATAAATTACCATATCACAACATGTGAAGAATGTAACAATAGCAACAATTTCTTTGACTTTATCAGAACTATTTCATTATAATATTTTGATGTTTATATGTTATTTTCTTACAACCAAGAATGAATTGCTTTTATTATGTTTCAGTATCCACTTGCTAATAACCGGAACCAAATTTTCGTCATTTGAAATTCATTGCAAATGTCACTCATAGTTTGAACTGAAATAATTTGTGATACTGCGTGAATCTCACATCCAGTATTTATTTGATACTGAATCTCAATATGATTGTAACTGTTTTGGGGATCTGTGGTCAAACCAATATTTTATGTACATTTCTTGTAGTTATGTAGAATATCTAGTGCTGGTTATTGTAACTATACTGAACTTTATTGTACATGTTTTTTGACAAACCACAAGTGTTTGGTGTGCATGGTACACTGTGAAGATAACTGTGTCCCCTGTTTCCAATGGCTCCTGAGAGAGCTACTTCTTAGGACCAACCTTTGTTATTTATTGGGTTACAAATTTATTTTTTAAGTCCATGTAGGTGGGAATATCTGAAAAAGATTGTTCAGATTTGATTTGTGTTCTTCAAAGAGTTACTTGAATATGTTGTCATGCTGTTTTTCTGGTCTTGCAGATTAATCATGTATGCATAATAGAGTTATAGAGTGCTGAATAAGAGTAACCTCCCTTTCGTTCTTGGATAAACAAACAGATAACATCAGATGCTGAAAACATGTCTGATTACATCATTGATCTTTTGGTGTTGGTATTTGTTTTTATTTTTTCACATTTTTAAGTGTTACCCATTCAATTTGCATTTCAGATTTCATTTTTTTTCACTTTTTATTTCTGGGGGGCTTCTCTAATCTGTAAACTGATTTTTTAAGCAAACAATCTCTGTTATATGTCATGTAATGACCACTTGGTTGTGACGAATCATTTTCTAGTTCAGGAAAGAGGAAATTATTGATTTTGACGATGGTTTTGCTTGATATTTTTCCTGTGATAACCATTAATTCCAAATATTTTTGTTCCAAAGATTGTATCAGTTATTGTCTATATACTGAATAATATCATTCCTGTATGACACGTTTTCTTAAATTCCATTCCGTATTATGGATAAACTATGTTAAAGATCTGATACTGATTGATATTGAAATGCATTAAATGTTTAACTTTTCATCTGCATAATACCAGATGCTAACCTTGCCATACCGCATATTCAACATGGTTTTATTCCATAAGACGTTGAGAACATCTAACTGATATATTATGTTACACTAGTGTTATTGTTTATACACCTCTTCCAGATTCTGTCAGTAATACATCACCTTTGATTGCGCTGAGAAATACCTTATTTGAGGTATAAAGCACCCAAGTTATCAAGGGTGGATCTGTAGGACTGCTTATTTTATTGGGTTTTCACCAGCATTCGAAGTAGTTGCCTGCAGTGTTGGAAGTAAGCACCTGCCCATAGACTCGTGGCAGGTAGTTCTCCTGTCGGGCTGGTAGTTTCAAAGTTGTATGGGTCCTTGTCACAATAAGCTGTTTTTTTAGATAAGGGCCTGAAGAGTTCCGTCAGGGCTTGTAGTTTCTAAAGTCTCTGGCAGCCATGCAATTTTTATTATTTTGAACACTGTTTGCCTGCCGTGGCTAGCAGTTTTCTAGGTGGGCCAGTAATTTTTCAAACCCCTTAAACCCCCATCTCGCCTGTCTAGTAACTTTGGTCTAACTTTCAAGTCAGAACATTCAATAAGAAGAATGTGCTAAAATCTTTCTTATCATTTAATAGTTTATACCTATTGGTTCAACATTCATATAGCTGGAATATTGCTGAGTGCAGTGTTAAACAAAAAAACAACCCAAAATCAAATGTCCTGTTTGCCATGCAATATGATTAAAAATAGATGATAAGATTATTTTGATATGATTTTCAAATGTTATTTTTACATACACCACTGTGTATGATGACTGATGTCGATCTGATGTTCCACCCGAGAGTATAAGTCGAATGTAATGTTGAAAAATTTAGCTTGACTGTATCTTTTGCCTTAATATACGTTTATGAAATATATTTTAAAGAAAGTATGTTGTTGACTGGTTAGTAAAGCAATGGACATATATGAAATATATTTGGGGGTTGGGTTGGAAATGCAGGATCCTCATCTTCCCATCATAAGCATAAGGACTTGAACTGGAGGTACTGGTATATTTTTTGTTTTAAATTTCTTTTTAGAAAAAAATGTAAAAAAAAAATTATTTTTATTTTTTTTTGACTGGAGGTATATTTTTTGGGTTTTGTTTGTTTTGTTTTTTTACTGGAGGTATATGTGTATATACTAAAGTGGGAAGTGGGTGTTGTAGGCTAGGGAGTGAAAGCATAAACACCATGTCAGGGTGTGTGACACACAGTCAGCCAGGTGTGACATTGTATCACCATGATCCCTTCTCAAGTCGGATCTTAAATCACGCATGGAGTTGGGAGTGCCTAGGTCCCGCTTCCACATAGGGATCCTCCTGCTACGATTGTCGTAAGCCTATTCTATAAAATTACCGTATTTTCTTGAGTATAGTGCGCACCCATGGGGGGAAAAAACATCCAAACTCATAATTCGTGTATAATGCGCACCCCCTTCTACACAGCTGTGTTTTTTGGAAAAAAAGTGCGCACTATACTCAAGAAAATACGGTAAGAGTAACTATTGTCTTAGCTCTATGATCGCTTTATGGAACATGGCCCAGGATTACCTATAGTCCTACGGTCATGTGCTCAGAACCACCCACCATATTGTCCTGGGGTAAGGCACCATGCATTGATGTATAGTCTGTCTTCCGGACTCTAGCGAAAAAAATAAAAAGGAGTCCATCTCAAGTCTAGAATGATTTCGAAATTAAGGATTGTTCTGAGCCCCATTTTGATTTTATTATTTTTATTTTATATAAATATATATATTTCAATAAGATAACTTTATAACTAAATGTCAGTCTGAGTGATGCCCCACAACCTGACATAGCAATACTCATATCAAACTAACCATACGTGTCTGATTGATTGAAAGGCATTGGAAACATTGAGCTTTGTATTTTGTACTTTTCTATTAATTAATTTAGTTGTTAAAATGTATTAACATATTTTGGTAGTATATATAGTCTATAATATATTGTAACCTACTTAACCTTAATAGTAGGGGTGCACATGGTAGAGGTGTTCCTCAAGACACTGGTCAGACAATCAATCAATTTATGATACCTCACGATAAGTAGCAGACTAACTAAACAAATTAAACAATAATTTTCCTTATTAGCCCAAATAAATTAAAAGTAATGACTTATGATCTCTGATAGAATATGGGATCAGGTGGTCCAGCTCGCTGACTTGGATGATGCATGTCATCGTATCCAAATTGCATGGATCGATGCTCATGATGCCAATCACTGGATTGTCTGGTCCAGACTTGATAATTTACAGATTGCCGTCATATAGCTGGAATATTACTGAGTGCGGCGTTAAACAACAAACACACAAACAGATCTGATAGAGGATGAATATGACTCATTTTAGCTATACAGGGATATATTTGTTAATTGTCTCTTGATGAGTGGACGTCCCTCTCTTAAGGTGAGCACCATGTCGAAATCAAAGAGTGTGAGAGGAAAGGCCTGATGTTATATCACAGATACATGGAATCGAAAAATGCAGAATGGTTCTAATGTGTAAATGATTTTTTACACAGACGTTGCCATCAGTTATGATCTTGTATGAAACACAAGACATATATACTTGCATTATGTGATCAGGGATTTGTAGCCTAGCTATTGGATTGGTAGTGTTTGTTCGTTGTCCTCCTTGGTGCATGCAAAAACGTAGTCAGATTCTATTAATCAAAATGGATTTACTGCCATGCAAACATTGCTTGTGTTTTTTTGTTGTTAAAACCACACAATGTTGTTCTGAATTGATCATGTTTGTCTTAAAGATTATTGATGTGTGTGGTTTCATTGTCAACAATGTATTTGCTATTAATACCGTATGCTTGGTAGAATTTTGTTTTTTTAAGTAATGATATGGAATTAAGGATTTGTTTGTGTTTACCTGTTGGTTGGAAACAGGACCATTTTTGTATACCTCACAGATTGAGGTATACATGCTCCTGTTGTTGTATATCTCACAGATGTAGGGATACAAGAATCAAAATCATTTTAACCCAAAACACATTTTTTCACACAGAATCACACATATTGGAAGTTACACATGTTGTTTCAAGTGAAAATTTGCTTTGAGATAAATTGGGAATATTTTTCCTTTCTTTTCAAAAACATGTTTAAGTGTGAAATATTGATAAAAAAATTCAGATAAATGTGGTATTTCTCTGAATGTTTAATAAGCATATCTATCATGTCACAAAATGAAAATTAATAGACAATTCAAAACTAATTGATAAGATGTAATATTCTTCATAAACCATTCCAAAATATTTTGTTTTTCTAAAATGCCATCATCTGTTATTTTCTTGACACATGTTGTAAAGTATTATTTTTGCTATTTATGATTGACTGATCGTCCATTATTTTCATGCCAATATTTTTTTTATGTGAAAATCAGTTATGATTAATGAATTCATACTGGATTATTGCTATTCAGAAAACGTAACATTTAGCAACCAGGTCCTTGACATTAATAAACATTAACAGTTGATGCTACTGGCCCTCACTCAATAGTTCCACATTCACTCAATAACCTGATAACAGAGATGAAACCTCATTTTTAGGGTTTTTCAGTATTTTGTTTGCCTAACATTCATGGATGTTATTTTGTATGTAATCTTTATACATAAATTGATTTTTTCATTAATATGCATTACTCAGTGTGTCATATCACTCACCCATCAGCTAATCAAACATCCAAAGGCAATTTTCTTTGACTGCAATTGTGCATCATGACACATTTAATTATATTTATTTATGCCCTAATGAAGCAATAGATAGAAATTTTGTTTGATTACATATCAAATTATAACATCATTGTCCACATTCCTCATTAGAAACACATTTGAACATATCTGAATATTAATAATTTTCGATACTGATAAAGTTGAATGGAAGGTGAAAGAATAAGGTCAAGTTTGGTAGTTATGTATTCTGTATTAATCGTTTGCATAATACAAACATCAGTTAAATTATTATACTATTCTAAATGTTGATTTGTTAAGCCATTTTAAACTTTTGTCACCCTGGGATTTTTTTGAAAGAAATAATACATTGTGTTGAAGATTGATATCATTTTGATAATGGTAATGGGATACAGATGATGAAAAGATGATTATTTTGAATTAAGATAGTGTGCTCTTACCACATGTGATCATGGCGGTGATGTGTTAGCTTTATACAGAAGATGTGTGGCAAGTATTGTTGATGGAGGAGTCAGAGATGGTTGTGTTGTCTGAATGAGACTGTATTCCATGCTGTGCAGAAAGTTGCAGAGAATCGAAGTAACTCTAAATATTTTTGTAATATTTTAATGTACAAAATCAATAAATATTCACAATTATGTCTGTTTTCAGTATTTTATTGACCCGTGAAGATCTGGGGTAGAATAGGTCTTCAGCAATCCATGCAGTTGTTAGAGGTGACTAACGTGATCGGGTGGTCAGACTCGCTGACTGGTGCATGTCATCGTATCCCAATTGTGTGGATTAATGCTCATGATGTCAATCACTGGATTGGTCCACACTCGATTATTTACAGATCGCTGTTGTATAGCTGGAATATTGATGAGTGCGGCGTTAAACAAGAAACAAGCAAACAAAGTTGTTTATGTGACTGTACAGACAGTAAGGTCAACAAATTGCTGTTCCTGGACCAGGGGGAGCATGGTGGCCCAGTTATCACAGGCGCTGCAATGCAGACTTGAGAGTCTTTAGCACGCCAGAAACCCATGAGGCTGAATCAAGTACTGTTCAAGGCAGCGTTAAACCAAACTCTCTCACTCATACGCCAGATACAGTTGTTTTATCAGGGAGCGAGTGAGTGAGTATCGTTTTACACCGCTTTTAGCAATATTCCAGCATTGTCACTGCAGGGGACACCAGAAATTTGCTTCACACATTGTACTCATGTTGTCAGTCGAACCTGGATCTTCTCTTGGCAGACACCTGCCGTCACGTGGTCAGAGACTCTAGTTGGGTCACCACCCCCTTACTCCGTTGTTGACGCAGAACGTCGTGAGATGTTTACATCAGTGGAAAGAGTGGTTACTGAAACCCCTACACCTGATGTTTTGTCCCCCCGATTGTACTACTGACACACTGGAAAACAGGACACGAATGTCACCGCCTTCTCTCACACATCTGCACTTACTGACCCCTCTGCTCCATCTGGCCCTTAATCTGCTCCATCTGGCCCTTCTGCCCTTACTGTCCCATCTTGCCCTTAATCTGCTCCATCTGGCCCTTAATCTGCCCCATCTGGCCCTTAATCTGCTCCATCTGGCCCTTCTGCTCCATCTGCCCTTAGTGTCCTCTCTGCCCCATCTGGCCCTTAATCTGCTCCATCCGGCCCTTCTGCTCCATCTGCCCTTACTGTCCTCTCTGCCCCATCTGGCCCTTAATCTACTCCATCTGGCCCTTCTGCTCCATCTGCCCTTACTGTCCTCTCTGCCCCATCTGGCCCTTAATCTACTCCATCTGGCCCTTCTGCTCCATCTGCCCTTAGTGTCCTCTCTGCCCCATCTGGCCCTTAATCTGCTCCATCTGGCCCTTAATTTGCTCCATCTGCCCTTAGTGTCCTCTCTGCTCCATCTGGCCCTTAATCTGCTCCATCTTGCCCTTCTGCTCCATCTGCCCTTACTGTCCTCTCTGCTCCATCTGGCCCTTAATCTGCTCCATCTTGCCCTTCTGCTCCATCTGCCCTTACTGTCCTCTCTGCCCCATCTGGCCCTTAATCTACTCCATCTGGCCCTTCTGCTCCATCTGCCCTTAGTGTCCTCTCTGCCCCATCTGGCCCTTAATCTGCTCCATCTGGCCCTTAATCTGCTCCATCTGCCCTTAGTGTCCTCTCTGCTCCATCTGGCCCTTAATCTGCTCCATCTTGCCCTTCTGCTCCATCTGCCCTTACTGTCCTCTCTGCTCCATCTGGCCCTTAATCTGCTCCATCTGGCCCTTCTGCTCCATCTGCCCTTACTGTCCTCTCTGCTCCATCTGGCCCTTAATCTGCTCCATCTGCCCTTACTGTCCTCTCTGCCCCATCTGGCCCTTAATCTGCTCCATCTGTCTCTTCTGCTCCATCTGCCCTTACTGTCCTCTCTGCCCCTTAATCTGCTCCATCTGGCCCTTAATCTGCTCCGTCTGGCCCTTCTGCTCATCTGCCCTTACTGTCCTCTCTGCCCATACTGTCCTCTCTGCCCCATCTGGCCCTTAATCTGCTCCATCTGCCCTTACTGTCCTCTCTGCCCCATCTGGCCCTTAATCTGCTCCATCTGTCTCTTCTGCTCCATCTGCCCTTACTGTCCTCTCTGCCCCTTAATCTGCTCCATCTGGCCCTTAATCTGCTCCATCTTGCCCTTCTGCTCCATCTGCCCTTACTGTCCTCTCTGCCCAATCTGGCCCTTAATCTGCCCCATCTGGCCCTTCTGCTCCATCTGCCCATACTGTCCTCTCTGCCCCATCTGGCCCTTAATCTGCTCCATCTGAACTTACTGTCCTCTCTGCCCCATCTGGCCCTTAATCTGCTCCATCTGGCCCTTAATCTGCTCCATCTGCCCATACTGTCCTCTCTGCCCCATCCGGCCCTTAATCTGCTCCATCTGGCCCTTAATCTGCTCCATCTGGCCCTTCTGCTCCATCTGCCCTTACTGTCCTCTCTGCCCCATCTGGCCCTTAATCTGCCCCATCTGGCCCTTCTGCTCCATCTGCCCTTACTGTCCTCTCTGCTCCATCTGGCCCTTAATCTGCTCCATCTGCCCTTACTGTCCTCTCTGCTCCATCTGGCCCTTCTGCTCCATCTGCCCTTACTGTCCTCTCTGCTCCATCTGGCCCTTAATCTGCTCCATCTTGCCCTTCTGCTCCATCTGCCCTTACTGTCCTCTCTGCCCCATCTGGCCCTTAATCTACTCCATCTGGCCCTTCTGCTCCATCTGCCCTTAGTGTCCTCTCTGCCCCATCTGGCCCTTAATCTGCTCCATCTGGCCCTTAATCTGCTCCATCTGCCCTTAGTGTCCTCTCTGCTCCATCTGGCCCTTAATCTGCTCCATCTTGCCCTTCTGCTCCATCTGCCCTTACTGTCCTCTCTGCTCCATCTGGCCCTTAATCTGCTCCATCTGGCCCTTCTGCTCCATCTGCCCTTACTGTCCTCTCTGCTCCATCTGGCCCTTAATCTGCTCCATCTGCCCTTACTGTCCTCTCTGCCCCATCTGGCCCTTAATCTGCTCCATCTGTCTCTTCTGCTCCATCTGCCCTTACTGTCCTCTCTGCCCCTTAATCTGCTCCATCTGGCCCTTAATCTGCTCCGTCTGGCCCTTCTGCTCATCTGCCCTTACTGTCCTCTCTGCCCATACTGTCCTCTCTGCCCCATCTGGCCCTTAATCTGCTCCATCTGCCCTTACTGTCCTCTCTGCCCCATCTGGCCCTTAATCTGCTCCATCTGTCTCTTCTGCTCCATCTGCCCTTACTGTCCTCTCTGCCCCTTAATCTGCTCCATCTGGCCCTTAATCTGCTCCATCTTGCCCTTCTGCTCCATCTGCCCTTACTGTCCTCTCTGCCCAATCTGGCCCTTAATCTGCCCCATCTGGCCCTTCTGCTCCATCTGCCCATACTGTCCTCTCTGCCCCATCTGGCCCTTAATCTGCTCCATCTGAACTTACTGTCCTCTCTGCCCCATCTGGCCCTTAATCTGCTCCATCTGGCCCTTAATCTGCTCCATCTGCCCATACTGTCCTCTCTGCCCCATCCGGCCCTTAATCTGCTCCATCTGGCCCTTAATCTGCTCCATCTGGCCCTTCTGCTCCATCTGCCCTTACTGTCCTCTCTGCCCCATCTGGCCCTTAATCTGCCCCATCTGGCCCTTCTGCTCCATCTGCCCTTACTGTCCTCTCTGCTCCATCTGGCCCTTAATCTGCTCCATCTGCCCTTACTGTCCTCTCTGCTCCATCTGGCCCTTCTGCTCCATCTGCCCTTACTGTCCTCTCTGCTCCATCTGGCCCTTAATCTGCCCCATCTGGCCCTTAATCTGCTCCATCTGCCCTTACTGTCCTCTCTGCCCCATCTGGACCCTTATCTGCTCGATCTGGCCCTTAATCTGCTCCATCTGTCCCTTCTGCTCCATATGCCCTTACTGACCCCTCTGCTCCATCTGGCCCTTCTGCTCCATCTGCACTTACTGTCCTCTCTGCCCCATCTGGCCCTTAATCTGCTCCATCTGGCCCTTAATCTGCTCCATCTGCACTTATTGTCCTCTCTGCCCCATCTGGCCCTTAATCTGCTCCATCTGCACTTATTGTCCTCTCTGCCCCATCTGGCCCTTAATCCGCTCCATCTGGCCCTTAATCCGCTCCATCTGCACTTATTGTCCTCTCTGCCCCATCTGGCCCTTAATCCGCTCCATCTGTACTTATTGTCCTCTCTGCCCCATCTGGCCCTTAATCTGCTCCATCTGCACTTATTGTCCTCTCTGCCCCATCTGGCCCTTAATCTACTCCATCTGGCCCTTAATCTGCTCCATCTGCACTTATTGTCCTCTCTGCCCCATCTGGCCCTTAATCTGCTCCATCTGCACTTATTGTCCTCTCTGCCCCATCTGGCCCTTAATCTGCTCCATCTGGCCCTTCTTCTTCACCTGCCCTTACTGTCCTCTATGACCCATTTGGTCCCGGACTGGGACTGCAGCAATGGCCCACAGCCTATTCTGACCCTGAACTGCCCCAGAGTGATATACCTGTACTTTGTAAAAAAAAACATAAGGTTGGTATGAAATACTTATCTTCTCGCTTATTGCCGATGTGACGTTAAACTTAAATCACTCACTCATCCACGCGCAACCTGACTTTCAATGATGACTTGTTTGTGGTGCAAGAAATCGTGATAACATATTTATGCATATGCACTACAATTTAGTTTATCAGGTCAAATGACACATTCCTTTTGTTTTTATCCACAGAACAGGTGACAAGGCCAAAGGCTGAATTGCCTAACTGTGTGGTCGTATGTGCCCTTATGTCAACTATGTGTAACCTATTGTTACAAACTTGATCTCCTGTACATCAATAAGAGAATTAGGATGCTAACTAAATGAATCACATTTTACCTCCTAGGTTTAATTATATATACCAATGTGTGTTTCGTGTCTGTTGTAATGGTGCTTGGACATAGTTAAACGCGGCCTAAACCACTACTTACTCACTCACTCACTCAAACACTGAGATGATGTCAGATAGAAACATTGTGACGAGACTCGGACACGGGTTAGAATAGTTCTCCCAGCTGATACACGACGTTGTCACAACGTTGTGGTAAAGTTGTGGATTGGTAACGTTGTGATACAACGTTGTGACGACGTGAATATAACGTAACACAACGTTAGGCCATGGCGTTGTGACAACAGAAATGGGTGTCCACAGAATAACGTCATATGGATGTAATATCCCCAACGTTACCACAACGTAAACACAACGTTGTCACAACGTGATATTGTCAGCTGGGCTCAGCACGCTCATAGGCTAGTGACGTGGTCGATGTATGTCATGGCTTCTCATGGTATCAACCACTGGTTTGCCTGGTCCAGACGCGATTATTTACAGCCCGGCGTGATATAAACTGCTAGGCAAATGAAAGTATACACCCATGTTTGATGGTGGTAAAAAATTAAACAAACAAGAAATATTTTTTTCTATGGTGTATGTGCTTGATAGTTTAGTTTTGGACCTTAAGTTTGCAGTGTTTTGGCGACTGTTTACAGCCTAGTCACCTTTTGATAACGTTTGTAAGTTTGAGGTCAAATTAAATTTCCAAGTGTATACTTTATTTTGCCCGGCAGTTCAGCTGAACAACAAACTAACAAGACTCGCACACTGGCACAAAGAACTGGCATTATAACATTACGATTTAATCCAGCGCGGTATTTAAGAGAGCTTTTAGCAATATTCCAGCAATATTCCAGCAATATCACGATGGGGGACAGCAGAAATGGGCTTCACACATTGTACCCATGTCGGGACTTCGGCGTGATGAGCGAAGGCTTTAACCATTAGGCCACCCGACCTCCCAGAGAGTGAAGATGTCAGGAATGATCTCCACTTTCACCTCACGGGCTGCCCGCCTTAAGATACCTCCTTACCCACGCCATTTTCTCCTTATCTCAACTTGAACGATGCGTGGACGTTTGTGAACATGTTGAGCCGTTTGTCGAGCAGCATTTGCTGTTTACATTTCACAACTTTTGAGGTACAATCGTGCGTGCTCTTTCTTCCAGGTTTTCAAAGAGCATCATACAGCTCTTCATCAGAAGTTGTTTGATGAAGTATTGCAACATTTGATTTTTTCGAGTGAACAAATGACTTGCCTTTGTATGTGTTTGCGATGGGTGCCATCAGTGGGGCAGGGTATGCTGACCTTTTTACGAACACCTGGTTGATGTTGATTCATAAACACAAGCTCGTCGTATGGTCGGAATCGTACAATCGACTCTTATGAAAGAGAATGAATACATCCTTAGATTTCTTAATAATATGGGCAGGGTTTTGTCGCTTTTATTATTGTTATCAAACCGGATGTGGATGAAATCAGAACACAAACCCTCACGTATGCTATGAGAAGGTGAGGGTTATTCAACCACTCAGGAAGAAATATTCAAGCTATATCGGCGCGGCCTGTGTGGCATCGAGCCTGGACTGGAAGAATGAGCAACGATCCGCTCATTCGGTGCACGATGACCCGCTGTCAAGTCACGCGATCCTCAATGGTCGACTCTTACGACAAGCATTAGCCAAGGGGGATATATTCCACCCCGGAGCCCCACGCAGCCAAACTATGAAGTGAAATATACCCTGAGTTGTTTATTCGAAATGAAACATTACAAGACTTGACCGAACTATTCATCATCGCCATACATGGCATTGTGCTAATTGACTGCGGTGACACGATATAGCTTGACATTATTGTGGTTAATCTACTGCAATTAAAATGGTGATTTAGGTTGTCAAGAAAACTGTTTACTTTCTGGGAACAAACAGAGAACGTGAACACGGTAATGGCACCTAGGCAACAGAGACTTCCGCGAGTTGAGTGAGCTCCGATTTGTCGTGATTGCCGTCTGGTTGGTTTACACCAGATTAATCAAGGGAAAGAGGAAACTAAACACTCAGAAATTAATTCACTTCACACACGCAAAGAAACAGAAATTCTGAATTGGATAAGTCTATCGATTTTCCGCATTGATGGCCCTTCTAACCAGAGATTGTTTCCGATCCTTCCTTCCTGTGGAGAATAATACTCCTCCATGCAGCGACTGCCCGTGTTTATTTCACAGATATACCAGAGCTGCAATAGAATGGCGAGGGTATGCTTTCATGAACTTAAGACGTCAGTATCTGTTAATGTAGAGTTAAAGTGTGAAGGGAGAAAAACAATTGAGAAAGTGATTGTTGTTGAACGCCGCTGTCGGCAGTATTCCTGCTAGATCACGACGAGGTAGATTCGATTCGAGGCCAAACAAACTGGTGATTGAGATTGTGAACAACGATTCATTCGGGCACAAAGCCTGACTACCCAATCTTTATAGAAGCCTCTTTACTACGACGAACATGGGATACTGGAGATTTATTCTGATCTGTAATCCTCACGGGGTGCCTATATGATGAGTTTACAGTGACTTTCACGTCGTAACTAAAAGGCGTGAGTAGCGAGCCAATACGTGACAGCTTAGAGTCTTCTTTCTTGGTCAGCTTTCCCAAACTGAAGATGATACAACCGTGGATAGAACATACAATCTTTCATAGAACATACAGCCGTGACTTGAATAGAACATACAGCCGTGACTTGAATAGAACATTCAGCCGTGACTTGAATAGAACATACAGCCGTGACTTGAATAGAACATACAGCCTTGACTTGAATAGAACATACAGCCGTGACTTGAATAGAACATACAGCCGTGACTTGAATAGAACATACAGCCGTGACTTGAATAGAACATACAGCCGTGACTTGAATAGAACATACAATCGTGACTTGAATAGAACATACAGCCGTGACTTGAATAGAACATACAATCGTGACTTGAATAGAACATACAATCGTGACTTGAAGTAAAGATACAATCGTGGACAGGAAATCCACTCCTGAATAGAATATACAATCGTGACTTGAATAGAACATACAATCTTGACTTGAATAGAACATACAGCCGTGACTTGAATAGAACATACAGCCGTGACTTGAATAGAACATACAATCGTGACTTGAATAGAACATACAGCCGTGACTTGAATAGAACATACAATCGTGACTTGAATAGAACATACAATCGTGACTTGAAGTAAAGATACAATCGTGGACAGGAAATCCACTCCTGAATAGAATATACAATCGTGGACAGATCATACAACCGTGACTTGAATAGAACATATAATCGTGGACAGAAAATACTATCGTGAATAGAACATACAACCGTGAATAGAACATACAATCGCGAATAGAACATACCACCATGAATAGAATATACAACCGTGAATAGAACCTACAATCGCGAATAGAACATACAACCGTGAATAGAACATACAATCGCGAATAGAACATACCACCACAAATAGAATATACAACAATGAATAGAACCTACAATCGCGAATAGAACATACAACCGTGAATAGAACATACAATCGCGAATAGAACATACAACCGTGAATAGAACATACAATCGCGAATAGAACCTACAACCTTGAATAGAACCTACAATCGCGAATAGAACATACCACCATGAATAGAATATACAACCGTGAATAGAACCTACAATCGCGAATAGGACATACCACCATGAATAGAATATACAACCATGAATAGAACCTACAACCATGAATAGAAGATTCAACCGTGAATAGAACATACAACCGTGAATAGAACCTACAATCGCGAATAGAACATACCACCATGAATAGAATATACAACCGTGAATAGAACCTACAATCGCGAATGGAACATACTACCATGAATAGAATATACAACCATGAATAGAACCTACAACCATGAATAGAACATACAACCGTTAATGGAAGATTCAACCGTAAATAGAACATTCAACCATAAATAGAACAAACAACCTTGATGAGAAGATTAAACCGTAAATAGAAAACGTAACCGTGCTCAGAACCTACAGTGGCAGACACAGGACCCGAGACTCCACTGTGTATAGCCCATACAATGAAGGTTATTTTAATTTACTAGGGTATATATTAATATACAATCTAAACTGCCATTGCGCCACTACAATTTCCGATGTCACAGACACGTATATTTACTCAGTATTACTACTACTTAGATCTGATCTCATAATTCTCGCTATGACGAAAGAATATTATGAACTGACAAGGAGTATTGTGTCCAACGCCTTATAATGAGACGACATGTAAAGGTTTTCATTGTGTTGCTTTTTCAGATTTCTGAGCGAATGAGGGAGTTTTGTTTAACGCCGCTTTGAACACTATTCCAGTTATATCACGGCGTGTCAGCTTAATGTGGGAGGAAAGCCCCAAGTGATGCAGGTCTCAGACGTTTACCACTTCGGTGAAACCCACGAGCACGGGTATGGTGATGACAAACCTAGAAACATAATCGGGGCGAACCGGGATTCGAACCCACAAACATAGGTTTCTGGCGTGCCTAAGGGACGCAACTCTGCACGGCGAATCGCGGCGCCTTAGTCGGTTGGGCCACCCGTATCCCCTTCAGATTTCTGAGGTATGGTCACCTGCATCTTAGCCCAGGTCACTGCTTTGCCAGTGATGCAGGATAAAGATTGATGTAAAGCCTGTAGTCGACTATATTTGACGAAAGCCGTGACTGCGTTAGGTCGGGTTTACACCGTATTATATAGGGGACACTAGAAATGGGCTTCACACATTGTACCCATGTGGGGAATAGAACCTGGGCTTAACCAGCCAACGTTTTAATCACTGAGATACCCCACCGCCCATGAAAATAAAAGCCACAAAGCCCTTTCCATATTCATAAGACATTTCTGCTTAAAGCAGTCGATTATACAATTCCGACTTTATCACGTGTGTATATATCATGTATTTATAACTCACTATAAAATAATGATAACACCAGGTGTTCGCGAAACGTTGGGCGTATCCTACCCCATCGGTGGCACGTCACAAATACATGCACAGGCAAGTTAATTATTCACCTGAAAAGCAACACGGAAACATAAGGTACAAGTCAAAATAGCGAATGTCCTCCACATGTCTACCATGAAACGGGGCGGTCGGGTAGCCTAGTGGTTAAAGCGTTCGCTCGTCACCGAAGACCCGGGTTCGATTCCTGACATGGGTACAATGTGTGAAACCCATTTCTGGTGTCCCCCGCCGTGATATTGCTGGAATATTGCTAAAAGCGGCGTAAAACCAAACTCACTCACTACCATAAAACATTCGGTGTTACTGAGGCTTTGAATTATGTAACCTTGATCAAACAATTTCTGAGCAAGAGTCACGAAATATCACGAAATATGCTAAATATGAAAAGTGAATAAGACAGGCGACAACAAATAATGATTTATTCTGGCTAGCATGCATACTCCCACACTAAGTCCCACAATAAAAGACACCACTGCCCAAGAACGCTCGAATGCAGAAAAGCGCCCAAGTGCAACGGAGGTCAGGGGAGATTATCCATTTCCGGTTGCAAATCTTCCCGTCATCAAGCCTTTTATTATGTGAATATTGTTGGGAATATAGACGCTTTGAAATGTATGTCCCATAGACATGGCGTTTTTAGTCTCTAGAGTTGTACAGGAAGGTAATATCGTGAATCCCTGCCTTGAAATACGCTTTATCAGTGAACTATTGATTCAGTGACAGTGACGTATATTACAAAATAGATGGTAGGTTAATATATTGGTATGTAAGGTCAAGGTCATATAGTTATAAGTAAGGCCTTTACGTGTTCAAAGTCTTTAAGGAAATTTGACCTGGTCATTAGAAGGAATCCAAAGGCAAACATGCACACAAAGTGGATGTAACTTACAATCATTGTTTAACTACGATGTTGCCAGAGTATTAAAGGTTGCAGTATATTTGATTTCAAATGAGTTAGAATAGCGAGGAAGTCACGTTAATAGGTGGGGTTATTAAGGGGTGGGGAGTGTTCAACAATTAATTTGAACACTGTTTTAGGGATAGTGAACAAAAACGGGTTCGTGTTGGAGAATATATCCATCTCTCATCACAGGGGATGTGCCCTTGAACAGCTGTGTCGCTAGTGGTCATTGTCCACGCCCTCCTCCAGTAGTGTCCTGATGTCGGTGGTCAGGTCTCCCGGCAAAGTCTTGTAATGATGCCGAGACACGATCCTTCCCCTCTTGTTGATGAGAAACTTCTCAAAATTCCAGCGGACGTCCCAATTTCTGTAGGGCTGATAGTAGATGCCTGGACTATCCGTGTAGAAGACGTCGACGGTGGCGACACAGTATGACTACAGCAGAAACAAGGTAGGATATTGAAAGACATTACTAGAGATAGAGTTAACCTAATTCGTAACCTACAAGAAGGAATATACATTCGACTTGTCCAGAAATGACTAAAAAGCATGTTTGAAGCGGTAGTAAAATCATATGAAACAAAACTGATAAAACTGATCATCACTCATCACACTCTGCCACCTGTTGATTGTGAGAGACAAAATATTTTTTTTCAAAGTATTAGGCGAAATTATTGTTTCCTGTATTCCTGTCAAACTAGTTGGAGTGATTGAGTGAGATGGGTTTAACTCTGCTTTGAACAGTGTTCCAGTTATATCACGGCGTCTTAACTTAATATGGGATGAAAGGCAAAAGTGACGCAGGTCCTAGACGTTTACCATTCGGTGGAACCTACGAGTAGGGTTATGGTGCTGACCACCCTAGAAACATAATCGGAGCGAACCGGGATTCGAACCCACCATCATAGGTTTTTGGCGTGCCCAAGAGACGCACCTCTAAACAGCGAATTCAAAGTCAAAGATCCAGACTACCTTGACATGCGTGTGCAACGCGAGTCAAAGATCAAGCCTACCTTAAGATATGTATACAGAGGATGCTCATTCTCCCCGTTTACTTCGATTTTCTCAAACATGCTGAAGTTCGGCTCAAATCCTTTACCAGGACGAACATACTTCAACGTGTTGAGAATCTCGGTGGCGTTAGCTCCTGGCTCTTGCTAAAAAAAAAGATCAGCCAAAATTTAAAGTCTCGTCGTGCAATTAATTTGGCGTCATGATAATGTAAACATATCACACAGAGAAGAATCATGCACATAGTTTCATACATGTGATTATTAATGACATTTGTGTCTTTTGGGAAATATTAATAAGTTCGTTTTACAGAGTTTATCATCATAAGTGATATTCATATGATAAAGAATAGAGCTGCAGTCGGGACTATTGAAATAGTTCGTTAAATCCGTGTTCGTTATAACCGTGGTCTACTGTATTGCGGCGCATTTATAAGGAAACAGATTTCGGTTGTTGGCTTTTGGTCAAGCTTAGGTTTGTGTGCAATATCAAGGAACAAGGCAATGATGGAATTCTTTTATGGTTCTGCGATTTTGTTATTTGTTGAGTTCAGCTTACCTTCCCAAACTGATTACACGGGAAACCAAGAACCCTGAATCCCCGAAACTCTCTCTGTAATGCATTCAGTCCCAAATATTGAGGAGTTGACCCTCAGAATCCTGCCACGTTGACGATCAGCAGCACCTCGCCTCTGGCACAACAGGAACATATGGATGAACACATGATATAGCCCGTGTGTAGCATTCGTTAGCTTGTCAAGTGTTTGTCGGAAATAAAATGAGATGTTTCAAGATCAATCTAACATTAAGAATTACCAGCCCCAATAACAATGAGACTAAATAACCCCAATAATAACATTGTGACTAACCAACCCCAATCATAACATTGTGACTAACCAACCCCAATCATAACACTGTGACTAACCAACCCCAATCATAACATTGAAACTAACCAACCCCAATCCTAACATTGAAACTAACCCATCCCAATCGTAACATTGTGACTAACCAACCCCAGCCATAACACTGTGACTAACCAACCCCAGCCATAACACTGTGACTAACCAACCCCAATCATAACACTGTGGCTAACCAATCCCAATCCTAACACTGAGCCTTACCAACCCCAATCATAACATTGTGACTAACCAACCCCAATCATAACATTGTGACAAACCAACCCCAATCCTAACACTGTGACTAACCAACCCCAATCCTTACACTGTGACTAACCAACCCGAATTCTAACATTGAAACTAACCAACCCAAATCATAAAATTGTGACTAACCAACCCCAGCCATAACACTGTGACTATCCAACCCCAATCATAACATTGTGACTAACCAACCCCAATCCTAACACTGTGACTAACTAATCCCAATCCTAACATTGAAACTAACCAATCCCAATCATAACATTGTGACTAACCAACCCCAATCATAACACTGTGGCTAACCAATCCCAATCCTATTACTGTGACTTACCAACCCGAATCATAACATTGTGACTAACCAACCCCAATCATAACATTGTGACTTACCAACCCGAATCATAACATTGTGACTAACCAACCCCAATCCTAACATTGAAACTAACCAATCCCAATCATAACATTGTGACTAACCAACCCCAGCCATAACACTGTGACTTACCAACCCCAATCATAACATTGTGACTAACCAACCCCAATCATAACATTGAGACTAACCAACAACCCCAATCATAACATTGTGACTAAGCACCCCAGTCACAACATTGTGACTAACAAACTAAAACAAAATCATAAACAGGGGCGGTCGGGTAGCCTAGTGATAAAGCGTTCACTCGTCACGCCGAAGACCCGGGTTCGATTCCCGACATGGGTACAATGTGTAAAGCCATTTCTGGTGTCCCCTGCTGTGATATACCTGGAAGCGGCGTAAAACCACACTCACCCCAATCATAACATTGTTGCTACTAAATTCCAATGTTATTGGCTCAGACAGAGGCACTAACGACCCATCATCCTGCCGCGGACCCCTCAGTTCGGTGATAACCTTAATAGTACGTCCAGTCCCAAAGGTCTATTCAATAACCATTGGTCCGGGAGCCAATTAATCGGAACAAATCGATTCGTGCAAACTCTAATAAACTATTACCCAGCATAAATGACATTACTTGTGCGTGACATGATAGACACACTTCAGGAACATCAGTACCGCTAGGTAGACACAACGTATAGTGTCAGGCCCCCAGGCACTGTGTACCGATTGTCGTTAGGATCAAGTTGTTCCCACATTGAAGTAAGATATGAAAATGTTAGGTTTTTTCAATTGCAGTTTTGTTCTGATATTTTCTGTGAGCAGATGTTAGTGTTAATGTCTCATTAATTGATGGAAAATCAGTTAAACGCATGTCTTGGTTGAAGGCATCGTACTCCAACATAGCGTGGAACGGTGCGTATGATGCAAATCACAGGATTGTCTGGCTCGATTATTTTCAGACCTCCGTCATCAAGCTGGACAAATGCTGAGTGTGGTGTTGAACAACAAACAAAATTATTCACTGCCAACTCTGGGTTGTACGGGTAATGGAGCTAAGTATATTTTACACAAAAATATGTTTATGATAAGTTAACCCAACTCGGATAGGCTCTCTGTCATAGCGGCAATGCAAGTTTGAATGCATGTGCGATTTAGGCCAATGATCTGTTAACACAATGAGAGGGAAACAGTTTGGGTTAAAGGGGCACTGATCTAACGCAATTCCCCGGGACTGGTTGTTGCCTTTGTTATTGTTTTTTCCCAGTGAGTACCCGGATGTAGAGCAGAAATCTAGACTAGCTCGCGACCTCTGTTGCGCCATTCGTAAGCGCATCAGTCACTTTTATGGATACCGGTAGTAATAAGAGCGTATGGTCACATTGATCAACAAAATGAAATACAGTTTTCAGTGATGGACTTGACAATAGATACATACATGTACATGCGTGCACATTCAAGTATCACAAAAACGCTATTCTGCAAGCATCGCTAAAACTTCTAAGATTCATGCAAATTATTGCCATTGGTGACAATTTAACTTTCCCTTCGTTTCCTTTACACATCTCTACAAGGAGCCTTGCATACATTCATGAGTATAAGTCTGTGTCCATACCATACGTTCATGAATTTCGCTCTTTTAATATTTTTATTTAATATGGATTTGGCAATTTTGATCAATGAAATCTAGACTGGTTTTTATCACGTTATATGCAGATAGTCCGCAGTCCAGGGGCATGGCTATATCCATCCATGCCACGGACGTCAAACATATATACTAGTATCCCACAAAGATAAAGTATACCGACTCCGAGACGACCAGTTCTTGTTTTATCCCATTAATATCCGAGCGCCAGATAATGTAAAAAGTACCATCTTTTAATAAACGTCTTTTGGTATGACGCGGCCTGGGATCGAACCAACGATCTTCCGCTCTCCGTGCAGACGCAATATCCACAAGACACATTAGTTGTAAGCTAATTTCTTTGAATTCTTTATTCAGTACAGTACAGGCCACAGGCCCTTTGTACAAAATGTATGGCATATTTAGGGCAACAGTCACAATGAAAAAATACGTGTTCTCTCTTCTTTACTGTGATACAGATATTTAGCGATATTAATAATCAGCTTTCTGTTGGTTGTAGATAAAAGAATATTAAACTTATGGACATTTGGATGTAGATAATATTTTGAAGGAATATAGAGATGGCGTAGGTGAGAAATTTGAATATTTCTATGGCATTATAAAATGCACTTCAGCAAGTCTTCACGTCCTAGTGAAACCCCCTGTACGTCTAAATCATATTTAAGAGGATGCCAACCCCCACAAAGTCTGGGCATCCGGCATGCCACTTAATTTGTCTTGGCATCCATCTTAAAAACTTTGACTCGCATCAATGTACATGGCTAGTACGAGTACATTAGACTGGTATTGTCTCACAGATTGCATGGTCATGCGTGCTCATGCGTCTAATACAAATATTTTAGTGATTTGTCACTCTTTGCCCGCAAAAGAGACGAAACAATAAATTCGACTTTGAAATATTGGCATCCGCATACCAGATAAACAATTCATGACATCCAGAGTATTGCCTAACGGCATCCGGATTTGCGAGGATTTACGGAATCTTTGAAATCGAGAGTTTAACTTACCGAAACTGTGACAGACTCGTTGGCGTCCCCGTTTGAAGGTCATTAAGCGTAAAATTGTACACTGACTGGGACGAATCGTCTGACTGATAGCATGACACTTTTCTCTCACCAGGTGGCGGTATATAGTATGCGCTCGCACCGCCGCAGCAGACGACAACGGCAGTGCAAAACACGTTCTTACGGAATTTTTGAAATCGAGAGTTTAACTTACCGAAACTGTGACAGACTCGTTGGCGTCCCCGTTTGAAGGTCATTAAGCGTAAAATTGTACACTGACTGGGACGAATCGTCTGACTGATAGCATGACACTTTCCTCTCACCAGGTGGCGGTATATAATACGCGCTCGCACCGCCGCAGCAGACGACAACGGCAGCGCAAAACACGTGCAACAGCATTGCACGTGCAACTGCCTCGCGCAGTATCCGTCTGTGACTATAGACTTTTCACTAATGCCACTGAATAACGCGTTCCTTATATCCGACTTGACGAGGCTGATAACGCTGATGAGATCCACATGGCAGGGTATAAATTGGTTCTTTCATTCCCAAAGTCACGATTTATGGCCATTGTGATTCATATCACCGTAAGCTGTTTGCAAGGGTCAACACTGTTTACGAAAACCTCGACTACGTATCTCAACACCCCAGTAAGGTCATGGGAACATGTTTTCAGGTTAATTAGATATCGGAACGGTTGTAAAGATAAAAGAAGATAAAAAACGAGTTTTTTTAATCCAAACTTTATATAGTGACCAGTAAGTATCCGATATGAAAGAGGATGAAATAAAATCCAAGGCTGATCAGAGATTAAATACTTCATGATTGCGAAAAGGGTACGTTTATCTTGTGCCTTGTCAGGAATTAACGGGTAAGGATTTTTATATAATCTCAAACACATTATCTACAATGTTTGGAATCATCAGAGGCAGATGGTTTGGAATATGACAATCAGGTAAAAACCTACATTGTATGATTTTGAATTTAAAAGTTAACCACTTGAAATATGAAAAAAAGAAATTTCACGGTTTTAATTTTTTTTTACTTTTTTACATTGATACATGTACTAACCAAGAACAATGAAGCCATGGTTGACACTTAAACGTGACCAATTTGACGCAGCTTGCGGACTCACTTGATACTTTAGTCATATGATGCTGACATGGCACATGGAAATATTAGAGTGTTAAGGGATTGACAACGGTGTCTCTGTACATAGTCATGCAGTTTCCATTCTTAAGACAGAATTAATGCAATGTGATACCTGGCCGACGGAGTATCATCGCGATGTTGGTCGTTGCAAACGCTGCCAACAAATGTTTTGCTTGGTCACGTTTCCTTTATGTACAGTCATTGATTTGGAATATTGCTGACTGATGTAAAGGAATATCCGTGCACATTGCAGAACACCAAAAGACCAGCCACTAACGTTTTGATTGTTTGTTGTTTAACACCGCACTCAGCAATATTACAACTTTATGACGGCAGTCTGTAAATAATCGAGTCTGGACCAGACAATCCAGTGACTGACATCATGAACACCGATCCAAGCAATTTGGATACGAAGACATGCATCAACCAAATCAGCGAGCCTGACCAACCGATCCCTATTAGTCGCCTCTTACGACAAGCATAGACCCCTTTACGGCAAGCATGGGTTGCTGAAGACCTAGTCTATCCCGGATCTTCTTGGGTCGCCATAAACGTTGTGATATCGACGCGGTTGTGTCCCTTACATCAACCAGTGACAGCAATGATGTCAAATTCAATTCCATATTTTGACTTGTACCATACGTTAACGTAAACAATTGATTTGCCTTTGCATGTGTTTATGACGGGTGCACATGTGGGCAGGATACTTCCACCTTTACACGAACATCTGGTATCATCTCCATTTGATGCTTATTATGATCGAGATTTGTTATGTTTATGTAAAAGGTTTTATCACTTTATTTATGATTATTGTAACAGCTTTTGTCGCTGTTTTGCAAGTGGCTCTTTAGTTTTATTGGTGTCTGGAAAGGAATTTAGAGCTTCAGTAATAAATATTTGTCCTGACTGCAAATGAGGATACATTTGAAGATTGAGAAATCAGTGGTGCTGTCTGACATCGTCACCGTTAACAGCGAACCACCCACAACGCTGTGTAGTCTGCAAACGTTCCAAGTAGACGTTGAACTGTTTCTGATGTTACTGCTACTATTTGCGTCACTTGTTTAGGTATGTCTTAAGTAAATTGAAACTACTGGCCCGACATGAGATCTACCAGACACGGGCCGACGGGCAGGTGCTTATAAATATTTCCAACACTGGTAATTGTAAATAGTGCCATTTCAGAGAATGGGACATTGCTCCTGTTAATTTAGGGTATTCATTGACAATTACTGTATTCATACACATTCCAACATGTGAGTAATTGAGCGGATATGGTTTCACGCTGCTTTTCGTAAATTCCAGCCACATCACGACGGAAACCCCCGGGCTTTCGGTTGACGATTGAACGCTTTAACCACGAGTCTACCCCAAATGTACGGAAGCTTATTATGATAAACTCGGAATCGAACAATCAAGATTGAAATAGCTTTTGTCGCTTTTCTTGCACATTAATCCTGACCTAATACTGTGTCAAAGTCTCAAGTGACTGAGTGAGTGAGTTTAATTTAACGTTTCATTGACATTATTTCAGCCATATAGCGACGATGACCCTGACTTGCAAACTATTAAGTATTGCTTTTTTAATTTACTTAAGACAAACCTAAACAAGGGACGCAAATAATAGCAGTAACATTAGAAACAGTTCAACGTCTACTTGGAACGTTTGCAGACTACTCAGCGTTGTGGGTGGTTCGCAGTTAACGATGACGATGTCAGACAGGACCACTGATTTCTCAATCTTCAAATGTATCCTCATTTGCAGACAGGACAAATATTTATTACTGAAGCTCTAAATTCCTCTCCAGATACCAGTAAAACTAAAGAGCCACTTGCAAACTGTCGGCATCTGAGCATAGCTCCTTGCCTAAGCACCACATGCATGGCTGTTGACGTAAGCCAAGGATGTCTTCTCGACTCATCCCAGTACTTTGTTTACAGGGTGAGTATTTATGCCAGAAATTAACATTCATTTAGACAGTAAACATTTGTTAATTTCTTGGCAAAGGGGCTATAGTTTTCTGTTCGCGCAACAGATGTGTGTGCTTACTCGGTTAAAAATGGAGTTGTTCATCTTTATAGTGTTTCTGCTGAGGTTAGGGGTTTTATCAGCACACACCTGGCATGGTTTCGTTCGCCGTATAAACCGACTAATTATAACCATTCGCTGCGTCATTTGTATACGGTCTACACAGAACATAAATACAAAGCGATTCCGGTAATAGTGTCATTAAATGAAGCAATTATTATACTGAGTGAAGCAATGTCGTACATCCCGACAGAGCCATTATCAGATATATCTGAATATGGGCTTTGTTCCCGAACACCTATGAAAAATAAATAGCTCACGTTCGGCAGGCATATAAATTTTTTAGAATTTGTGAGTTGTCAAATCGTGTTGCTACGACAGAACCCATCCCGTGCTAATGGTAACTGTTTAGGTCAAAGGTCATCATGGTTATCCTGCAATCTGGAAGGATACTTTTCAGCCATAGGTCTGAGTAGGGATTTACAATAGGGATCCACTGATGTTTACATCTACGGATATACGCATGGGTATCATTAAGAACTCGGGTAAGGGATACCCGGATTATAGAGGGGCTGGTATCATCAAAGATGTCCGGTAACAGACACCCGGATTATAGAGGGGCTGGTATCATCAAAGATATCCGGTAACGGATACCCGGATTCTAGAGCGTCTGGTATCACCAAAGATGTCCGGCGACGTATTCCCGGATTCTAGAGGGTCTGGTATCTTTAAAGATGTCCGGTAACAGATACCCGTATTATAGAGGGTCTGGTATCATCAAAGATATCCGGTAACGGATACCCGGATTCTAGAGCGTCTGGTATCACCAAAGATGTCCGGCGACGTATTCCCGGATTCTAGAGGGCCTGATATCTTCAAAGATGTCCGGTAACGGGTATTCGGATTCTAGAGGGTCTGGTATCTTCAAAGATGTCCGGAAACCCGGATTCTAAAGCGTCTGGTATCTTCAATGGTGTCTGGTTTCATCAATGCTTTCTCAAATGTTAAATGTAGTTAATTATTTAATGGCGAATTTTACAGGCGCTTACATTTTCAACACTGGTCTAGACATTGTAATTAGTGCTATTTCATAGACTGGGACATTGCTCCTGTTAATTTATGGTATTCATTGACAATTACTGTATTCATACACATGTATATACATGTGAGTAAGTGAGCGAATATGGTTTTACACCGCTTTTTGCAAATTCCAACAAGATCACGACGGGAACTCCCGGGCTTTCGGTTGACGATTTAACGCCTTAATCACGAGTCTACCCCGAATGTATGGAAACTCCCATCGGTACTAGTAAATATAGTCTGAAAGGACCTGACCTTTGTACGCTCGTCTAAATAGTCGTTCAAAATTTACAGAACATACAAGATAACTTCATACCAAATGTCGTGGGTTTCAATTATGACCTTTAAACAAATCTGACCTATCTGTGTCTGTTAAGGTAGTGTCTCTGAAATGGACACCTGAACAATTTATATTTCAGCAAACAATTATTTATTTGGGGTAAAACCGGCTGTAAAATTATTTTTTCCAGGATGTTCTTGAACAAATATTTAAAAAAGAAATCTGAGTTGGCTTCTAAGATTACAGTAAAAGGGTTGCAGGGGGTATGAGAACTAGGTTGGTATAGTGGAGTTATATTTTGGCTGGACTAACGAGTCTATGCATAGTCCAATCAAAATCGCGCAACGAAATCGAAATCCGGTTCGTAAACTGTCGTGGAGATTTCGGTCGATTGCAGGATTTACAAAGCATGTGCAACGCCAACTCTTAGTCAACCGATATTTTCCAAGTCTTTTCATGTTTTTAATCAATGGGCTCACGTGATTTGATGCACCGCGCGATGTAAGATCCGTTATATTGCAATATAGATCTAAGATTATTGATCAGATCGCCTTGGCTGGGGGCCGCCATTTTGTTTGAAGTAAATGCAAGTCATATGAGAGGTGGAATCTGATTGGTCCATAGGAGAGGCTTAGAAGGGACATAACTCGTAATAGCCACTGGTGGCGCCACGATCGAGCTCAGGAATTCCACCATAGTTCGGCAAGGGTGGAAACTGGACTTTAATAGTCAATTAACTCTCTTGCCTCGGGAAGATGTTTACGGATGAGAAATAATGAAGGTTGGTGGCAAAAGAATCGATATATGCATGAGAATCTGTCCTATATGTGATCAAGGTACGGACGATAAATATCATTTTCTACTTGTATGTGCTTCTTTAATGGGGGGTAACAATATTGTGATGGCTACAATGTTTGCAACTGAGGAACTTTCCAAAGCCCATGTTCAAGACAGCGACCTCAACAGTATAACCAGTGAATTTATTTGTATAGATTTCATTCAGAGCACGAATAACATTTTTATAGCCAAAATCAAACAATACGTATTAAACACACATATCACAATGTTACAACCTTACATCGAGTAAAAGTACATTTATATACATTAACTTTAAGGTTAAACTTTATCTTTGACTTCGTGAAGACATTTTGCATATTCAATAACAACGTTAATGTTCTGTTGATTAATTCAGCAGTATAATAGGCAGCAGAAAATACGAGTGTCATCTTCGTCCGCTCAGCTCGCCTTAAGACCGGTGTGTTGTTATAGACCCGTGAAGATTCCGGGGTAGAATAGGTCTTCAGCAACCCATGCTTGCCGTGAAAGGCGACAATGCTTGTCGTAAAAGGCAACTAACGGGATCGGGTGGTCAGGCTCGCTGACTTGGTTGATACATGTCATCGCGATCCCAATTGCGTGGATCGATGCTCATGCTGTCAATCACTGGATTGTCTGGTCCAGACTCGATTATTTACAGACCGCCGTCATATAGCTGGAGTATTGCTGAGTGCGGCGTTAAACAACAAACAAACAAAAAATATAAAAGAACTGATGATTCAAATAACGATGATGTGAGAAAACACTTCTGTAGCTGTTTACGTTTTACTGCCTCCAAACACAGAACGCCCTAGAGAGATATCGCAGGTGTTTGATTTTTTTTTATTTTGTGAAACTTGAAGCTGGCAAGATTCACGAAACAAGATAAAAAACCCACTGAAGCTGTTATCTTAAACTACATGTCTTCGCTCGTATCACAGAAAGTGTATATTCTTCACTATGTCGAGATCCACGTACGTACACACGCTAATGGACCCGCCCTTGTGTAGAGGTCGAGTACTCTATAACCTTCTTAATCTGACTGGGAGAGGCGAACCAGTCTCCTAATTACGTGTTTTCGTCTTTTTTTTTTAATTGTTAGTTAGTTATTTAACGTCGCGCTGCAATATCTGAGACGGCGGCTTGTAAATAATCGTGTCTGGAC
Organism: Haliotis cracherodii; assembly: GCF_022045235.1. Lineage (NCBI taxonomy): Eukaryota > Metazoa > Mollusca > Gastropoda > Lepetellida > Haliotidae > Haliotis > Haliotis cracherodii. The sequence continues at coordinate 16,154,231 of NW_027266264.1, forward strand.
CAGACAATCCAGTGATTGATATTGTAAACAACGACCCATGCCGTCGGGGTACAATGACATGCTATTACTGAAGTCACCGACCCTGAACACCAGTCCATTACGACCGACAAAGGTTGCTGGGGACCTATATATATTAATCCGGAATCCCCACGGGGGGGTGGGGGGGGGGGGGGGGGGGGGGGGGGGGGGGGGGTTGGGTGGGTGGGGGGTGGGGGGGGGGGGGGGGGGGGGGGCTTTAAGGATGGGAGAAGCGGCTAAATAAACTAATGTCACTTCAGGTTTTCCTTCCGCATTAAGCGGACACGCCGCGATATATCTGAAGAGCAGTTCAAAGCCAAATGGAACTCCTCAAAAATCGAGAGTTCAAAGTTGTTTCAGAAATAGGCGAAAGGAAAGGGAAACTTAAATGTGCAATGGCGTTCTCTTTATACGCGTGTGCCTTCCAATTTTCTAAATCTAAATCCGTTTTCGTTCACTGGCTCAATTTACCTGATGATTTGAGGATTGCAACGGTTAAGGTCGTTCTGGAATGTTTTCACGTATTAACCCCAGCTGTTTCAGAGTCTGAATCGTTCACTCTACGCAAAGCACAATTGATTAGTATTTTTAAACCTTCGTGTATGCGACAGCTGTAAAACAACATGTTATTTTCATGTCACACATGTGACACGCAACCTAGCGTTTATGACGCACTACATTGAAAGCGACATACACATTAATAGATTTTTCAGTGCAAAAATATCCAGCAAGATGACACCAGTGAAGTCGATATATGTAATTGTCATGTTCCGAAGCTCAGCCGACACTTTATTATTCAAAATAAGTACGATATACAGTAAACTACGTTTATAACGAACACGCTTATAACGAACTGAGGGATATAACGAATTGTTTTTTATGTCCCGGCCATTGCTGTATATATGCTGAAAATATGCTTATAACGAACTTCGATTTTAACGAACTAAAATAAGCAGTCCCTTTGAGTTCGTTATAACCGTAGTATACTGTATTGTACATAAGACCTTCACATAGAATTGCTGGTTTCCCGACAGAGACCGTCCCAAAGTCGTGTACCAAATTAAAATCCGAGACAAATACATTAGATTCCATTCACCAAGGAATGTTCATAGCTCAAAATTATTATTCCCCATGTCTTTGGAGCAGAGTGCACTCAAATGTCTTTCTCTTTCCTGGGGATGTTTCAGGCCAAGCCGCCATATCAGACACAAGAGGGTGACACTCACAATACCCTCTCATTCAGCCACGTACCCATTCACTCCTGGCTGAACAGAGGTAAGTCTCTTGCCAATAGAGACACAACGTGATACCTAGGTTTCAGTGTAGGGCAGGACCAAAGCCCTAGAAAATCTCAGGCGTCAAGCCGTTGAACATGGTCACCCACCCCACTACTCTCCGCCACTGACGTTGCGTTGTGACCTATGTGCAGTTTACTGTGATTGGATGATTTTCTATCGGATTTTTATGTTTTTGAAATGTACATCAATCCAGTCATTAAAACTGACCATGTCTTTCTATATTTAGTGCGGTCTTTTTTTTATCATGATGACTAATGCTGAATGTGATCACAGATCTTTCAATTTGGTGCGGGACTGGGGTGTGTGTGTTTAGCTTCCTGTACTCGGAAAAGGAGCTGGCTAAGCCTGTCAAATGGTTTGTTTTTATTGCTGCTTTAAGGCCAGACTGTGCACACATGTACATGTAACAGGTGTTGAATGCTTAGTTATTTAAAAAAATATATATATAACGTCACTGTATAAGCCCATGGGAACACATTTGGTTGTGAGTAACCTAAAGCGTGTATTGTGTACGTAATATACTTCCGGTTTGTGGTTCGCCATTTCTTTAATACTGTCGGAGTAAATGACTGAATGGGGATCGGGTGGTTACAATGGAGGACATGACAGTGTGTCATCTTACCCCTGTTATACCCCCATTACATAGGTTCCATCAACCACTGGTTTCGTCTGGTTGAAACTCGATTATTCAAAGTCGCCTTAAGATCACCGGGTCCATTTGAATACTGTACATTGTATTTCAACATATACCATAAACAAAACAGCACACTTGTTGTTGGTGTTGAACTATCGAGGACACTTGGTGAAAGCCAATCGTATCGCTCTGGAAAAGGCTGGGTGTGTTGGGGTAGGGTAGGGTAGGGTTAGGGGTAGGGGTAGGGGTAGGGGTAGGGTAGGGTAGGGTAGGGTAGGGTAGGGTAGGGTAGGGTAGGGTAGGGTAGGGTAGGGTAGGGGTAGGGTAGTGTAGGGTAGGGTAGGGTAGGGTAGGGGTAGGGTAGGGAGGGTGGGGTAGGGTAGGGTAGGGCAGGGAGGGGTAGGGTAGGGGTAGGGTAGGGTAGGGGTAGGGTAGGGTAGGGGTAGGGTAGGGGTAGGGTAGGGTAGGGGTAGGGGTAGCTGTAGGGAGGCGCGAGTGGGTACGAGTAGGTTAAGAAGATGTGGAGGCGATTAACATATTTACTAGCTGTTATGTCAATAGTGTAGGTGTTGTCTTCAAGCGCTGTAAGACTTAATGGCGTCTTGACGTCCTTCGGAATTAGTGTAGTTAGGGAGAAACAGCTGGTAACTATGAGAGATGAGGTGAAATGGGGTTTAACGTCTCGTTCAAGGTTATTGCACTCATAACGACGTGCGTGTGGAGGAGAAGGGGACTGCTTTTACGGTTAAACATGAATACCCCCACGCTTACAGACAGACAGGTTTATTCAGTGCAAGGCCTCCGGCACAAAATACATACAAAAGCATGATCATACATACGCATTTTATACCATGTAAACAATCGTAAACAATGTAACAATTTACATGATATAGGAATAGACTGACACTTCTGATAACTTCAATGTTCTTTCTCTACATGATAGGAATACAATTGTTAATTGTTGGCTATTTACCGGTACTAAAATATTTTACAATAAACTTGTTTCGCAATTTAGAGTAGGAGTGACATACATTGAAAATGTGCAATTCATCTTCAACAGAAAAAGAGCCTCTAAGCTAGCGTGACATACGGCATCTATCATTATAAATTGTATTTTCATATCTGCCAGTCTCAGCATCTAAATCTAGAATAGGACGTTCTCAAATGTTGAGAAGGGTCACCAACGCGTAAATACTTTTCAATATTTAAAAGTGTTTTAAACTGGTTACAGTAAAAACACAAATGCTTTTCATGGAAGGATGCTTGCCAAGACTTAGGGCCTACATCATCCAAGGAACGTAAAATTCTGCACCAATACTTAATTGTCCTTGTCATATATATAAACTGCAAAGGCACTCTATCACATTCCCCACGAATCATGTTATTACAAGTTGATTTACCAACCTTTAAACTTGATTTACAAAATTTAGTATATACAAATTCAATAACAATATGTGATGCCCCATATTTCAGAACCATAACACAGCACAGGTGTTATCATACAATCAAATATCTCAAATAGATCTGGCCAACTAATGTTACCGAGCTAAATTTTCCTTTGGTAATATTGCCTTATTTGCTTGGGATACAAAGAAAGGTCTGCGCTTTGCTCCAGATTAACTTGAATACAAGTCCCAAATATTTATATAACGATACTGTTTCTGTCGGTGTACCATCATAAAGGGACCACTTACACTGTATACTGACTCCGAGCCGACCAGTCCTTGTTTTATCCCCTTAATGGCATGTGTCAGGCAGGGTAACAACAATACTTTTGTACCCACTTTTAACGTCTTTTGATATGACGCCGTAGGGAATCGAACCACCGACCTTCCGCTCACCGGGAAGACGCTCTGTCCGCTACACCACGGAGGCGGTCTGGTAACTACCTGGGGAGCTGATTTTGAAGGAAGATACAATGACGATTTTTGAACACATCCGGCAAACATTTCTTAAGGGATCACATTGCAATCGTTTTCAACGACAAATGCAAATAGCTATTCTCGGTTGATAAGGCGTGCCATAAACGTGGGTACGAATCAGGTTCGACCTGATTATGCTGTACGTTCGTCAGCAGCAAACCTATGCTCGTGGTTTCACTAAAGTGGACCACAATACTTGCATAACATCAAGCTGACACGCCATGGTATAACTGAAATACTTTAAAGCGGCGTTAAAACGCATCATTCACTCACTCACTGTTCCTAGTTGAATGTACCAAAACATATTCGCGTGAAATGCATGCAGAAAGCATGCAAGCATGACTCGCCCATGAATTGCCGTGTAAGGTACTGATGGGAGTTATTGCCTTCTGGGGACGGTGGGGTAGCCCAGTGGTTGAAGCGTTCGCTCGTCACTTCGATGACCCGGGTTCGATTCCCCACATGGGTACAATGTGTGAAGCCCATTGCTGGTATTCACTGCGGTGGTATTGTTGGAATATTTCTAAAACCAAGCTCACTCACTCACTCACTATTGCTTTCTGACGGTCTAACAGGAGAGGGGGCACGGGTGGCCCAGTCGTCTAAGGCGTCGCGATTCCCTGTGCAGAGTTGCGTCCCATTGGCACGCCAGAAACCTATGATTTTGGGTTCGAATCCCGGTTCGTCCCGATTATGTTTCTTGGTTTGTCAGCAACATACCCGTGCTCGTGGGTTTCACCAAAGTCTGAGACCTGCATCACTTCGGGCTTTCCTCCCACATTAAGCTGACACGCCGCAATATCACTGGAATACTGTTATGCGGCGTTAAACCCTACTCACTCACCCTAACAGGAGAGACAAATACTAATGGTAAGCAGTAGGCAGGATAAGGTCGGAGAACTCACACCGGCATGCTGCCACTGATCGCAGCAAAGCACTTAGCGTGAAATTTGCTGGATAAAAAATTTGCATAGCAATCCCGTGATATGAAAATGCGGTATTGTCATAGTAAACGTAAAATAACAACCGAACATTAAGGGATAAATTCAACTTCAAGCATCAAGAGTTTAGGACCATCATCCACGGGCAATTAGGTGATCAAACTGCGAGCAATTGGTTGAAATTGGAATTGGTCGTCAGTTGATACATATCCGTATAAGAATCGGGCGGACACCCTCGCCATTACGTTGGCATGGATCATTGATATACCCCAAGGTTTCATGGTGAATTGAGGTTCCTTCCGGGGTAGAATAGGTCTTCAGCAACCCATGCTTGCCGTAAGAGGCGACTAACGGGATCGGGTGGTCAGGCTCGCTGTCTTGGTTGATGCACGTCATCGTATCCCAATTGCGTGGATCGATGCTCATGATGTCAATAACTGGATTGTCTGGTCCAGACTCGATTATTTACAGGCCGCCGTCACTGGAATATTGCTGAGTGCGGCGTTAAACAACAAACAAACAAATGGCTGGAATCGTGCATGGAGACTTCCTGTAGTCTACCATAATCCAGTACAACCGGGTCGGACCCAACCATAGTGTGGTAGACTCACAGGGTGATCGTGATCAGGTCTTGACGCAAGTGGTTTTACTTTCGGCGCCTACGACTTGCCATCAGAATAATCGAACGGGATAACGCCCGCCAACACGCAGCTTGTGTGTCAATGGATATATTTAGGAATGGGAACATCTATGTATAGACTTGGGCAACTAAATATCCTGACAGTTACCTCATTGAACATCTGTGGAATATATTTGTACCTCATGTCCGCCAATTTGATACATACCGCCATTTTGTATGTCGATGTCGAAGCCTTTGACATTATAAAAATTCCTTAGTGTCTAAGACGGTGACATGGTGTCGTCAGCTGTTAAGTGTAAATGGTCATCATTTCGTCTTCGGTGGCAGTGTTGGTAGCTGAACATACACATAACGATGATTGCATGGTCAATGACAAATCTACATCTGCAGTCGTCAATGACAGATGTGCTATCTCACTCGTATTAACTCCTACCGTCTATTCTTTATGCTGGCTTTCTGAGAAAGTATCTGCTGCGTCGTTCGGTCCTAAGTCCAGGTCCTTCATTTGTGTCGGGGGCGGTCGGGTAGCCTAGTGGTTAAAGCGTTAGCTCGTCACGCCGAAGACCCGGGTTCGATTCCCGACATGGGTACAATGTGTGAAGCCCATTTCTGGTGTCCCCCGCCGTGATATTGCTGGAATAATTGCTAAAAGCGGCGTAAAACCATATTCACTCACTCACTCATTTGTGTCGTATTTTGAGTCAGCGGGTCTTGTATTGGGTCAGAGCTAATGGCCTTCCCTAGACGTAGAGTTCTGAATGCCACACAGTGTTGGAGGGGTCCATATCATCAGTTCAAAGGAATCCGACATGCCGGTATTTCTGTTTGCACATACATCTACCCACTGTGATCCATCTGCCGTGGATACAATAACAAATATATGATGTTTGCTCATCAAACCCGCATTCGCATGGTCATCAAGGGAGTGACCTTGAGCATAGAATGACATATCTGCCGATAGTGGACCCGTGAAGATTCCGGGGTAGAATAGGTCTTCAGCAACCCATGCTTGTCGTAAAAGGCGACTGACGGGATCGGGTGGTCAGGCTCGCTGTCTTGGTTGATGCATGTCACCATATCCCAATTGCGTGGATCGATGCTCATATCAATCACTGGATTGTCTGGTCCAGACTCGATTATTTAGATTATTTACAGACCGCCGTCATATAGCTGGAATATTGCTGAGTGCGGCGTTAAACAACAAACCAACCAACCAACAATGCCGATAGTGCCGATAAGGAACCATAGCAGATAAATGTTTTTCTTCAAAAGATAATTCAGATCTAGGTTGATCAATTCTAACCCGGAATCCCCACGGGGTATAGTAGTTATTTACTATTCGACACATTACTCTTGAAGATCCGGGTTAGACGAGGTCTTCAGCAACCCATGTTTGCCGTAAAGGGGACTATGCTTGTCGTAAAAGGCGACTAACGAGATCGTGTGGTCAGGCTCGCTATCTTGGTTGAATTGAGGTTCCTTCTGGGGTAGAATAGGTCTTCAGCAACCCATGCTTGCCGTAAAGGGGACTTTGCTTGTCGTAAAAGGCGACTAACGGGATCGTTTGGTCAGGCTCGCTGTCTTGGTTGATGCATGTCATCATATCCCAATTTCGTGGATCGATGCTCGTGATGTCAATAACTGGATTGTCTGGTCCAGACTCAATTATTTACAGACAGCCGTCATAAAGTTGTAATATTGCTGAGTGCGGCGTTAAACAACAAACAAACAAACACTATTCGACACCGGGATTACATGGGTTCACATCGGGTACATGTATCTATGAATCCATGAAATCAACATATACCCATCATAATTATTTCATGGGTTTGTAGACACTAGCTTCGCCTATCATCCGTGAATACACATCTGATATGATATATAGTGGTGGCGAGTTTTAGTAAATAAAACGTTAACATTTCCATAGTCATAAGAAATATCTACTTAAAGAGTAAAATACGACTATATCACAAGCATGTAGTTATCAATCACTATCAATTAGTGATTACACCTGGGCCCACTTGCACAAAGCGATCTTAGCGCTAATAATATTGTAAGCCTAAATATGGGAGTTTACGATCATCTTAGCGCTAAGATCGTTTTGTGCAAGTGGGACCAGGTGTTCGCGAAAAGGTGAGCGTATCCTGCCTCCGGTGGCACCGTCATAAACACGTGCAAAGGCAAGTCAATCACCCGAACAAACACGTGAACAGATAGTACAACCAACAAGTAAAAATAGGGAATTGCATCGGACATAATTTTTGTAACTGATGCGTCAAATTTGAAAACGTCCTTCACATGGATGTCTACCATAAAACGTTTTGAAAGTGTTACTGAGGCATTATAGGTTGTAACCCTGATGAAACAACTTTTTGCGCAAGAGTCAAATAAATTCCTTTGAAATCTTCGTAGAAAGGCCATGCTCGATTGTACCTCAAAAGTTATGAAATAAAGTAATGAAACGAGGCCGTGTCAAATGTACCCTGCATGAACTGTGTGCTGACCCTACCGTTGCCTTCCATTATTATAACTGGTAGAGCGGATGGTCGTAAGGCTATGGCATGTGCTGCACGAGCAATATAGCCGCTAGAATACCTACCTAATTCGTGTTATATTTTTCAGCTATTGTTTTCTTATCGACACTCATCTTTACAGTCCGTTAATACATGTCCCTGCAGGCGGGTGAGAGTGCACAAAAGGAAGCAGATCGCCCTTGATGTGTCAGCGGAAGGCCCCATTAATATATACAATTGACCACAAACACTGGCTGCTAGTTTATCCAGAGATTGGAAAAGGTCATAATCGTCACATCTCTTATTCGTTTCCACGAAGTATTTTTTCCATGCAATATTCATAGCAACGTATAATGTGCTTTTCTGAAATTCATTATCTCTTTCAAGCTCTGACATACAATGTTCAGTGCAATGATCCGATATTCAATTCTATACTCACAGTCTGTAAACTGGCTGCAACAGTTCACGGTTTTTATGTACAAACAAGACAATCTGGGGGCACGGGTGGACATGTCGTCTAAGGCGCCCCGATTCGCTGTGCAGGGTTGCGTCCCTTGGGCACGCCAGAAACCTATTATTGTGGGTTCGAATCCCGGTTCTCCCCGATTATGTTTCTAGGTTTGTCAGCACCGTGCTCGTGGGTTTCACCGAAGAGGTAAACGTCCGAGACCTGCATCACTTCTTGTCACGCCGCGATATAACTGGAATACTGTTAAAAGCGGCATTAAACGCAACTCACTCACTCATTTACATATGTATTTTTATTCACTTTCAATATTCGACTAAATGACTCCATGTAACGTGGTGAAGTTCCACTCAATATCCAATCCTGGAAGCTACAAGGAATTTTACATTGAAAAAAAACAACGGACAAAAGAAACGCCACCAAACAATTTTCTGCTCATAAACAAAACAAACGCAAAATTTGGTAACAGTTGATGTTTCTTTTATAAAAACAACAACAATTATTTAAAACACGGTATTTGAAAATGACAAGATAAAACACCAAAAGTTCTGCAGACACGTTTATCATGCTGGGTGCACTGTCCAGTATTCGATCACACCCTCAGAATCGACGTCGATCTCTTTTAAAGTTCCATGCTACACACATGGCTCAGTATTGGATGTGACCCCCTCCAGCAACGACGCAGGCCCTAACACGATGTCGAATTGAGTACACGAGTCTCCTGACATCCTGATTAGGGATCCTACGCCATTCTTTCTGCAGGACAATTGCCAAGGCATCCCTCGTCAATGGCGGCAGTTGACGTTTCCGATTCCTGCGTCCAAGTTGGTCCCAAAGGTGCTCTGTGGGCGACAGGTCCGGTGATCTTCTGGCTGGCTACTGTAATACGGTCATGTTGTTGGCGTTCAGAAAGTCGCTAGTGACTCGAGCTGAGCGAGGGGTGGCGTTGTCCTGCTGAAACAGCGTCCTAGGTGTTGTTGCAGGAAAGGCAGTACCACAGTCCTGGCCTACTGTCTGTGACGTCGGTATAGAAACGTTAACGTCATACCCTTGAAAGGTCGACAGGCGCAGAGACCATACAGGGGGAGTCGTCCAGCAACGGTCCTTCTGCAAGATGGATGTCCAAGGCTGTTTGCGGATGATGACGTCACAGTTAGGAATCAGGACTTTAGGTGAAGCACCCGTAAATACCGGTCTTCCTGTGGGGTCGTGACCTTGGGTCTTCCACTCTCCGGCCTGTCTGCAGTGCTGCCAGTTTGCCTGTGACGTGTGACAAGTCTGGCGAATGGGCACTTGAAGCAGCCCAGGATCCTGGCAACGTGCTCCTGCGTCGCTCCCATTTGCAACATACCGATAGTGCTCTCCCTCTGCTCTGCGGTTAGTCGAGGCATGCTCGTTGTTTTAAACGGTTTCATGTGATGAGAGAGTACAATCCTGCTCATGTTTTATACCAGAATTTCATACGGATAACTTTGTGCACATTTTGCATGTTTTAATGATTAAATTAACTTTTCTCGCAAATCACGTGAAGCACGTGCACATGTTCACAGGGAATAGGTAAGTTGCATTCCAGCTATGTGTTCCCAACTGTTTTCGTGCTGTTTTTGTTGACAACTGACGACCATTATCTATTTGGTGGCGTTTCTTTTGCCCCTCAGTTTAGTCACTACATGCTGAAGTTGTTTGTAGATCCCCCATCCAGTATCCAGTGCCAAGGCAGCACGGGTGGCCCACTCGTCTAAGGCGCCACATGTCACAGTGCAGAGTTGCGTCCCTTCGGAACGCCTCAAACCTGTGATCGTGGGTTCGAATCCCTGTTCGCCCTGATTGTTTCTAGGTTTGTCAGCACCATACCCGTGCTCGTGGGTTTCACAAAAGGGATAAACGTCTGAGAACTACATCACTTCGGGCTTTTCTCCCACTTTAAGCTGACACGCCGTGATATAACAAGAATACTGTTCAAAGAGTTAAACCCAACTCACTCACTCCAGTGTTAAGCCATGCACTGCATGTGTTAATCTACTTATAGTGTTATTTGTAGCAGCTTTAAAGGTTTTTGTTTGCTGGTCAATAACATAAAATTATTTACACACAATAGCCATAATATTCGGGCCTGATTATATTGACATTATAATGTCGGCATACCACACTTAACGGTGGACATGGTGTTCTTTAGTGATGGCGTAGAACTGGTTTCAGGCAACAAGTTAATTCTGAGGGGGGATATTGAAAGTTCAAGTGAAAACGCTAAGCTCTCTGCAAGTCTTCATCGATCCCGGTGCGAGGTGCAAGTGTGAGTACTAAGAAGCGCAACGATTAGAGCCCGCCATGAGATGATATCGATCTTTATTGACCGGCGTTATTCCTCGATGACTTATGTCACATACGCCGCCACTAGCACCGCAAAGAAGTCCCGTCATTAGTCCTATAACGGCAAACGTACGCATCTCTCTCGAATATTTGTTTTCGGGAGCGTTCCTCTCAATGGGTGCTAATACGGCCATGTCATAGGTTCGCATAATATGCAGGATGTGTTACACGGGTCCCGCATGTGCCCTGGGCTTCTCTCAACGAAATGCAGTCAATCGGTGGCTGGAGAAAATCCATATCGATAGAGACGCTGGCGACCTCATAATTAATCCGCTTCTGACGTCACAGGCCTGACGTCATCGTCGCGTAACTACGGAGAAGGAAACGCCGTGTTCAAGTACGGGAGGACGCAACGCGTTGTGTTGTATTGGCAGGCTTGGAAAACGACGCTCGCGAACAGGCGATCGATTGTAAACCCGTAGCGGGCCTCGTGTCAGTGCAGACTGCCTTTAGCGCTCAGCCGGTTGTTGAACGGCAGCCATGGATGATGCTTTGAACGCTCGCTGCGATCAGCCGGGAAATGAGGCCGTGCATGTGGGGTCACACCGGTCAGTTTTCGCCCACTGACACCATATGGCTCCTGTATATCCCGCCCCACACCCGCACCTTGGGAGGAGACTGGAACAGCCTCAAGGTCAAAGGTAAGGCTTCAGGAAGTGTTGCTCGTCACGTGACACGTCACTGTTATTCAAGTACTAGCGATGCCGGATTAAAGGTCTTTCATGAACAGGTCTGTATAGAGCATGTGTGTACTCTGTATGTATGTGTATACATAATATGATTGCGTGATCCCCGTGACTCCACATCCTGTCAGTCATGTTATCCTGCCTACACGTGTAACGCGCGAACTCTGCTCTAGAACTGGGTACAGACAAACTTTCTCCCGAGATGCAAAACTAAATCTTACACTCAGACCATTTTGCCCAACCATCACTAAGCCAGCCCCACAGCCAGTCTCAACAGTTGTCTTATCAGATGTCATTTTGACAGACTGCTTTTGCGATAGTCCCTAAACGATATTCATGTCAACTTTGAAGAAAGTTCCTCTTCCTCGTTATTGCGCTGTCTCTGCAAGATAAGACGATGTTTACTCGATTGTCGGAGTTTAAGTACACACAAAACTGCTCTCCATGATGTAAATACAGCTTTTATACTATCGCGCCCATGCGTTGAGAATGCACATAATACCATCCATTTTCAGTCGCGGTGACACACGTGTATGCAGACACTCTTAAAATTAGAACGAGACTGTCATTTTGTTGCGTCTATTATTAGAACAGTGATTTTTGACTAATAACTACAGTTATGACTACGGGATATATCCATCGATCACAAATATCGATCGTGATGTAGGCGTGATTTCCTTGGAAAAGATCGGGCGTTCCCTCGCAATGGATTGACCTTTGTCTAAGACACTCGCTTGTATCTGGGGTTATGTAAACATCCATGCCATATGGCTTAAACGCTTAGTAAGCAAATGTATTCTTTGGGCTTATAAGAATTAATGATTTTCGTTTACTCTCTTTTATCATGGACATGTATGCCCAGGAATTGAGCTGGTTGATGCTCTTATTTCGTTCATTTTGTATGTTTATATTATACTGTCCGATTTGTAATTCAAATTGGTGTTTATACCTTCCTATAGAATAAATACTTAAATGAAGTTTCTGCATGTTAATACGGAACACAAGTTATGGGAATGTTACATTTCATAGGGTACTTTTTTGACAGTTAATGACTTCATTTGTTGATGGTTGTAATGACTGACAATTGTTTTACTTATCTTTTGTGACTGGGCAGGGTAAAGTGTTAACGAATATGTTACTTTGGGATCAAATAATGTGTGGCTGTTGCGTTTACTGGGGCTTAATTGACACAATTGGCATAACTTAAAGCAGCTTTATCATGTTACGTAAATCTATCCATTGAAACGAAGCTTACCTCTGCTCAACAAGTAGAGAAGGTGGGGTGTATGGGGGTGATTGGGGATAGTGGTGTGAGGAGGGTGATGGGATAGTGGGGCGCACGGAGACTAATGGGTAGTGGGGCTACGGAGGGTGGTGGATAGGTGTGTGTGCGGATCGTGATGGGATAGTGGGGTGTTTACAGGGTGATAGGATAGTGGTGTGTGCGGAGGGTGATGGGATAGTGGGGTGTTTACAGGGTGGTGGATAGCGGTGTGTGCGGAGGGTGATGGGATAGTGGGGTGTTTACAGGGTGATAGGATAGTGGTGTGTGCGGAGGGTGATGGGATAGTGGGGTGTTTACAGGGTGATAGGACAGTGGGGTGGGCGGAGGGTGATGAGATAGTGAGTTGTTAACAGGGTGATGGGATAGCTGGGTGTGCGGATGGTGATGGGATAGTGGGGTGGGCGGAGGGTGATGAGATAGTGAATGGTTAACAGGGTGATGGGATAGTTGGGTGTGCGGATGGTGATGGGATGGTGAGGTGTTAACAGGGTGATGGGATAACAGGGTGATGGGATAGTTGGGTGTGCGGATGGTGATGGGATAGTGAGGTGTGCGGAGGGTGATTGGATAGTGAGGTGTTAACGGGGTGATGGGATAGTTGGGTGTGCGGATGGTGATGGGATAGTGAGGTGTGCGGAGGGTGATTGGATAGTGTGGTGTTAACAGGGTGATGGGATAGTGGGGGGTGCGGAGGGTGATGGGACAGTGGGGTGTTAACAGGGTGATGGGACAGTGGGGTGTTTGCAGGATGGGGCTCGTGGTGGGGGGGGGGGGGGGGGTAGTGGGGTGTGCGGAGGGTGATGGAATAATGGGGAGTTCGGAGGGTGATTGGAATGTGGGGGGTGCGGGGGGTGACGGGGGCAGTGTGGTGTTTGCAGGGGGGTGGGGGGAGGGGTTCTCAACGACAGAGATAACTTAGCATCTTGGCTTTGTACCATTGACCCTTCCCCCATTGTCCTGGTCTGAGGAATAAGACAGTTCGCTTGTATGAACTTTGACGTACACCACGGATTAACATATATGCCCTATGTTGTTTCGTGAGAGTCAGACATTAACCACTGACTACATGTGTAACGTAACACACTCGCGTTTACAGCGCCACTAAATAACCCGTTCATCGCACATGTGTTGATGGGGAGCAAGCGGAATGTGCATGGCGCCTTCACAAACACATTCAGCTCCATCGCACCGGTCAGTTCAGAGATATCAATTTCCTTGCCCCTCATAAACATTGATGACTTGACCGGTGGACCCGCACATGGTTAACGAACTTTGGCTCCGTATTTGTTCATGCTCGATGAGGGCCCACACACTTGTAATCTTCAAGCCCTAGTACAGCTTAATAAATTCACGTTTTGATGTAATAACGGCTGTTTCTACTTTCGTTACGGTTATCCTATGTTCCCTGCGCATGTTTCACAAAGACGGTCTGTTCTTTGAATGTGTTTACACAATTAGGTGAACCAGATGGTACAAAGACAACTATTCTAAAGCGTCATATTCAAATGTGGACGTATACGTGAGTATATTTACAAATTTACGAACATGACATTTAAAGTATGACATTCGAAAAATATAAAAGTTGTGTTGAGATTTCAAATAACAAAAAACTCCCTCTTCCAATGTTGAACACGTGTTGATGAATGACGCGTGTACATTCCTCTGAGACTGCAGGTCTATTTATGACACAGCGACGTCTTTTTAGAGAGCTCCGTGGAATTAAGTATTTACTTTCCAGACGTAAGTTACATTACCAGGTCTTTACACGTAGGGCCTGTTTGCCACTGCCAAATGTTATCAAGCGAGTTTAACAGCTTCCTTCTCCGTACTACTGAACCAAAACAACAAGACAAAACCTCATTTGCAGTTTATCAATAGCGGCAAGGTGATGTTTTTAACTGACTGTCTTTATGAATGACGTTTATGTGTTTGTTGTTTTACGCCACACTCAGCAATATTCCATCTATATGACGGCGGTCTGTGAATAATAGAGTCTGGACCAGACAATCCAGAGATTAATATTATGAGCATCGATCCACATAATTGGGATATGATGACATTCATCAATCAAGTCAGCGAGCCTGACCACTCGATCCCTTTAGTCGCCCCATAGTCGCCTTTTGCTAAAGACCTATTCTAACCCGGATTGTGAATACGTGAAAAGTAGGATGTTTGTTGAAAGTCATTACTTTATCATATCAAATAAACCGTAGACTGTTCATAATATAAACACAATAGTTTATGTTAAATGGCAAATCATGTTTACGATGGAAGTTATGTTATTAACATATTGATAATAGTTTCTCGATCAGTTTTGATGTGTTTCGGATCCACATACTAGTAGCCAATATTGTATAAAATACATCATGTCATCGATAAATAACGTAAACGACGCGTCAAAATTAACTTTTTCTAAAATACCTAAAAACCAAACGTGTAATTTCATTGTTAATGTGTATTAAATCAATAACCCTATGTACGCGCACCTGTTGCATAAAGGGCTTCTCTTGTTGGAATGTCAATTTGACATATAATCGGACCGATAGAAAACAAACCCAGTTCCGTCAATTACCATGGGTCTAAATTGTTCTCAAGGGTATCGAGTTATGAAAGTGACTCCAATCTTTAATTACAGTACCATAAATCGTTGACCCGTCGAGAAGAAACCTTACACGCACTAACAGAAGACAACAGTACCTAACTGTTTCTCCTCTGTGGTAAAAACCAAAGTATTCCGCAGTTGCGCAAAATGTGGGAACCTCTCAAAGTTGGTAGGGGTGTAGGGTTAGTTTGGGGAAGACGAAGATTAGCTGTTATATTTTGAGAAAGCGAACGTCTTTATATGTGTAGGTGGAGATATTCTACCGTTTCCCCTTCTACAGTTCTCCCGCGTTGGTTTAACGACCTGTTTGGCTCTAAAATGGATAGGGGGCATGTTTTCTGAGGCTTAGGGGAGTGAAGAGCTCCAGATCTTTGGAAGCACCCTTCCAGTGTAAGGAGCTGTGGTTGCTATAGCAATACCACTGGCGAGTTACAAGGAGTCGCCTGATATGAAACGCTTTGTTGATATTGCACAATATTGGATGTAATTAATCGCTCACACGTGACGTCGACATATTGCCAATTCTTGATTGCGAAATACTGCAATTGTAATTAGAAAAGGTCGCAATGTCCTACACCGGTATTTGAATAAATCATATCGATGAAGTTTAAGCATTGATGGTCGTAATTATGACCATGTTTCTTTCAAACAATTTATGTGGTGACATTTTTATTTGGGGCCACTAAAGTACTTGTGTAGATTGCAGTGAAAGTTGGAGATTTACGGAGGGAATAAAATATTACTTAGGCAGATACGTTCACAAGGGTAGTTGTCCGTCCCAGAGGAGAGATATAAGTGCACCCACGATTTCATAATCAACATGTCATAACACTGTCAGACATATTATTATTTATGGTTGATATATACAACACAACGCGGCATTCACGTGATGTGAAATTAACCTCGCGTCAGCTGATCGCGACAAGTCATCTCCTGGGAGTATCAAAACTTGAGGGTGATAATGAACGGGGAAATATCGAGAATCGCCTTTCGAAACAATTTATATCTAACTTTGCATAATGACCTATAGTTGCGTCAGGTTTACTTGGTAAAATGCAAGGTCAGAATGACCAGTGAATTTCTGGCTCAGAATAGACTGCGAGAACAATAGCGTGACGTCAACAAAATGGTTTAGCTGTAGTTATAGACACTAATCATAGTTAATAGCAATGTCGTCCCTCTCATCAGATCTGACGAACTCAAAACCCTGTTTATAAAGCGATGTCAGCTGAAATGATACACTAATACTTATATAGAAGACTAGCATATAGTCTTTGAACACAATACATTTCTCTTCTCTAAAATTAAAACAATTAATCTTCCTAGTATTTATCTTACTGATTTCAGCTGAAGCTGGCTAGACTTGCTTGATGGTTTTGTTCTCACGAACTACCTATATTCCACAGTCATCGTGCTGGGCAATACCTACACAGAGGCATACTACTACTACTACTACTACTACTACTACTTTTGTTTGTTTGTTGATCCGGGGTAGAAAAGGTCTACAGCAACCCACGCTTGTCGTAAAAGGCGACTATGCTTGTCATATGGGGCGACTAACGGGATCGGGTGGTCAGGATCGCTGACTTGGTTGATGCATGACATCGTATCCCAATTGCGTGATCGATGCTCATGGTGTCAATCACTGGATTGTCTGGTCCAGACTCGATTATTTACAGACCGCCGTCATATAGCTGGAATATTGCTGAATGAGGGGTTAAACAACAGTCAAACAAACAAAACATTAAGCTCTGAGATTTATGTAAAATTATTGCTCTTAATGTAGGGAGATTGCAAGTGGGTAAGCGTTCTGTTTATGTATTAGCGCGCACGCGATGAGATTTTAGCCGTGCGAAAAAACACCACGGAAGACACGCGACGGGTTTTCGATCGTCACGGAAATTTCATCTTGGGCTTCTCATCAACATGGATGTTATTTTAGGGGCAACGTTGTACTCCATGCATCATTCCGGATGCCTAACATATGGAGAACTTGCACGTCGAGTTAATTGGTTAATATAGTTTACACACAGCGTAAGATACAGTTTTTCGTTTCGTATTTGAAACCATCTCTGACGCCATGTTATGTGTTTTCACCTTCATGTGTATGCTAAACAGATTAATCGAAAACCGAACTCATAACAAGTCATAAAAGTGAATGAATGATACCAAATGTATCTACACTGCAACCCGTTATATTCCGACTGTGAAATTATCGGTAAAACGTGCGGGTTAAACAATTTCTGGTTTAACGAGTCTCTTTAATAAAGTAATGGTCATGGTATTCAGTGTACAGAGAGACCCCGGTTAATCCGGAAACCTCGTTTTTCAAAACGACAAAAGGGACGCCTATACTTATATAAGGTGACGTTACTCAGAAGCGTTGATTGTTTATTCCGCACACGATGTTTCATAAGGAACGGCAAATTCCGGATAAACGTTTGGTTTATTATCATGAGGACGTTCATGGAAGAATCAGCCAGGAAGGGGTTTCACAGTATCTGTCAGTGACTGTAAAAAACAAACGCTCGAATTTACATGGTAGCTGAATACAGTTAATATGACGTAAACGTTGAAAAAGCTGACGTTAGTAAAAAAAGGGCAGGTCAAATGTTGGATCGATTGTAGACCCGAGTTGACACGTAAAACACATATTACATTCTTCTTCTTTGATATCACGTAATGTTGATGTACGTCAAGAGTTATTGGTCATTCTCGCCTACCTGACTCTAGTAACGTATCATTCTGCAGTCATCCGGGCCCTGTTTCATTAAGCGACCTCAGCGCTTCCACTGCCTCAACTCCCATACTGCAGCATACACGTACGGTTGTCGTAACCGTCAGGCTGCTTTCTGAAACGGGCACCTGCTCTGTTGTCACGGGAGACATGGGCACAAGGTACCAATGCAATGAAAGTTTATACCCAACGAAACGGGTCAGCCTCTTTATGTAAAAAAGATAAATATTTTGTATTATATTTTATCATGTAGACACTGTTTCTAATATATATATATATAGACAGACAGACAGACAGACAGACATATAACACACCGTGTGGAGTGATTTGTTACACAAATTAAAAAATTATTCTACTCTGTACACGCGGTCTATGTTATCTATGATTTAACAGGATGAGACTAAATAGCTCTCCTTAGGAAACTAAACGTGTAGGAAGTGACACAAAGACATTCCATTGACAAGACGACCACTGAGGTCACGTACGCTACATGATAATGTTTGTGACATTGTGAGTTCGGTTTTCGATCAACCTGTGTTGCCTTCAACTGAATGTGAAACATGGCGTGATACCGAACGGACGTTGAGGCCCGGCAAGTATGAGTTTCTCCTGGGTGCTTGACTAACATGGTGGGGGATTATATGATTCTTGTTATTACACAATACATTTCTCTCCTCTTAACTAAAAAAAAAAGATTTCCTGGTGCTTAGTTAGAGCTGGCTAGAGCTGTCTAGACTTGCTTTTATATAAATTTAGATTGCTTTTGTTTTCATAAAATTCAAATATTCCACAGTCATAGTGCAGGGCTACCTAGGTGCCTTTGTACCGAATCAGCACTCCAGTACTTTCAGCTAAGTTCAAGACAACGTGTGAATTCAGGCAATGTGGTGTTTACGTCATGTATTTCGTTTGTCCCACTATTTATCTTGTTTTTGTAAACTAGATGTTCGAGAAGGTGGATTTTCCCCAAAATATGTATTGTATATTTTTTTCTACTTCTTCCACTTAGACCTGGTATCTCATGTTTGGTTGAAAATAAATTGATGTTTATTCCCGAAGTCTGTTTGGAGAGAGGCGAGACCTCTGACGCCCGTGCATCTATTCTTTTATGAGACCTGCTACAGCGTAGATACGTACGATAATAATAAGAGTTCTGAAACTGTTAGGCTCAATCTTCACTGCATGATTGAAGGTTCACTATCACTGACAACGGAAATAAGTGACTTTTCTTTTTTCGTCAAGTCAGCACTGAAACACAACCCAGATGTCTGTGACTTGCGAGATTGGATTTGCTGATTTCAAAGCCTCTTGCCAGTGAAGAAAGTCATGTAAATATTTTCTTTCCTCTACCAAACGAAAACGTACGGTATTTGGTCCGCGAAGCTGATCAGGTGTTTCAAGGTTATCTCCAAGTGTGCATCCCAGTTTAAGGGCATTGGTAGCCCAGTTCTCGAGGACGCCGCAATTCGCTGTGCAGAGTTGCGTCCCTTACGCAGTCGATGGTTCGCATCTTGGTTGGTTGGTTGGGTTGTTGTTTAACGCCGCACTCAACAATATTCCAGCTATATGACGGCGGTCTGTAAATAATCGAGTCTGGACCAGACAATCCAGTGATTGACATCATGGGCATCGATCCACGCAATTTGGATCGTTGACATGCATGAACCAAGTCAGCGAGCCTGACCACCTAATCCCGTTAGTCGCCTCTTACGACAAGCATAGTCGCCTTTTACGGCGAGCATGGGTTGCTGAAGACCTATTCTACCCCGGATCTTCACGGGTCGTTCGCATCATAGATTCATCCTGATTATGTTTTTAAGTTTATCAGCACCATACCCGTGCCCATGGGTTGCATCAAAGGGGTAAACGTCCAATACCTGCATCACTGTGGACTTGCCTCCCTCATCAAGCTGACACCTCGTCAATTATTTGGATTACTCTTCAAAGCGATGTTAGATCAAACCCAATCAGACTTCCTCGTTAGCACCAGGCACAAGGCCATAGGATGTTGTTGTGTCACTATCGACACCGTGTTTATGACGTAATATTGCCGCGTGGTTCACTTCTCTCCGAGTCGTTTAAAGTTTGTTTGTTGTTTAACTCAGCAATATTCCAGCTACGAGTGTGGACCGGACAATCCAGTGATTAGCATCGTGCGCATCGACCTCCGATGTCGTGCACATGCATTAACCAAATCAGCAAGTCTGACCACCCGATCCCGTTAGTCGCCTCATACGACAAGCAGGGGTTGCTGAAGACCTATTCTATCCCGGATTTTTAAGGGTACTGTATAGGGGTCACCACATGTGATCTCTCCAATAGAGTGAGATCTCGTCTGTCTCCCAGACCCAAGAGTTAACTTACAATACGAATCCAACTAAAGTCTAAAAGGGTCTGGCAAGTCTAGATTGACTCAGCTCTAGCCAGAAACTAAGCATTGTCCTGGGTCTCCCTTTGTTTCTATTTCTTATTTTGTGAATACTTATATATTTTTTTAATCAGATAACTTTATTTCTGGGACTAGCTGTTATTCTCTGTGAGATTTTACACGATTTTAGTAATATTCAAGCCATCTCAGGGGCGGTCGGGTAGCCTTGTGGTTAAAGCATTCGCTCGTCACGCCGAAGCCCCCGGGTTCGATTCCCGACATGTGTACAATGTGTGAAGCCCATATCTGGGGTCCCCCCGCCGTGATATTGCTGGAATATTGCTAAAAGCGGCGTAAAACCATACTCACTCACTCTCTCTCAAGCCATGTCACGCCGGGAATGACAACGAATGGCCTTCACACCTCGTACCAACGTGAGGAATCGAACCGTTTACGTCAACGCTTTAATGACTTAGCTATCCTACCGCCCAAATTCCATGTGATAACAAAGACAAGTGATTTATCATTATTGTCTTTAAAAGTCTGTCTAAATACCAACGTCTGTAGAAAATAAGTTGACGCATTTATCTCCTTAACGTTTGTGTTTTAGGTTTTGGGGTCGTCTGCCATTACACGTTAATGATGATAATTATTGCTAATTGTGGATTGACTGTAATCAGTGTCTATTAATATGCACATGCATGATATACGCAAGAGCATGGGAGGAGACGTTGAGGTGTTTGAGTACACAGATTGCTCAGCTGCACCCCTTGCTGACGCACTCTTATGCAATACACCCCCTTACATCCTAATAAACAAAATGCAGTCGCAGTCTTGCAGGTGGCAAGTGTCTTAATTTGTGGGATGAACTGCATCTGATGGTGGCGAGTCAGTCAGTCATGCCGAATGCCCGGGTTCGTGCAATAAGTGTTGCACTTGTACCCAATACCATTGTCCTTTTGGAGAGTAAAATATGTTTAAAGCAAACACCTTTCGGGGCGGTGTTAAACCAAACTCACTCATTTAACAATATTATGGTCAGTACAAGATGTGTTTATGTAAAACTACACCCGTGTAGATCCGGGGTAGAATAGGTCTTCAGCAACCCATGTTTGCCGTAAAAGGCGTCTATGCTTGTCATAAGAGGCTACTAACGTGATCAGGTGGTCAGACTCGCTGACTTGGTTGATGCATGTCATCGTATCCCAACTGCGTAGATCGATGCTCATGATGGCAATCACTGGACTGACTGGTCCAGACTCGATTATTTACAGACCGCCGCCATATAACTGGAATATTGCCGAGTGCGGCGTTAAACTACAAACAAACAAACTATGGAAAGCTATTGGAGTTGCAGTGTTAAGATTCCTTTGTGCACGTGGTCCCGTCCTTTAAACTTAATGTATGTATAACGTTTTAGTATTTTGCTCTTGCTTTATAACATATTTCCTTCCCGCAGGGGAATCCGAAGGTTTAGAAAAATAGTATCTGTTTTTACCATTATCAACTTCATCCGAGCAGACAAGGGCCGATTGTTGTATGGGTTAATTAGCCACCTAGCAGGATCGCATGCGCAGGATATATATCTCGTCGTTATCAGTGAGGTCAGAGGTAGACCTGTATTTCGTGATATATCTGGCAATAGCGTTTATCTCCCACTGCACCGCGTTCAACGCCATCGTGCGAGTTCATGGAATGCTCCCTGTTTAATGGTACACCCAGACCCAGACCTCGAAGAAGCTATCACTGATGCTGTTGGGTTATCGTTGTAGGTTAACTGGTCCTTAACGATCTTTGGCCTTTGTGATATCCTTTTAATCACTTGTAATTATTTGATAAACTGCCTAAAGTCTGTTTTGAATTTTCCATACTCAGTGCAAGTGTGCTTAGATTATGGCTTGTTCCAAGAAATATATTCTTGTCTAAAGTCGTCTAAGGCGCCGCGATTCGCTGTGGAGAGCTGCGTCCCTTGGGTAGCACCCCAGAAACCTATGATTGTGGGTTTGAATCCCGGTACGCCCCGATTATGTTTCTAGGCTTGTCAGCTCCATACCCGTGCCCGTGGGTTTCACCGAAGTGGTAAACGTCTGAGGCCTGCATCACTGCGGGCTTACCTCCCACATTAATCTGACATGCCGCGATATAACTGGAATAGTGTTAAAGCGGCGTTAACCCCAACATAATCGGGGCAAACTGGGATTCAAACTCACGATAAAGGTTTCTGGCTTGCTCAAGGGATGCAACTCTGCACAGCGAATTGCGGCGCCTCATGCGACAGGGCCACCAGTGCTCCCTCCACGTCACGTCAGTGTTGATTTTCATACGATTTGTACATTGAATATTATCAGGCCCATACGCTATTTGAAGTGTACAATTACTGTCATTGACTTTAGCGATATGGCTTTAGAGTCAGTATATCAAATCCGGCCCTAGAGTGGTGTACACGCGTGGCAAACAGGAATTATCTTACTTACTTACTTACTTACTTACTTACTTACTTACTTACTTTGGAGATTTGATGCGTATTTCGCACACGGGCCCGGCCAGGCCATTTAATGTGTTTCCGAAAGGGGCGAAAGTGGTGTGTGCAATCCAAGAGGGGGCTTTAGGGGTTGCTTATATAGAATTTGGGAATTTAGAGATTTGGAATAGATGCCGATGGGGTTTGGGAGGAGAACTAAGGGAGCTGGGTATGGCGGATGTTTGTTTGTTTATGTGATTTTGATTTGGTAGGTTATTGTGTTTTTAGATGCGTTTTATCAGTTCCGTTTTTATTAAGAATACGCCTAAGGCCCTGAAGTTTTCTAGTTTATTTTGTGGGTTTAGTATTGCTTCTAGAGTGAGAGCCTTGTTTAGATTGAGGGTGGTTTGTAATGCGGTTCGATGTGTTAGGTAGTGTGTGAAGTGGATGAGTGCGTGTTCTGCGGTTTCTGGTTGTTTGCAGTGTGGGCAGTTACCTGTAGTGTGTTTTTTTAATTTTTTAGGTGGTTATTTAGGTTGGTGTGTCCTGTTTGGAGTTTAGTGATTACTCTGTCGATTTTTTTTGATGGATGGAGAATTTTGGGTTTGGTTAGTGGTTTGCTGAGCACTTTTTTGACACAGGAATTATCAATCGCGTGATGTTTATTAAGTGCATCACCTCAGTGCTGCATGGCGAATAGCGGATATTTCACAGATCACACAAGTGGCGTGACATTTGGTGACAAGTGACACATGTGACGGGCGTTGTCGATGATATCTGTGATGTATCACAATGTCTGGGTTCTTGACGATGGTGTCACAGTGTCCATATTGCAGTATCCACATATCCATGACAAAGGCTCCGCTAGATTCTGACCATTGATAACACACATCTACTTTAGATCGCCCACGACAGATGTCTCGCAACACTGACTGACAATCTATATAATGTCGATATTGATACACGTCTCAAAGGGATTGGTCACAACGTTATCGAGCTTACGTTCGTATTGCAGATAAGATATATTGTTGGCATGCATTATCACGAGAGCCTTGTCGGGGGCACTGGTGGACCTGGCGTCTTGGGCGCCACAGGGGCGGTAGGGTAGCCTAGTGGTTATAGTGTTTGCTCGCCACATCGAAGACCCGGGTTCGAATCTGCACTTGGGAACAATGTTTGAAGTCCATTCCCGGGGTCAGCGCTGTGACATTGCTGGAATATTGCTAAAAGCGGCGTAAAACCATACTCACTCTCACTCACTCTTAGGCGCCACGTGCAGAGTTGCGTCCCTTGTCAGAAACGTGGTGGAGGCTTTATCTTAGATTTGCCTTGATAATGTTTTCAGGTTTCTCAGCACCATATTCATGTTCGTGGATTTCCCAAAAGTGGTAAACGTCTAAGACCTGCATCATACCGTGCTTTCCCGTGACGGCCCTTAAACCTCACAAACCTCACAAACCTCACTAACCTCACCAACTCAATTCAGTTACATGTCCAACTGACAACCACCAAAGTTTAACTAATTTTATTTTATTGACAACTGATTGGTTTATTACCATCACGTGGTCGATTAGCGGCCATGCTTGCACGGAGACGTGGCGTTTAATATGAACCAATACATAGAAATGGAGTATCCAGCATCTCAACGCGCTTCTTCTGATACCACCCTCTCCATATCGGCTCTCACACTCTAGTAATAGACCCGTGTATTCATATCGAATGACAAGTGCATTTAGTGAAATATGATGGAGCGTCACGACAGGGTATTGGGGTCACCAGTTCCTGCTGGAGAGACCACCGCAGATTGTCACCCACGCGTTGTCGCTTTATTGTGTGCATTCAATAAGTTATAGGCTATGGTGCCTGTGCCCCAGTCTCAGGGGTGTTGGGGTGGGGTGGGGTGGGGTGGGGTGGGGTGGGGTGTTAGAGCAGACCGTGAGGACTTCCCCCCACACACGTTTCTATAAATGGCTCAGAATATCTGCTGGAATCGCTGAAACCACCACACCGTCGCTCTAGATCTTCATCGAGACATCACTATTGCATAGCAATGTTTAATCAATTTAGTATTATTTTTTTGAAAATGCCTATCAAATATAGCTCCGAAGAGAGCATGCTATTAGTTCGTAATTACGGCATCATTTCGTCATGGTTCATGTGCCCCAAGCAGCGTGAGTGAGAACTGAAGTGGGTTTTATCAAATCAAAAAGAAGAAAAAAAACGTTGATTTCCTTCTAATGTCAGCCTGTTCTCATTAACAGTAAATATGCTGTGGGCGATATTGCTCGCCGGGTTTAGCAGAACGTGGGCATGTGAGATAAGTTGAGGCATATTGCCAGACGAAGTACTTTTAATTCAGAAAGCAGTGGTCGATTCTGAAATTTAATATTGAAATATTCTTTTCATTGAAGTTTGTCTTTGTAATATAACATGTTCCACGTATGTTTAAGGATACATTCCCTTTGTGATACGTGTATGTATGTAGTTCTTTAGATCAAGGATATGTATCACACTTGGACATAAAGAGCTTGTCGAAATGAAATGAATTTG
Source organism: Haliotis cracherodii (assembly GCF_022045235.1). Taxonomy (NCBI): domain Eukaryota; kingdom Metazoa; phylum Mollusca; class Gastropoda; order Lepetellida; family Haliotidae; genus Haliotis; species Haliotis cracherodii. The sequence continues at coordinate 16,179,722 of NW_027266264.1, forward strand.
TGTTTATGTTCATTACTAAACATGAACAATGACCTTTGGTTAATTTTGTTTATTTGTTATTGTTTGTTTGCTTGCTGTTTTGCGCCGCACTCAGCAATTTATTTGTTAATGGACTCCACACTCGGCAATCTTCCAGATGTATGACGGCAACCTGTAAATAACTGACCAACCAGGGATTAAAATTATGAGCACGCCATGTAATCATAAATTTCAGTCACCGAGCTTGATCACCCGACCAATTTAGTCGGCTCACAGGACAAGCATATGTTGCTTGGGGCGTATTCTAACCCAGAAATCCCGACATCATTTTTGTCGCACAGCAAGCTGTGGATGAATTTTGAAATTATTCATGCTTGTGTTTATGCATAATGCATTGTACTCTTTGGGTGTTGGCAATATGATACCGTTAGTCATGTTAGAGTCATGACTTTATACACTACAGTGCGTTGTACAGTCAGCTGACGCATATAGAAATAATGCACTGCTTCCAAAACGTGCTAGAACAAAGCAATGCAAGAGACTGGCGTAAGTAAATAAATAATTCGAATGTGTTTCGATACAACCAGGTTTCGTCTGTGCGTCTATATTTTTTAATGACACATGTGACTTATACACATATTTATTAATATTCTATCATGCTCGGATGCAGAGAGTCGAGAAGTGGGTGTGCAGATGGAGACTAAAAATGAAAAAAAAATGGTTTTCCAATGGTAAGGGTTTTGATACGGGTATCATAATTATGTTTTAGACCCTTAAGTTTGCAGTGTTTCGGCGACAATTTTCAGCCTAGTAACGTTTTGGTAACCTTTGTGCATGTAATTGGTCAAATCTAATCTTTATGTTTGTACTTTCTTTACATATGACAAAACTTAAAACGAAAACATTAATGTGTAATGTTTTCACTGGAATTAACCATAAATTGACTAATGTTTTGCTTACAAATGCAAATCGTTTCCCGAATTATATGCTGGCGGTTTTGTATTGACAATGTGCTGTCCCTTCTTTTTCTAATAACGTGCGCACTCACATACCCCAACACAGAAACACACCACAGCATCAAACCACACCACACCACACCACACCACACCACACCGCACCGCACCGCACCACACCACACCGCAACGCACCGCACCGCACCGCACCGCACCACACCACACCACAACGCACCACACCGCACCGCACCGCACCGCACCGCACCGCACCGCACCGCACCACACCACACCACACCACACCTCCTTTTTCCACACATGAAACACGTTCTACTATTATACATGACTTTGCCTGTCTGTCAAGCCCACGACACCGACTGACACACATGTTGAATATACTACAACTGGTGAATAACGTGCCTGGAATACGTACACCACAAACCAGCTGACGCTGTTGTTTTAAATTCATTACAATGGGTGAATTCATTTCCTCTGTGCCAGCAGACTGTTTATGATAACACAAAGCCAGCATGAGGAAAATAACACCTATCGCATGGTATAACCATACGAGATTAATATGCAGTGTGGCCCAACTCAGATTACACATCACCAGGGCTGGTAGGCGAAACGTAACGCCCTCATTGTGGATATTACGTCATCCTGCCTTAGGTAGACCCGGAACTAAATCCCCCCCCCCCCCCCCCCCTCTCTCTCTCTCCCTCCCCCTCCCCCAACCCTAACCCTAGGGGCGTGAGTCTCGTATTTCCTTCATTAAGAGCATGTAAGGCAAAGTGACCGTACGGGGAGTGCGGTGGAAGTCTATATACTGACTTGTACGTATTTATTATACAGCAGCTGTTATCACCAGTCACGGATTACATATCGGGGATACCACCATGCGGTAAGACTATATGGTGATAGGAGACCGCCATGGTCAGTTGGTTTACCTTATATATGATTCTGTTTTATATTGTATCATTTAAATCCCATGATTTCATTAATCTTAAACTTAACTTATACTACACGTAGTCACTGTTTTATGTGTGTATTACTCACATCCTGTTTGTTTTCTTCCTTTAAAGTAGCGATTCCGTGTATGTTTAATTTGATTTCTGTTTTGCCCAAACATGGTTTGGGAAGGCTTGAGAGACCCTTATTTCGACGAGGAAAGAGATTTTATTTTCGATAATCGACCTGATTGGTAATAGCTATTTGAGCAATGACGTATGTGGTATTACAACTAGGTTACCAAGCACTAAACAGTATTACCCGCCTTATTAGCTCCTCGGCGACCTATCCCGTCACTCGTAATAACCTTACGGTGTTGTCGTAAACTGGTGACATCCAATGTTGACTGATTGTCACGTTGACCTCAGTGACGATAACATGGTCTGTTTCAATATTAATCAAAGTATACAGGAACTATTTAACGAATGTTGGTTCCTCGTGAGCGTGACGTATTTTCCGCTTGTTTATACGGGTAACAATATGCTAAAAAACATAAACAGGTAATTAAGTTTGTAATATATAATATATATTTTTTAAGTTTGATCAAAATGCATGCAGAACAACAGTTGGTTTATGATTGATGATGTAGTCACCCTCTTACCGTTTATCTTATCCTAGCAGCACATATGCTGGTTAGTGTTGAGGTGATTTCGTTCGGAGTTTTTCACTTCGATCTTTAAGCAGAGCTGCGTCCCTTAGTGGTGCCTGAAATCTATCTTCTTGGGTTCGAATCCCAGATTTGCTCTGATTACGAGTCTGGGTTTGTCAACATCTTACCAATATTTGTGAGTTTCATAAAAGTGATCCGTGTTATTTTGTTTACGTTGGTGTGGGTTTATTCTAATCGATTGCCTTTGAATTAATGTCTTGTTAAGTTAATAAACTCATTATTTTGTTGCGAAAGGAATTTTCTTTGCTTTATCTAAATATAATTACAATAAAGCTTAAATGTTCCCGCATCTTTGCTGTTAAGTCTATTTTAGATGCTACTCAGACAGGACCAATCGGTAGTTTATTTGAGGTGTAACAACATATTCGTGTTTGCAAATAAATTTTTAATAAATATATTAACTATTTTAACCCCTTTAGACGTTAAGAGCATCTAGGACGGGGAGGTCGGCATAAGAGTGTTAGACGTTACGAGTGTTAGACGAGAGGTTCAGTACCTCAGATATCGTGTTAACAAAACCCAAACTACAGGACAACGTTTGAAACTGGGTGACTTTAGGAATAAAATAAGACTTATTTTGCCTCAAGTTGTCCAATGGATGCCCTGACAAAAATGTGTTTTGGGGTTAAGAAATATCCCAACTGTTTATTTCTCCTTTTCTCAGAGAACGAAATGGTCTTGCATCAGCCAGAATAATTCTCTAGCAAAACTCACATCCCCAAGAATATTATGTGGCCCGTCATGATTATCACGGATCAGGGGCATTTGTCTTTAATCTTGGGGGGTTGGGGGGTTCCTAGCATTGCTAAGTGAAACGAGCAAGACTGATTGTCAGCAATGACCATATTACCTGATTAATTGACAATACGCGATAAGTAATGCCAAATGCTTATTGCGGTCCTGAATGGAAATATTCCACTGACTAATTAGGTGGGGTTTATGTAAGATAATGGTTTACCATTATGATATATTATTAAGCATTAAGGGACCAAGGAGTGTAATCGTAAATTCTTTTGGTGTGATCAAGGTTGGGTAATTACACGTTTTGTTAAACATACAATGAATGCATTTCGTATTGCTGCACGATTTTGTAGTGTAATGTCTCGTTCACCGTTACATTACCTCGCCTCCACTCAAATTGTCAAAATCCGGTCTTCAACGAATGTCTGAGAGGTAAATAAGCCAGAAGGTTCCTATTTCCAAAGTTCCAACCTCGGTACTCACGACTCAAGTGATATTTGTGTTTTCTTACGAATATTTTTTTTATCAGTTTTCATATCTTAGTCTGTTGGTACGTAGGTCTCTGTCAATACAACAGGCCATCCGTGGGCTTCGCTTGTATATTTACCTCTTGTACCTCAGCAGACAGACAGATTATATATTATAGTATCACCGGGATCTGCATCATTTTTGCATTAAAGCCACACCTTTGAATTAATATACATTGGTCATTCCTTATGGAAATATGAGAGACTGTGTAAAAGACAATATACAACCTATTTACAAATACTGTTATAACATCATGTTTCTCAGTGGCTGTAGAATATCTAAGCAGGGTTTGGCTAGATACCTTTGCAGATATTCGCTGGACATTAAAAGCACAGCTGCTCTAACTTTGTATAATTTTTAAATGAACTGTTAAAATATCTGGTATTTTGCAAATGATTAAAACGCATGTCATCGTAAAATAACGTCATCGTAAACAGGACATGTTCAAAGTAACATGGAGTTCGTTTTCTGCCACACCAGCATGTAGTATCTCATCTTACGTTGCATTGTGCATTAAAATTTTGAATATATGCCTCGTGGATACATTTATTTGTTATAACATACGATATAGAAATATATTGGACACAATAAACTAAGTTTAGAATTTAGAGGTTTATATTATAAACGTTCGATGGCTGGTATGTTTTAAGATGTATGTAAATAACATTAGATTAAAAAATCCACGTCAAACCTAGAGTAAGATGTCGTAATGAATTTTCGTTTACAGTTAATCGTAATTCAAAATAAATCAAAAGTAAATGCGAGTGTGAAGTAAAACAAAGCTTAATGCCGTCTCATATGACGTTTCAATTACGCACATTGAGATATACTGTGTTTACATTTCCTTCTTTGTGAGTGTTTAAGGCGCTTTGACGATTGGCGTGTTGTTAATGAGCTGTGTCGTACAATACTTCTGCACCGGGAAAAGCATATTTTATCACATTACCCCGAGGCTGGGGCCCCCCCCCCCCCACCCCACCCCTCCCACCCGACCCCCACCACCACCCCCCCCCCTCAAATGATTTGTTTGATGAGGCGAGCGAACTGTGACACGACCCGAGGACATGCATTGTGTGCATTCAACCTTATGCGTCATTACGTAAGTAGCGCTGGAAGCTATTTCACACATGATTGACAGGTTCTTATTTCACACTGACATCGACATCCTTTATGTATTTCTATCAACTTCCTGTCAACTGTATTGGGGGGCTTTCCCATTGATTATGAATCTAATGCAACAGTGTTTCTCCGCTTTTGTTATTTTGGGAATGTTTTTCACATTTACGACACAGATTATTCGGAAGTGCTGTCACGTGAGCCGTCGTTCTTTGCCCGACGTCACACAAGTGACATTTGATAATACCAAGTTGGTGGAAATCGAGCGACAAACATGAAGATAAACTAGGACACATCATTAAATCAAGTTGAATAATGGACTTCGAGGCTTCATATCAATATCCTTGAGATGCATTTTGTCTCAAGACGCCAGTCATTTTCTCATTCAGCTGTTTTTCTGGTAATTCATTATGTTCCCTCTAGATATATCGCGCGATGTCAACTAGTAGTTCCTGTAGTGTTAGGCGCGCGGCCAACAAGTACTCTCGTCCCAGATACCCCAGCACGAAGCACACCTGTTGCCATGGTGATTACCTAACGAAGAGGCAGAAGGTATTCTCGTTATAGTTACAGCCTCACGCTCATCAGATAAAGTTTATAAATGCGTCAACAGTTTTTTTTTAAACCCCTTGTGAAATAAACGCCATATTGTTCTTTCCCTTTGCATGATCACAACCGACCATTACATATGTTATCTACAAGGTGATGGAATTACAGTAATATTTATTTACTTATGATAAGATTGATAAGTTATTTTAAATTGACGTTATGGCTTTCCGGCACGACTTCCGATCCAAAGTTTAGCCCCGGAACCATCCCCGTCGCGTCTAAATAATTTAGATAAACACTGACCCGTTTCATGATAGAACCATTGAAGATCCGGGTAAGAATAGATCTTCAGCAACCATACTTGCTGTAAAAGGCGACTATACTTGTCGTAAGAGGCGACTAACGGGATCGGATGGTCAGTATTGCTGACTTGGTTGATGCATGTCATCGTATCCCATTTGCGTGGATCGATGCTCATGACATCAATCACTGGATGGTCTGGTCCAGACTCGATTAGATTCAGACCGCCTTCATGTAGCTGGGATATTGTTGAGTGCGGCGTTATACAACATGCTCGATTATCCAGGGTATCACATCTCCATTCTTTTATAAAATAACCTGGATCCATTCGCTGCCTTAGCTTTGTTTCGGAAGTGACGTCATTACCTGCATCGTTCCTATCCCTACGTTTGCACATAATGTCTCTCGCTCATCAGAGTGATTTCACTGGACTGTTATTTTAGTGTCGTGCTTTTCGAATCGGACTGAAAGGGAAGTCGTTGTAGAGGATGGGTCCAGGGTATTTATCCAAATGGAATGGAGATATTATACCCTGGATAATCGAGGATGGTTTTACCCTGGAGTAAGTCTTCCGACATGTCCTCCCCTTTGCTTCCCGTTTGTGTGTGTGTGTGTGTGTGTGTGTGTGAGAGAGAGAGAGAGAGAGAGAGAGAGAGAGAGAGAGAGAGAGAGAGAGAGAGAGAGAGTTGTGTTGAAAACTAGAATACCGGTATGGTGATGACAAACGTAGGATCATAGTCTGGAAGTCAACCCATGATAAGCGGATCCTGGTTTGAGTTAAGCATATTTTATTCACAAAGAAAAGGATTGGTTACAAATTTCAGAACTTAGACAGCCCCCTCCCCAAAATATTGACATGCTTAGCTATATATGATATTACAATTTAAATATTGATAAAAGTGTTTGCTCGTCGAGTCGGAACACCTGGGTTCGAATCCTGACATGGTAAAAATCTCATGCTCATTCTTTGTGTTCATCGTCATTGCTGCGATCATTGCTGCGATACTGATCTGAAGACATATTCCACCGCAAACCGCAAAAAGTATTGTTAAATGTATAGTCTTAAAATATCCTCACTATTCCAACTCGGAAAAGGTGGGTTCCGGATCAAAGAGGTTGTTTATATCAACTAGGATACAAATAGTAATCTTCTTCAAGGAAAGGATGATATTAAATACTAAATGGATAAATTTCCCTTCATCTAGACCCATCCTCGAACATAATATCCATTTTTAGTATTAATAAGTCCATTTTCCCTTGAGGAACTGAAGACACAAAGACCCCGCCATTAAAGGCCAAATGCAAGTTATTAAAGTTGAAATGTTAATCAGAGGCATTATACTGAAACACTGCGGCATGAATATTTATGGGTATAAGAGATCGAACATGAAACGTTTCTCTGGAGATTACCCGCCTTCATGAGGCAAGAAAGATATTGTTTGTACTTTTGTTTGTGGTTTCTCATTTCTACTACAATTTGCGGCACTGCGCAGATTTACTGACGTGAAGCTGAGATCTAAGCAGTTTTGAAGAACTTCTCTTCACAAATAAAAAAGTGCGTGTGCGTGTGCGTGTGCGTGTGCGTGTGCATGTGTGTGTGTGCGCGCGCGTGTATATTGTGTGTGTGTGGATGGGGGTTGGTGGTGGAGGGGGTGGGGTTGGGGGGTTGGGGGAGGAGTGGCACGGGTTGTCCAGTTGTCTTAAGCCACCGCAATTCGCTGTGCAGAGTTGCGTCCCTAAGGCATGACAGAAACCTATGATCCTGGGTTTGAATCCCGGTTTACCAAGATTACGTTTCTAGGATTGTCAATTTCCGTGCACGGGGCGAATCATGTGATTCATCACCACTTCCCTCTCGACGTTTGTCGAGGTGTGGCAATGACAAGTATCAGAAACAAACGACCATTCAGCCTATGCCAACTTGAAACCTCGTCCGTTAACGCTATGCCATCTTGTTTGCTATGCAGGGTTGTGCCCCTTAAACGTAACAGGATCTGCTAGTCGTGATTCGAATCCCAGCTTCTCCCTAATATGACACTGATCTGTCAGACCCAAAAGAGTCACGGAGCGTTATGTGGTAAACGGGGGACACCAGAATGGTCGGTAGGCATGATGGTGTATGTGACAAACCATTGGACAAGAACAACCACCACCATTGTGAATTGGATTGACTTGAATCAGCACACACTATCGTTCTGTATTGTCAGCAATTCACGGATGTTATTACAGTAAACTACGTTTATAACGAACACACAAATAACGAACTGACCGATATAACAAACTTATTTTTTAGTCCCGGCCATTTAATGAATATATGCTGTATATATGCATCTAACGAACTACGGTTATTACGAACTAAAATTATTGGTCCCATTTTAGTTCGTTATAAACGTAGTATACTGTAGTCACAATTCAGAAATACTATTATTTACAATCTACGAATATAATTCACAATTCACGACATATTATAAAAAATACACAAATAGTATTATTCACACATTCACGAATATTATTATTCACAATTCAAGAAAGTTTTAAATCAAGTTCAGTGTTTTCAGAAAAACGATATTTCTCAATAACGACAACCCTTAAGGGCCCAATATCCAATCACGCTACATTATCTTGAAGCACTAAAACCTAGCTGCCACATTCAACTCGAACGCAAGCTCCCGTCTTCATCCTCGAGCAGGTCTATATTTTTAGCTGCATTAGCCCTAGCAGTGTATAAATAACACTTTTCACTCCTGAGTGCGCAGTACGTTGTATCCAGAGAACTAAAATTACAGACTCCAGTGGACCTAATCCAGCTGATTATCGTCTCAAGACTCTTCTCCGACAAGGATGTTGATAAACACCACCTAAACAGCCCGCTGTCTCATCCAACCCCTTCCCGAGTCGAAAAGGTCAACGGGACCTGTCACCCTTTCTAGAGACCGTCTACAGCAATTTTAACAGGTTACCCATGCCGAGTGTGGTTCTTCTGTGCGGGGAACACGGAATTGTCCCCAACAGCATCAGAAATAGCCGGAAAGTGTTGCAGCAAATGTGTGCACCTTGCATCATATGGGTCAGTGACGCGACTGTTAGCATCGTATGATTATTAATGTATTTCTTGTCTAGGTAAGCAGGTTTAAATGGTAATGCAGTTTTTTGAGGGTCTTAATACTATTGCAGTCTCAGACTGGCGACTCATTTGTTAAAGTTGATTCAAAGCGCTGAGGGGTCTGGGTGAGCTTTAATTATAGTCACGTGTATTTATACACGTGACACGAGATCTATACAACTAGCAGGTCATATATATCAGTCCTTTGATGATGTAATTGTGAAGACGTAGACTGAAAATAGCTTAGAATAGGATGCTGTAATGCATTCTGTTTGTTTGGCATTACAAACTACATTAATCTACAAGGAGCTCCGGATATAGGTGTCACTAACGTGCTGCAGATGGTGCTCAAAAGCATTGAGGGAGTGAGTATGGTTTTACGCCGCTTTTAGCAATATACCAGCAATACAACGGCGGTGGACACCAGAAATGGGCTTCACACATTGTACCCATGTCGGGAATCGAACCCGGGTCTTCGGCGTGACGACCGAACGCTTTAACCACTAGGCTACCCGACCGCCCCCTAAAAAGCATTGTACGATTGGAGCTGGTGTTTTTGTTCGCCTTTTGCTATAGTGCTCTAACCCTGTTTCAATATACCAGCTTCTTTAAACACTTGTTCTCGTATACACCTTTTCTACTGTTCTTATGTGCAGTTCTGGTATGCGTAATTCCCGTTTGTAGTATACTGATATTCTAGTAGATTCTAATCTGGTATACTCGTCCTTCACTATGCTTGTTGGATGTTTTTCTTCTGACAAAACTCGGGGGCACGGGTGGCCATGTCGTCTAAGGCGCCGTGATTCGTTGTGCAGAGTTGCGTCCATTGGGCATGCCAGACACCTATGAATGTGTGTTCGAATCCCGGTTCTCCCAGATTATGTTTCTGGGTTTGTCAGCACCGTGCTCGTGCCAGTATATTCGTATCCTGCTATACTTGTATTCTGGAATATACTGTTCTAGTATATTCGTATAGGCTATACTTGTATTCTGGAATATACTGTTCTAGTATATTCGTATAGGCTATACTTGTGTTCTGGAATATACTGTTCTAGTATATTCGTATAGGCTACACTTGTGTTCTGGAATATACTGTTCTAGTATATTCGTATAGGCTACACTTGTGTTCTGGAATATACTGTTCTAGTATATTCGTATAGGCTACACTTGTGTTCTGGAATATACTGTTCTAGTATATTCATATAGGCTACACTTGTGTTCTGGAATATACTGTTCTAGTATATTCGTATAGGCTACACTTGTGTTCTGGAATATACTGTTCTAGTATATTCGTATAGGCTACACTTGTGTTCTGGCTATATACTGTTCTAGTATATTCGTATAGGCTACACTTGTGTTCTGGAATACACTGTTCTAGTATATTCGTATAGGCTACACTTGTGTTCTGGAATATACTGTTCTAGTATATTCGTATAGGCTACACTTGTGTTCTGGGATATGCTGTTCTAGTATATTCGTATAGGCTACACTTGTGTTCTGGAATATACTGTTTAGTATATTCGTATAGGCTACACTTGTGTTCTGGAATATACTGTTCTAGTATATTCGTATAGGCTACACTTGTGTTCTGGCTATATACTGTTCTAGTATATTCGTATAGGCTACACTTGTGTTCTGGAATATACTGTTCTAGTATATTCGTATAGGCTACACTTGTGTTCTGGAATATACTGTTCTAGTATATTCGTATAGGCTACACTTGTGTTCTGGAATATACTGTTCTGGTATATTCGTATAGGCTACACTTGTATTTGGGAATATACTGTTCTAGTATATTCGTATAGGCTACACTTGTATTCTGGAATATACTGTTCTAGTATATTCGTATAGGCTATACTTGTGTTCTGGAATATACTGTTCTAGTATATTCGTATAGGCTACACTTGTGTTCTGGAATATACTGTTCTGGTATATTCGTATAGGCTACACTTGTGTTCTGGAATATACTGTTCTGGTATATTCGTATAGGCTACACTTGTGTTCTGGAATATACTGTTCTGGTATATTCGTATAGGCTATACTTGTATTTGGGAATATACTGTTCTAGTATATTCGTATAGGCTACACTTGTATTCTGGAATATACTGTTCTAGTATATTCGTATAGGCTATACTTGTGTTCTGGAATATACTGTTCTAGTATATTCGTGTAGGCTACACTTGTATTCTGGAATATACTGTTCTAGTATATTCGTATAGGCTATACTTGTGTTCTGGAATATACTGTTCTAGTATATTCGTATAGGCTACACTTGTGTTCTGGAATATACTGTTCTAGTATATTCGTATAGGCTACACTTGTGTTCTGGAATATACTGTTCTGGTATATTCGTATAGGCTATACTTGTATTTGGGAATATACTGTTCTAGTATATTCGTATAGGCTACACTTGTATTCTGGAATATACTGTTCTAGTATATTCGTATAGGCTACACTTATGTTCTGGAATATACTGTTCTAGTATATTCGCATCCTGCTTTACTTGTCTTCTTGAATATACTGTTATTTCTAGTATATTCGTATCCTATTGTACTTGTATTCTGAAATGTACTGTTCTAGTACGTTCGTATCCTGCTATACTTGTGTTCTGGAACACACACCCTCTGCACCAGGGTAACAAGACAAGGTTGTAACTGCTCCGACACAGCCGGCCCGTAGTCTGTCTAACAGACCCTGATACAAATATATATCAAATACAGCCCATGCAAGTCTATAATGTTTGGCAAGTCAAGATCACTGCAGTATCAGGGTCTGTACAAATCTGCTGAATTCACATTCAGAGCTTGTAATTATCAGTAAATCTGAAAATGAAGAGAGTCACTGGGCTCCTTTTTATTATATTTTTATTAAGATAACTGAACAACTGTTTTTTTATGTACGATATGTTCATTTCAGAGACTATATGTTAGTCTAAGCCGGCTCGCAGTGCCACGGTATATAATCTCTTGGCATATCCGGTTCACCATGGAGAAGGATATGCTTCTCTGGTTACTTTCACACTGTCGTGACGACCATCATCAACGCAATCTGTGATTGGCGGTACGTACTACGCACAATCATGTATCGCTGCCAGTGGCCATCAATATTTAGAGGGACACACATATAGCTCGCCCGCAACCCTGACAGTGATGGCATCATTAGGAACACGATATGGCAATGATGAGAATATGACAGTGCTAGATACCGTGAAAGTAATGGCAGCGTGTCTTCGGCTCCCTGCGACAACGCATCACGTAGAAACAATGTAAACTGACTGGCAAGAAAAAATATACACCTGGAAACTGGAATGATGAAAATGACAAACGTTATCTATATGTTACTTCGCCGAAACAGTCGTCGTAACACATCACCATCGAATAACCATATTTTGTTGGTTTCATTTTTATATGGTTGCGTAGTTTCCCTTGCCCGGCAGTTTATGTCGGAAGTGTTGACAATAGGTTCTCACTACAACACGAAAAATAAAATCATCTGATTCCATCCAGCTAGATCTTTGGGTGACATTTGAGAAAATATTCTTGCTTGTGCCAAAACTTATCTCTTTAAAATCAGACCCTGTGACCCCATATTATAACTCTCTGTATGTAGATATTGTCTTGAAGCGAATAATCTGCGTGTAGCGCTCTGTGACAGGGCTGAGTCCTACTTGCCACAATAACGTGAACGTCAGCCAACGTGGAAGCAAGTATACAAAGTCGGTGACTAGCTGAAGGGTCTGTGCACAATATATGTGTATACGACCACTGGCCAGCCGTAACTATTTTAGTTTCGGTTAACATATTCGAATCTTCAGCCAAAAACACCAATCAGAAAAAAATAGATAAGATAGTTTGAATTTATATAAAATGGATTAAAAATGGTAAAAAAAATATAACGATATGTAACTTACGCGTTACCGTTTTTACGCATATTATGAAATAGTCTACCGCCACGGCAAGCTCATTACAAAACGAAAAGCATCTTCTCTGATGGGGTTACATAGACATGGACAGGTGGATGTAGGTATAGTAGACATACTGTCAGAGCTTCAGCATGATCGTCCCGTGAGGATCCGGGGTGGAATAGGTCTTCAGCAACCCGTGCTTGCCGTAAAGGCGACTATGCTTGTCGTAAGAGGCGACTAACGGGATCGGGTGGTCAGGCTCGCTGACTTGGTTGATGCATGTCGTCGTATCTCAATTGCGTTGATCGATGCTCATGATATTAATCACTGGATTGTCTGGTCCAGACTCGATTATTTACAGACCGCCGTCATATAGCTGGAATATTGCTGAGTGCGGCGTTAAACAACAAACAAACACAACTCAGCATGATCAATTCAAGCTAAATCAGCAGTTCAGACTATATTATTGAGCTCCATAGTTCCACAGACCCCTCCAAAATGTGTTTAGATCCCAGACGCAAACCAAGTGCGTTCCTTGGCCCATACGTTAGAGGCGTATTGGGTCTTGAATATGTTGAGGATATATACACCTTTAGGATTGTGTTTAACAAGCGTGTTTAGGGTCTTGATGAGGGAAAGACCTGTATTCGCTCCCTACCCACGACATTCATTGTGGGTAATTTTTAAAATGGGCGATTTCTGCATGTTTTTTTTACCCAGCGTTTGAGAATGATTGTAGATATGAGGCTGTGAGAAGAAAGCTTTTTCATGTGTTTATACCCTAACGTAGAAAACACCAAATGTGTATTCCGTTTAGGGTCTAAACACATCCCTACGCTTGTTTTCTATGTATTTACATTCTAAACACATTTTACAGTGCAGGGTTTGCACAAGATACGTGAAACATAAAACTGTATATACTTTGATTATAAACAGTCCTTTATCCACTAGAACGGAACACCTCTACTTGACCCAATAACATTACACGGGTAATAGATGACACATGAAACAGGATCGATGTTAGAAAGGAGGCGTGCCATTGATTGCTCTGTCGTATATTTAGACTACCTCGTATGGTCATAGAAACTTCATTATTTTGGGCTATCGGTGGATTGTTAGTGTGTCCGACATGGAAAGTGTAATGGCAGTTTAAGGACCCACTTCAGTACCCACTTGTCATCCACAAGGATGAAGGATCATGTTAGCAATGTTCACTGAGGTTATATGTGACGTTATAGCGTGTGTTATGGCGCGATGGAGCTAATTATGATCAATTATGACCACGGTAATGATCATTATGATGGTTGCGTGAATATGCAAAGTGAATGTGGATCATAACGTCGTGATTTATGTGATGCTAATGTCTTTTTCGTTTAAAAAAAGATTTTTCTTGTTAGTGTATAGCTAATGGCTAATATAATGGCTAATATTAGGGGATGCTGATATGCTAGCCTTGCTCGAAGGCTGTAAAGATAAGTCCATGGATGTGTAGTAATTATATCCTCCTAACAGGCAAGCCTAGGACTCCAGTCTCTTATAGGGTCAGTTTGTTCTTTTTATTTACATAATCTAGAAATTATGATTTAAACTAATAATTATTGCCTTTGAGACTTGTGCAAGTCTACTGATATTATAGATCGCCCTGCTCGTGGTGATAATTCTGGTGAGAAGAACAAAACATTGGTGCTGCGTTTTGCGTTATCAACCCTTATGCTATGTAGATTTGTTTTGTATGCATATGTTGATCTGGCTTAATTTGACCCTATATAACTGACGGATTGATTGATCCCAGTTACATGTTTTTAAATCGAGAGAGATATTTGTTGTCGCGCCAAAAATCATAGCTTGGAGCATGGACATAATCGCTCCTTTGAGAAACCAAATGAGATTAGAGACAAAACACACCTTTCTAAAATGTCTTGTTAATATTACTGATATCGCAGATGAGCAGATGGGCGAAGCTACATTCAGATACAAACGTAAGTTTGAGTGAGGTTTAATGCGGCATTTAGCGGTAGCAAGATAAGATGGCGGTGTATTCCAAGGGTGAGTTCCGAAGTACGAATTTTCCTTACTTACGTATTAAACGTCATTTCATCTTTTTACATGTATTATTGCAAGGGCGTGTACCTCGTTATGTCAATTACATGACAAGTTTTCCCATTCGCAACCAGCTTGCACATGTAGGTCGCCCTTAATGCTTACTACCAGCTGCAAGAGTGCACGTATATTGGCTTCCATTCTCTCTGCTGTAAAATTATTCCTTAATTATGACATTTTTTACGGAGAATGAAACCGTCTCGATTTACTGTGCTCATTTGTCTACCCTAACAATGTTAGGCAGGAATCTTATCTCTAGTCTCCAGCGCCAATTGATGTAGAAAGTGGTATAGTCTCATACCAGACCCTGAAAACAAAAATAATTGAAAACTCCCAAAAAGGAGTCAAGTCTAGATTCCTCCGGGTTTTATATGGTTTCAGGAAATATGAATTCTCTGTGAGGAGAGGTGAAATGGGGTTTAACGTCGCGTCCAAGATTATTGCACTTATATAGCGACGTGCATGCACGTGTGTGCGTGGCTGCTTGTATTAGGCCGGACTTATATACTGCTAGCTCACTGAGATACCATGCCGCAGTTTAACATGAATACCCAATCAGACACAGTATACTGACTCCGAGCCCCTTTATGCCGAGCGCCAGACAGGGTAACAACAAGTGCCATCTTTTAACGTCTTTTGGTAGGACGCGGCCGGGAATCGGACCCCGGACCTTCCGTTCTCCGGGCGGACGCTCAACCACTAGACCACGGAGGCGGTCTAAATTCTCTGTGCATCTTTCTGTTTGTAAACACTTTCGCAAAAGAGTCCTCAACTTGTTTTCCATTTTAGAGATTAAAAGTTGGTTCCGACGTCCATGGTCTATATTTCATTTTGCGTGTCACAGTTCTCCCACACAATCACTGGTTTATTGCTATAGGATTAACAAACGTCTTGGTTGTACAGCCCTCGCTATTGTGAACCATATGTGTTAAATATGTCCGCTGGCCTATCACGATCCATGAGGACTACTGACTCAGGTGCTAGAATACTCCTCCAGACAGACACACAGTCATTACCGACGCCCCTTTGTTCCCCGCCACACTTTACGGAATGTATGCCATAGGGTTGCTCGCACTCAGCACGATATTGTATAGGGAGATGTTTATGACCGAATCGTATTATACCTCCGGAAGTACACTGTTATAGTGTCACGCACAGAATGGTCTAGACTTGGTTCCGTCTATTGTGATAATGTATTGAGCGCATGCCAAACAAGGCGGTAACCTGTTGTAGAAAGCTCCCTACGGTGGATCCCGGTCAGAACAAGCTCCCAGAACCTCATTCATTTAGAGCCATCTAAACATGGGAATCGGTTAGCCAGGCTCTGTGATTTGACTTGTGTGTTATCGTAGTGGGAATATTGCTGGTTGCGGCATTATACAACATCTTTCCACTCATTATTATGGAACAACATGTTTAAGTTACGAATAAACATTCGGAGAGGGTTAGGGAGGACTAGAACCGGACTTGAACCACACGTAACATCTTAATCGATCATCAACAGCACATTCCCGATTCCACAATAGTTCTCTACAGCAGACTCTGTATGAGAAGAAACCCTTCCAAGACTGCTCAGTACCAGTGCCAGGCGCCATTTCTACACTACAGTTACCACTCGAGTTCCCGGTTATGGTGACGTATTTTTTTCTGGAAATGAAACTAGTCTCTTTGCTCCCTTGAGTTCAACTCCTATCGCACGCCCCTCTTACCCGGCACTATCAGCACGGAAACAGGCCCACGCGTGCCATCTCCGAAAGGTCACGAGTCAATCCACTGGCATACCAACAAACATATTTGGGGGTGTGATTATTCCAACCCGATAATGACACACGTGGTTTGAGGGAGGGTGTCAGTTTGGTTCCCCACACGGCTTCCTTCTGTCTCCCTACTGTCCCTAGACTTGCACAAGTCTCTAAGGCAATGATTATTAGTTTAAATCATAATTTCTAGATGATGTATATAATACCAGTTGTTCCTATAAGAGACTGGAGTACTGTTCACATATCTAGACTTGCCTATTAGCAGGATAAAATTACTACACATCCATGGACTTTTTTAGTATAGCCTTTGAGCAAGGCTGTACTGCCCCCAACAGCCGGTTCGGCTAGCTTTGAGCCAGGGAGTATAGTATAGAATCAATGTCCGTCAAACAGACGCTGGAACAAACATATCCGAAAACGAAAACTACGAAACTTTGGTAAGTCTAGATTTCTTCAGTTTTCGAAAGAGAAGATATATCTGGGCTCCTTTTCATAATATTTATATAAAGAAACGGCAACAAAAAAATCGTTAAAAAAATCATATCAGAGATGTGTTTGTGAGTTCATCATGATCATGGCGATAGAAACGGTTTTGAATGTTTCTGTAAGAGTCTGCATGTCTTGTTTGTGACGTGATGCAGTAATAGCTGAAATAGTTATATGTATGTTATTGTAGGTATGAGGTTTTGGGACTTTTGTGGCTGTGCCCATGTCTATTGAACATTTCCTTTAGTGGTTCATCTGCCTCATCTTGACAGGTTATACTTATACCTTTGTAATAACAACAACAACAACAACAACTATAATAATACGGCTTATATAGCACTAAATTCCACACAACAAAGTATGCTTACAAGAGGGGTCAAGGTATTTCGTTTTGATTTAATGTTAGATGGTTTGTTGGTTTCGGTGGTTAAAAGAAAATAACAAACAAACTAAATTTAAAGCAAATAGGTATTTGGAGTAAACGGTATGGATGGCAGGATTAAATATTTAAATGTCTTGAAAGAAAGCCCATAGACAAAATATGTCGGAAATATTGTGAAGGCGGAAGTGAGAAGATAGCTGCGGCAATCCTCAGATTCCATTTCGAATAGGGAAGAACAAACTCTAAGTAAAAGAGACAAGACTTCTTACCTGTCTCATTTCTTTCGCTGTTTTGAGATGTCTGTAATATGGATGCTGCAATATGGATTATGAAGAATTTCTGAGGAAACAGGGGGCACGGGTGGCCCAGTCGTCTAAGGCGCCGCGATTCGCTGTGCAGAGTTGCGTCCCTTGGGCACACCAGAAACCTATGATTGTGTTCGAATCCCAGTTCGCCCCGATTATGTTTCTAGGTTTGTCAGCAGGTTTGTTACCGAAGTGGTAAACGTCTGAGCCCAGCATCACTTCGGGCTTTCCTCCCACATTAAGCTGACACGCCGTGATATAACTGGAATACTGTTAAAAGCGGCGTTAAACCCAACTCACTCACTCACTCCGGGGAAACATTTGAATTTCCCATATTTCACCGCATTTCTGGAACTATCGATCGGATAAGTAAAGTGTATCACAGATGATTGAAATTGGGATCGGATAGCTGAGGTAGGGATTTGGTTCATAAAAGGTTGTTTGATGAATAGAATAAAAAATGGATGACCAGCTCAAGGGGTTTTATGGTATGGTTTTACGCCGCTTCTAGCAATATTCCAGCAATTTCACGGCTGGGAACACCAGAAAAGGGCTTTACACATTGTACCCAAGTCTTCGGCGTGACGACCAAACGCTTTAACCAGTAGGATACACGACAGCCCCGATTTGGGGACTAAAAGGACGCTCGACGCTCAGTTAAGATAGGGTTGCACTGGTGTGATATTAGTCCTCAAAACAAAGATTTGACAAAATACATCACATAAAAAATGCCTTCGTCTATAATGCAGACCCAAACACACAAATATCCGAAAACTCATATGCAAGTTATATGCAAGTATAGATTTCTTCCGTTTCATCGAGTCTTTGGGCTACTTTCCCAAATATATTATTAGACTATGTAATGCTATTTTCATTTCTTAGACTAAATATTAGTCTCAAACAACCGCTCGTCGACTGCTGGTCGACACGGCCTCGTTCAAGGCCAGGAGACAACAGCACACATTCCCATTCACTCACGTGTGTGACGCGATAGCGGTGCCAAGTATGTTAATCTGTGTACGACAATAGCTGTAATGAAGAAGATATGTACGCCCCCCCCCCCCCCCCCCCCCCCCCCCCCCCTGTTATGGTCGATGTCATCTTCAGACAAACAGATGTACACAACACCAAAATGCATGATTTGGTGATCCTTCCGAGGGCCTTGTTAGGGCGCATAAACATTGACGGTACCAAGATCCACGATTTGGTGGTCCTACCGAGGGCTTTGTTAGGGCGCATAAACATTGACGGTACCAAGATCCACGATTTGGTGGTCCTACCGAGGGCTTTGTTAGGGTGGGTGAACGCTGACGGTACCTAGATGCACGAGTTGGTGATCCTACCGAGGGCCTTTTTAGGGTGCGTGAACGTTGACGGTACCTAGATGCACCAGTTGATAATCCTTCCGAGGGCCTTGTTTGGGTGCCTGAATGTTGACGGTACCTAGATGGACCAGTTGATAATCCTTCCGAGGGCCTTGTTTGGGTGCCTGAATGTTGACGGTACCTAGATGGACTAATTGGTGGTCCTTTTGAGGGCAGTAAATAATGAAGACAGTTCAGTGATTGTTATTATGAACCTAAGATCCAACGTCTGTAAGATGATATCCATCAACGTCACCTCTTTCGACCAGCATCTGTGTATAGGTGGTGCTGGTTTGGGGGCGGGGCGTCAAATGTAAACCCCGAATCTCTTAGTCCTGACTGTGGAATATAATATATATTACTAAAGACCTGGGCAGGTCTAGATCAAAGAAAACCAAGTCTAGTTTCCTTAACACTTGGAAAACAGCAGAGAAGGAATGGTTGTTATTAAAATAATAAATTACAATTATTTTAAAGAAATATAGTTTCCGAGACTAAGTGTTAGCTCCTGTGAAGCTTAAGAAGTTTTACAGTGTAACCAATAAAATAACACTTAGTCCATAAAAAACCTTTCTTTAAAAGTACATTTCCTCCTCGTGTGTTTCCATATGGAATTAAGGAAACTAGACTTGGTTTAGATTGATCTAGACTTGCCGTGACTAACGGGATCGGGTGGTCAGGCTCGCTGACTTGGTTGAAGCATGCGTGATATCAATCACTGCATTGTCTGGTCCATAATCGATTTTTTACAGACCGCCGTCATATAGCTGGAATATTGCTGAATGCGGGGCTAAACAACAAACAAACAAACACAACAAAGCTCTGAGATTTATCTAAAAAAATTGCTGTTAATGTAGGGAGATTGCAAGTGGGTAAGCGTTCTATTTATTCTGTTTCTGGATATTGCTGAGTGTGGCGTAAAACAACAAACCAACCAACCAAGTAAAAAAAATAAAGTAAGTAAACATGTACATATAATTTAATTCCACAGTCATGACGCAGGACTATGTAACCAAATATGAAACATCTGCTTTAAACTCCCAACATCTGATGTCCGTGAATGTGGGTTCAACGCCCACGTGAAACAAAAAAGGGCTGAGTCACCTGGCAGTATACAAATAGAGAACACAATAATATTTGAAAACAATATACAACAACTGTTGGCTGGTGCCGCTAGAATTATCATGTTCTGTCAAGGACTATCATAGTGTAAGTAAATCAATAATCGTTGAAATCATGTACAATGAATTGACGTACAGACCCGTAGACAATAGTAACATGTGCGACTAGTCGGATTGACGTAAACCCACGTCCAGTCTTTGAAACCAAGCACATCGGTCTATTTGTTATCAAGCACATTGGTCTATTTGTTTTCCTGAAAATAACCAGCCGTTTAAATGTCGCATCTTTTGCGTCTGAAACTGAACAGTATAACCGGTTTTTAAGTCTTGGAGAGGGCTGTTATCGGCATGTACATACCTTATATACATATCAATATGCAGATAGTTTGCACCCTGTCCTACGAGGGTGTTCTGTACAATAAAAATTCTTGATTCTTGATTCTTGATACCCTGTTGGATATGGAAGCAGAATTGATCCCCAGTTGCTTGTCGCCATCCTCCATTTCCCAGTGTATTATGTCTCCA
Source organism: Haliotis cracherodii (assembly GCF_022045235.1). Classification (NCBI taxonomy): domain Eukaryota; kingdom Metazoa; phylum Mollusca; class Gastropoda; order Lepetellida; family Haliotidae; genus Haliotis; species Haliotis cracherodii. The sequence goes on from NW_027266264.1 coordinate 16,200,613, forward strand.
TTCGGTGATGAAGAGTACCCTTGACCCTTTCGACATTTTGAGCCCGATTTGTATGGCATGACGCTAAAAATAACCATCCAATCAAAATACTCTCAAGAGCGATAGACATTTTGTGCTATGTTGGAGATCGGAAAGATTTCGATGTGACGTCACTTCCGAAACAAAGCTATTGTGGTGATTGGGTCCAGGGTTTTATGTTATAACAGCATGTAATAACAGTTGGATGCAATACTCTGTAAAAATCGAGGATATGTAAGATCCGTCAAATGCGTATCGGATGTCCATCATTTGGGGGGTTGATTGCGTCATGGTGCCCTGTGGTGGCGTGGGACGTTGTTCATGATATCAACCACAGGTTTGTCTGGCCGAGACTCGAGTAACAAACTGCGGCATCAAATAACAACATTCATTCACTGTCAAGTTTGTAAATTTCCAATCAAGATTTATGTATTCCGTTGACAGATTATCCAAACTACAAAGCAAGGCATGTAACATTTATAAACATGTGGCATACTACCACTCTAAGATGCAAGTCCTGGTAATGAACTTCACAGAAACGAGATTTTTCCTCTGATCTACCGTCTTTGTTCCTCCAGTTTCTAAACTCCCCACATCACTCCGTGGCCGCGCAACGCGCCGACCTCGCTTGAAGTCCGGCGCCAGACCAAACGCCGTTATAACTAACAGTTTCTGGTCTGGCGCAAGTGGCTACGGAAGCAGTTTCTGTCTATTTCTGAAAGCGATATCGCGACGTGTCAACAACAGCTTTTGCGTCCGTAGCGAGGACTTAGTGCATAGGAAGCTATTGAAAACACTGAGGTGTAGGAAGATACGCAGGCGGTATGAGTGTGTGGATGTGTAATACGAACTCCTTCAACATTTGCACGGGAGTTTTCGGTTCAAATGTTTTAAAAACGATTTTGCACCAGGATAGTTCCTATCTCAAATGTACTGTGGTTGAAATGGTTTGAACATGCACATGATTGACCCAATAACCATCAATTTCATGCTGTATTTAAGTACATCGTGGGAATAATCAGGATATTATGGCCCTTTAATATAATTTGTGTGTATACTTTGATTTGTGTTGGGAACAATATAGCGACCCTTTCTATTTGTATGTTTGTTGTTTAACTCTGCACTCGGCAGTATTCCAGCTATATGACGGCGGTCTGTAAATAATCGAGACAATCCTGTGGTTGACATGAGCATCGATCCACGAAATTGGGATATGATGACATGCATCACCCAAGTCAGCGAGCCTGACCACCCGATCCCGTTAGTCGCCTCTTACGACAAGCATAGTCGCCTCTTAAGACAAGCATAGTCGCTTTTTACGGCAAGCATGGGTTGCTGAAGACCTATTCTACCTCGGTTTTTCACGGGTCAACCCTTTCTTATTCAATGATTCCAGTATGCCTATCGCAGTGGTGTCGTTTTCCAGCTTGTTGGGATTTTAAGTCTTGGTAAACAGGAGTAGTGTGACCAGTTATTCTCATCCAAATAGAGTTCATCATCTCAACAACGACCTTGAACGTATCGAAACAGTTCATACAATCTCCCCCAAGCAACACAGACGAAGCGAGCCGACAGTCAATACACTGCATTGCAGAGGTTGTTGACATTTGATAGAATTAGCCATCGATTATCACTGGGGGATGCAGAGTCGGGCTTTGATGCTTTGACAAGCTAAGATGACCCTTCACTTCTTACCCCCCCCTCCCCCCCCCCCCAGCCTTCTGACCTGACCCCAGGATGGGAGGTCTGGAGAGAGGAGAGGCGTATCACTGCAATATGTACAGCCAGACAAGAGTGCCGAGTCGTATTAACTACACAGGCCGAAGGGCTCAATAGTTCCTTTTCGCCTGGAGATGTGATGTGCCCTGATTGAAGGTTCTACTGGTAATATGACGTCGGACGCAACACTGGTGAATCACGTCATGTCAATCGTCTGAATATGGTAGCACGTGGTATCACATTGAAGTAATTAATTAGCATTGTGATGCTATGCATATGTATATAAACATAGATATACGCCCCTGGGAGATAAGGTATGAATAAATATTCTGGTATAAAGTACTTGTCGGTGAAGGTTCAGGACGGATGGTGAGCCAAATAGATGTAGGATATACGCTGGTTGAAATGCGTGGGGAACAACTTGTGAGTGTCGTGTGTTCAAGGATTTGATGTTAAAACGTAAGTATAGTAGTAATTAGGAGAGAGAGAGAGAGAGAGAGAGAGAGAGAGACAGAGAGAGAGAGAGAGAGAGAGAGAGAGAGAGAGAGAGAGAGAGAGATGCCGAGTTGGGGATATGATAGGGGTGTGATGTACGTACATTAGCTGCATGGAGAATCTACGCTTGTATTATAACTGTGAGTCACACAGTCCCATGACACAACGGAACAGGATATTGAAACATGGGAAGGAAGATATGTTTCTGTATTACCTATAGCAGGCTTTCCGGCCATACTCCTCAGATAGTCCACTAGATTATATCGGTTCAGAAACACCGTTAGATCATACCAGTTTGGGTATTCCGTTAGATCATGCCAGTTCGGTTATTCCGTTAGATCATACCAGTTCGGGTATTCCGTTAGATTATACCAGTTCTGGTATACCCTTAGATCACATCAGTCCAGATATTCCGGTAATAAAGATCAAATGCTCTGTTGGATCAGATAAGATATTGCATTTGATCAGATGAGATCAGAAATCCCGTTCGAGTACATCAAATCAATTATTGCGTTAGATCATACCAGTTCAGGAATTCCGTTAGATCATACCAGTTCAGGAATTTCGTTAGATCAGATCAGTTCAGACGTGCGTTAGAGAACATCATTTCAAATATTGCGTTAGATCATACCAGTTCATGAATTCCGTTAGATCAGATCAGTTCAGGAATTACGTTAGATCAGTTCAGTTCAGGAATTTCGTTAGATCAGATCAGTTCAGGAATTCCGTTAGATCCCATCAGTTCAGATATTCCGTTTGTTCAAATCATTTCATTAGATCAGATATTCCATGAAATAAGGCCAGTGCACATGAGGTATTCCGTGAAATTAGGTCAGCTCAGATATTCATTTAGGTCTGATGAGTTCAGATGTTCTCTTAGATCAGATCACTCCGGTTCAGATGTTGTCTTAGATCAGATCAGATATTCCGTTTGATAAAGCCAGTCCTCGTCAGACGTTACATTAGATCAGCTCAAATATTCATTAAGATCAATCAGTCGATATAGTCCGTTAGTGGTTCTTGTGGTGCAGACACGTATGAACATAAAGTAGTCTCATGCATATACGATATAAACTACATGCATAACACTTACATATAAGAATAGCATCTACTATGAGAATTATTTCATTTTCTCCCTGTGAAAATCTACTCGTCTTGCTGTATGTTTACTGGTTAATGCGAGAAGATTGGCCCACAGCCCGCGGCACAGTGCATTGCTGTACTTTGCTACTTGCCAATGTTCTCTTTAATCATCCTTACAAAACGATGACCTCCCCAGGCGAATGACTTCCTTGACGAGACGGAGAATCGAACGTTCAAAATCTGTAGCACGATATTACTAAGCAAGTATAGAATCAGATTACATCGTGTCTTGAAAGCGGATCTCATTTCGATATGACCCTGTCACGGCCCTTACGAGGTTCATCCACTCTCAGTTTGAGGGTAACAGTTGTTTGTGAATGAAATTAATACAAGGGTTATTGACATCCAAATCAAATGAATATTTTTGGACGTGAATGAGCTCGATATTCGAGAACACCTAAATTACACAGACGAAACAAGCCAAATTGAGCCAGAAATATCTCCAAAGTCAATCAGGGACAAATATCTTCTCACATATCGATCCGAAAGACAAATGCCCGAAAGAACGCTCGTGCTAAGTCGATTACCGTTCCTGGAAGCTGAAATTCCGCTGTCCTGTACATCGTGTCAAGGTATGCCGATTTGACGACTTTGGAAGACATTTGGGCTTTGCTTGAAAACGGGTGATAATTCCATAGAAGTCACTTCATGTCGCCGTCTACTGGTACGAATCTCGTCGCAGAAGCACGTAGAAAGAAGCAGAGCGCTTGGATATCGATCGAGAAACGCTAAACCGTTAGTTTTGAGTTTATTTCCATGAAGAACTGTGACGTTCTGCCGCCATAACAAGCCTGCCTTCCGGTCTCCACAGACGAGACAACAACATACCATTTACGCTAAGCTGGCGAGATTTGGCGAGATGAGGGGATTTGGTGAAAACTGAGCTGACATGATTGTCTCGTCATTCTGTTGTTGGGTCCCTTCCGGAGTCGCACCGTTTATTTGCTACAATTATATAAACAATTTGAAAGTAGCTGGGGTCTTCCGGGACGGTATAATAAGTTTATGTTGTCTCCGATTGTTTATGATAAATGTGGTGGTGTTAATTAATCTCCCGCTTGTACATTATTGTGATGCCTGATTAATATTGATTTTAATCAACATTAATTTTGCAATATTTTGGCAAATGTATGGATTTGTTTTCAAAACAATGTTTGACGAAAGGAATAGATATTGTTTTAGAAAATATTTTCACGTTAATTTACGACTTAATGTTTCCAAATAGTCATTATTAGAAAGGGATGCACGGGTGCAAATTAACGCCGATTATGAACCTTGGAACCTTGTCAACATTATGCACCGTAGAGATCCGGGTTACCCTTGGTCGTCAGCAAACTCATGCTTGTCCCCCGTGAAGATCCGGGTTAGAATTGGTCTTCAGCAAACTCATGCTTGTGCCCCGTGAAGATCCGGGTTAGAATTGGTCTTCAGCAAACCCATGCTTGTCCCCCGTGAAGATCCGGGTAAGAATTGGTCTTCAGCAACCCACGCTTGTCCAACGTGAAGATCCGGGTTAGAATTGGTCTTCAGCAACCCATGCTTGTCCCCGTGAAGATCCGGGTTAGAATTGGTCTTCAGCAACCCATGCTTGTCCCCGTGAAGATCCGGGTTAGAATTAGTCTTCAGCAACCCATGCTTGTCCCCCGTGAAGATCCGGGTTAGAACTGGTCTTCAGCAACCCATGCTTGTCCCCCGTGAAGATCCGGGTTAGAATTGGTCTTCAGCAAACCCATGCTTGTCCCCGTGAAGATCCGGGTTAGAACTGGTCTTCAGCAAACTCATGCCCGTCGTAAAAGGGATCGGGTGGGTAGGCTCGCTGAGCTGATGTATGCATTTCATCGCATCCCACTTGTAGATCATTGGTCATGATGTCAATCACTGGATTGTCTGGCCCAGACGCAAATTTTTCAGACCGCAGTTTTGTAGCTGAACTATTTCTGAGTGCGGCGTAAACAACAAACAAACAAACAAACCCCTAGAGTAGTTCAAGCACGGTGGCCCAGTCGCTGTGCAGAGTTGCGTCCCTTCGTCGTGCCAGAAATGTGAGCGTGGGTTCGAATCCCAGTTCGCACTAATTATGTTTCCGTTTCTGCTTGTGCTCGAGGGTTTAACCAAATATGTTAGCGTCTGTGACCTGCATCACTTCGGGTTTCCTTCCTGCGTCAAGTTGACACGGAGCGATATAACGAAAATGCTTTTGAAAACGACGTTAAGGCAAACTTACCCACGTCATCAAAGTATCAAGCATCTAATGCATTGTGCCATCTTGGCAACTTGCGTTTGCCGTTACGTCAATCAAATCACACCACGTTGTTTATAGCATACCAAAATAATTAAAAACATGGACTTCAGAAATTGGTTTCCTAGTGACGGGAAGGCGCGGGTCGGGTGTAGCAGGATGTTTACTCTGGAATAGGCTAGGAACGTTATGTGATTAAATTGATGAAGTGGAAAAAGTTGACAGCAGTGTTTACACACAGGGACCCATGTACTGAGTCGACTTAACCTGCCTTTCTTATCAGCAACAATTGACGTAATGTGCCAAGGCAATTTACGATATCTCTTGTAAACAAATGAATTGTCCTTTTTTTACAGATCTCCGCAGGAAAGTGGTGTATTAGCACAGAAAACATGATGGGATGTTACACAAAGCTCGGACTAGCCACTATTAACGTTACCGTGCCCGTATCTCTAGGGACTTGATAGCCTTTGCGATATGATGGATTCGTCCAACCGAAACAGTGGTCACGATGATGAATGGAGCAATGCCTTGAAACTGACCGCTCGAGATGATGGAAAAAAGAAAGGCAAACAATCTATACCGGACCTACCTGAGTTTAACCAATCGAAAGCGTTGGCTGACGATGACGTCAGGTGTGGTTTCGGAAGCTACCGTCCTGATTGGCTGCAAGTCTTCAATAACCCAAAGTGCCTGCTTTTCTTCTTGTGTGCTTACTGTATGATCCTAGGTAAGTAGCTTATTGTCCTTATCACTTTGGCGATAAGAGGAGTGTCCAACATGGCTGGGTTTTAAGCATAGTGGGTGAGAGTGCTACATCCTACAGAATCCCGAATGCCACCTAATTTTTCCACATCTCAGTGCTCATCCCTGAATCCTGCATACTACTTAACACAAATCTCAAAAGCTTTGGGTGCGATTTGAATTTAGTTACTGAAAAATAACGTGTATAAAGATGTCCTTGTCAAAAAGGACATTTCTATTTACGTCCCGCATACCACACTGCCGAGTCCTGAATACCCTTGGCAGCCTCGTTGATGGCGCGGGTGACCCAGTCGTTTGAGGTGCCACAAGTCGCCTTGTTGCGTGCCAATACCTATGATCACTGATTCGAATTCTAGATTCGATTTGATTGTTTCCAGGTGTGTCAACACCAAAGCCATGCTCGTTGGTTTCACCAAAATGAAAAACGTCTAAGACCTGCATCACACTCGGCCTTTCTCACACATTAGGCTGACTCGCAGTGATGGGACTGAAATATTTATATGTTATAAAGAAAACATGCTTACACACTCAAACATAATACATGACACGTGATTGTATTTAGAGTTTAATTCTGTTTCCAAAATATTGCTTCCATTGCTTGAAATATATTTGTGGCTTTTGGAAAGACAAGAGGTCAAGGATAGACGAAGGTACTGTAAAACCTGTCCATTCGAAATGAAGCTACTTAGTTGTCTGTAGTTCAAGACAAGTGGAGGGTCGTTATTAGAAGTGTAGTAAATTCCCCACAATATCAGTCAGACCACCGGACTGGCAAATTTGCAAAGTTACCAGACCAGATAGAATGTTTCCAGTCCAGAATGCTCTGGACTAACGAACAAAACTAACAGAAGAGTGAACATAAGAATAGTACTGTTTGCTGTTAGTTCTCAGAAAAAAAGAATAATTTGGTGGATTAAAAACTAAGTAACTTGAAATCATTGAAATATTATTCATCAATAATGTTTTTATCGTTTACAGTTACTTTACCTTTTACATTGAATTAAAACTAGAATGCTTAGGTAATTAAGGGAAAACAATAATAGCCCGACCTTTTCAAAACTGACCGTCCGTCAGCAAAATAGACCGCCTCGGACTATCGATCAGGCTGGTATTTTAAACACTGTTATTAAACACCTGTAGCGTTATATGCCAGCAACATTAAGGATGTGTCACGAAAATGGGCTGCACACATTGTACCCATGTGGGAAATCGAGCCCGACCTTCGACGTCATGAACACTTTGACCATTAGGCTACCCGTAGATTAAGGTTGTGCCTAGACCATTACATTGTCTTGAACCATATCTCGAATAATGTCGTTCCTAGCAGGTTTAAATGAGATTTTCCAAACTCTTGACCCGTCTCTGTGGTTATGGCTGGATGGTGTAAGTCGATTCCAACGCCACTGGATACGATCGTTGATAGTTCCCCAAAGTCGTAGTACCCCTTTTCGCCTTTGCCTTCAGACTTATCTCCCTTGCCTAAAGCAAAACTGGCGCCCTGACTGTGATGCGATAAGGGTGTCAGACTGTGTCAGAATTGAGGAGGCGTAGTCTTGCTTTGGCCACCGAATTAGAAAGATTTACCTTAGAAGATTATCTCGAAGGTTATGTCTGGTGTATCATGTATCATGTTCCTCGCCTAATGATAACAGTAGGTCGATAAAACAGGCTGACAAATATTTTGCTAACTGTGGCGTTTCCGTATGTCATACACGAGGGATTGCCAACCTTATCTATGCATAGCACTTGTAGCGGCCGTTCACAAACATATTGCACTTTACATGCTTAAAAGGCGATAATGTGTATGATGTATCATTGTTGATGAGAAGTGACAAATGTGTGACTGTTTGTTTATTGCTGAATGTCACAGCCAGCAATATTCTAGCTATTAATTAAAGTGTGTAAATAATCAAGCCTGGACCAGATCGTCCTGTAAATGATATTATGCCCCGCGTGTCCGGCGCCACAATGTCACGCAATCAACCAAGCGACCTAGTCCCAGCACTCGATCCATTTATCCGCCTCTTAGACAAGCAAGGCGGGCGACTCTAAACAGGAACCCCACGGAGTGTCTCATTTCGTAAATATGATTGAATAGAGGAATTGAACAAGACCCGTGAAGATCCGGGTAGAATAGGTCTGCTTTCCGTAAATGGCGACTATGCCTGTCGTTAGAGGCGACTAACGGTATCGGGTGGTCAGGCTCGCTGAATGGGTTGATGCATGTCATTGTATCCCAATTGCGTGGATCGATGCTGATGTTGTCAGTCACTGGATTGTCTGGTCCAGACTCGATTATATACAAAGCGCCGTCAAACAAAAAATAATATTTTTTTTGTGAACAATGTACCTTTGAAGGTTGATTGGTAATTAGGAGCTTACTAGGCAAGAGTTCGTCAACAGTCCGTTAATTTACAATGACAAATCTAGAGGGTACATTTTGAACATTTTAGTCTAATACGAGTATCGACACATCTCTTATCTCGAATAACGGATTGCTCGATGCATTTTCTATGACCCCTACAATTTCGAGTTCACGAAGTTTCATAGTATATATGTCGACAGATCCCACGTTAAAGAATAAACACGAACAAACACAAACTCATACCACCCGATAACCATTCGGCTTTTTCCGACACCTTAAATATATATCACATGTCCAAAATAGTAACGACAGTCTACAAAAAGAAGGCATACCAAATTCGCTGATTCAGCGGAAATAAATCGGTCAGCTGGCTCACTGTGACCCAAGCTGCCCACAATAACTCAGTAGGTGTGTGTTACTTTTACAGCCGTAATCTTCTACTTCACGTTGCATTGTGGGAGTCTTTGATTCATATGCCAGAATCTGTGGAACCAATGGAACCAATTACCAGATTGATGTCGCTGACTTGGCCTCGCCAGTGATTACCGCCCACCAGCTTCTGCAACACAAGCTCTCTATCAGCATGACAATGGGTCTCCAAACGAATGTTGATATTTGAGTACGGCGTTATTAAAGAAGGTGTATTGCGAGGTATATTATTTCCCTCCCTGGTGCGCTGAATAGTGTGCTTATGAATTATTACTGAGGCGAAATTTGTTATTGAGGCTAGTAGGTTGCATAAATGCAAGAATGGTTTGTTAAGCATGTTGATTTACGCGTCAATTAAGTGTCATTATTACATGCATAGACCGACACGCCTTGGCACTATGAATCGATCGTGTCCCGATTAAATGCTGACACGATTCCTTAGTTTTGGACACAATATGATAATTATGGAATGATTAAAGCAATTCCCTTTAAGATCTGATACAACTGAATCAATAACATTAAATCATTAGGATTATCTATTAATTATTATTCCTTTTTTCTTTATTCTTATGAGTATTTATGAAGAACTGGAAAAAAGTGCACTGAATACTCTCACCCAGTATGTATAGTGAGTGAGAGTGGGTTTGCCGGTTTGAACAGTATGCTACTTATATCACGGCATGTCAGCTTAATGTGGGAGGAAATCCCGATGTGATGCAGGTCACTGAGTTTACCACGTTGGTGAAACCCAGTATCACGGGTATGGTGCTGAAAACCTGGGTACGTAATCGGGGCGAATTGGGATTCGAACCCACGAACATAGGTTCCTGGCGTCCCCAAGGGACGTAACTCTGCACAGCGTATTGCGACCACCCGTGTCCCCTACATGTTTGTTTGTTTGTTTGTTGTTTAACGCCGCACTCAGCAATATGCCAGCTATATGACGACGGTCTGTAAATAATTGAGTCTGGACCAGGAAATCCAGTGATTGACATCGTGAGCATCAATCCACGCAATTTTGGATACGATGACATATTTCAACCAAGTCAGCGATCATGACCCCCGATGCCGTTTGTCGCCTCTTACGAAAAGCACAGTCGCCTTTTACAGCAAGCATGGGTTGCTGAAGACCTATTCTAACCTTGATCTTCAAGGGTACCCTTACATGTAACAAAACGAATGTATACATGAACATGAACAGGAACAGGAACAAAAGCATTAGTTACTGTATTCAGTACCCGACATGATTGCCTGGGAGATGAAACGGCAAGAGTGACCTCGCAGACAGACAGAAATGACACTCACACACAGTCGGTTTTTATGACAACGGTTTAAGAAAAACAGTATGATTAGGATAATATTATGTTTTGAAAATTCAACCGATTTGACGAAAACTTTAAATTGAGCTTAGCGAATGTGAGGTCACGTGACAACACGGCACAATCAGTCGAATTGATCATGGACGGCTCTTTGATCTCGCCGACAAGAATCACGGAAATTATGATCGTGTATTTACCACTCAAAGTATGCTTTCTTTTGCAAAACGTTGAAATGACATACGTTGCAGTTTGATACTGGTAAGGGCTTGTCAAAAGTTCTAAGCCTGACTAGCTTTCAACTATGCGCCATTACAAAGTGAACTATGTAGTACATTGTTTGAGTAGTTCATTGCAAGTGTATACAGTCTGTTGCGGCCGTTTGAATATTACTGACAGCCAGTTTAACGTGATAGGGATCCAAATGGACACAGAAATGGAAAAGAACGGTCGAGTACCTAGCAGTCATCAGGTGTTTTTGACAAGAGAAAAGTACTCCCCAAGAATTTCGTGACCGCATATCAGTATGGGGATATGTGCCCTCGCTATTCCACTGTTGGTCAGCTATGTTTAAAGCTGGGAAAACAAGCCCTGATGATAACCCTAGGTTTGGACGGCCCTCAACTTCCATCAGTGAAGATTCAATCAAGGAGATAGAAAAAGTTATACTCTTCTCTACCCAGGGAACCAGGATGTCGGACGATCGGTGATCGTTCTCAATCTTGGCAAGCGTTGTATAGCCAAATCGTAGTGCGCATGCATTCTAGATAACCAGTCAAGGAAATCCAAAACACGACGTCTGCATCGTCTAATACATTTTGTCTCATTTCCATTTTATGAAGATTTAGCAATGTAGGTCGGATGTTGATCCCGACACGCCGTCTACCCTGGTTCGATTCCATGTACGTACATTACTCTGATGCATTTATCATACACCGTCTAATAACAATCTACCTACTTCTGAATTGAAACAAGAGAGGACAACAGCTGGCAATGGTGGAATATATACTTATGGAAAACACTTAGTTTTAGCACGGACTTGTATAACCGTAACATATAAGTCCGTGGTTTTAGACGCTGTAACACGATATGCTATCATAGGTTCCAAGCCTTGTCTAACAAATACGCGTTGGAAACAATGCACACAAGCACATCACAACGTTTGATTCCAACAAGTGCTGAAATTGTATGCGCGCTATTTCGAATGCACTGAGAGTAACGCTATACCCTTTCTTGTTCCCTTATTCGTTTCTGTCAGTATATTTCAACATAACACCATGCATATCGTGCCAGCCATTACGCCAACTGCCCCAGTTTGGAACCAGCATGTGTGATAAGGAGACGATAAACATTTGCGACCTGTAGCCCGCTCAGATGTGTTTATGACGTGCGTTGTGTTGATATGGAAATGCCAGTGTCAGAAGTTAAAAGGATTCGAGCGAATTCAATGTTCTATCTGCCACTGAAACTACCCGTATCATATTTCAGAAGCATATTGTCATACTCCAACTGACTCGTGTATTTGTTGTCAAACTTAGTGTCTATTGCGTTATACATAATCATACTATCACTCATCCTGTAATTTCAAACGTGCATAGAGTGGTACCTAATATCTAACATCCATTCATTTTACTCGAATTTCAACATGTGATAGGTCGATTAATCTTAATCAGTCATGATCGCGAATGTAAACAAAATTAAAATATGACCAAAAATTACATATTTGCAGTTTGTACTGTGTTATGCCACTCCGCTAATGGCTTACTTGAAATAGGTAACATTTCCCGGTCCTTTTTACCTGAAATGGGGATCAAGGCCACAATGACAACAGAGTGGGAATAGTAGGAAATTTGCTGATTTGTGCTGTTACTGTCGCTTCAATCCGAATAGACAATGTACATACCCATGGAGGGGTGGTTACCGCCAAGGACCCCCCCCCCCCCCCCCCCCCCCCCCCAACTGAATGGGTACGAGGTTTCATCGTCGACAGGATCTTCTCTCACGTTAATGACCACAAGTTCCTCTCGTCCAGACTGCATTGCCCCAAGGGTGGTGGTGGTCGCCTTATGTAGTTTGTTTGTTGTCTAACGCCTACTCAGCAATATGTCAGCTATGCTGTATGACTGCGGTCTGTAAATAATCGAATCTCAACAAGACAACCCAGTAACTGACATCATGAGCATCTACGTAATTGGGATACGATGACATGCATCAACCAAGTGAGAATTTATTGAAAGAAAAACTATCGATAATATAAAAATAACCTTTTTCACCAGAATTAATGTTAAAATCTTCTCGCAAGGTCTCGAAACTCACAAAACGAATTCGCTCTCGACAGATCTCTTGATAATTGCTCCCAGCTCGTTGTTCTAAACAGTAATGTTTCCCAGCAAAGGTCGGGGCTTTGAAATGAACATTCGCAGGTCAGTCACGCAAATACACACTTGATCATGATCAGTAATTGCAACATAATTTGAATAACAATAAAATCCAGCTGCTGCATTTGTATATAACCTGTGGTTATAACACAGCTGTTCATTAAACGTGTCAATGAAATAAAACTGCTTTAATAAAATATATGTATTATGCATGGATTTTAATATCGATATCTGCCTGTAGTCGAGGATGACGGTTACCCTAGAGTTGTCTATTCCCGTGACCTGATATAATGTAAAATTATGCTACTTTCATACAAATTCTCTCCGTGCTCATGTGGCCGAAGACTTCACACATGGGAAATTTCTACAATATCGTGACATTTATGAATATTCATATTTACCACGTTAACACGTTCTCCTAAATTTGATTGATTAGGGTAATGGGATAAATGACCTAAATTCATTGAAGTACACTCAAGTCGTACATATCACTGTCTGACTGACACGTTTGCTATGTACATCTCACTGTCTGATTGACATGTTTGCAATATACAACGTCGCTGATTGACATATGTGTATCACTGATAGTGGCAGTACAGTACTAGAAGACCCTTTCCCGCAAAGCGATGTTAGCGATAGGGCAGTCTCAAATCTCAAAATGGATGCAATGAACATGGCTATTGAAACAGTTATGACACGTCTACATGCGAAACGTGTCTCCATTTTGTTTACATAGCCAATTGAGAAGGTTACACATGCGCAATGATACACATTTTTTCCATACATTTTTGGCAGCCATCAGTTTGGTATAAAAAAATACGCACAAACACAAATCAAGAGTGGGACGGGTTTCTTCGCAATCACCGCTGGGGAGATATTAGTTTGCGGTGTTTTAAAGGTCTGTTGGAATGTCCGAATTTGAATATCTGTAGGGATTTCAAAGTAGTGTCGGATTAGGTACATGTAAATGAAAATATGTATTTTTTTCTTTACAGGGTTCGTCGTGAACGGAATTAACAATGTCAACACGACGTCTATTGAACGTCGGTTCAACCTACCCAGCGCCAAAGTCGGCCTCATCTCCAGCGCTTACGACATCGCCGCAGGAATCTTGGGGGTGTTCGTCAGCTACTACGGGTCTGGGAGGAACAAGGCTCGATGGGTGGCGGGGGCAGGGGTCATCATGGCCATGGGGTCGCTCGTCATGTCCCTACCGCACTTCACCACCGGCGCGTACGAACTGGGCGAACTAGATCAAAGCTTCTGTGAACACAATGGTATAACGAGCGTCTGATTGCTGTTGATATTTCTGTTCTTTCTGAAACATTCCACACCCCTGGGGGACATAGTCAATGCGCATCACAGCGTGTACATATATGCAACTGAGAGGGGACAGTAAGGGAACAACCATGTGCTATTCTGACGGGGGCCGGGGATTTTTTCTGGAGAATAGATATTTATTCAGTTACAGCTGCAAAAGCAGATATATGTTTAAATAAAACTATGAGCATTACTATTTTTTTAAAGAAACACTCATTGCAGCAAATGTATTTTTTGTGGCAGACAAGTTCATTTTTCAGCAGTCTGAAGCTTAATCATTTTTGTCAAGAATTTTCAGGGACATTTTTTTTTTTCGCGTAAATAAGATGGAATGAAATGGTTTTCGGCGTTTATGAAAATTGACGATATTGCAACTTTGCTCAATGTCACCAAGGCAGGATCAGTTATCTCCCTTTCCGAGTTAGGCTTTAACCTCCGAAAATAACTCTTATTACATCATTCGAGCTTGAAATGCCAAATTTGTAACCGAATTCATAGCCTCAGTGGCTCAAATATATATCAGCTGGCTAAAGTATGACTTGAACAATACGGCAACTATTAACCTTTTGCTGCAGGAACCTCTAACACCACAACCTGCGCTCAGGACACCGAGACCTACCTTTCCAACTACCTCTATGTGTTCATCCTGGGTCAGATGCTGCACGGCGTGGGGGGGACCACCGTGTACACAGTGGGCGTGGCACTCCTTGACGACAGTCTCCCGTCCCAGTCTACTCCGCTGTATTTAGGTAAGTTAGTTGTGACGTCGCACACTTGCATGCATCTCTTGGAAGGAGTTAAACTGTCTGTCATATCAGTCTAATGACAACTGTTTGCTGCCTTCATTTGGTAGCTTTGCTGGCATCCTTGTTTGGCGTCCGACGACGGCGTCTGGCGTTGATCAGCGGCTCTTATTTGCGTCCGTCGTTCATCACCTGCCTTTATCAACTGACCATTTGAGTATTCCTTATATGGCGTTAGTCTCTGATGAATGGATGCCTAGGATATCTGTTGTAAGGCATCCGTCGTTGATCAGTGGCTGGGGGGGGCACGGGTGGCCCAGTCGTCTGAGGCGCCGCGATTCGCTGTGCAGAGTTGCGTCCCTTGGGCACGCCAGAAACCTATGATTGAGGGTTCGAATCCCGGTTCGCCCCGATTATGTTTCTAGGTTTGTCAGCACCATACCCATGCTCGTGTGTTTCACCGAAGTGGTAAACGTCCGAGACCTGCATCACTTGGGGCTTTCCTCCCACGTTATGCTGACACGCCGTGATATAACTGGAATAGTGTCAAAAGCGATTTGTATCATATTTTCTTCTATGCTCTGTACACTGCGTCCAAGTCTGCCCGGAGTGGAAAGTGAGGTGGTGAAATGGCGTTTGACGTCGCGTCCCAAGATTATTACACTTATATAGTGACGTGCATGCATGCGCGCGTGCCTGCCTGCCTGCGTGCGTGCGTGTGTGTGTGTGTGCCGATTTTATAGTGCTAGCCCATTGAGATATCATGCCGCAGTTTAACATGAATACCCCACTCAGACACTGTGTACTGACTCCAAGCCGACCTGTTCTTGTTTTATCCCCTAAATGGCAGGGTAACAACAAGTACCATCTTTTAACGTCTTTTGGTATGACGCGGACGGGAATCAACCCCCGGACCTTTCGCTCTCCGGGTGGACGCTCTACCACTAGACCACAGAGGCGGTCCCGGAGCGGAGGACGTGGTTGAATGACCTGACCGTGTCAAACACATAAACCGTTTAAAGATCTTACTTGTTATCTTGCCTGACGTTTGGTATTCAGGAGATGCCACAAAAGACTGGTCTGATCAGAAACATTGCTATTGTGTCTGAGAGGGTATACGTCTTAAACGTGCATGCACGAAGCTACATATGTGGAATAATCTTGAAGACGACGACGTTAAACCCCATTTCACATCACCTGGCCCATGTTCTGAAACAAGTTCCCATATACTTGACACACAATCTTACCTCACAGGTATTCTGTATGGATGCTCAGTACTGGGCCCAGGGCTCGGTTTCGTCATAGGCGGGCAGTTCCTAAGCTACTACGTCGACTTCGACACAGTCAACACCTCAAGGTCAGTACGCACAGCAATACGTTTATACACCAACTCACATCACAACCACCGTTCTATGACCTATGCCTGCACTGTTAATACAATGACCAATCCTCAGCGAATGCCTTGTTTTGTGTGCAGCCTGAATATCACAACAGATGACCCCAGATGGGTCGGGGCCTGGTGGTTCACCTTCCTCGTCTGCGCCATCTTGAATCTGGTCGTGTCCTTACCCTTGTTCGCCTATGGAAAAGAACTGCCTTGTGAGTCTACCCTCCTTGCATGCCACTGTTTTTTAACTCGTATAAACAGTATGCTCTTTACAAATCCATGCGAATATGATTACGAAATACGAAGTTTAATCAGTTAATTGTTCTAACATCAACATTCTCAACATTACGACGTAACGTTTGTTCCGTAAAGAACAGTTATAAATGAGTTATGCTAGACTTATCAAGGTGATATAATTAAGCACATTCAAAGCCTTAGTTTAATGTCAACCCAACCTTTTTATCTGTGAAATGCAAGGGCAGACAACTCTGATATAATTATGATCTTGACCTTCGTCCTTGACCTTCCAGCCGCCCGATACGTGAGTGCCACTCGGAGGTCCCAGGCCCATACCTCGTCCAGCCACACTGCAGCCAGGGTCGGGGAGAAGGGGTCACTCACTGACCTCCTCCGCGTGCTCTACACCCTCTTGATGAATCCAGTGTTCTGTTTCATGACGCTCAGTATGCTAATGGAGGGCCTTGTGATAGCAGGCAGCGCCACCTTCCTGCCAAAGTTTATAGAGAATGAATACAAAATATCAGCGTCACTCGCTGCCATGTTAACAGGTACAGACCAAAGCAGGCATAGCTTGCCACCAGATTAGAATTATGTAATAATATTACCTTTTCAAAGGTCTTCCAACTTTCTAAAGATCTTCGACTTGTCGTTTCTTAAAAGGAGTACATGTATACACATATTGCATTGATTTTACGTTGGGGAGGGTTGCGCATATCAGTCACCGGATTGTCTGGTTTGTTTGTTGTATGACGTCCAAAAAAGCATTACTCGAACTATATGACGGCGATCTGTAAATAATCGATTCTGGACCAGACAATCCAGTGACTGATATCATGAGCATCGATCCACGCAATTGGGATACGAAAACATACATCAACCAAGTCAGCGAGCCTGACCACCCGATCCCGTTAGTCGCCTCTTACGACACTCATAGTCGCCTCTTAAGACAAACATGAGTTGCTGAAGACCTGTTCTTACCCGGGTCTTCACGGGATTGTCTGGTCCAGACACAGTTATTTACAGGCCGCTGTCATAGACTTGGGAATGTTGTGAATATGACAGTAACAACAAAAGGCGCCGCGATTTGCTGTGCAGAGTTGCGTCCCTTGGGCACGCCAGAAATCTATGATTGTGGGTTCGAATCCCAGTTCGCCCCGATTATGTTTCTAGGTTTGTCAGCACCATACCCGTGCTCGTGGGTTTCACCGAAGTGGTTAACGTCTGAGACCTGCATCAGTTCAGGCTGTCCTCCCACATTCAGCTGACACGCTGTGATATAACTGGAATACTGTTACAATCGGCGTTAAACCCAACTCACTCACTCAACAACAAAAGAAACATTATGTATCGTACCTCTATCTTCTTGTTGTCAAGGTATAGCAGTTGTGCCCAGTGCCGCCGGTGGTCAGTTTGTGGGGGGCATCATAACCCGGAAGTTGAAGCTGGACATCAGAGGGGCGATGAAGGTCTGCATTGTCGGAGTGTTCGGGGCCCTGGTGTCCAGCTCCGTCTTATGGCTCAAATGTGATAAAGAAATTATTTCCGGCATAGACAGAGCGTACGAAGGGTAAGTGTCCTAGTGCCCAAGGAAAGGTTCAATGGAACAAGCTTAGAGTCGTTCATATAGGTTAAGTTGTATCGCTAAGCAGAGTTTCAGAGACCTCATGATAGTGTAGTCTCCATATTTATAGGGCTTAATTATACTAATCATCACAGTCGGCTTGTAAAGCGCATAACTCCATACGCATTATGTGCTAGAAGCGCTGCATATGTTTACTATGGTGAATGGATCAGTGTGCACTCTATTTTACATTCTCATCTCCCCGGGGAGTATACAACCCAAGCTGCTTGTGAGGCGCTAGGAGGTGACCAGGAATACTTACTTGCCGATGGGCTCACCAAATGTGCTACATGTACCTCAGTGTGACCAGGAGCCAAGCTGACGAACAGGAGCACGATTACAGTTCATGGGAACCAATTATAGCAGAAGTAGCCATGTATGGATTTACTCTAGCAAAAAATTTTACTGTCGCTGTATATTTGAGTATATTATGTCAGTTGATGTTTTAACAAAGCCTTACTTTATTATGAGAACCTAAGTTATATAGACATAGTGTAGACTCCTCACAATAGTAGACAGATGACTAGATCGTTCGTATTTGTCCTGTCCGAGATTGGTTTTTGCAATGAGACGCGTGGAGAAGTACTTTGATTTGACCTACACACAGCGGGAAAGGTACACGAAGCTCTTATTGTTATCTTCAACCACAATGTTCTTAATGTACATCTCCCCCTTGTCCACCAGGTTCAACCACACCCCCTACACAGTAGAGCTGACTGTCGGATGTAACGCCCACTGCCGCTGCAGCACTGACGTCTTCGAGCCGGTGTGCGACCCTACGGGGAATGTGTATTTTACGCCGTGTCACGCCGGCTGTTCAAAAGACCTGGGGAATGGGGTGAGGCTGCTAAGATGAAATGTGATTTCGAACCTACGTAACCGCCAACAGCCAATTCTGTAATAAAAAAGTTGAATGAATCGATTGAAGGATGAGCAAGATTACTGAATGTTAAAGTCTCTCTGTTATAGTCACATTCTGCATAAATATACACTACATAGGAAGGTGACGACACCAATATTAAGATTAATTTCAATTGTAAACTACGGTTATAACGAACACGCTTAAATCGAATTGACGGATATAACGAACTTACTTTTTCCCCTCTAAAATTTGCTGTTATGCTGTATATATGCCTATAACGAACTAGAGTTATAACGAACTAAAATTAGTGGTCCCTTTGAGTTCGTTATAACCGTAGTTTACTGTAATGAGTTTACGCTTTCTTCAAAAGACTTCTTCTTCTACATGGATTATTAGACTACTAACTGATCGCAGATAAGATGTCTGTCGGAGAAGTGTTTAGAAGAGGTTAACTGGGTGACTGTGTTGTCGCCAAGAGTGTTTCATGGCTTTGTGTTCGTCCTGACAGAACTACAGCGGCTGTGCCTGCGTGAAGAGCCCGACGTTCGCCAATTCCAGCGTCGAGGTGACGAGTAAGGGCTGCAGGGAATCGTGCTCCCTCCTATACGTCTTCCTCTCTCTCATGTTCGTCCTCATCTTCTTCGTCTTCATCCCTGTGGCGCCGGGGGACTCAGTGCAGCTCAGGTAAATACAAGCCACAAAACCCTTCCCATCCATGTTCATTACAAAATCTCTGCTGAAAGGAAAGTCGATTGTATGACTCGACATCATGAACACGTGTTTAGGAATCACTATCAAATATTGATGATACGAGGTATTCGCGAGAGTTTCCTGTCCTTTTGGTGGCATTCGTCACAAACACATGCAAAGACCAGTCAACTGTTCATTAGAAAAAACAACATTGGAATTCATGCTACAAGTCAAAATAAGGACTTGCGTCAGGCATGATTTTTGTCTCTGCGTCAATTTGGCAATGTCTTCAACATGTCTACCAGAAAAGTTTTTGAAAGCTTTACTGAGGCCTTACTGATGTGATCAGCAGCCTTGGATGTTTCATTCTGTCATGGGGGCGGTGGGGTAGCCTAGTGGTTAAAGCGTTCGCTCGTCACGCTGAAGACCTGGGTTCGATTCCCCACATGGGTACAATATGTGAAGCCCATTTCTGGTGTCCCCCGCCGAATATTGCTAAAAGCGGCGTAAAACCATACTCACTCACTCATTCTGTCATGAGCATTGTTAGCTTCATCTCATTCTATAAAGCAAGGTAGCCCATGTCAATGAAGGTATAGCCTAATATACTCACTCACTTACTCACTCCGTATAGAAGATATTTTTTGGCCTTCGTTCTTTATTGGGGGGAACGTTGTGGGTAAAGCTCTCGCTCGCACATCTTTCGTGGTTTGATGACACTCGTTGGGGTAATGTGTAAAGTTGGTCCATATGACTTGACTGTAGCGAAAAGCAGAATTCAACCCCACTGATTTATCATCATACTCATACTGTACATACTCACGTAATTATTATACTGTTGTGTGACATGCATGCTACTCAACATTTGCTAAGCACCACACCTTTGACTAGCGATGACTATTTTGGTCCTTAGCAAATGTAGAGTAGTATATGTTTTATTCCATCATTTGTTCTCGTCGCTATATGGCTAGTTGCCTTGCGAAAATGTTCACTCACTCACTATGTCCCGTCTCTCCAGATGCGTACCGGAAGAACACAAGACGTTTGCCCAGGGTGTGAAATTACTGATTGTGCGACTGCTTGGTAAGTGTGAGGGAGGTGGGGAAGTGACTCGGGGGGCCTGGAGTCTTGCATCTGATTAATGTTTTCTAGAAAACGAGTTAACATTAAACTGCCGGGTTAAAGAAAGTATACATCTATGTTTGAGTGTAACTATAAAGAAAACATGAAATGGGTATCTGATGGTGATATATAGTAATATACTATAAAGGTGATATATGTTTTCAGCCAAGCAACGTTTTGATAACGTTCTTTATGTTTTGGCCAGATCCAATTTTCAAGTGTATACTTTCATTTGACCAGACGTTAATGTATTGTAATAAGTAATAATAATGAGAAGCTTTTACATACTGACTTGCAAATCTTCCTTCTCCCAAACGTCTGCTTAAGTGTGACCTCATTAAATGACGCGCTACGCATTGTGACGTTACACATATTTACCCATCTTTAGATCCATGCCAAATGCGCTGCAAGATAACGATATACTTGAGTTCGACTTTATGAGGTTTTACTGCATATGTATGTAGCTATCTATTCGTGGTTCTGTGTTTTTAAGTATGAAGCCTTTCTTCATCACCAGGTACCGTTCCCGGTCCAATATTGTACGGCCGTTTGCTGGACGAATCGTGTGTTGTGTGGCGAGAGAAATGCGACAGTCGCCTCTCCTGCTGGGTGTACGACAGTAACACCATGGCGAGGAACCTGTTCCTGTTGATGATAGGAACTTGTATATTTTCCGGGCTTTTCCTCGTTTTGGCGTTGCGTTTGTACAGACCCCCAGAAACCCCCGATGACTCGCCAAAGACGGAAGAAACTGTTGCCAAGGACGATGTTGAAGGTGATGTGAGAGAGCCAATCATAGCCAAGGGAGTGCGCTCTTAGTAATGGGAGGCAACTCTTACTGACTTTTGTAAACGGAGATTGCTCCTTGTGATGATGAAGGGAGATAACCGCTGTTGATTTTTCATATCATTGTTGGATATATACGAATGTATAATGTGTTTTCATTACTGGAATTTATCATGGTGTACAGACTTTTGTATTGTTTGCCTGGCTTGTTTAGAATGCTGTTCTGTTATGAGATAAGTATGCAGATATGTATTGGAAAATCGTTGTATGATATCCTTGAGTG
The DNA here is from genome assembly GCF_022045235.1 of Haliotis cracherodii. Classification (NCBI taxonomy): domain Eukaryota; kingdom Metazoa; phylum Mollusca; class Gastropoda; order Lepetellida; family Haliotidae; genus Haliotis; species Haliotis cracherodii. Next base: position 16,222,534 of record NW_027266264.1, read on the forward strand.
TTGAATGATGTTGTACAGTGTTTTGTTGAAATGTTGTGACATCAGCCTTGAGATCATGGACAGCTGTTGTCGTGTTACAACCTCGGTAATTGAAAGATCGATTTGACTGAGTCAGGGGTTAGTTAAACCTCAGCTGTTGAGAACTACTACAAAACGCAGTCTGTGCTAGACTATGGTAGTGTAGTTGAATGTGTTATAGGGCTGGGGAACAGTTGCTGTGAAGAGTAGCGGGAGGTGTGACAAGGTGCTCCTGAATGTATAACCAAAGCTGGCTGAAGTGTTTCAACCAGACCCAGGCTATGGGAATGGTATATGTGGGTCGACCGTTGAAACATTTCACCATAACCTCGACTTTGGGCATTATGTTCACCTCGACCATTGAAGCATCTGCATTATTGAAGCATCTCGCCATACTCTTGGCTTTGGAAATGAGATATATGGCCCCACTGTTGAAGCATTTTACACGAACCTCTATTGTTGGAGTTGATGGCTCAACTTCGGTTTTATAGTCACGTTATACATACGCGGGTCGGGGATGGAGCAATCTGAGCATTGATACAGAATGATCTTTTCTTATGTATGCAGTCTTCCATCAAGGTTTTTTGTATTGATCATCATGCAATGATGTGTGTGGTAATATTTTCAGACTGAGCAACTTGAGTAATAGAGATATTTTCCAAGAACCCTCATCTTCAGAGGCTGTTTTGCTAAGCGTTTCTACTTTGTGATACGATATTTTTAAACTCTGACACATATTTAATGAACATAAATTTATATGTAATTATAACTGTTTATTAATAAGGTCTTCCACACCTACCGGACGCAATATGATTGACCTCATTATTTCTTGAGCCAAATGCTTCCAATACTACACTTGCAATACGCAAACCTCATCGTTGCCATTTTATTATCCTCTGACAAATCTTATTTTGGGTAAGTATGATCTGGTGAGAGTGATACAATACAAATGAGCTCAAATCTACTTTTAAATTCTTTTAAATCAAAAGAACTTCTTCTCGCACTGAATGAGGATTAGCACAAAATGCAAAAGCACTGGTTGAATTTGTTCGATGTTTTGCCACTTGATATACAGCGGTACCTCGTTAACTCGAAGTCGAGGAGATCGTCCAAAATGTATCCAGTTAGCCATAGTTCGAAACAAGCGGAGTGTCATGTTAGACCATATTGACAATAACCATTCGGCAAGGAACATAAGAATATATCGTTGTAAACAACATGTCGAGGTCGTGTTAACGAAATTTCAGTTGTCAATATCAGAAGCACTGTACAATTAAGAAGCACTATATGGTTCAAACTCCGTTGTTGTCGTTAGTAGACCTACAACAGTGAGATTCATGTCCGCTTGACGACAGGTAGCGTTTTCTTTTAATGTATTTGAAATGAATTCATCCCAATTATGTTTCTAGGTTTGTCAGCACCATACCCGCGCTCTAAGGTTTGATTTAAGTTGTAAACGCCTGAGACATGCATCACTTCGGGCTTTCCTCCCACATTAAGCTGACACACCGTGACATATATGGAATACTGTTCAAAGCGGCGTTGATACTACTCACTCACTCTCTATTTTTAATGAAGCATAGTCATCTAAACGTACACTGCCAAAGGTGTGACATATGTTGGTATTATTCCTTTGCCTACATCACGCTATTTTGTAGGGGGGACGGGTGACCCAGTCGTCTGAGGCGACGCAATTCGCTGTGCAGAGTTGCGTCCCTTAGGCACGCCAGAAACCTATGATTGTGGGTTCGCCCCGATTATGTTTCTAGGTTTGTCAGCACCATACCCGTGCTCGTGGGTATTAACCGATGTGGTAAACGTCTGAGACCTGCATCACTTGGGGCTTTCCTCCCACATTAAGCTGACACGCCGTGATATAACTGGAATACTGTTACAATCGGCGTTAAACCCAACTCGCTCACTCACTCACGCTTTTTTGTAATGCTTACTTTTCACACCATCTACAATGCAATTAGGTCTCTAGAATGTCCCAACGTGCACTTGTAGGGGTCTAACGCTGTTGTCCATGGTCAGGGCTTGGAAGGGGTAGCGCCCCTATTATGGATAACCTATTTACGAGAGCAAGCAGCACTGTGTAAGGGTGATTGGTTCAGATGCGTGGATGGCATTATCTGTTGTCACTGCCCATGTAAGGTCATATCCTATATAAATATATATCTATATATTATCGTTGTTTTTGTAACTTACTGTTACACGTTGTAAATGTGGTAACCGAGATTGTTAAAGAATGTGTTCATGTGTAAATATTGTTGATATTCTTCTATATCAGTTCTTGCCATATCAATGCAGGTTTGTTATGTTAAACGTTGGAGCTCTTTTTTAGAACGTTAGTAAGGTTGTACATAAAAAAAACGTTTGTTATCTCAAAGTGTCTGTGAACGCATGTCGATTTGAACATATGTTTCTGTGGATACCATGTGTCTTAAGATCGGAATAGCAGACACTTTGAGATACCAGACGTCGCGAGTTATATACTTGTTATGTTCATTGAGGCAGTCTCTATTCAAATACCTGAAACTACCTGTTTTATGCGGGTTGAGTTTGTTTTTAATTGTTTTTAAAATATATTTTGGAAACATTTTGACAATTTAAATAACAGCTTTATTTGTAATAGAATAGGGCAGAAACTTCCCGTTCACGGCTTGGCAGTTCTTTTCAAGGCACTATTTCTTGCTTTTTAGTCATTTATTTGATTATTACTGTTAACTGAGTTCGTGTCTTTTACCTTTGAGAAATCTAGTAGAACTAAATACGACCCTTCTGTTATTCGGTTGAAAGGAAAAACATGACCATCCTACTTGATTTGTGGGCACAAATATGGTTGAAGATTGTTTACTGTTACACATTAACATAAATTAATCCTGTTGTGCAACACACCTTGTAATATGTGGCAACTTTGTGAAAATGTACACTGCACAGGTAAATGTCGAAATAGTGCTATTTCATCGCATTCGTACATACAGGGCCGTGCCAAAATATGACGGAACTTTCATAAATCAGGGGATATTTTTGGGAACGAGGACATTTTTATTTTGGCAGAACATTGTGGTTGTTTTGTAGAAATATGAAGTGTTTGAGATATATATTTGTGTATAGTTTCTATGTGACTTTGACAGTGGATTAATGATATAAATGTTTATAGAAAGATATCAAAGTGGATATAATGATATCAATGTGCCTTGTATATCATATTCTTCTATGTTTAAATGACGCAATCAGAATCTTCCCATTTGTCTTAATGTGATGAGATATCGTGACTGTGTTTTGGGATGTATGGGCAATGATGCAACGTTTTGGGGTGGGTGGGGGGTGGGGGTGGGGTGGGGTGGGTGGGGAGGTCGCAATCAAGATCCAGGGGGACCCCCGTCAGTTAGGCTTTCCGTATTTACAAGAACATTGTTAATAATAATATTACTACTTCACACCTGTTGTCCCGAGTATGAAGGTATCTGGATTCACGAGGTTCCACTGAGTTCTGATACTAGTTGACCAATTACACCTAATTCTGATGGCTAGTCCTTGAACTGGTTCGCAGGCAGTGTAACTCCCGCTGATAATCGCGAAGTATTGTTTTGTTTGTTTGTTGTTTAACGCCGCACTCCGCAATATTCCTGCTCTATGGCGGTCTGTAAATAATCGAGTGTTGACCAGACAATCCAGTGATTGACGCCATGAGCCCCGATCTACGCAATTGGGATGCGGTGACATGCATCAACAAAGTTACCGAGCCAGACCACCCGATCCCGATAGTCTCCTTTTACGACAAGCATGGGTTGCTGAAGACCAATTCTAAAACGGATCTTCACGGGTTGAGAGATTTATAAAAGCGGTGTCTGGTAACACGTTGCTACGTTTAAAAGACGATCAATCTAAGGTGGCATATTTCGAGATCAGTGTGGTGTGTGAGAATCCATTTGATTTCAAGGAGTTTTCTAATATGAATAATTTGTTCAAAATTATGCCAAAAATGAATAGTCAGTCGGCAGTGTTGTAAAAATTAATAATCTGTTTCGTGGAAAATATCAGACTGTAAAACATTAATTGCTAATAGTGAAAGCGAATCGATGGTTGATGTTATGTAGTAAATAAAGAGTTTGTTGGATATACAAATCAAATGGATGCTCCCTAGGGTCGACATGAACGCATCGTGTGAATCCCCCCACCCCACCCCCTCAAATTACCGTTAGACATATCAGCACCTTCTGGTGTCTATATTATGAAGACGATGGTTAAAGGACAAATGTCATTATATGCGAAATTGTCATTATTTGAGGTGTCGGTCAACATCAGGGACCATTTAATATACGAGGTGTTAATTTAAATTCATATCTCGGGGATTACATCGTCAGTGTGTAAATAAACAAAACTTCTGTTTCCGTTGATGATATCAGTGGGATTAGGTGTAGATTAGGCCTATATGTGTACATAGTCAGGGCTTCTGTTATATATAGTTTGCCCCTACCAAGCATGTCAGTGTGAAGTACCTATTTGGTGTTTAGCTAAATAAAGTGTTATTTAAGTCATATTTAGTCTTATTGGAAAAGTACGATTATCCAAAGTGCTCCGTTATGCGTACTAAATAGTTGGACCTACTTTGATAAATCCCGTTATTTACATATGCATTTAAGAATTGATCAAACAATGAGTTCAAAAGCATACGTCATCAAAATTATGTATGGCTCCATGTTTCATATATTTTAAATGGTTTTAAGACCAATCTGTGGGAACCAAAATAATCCATATGATCAAATGATGATTGTCACGTGATCATGCGCGAACTGTCAACTTCGACGGTAGTTAGCTGTCTTGTGCTGCTTATGGCGTTCTGTTGTCTGCGCATTTTAAACTATATGAGGAATATGTTGACAACTTATCATGTGCCTTTTTTGATTTGAAGAGAATTATGATCGCAGATCAATGATGTATTAATCTTTCTGATGTATTTTAAATGATAGCAATAAATTTTATTTATTTTAATCACACTGTTGTTTTAGTATATATGCACTGAAAGCGCCTTAAGCAACGGATGTTGCGACGTCATGATTCAATGCAGTTTTATGTCGACCCGAACATGAATTGATCAGGAATCGACCGACGCCGCCAGAGGCCGGGGCACAGCATCAATCTGCTTGAAGATGACAGATGGACCAGGTGTTGAATCCTGATCAGACATCGAAGTCAATATCCATCTGTCACGTTGGCCACCCGATCCACAATCATTTCGACAGGAATCAAAGACTCTATGTGTCTTTTTGTGACCAAAATGCATCAAAGCCTGAAGTCCAACATACTTCTATACAGAGGGTCATTTGTTAGAAACTTAACATGGAACTATACCAAATAGAAATGATAGAATTACAGAAACAATAGAACACCGATATTTGCATTTGACGAGTTGATATGTCGTGTTTGGTAGGTAGTGAGTGCAACACCTGCTTTCTAACTGTGGGTGTTCATTAACTTGTTTAAGGGAGGATTTAAGAAAATACGTCAATAGAAATACAATTGACGAAAGTATATTGACAAGGTTCAAGCAAAGTACAACACGTTACAACGTCACGGATCCAGTGGCCCGAGGTGTACAACTCTGGATGTCTCGAACACGACTGTCACGAACAGTACTTCTGATTCGTCGTTGTTAAAGTTCGATATACACTGAAATCTCATTAATATACCACATAAGACGACTTATCTGCACTTATCTGCACTATTGGTCAGGGATTTGAGTTAACCATACTTAACTGGAGCGAGTGAGTGAGTATGGTTTTACGCCGCTTTTAGCAATATTCCAGCAATATCAAGGCGGGGGACACCAGAAATGGGCTTCACACATTGTACCCATGTCGGGAATCGAACCCAGGTCTTCGGCGTGACGAGCGAACCGCCCTACTTCACTGGAACAGGAAAACCTGGTGTGTTTGCTTTACCAAACTGGATATAACGCATATGGATAATCACACTCAGGTTGTACACATCATAATTAAACTTAATAAGTCCACAAAGAAGTACACACACAAAAGAAATTAAAAGACAAAAAATATTTCAATGTTTGAATGTCTTATTATGTGCTTGCAGTGGAGTTGGTGCCTTTGAAGTTTGGCTTTACTGACGTCAGTTGCTGAATTTGCTGGTGTCGTGCTGTTGTTGTCAGAATGCCGAAGTGTTTGCCGTTTATGGTGACGGGACAATTTTTGTTTGGGTGAACAAGTGCACACACTGTGTAGAGAGCCATATCGAACTCAGGACTAGTTCCAACGAAGAAAGAACTGCTTTTGGCGATACCGTTCTTCCAGTTAAAGCGGACGTCTACGATATCGGGGTTCTGTTGGAAACAAATATGTGATTATTTATATGGCTTTGGGCAAAAATCGACGGACTTCTAAAAGAGTTGTCGTTAGCAACCTAGACCTGTTATCATTGATTATCCACGTGATGCATCACTGTCATTAAATATCACTCGCTACCGTGAAACATCACTCGCCACCATCACTGTCATTATATATCACTCGCTACGTGAAACATCACTCGACACCATGACTGTCATATATCACTCGCTACCGTGAAACATCACTCGCCACCATCACTGTCATAATATATCACTCGCTACCGTGAAACATCACTCGCCACCATCACTATCATTATATATCACTCGCTACCGTGAAACACCACTCGCCACCATCACTGTCATTATATATCACTCGCTACCGTGAAACATCGCTCGCCACCATCACTGTCGTTATATATCACTCAAAGCCATGAAACATCACTCACCAACATCACTGTCATTATATATCACTCGCTACGTGAAACATCACTCGCCAACATCACTGTCATTATATATCACTCACAGTCATGAAATATCACTCGCCAACATCACTGTCATCATATATCACTCGCTACCGTGAAACATCACTCGCCAACATCACTGTCATTATATATCACTCACAGCCATGAAATATCACTCGCCAACATCACTGTCATTATATATCACTCGCTACCGTGAAACATCACTCGCCAACATCACCGTGATTATATTTCATTCACAGCCATGAAACATCGCTCGCCACCATCACTGTCATTATATATCACTCGCTATGTGAAACATCACTCGACACCATCACTGTCATTATATATCACTCGCTACCGTGAATCATCACTCGACAACATCACTGTCGTGCTGATATGTCACTCGCCCCAATCAGGTCCTGATGCACTAGTCATCGTCACTGCTATCATTCGCCTCTAGAGGTCCCGACTCGAAAAAGGTCCTGACACCACCCGCCCCAACAGGTCCTGACTCATCACTCCCTTGAAAAAAGGTCCTTATACATCACCTACCCACGCGTTAAACATCACTCGCCCGATTCGACATACAGTGCATACATGCGTCCATTCTCTATTTGTCACCAGAAGGTCGTTACAGACACTGTACTTACCTGGGCATACTTGATAAATCCATCATAGTCCAGCTTTCCAGCCTTCTCCTCCTGGTAGAACTGTACCCAGTTGTGGAATCCCCGGACTGTTGTGTTGGATGTTTTGTGTGTTAACGTCTCACCAACCATAATGTGTTCGAATCCGCTATCGGACAGTGCGGAGGCGTGGTTTTGTACTGGATAAAGTTCGAACCACATTTCATTGATGATTGTACGGAAGGCCTTCATGTCACTCTTCATAAAACCTGGAAGAAATGAGAAAATAATATCTTCTGTCTTGTATTTTTAAAAAGAAAGAAAAAACCCACCTCTTTCCATGCGCTAGGTTCAGGTTGGAGAAGAAAAACGTCAAGCATCCTTTTGTTATTATTCTTATTTGATTGTCTAGGGGCAGCAGTGTGATGACAATATTGCATGGATTCTCTGTAAACCACACACCAATCGAACCCCCCCCCCCCCCCCCCTCCCCCCCGCCTGTCTACAAACTGCGGGCAAATGAAAGTATACACTTGAAAATTGGATTTGACAAAATATTACCAACGTATACAAAACGTTACTAGTCGCAGTCGCCGAAACGCTGCAAACTTTATGTCCAAAACATAACTGTGATACCCGTATCAAATACATCACCATCGAATAACCAATTCTTGTTTGTTTCAATTTTAGCCACCATCAAACAGGAGTGTCTACTTTCCTTTGCCCGGCAGTTTAGTTCGTACAACATGGGGGAGTTTGAGGATGGCTGTTTGTGTGGTTATTTAATATTAGGGTACAATATGATAGCTTGCAAAATTCAGATGAAGGACGAGAGTGCCGCCACATTATTTTGTGATAGTCACGTGATGTAAAGAAACTAGTGAAACCAATTCCATTATGGATTCTTGCCAAGGTTGCCAAGATGACATATATTGTATGGGATTGAGGTGAGTCAAATGATCATGTAAAAACCATGTTTATAAAGCGATATCTGTTTTCACATATAGCGTCAGAAGGCATATTGACTATATGATTTTTTTGCAGCAATAATTACATTATTGCGAAACGAAATAAATTTCCGCGATATGGAGCTCTGTCAATTTACGTACCAGATGTCTACATAGAGAAACATTGGCTTATGTTCCTGGATAATGACTTGGTATTTCTGTGACTTGCATTTAGTCTGATTACGTCTTACCATTATCTACCAGGAACTTACGTCTTACCATTATCTACGAAGAACCTACGTCTTACCATTATCTCCCAGGAACCTACGTCTTACCATTATCTCCCAGGAACCTACGTCTTACCATTATCTACCAGGAACTTACGTCTTACCATTATCTACCAGGAACCTACGTCTTACCATTATCTACCAGGAACTTGCGTCTTACCATTATTTACCAGGAACCTACGTCTTACCATTATATACCAGGAACTTGCATCTTACCATTATCTACCAGGAACCTACGTCTTACCATTATATACCAGGAACTTACGTCTTACCATTATATACCAGGAACCTACGTCTTACCATTATATACCAGGAACTTGCGTCTTACCATTATATACCAGGAACCTACGTCTTACCATTATATACCAGGAACTTGCGTCTTACCATTATCTACCAGGAACCTAAAGGTGAGCTGCATGACCTTTGTTTTAGAGATGGCGTCCCAGAACTTATTCTCCTCCTGAATCTCGTGGCTTGGGCGGTGTTCCGCGTGTTGCACGTTCGCTGCATAGTTGTCTAACAGGTGTATGAATGTGGGGTAGGTGGTGTTGTGGTCAGCCAGGAGAACGTCCAGTTGATTGTCCGCTGGAGTGATCAGCCTGTAAGTGTCATCACAACGTGACATTATAAATGCCCACGGCATGAATCAGAATGTGGGTATCAACACAACATGACATTATTCTTATCCACGTCCTAGATGAGCCTTTAAGTATCGCGTTGTGTTCAAATCCTTTATGGAAGTTATCTACTCATTCCTTCTGTTCAAAGATGTTTTCGATCTTGTATTTTGATATTTGATAGTGTGATGTTATCAGTTCTTTTCCTTGTTGAGTATCTGTAGGGAGCACGATTAAAAAAGGGCCGCATCTCTGCTGCTTTTAATAAGAGGCAACTGTAGCGAGTAATACATATTGACAGCGTTGTTGTCGAGTGATGTTTCACATATCGAGTAATACATTATGACAGTGATGTTGTCGAGTGATGTTTCACATATCGAGTAATACATAATGACAGTGTTGTTGTCGAGTGATGTTTCACATATCGAGTAATACATTATGACAGTGTTGTTGTCGAGTGATGTTTCACGGTAGCGAGTGATATATAATGACAGTGATGTTGTCGAGTTATGTTTCACATAGCGGTTGGTTAGCTTCAGTGACCCCGAAAGCAGATGACTTTGCTCACAATTATTTTTTAACAGACCGACGTAAACATAAAAGCAAACAAACACTTATTTTGAATCGGTAAAAACATTATTATTACTCTTACTTGCCGGCTGCGCCATCACCCGTCTCTTTGCCCGTGGTCATACCCTGGTAGTTGAGGGTGTACAAGGAGCCGTCCACCCGGTTCACATCGTTGTCCCAGATACTCTGGGCAAAGGTGATCAATTCTTTGGGCGTTACCACGAGACCATACTCAGAACCTGACATTAATAATATAAGTGATACATGTCATATTGGAGGGGAGATGGTATGAGATGAAATGGGGTTCAAAATTATTGCACTTAGATAACGACGTGCATACACGTCTGTATGTTGCTAATTATACTAATACGGACAAGGGGCGGTTTTATAGTGCTAGCTCATTGATATACCATGCAACGGTTTAACATGGACACCCCACTCAGACACAGTATACAGACTCCGGGGCTACCATTCCTTGTTTCTTCTCCTCAATGCCGACGGCAGGCATAGTGACAACAAGTACCATATTTAACGTCTTTTGGTATGACACAGCCAGGGGATCGATCTACGGACCTTCGTCACAGGGCGGCCTTGCATACAGCTTCATTTAAATGCATCTTCATCATACTAACATGTACATGAACGTGTTCAGTTTTAAGAGGAGAAATAACGGTAATTATTGCATTTACAAATTATGTCTGTATTTTCATTGGTTGAGAAAGGGTCATATGACCTTCCTTAAAGCATTGTATTGCCATGAGACCCATCCTGCTGGGCGGGTATCAGAAGTGATATTGCCTTGTGTGATGGAGGCAATGAACTCAAAGGAGAGAGCGTTACGCAAGGCCTGTTGTGCACCACCTCCTGTAACCTCCGTGCCATTTGATTAAATTATTGTTGAACTTGAAAGGCCGCAAGCCTTGGTCAATATCAGTTTCTTGGGTCCATAAAACATAATATTGCCATCATGAATGGTCAATAATTGATAATAACTCTCTCAAACTACTCTCTCACACTACTACTACTCAGACACTACTACTACTACTACTACTACTACTACTACTACTACTACTACTACTACTACTACTACTACTACTACTACTACTATCAACACCATCACCACTACTTCATATTTGCTAAATAAGATAAGTACAAAAGTCTCTCGATAGTATTGCTGTTAAAACTTATGCAAGATGACAGTATCGCTAACATTTACTAACACTGAGCACATTGCTACAATAATATTACAAAATATATTCTTGACCTTAATGTTGTTTCCAACTATATACCGACCTCTGCATCTGGTCCAGAAGTCCCCGCAGCAGTTGCCGATGGTCTCGCAGTCAGCGTCGCACTGGCAGGAGAAGGTGTAGTCGTTGGGGGTGAAGCAACGATTTGCACAGGTTCCTGATACAGACAAATATGAATTCAAAACAGTACTGAACATATCAAGATTTCTCTGCAACATGTGTATGGTTCGGAGGTGAGGCGACGGTACATGAAGACAAACACCCAATGTCATGATGGACACAATGGCATATAGCGCGTCCATTGGCAGAATATACATATATAGTAGTCCCAGATTTGCCCCGGGTATGAGTATTGGGTTCCAAGTGGAAGACATCTGCAATCAACAATAGTCCTGCCTATATGACGGCGGTCTTTAAATAACCGAGTCTGGACCAGACAATCCAGTTATTGACATCATGAGCATCGATCCATGCAATTGGGATACGATGACATGCATCAACAAAGTCAGCGAGCCTGTCCACCCGATCCCGTTCGTCGCCGCTTACGGCCTATTCTACCACGGATCTTCACGGTGACATACAAGTGACATTTGTGATTGGTTGGACATTTTGCAGATGAAACATGAACCCTGTCACTGTAAGTTATAAATAGAACTAAAAAAATAAAAATGCATGTACAAAGAAATTCTATTAAAATAACTAATAATTAAATCTGGGACCCGTATACACTACAAACATGCGTTAGTAATCCATATACATATTAAGCGTTTGTGTATTTAAGTTTTTGATTATCAATAATGATCAACCAATCAGTGACAAATTATTATGAATCGGTTAGAGAGGAAGATGTTTAAAGAGACAGATGTACCATGGCGTAGCAGGAACAGGGCCTGAGCCCCAGCAACGATGCCAACGACGACGAATAGGATCGCACACAGCTTCATGACTGACATGGGGAATACAAAAACAGGAATCTGGCCTCTTCTTATAAGAGAGTTCTTTCAACAAATACTGCTCCGTTCAAAGAACATGGTTGTGTGATCAGATACTATTTCTTGTAATTGTTTCACAGAAAACATTAGACAATAAGTACATTGATTTGAAATACCCCTCACTTTCATTTAATTTAAATTAGGAAAGTAACCCACTCCAACTACAATACATTTTATAAGTGTTTTTTACTACAGACAATTAAGGCGGAGCTGTAAGGGTCACCAACATGTTCATTCCCAAGCATGAGTCAGATAACCTATCGCCCCATGTGCCCTGCCCTGGCACAGAATGTCTGGAACTCAACACGCATAGGGTGACCTTTCGATTAGGTAATTTCAGATAAAAGAGCGTCAATAATTTTTTTTATTTTTTTAAAAATTTTTCCTTCTTTATTCATCTCAGCAGGTACAGCATTTATAAATTTATATACGTGTCGTGTCAATACAATTGTGGTACATGGTATTCAAGAAATGTACATCTTTTCATACAATTAGATTCTATATTTCATTAATATTTATGAGATATTGGTCTACTTCAGCATGAAAAGACTCAACTCTCAACGAATCTATAATATAATGTACATACTATGTTTAAATGACCAACTGACGATGTTGCCATCGCATAAGATTGCACCTTATATACCAGAATCTGATAAAAAATATGTTGACCATTTATTGCTGTTGTGTCTCTGTGGAAATTCGGCTCGTGTCGACTGTGTGCTCTGTTATGATTGTGCCAGTGTGGAGATTCTACTAGAATCGATTTTGTGCCGTAAAATGGCCGTGCCTGTGTTGAGTGTCAACTAGAGTCACTTTGGAGCCGTAACATGGTCGAGGCTGTGTGGAGTGTCAGCTAGAGACAACCTGGAGCCGTTATATGCCTGTGCCTGTGTGGAGACTCTACTAGAATCGATTTTGTGCCGTGAAATGGCCGTGCCTGTGTGGAATGTCAACTAGAGTCACTATGGAGCCGTTATATGGCCGTGCCTGTGTGGAGTGTCAGCTAGAGACAATCTGGAGCCGTTATATGCCTGTGCCTGTGTGGAGATTCAACTAGAGTCAATCTGGAGCCGTTATATGGCCGTGCCTGTGTGGAGATTCAACTAGAGTCACTTTGGAGTCGTTATATGGCCGTGCCTGTGTGGAGTGTCACCTAGAGACAATCTGGAGCCGTTATATGGCCGTGCCTGTGTGGAGTGTCAGCTAGAGACAGTCTGGAGCCGTTGTATGGCAGTCTGTGTGGAGTTCCAGTGAGAATCAATCTGGAGCCGTTATATGGCCGTGCCTGTGTGGAGATTCAACTAGAGTCACTTTGGAGTCGTTATATGGCCGTGCCTGTGTGGAGTGTCACCTAGAGACAATCTGGAGCCGTTATATGGCCGTGCCTGTGTGGAGTGTCAGCTAGAGACAGTCTGGAGCCGTTATATGGCAGTCTGTGTGGAGTCCCAGTGAGAATCAATCTGGAGCCGTTATATGGCTGTGCCTGGGTGGAGATTCAACTAGAGTCACTTTAGAGCCGTTATATAGCCGTGCCTGTGTGGAGTGTCAGTTCGAGACAATCTGGAGCCGTTATATGTCTGTGCCTGTGTGGAGATTCAACTAGAGTCACTTTGGAGCCGTTATATGGCTGTGCCTGTGTGGAGTGTCACCTAGAGACAATCTGGAGCCGTTATATGTCTGTGCCTGTGTGGAGTGTCAGCTAGAGTCACCTTGGATCCGTTACATGACTGTCTGTGTGGAATGTCAGCTAGAGTCACTTTAGATCCGTTATATGGCCGTGCCTGTTTAGAGAGTCAGTTAGAGTCACTTTGGATCCGTTATATGGCCGTGCCTGTGTGGAGTGTCAGCTAGAGTCACTTTGGATCCGTTACATGACTGTCTGTGTGGAGTGTCAGCTAGAGTCACTTTGCATCCGTTACATGACTGTCTGTGTGGAGTGTCAGCTAGAGTCACTTTGCATCCGTTACATGACTGTCTGTGTGGAGTGTCAGCTAGAGTCACTTTGGATCCGTTACATGACTGTCTGTGTTGAGTGTCAGCTAGAGTCACTTTCGATCCGTTATATGACCGTGCCTGTGTGGAGTGTCAGCTAGAGTCACTTTCGATCCGTTACATGACTGTCTGTGTGGAGTGTCAGCTAGAGTCACTTTGATTCCGTTACATGACTGTCTGTGTGGAGTGTCAGCTAGAGTCACTTTGGATCCGTTACATGACTGTCTGTGTGGAGTGTCAGCTAGAGTCACTTTGGATCCGTAACATGACTGCCTGTGTGGAGTGTCAGCTAGAGTCACTTTGGATCCGTTGCATGACTGTCTGTATGGAGTGTTAGCTAGAGTCTTTTTGGGATCCGTTACATGACTGTCTGTGTGGAGTGTCAGCTAGAGTCACTGTGGATCTGTTACCTGACTGTCTATGTGGAGTGTCAGCTAGAGTCACTTTGGATCCGTTACATGACTGTCTGTGTGGAGATTCATATAATGACATCCGATGGGGATCAGGCAGGCATGATGTGTTACCTGGCTGTTTGCGTATCATCATACCCCGATGGCATAGATCGTTTATCATGCTAAAACATCTGGTTGCCTGGCCCATGTTCCAGTATTTCAAGTCATAGTAAAGCTTGAATACTGCAGACTGACGAACAAGCAACAGCATGTTATGACACAACTGCCTACACTTTCAAAGATCGTTCCAATCACTGGATTGTCTTGTCCAGAGCGGAGAGCGGACGGTCCGGGGTTCGATCCCCAGCCGCGTAATACCAAAAGACGTTAAGAGATGGTACTTGTTGCTACCCTGTCTTGCGCTCGGCATTATGGGGATAAAAACAAGGACAGGCCGGCTCGGAGTCAGTATTCTGTGTCTGAGTGGGGTATTCCTGTTAAACTGCGGTATGATATCTCAGTAGGCTGGCACTATTAAATCGACACCAGCCCGGACTAGTACAAGCACGCACGCACGCACGCACGCACGCACGCACGCACGCATGCACGCACGCACGCACACACACACACACGCACACACACACACACACGCACGTGCAAACACGTCGCTATTATAAGTGCAATAATCGTCAACGCGACATTAATCCCCAATTCACCTCGTCTTAAATCATAATGCCTTTATTTACCAACTACATTTTCTTTCTAAAACGAGAGGACATAGGGGTTCAGCGGTGTGTGTTTAGTCAGTTTCCATGACCTTACCAACACGGTAGTTTTGTGTTCGAATCCACTTTCGATTGTAATTGATAACTCTCCATCTAAAGCGTTTGCATAACCAACTTGGCAATCACTAAGATTGTCCTAAAACACCAAGTTGACAGGGCATGAACAACTGAATCAACTCAATCCGGTGGTATGTCACTGTATGCCAATTGCGTGTACGATGCGTAAGATATCCATCACTGGATTATCTAGTTACACTGGATTATCATGTAGGTTTTTTGTTTGTTTATTTGTTTGTTGTTTAACGCCGCATTCAACAATAGTCCTGCTATATGACAGCGGTCTGTAAACCATCCAGTCTGGATCAGACAATTCAGTGATTGACTTCATGAGCATCGACCTACGCAATTGGGATACGATGACATACATCAACCCAGTCAGCGGGCCTAGCCACCCAATTCCGTTAGTCCCCTCATACGACATTCCAAGCATTGTCCCCTTTTACAGCTAGATGGGTTGCTGAAGACCTATTCTAACCGGGATCTTTACGGGTCTCATGTAGCTTGAATATTGTTGAGTGCGAAATTAAAGAAACAAACAAACAACAAACAACAATACCATACGAAATCACCATATTAACAATGCCATGCCTATGTCATTAACAAGAACTCTTGAGAGCTATTTATAGGCCATGATCACATGTATTTTACATGATTAATATCCCGCCACATGCCTTTTCCCATAATAACTGAAATAACGCGAACATGGTTATCTTTTATCATATTTGTATACTCTGTCGATTGGTTTCAATAACACTAATATATTTTCCACATGTTGTTTGAATTAACTCCATAGAGACGCACGTGTAAGAAGGACATGAAGCTCTCTACAGTGATGCAGACATCATTATTACTGATGTTGATCCCTCTTTGCGAAACGATTTTCAATATTAAAACCCATTATGATGACGTCATGCTATTGTTGTTGCAGCTGATATTGAGCCAAGAATTCTCTGGCCGTGCATTCGTGCAAATTCTGAACGTGCATTTTAAAAAAGTACATCTGACTCAACTACACTAAAAACGTATTTCGAATGTATTTAGGAATGTGTTTAAATCCTAAAAGGAATCTAAACACGATTAGGGTCAAAACGCATAAAATGAGCTATCGACTCACAGTCCTCACGTCACCTAAACACAACATCCCCATAATCGAAACATGTTTAGAATTGATAAACATGTTTAAAATGTAAACATGTATAGAATTTAAACATATTTAAATATAATGCATACCATTAGGCATAAAGTCAGATATGGATAAGATGTAGAATATATATTGAGATTAGATGTGCAAAGTAGATTTAGGGGCACTTGCACAACACATATACCACCAGTAGTTTCAAAGAACTTGGTACAACATAAACATGTACAAATAAACCAAGCTACATTAATCATGACAAGATCTTGTCTACCGTGACAACAACAGTCTCCGTAGCACAGGTTGTAGTGTGTAGCACTACAAAGTTAAAGGTTCATAAAGGTTTGTTTCTGAATGACAAATAGTATTTCAATCATAAAGTTGGTTGGTTGGTTGGTTGGTTTGTTGTTTAACGCCGCACTCAGCAATATTCCAGCTATATGACGGCGTTCTGTAAATAATCGAGTCTGGACCAGACAATCCAGTGTTTGACATCATGAGCATCGATCGACACATTTGGGATACGATGACATGCTGCAACCCATCAGCGAGCATGACCACCCGATCCCGTTAATCGCCTTTTACGACAAGCATAGTCACCTTGGCAAGCATGGGTTGCTGAAGACCTATTCTACCCCGGAATCTTCACGGGTCTCTATCATAAAGGATCATATATCCATACCCATCATTCATTAATCACTAATGCTTTTAATGCAGGAGACTTCACTCTGAATACCTAAACATATATAATGTCCTGATTTACGAGGTTTAAGAGTAGTGTTTATTTTACGATTACCGGTGTTAAATAACAATGACTGCAGTGATTTTTTCTTTCATACTTATCCAAGGCGTAATAAAAAAAGAAAGATTCAAAGAATGAAAAGCCAGCACTATGGCTACAAGTAGTGTTTATTCAGACAATGCGGGCAATTAGTAATCCAGAGCTGGTGCTGTCGTGGTAGTAGCTGAAGGATCTTTGAACTTGAGAGTCGCTGACGTGAGCTGCAGTACCTCATGGTGGCGCCCCGTTGTAGCGTCTACTCTAAAGTTGTTGCCGTTGATGACAATGGGGCAATCTTTGTTGGGATAGGCCAGGCCACACACTGTGTACAAGACCAAATCAAACTCAGGGCTTGTACCGACAAAGAATGCCTTTCCTTTAGCAAGAGCATTCTTCCAGTTGAAGAGAACGTCGACGACATTTGGGTCCTAGAAGAGAGTTGAAACACGTGTATTACTCCCTTGTGTACCGTATATATGTCTGGGGCTAGCTATCCCTATCCTACGCTAACCTTCAAACTGTCCTACCGCTAACTTAACCCTTTTGGTCCTTTAGCAAGAGCATTCTTCCAGTCAAAGAGAACGTCGACGACATTTGGGTCCTGGAAGAGAGTTGAAACACGTGTATTACTCCCCTGTGTACCGTATTATGTCTGGGGCTAGCTATCCCTATCCTACGGTAACCTCCACACTGTGCTACCGCTAACTTATGGAAAGGTCACGTCAGTCAGTGTGTATATTAACAACATACAGGTAAGTGCGAATGGTATCGTTTCCAACCCATGTTGAAGTGATGTTTAGCGTGATGTTATTTACTTACTATCATACTTCAGTCATTAAAAAATGACAATGTTGAACTATGGAACAGGCTATCTATTGACGGCGACCTACGCTTGTCAGGTCACTGACATCTAGAATGAAGCCATGACGACCAAACGTTAAATGTCGAGGCAGCAGTAGCGAAAATATGCGCCGAAATAAAAGTAGACTTACGTACTACACGAAGAGAACACAATCTTGCTAATCTGGACGGAGCAGTGTTCTATGAAGTCTTAAGTAATGAGTGAGTGAGTGAGTATGGTTTTACGCCGCTTTTAGCAATATTCCAGCAATATCACGGCGGTGGGCACCAGCAATGGGCTTCACACATTGTACCCATGTCATTTGATACCCAACCATGTAATATTCTTATAAGGTGTGGGCAGTAGGGTTGGGAGAAGACTGTTTTTTTTTTATACAGTCAGGATATTCCTTCTGTTGCTGTTTTATAAACAGTTATACCTATGAAAAGAAGGGGCGAGTAACTGCGTACCAGAGAATCCAGCATATTTTTGTATTTTTCCGGAGATAGAACCCGAGAAAACGTTATATGTTTTACAGTTATAATTATAAATTGTACACCCTCCAATTGCAGGCCTACTCGCACCACACAAACGCCTTTCCACCTCAGAATATCAAATGCTCTGTCCCTCAGTTGGGCCGCCAGTTCGTCACAACTTACCTGGATATATTTAATATAACCGTAATAATCCAGATTCCCGGCCTTCTCCTCCTGGTAGAACTGTACCCAGTTGCCGAAGCCGCCGATGGTGGCGGATTGATTCTGTTGGGCGTGTTGATGGTGCTGTGTTTTCTCGCCTATCATGATGTGTTCGAATCCACTGTCAGATTTTACGGTAGTGTGACTCTTTGGATACAGTTCGAACCACATTTCATTGATGACGGTACGGAATGCGTGCATGTCACTCTTTATGAAGCCTGAAACAGACAGTCAGTAAAAAGGTTTGGTTTTAGAGTGATCAGTATGTCAGATAGTATTATCACGGCCTATAAACCACATGTGGAAGGAGTGAGCTTGGGTTAACGCCGTTTTGAACAGTATTCCACTTCAATCACGGCGTGTCAGCTTAATCTGGGAAGAAAGCCGCACGGGATGCAGGTCTCGGACGTTTAACACTTTGGTGAAACCCAAGAGCACGGGTATGGTATTGATAAACCTAGAAATATGATGGGGGCGAACCGGGATTCGAACCCACAATCATAGATTTCTTGTGTGCGCAAGGGACGCAACTCTGCACAGCGAATTGTGGCGCCTGAGACGACTGAGCTACCCATGGTCTCTAATGTGGAAGAAAAACAATGACCGAGGCCTTATATACGCTTACACGTTGGTGAAATCACGAACATTGACATGTTGCCGACGAACCAATGATGACTATTCTGCGTTTATAACCCGCGACCAGGGGTCCAAGCATCACTGCACATAAAACCATATCCACATTCGTATAAAAACATGTCATACGAATGTGGATATGGTAATATTTGGTTACAGCAACATGTAGACACGTCACAGCATTTCGTCACCCGTTTGACACAGACCTCAACAGATATGTACATCCAAAAATTGCATCGTTACTTGTCCAGTGCTATAAAAGCAAATTACTACACTACATTTAAGAATACTATATACTAGAACCTTATCTATCAAGTGTAAATTTACATAAGTTAAGAACAACTCTTTCTCGATATGATCTATGTATTAAATCAGGCAGATGCAGATGGGATATTGTACGAGAACATAGACTTTGTAAGATTTGTAAAACTGATTGTATTGAAGATGAATATCACTTTTTATGTGTATGCTCAGTGTACCATGATTTAGCGCAAAATATCTTATTTACTATTTCTACACAACCCAAATGGTAACAAATTTTGTAAATTAATGACATATGATTGCATTTATCCACGTTCATTTATCATGCTATGAAACTAAGAAAATGTATGAATTTTTAACACGCCCCAGACAATGTACTATAAGCCTTTGGCCTCATCGGTACCATGATATCGGTAGTTGTTGCTCAACCATTGCTGAAAATCCCCCAAGTCACTGACGTATACGGTAGTTGTAGGTCAACTACTGCTGAAGGTCCTCCACGTCACTTACGCATACGGTAGTCGAAGCTCAACTGCTGCTGATGGTCCTCAATGTCACTTACGTCTACGGTAGTCGAAGCTCAACTGCTGCTGAAGGTCCTCAAGGTCACTTACGCATACGGTAGCTGTAGGTCAACTACTGCCGAAGGTCCTTCACGTCACTTACGCATACGGTAGCTGTAGGTCAACTACTGCTGAAGGTCCTCCACGTCACTTTCGCAAACGGTAGCTGTAGGTCAACTACTGCTGAAGGTCCTCCACGTCACTTACGCATACGGTAGCTGTAGGTCAACTACTGCTGAAGGTCCTCCAAGTCACTTACCTGTACGGTAGTCGTTAGGCAACTATTGCTGAAGGTCAACCAAGTCAGTGACGTGTACGGAAGGCGTTAGGCAAGTATTGCTGAAGGTCAATCAAGTCACTGACGTGTACGGAAGTCGTTAGGCAACTATTGCTGAAGGTCAACCAAGTCAGTGACGTGTACGGAAGGCGTTAGGCAAGTATTGCTGAAGGTCAATCAAGTCACTGACGTGTACGGAAGTCGTTAGGCAACTATTGCTGAAGGTCAACCAAGTCAGTGACGTGTACGGACGTCGGTAAGCAACTACTGCTGAAGGTCCCCCAAGTCACTTACCTGTACGGCAGTCGTAGGTCAACTACTGCTGAAGGTCAATCAAGTCACTGACGTGTACGGAAGTCGTAGCTCAACTACTGCTGAAAGTCCTCCAAGTCACTTACTTATACCGTAGTCGTAGCTCAACTATTGCTGAAGGTCATTCAAGTCACTGACGTGTACGGAAGTCGTAGCTCAACTACTGCTGAAAGTCCTCCAAGTGACTGACGTGTACGGCAGTCGTTACGCAACTATTGCTGAAGGTCCGCCAAGTAGTTACGTATACGGTAGTCGTAACTCTACTATTGCTGCATATACCGTATGGTGTACAAGAGAACCGAGTTGCAAATAACAATGATGAAACAGGATCAACGGTTTCGAAGCGTACCATTATTTACCAGGAACTGGAAAGTCATCTGCATGACCTTAGTCTGAACGATGGTGTTCCAGAAGGTGTTTTCCTCTTTTATTTCATGTTCTGGGCGGTGTTCATCATGTTGGACGTTGATTTCATAGTTGTCCAGGAGTCTTATGAAGGCATGGTAGGTGGTGTTGGTTGTGTTGAACAGGTCGTCAAGACCAGTGCCCACTGGCTGGATGAATCTACACACGGACATGCCTCATGGTAATAACTCATATACACACTTGACTGCATCAAAACTACGTACAGTGGAATCACAGAACAGTGGCTTACTGTTTAGGAAAGTTCCAACATCCCGGCAAAACCGAAAGTTGACGGTTGCATATCGGCATTCCACTTGTCATGAATTACAGATTACTGGATAAGTCATATTTTAAAATTAGCTTTCACTGTACATGACCTGGGACGCTTTCTTTGTCGAGTTACCGTAACATTTAAAGTTTAAAGCCCACAAGATGAGTTGGAGCTGAAATGAAATGGGGTTTAACGTCGCGTTTCACTTCAGAAGAAACCTGTTTGCATGTGCGTGGTCTTTACGCAACCCTTGTCTGAGTGGGCCACGTGGTTAAGGTCGTTACCTTTCTCGCCGGTGTTCGAATCTCGACTTTGATACAGAGTGTGAAGCCTGTTTATGTTACTCACCTATCGGGAGCCCCATCTGAGATGTCGGGGGAAATGATTTTTCCTTGGTAGTTTAGTGTATAGAGGCTGGGATCTATTCTGTTGACATCGTTGTCCCAGATACCTTGTACGAAAGTGTTCATTTCCTGCGTTGTCACAACAAGGCCGTACTCGGATCCTGTTGATGATAAGGGGAGGTTATGTTTCATCGGTGTATTGTATGCTATTGCAGACATTACAAATACAGTTACTGTAGTCACTACAGTTATTACCACTGGCTGTGCCAGTATCATAGCGACGACGACTACTACAACTATAACTGCATCTGTCACTGTCACTACCATAGCGACGACGACCACTAAAACTACAACTACATCTGTCACTGCCACTGCCACTGCCATAGCTACGACGACCATTATCACCACGACTACCACTGTGAAGATCCGGGTCTTCAGCAACCCATGCTTGTAGTAAGAGGCGACTATGCTTGTCGTAAGAGGCGACTATGCTTGTCGAAAGAGACGACTATGCTTGTCGTAAGAGGCGGCTAACGGGATCGGGTGGTCAGGCTCGCTGACATTGTTGATGCATGTCATCTTATCCCAATTGCATGGGTCGATGTTCATGATGTCAATCAATGGATTGTCTGGTCCAGACACGATTATTTACAGACCGCCGTCATATAGCTGGAATATTGCCGAGAGCGGCATTAAAGAACAAACAAACAACAAACCAATACCAGAGTATAACTTGCCATTATCATAGTCACTACCATTATGACTTGTACCAATAACACTCCCCAGTGAACAGCCGGGTTCAAATTCGTCATCAGCAACCCATGCTTGCCATAATAGGCGACTATACTTGTTGAAATTAAGAGGCGAGTAACGGGATCGGGTTGTCAGGCTCGCTGACTTGGTTGATGCATGTCATAGTATTCCAAAGCAAACAAACAAACAAACAAACAAACAAACAAACAAACAAACAAACCAATACCACCGTGCGAGCCAATATAACTGGCAGCACCATAGCAACCCCCGATATAATTGTAACTCCCGTTACCATAGCCACTAAATGAATGCTTGTATTTTTAAAAACACCAGTCAAAGTAGTTACCAAATCGTTACCAAGCCGGGATGGTTCTGGATTTACGTACCTCTCCACCTGGTCCAGAAGTCGCCGCAGCAGTTGCCGATGTCCTCGCAGTCATAATCACACTGGTTGCACAATAGCAACCCCCGATATCATTGTAGCTCCAGTTACCATAGCCACTAAATGAATGCTTGTCGCCAGCTTTCCGTACTCCTGGTGGGGTTATCTTTTCAAACACCAGTCAAAGTAGTTACCAAATCGTTACCAAGCCGGGAGGGCTCTGAATTTACTTACCTCTGCACTTGGTCCAGAAGTCGCCGCAGCAGTTGCCGATGTCCTCGCAGTCATAATCACACTGGCAGGACTGGGCGTAGTCGTTGTTGGTGAAGCATCGGTTGGCACAGGTTCCTGCAATATGTTGTTATAGACACTCTTGTATATAGAGCATACCTCTATCAAGACTACGATCTTGCCTTAATTGCTCAGATATGCTATGCCCCTTTGCAGGTTCAGGGTCAGAAAAGGCCCCGAGTCCCCCTAGTGATGAACGATCATTGAAACGAGACTCAGGCGTTTGGGTTGATTGCGAATGATCGTGTGTGCGTGTGCGTGTGCGTGTGCGTGTGCGTGTGCATCTACGTGTGTGCGTGTGCGTGTATGTGTGCGTGTACAGAACCGACCAGTCCTTGTTTTATCCCTTTAATGTCGAGCACCAGGTAGGGTAAGGAGGACCATCTTTGAACTCTTTCGGTATGACGCAGTTCGGGGATCGTTCCTTTACCAGTCGATGGAGGCGATATGGAATAAGCAGACAGTACCACCGTATATGCACTCCATTACTCGTGGACTGTGTGTATTATAACAAAAGACTAATGCACTTTAAACTGTTCACTGTGTCAAGCGCCAAATTAGCTTTTACACATCGATTTAAACATAACATTAACATATCCAGACGAGTTAGCAAGATCTTGTTCGGAAATAGGATATTAAACTGTTAGTTACCACGTCTAAGCAGCAACTGGGCCTGAGCCCCGGCGACCAAGACGACAAACAGTAGACACAGCTTCATGGTTGACGACGTGGTTACGAAGACCGACTCAGACACGATGCAGATTATCTTATCGTGAGAACCTGAATACTTCCAGTTGACAGGACGAGTACCTCACCTGGTTGAAAATATGTGTGGGGCGCACGGCCATTGTTTAAACAATGCAGGATGGTATTTGATTGGATTAAACGAGGAAAGTGAATGAGTGTGTGAGTGAGTGAGGGACAACGCTAACGATTGAAAGCGTGAGTTAGACTAACATCTAGTCTCTGAAATGAATATATTTTACAGAAAAAACAGTTGTTAAATTATAGTTATTAAATATAATAAAAAGGATCCCAGAGACTTTCTTCATTTTATGTTATACTGCAGTAATCTAGACTTGCCAAACATTATAGACTTGCATAGGCTGTATTGGATATATTTGTTTCAGGGTCTGTATGACAGACTAAGTGTGAGTGTGTGAGTCAGTTTAGTGATTGTTTATGAGTAATCATCAGTATCTGTAATGTCTGGGAGATGGCAGAGTTCGCTTTACAACAGCGATAGCCTGTTCACTACACCAACATACTGGGAGGAGTGAGTGGGTGAGTGAGACAATTGAGCTTAACGCTGCTTTGAATAGTATCCAGTTATATAGGCTGTGGATCTCAATACGGCTCTGGAACTCCGTACGGCTGCTGATCTCAATACGGCTCAGGAACTCGGTACGGGTGCGGATCTCAATACGGCTCCGGAGCTCCGTACGGCTGCGGATCTCAATACGGCGCGGGACCTCCGTACGGCTGCGGATCTCAATACGGTTCCGGAACTCGGTACTGCTGCGGATCTCAATACGGCTTCAGATCTGCGTACGGCTGTGGATCTCAATACGGCTCCGGAACTCGGTACGGCTGCGGATCTCAATACGGCTCCTGAGCTCCGTACGGCTGCGGATCTCAATACGGCTCCGGAACTCGGTACGGCTGCGGATCTCAATACGGCTCCGGAACTCGGTACGGCTGCTAATCTCAATACGGCACCGGACCTCCGTACGGCTACTGAGCTCAATACGGCGCCGGAACTCGCTACGGCTGCTGATCTCAATACGGCTCCGGAACTCGGTACGGCTGCGGATCTCAATACGGCGCAGGACCTCCGTACGGCTGCGGATCTCAATACGGCTCTGGAACGAAAATCAACACAGACAATCACTGTCCCATATTGCCAGTAGAATACAATGTTATTGTGTATAGGGAAATACAATGTTATTGTGTATAGGGAAATACAATGTTATTGTGTATAGGGAAATACAATGTTATTGTG
Organism: Haliotis cracherodii; assembly: GCF_022045235.1. Taxonomy (NCBI): domain Eukaryota; kingdom Metazoa; phylum Mollusca; class Gastropoda; order Lepetellida; family Haliotidae; genus Haliotis; species Haliotis cracherodii. The sequence goes on from NW_027266264.1 coordinate 16,247,826, forward strand.
TATTGGGAAATACAATGTTATTGTGTGTAGGGAAATACAATGTTATTGTGTATAGCGAAATACAATGTTATTGTGTGTAGGGAAATACAATGTTATTGTGTGTAGGGAAATACAATGTTATTGTGTATAGGGAAATACAATGTTATTGTGTATAGGGAAATACAATGTTATTGTGTATAGGGAAATACAATGTTATTGTGTATAGGGAAATACAATGTAATTGTGTATAGGGAAATACAATGTTCATGTAACATGTGGTCCATGGTTGTATATAATATGCTTTTTATCATAAAGTAACAGAGACAAGCGGTACATGTGTTACGTAACTTATATGCATGTGTTTTTCTTTATTTGTAATTGAGTTTAAAAAAAACTCTTCCATATTGCGACATTAAACTTTAAAAGAGTTGAGAAAAACAATGTGTTTAATGTCGTGACTTTCATCCCAGGTGAGCTAAAGAACTAGGATAGGTACAAATGCATATGACACATGTGATCACATGACGTAACTTAACGTTGTATTTTTTTATAGCTCTGCTATGTTACATAAGTATGAACGTACGTAAATAGCGTGTCGAATTTCTGAATGCTTCATCAGAAAAAGCAATTGCATTTGTAAACTTTGTTTTTAATCTGCTTTCATTCAAATTGTCTACATTAAGGAACTTGAACTGACACATGTAGACTGGGGCTGACACATGTTCACTGGAGCTGAATTGCACAATTAATTCATCTAATTCGAAATGATAAAGTAATGATTGTGAAAATACAAATTCGAAAAGATGTTTGGCAAGAACAGTGGCATGCTACCAAGGTGTGTTATTAATTTTGCTAAAAGTATTCTTTTGATATATTCGAGTCAGTGGACAGGCTGGATCAAGTCGACTTCAGTAATGGTCTAGGGAATGTCTTTATCTCTCTGGAAGACGCAGCTGTATGTATCTGTCTTGGGAAAACTGCGTATGGTGGCATTTGCGAAAGTGCATTAAAATAATTTTACCATGCGTCGTTTGCTTGACAATATTACTCAATACATACTAAACAATAACTAAACATGAAATATGTTGGGTTAGTGAACATGTCATGTAATAAGTAGCGTTTGTATTTATGTTTTTACATATATGTGGGTCAGTTTAATTACGGGACACTTACATTTCACAGGTATGTTGTGGGGGCGAGGTGACCCATGAAAACATGTATGACGGAAGCATAATTATTGTGCCGTTGTTTCCGTCGTAAGAGTAGAACTATTGCTTCCCCCACTACTGTTAGCATACTGCAACAAGTGCAACCCATGACATAGAGTGCCTAGCATGTTGGTTGCACTAAGGGATACCGAACAAATGACTTGAATTGACGGCTTGACGCGAGTTGAAGTGAAATGGCGTCGTTATGGGACGAACATGGTGGAGAACGATCGACCAACAGCGGTTGTGGTGTTTGACGGCAGTATGTTGCTTAATGCTCTGTGCTGATCAACAGAAGTGTAGCATGGAATGATTCACGGATTTTCATTCATGTGTACAGTGACAGACAAAATACACCAATTCCCTCCTCGGACAACTTTGTTTGTGGCTGCTGTGACATGGACATTGATAGGATGCGTATAAAGAGTGAGTGAGTGAGTGAGTTTGATTTTACGCCGCTATTAGCAATATTCCAGCAATATCACGGCGGGGGACACCAGAAAGGGGCTTCACACATTGTACCCATGTCGGGAATCGAACCCGGGTCTTCAGCGTGACGAGCGAACGCTTTAACCACCAGGCTACCCCACCGCCCCGAGCATAAAGAAAGCTTCAATTTGTTGTAGAGGACATTTGTTGGCTACTGAGGATGTCATATGTTGAGCTGTTGTACTTGACATGTGTTGGCTACTGAGGATGTCATATGTTGAGCTGTTGTACATGACAGGTGTTGGACTACTAAGGATGTCATATGTTGAGCTGTTGTACCTGACATGTGTTGGATACTGAGGATGTCATTTGTTAGCTGTTAAAGGTGACATGAACTGTGGATGAACTGTTTTTAGATGACACGAGTTTGGCTACTGAGGATGAGATGTTGTACTTGACATGTGTTGGCTACTGAGGATGTCATATGTTGAGCTCTTGTTCATGACGTGTGTTGGCTACTGAGGATGTCATATGTTGAGCTGTTGTACATGACATGTGTTGGCTACTGAGGATGTCATATGTTGAGCTGTTGTACTTGACATGTGTTGGCTACTGAGAATGTCATATGTTGAGCTGTTGTACTTGACATGTGTTGGCTACTGAGGATGTCATATGTTGAGCTGTTGTACATGACATGTGTTGGCTACTGAGGATGTCATATGTTGAGCTGTTGTTCATGACGTGTGTTGGCTACTGAGGATGTCATATGTTGTGCTGTTGTACATGACGTGTGTTGCCTACTGAGGATGTCATATGTTGAGCTGTTGTACTTGACATGTGTTGGCTACTGAGAATGTCATATGTTGAGCTGTTGTACTTGACATGTGTTGGCTACTGAGGATGTCATATGTTGAGCTGTTGTACATGACATGTGTTGGCTACTGAGGATGTCATATGTTAGCTGTTGTACTTGACACGGGTTGGGCTAGTGGGGATGAGCTGTTGTGCATGACATGTGTTGGCTACTGGGGATGAGCTGTTGTGCATGACGTGTTGGCTACTGAGAATGTCATATTTAGCTGTTAAAGGTGACATGAACTGTGGATGAACTGTTGTAGATGACACGGGTTTGGCTACTGAGGATCTCATATGTTGAGCTGTTGTACTTGACATGTGTTGGCTACTGATTATGTCATATGTTGAGCTGTTGTTCATGACGTGTGTTGGCTACTGAGGATGTCATATGTTGAGCTGTTGTACATGACATGTGTTGGCTACTGAGAATGTCATATGTTGAGCTGTTGTACCTGACATGTGTTGGATACTGAGGATGTCATTTGTTAGCTGTTAAAGGTGACATGAACTGTGGATGAACTGTTTTTAGATGACACGAGTTTGGCTACTGAGGATGAGATATTGTACTTGACATGTGTTGGCTACTGAGGATGTCATATGTTGAGCTGTTGTTCATGACATGTGTTGGCTACTGAGGATGTCATATGTTGAGCTGTTGTACATGACGTGTGTTGGCTACTGAGGATGTCATATGTTGAGCTGTTGTACTTGACATGTGTTGGCTACTGAGGATGTCATATGTTGAGCTGTTGTACATGACATGTGTTCGCTACTGAGGATGTCATATGTTAGCTGTTGTACTTGACACGGGTTGGGCTAGTGGGGATGAGCTGTTGTGCATGACATGTGTTGGCTACTGGGGATGAGCTGTTGTGCATGACGTGTTGGCTACTGAGAATGTCATATGTTAGCTGTTAAAGGTGACATGAACTGTGGATGAACTGTTGTAGATGACACAGGTTTGGCTACTGAGGATGAGCTGTTGTACCTGACATGTGTTGGCTACTGAGGATGTCATATGTTGAGCTGTTGTACATGACGTGTGTTGGCTACTGAGAATGTCATATGTTGAGCTGTTGTACCTGACATGTGTTGGATACTGAGGATGTCATTTGTTAGCTGTCAAAGGTGACATGAACTGTGGATGAACTGTTTTTAAATGACACGAGTTTGGCTACTGAGGATGAGATGTTGTACTTGACATGTGTTGGCTACTGAGGATGTCATATGTTGAGCTGTTGTTCATGACGTGTGTTGGCTACTGAGGATGTCATATGTTGAGCTGTTGTACATGACGTGTGTTGGCTACTGAGGATGTCATATGTTGAGCTGTTGTACTTGACATGTGTTGGCTACTGAGGATGTCATATGTTGAGCTGTTGTACATGACATGTGTTGGCTACTGAGGATGTCATATGTTAGCTGTTGTACTTGACACGGGTTGGGCTAGTGGGGATGAGCTGTTGTGCATGACATGTGTTGGCTACTGGGGATGAGCTGTTGTGCATGACGTGTTAGCTACTGAGAATGTCATATGTTAGCTGTTAAAGGTGACATGAACTGTGGATGAACTGTTGTAGATGACACGGGTTTGGCTACTGAGGATGTCATATGTTGAGCTGTTGTACTTGACATGTGTTGGCTACTGGGGATGTCATATGTTGAGCTGTTGTTCATGACGTGTGTTGGCTACTGAGGATGTCATATGTTGAGCTGTTGTATATGACATGTGTTGGCTACTGAGAATGTCATATGTTGAGCTGTTGTACCTGACATGTGTTGGATACTGAGGATGTCATTTGTTAGCTGTTAAAGGTGACATGAACTGTGGATGAACTGTTGTAGATGACACGGGTTTGGCTACTGAGGATGTCATATGTTGAGCTGTTGTACTTGACATGTGTTGGCTACTGGGGATGTCATATGTTGAGCTGTTGTTCATGACGTGTGTTGGCTACTGAGGATGTCATATGTTGAGCTGTTGTATATGACATGTGTTGGCTACTGAGAATGTCATATGTTGAGCTGTTGTACCTGACATGTGTTGGATACTGAGGATGTCATTTGTTAGCTGTTAAAGGTGACATGAACTGTGGATGAACTGTTTTTAGATGACACGAGTTTGGCTACTGAGGATGAGATGTTGTACTTGACATGTGTTGGCTACTGAGGATGTCATATGTTGAGCTCTTGTTCATGACGTGTGTTGGCTACTGAGGATGTCATATGTTGAGCTGTTGTACATGACATGTGTTGGCTACTGAGGATGTCATATGTTGAGCTGTTGTACATGACGTGCGTTGGCTACTGAGGATGTCATATGTTGAGCTGTTGTACATGACGTGTGTTGGCTACTGAGAATGTCATATGTTGAGCTGTTGTACATGACATGTGTTGGCTACTGGGGATGAGATGTTGTTCATGACGTGTTGGCTACTGAGAATGTCATATGTTAGCTGTTAAAGGTGACATGAACTGTGGATGAACTGCTGTAGATGACACAGGTTTGGCTACTGAGGATGAGCTGTTGTACCTGACATGTGTTGGCTACTGGGGGTGTCATATGTTGAGCTGTTGTACTTGACATGTGTTGGCTAATGAGGATGTCATGTGTTGAGCTGTAATATAAGAAATCGAGAGGAATCCAGGTAGGTTTTGTATTGCCTTGGGTGTTTTACGAATGATATTTGCTAATTGCTAACATACACGAGTAGTGCACGTTTCTCTCTAATTAAAGTGACTGATAAATTATATGTTTTACATACAATGAAACAACGACAGCTAATAAACACAATCATGCAACACGTAGTGTCATTTATTTTGGCTTCATCAAAAGCTACACGGGTCTGGCATCATCGATCAGACGCTGCTTGTAAAGGAGGGTACAGCCCCTGTAAGCTGGAGGATCGATTCGTGGCGAGCAGTGGATGCCTTGATGGTGATGTTCTGGCCGTTGACGGTCACGGCACACTGCTTGTCTGGGCGGGTGAGGCCACACACAGTGTATAGCGCCATGTCAAACTCGGGACTTGTTCCAACAAAGAACTTCTTCATCCTCGCCATGGCATCATTCCACAAGAACTGAACACTCACCATAGGAGGGTCCTAAAACGATGGAAATGAGGGCTGTACCACAGAGGACAAATTAATATATGACTTGAATCCACATGAAAACTATGAACCGGTGGGGGGTGGGGTGGGAGTGGGGGGGAGGGGGGGGAGGGACTTGGATGATGTTGGGAAGTATTTAAAAATGCTTATGTATTGAACAACCTGACAATACAAATGACATAGTCACCTTCGAACGACGTTGTCTCAACAACGTGTCCCCAACAAAATTTAAATTAATATATTTCATTAAAATTTTGACATGGACAACCGTGAGACGTTTCAATATTTTGGTAAAAAACACACCTAGATCGTAGCAGATCAATAAAAGGATGAGACTTAATTTTTAAAAATTTAACAAACCGTTCACTATTATTAGGTGAGTTTAAACTTATACACGTCGTGAAGTTTTCCACATTAGCAAAACCTGGCTCACGGATGGTACCGGCAAACCAAGTATACCCCTCCCCCCCCCCCCCCCGGATGAATGATGAATTCGAAACATGGTCTGGGTTTGATTCCCCACACGGGTATTATGTGTGAAGCATGTGTGACACCTCTTGTGTCCTCATAGGTGATATTGCTGGAGTATTGCTAAATGCGGCGCAAAATCACCCTAACTCACTCGCTCGCTCGCCCGCCCGCCCGCCCGCCCGCCCGCCCGCTCGCTCACTCACTCACTCACTCACTCACTCACTCACTCACCAAAAAAGCACCCACCCACCCAAATTCACTCACTCACTCACTCACTCACACACTCACTCACTCACTCACTCACTCACTCACTCACTCACTCACTCACTCACTCACACACTCACTCACTCACTCACTCACTCACTCACCTGGAGGTAGGACAGATAGCCGTGGTAATCAACAACCTCCGCCTTCTCCAGAAGGTAGAACTGTATCCAGTTGTTCAACCCAATGATGTGATTCGAAATGTTGTGTTTCATGTTGTGCGTGTTTTTCAACTCTTCTCCGATCATGATATGCTCAAAGCCACTACTCTTGTGCCTGTGCAGCAAGGCGGAGTGCCCTCTGTACAACTCGAACCACATCTCATTGATCACAGCTCGGAATGCGTGTGGATCTGCTTTGATGAACCCTGAAGAGTAACTGTCAATTAGCATACAGGACTAAAAATAGTGGGTGATTATTAATTAACGTTCTTCAGCATTCAGCACTATCATTTCTGTAACCCCTGGACTGAAACGTAGATTCAGAGCTCTAGACTGTTGTGACAAACGATTTCAAGACGAAAATAATTTATATCCAGGTATACCTACACGTGTATATGGGTTTTAAACCTGGGGCATAAATTGATGTCAAACTCCATAAAAACGGGTCGGTGGTTTCGTGGTTCAGCTCGTTTAAGTGCTCAATCAGGAAAAACGTTTTGTCAAGATAAGGACATTCTATTAGGCCCGTTAGACCTATTTCAGGTTTAGCCAGTTACATTACAAATGCTCTGATCACATAGGATATAGTATGTATAAAGTACGGGTAAAGAGCAATGACAAAATATATTTTGTTTCACTAGAAACTGTGGATGATTGAAAAATTATACTTCTTTATAAACCTCCAGTTTGTTCTCTTAAATCGCATAAACGGGGATGTTATGTCATTTTATCCCGTGGATTTTATCAAATATCCCAGGGATTCTATTAATAAAACTACCGTTTATGTTGCAACATATGAATGTTTCTGGCAAAATAAATTTTACATTTGAACACAATGTAATGAAATGTAAAATCAAATGTTTTATTTATGTTTTCACTCGGCATGAGAGGCGCTGATTAATCACAATGCTTTAAAGAATTTCTTTTTCAAGTATCGTACGCGAGCAACAGATATTTTACACCCGTTTCCTAAGGTTCATGGAAAGCTTGTATGAAACATGAAACTGTTGATAAATGTTGTTGTAAGCTTCATTTTTCGGTTAGAAATTAGAGAAACCCTCGGGTGTTTATGAGATCAAAAACCCTCCTCATCGGGATAAAACAGAGGGGCTGACGCCCTTGGTTTTATCCCGATGAGGAGGGTTTTAAATCTCATAAAACGCCTCGGACGTGTTTTATCTAACACTTAAAGCGTAGCTACAAGGGGGTAAGGCTCCGATACATTGACAGTCCCAACAGGTGTGTCACAGGTGGCTCAAAACCCACTTACTGTGACTGCTAATTCAAATGTCATGATAGTTATAAATCGAATAATTAATGAATATCAAAATGACAGCGAGACAATGTCCCAGTTTCACTCGAAGCACTGATAACGTGAGTGAGTGAGTTTGGTTTTACGCCGCTTTTAGCAATATTCCAGCAATTTCACGGCGGGGGACACCAGAAATGGGCTTCATACATTGTACCCATGTCGGGAATCGAACCCGGGTCTTCGGCGTGACGAGCGAACGCTTTAACCACTAGGCTACCCGACCGTCCCCACTGATAACGTCTACATCTATACTACAAATGGGACCTCTGTCATTTGTAACAAAATAACTGTCACATATAAAATACCTATAGAAATAAGAAGTTACAAAAACTGCAACGACCTACCGTTATCGAGGAGGAACTTTGAGGCGAGCTGCATGACCTTTGTTTGGGACGCCACGGCCCAGAAAGCGTCCTCCTCTTGAATCTCTACCAGGGGACGGTGTTCGGACTGCTGTACGTTCAATTCGTAGTTGTCAAGTAGTTGGATAAACAGCGCATATGTAGAATTGGCCTTGGATAGCAGGGCGTCCAGTTGGCCATCGACAGGCTTAAACAGTCTGTACAAAGCATAACCTCATAATCCGCATATGTGTTTGGTGGCGATACCAAATTCTTCAAAACGTTATGTTAAAACTGACCTCACTCATACACATGTGCTAGTTTTGATTTGGATAATAAGATATTTTCACTTTTATGCTCAACTGAATTTAAAAAATCACAATCATAACTTCAATAGTTTTAGCACCTAATTTGATAAAAAAAATGAACAATAATTTTATTATAGAACAACAAGCCATTACTTGATTTGTCATGATTTAAATGTGTTAACGATACATAACTGTGAACTTCTTGCATTGTAATCGTCTCTATGGAGATAAGAAGTAATAATAGACTGAAACCAAAGGGAACCTACTTGTCCGTTGCCATGTCGGTTTCTTCATTTTGAGTTGTCTGCCCTTGGTAGTTGAGTGTGTAGAGGGCGCTGTTTATCCTGTTGACATCGTTATCCCACAACTGCTGGGCGAATGTGTTCAGTTCAGCCTGGGTGACCAGCAACCCATACTCAGATCCTGGTAAAGATTTATTCTTAATTCAAAGGACACATTTCATTGTGTGACACCTGTGAGGTAACATTAATTAACACTGAAAACTAAATATACGAACGATTTTGTTATCCCCATTGGGATTGGCAGTTCATACTGCTTTAAAGTTCCCTGGTGGCATCAGGGAATTTGTTTATTTTACTCTTCTGAGGCGCAAGGTTACTTCCCTTGCAAGGTTACATCCCCGATGTTATACTTTCCGTCCTTATCAGACAGCCATACTTTCTTTATAAAGGTGTTAAATAAATATTATTAGTATAAACTGAGGGACAATATAAACTTTACCTTAGTTTCTAAATCACTTCAGTTTATTAACCACAGAAGATAGATGCATGAAGTAAAATATATTGAAAAGATCAAAATCTCAACGAAATCATCATTGAAAATGCATCATCCGATATTGGCATGGTAGTTGCCCGCATTGAGGTGGGGTAGTAATAAACAAACTTTTAACGTAAGGGACACACAACGTAAGGTACACAGGGCACACACATCTAAAATCAATGATACTTCACATTTATAGCGCGTATGACCTCACGTTTTACAGTCTCAGAAAGCACTAATCAGCTGTTCCCTGACATTTCATTGTCAGGTAAATGACCCAAGATGTTCAGTTGCAGAGACGCCTACTCCCCTTCTACAGTCTCGGAAAGCACTAATCAGTTGTAACCTGACATGACATTGTCAGATAAATGACCCAAGATGTCCAGTTGCATTCAAGCGTTTTCCCCTTCTACAGTCTCGGAAAGCACTAATCAGCTGTAACCTGACATGTTATTGTCAGATAAATGACCCAAGATGTTCAGTTGCAGAGACGCCTACTCCCCTTCTACAGTCTCGGAAAGCACTAATTATAATCAGTTGTAACCTGACATGTCATTGTCAGATAAATGACCCAAGATGTTCAGTTGCAGAGACGCCTACTCCCCTTCTACAGTCTCGGAAAGCACTAATCAGCTGTAACCTGACATGTCATTGTGAGATAAATGACAAACTATTTTCAGTTGCATTCAAGCGTTTTTCCCCTCTATAGTCTCAGAAAGCACCAATCAGCTGTAAACCGACATGTCATTGTCAGATAGATGCTCCAAGGCTTCAGTTGCACACAAGCCTTCTCCCTTGTACAGTCACAGACAGCACGATTCAGAGGTAAACTTGCACGTCAGCCAATCACAGGGTTACTTCTATGTACAAAGCACCTACCTCTGCACAGCCTCCAGAAGTCGCCGCAGCAGTTGTTGAAAGACTCGCAGTCAGAGTCGCACTGGCACGGGTTATTGTAGTCGTTCGGGGTAAAACAGCGGTTCTTACAGGATCCTAGCCAAGTACATGTTACACAGGTAAATACCCTACGATCTAATTGCATTGGCACACTTAATCCCTCCTTATTTCATACCCTACGTTCTCCATATTCCCTGGAAACGTCAAAGCCATTTGCTAAATATGGAGCCAATAACTTTGCAGGCGCTATTATGGACGCTCATAATTTCTTACATATACCTTTAGCGAGTCCTTTCATTTGTTACTGCTGCGACGTCGTGTAGAGTATATAGTGACATGCATATTCGCATGTAGAATCCACCGACGGTGTACGGTGGGTTTAAAGACGCTTAGAACAGTATTTCAGTTCCATCACCGCGTATCAGATTGATGTGGGAGGAGAGCCCAAACTGATGCAGTTCTCATACCTTTACCACTTTGGTGAATCCCACCAACTTAGGTATGGTGCTGAAAATCCTAGAAACATAATCGGGGCGAATTTTATATTCTAAACCATGATTGTCAGCTTCTGGCATTCCAAAGAGATGCAACCAAAATGACCTGAGGTTTTACATAAATGGGCCACCCCCTTGACACATTATATTAAACATAAAATTGTCAATACAAGAGAATAACCATCCTAGATTTTCTGCCGAAACAGATTCCAGATGGTGTAAAGGGCAAATAGCTGTGGAAATTATAAATACAATTCGAACCCAATAATCGTGCTGTGCTCAACACTACCGTAATTCTGCAGAAACAGTGACTCGACGGCTGCGACGAAGAACAACAAGAAACACCACTTCATGTCTCTGGTATCTGATCGAATGAAGTGAAGAAAATACCCTTATCTGCGACCTATGTACATGTAGATTATATTGTCGATGTCAGGCATGTTATGTTCTCATGGCAATCATGAAACTACACAATAAATCCAGATTAGAAATGTTTAATCCGGATAAAGCAGTTGTTACAATGTACTTCTGAGCAAGGCGAAGGACAACGATACGAATGGAATAGCTTTGTAGTTTGTTGATACATTGCTAACGTTCTGCCTACTTTGACGTAGAAACGTGTGTGCGTGCGTGCGTGCGTGCGCGCGCTCGTGTGTGTCTTTGTGTGCGTATATATGTGTGTGTGTGTGTGTGGGGGGGGGGGTTGTTGGTAAGGATGGGTGTGGGTGTTGATGTGATGGGGGGCTTTGGTGATAGGGGTCTACATAAACTTTGTTTACCTATCTTGGAGGTCACATCATTTTAAACAATATTTAAGACATTTCTCATCAATGTAGCAAACCGAGTAATATAGCTTGCAAGATGCCCTTGGGACAAAAAGATTACAAATATGGGCCCACAAAACAACCCTAATGAAACTTGGGGATTTACAAATGCTGCCCTACTTCTTCGATTATCATATATGACGGACAGAAGTGGGTCACACTTTACAAAATGATAATCGGCACTAAACCAACCCACGAAAATGTGCATATAACTCATCATACTACAACTAATGTCTTTCTGAAATGTGGCCGAACCTGCAGCCATCTCTACTCATAAGAATAAAGCATTCCAAATGATGACATTCGCAAGGACAAATCTATTGTCACTTCACAAACATTTTGTTTGTACTCAGCATGAATAAATTAAATGTAGTCCGAAGTGAATTAAGTACTACCTTACAGCATTGCAAATGAGCACATTGCAACACGACGTCAATTTTGCAATGGGTAATCCAATCTATGGGACACAGTGCGGACTACAGTTATGCATCATGTGATTCCAGAATGGGAAACAGCTGTGAGGCAATCACATCATTGGTTTTATTCGTAATATTCGTACAGAGTATATTTTGATCATATAAAAAATATTGTAAAATCTTCTATCAAACACATTCAATAAAATAATATTCAGCTTCGTACAAACAAATTCTGTAGTACTAAACTTCCGGGTAAAGAAACTATACACTTAAAGACTAGATTTGACCAACAAATAGGCAGAAAATAGTCGCCGAAACACGGCAAACCTGAGGCCCAAAGCACAACTATGGTACCCATCTCAAATACATCAACATCGAATAACGATTTCTTGTTTTATTATTAGCCACCATCAAACAAGGGCGTATACTTTCTTTAGACCGGCAGTTTTGTAATTCTGACCAGCAGTTTCTACAGGCATATTGACATGAATGTATTGGATTTCAAATACAAATAAAACGCAGCTAGGAAGAACTCTTTCGCATTCAAATCACGTCTCCTAACGTATATAGATATTTGAATACAACAATGGCTGCCAAGGTCATCTATGCATGTATGAAGAATGTAACTCTTTTTTAAGGAATATCCAATGACGTTTTGCTACATGCACATCAAAACGGATGGGTCAGTTGAAGCATCATGACGTCATACCAATGCATGATTAAGAACAATTCGAAATGACGTTTGGCATTGTACATGACGTCAGGAATGGATAAAGTTACGTCATCTGAACAATTAGTTGACTTATACACTGTATACGAGTACTAACATTAACACATAGCAAATGACAGGTAATTAATAATGAAGAAAGGTAGAAAATAAATATTTCTTCTTTTGTTGTTCTTCCAAAAACATATATATCTATGTCACGAATATATGTTTTGCCACCATTTATTAGTTGTCTTGGCACGTGAGGCAACGACGTACGGGAAGCTAAGTGACCATGCCCTCTCATAAAATTACAAAATTGTTCACTAATACATCAATATAAGGAATATTGTGGAAAATAACCTATTACCAGTTTCATAGACATCAAGCAATGACACAAAAAGAAAAATAGAAAAATACTTTTGGTGATTGAAAACCTTGGGTCACATCAGTCATAGACTTAAGTTAATATCAATTCTTGAATTGAGGTTTATAATATGGCCGTGTGATCTTTTACATTTTCAAATATATTTGCAATGGTATCACATCTATATATAGCGAGTTTGGTTTAACACCGCTTTGAACAGTATTCCAGACTTATATCACGGCGTGTCAGCTTAATGTAGGAGGAAAGCCCGAAGTGATGCAGGTTTCCGAAGTTTACCACTTCGGTGAAACCCACGAGCACGGGTATGGTGCTGACAAACCTGGAAACATAATCGGGGCGAACCGGGATTCGAACCCACTATCATAGGTTTCTGGCGTGTTCGAGGGACGCAACTCTGCACAGCGAATCGCGGCGCCTTAGACGACTGGGCCACCCGTGCCACCAAATCTAATGTATAAGAGTTATAAGGGAGTTTGTAACATGAGATGAGTGACTAGTTTACCGCACATACATTAGTAAGATATGGATAAACAGGAGTAATTAAACATTGAGACAGGAGACAGGTGAAAGGAAGTCCTGGCAAACATGTGCGTAACCAAATATTTGTGACTTGTTTTTTCCCCATGACAAACTGGGCTGTTTTAAATAGGCAACTATCGCGATACCTTGGTGATAACATGTTATAATTCTGTTGTATATATTGATACAAAGGCACATTTTGTTCAATTTAAGATAACAGAGTTCCCTTCGTGATAACAGTGTAGATTAACAAATCGCCCGACAGTGCATATAAGTATTACACAAACTGCTCATATCTGCTCAGCAGTCTTTAAACAGTATCTCATTTTTATTACGACGTGGGCCTTTAATACTGAAGGGGAGCTAAACATAGCGCTTTTAACGCTATCACAGTCCAACGAAGGAACATAATATACTACTCAAATGAAGTTAAAGAATACCGGATTTAGTTTTATGACTGTGGTTAATTTGTCATGTCCATGATATGATATTCATATGAAATCTTAATCTTCTTCTTTTGAGTAGTAGGGGCGGTCGGGTAGCCTCGAGGTTAAAGCGTTCGCTCGTCACGCCGAGGACCCGGGTTCGATCCCGACATGGGTACAATTTGTGAAGCCCATATCTGGTGTCCCCCGCCGTGATATTGCTGGAATATTGCTAAAAGCGGCGTAAAACCATACTCGCTCATTCACTCTTTTGAGTAGTATCTATTAGCCTAACGGTCAAAGCATTCGTTCATCACGTCGAATTCTTCCGTCCCCACTTTGGTGAAATGTGTCACGCCTATTGTTGTGATATGTCACTGACTGATTGTGACTCTCTCAGCGATAATTGGATTGCATGTATCGATTAAGCATACAAACAGTTATACTGCCTCGAACCTTTGAGATAATACCTCTAGCGCTGTACATAAACCCAACTCTCTCTCCCCCTCTCCAAATTCATATTTTGAATCACATGACTAATTTGAAATCTATCCAAGTAATGGGACTAGTATGTAACACGTACGTAATTCTCTGCGACTATCATAACATGAATACATGAATAGCCAAATATAAACTCATCCAATAAAAAAATAAGCAATGAACTCTGCCTATTTTGGTAAATTATCAAACATTTAAATATATTGCAGCTATATTATTACACGCCGTCAAGTCCAGATTAAAATATATCTCTTGAAGATACACAATATGAAGTTGTCAAGATTCCGGCCTTTCATATATACTATTTAAAAGAAGATAAAGAACACCCGGTGTTTTCATATGACTATAGTTATTCTGTCATGGCTGGTTGGTATTGCAACAGAACCTTCCAATTGTGGTTGTTCTTCAACTTGTTTTGAGTAGTATATTTCACGTGGACAGTCCGACATCACACGAAAAATGGATAATTTTGAGGATCACTGATAATTATAGTCTATATTTTAAGAATTATATATACTAGGTCCCGCACCCATCACCCGTGAAGCATTGACGATTGGTAAAAACTATTGTGAAAACTAATATCACTTGTAACATGCACAATGTATGAGACAACTGTAAAACAACTCATGTCAAAACACATGACATACTTGAGTCCAAGATCTATAAAATATATATCGTCATCACCGGAGAACAATCACCTCATTGCAACATTGTATCCATTATATGTTGACGGAAACATGAAGATTATGTACTGGAGCTCGTCTTTCCTTTAACCCTTTATCCCAGTCAGTACGTGGTGCATCACAAGAGAAGAGAAAAACCAGTCCCGCCCATCCCCGGAAAAAAAATTCTATTGGGCGTATAAGGCAACATAGCGGTGAAAATTATATGAATGGATCACTGAAAAATTAATTAGATGTTTTCGAAAAGCACGTCTTGGTTATTCACTAACCTCTGTTAAAAATAACAAACAGCACGATGCCTTAAACGGGATGCCGGGAATGAGAGCAACTTACAGTACACTCCCGAACAAAGAACAACTTACAGTACACTACCGAACTAAGAAGTGTCACTTGTAACGTCCCAGTCAATCAATCTTCTCATCTCTTTCCATTTTTCATTAACCCGAGGA
The DNA here is from genome assembly GCF_022045235.1 of Haliotis cracherodii. NCBI lineage: Eukaryota > Metazoa > Mollusca > Gastropoda > Lepetellida > Haliotidae > Haliotis > Haliotis cracherodii. The sequence goes on from NW_027266264.1 coordinate 16,263,344, forward strand.
TCGCAAAACTCGGAGGTCTGGGAAACACTGGTTTCTCTGCGTGTGTATCAGTGCTTGATTGAGTTCCTTGCCCGATGACCACACACCTTGGCCAATGAATCATCTCTGATCCCCATCGTCATGGCTGTTAACATATACTCCATTAAACGACTTTCGGTCTTTCAGGTCACGAGTTCCGACTCCACGGGGATCTTTGGAACAGTTTCACGCTGGTGTTGTATTCCTACATTATTGATGTACTCTGCCACCAAATTCGATGCGTCTAACCTCCCTATATCGTTCAGCACCTCCTGCAGGTATACCACACACGCTCCTTTCTGTTCCATGTGTTGGAGAAGAGCCAGTGTTTGACTTGACCTTATTGACTCAAGAAACGTGATGACCTGATCAAGGGACAGCTTGGATGCTAGAGCTCTCCAATCATTGCCTAATGGAGCGCGTGGATCAAGAAGTATCATTAAGTCCCGCTTTAGGTCATCAGGGAAAAAGATGTTCCTCTTACTCATAGATGCCTGTACATCGTCCAAACTGAACTGGGGTTCCTGATTGTCAATTCTGACATCAACGGAAGTTCCATTGCGATTTTGCCTACTCACCTGTACCATCGATGATCCAGGACTGCATGGGTTGGATCCAGGGATCCGTATCGTGACGTTTCGGAGACCAGGTTCCGGTAATCCATTATGAATTTCATTCATATGGATGATTAACCTCTCGCTTTCGTTTTCACTACCGTCCTGGTACGCGAGCAAGTGGATGTTGATCTCATCGGTTCTCTCGTTGTAATCGCCAATTCTTTTGAAACACATGGATAGATGAGGGCACTTCCCGTGCCAAATATTCATGAATGGAACCCTCTGGGTCTCACATCCATCAATGCATGCCCACCTTTCAGATAAGTAGGCAATCGACAGTAACATATCCTCAGCTTTACCATTGTATAGGAACACTTTTTCAGGACAACATTTCTTACTACCAAACTGAGCCTCATTATTAATTGCCCACTCCAACGCACATGGTGTTTTGTTCAGAAAGTAGACCCTGATTTGGTAGTGGTCAACGTCTGGCTGCAATGGGGTTGTGAACACGGCTATCTGGATCCATTTCTTGCCAGGAGATGAATCGGGACGGCATTGTATGCTGGTCAGCAGACTGAAATGTTCCAGTTTCACCTGACATTCTTCTTGGGAGACGACACATTTGCCCACCTCTTCCTTCGCCTCACACAACACGTTCCATTCCTTCTGGTGTGTCAGCTCAGTCTCACTCACCATAATTTTGATACTCGCCGGATCATACGCACAGTGCCTGTAGGATAGGATGCATTGTTCGTTTAGTTTTAGCCCATGGGGTCCGCAGTACACGACAGGGCTAACCAGAGCTTGATACGGGTCCATCCCAGGACTGTCCTCTAAGTCCCAGCTCAGGACTAACGTGACCACCTGCTTCTTTCCTCTGGGAATGGCACCTGGAGGAACACGTAGGGATATGCCCATATTGTCGAGAATAAGAAGATCCCCTCGGTGATCAACCAAATGGGCTACCATAACAACCAGTTTATTAGCCACAGTTTTCATGACGCTTCTTTCAGTGACAATAAACAAATCTTGTATCCCTGCGTCAAACAGTTGCGGGTTTTCAATATGAAGAGAATCGTGATCTGTGTTGTGTTCACTCACTGGATATCCACTGTCATATCTTGCATTTACCTCCTCATGGTCTTCGACACTATGTCTAACACCAGCACCAACAATTGTGTCAGAAATTCCGGGATGAAGGTCATGTCTAGTTTGAAAGTGACGCGCATAGTCCCCAGATCTGTAACCCACAGCAAAGGGATGAATTCGTTGAACACGCCCATAAAATCCAGTCTGGTCATTAACTGAGGCGATCCCGGGGGGATATTCTCTTGGGAAGGGCAGATTGCCAGGGTCATATATAGCCGGGACAGGTGTTGGTGTGTTGAAACGTTTCTTACAGCATCGCCTGATCCACCAGATCAAGAAGACGACAACAATGACAGCCAATGCTGTGATGCAAATCGCCATGACGAGGAACCTTTTTTCATCTTCCTTCATTTCGTCGAACTTCCTTCCTGGGTCTCGTGTCAATACTTCTTTGCTCTGGTCTGGGTCTCCTTGACCCAGCATGGCCTTTTTATTATATCTGCTGATCTGTATGCGACACACGGGTCACTGAAAGAAGCTTCCAGTTATTTAGTGAAGTCTGGTTTTGATACTTTCTCGCGTGCTTGCTCTGTAAAGTCCATCTTGAACCTTCGTTGGTTCGCTAACGACTACCTGCAAAATGAAAGAATCAGAGCTACAACAAGGTTCGAAATGGCCTAGATATCTTGGTAGGTATCAATAAAGAAGGTGTCAACCACGCGTTGACCATACGTGTGCATAGTATTTTATCGGATGCTGTAACCATTAGTTTTGACACGTACATACATACCCACAATCATAGGTTTCTGGTGTGCCAAAAGGACGCCACTCTGCACAGCAAATTGCGGCTCCTGAGACGGTTGCTCCCCACGTCTACCACCCGTCTACCAAGTCATGCATCCACCCATCCATCCATAAACCCTTGTACATCAAAACAATCCAAGTCTAGTCAAAGAAGTTAATTGAACAAAAGGCCCCCCGGCCACGTAAAATAGAGTTACCCACGTAAATACAATCATAAAAGGTACACATTTGGATACAAGTTCTTTGGCTGAATATATATTGGGACAAAGATGTAATATGTTAGGTGCGTTTTTTTATCGTCAGTATAATAGAAAAGCATTTATCGGTGACATTGATTTTAAATAATCTTTGATTTAGATCATTGTAAAATGGACAAACAAACATAAAATTAATTTCATTTTCTACTTCTATATTACATAATGGACATATTCGTTTCGATTTTTCAGTGGACAGTTTTCTTCTATCAGTTTACACATACGAACTATGTAGAAAATGTGTTGTATCTGGGGATGAAACTTAAGGCTTTAACGAAAATATTAGGTGACACGGTATTGATTTTAGAATAGTAACAATTTCCCTCGTAAACCAGCTTTTCGTTGAGATATTGAAGCCTTAACGATATCTACAAATGATACATACAATTTAAGCATAGGTCGTGACAAAGTTTAAGTGCATAAAGTGCAAATATATGATCTGAGGTAGAATAACTTTTTTCTGAAACCAGCTGGAAATTCAGGAATCGTTCGCCCATTTATAAATTCTATTGTTTAATATTGTAGTGAATAATTCCTAAAAAGTTCATTAATGAAATACCTCTATATTTGTCTGGATCACCCCTGTCCCCTTTTATATGCAGTGGAATTATTATAGAGCATGACCAAATGCTAGGGAAAACCCCATTTTCAAATAACCAAAAAACATTTGCATGCGGAAGGCGTAACTTCATATTTAAAACACTTCAACAATTCGATAACTACATCATCAGGGCCAGTTGCTTTTCCACCTTTGATGTGATTTGTCGCATTTTAAATTCATTTTCAACAATGGGCGAATCTAGCATAACTTCATCAACATCCGTGTAGCATTCACGGAAATAATTTTGCATATAATAAGTTGCATCACTTTTCCATCCATCTGTCCATCTTTCCTTATCTCTGCCCATCCGTCTCATTCCATCAACCTAGCTTACCCCCACCCATCCGTCTGTCAACACTAATCTTCCATCTATCCTTACTCCATCCATCTATCTATCCTTACTCCATCCATCTATCTATCCTTACTCCATCCATCTATATATCCACACATCCATCAATCTATACTTACTCCATCCATCTATCTATCCTTACTCCATCATCTATCTATCCTTACTCCACCCATCTATCTATCCACACATCCATCAATCTATACTTACTCCATCCATCTATCTATCCTTACTCCATCCATCTATCTATCCTTACTCCATCCATCTATATATCCACACATCCATCAATCTATACTTACTCCATCCATCTATCTATCCTTACTCCATCCATCTATCTATCCTTACTCCATCCATCTATCTATCCCTACTCCATCATCTATCTATCCTTACTCCATTCACTATCGCTATCTCCCTTCATTAGCCTGCCAACACCTCCTCACATTCACCTATCGCTATCTCCATTCATTAGCCTGCCAACACCTCCACACATTCACCTATCGCTATCTTCCTTCATTAGCCTGCCAACACCTCCACACATTCACCTATTGCTATCTTCCTTCATTAACCTGCCAACACCTCCTCATATTCACCTATTGCTATCTCCCTTCATTAGCCTGCCAACACCTCCACACATTCACCTATTGCTATCTTCCTTCATTAGCCTGCCAACACCTCCTCACATTCACCTATCGCTATCTCCATTCATTAGCCTGCCAACACCTCCTCACATTCACCTATCGCTATCTCCATTCATCAGCCTGCCAACACCTCCACACATTCACCTATCGCTATCTCCATTCATCAGCCTGCCAACACCTCCCCACATTCACCTATCGCTATCTCCATTCATCAGCCTGCCAACACCTCCCCATATTCACCTATCGCTATCTCCCTTCATCAGCCTGCCAATACCTCCCCACATTCACCTATCGCTATCTCCCTTCATCAGCCTGCCAATACCTCCTCACATTCACCTATCGCTATCTCCCTTCATTAGCCTGCCAACACCTCCCCATATTCACCTATCGCTATCTCCCTTCATCAGCATGCCAACACCTCCTCACATTCACCTATCGCTATCTCCCTTCATTAGCCTGCCAACACCTCCCCTTATTCACCTATCGCTATCTCCCTTCATTAGCCTGCCAACACCTCCCCATATTCACCTATCGCTATCTCCCTTCATCAGCATGCCAACACCTCCTCACATTCACCTATCGCTATCTCCCTTCATTAGCCTGCCAACACCTCCCCTTATTCACCTATCGCTATCTCCATTCATCAGCCTGCCAACACCTCCACACATTCACCTATCGCTATCTCCATTCATTAGCCTGCCAACACCTCCACACATTCACCTATCGCTATCTCCATTCATCAGCATGCCAACACCTCCTCACATTCACCTATCGCTATCTCCATTCATCAGCCTGCCAATACCTCCTCACATTCACCTATCGCTATCTCCATTCATCAGCCTGCCAACACCTCCCCACATTCACCTATCGCTATCTCCATTCATCAGCCTGCCAACACCTCCCCATATTCACCTATCGCTATCTCCATTCATCAGCCTGCCAATACCTCCTCACATTCACCTATCGCTATCTCCCTTCATTAGCCTGCCAACACCTCCCCATATTCACCTATCGCTATCTCCCTTCATCAGCATGCCAACACCTCCTCACATTCACCTATCGCTATCTCCCTTCATTAGCCTGCCAACACCTCCCCTTATTCACCTATCGCTATCTCCCTTCATTAGCCTGCCAACACCTCCCCATATTCACCTATCGCTATCTCCCTTCATCAGCATGCCAACACCTCCTCACATTCACCTATCGCTATCTCCCTTCATCAGCCTGCCAACACCTCCTCACATTCACCTATCGCTATCTCCATTCATCAGCTTGCCAACACCGCCCCACATTCACCTATCAATCCATCCTTACCTCATAGGTCTTCAACAACCCATACTTGTCGTAAAAGGCGACTATGCTTGTCGTAAAAGGCGACTAACGGGATCGGGTGGTCAGGCTCGCTGACTTGGTTGTTTCATGTCATCGATCCCAATTGCGTGGATCGATGCTCAAGATATCAATCACAGGATTGTCTCGTCCAGACTCGTCCACAGCTCAATTCATCAACAATTCCACCAACCCATCCATCTATCACTATCCTGATCCACACCGCCATATCCATATATCCACACCTTATTCCATATAACAACACATCCATCCATCCATTCATCCATCCACACATCCATCCTTCTATTATCCTCCATCGACCTATCCATCAAATCCACCTCTCGTAACAGAATGCTGTGCAGATGTACGACACATTAAATTCCGTCACTCCTACTCAGATCTACCTACCGGTTGTCACGACTTCCTGGTCCGCACTTCCCGGAGTACTATTAATCAGGCTAGGTATCCACACTCCTCTAGCATAAAAGGTCCTTGCCCTTGATACATTGAATGAGTACATGAGTGTTTTTCTATCAACAAGTCATTATCCACCAAGCTCCATTTATCCCCACAAATATCATGCATTCATGACACAATGTCATAACGCTTTGTCAGCCATCAAGTCACCTTTGTTAAGGTACGCTAGCGCTACTTCGTATATTATACCATGCAAGGATCCATCTACTGAGCTATGCATATGTAACTAACATATGTTTGACTTTTATCGTGATCGGACGTGCTTTATTTAGTACATGGTTTGTGAGTCAGCTATTTCAGAACGTCAAGTTTATATAGTGTCCACAAATGAAGTGGAAATCCCAACATCTATAAATAGACGCCTTTCACAAAAAGGCGAACAATTCTAAACTGTGTCGACGTATTTGATTGGGTAATGAATTCAGCCAATCGGCGTGGCGTCTGGTCGGAATCGACACTGTTTTACCTGTTTCGTTGACATCCTGTTTCTGACCTGCGCAAAACTTATTCGGGCCTATTCATTCTCCTTGTAGAGCCTTATATTTGTGAGGCTGTATCAGTTTACATAACTACATGGCGACCATGATCATGAATACCACCGTGACAATGATAAGAAACTAGATCAATAAAGCGGCATTTGCCTCGTTTTGTATGGGTGTGTTGGCGTGGAATAATATAATATGGCGTGGTGATGTTGGTGTATGTTATTTATGCAACGAGTACATTCTGTCGGTTGTGGTACAATATGGTGTGAGGGGCGGTCGGGTAGCCTAGTGGTTAAAGCGTTCGCTCGTCACGCCGAAGACCCAGGTTCGATTCCCGACATGGGTACAATTTGTGAAGCCAATTTCTGGAATATTGCTACAAGCGGCTAAAACCTCACACACTCACTCACAACAATATTGTGTGTTTGTTGTGTGTATTGAGTATATATCAGAATGAGTAAACTCTGTATGTTGTGATATAATACGGTGCGGTGTTGTGTGTGTGTTCATATATATTAGAATGAGTATTTTCTGGAGGTTGTATTAATACGGTAAGTAGTTGGAATGAGTTGTGGTATGATACGATGTGTGTTTGGGGTATACAGTAGAACACGGATATAACGAACAAGGATAGAGCGAACAAACGGATACAACGAACAGTTAAAACATCCCCGATTTATCGCCTGTACATTATCATATAAAATTTACGTACATTACGAACTCTCAACAGCGAACTAACGGATACAGCGAACTGATATCTGATCACCGACAAGCCCATCTACCACTAATTAGTGACGTGTATAGCGAACTGAGAAATCTCACTCAGTGTCAAGTGTCACTGACAACTGGCTGTACGCAATCAGACGCGAATCAATACAATCACTGGTGACGATTCAACCTAGTTAAACTTGCATTACGTTAATCTTAATTCTGATCAAATGATAACTTCAGATACAATTTCGTCCGACCATTGCATTAAAATGTTGGTACTTTTTAACTGAATCACCGGTAGATGCGGGAGGAAACGTATATAAACGTGTATGTGTATTGTATTTTGTTTAAGCCAAGATGGCCGGTGTTTCCGAGCGAAAACGTTACACCATTTTTCTCGTGCAGGATTAGCGTGTAAAGTTTGGAAATCACGTGTAGCATATTGTGATGAGAATGAAGACACTCTCTGGTGACACTTGACTGTTTTGTCATCAAGTGGTACACATTGGAAACATCTCTTCTTTACTTTTAGCGGTGAGTATATATTGGAATGAGCACATACTGTAGGTTGTGGTATATATGATGTGTGTTTTGTATATTGGATATATATTAGAATGCGTATATGTTGGAGGTTGTGGTATAATACGCTGTGATGGTGTGTGTATTGGGTATATATTGAAATAAGTGTTTTATGTTGGTCGACGCCTATTTGGATGCATTATCAGAACGAGTAGACACAATTAAACTTTGCAATCTGTTCCTTTTGTACTGGTCAGTTGATATGTCTCAGGCTTCTGGTTCGGAGTTATGGGATATTTATTCACAGGCTTCTGGTTCAGGCTTATGGGATATTTATTCACAGGCCTCTGGTTCAGAGTTATGTGATATTTATTCACAGGCTTTTGGTTCACAGTTATGGGATATTTATTCACAGATTTCTAGTTCACAGTTATAGGATATTTATTCACAGACTTCTGGTTCACAGTTATAGGATATTTATTCACAGGCTTCTGGTTCAGGCTTAAGGGATATTTATTCACAGGCTTCTGGTTCACAGTTATGGGATATTTATTCACAGGCCTCTGGTTCAGAGTTATGTGATATTTATTCACAGGCTTTTGGTTCACAGTTATGGGATATTTTTTCACAGGCCTCTGGTTCAGAGTTATGGGATATTTATTCACAGGCTTTTGGATCACAGTTATGGGATATTTATTCACAGGCTTCTGGTTCAGAATTATGGGATATTTATTCACAGACTTCTGGTTCACAGATATAGGATATTTATTCACATATTCACAGACTTCTGGTTCACAATTATAGGATATTTATTCACAGACTTCTGGTTCAGAGTTATGGGATATTTATTCACAGACTTCTGGTTCACAGTTATGGGATATTTATTCACAGGCTTCTGGTTCACAGTTATAGGATATTTATTCACAGACTTCTGGTTCACAGTTATAGGATATTTATTCACAGACTTCTGGTTCAGAGTTATGAGATATTTATTCACAGACTTCTGGTTCAGAGTTATGGGATATTTTTTCACAAAGGTGTGACCTTGTATACTTTTAGTGAATATGACATACCAATTTTTTCAAACATAGATGGTGAATACTGAAAAAAATGATAACATTCGCTTTCGCACTAAAATTCTCTGTGATTCAATCCTGTTTCTGAAATGTTTGGTTTTCATGACTCTCTAAATATTCGGCCTTGATGAAGACGCACTTGAATATCGACCTATATGTAGAGTGTATTGCAGTCACAGTGATGTGTTTCTGTCCAACATTATTTCTTAAACTCCAAGGTCATTATAGTCAGTGGTAGGGCCTTAAGATACCTGCCTTTAAACAGTGCATTATACCCCACCAGTTGGTACAGTACCTAGTTTATTGATCTAGGCAATGCGACGTCGATCATTAGAGTAAGGACCATGTCTATTCTGACAATGTTCATCTTGACATGATGTAAGGCCACACCGAACCCTGGCCTTTCATTTTTCATTTGTTAATTTTAATGAAAGAAATTGGCCATTTTACCTGCACTCATCATTGGTTGATATTGAGTTATCTCCATGTTTTTAATGCATAGTTTAGTATATTTCTGTTTCATGCTTTTATCATGATATAACTGCACAATCACCTCCAAAATGTAGCTCCGCTAGATATATTAAAGGAAGCCAATGTAAGATATAAAAATGACATAATACCTAATTTAAAAGTAACAGATGACTTAAACAACCCACATTCTCTTCTGACCATCACACCAGTGTTAAAACTATATGTATACCCTAAAATAACACGATTATGTAAGCCTTGTTTTTAGAATACGTTGTACCTGGTGAGGGCACTCTACAGCTACCTTTAGCAAGAATTAATTCATTATATAAATACAAGCGACAAAACCCTTTTCATAATCATAAGACATTGTACGACCCCGACTATGTCATAAGCATGTGTTTGTGAATCACTATCAAAAAGGGGTGATACCTGGAATTGGTCAAAAGGTGAGTGTTTCCTGCCCGCCGGTCACAAACTAATGCAAAGGTAAGTCTATTGTTCAACTGAAAAACCCCACTATAACATGGCAACATATTAAACAAGTGAAAAAAGGGAATTGTATCAGACATTCATTCGTCACTGATGCCTTAAATATTGAAATGTCCTGCTCCTTTCGAAACTTGAGTGAGTGAGTGAGTGAGTGAGTATGGTTTTACGCCGCTTTTAGCAATATTCCAGCAACATCACGGCGGTCGAAACTTCAAATTAGGTCTTGAAGGTTGTAATTCTGATCTTAGTCCTTTTAAGCAAGAGTCGTATGACTGACTCTCTTCGAAATGGATAGACCAATAGAGTATCGACGTTCCATGCTTATATGAAGTAGCTTACAGAATTTTGACATGCGCATTTTCTAGGAATGTCGGTAACCCCCAACACATGCAAATGGACCGGGTATGTTAACGATCCTTTTTAGCCTACAGGATCTACAATTTAAGAAATGCACAAAATGTTTAAAAATTGTTCATATCAATAAGTGGAAAACTTTGTTCATTTCAAATCATGCATATATGGCTAATGGCAACACCAAATATATGATCTTAACCTAAAATTCGTCACAAAGGCTGTTTTTACACTCACTAAGTTTTGAATTTACTTTTTTAAATAATGGAACATAAGCATATCTTTGACATAATCTAAAGCTTTCCTAAGAGATGTAGTTAAAAACTGTACGAATATTGGTAAAAGTTGATCAATGAGATTTAGGTAATATTTGTACGAATAACGGTAAATTATATAATAATTTCAATGAGAGTGTTTACTACAGTGCGCGACACGTGTATAATGTAAAACCATACACACTAAACATAAAACATAAAGATAAAAAAAGTAACAGGTGTGTCTGAGTAAAATACCCCACGATTTGTCTCTGTCCTATATTCCAGATTTCCTAGCATCAACATCGGTACCTCCAAGGGATATTTCCTCCCCAAAGTTCCGCCATGAGTGAGTGAGTGAGTGAGTGAGTTTGATTTATCGGCGCTTTTGACATAATTTCAGATATTGCAAGGCGTCTGTTTAATGTGGGAGGAAAACTGGAGCTGGAGGTTTTAATTACCAATCTGTTGAACCCACAAGTACGGTAATGGTACTGGAAAACCTAGAAAACTGGGATTCGTACCAGCACGCTTAAAGAACAAAAAACTCAATCAACCTCTCGCTCCTACAATGACTAGGCCACCCGTATGCCCCCTTCTGTCAAACATATTTCGCATGCACCTCCGTTTCCATGAACTGTTTTTGATGTAGGTACGTATAAACACATAACGATGACATTTCCAATCTCTTACTATTTGTATCACCCAAAGCAGATTTTATGGTTACATGTATCACAGGCCACACTTTCAAACCGACGTCGTCCACACCCTCCTATTATCTGGACGATTATAGACAGGTTTTGTAACTTTCACCTGAAGTAATGACAGGTGCGGCCTGCAAAGTGGAGCATGATCTCCCGTTCAGCGCGCAACTCTTTGTAGAATTTATTTTGTAAATATTTATCCATTATTAAATTACTCAAGGTGCATGACTTGCCCTTTCTAAAAGCAAAACATATCTCTGCCTTAAAGTTGAACACCGACACTCAATTATAATTACTGGATTAATATACATGGCATAAGTATTATCATGGAAACAGCTGGATATATCTAGTTGCTCAAACATGTCACTCGGTTCTGTTGGTAATTAATGGATGTGTGTAATGAAAAACTACTGAGACCATATCTCAAGAATGTCTCCGCCAACCGTCCCATCCCCATCCCCCCCCCCCCCCCCCCTCTCACCGTTGCTGTTCCCAACATGTCGTGGTTGTCAAGTGTTTATCTGAAGTAGAAATTCACAGATTATCTGGATAATGTTTCTACAATCTTTGTATTATGTTTCAGAACATTATTTACAAGCTACGTTTTATCTGTAGAGAACACATGCACAAACATAATCATACTGTGAAGATACATTCTACCATGAATTTGGAATTTACTCGATTCTGATTGGTCAATCAGAGGCTATTAAATCACAATAAACCCCCTCTGATTGAAACAGCTGGTTTGACGGCCGCATCACCGCGGAAGCTAATATTCATAGAATAGTACTATTTTCAGTCATTGTCGGTAGGCATATTTGAATAACTATATCTACAATTACCGGTTACAAAATGCACAGATGCGGTTACTACAATATTCAAAGGATGTGTGACAATACATTTCGTGCAGAAAAACACGACAGAAATCAACAAAGGGAATGTATTTACGTTTTGGAGACAACAGAGAGCTTGAAATTTTGGCGCTTTTCTATATACGACTGTGACGTCATATCTTTAGCGTCACAATGAGCGATATGACGTCATAATGGTGACGTGCGATGTAGAGCGAAAGCCTTGCAAAGCTTGCTTTGTTTTCTTTAGGGATGCCCACCTCATGTTAGCTTACTAAGTTGCCGTGCTTATATGCTTTCAATGCCTGTCATATGTTCGAGTGAAGTATTACGGTGTAAACAAACTGCTTGAGTATATACAACACCATATTTTGTTCGGTGATTCTGTAATGCAGATCGATAACCCACTCAAAACACTGAACTCAACCCTTGCCGCTTCACTCAGTATTTTTGCTAACACCAAAGAGTTCGCATTTCTTTTAGTCATGGTAGAATGGAGATAAACATACTGTGTTTTCAATGTAGAGTTAGGTTACCTGTAGATTTAACCCCGCTAAATTTAACCTTTGAAACCTCGCGCTGCGCGTTCGGTTCCAAATTCAATTTAGCGGGGTTAAATCTACAGGTAACCTAGCTCTACATTGAAAACACAGTATGTTTATCTCCTAATTGTGGATGGAAACGGTATTTTACCAGTGGGATGACACCACGAGAGTAAATGAATGAGTTGTTATGTCGTAGACAGGTGACTTAAACCTTGAAACAGTTACACAGGTGTTTGGGATGACGAGACTAGATTCACGGTCAATAACATTCTTATCAGTCAAATACCATTTGAGAGTTACCCTGTTTTTAATAAAGCTTATCAACCAAACAGACAAGCCGAGGTCACTGCATTATTCCTGTTCCTTAAATACATGTAGTTTGTTTCATAAAAGAAAAACATTTTAATGTTAAATATGTGGGTTATTGTGTACATGCACGCCTTGCTTTATTGTGTTTCGCAAGCAACAAAATGGGTTTTTACGTGGTCGCGTTTCCCTTGAAATAAGCACCACAGTGAGACGCTTTGTGGCCTTCAACCAACCTTAATCCGCCATGGTGACAAAACGTTCCCACACGTAGAAATGTCACTGTATATACCACGACAGACAAATAGGCTCAGTAATAAACACCGGGGGGTACAGCTAAACCCCCTTCATCCGGACGGTATCTTATCAAGTAAACCGACTCTTCCCTACGAAAGCCTATTAGGGCCAAATTCATTGATAACATTTTTCATTTAAAAGTTGTAATTACAAGTTGTAAAGTTGTAATTACAAGTTGTAAATGTGTATTTACAAGTTTCTCAAGGTGTAATTACAACTTGTAAAATTTCACATTTCTAACTCATAATTACACCTTTTTAAACCTGTAATTACACCTTTCAAAACTTTTTATTTCCATGTCTAAACTTGTAATTACGCCTTTAAATCTAGTTATTACACCTTTAAAAACTTGTATTTTCATCTTTTAAACTTGAAATTACACCTTAAAAACATGTAACTACAACTTTTTATAAGTCGTAATTACTCCTTTTTAACTTGTAATTACATCTTTATAACTTGTAAATACACCTTTATAACTTGTAATTACAACTTTACAACTTGTAATTACAACTTTTAAATAAAAAATGTTTTCAATGAATTTGGCTCTAATAGGCTTTCGTACTTCCCCAATCAACAAGTCACGGGCATTGAGGGCATGTTTTAGGGAATCCCATTATTAACAGATATTCTCGTTCTTCATACTCGTAAAGTAGGACATCAGCTGACATGAAAACTGAATTGTTAATATAATATTTTAATATGATACCCCATGCATGTAGCAATTAGATCCTGATTGAAAACTACATGCTTTGTCTAGCATTGTTGAACAAGATCAGAGAAACAATATATTACAATTTAGGTCAGAAGGTGCTTTTAAAATCAGTGAGCAATTTGCCATAGTGTGTTGCTCGGAGATCGTGTGTATTTTGTTCAACGCAGAATTCAGCAGTAATCTATTTCCATGACGGCGGCCTTAAAATGGTCGAATCAAAACGACCCAGTGATAGATATTATGAGCAAGGGCCCACGCCATCGGGTACGATGACACATCATCAACCTCATCATTTGGACTGATCACCCGAGCCATTAAGTAGCCAGCATAGGTCACTTCTGTAGTATCCAGCAGTATCTAGCTGGAGCTTTATCATACCACTAATGTAGTGTGCGTCAGTGTGTTCGGTCATTGTTCCGGAATGTATTTCCTACAACAGGAAAACCATGTATACATGTGTGTCTCATATTTCATCATCGTATTACACCGCAAGGTTGTTGGTTGGTTTGTTGTTTAACGCCGCACTCAGCAATATTCCAGCTTCAGACGGCGGTCTGTAAATAATGGAGTCTGGACCAGACAATCCAGTGATTGAGCATCGAACCACGCAATTGGCATCGATGACATGCATCCTGTTAGTCCCTCTTACGACAAGCATAGTCGCCTTTTACGGCAAGCATGGGTTGCTGAAGACCTATTCTACCCCGGATCTTCACGGGTCTACACCGCAAGGATTCGTTCGCTTTTGATGATGGAGTATTTGTTAATCTGTATTATCTGCTCAACTTAAGAACTATTGTGAAGAGTATGTATAAAATCAATATGGGGCTCAGCAACCAAACAGATTTCTCGTCTCGTCCAATTGGGCCACTAGAATCGAAACAGACATGACACAGAAAGTATGAAATTAACATACGAAACACAAACTCTATCATGTATACATCCTTCTAAAAGGAATAAATGACTCTAATATGTTGATATATTAACAATGTCAGGAGAAAATATGTCAACTGTATGATGGACAGAAAACAGATCATGGACATATGTATGAATAAGAGCATATGCAAATGAACCTCAAATATTCACGTGCTGCTCGTTCATTGTGTCCTTGTGGGTTCATGTTGTTTTGCGCGGCAGTCAGATATTATAGCCCAGTTATGTTATGGCGACGTTTAAATAACCCTGGGCCAGGAAACCTAGTAGTTGATATTTTGAGGGAAGGTGGCACTAGGTTATACACATGTCAAAACTGTTTTTAGAATTAACACACAAACCTAAACACGTTCTCCGTCACATTATCTTACAGCGTTTAGAGGTCTAAACATGCATATAATTGTATTCGGTGGCTAAACATGTTTAGACTGTACACCCGTATTGAACATTTAGGTCTGTGATGGATTACGAAACAATATGTCTACATGCGTAGACTTTGGGTATTTTGAGTGGTATTTTAAGGGTTTCATCAGGATTACATCATTTAAGGCTTTAGGAAAGCATTCAATAAGTTTTATGGCAGACGTGTGGGGACACATTCCCAAACTTGACGCATCAGCGACCAAAATCATGTCCAACACCATTCCATATTTTGACTTATACCACATCTTTCTGCGCTTGTGAAAACCGGAGACGTAACACACACGTGATTTGGACTTAATATGAGACTTAATATTTTTTAACTTCAGTCTATTTCAGCCATCTATCGTAAATAATACGAGTGTGAGGTAATATTTGGAATCCAAATTTATGAATCGTTCCTGCGTTCAACCGACGGTATAATTATTGTATTAATCAGAAACGTGTAAGATTGCTTTTCTTCAATATTTCCAGGGCCAGTGACTATCATCGGTTGTGATCAGCACTCGCCTGACTGACATTTCATGTGAAAGGCGTCTAGCCAAATTGCTACCTTTGAACTCATCCATGAACTAAAATGTTCATCGTTAGCAGGTGAAGGCCGAATTGCAATAGCAAACGTCTGTGTATCGCAATACGTACCTACTCTCGGCAACACATTTTAGTGAATCGACAAATGTAAGTCAGATGATATACCCACAACTGTAAAAATGGTGATCACAAATCAAGCCGTGTATATCAAAATAGGGTACAGTGTGTAGAATCGTTCCCATATTAAACATAAGTTAATGTAATTTGACACCTTTAAGGACCATTGAAATATTGAAAAAATGTCACTGTGACATGGAATGGGTGTGATCAGCAGATATGATGTAGTCCTTCATTCCTAGATCCATGGGGGCATTTCTTTCAAAACGTGGTGACCATACATATATCAATTCAGATCAATTTGTCAAAAATGAAGGCAAATGTCATCTGAAATTTACAGAGAAAACGGGTGCCAAGGGAGAACACGCTCACAGTTTCACGAACACCTGGTATAAACACGATGTGATAATGGCTCAAGATAAATCAGAATCGTTCAATCAATCCTGCTTTTGGCAGGTATTTCTTATGAATACGGAAGGGGTTTTGTCGCTTGTATTTGACCCATCACACTCACACACAAACGCGCGCGTACGCACGCACGCACGCACGCATGCACGCACGCACACACTTACATGCACTTCTACAATAAATAATACCAGTCCCTTAGGAAGGGAAAATGTGGGCTGTTTTGTGATTCGACCTTGCATTGGTCTGTGTTTACATTCAGGTCAGGTATATCGGGTAAGTAAACACAGAGGGACAGTGTTCAACAGCTTCTGTCCGTCACAAGCATCCCATTGTGGAGGGACATAGCGTTAACGCGACGTTCTACTGAACGCCATGTCGCTTTGTCTATAGCAGAGGTATCATGATGTTTCATAGCCTTATATGCAATATTGAGAGTTTGTGTCGACGAGGTGTCACTGTACCTAGCACATTTAAGTTAATGCAGGTCCCTTTTCGGCAATTATAGAATAAATGACTCTAATTTATTGCATTAAATATGTAAAATATTTGTATTTCCATACACTGAACCGATGATAAGCATCCCGACAGATGCAAACATATAAATGATTATTTAAGGCGACGATTTTATTGCTGTTGGCAAATTTAAACATAAAAGTTATCACAATATATATAGGCAAAAAAATCTTTTCCATAATCACATTTTGGCAGGACGTCCAACATTTAAAAAAAATACATTGCTATTTACAGGTATTACCTTATCAGTCAGATCTGACATGTGACGTGTGGCGAAATCATTGATTTCACATCACTCATATAACATACAATTTAAAATACACACTTGTCAATATATTTAGCAGTGTTAAGTCGTATTGTTGAGGAGAACAAGGTTCATATTTTTTTATTTCGTAGCTTAAATCAATGGATGAACCAAATGATTCCCGTAATGCCTGTTGAGCTTATAACGAGTTGTTTGTGATAAGACCCCAATTTGCACATCAGATCATTCTAATATGGTTGCCTATGATTATGATGAATATTTGCACATACAACTTAATTGAAATAATACTTTTGGGGGGAAGGAACGGTGGTAATTTAAGAAATTTTATCTTAAAGATGCATTCTTAAATAGTGCTTTTGAGCATCTATTAACATACAGTGCATGAATTATTTCAATTATTTTAATTATTTATTCTAATGTCTTCCTATATATTCAAGTTTGTTCGTTTCTCATTCCATAAATATCTTAAGAAATATTGAGGATTGTCTATAAATTCGTCGGGGGAGTGGGAAGTGATGTGTTAATATGTGCAGGTTGAGTCGAAGTGGCTGGGATGTTACCGGTAAGGTTCAACGTTCTTTTTATCCAATTTGCTGTAAGTCTGACATTATAGTATACTTTAATGAAAATTATTATTCTAGGTAATGTTATTATCACACCAAGCCCTATACATCTCACCATGTGAGTCTGTAAGGGTTAATTGTAAAACCGTGGCAACTATCTTGAGAATACAAATAATATGATAAAAAAATACGCAATGCACATATTTAAAAAAATATATAGTATTCTTTAGTCTTTTTTGTGTGTTTACCACCCACGGTTCCTTTAGCTGTGTATTAAGGTTTATTCCAATTAATTACTAACCACACTATTGACAGCTGAGATCCTGACAGTTTGTACTGAACTACTGAGTCCATCCCAATTGCTTTTATTTTATCCAAATGAATTTGGAGGCCTGAATATTGCAGAAGTGGATTGATAGACTTACTTCAGATCCGTACAAATATTACTGCTTGTCATCAGCATAGTATACTACTTTCTTATCGCCTAGTTTCATTTCGGATATATTTGCTTTTATTTTGAAATATGGATAATTCCTCAATATGTATCTACTCAAATAAACACAGCTACTGAGCAAGTGGGTTGCGTTGTCCACAACCTCTGGCGGGGTATATCAACAATATCCTAGAACATTAATATGTGTCCACTTTGGATCATACAAGATATGTCATTTTTAGCAACTGTTTGTGGTATCTTTGTTAACATCTTGTCATGGGACAGGATCAAATTTTTAAAGATCTTTAACAGTATCAAAACCTTAAGTGTGTCCAATGTTCTTTTGATAAATGGATTGGTATTTTTGTTTCTTGCAAATAGTATATCATGTAGTACTATCAATACAATAAAGTATACAGTATCAAAACTTACATGTAAGTGTGTCAAGTGCTTTGTGAAAAATGAAATCATTGTATTTTTGTTTTGTTGCAAATATTATATGATGTAGTAATATCATTGAATACACTCGAATACATTCTGTATACATTTGCAAACCTGTCATGTATGACAATTATGTAATCTATTCTGTAAACAACATTTAATTAGGATGAGATGTAACGATATATCTTAACAGTGGATTATTGCCATTTAATTAATTATATTTTCGTAAACACCTCCCGCACAGACCATGTTTAACAAATTACATGTTCGAGGGCGTAACTAACATTAAGCGACCCATTGTCAATGATGTCCATCGCCTTTACAACTGCCACCGCGTTATGCCCCCGGTGGCAGGTAGCAGGAAGTGTTGGGACTACATGACACAAAAATTTAGGTTTTATTTCGATTTTTTCCATAGAATTGATAGGTACGCGTGTAAGACAAGCATAGTCGCCTTTAACGGCAAGCATGGGTTGCTGAAGACCTATTCTACCCCGGATCTTCACGGGTCTACACCGCAAGGATTCGTTCGCTTTTCATAATGGAGTACATGTATTTGTTAATTTATATATCTGCTCAACTTAAGAACTATTGTGAAGAGTATGTATAAAATAAATATGGGGCTCAACAACCAAACAGGTTTCTCGTCTCGTCCAATTGGGCCACTAGAATCGAAACAGACATGACACAGAAAGTATGAAATTAACATACGAAACACAAACTCTATCATGTATACATCCTTCTAAAAGGAATAAATGACTCTAATATGTTGATATATTAACAATGTCAGGAGAAAATATTTCCACTGTATGATGGACAGAAAACAGATCATGGACATATGTATGAATAAGAGCATATGTAAATGAACCTCAAATATTCATGTGCTGCTCGTTCATTGTGTCCTTGTGGGTTCATGTTGTTTTGCGCGGCAGTCATATATTATAGCCCAGTTATGTTATGGCGACGTTTAAATAACCCTGGGCCAGGAAACCTAGTAGTTGATATTTTGAGGGAAGGTGGCACTAGGTTATACACATGTCAAAACTGTTTTTAGAATTAACACACAAACCTAAACACGTTTTTCGTCACATTATCTTACAGCGTTTAGAGGTCTAAACATGCATATAATTGTATTCGGTGGCTAAACATGTTTAGACTGTACACCCGTATTGAACATTTTAAGTTTGTGATGGATTACGAAACAATATGTCTACATGCGTAGACTTTGGGTATTTTGTGTGGTATTTTAAGGGTTTCATCAGGATTACATCATTTAAGGCTTTAGGAAAGCATTCAATAAGTTTTATGGCAGACGTGTGGGGACACATTCCCAAACTTGACGCATCAGCGACCAAAATCATGTCCAACACCATTCTATATTTTGACTTATACCACATCTTTCTGCGCTTGTGAAAACCGGAGACGTAACACACACGTGATTTGGACTTAATATGAGACTTAATATTTTTTAACTTCAGTCTATTTCAGCAATCTATCGTAAATAATACGAGTGTGAGGTAATATTTGGAATCCAAATTTATGAATCGTTCCTGCGTTCAACCGACGGTATAATTATTGTATTAATCAGAAACGTGTAAGATTACTTTTCTTCAATATTTCCAGGGCCAGTGACTATCATCGGTTGTGATCAGCACTCGCCTGACTGACATTTCATGTGAAAGGCGTCTAGCTAAATTGCTACCTTTGAACTCATCCATGAACTAAAATGTTCATCGTTAGCAGGTGAAGGCCGAATTGCAATAGCATCAAACGCCTGTGTATCACAATACGTACCTACTCTCGGCAACACACTTTAGCGAATCGACAAATGTAAGTCAGCTGATATACTTGATCACAAATCAAGTCGTGTATATCAAAATAGGGTACAGTGTGTAGAATCGTTCCCATATTAAACATAAGTTAATGTAATTTGACACCTTTAAGGACCATTGAAATATTGAAAAAATGTCACTGTGACATGGAATGGGTGTGATCAGCAGATATGATATAGTCCTTCATTCCTAGATCCATGGGGGCATTTCTTTCAAAACGTGGTGACCATAGATATATCAATTCAGATCAATTTGTCAAAAATGAAGGCAAATGTCATCTGAAATTTACAGAGAAAACGGGTGCCAAGGGAGAACACGCTCACATTTTCGCGAACACCTGGTATAAAAACGATGTGATAATGGCTCAAGATAAGTCAGAATCGTTCAATCAAACCTGCTTTTGGCAGGTATTTCTTATGAATACTGAAGGAGTTTTGTCGCTTGTATTTGACCCATCACACTCACACACAAACGCGCACGCACGCACGCACGCACGCACGCACACACGCTTACACACACCTCTACAATAAATAATACCAGTCCCTTAGGAAGGGAAAATGTGGGCTGTTTTGTGATTCGACCTTGCATTGGTCTGTGTTTACATTCAGGTCAGGTATATCGGGTAAGTAAACACAGAGGGACAGTGTTCAACAGCTTCTGTCCGTCACAAGCATCCCATTGTGGAGGGACATAGCGTTAACGCGACGTTCTATTGAAAGCCATGTCACTTTGTCTATAGTAGAGGTATCATGACGTTTCATAGCCGTATATGCAATATTGAGAGTTTGTGTCGACGAGGTGTCACTGTACCTAGCACATTTAAGTTAATGCAGGTCCCTTTTCGGCAATTATAGAATAAATGACTCTAATTTTTGCATTAAATATGTAAAATGTTTGTATTTTCATACACTGAACCGATGATAAGCATCCCGACAGATGCAAACATATAAATGATTATTTAAGGCGACGATTTTATTGCTGTTGGCAAAATTAAACATAAAAGTTATCACAATACATATAGGCAAAAAAATATTATCCATAATCACATTTTGGCAGGACTTCCAACATTTAAAAAAAATACATTGCTATTTACAGGTATTACCTTATCAGTCAGATCTGACATGTGACGTGTGGCGAAATCATTGATTTCACATCACTCATATAACATACAATTTAAAATACACACTTGTCAATATATTTAGCAGTGTTAAGTCGTATTGTTGAGGAAAACAAGGTTCATATTTTACTATTTCGTAGCTTAAATCAATGGATGAACCAAATGATTCCCGTAATGCCTGTTGAGCTTATAACGAGTTGTTTGTGATAAGAACCCAATTTGCACATCAGATCATTCTAATATGGTTGCCTATGATTATGATGAATATTTGCACATACAACTTAATTGAAATAATACTTTTTTGGCGAATGGAACGGTGGTAATTTAAGAAATTTTATCTTAAAGATGCATTCTTAAATACTGCTTTTGAGCATCTATTAACATACAGTGCATGAATTATTTCAATTATTTTAATTATTTATTCTAATGTCTTCCTGTATATTCAAGTTGGTTCGTTTCTCATTCCATAAATATCTTAAGAAATATTGAGGATTGTCTATAAATTCGTCGGGGGAGTGGGAAGTGATGTGTTAATATGTGCAGGTTGAGTCGAAGTGGCTGGGATGTTACCGGTAGGTTCAACGTTCCTTTTATCCAATTTGCTGTAAGTCTGACATTATAGTATACTTTAATGAAAATTATTACTCTAGGTAATGTTATTATCACACCAAGCGCTATACATCTCACCATGTGAGTCTGTAAGGGTTAATTGTAAAACCGTGGCAACTATCTTGAGAATACAAATAAAATGATAAAAAAAAATACGCAATGCACAAACGTGGACCTGGAATATTAAAAAAAAAATATAGTATTCTTTAGTCTTTTTTGTGCGTTAACCACCCACGGTTCCTTTAGCTGTGTATTAAGGTTTATTCCAATTAATTACTTACCACACTATTGACAGCTGAGATCCTGACAGTTTGTACTGAACTACTGAGTCCATCCCAATTGCTTTTATTTTATCCAAATGAATTTGGAGGCCTGAATATTGCAGAAGTGGATTGATAGACTTACTTCAGATCCGTACAAATATTACTGCTTGTCATCAGCATAGTATACTACTTTCTTATCGCCTAGTTGCATTTCGGATATATTTGCTTTTATTTTGAAATATGGATAATTCCTCAATATGTATCTACTCAAATAAACACAGCTACTGAGGAAGTGGGTTGCGTTGTCCACAACCTCTGGCGGGGTATATCAGCAATATCTTAGAACATTAATATGTGTCCACTTTGGATCATACAAGATATGTCATTTTTAGCAACTGTTTGTGGTATCTTTGTTAACATCATGGGACAGGATCAAATGTTTAAAGATCTTTAACAGTATCCAAACCTTAAGTGTGTCCAATGTTCTTTTGATAAATGAATTGGTATTTTTGTTTTCTTGCAAATAGTATATCATGTTGTACTATGAGTACAATAAAGTATACAGTATCAAAACTTACATGTAAGTGTGTCAAGTGCTTTGTGAAAAATGAAATCATTGTATTTTTTTGTTGTTGCAAATATTATATGATGTAGTAATATCATTGAATACACTCGAATACATTCTGTATACACTTGCAAACCTGTCATGTATGACAATTATGTAATCTATTCTGTAAACAACCTTTAATTAGGATGAGATGTAACGATATAACTTAACAGTACATTATTGCCATTTAATTAATTATATTTTCGTAAACACCTCCCGCACAGACCATGTTTAACAAAATACATGTTCGAGGGCGTAACTAACATTAAGCGACCCATTGTCAATGATGTCCATCGCCTTTACAACTGCCACCGCGTTATGCCCCCGGTGGCAGGTAGCAGGAAGTGTTGGGACTACATGACACAAAAATTTAGGTTTTATTTCGATTTTTTCCATAGAATTGATAGGTACGCGTGCATGACAAAGAGTCTTTTCATCTTCAAGAGAAACACGCCTGAAGCACAATTACAAATTCAACATAAACTCGGGTAAAAATCATTGCTCTCTTAAAAACATGCATTCGCGACTTGATATATATTATAACATAACGTGTACAGTAAACTACGGTTATAACAAACACGCTTATAACGAACTTACGGATATAACGAACTTACTTTTTTGGTCCCGACTATTTGCTGTAGTTATGCTGTATTTATGCTTATAACGAAATACGGTTATAACGAACTAAAATTAGTAGTCCCTTTGAATTCGTCATAATCGTACTTTACTGTATATTCATTCACACATATGACATATTGAAACGACTGTTCATTACCAAATTTATATATATATATATATATATATAATACGATTACCTTGATGATACGCTGTCGCACGACTGTTCATTACCAAATTTATATATATATATATAATACAATTACCTTGATGATACGCTGTCGCAGGTGTGGTGAAATGGAATTTAACGTCTCAATCAAGATGTTTTCAGTTATACAGCGAAGTGCACGCATGTGTCTGCTTGTGCTAGACTGGTTATATAGTGCTAGCCCACTGAGCTACCATGCCGCAGTTTAACAAGGATACCCCACAGAGACACATAACACTGACTCCGAGCCGACCAGGCCTTGTGTTATCACCTTAATGCCGAGCATCAGGCAGGAGAGCAACAAGTACCATCTTTAAATGTCATTGATATGACGCGGACAGGGGATCGAACCACCGACCTTCCCTCGTGGGTTTAGACGTTCTATCCACTAGGCCATAGACACAGTCCTCGTATATGAACATGACATTCTCAATACAACACATGGGTCACGTGAACGACACGCGTACATGGTTCCCTGTGTGCACAAAAGCTCACACAGAACGGAACGCTGACACAATTTCAACACTTGCCAACAAGACACAATGTCAACACAACATCCGAGTCTAATCCGATTAAAGTTCACCTCTACCTCTCTCAAGTGGTTAAATCCATAGTCATTCAATTTCAGTTATCACGAAGAGTAACGGCCAAGTCAAATCAGTCAGAGCGATGGTAATTGGATATATGTCAGTTGGTACATATGATATATGATGGTGGGACAATTACACAATAAGGCATTATAGCTTACCTGTCCGTGAGTGTCGTTTATGTATCCATTACAGCGGCGTATATAATTTAAATTGAAAGAGAGACTGCACAGTACAGGTAAGCTTCCTGGTTGTCTTGTTAACTGGATCAAATGTGACCTGACCTTGACATCAAACGTGAGGTAATCCCGGGTGAGTGAGTGCTTGCTTACATTGACATCGTGATATTTAAGCGCGGCTGTATCAGGGAAATTGACGCTGGTTCGAATCCACATAATAACTTTTTGCATAAGTCTCCATTTTCATTATTTTTTTGTATGATTCATTGAACGTTTACTCAGTCGGTTGGGTAAAATACGTGGGTTTTACAGAACAGCATCGAATTCACAGCAGTTTAGGAAGGGCTCTACCGGGACGATATTAACATTTGTTGAATAACATGAGTGGTAGTGATCTGACACGAAATATATTTATCGTGAACATTATTTATCCGGGATCATATTTGTTATTAAATGTGTATGGGTATTGTCACCGTTGATCAAACTTTGCTCATGTAACGGTCTCGTGATCGATCTGCCCTCGGCAAAGTCCGGCGGTCGTCATTGTACAGCGTGAGAACATGCTGTATCAGAGAATTAGTTGCCCGACTGTTTCATTCTCTTGTTATCTTATGGCACTCTCAAACCATGTATTGACTTGATGTATGCTATCTCTTATATGTTCGCTATCTCATTCGTGTATTGAAAATGTTTTTGTAACTTTTATTTAAAACATTAGGGGAATGTCGACTCAGATATTTCTCATGTATTTATGATCATTTTTACCTCCTCAATAATTGTACATAGCTTGTTGTAAATCTTTAATGATACCGTTGGATAGCTTATATTCAGCGCTTCATTTGGATACTTCAGTATGGATATAGTTGTTATCTTGCTATGCGTGTTTTCCCCATGTTGAGAAGCACACGTTCAATTGGCTGTCTACACATCTGGTCGGTATCGTGTCAAAGTGTTGCTTTAGCTACTCTCATGTTTATTACCGTAATACAGTTGCTTAGCTGAGCCGCTTGTGTTTTTGCTCTGATGTAACTGTTCAGTGATCTTTGTCAGCGCAGATTGGGTTAATCTGATCTTTTATTGTCATCTATTAGTACAATTAGCAGCTTCTGATAAACCTGTGAATCTAGTACCACGTTTTGTCTATTGCTTGCTCTATTCTTGTTTAATGACACACCTGATCACTGGAGCACAGCTCCGTGTCGGGGGCATGGGTGGCCCAGTCGTCTAAGGCGCCGCGATTCGCTGTGCAGAGTTGCGTCCCTTGGGCACACAAGACACCTATGATTGTGTGTTCGAATCCCGGTTCGCCCCGATTATGTTTCTAGGTTTGTCACCATACCCGTGCTCTTGGGTTTCACCGAAGTGGTAAACGTCTAAGACCTGCATCACTTCGGGCTTTCCTCTCACATTAAGCTGACACGCCGCGATATAACTGGAATACTGTTAAAAGCGGCGTTAAACCCAACTCACTCACAGCTTCGTGTCGGGTACGTTGTAATATATTTGGGTAAAAACACAAAATAGAACCTGAATATGCCATCAGGGGGGAAGACCATGCAAATCGAGACTCTGGAACGTCAACGTCAACGTCAGATAGCACGTGAAACGTTTCACAACGTTGACGCTGAGTAAACATTTCTACCGCAAGGCAGTGTGCATTTTCTTAGTATATTGTACAACATACAGTTTAACGGGTCATGGTTCAGTTGTCAAACACGTCTTGGTACTGTTGTCAACAAGTTTTGGTTGTTGTTGTGTCAACAAATCTGGTACAGTTTCAACGGGTATTGACAGTTGTCAACAAGTTATGGTACGGTTTTCAAGGGGTCTTGGAACAATGGGTTAGGGGTGCTAGTATGGCTAGTTTGTCTATATTGCAGTGACATATATAAGGCACAATGCACGAAAACACGTGACAGCAAATCCTTCGCAACAATCAGAAATCTACAACTAAGCACACAATGGCGACAGATGGTTAACAGCACATCGTCCACACGACGATTCAGTACACAGTTATATAGTAACCGTCCCGGTGACCATCTTCTTCTTTCTTGTGGAGGTGAGAAATGCGTTGTTCTATGAGCTGATGGGCCTCGAGGTAAAGGTTGGGCGTGATTGGAAGATCAGTTTCAACAGTAGGGAGGCCTCTCGTTCGGCGTCTGAAAATTAGCAGATAAACATTCGCAAAACTGAAAACACATGTTTTTGCGACATTTTCCGTTGCTATGAGATAGGCATGATGTCATTCTGGAAGGATAATTATGATGTCAGGTTGGGATGAATGACGTCATATTCCTTCGTGATGACTAAACCCACCTAATCTGCGGAATGTAGAAAATTAGTAAATCGAAGTTGTTCGAATACATATTGATCAATGTTAGATAGAATGGATCGGCTGGTGAGGGTCGGTGACTTTGGTGAAAAGCGTGTCAACGTACCCCGACAGCGCGGATCATATTCCTCATATTATCATTCATAGTCTCGTGGCGAAATCTGACAAATATGCTAGAAATTATTCCCGATGGCATTTTTAGTACATGTACAATATGGCATCCATGCTGGAAATGTTGCTGGTGGATGCCACTCGTGAATTTGCTTTGTTCGTTTTGAAGGGGCCGTATGAAAAGGAATAGTCAATTTTTCAAAAATGTTCAAATTAAACAAGACATATTTAAAGTATCAATCACTGGCTTGTCTGATATATACTCGATTGTTTACAACCCGCCGTCATATGGCTGGGACATTGCTGATTGCGGCGGCAGTAAACAACAAACAAACAAACAAATAAATTGCATTTCCTTCATTAAAATGACAATGCGTGTAGTTACTCTCGGCATGTTGGTTATTCTTTTCCAATTTATGAAACTTTGTTGTTTACTTAATGTTTGTTGTTTGAGCACTGTTGTTTGAGTGTTACTGCACTGACATTTTTCAAATGTCTCTCTACATTTTTTTAGTTTTCTGTGTTGTTTAACGCCGCACTCAGCAATATCCCAGCTATATGACGGCGGTCTGTAAAAAATAAGACATCAGTTTGGACAGACAATCCGGTGACTGACATCATGAGCATCGATCTACGCAATTTGGATACGATGACAGGCATCAACTGAATCAGCGAGCCTGACCACCCGATCCCATAAGTCGTCTCTTACGACCAGCATGGGATTTTACATAATGCAGTTTGAAGCTTGGACAACTAAAGACATTCTGGATAATCATGAGACTTTGATGACTCACGCGTGACTACATCTGAGAAAAAGGATTGTTTGCCCCAATATGATGGGTGGAAAACTTGAATTATAATGTTTTCATTGCTTGTGAGTATTGCGTGTTACCTTCAAGTAACTTTTGTCACAATCACATCTCTCTCTCTCTCTCTCTCTCTCTCTCTCTCTCTCTCTCTCTCTCTTTATATATATAATATATTATTATTATCATTATTATTACCTCACACCGATGTGGCTGATGATGATGATACCGGCAATGATGACAAGTACGACTGGAACAAGCACTATCCATAGCTTGACTTTCCACAGCATAGAAAACAAATAATCAGATTGTTGTATTTGATGACTTTCCCACATTGAAGCAGATGCACAGACAATTTGGATTTGAGCAAACCATCAGTACATACATTTACGTGATTGTAAGCATGAATGAACTTCTGTTTAGTAACCGGATACACGTAGATGAGATTGTTAGTTAGGGAGTTTGGTTTATGTCCGCTTTGATTTCCTATATATCACGGAATTCCAGCCCGAAGTGATACTGGTCTTAGATATTTACCTATATGATGTGACATACAAATACATGTAAGAGTGTTCTGCTGACAAAGCTAGAAATATTATTATTAGTGCGAGATCTGGCTTTCGAATCCACGAACACGGGTTTCTGACTGCACGTTGACCGCCTCCGTGGTCTAGTGGTAGAGCGTCCGCCCGGAAAGCGGACGGTCCGGGGTTCGATCCCCGGCCGCGTCATACCAAAAGACTTTAAAAGATGGTACTTGTTGTTACCCTGTCTGGCGCTCGGCATAAAGGGGTTAAAACAAGGACTGGTCGGCTCGGAGTCAGTATACTGTGTCTGAGTGGGGTATTCACGTTAAACTGCGGCATGGTATCTCAGTGAGCTGGCACTATAAATCGGCATCAGTCCAGACTAGTACAAACAGGTCACAAACACACAAGTCGCTATATAAGTGCATAACCTTGGACGCGACGTTAAACTCAATTTCACCACCTGACTGCACTTGGAATAAACGCACCTCTGCACAGTGAGTTGCTGCGCCTTACACGACTGTGTCTCATCCACACTCCAACCCATACACACACCACTTTCTAGATAAGATAATGTCATATGGTCGGTGTTAATATTAGCCTGTCTGTCAGATTAAATCTACGGACTATATCTATTACAATTGGTACGGACAATCCAACTTCACTGAGTTAATGACCATTTTTTTTATATTCATGAACTGAAGGGGAGAAAGGGATGTTGGGATTGGCAAGGATGTAAGGTAGTCTTTAATTAAAACTATGAGCTTAAATATTCTATTTAAAATTAAAATATAATCTTGCAACAATGTATTTTTTATAGCAGACAATTTTGTTAAGTCTGAAGCATAACTATTTGTTTTTCAAGCATTTTTTTCGATAAAATCCCTTTACAAAATATGTATATAATGTAAACATATAAACGACATGTTTAGGTCTAAACATGTTAGGAATGTGTTTAAATCCTAAAAGCAATACACATTTGAATGTTCTATATAAACATGTTTAGGGCAAAACACATGAAATGAGCTATCGTCTCACAACCTAAACACCATCTAAACACAACACCCTATAACGTAAACATATTTAAAATCTTAACTTATGTAGAATTTAAACATGTAAAAACTTATTTACGACAAAATGTACATCATGTATATCATTATGTATTATCCCAATAATCTAAACGTTTTTAATATTTAAACATGATTAAATGATGGCTTATCTTTGCACATTAAGATAATATAGGTAAGATGTGTTATTGAATTAAATCTGCAAATCAGATTCACACTTGGAACAATACTAACATAAATATATAAATTGCAATTATACAGATTTCTTTCGGTTCTGGTCTTCCTTCCACAGACTTTTCGATCCTAGCAAAGAATACAAGTACGATATCATATTTTATGATTGTCTATATTTGCAAAAGGTTTTGAAAGTTTGATGTATAATTGATGAAATGCTACATATTGTATTTTATTTGAAATGTGAATAAAGATTTAAAACAAACAAACAAAAAACCCATAAATATATACAAATAAACAAAGTTAATGGTGACTAGGTCGGGTAGCCTAGTGGTTAAAGCGTTCGCTCGTCACGCCGAAGACCCGGGTTCGATTCCCGACGTGGGTACAATGTGTG
This sequence comes from Haliotis cracherodii, assembly GCF_022045235.1. Taxonomy (NCBI): domain Eukaryota; kingdom Metazoa; phylum Mollusca; class Gastropoda; order Lepetellida; family Haliotidae; genus Haliotis; species Haliotis cracherodii. The sequence continues at coordinate 16,293,286 of NW_027266264.1, forward strand.
AAGCCCATTTCTGGTGTCCCCCGTAGTGATGTTGCTGGAATATTGCTCAAAGCGGCGTAAAACCATACTCACTCACTCCTAAGCACAGGTGATAGCGTGAAGGACTATCAATCAAGACGTTGCAGGTTGGTGTCCCGCTCGTGTTATGTTCTAAATGTGTGACTGCTGTGTGACTATTAGTGTACGAAAGCTGACAATGAAAGTTCATCTGATTACTACGACAGACCCTTATACCTTCGTTGTAAGTTTCCCCATAATTCTATACCCCTATAAAGCGCTTACAAACATGTAGAAACCAACCCCCCCCCCCCCTTACCCCCCACCCTTTTATATTATCTACATTTAATTTTGAGTGGAACATACGGGCTTTCCCATATTTATAACCTAAACACGTTTAGCTCCTAAACACATCAAAATGATGGGACAATGGGCGTGTTTAGGGTCGTGTACATATTTCATAGTGACTAAAGATGAAACAAACAAGAAATGGTTATTCCATGGTGATGTATTTGATACAGGTATCACAACTGTGTTTTGACCCTTAAGTTCACGATTTTTTGGAGACTGTTTTAAATCTAGTAACGTTTAGATAACGTTTATAATGTTTTGGTCAAATCCAATTTTTTAGGTGTATACTTTCCTTTGCCCGGTAGTGTATGTATCTGCGATGTTTGTGGTAAATAACGTGACCTACCTGCAGTCGTCACATCAGTTGTTGTGACAGGGGGGTCAGACGTGGAATCTAAATAAATAAAGTCAATTAATTATCACAAGGATAATGTACTAGTATATATATCAGATATGTAAGCAGGCAGGACAATATGACCACACGTCTTGATACAGAGACAACAGACCTTACCACTTTATGTCGACAAGACTCATTTGAAATATAATTTTCAGCGATACTACACTGAAACATGAAAAGATTCGAGACGTATCTGACACATGTGCTGTGCATGTATCTACCTACCCTCGTATCTGACACAGGCGTTGTACAGGGTGTAGGCGATGTCGTTACTGACGTTGCACTGGACACAGAGCCCCGCTCGGTCACTTCTAGTTGACGTGATCGTCAATGACTTTTTGTTTTTGCCGAAAATAAGCTTTTCCGTCCCTGGAAAACAATGATAAGAGACAATCATGTCATTCATATTTATAACACGCCGCCCAGACAAGTTATGAGACCAGGTGGGACTAGGATAGTTTTTACACATTCTTTACACATCAGTGACAAAAATTATGTCCGATCCAATTTTGACTTGAACTATTTATCCCGTGATTGTACAGGTAAACACATGTTTTGCCCTTGGATATGTTTGTGACGTGTGCCACAAGCAGGGCAGGATACGCTCACCTTTTCGTGAACACTTTATTTCTTATTATTATGGAAATGTCCCTGTCGCTTTTGTGTACAAATAATAATATCATTTCACTTATATTAATCGAGTTAGGCAATTATATATGTATTATCTAGCAGCTATACTTGATATCACGATCAGGGTTTTGCTGTTAATAATGTCTATTAAGATAGACTCTGTTGTATTGTGTTAAGTCACGTTAATCTGAGAATGTGACGTAATACTGTTTTAAGAGAAAACTAATCGAGAAACCAATTTAAATAGTTCGGGGTGAAAGAAAAGAAAAGGTTTCAGCGCTGCACGGACGGTGGTATTATAAACATATTGCAACAGTTATGTTATTTTGAGATACATTGAATGTACAAACATTTATACTGTACAATATACAGGTGGTAACAAAGAAACAATAATCAATTTTGAACCGGAAACAACAAACTGCAAATTTGTCAAGATCAAATTATAATTAATTTATAAAACCTTCACTTAGTTTACGAAAGTGTTATTAAAGTCTCCACCTTCATCTTGTGGCCATCCATCAACAAACCATCTGGATTCTAAGCGACCGTCTTCAGGTGCGCAGTGGTACGTGACGCTAGTTCCGGTGAGGAGGACACGTGACTCAATAGGCTTCGACAAGGCTGGTGTTTCTGTGGAATATGATGTAGTCTCAGTCATGATATATAATGTCATGATAGGTCATCCTCATATTACTTTAACCAAGTTTGCTTAATACATAAGCAAATACTTGTCGTATGCATATCTAGATGGTTAGTTCCGTCTCTGCAAATGGATTATAGCCTTAAGGCAGTTTTACTTATCATAATGTCTTTTGTCACTTATGTCTGTGTAATTTTAGCGTTCAACAACAATAGTGCTGAAACAAGTATAACATAATATTTGTTCACGAGACAGGCAATGTGACTTTGATCTGTATGCATCTGCTTAAACTGATGAAAGGACCGATGCAAATGGAAGTACGACTATTTGAATGTTAGATGTTCTCAGCATTGCAATCTTGTCCCTTCTATCAGAGCTCCTATATCTACTAGTGAGTGAGTGAGTTTGATTTGACGCCGCTTTTAACATTATTCCAGTTATATCACGATATGGTACCTTAATGTGGGCGGCAAGCCCGAAGTGACGCAGGCCTCAGACGTTTACCACATTGGAGGAACCCACGAGCACGGGCATGGTGCTGACAAACCTAGAAACGTTATTAGGACGAAATGGGATTCGAACCCGCGATCATAGGTTTCTGGCGTGCCTAATGGACGCAACTCTCCACTGTGCCTTAGACGACTGGAATGTTGCTAAAAGCGGCGTAAAACCTCTCTCACTCATACACTCTGTGGTTTCTCATATATACATTTTAGATGAAAACAACATACTTATAACATGTAATTGAATCGCTGATTTAGCTTCTCCTGATGGGTTTTTTGCCGTACAGGTATAACTGCCACCATCACTGACGCTTACGTTGGCTATACGCAGTTGTTTCCCTTTGGTCTTGGGAGAGCTGTATTTGTGACGGGCTTCGTGGTTGTATTTCCTTGTCCATGTTACTGTGGGCTCAGGGCTGAAAGAACGTATACACTAAATGATGACATCCTCGATAATACAGGGTTTAATATCTCCATCTATTCTCATAAATACCCTGGATCCATTTACTTTGTTTACGAAGTGACGTCATAGCCTCTATCGCTCCTATCTGCTTTTGAACATATAGTTTCTCCCTTAAAGAGAGTTTGATTGGAAGGCTATCTATCTATCTATCTATCTATCTATCTATCTATCTATCTATCTATCTATCTATCTATCTATCTATCTATCTATCTATCTATCTATCTATCTATGTATGTATGTATGTATGTATGTATCTATCTATCTATCTATCTATCCAACTTTCTATCTATCTATCTATCTATCTATCTATCTAGAAGTGTTGTCTTATATGATGTTCCTGTGTTCTATCTCCGCATCATAAACTGTTATATAATAATTTTCTCCATTATATATTATATATATATATATATGTGTGTGTGTGTGTGTGTGTGTGTGTGTGTGTGTGTGTGTGTGTGTGTGTGTGTGTGTGTGTGTGTGTGTGTGTACACAACTATTTATCATGTCAACAAAATGTAAGAAATTTTGTAAATCGATGAACAAGGTACTCACTCCCCACCGAAGCTGCATTCCAGTGTGACGTCATCGCCTTCGGCGGCTGACATTGTTTCAGTGCTGCTTATGAGAACTGGTTTTCTGTTTACTCGATCTGGACAACAAACGTTACATGCTTATCACTTACACATACAGCCCACCAGGGGCACGGGCTGCAGGTGGTTGTACAGAGGTGCGCAACTGAGACATGCAAAGATCGAGTGAGTGAGTGAGTTGGGTTAAACGCCGCTTTTAACAGTATTCCAGTTATATCACGGCGTGTCAGCTTAATGTGTGAGGAAATCCCGAAGTAATGCAGGTCTCAGACGTTTACCACGGGTATGGTGCTGACAAACCTAGAAACAAACCTAGAAACATAATCGGGGCGAACCGGGATTCAAACCCACAGTCATAGGTTTCTGGCGTGCCCAAGGGATGCAACTCTGCACAGCGAATCGCGGCGCCTTAGACGACTGGGCCATCCGTGCCCCCTGCAAAGATCGAACACAAAAAAGAATGATTTCGGGTTCGAATCCCTGATTCGCCCTGATTATGATACTTATGATTATGATATCCTGTCTATGCCCGTAAACGTCTGAAACCTACATCACATCGGACTTCCCTTGCATTTTAAACTGTTAAAGGGCAAGTTCACACGGAAATGAACTATTTTTTCTTGTACTTTTTCCACATTAAAAGTGTTAACATAGAAGTGTCATAGACAAAAATATAAAAACATCATATTTAATTAACATATTTTTGCACTAAAACGATTTATATTTTTCACATTTACCAAGTGTTCTATTTCCATAACAAAAACACCATGGCTTATGTCCCTTGCAATATGACGTCATTGGTGCCAATTGATAAACATTATGACGTCATCATGCTTTGTTAGAGCCGCTTCACGTGGTGTAGGTACAGTTTTGTGATTCTAGCATCTCAGATGCCAGCCAGAATTGTGTTATGCTGAGTCACCACTGCGCCGGAGTGTGTCGTAGACAATGTTGTTTTACCGCAAACTGGTCCTTGATATCTTTTGCGTTGAGAATAGACAGGGACCCAGTTGAATTGGCACCAATTACGTCATAATCTAAGGGGGATAACTCAGGCCTATTTCGCTCGTAAAACGAAGGCCTCATAACGGCATATCACTTGCACACTATTGTGAGCTTCCTACTTTCACTGTGAAAAAAAAATGAGTGTATATTTTCAAACACAGATACTAACTAATTTTAAAATTGCGTTTTGTTTAGAAAAAGAAAGAAAGTGATTTTTGCGTGTACACTTCCCCTTTAAGGCTTGATACATACAACTGAAATATGATCCGTGCAAGTCTCCACGAACCAGATACGAGCTCACGATAAAGTATCATTGACGATACGTATCTGCTGTCTGGGCATATCAAAGAGTGTAAAAGTGTTGTTTCGTAGATAAAACAAAGAAACAACCTACGTGTCCATGAATCTTTCAAGACAAAGGTTGTATTTCCTACAATGGTTTGTTGAAGTATTCTGCTGTGCACCTTACAGATGTAGGGCTTTCCAAAGTCAGCAGCTGTGAGGTAGAGGAAGTTCAATGCCCCTGAAATCAGAAGTAACTTCTTGAGGAGTTCATCTGAATTTTCATTTTTTTAATGACTGGTCTCGCCTACGTAACTATATGACATAACGCTGTTCTATGGTTAAAACCGTAAGTAAATGTAAGTACCAGAACACCGGTGCCCACAACCATTAACAGTCCTAACTCATTTTCTTTTCTGAAAACTTGAATTTTATCATGTAAAGACTTAAATATAACAGTGACATATGAACTAAAGGTGTCGTCAACAAAATAGAAATGACGTTTTATTGTTTAGATACATAGACAACAAACGGTATCAACGCTCATTTTAATGTTTTCTTAAACGGACCGGAGACCCAGCTCAATTTACAATTTAGCTATTCTGTGACCCCGATTCACTCCGTTGTTTGAACTTGGAAGAAATACTTAAATTAATGTTTAGACACATGTTCAGCAGCACCCTCGATCCACCTCTCACCTAATGCACGCATGTTGGTGACGGAAGGTTTATTCTGAAAATTATCACTTAATATAATCATTGACACATAATTTATGAAGATTTACTATTCACAAAGTTAAGGTAAAAACGACAGGGTTATGTAACATGAGAAGATAATTTAAATACGGAGGTATCATAAAAGGAAGTTAAAGGTAAATGAAGAAATTCGTAAAGATAAGAAGGGTTACATTGATATCCTGTTGTTTAAGTAGGTTGTATGGACACAAAATGCAATGTGTGTGTTCAGTCGGACCATGTACTTATATGCAAACGGTCATCAAGTACCGGGCGAAGATTGTATGTGTTCATTCGCTTTGTATCATGTACATTCCTAGCATACTCAAACTCTATTTAAGTCACGACATTATCGAGTAAATTACACGTACAATTTTTGGCGCAATTGGGCACCGGTCAGTGGATCACTATGTTCTTTAAAACCGTCATGAGTTAGTTGAATGTTTAAAGCATCAAACGTGATGACCAGTAAGTGAGACGAGCGTGTAGTCGTGTTAAAAAAGCTCATTGTAACTATGAGTGAGTATGGTTTAACGCCGCTTTTTGCAATATTCCAGCAATATCACGACGGGGGACACCACAAATGGGCTTCACACATTGTACCCATATCGGGAATCGAACCCGGGTCTTCGGCGTGACGAGCGAACGCTTTAACCACTAGGCAATAGGACCGCCCTTCATTGTAAATATGATAGGACATAGTAGATATATCCATTTTTTGTGAAATGCTTTTCTTTTCTAAATGCATAACCATGAATTACGAGTTGACAAAGGGCATACCGTCAATATCTATGTACAAGTTTGTAGCTCCTTCCACGTCTTTCTTGTCTTTAAACCACGTGACTTCACCACGTGGCATGAAGTACTTCGTGACATCACAGGGTAGCAGATATGGATCTCTGATGATGTCATGCCAGTAGTGGACGACGGGTATTTGAGTGAGAACTACAAACAGTCATTCAGAATATTATGTTTGCAAATCCAAAACAAAGTTGAAATATATCTTATTGTAAGTCTTATATTTGGCTATATATATCTGAGATTTTTGGAAGGAGGCATGTGACATTTTTCTAAAAATATTATGTGTTCATGAAATAAGTGGAAACATAATTTTGCCCTGGGGTGTACCAAATAAAATCGTTCGATGGAAGTTGCGAACATAGGTGAGTCTCCTTTCAGATTACAGAATGATTGTATCGGGGCAATAAGAACCAGAGAACCACATGGTTTGTCTCGAATTCTGCAGCGCGGATTGCGGTGCCAAAGTGATGCAGGTGAAACCTACGAGCACGGGTATGGCCCTGACAAACCTAGAAACATATTATTAACCTGGATTCGAACCCTAGAGGGGTTTTGGCGTGACAAAGGGCGCAAATCCGCACGGCGAATTGCGGCGCCATGTTTAAAGAACGTGTAGTCCTTGTTGAAAATAAAATGTTCTACTTAAATACTTTACGATGCAGATAAAGACACCGGTACATCATAGGTGTTAGACTCTGTTTTGCAAGTAGCGGCCTTACCAGCAATCTTCAGCACAACTGTCTCTGACAAAAGCGTTCCGTCAGAAGTGTTCACCAGACAGTTGTACGATCCCTCGTGTTCTGCACTTAATTGCCTTGTGAAAGTGTCTTCCACTTCAGTTGGGTTGTCATATGTCCTATCTGTCTTTAGCGTGGCGCCATCGTAGACCCACGATATGCTGCAACAGTTATTCTCAAATAGGACCATTTCAACAATGTGATCTTGGGATCACATACATTACACAGCTGAACTTTCGACCCTTAAGAAAGTACGTGAGGGAGTTCGGTTGACCACCGCTTTGAACAGTGTTTCATTTATATCACGGCGTGTCTCCTTGACGTGGTAAGACTCCTTTGAATTTACCTTACTAGAAATTGAGCCAAACCAACGGTCAAACGATATGCAAAGGCTGGGCGACATAAAGTAACACTAACTAACTAACTACTATAATATAAAATGTCAATGCAAGAGAATAACCAGTATTGATTATCCGCCCGCCGAAACGGATTCCATGTGAGTAAAGAGCAAAATAGCTGTGAAAATGATATGAATGAACCTCTGACAATCAGTGATGACACCAGGTGTCATCAGAGACCCTATATCATATGGTCCCTGGTGTCATACTATAACCAAATAACAAAGGGATTCCTTTCTGTACAGACACGACTGTTGAAACGTCTTGGGCATACTTGTAGAAACAATGCAGTGTGCCAAAAGTAGCACTTGTAAGCCTCGTTATAGAGTGAGTGAGTGAGTGAGTTGGGTATAACGCCGCTTTTAACAGTATTCCAGTTATATCGCGGCGTGTCAGCTTAATGTGGGAGGAAAGCCAAAAGTGATGCAGGTCTCAGACGTTTACCACTTCGGTGAAACCCACAAGCACGGGTATGGTGCTGACAAACCTAGAAACATAATCGGGGCCAACCGGGATTCGAACCCACAATCATAGCTTTCTGGCGTGCCGAAGGGACGCAACTGTGCACAGCGAATCGCGGCGCCTTAGACGACTGGGCCACCCGTGCACCCCCACCCCCCCCCCCCCCCCCCTCGTTATAGAATTAATCAGAATTGGAAATGCAATTAAACAGTCAATCGTACGATTCCGACTGTATCATGAGCCTGTGTTTATAACGCCGCTTTTAACAGCATTTAGTTAATTCACGGTAGATCTCAGATGCTTACCACTTTGGAAAACAAATACGAGCACTGGCTTTGAACAGACCTAAGGGAGGCAACTCGGCATAGAGAAATTTGGCCTCTAAGAGTGCTTGGTTCATCACATACATGATTAACGTTCGACTCAACACATGGGTGCAATCTGTTATGTTGTCTTCAGTCGTAATAGAATGGCATATCTGTGAATGTATGTAAACTTATTCAATAATATTATTGATATGTTTTTGCAAAAATAATAAAATAATATATTTACGAACAGTTTGTATTCTCGATGTTATTCAATACTATCCTCACGCAAGCAATCGGAATCTGTGTGCATACTTTTCTAATTTAAAAAGGCGATTATTTTCCCTGTGGTACTCTATCATTACGGATACTGTAACTGTCCCGTAACTGGTTTACCTTCGAATTCCACTATTAATTTCCTTGTCAGGGTCACACAGTAAGGTCACAAGGCTGCCTTCACTGACGTAATGAACCTTCCTGTTGACGGTGACGGCAGAACGCGATACCCAAGCACGGACACGGATGGTCCCACTGTCTGTTGTCTCTTCGGATGTCCCGGGGCCCTTAAAGCCCAGCGCATTAACACACAACTCTGTCCATAAAGCTAATATAAGAGGGGTAAGAGGCATATTGTGGACAACGAGACTGCAAAAAAACAGAAACATCCTCGATTATCCAGGGTATTGTATCTCCATTCTAAGATTCTATTATGCTTATTATGCTAGGTACTAGGTACCAGTTCGGCAACTGACTGTAATGTATCAAGGTCGAATGTCTATATTAGAGGCAATCGGAATCATAACGCAGCTGTGATTGGTTCGTTGGTTTGTTGTTTTAGCGCCGCACTCAGCAATATTCCAGCTATATGACGGCGGTCTGTAAATAATCCAGTCTGGACCAGACAATCCAGTGATTGATATCATGAGCATGTGGTAGTGAATGGACACTAGGGGCCACTTGCACAAAATGATCTTACCGCTAAGACTATTGTAAGCCTATGTTAAAGTATGGGAGTTAAGATCATCTTAGCGCTAAGATCGCTTTGTGCAAGTGGGCCCAGAAATAAAGAATTATTGGAAGGACATGTTACAGACTATTTGTTTGTCGTTTAACGCCGCACTCAGCAATATTCCATCAATATGACTGCACCAACCAAGTCAGCGAGCCTGATCACCTGATCCCGTTAGTCGCCTCTCACGACAAGCATAGTCGCATCTCACGACAAGCATAGTCGCATCTTGTGGCAAACGTTGCTGAAGACCTATTGTACCCCGGATAGTCACGGGTTGTTAATCGAGGATTAAGTTGTTAGTTTGCTGGGCAGAAACGTTATGTATTTCATTTTTTCTTCTGTCGTTTTTTTCGAATATTCAGTTTTTACTAGTAGACAGTTTTCATCGAATTCCTGTTTTTATGCGTTTGAACAGTGGTCCAGCAAAATGATGCCGACTTTTAAATAGTGGAGTCTAGACCAGATATTAATCCTGTGATTGTTATTAACAGCTACGTCATCGGGATACGATTACACGGAAACCACTGCCGCCGAGCCCGACGACTTGATCAATTCTAACCAGGAATTCCTATGGGGTCTATAATTACTGAGGGACGGTCGGGTAGCCTAGTGGTTAAAGCGTTCGCTCGTCACGCCAAAGACCCGGTTTCGATTCCCGACATGTACAATGTGTGAAGTCCATTTCTGATGTCCCCCGCCGTGATATTGCTGGAATATTGCTAAAAGCGGCGTAAAACCGTACTCACTCACTCACTCACTCACTCACTATAATCACTGACCAGTTTAGACAGTGTTGGTGAAAATATTTTAATGTATTTCTTTTGGCTGATTAAAGTTACGAAGATGCATTTATGCATGATTAACACTCAGAGAGAACAACGAAAATCTCACCCTTCTGTACTCACCGGATATCTGTATCCAGTTAAACTGTTTGAAGCATCACCTGTGTCTCTTCCAGCACAGCCATGTAATGTTTTCTCTCTAGCTCTTGTCGAGGCTATGCCATGCCATAATGCGGCCAGTTGTGCTATGTGAGTGTGACTTAATGAGAACTCCCTACACCTACTGATACACGTGATAAAATGAAACGAGGAAATAATTCTATGATTATTGGTACTCCCACGTAATGCGGTGCGTCAACGACACATTTAAGCTTTGTGTTATGGACTTGCATCACCTGGGTCATATAACTGGTACACATTTCCCCGTTTCCCCATACATAGCTGATTTATCTTCTTATGAAACTATTGTCAGAACATGCTGACAAACACGTTTCGTGTGCCACCGCGACAGCAATATTCCAGCTATAAAATTGTGTCAAATACATGTGGATGTTATCAAGGAGTGAGTGAGTATGGTTTTACGCCGCTTTGAGCAATATTCCAGCAATATCACGGCGGGGACACCAGAAATTGGCTTCACACATTGTACCCATGTCGGGAATCGAACCCGGGTCTTCGGCGTGACGAGCGAACGCTTTAACCACTAGGCTACCCGACCGACCCTATTATCAAAGAGAATGTACCGTATTTCACATATTGTGAATCTTGATGACATGTGCTGACATTGTTCACAAACTGTCTTGAAACGGCTTTGTGACACTTCAAAGCTCATAGCACTGTTGTTGAAATAGGCTTTATACCTTCACATTCCCCATGAGGGGAATCGAACTTAGGTCGCGTGAATAACACGGGGGACACGGGCGGCCTAGTCGTCTAAGAGTTGCTGTGCAGAGTTGCGTCCCTGACACGCCGCGATATAACCAGCTGATCTTGGGGCATGTCAATATATCACTGCAAGCACTCAAAGAGATCCTATGTTATCATGATATCTGTGGGTTAAATTTCCATTTCAAAAATATAAACCAGCAACCCCTTAAAGTGTAGAGAAAATAGAAAAATGTATCCAGTTTTGTAATATATAGTACCTGTGGAGCTATAAGGTTCACCTGATGTTTTTTCAAAGTATGCATTAAATCAAAATTATACGGGTAAGCAACATAAAAAAACATACTTTTCATTATAATAGATACATCAACTTCAGTAAACAGTTAAGAATTGGGTCAGAGTTTTGTTATCCCTCACGGAATTATATATACATAATTTTGCCGGTCAACATGCCACACCGTAAGATAACCTTAGCTTGCTGCTATAAAAATAGTCGAAAATAGATTGCGATTATACATAATTATAATAAAAAGAAATAACAATCACAGGTAAGGCAAACTTGTTATCTGTTAGTCATATTTCGTTTAAAAGAAACAACAATTAAATTAGAACTGATATTAAAAAGATCCTTTATGAATGAAAAATACATGTATGAGTACATGCTTGAGTGTAATTCTTTCATCATAAGGGATGCAGAACGGAGGATCCTCGCCTTTCAATAAATACTCATATATATAATAAGATGGGAACTTTAATGACAAGAAACACATATGATGTCTTTATAACGAGAAAAATACATAATAAATAAGTATAATTAGCTCCATTAGAGAAAAATATGCATTTTGAGAGCATTTAAAAACATTGGTCAAAACTAGATAAAAATGTAAAATTTATTTTGAATCCCACTTCTAACAAAACATGTACCAAACATAACCGAGTAATGGCCATAGATAGCTTTTTTTTAATGATAACTGCCCCTTTAACAAATTCAAGTGAGTTCATTTTGGGGAATAAGCGTGTAAAATTACAGTTTCTTTTGTCTATGGGTTGCTGAAGAGATATGGTTTACAGTACGGAAATTTATTTTGTCATAATTTAGGAGTGAGTACGGTAAAGCGCAATGGCCAAATTATAAAATATCGCCAAGGAGCCCCACTACCAGCTTCAAATGTTGCACAGTACCACACTTTCTTATATTTGGAACGTAACTGACTGAAAATAGCCTTAAGAAATTTAACTTCCAGTAATGTTAAATCGGAAATGTAAAAATAAGGGTAAAAGTTTACGATATCGAATGTCACATGACATTGTGCTGGGTTCCACTACTTACTACCCATATATCACATTTCAATACATTTAGAAGCAAAAAAAACGAGTAATGACAATAAACGCTTATTTTCAATATGGCTGCCATGACGGCCATATCGAAATTCGGACTCCAAACTCTCAAACAAATTGGACAGACAGATATTTTGTTTACGTCTCACAGGCATACATAAATACATAGATAAAACATTTTAAAATATACACCAGTCCTTTTGGAATTATGAGAGACTAAATCTAAATTTTATACAAAATAATTACTCTGAAAATAAAAAGGTATAAAATACAATTATAGCTAAAAATAGATGCACCCATTACTATGTGCTATATAAAAGACGACGCCTGCGTTCGAGTATTGCATAAGTGGCTTTGGCAACAATATTTACTCAATCAATAGAGGAGAACAAATAACATAGTTTATAAACATCACTAAAATCATAATAAGTTTCATTCATCTCATATGCAGTACATTCCCTGGCGTGTCTCAGATCATCATATACAGGGCATTTCAGTATAACGGGGTCTCATCTTCTGTATCATTACAACACAGTGGGCAGATACGATGATCTACAGGGGGGCTCTCATACCGACCAGTCTCTATTCGGATCGGGGCGACCCCACATCTAAACTTGGCCATAGCACTACGGTGTGATTTTGGTAATAACTTTGTGACATAAGGTTCTGTAGTTTATGCGGATTTAAAAAATCTATAAGTACGGAGTTTGCCACTGTCGTTTCTCACATTTTCTTCCAATGTTCTTAATACGCACGACTCACGACAGACAAACGGCCATGACTAGTGCCAACAGGACTTCCAGTCAGGTCAGCTAATACAACATCAACATTTGGAGTGATTTCAAATTTATTTGCAGAAATAGATTACAAGAGGAAGGCAAGCATTATATATACATATACTATTAACTCAAATGTTTCACAATAAACCACAATAAAAAAACCAAAACATTCAAAGCTTGAAACACCTAATCTTAGTCATTATAAAAAATACAGTATCTAATTGCGTGCGCAGTTGTCACTGTGCAATATTTAAGCTATAGGATGGCGGCCTGTAAACAATCCAATCTGGACCAAACAAACTAGAGATTGATCTTAGGGGCAACAAGCTACACTATCGGGCGAGACCCGTGAAGATTCCGGGGTAGAATAGGACTTCAGCAACCCATGCTAGCCGTAAAAGGGGACTATGCTTGTTGTAAACGGCGACTAACGAGATCGGGTGGTCAGGCTCGCTGACTTGGTTGATGCATGTCATCGATCCCAATTGCGTGCATCGATTCTCATGATATTAATCACTGGATTGTCTGGTCCAGACTCGATTATTTACAGACCGCCGTCATATAGCTGGAATATTGCTGAGTGCGGGGTAAAACAACAAACAAACAAACCAAAACTATCGGGCGACCTTCATACGCCTTAAAAAGTCGTCCATCCTTATCCAGCTATTAAATCGCCTCATACGACCAGCAAAGGGATGAATTCTAATTATGAATTCCACGGGTTCCCAATGTAGGGTGCCAGAGATAATTTCTACCCCCGGGATCATTTGAATGTATGACGTTTAGAGTAATTACTGCATAAAATCATTGTGGCTAACAACTTTTCTCACTTTCTTATTTGACTTCATTTAGTGAAGAGCATCCTCCAGTCGCCATTAATCAATCACTTGATTGTCTGGTCCAGACTCGATTATTTACAGACCGCCGTCATATAGCTGGAATATTGCTGAGTGCGGCGTTAAACAACAAACAAACAAACAAACAACATATTTAGGCGAGAAATTGAGATCATAAATGTGAGCATTTCCGGCATCAATTTGATACATCATCGCAATATTATGAAATTCATAATAAACTAATAAGTAACAATGTCCTTTAAAAGGCATTTTAGTATTGGCATTTATACTTCAAACGTAAATTGTAGAAACTATTGCAAGACCAGATGTGGCTGGTCACTTCAATGAGAAAACGTGTGTGTTTTTAATTCCATCACACCTTGTCCTGCTATGAGCAGCGGAAGGAGGTACACCCAAATCATTATGAACACATTTCAAAGTGGTTACAACCTCACCAGACCCTGATGTACAGGTTAGTACATGTCCCACGAGCATGGACATTGCTAATGGAAACGGCGCCTTCAAGACATCAGCAAGGGAAGCGAGCAACTGCTGAATGCATTTGTTTGTCATGAACTTGACAGCCAACATGTACGCCCTTGTGAATGCAAGGTAGAAAAGTCATAAATCGCACCCTGGTCTATATAATTTCGTTCCAGAGGTCATCTTGCTGTTGTTTCTTTGCGACCTGTGCGATGCGCCCTTTATCCGATTTCTGTTCTATAAGCTGATGGGCTTCCCAGTAGATGCTAGCCTTGTTAGGCAGGTCCACTGTGCTTCCTACGGTGGACAGGCGCTTCTTCTCGTTTGCTCTTCGGCGCCTGATAAGGAAGAAAGATAAAACAAGGTGAGGTGAAATTGGGTTTAACGTCGCGTCCAAGATTATTGCACTTATATAGCGACGTGCATGCACGTGTGTGTGTGTGGCTGCTTGTACTAGTCCGGACTCATGCCGATTTATAGTGCTAGCCCACTGAGATACCATGCCGCAGTTTAACATGAATACCCCACTCAGTATACTGACTCCGAGCCAACCAATCCTCAATGCCGAGCGCCAGACAGGGTAACAACAAGTACCATCTTTTAACGTCTTTTGGTATGACGCGGCAGGGGATTGAACTCCGGACCTTCCGCTCTCCGGGCGGACTCTCTACCACTAGACCACGGAGGCGGTCTAAGATAAAACAAGTGTCCATGAATAAAATCGATAAAACCCTTAAAGTACGATTCCGACGATAACATGAAGATGTGTTTATGAATCACTAACAACTAGTGAATGTCATGGAAGAGAATACTTGATGCCTAGATAGGACTATTTAAGAAATATATATATGGGGGCGTTATATGATTTTCTGAAAAATAAATTCGCTCATTTGAAACAAAAACAAAATTTGACTGAGTATTAAAAAAAAAATCGCAGGTCATGCTGGTAACATCCGAATATCGTTGCCTAAGAATGAATGATATTAATATGTGTTTTTTATGCTTTTTTGTCTCAGCTGTTTACCTCATGCAAACGACGACCACGGCGATGATGATGACGACAGCAGTGACAATGACGACGGGAACAAGAACCCACAACAGCTTGAATGTCGACAGCGTAGATGGATCTTGAGAGAAAACAGAGACAACCTTGGGGCCAGTTCACAAAAGTATGATAACTCCTGGCAGTCAAGACAACTGATATCACCCATGTGGTTTAGATAAGGCCCAGATTACCGATGACTTCTTATTATCAGTACCATATTATACCTAACTCGGTCCCTGGTCTTTTGGTTAACCGTTTAACTGAATTTCTGTTCCTCTGTAAAAGTCGTACTTCTGCATTACTTGAACTTCTCAGAAACGTCGTTAGTGTCGACCCCGGAAACCCCTATACCCTGAACCACCGATGACCCTTTTTATGCTGAAGTGAGTGAGTAAGTATGGTTTTACGCCGCTTTTAGCAATATTCCAGCAATATCACGGCGCGGGACACCAGAAATGGGCTTCACACATTGTACCCATGTCGGGAATCGAACCCGGGTCTTCGGCGTGACGAGCGAACGCTTTAACCACTAGGCTACCCGACCGCCACTTTTATGCTGAACCCAGGGAACCTTGTAAGTGTAAATCCCGCTAAAACGGACACTCGTTAATCAAGACCCTGTTACTCCGGAATCACGCTCTTCACGCCTTCGTGAAGTTAACCAAGAAACGTACATACACGTTTCTAACTTTCTTGACTATAGAACTACCAGCCGAATGTGCACAAGAGGACGACCAAACGCACTCATGAGTTTCATGAGTTGTCTTTCCCGAACTGTCTTATGATCAAGAAATATGAATGCAAACACATTCATATATAATGTGCATTGTTCGGTAACATGTGAGGTAACATGATAACGTCATTTTATTTCTCTTCAATGAAACACATTTTTCAGAAAACACAAATCAAGCCTGTGTGCCTAGGCCGTGAAAGGTTAATATACACTGCAGTTGATTACCTTGCGTGTTGATGATCATGGTTGTTGTTGGTAGGTCTTCCTCAGTGGCTGGAACATAAGTGATGGAAGTGAGACAAGGTGAAATGGGTTCACCATCACGTTCAAGTAAGTGAGTGAGGGTTTAACGCAGCTTTTAACAGTATTCCAGTTATATCGCGGCGTGTCAGCTTAATGTGGAAGGAAAACCCCAAGTGATGCAGGTCTCAGACGTTTACCACTTCGGTGAAACCCACGAAGACGGGTATGGTGCTGACAAACCTAGAAACATAATCGGGGCGAACCGGGATTCGGACCAACAATCATAGCTTTCTGGTGTGCCCAGGGGACGCAACTCTGCACAGCGAATCACGCCCCCTTAGACGACTGGGCCACCCGTGCTCCCACATCACGTTCAAGACGTGCATGTGCAAGGCTATAGGAAAAGACATTGAACGTCCATTTGGGTGAGTTTGGGGGTTTAGGTGGATTGGTTGAGGTCTAGGTTTCGCTGGGAGGAAAGACCGAAGACGTGTGCCACTTTAGCGAACCCCCGAACTGACGAACCTACATTAAGACACATATTATCATGGCGTATCTGGGACTCGAGCCAACGGTCTTTGACCTCTGACACACCTTCCGGCCGCAACTCCATACACAGACGTTCGGCGCCTCACAAGTATCTGTGCTATTCGTGCCATGATATTCCCCACTGCCATTAGGAAAACTGCAACCTACCCACGTATCTGACACAGGCGCTGTACAGGGTGTAGGCGATGTCGTTACTGACGTTGCACTGGACACAGATACTCTCTCGGTCACTTCTAGTTGATGTGATGGTCAATGACTTTTTGTTATTGCTCAAAAGAAGTTGATCCGTCCCTGGATAACAATGGTAAGAGACAATCATGTCATTCATATTTATGACAACATGTTAACGAGAACACCGTTCGAACACTGGTCCCTTTTATGTAAAATATATATAAGCACAATATTAGAAGTTTAAATAACAAGTATGCTATTATCACCCTTCAGCTTATGTTTGTATTAATTCAAGCTGTTGTATTTATATATGAGTGAGTGAGGTACATGTTGCTTTTAGCAATGTTCAAGCAATATGACTGCGGGCGACACCAGAACTGTACTTCAGACGTTATAAATACCCATGTGGAGAATAGAACCCTGGGCTTGGGCGTGAAAGACGAACGCTGTTACCTCTCGGCTACCCCACCGCCCAAACAAGTTATGAGACTAGGTAGGACTAAATATTCTTTACACATCATTCGTGACACATCAGTGACAAATATAATGTCCGATGCAATTCTCTATTTTGACTTGTGCTATATATCCCGCGTTTGTCCAGGTAAACACATGATTTGCCATTACATATGTTACGTGAGTGAGTGAGTGAGTGAGTTGGGTTTAACACCGATTGTAACCCAGGAGCACGGGTGTGGTGCTGACAAACCTAGAACCATAATCGGGGCGAACCGAGATTCGAACCCACAATCATAGTCGCCTTAGACGACCCGGCAACCCGTGTAACCCCCCCCCCCCCCCCCACACACACACACCCACACCCCACCCCACCCCCACCCACCCCAACACACACACACATACACCTCCTCCCCCCAACATGTTGCGTGCCACAGTTTTGGGCAGGATACGCTCACCTTTTCGTGAACACCTTATTTCTTATTATTATGGAAATGGTTAACAAATAATAATGTCACACCACTTATATTAATCGAGTTGAGCAATTATAAACATCTCTTTCTATAAATACATACCATCATCGAGTGACGTTCCATCGAGAAGCCATCTGGATTCCAGTCCGGAGTCGGGAATACAGTTGTAGGTTACATTGTCTCCGGCGACGAGGAAACGTGACTCAACAGAATTTGGAATCAGCAAAGCTGGTTTTTCTGTTAAAATACATGAACAATGTATACATCTTTTGCATCGTAAACCGTATATATAGTGATCGGTTATGTTATGCATCACAGCTAATAAAAAAATGAAGGGGGCCCGTGAGGATCCGGGGTAGAATAGGTCATCAGCAACCCATGCTTGCCGTAAAAGACGACTGTGCTTGTCGTAAGAGGCAACTAACGGGATCGGGTGGTCAAGCTCACTGACTTGGTTGATGCATGTCATCGTATCCCAATTGCCTGGGTCGATGCTCATGATGTCAATCTCTGGATTGTCTGGTCCAGTCTCGATTATTTACAGACCGCCGTCATATAGCTGGAATATTGCGGCGTTAAACAGGAAACAAACAAATTGTAATTGTAGACTTATATGTACATCCAATATTATTATCATTTCAAACATGTACCATCACAATTAAAGGCTTTTCGAGTTTGTTCATTCATCATGCTTTCATTGCGATCAGAAAAGTTATATACAGTTTAAACAGTTACTGTATATATTAGGTACTTCATACTTTCGATGTTTACAGTCACTGTTCCTTCAGCCTCCCCCGGTGGGTTTTGAGCCTGGCACCTATATTCTCCGCCATCACTGACAGAAACGTCCGCTATACGCAGTTGGCTCCCTTTAGTCGCGGGATAACTGTATTTGTGACGGGCCTCCAGGGCGTGTCTCCTCGTCCATGTTACCGTGGGCGCAGGGCTGGGGAGTTGGAAAAAAAGATTTGGTTCAGACAAAAATGCATATATGTTTTTTTTCAAAAACATGTTCTGTACCTTACAACACACTGTTTATAAATCAAGCTTCCTTTCCCGTGAACATCCGGGGTAGAATAGGTCTTCAGGAACCCATGCTTTCCCTAAAAGGAGACTCTGGTTGTCGTAAGAGGCGACTAACGGGATCGGGTGGTCAGGCTCGCTAATGCATGTCTTCGTATCCCGAAAGCGTGGATTGATTCTCATGATGTCAATACCTGGATTGCTTAGTCCGGATTCGATTATTTACAGACTGCCGTTAACAGTTTGAATATTGCTGAGTGCAGCCTTTAACAACATACAAACAATCCAAGCCAAACATCTAGTACGGTTATGTGAATTTAGAGACACAATATATCTGATTTCAACTTCGGTGTTCATACACAATGCTACTTCCTGTTTTCATATAGCTGGAATATTGCTGACTGCGGCGTTAAACAACAAATAAACAAACAAACAAACTTTGTCAGGAATGAACGATCACCATACTGGCGAAGAAGCAATGAAAATAACCTCAGATAGTTTTGTAGAAAGAGTTCAGAAGTTGAAATCCATATATCTCCTGTCTCAATTATCCACTTACAAGATATTCTGAAGACATATAAACGAGTAAAAGAATTATCAAGTTGAAGTATGTGTCACTCACTCCCCGCCGAAAACACATTCCAGTATGACGTCATCGCCCTCCGCAACAGATGTGGTTCCGGTGCTGGTGATCAGCTTTGGTTTGGTTTGACTCCGACCTAGATCAACATAGGGTGATAGTTCTTCGTTA
Source organism: Haliotis cracherodii (assembly GCF_022045235.1). NCBI lineage: Eukaryota > Metazoa > Mollusca > Gastropoda > Lepetellida > Haliotidae > Haliotis > Haliotis cracherodii. The sequence continues at coordinate 16,313,134 of NW_027266264.1, forward strand.
ACAGTGCCCATGTGATACATCATCATTACACCTGGCTATATTAAATAACAGTTCATGTTTACAACATATTTGGGGATAGTTGTTGGTGAGATATATTTTCACTGCCTCCATCGATGAATTAAATAAATGTAATTTAATGTATTTTAGTGTTCAAGCAGTATAGATGATAACGTTACCCTATTTCTCATAGTGAGTGTCATTAAATATCACTTAGTTTGGTTCACCTACTTCACGTATTTAAAAAAAACTAAAAATATATATAATTGCTATTTAAGCATATACTCCGAAACGTTGTTTTCTTCATAATAAAGAAGTTGACATCCACTCTTCCTTATGTGTATCACTTCTAAATGCCTTTCAAAGACTTAATATCCTAGTAGTAGTAATCATCAAATTGGACAAGGGTTATTTACGTATACGTAAAAGGTAAGTAAACACTTATAGAGGGGTATACGGTGCGATGTACCCTGTTTCATTCGTGACCAACTCGTGTTATTCCGGGACAAGCCGAACAGCGACTCGAACCCCTCTCGTAGCCATTTTTGCAACCGGGTTCCGTCTTAGCGGAAACGGGTATACCTAAAACAATTGTCAACTCGTTGCGCAATGGTTCACATATATTTCCCTATATATCATTTATATTTCAGATGTAATTAAAAACACATCAGGACATGCGAAATTATACAGTGTGATGGAACACATTTAACTGTGTCTTGGTTATATTTTTAGATGCAAGACATATGTAAAAACAGAAATTATTTCTGAGGGATTCTTTGACGAAGAACTTGAAATCATACGCGCATTCTGATTGGTTTGTCGTATTTTCGCATATAACATTTATCGATAGGGGGACGAGTCTTCTTGCAGGTTACGGAAAGGGGCGAGTGGTGACGAATTACCCTGTTTTTGAACCTATGTACCGCGACGCGTTCGCGTTAGTCTTGGGGTACACATGCTCACACATAGGGTACATCACACCGTATACCCTGATGAATCGTTAGACAAGGAACCTATCCAACGGACATTCATCCATACAGGCCCGGGACATATGTCCGCAGTTTCACGGAGCAAAACTCATAGCAGACGAAGCCTGTTACTTCCCTTTATCCAATGCATTCGATAAAGATCGGTTCATTTCAGAAACTTAACTAGACTTCTCAACGGGCTATACGAAATGTGTAACCCGCATTTTAGCGCTCTACATGGAAAATGATTGTCTACAACCAATCAGAAGCTAGTATTTTAATATAAGGTAAAATGACAGACCGTGGTCACTTCACCTGAAGAACTTACTGTTCCATGTTCCATCTTTCATATATGTTGTGTTCCCTGTAATATGTTCATGCAGTACGTTGTTGTACACCTTACACTTGTACGGCTTATTGATGTCATCACTTGTCAAGTATAAGAAGACCAAGGCACCTGAAACCATTCACAGATTGAGTGAGTTTGTCTAGCGCATCTTTGAATAATCAGTCTGTATATCAGTTATGTGACGTCGTGGCAGCTGGTGGAGAAAGCCCGAAGTGATGCCCGCTGTAGACATTTGCTATGTCGGACATCAACGTTACTTGTCAGGTAAGATGTCACTGAGATATTGAGGGTATATCCTAGAACCAATGGCGTAGTAATAATTTACGTCTATACTTATTGGAGTGTGTGCTGCACGTTATTAAACGTGATACGAAACTCGGAACTCTTTCACTGCATAGACACTGTATAGAATTCTGTTCTTGAAAAGTATATTTTATTCAATAGATAATTTGGGATTTTTTTTCGAAATGGATACAACCTTATTCAAATATTATGTCTGATCAATATTTATCAGAACAACGTGATTTATTTTTTTTTCACATTCTGTTATCATTTGTTTGTTTGTTGTTTAACGCCGCACTCTGCAATATTCAAGGTATATGACGACGGTCTGTAGACAATCAAGTCTGGACCAGACAATCCAATGATTAACATCACGAGCATCGCTCCACGCAATTGGCATGCATCAACCAAGTCAGCGAGCCTGACCACCCAATGCCGTGAGTCGCCTCTTACGGCAAGCATGGGTTGGTGAAGACCTATTCTACCCCGGATCTTCACAGGTCCAATCCATTTATGAGATGACAAGGTTATCGAACTCATATAACAGATGAATCATGCATTTTCATCATTCGATAAGTTTAAAATGCACATTTAACAAGTACAAACCGTTCATGGTTATGTACACGTTTTCAGTTTCAGAAGGATCCACTTTTGTCTCGCTTTTAAGCCACGTGATTTCACCACGTGGTACAGAATATGCCATTACATCACAGGGAAAAGGATCCACACCGTTGAACCAGTAGGTCCCATGGCCCAAAGTCGTTTTTTCGGTTTCTGAAAACATACTATACTATAGGATTGTATATAAACTTATGGGTTCCAGCCACTAATGCCTACGTCCACTTTTGCCTACCAAAAAAAAGCAGTGTGAAATAATGCCTACACAATGAAAACAACATACCCATGCTTGGAATGAACTCTTCCAATATTAGATTTCTTTGAAATCAGCAAATATCTGCTGGTGTATACGATAAGAACTAATGCAATGATGCAGAAATCATAAATCATTACTGTTAGTGTTATTTCAAGGTGAAATAAAAAGTGACTTCATACATTTTTCTGTCTTTTGTCGCCTATAGGCATTATTCCACTAAAGTGGACTTTTCCAGTTAGAGGTTGGGTAGCACTGATAGCAGGTGTCGCAGAAAATCAATTGTGCAGGACTTTGTTTATTGTAGACTGTAGGCATTAGTGGATGTAGGCATTAGTGGTGGGGTATTCGCAGGACGACGACCCCTCGAATTAATCCATTCGCAGGACGAAGACCCGCCGGTACGCCTTTGATGTGTGTTGTTGTTTTAGGAGGGGATTAACTCCTTGGTTAGTGTCAAAAACTGAAATATGTACACGAAAAACTGAAATGTGTTCACTGAATTGGTGAACATTCAAATTATTTGTAAATAAATCAGTATTCCACCCTTATTGTCTTTCTTTCGTTCGTTTCAAATCTAGTTCCACTTTTTTACTTGCTCGAGGTGTTCAAATAGCACTCGATACCCATTATTTAACTAGATTGGCGGATTAAAATATTCGCAGGACGACGACCTCACTTTTTGCTGGTTTGTTTTCATACGACACAGGGGGTCGTCGTCCTGCGAATGAACCTTAGTGGACGCCGACAATTTATGCACCATATGCCAGTTACGCAAATTAACATAGAAAAGTGAATTGAAACTGTTGCAATTTCAAACGTCTCTAATTTTTCAACATTTGATGATTTTGTTTTGCCATTTACTTCAGTGGTGTAGAGGAATTGTATACCAGACAGCAACGTGCTTGTTAAAAGAAAACCTACTTGCAAGTTTGAGTATAACTGTCTCTGACAGGAGTCTTCCATTGGACGTGTTCACCAGACAGTTGTAAGGACCCTGTTCCACGTCAGACATGTTGTTGATGTAGATCAAACCTGCATCTCTTTCAGGATCATATGTCTCGTCTTTGTATATGGGATTCGAAGGTCCGTTATGGTGCCAAACAAATCTGTTAAACAACCATGGCAAATAGTTATGAGTAAAGCCAGGGATTGGACTTGCGAATAATTCGTTTGAATAATTAAATATTTGTATCCAAACAAGAAATCCAAAGCAATTACTAAGTCACACTAACTTACAGTGTAGACAATTTGCTAGAGCACAAGCTCACATTACTTTTTGATAACATTCTATAGTGTAGCCAATGGTTACGACGACATTGAGTTTGCATGTCTCCTTTTGTAGACTACCAATACATACAGAGCCTCGTGTGGGTTATATGGAACATGACTTTTTATTTGACAGTATACTCATATTTTTACAGGACAGAAGTCCTAGTAAATTATGATTATTGTTGTCAAACTAGGCCACACGCTCAAACGGTTATTGTCCAAACTAGTTTTAAGCGTGATCGAAAACATACACGGAAAATACTTACGAAGAGAAAATATTGTAACAATTACAAAAGGATTGTCATCCTCACCCTTCCGTTGTAATATCCGCGTCAGGGTTGCACTGCAAGGTCACAGTGCTGTTTTCTCTGACGTAAACAAACTTCCTGTTGACGGTGAATGAAGATCGGGACACTCTTAGACGTGCATCGATCTCTACATACACAGGAAAACCTCAATGTCATCACGTGAAATACATGCCATTTAATTATCAATAACATCACTAATAACATATTTGATGTGCAATAGATCATTTCATTATTCTATTCATTTAAATGTCGATAATGATCACGTTTGGAGGTGTTAGGTTAAAGCATTTCCTCGTCATGTCCATCAATATGGAAAAAAATCAGATAATCTCCTATCATGGTATTTTACTATTTGTTCCAATGGTCCTAAGAAATTCCTTTTTGTTCTTTTAGACATGTCTGACGTTACACCCCTCAAGATTGTTGGCGGTATTAATTTCTGTTACGTCGGAGAAGTGTACGATAGGAGCTGTCAGTGGGAAGGTTTCTCCATATTTTGTATTTCCTGGTCAACGGATGAGTGAAGAGTGAGTGAGTAAGCTGGGTGTAACGCCGTTTTAACAGTATTCCAGTTTAATTACGACGTGTCAGCTTAATGTGGTAGGAAAGCCCGAAGTGATGCAGATCTCAGACGTTTGCCACTTTGGTGAAACCCACGAGCACGGGAATGCTGCTGACAAACCTAGAAACATAATCGGGACGAACCGGGATTCGAACCCACAATCACAGCTTTCTGGCGTGTCCAAGGGACGGAACTCTGCACAGCGAATTGCGGCGCCTTAGACGACTGGGCCACCCGTGCCCCCTGGATGAAGGAAGAATTATTGTCCGAAGCAACACCTGGAGCCTTTGGTACTGTGTATGTGTGCTGCTTGCATGTTGTTTAACGTCGCTCTAAGCAATATTCCAGCTATATGACGGCGGTCTGTATATAATCGATCTACGTCATTGGGATACGATGACATGCATAAACCAGGTCAGCGAGCTTGACCCCCCGATCCGGTTAGTCGCCTTTTACGGCAAGCATGGGTTGCTGAATACCTTTTCTATCCCGGATCTTTACGGTTAGTTTAATTGAATGGGCGAGGCAAAATCGCATCATATTGTTTGTTCTTCCATCTTATACGAGTGACCTTTGGCATAAGCTTGACATCGGATGTTAATGTACTTTTGAGATGACCTGTATTAAAGTATGTCTTTCATTTTTCAGAGAAAATTCAGGGAGAGTTATCAGTAAACACAACATTTTCGGCATAGCATGTTAAGTGTTTAATTCCACAGTATTGGATGAGTCCTTTCCCTTGTATCTGTCAGCAAGACCTGGAGAAGGAATATCTCTTGCATGTGCAACAGCTGTTAACCTTGCATCAGATAAGACCACACAGTAGGAAGCCAGCCCTTATGATGACATCCTGGAATGTTCGCACCATGACGGCCGGCTTGTCTGTTGACCTCCGGGAGATAAGTGATGTATGCAAGACTCCTCAATAAGACAGCTCTCAGAACGAGATCCTGGAATGTTCGCACCATGACGGCCGGCTTGTCTGTTGACCTCCGGGAAATAAGTGATGTATGCAAGACTCCTCAATAAGACAGCTCTCAGAACGAGATCCTGGAATGTTCGCACCATGACGACCGGATTGTGTGTTGACCTCCGGGAGATGAGTGATGTATGCAAGACTCCTCAATAAGACAGCTCTCAGAACGAGATCCTGGAATGTTCGCACCATGCCGACCGGATTGTCTGTCTACCTCCGGGAGATGAGTGATGTATGCAAGACTCCTCAATAAGACAGCTCTCAGAACGAGATCCTGGAATGTTCGCACCATGCCGACCAGATTGTGTGTCTACCTCCGGGAGATGAGTGATGTATGCAAGACTCCTCAATAAGACAGCTCTCAGAACGAGATCCTGGAATGTTCGCACCATGACGACCGGATTGTCTGTTGACCTCCGGGAGATGAGTGATGTATGCAAGACTCCTCAATAAGACAGCTCTCAGAACGAGATCCTGGAATGTTCGCACCATGACGACCGGATTGTCTGTCTACCTCTGGGAGATGAGTGATGTATGTAAGACTCCTCAATAAGACAGCTCTCAGAATGAGATCCTGGAATGTTCGCACCATGACGACCGGATTGTCTGTTGAGACTCCTCAATGGTACAGCTATCAGACGACTCCCAACGAAGACTGCATGTGGACATCTCCATGCTGCAGGAGCTGATCAAACCAAGTCGGAACAGACAATCCCTTCAAGAATGGAATGGAGAGACTTCTGACCTTCCCACGGGCCTCATCAGTTTGTATGTTCCAACCCTCTGCACCACACAGGAGGCGAAGGACGAGCTCCAGTTCTACAGCCAGCTCCAGGTCCTTATCAAGGAGATCACAAGCCACGAACATTGGGTACTGCTCGGCAGCATAGGAAAGAGTGGGTACTGACCATGAATCCCCGCCCTGCAGTCAGGGCGATGTATGAAAATGGACCGCTTCTCGAGCTGTGCACACACAACTACCAATTCCTTCTTCCTGAAGACACCCCGGTTGAAGCACTGGTGCCAGCAGGACCTCATCTTCTCAAGGCGCCACAACCTTAGTAACATGCTTGTCACATCTTTGTACCCCAGTGTCAGTTGTGACACAGACCCTTCCTGGGTATGCTGCAGGATCATATTCCAATTAAAGAGGATGCCCTACAATAAGCCTCTAACGATATCAGCATGCAGAGGATGGACTTCTTTACTGGTGCCCTGTATGTTTTTCGGGGTCACATAAACACTGAGGTTCTTTCCCACACCACAATCCTAAGTCTCTTCTTTGTGCCCCAACATCACTGACTTTACAGGCTTGGTCACGCTGTCGCATGGATGATGGAAACCGAAAAGACCTCCCGTATGAAGAGCTCGCCTAAAGCGAAAGGACACCTTCAAAGTAGGACATGATATCACTGGACGTTCATTGGTGGGATGAGCACGCGGTAGAAAAAAACCGCCATGAGTATCTAAAGAATACAGTTCCTGATAATTAAGAATAAAACGTTGATCTAAAACGAAAAACCTCGCCCGACCCCTCCCCTGGGTATCTGCCAAGTACCGGATAAAGCAGGCAGTTATTAAGAGTTAAGCGGGGCTAACGGATGCTTCTACGGGATATCTACCAAATACCAAATATAACAGGCAGTTATCAAGAGTTACAAGGAGCTAACGGCTGTCCCTTCTGGATATCTGCCAAGTACAGGATATAGCAGGCGGTTATCAAGAGTTAAACGAAGCTAACGGTTACCCCTACTGGATATCTGCCAACTACCGAATATACCAGGCAGTTATTAATAGTTCAACGGAGCTAACGGATGTCCCTTCTTGATATCTGCCAAGTACCGGATATAGCAGGCAGTTATCTGGAGATAAACGAAGCTAACGGTCACCCCTACTGGATATCTGCAAAGTACCGGATATAACAGGCGGTTATCAAGAGTTAAACGGGGCTAACGAATGCCCCTACTGGATATCTGCCAAGGACCGGATACAGCAGGCAGTTATCAAGAGTTAAACGGGGCGAACGAATGCCCCTACTAAATATCTGCCAATATAGGAGGCAGTTATCAAGAGTTAAACGAAGCTAACGGTTACCCCTACTGGATACCTGCCAAGTACCGGATACAGCAGGCAGTTATCAATAGTTAAACGGGGCTAACGGTCACCCCAGCTGGATATCTGCCAAGTACCGGATATAGCAGGCAGTTATCAAGAGTTAAACGGGGCGAACGAATGCCCCTACTAAATATCTGCCAATATAGGAGGCAGTTATCAAGAGTTAAGTGGGGCTAACGGACACCCCAGTTGGATATCTGCCAAGGACCGGATACAGCATGCAGTTATCAAGAATAAAGCGGGGCTAACGGATGTCCCTTCTGGATATCTGCCAAGTACCGAATATAGCAGGCAGTTATCAAGAGTTAAACGGGGCTAACGGATGTCCCTACTGGATATCTGCCAAGTACAGGATATAACAGGCGGTTATCAAGAGTTAAACGAAGCTAACGGTTATCCCTACTGGATATCTGCCAAGTACCGAATATAACAGGCAGTTATCAAGAGATAAACGAAGCTAACGGTTACCCCTACTGGATATCTGTAAAGTACCGGATATAGCAGGCAGTTATCAAGAGTTAAACGGGGCTAACGGATGCCCCTACTTGATATCTGCCAATATAGGAGGCAGTTATCAAGAGTTAAGCGGGGCTAACGGACACCCCAGCTGGATATCTGCCAAGTACCGGATATAGCAGGCAGTTATCAAGAGTTAAACGGGGCGAACGAATGCCCCTACTAAATATCTGCCAATATAGGAGGCAGTTATCAAGAGTTAAGCGGGGCTAACGGACACCCCAGCTTGATGTCTGCCAAGTACCGGATATAGCAGGCAGTTATCGGGAGTCAACCGGAAATAGAAATATCGCTTGCTAAAAGATATCCGCAGAATATTGCCAAGTATCGGGTATATCGGCTAATATAAAGCCAGCCCAGTGCCATATAGTCTATTTCAATGTCTATCGCCAATTATAAGCTGTTCTATTATTTGTAAAAAAACGTACATGTACACTAATTATATATTTAATGTGACATTGTTATTGAGAAATCATAAAAAATAACATTTTTTAAAATGTCTCGGTTATATCATAAAGATACCATCTGGAGATATATTGGGTAAACAGACAACTGCAAGTACCACCGTTCTGTCAGGTATGTCAGCGAGTTATCTAAAGTTGACGCAGGTAAACGGACGCCTGCTGGGTATCCGTCACCGATCAGGTATATACGGTTGGTGTTGATATTTGATATTGAGCTACTGAGCATGTTTATGCCATACTTACCTGGTTCCGTTGAACTCGGCACAAACATGGATCCTCCCAACAGTAAAGCGAATATCAGCGGTGACATAGCCATTTTGAAACACAGAGAAGGTACAGGGGACGTCAGCTTTGGCTGCAAATAGACGCAGAGGTGACTAAATAGCAAAGTAGATACAAATTATGGATAACAACTTCTTTAATAGTGTAAAGGCGACGCTTCCGTTTAGATCCTCATACCGCTGTCAAGCAAGTCTGTTTTGCTTGACAACGGTATGAGGATCTATACGGAAACGTCGCCTTTACACGATTCAAGAACTTTGTCATCCGTCAACTTCTGAGTAATGCCTATCAAACAAGACTTATAGCAGTCTTACAAATTGATTCATGAGCCTTTACTCGTGTGTTTAAGTTCTTCACCTTCTCAATTTTGATAATAATGCGTACATATTTAGTGAAGTGAGAGGAGTCACTTAATGTTGATCCACGTCACAATCAGCAATGTTCCAGCCATATGACGACGACCTGTACAATGGCAACTAGTATGAGACACCGGGGAACCACCACGGGCAATCAGCCATGTCATCGACTTTTTAGTCTTGTTTGATAGGCATGAGGTACCGGGTATCTGTTCTCACACTGTTGTTAGCTTACACCTATCGACTGGTAGAAGTTTTTATATCTGTTAATTCATAAAATTTGTGGTTCGAGTATTCGTTTGATAAAGGCGTTAGTCCAATGGGCTAAAACGTCCCTTTCCAGCGTAGCTTCCGCATGTGCGATATTAATACACATGTTGTGTTGTCTAATCGTCACAAGTTGTTACACTGTCTCAGTGGGTCACTCGTTAACCATAACCTTTCCTGGATTTACAACCAAGAAACATCTCTGCAAAAATGAAGTTCATGTTGACACTCACTGTTCACAGTTTCTAGTATCAATGAGTAGAACTATACTTACACAAATACACAACATATCAACGAAAACAATGGAAAATTTCAAATACACGCTATGTAATTAATAATTTATCATAATAGGCCGTGTTACCAAGCCGGTTTGTATGACGGTGTATATATAATATATCAACGTGTTATCGTGAGAAATAATGATCTGATGTGCCTACCTTAAACAAGCCAACACCACGATAGCAGTTTTGATCGGACAAGGAAATGATAACATGAATTGTAATTGTTGTTTTAGTTTCAGGCGCGTCGTCCTTATTTCATCGAAATGAGTCAGTGCTGAGGATGTACACAGATGTTAAGCTTTTCGCGTCAATATTTGGTTTACGGATCAGGAGACAAATCCCAAATGTAAAATGAATTCGATCTTTTGAGAATTCAGGAGGGAAGAATGGACAAAGAGGAACCTTAACCCCCCACACTAAAACTATTGAACATATTACTTTTAATGTGTGAGCAACTGACTCAACGTGACCGTATTTCCTATGTTCGTTTGTTTCTTTGTTGTGTAACCCCGCACTCGGCAGTATTACAGCTGGACCAGACAATCGAGTGATTAGCATCATGAGCATCGATCAACGCAATTGGGATACAATGACATGCACCAACCAAGTCAGCGAACCTGACCACCCGATCCCGTAAGTCGCCTCTTACGACAAGCATAGTCGCCTTTTACGGCAAGCATGGGTTGGTGAAGACCTATCCTACCCCGGATCTTCACGGGTCAGATCGGCAGTGACGCTGATTAAACTATCTTCCCTACTGTCTGATATTCTCTGTGTAGCCATGTAGGGTAGATACCAACAATAATAACATTACGTGCTAATTATTAGTAATCTTTATGTTAATACCATATAAGTGAACTAGTGTGGTTTTACACCGCTGGGAGCCGTATTCCAGCAATATCAGGGTGGGGGATACCTGAAATGAGCTTCACACATTGTACCCATGTCGGGAATCGAACCTCGGCCCTCGGCGTGACAAGCGAACGCGTTAACCGCTAGGCTACCCCACCGCCCAATTCCATGTGAAAAGGTATCGAAGTATTCATATTCCATTCAATCAAAAGATGTGTGGTTCGTGATCAATGTGGTCCGCCTGCTTCTTTACATATTCGGGGGCACGGTTGGCCCAGTCGTTGGGGCGCCGCGATTCGCTGTGCAGAAACCTATGATTGTGGGTTCGAATCCCGGTTCGTCCCGATTATCTTTCTAGGTTTGTCAGCACCATACCCGTGGTCATGTGTTTCACCGAAGTGGTAAACGTCTGAGACCTGCATCACTTCGGGCTTTCCTCCCACATTAAGCTGAAACGCCTCGATATAACTGGAATACAGTTAAAAGGGGCGTTAAAGCCAACTCACTTACTTCACACATTCTCTTGCCAGTGTATTCAACAATTATAACAAAATACATGAAACCAAATATGGTATGAACTGGTACCAGCACGTACATAGTTTCGTCACTGCATAACGATAATCTTAATTCTACCAAGTAGTAGGTGTGCTTAAAGTCACAATGTCATAAAAAGAAGAGAGAGTGGGGTGTGTGCTTAAGTGTGTAACAACCCGTTAGCAGTATTTTCGTTTACGTTATCGCGGTTAAGTTGGTTAAAACTGAAGCTGAAGGTTGCGTTCGGGTAGCCCAGTGGTTAAAGCGTTCGCTCGTCACGCCGAAGACCCGGGTTCGATTCCCGACAGGGTACAATGTGTGAAGCCCATTTCTGGTGTCCCCGCCGTGATATTGCTTGAATATTGCTAAAAGCGGCGTAAAACCAAACTCACTCACTCACTCACTGAAGCTGAAGGCGACGTAATTGGTATGCCTACGGGCCTACTTCGTGACACCCATGCACGATCACGGACGCTGTCAGACAGGCCGAATGTGCCGCCCATGAGGACGTTGTGTGCTGACAGCAGGACTTCAAGGATAAGGGTTGACAATAGCATTTATGCAGCATTGCACACACTGGACTGAGATGTAAAAAATGACCGGCATTATCGTGAAATAGGTCGTACCCGACTTATTTGATATATTCCCACTAAAGATCTGTTCAGAATATATTGAAATTACATAATTTTGAATATAAGCATCAAACCACTGTCTTAATGGATACAGATTCGGGAAGTAAAGCCTTATTATGATTTTCCAATATTTAATAAGTTGGTAGGATTAAATGAGTATGGTCCGACTAAGATGGTACTTTATCGGAGAGGACCAATCCTGTCGGAGTTGATATGTTATCTGAGAACATATTCATCCTTGACCTTTACTGCAAAAGATTCGATCGTCACGCCGAAGACCCGGGTTCGATTCCCGACATGGGTACATTGTGTGAAGCCCATTTCTGGTGTCCCCCGCCGTGATATTGCGGGAATAGTGCTAAAAGCGGCGTAAAACCCTACTCACTCACTCACTCACTACTGCAAAAGAGAAAACGTAAGTAATATCGGCGTGATCATCATGTTTCGGGACAGTCGACTTTCCACGTGCATTGCCGAGAGGACTGCGGTTGAGTGTGACGCGGTGCGCGTGGAGTTCCTGTTCTGCGTGTATTCATCACTGTCACATCAACGGCCCAAAAATATCCTTCCACCCCTGCTTGTATGATGAAGGTCTGCGGTTCGCTTTTCAAGTCTTGATGTTTCTCAAGCTTGTTTAGCTGCAGGCTTGTTTTCGATAAGTGTACAGTAAACAAAGGTTATAACGAACTCAAAGGGACTACTAATTTTAGTTCGTTATAACCGTATTTCGTTATAAGCATATGTACAGTATAATACAGCAACTAGTCGGGACTATAAAGTTAGTTCGTTATATCCGTTAGTTCGTTATAAGCGTGTTCGTTATAACCGTAGAATACTGTATTTATAATATTTCATTTGCAACCGAAACTAGGATTATTGACTTTTTGCCAATGTGGACAAGGACATGCTTTATCCATTTCCCTGAAATTCGGAAGCCTGTTTAAGTATCGAGTTCCTCATCTGATTAAGTTCCTTATCCTTAACACTATCACGTATGGATATCAGTTGCGATGTACATTGAATTCAGTGTTGATGTCGATACGAGTGGAGGGGGAATACGGCCGGCAAACTTCGCCAAATATGAGGCTTCGTTTTATATTCCGTGAATGAATGTTAAATGTGAAATTGTAAACCTGAAATAGGTCGAGCAAATCGATTTTGTGCTCTAACGAATATGAAGATGATTACCGTTCGAAACTAAATCAATGTTGCGACATTTATTTCTTAGATTCCTTTCTACCTACACTACCCTTTCCTTTACCCTACAATTGCAAAATATGTGACGCGGCATTGTACAATACAGTAAACTACGGTTATAACGAACTCAAAGGGACCACACATTTTAGTTCGTAATAACCGTAGTTCGTTAAAAGCATATATACAGCATATATGTATCAAATGGCCCGGACTAAAGAATAAGTTCGTTATATCCGTCAGTTCGTTATAGGCGTGTTCGTTATAAACGTTGTTTACTGTATATAGTCAAACCTCGTTAATCCATTAAACCAGAAACCAGACCAGTTGGGAATGATGGGAAAGCTTTCAAATGTACATAGTGACACCTCATAATTATCGTCAATAATCCGGAAACTTGCTAATCCGGACGATTTCGCAGGGAAAGCAAACGTCTGGATTAACGGGGTACTGAAATATACAGGACATTTCAGGAAACGCCAAAATATTAAATGAATGACATTCAAATGATTTTTATTATATAATAGGAACATGGATTCGAGAGCTGCTTGATTAACGCGTATGAATATCTCAATATCTTTGATACATTGGTTTTAATGACATTATGCCATTCTCGGGGAATGTGAAGCGTTAATATCCTTGTATACAAGTATGTGTCATCGAGGTCAATACCGGATTGTGCATGTTTAACAGTTGACCTTGAGTTATAACTAAGGGATTATTTCCGTAAATTTGTTATTTTAGGGTGTACAGGGACGTCCGATTTTATTAGCTAGTTTTCCGGAGAAGTATGATAATGTAGTGTCGGCTGTAGTACATGATTCATGGTCAATTTCGAAATAAAGTAAAAGGGAATAACAAAGTGGGTTGATCGCACAGATTGTTACCCATTTATCAACATGGTATGGTCCGACAGTAACTGAAAACATATTAATTTTTATATTTTATTGTTATCCTTTCATGTCTTTTTGCGAAAAATGAGTCATGATAAATACATTGGTATAGTATCTCATCAGATAATAAGTCTCTTGATTTCATGTCTGTTCTCATATTCTCAATAGAATATTTGGTCCAACTTGAACAAACTTCCCACCAGTATCAAGGTACAGAATTTTGGTTTTCTGTCCTTGAAGAACTTAGTTCTTCAGTCGCTCAAGTCAATGTTCAACCTCTCTGCACCCTCTGCCATGTGGGGCAAGGCTGTCCTTCCGACAAGCTACGCCAGGTCAACACATTCAATTCATGTTATGAATTCCATAAACCGGTAGAGGGGGCACGGTTGGCCCAGTGGTCTAAGGCGCCGCGATTCGCTGTCCAGAGTTGCGTCCCTTGGGCACGCCAGAAACCTATCATTGTGGGTTCGAATCCCAGTTCGCCCCGATTATGTTTCTACGTTTGTCAGCACCATACCCGTGCTAGTGGGTTTCACCGAAGTGGTAAACGTCTGAGACCTGCATCACTTCGGGTTTTCCTCCCACATTAAGCTGACACGCCGTGATATAACTGGAATACTGTTAAAAGCGGCGTTAAACCCAACTCACTCAATCATTCATAAACCGGTAGATGTTGGCGTGACGACTGGGCGGGTAAGCATGGATAGGGGGAACGTGCTGTCCACGAAGACACTGTTCACTACTGCTGGAGGTTAGAATCTTGGTTGCATCCCCGTCATCAAAGAGCAGGAAATTTCGATCATGTAGGGAGCACTCATCATGTGTAACGAGGTCAAGATAGGGATGCCAATGTTATCTTCTTGGGCGACTCGATCGTTGTAAATCGACTCCATGGGGTGTAACTCTTCTCTGGCCCGCATCCGAAGTGTGCTGATATCGTGTGAACCTGATGATGTTTGATGCTTTTGACTGTAGAGTAGATGTATTTATGTTTTTTTTAAACTCACACTTGGTTAAGAACTCCTTAAATTAAGATTAAAACATTAAAGGGAATCGCCAACAAAATGTATATAAAACTCATTGATACCAATACGGTTCTGGAGACAGTATAGTTTTGGATATTTTCACCTACTCCACTGTCTTATAATTGACACGTCTGACTCGTGGTACGTCTTACTAATTGGCCTAAAACAATAAGTTGCAATGCCGATAACAGACATTTTCATGATGGACGTAGACGGGAGGACGTATACGTGAAGTGTCCTGAAGCGACCAGGCACACCATGACAAGGACCCGTGAAGATTCCGGGATAGAATAGGTCTTCAACAGCCAATTATGGCCGTAAAAGGCGACTATGCTTGTCGTAAGAGGCGACTAACGGGATCGGGTGGTCATCCGCGCTGACTTGATTGATGCATGTCACCGTTTCCCAATTGCGCGGATCGATGCTCATGATGTCAATCACTGGATAGTCTGTTTCGAGACTCGAGTATTTACAGACCGCCGTCATATAGCTGGGATATTGCTGAGTGCGATGTTAAACAACAAACCAAGAACCAGACAACACTATGACCAGACCCTGAGGAACATAGTGCTAAACATTCAATCCAGTCTTGGAACACTTAGGCCGCCACTTAACGTCTTCAGTTTGGCACTGTCAATTCCCTACTTGTCAACATTGTATTCGGTTCGCCTTTTCTTTACGGTGAGGTGAGGTGAGGTGAGATGAAATGGGGTTTAACGTCGCGTCCAAGATTATTGCACTTATATAGCGACGTGCATGTACGTGTGTGTGTTTGTGTGGCTGCTTGTACTAGTCCGGACTGAAACCGATTAATAGTGCTAGCTCACTGAGATACCATGCCGCAGTTTAACACGAATACCCCACTCATACACAGTATACTGACTCCGAGCCGACCGGTCCTTGTTTTAGCCCCTTAATGCCGAGCGCCAGACAGGGTAACAACAAGTACCATCTTTTAACGTCTTTTGGTATGACGCGGCCGGGGATCGAACCCCGGTACTTCCGCTCTCCGGGCGGACTCTCTACCACAAGACCACGGAGGCGGTCCCTTTTCTTTACGCCACATTCCAGCCATAAACCTTTAACTTATCTGATACTAAAATAACAGTGATTGATGTTATAAGTTAAGTCCAACGCCTTCGGGATATAATGGCGCGCAATGATCGAAGCCGATCCAAGCAGTAGGTTCGTACGACAAGCATAGGTTTCTTGGGTCCTATCGACACTAACCTGGAATACTCGCGGTGGCAAAAAACATGAATGAGAGAGATGGATGCTTGACGTGAAAGAGGGCGGCCAAATAACTGTAAAAAGGCGTTAAGACATACCGCTATGTACGCTGCAGAACTGAACATTAGATACGGACGTCAGCAATTTGGATGATCACCCAAGATGTGATGCAGAAACTCTGCTTCAGCTGAAGGAAGGTCGTACATGTATCGGGTTTCGACAGATGTTACCGCCCTGATTAGTTTGAGTATTACTAATTTCATTAACAAATAAAAATAAATTCGGGGTTGACGATTCGTCAACCTTATATGATATGAAACAATGAAAGAATATTTGACCAAATGACACGAATGCAACCATCATGTTCCGGTTTCTACAATGATTGTGTTTCATCCTGGTTCAAGTTACTCATCCTCAGTGCTGGGGGATGCTGGCAGGCAAGAGATGAAGCTGTTCACACAGTAGAAACCGGGCACACAGGGCGTCAACAATTAAGTGAACTGAATCAGAGGTAAAGGTAAGACAGGATTATTTTTGGGCCGACTTTTTGATGATCTGGGTCGTGGGGATGGGGGTTGTTTCAGGGGGGATGTTATCGCACAAAATATATTGTCCCCCAAAATCCTTGAAAAACATAATTATGCTTCATATTGTTAGAAAAAAAGAAATTGTCTGCCACAAAAATTACATAGATACTTTGACTCATAGTTTTAATTAAAAAAGTATCTGGCCTCAATACAAAACACCCGCCAAACCCTACATTCAGCTTGTGTTGCTTGAGAGTAACCGTGGAACAAGTGATTATTGTCTGATGTAAAGTCATTGACGTTTCCTTAATGGATACCGACCTGCCTCTTTAAACAGGATGTATTTGGGTTCAAGCGAATGGAATTAAAGTACATTGTCGATGATTAGTAATATTAACATTGTTTTCGATTTATTACGTTTATCGCAGGGCAGCATCGATGTTAACTGTTGGTATTTTATATCAAGTTAAGTTACAATCACTGTATACCACCTTTTTGTTATGCCAACGATATAATCATCTACTCCAATAGCAGTCATAGTATTATTTTTCTTTTGTGTGTGGGAGCGGTGGGTAGCCTAGTGGTTAAAGCGTTCGCTCGTCACGCTGAAGACCCGGGTTCGATTCCCGACATGGGTACAATGTGTGAAGCTCATTTCTGGTGTCCCTCGCCGTGATATTGCTTGAATATTGCTAAAAGCGGCGTAAAATCATACTCACTCACACGCTTTTGTGTGTGTTATGACTGACCAGCTTATAAATAACCTTGCTCTTGGGGTTTAGCTCAAGTGGTAAACATCAGTGATCTACGTCAATTAGTGACTGCAATGTCGGGAATATACAATGTCAAAGGTCATCCACTTTCAAGCCATGCACTGAATACATACACTCTTCAAAAAAAGAAGGAACGCACAGGTAGTATGTTGTTAACTGAACCTGACTACACAAAAGTACGGTATAAAAATTGGATATATGCTATTGGAAAATGTTTTTTGCCCGATATTCGACAAACGGTGCGTCAAAACGCAGCCATTGTCGATTTGCAATGTCTTAAACGGCATTGTTTTCACACTTGTTCAAAAATGTCATCGAGGAAAACTGTAAAGCAAAATGCACGTGCAAGTTATGACATTCGTAACTCGTGGTAGTGGCTGTAAAAAAGCAAGCATAAGACAATAATTGGTCATTCACTTGTCAACATTTTTCAAGTTCGAAATTGCCGAGACTCAGCGCTGCCGATCGGAACATCGCCATAGGACGCATCCAAAGAGGAGAATCGCAGTCTTAAAAGGCCACCATAGCACCATATGCCGCCTTTGTGACCGATACACACAGTTCAATTCCCCACCAGACTGTCTGGGAACCTGCCGACCAAGAGTTATCACCCCTGCACGGCATCGCTACATTCGACTGTTCCACCTACGTCATCGCAATGCCACAGCTACGGAGGAGGATATCGGACCAGACTGTCAGGAACCATTTTCGCGAGGTTGGAATCCGACCCAGAAGACCAGTTATCGTCCCTGTTTTGCAACAGATCTATCGACAGCGACGCTTGCGTTGGTGCAATACCTTACAGCCTTGGAATTTGAGAAACTGGAGACGAAGGTGGTTTAGCGATGAATCACGATTTCTTCTTCCCCGGCCAGATGGAAGACAACGTGTTTATCGTCGTCGATATGAACGTTTTTCCCCACATTGTGTACGTGAATTCCACAATTTCGGTGGGGGTGTCATGGTGTGGGGGAACATATCCTTCTCAACGAGATCAGACTTGGTTGTGGTTCAGGGGAATTTGACAGCAAATCGCTACATGAATCAAATTCTTCAACCTCATATTCTTCCAATCATTGACCGCAAGAGGGAGCTGTTTCAACAGCTCCACCGCACAAAGCTCGTGTCACGGTAGACAACCTTCATAATGCCAACATCAACGGCTTGCCCTGGACGTCGAGATCTCCAGATCTCAACACAATCGAACACCTCTGGGA
Source organism: Haliotis cracherodii (assembly GCF_022045235.1). Lineage (NCBI taxonomy): Eukaryota > Metazoa > Mollusca > Gastropoda > Lepetellida > Haliotidae > Haliotis > Haliotis cracherodii. The sequence continues at coordinate 16,331,877 of NW_027266264.1, forward strand.
CGAGCTCGATCGACATGTGCGTTAACGTCAGAACACGCCGCAGACACTGACCAACGCGTTACAAGCAGAATGGCGCAGAATTCCGCAGGACAGAATTCGTACACTTGTCCAGTCAGCGCCGAGGAGACGCAGAGCCGTGATTGCTGCCCGGGGCGGTCACACGAGATTCTGAGTTCAGCGGAACCTTGTGGCCTTATGCTACGTGACAATGAACAGTTTTCAATGTCTTTGTACAACAACTTATGACTATCGAGCTCCAAAATGTCATGTTTGTATCTATGATATTAAATTAAATATATCGACTTTATTAGGTACAATAAATGTAAATGCGTTTCTTTTTTTTTGAAGAGTGTATATTTCCTTGTGTTTTTGTTTGGGTTTCTTAACATTGTTGACTCATGAGCGATTATTAGTCCAGGAAGAATATATTCATATTCCCAGCTGTTTGGGTTGTCATTGCCTGATCAGTGTATGTTTGTTAACATCATTTTCAGTGTCATGATGTTGCGGGGCTCTCTAACCATACTCTTGGTGTTTGTGATAAAACATACAGGTACGTACAGGTCTCCACCATTTATCTTGTCACAAGAGTGAGTGAGTGAGTGAATGAGTATGGTTTTACGCCGCTTTTAGCAGTATTCCAGCAATATCACGGCGGGGGACACCAGAAATGAGCTTCACACATTGTACACATGTCGGGAATCGAACCTGGGTCTTCGGCGTGACGAGCGAACGCTTTAACCGCTGGGCTACCCGTCCGCCCTTGTCACAAGAGAATTACTGTAGTTGAGTGAGTGGATGAGTGTTGTTTTACGACACGTTTAGCAATATTCCGATGTGGGTCGTATTTGAAACGCTTGCGCTGTGCTTCATGTTGTTTACATTAAAAACATATCAGCTGAATATAGTTTTACTTAAGGAGTGTCAATTAGGATTTATATGGCTATTTATCAAGATATCTGACTTTAAAAGCTACGACTTTTGAAAACAGGAATGTATGTAATTATACGATGACCCTATATATATAGACGAGATTATCATTAGAATGTGGTAGACAAATATGCTGTATATCTGATCGAGAGAACATTTTGATATTTGTAGAATTTAATAAATACATCGGATTTGACAACCGTCTAATATGTAAGCTGTTTATAAATATGCGAAGCAACCCTTATCAAACTAAGTACTCAAACCACGAGTGATCAAACAACTTTCTCCAGGGTTCATAAAAAATAGATCCAACCAGACAAGAAATAGCACAAAACGTAAAATCGTAAAAATATAAACACCAGTTTGAAGACGGAAATATTTCAACGTGTTCGAATTATATATAATACAAATCAAGTCTTTGCAATTACAGAGTACGGTAGTGGCTGTTGATACCGCGTAGAAATACATTGAAGCATATTTTTCGACATTTATCAGACGCTTGTAATCATGCAGAGTGTCGCATCCTAACTCTGTTTCCGCTGATAATCGAGACTGGTTATTTTCTGGCTTTGATCATGACGTTTTATATTTATAAAGTTGACAAAAATATTTTGGAACATACATGTCACGCAAGCGCCTGTTATCAATGATCAAGTGTCTGACACCAACGCCAAGGGGTCACTTCAAGCCATGACGTAAAAGCGCGGCTTCAGTTTTCCTGACCTCTAGCAATGACTGGCCCATTGTGGCCTTGAAATTTGACCAGCAGCAATACACGTTCTAGTACATGAATAAGATACCCCTACTTTCATGGGTGATGAAATTAATGCATTGAGATAAATGTGTCATTTGTTGATTATGCTTTCTCACTTCCAATAATAATTAACATTTTTACTTCTAGATATTTCGCGAGTATAATAAACAATGATATACGACAGCTTTACTCACAGGATTGATTCCTACGTCTGGGAAAGAACATAACTCCCTGATATATAAAGAATGCAAAAATAACCTACTTCACAATCCAGTGAAAAACGTCCAAGCAAAGTTAACGTTTGCCTGTCAGTTACAGTACCAGTATTGATGAAACCACAGTTCACAGACCAGCTGATGATACTGTGAAGTCTAACTGATCTGTTAATACTGACACACAATACACTGCTGCTTGGATGACACTCCGGTGTGATTATTATTGGCAAATGAAACTACTATTTCCTTTTACAATAATACTTTGATTCAACAGACCTGTCTCACTTCGGACTTTCCTCCCACACCAAGCTGAAACGTTGTAATATGTAATTATATGTATATGAAATACTGTCCAGAGCGGTACTGACTCCAACTCACTCACCCTATGTGGTTTTAAAAATGAAGTTATCGCTACTTAAGCACCATTCGAAACAGAAACAGTATTGATAATGAGTATTATTAAGACACGAAAGGGGAACACGTAACTTTTCTTTCTTAAAACTTTGGGCACGGGTGGCCCAGTCGTCTAAGGCGCCGCGATTCGCTGTGAAGAGTTGCGTCGCTTGGGCACACCAGAAAGCTATGATTGTGGGTTCGAATCCCGGTTCGCCCCGATTATGTTTTTAGGTTTGTCAGCACCATACCCGTGCTCGTGGGTTTCACCAAAGTGGTAAACGTCTGAGGCCTGCATCACTTCGGGCTTTCCTCCCACATTAAGCTGACACGCCGCGATATAACTGGAATAGTGTTAAAAGCGGCGTTAAACCCATCTCACTCTTAAAACTTAACGCCCTGACAGAGTGGGACCTAACATATGAAGGATACAAATGCAGTTTCGAGTTCATAGAATTGTATGATATTTAAAATGCGCTTAGGCTTAATGTCCTTCTTGTTCTGTTTATGTCGTTCTCGGAAAATGACCCTCGCTTATGTGTCATCGGAAATTCTTTCATAGAAATAATTTCCGTTGCAATTGTAGAAGAACGAAATGAATTTAATAATGAATAATTCAGTTTAAGAAGTTTATGTTCACTTTACTCAGTGTATTAATACTGTCCTGGCAATGTATGTGTTTGATTGCAGAATCAACCCACTGACTGTTTTGTGACATACAGCAACTGACTCACATTACTCGAATGTGTTTCTTGCCATACACATGTACACATATACCAACTGACTCACATTACTCGAATGTGTTTCTTGCCATACACATGTACACATATACCAACTGACTCACATTACTCCAATGCGTTTCTTGTTATACACATGTACACATATACCAACTGACTCACATTACTCGAATGCGTTTCTTGCCATACACATGTACACATATACCAACTGACTCACATTACTCCAATGTGTTTCTTGCCATACACATGTACACATATACCAACTGACTCACATTACTCGAATGTGTTTCTTGTCATATACATGTACACATATACCAACTGACTCACATTACTCGAATGTGTTTCTTGCCATATACATGTACACATATACCAACTGACTCACATTACTCGAATGCGTTTCTTGCCATATACATGTACACATATACCAACTGACTCACATTACTCGAATGCGTTTCTTGCCATATACATGTACACATATACCAACTGACTCACATTACTCGAATGCGTTTCTTGTCATATACATGTACACATATACCAACTGACTCACATTACTCGAATGCGTTTCTTGCCATACACATGTACACATATACCAACTGACTCACATTACTCGAATGCGTTTCTTGCCATATACATGTACACATATACCAACTGACTCACATTACTCGAATGTGTTTCTTGGCATATACATGTACACATATACCAACTGACTCACATTACTCGAATGCGTTTCTTGCCATACACATGTACACATATACCAACTGACTCACATTACTCGAATGTGTTTCTTGCCATATACATGTACACATATACCAACTGACTCACATTACTCGAATGTGTTTCTTGCCATATACATGTACACATATACCAACTGACTCACATTCTTCGAATGCGTTTCTTGTCTTACTTACTTACTTACTTACTTTGGAGATTTAACGTGCGCTTTCCGACTGATGCGTATTTCGCACACGGGCCCGGCCAGGCCATTTAATGTGTTTCCGAAAGGGGCGAAGGTGGTCTGTGCAACCCAAGGGGGGGGGGGGGGGGCTTTAGGGGTTGCTTATATATAATTTGGGAATTTTGAGATTTGGAATAGATGCCGATGGGGTTGGGGAGGAGAACTAAGGGAGCTGGGTATGGTGGATGTTTGTTTGTTTATGTGATTTTGATTTGGTAGGTTATTATGTTTTATGTTTCTTGTCATACACATGTACACATATATACCAACTGACACACATTACTCGAATGTGTTTCTTATCTTATACATTAACTCTCATATTAAATAATATATTTGTATTTAACATGAAAATGAAAACTCAAGAATATTCAGCAAATTATACGAGGGTACAAGAATACAACTACATACATTTACTTTCTATATAGACCGCCTCCGTGGCCTAGTGGCAGAGCGTCCGCCCGGAAAGCGTAAGGTCCGGGGTTTCGATCCCCGGCCGCGTCATACCAAAAGTGCATGCACGTCGCTATATAAGTGCAATAATCTTGGACGCGACGTTAAAACTTTCTGTATATTCCGTCACGTGGAAATAATACTCAGTGTGATTCATTGCGCAGAAACAGTATGCTAATTTGTGTATGACTGTTGTTCAGGCCTAATTGATCTGTTCATATGTATGAGCGTAGTTCAGGCCTAATTGATCTGTTCATATGTATGAGCGTAGTTCAGGCCTAATTGATCTGTTCATATGTATGAGCGTAGTTCAGGCCTAATTGATCTGTTCATTCGTATGAGCGTAGTTCAGGCCTAATTGATCTGTTCATATGTATGAGCGTAGTTCAGGCCTAATTGGTCTGTTCATATGTATGAGCGTAGTTCAGGCCTAACTGGTCTGTTCATATGTATGAGCGTAGTTCAGGCCTAATTGATCTGTTCATATGTATGAGCGTAGTTCAGGCCTAATTGATCTGTTCATATGTATGAGCGTAGTTCAGGCCTAATTGATCTGTTCATATGTATGAGCGTAGTTCAGGCCTAATTGATCTGTTCATATGTATGAGCGTAGTTCAGACCTAATTGATCTGTTCATATGTATGAGCGTAGTTCAGGCCTAATTGATCTGTTCATTCGTATGAGCGTAGTTCAGGCCTAATTGATCTGTTCATTCGTATGAGCGTAGTTCAGGCCTAATTGATCTGTTCATATGTATGACTGTTGTTCAGGCCAAATTGGTCTGTTCATATGTATGACTGTTATTCAGGCCTAATCGATTTGTTCATATGTATGACTGTTGTTCAGGCCTAATTCATCTGTTCATATGTATGACCGTTGTTCAGGCCTAATTGATCTGTTCATATGTATGACCGTAGTTCAGGCCTAATTGGCCTGTTATCATATAAATGAAATAAGTTCAGGATCATTGAATTGTTAATTAAAGAAGGTTTCCATAATCCACTACGTTAATGATACTTTAGTTATGTTAGTATTTGTTAATGAGCAACCATTCGTTATATTGTCAATTAATGGTCACTGCAGCAACTTCATCAATGCGGACGATTTTCTTGAAACCGGAGATTAGTGGGGTTTCATTGTGAACAATTAGATAGGTCTGGTCTCGTAAATGCCAGCTGAGAAATAGCTGGGAAACAACTCACTGAAAGGCAAAACAGAGGAAAATCACATTAATTGATTAAAATATATAATTAATTCAAGGTTCTTCTCAACCAACTATAACTGAGCCAAGAATAAGAGAAACTCAGTATCCGCTTCCTCGAAAAGAATTCCAACTTCCGTGTGTGGCAGATGGTGACAGACCACTAAGGTAATGTGAAGGCTTCATCGCATACTTAAAACATAAAACGCTAACCTACACGTACGTAAAACATAGCACATTAACTATAGTCGAATCCCGTTGTCTCGAACTCGGATGAGTCGAGTCCCCGGTTGTGTCGACCTCACAGTCCGTTTGCGGAAACATTTCTGATATTTATCTCTATTTTAAATGCGGATGTGTCGAACTTGATGCGTTGAAGTCTTGGTTGTCTCAAACTCCTTATCGTCACAGAAGTTGACAATAATAAAAACTTACCCTGACCTCAAAACCAGTTAGTGAGTGAGTTGGGTTTAACGCCGCTTTTAACGGTATTCCCGTTATATCACGGCGTGTCAGCTAAATGTTGGAGGAAAGCCCGAAGTGATGCAGGTCTCAGACGTTTACCACTTTGGTGAAACCCACGAGCACGGGTATGGTGCTGACAAACCTAGAAACCTAATCGGGGCGAACCGGGATTCGAACCCACAGTCATAGATTTATTGCGTGTCTAAGGGACGCAACTTAGACGACTGGGCATCCTTCCCCTACCCCTCGCCAAACCAGTAAATAAATATTGGACATGTTATGTTATGTTTTTTATCTTATATAATGTTATTTACCTAACATGCACGATGTGATACGTTTAGTTTCGGTTGTCTGATGGCAAAGTCAATCGGTAATAAGGTCGAGTCGGGTGTGTCTAACTATGCATCTGGCACCCTAAACTTCGAGGCAACTGGGAATATATGTCAAAAATACGAGAACACTATTTTAGGCAATAAATCCTTGAAATATGCTCATGAAATCCATTGCCTGTCATCGATTCAGAATTATATGCAAAGATGTCACCATTTTCGAAAATAAAAAAGGTATATATGTTCACTAATTAGTATTAACAAAGACCCAAACCTGGACAATTCAAATGTCCCCCTTCCCATGTATACATACGCTTCCTCCACAGGTACACCTGGCTGAAAAATGAAGTACAGCTTGATCCAAAGCTGAACCGTTATCTTTCGGTTTCGGAAAACGGGACACTGACCTTTTTGAACTTCAATTCACGGGAAAATGGAAACTACACGTGCAAAGCACTTAACGATGATGGGTATGACATCTCCCCTGCTGTCACCCTGATTGGAGCCAGTAAGATTCTTTACACAGATAATGTTTACCAATATATGATTTGGAATGTCTTTGTTGTATATGAATTCAGTTGTATAAAACATCAGTAGCCAATGTCCAATATCGACCATATCACGATATATTCATTTCATGAATCTATTCATTCCAGCTGACGCTCACGTGTGACCTGACCAGTGAAGACCCTGGGCAGAATAGGTCTTCAGCAACCAATTCTTGTCGTAAAAGGCGACAATGCTTGTCGTAAGAGGCGACTAATGGGATCGGGTGGTCAGCCTCGCTGACTTGGTTGATGCATGTATCCCAATTGCGTGAATCGATGCTCATGATGTCAATCACTGGATTGTCTGTTCCAGACTCGATTATTTACAGACCGCCGTCATATAGCTTGAAAATTGCTGAGTGCAGCGTTGAACAAAAAAACAACAAAACAATCACATGTGACCTCTTGTTCAGAGAGCAATGGTGATTCGATCCCTTGGCTCGGAGTTTGTATACTATATGTAGGGGTATTTTTGTGAAACTGCGGTATCTCCGTTGGCCTGCACTATAAAATCGGCATAAACCAAAGCTAGTATAATCAGGTACAAGCACGTGCATGCACATTGCAATATAAGTGAAATAAGCTTCAACGTACGTTCAACCGCAATTCACCTCACCTCTCCTGGATTTTGGGGTATTGTCAAGACATACATATATCTAATGGATTAGGACATTGATGACGTTTTACGTCATAAACGTCTAACACGAGTGCAAATCCTTATCATGCTTTACGCTATTGAATTATTCACGCAGTTTTTTATTGGTTGTCATCCTAATGCTAACCCGTATAGTATATGAGTTTACATTTTGCAGGACTAGCCACTCAGTGGGATGTTCCTGAAACTGAGATGGCCAAATCCTCCGGAGAGCACATGTCTCTGGACTGCAAGAATCCCCCCTACAGCGCCCCGCCCCCGACGTTCGTCTGGAGTTTCAGTCGGTCTCAGGATTCTGCTGGTCAAGACGTGTCCTTAGACAACAGAGTAACGATGGATGGCAAAGGTATAACAACAAACGAAATATCAATCCAAATATATGCAATGTATATGACAATCCTAGTGTTTTGATATAAATTTTTTCACACCCATTTACAACATGTTTTGTCTAATCAATAGTAGCTCAACAGTGTGTATTTTACTTGCAGGGACACTTCACTTTGCTTTCGTAAAAATATCTGATGGCGGTTTCTATAAGTGCGGCATCTTCAACAGTCGGTTGGACACGAGAAAGCTTGGCAGTCCTGTGAAGGTCTCCGTCGGCGGTAGCGGTGGTAGGCAACTCGTCTTTTGTACTTTTGATATTCATTTAGTTTACAGCTTCTACACGACATGGGAAAACCGTCTGACGCGTTACCAGCGTAAGAATAGGGTTACAAGGAACGATGATACTTCAGTGGTTTCCCATAAAATGAAATATGTCTCTGGCCAGCAGACTAGACCAAATAACAACTTCTTCTTATGGAAACTACTATTTACTTTGTTTATGTTTCATTGATATTGTACCAATCCGAGAGTGACGCTGTCAATACATGTTTCAGTTCCTTCGCAAATTGAACCCCGGGTCATCTGGCACAGCAAAGAGACAACTGCCGTACTCGGTACAGAAGTGAAACTGGAGTGCATATTCAGCGGGAAGTAAGTAAGAAGACAATGTGCACTCTGTCGCACACACCAACTTGCAGCATGGGTTGTCGTGGATAGGTTATGGAATGTGAAGAAATCTAAATAATACCAAATTCTTCCAAATTACAATTTTTGTGGATGTCAACATGGGTAACTGCAACACTGGGTAGATTGTAATATTCCGATGACCTAGATCAACGCAACAAATCACGTTAGAATCATATGCCAGATCTGACATGAGTAAAGTGCTTCATAAGTAGTTTCTTTAAATTACAAAACTGAAATATTATGCAACGAAATCGAGGTCCCCATTTATGTTTTTGAAACAATATATTATTAATAAACATCCTGCCAGATCGGAATATTTTTCATTATATTCATTATTTTAAATCTTGAAAACCATTATGTAATTAAAAATGTTGCGGAATATGATCAGATGGACATACATGTAGGCAGTGCTCCTTTTATGTTACTTTTATTCCTTGCAACGTTGTCAGTCTCTTCTGATTTTCAGTATCATTGACCTTTTTATGTTAGAAATTCTCTTTGCCATTTTTGGAAGATCATCAGATGTAATACGTTAGTTGGGTCTCATTATTGAGCTGCCAAACCATACAATTAATGGAGAACTGTTTGTTTGGTATCCAAATTATATTCTTTTCTTTTCAAATCTTAATTCGCGAATATAATCTAAATATGATATTTTTCCTGTACTGGACGTGACTTAATCTTATCAAAAAGAGTGATAACGTATTTATGCCACTTTGTGAGTAAAACTACCAAAGCTAATTGTACAATACCATATAGGACTTAAGCATTACCTTACTTGTTTCACGTGATTAGCAATAGTTACAGTTAACCGGACTTCGTCTTTTAAATTCCTGATTAATTTAGATGAAATTAACATGGAAGACACAACCGAGCAATTCAAAATAAAAATTTGTTATTGAGGTGAGTCCAATCGTTTAAGTGTCAAAGGGCTATAGAACCTTTGTTACAAGGATCGTAACCGTAGAAACGTAACGAAGTAACAATACTAGCCACACGTGATACATGTGATAGACATTGTGAAATCCATGACGATCTTTACCTGGGTGAATCTTGGATTCGAACGACATAGTAACGGATCTTGGCACGGCTAAGGGAGGCAACAATGCAGAGCGAACTGCGGCGCCTTACATGTAGCACGGTATCCATTGAGATAGGAAGGCACAGTGTGACGCAGACGGTCACAACCTTGAGCACGATAAGTAAATGTCTCACAGAATGGATCCATAATTAGAGAAATGCAAGTGACTGTATGCACCTAGATAGTGGTATTTCAGACCTGTTCCTGTCGTGACTTGGACTCGAGGCGGCAAAGACATCACGATGCTCGCCAGCAAAGATGACAACCCAAATGGTGGTGTTCTGAGAATATCCAGCGTGCAGGAGAACGACGAGGGGAGTTACGAGTGTGCCGGATCTAATCCTGCTGGCACCAAACACATAACCATCAAGTTAACCATTGTTTGTAAGTTAAATGCTGCAATATGTTCAGACTCGTACATGTATTTGTCAAGTGAATACAATTACAGTACCATTACTGTTGAATTGTAAATCCTTATCAATCTGCGGTTGTCTTTTTTATACATTGCGTTATTATTGTATTCCTAGTCTGAAGACAATGTAACATTGTTATTATCAAAACGACTCTTCCACATGGAGATCTGTTGTTTCGCCCTGATTGATTTGAAACTCACCATAATTATATTCTCGTTTCCGTCCATTCTAAAATATTCATCCACAAAAGAATTAAATGTTATTTGGACATGTGTACGCTTCATCTCCCCAATGAGCATCCTTACCTTTTCAGCTGCTCCTCTGTGGGTAGATGCACCGAACAGCCAGGTGGTGTTGGAAGGGGACAATGTGACGTTCCTGTGCAAGGCAAGGGCTGTAGGTGCCACGTCGGACATGGTCACGTCTTGGGCCGACGGTGGTGAGTATCAGCTTCAGTTTGTTTGGACGTGACCACATCCATCAACAGTATAATCCTGTCAGGACAACACCTTTTGTTTGTTTATTTCTTGTTTTAAGCCGCACTCAGCAATATTCCAGCTATATGACAGCGGTCTGTAAACAATAGAGTCTGGACCAGACAATCCAGTGATTGACATCATGAGCATCGATCCATGCAATTGGGATAGGATGACATGCATCAACCAAGTCAGCGAGCCTGACCAACCGTCGTTAGTCGACAAGCATGGGTTGCTGAAGACCTGTTCTATCCCGGATCTTCACGGTGCTTGTTAGTTTCACCGAAAAGGTGAAAGTAGATATAACCATTTCTTTGACTTTTCTCATTATCATTAAGCTGTCATGCAATGCTAAAGCTAATTTACCAAAAAGGTGTGTGTAGTAATTCCTTTGTGTTGGTAATGCCGTTTTCGTTACATACCTGTGTTACAGACGCTAAAATGATCATAAGTTCTGACAAATCTCAAGTAAAGTTTCGCAACGTGTCAATGGGAGACAACGGCTGTGTGCACTGCACCATCAGCAACAACATCGACTACATCTCCAAGACAGCATGTTTCAAAGTTGTCAGTAAGTGATCATGAACTTTTTCAATATGCCTTGCTAGATATTTGAATTTGACATGTGGACCAAAACAATATATGCAATATCCAGATACGTATAAAACACAGCTAGTAGTTAATTTTTAAAGACACGTTTTACAGCGTGGTGATGAAGAGTCTATTACAATGCATTCCCGTGAAGATCCGGGATAGAATAGGTCTTCAGCAACAGAAGCTCGCTGTAAAAGGTGACTTTGTCGTAAGAGGCGACTAACGGGATCGGGTGGTCAGGCTCGCTGACTTGGTTGATGCATGTCATCGTATTCCAATACCGTGGATCGATGCTCATGATGTCAATAACTGGATTGTCTGGTCCAGACTCGATTATTTATAGACTGCCGTCATATAGCTGGAGTATTGCTGAATGTTAACAAACAACAAAAAAACAAAGCATAGCCATGGTAATTGATAATTGTTAACTACATGTACTCTATACATTATGCATGTGGTGTTAACGTGGAAGTGAGGACCAACAAATGCACAACAAAAGTAAATATATAAAATGTTTACTTTAACTTGTTAGATGATAGCAGTGAACTGCCGCCGACCACATCAACGACACGGGAGGTAACTACGACACAAAGACTTCCGGGAAAAGGTGTGCTTTATAATATCATCCTACTTGTCGATATATATCTGTCTCATCTTTCTGTAAATGATTGGCTCGAGTCCCCAAGCATATTCCCCAGCATATTGCCCTAAACCATATCGATAGAGTTGCATGACAGCGGAATGAGTTTAAGTTACCATAACGATTTATTAAATTAGTCAATAGAGTAACCGTTTGATACAACGATTGGCCCAGATGACTATCTGACTGACATAGACAGAAAGAAAACCTCGATTGTAATGTACCCTTGTGGACGTCTCCCAACACACGTACATTGCAGTAAGGCAATGACTTCCTTGTTTCGTACATCCTTGTATGTTATAAAATTATTGCCTACAGCTCACTCTCCGGATTCAGGATCAGCCTCAAACGGAGCTCTGGTTGCGATTGTAGTGGTGATGCTGATCCTCGGAATAGTTGCAACTGTCGGCTTCGTTCTGTGGTAAGTTTATAGTCTGAAATTGCCCTAATTAACTGATATTCTTTAATTGACCTGCATCACTTCGTGCTTTCCTCCCACATTAAGCTGACACGCCGCGATATAACTGGAATACTGTTAAAAGCGGCGTTAGACCCAACTCACTCACTCACTCACCTGATGACAAATTGTCTTGAACCGGCTTTGTGACACTACAAAGTTCATAGCACTGTTGTTGAAAAAGGCTTTATACATTCACATTCCCCAAGAGGGGAATCGAACCTAGGACTTTCGCGTGAATATCGTTGTTATAATCCATCTTGACACAGCCACACAACTTAATTCATTCAGAAGGGGCACGGGTGGCCCAGTCGTCTAAGGCGCAGCGATTCGCTGTGCAGATTTGCGTCCCTGGACACGCCAGAAACCTATGATTGTGGGTTCGAATCCCGGTTCGCCCCGATTATGTTTCTAGATTTATCAGCACCATACCCGTGCTCGTGGGTTTCTCCGAAGTGGTAAACGTCTGAGACCTGCATCACTTCGGGCTTTCCTCCCAAATTAAGCTGACACGCCGCGATATAACTGGAATAGTGTTAAAAGCGGCGTTAAACCAAACTCACTCACTCACTTTAATTGAGTTCTAATTTAATGCTTACGTTTACAAAATGATCACACGGATCATTTATCGATATGCTGTGTACAAAACTGTGTTTTGCCAGGGCGTTCAATAAGTTTTATACGGTAAATATATTATGTATCTTGTTCCTTGAATGTCAAGGTCCATAACAATAGTAGTAATTGGATCTAGAACGAACTGGGGCCATAATGAGTGATGGTGACTATTTGTCACCCAAAATGGTATGTATTTTAACGGAAGAGTTGCCTTATACATGTTGCAGATAAGCATCAAGATTATATGTTACAGTAAACTATGGTTATAACGAACTCAAAGGTACCCCTTATTTTAGTTCGTAATAACCATGGTTCGTTATAAGCATATATACAGCATATATACAACAGATGGCCGGGACTAAAATTAAGTTCGTTATGTCGGTCAGTTCGTTATAAGCTTGTTTGTTATAAACGTAGTTTACTGTAAATATATTTTCCGATTGCAGGCGTCGACGACAACAAAACAGGGTAACTTTCAGAGTGAAAAAGGGTGACAAGGAAACGTTTGAGGAGAAGGCGAAGCGTCGACAGACTCTTTGAATCTGATATCGTTTCGAAAGTCAACATGTGTTATTTCAAGCTTGGGGTTAAATCTCTAACTGATCATGAAGTACACATATATTCTTGACTCAGACTTATATTGCTGATCTTACCTTATTTGTAACATATGGAACCATGACGACCTGCAGGAAGAGAAAAGGTTTCAATTTCTCAATTGTTGAATTGCTCTTCATAATGAGATTAAATGTACATATAGTTAGTTCTCTGTAGATATCATAGCTCTTTGCTTGTATCCCATAGAGGTACCACTTACAGTTCACCCTTGTCATATAAGCTTAAGTTTGGTGATGCAATCAATGTTTTACAAGAACACAAAGTTCTATTGTTGATGGGCTATGTTTGTATACATAGGTTAAAAATACAACTACAGCACCGAGAGGTAAAAAACATCAAAGTAGCTTTGCCCTCAGCATGTTTAATGTATGTTGTTTTGTTTTTAAAATGTTTGTATATTTTGCTTGTAAGTTAATTGATTAAATTTTATTACCTTTTACTCGTTTTCATTGTTGTCGATGCGTAATGTGTTGCGATATGTATTGGAGTTGACGTCAAATCATCTGGCATGTTATAGCCTTCGCGCGTCACGACCTGCACCTTCGGGCTTTCCTCCCACATTTAGCTGACACGCCGTGATATAACTGGAATACTGTTAAAAGCGGCATTAAACCCAACTCACCCACCCACCCTGACGAGTTTTGTTTCCGTGTATTAGGTGGCCTGTTCCCGAGATCGTGTCGAAGCTTGAATCAAAGCAAACGATACAGGAAGGTTTTCGGTAATATGTTTCGAAAGTGGTTTTAATGACAAAAGAGCAAGCCACGCATCTTGATTTCCCCTAGATAACAGAAACAACTCGATAATTCCGTGAATACCGGTGACCTAGCGGTCCATGGAGTAACGTCCCTTGTCAGGAACTTATTGTCGTGGGTTTGAATCCCTGATTTGATCCTCGTGGGTTTTACCAGATACCTACATATCTACTTGTGCGTTCCCCCCTCACTGAGCTGACCACGGCATGCCCTTCCACAACTGAAATAACTTTTAAAACGGCATTACTGCTGGTAATTCCTGATGCCAAAATCTTGGTAAGAGAGCGCAATTCTTTTCGCTGGCATCCTTCGGGCAATGTGCAAGAATTTACCACAGAAGGTTAACGCTGTACAATAACACTGTATTGAAATACAAGAATTATATATCAGCACTTGATTATTCTTCGTTACTATTATAGCTGCAATCGTTCTGTGGAATCAACACTTACATATACTGTTTCCTTATGCATTTCGAAAGGTAACTAATTTCGACCAGCAGTGTAACAACAGTGTAAGAACTGCAACAATAAATTAGTTTGTCACGAAAATTAAGATATGATGCTATATTTTCTAAAAATACAAGTATCGATACGCTATTTTATTAATAATCAACCATACTAGACATGCATACTTACATAAATTATGATCTTTTTTATATCGCCTGCAATTCGATCGACAGTGAGTTAGTTATATAAAATCTCACCCGATCATGTGTCCTGATCGTCCAAATCGGTATGAAGGGTATGGCAAATAATTGCAATCGTGGATGCGACCTGTTTGTGGTTTGTAAGAATCATACTAGTGTTGGCGGACTTCACCAGAGTTGAAAACGTCTATGACGTGTATCCTGGTTCCTCCGGGTTTCTCTCCCACTGTGGTGTAACTGATATTGTCTTCAGACCAGGGTAGAATACAATTCAATATACTCTGACCAGGCGATCGCACTTCAGGTATATTCGTGAAAAGGAAGCGATAGCCTTTTAAAGAAGGATAGTAATGTTTGCTAGCGATGGGGTATCTCAGTCGGGTTTGATACAGTCACAGTACACTAAGGCGGGAGTTCACAAAAACTAGATTGTGTATATCTTGTAAGATCATATTATTGTGACTGCCGTACACGCGAGAGGCTGATTTCGCACTGTATGCTTGACTCACACTTTATCGTGAATCAGATTGCGGTAAAGAAAAAAAAAATTATTAGAAAAGACAAACATTTAGTCAGTCTTTACCTTCAACATTTCAAAATAAAACCTATCCAAAACAGTAATAATTGTCACAGAGACTGAGTGAGTAATTATTTTGGTTTTAGTTTTTAGCAATGTTCCAGCAATGCCACGGTAGGGACATCCGAAATGAGATTCACAAATTGTACCCATGTGGGGAATCGAACCTGGACCTTCTGTGTGACGAGCAATCGCTTTAACCACTAGGCTACCATAACGCCTCTGTTACATTCTCGAAGACGATGCTTTTTTCTACAGGTTGAATCGATAACGCGAGTTTATATTCCAGCTAATGATCTTTTGGTTGTCATCATTATAATTCTATTCATTCTCGTGGGTTTCAACATTGTAAGCGTCCATTTCACATTAAGCTGACATGCAAGTGATGTAACTAAAGTAATATAAAAATCATATTGTACACTTCCGTGAGCCACTAAGTTCAGACACCGGTCTCTTGTCTTGGCATGACAATGATTTGGAGAAGGAATATCACTGAGTATAGTTTTACGCTTTCAGCAATATGCCTTAATATCACTACGGGAACACCAGAAGCGCGCTTTACACATTGTACCCTTGTGGAGAATGAAAACTTGGCCTCAGGCGTGACGAATGAACGCTTATCCACTAGGCTAGCCCGCCGCTACTGACAGAGGAATTAGAAAGTAGGCAGTATAGTTTGTGTGTCAGTCAGTCACTGTTGATAGTCGGACATTGATACCGGGACATACATCGCCACAGAGTCCACGAAACTTGACACGACACGTGGATGGAGAACGGTAAGTAAGCCCTGGTAGTTTCATTTAATTAAATAACACGTCCCATTTTAATTCTGGAAACCCAAAAGTCCAGAAACTCTACGGTATTTACAAAATTAAACATGCTGTTTTCATGGGAACATACCAAGGAAGAAAAAAATGAAAAATAATTGTTCAAAAACTCAATATTTACACTATGTCGCCCATGGGCCAATAGGTAGGCCCATGGGCGAGAACATGTTCCTTTACTTAAAACTCATGTTTTTGTTTCGCAAATACATTTATGTATATCTTTCAAGTATCATCTCGAAATAATTATTTCATTATATGCGGTGCGATGTTTACAGGCGCTTGAGGAAAACTTGAGTGAATATTATGACACTAAAGCAACTTTTAAATGCATTGTCACTTTTGGTATGAAAATGGTAACAGTTCAGAAAAAAACAACAGCCTTCTTATGATAATTCTCATACGGGGGGCACGGGTGGCCCAGTCGTCTAAGGCGCCGCGATTCGCTGTGCAAAGTTGCATCCCTTGGTCACACTAGAAACCTATGATTGGTGGGTTCGAATCCCGGTTCGCCCCTATTATGTTTCTAGGTTTGTCAGCACCATACCCGTGCTCGTGGGTTTCACCGAAGTGGTAAACGTCTGAGACCTGCATCACTTCGGGCTTTCCTCCCACATTAAGCTGACACGCCGTGATATAACTGGAATATTGTTAAAAGTGGCGTTAAACCCAACTCACTCACTCACTCACTCACATTAGTACGTTGTATCTAATTACAGTGTCGGCATTATTTACAGGTGATTCCACAATACCTGCTCTCGGTCAATTACGATCTACCACACCACACGTGAATAAACAGTTATGCAGGTGTTGCTGTGGGCAAATACCTAGCCTGTATATGTATATTTTTTGTGTGGATACATGTATTTCATATTTTCGTTGATATGTGGATATATTAAGCACAGAGACAAAAAAAAGTTTATGAAAGATGAATTAGTGCCTTGATATATTCAACGAGATGTGTATCATCGTTTAATGGGTCATTCAATAAAAGTATGTTTGGAGGAGATATCAAATGAGCCGCCCAATATACACATTGTCGTATGGTGAACTACCACCCCACCCTGTCCGTAAGAGTTATGTAATCGGTACACCAATATATTTGATGCGGTGTCAGTGTGGAAGGAGTTTGAATTACGTCCGCCACTGGCCACAGAAATCCTCAAAGTATAGTAACAATCAACAAGGTCAATGCCGTACTAATTACCTAGTGACGCACGTAACAACGACTGTCAATCTCTCTGCTACAGCTACCATAAAATCATCCCTGTCACAACTGGCATATCAACGGCTTATTCAAAATATTAAATGTAGAAACGTCGTTAAGAGACTTACGTATGTCGTATACAGTCCTCATATTTGATTAGAAAAAAGTAAATACGTCAACTGGGAATTCAACTGGATGTTACCTTCCTTATATCAGCTAACAGCTCTGTTTGTGAAAATTTGTACTAGACATAAGATTTAAAGACTAATAAAATCAATTGTAAGACCGCATAGACCATAAAACCGAATTAAATATGTCTTGGTATCATCTCTTGTGTATTAGATGATGGTAATGACCTGAAATGTTTTAACATTAGATTAGGAAGGAGAAACATTCAAGTGTTTTATAATACTTGGGAACATGAGCAAAAGATGTAGCAACATAAACATGCATGGAATGGAATAGGGAAAATGATGAAAACAAATTGAAAAGGATTTTAATACAAAATTATTGAATTAAATAACTTTCCTGAACACAAGGGGTACCCAAACTGTCTTGTAGACTGTCAAATGGCTCTTGTGTGTGTACGTAGGGTACACATATCTGTTGCAAGTTTTAGTAGTCATACACTTTCTCTTTTTGTGTTGATATGATTTCTATTTTCGTACATGATATGATTTCATTTTTATCTTTGGCTGCTCTGTTTATATATGTTCGAGTAGTTGTCTGTCCCTTATAAATTGACATTGCTGCCTCGCTATTGCATCTCTTGACTACAGGAGATCTACGACATGTAGCGGATCTAACTGTAATTCTTGTTTTAACCAAGCCCGGGTTTGACATTCCAGTAACTTGATTCAGGTTGATTGCAAGATATGCAAACCTCGTCATAGTGATTGTTGTGAATTCCTCAAAGTTTTGTTTGTTTGTTAGCTGTTTAACGCCGCACTTAGCAATATTTCAGCTATGTGACGGCGGTCTGTAAATAATCGAGTCTGGACCAGACAATCCAGTGATTGACATCATGAGCATCGATACACGCAATTCGGATACGGTGACATGCATCAACCAGGTCAGTGAACCTGACCACCCGATCACGGTAGTCATCTCTTACGACAAGCGCTCTCGCACTTTTACGCCAAGAATGGTAGGTTGAAGATCTGTTCTACCCCGGATCTTCACGGGATCCATTGACGCAGGGATTTGCGTAAAGTCATTCCGACAGCATACAATGCCTACTCAATGTCTCCTCAAAGTAATATACTACGGTGCTTAGAGTACATGTGAGATTATACTCAGGTTAGGGAGATGTTTAATCTATATAACGTGTTATTATTCTACCTAACAAGGTATTTAATGACATGAATGCAAAACAAACTCAACAGTTAAAAGGTTTCATTGAAAAAAACTACCCCTAGTCTTGCCTAATAAAACAACTGCAACCCGGCACAGATCAAACGCAACTTGCAAACACAATCATAATCTGGTTAAGCTCTATCACTCAACGAGTTGGAGTTGCTTACTCTGCCCAGAGTATGACAGTATTAACCATATACAAAACAAAGCCGGTCGATTTTTCCTGGGTGTTCGGAAAAATAGCTCAAATATTGCTGTACGAGGTGATATGGGATGGAGAAATCAACAGACTAAGATTCTAGTTGAAGTGTTTAGATGTTTTCATAGAGCTGTCACAGCCGAACCAGATTCAATAATAGGTATTCAATTCACAGGTGGTCAGTAAGGCGGAAATCATCATGGGACTACAGGGTTATGGTCATGGTTAAAAAGCTTGCTATCACCAATAGAGGCCAGACTGTATATGAATACTGTAATAACACAAGCCGGCCAGTGTTCCTTGATCAAGCATTTCAGGAGCTGGATAAGAAAGACAGAGAGAAGTGGTATTCAGATCTATTTAATGACAAAAATAATTCAAATGGAAACAAGTTAAGAATTATAGATTATTTCAACAAGAAATTGAAACATGCCATTATGTTAAAATGTCTCTACCAAGGCAATATAGAAGTGTATTAGCATCATTGCGTTGTGGTAACCTGCCAATTAATATAGAATGTGGAAGATATACCAAGCCCATCACTCCTCTTTCAGAAAGACTATGTACTCTCTGTGACAAGCAAGCCATAGAGGATGAATTTCATTTTGTTGTAGAATGCAACTTCTATAAAGATATCAGACTATCTATATTTAACATAGCTAAAAATACAAGAAACAAATTTCACTGAATTTTCAAATTTTGAAAAGTTTCTGTCGCTCCTTAAAAATGACAACATTCAGTACCAGTTATCTAAATGTTTGCACACTATGTACAGCAAAAGGCGTTTGTGCTTCTCCAAAATACCATAATATAAAAATATCTGTTTTTTAGTGAACAATATCCTTAGGTATAAGTCTATGTTCATATGTTGTACATTATCGGTGAGAGAATGTGATTAAGCAGATTAGTAGTTTGTGCTTATCCAAACTACCATAATATAAAAACATGTTTTTAATGAGCAATATCCTAAGGTATAATTCTATGTTCATATGTTGTACATTATCGATGAGAGAATGTGATTAAGCAGATTAGTAGTTTGTGCTTATCCAAACTACCATAATATAAAAATATCTGTTTTTAGTGAATAATATCCTTATGTATAATTTTGTGTTTCATATGTTGTATACTATTTGTGAGAGAAGGTGATTAAGTAGAAAATTTGAAATATGACAGACTGACCAAAGGGATTGGGGATAAACAGAATGACTGGATTAAAGTATATGCATGACTGTGTGACATGGTGTGACTTGGGGCGTACATGGGTGTGTGTTAGGAAGGGTTGGGCAGATTGAATAAAGAATGGTTGATTGACATGGTTGAACTTGTGCATGATTGAATGTGTGTGGGTCATAATGAATAATGCGTGTGATTGTATACATATGAAGATATTATTAGTTATAATGTTTTATTTATGTATTTTATTGATTGTATAATTTTAGGTGTCTTTTAGGCCAGTAATGGCCAGGTGTATTATGTACACATGACACATTAATAAACTATATTATTATTATTATATTATTAGTATTGGGCAGCTCAGTAATTAGGAGGTAAGACCAGGCAGGTACACTGGTCATACTTGACTGGTCTGTTCGCAAGTAAAGCGGGATTGTTGCTCCTTTTGTGGGACCGATTACTTTATGACCACGGGCCTCGGCACAAGCGTGGTGCTGGAAGACAAGTTAAACATGTACATCCCATATGGTGACTGTTTTTCGCTATTCATATCCTAAATTCATTCATAATACCACAACATGTTAGTACTCCTTGAAACTTTACAATCACTTCAATATGTACTTGTCAATAGATTGAACGAGAACAAATGATATATTGCAGATTATTCAATCATTGTCTCTATTATCAGCCGCTACATTTGTATCGTTTGCATTGTACAAAGAAATATTTTGTCTGTCCTTTTGTAGATTTAGCCCCAGAATGTGCTCATTCGAATTGGGAACGAAAATAATTGCTTATCATGAGTATATATGATACAGTTAAAAGTTACTTGTAGATGTATTCACTTTATAGTCGTATACGACCTCGCGAGCGAGTTGAATGATCCAGGTTAGTTGGAATAAAGTCTAGAAAGGGTTATAAAGTTTTGTATTTGGTAATGTATAGGTTTGTTAAATATGATTTCTTTAATTCCTTTTATTCAAAATGTAAAAAAATAATTATGCGCTGAAAAATAGAGCTGACTTGATGGGAGATATGGCGTTAGCCACCTGAGATTGTCTGTCATCACAGCAGTTGCCTTGCTGTGTGTGTTTATTCAAGTAAAAAAGGCTACTGGCCCACAGGACATACATTGTCAATATTAAAACAAAATATAGATAGCTATATAGTTACAATATACACGTGAGGATTAAAACAATATATACATAACAACAAGCAATTATTGATGAAGTGTAGGATACAGTTTAAAAGCGAAAAATATGTATTTACTTAAATTTAACAGTGTTTGAGGGCATTTGGAATGAATTAGCTTTACAAATGTTGTAACAGAAGGATGTTTTTAATAAATAGGTTGAATATAAGATTCCCGGAGTTGAGAGAAGGCTTTGCAGACAAGTAAAATATGATATTCGTTTTCAATTACATCCATAACGGCTACAGTATGAACATTATCTGATTTCTTCATCCAATCTCATTCTTCGTCCAAGTCCAATCATTAAATTGTGGCATCCGCATCTAAATCTTGATAGTGCTTGTCTGTAAGTCCGTAAATTGATATGTGTAAGATTGTCTGGTGGACACGGTTTAACCTTACTGTGCCCTCACCCTGATTGTTGTTGTCGTTGTTATAAGGGATTGACAGCTACAGCTCATTGCATTTTTAGTTACAGTCTGTCTCACTAAAGTGGACATGTGCAGGTGAACTCTGTTCATTTAGTATATGAAATGCCCCAATATGTGAACTCAAGACAATAATAACCTAAGAGTAAATCCACGTGCGTCTGCCTTTCCCCTTCGAAATCCTTGATCATTACAGAGTTCTGAAATTCAGTAACAATGTTGCTGAACAGTTGAATCTGATGGACGTATTGTGCAGAACCTGTTTGACACTATTGGTTCCAGGACCACTAACACTGGGAGGAGTGGCACTCTGAGCTGAAAAGGTTTGGTCCCAACCGCCCCAACATCTACAAGTTTGTAAGCTTGTTGACATCATTAAGAAGAAATTAACAGTCCCATGTTGAGACCTTTCTCAAAATTCAGGCCGGTGGCAGGCTGCCAACAAAGAGAAGAAAATATCGCAACCTCGACACAAGTGTGCTCAGTCAAACAATGAACTTACGACCGACAGAAAGCAACTCCAGTTGAGTATGCCGATGCTGTTTCTCAACCGCGTTGGACTGAAAACTTCAACATGCTAATTAAATCCATAATCGTATAATTATTTTTAATAGAAACCGTATCTTAGTTTGTTCTTGCACTGTATCATATCGTGTATTTCATCTGTATATGTGTAATGTGTATATGTATAAATGACTACACTTTTACCGCATATTCTGCAACAGACAATAATTACTCGCCTTATTATTGTCTCTCCATTTACCATGGCTGACTGCACTAATACCCTTTTAACAGTGGACACCGATTTCAGGATACATGTAGGCTTTTTGTTCAAAAAGGAATAGGGCGGTCGGGTATCCTAGTGGTTAAAGCGTTCGCTCGTTACGCCGAAGACCCGGGTTCGATTCCCGACATGGGTACAATGTGTGAAGCCCATTTCTGGTGACCCCCGCCGTGATATAACTGGAATATTGCTAAAAGCGGCCTAAAACCATACTCACTCACTCACTCAAAAAGGAATATGCAGGAAATTGTATGTAACAATTAACTGTGTACTAATTACATGTTTGAATGTTATCAGTTTTGCGTTCTGAGATACAGTGATGTAAGCATCTTCTACAATTAACAATACATGTATATAATAAAATACAGAACTCTCTGCCGGATTTTTCGTGGAAATCATTCGATCAAGTAAAAATGACTGCGTGACAAGACAAATCAACTATTTATACCCGATAAACGAAACTGCCTTTTTTTTAGGAACAGTGCTATAACAGGACATTTGAAATTTCTAACAAGCAGATACATTAGAGACAGTGACTAGACTACATGTACGTAATCCGTATCTCAAAGGTGTAAAATAACTGAAAATCATATCTGTCGGAGACCTACCAAATTTACCAAGTTTTATTATTACTGTATTTATTACAGTGCAAATACTTTAGTGATACATTTTTCAAAGGAGAGGGCATACACACAAGTATATTGCTTCCGTGTGTGAATGCAGGTAATACTTGGCATCTCAGTTCTCAGTTTCATACCGGTTGTATATCTGAATTTGTATATGGAGCCATGCGTACAGTATGACAATTACTTGCTAGTCGTCAGTCTACAACACACATAACACGGTCAAACAAGTTTGGGCACCGCTTTTGCAAGTTATTTAGTTCAATAATTTTGTTATTAAAATCTATTTCAATTTGTTTTCACCATTTTCCCTATTCCATTCCATGCATGTTTATGTTGTTACATCTTATTGCTCATGTTCCCAAGTATTATAAAACACTTTAATGTTTCTCCTTCCCAATCTAACGTTAAAACATTTCAGGTCATTACCATCATCTAATACACAAGAGATGATACCAAGACATATTTAATTCGGTTTTATGGTCTATGCGGTCTTACAATTGATTTTATTAGTCTTTAAATCTTATGTCTAGTACAAATTTTCACAAACAGGGCTGTTTGCTGATATAAGGAAGGTAACATCAAGTTGAATTCCCAGTTGACGTATTTACTTCTTTTTTTTAATTAAATATGAGGACTGTATACGACATACGTTAGTCTCTTAACGACGTTTCTACAATTAATATTTTGAATAAGCCGTTGATATGCCAGTTGTGACAGGCCTAGGGATGATGGTATGGTAGCTGTAGCAGACAGATTGACAGTCGTTGTTACGTGCGTCACTAGGTAATTAGTACGGCATTGACCTTGTTGATTGTTACTATACTTTGAGGATTTCTGTGGCCAGTGGCGGACGTAATTCAAACTCCTTCCACACTGACACCGCATCAAATATATTGGTGTACCGATTACATAACTCTTACGGACAGGGTGGGGTGGTAGTTCACCGGACGACAATGTGTATATTGGGCGGCTCATTTGATATCTCCTCCAAACATACTTTTATTGAATGACCCATTAAACGATGATACACATCTCGTTGAATACATCAAGGCACTAATTCATCTTTCATAAACTTTTTTTGTCTTTGTGCTTAATATATCCACATATCAACGAAAATATGAAATACATTTATCCACAAAAAAATATACATATACAGGCTAGGTATTTGCCCACAGCAACACCTGCATAACTGTTTATTCACGCGTGGTGTGGTAGATCGTAATTGACCGAGAGCAGGTATTGTGGAATCACCTGTAAATAATGCCGACACTGTAATAAGATACAACGTACTAATGAGAATATGAGAATTATCATAAGAAGGCTGTTGTTTTTTTCTGAACTGTTACCATTTTCATACCAAAAGTGACAATGCATTTAAAAGTTGCTTTAGTGTCATAATATTCACTCAAGTTTTCCTCAAGCGCCTGTAAACATCGCACCGCATATAATGAAATAATTATTTCGAGTTTCGCTAGAATGTGAGATATTCAGCTAGACGTTGAGCATTTAAAGACGAATCGGGATTTGTCCCCATTAAAATACGCGCACGTGTACCTGTATATTGCATATCTAGTGTCACTTAAGTTCCCAGTGTGAAGTATCAACGAGACATAAAATGGGAAATGAAAAAGAAACAAACTAAATTTTAATTCGTTGGAAAATAACGCCAATGAAATGGTGTACACGCGCATGAATTCGTATGATAAACTGTCAAAACGTTTTGAGAGGCAAGGCCGGGTTCATTAAAGATCGTTCATTAAAGATACTGTTGAGCAAAGGAAAATATTCTTTTTCTCTCCCATGGGCGAAATATTTCAATATCACTATAAAATCGTTGAATTAAGTTAAAATGAGTTACATTTTGTGTCATGATACTTGAAAAATATACATAAATGTATTTGCGAAACAAAAACATGAGTTTTAAGTAAAGGAACATATTCTCTCCCATGGGCCAAACCTTTTCCTCGTCCATGGGCGAAATATTTCAATATCGCTATAAAATCGTTGAATTAAGATAAAATGAGTTACATTTTATGTCATGATACTTGAAAGATATACATAAATGTATTTGCGAAACAAAAACATGTGTTTTAAGTAAAGGAACATATTCTCTCCCATGGGCCAAACCCTTTTCTCGCCCATGGGCGAAATATTTCAATATCGCTATAAAATCGTTGAATTAAGTTAAAATGAGTTAAGTTTTGTGTCATGATGCTTGAAAGATATACATAAATGTATTTGCGAAACAAAAACATGAGTTTTAAGTAAAGGAACGTGTTCTCGCCCATGGACAGGCCCATGGGCGACATAGTGTAAACATTAAATTTTTGAACAATTATTTTTCATTTTTTCTTCCTGGGTATGTTGCCATGAAAACAGCATGTTTAATTTTGTAAAAGCCTTTTACCGAGACTGGGCAAATACCTTAGAGTTTCTGGACTTTTGGGCTTCCTGACTTAAAATGGGACGTGTTAAATATATCTATGAGTATATAGCCGTATTATTACATACGGGGCAATACATACATCACCATCACGTTAATATTAATATTTTATGTCATTTGATAATATTAGGCAGCGCAATTGTCACGATGTCTAAATAGCCAAACAAAGATCACCTAATTACAATGAGAAGTAGTGGATGAAGAAGACAGGATGTGGTTACATGTAAAATATACACAGTGAGATTGATTTAAACAAATGGACTGACACTACATGACTGTCACCTGCAATGTTGCTGCCATTGGATTTTTTGTAGGGACATGTTGATCAAAGTGCTGGAACTCTTGACGCTCGCTGTCATAAGGACTGCAGAAGGTTGGTAGCATCCTATATTAAGCCCCCTTTCAGCCCCCATTACACAGGGCTGCGACCTTCGTGCCACCTTCGAGTGATCACAAACTGGCCAGGACGCTCAATGGTCACCCAAACCCAGAAAATCATGTTTCTATGTAACTGCTCCAGCAGTTGTTCAGCAGTAACTGCTCGAGTTGTTCAACGTCTGCAACCACAATTAAACACTGCAGATACAAGCCCGATATTTATAGGCAGACTGAGGAGGCAGTATAGGTAGCTCAAAGGAGGCAGAAAAGAGGCAGAAGCATTGCCATGGTGTCTCAAGTGTTGCCGTGGTCGCCGAATGGAGGCACGGCGGTCGCCATACTCATCGTTCAATGCACGCTGTTGGTCGTCTGAAGGAGGCACAAGGGAGACAGAAGCGTCGCCCATGACTGACGGGAAAATATTTCAGCAGAACGCATCTGTTACCTGGCGACCCTTGAGCGACCACTGTGCCTTCATTCTGCAACAGCGGCAGTGCTTGTACCTCCTTTCTGCCTCCTTTGGGCCACGTTTGGGCAACCAACCTCCTTGGCGACCTTTGTGCGACTGTTTTGAACATGTTCAAAAATTGACGGCGACCATGGCTTTCAACGCGATGCCTGAACCTCATGTGTACCTCCTTGGAACGACCTAGCCAACCATTCTGCCTCCTTTGAGCCTCCAATGACGACCTGGCACATATTATGGTCGCACACGGGAGGCACAAAGGTCGCCATCCTGTGTAAAGGCCCCATAGTAGCTATACTCATCCGTTAGAGAATTAATGCCTGTTACAAATGATAAGGATTTGTAACAATGTGTATTGTCTGGTTGGCTTTAAATACGGCAGCACACACCCATACATGATTTGATTGAATATGTAATGTTCTTGTGTCACGCATATAGATATTGTAACATGTTATATATTTATATTACAAGGGAATCAAAACGCTTGGGACGCTCCGTTGATGAGTGTCACAACAACAGAAGGTGAAGGTCTTTCTCTGCGCTGTCGGAATCCTCCGTACACAAATGTTTTGCTATACTGGTACAAATATGGCAAGACACTTCAACAAATAGAGCGGACTAAAAGAGTTATGCAAGACAGAGAAGGTGAGCCATGAGGTGAGGTGAGGTGAGGTGAGGTGAGGTGAGTTTAGGTGAGGTGAGGTGAGGTGAGGTGAGGTGAAATTGGGTTTAACGTCGCGTCCAAGATTATTGCACTTACATAGCGACGTACATGTGTGTGTTTGTGTGTGTGTGTGTGTGTGTGTGTGTGTGTGTGTGTGTGTGTGTGTGTGTGCTTGTACTAGCCCAGACTGATGCCGATTTGTGGTGCTGGCCCACTGAGATACCATACCGCTGTTTAACATGAATACACCACTCAGACACAGTATACTAACTCTGAGCCGACCAGTCCTTGTTAGACAGACAGGGTTACAACAAGTACCATCATTTTACGACTTTTGGTATGACGCGGCAGTGGTTCGAACTCCGGACCTTCCGCTCTCCGGGTTGACGCACTACCACTTGACCACGGAGGCGGTCTGAGCCATTAAGTTAATATACACATGCACAATACTCTTCCATTCGTACGTCTTATAATCTCGCGGTTGAAATAAAATGATAAAACAATTACTCTCGCGTTGTAAAAAATTAATCAATTTTTATCCTATCTAACTTATTTCAAACGTCCATGTTGATATATAACCATAACTCTTATAGATTCAATGTTTCCAGATACGCTTCACTTTGCCTATGTTCAAGGAAGTGACACCGGTCAATACAAGTGCGGCTCCCACAACAAGGATACAATACACCTTGGAAGTCCTGTAAACGTTACAGTGGTACAGAGTGGTTTGTACACATCATGTGACCGCTTCATGGGGTGTCGGTGGAAAGTATGATGTAAACATAGCTTAGTATCAGTATTGCGTTTGGACGGTTTGGTTTGTTGTTGCTGTTGTTTTACGCCGCACTCAGCAACATTCCAGCTATATGACGGCGGTCTGTAAATAATCGAGTCTGGACCAGACAGTCCAGTGATTGATATCATGAGCATCGATCCACGCAATTTGGATCGATGACATGCTTCTACCAAGTCAGCGAGCCTGTCCACCTGATCCCGCATTTGGACGGAGTAGACAGTCATACATTAAGTAAAAGTTTTATTTTATAACAGTAGCGTCAACACGGGACAATCCTGGTTCACCCTGATTGTTTCTAGGTTTGTCAGCATTTGATATCACCGAAGTGATGAACGTCTAAAACTTGTCTCAGAAGGGCTTCCCTCCCTCATCAACCTGACACGTTAAGCTATAACCAAACTGATAGAAGCGGCGTTGAACTGAACTCACCCACTCACTAAAGTAATACATCTGTATATTCAATTTACAAAGTTTGGTTTTAGATGTTATTGGATTATTCTACACTGTCAATGACAATCATGAAAGCGTAGACCCTGAGAACATATATCTGTACTGTTATTTTGAAACCGATCCAAGGATAAGCAAAGCTCAGGTAATGTAGCCACAGGTCTTGTGTTTTAGGTGATGGTAATCATTCAGCACCACCTACATTGGTATCATACAGTGAAACAACCACAGCGTTACTAGGAGAAGACGTAAGGCTGGAATGTATATTCACCGGCAGGTACTGGCTTTTTTGTTATCAACTTTATGAAGAGATAGGGGTGTGTGGTTGCCTAGTTTGTTATTTGTTTGTTGTTTAACGCCGCTGTCAGCAATATTCCAGCTCTATGACGGCGGTCTGTAAACAATCGAGTCTGGGCCAGACAATCCCGTGATCGACATCATGAGCATCGATCCACGCAATTGGGACACGATGACATGCATCAACAAAATCAGCGAGTCTGACCACCCGATCCCGTTAGTCGCCTCTTACCACAAGCATAGTCACCTATTAGGGAAAGCATGGGTTGCTGAAGACCTATTCTACCCCGGATATTCACGATCTTCTCTACTTGTAAAGTTCGTATTACCCGTCGCCGTGATACTGCTGGACTATTGCTCAAAGGGTGGTGAAACAAGGAACACACTTAAGAGACATCACAAGTGGCGTATTTCATATGACATGGGGCAATCGTTAAAAGGATAACCACGTTCTGCTTTGCAAAAGTAGGTATATGTTGCCAAACACTTGCAAAGCAGTATTCCTACCTTACGACGGCTGCCTATAAGCAATCGCGTCTTGACCAGATATTGAAGTGTTTTAACATACAATCCCGTGATACGTCAGGTCGTTTACTGCTTTTGTTGAAACTAAAATTTACAATTTTTCACGTTTTACTAAATATTTACATGTACATATATACGGTACAAAAAACAAAACGGTGCCGAAGGCGACCTATTTATGGTCAGCCCTTGCCTACTTTTTGAAATAATAAAATGGTTGCTTCTGATATCATGACTCTTCCTTGAAGTCATATTACAGATTCCATTATATGAATAATATTGGTTCCAGTCTGAGACATAAGCTTACTGTTTGTTTTATTACAGACCCATACCAGTTGTCACATGGCAACGTCACGGTAGGGTACTGACCCATTATACAAACAGAAGCAAAATGATCTCAACTGCATTTATGACCGTCGAGAACGTGACTACTGAAGACTTTGGAGAATACAACTGTACGGGGGAGAACGAGGAAGGTTCACACTCCGCTCTTCTTTACATATCCAAAAAGCGTAAGTTGTGAGTGAGTGAGTGAGTGAGTGGGTGGGTGGGTGAGTGTGTTAGTGAGTGAGTGTGGTTTCCAACTGTGAGTGAAGGAGTGAGTGAATGGGTTGGTGGGTGGGTGAGTGAGTGAGTGAGTGAGTGGGTGGGTGGGTGGGTATGTGGGTGAGTGAGTGAGTGAGTGAGTGTGGTTTCCAACTGTGAGTGAGTGAGTGAGTGAGTGGATGGGTGAGTGTGTTAGTGAGTGCGTGTGGTTTCCAACTGTGAGTGAGTGAGTGAATGGGTGAGTGAGTGAGTGTGGTTTCCAACAATATCACGGCGGAGGAACAACACTAATGGGAAAAATTGTTTGATAGGCATTACTTAGAAGTTGACGGATGACAAAATAGACACAATGTCGATCGATATAAAGATCTATACCGAAACATCGCTTTTCCCAGTATTACAGAAGTTGTTATCCATAAAAATTGTGTCTATCTTAACACGAAAAGTAAAACTAAAGCTATTAATTACCCAGTCGAACTTTAAATGAATGTACTCGGTCTTTGCCGATTAATTATCTAGTTTCTATTCAAATGTCAAAGGTGGGCCAACCCGCATTATTTTCATGAAATATATTTGCATAGCGGTCGGCTTTCGCATCGATTTACTGACGCAGAAACGTCATACTTTACACTAAGCTTTTTCTACATTGCAGTATCCAGGGCTGAGAGTGTCCCTATGTATGTCGTTGTTCCACTGTGTGTTGCTGTCATCGTTATTGGTGGTATGGTGTTCCTCTTACATGTAGCAAGAACTAGGTACGTTGACCGTTATTTTGAATTAACTTCCCAGTACACTGTATTCGGAAACACCTTTCATGAATATATAGGAGTACATCATTAGCTTAGCTTATATACAGTAAAATACTCTTATAATAACGAACACGCTTATAGCGAACTGACAGATATATATATATATATATATATATATATATATATATATATATATATATATTACGTACAAATATTATTCCCAGCATATAACGTAAGGGAATGTAAAAAATAATTATAATATGTTTTAGATATACATATTCTGGTTAGACCGCCTTCGTGTTCTGGTGGATAAGAGCGTCTGCCTGGTAAGCGTGTGCATGCACGTCGCTACATTAGTGAAAAAGTCTAGAACGCGACGTTAAACCCATTTTCATATTTTCACATTGTTCACAAACCGTATTCATGTCCTGTAAGAAACTATTCAATTTCAGGCGCAGAAAACAAGAAAAACCGGAGATTCATCATTATGAAGAAATTGATGAAATGGAAGTTAAATACCTGAAACCTCAAATTGTCAGTGATTGTGAATAGATTCACAACGTCACTTCGTTAAGAAAAATCCAAAGTCGTGAACATTCCTATATTTCTCGTTTCATTGAATTGAGGAACCACGCACTCTTCGATGGCTTGTCATGAGTGTGGTACACTTGATACATATTAGGTTCATTGACAGACTCGCTAATGTAGTAGTAGTAGTAGTAGTAGCAGTAGTAGTAGTAGTAGTAGCAGAGTTGCATTAGTTGCAGAAGTTGCAGTGTAGAAGTGTGTTACGACGTAAATTGTAATAACGCGGTAAATTGTAATAAACTGCGGTAAAATGTATATTGCGGTAAATTGTAATAAAAACTGCAGTAAATGGTTATAGCTGCACTGTGGCAAATTTATAGTAAAAACTGCGGCAAATAGTCAAAACGTAAACTGCGGTAAATTGTAATAGCCATTGCAGTAAATTTAATAACCACTGCGGTGAATTGTAATCAAAACTGCGGCAAATTGTAATAAAATATTATTCATTTTCTAACATACAAAGAAACATGCATGAAGTTTAAAATGTGCGACAAAGCTGTTTGGAAAATAAAACCCAGACTTAATTGATGAAGACAACTATACATTAAATGTTTAATATTTGTATTTAATCCAAACAGAATTCAAGTTCCAGTGTTTGTTAGACCTTAACATAATCAATTTCAACCACCAGCATGTTTAAGAAAATAAAAAAAGCGATTTTGTTTCAATTTATATCATTCCTATTGAGAAGCAGTTGCGGCAAATTGTAACAAACTGCGACAAATTATAATACCAAGTGCAGTTAGTTGTAATAAAATCTCTCATTCCGTCATATTCCAAATATAATTCGAGCTCAAGCGTTATCCCTATCAAGAGGCAGGTGCGGCAAGTTGCCAATAAAATTGTATTGAAAACTACACATTGTTGTTTTATATCATTTTTATTATTCATTGTGGGGAAAAGCCCATTTGTTGAAATGTCAGTGTGGTGAATTATCAGAGGGGGGAAATGTCCTCCACTCTTGATCAATACATCATAATCAAGCAATGATGGCTATTTACTGGGAGAGAAACAATGGTCTTTGAAAAACACAATAATTATTGCATTTTGATGTTCTATCTCCCACGAGCACATGAACTCTCTAGGTACTTACAAGCAGTGGTTGATTATGTGATAAATATGGAGAAAGGTTCCACCACAGCCCTTCTTCGTTACGTAGACCTATATACACTCTTCAAAAAAGGAAACGCAGAGGTCGTATGTAGTTCACTGAACCTGACTGCACAACAAATCGGTATACAAATTGGATATATGTTATCGGAAAATGTTAGTGGCCTGATATTTGACAAACGGTGCGTCAAAACGCAGCCATTTTCGATTTGCAGTGTCTTAAACGGCATTGTTTTCACACTTGTTCAAAAATGTCATCGAGAAAAAGAGTAAAGAAAAATGCACGTGCAAGTTATGGCATTCGTAACTCGTGGTAGTGGCTGTAAAAATGGCAAGCATAAGCCAATATTTTGTCATTCAATAGTGAACATTTTCAAGTTCGAAAATGCCGACACTCAGCGCTGCCTATCGGAACATCGCCATAGGACGTATCCAAAGAGGGGAATCTCTTTACCCCCTGTTGCACGCCACTTCAACGTCCATCACTGCACCATTTGCCGCATTTCGATACATCGACTATTCCACCTACGTCATCGCAATGGCACAGCTACAGATACTGCAGGAGGCATCCCTGGTTTGAGGAGGATATCGGACCAGACTGTCAGGAACCATCTTCGCGAGGCTGGAATCCATCACAGAAGACCAGTTCAGATCTTTATTCAGTACAGTACAGGCCACAGGCCCTTTGTACAAAATGTATGGCATATTTATGGCAACAGTCACAATGACAAAATACGTGTTCTCTCTTTTTTACTGTGATACAGAAATTTAGCGATATTAATAATCAGCTTTGTGTTGGTTGTAGATAAAAGAATGTTAAACTTATGGACATTTGGGTATAAATAATATTTTGAAGGAATATAGAGATGGCGTAGTTGAGTGTATGCAGGGCACACTAGCAGGAAATGAAACTCGTTTTCTATTAGGCCAACTTGACATAGTTTGCAAAATCTTTTTTCGCGAGGGATATTAAGTTTTCTACCAGTTTCTATTTCCAGCCAGTGTGCGCTGCATCTAAACCTTGACATACATGACCGGAATTTACTCACGGTTACACAATACAAATATTCTCACACTTCAACGTTAATTTAAAACGAGAATAGAAGGACATTTTTTTTCGAGCTATTACATAAACTTCTATGCCATATTTGTTGAAAATTATCTTTCAAACGTTGAAATAACATCGAAGTAAATACCTGTACGTTACCGGGTGATTGTGATAACCAAACATAACCGAATCCGAGTGAAAATAACGTTGTTCTAATATCAGTAACCCAAATCTTCTTTCCTTGACTATCGTATAGATACATCATTTCATAGCACTTTTTAGGTAAGCGGATACCCGGCATACACATTAAACGTAGCCAATATTTAAAAGCTCTCATCATTGCATTGATATGTAAAGGGAATCTGCCACATTCAGTCATACAGCGCTACTTGGTGTACATTGTTTAACATTCAATAACCATTTCCACGCATATAAATGAACTTTCTCAACTTCTTCCATTTTATGGAATTCCAATATTTCTGACCCATACAGTAACATGGGTGATATCTTGGAGTCAAACAATCTGAAAAGAAATTTTGGAGAATAAGGTTGTAAACAATTAATGCTTTTTAATAAGTTGATTAGTACCATTTTAGCTTGAACTGCTATGTTGCTTAAAGCTTGTGTCTATGAAAGCCTGCTGCTAAAAATCATATTTATACCCTGGTGTGACTTCCACAAGTTGTCCATTTAGATACCATTGTTTACTTTTTTTCGGCCGCCCACCTTTCTGAAAAACTACAAATTTTCAGTGTTAACTGACATACTCCAGTCCACACAATATTTATCTAAGATAGATAGATCCTTCTGTAGTCCCCCAATTGTGTCTGAAATTAAAATCAAATCATCTGCAAAGAGCAAAATTAAAACTTGTATAATATCAGGGTGTATCTGAACTCCGTATAGCTGCTCCTGTTCCATTGTGTGTACAATTTCATTTATGAATAATTGAAATAAGAAGGGGCTTAAAACGCAACCTTGTCTTACACCTAAATTACACTGAAATTGGTTTGACGACAGGTTGTTACTTTTGACACATGCCTTGACATTACCATACACTGACTTTAACATTTTGGACATCTTCGAGCTGACACCGTTCTTTCCAAATACTTTCCACAAATAAGAACGACGAACAGAGTCAAACGCCTTTGAGAAGTCTATAAAGGCTACATATAACTGACGACCAGACATACCTAAATATCTTTGAATAATAGCATTTAACATAAATAGATTGTCAATTGTCGAGTGTCCAGAAGACCAGTTATCGTCCCTGTTTTGCAGCAGATCCATCGACAGCGACGCTTGCGTTGGTGCCATACCTCACAGTCTTGGAATTTGAGAAACTGGAGACGAGTGTGGCTTTGAGATGAATCTCGATTTCTTCTTCACCGGCCAGATGGAAGACAACGTGTTTATCGTCGTCGAAATGAGCGTTTTGCCCCACATTGTGTACGTGAATTCGACAATTTCGGTTGCGGAAGTGTCATGGTGTTTTGGCCTTATGTGACATGACAATGAACAGTTTACAATGCCTTTGTACAACGACAACATGTGACTATCGCGCTCCAAAATGTCATATTTGCATCTATGATATTAAATTAAATATATCGACTTTATTAGGTACAATCAATTTACTGAACACTACCCGTGCGTTTCCTTTTTTGACTAGTTTACATACATTACAAGATTCTTTAAAATATCTTCATTTTTACTGGACATGTGGGTATAACAATTAATTATTGACACAGAATTCTGCTGGCATAAAATCATTTCTGGTGGATTGATATACATCACAAACAAGGATAAAATGGTACTCAACTTCTATATACAAATTGTTACACAGTAAACATACTCTCTCACATCTTGGTTGTTTGCATTGTCGTCCAGTTTCAATTCTTAAAAAATGATGGGAATAAATTAAATAAAGCATAAACATCCTCCAAAGCAGAGTCGATTGTACGATTCCGACTATATCATGAGCCTGTATTCATGAATCACTATCAAATAGTAGTGATACAAGATGATACAACTTCTTAGTTTTGCAAGACTGCCTCCGTGGTCTAGTGGTAGAGCGTCCGCCCGGAGAGCGGAAGGTCCGGGGTTCGATCCCCGACCGCGTCATACCAAAAGACGTTGAAAGATGGTACTTGTTGTTACCCTGTCTGGCGCTCGGCAGAAAGGGGCTAAAACAAGGACTGGTCGGCTCGGAGCCAGTATACTAGGTGTGGGTGAGGTATTCATGTTAAACTGCGGCATGGTATCTCAGTGAGCTAGCACTATAAATCGGCATCAGTCCGGACTAGTACAAGCAGCCACACACAAACACACGTGCATTCACTTCGCTATTTAAGTGCAATAATCTTGGACGCGACGTTAAACCCAATTTCCCCTCACCTCTTAGTTTTGCAAGACAGTTTCTAAACCTAGAGCTACTGATTACATTTAGATACATTTCTAGACCACATGGTGTTTTATACAAAGAATAACTATACGTTTTTGAACTGTTTCTTGCCAGTATTGTTCGTAGGAAGACTTTAGCCGAAATGCATATTCTGCAATAAATGTAAGGCGCTACCGACAGATTAATGTTCCCAAATATAGTCAAAACCATTGGAGTAGAGCAAGTACTTAATCTTAGATACCCGGTTAATCTTTCCATTATTGGCAGATAATTGGCATTTTTTTACATATCGTTTTTCATTAAAATTTACAATTTTTGAGCCTCCAATGACGACCTAGCAAATCTTATGGTCGCACACGGGAGGCACAAAGGTCGCCATCCTGTGTAAAGGCCCCATAGTAGCTATACTCATCCGTTAGAGAATTAATGCCTGTTACAAATGATGAGGATTTGTAACAATGTGTGTTGTCTGGTTGGCTTTAAATACGGCAGCACACACCGATACATGATTTGATTGAACATGTAATGTTCTTGTGTCACGCATATAGATATTGTAACATGTTATATATTTATATTACAAGGGAATCAAAACGCTTGGGACGCTCCGTTGATGAGTGTCACAACAACTGAAGGTGAAGGTCTTTCTCTGCACTGTCGGAATCCTCCGTACACAAATGTTTTGCTACACTGGTACAAATATGGCAAGCAACTTCAACACATAGAGCGGACTAAAAGAGTTATGCAAGACAGAGAAGGTGAGCCATGAGGTGAGGTGAGGTGAGGTGAGGTGAGGTGAGGTGAGGTGAAATTGGGTTTAACGTCGCGTCCAAGATTATTGCACTTACATAGCGACGTGCATGTGTGTGTTTGTGTGTGTGTGTGTGTGTGTGTGTGTGTGTGCTTGTACTAGCCCAGACTGATGCCGATTTGTAGTGCTGGCCCACTGAGATACCATACCGCTGTTTAACATGAATACACCACTCAGACACAGTATACTAACTCTGAGCCGACCAGTCCTTGTTAGACAGACAGGGTTACAACAAGTACCATCATTTTACGACTTTTGGTATGACGCGGCAGTGGTTCGAACTCCGGACCTTCCGCTCTCCGGGTTGACGCACTACCACTTGACCACGGAGGCGGTCTGAGCCATTAAGTTAATATACACATGCACAATACTCTTCCATTCGTACGTCTTATAATCTCGCGGTTGAAATAAAATGATAAAACAATTACTCTCGCGTTGTAAAAAATTAATCAATTTTTATCCTATCTAACATATTTCAAACGTCCATGTTGATATATAACCATAACTCTTATAGATTCAATGTTTCCAGATACGCTTCACTTTGCCTATGTTAAAGTAAGTGACACCGGTCAATACAAGTGCGGCTCCCGGAACAAGAATACAATACACCTTGGAAGTACTGTAAACGTTACAGTGGTACAGAGTGGTTTGTACACATCATGTGACCGCTTCATGGGGTGTCGGTGGAAAGTATGATGTAAACATAGCTTAGTATCAGTATTGCGTTTGGACGGTTTGGTTTGTTGTTGTTGTTGTTGTTGTTGTTGTTGTTGTTTTACGCCGCACTCAGCAACATTCCAGCTATATGACGATGGTCTGTAAATAATCGAGTCTGGACCAGACAGTCCAGTGATTGATATCATGAGCATCGATCCACGCAATTTGGATCGATGACATGCTTCTACCAAGTCAGCGAGCCTGTCCACCTGATCCCGCATTTGGACAGAGTAGACAGTCATACATTAAGTAAAAGTTTTATTTTATAACAGTAGCGTCAACACGGGACAATCCTGGTTCACCCTGATTGTTTCTAGGTTTGTCAGCATTTGGTATCACCGAAGTGATGAACGTCTAAAACTTGTCTCAGAAGGGCTTCCCTCCCTCATCAACCTGACACGTTAAGCTATAACCAAACTGATAGAAGCGGCGTTGAACTGAACTCACCCACTCACTAAAGTAATACATCTGTATATTCAATTTACAAAGTTTGGTTTTAGATGTTATTGGATTATTCTACACTGTCAATGACAATCATGAAAGTGTAGACCCTGAGAATATCTATCTGTACTATTATTTTGAAACCGATCCAGGGATAAGCAAAGCTCAGGTAATGTAGCCACAGGTCTTGTGTTTTAGGTGGTGGTAATCATTCAGCACCACCTACATTGGTATCATACAGTGAAACAACCACAGCGTTACTGGGAGAAGACGTAAGGCTGGAATGTATATTCACCGGCAGGTACTGGCTTTTTTGTTATCAACTTTATCATGAGATAGGGGTGTGTGGTTGCCTAGTTTGTTATTTGTTTGTTGTTTAACGCCGCTGTCAGCAATATTCCAGCTCTATGACGGCGGTCTGTAAACAATCGAGTCTGGGCCAGACAATCCCGTGATCGACATCATGAGCATCGATCCACGCAATTGGGACACGATGACATGCATCAACAAAATCAGCGAGCCTGACCACCCGATCCCGTTAGTCGCCTCTTACGACAAGCATAGTCACCTATTAGGGAAAGCATGGGTTGCTGAAGACCTATTCTACCCCGGATATTCACGATCTTCTCTACTTGTAAAGTTCGTATTACCCGTCGCCGTGATACTGCTGGACTATTGCTCAAAGGGTGGTGAAACAAGGAACACACTTAAGAGACATCACAAGTGGCGTATTTCATATGACATGGGGCAATCGTTAAAAGGATAACCACGTTCTGCTTTGCAAAAGTAGGTATTTGTTGCCAAACACTTGCAAAGCAGTATTCCTACCTTACGACGGCTGCCTATAAGCAATCGCGTCTTGACCAGATATTGAAGTGTTTTAACATACAATCCCGTGATACGTCAGGTCGTTTACTGCTTTTGTTGAAACTAAAAATTACAATTTTTCACGTTTTACTAAATATTTACATGTACATATATACGGTACAAAAAAACAAAACGGTCCCGAAGGCGACCTATTTATGGTCAGCCCTTGCCTACTTTTTGAAATAATAAAATGGTTGCTTCTGATATCATGACTCTTCCTTGAAGTCATATTACAGATTCCATTATATAAATAATATTGGTTCCAGTCTGAGACATGAGCTTACTGTTTGTTTTATTACAGACCCATACCAGTTGTCACATGGCAACGTCACGGTAGGGTACTGACCCATAATACAAACAGAAGCAAAATGATCTCAACTGCATTTATGACCGTCGAGAACGTGACTACTGAAGACTTTGGAGAATACAACTGTACGGGGGAGAACGAGGAAGGTTCACACTCCGCTCTTCTTTACATATCCAAAAAGCGTAAGTTGTGAGTGAGTGAGTGAGTGAGTGAGTGAGTGAGTGAGTGAGTGGGTGGGTGGGTGGGTGAGTGTGTTAGTGTGTGAGTGTGGTTTCCAACTGTGAGTGAGTGAGTGAGTGAATGGGTAGGTGGGTGAGTGAGTGAGTGGGTGAGTGGGTGAGTGAGTTAGTGAGTGTGGTTTCCAACTGTGAGTGAGAGAGTGAATGGGTGGGTGGGTGTGTGAGTGAGTGAGTGAGTGTGGTTTCCAACTGTGAGTGAGTGAGTGAATGGGTGGGTGGGTGAGTGAGTGAGTGAGTGAGTGAGTGGGTGAGTGGGTGAGTGAGTGAGTGGGTGAGTGGGTGAGTGAGTTAGTGAGTGAGTGTGGTTTCCAACTGTGAGTGAGTGAGAGAGTGAATGGGTGGGTGGGTGGGTGAGTGGGTGAGTGAGTGAGTGAGTGAGTGAGTGAGTGTGGTTTCCAACTGTGAGTGAGTGAGTGAGTGGGTGGGTGGGTGGTTGGGTGGGTGAGTGTGTTAGTGAGTGAGTGTGGTTTCCAACTGTGAGTGAGTGAGTGAGTGAGTGAGTGAGTGAGTGAGTGAGTGAGTGAGTGAGTGGGTGAGTGAGTGAGTGAGTGTGGTTTTCAACAATATCACGGCGGAGGAACAACACTAATGGGAAAAATTGTTTGATAGGCATTACCTAGAAGTTGACGGATGACAAGATAGACACAATGCTGATCGATATAAAGATCTATACCGAAACGTCGCTTTTCCCAGTATTACAGAAGTTGTTATCCATAAAAATTGTGTCTATCTTAACACTAATGGGCTTTACACATTCAACCGGCGCTCGCTTTATTGAAATATCACTGCAAAACCAAACTGCAACAAAACGATAACACTCACGCTAACGTTAGTTAAGACTAAAATTGTAAGGTATGTGGGAGATGTTATGATTTTGCGAAAAGTAAAACTAAAGCTATTAATTACCCAGTCGAACTTTAAATGAATGTACTCGGTCTTTGCCGATTAATTATCTAGTTTCTATTCAAATGTCAAAGGTGGGCCAACCCGCATTATTTTCATGAAATATATTTGCATAGCGGTCGGCTTTCGCATCGATTTACTGACGCAGAAACGTCATACTTTACACTAAGCTTTTTCTACATTGCAGTATCCAGGGCTGAGAGTGTCCCTATGTATGTCGTTGTTCCACTGTGTGTTGCTGTCATCGTTATTGGTGGTATGGTGTTCCTCTTACATGTAGCAAGAACTAGGTACGTTGACCGTTATTTTGAATATAGTATCCTGCATTCGGAAACACCTTTCATGAATATACATCATTTGCTTAGCAATTGAAGAAATTCTTTCACTTTAAGGGTAAAATCAACTGAATTGTAAACATACATCCAAACATATATAAATAAATATATATATATATATATATATAAAGCGTTATAAGCTCATACACAACATCTATTCAGTAATTGACCGGGACCAAAATTTAAGTTTGTAATATCCGTCAGTATATATACAGTAAAATACGCTTATAATAACGAACACGCTTATAGCGAACTGACGGATATTACGATTTATATATATATATAGTCATATTATGTACATGTATCCTATATATGGTGAACTATATATACCTAATTTACTGTATACATACAGTAAATATTACGTACAAATATTATTCCCAGCATATAACGTAATGGAATGTAAAAAATAATTATAATATGTTTTAGATATACATATTCTGGTTAGACCGCCTTCGTGTTCTGGTGGATAAGAGCGTCTGCCTGGTAAGCGTGTGCATGCACGTCGCTACATTAGTGAAAAAGTCTAGAACGCGACGTTAAACCCATTTTCATATTTTCACATTGTTCACAAACCGTATTCATTCATGAACGTGTCCTGTAAGAAACTATTCAATTTCAGGCGCAGAAAGCAAGAAAAACCGGAGATTCATCATTATGAAGAAATTGATGAAATGGAAGTTAAATACCTGAAACCTCAAATTGTCAGTGATTGTGAATAGATTCACAACGTCACCTCGTTAAGAAAAATCCAAAGTCGTGAACATTCCTATATTTCTCGTTTCATTGTATTGAGGAACCACGCACTCTTCGATGGCTTGTCATGAGTGTGGTACACTGGATACATATTAGGTTCATTGACAGACTCGCTAATGTAGTAGTAGTAGTAGTAGTAGTAGTAGTAGTAGTAGTAGCAGAGTTGCATTAGTTGCAGAAGTTGCAGTGTAGAAGTGTGTTACGACGTAAATTGTAATAACGCGGTAAATTGTAATAAACTGTGGTAAAATGTATATTGCGGTAAATTGTAATAAAAACTGCAGTAAATGGTTATAGCTGCACTGTGGCAAATTTATAGTAAAAACTGCGGCAAATAGTCAAAACGTAAACTGCGGTAAATTGTAATAGCCATTGCAGTAAATTTAATAACCACTGCGGTGAATTGTAATCAAAACTGCGGCAAATTGTAATAAAATATTATTCATTTTCTAACATACAAAGAAACATGCATGAAGTTTAAAATGTGCGACAAAGCTGTTTGGAAAATAAAACCCAGACTTAATTGATGAAGACAACTATACATTAAATGTTTAATATTTGTATTTAATCCAAACAGAATTCAAGTTCCAGTGTTTGTTAGACCTTAACATAATCAATTTCAACCACCAGCATGTTTAAGAAAATAAAAAAAGCGATTTTGTTTCAATTTATATCATTCCTATTGAGAAGCAGTTGCGGCAAATTGTAACAAACTGCGACAAATTATAATACCAAGTGCAGTTAGTTGTAATAAAATCTCTCATTCCGTCATATTCCAAATATAATTCGAGCTCCAGCGTTATCCCTATCAAGAGGCAGGTGCGGCAAGTTGCAAATAAAATTGTATTGAAAACTACACATTGTTGTTTTATATCATTTTTATTATTCATTGTGGGGAAAAGCCCATTTGTTGAAATGTCAGTGTGGTGAATTATCAGAGGGGGGAAATGTCCTCCACTCTTGATCAATACATCATAATCAAGCAATGATGGCTAATTACTGGGAGAGAAACTATGGTCTTTGAAAAACACAATAATTATTGCATTTTGATGTTCTATCTCCCACGAGCACATGAACTCTCTAGGTACTTACAAGCAGTGGTTGATTATGTGATAAATATGGAGAAAGGTTCCACCACAGCCCTTCTTCGTTACGTAGACCTATATACACTCTTCAAAAAAGGAAACGCAGAGGTCGTATGTAGTTCACTGAACCTGACTGCACAACAAATCGGTATACAAATTGGATATATGTTATCGGAAAATGTTAGTGGCCTGATATTTGACAAACGGTGCGTCAAAACGCAGCCATTTTCGATTTGCAGTGTCTTAAACGGCATTGTTTTCACACTTGTTCAAAAATGTCATCGAGAAAAAGAGTAAAGAAAAATGCACGTGCAAGTTATGGCATTCGTAACTCGTGGTAGTGGCTGTAAAAAAAGGCAAGCATAAGCCAATATTTTGTCATTCAATAGTGAACATTTTTCAAGTTCGAAAATGCCGACACTCAGCGCTGCCTATCGGAACATCGCCATAGGACGTATCCAAAGAGGGGAATCTCTTTACCCCCTGTTGCACGCCACTTCAACGTCCATCACAGCACCATTTGCCGCATTTCGATACATCGACTATTCCACCTACGTCATCGCAATGGCACAGCTACAGATACTGCAGGAGGCATCCCTGGTTTGAGGAGGATATCGGACCAGACTGTCAGGAACCATCTTCGCGAGGCTGGAATCCATCACAGAAGACCAGTTCAGATCTTTATTCAGTAAAGTACAGGCCACAGGCCCTTTGTACAAAATGTATGGCATATTTATGGCAACAGTCACAATGACAAAATACGTGTTCTCTCTTTTTTACTGTGATACAGAAATTTAGCGATATTAATAATCAGCTT
This sequence comes from Haliotis cracherodii, assembly GCF_022045235.1. NCBI lineage: Eukaryota > Metazoa > Mollusca > Gastropoda > Lepetellida > Haliotidae > Haliotis > Haliotis cracherodii. The sequence continues at coordinate 16,374,908 of NW_027266264.1, forward strand.
TGTGTTGGTTGTAGATAAAAGAATGTTAAACTTATGGACATTTGGGTATAAATAATATTTTGAAGGAATATAGAGATGGCGTAGTTGAGTGTATGCAGGGCACACTAGCAGGAAATGAAACTCGTTTTCTATTAGGCCAACTTGACATAGTTTGCAAAATCTTTTTTCGCGAGGGATATTAAGTTTTCTACCAGTTTCTATTTCCAGCCAGTGTGCGCTGCATCTAAACCTTGACATACATGACCGGAATTTACTCACGGTTACACAATACAAATATTCTCACACTTCAACGTTAATTTAAAACGAGAATAGAAGGACATTTTTTTTCGAGCTATTACATAAACTTCTATGCCATATTTGTTGAAAATTATCTTTCAAACGTTGAAATAACATCGAAGTAAATACCTGTACGTTACCGGGTGATTGTGATAACCAAACATAACCGAATCCGAGTGAAAATAACGTTGTTCTAATATCAGTAACCCAATTCTTTTTTCCTTGACTATCGTATAGATACATCATTTCATAGCACTTTTTAGGTAAGCGGATACCCGGCATACACATTAAACGTAGCCAATATTTAAAAGCTCTCATCATTGCATTGATATGTAAAGGGAATCTGCCACATTCAGTCATACAGCGCTACTTGATGTACATTGTTTAACATTCAATAATCATTTCCACGCATATAAATGAACTTTCTCAACTTCTTCCATTTTATGGAATGCCCATATTTCTGACACATACAGTAACATGGGTGATATCTTGGAGTCAAACAATCTGAAAAGAAATTTTGGAGAATAAGGTTGTAAACAATTAATGCTTTTTAATAAGTTGATTAGTACCATTTTAGCTTGAACTGCTATGTTGCTTAAAGCTTGTGTCTATGAAAGCCTGCTGCTAAAAATCAAACCTAAATATTTATACCCTTGTGTGATTTCCACAAGTTGTCCATTTAGATACCATTGTTTACTTTTTTTCGGCCGCCCACCTTTCTGAAAAACTACAATTTTTCAGTGTTAACTGACATACTCCAGTCCACACAATATTTATCTAAGATAGATCGTTCCTTTTGTAGTCCCCCAATTGTGTCTGAAATTAAAATCAAATCATCTGCAAAGAGCAAAATTAAAACTTGCATAATATCAGGGTGTATCTGAACTCCGTATAGCTGCTCCTGTTCCATTGTGTGTACAATTTCATTTATGAATAATTGAAATAAGAAGGGGCTTAAAACGCAACCTTGTCTTACACCTAAATTACATTGAAATTGGTTTGACGACAGGTTGTTACTTTTGACACATGCCTTGACATTACCATACACTGATTTTAACATTTTGGACATCTTCGAGCTGACACCGTTCTTTCCAAATACTTTCCACAAATAAGAACGACGAACAGAGTCAAACGCCTTTGAGAAGTCTATAAAGGCTACATATAACTGACGACCAGACATACCTAAATATCTTTGAATAATAGCATTTAACATAAATAGATTGTCAATTGTCGAGTGTCCAGAAGACCAGTTATCGTCCCTGTTTTGCAGCAGATCCATCGACAGCGATGCGTGCGTTGGTGCCATACCTTACAGCCTTGGAATTTGAGAAACTGGAGACGAGTGTGGCTTTGAGATGAATCTCGATTTCTTCTTCACCGGCCAGATGGAAGACAACGTGTTTATCGTCGTCGAAATGAGCGTTTTACCCCACATTGTGTACGTGAATTCGACAATTTCGGTTGCGGAAGTGTCATGGTGTTGTGGCCTTATGTGACATGACAATGAACAGTTTACAATGCCTTTGTACAACGACAACATGTGACTATCGCGCTCCAAAATGTCATATTTGCATCTATGATATTAAATTAAATATATCGACTTTATTAGGTACAATCAATTTACTGAACACTACCCGTGCGTTTCCTTTTTTGACTAGTTTACATACATTACAAGATTCTTTAAAATATCTTCATTTTTACTGGACATGTGGGTATAACAATTAATTATTGACACAGAATTCTGCTGGCATAAAATCATTTCTGGTGGATTGATATACATCACAAACAAGGATAAAATGGTACTCAACTTCTATATACAAATTGTTACACAGTAAACATACTCTCTCACATCTTGGTTGTTTGCATTGTCGTCCAGTTTCAATTCTTAAAAAATGATGGGAATAAATTAAATAAAGCATAAAAATCCTCCAAAGCAGAGTCGATTGTACGATTCCGACTATATCATGAGCCTGTATTCATGAATCACTATCAAATAGTAGTGATACAAGATGATACAACTTCTTAGTTTTGCAAGACTGCCTCCGTGGTCTAGTGGTAGAGCGTCCGCCCCGAGAGCGGAAGGTCCGGGGTTTGATCCCCGACCGCGTCATACCAAAAGACGTTGAAAGATGGTACTTGTTGTTACCCTGTCTGGCGCTCGGCAGAAAGGGGCTAAAACAAGGACTGGTCGGCTCGGAGCCAGTATACTAGGTCTGAGTGGGGTATTCATGTTAATCTGCGGCATGGTATCTCAGTGTGCTAGCACTATAAATCAGCATCAGTCCGGTCTGGTACAAGCAGCCACACACACACACACGTCTCTATTTAAGTGCAATAATCTTGGACGCGACGTTCAACCCAATTTCACCTCACCTCTTAGTTTTGCAAGACAGTTTCTAAACCTAGAGCTACTGATTACATTCAGATACATTTCTAGACCACATGGTGTTTTATACAAAGAATAACTATACGTTTTTGAACTGTTTCTTGCCAGTATTGTTCGTAGGAAGACTTTAGCCGAAATGCATATTCTGCAATAAATGTAAGGCGTTACCGACAGATTAATGTTCCCAAATATAGTCAAAACCATTGGAGTAGAGCAAGTGCTTAATCTTATATACCCAGTTAATCTTTCCATTATTGGCAGATAACAACAACTTATTGTAACATTTTTTTACATATCGTTTTTCATTAAAATTTACAATTCGACACCAGTATTTTACAGTACGTTTGTAAGCATATATGTTTATAAGGGATGTCTGACACATTCTCCCCTTACCATATGACTTGATAATTTTACGCGTAAGAAACGTTTGCATGTCGATAAATGAATCACCTTAATTTCTTTATAACATTTTGAAGTATGTCTCATATGTTAGAGGTTGAATTGCTGACAATGTCCTGAATAAACCACATATAACCTTTTTTGTTTGCAACGTATTATTTGCAGCATGCCTATTCCATGACAAAGATTTAGAAAATATTATTCCAAGGTACGAATACCATGTAACACATTCTATTTGTGTGTTATGATAAAACCATTTTTCATATCTTGACAAAATGCCACCATTCTTGAATACAAGTATTTTGGTTTGATCTTAATTAACAGACAAATTGTAGTCAGAACAAAAACTATACAAAGTATCAATCTGTTTCTGAAGACCAATAATAGTGGATGAAATGAGTGCCACATCGTCAGCAAAAAAACCCGGAAATAATTGAATGTTATCTGGATGAAGTTGAATACCAGATCCATATGTAGATTCCATTTAATCGGCAAGTTCATTAATAAACATTGAGAACAATAGTGGGCTCAGAACGCACCCTTGTCTTAGGCCCAGTGGGCATTCAGATGGGTTTGACAATATGTTGTTAGCTCTGACACATGCTTTAACACAATTATAAATTGATTTTTGGAAGAAATTCCTCTACATTTTAGAACATACCATACTAGTTTATTTCTATTAACTAAATCGAACGCCTTTGTAAAATCCACAAAGGCCACGTCGAGCTTGCCGCGGTTTTTCACAAGTACTTCTGTATAACAGAGTGGAAAATAAAAATTGTGTCTGTGGTGCTGTAACCCTTTCGGAATCCTCCTTGTGATTACGATATCCTAGCTTATGCTTCCGACCCAAATGTCGCTTGTTTAATAGAGATGTATATACTTTGCTCAAAATGATGTAGAAATGAGTCCAGGTTGTGTTGTTGCAAATGAACCGGTTCTTAACATTCCCTGCGGCAAACGAACGAATAGGTTATGGATATTCCTTGAAGTATCAATCACAAATGAAGCCTTCCGTTAGAGACAAAGTGCTTTTTCTAATATCAGCTTAATGATACTGCTATTTTAGCACAGCGGTATCCTTCCGCCATAGACATAGTGCTTTTCTAATATCTATGTTTAATGCTACTACTAGTTTCTAACCTTTAGCACAGCAGCATCCTTCCGTTATAGACATAGTGCTTTTCTAACATGAGCGTAATGATACTGCAATTTTAGCACAGTGGCAGCCTTCGGCCACAGAAATAGTGCTTTTCTAATATCTATTTTATACTGCTACTGCTATTTTCCAACCTTATCCCATGTCGAAAAGAAATGTCAGCACATGGAAGGAGCCGGTAACAACATGCTACAATATGATAAACAGGTTGCATTCAACGATCTGCCAGACGAGGTGGTGCTTCTAATCATTAAGGGGCGGTCGGGTAGCCTAGTGTTATAGCGTTCGCTCGTCACGCCGAAGCCCGGGTTCTATTCCCGACATGGGTACATTGTGTAAAGTCCATTTCTGGTGTCCCTCGCCGTGATATTGCGGGAATATTGCTAAAAGTGGCGTAAAACCATACTCACTCACTCTCTCACCCTAATCATTGAATTCTTTACAGGCAGCCCAGTAGTCGTCTGACAGAACATTATGCAAGACTGTGACATCTTTCTTGCAAGTGTCCCATCAGTTCCATCAACACACAAGATCATTTCCCCATTTGCGACCACGGATTTATTGCGCGCACATCACCCTTCCAAGGGGAGCCCGGGTGGACCAGTCGTCTAAGGCGCCGCGATTCGCTGTGCAGAGTTGCGTCCCTTGGGCACACCAGAAACCTATGATTGTGGGTTCGAATCCCGATTCGCCCCGATTATGTTTCTAGGTTTGTCAGCACCATACCCGTGCTCGTGAGTTTCACTGAAGTGGTAAACGTCTAAGACCTGCATCACTTCGGGCTTTCCTCCCACATTAAGCTGACACGCCGTGATATAACTGGAATAATGTTAAAAGCGGCGTTAAATCCAACTCACTCACCCTTCCAAGAACCGTTAGTGCGTAGACATATAATGAACTACGGAAAAGGTAGTGGTGTTGCAATAGCCATAAAAAGTGGATCAACGCATGGCTACTTATAGAAGAGAATGCGTGTGAATGGTATGCAATAATATACATATGTTGGAAAAAGTAGCCTTAGAAAGACTCATGCCATGATATATTGCTTATGGCCATGGTACACTACAACAGGGATTAACTTCCACCTATCGTGTAAAAGACAGTTAGGACGCTGTCAACCGTCGAGCTTTCATCGAAAAACCCTGATTTTGGCGTATCATTGACTTATACATTACTTATGACAACGTATAAAGCGTATTGCCAGCGTGTGTCTCGCGTGTTCAACCTATGGTCAGGGTATGCCCAGCGTATGAGTATGACAAGCGGGCTCAGCGTAGGGGAAACGTGCCTAAAACGGGCCCCGCGGTAGTATAACTAGTACTGTACACCCATTCCTAAAATTACCACGAAAAGCGAGAGCAGTCTAGATATGTAAAAGGTGAGAAACAAACCGTATTTCTTCTCTCTTTTTTTATTTTTTATTTTCATTTCAAATAATTGCCCGCAAAGGGGTAGAAATCCTGGCTATTTCAGGAACTATTATTTTGGTAAAATATGTATTGTTCAAAAGTGAATTGAGTAACAACAAAGTTTCAATTTTGTTCAATTATAACTCATACGTTCCCATACGCCGAAAATTGTGTACATGCACAAAAATGGTTTAAAGCCTCGGTGTACTACAACGTATACCACCGTGCTTTTATTGTATACAACTTACACCTACCTTACTTATCCATAGCGTGTTTCAGCGTTGCCAGCGATTCGGCAAAAATTCTCATACGACGCCATACGCTACTGCTATATGTGTAGTGTGACAGGGCCATTAGCGAGACTGGAGGTTTTGAAACACAAGTGTTCTTTGGATTGACGTTTCAGGTATCGTTGTTATGACCCTGTCACACTACAACCGCCTGTTGAAAATTAAATTAAATGGGGTCATAATATATGTATTGGATGCTGGAAGTATCATGTTTCATGTCAATACAGAAGCAATGAAATATATTTTCGATCAGTCGCATTAAAATCAGATCTTAGTCCTCGCTACCACTAAACAAAGATCTAAGGACATCCCATGAGGGGTCACGCCAGAACGACCTTTCATCCGACCAATCAGATCGTCGCTTACCAAATCATGAAAGTGACAGTCGGAATGTGATTTCTAATCATGCAACCCCGAAAACTCTAACACGGAGTATTCCGAACGATAGTTACGGGCTTGACTGAATCCATGCAATCCCGACCATCTATAAACCATTCCCGAAAGAGTGCTTTTGTTCAGGGTTTCAATTTTTTATCGAGAATTTGTCGAAATATGTTTCGAAGGGTTGTCACCAATTTGAAATTACTGCCGTAAAGCGCAAGAAACCTGCCCTCTGATTGGCTAATATCGACTTCTTGTAAGTCATTTCATCGGTCGGTCAAAGTTCGCGCAGGGTCGGTGTGACGTGACCCGTAGTGGGATGTCCTCAGATCTTTGTATAGCGGTAGCGATAACATAGATCTGATTTTAATGAAATTGATTTTCCATGCGGGTAACAGTATGAATTATAGAAATGTCCGGGTTCGACTTCCAACTAGATTACTTGTACATTTTCAACGTGAAGTATATTTCCTTCTGTTCAATTTCCCGCAGTTTATTGCAGTTTGTTGAACTTTACCGCACCTACCTCTCAATAGGAATGACAGAAATTGAAACAAGATCGCTTTTTATTTCCTTAAACATGCTCGAGGTTATCAATAGTTTTGTGGTTGTAGTTGGGGTAGTGGCACTAGCAGTAGTAAAAGCACAAGCAGTAATAGTAATAGAAGTAGATGTAATATTATATTGGTGTTAATAGTACATGTATAAGTAATGATAGTGTAAGTTGTGTTAAGTATGGAAGTAATAGTAGTAATAGAAATAATAGTAACATATGTGTTAGTATCAATAGTATTAGAACAAGTAGTAATTGATTGTAGTAGCATTAATAGTGGTTGTACTTGTAGTAGTGGCACAAGCAGTAGTAGAAGTACAATCAGTAATAGTAGTGGATGTTGGTTGTTGGTTTGTTGTTTAACGCCGCACTCAGCAATATTCCAGCTGTATGGCGGCGGTCTGTAAATAATCGAGTATGGACCAGATAATCCATTGATCGACATCATGAGCATCGATCCACGCAATTGGATCGATGACATGCATCAACCGAGTCAGCGAGCCTGACCACCCGATCCCGTTAGTTGCCCCTTGCGACTAACATAGTCGCCTTTTACGGCAAGCATGGGTTACTGAAGACCTATTCTACCTCGCATCTTCACGGGTCGAATTCTCCATATGTTGTCTCCCTCATATCATCGTTTAGATTGATAATAATATTATGGCTTTCGGTCGTTTAAGTTTGTGTTGAACAGAGTTGCACTGGTGACAGATCTGTACAATGTCCACGTGTAGTTATGACAGCGGGTAATGATTTCCGCTTTCATTAGATCTTACGTCCGCTTTTCCGTTCCGCCTGACTCACTCCTGGCCTCTCAAACACGCACTGATGTTCCAGCTGGAGGTGCACACACACGTAGGCTTCACGAATAAGGTAAGGTTGGCATACAATATTTTCACGTACATATACTGGAACATCTACAGTGTATATTGTAACCCGTACATGTAAGATAAACCGATGTCATGTGTAAATAAACGTTCCTTTAACTGCACAAGTGTTTGATGTTCGTATTGGAAAACGAAACTGTTGGTAAAGTTAAAATATTGTGGGAAACTGATATTTGTCAGAGAATGTTTGTAAAGTTTAAGGTATCACTTAACATGTTTGCAAATTGTAAATTCATGAACATGCGGTCTTTTTCTAACTGAGTGGGGTTCTGTCAAACGTTTCAACGAGATACACTCTCAAGTCGACACTGTGGGCTCTGATTGTAGACCAATCCTTCTGAAACAGTTCTGATTTGTTTCAGTGACACAGAACATAGTCTTGTTCTTACTTTGAGTCCCAATGTTCATTGACGGAGAGGCAACATATGTCCCAAATGAATGGTATCATGTGGCCTTTGGCCTTTCTTATGACAATGGCTGCGTCATTGACTTTGCCGGAATCAGACTTAATACATTGACGTTGGCAGTTCGATGGTTAGAAAGACAGTTGCCAAAGTCGTTTATTTTTTAATTACATCATTATAAAGAGTTTTTGTTACGGTTGTAAGAAAGTATCTGACAAACATGTTTTTCTTGTTAAATGTTACGAATATTTAATATTTCTTCCGTAATATACTTGTTTTCTTATGTTTTGTTGGAATACAGCCAGATAGATTTGCCTATTTTCATTATTTTTTATTATTTTTTTTTTGTTGAAATAGAGATATTTTGGAGGCACGGTGCAGGACTAAAGGCCTTTAGCCACCATGTTTTCACTACACTTTAAATGTTGTAGCTGTTGTTTTACAGGTTGATCAGCATACATGCATTGCAACATATTTTCAATGGACATATAAGGTTAAACCTTCGTTGTATTTATAGGATCCTTAAACAACATGAGGAAACTCCACTTAAAACTGACATTGATTGCGATAACAGTGTACCACATTGCAGGTAAGATATATGCGCTCCACATCAAGAAACCACTCTAAGTCAAAGCTAATGTAAATAATTATGAAGTCAAACAGTATAATGTATATCAGTTATATTTGACTGTTGATATAGTTTGATTATTATTCTTTTATTTATCATGCTATAGTTTTCTTGGTTATTCTTACTCTGAATCTTCAATCGCCTTTTACAACCAGCAGAGGTTGCTGGGGACCTATATTCTTACGCGGAATCCCTACGGGGTGTCGTCTTGCGTTGTATATCCTAATAGGCTTCTGTAGCACTTTACTCACATGTAGACGTATATGCAGCTTTCCGTAAATTTATGTTTAAGTACCGACCATGTGAATTGGTGGGAAATTTGGCCTGGCGTGAGTGAGTGAGTTGGGTTTTACGCCGCTTTTAACAGTATTCCAGTTATATCGCGGCGTGTCAGCTTAATGTGGGAGGAAAGCCCGACGTGATGCAGGTCTCAGACGTTTACCACTTCGGTGAAACCCACGAGCACGAACATAGAAACATAATCGGGGCGAACCGGGATTCGAACCCACAATCATAGGTTTCTGGCGTGCCCAAGGGACGCAACTCTGCACAGCGAATCGCGGCGCCTTAGACGACTGGGCCACCCGTGCCTCCAATTTGGCCTGGATTTTTATGACGTCATATAATTGTTTTTCAGCTGCAGCTACAAACCAGATAATAAACCAGGCAATAAAACCACCAGCCTAAATATTAATATTTTGGAAAAAACACATCTTGCAGCAATGTATTTTTTGTGGCTGACAATTTATTTGTCAACATTCTGAAGTATACATTAAAATTTATTTTCAAGTATTTTCTAAAATCGATAAAATCCAGGCCTCAGTAGATTGTATGGAAGGATACTTCAGCATATTGGATATGCCATAATTCTGAAGTCACAGGTGGCCCAAACGTCTACGGTGCCCAAAGACGCTGTGCAGAGTTGTATCCCCTGGGTACGCCAGAAACCTGACATAATGGCTTTAATCTTGTTTCGGCTTGATCATGTTTCTAGGTTTGTAACACCATACCCATGCACGATGCTTTCACCAAAGTGGTAAACGTCTGAGACCTGCATCACTTCTGCCTGCATCACTTAAGCCTACACACCATGATATAACTGGAATACTGTTCAAAGCGGAGTTAAACCAAACTCACTCACATATGTCTGCTGCAATGGATACCTACTGGTCATTCTGACTCGAAGGAATATGCTTAAGTAAACTCTTTATGAAGATAACTCTCGTGTTTAAATCTATTTCTGACATTCGTCTGTGAATGCCCATCACATTCTTGTTGGCTTTAATTCACTTATGCATGTTGAAATATAATGTCCCCAGATTTGCTGCCATTATTATTTTATTTCATGCCTTAAATATAAACATATAAACAAATGACGAAAACGAAGGTCACCATGATTTACTTTCTTGGTCCAATATAAACCAATCGACAATTCATTAAAATGTATTTGTCTGTTATAGCAGTAATAGTTCACCGCCTTCACCAAATTTGTTTTTTCAACTTTATTTCCCAGCTAGCAAATGGGATGTCCCAATGATAACAAACAATGTAACTGAAGGACAGCCCGTGTCATTGACTTGCCGAGACCCACCTGGAGGGAGAATCAGCTGGTTCCAGAATTGTGGGAACAAATGTGCACAGATCACAACTGAGCCGAGAAGGCAAATAGATCAAGAAGGTGAGAAACATCAGTCCTTTTCAGAGTTGTGTACTCAGCTTACAACACTGCTAGTCGTATATGCACGTTCACCACACTATGATCAGTTCCATTCAGTGATTTTCTGCATTCATTTTGTAATTCAGGGACTCTTCACTTTTCATACGTGACTGTAACGGACACCGCATTGTATAAATGCAGCGTCTCTGGTAGCGACACTATGAGACTCGGAAGTCCGGTCCAGCTGAATGTCAAAGAAGGTAACTATGTAATGGATATGTTTGTTGAGTGTTTAACGCCGCACTCACTGACTGCGCTCTGTAAATAACCAAGTCTGACACTATGAGCAACGATCCATGCAGTAGGGGTACGATGACACCAACAAGGCGTCGATCTCGACCAACTGACTACTAAGTCACCATGACAACCACCCATGTTGGTTGCTCGGGACCAATCCCAAGGGGATACTTTTATGAGTGAGTGAGTATGGATTTACGCCGCTTTAAGCAATATTCAAACAATATCACGACGGGGGACACCAGAAATGGGCTTCACACATTGTACCCATGTCGGGAATCGAACCCGGGTCTTCGTCGTGACGAGCGAACGCTTTAACCACTAGGCTACCCGACCGCCCCTGGATCCTTTTATGCCCAATAAAGGATTATATAATGCTAGAACCTGTGTCATGATGTGCAGAGTGTTAATACCCCATTACATAATTCAGCGTGTATCTAAAGATTCGCACCATTAATTTTGTGTGAACATATTGTTTAATACCAGGTGAAGCTAAAGACAAAGTACCTACACTATTAAAATCAAGTGGAAACAACGATGCGAAAGTGGGGAAAGACGTAACCCTACAGTGTATCTTCAGCGGCAGGTACGCATTAACTGTTCACCTGAATGAGTGAGTGAGTGAGTATGGTTTTACGCCCCTTTTAGCCAGATTCTAGCAATATCACGGCGGGGGACACCGGAAAAATGGGCTTTAAACACTGTACCCATGTGGGGAATCGAACCCGGGTCTTCGTCATGACCAGCCAACGCTTTAACCACTGGGGTACACCACCGCCATTCACCCTAATATTACATAATATATATATTTATATTCTTCTATGGGGCGTTTGGATCACTCAGTGGGTCCCGCCCAAAGGTTTCTTTTAAGAACAGAACTGTAAGACTTCAATTTTGCGTCATTATACTCGACGTCAATTTGTGGAGTCAATAAAGAAGACATTTAGTACACAAATCTTCAATCTAAACATGTCTTCGCTGGTACATATATCGTGCATAAAAATAGACTTTTAGATGTGAGATTTCACAAGTACACGTTTGGTAAATGTCAACTGCTGTATTCAATAATGAAGTTGACAACATGTAATGGTGAAGTCACAAATTAACCATGCCATGTTATATATACAGCAATGTTGCAGTTACATGAATTGTGTTTTTTCTTATCCAAGATGGCGGACGTTTCCGAGCGAAAACGTGTATAACGAACAACGGATATAACGAACTGATTTCTCTGGTCTCTTGTAGTTCGTTATATCCGTGTTCTACTGTATATACATATATGTACGTAGGTGTTCGTACAAGCATAACCAAATATGTAAAATATAAAGAGATGCATATCAATACTTAATTACATGTAAATATAAATATACACGTGAACGAAGGAGAATAATCAGTCTCGATTATCTGCTAAAACAGATTCCAAAGGAAAAATAACGATGAAAATTATATGAACGGATCACAGGTGTGCACGAAAAGGCTGAGCATGTCAAGGCACTCACACAATGTGCATAAAAAAATAAGTTTTTGTTTGTTGCCTGAAGCCGCAACCAAGTTCTCCCGCCATGCGATGGCGGCCTTTAAAAACATCGTGTCTTAATTCACTATTTTATCTGTTAACAGACCTGTTCCAACTGTGTCCTGGTTTCGCAACAATGCAAACCTCAACAACGCCGACGGTGTGACAATTTTAGATGGCTCACTAACAATCAGAAACGTGTCTGAGAAAGACACAGGTATATACCGGTGTACCGGGCAGAACAAGGCTGGGTCAAAGTATGCAGATTTGAATTTAAATGTCATAGGTAAGTAACGGTAAAAACCAAAAATTCTGCTGTCTTGCTGGAAGTGACTTTCTTTGCTACTCTCGTAATTCTGGAAAATATCACATTTGGGGGATTTCCATGTCACGGAAGAAAACTCACACTTGAAAAGCCAAAACAAATGATCAGTTATGAAATTGATTTATAATTCTATGTAGGTTATAGAAAAAGAGTGAGGGAGTGAGTTAGTTGGGTTTAACGCCGCTTTTAACAGTATTCCAGTCATATCACGGTGTGTCAGCTTAATGTGGGAGGAAAGCCCGAAGTGATGCAGGTCACAAACGTTTACCACTTCGGTGAAACCCACAAGCACGGGTATGGTGCTGACAAACCTTGAAACATAATCGGGACGAGTCGGGATTCGAACCCACAATGGTAGGTTTCTGGCCCAAGGGATGCAGCTCTGCAAAGCAAATCGCTGCGCCTCAAACGACTGGGCCACCCGCGCCCTCTATAGAAAAAGATTTCCCCTTTATACATTACATTCTATACCCGCCTATTCACCTAAAATCAATCAATAATGAGACTGAACTTTACACCCGTGTATATTCTGCAGATAGTGCCACAAATAAAGTGACAACTACAACCACAGGTAGGTTTATATTCGCGGAAGCTATTTAACCCTGTCTATGTTTTCTTGGAACTTGTAACACGTGAAATGTAACGTATGCTTTTTCTTAAACATCGAGTTGCCTTTGACATGATGCATTCAGAAAACCTTTTATAACAATCCCATACTAAATTCTATATATTGTTTTCTCAGAGGAGGATAGCTCTATTCAACTTAAACGTCCTCGAATGACGCATCAGTTCATATACCATTTGATTTGTATTTCATAAAAAAAACTATTAATGCGTGAATTTGTTTTTGTTTCTATAAAGGTCAGCGGGAAACAAACCAGGCAGCTGTAGAGAAGACTGATACCGGGACAGTGAAACCGATTCCAGGCAAGACTGAGATTTGGCTTTTGTTATTTGCGGTCGCAGGGGAAATGTGTGCTTTCCCCAAAAAATGTATTTACATAAACACGTGATGAATGAAATCAAGTTTTAAAACGTCTAACGGAAACTGGTTTCATAATTCCCGAGCGTAGTCTCTTTATAGCAGTTGAACCTCATGTTGTACCAGTGAGTGAGTGAGTGAGTTGGGTTTAACGCCGCTTTTAACAGTATTCAAGTTATATCGCGGCGTGTCAGCTTAATGTGGGAGGAAAGCCCGACGTGATGCAGGTCTCAGACGTTTACCATTCGGTATGGTGCTGACAAACCTAGAAAAATAATAAACATAACCGGAATTCGAACCCACAATCATAGCTTTCTGGTGTGCCCAAGGGACGCAACTCTGCACATCGAATCGCGGCGCCTTAGACGAGGGGCCACCCGTGGCCCCTTATGTTGTACCAAGTAACACAGTTTCATGTTACTGAGCAGGCCACGGTCTCATGACCATGTACATCATTTGAAATATAAACAATCTCTGAAGAAGGAATATTATTGTGATGATGTAAATGTGACATTACGATGTGACTATTAATGTTTCAGCGGCCGATGTTAAGTCGTGCAGTCGTGGCCTGGAAGCTGTGACAAGTGTCGTCGTCGTCGTTGTGACTGCCACCTTTTTGGTCTTTTAATATGGTGAGCGTCATGTAATATCAAACCCAATATGTCGGGAGTAACGGTTGAGGACGGGGATGGCAGTCGTTTAAGACGCCGCAATTAGCAGTGCATAGTTACATTCCTTAGGCATGCCAGAGACGTCTGGTTATGTGTTAGAATGCCAGATGCGCCCTAACTGTATGTCTAGATTTGTAGGGGCGGTCGGGTAGCCTAGTGGTTAAAGTGCCTGATTAAATGCGGCAATGAGGGTTTGGGTGATCCTGGCACATTAGGCTCATTATCAGCTCAGGGCCTTTGCCCCCTCTACACGCAGCTCAGACAGCGAATGGGACTTCTCCCAGGAAGCGCTGCCTAGTCAAACCCACCCAGAACTTTTCGGAGAATATGAAGACTCCCAAGCACTGCAGCCTTCTACATTACCCAGATTGTCAGAAGGGCTGTATTCCTGGTAGCAAACCCGGGTGCCCTCCCAATGTCAGTCAACTGATTTGGAGGTACCAAACCTAAGGCACCGAGAACAATGGGGAGTCGGACAACTTGGTACTTGGGATGCAAGCGTGACATTTCGAAAGCGAGGTCTGCATATTTGCCATGTTTTTCTTCAATCTTGTCAATCACATTACTGTCAAAAGGGACAGAAAATTCAATGATATAAATGATTTCATTGGATTTATTCTCTCATAGCTTACTAAGTAAATGTTTTACAGATACCGTTGCTTTGATTTCAGGTTCACGAAGCGTAGATTCAACAATTGGAAATTGTTTTTGAGGTACCTCGACCAATTTGGCTCGCCGTATTTAGAAATGTAAACAACAAAGTGGATGTGCTACCCTTGTAGTCTGCGTGGAGAGGTTCCTCTTCATTTACGGAAAACCGGCTTTTTTTGAATTTGTGTTCTCATTAAACGTAATTGCTACCATATGTGTGAAAAAAACATCGCATTTAATTTCCCGTCGCTTAAAATGTTGATGTTTCACACGTAGCTACAAGCATTTTTTGTGTACTATGAATTCAGGTTCGAGTTCCTTCTTCTGTGGAATCCTTTTCTTTTTTAATTCAGACAGATGGCGTGTTTCCTTGTAAAATAAACTATAACATTGTATATATCGTGCTAGGTAGTGCTTTGACGTTTTTTGTAAAGAATTGAATGAAAACCTCCATATAATCTTTTTTAGTCATTATATATTTTTGTTTTGTCACATGGCCAAATCTTGTATTCTATAAATAATAAATATTTCAATGTCTACGCGTCCACAACATGAACTAATTATAATGCCCACCACAATATCACCATGAATGTTATACTTTCGATTTCGTAAATAACCGGTGTCAACAAAACACCTCGGCGACTGTGACTGGGAAGTATTTCGACATAACAAAAACAAATATTGATTGTACATGAGGACCGGTTTTTCCGTGGTTTCGTAAATCCATAAAAAGATATAATGTAAAATCTATGCACGTTTACAGTTGTTTCTCTGTTTGTTTTATCATGTGTACATATACTTTAATATATCCTTGATGTAACAACTAAGTAGACTGACAATGTTTTCGAAGACTCATTTAATGCCATCTTTGGATTGGTTAAAATATTTCATAAAATATGGATCAATAAAGTGTGCTTTGAAACTTTCCACGTCTGACGATTTTTAGTATGTCTTGTTTGTTTGTTGTTTAACGCCGCATTCAGCAATATTCAAGCAATATGACGGTCTGTAAATAATTCAGCAACCCATCCTTGCCGTAAAAAGGGGACTGTGATTGTCGTAAAAGGCGACTAACGGCTTCGCTGCTGACTTGGTTGATGCATGTCATCGTATCCCAATTGCGTGGAACGATGCTCATGATGTCAATCACTGGATTGTCTGGTCCATACTCGATTATTTACAGACCGCCGTCATAACGCTGGAATATTGCTGAGTGCAGTGTTAAACAACAAACAAAACAAAACAAAACGACATGCCCAAATACATAACAAAAAAGCCAAGGATAATAATTACAATTCATTCTAAGATCATAAAGCACATACACAGATTACAATGCGATATGAAACCTGGCGACCCTGAGCGTCACCTTGCAATATTTCCTGATTGAGGGGGAGATTAGTTGTCATTGTCCGGTCCCTGTTAACGTGTCTAAAACCGAAACCGGAGCAGCTCTGAACATTCAAGTTTTGTGAATCATTATTAATTAAGACGGCAGTTCAGAGTAACCATGGTCGTAGTGAGAGAGTGAGTTGGGATTTACGTCATGATGACGTCAGCATAACGTCGTATCAGAGCACAGGTTGTACATGTGCATGGGGATTGTGTATTGTGACATACACAAGCAGTAATCAAGTTAAAATGCATAGTCTTGTAGAATATCGGCCGCAAGATTATTATATAAAAACGACAAAACCATTTCCATAAGAAATCTCGATTTTACAATTCCGATCATATCATGAACATGTGTGCATATAGACCCGTGACGATCCGGGATAGAAAAGGACTTCAGCAATGCATGCATGCTTGTTGTAAGAGGCGACTAACGGGATCGGGTGGTCAGACTCGGTTGATGCATGTCAGCATATCCCAATTGCGTTGATCGATGCACATGATTTCAATCTGGTCAAGACTCGATTATTTACAGACCGACGTCATATAGCTGGAATATTTCTGAGTGCGACGTTAAACAAGAGACAAACAAACAAAATCTTCCCGAGGCAAGGGGGGTAACTGACTATAACAGTTTCCACATGACTTTTTAAGTCAGTTAACTCCCTTGCCTCGGGAAGATGCCAGTACGTATATTAGCGCATTCCTTTCATGCAATTGTAGGCCATATATCAGTGAATATTTCTCACGAAATTCTGTTAAAATTCTGCATAATCAAACATTTACAGCGAGATTCCTAAGACAACGATTTTGTATTCTGTAAAAAAAAGACATTGACTTGCTGACTCATATAAATATCTGTTATGCACCTTTTCAGGCCAAAACTATATTATACTCTTAAAAGTACCCTACATTTCAGTCCTTGACCGACCATACTACTACGATTGTCTATTTTGCCTTGGTGTGACTCAATGACAAATGCACAATCATCATCCGATGACATACATCTATAAGTGTTAGTGTATTATCTATCATACAATAAATATTGTTAAATGACACATTGATTATATAAATAGAAGTGTCCAAATTTGGTTAATGCATAGTCTTAAAAAAGTAGGGGTACTCGGAATATCTCAATATTGCCAGAATTGTATGTGACATTAGCTTCTGGTAATAGTAGTCTGGTAATAAGGATCGAATTGGGAACACATTTCAACCAGAAGTGAAATGTGACAGTAGATGTTATGACCGCCAACTATCTTGGACGATCGAGGTAAGATGGGAAATTGCTAAGTTGACGTTTTTGGATCAGTAGTAAGTAATACGGCCACGATTTGTTTCATTTGTGAACATTCCTTCACTTGACGAGATATACTGCGTGTGAGTCTTCCAATGGCAACTGTAGGGAATACTGTAAAACAGGACTTTAATGCGACATGAAAATAATGCGAGCTCTTGATTTTAGACATAAATGCGCATTTTAAAAATACGAGTGCCCATACCCTTTCCTAAAAAATATCACCTAACCCTCTTTGGCAACGCTTAGCCAAGTTCAGTCATCGTGGTCGACGTTGACGTCTCCGTCATGACCCTGAGGTGTTCGATGGGGTAATGTCTGGACTCTTTGCTGGCCATGGCATTCTATGGATGTCGTGCTGCTGGTGGTGAGCATTGACGATTCGTGCACGTTGAGCACGGGCGTTGTCATCCTGAAAGATGCAAACGGGACAACAAAAGGTGTCAGTATGTTTTCCCGACATTACTGCCCAGTGATCTTACCTTGCACAATATGGAGTGGGGTTCGGGCAGGCCTAGTGTAGCCACCCCATAACCGATCAACCGCCAAATTTGTCATTTGTCATGACGTTCATTTCGACGTCGCCAGACACGGCCTCCCCTATCAAGGAAGTGCAGCAAAGTCAATCGGGATCCATTCTGCCAGTTTTCCAGTTTGTCAATAACCCGTAGACGCCTCGCGCTAGTTCATACAGAAACAATAACTAAACTCAAGCAAATCCCAACTGTTTGTGTAAAGGTACACATGAGGAATGGCAGCTAGTCACGCGTGAGGCGCTACTACGTGATGCACGTGCAAACTATACGATGTGTTTTGGCGTTACGTTTTGCAGGCATAAGCGTTCTTGCATGGGATGTTGTCGTCAACACTTATCTTTGTTCTTATACATGGTATTAACATATAGATTTCCTGATCATATACAGGTTATTTCTTCACTCCGAAAGGAGGATATTTTTAGGAAATAAAGCATGTCCAGCAATTTTGTTGTATCTTGATGCAAAATTACAATTTAGGACAGAATAACAACTTGTATGATATCACAGTTGTCATTTACTTTAAAACAAATTGTGGAACATTGAAAATATGACATTATAACAGACGTCAGTTGCTGGCTATGGATCACCAACAACCCATGTGAGGACCAGGGGGTCATGGGGACTTACAGTACGTACGTCTACTTGTGTGCTCCCGAGATACTGTCTTCTACAAAACGGCCCAACACCTAACCAGGATCCTTGCCCCCTTAGGAAAAACAGCCGACTCCTTCATCTCTGACTCCACGGATTTCTGCTCCAAACTCAAGAACATCACCAATCAAGATCAAATCATCAGTTACGATGTAGAAGACCTCTTCACCAACGTACCCATAGATGACACTCTGCAAATTCTCCGCCGTCGCATCACTGAAACCCCTCCTGAAACCAGCTTAATCACCGAATCCATCATCGCCCTCACCACCGCCTGTATCTCCACCACATACTTCACCTGGGGCGACGAGTATTATCAACAGATACACGGCCTACCCATGGGATCCCCACTGTCTCCTATCCTTACTGAAATCTACATGACCCACTTCGAACAGCAAGCCCTCACAACATCACCCATCCAACCTATTTGCTGGTACAGGAAAGTTGACGACACCTTTGTCATCCTCAAACAAGACCAAGACCCAACCCTGCTACTACAACATCTTAACCAACTACACCCCCGAGTACAGTTCACCATCGAAACAGAAAAGGACAACCAACTACCCTTCCTAGATGTCCTCGTCTGTAGAAACTCAGCTAACAGAATCCAAACCAGTGTCTACCGGAAGCCCACCCACACCGACCAGTATATCCACTTCAACTCTAACCACCCTCTTAGAACTAAGACTGGCATCATCTCCACCCTTACCAAACGTGCCATAAACCTTTCCTCTGCTGACCCCAAACCTGAGATCGCACACCTCCGCCAAGTCTTCACCCACCTCAACAATTATCCAGCCAAACTAGTCGACAAAGTCATCGCCTCTGTACTCTATCCCACACCCAGACCTGCAACCCTCAAACCCGAATCAGCGCCCTTCCGCATCGCCCTCCCGTTCATAGGAAAAGCCTCCCACATCATCAGCCGCCTCCTCAAACAGCAAGCCAACATCGACACCCACTTCACCAGCTCCAACTCCCTCAACACCCTGCTAAGAGCCAACGGCAGGGACACATCTAAACCCCAAGAGGCTAAAGGTGTAGTCTACAAAATTGACTGCAACTGTGGGCAATCTTACGTAGGTGAAACATCCCGCCCAATCAACACCAGAATCAAAGAGCATTAAACCTCCACCATCAAATCCGACAGCAAATCAGCCATCTCGGACCATATCATCAACTGTCCCAATCACATCATCAACTGGGACAACGTCCAAATCCTCGCCAACAACCTCCATGATTTCACCAAAAGAAAACTAACAGAAGCAGTCCACATTCGCCGCCACAAGCCATCAATCAACAGAGATCAAGGCTATTTCATCCCATCCGCCTACTATGAACTCATCAAACAATAATCACCTGTTCATTGGCTTCATGCCCCCATTGGCTTCTAGCTATGTGTTTTCTGTCCATCGTGTTGTGATAGCATAATCCCTTTGTTGTCACACCTACCTATGTTATCCCACTCATGTATGCCCTTGTTGTTACTGTTAATCCTCCACTGTTAATCCCCCACTTGCTATATATATTCTGCACTATGTCCCTCATTAAATCCACGCCATTAGGGGCATTAAACGTCATAAAAAAACTCCCAACGTAAACAATTCAACTAACCCCACTGAAAAAGCTAATAACCTAGCAAATCACTTCTCGGCCGTCAGTAGCAATAGCAACTTCAACCAAAAATTCCAGGAACAGCTAAGAGCAGAAACCAAATTTACCAAAGAGCCAAAAGATAATAACCTAGAAATTAATCTCCATTTCACAATGGAAGAACTACTCCACGTCCTACAAAATAGGAAAAAGGGCACAGCCCCAGGCTTAGACCTTACTTCATACCAGATAATTAAACAACTACCACCCAAACTACTCCAAACTCTTCTGAAACTCTATAACCTCATATATCTAAACGGACTGGTCCCATCACCTTGGAAACAAGCCCTGGTCATACCAATCCCCAAACCCAATAAACCAGCTGACCAGACTAATTCATACAGACCAATCTCCCTAACTTCTAACTTATGCAAAGTAATGGAATCAATGGCCAAAAACAGGTTACAACACTACTTAGAACAAAACAACATAATAAATCCAGACCAAAGCGGTTTCACTCCTGGACGCTCAACCTTAGATAACCTCGCCCGACTAGAGCAGGACATTAAAACAGGCCAACTTAACAAACAATATACTACAGGCATCTTTCTAGACTTCTCCAAAGCATTCGACATGGTTTGGCATAACGGGCTAATACAAAAACTACAAAAAATAGGACTTAAAGGTCAAATAATTAACTACATCAAAAGTTTCCTAACAAACCGCAAAATCACCGTGGGCATAGACCAAACGCTATCGGACCAATGTCTCCTAGAAAATGGCACTCTCCAGGGCAGCATCCTAAGCCCAACACTCTTCAATATTATGATTAACGATCTATTCGAGGGACTATCCCCCAAAATAAACACATCAAAATTCGCGGATGATGGAGCCCTCTGGATCCGCACTAAAAGCATTAAAATGGCCCAAAACTTACTACAAAACTCTCTAAATAAAATACAAAAATGGGCTGACAAATGGGGCTTCTCCCTAAACTCAGAAAAAACCACAGGAATAGTATTTAAACACAAAAATATGCAACCCGCCACCCTAAACCTCCAACTAAACAACAAACCAATCAAATTCCAAAAACAAACCAAATTCTTAGGATTAATCTTCGATGAACATCTCACCTGGGATGCTCACATTAAAAACCTTGTAACCAGATGCAGCAAAGACCTAAACACGTTAAGATGCCTAACCGGCTCCAACTGGGGGGCCTCTAAAAACACCCTCCTCTCACTCTATATATCACTAATTAGATCCAAACTAGACTATGGCAGTGCCATTTACGACACCTTAAACAACTCTCTCATTACAAAACTAGACTCAATCCAGTATCAGGCCCTAAAACTAATCACACGAACTCAACATGGCACCTCTTCCACCTCACTCCAGGCCTTAACAGGAGAAATGCCACTTAAACTACGTAGGGAACAACTTACCCTAAACTTCTGGGCCGCGTCCCAATCAAACCCACTAATCGAAAACTTAATAAAACAAAATATTACCCCTAGAAACCAAGCCCTAGCCCGGAAACATCCACTACTTACTCCAATTTCCCAAAGAATAACCAATTACCTAAACGAACACAAAATAAATAATCTTAAACACAACAATAAATCATCCAATATCTTCACTCCAAAACTTAAAATACCCAAAATAGACACAACACTAGCCGATACACTAAATAAACAGACCGATCCTAACATCGCTAAAACCACCACACTAGCATACATACATGAAAATTGGCCAAATTGGTGTCACATATACACAGACGGATCCTCAGATCCGATCTCAAAACACACAGGTTTCGGAGTCCACATCGCACAACCAACCAAAGACACACAATCTTACCGACTCCCAAACAACCAATCCATATTCACGGCCGAACTAATGGGCATGGCTTCAGCACTACACAATCAGCAATCTAAAAAACACCAAAAAATCCTCATCCTAACCGACTCCCTCAGTGGACTACAAGCCCTCAAAAATAAAAACACTAAAAACCGCCCCAAACTAATAAATCAAATACTCAATAGCTCAAACAACTTAACTAAGGTAGGTAAACAAATAGAGTTCAGCAAAATTATCCCTTAAACTCCCAGAAATAAGCTTAAACTTACCCAGCTCAAAATCAGAAATCAAAAGTGTCACTAAACAAAAAATCAACAAAAAATGGCAAAATATATACCAAAACTCAAATAGCCAAATCAGGAAAGTACTCAAAAAACCCTTAATTAAACCCAAAATACTACACCCATCCAAAAAAATCGACAGAATAATTACCAAACTACAAACAGGCCATACCAAACTAAATAATCACCGTAAAATAGCTAAACTACACACAACAGGAAACTGCCCACATTGCAAACAACAAGAAACACCAGAACACGTACTCATTCACTGCACACACTACCAAACACACCGAACAACACTACAGACCACCCTAAATCTTAAAACCGGACTTACACTAGAATCAATCCTAAATCCACAAAATAAATTAGAAAAATTCAAAGCCTTAGGCATATACCTAATAAAAACAGGACTAATTAGCCGCATTTAAACCCCAAATAAAATATTAAAACCAAAACTACCTTATTTGATAACCACCCAACACACACAGCTCCCTTAGTTCGTCCCCCACCCACTCTTGGCATTCTTTCCAAATCTCAAAATTTCAAAATTACTATATAAGCAACCCCTAAAGCCCCCCTCCTGGGTTGCACAAACTCACTTTTCCCCTTTTTGGAAACACATTAAAAGGCCTGGCCGGGCCCGTGTGCGACATACGCTTGCAGTCGGAAAGCGCACGTTAAATCTCCAATATAAGTAAGTAAGTAGTCTTGCTTGACAAAGGTATAAGGATCTATACCGAAACGTCGCCTTTTACAGTATTAAAAAAGTTGTTATCCATAAAAATTGTGTCTATCTTGTCATGTCGTCACGGGTTGTAGAGCTCGAGTGCACAGGTTTCATTTCCGACAACATTCCTTCAGCATAGGCCATGTTGTTTATAACTTCCCTCACTTCTGAACGCTGAGAACATTAATGTGACACATCATATTCCGTGGCCATTGAGGTAAGGGTCGTGAACAATTTATTCCACGTTAAATATCTTGTTACATCCAGCATAACACGCGCGGATGGCAAGGTACGATTTCATAAATTATGACACAGATTCTCTTATTTCATTGGCGTTGTTATAAATCTCATTCTGCAGGAGAGATGTATAGAAACATGGTGATATATAAATTATGTATTGCTACATGCAATATCATTTTGTGACCCCCTTTAATAGATTATTACAAACACTAAAATATAACTTCTTTGATAGGCATTTAGAAGTTGGAGTACTAAGTAAGGATAAGAATTTAAAATATAATCACCAATATTCACAAAAGACACACTTTCACAACTTGAGTCCAATGTTGAAGAACTTTGTCTTTGTCTTTGTAGCTACCCTGAATGTGCATCTACCGTGGGTGGATGGTTCGTTTGAGATGAGAAGGAAGTAAGCCTTGGTTCAAGGCTTTCATAATTGTACGTCGTCTTAGTAGCACTGGTGGTGTCAGTAGGTAAGCACTAAAATACACAAACCGGACCGTTCAAGAATCCGTTTTCTTATCCTTCATTGTGTTTTGTAAAATGTTGATCTTATCAGCGCCAGTAATCGCTAAAGCTGCTGATCAAAATGTTGTTTCGAACAACCATTCTTAACAGCTACGATAATAACATTTTTTCAATAGGATTCAAAGATCAAAGAGACCCGTGAAGATTCAGCTTCAGCAACCCATGCTTGCCCTAAAAGGCGACTATGCTTGTCGTAAAAGGCGACTAACGGGATCGGGTGGTCAGACTCGCTGACTTGGTTGATGCATGAAATCGATCCCGATTGTTTGGATCGATGCTCATGATATTAATCACTGGATTGTCTTGTCCAGACTTGATTATTTACAGACCGCCGTCATTTAGCTGGAATATTGCTGAGTGAGGCGTTAAAGAACAAAAAAACAAACAAACAAACAAAGATTAAAAATAATAAACAAAGTAAATTCTGCTCTTAGTTCGGTTCTACACGTAGTATACAACAAAAAACATGCTGAAAATCCCTTTGGCGATACTGGTGATGACGGCTGCCTCTGACACTGTGGGTAAGTACTAATATTAATTTACATATCTTATCCATACTAACAGCATGTTTGGCTACACCTTTAGCTCTGTATACGGATATGACATAATTATTTCATTGTTGGCACCTCTTCTAGTTTGGCATCCCTAGATATGCTTTTAATATTTACACTATCCGCTGTCTGTATAAATGTTTATGCAAATGGCGTTGTAAGTTGGATAACTTTTGCCTTTTCCATTTGACCTTTTAATGTCAACATAATGTTCAAAACAAACAAATTAAGCAAATTTGTTGCTGTAACGAAGGTCTTGAAATGTTCAATGGATACTTTGTCATTGCCTGAGGGTTTATGTTTATCTTGCTGGGTGTTTAGTTATCCTGCAGATGACATCCTGACTGTGTTAGTTTGATGGTGAGGTTAACTTCTAGGGTCAAATAAACAAGGCGTCCGAACCCGGATCAAAATCTCATCATAGGACACGGAAATTGGATGGCTGTTATAATGAGAATGCTTTTTCATTTGCTGCTTCAATTAAGGAGAAAAACATGAGGTGAGGTGAGGTGAAATGGGGTTTAACGTCACGTCCAAGATTATTGCACTTACATAGCGACATGCATACACGTGTATGTGTGTGTGTGGCTGCTTGGACTAGTCCGGACTGATGCCGATTTATAGTGCTAGCCCACTGAGATACCATGCCGCAGTTTAACACGAATACCCCACTCAGACACAGTATACTGACTCCTAGCCGACCAGTGCTTGTTTAAGCCCCTTAATGCCGAGCGCCAGACAGGGTAACAACAAGTACCATCTTTAACGTCGTTTGGTATGACGCGGCCGGGGATCGACGGTCTACCATTAGACCACGGAGAGGGTCAGAAAAAACATGACCTATTCTGGTATAACGGAAATGTTATTTGAAAAAATGTCATTTAAATATGAAACTAATTGGTTCCCTGTTTTACGGCTATTACTAAACCCAGTTTCAGTTCACGTTTAATACTGTGACAACTTTTATTCTCGACTGATATATTTCATCATAATACGAGACTGCGATAATAGCATTGCTCTGTGATAAATTAACATGTCTTTTTACTTTATCTTTTTTGACATACTTGGTATAAAAAACTGCCCACAACTGCCTTAAAACACACTCACTCCCAAAATTGAGTAAGTATCAGGAACAGAAATGTTTCGTTTCAGGTGTAGCGTTCCAGTTTATCTTCTTTTATAAATTTTTATTCATGACTATGTCTCAGCTAACTCGCATTCCTGGAAAGAACGAGCTCCGTTGATGACAAAGAATGCAACTGACGGACAGCCAGTATCACTGACTTGCCGCAAACCTCCTCCAGGCAAAGTCAAATGGTTTAAAATTGCTGGCCCTGAAGGCAAACTTTCTCAAGTCAATGTCGACCCAAGGATACAAATATCCACTAGAGGTAATCATCACCGAACTTTCATTTCAGCTTAGAGCCGTGAAGATCCTGGGTAGAATAGGTCTTCAGCAACCCATACTTGCCGTAAAAGGCGACTATGCTTGTCGTAAAAGGCGACTACCGGGATCGGGTGGTTGACTTAGATGATGCATGTCATCGTATCTCAGTTAATTTTGCGGGATCGATGCTCATGATGTCAGTCACGGGATTGTCTGGTCAAGGCTCGATTATTTACAGACCGCCGTCATACATCTGGAATATTGCTGAGTGCGGTGTTAAACAACAAACAAACAATCATATCAGCTTAAGAGTACGATGAATGCCCGCATGCATCAATGACATCTTGACAAGGTATATACAACTACCTCTGTCACAGAATTGCCACAAGCGACTGGAAACTGCAAATGCTCACTTTGTTTAAGCTCATCCCACGTCTTCTAACACGAATGGTATAATATTTTCTGAATTTTCCAGGAACACTTCACTTTTCTCATGTGAATATCCTGGATACTGCAGTATATAAATGCAGCGTCTCTGGTTTCTCTACTATGGAGCTTGGTAGTCCAGTCCAGTTGTACGTCACAAAAGGTAAATAGTCCGTATCAATGAGTTTCTGTTCTAAATATAAATTAAATCCAAACAATGTCTCAGCAGAATGTAAACACATGATATATTTTGAATGAGTGTGGTTTTGCAATATTCCTGTCATATTTCAATGCTGGGAGCACTAGAAATGAGCTTTGAACATTGTACCTGTATGGGGAATCGAACCCGGGTCTTCGGCGTGAGACCCGTGAAGATTCCGGGGTGTAATAGGTCTTCAGCAAAACATGCACGCCCCTAAAAGGCGACTATGCTTGTCGTAAGAGACGACTAACGGGATCGGGTGGCCAGGCACACTGACTTGGTTGATGCATGTTACCGTTTTGCAATTGCGCAGATCGGTCATCATGATGTGAATCACTCTATTGCCTGGTCCAGACTCGCCGTCATATTGCTGTGTGCGGCGTTAAACAACAAACATACTTGGGTTCATGATGGTATTTATTCCAGGTAACATTGCAGACACGTGGCCTACACTCCTGTGTTCAAGTGAAACAACCCACGCCACACTGGGACAGGATGTATCACTGCAGTGCATCTTCAGCGGCAGGTGCACATTATTAATGCCACCATTACTGAAATCGAGTGAGTGAGTGAGTTGGGTTTAACGCCGCTTTTAACAGAATTCCAGTTATATATCGCGGCGTGTTAGCTTAATGTGGGAGGAAAGCCCGAAGTGATGCAGGTCTCAAACGTTTATCGCTTCGGTGAAACCCACTAACACGGGTATGGTGCTGACAAACCTAGAAACATAATCGGGGCGAACCGGGATTCGAACCCCAACCATAGGTTTCTGGCGTGCCCAAGGGACGCAACTCTGCACAGCGAATCGCGGCGCCTTAGGCGACTGGGCCACCCGTGCCCCCTACTGAAATCGAAAATACTCTTACCCTGAAATGCTTATACTGCACAGACCACAAAGTAACACAGCTACAACTGTACCCCCATGTATAAAATTTGTTCATGTGACAATATTATGTTGCGAGTCTGTCTATTGATATTGTATTTCTGAAAACAAATGCCATAAATATATAGAGTGTTAAAATCAGTTTAATATGATGTTAATGCTATTGTTTTATAGGCCCGTTCCGGTTGTCACCTGGTACCGTGATATCAATCAGGTCACAAACACTGCTCGTGTGAAACTATCACATACCTCCGTAACAATCAAGAACGTGTCTGAGGCGGATACGGGAACATATCGATGTACTGGAGAGAACAATGTCGCGTCCAGTTCTCATGATGTCACTTTGATTGTAAAATGTGAGTAGGTATCAGTTCTGTATCCATTTTAAATATAAATTTAACAGTCGATGAGTTCATATTGGATTCCTATACGAGCATGTAGTCCCCTCTGAAGTGCTATAAACATGTGGTCAGGCATATTCCACATACTATTATTATACCCCCGACCTACAAAGTCGGGGGTATTAGTAATATCAAGGAATTCCGTACGTCCGTTCGTCCTTCTGAGGACATTTTGTATGAGACCCACAACTTGAAAACTACGACATAGATTCTCTTCAAACTTGGTGAACACGTTTTATGCCAAAAGGAGAGGTGCAGTGCTATGTTTGATTTTAATATTTGGATTTTATGAAAAAAATCCATTTTGTTTCATTTTTTAACATAAACATTAGTGCGACCAATTACTAAAAAGCTACATGATTGATTCTTTTGAAATTTAGGGAACAGTTTCCATACTAATAAGATATGTGCACAGTGTTATTGTGTCATATGTATTTTCTAGAAAAAAATAGGATGTTTTTCATGTTGTTACCTTAGATCTTTTTTACATCAACAGTAGTGGGACCGTGAGCTTGAAAACTATTAAATTGATTCTTTTCCAATTGGGGGTACAGTTTCTGTACCAATCGGAGAGGTGCAGTGCAAAGTTTGTTTTTCTGAAAAATTATTGCTTATTTCAAGCTTTGAACTTGAAAAAATATGTTGGAGTCGAAGTTTGGGTTTTAGTGATCCCTCCTCACTTTTTGCCTTGTTTAGTCTATTTTGATTGGAGTAAGTCACGTTTAAAGCCATGCAGATAGAGAATTGTTGATATAACTAACGGACAAGTAAACATGTCCATATATACTATCATATCACACCTTTTCTCAGTTTGTCGACTTATCCATGTTTTTACATTTCTATTCCCCAGATCCCGATGAAGCAACAACTTCTGTCTCAGGTTAGTCTATATGTATGATAGCTCTTTGCTGCGTGTTAGGTCTACAACTCTTTGCTTGCCTTAGTGAGTAGCGGCTACATTGGGTTAGCTGTCAGGGAGACTTAATTGCTTTGCTTGTCTTAGTGAGTAGCGGCTACATTGGGTTAGCTGTCAGGGAGACTTAATTGCTTTGCTTGCCTTAGTGAGTAGCGGCTACATTGGGTTAGCTGTCAGGGAGACTTAATTGCTTTGCTTGCCTTAGTGAGTAGCGGCTACATTGGGTTAGCTGTCAGGGAGACTTAATTGCTTTGCTTGTCTTAGTGAGTAGCGGCTACATTTGGTTAGCTGTCAGGGAGACTTAATTGCTTTGCTTGCCTTAGTGAGTAGCGGCTACATTTGGTTAGCTGTCAGGGAGACTTAATTGCTTTGCTTGTCTTAGTGAGTAGCGGCTACATTTGGTTAGCTGTCAGGGAGACTTAATTGCTTTGCGTGTCTTAGTGAGTAGCGGCTACATTAGGTTAGCTGTCAGGGAGACTTAATTGCTTTGATTGTCTTAGTGAGTAGCGGCTACATTAGGTTAGCTGTCAGGGAGACTTAATTGCTTTGCGTGTCTTAGTGAGTAGCGGCTACATTAGGTTAGCTGTCAGGGAGACTTAATTACTTTGCGTGTCTTAGTGAGTAGCGGCTACATTAGGTTAGCTGTCAGGGAGACTTAATTACTTTGCGTGTCTTAGTGAGTAGCGGCTACATTTGGTTAGCTGTCAGGGAGACTTAATTGCTTTGCGTGTCTTACTGAGTAGCGGCTACATTTGGTTAGCTGTCAGGGAGACTTAATTGCTTTGCTTGCCTTAGTGAGTAGCGGCTACATTGGGTTAGCTGTCAGGGAGACTTAATTGCTTTGTGTGTCTTACTGAGTAGCGGCTACATTTGGTTAGCTGTCAGGGAGACTTAATTGCTTTGCTTGCCTTAGTGAGTAGCGGCTACATTTGGTTAGCTGTCAGGGAGACTTAATTGCTTTGCTTGTCTTAGTGAGTAGCGGCTACATTAGGTTAGCTGTCAGGGAGACTTAATTACTTTGCTTGTCTTAGTGAGTAGCGGCTACATTAGGTTAGCTGTCAGGGAGACTTAATTGCTTTGCTTGTCTTAGTGAGTAGCGGCTACATTTGGTAGGCTGTCAGGGAGACTTAATTGCTTTGCTTGTCTTAGTGAGTAGCGGCTACATTAGGTTAGCTGTCAGGGAGACTTAATTGCTTTGCTTGTCTTAGTGAGTAGCGGCTACATTTGGTTAGCTGTCAGGGAGACTTAATTGCTTTGCGTGTCTTAGTGAGTAGCGGCTACATTTGGTTAGCTGTCAGGGAGACTTAATTGCTTTGCGTGTCTTAGTGAGTAGCGGCTACATTAGGTTAGCTGTCAGGGAGACTTAATTGCTTTGCTTGTCTTAGTGAGTAGCGGCTACATTTGGTTAGCTGTCAGGGAGGCTTAATTGCTTTGCTTGTCTTAGTGAGTAGCGGCTACATTAGGCTAGCTGTCAGGGAGACTTAATTGCTTTGCTTGTCTTAGTGAGTAGCGGCTACATTTCGTTAGCTGTCAAAGAGACTTAATTGCTTTGCGTCTCTTAGTGAGTAGCGGCTACATTTGGTTAGCTGTCAGGAAGACTTAATTGATTTGCTTGTCTTAGTGAGTAGCGGCTACATTAGGTTAGCTGTCAGGGAGACTTAATTGCTTTGCTTGTCTTAGTGAGTAGCGGCTACATTTGGTTAGCTCTCAGGGAGACTTAATTGCTTTGCGTGTCTTAGTGAGTAGCGGCTACATTAGGTTAGCTGTCAGGGAGACTTAATTGCTTTGCTTGTCTTAGTGAGTAGCGGCTACATTAGGTTAGCTGTCAGGGAGACTTAATTGCTTTGCGTGTCTTAGTGAGTAGCGGCTACATTAGGTTAGCTGTCAGGGAGACTTAATTGCTTTGCTTGTCTTAGTGAGTAGCGGTTACATAAGGTTAGCTGTTAGGGAGACTTAATTGCTTTGCTTGTCTTAGTGAGTAGCGGCTACATTAGGTTAGCTGTCAGGGAGACTTAATTGATTTGCTTGTCTTAGTGAGTAGCGGCTACATTTGGTTAGCTGTCAGGGAGACTTAATTGCTTTGCGTGTCTTAGTGAGTAGCGGCTACATTTGGTTAGCTGTCAGGGAGACTTAATTGCTTTGCGTGTCTTAGTGAGTAGCGGCTACATTTGGTTAGCTGTCAGGGAGACTTAATTGCTTTGCTTGTCTTAGTGAGTAGCGGTTACATTAGGTTAGCTGTCAGGGAGACTTAATTGCTTTGCGTGTCTTAGTGAGTAGCGGCTACATTTGGTTAGCTGTCAGGGAGACTTAATTGCTTTGCTTGCCTTAGTGAGTAGCGGCTACATTTGGTTAGCTGTCAGGGAGACTTAATTGCTTTGCTTGCCTTAGTGAGTAGCGGCTACATTGGGTTAGCTGTCAGGGAGACTTAATTGCTTTGCTTGTCTTAGTGAGTAGCGGCTACATTTGGTTAGCTGTCAGGGAGACTTAATTGCTTTGCTTGCCTTAGTGAGTAGCGGCTACATTTGGTTAGCTGTCAGGGAGACTTAATTGCTTTGCGTGTCTAAGTGAGTAGCGGCTACATTAGGTTAGCTGTCAGGGAGACCTAATTGATTTGCTTGTCTTAGTGAGTAGCGGCTACATTTGGTTAGCTGTCAGGGAGACTTAATTGCTTTGCTTATCTTAGTGAGTAGCGGCTACATTAGGTTAGCTGTCAGGGAGACTTAATTGCTTTGCTTGTCTTAGTGAGTAGCGGCTACATTTGGTTAGCTGTCAGGGAGACTTAATTGCTTTGCTTGTCTTAGTGAGTAGCGGCTACATTAGGTTAGCTGTCAGGGAGACTTAATTGCTTTGCTTGTCTTAGTGAGTAGCGGCTACATTTGGTTAGCTGTCAGGGAGACTTAATTGCTTTGCGTGTCTTAGTGAGTAGCCGCTACATTTGGTTAGCTGTCAGGGAGACTTAATTGCTTTGCGTGTCTTAGTGAGTAGCGGCTACATTAGGTTAGCTGTCAGGGAGACTTAATTGCTTTGCTTGTCTTAGTGAGTAGCGGCTACATTTGGTTAGCTGTCAGGGAGACTTAATTGCTTTGCTTGTCTTAGTGAGTAGCGGCTACATTAGGCTAGCTGTCAGGGAGACTTAATTGATTTGCTTGTCTTAGTGAGTAGCGGCTACATTAGGCTAGCTGTCAGGGAGACTTAATTGCTTTGCGTGTCTTAGTGAGTAGCGGCTACATTTGGTTAGCTGTCAGGGAGACGTAATTGCTTTGCTTGTCTTAGTGAGTAGCGGCTACATTAGGTTAGCTGTCAGGGAGACTTAGTTGATTTGCTTGTCTTAGTGAGTAGCGGCTACATTTGGTTAGCTGTCAGGGAGACTTAATTGCTTTGCTTGTCTTAGTGAGTAGCGGCTACATTTGGTTAGCTGTCAGGGAGACTTAATTGCTTTGCTTGTCTTAGTGAGTAGCGGCTACATTAGGTTAGCTGTCAGGGAGACTTAATTGCTTTGCTTGTCTTAGTGAGTAGCGGCTACATTTGGTTAGCTGTCAGGGAGACTTAATTGCTTTGCGTGTCTTAGTGAGTAGCCGCTACATTTGGTTAGCTGTCAGGGAGACTTAATTGCTTTGCGTGTCTTAGTGAGTAGCGGCTACATTAGGTTAGCTGTCAGGGAGACTTAATTGCTTTGCTTGTCTTAGTGAGTAGCGGCTACATTTGGTTAGCTGTCAGGGAGACTTAATTGCTTTGCTTGTCTTAGTGAGTAGCGGCTACATTAGGCTAGCTGTCAGGGAGACTTAATTGATTTGCTTGTCTTAGTGAGTAGCGGCTACATTAGGCTAGCTGTCAGGGAGACTTAATTGCTTTGCGTGTCTTAGTGAGTAGCGGCTACATTTGGTTAGCTGTCAGGGAGACGTAATTGCTTTGCTTGTCTTAGTGAGTAGCGGCTACATTAGGTTAGCTGTCAGGGAGACTTAGTTGATTTGCTTGTCTTAGTGAGTAGCGGCTACATTTGGTTAGCTGTCAGGGAGACTTAATTGCTTTGCTTGTCTTAGTGAGTAGCGGCTACATTTGGTTAGCTGTCAGGGAGACTTAATTGCTTTGCGTGTCTTAGTGAGTAGCGGCTACATTTGGTTAGCTGTCAGGGAAACCTAATTGATTTGATTGTCTTAGTGAGTAGCGGCTACATTTGGTTAGCTGTCAGGGAGACTTAATTGCTTTGCTTGTCTTAGTGAGTAGCGGCTACATTAGGTTAGCTGTCAGGGAGACTTAATTACTTTGCTTGTCTTAGTGAGTAGCGGCTACATTTGGCTAGCTGTCAGGGAGACTTAATTGATTTGCTTGTCCGTCGTAACCTGAAGCCATGAATGAGGCTTGCTTATAATATCTACCACTGGTTTGTCTTAGTCCAGGTTCAATTATCGACCGACAGTCGTGATATATTTTGAACCATGCAAATACAGGAAGAATGGCGAGGCCTTTCCTCTAAAGTATTTGCAAATGATGTGTTTGACCAGGAATATGAACATATATTTTATAGTTCATACGTGATATCAACGTTTCTTTCAGTCTTTGATTTATCTATTTTTTCGGATTTACAGTTTCTGCAGGAACTAAAACAGTTAAATGTTTCCGCAGTGCGTATTGACCTTGATGACACGACTGCACAGCAAAGCTCTATACTACTGAAAAAAATAAGGGAACTGATAGTGAAGGTGTAAGGACGATATATGTCTGTTAATTTAATTTCAGCGTGCAGATCAATATCTGGTGTGTCCACCATGTTGGGAGTTAACTTACTGTAAATGTCCAGTTTGCACCCTTGCCGGACCCTTGAAGATCCGGGGTAGAACAGGTCTTCACCAACTCATGCTTGTCGTAATAGGCGACAAAGGTTGTCGTAAGAGGCGACTAAGAGGATCCGGTGGTCAGACTCGCTGACTTGGCTGATGCATGTCATCGTATCCCAATTGCATGGATCCATGCTCATGATGTCAATCGGTGGGTTGTCTGGTCCAGACTCGATTATTTACAGACTACCGTCATATAGCTGGAATATTGCTGAGTGCGGCGTTAAACAACAAACAATTAATCAACCTTGCCAAACTGGGCTGAAATTTCTGAGCTTGATCGTAGCGCCACGAGAGGTTACTGCAAGTTATGTCCCTCCTATGTTCCTCCTAAATCTGATCTGAAATCAAGATCTATATCGCAAAGTGCATCCAATCACGTGAGCACGAAGTGGTAAACGTCTCAGACCTACATCACTTGGGGCTTTCCGCCAACATTAAGCAGACACGCCGTGATATGACTTGAATAATGTTAAAAGCGGCGTTAATCACAACTCACTCACTAACTCACAGAAAGGAATATAACGTAGAAGGATCTTTTTACTTCAAATAATTATTTGAAATTGTTCTATTATCACAGAAGTACAAAAACAATGAATTCACATGTTGAATTGCAACTTTTATATATTGAGGACCAGCTGCCGATTCACATTGTGAACATGCTGCAATGTAGTTGACGATCCGCGGCAAACAATTCTGAATTATGTCTGTACAAACAGTGACTTTCTACAAGATAGGTACACTTCTACACCAAGAGTATAATTCCGCAAAGTATTCCGCGACAGAGGAATATCGCAGAATAACGCGGGGATCGGTCTTCAGATGCTGAAGGAGAAATAGACAAAACAAAAGTTGATGATTGGGGCGTTTGTTTGATAAAACATTTTTGAGAGACAGTTTTCTTTGTATCCACAGTTGAAATTAGACCTAACCGGACAAATTTACCAGCACTGGACAATAATGAGGTGACGACAGACCCGCTTCAAAGTAAGTAAATCTAGATTTTCTATTTCTGTTTTAATTACTGTGCTCGTGGGTTTGACCAAAGTGGTAAACGTCTGAGACCTGCATTACTTCGGGCTTTCCCGCCACATTAACTGACATGCCGTGACATAACTGGAATACTGTTCAAAGCGGCGTTAAAGCAAATCACTCACTCATATTCTTCAAAACATGAAAACCATATCATGTATTTTTACAAAGCTTGTGGACCCTTGAAGATATAGGGTAAATTAGGTCTTCAGCAACCCATGCTTGCCATAAAAGGCGACTATGCTTGTCGTAAGAGGCGACAAACGGGATCGGGTTGCCAGGCTCGCTGACTTGGCGGATGCATGTCATGGATCCCGATTGTGTGGATCGATGCTCATGTTATCAATCACTGGATTGTCTTGCCCAGACTCGATTATTTACAGACCGCCGTAACAAAGCTGGAATATTGCTGAGTGCGGCGTTAAACAACGAACAAACAAACTAAACAAAGCTTGTGAAAGTGTATAGGTTTCGTTGTTTGAAGCTACCAAGCACTCATGATCAATATGTTAGAAAATAAGGCTGCAAGTACCTCAGTCCGAGTGATCTGATCTACAATGAAGAGAAAGGTTACCTTTTATAAGCTATGTTTTCGTGTTAATTGACTGTGTACTCTGTACCTGTATGTTTGGATACAGGTGTAAGCGTGGAGTCAAGTCATATTCAAGGGAACTTAATAACATGCTATAAGAGTTGTCCCATTCGAAGGGGTGGGCAGAATATGTCGACTAAATCTGTATGTGTGCAGTTTACTCGAATATCCAGTTGGCTTTGTGTCTTTTTGTGGACTCTACGTGTTAAAGGTGTTATTTGGATCAATCATTGTTACACTTATACCTAGCAGGACTACATGAGACAACTGAACCTGCAGTGCAGAGCAACGTGACGTCACCAAACCAGGTCCCTGGTAAGCTTATTGCTTCTCTTGAATTGTGACCTCTGCTGTGCTCGAACATATCTGAGTCTCTGGCTTTCTGGCTAAACTGTATTAGATATATTTTGTCTGGTAACAACATGTAAACGGGGTCGCCCTGACCCAATGACATTTAATTTCCATAAGGTACAACCCCGTGGTTTACAATGACAGCAATCCTCACATGTAACTATTATCATTTCTTTAGTCCAAGGTAGATAACTCTTATTATGTGTAATGCTGATATGCCTGGACATACAATAAGTAGCGCACCTGTTTACAATGTAGTAACAATGCAAAGTTAACAATACAATATGATTAATTCATGCGTCATAAGTCTCTGAATCTTTGACTCAATATTCGGGGTAAGTATCTGGAACGTAGAAATTAAAGCTGGTCCACCAAATTAGAGCAAGATGCTTTGGGACTGTGATAAAGGGTTGGTGTTATAGAGACATGTTTTAATTGTTATTGACTCCAGCAACAAGTATTGCACATACAGCGTTAGGGCAGCGCCGCTGAAAATTAAATCGTTTGCATCATTGCTACTGAGTACTGTTCCTTGTATTTAGACGTTCAAAGCAATAGTCCCCCGGAAGGTGTTTCAAGATTAACAGAGTCCCGAATAAGACGGTTCTTTGTATATGTCTTTGTGGGGCACACGCAGTCCCTAGGTAACTGCAATACTGAATTAACTAGAACTCTGGTTTTTGTTTTGAAACATAACGCTACTGATGTTGCTGTACTTGGCCCAGGTGTGCCAGCTCTATCTACAGTAATCGCCGTTACCACTGGTACCGTCCTCGTCCTCCTTGTTGCACTATCTTCTGCAGCTATTTGCATCAAAGGTTACTGTCTCCGAAAAGGTAAATGTGTTGTATTAGTCTTTATATAAATAAAATTATCTCACTCAAAAACTTCTAAATCGACCCGCCCTACAACTGTGATAATAAAACGGAACAACGCTAATGTACTATATATTATCATTGTTTCGTAATTACACAGTCTTACATTGACTGCATTACAATACTATAAGGGTCACGCTATTTTTCAGGGCATTATCATTTGCAGAAGCCCGAGGTCTTCCATTAACTGCCCGACGAAGGAGGCTTCTGCAAATGCTAATGACCTGAAAAATAGCGTTACCGTTATTATCGCTAAAATGGATGGAATTTGTTATCAAATAAAAAGAAACAACAATATGGGTTTTGAAACATTTACTGCAATCAACACGTATGTCACTGACCCACTTTTACAAATATGGAAACGCCATAGAACAAACCAGATGACGTCACTATTGAACGTCACCTACCTATACCTATCCTATGACGTCATCTAAAAACGGGCATGATAATGACCCGTCGTCAAGCAATATGAGGGCATTATCATGTTACAGTGGCCCATTCATTTCTGATAACATGCGGGCGGTTTAATGATAATTCCATCTATTTTAGCTATAAAAATGTACAATGCGATAATGATAATGTAAAACTGACTAATGTTGTCTACATGTGTAAAGGCAATGCTCCTAGATACATTTCTGTCTGGTGATTTGTTCAGGATACTACGTAATCAATGACAATCTTTGGTTTGTGTAGGTCGGGGTGATTACATTGCTATATATTGAGATTGATATTGTCAGGAAATCACATTAGTGACAAACTGTATTGTTTCCTACTTTCAGGAAAAGACGAATATAGGTTAGTAATACTCTGTTGATAATAACAATAGACTTTTATTAACTGTAAGCGAGATTTTGATCCATATGATGCATGTCAGATATTGCTTATGATGCAAGATCGTGCACAATAAAGCTCTGTAAGCGACGTGGACATGGATAAACGTTACAGCTGAAACAAACTTAACACATCCCAAAATATATATCGAGTCTACTCAAAGTAACACGTTCAGCCGTAAACTTCTGTTGATGCAACCAGGTACGTTTATATGGCCAGTGAGGAAATGTGTCTAATTGCAACCTGCTTCTTTCAGACTCCGAGTTCAGGTGGCCAAACTTGGTGACAGAGATTCTACTTATGAAACGATCAACGAGGACGAAGTTACTAATCAGTATGAACGGCCTCTCAGGAAATGTGTGCCAATATACCTGGAACCAGGACAACCAGCAATGTGATCAGATGACTGAGAGTGACAAGGGTACCACGCCGATATTAGCAATATTTTAACCATATTGCGTCGGACGCCAGAAATGAGGACAGACATTGTACCTGTTATGGGAATAAAATTTCTTTGCCTTGCACGCTTCAAGAACCAGTCTAATTCACAACCAGATATATTAGTTGACCATACTACTAAAGGCTTCATAGAACTTACCACTATGTCGACCGTCTCCGTTGTCTACTTATCATCTGCCCGGAGACCGAAAGGTTGAGGTTTCGGTTCCCTGTCCGGGTTTAACCAAAGTACGTGAAAAAATCGCACCCTTGTAACCATTTTGGGGGATAAAACAATTAGAACTAGTCGGTTCGGAGTCAATGTGCCATGTCTGAGGTATCTTTGTTTAACTGAGGTATCTCAGTGGCATAGCACATTGCCAAATGAGTGCAATAATCTTGACCTCACCTCAGCTTCAGGTGAACGTTGGAAAGTTAGGGCATCGGACATCCATTCTTCACATCTTTCAAAACCTGGCTAATAGTGATAGTATCTTCATATGACACTTTCAAATAAAAGTATTTCCTGTGTCGAATTTCATAAAACTCTCAACAAGACTGTTTTTCTGAAGAGTGATGACTTTAACTTTCCAATAGTTAACTTTCCTATGACGTGAAATATTCCAGCAACCGCAGCCTTTGGTGCCTACATTTCACAACTTTTGACATACAATCGAGAAGACTCTTCCCATCAAGAGCTGAAAGAGTGTCATAGGACTCAAAAGCTGTTCGATCAAGATTACAACACCAATGGGCTCAGTGGAGCTTTCAAAACGTTTTATGGTAGACACATAGAGTACATTTCCAAACTTGACTCATTTGTGACAAAAAATACGTCCCTATTTTGATTTGTACCCTATGGCTCCGTATTCTGTTAACAATTTCAACAATCGACATGCCTGTGATGGGTGCCACGGGTAGAATATGCTCACCTTTGTGCGAACACCTGGTATCACCTGCTTATGATAAAGTCGGATTCGGACAATCGACTCTGCTTTATGCAGAGATTTCTATAGGATATGGAAAGGGTTTTGTCGCTTTTAATTATTAAGATCGCTGCAGCCTCGTCCCATGCGACTGTGAATAATTGGACATAACCTGTTTCCATATTGAAATCCCAGTGAAAACCAATTATCTCCCCTTCCATGTAGAAGGTCCTCAATTTGCATAATTTTCCTGGTAACATAAGTTGTGATCGATGTAGCTGGTATAATTAATGCATTCAGCATGAATATTGAAAGGGTTTTGTTGCTTCTATTAAAAGGAAAACGTTGACGCAAGTTTGGACATATGTTGACATTTTAACAAACTATTCATGTAGTTCTTCACAATATTGTCCTTGGACACCTGTTATTGGTAAGGTGATGCTGGCCAATTGACAAATATTGTAAGGGTTACGCTATTTGTCAGGCCATTATCATTTACCTAAGCCCGAGGTCTTCCAACAACTGCCCAACGAATCCCAGTGTACATCTTGTATCATCATGGAGTTATCAAGCCTAGTAACATTTTAGTGTTATTTTGGAGTATTAAACATATCAACAACAAAGCACAAATCACATGATTCAAAGTTAATAAAGAGTTTTCTGACGAAATAAGTGAGTGAGTATGATTTTACGCCGGCTTTAGCAATATTCCAGCAATATCACGGCGGGGGACACTAGAAATGGACTTCACACATTGTACCCATGTCGGGAATCGAACCCGGGTCTTCGGCGTGACGAGCGAACCACTCTAACCACTAGGCTACCCGACCGCCCCACGAAATAAAGAGTTCACAGGTATGTATGTCTTGTCTGGTATCCGTAGTTACCGTATTTATCACGCGCAGTCCAGAAATAATCGTCTGCGTCGTCTGGAGTACAAAGCAACAATATGGCTTTGATGTAGGAGATTCAAAGAGTGTATTTGGTTTTCAATCTGGAGACAATGTCATATTTGGTCCCGGATTCGATGATTTAGATTTTCTGGATGAATTTAATCTGGAAGAAATATAAAATTTGATAGAGATTCAACTACTCCCAAAACTGCAACTCAAGAAATGGAACATAGGTCCAACGCTAGCAGCGTCAAGATTCAAGAAATTATCAGATCGAGACTTGCTACAACTTGACGAAAGCAGGCAATGAGAAATACAAAATGGGGTGTAAAAATGATTCAAGGTGAGCCCTATGTTCCCAAAATAAATGAAATAAATATAGCCTCACGGTGATCATGGTGGTATTGCCTTCAATCTACATAAATAAATCGGGAGCCATATTTCGTTGTCTACGCCTAGAGTTGGAACTGGATTTAATTTTACGACATTTCCTTCTGAAATGATACAATAGATTCCCATTTCATATCTTGGGCCAATATTCCTCGTTATATAAGTCCCCCTCATGATATGTGATAGGAGTTTTTCGGAACTTTTTCTTTTGTGATCATATATCTGTATCTCGGCCAAATCAACATAGAAATCAAGTTGGGCTATGTTATATCTTTTTAAGATTGGGCGACCGAAACTGGTAGGGCAACTGTAGACCTTTCATCGATAAGCCCCAAAGACCTCGATGGTAAACTACGTAAATTCTACGCCGAGGCCCAGCCCAAACATCACGACCAGAGGCCAAACAAGATGCCACAAGCCCAGGCTGCAGAATATCATAAAAAACACGATGAAATACCTCAATGAACCGAAAAAGATACACAATCCTTAATCCTTAATAACATTCATCCCACCTTGTGTAGAGTATCAAATCCAGACTATTATACTGATATGCGTCTGATCCCTGTTTCAAATAATAACCATAATCCTTAATACAATCTAGGAAGGACTTTCTTCATATTCACAGAGATTATTTGAGACAAGTGGAATTAATACCATGTGGATTCTTAAAAACTCAAAGGATTTGCTTGACCTTTTGCAATCTCAGAAAAGAAACAAGTTCCATTCTGTCAAAACATTTAATTTTTCAACTTTGTACACCACTATCCCACATGCAAAACCATTCGTTAATCCATGGGGCCTTTGTTACAAAACATGGTGACAACAGATACCGTCACGTATCTATATTCAGAGGTTCAGGAGAATTTGTAAAAAAATGAAAACAAATGCCATCTGATGTTCACTGGGAAAAAAATATGTGAAATGCTGGATATGAAACATCTACGTACAATTTGGGGGTATGAGAATTAGGCAAGAAGTAGGCAACCCTAGAGATAATGTATAAGTTTTTCATACTTCGTCACATGTGGGACAATTGCACAAATGAACAATCTCTTTCATTAGAAAACCTGCATTTGGACGCTCGAATGACTATTTGCGGTGCGTTTCGCGGCACGAGTCATACTAAACTTTCCGGCTCAAATCTCAGATAATATTAATTATAATCTTAGGGATGGATCTAATTTCCAAGAAAATCGATTGTAGGACCTAAGGCAAGCAATCTCGTTTGATTAAACTGTGGAATTCCCTTCCCAATAACTTTATTAACGCTTGCACATTAGAGAATTTAACACTCTAGTCAATTGCCCTAAGACCACAAATAAACATATAGACTCAAACTTCGATTCAAATTCCTTCAAATTATGTATTGTCGCCCCAGGCACGGCTGTAGCGAATTAAACGCTCATAAACTGAATGGAAATGTATCAGACAGACCAGGCTGCAAATGGGTGTATCATTTCGAAGATGCTTTACATTTTCTATTTACCTGCAGAAACTATGCAAATATTAGAAATAATATCATCAATGCATGTACCCGAAAACAGTTTTATACGGCAGCTCTTCATCCGCAATGTTGATAGAAAATTCTTAAATCAGTCCACGATTTTATTGTACAATAAGAAGAAGATTCATAAAGTAATCTAAATATATTTTTGATAAAATATTGAAATTGAGATACCACATTCCTTTAACTCGGACACCATTAGCTCAAGCATACGGTTTCATATATATTCAACATAAACATGTTTAGTTTACATAACGTTATCAAAGGTAACCTGTTTTTCCTGGAGCGGTATTTATATATGCAATGTTGTGCCTGTTTAACGATCGAGATTTCATTTATGAAATAGAAATATGTTCAAACCACAGTTCAGACAACACCTGGGTTGAGCCCAAATAGTGGCACAAGCGTACGCAACCGGATGAGGGTGCACAACATCCGGTGCCGACGTCCAGCGATGCGCCCAATTTTGCTTCCAAGTCACCGCCAGGCACACCCAGCTTGATGAAGACAGCATTTGAGGTTTAGAAGACAAGACGGGGACATTATACTGTTCACAGATGAGTCCAGGTTTCATCTGGACATCTCTGATGGTCATGCGAGGGTCTAGAGGCGTCCAGGAGAACGTTGTAGCGACGCTTGCGTTACTCAACGTCGTCAGATTTGGGATGGAACTGTAGCGATATGGGGTGGCATAACAACTCTTGCAAGAACACAACTCATCATTGTTAATTTTTAATGCGTATTCTACCGTGGCGATATCGTTCGGGGTAATGTTCTTCCTTTGTGCAAATGCAGAGACGTGACGTCACGTTGCTGCAGAATAATGTCCGCCCACGTGTTGCACATGTTTAAGAGACCTTACTTCTGTACTGCCAAGGCTGGCTGCTTCTCTGTACCTCTCCCCCACACAACGCTTTCACCACTTTCTATGAAGCACAGTTACACAGATCCGTGTTGGGTCCCCAACCCTTTCGTTGTCGTAGTAAGAAGTGGGTAGATTTGATAGGTTGTCAAAATCCGTGACTAAGTTGATTTGGGTGTCATCGGAACCCGAAGGGATGGGACTTGGTCGTAATATCTATCACTGGTGTGTATGGTTCAGATTCAGTTATCGACACACAGCCATGACATTGTGCTTGCTGCGGAAAAAAAATCAACAACACACAAGTACAAATACAGGTGGAATAATGGGAAACACTGCGAAAGTCAAACTATAAAGTACCTCAGTCACATATCAATGTATCCAACTTATATTTTGTCACATTAAATTTAACAGGTTCCAAAAAATGAATCCCAAAAAGACAAAGTGCAGCACGCAGCTGCAGTTATTGGATTCACTTTGACACACCTTTATTAATATTCATAATTATTCTTTAAGAAATAATTGTCGTTTTCAGTGTTATACACCTCATTAAATATTATAAAACAAATGACGCCCTATATGTAATGTAGTTATATGTCAGTTCAATCGTCTTCAAATAGATAAACACATATCTCTTTGGTTATTTCCATCAGTGATGTAAATGCTGTGAAATTAAACATTGATAAGGTCGTTTATAAAACAAATGACGGCCAACAGAAAATATAATCTTACCAAAAATGAATCACAAAAAGTCATAGTGCCTACAGTGTCGTTGACGTCAGCAAGCAGCTGCAGTTACTGGACTCAATTTGTCACACCTTTATTAATATTCATAATTGTCGTTTAAGAAATGTTATAAAGCTGAAAATAATCATTTTGCACAAGGTATTACGCAACATCTGAAACAGGTTAAACTTCGCCCTTCCTAAGATTTAAGCTTTGTATACAGTCCCATGGAGCGATAAGAAGATCACTTCAGCTGTTACGCAGAATGGTGGCACGGTAGTAGGTAAGATATACATGTACATCTCGTTCTTTAATTATTGATTTAGTTACAATTTGAAGAAAAACTTAAATACCATTGTTATCCGGCATATGAAATTGTGAATCATATCAATCAAGTAATATTTCCGAAATTTTATCCTTTGCTTAGGCGTTGCCGAATGTATGAGTCTTCAGGTGTTGATGAAGCCGTTATTGTATTTGGCGAACACTCGAAATCCAAAATTAGCTTTTTACCATTTAAGCGTCCTCTGTTCTGGTCGTTGCGCAAGTAGTTGTCTTCATCGTGTTCCCCTGAGTTGGTACAATTTAACATGTGTAACATAATTTGGTAAGAATCATGTTTTCAGTGTTATCCACCTCATTAGATATCAATAGAAATTAAATATATAATGAAATTGTGAATGTTATCCATAAACAAATTGCATTATAAATTTTCTCTTCCAAATAATAATGTTATAAAAGTGAGTGAGTGAGTATGATTTTAGCAATATTCCAGCAATATCACGATGGGGGACACCAGAAATTGGCTTCACACATTGTACCCATGTCGGGAATCGAACCCGGGTCTTCGGCGTGATGAGCGAACGCTTTAACCACTAGGCTACCCGACCGCCCCCGTTATAAAAGACATAATTATGTGCGCTCTGGTTCAATATACACATTAATAAATATCAAAAATCGTATGTTTTTCTAATAACCAACTCAAATGATCTAAATGCCTCTTATTCGAAAGCTATCATGGTTATTAGGGTGTTTATCGAACTTAACACATATGATTATTAAGGAACCAATGTGCACAAATATGCATCTACTCCGATAGCAGTACTTTATGCTTGATTTCCAGACAAAGAGAAGATAACCTAAATTCTTAAAAACCTAAGCTTGCTACACAAAGTTGAATATCACAAATTAACTATAATAAAACTAAACTGTGTCTCACTTTAAACATTGGTCACGTGTCATTACTAAGTGAGCAAAATGTGCAACAGACATGTACATTTCATACATTCACAAATGTACGTGTATCTACTGTCATTCTTAAGGGCATGTAAACTTAACGGACTTCGATTTCAGGCGCTTGAAGAACCAGAAAAAAAGACAACCGTAAAACAAACGTCTAATATGACGATGGAGAGGTTTATGCAGCAAGTAACCACCTTAATGTAATGTAGTTATATGTCAGTTCAATCGTCTACAAATAGATAAACACATGTCTCTTTGGTTATTTCCATCTGTGATGTAAATGCTGTGAAATTAAACATTGATGAGGTTTATAAAACAAATGACGGCCAACAGAAAATATAGTTTCAAATCATTCTAGTCTAAAACCTTAAAAGATAGTTATATGAAGTAAAATGTTTTGAAAAGATCAACGTCTCAACGAAATCGGCATTTAAAATGACAATGATATATACAGCATCCGATATTGGTATGACAGGCGGCGGAGGAGTCAAAATTAGCTTTCAACATAATGTACAAAGGGCACATACATCTAAAATCGCTTAAGTTCAGTGACACGTCACATTAATAGCGTGTATGTCCACCCCCTGCTACAAGACACTCCACTCCCGGCGCA
Organism: Haliotis cracherodii; assembly: GCF_022045235.1. NCBI lineage: Eukaryota > Metazoa > Mollusca > Gastropoda > Lepetellida > Haliotidae > Haliotis > Haliotis cracherodii. The sequence goes on from NW_027266264.1 coordinate 16,419,754, forward strand.
CAGAAAAAATAATTCGTGAGTTGACGCTTTACTATCTTTAAGTATTTTTATGATGAATTCGGAATACTTTCAGGGCAGTCATTCTGAAACTTTTGATTATCCAAGGAAACCAAAAAAACCAATTGCATCACTTTTATTTTGCCAACCTCATTCTAAACTTTTGTATTTGTGTCATATTATGATCTTGAAAAGCTCATGCAGTAGAGAGACAATCAATACGTGTCACCTCCACCACTTCAGTGTGTTTCTTTTCACATGCGTTCAATAAATGCAAGTCGTCTTCTTACAAACATGGCCTCCCCGGGATTCTTTCAGATACAGGTTAAGCTTAGTATATAAATCCTTGATGTTGAATATTTTGCAGTCAAGTGATATTGTTTAATCTGTTTCTGCAAATAGGAATATCACACTGATATTCAGTAATGGCATGTATGTAATTTAAAGCTTGGTAGACTCGGCATTCAATTTCTTTAAACATAAAGTAAAATTAATCTGATTTGCTCTTGAAGAATTTCGAGAGAAAACATAATGCCCCATATATACATGGTGTTAATATAGATAGTGGCCATACATTAGTCTCCATCTCAGTAATGTGGCTTTGACCTGACAGTGCTGATTCATTTAACATTAAGAACTACAACACAAGCACACATGTGCAAGAGCAGTGCTATAATGATAACGTCAACCACGTTTCACCTCAAAGATGCCTCTGATCGGATGCCTGAAAATGTTCAGGTATATAATAAATGCAAGGTCAAGCAATCCTTACAAATCTACAGTCGTTTGCATGATTTGTTTATCACAAATTTGTAGAGAGTCATACTCCTAAAAACCTTTCCTCAGCATATCAGATAGCCTCTTTCAAAATATCAAATCGCAAAACTGTGTGTACAATTCGTTCAACTTCTGTTTGGAGTAAAAGGCGACTAACGGGATCGGGTGGTCAGGCTCGCTAACTTGGTTGATACATGTCATCGATCCCAATTGCGTGGATCGATGCTCACGATGTCAATCACGGATTGTCTGGACCAGACTCGATTATTTACAGACCGCCGTCATATAGCTGGAATATTGCTGAGTGCGGCGTTAAACAACAAACCAACCAACAACCATACTTCTGTTTGGTTAGAAGTTCAGATCTCGTTTCTGAGCATGTTTTGTGTTATAGAATTCAAAGTAATACTATCAGTTTGAAAAATTGTTTCCTCACAGTACTTACAGACAGATGGGAACGGGAATGATTTGGGGACACATCGAAATACACAAGAGTTGTGTGTATCGGAGTACTAGCCTTGAGGCATTAGTTCTAGTACTAAGTCTGTGGGCATTTGGTTTATTTCACAAATTGACATCTTATTAGCTACATTTGTAATACTTTTAATATGAAACAGGTGGCATGAACCTTTAAAATGAAAATATTTTAGCCCTGCACTTGATTTGCTACATTGAAAACATGATACATTTTGATGAGTGGTACATAAGTTATTGCAATATTACGGAGTTCTGTAAATAATCAAGTCTGGACCAGTCAATCCAGTGATGGAGATTATGAGAACTGATCTACACAATTGAGATATGATAAAATGTATCGACCATGTCAGCGTGCATGATCACCGATCCTATTAGTCGCCTCCTACCACAAGCATCGGTTGCTGAAGATCAATTCTAACCCATGTCTTCATGGGGTCCAATAATGCCGTACGGATGACGGAAACAATACGCTGTTGTCTCACGACGTGATATGACTCTAGGGCACATATGACTTTTATGAACCCCGACATGTTTTCCCTCGTAGGTAATAAACCTGCATATTTTAACTGAGTTGTTGACATGCGTCATATGAACAGACGTCACTGTTCTTTTTTTCAGCCGCCGTCATTTAGCTGGAACCTGTGGAATAATAAACATAGCTTAGTTTTGTCAACCAATGACCGCGTATATTGACACGGCAAAGGTAGTTGCAACAATGCCTTTGTTAATTTAGTCAGGCAGTGGTTGAAATCAGTTAGGCTGGCAGCGGTAGTTGCCACCTACATATATACTCGCAGGACCGGGCTGGACAGTTGCCTTAGGCCAGCAGTGATAGCTGTCAGCTGAAACTTTGGCAGCATGGTACGAGGGCCATTCAATATATAACCAGCCTAACCTATTTGCTACTGCTCCTCACTTCTTCTTTATCCACATAATCACCATTGAGGTCTATGCACTTTGTCCAGCGATGTGTGAGAGCTAAAAGCCCGTTGTGATAGAAACCATGGGGTTGTTTGTGTAACCACCCCTCCACTGCTGTCGTGAGTACATCATCGGACCGGAAATGACGTCCACGCAGTTCTTTCTTCAAGTTTGGGAAGAGAAAGTAGTCGCCTGGTGCCAGGTCTGGTGAGTAAGGTGGATGAGGCAATACTTTGAACCCGTTCCGCTTCACTGCGGCAACCGCAAGTCGACAGGTGTGCACTCTGGCATTATCATGTTGGAGCAGCACACCTTCTGTGATCTTTCCACGACGTTTGGCAAGAATAGCAGTCCAGGAGATCGGAGTAGTACTCTCCAGTAATAGTCTGGCCACGTGGCAAGTAGTCAATGAGCAAGACCCCTTTGGTATCCCAAAAGATGGTTGCCATGACTTTGCCAGCCGATGGTTGAGTCTTAAACCTTTTGGGACGGAATGAAGCAAAGCCAGTCCACTGCTTACTCTGTTCTTTGGTTTCTGGGTCATAGTGGTGTACCCAGATTTCATCACCAGTAACAATTCTCTCCATAAAGTTTGTTGCATCCCGACTCCATTGCTTCAACAGTGCCTGACACATTGACGCACGTACAGCCTTCAGATCATCACTCAGACATTTCGGGACCCATCGGGCAGACAGCTTCCTCATACCCAGACGATCATGTGAAATGGTATGGACACTTCCCCCTGAAATGTCCAAGGCCTTGGCCATTTCTGACACCTTCATGCGCCTGTGTTTGACAACCAGTTGTCTCACTGCTTCACTGGTTTGGTCATTGGTAACCTCTACAGGCCTGTCAGGGCGTGGCTCATCTTCCAGGTTCACCCGACCCCTCTTAAATACTGAACCCAGAATTTGACCTGTGCATACGAAGGTGCACTGTCACCATAAACATTTGACAATTCATCATGTATCTCCTTTCCTGGTTTCCCTTTTAAGTAGAGGTACATAATAACAGCCCTGTATTCAACCTTTGACGGAAATTTGGCAGAATCTACCCTTGCCATCTTTATAGATCACGTGTACAATACAATACAATTTCCTCAGTGAAACTTTGTCTATGCACGTAACATACATTGGTGCACAACACGTGACAAACATACAACCGTTAAGATCTGATAAATAGCTTAGGCTGGTTATATATTGAATAGCCCTCGTAGTTGCGAAGAAATATGTATGCTACACGGGAACGGGCAGGGCGGCGGCGAGAGCTGCTAATTGAATAATGTTCAAAGGGAATTGCCATAGCTACGGTAGCTTAGTAATCCACTTTTACCTTCACACCCTCGGCTATTTCATCAACTCTACTCTTCCACAAATATTGTTAAGACATCATAGATATATGTTTACTACACCTCGCCTTGGACGGCTAGTAACAGAAGGAGTATGATTCAGTGCATGAGTCATTGATAACAAGAGTTAGCCACTAACGTGGCTATATCCTCCGCCCCTGTTGCAGAATTTATGAATTTAAATAAAAAAAAACCCTAACCTTTTTATAACTTGTCATGAAGAGTGTTAAAAAAAAGAAGAGTTTGGAAACTAAGTTCATCTTGTTGCCATGGCAACGTAAAAAGTAAACATTTCTAAAAGATTTAAATAGCAAAAGGCACCAGTTCAGCATGTACCTGACAGACCTGCAAAGTGTGATGAAGAAATATTGAACGGTATATGAATTATGCTCCGGAAACGAACCCTACCCTCACAGAACCTAAGTCCATCTTGTTGCCATGTAAACGTAAAAAATAAAAAATTCTAAAATTTCTTAATAGCAAAAGGCACTAGTTCAGCATGTACTTGACAGACCTCCAAAGTTTCATGATAAATTATTGAACGGCTTTTGTGTTATGCTCCGGAAACGAAACGTGACGGACGGACGTACGGACGGAAGGAGCCCGTTTCTACATCCCCCGCCAACTTTGTTGGGCGGGGGATAATGAAACCTGTTGTCAGAGATCGAGCTGCAGAGAAGAAACTTGTTCAAATGTCGACGAAAATTACTTTAATATCAATTATAAATACGTCTACTCTGTTGCGAATCTTAAACAACAATATGTAACATAGACACACGAAAATACAGACCATCATGTAATTATTCGAGTTTCGTACGGACGCTTATAAAGGTGGGGGTGCTTATTCCGGCAAACTTGGTAACAAAACAACAGAGAGTATTACAGTGATAGGGTATTGCATATATCTTACAATAAGACTTGAATGAGATACTAATACTAACTGCTACACATATCAGATATATACTCAGTGTCGTTTGATATCCACATTCGAAGAAATAACTCAGTTTCTATTGCAAAATACCATATGTTTGTTTAGCAATTTGGGGCAATTGCGTATTTCGGATAAAGAAATTAAGATATACATGTATATCTGTTTTCAAATCACTTTGCTCCGAATGCACTACAAATCCTCTGGGGACGGACTACTTTATAACTTTATTCAAAGAATGACCTATTTTTCATTGTTATTCTCCGGCGACTGAAGTTGTATATGCTCAAAGAGACTGGTGAGCTAACTAACAACACTCGTCAGGGGTCTTTGCATGAACCCCCCAGCTCCAACAGCACCAGACCCAAAATTGCAAATGGACGCTCTCATTGTTCTCCGTAAAGTACCTGATGCAGTTGTCACTGACGACCCACTCATGGACTCATGGATCCCTCTGCTGTCGATGATCTTTCTGATGATCCCTTGTATATTTTGTTTGTCATTTTATAATCAAATTTACCGATTGAGAAACGAAAGGCCAATAAAACAAATTAACCAATTATCTCCACAGCAGCATCTTACAATATATTTCTGTTACTCTCAATGCTGACTGTTCTTTGCATGGCATTACCTGTTGCGTGTATGCTGCTGCTCGAACACTTGCGGAACTTCATACAGTTTCCAAAGAAAATGAACAACAAAAGGGTAATAAACAAAATCATCCAAAGAAAAACCGGTGTCAAAGTAAACTAAATGAAACAAGGAAAGGTGTGTCCTGGATAGAACTTTGCTTAAAATTGCGTTCTTCGGGACAATCTGTTTCAAAACGCCAGAGCTGACTTTGTTGGTGCATGTCGTTGTCTCCCAACTGCGTGGATCGATGCTCATGATGTCAATCAGTGGATTGTCTGGTCCAGACTCGATTATTTACAAACCACCGTCATTTAGCTTGAATATTGCTGAGCTCGGCGTTAAACAACAAATAAACAAACAAAACGCCAAAGATCAACTTGGAAAAAAATTATAATAAAACACAAGACAACAAAAGAGAAAATTCTCAGTCATATTCTTTATTCTCTGAAAGCAAAGTTAAAAGTGTTGATAGAAAGAAAAAGAAAGTGGGATAAGAAGGGTAATTTCATAAAACAAAATCTATTGTTCAAATCAAATGGAAAACAATTTTACAGGCAATTAAATGCAACCTATGACAGCGGTGAGAAAAGACCCAGCATTGGTTCCAGTGAAAGGTTTTGGAAACAGTTGTGGTCTATACCCGGCAACTGTAACCTCGAGGAACCATGGTTACAGGATTACAACGATAGTGTACACGAAAAAATAAGTCATCATCGTCATTAACACCTCAACCATCTCCTGGTTAGATGTTAAAGGGTATCGACACACGTCAGTGTGACGACAATTAAAACACGAAGATGATTGGTCATATGAATAACACTGTTCACTCATTTATGTCAGCGACCTAAGCACACATTTCCAGGCACCCAGAAGAAAAGAAGATTGGTATATCTGGGAACAGCGATACTCATCACAAAGGTAATCCTATACTCTTTTCAACTCTTCGTTATTCTAGGTATTGCAATGACTCATGTTAAACCTGTTGTTCGGCAATTAAGTATACTGTGTGTAGCTTGAGGTGGTTTTAAATTTAAAGCCTTGAGTTATATAGTGGATTTTAATTTTGGAAGAATCAGAAATTCCGTTTGTCAAGGTGAGAGAAGGATTACCAAAGCAACAGAATATCTGAGCTCGGTATTCATGAAACCATCCTTTGATTGTCGCCAAAATTCGATGATGGAGTTGTAAGGATCAATTGCTGGTTCAGAAAATGATCCTTGAAGATGCTAATACTTACCATCGTAACCTTTCAATGTGTTGCAATGACAACAGAAAAGCTTATGATTCTGTACCTACCGAATGGATTTTGAAGTCACTGGATTGTATTGACTCTCCGAGCGGCTACTGTTTTTTGTAAGTCTCTGATGAATTACTGTTCAACTCAACTTGAGATATTTTCGCAGGAGTAGGTGGTGACCTCGGAACCCATTTCTATAAGAGTGAGTGAATGAGTGAGTTGGGTTTAACGTCGCTTTTAACAGTATTCCAGTTATATCGCGGCGTGTCAGCTTTATGTGGGAGGAAAGCCCGAAGTGATGCAGGTCACAGACGTTTACCACTTAAGTGAAACGCACGAGCACGGGTATGGTGCTAACAAACCTAGAAATATAATCGGGGCGAACCGGGATTCGAACCCACAATCATAGGTTTCTGGCGTGCCCAAGGGAGGCAACTCTGTTGGGTACTCTTCAAATTCTCTGAAACGTTCTCGTTGGGTTCGACAAGGCAGAGCTTTCGGGGAGAAGTCCCATTCGCTGACCGGGCTGCGTGTAGCTGATGATTAGTCTAACCAGCCTAACCAGGATCCGGATCACCCAAACCCTCTGTATATTGTTTATTTTAATCAGTATATAATAATAAGATAGTCATTATTATCATTTACATCATCATTTTCTTCTCTAGGAGCAGTTGGAGTCAGAAGAATGAGTGCAATGATTTCGTCCACTCTCATTCTTTTACTTGGAGTTGTTCTGACTTTCGCCAAGGAAGCAGGTATGATTCTATACTGTATTTTACAACCCTTTCTCTTCATGGAAAGTACACTTACATTTAAGTAATTTTAACATTGATGCATTCCCACTAGACATCGATTTTGAGGTTAAGTCGAATTTTATCAATCACAACATATTTCACCTAACGCTGGAATTTAGTTCGTGTTGATGAATAAAAAAAAATCATGACAAAACCTTCACTGTTTAATGAAAAAACCGTAATCAAAACAATATAATAATCACACTTATAACTATCAAACATACATGAAGTATGTAGATTCAAAATGTCAACCCAGAGAAAATCAGTCGATTATCCGCCAAAATATATTCCATCAGGCGCAAAAGACAAAGTAAGCATGTTTGGGTGCTTTATTGAGTGTTCTGACTGTTACGTTTTTCAATACAGGTCCTGATGCCCTGCAAATGCTTGATCCTGGACCAATGTCAACGCCGCTGTCACAGTCTCATGTTCTGCAGCAAGGGGAGGTAACCATCTCTCCACCCAATGGTCATGCGTGTGATTACATGTTGCCAGTTGACCAGGGTCTAAAACGACTGTTAAAAAGAGACTTCTTGGATGCAGACAGTAAACAGCATAATTGGGTCAAAATTGGAAATCTACTACACAGAATTAAGCAGCTTGTTCAACATGAACACAGAAGACGATGGCGGAACAGGGAATTTCATGCCCCTTTATTTGTAGGAAAGAAATAAGCTCAAATTTTGTATGGTAAAACCAGATCACTCGGAACATATTGGAAATATGGTTGAAAGGTGTTCTTAGCACATTTTACGTTTACTAAACACCAAGGCTGCATCGTCAAATAGCTCAGATAAGCATTTTGAATTCCGTTACTTTGTGGGTCGTCGGAGTCCCCACACCAGGACAAGTGGAAAACGACCCTTATCGGTGAGGTGATGTGAAATGGGGTTTAACGTCGCGTCCAAGATTATTGCACTTATATAGCGACGGGCATGTACGTGTGTGTGTTTGTGTGGCTGCTTGTACTAGTCCGGACTGATGCCGATTATAGTGCTAGCTCACTGAGATACCATGCCGCAGTTTAACATGAATACCCCACTCAGACACAGTATACTGACTCCGAGCCGACCAGTCCATGTTTTAGCCCCTTAATGCCGAGCGCCAGACATGGTAACAACAAGTACCATCTTTTAACGTCTTTTGGTATGACGCGGTCGGGGATCGAACCCCGGACCTTCCGCACTCCGGGCGGACGCTCTACCACTAGACCACGGAGGCGGTCCGTCCTTTATCGAGTATGTGGGAAAGGGCAATCGTTAGGATCTATTCTCTTCCATGAGTTGTTGTGAAGTAAACAACTGATCATATCAAATTATAACTGCTTAAGAGGCCTACCTATTGCCATGCACGGGCATGTGAAGTGAACAATATGTGAAGAAGATTATTGACTTCTGTGTGTGGAAAGTCCTGATCGGTAGTTGGGAGCATATATAGTTGAATGCCGTCTCTTCGTAAATGTTATTGTCTCATTAAATGTTCTTAAAATATTATCCGACGTTGGTGTTCAGATTTTTTCACATTAAATTCCTTTGATGGTTGTCAACACGCTTCCGTTTTGGTCAATGGAACCTTATTAACAGCGGGACAATATACTTTGGAGAGTTATCAACTATCACTGTTTGTTTGTCTGTTGTTTAACGCCGCACTCAGCAATATTCCAGCTTTATGACGGCAGTCTGTTAATAATCGAGTCTGGACCAAACAATCCAGTGATTGACATCATGAGCATCGATCCACGCAATTGGGACATGCATCAACCAAGTCAGCGAGTCTGACCACCTGATCCTGTTAGTAGCCACTTACGGCAATCTTAGTCGCCTATTACAAGCATGAGTTGGTGAAGACCTGTTCTACCCCGGATCTTCAAGGGTCCAACTGTTACTGACAGTGTGTGATAATTTGTTGATATCCTGAACTAGCACACATTGATATGTGCAATAGCATTTGAATGAGTCCAGAAAGCTGGAGAATAATGATCAGTCTCCAATATCTGTCGACACATTGGGCAGAAGAGGTAAAATATTTAGGAAAATTATATGAATGGATGACTGAAAATGAGTGCAAGACCAGACAATCTAATAACTTGGACGCCCTATCTTAAGGGTAAAAAATAATCAAGATGACCTATTGTTTGAGACGGAATATCTTTTGCAGTCAGCTCTTTAAAATATGCATTTTTTCCTGAAAGCAGGAGTGAAATATTTGTTTATGGATAGGATCCAGACATCATTTCATGTCCTGCATGTTCAGTGAACGATTTACTTTGTGCGTATATCGGAGAACAACTTCTTTGTATCCATCATGTGTATATCATTTTAACGAGCTTTCGTTTTGATACCCACTATGCAGGCATTCGAGTAATACTTGCTAAAAGAGAGCCCCTACCGGTATTGACCATTTGAAATTCGACATAAGGTGTCATTTTCACAACCATAAGCGACACTAACGATGAAATGTCCCAGACACCTAAAACATCAGGGTGTTATCTGTGTGTGGTACTAGAATGGTACCTGAATCAGACTGCGGTGATCAGTTTCGAAATCCCGCATGATTTAAAATGATACACGCAGATCATCCTATCCTCTTTTAACGCTGGCGACCCTGTCCCATTGTCAACCTACATGAGGGGGGCAAGGGTGGCCCAGTCGTCTAAGGCGCCGCGTATCGTTGTGCAGAGTTGCGTCCCCCAGGCACGCCAGAAACCTGTGATTGTGGGTTCGAATCCCGGTTCGCCCGGATGATATTTCTAGGCTTGTCAGCACCATACCCGTGCTCGTGGGTTTCACGTGGTAAACGTCTGAGACCTGCATCACTTCGGGCTTTCCTCCCACTAAGTTGACACGCCTTGATATGACTAGAATACTGTTAAAAACGGCGTTAAACACAACTCTCTCGCTCACTCAACCTACATGACACACTCGTCCTTGCCAACCGATCCACTTGTCGAATTCAAATGGCAAACGCTTGCCATCAGACCCCCTTGTCAAACTTGATAACACAAACTGACTCCCCAATCCCTTGTTATTTTTATCAGAAGCTGTATTTATTAACGCACTGCATTCGATTTATCATTGTTCAGATGTGTTCTATAGATGTTTCTCCTGGAACACATTTTGCTGGAAGGCCGAGTCGCAATAACTCACGAGGTAACAAGAAGTACCATGTTTAGGTATAATGCGGTCGGGGATCGAACCCCCGACCTTCTACTCTCCAGGCAGGCGCTCTACCACATGACCATGGAGGAGGTAAATTAGAGGATAGATTTGTATGGAAAATATCAGAATGAGTTTATAATAACCCATCATGTTCATTTCAAAATTAGAATGCAAATTTACGCCCACATAAGACAAGAGGTTCCAAAGTCGAAAAGTTACCAAGTGCAAAATGAAATGGTAATGGTTTCAAATATTGTTTATATATATTTTTCATAATTTGGAACATCCAATAAAGCCCAGAATTAATCTCATCGGAAATAAATTCATTTAAACCAAAATTGTGTGGTCCTGAACATAGTGAAATGCATATTTCAAAATTGAAACCATATGGATACACATGAAAACATATGTACCTGTGATATACAATATTGTATCAAGCAGCTGTCTTGGACTGTCTTCACCCAATGATCCATTCTTCTAGAGTAATTCCTCTTCATCACATGATATGATTTCGGTCATTTTCCTACTGGAACTTCCTAAACCCTTCTGCGAGAGATTGCGCATAGAAGCATCTAAACACTTGCGAGCTTCAATAAATTCATCATCTTCAAATAAGTCAATGACTGAACCATTCTCTCTCAGTGCTGACTGAATCGCCGCGAAGAGTGCATAAAAGCTGTTGGCGGGATATTCTGAGCCATTTTGTTTTCTTGTTTCAAAGAGAAAGTATTTCAAAGCAATATTCAAAGATTCTTTATCCATTTGCAATATTGGAGTCTACAAGCATGCTGTTGGCAATTCAAGGTTGTCTTTCATGGGCCGCAACCGTCTCTCTTCTTGCCACCTTGAAAATACGGACACCCCCCCCCCCCCAACTGTTTCCATATCAAGTTGATTTTGGAACACACACCTCTAATTTCTCTTCAATTTCTTTACCACGTAAGGGCTCTCCAAACCTGTATTGAAAATCATCACTTTCGGATTCCGCCTTTCTAAATGTGGACTGGGTCAGGAAAATTTCGTCTACGCTGTCCATCGCGTCTTCTCTGAGTGAAGTACAGAATACAACTGAGAGAGCACGTAGTTAACTCCAGTCACTGGCACATGCAAGTTGTGTTCGCGCGATGCGTTTTGCGACATGGCTTACCTTGTGGGTTGAAATTTAGTTTGGGGATAATTTTAAGGTTCAAAATCGGTTTATAAGTAAGATAAAACACTTCCCCTCGGGTTGTTGTGATATTTAAAACCCTTTCCCTCGGAAAATCCCTCGGGATGCGGGTTATAAATATCCTAACAACCCTCGGACGTGTTTTATCCTATACATGTAATACTATTTTTCTCTATGTAACTACTTGTGCATTGTATTTCACATATTCAGTTATCCATGCACGCAAAGTGACAGTGTTGTTCTTCGCACGTTCTTACAGAACACTATTTCTGAATGGGTACAGATATTTTGTATTGGAGATGCAGGGAGTGTCACGAGTCGGCACAAATGCACTTGAGCAATTATTACAGCGCACCAGCTCCGAAACTACTTTACATAAATAGTGTGGAGTGGGAGGCTGACGGTAACAATTACTTCATTGTTTATGATGTGTTTCCATTTCCCAGTACGAAGATGGACACACCCGGAAATGTTAACTGGACCACACGATATATACTGCAGATATCCCTCACTCGCAATAACTCGCATCAAAACTTACACACGACGAGTCCAACCCAGTAACAACGTAAGTATCACATTTGGTTTCACGACATTGTATTGTAGAATTCCTGTTTCCATATTCGCAGCAAGTAGTATACATTAAACAATGAAACATTTTCTCTTTGTAATTAAAGACAAAATCAATATGATCTTTCTGAATTGAACTATTCTAATAATCATGAAATAAGAATCGATCGTCCATGGGCGTTTTGCCGTTAGTGACCAAATGTATGTGGAGCTTTTTTGAGGGTGTGATACGATCAACTGTATGAAAAAGAAAGTGAAGAGTAAGAAGTACAGTTTAACGCTACGTGCCGCATATATATACTTAATTATAATGCACCCCTGACTCCTTTGGTAATAAATTGAGGATGTATATTTATTTTATAGAATACGTCGAACTATGCTGATATGGGCTGTTTTAGCAATAATAAATGGACACGCTGCCGGTAAGAGAGTTTGTAATATCTAAATAGATTTCATACCCACTTGCACTGCCACATAAGTCGACACAGTGGAAAAACCCATGTACGTATAGACCCGAGAATGATCGATTTGTAGCCTCGTGAGCTAATGCATGACTGTCAGTACACATGATAAAACATTTATGTTTTGTTCATCCGTGACATACAAAATGTGCATTTTTAAACAAAAATAACAATTGACAGATAAAAATGCACCTTAATTATTGTGGATTGAAATGTGGGTTTTAATAAACGCCCTAAATGAACAAACGCCATGTTGACGTATAAATCAACAACAGTGTTAAGATATTTATTCGATTTAATCAATCACATTGTTGACGTACAATGTATTAGATGGAGATGTAAAACGTTTGTTTCACCATTTAGCTCAACTAACTAAATCATCACATATCCAAAACAACTAATCATATCAACACCACGATTGTAGAACACGAATGCTCTGGCGGCCTATTCACGAAGCTCTCTTAGATTGACGAAAAGGTGTCGTAGCGAAAGAATCCTGGCTTAGTCTATTTCCGAAGCTGTCTTACAGGAAAGTTTTGCTAAGTTTACCACAAAAATTAAGACAGGGTTTCAACAACAGATCCTGCCAAAAAAAACGACCAAACATCATATTTACCGATTATGAATTATGCAAGGATAATAGTTTCATAATCATTTCATACAAATTGTGAAACAATATTACCTTTTTCATTTATATCGGTTAAAACACAAGCAGCGTGTTTGCATGTCATCGCAATGACCGTGATCGTTTTCAATTAATCAATACAGGGAGTGACAGTGGATTCCCTTTGTCTACGAGTACAACGTATCACACACACACACACACACACACACACACACACACACACACACACACACATATATATATATATATATATATATATTTCGAATGATAAAACAAAACGATTAAATTTTATTCGTCAGTTATACTTACGATATATAACGCATTCACAATTATTAAAGAAGCTGTTATCCATAAACTGTGTCTACGTCGGTTTGCAATCGAGGTAGCTTGATTCCCACAACATTTCTTCCCAAATGATCGTTTGGGTGAACCACGTCGAGACTGCCGGACATCCTGTATGTATTGATGTTTCATTGCTATATGTTCAGGATTTCCTTCTCGGATCAAGCAAAGGGATGTTTGTCAGTGTGTTTGATATGTGGCCATATCGAATTACATATATCAGGCACGCATTTCTTCACCTAGAAAATAGTGTCCTTTTTCCTAGGTGTGAGATCCTAGATAGTGACAGTTTAAAGGAAATATGCTTAAACGATATCACAGGTAAATACTGAACTTATAACAATAAAACATACGTACACGAACACGTACACACAGGATATTTACAAAGTCCTATCTTTATCTGTGTGTGTGTGTGTGCGTGCGTGTGTGTGTGTGTGTGTGTGTGTGTGTGTGTGTGTGTGTGTGTGTGTGTGTGTGTGTGTGTGTGTGTGTGTGTGTGTGTGTGTGAAAAAGCCCACTTGACATGCCAGTATATTGGTGTTTTACAAGAATGATGGGCTTGTAAGGTCAATGTCACTGCTAATGAAGTGACTTGTAATTTCAACAACTTCCGATTCAGTTTCATGCCATCCAATATATTCCAGCAACCTCACCACCAAAGGGAGATCAATCGTCACCGATGCCACAAAATATAACTGAGGGGGCGCCCGTGTCAATGCCATGTCGACTGTCAGGAAGAATCAACTGGTTTAGAGGTGCAAAGCAGATCATAGGTGACCCGAGAAGACAAATGGACAGACACGGTGCGCCACCTTCATATATGTAGCTCCAAATTGTTTAAAAGTACTTAAGTTTAATTAATTATTTAAAAAAATACCTTTCATTTACCAAAAGGTTATCGAAGTAAAATTAATTGTAGCCCCACACGAAGACCTATATAAACTGAACAACAAAAGCTCCTGTGACATTGAATAAGATCTAATGCAAAGATAACGTTTTGACCAAATCTGAAACAATTTCGGTATGCAACAGATAAAAGTCTCCTGTAAGTGTTCAAATGGTGTTATTTGCCTTACTGACTTCAGTAAATGGGTGATTTCATAAAAAAAACCCATGAACATTCCAAAATGTCAATTTACAAATCAATAGCGTGTGTGTCCACCTCTGGTTGCGATGCAAGCAACACATCTTCGTCTCATGGAATGAACCAGGCGTCGCACAAAGTCCTGTGGGATATCTGTCCATATCTGCTGGAGCATGTGTCGAAGTTCCTGGAGTGTCTGTGGAACACGTGGTTGACGTCGAAGGCGCCAATCCATCTCATCACACATGTGCTCGATTGGTGAGAGATCAGGGGAGCGAGCCGGCCAGGGGATGATATTCACGTTGTTTTGTTGAAGAGAATCCTGAACAAGTCGTGCCATATGAGGCCGGTCGTTGTAATGTTGAAAGGTAATGCCTGGGCCATGACGACGCAAAAACGGTAGAACAACAGGGCCGATGATCTCGTCGCGGTGGCGCTGTCCAATGAGATTTCCCTCTACCGCTATCAAACGGGTCCTCTGTCTTGCTGTATTCCCGGCCCATACATAACGCTGCCGCCCCCGAACCGATCTTCTTCCATGACACAATGATTGACGTAACGTTCACCTCGACGTCGGTACACTCGAATCCGTCCATCGCTGTGGCTGAGGTGAAAACGAGACTGGTCAGTGAATAGAACTTGTCCCCACTGCATGGGCGTCCAGCGTAGATGTTGTCTGCACCACTGTAGACGTGCTTGACGGTGGTTTCCTGAAGATATTCGTCGAAGGCCAGGGATGCTTCTTGCAGTCACTGTTGCTGGCTGGAATCGATTTCGTAGGTGTGTTGTTCGAATCGAGTTGTCGTGTCGATTATCGGTTACGCGTGGCCTGCCACTCTGAGGATGGTCTCTGACTGCATTCGTCTGTTGCCAACGTTGCCATAAACACCAAATGGTGTTTCTGTGGACGTTAAATTGTCTTGCAACATCACGTTGACTCGATCCTGCTTCAAGCATACCAATGGCTCTCAGACGCTCATTTTCGGACAGGTGTGACATTTCGTAATGTTGAATAATTGCGTAATTTTGTTGTCTTTCTGAGTGGTTTAACGGGATTCCATATGCATTGTTTTGAATCAGCACGATGCTAAACAATGCATATGGAATCCCGTTAACTCACATTTTTATACCCATTTCTTGGTAGTGAAATGCATGGGGTTTGCATAAAAGTCATCTTTTGCATGTAATGCATGCTTTTCTGTAGCAGTTGCGTTTTTGTGACTTGATTCCATACATGTACTACAATTTTGACAACCAAACTTTACTTGTTTGAAAAATACACTAAAATAATGGTGTCGCAGGAACTTTTGTCGTTGAGTATACTATATTCATCATCATTTAACATGCTATCACTTGCTTGGGTCTTACTTGTATTTTGCAGGGAATCTTCACTTTTCGTACGTGGATGTATCAGATACTGCAGTGTATAAATGCAGTCGTGCTAGTAACAGCAAAGTGAAACTGGTCAATCCTGTCCATTTGAACGTCATAAAAGGTACATATTATATTTTCGTACCTGACGTGCCAGTAGCTTGTGTTAAAGATGATAGGATGGAACCATGAGACCAACTAAAGTTATCAACTTGAATAAAATATAACTTATATGCATCTATTAGCTTAGCGTTAAACGTGTTTCCGTGGAATAAGCCCTATCACAATTGGGAGTTTTGAAACACTGATGTTTAGCTTTTGACAGATGAAAGATGGGAATTCCAAAGAATCATTCTGAAACCTCAATATTGACAGTTCCTGTTTTATTAATCAGGTGAATAAGTGTCCAGATGTTGTATATCTGTTATTATCGCACAATACAATCAGTCGTGGTCTTAGTTTATCGCTAATTGAGAATATACGTTACATGCGCTATATTTACCTTTCAGCCGCAGGCAAAGTCAAGGACGCCATGCCCAAGCTCCAATACTCAAGTGGGACAACACATGTTACACTGGGACAGGACGTAACACAACAGTGTATCTTCAGTGGCAGGTAGAACATTATTCACACAGCCTGTGTTGTTGGTAGAATATTTGTTGCTTCCAGTCGACAAATTGATCAATTACAATTGGACCCATTACAGTGATGGATCAAGGGGTAGGGATGGGGTTGATTGATATTTTAAAAGTTTTACCACGGTCATAAATAATGTACCCTGATGAAACTACCGTTTGAGTAAAACTCGTATGAAGTTAAAAGCTGGAGCTGCTGTTATATTACTCGAAATAAAGGATAGCTGACTATTGGAAAGTTAAAGTTGAAAGTCTTGTGGAAATTTACCGTCACTCTGAATCTTGCATAAATGAAAATATGAAACAGATGAGGCGGTTTAAATGGTCGATGTTATGTCTCGTTTCGGTGGGTAAATCAATGGAAGGCAATTGGCTGTTTGATCCAGTTAAAGGATATCAGATCTTCGATATTCATCGGAAGCATACGTTGAATCTTCCCTTCAGTTGAAGGTTAGCACTATGATTCTGTTACAGACCCGTTCCAGTTGTAACCTGGTACCACGATGACAATCAGATCACGGAAACTGCTCGTGTGAAAATATCATTTACCTCCGTAACAATCAAGAACATGTCTGAGGAGGACACGGGAACATATCGATGTATTGGCAAAAACACTGTCAGTTCAAACTCTCACGTTGTCAACTTAACTTTAACAGGTGATCACAAACGTCCACGTTTTATTGTATTCATAAATGTCGACAAGCTAATAACGGTAAGTATTTCTCAAGCATCTACAAGTTAAATTTGTTTCACTTCGATGTGATTTGTAACTTCTGTCGAGCCTAATGTAGTACGGTTTTAGTGTGATAAACATAATGATGATGATGGTGATGATGATTATAATCGTGCATACTAGGAAATATGTTGTTTTTTATAATAGAAGACATGGTGTTTCTTTATATACAGTCCAACCAAACGCTGAGCTTTCCACGACACCTGCTGAGCAGAATGACGACACGACAGCAGGCAAGATATGCACCTTCTAAAAGAGATAACAACCTTCTATATTTGCAGTGTATTCGTTATTTACTCTCTCATTAAGTTACAAAGCAAGCATGACTTAAGTAGTAGTACATGTTACATAACAGCTCAACAAAGTGGCTCGCTGTTAACCTTGTTATTGCTGTTACTTGTTATTCTGTAATTAAAGTAGTAGTGGACCCGTGAAGATTCCAGGGTAGAATAGGTCTTGCCGTGAAAGGCGACTATGCTTGTCGTAAAAGGCGACTAAC
Source organism: Haliotis cracherodii (assembly GCF_022045235.1). Classification (NCBI taxonomy): domain Eukaryota; kingdom Metazoa; phylum Mollusca; class Gastropoda; order Lepetellida; family Haliotidae; genus Haliotis; species Haliotis cracherodii. Next base: position 16,437,509 of record NW_027266264.1, read on the forward strand.
GGGATCGGGTGGTCAGGCTCGCTGACTTGGTTGATACATGTCATCGATCCCAGTTGCCTGGATCGATGCTCATGCTGTCAATAACTGGATTGTCTGGTCCAGACTCGATTATTTTACAGACCGCCGTCATATAGCTGGAATATTGCCGAGTGCGGCGTTAAACAACAAACCAACAAAAAAATAAAGTAATACTGAATCATATCAATCAAACCATAACGGTATTACCAATTTTTTCTCATTTGCTAAGGCGTAGTCCAATGTATGAGTGCACGTACAGTAACAGCCGAGTGTTGATAAAGCCATAATCCGATTGTTTAAGTAATATTAACTTAACATCAATAACATATTTCGAAACATTTAAGAATTTCATTTTGGGACTTTTTTAAATCGAGATTTATGAAATGCGAAATAGAGATTTTTATCATTTCAGCGTCCTCTCTTCTGCTTGTTGAATTAGTTTAAGTAATATTAACTTAACATCAATAACAAATTTCGAAACATTTAAGAATTTCATTTTGGGACTTTTTTAATCGAGATTTATTAAATGCGAAATTGAGTTTTATCATTTCAGCGTCCTGTTTTCTGCTTGTTGCATTAGTAATTGCGTTCATCGTGCTGGTACTGATTGGTGCGATTGTGTGTAACATGATATGGTAAGGATCAGGTTTTCAATGTTAAACCTTCTGCAGAAACGGTCAAGCTATTTCCATATATTAAACTGATTATCTGATTCGAAAGAATTAACTGACTTCAAACGTAATGAAATTAATAAGTTAATTATGAATGGTAACCATACGCAAATTGTTGATCGATTTTCTCTTCCAAACAATAATCGTATGGACAGCTGTGGTCTGGGGGGTCAGAAAACACAGCAATAAATAAAAATAATTCTTTGTCATTCTTATAAACACAGAAATAATATTGAAGTAATTACCGTGCAATATCATATTCGACAACCTGCTTTTTGTTGGTTGTCTTCTTTCTCGAAAGCTATGATTGGTATATTTAGTTTGTTTGTGTGTGTTTGTTTGTTTGTTGCCTACTATATGTCATGCATTTTGAACTAGCAGACAAACTAATTGGTGTTTGAGGGTCTTGCATATACATTGCTGGTACTTCTATTAAGGCTTAAGGCTCTCGTGTTGTTTGATGCCGCACTCAGAATAGTCCAGCTATGTGATGTTGGTCTTGAAATAATCGATTATGCCCCACGTGTTCCAGTGATTGACCAATGAAAAATCAAAGTTTGCTGTATATAGTTGAATTTATGGGTTGACGACTCCCTCAACAGAAAGTTTAACAAAAGAAGCAATACTAGTAACACCCAATTATCATAAAACAAAAATATATCTTACTTAATGTTTTGCAAATTATGTATTCACAGGTGTTACTAACGTATCACTATTCTGTGAGTAAAATGTTCATCATTGTACCTATTATCTTTGTTAAGTGTATGTAAATCGTTTAAGTTAATATGCTTCTATTTCAGGCGCTTGAAGAAAACAGAGAAAGGACAACCGTGAAACAAACTTCCATTATGACGATGGAGGGGTTAATGTGGGCTGGTAATCACCTTAGACCAGCAATCTAATGTTATGTAGTGCATGGAGGGTAGCCTAGTGGTTAAAGAGTTCGTGGCCGAAGATCCGGGTTCGATTCCCGTCATGGAACAATGTGTGAAGCCCATTTCTTGTGTCCACCGCCGTTATATTGCTGGAATATTGCTAAATGCAGCTTAAAACCATACTTACTCACTCACTGACTCACTCTGGTCCCTCTCTGGCATTTAAGTAAAATGTATCAAATGTTTTATGTGATTAAAAGTATACCATTGTAATAAATTTCTCAATATAATAGGAATAAGTAGATGATTGTGTCGCGAGAGTCGTCTTGAAACTGCTTCTTTCGAGGACTTTACAAAAGTTGGGCCAGACAAACTAGTGGTTGATATTAGGAACCGCGTCGCACACCATCGAGGTACGATGAGACGCCGTCAACGATCCCGATCCAATTTAGTTGCTTCTTTGTCGAGTGCTAGGGACCAAGCTAACCCGGGGCCCCAGTTTGTAAAGACATTGTATTATTGTTGTATATATTTCATAACTAACTTCCTTTTTGCTGTCATATCCAATGTATGTATGTATGTACTGTTTTGAAATATTTTATATCCATAAATAAAAGCGACATAATCCTTTCCATATTCATCAGCATGTGTTTAGGAATAACTATCAAACAGCGATGATAACAGGTGTTAGCGGAAAGGTGAGCGTAGGCAAATCAATTGTTCACCTACATTTGGTACTAATTAAAATAGGGAAATGCACTGGACATCCTTGTTGTCACTGATCATGATCAAATTTGGAAATGTCCTCATGTCAAACACACAACTTTTTACTGAGGCCTTGAATTGTTACCTTGATCAAACAACTTCTGCGCAATAGTCAAATTGAATACATTTTTTCTCATGTTGCCTTAATAAATGTCATTTAAAACATACAAGTGTTGTTTTTTCGTTTGATCTTATATTATATTCTTAAATCGTTTTACATTGTCAAACAAAGAGTGAATGGTATGTACCGCCACAGTCACAAATATTCCAGCTATACATCTGTGGCATGTACTTGACAAACAGGTGACAGAGAATGCACAGCTCCAGTGAAGTGGACTTGAGTGGAAGTGGAAGTATACACAAGGTTTATCATGAATAAATTGTACTCGCGTCCCGTTAGAATCGGCACTCAGCACGCTATTGCTTGGCGAAAGAAACTATTGAATTTGATTGCGTTCGGATCATTGCTTTCACAGTACCCCCAAAACGTGGGACTTGTGTATTCACTGGTTTGCGTTATCAGCTTCGATTGACGCCTGACACTGTGTGTGAGTGAGTTATGTTTTATGCGCTTTTAACAGTTCTTTAGTTATATCGAGCTGGTATTCGAACCCGCGATCAGCGGATCCAGGGCCAACTATTGGACGAATTGCGGCGACCTATATATACAGCTCAGCCTCCCGTGTCCCAGTATCACAATACGATTCTTGAGTAGGCACAATTGTAAATGAAAGTGTGAAACTCAATAAGTGAATAACATAGAGCTATTAACGGTCACAATGCTACTTTATGAAATATATATGAGGGCAGTCATTGTTCTTCGTTAATGAGATAAATGATGCTTTTAGCCTGACACTAATATAATAATACAATAATAAAGTCCATTTCTTCAGCACCATTTCCGTCTACGTAGTCGCTCATAGCGCCTCACACAGGGTCATAGACACATCTAAAGAGATAAGTCTTTAGTTTTGTCTTGAAAGTGTCCAGAGTTGGAGACTGCCTAATTTCCACTGGAAGGGAATTCCAGAGCACAGATGCAGTGTGAGCAAAAGTTTTGTTGCCGAATGCTTTGAGTGAGACCACTGGAGTTTATGTGCTGATCTAAGATCGTAGCACTGGTATGAAATGCACACGACTTTGTATTCAATCCTAGATCTTATTGGAAGCCAGTGTAATGATTTTAATAAAGGAGTGACATGTGCACGCTTATTTCGTCTACATCTCAATCTGGCAGCAGCATTCTGCACACGTTGCAATTTGCTACATAGATCCTGTTTCATATTAATAAGCAGACTGTTAGTATAGTCGAACCTGGATAGGATAAGTGATCTCACGAGCTGTTGTGCCACATCGTATGTCAACAAGGGTCTTACCTGACTGATATTTCGAATGTGGAAGTAGCACATATTTGCAGATATTGTTTACCTGACAATCCATTGTCAGGTTTTGGTCAATGATGACTCCGAGGTGTTTGACAGTCAAAGAAAAGGGGATATCAACTCCATCAACAGTCAAGAATGATTCAGATATTGATGCAACAGATCGGCTACTCCCAGTGAGTATGACCTCGGTCTTATCAGAGTTGAGCTTCAGACGATTCTGTGTCATCCATGTCTGGATCGCAGATGTGCACATTCGCAATACTGCTATCACCTGTGCTGAGTCACCAGGTGTGAAGACCTTCATGAGCTAATTATCATCAGCATAACCATGACGACCATTGTCAAAAGTGTCTACCTTTGCCTAACTGAGAAACATAAATCACAAACAACAGAGGTCCCAATACAGAACCCTGGGGAACTCCATAACAAAGGATTGAATGTGTAGATGACATGCCATCAATCGAAACAACCTGCTTTCTGTTACACAAGTATGATGTAAACCAAGCAAGTGCAACATCTGTTATACCAAGATTAGACTCAAGACGACGTAATAGCCTGCTATGGTCTATGGTGTCAAATGCCGCTGATAAATCAAGAAGTCCTACCTACCAAGTTTCTGTTGAGTGAGCTCGCCTGTAAGCCGATTAGAACTTATCATATAAGCCATACTGTTCCATATAATCTGTAAGCCTGACTTTCACAGCTTTTTCCAGGATTTTGGACATGAACGACAAATTACTCACAGGTCTCTAGTTCAAGAGAAGGTTAGGGTCCAAAGTCTTCTTCTTCAAGAGTGGGCGAACTTGGGCCCTTCTATATCGTTCGGGTACCTCTCCAGACTCCAGACTGAGGTTCACAATCCTAGATATTATTGGAAGCAAGATATCCATGTGATCCAAAACGAATTTGGTAGGCACAGGATCAACTCCTGGACAGTGTGTTGGCTTTGAAGATTGGATGATCTTTAATACCTCAGCTTCACTGTATCCTTCCAGTTGACACCACACGTATTTGTTCAAATGTACGCCCAAAGGCGTAGCAAGCTCACATTACGTGTGTTTAATATTTGCTAGAACCAGATTCAAAGTATCATGTAGACATTCAACTTCCGTGTCGCTGACCATGATGAAACATGCTTTACTCCTTTTTTATATTCTACTGAACCACATTTGCGGAAATTCTGCATAAATCTTTTTCTCCATTGGTAAGGCAATGGAGCGGGTTTTGTCGCTTTTTATGTTATTGAGGTGTGTTAAACTCAACAAATGAGTATTGTACGTGCGCTTGAAAAAAGGTGAAACAACGTTTTTTTTTGTTTTTTAACTTATGATTCATTGTTGAAATTTAGATACAAAAACGTATTTCACATTTGTCAAGAAGTCCTCAATATTTATGCGGAAACCATTAAATATCAATGTTGTCAGCATCTAAACAATGCATTCAGCAAACCCTATTCATATTCAATTTGGGAATGAATAACAAATACTAAAATTAAAAATAATCTCCCACAGTGAAATACATGAACACTCGAAGCAGGTAAAAGTATGACTAAAAATGTTAATCTTCAGTTACTGGCTAGTTATGACGTGATATGCGGCATGTATACCATACGAATGTCCATAGAGAATATCTGGCATTTGGGCAAATGATTTTGTATCGATTGCCTCTTCGTGATTAATACGACACTCATTTAATAAATTCCTTGTTTCGTAAGGAAGATATAACTGAAGATAACTGGAATGTTGACCTAGATATTGAACCGGTTAGCGTTATAAGGATGTCCCTTACAGCTGCAGTGCACGCAGTGTGACCAGTCTAAACCAGGGTACGTTTCTTCAGTTTCTTCTGTGATTGTGTGTCCTGGATCAAACCTTGTATTAGTATGACATGTTTGTCAGTTTACCAGTACCTATGTTTTCAACCAGAAATAATAAAGCGCGTTACTGAGGGTCAAGGAAGAGCAAATAACTTTTGTATTGAGTTAAATAACCCAAAGTACTCATATAACATGTCATACATGTTGACTTTGCCATATTTGCAGCAACTATTTTAACTAACAATGTGACATATTTCCCCTTCGTTATTAGTATGGCTTTACGCTCCCTTAAGAAATACTCGAGCAATATCACAGCGAGTGAAGCTGCATTCGAAGTGCACGACATGGCTATATCACCGCAACTTGTTTTGAAGGTCATGTAGTTATGTAGAAATCAATGTTATTATAAAAACTGTACTTGAATATTCCAACAGCACGTCAGAAGAAATTCGTATATAACCTTTCATTTATGAATACAAAAACACTAAGTCTTCTTGAATATTTGTATTTATTCACATTGTGAAGGTGTTTACAATTGTTAGTGTTATCATTCAAACTCACTGTCTTCAAATCCTTATGTTCAATTTCTATCTAACTGTTAGATTGGCATTCTGTTATAGTGAGTGAGTGAGTATGGTTTTACGCCGCTTTTAGCAAAATTCCAGCAATATCACGGCGGGGGACACCAGAAATAGGCTTCACACGTTGTACCCATGTCGGGAATCGAACCCGGGTCTTCGGCGTGACGAGCGAACGCTTTAACCACTAGGCTACCCGACCGCCCCCATTCTGTTATATAAGTTGCTGAGTGATATAAGTAGGAAAACGTACAGCTATATGGATAACAACTTCTGGTTTATTGCATATAGCGACGTTTCGACGTAGCTACTTCTTACAGGTATCAAGCATTTCTATCTTCCTGACTACAATTGGCTTCATGTAATCATCTTATGTTATTAAGTCCAATTGGCGTTGTCGTTTTTTTTAGTTCATATTAGGTTTGACCATTTGGCGATCTGTTTTTATGCAGTATAATGCATAGACTGTATGTCAATATGTTATATGATTGCTCGTCTGTGACAATAAGCAAAACAATAAAATCATAGTTTGACAAGAAAATACTTTCAACGTGAAAAATACCCCACTCACACAATGCATACTGACTCTGAGTCAGCCAGTCCTTGTTGATCCCCTCAATGCCGAGCGCCAAGCAGAATACCATCAAGTACCATCATTCAATGTGTTTGCTATGACCGGGGATAGAGCAGCTCACCTGTCTGTTAGAACAGGGAGGTGGTCTATAACATTAAGTACATAGCTGCCTTATATTCCATCGGTGGCGTCATTTTTCAAATTTTCCTGCTCCTTGTCTGCATATACTTCCAACTAATGATTTTCATAGTTGTTGCCGCGACCTCGGATAGTGAATTTGTTTGTTGTAGTGTTTAACAAGCAGTCTTTCTTGCTCGCTTTGATTTAAGTGCTTTTAGGAGTCAGTGTCCATGATCGTTTCGTGACCTCGGACATGAAACCTGCATTTGTCCAATGTGACATCCTTTATCATCATATACATGTACTAGTCTAGCTGCAGATGTGCGCCTTAGTGTTAGCAAGATAACACATATCCATTATTGACAAAACATATCGAAATCAGTTTGAGATCATGTATATATCATGTACTATAAAAAGGGAAAAGCACTGAAATTAATGTACATTACTTTAGACAACGAAAATGATATATCTGGTGCATCGTCGTTATGCCGAATAGACCATGAGTGGATGTATATTCTATGGAGAGATCATGAGTGGTTGTATGTTCTATGGAGAGACCATGAGTGGGTGTATGTTCTACGGAGAGACCATGAATGGGTGTATGTTCTGTGGAGAGACCATGGCTGAGTGTATGTTTTATGGAGAGATCATGAGTGGGTGTATGTTCTATGGAGAGATCATGAGTGGTTGTATGTTCTATGGAGAGGCCATGAGTGAGTGTATGTTTTATGGAGAGATCATGAGTGGGTGTATATTCTATGGAGAGATCATGAGTGGTTGCATGTTCTATGGAGAGGCCATTAGCGGGTGTATGTTCTATGGAGAGATCATGAGTGGGTGTATGTTCTATGGAGAGGCCATTAGCGGGTGTATGTTCTATGGAGAGATCATGAATGGATGTATGTTCTATGGAGAGGCCATGAGTGAGTGTATGTTCTATGGAGAGATCATGAGTGGTTGTATGTTCTATGGAGAGACCATGAGTGGGTGTATGTTCTATGGAGAGACCATGAGTGGGTGTATGTTCTATGGAGAGACCATGAGTGGGTGTATGTTCTATGAAGAGACCATGAGTGGGTGTATATTCTATGGAGAGATCATGAGTGGGTGTATATTCTATGAAGAGGCCATGAGTGGGTGTATGTTCTATGGAGAGACCATGAGTGGGTGTATGTTCTATGGAGAGACCATGAGTGGGTGTAGGTTCTATAGAGAGATCATGAGTGGTTGTATGTTCTATGGAGAGATCATGTGTGGGTGTATGTTCTATGGAGAGGCCATGAGTGGTTTTATGTTCTATGGAGAGACCATGAGTGGGTGTATGTTCTATGGAGAGACCATGAGTGAGTGTATGTTCTATGGAGAGACCATGAGTGGGTGTATGTTCTATGGACAAGCCATGAGTGGTTGTATGTTCTATGGGGAGGCCATGAGTGGGTGTATGTTCTATGGAGAGACCATGAGTGGGTGTATGTTTTATTGAGAGACCATGAGTGGGTGTATGTTTTATAGAGAGACCATGAGTGGGTGTATGTTCTATGGAGCAATATTGCAGCAAAATAACAAGTCAAACTACGCGATAACGTGCACGTGAATACGGGAAAAGCGTTTCGATTTCATTTTTATGGAGGGAAACAATTTGGCTAGTGATAAACACTTGATTGAATTCTTTCGAACTGGACATTTGGCGCTCTCTCTTGAGATTGCTATTGCAAAATGGACCATAGAGTGAATTTTCCGTTTCAATTGCAATCACTGCGGCATGTATCATGATGAAATTTTATATAAGGCACATACTCCGAAGACTTCGTCATAAGGCTCGCTGCAGAACTTATTTGTTGCAATTTTTAGAAACGACATTGTCAACAAATTTCCTATTGATTGAAGACTATTTTTTCACATTTGCATGCTACCCACATACGTCGACGGGCTCCCTTTTATGACAAGACATCGTCATCATTAATATTATCTCCTCTCCTTTGTCACGATCTCCCCATCTGTAAGGTTGCTTTAAAGATAGTCAGATAAATGTTACTCAGGCTGAAATTCCTGTGCAACACGGAACTCTTCCAAGTGTCAGTACATGTCAGTTGCAATAACGCCCAATAACGCCCAATAACGCCCAGAAGTGTCAGTACATGTCAGTTGCAATAACGCCCAATAACGCCCAGAAGTGTCAGTACATGTCAGTTGCAATAACGCCCAATAACGCCCAGAAGTGTCAGTACATGTCAGTTGCAATAACGCCCAATAACGCCCAGAAGTGTCAGTACATGTCAGATGCAATAACGCCCAATAACGCCCAGAAGTGTCAGTACATGTCAGTTGCAATAACGCCTATGTCCCAGACGTATCCGTCACCCCACTGCCTTTTATAAGGGATGCAGGAAACGACTTTGTTCCATAAGCTATCCGAAAGCTGGCTCTATATTTATGATTATTAAAACAGCGTCTGCACTATATAGAAGTTGGGACCGCCTCCGTGGTCTAGTGGTAGGGCTTCCGTCTAGAGAGCGGAAGGTCCGGGGTTCGATTCCCGGCCGCGTCTTGGCATACGACGTTAAAAAATGGTACTTGTTGTTACCCTGACTGGCGCTCTACATTAACGGTCTAAAGCAGGAACTGGTCGGCTCTGAGTCAGTATACTGTGTCTGAGTGGCGTATTCATGTTAAACCTCGACATGGTATCTCAGTGGGCTAGCACTATTAAATCCGACTTGTACAAGCAGCCACACACACACACACACATGTCGTTATATAAGCGCAATAATCTTGGACGCGACGTAAACCATTTCACCTCAACGGACGTAGAAGTTGGTACTATTCCACTACACCTTCACCAGTGCCGAAAGAAGCTTTCGTGCAGTTGCCATATGTGTTGACTTTTTAAACTCTTGAGTGCAATCCAGGTGCGCAATACTGCTGTGACACTATTTTACAAGTAGCATCTGTCAAGCGACATCATGTATAACTAGATCATTTTGCTCTATGTACACTCAGTAAAGACAGCTAAGTTTGGTTCAACAAAATATGGAACTTTTATCATTTTTTAAGAGATCGCCAACGTCAACATCCTTATCCATCAATCCGTTTTTAACACATTACGATGTACACATATTACTATTTTAAAGTTCCCTATTTTAATGTCTAGTGTCATTCGCAGTACATTTCTAATGAGTGGGTGAGTGAGTTAGTGAGTGAGTATGGTTTTACCCCGCTTTTAGCAATATTCCAGCAATAGTACGGCGAGGGACACCAGAAATGGGCTTCACACGTTGTCCCATGTCGGGAATCGAACCCCGGTCTTCGGCGTGACGCTTTGACCACTAGGCTACCCGAAAGCCCCACACTTCTAATGATGAGAGAGGTATGACTGGCAGGCGATACCGGTAGAGCAGAACGTGCCTACCATTTTCGCGAACACGTGGTGTCATCACTGATTTTTAGTGATCCATTTATATAGCACTTTTTGCAACTGCCCAATTGAATCTGTTTCGGTGGATAATCGAGACTGATATATTTATTTTCGCTTTCAGTCTAGTCAGACGGGACTCAGCTAGGTTTGCTAAGGCAGGGAATCCAGATACAAGTGATACCAGCTGCAACGCGGATTTCCTCATAACTCTTTGAAGGTAAGGATTACTTATTCGTTTGGTCCAGAAGCAAGTTGAACGTCAACTGATGTTTTCATCAACGTTTTGTTGATATAGTTCTTAAATGATTTTTGTGTGTAAAGTTTCATCTGTATTCGTATCACGTGAACCGAGCGAGGAAAACAAGGAAATATAAACATCGCATTAACACTCCTGAATATTAGTTAAGTATCAATTAACCTTCACAACTACAGTAAACTACGGTTATAACGAACTCAAAGGGACTACTATATTTAGTTCGTTATAACCGTAGTTCGTTATAAGAATATATACAGCATAACCACAGCAAATAGTCGGGACTAAAAAGTATGTTCGTTATATCCGTCAGTTCGTTATAAGCGTGTTCGTTATAACCGTAGTTTACTGTACTTGTATTTGACATGTGACTGAGGCCGGAGTGAACTGAGGACTCTGAAGTTTGTGTTTGATAGGCAGTTTTTTGGATGCGGTCAGTTCTGGCATGTCGTGAATATTTTATACAAAAAAAATACCAGTAATATGTGCTTGTCGAGGCGAGTGACTGGGTTGATATCACGTCCTCGAACTCAGATGGAATGGATTATTCCTCATCATATTAATCACTAATTTGTCGACTATTTTCAGGCCATTTTCAAGAAAAGGCATTGAAATGGTAATGTTTTAAGGGGCCTTAAGGTGGCGGTATTGGTAATTCGTCAGCTTCTTCTGTGATTGTGTGTCCTGATCAAACCTTGTGTTAGTTTGACAGTACCCATGTTTTCAACCAGAAATAACCAAGCGCGTTATTGAGGGTCAAGGAAGTGCAAATAACTATTTTATTGAGTTAAATAACCCAAGGTACTCATGTTTGAGGTAGTAGGCATTCAATTGATGACACCACCATGGAAAATGTTCTCGGGACAGACTGTTTTGCAAGCGATTGTAGATTGCTTTCTTTTAGGTCTGTGCATTTACTCAGAATCAACTGTCTCTCAGTTTCGGCATTAAAGTCGTACCTGTTCAAAGGAATGCTTAGAATCCACACAATTCAGAAATATACATGGCATATCATGTAAGTTTCGATAACGGTACAACACAACTTTAAATATTCCTAAATAGTATACAGCACCACACTCTACACATTTACACGAAAGGGTTACTGACATGAGCATTGTAAAATTGCTGTCGATGTTAGAATACAGGTGAACCCTCCATGCCCTTTTTATACCCAAAGTATATATTTCCCTGAATACAACACTAGTTTTTGAGGTACCTATTGCTACAACTGCGTGTAAATTTCAGAATGTGTCTGCGATTCTGACAGTAATACAATGACAGTAATCTGTTTGTTTAATGCTTCAATGTTTGTTTACATCATACCATCAGCTTACCTGAAATTTGTTCTTTGTATTTGCAGTAATCAAAGACATGTTGACAGCCAAACTCACGATATTGGCGATATCAGCTGTGTGTTGCTGTGCAGGTAAAAGATGCATGCTACTTTTCATCTGTTATGTGGATTTTCGAAACCGTCACTGTCGTCATCACTGTTAATTATTGTTAATAAATGCGACTTTATTCTTCTCAAACACGCTTACTATAGCTTGTTTTCTATAGCTGCTTAATCTGAATATATAATGAATATTTTATTGATGAATATTGATGATCGACAAACATGTGTTGGAATTGATCTTTGTAATGCAATGTATCTCTGCAAATGAATTTGATATAATTGGAAAATAAAATAAATGAACTTAACCATTAGATAACAGTTCATTTGTGGGCGGTAGTGTCTGCACTGATGTAATCTTACATAATTGTAATTTACCTGATGTATTCCTTAAATTGTAATTATTGATACCATTCCTCTCAACAAACATTTCTTGTGGGTACATCAATATCCACGTCATAATTATTTTCGATTTGTCTCTTTCTTACAACATACTTCGTGACTTAATTGAAGCTGAATCAGCGTCATGGAGTGACCGAACGCCACTGATCACAAAGTATGGCTGTGTGGGACTGCCTCTATCCCTGACTTGCCGCAAACCTCCTCCTGGGAGAATCAGCTGGTTTAAAATAACTGACACAAAGGAACTTCTGCAAATCAAAGCTGATCACAGGATAAAAATAGACGTGAAAGGTAAGCAGCAGTAAGTCATGCAACAGTCTACACATTTCTGTCAGACCATTGTTAGAACGATCTGAAAACTTAAATTCCACTAAACATAACCCTGTCATGGAAAGGTCCTACAGGTACCACAAGAGTATAATTTCACTTGTGTATTTTGCAGGAACACTTCAGTTTTCTTCTGTGGATGTCACGGATACTGCAGTATATAAGTGCAGTGTGTCGGGTATCACTGCAATAACGCTTGGAAGTCCAGTCCACTTGAAAGTCATAAAAGGTAAATATTTCATACCATTGAGCATTTTGTGTTGATATTTGAAAATTAGTGTTCCAGACATCAGCAGTTTCTCACATGATGAGGCAAATACCCGTGTCATGTTATAGCCAAAATGATGATACTATGCAATATGCACTCGTACTGTTGGGTTTGGTGAAACTACTGATGGGTAAGGATATGCAATCTATGAATAAGTAATTCGATTACACCCCGGAGCCATTTCTAAATACCATCTCGATAATATGTTACAATATCCTGTTTCTTATAACATATGCTACGACGCTCTGCCAAAATGACAAGTCAAATATAGAAGGTACAGAGTAGGTATTGTGGTTCTTTTGCCTTTCCAGTTGACACCGCGTACCGCGATAAAGAACAGATGACCAAAACGGCCAGTGTGACACCATCAAATTCTTCAAGAACAGTCAAGACAGTGTCCAAAGAGGACACAGAAACATTTCAATGTACCGACAAGGGCACAGTTGTGTCAACCACTGACGTTACCACTTTACATGAAGTGGGTGAGTACCTGTGGCTACATATATTTACATTTATCATATAAAGGGTAGGTTTCTCGGCAGGATAAAGCCAACGGATAAAAACGATATCCGTTAGGGTCATATGCGGATAGAGATGCAAATATCAAAGGTCAAATAGGGACTACTTTCACTGTTTATAAACAAACATGGCGTCGCCCTCGTCATTCGGCGATCCAGTCAGAATTAACAATCGGGAATCTGGATAAACTACAGGGATAATTGATATCATTATCAAAAGAACAGTCTAATATACTGAAAATCAGTGTCTAACTGTGACGTAGCTAAGGCATTTTATAAGTTTTGGCAACTTTGGAGATATAAATTTCGAAACATTTTTTGCGAGGGCACGAGGCCTAGCCAAGCGGGATCAGTAGCCATATCTGTGCTTGTAGACCTCTGCGGCTTTAACCCTTCTCCACAAATTAAAATAGTTGGATTTTGCCGAAATATGTTTGAATTGTTACCTTGTTTCGTTTTGTCGCTGTGTGTACATCTGACTACACTTCTTAACGTTATGACAGGACAGACTGTCAACAACGTCTGACCGTGGCCGTGATGTCTCATAGACTAAGGTTAGAGTAGCTTCCCTTTGACAAAGGGCAGTTACTCTAGCGTACAGACCGGTGGATTGCCGCGAGAGGCAATTAAAAAACAATTGTTTTTTTGCGTATATGTTGCTCTACCACTGTATAAGAAACAGATTTCAGTTGGAACTGTATTGGTTACTGTCACTGTCCGACTGACACATCACTTACCCTGTAACGTAATACATATTAATGCGCGCATTCCAGGAAAACTCGCAATGTGTCGGTAATGTTTGTGAGAGAGGGAAAGCGATTTTGAAGCACAGAATTAAAGAATGACATTATATGATAAAGAGGTTATCACGCTTGAGTGTTTGGGGATGGTAAATATCCTGCATTAGGAATAAACACTATGTATTCCTAATGCAGGATATTTACCATCCCCAAACACACTCGCGTGATAACCTCTATTTACAAAGTACGTAATGTCAAATGACATCATGTGAGTGAGTATGGTTTTACGCCACTTTTAGCAATATTCCAGCAATATCACGGCGGGGGATACCAGAAATGGGCTTTACACATTGTACCCATGTCGGGAATCGAACCCGGGCCTTCGGCGTGACGAGCGAACGCTTTAACCACTAGACTACCCCACCGTCCCAATGACATCATGTCCCTGCATGACGAACACAAGCAGCATTGAACATAAACATAGAATATTTAATGAGAAACAGTTTACGCCCTATATTAAGGAACCGACTGTATTTTTAATTTGGAGGTTGACGACACAAGCTTTAAAATCTGAAATCTAAACAAGTTTGTTGATCTGGTAATATTCTGTTTAGTCGTCCTCTCTTTCGACTTGTCACTGGCTTGTTCAGCGATCTACATGTATGTCCATCATGACAGTACAGGAGTCATTCTTAACACCCCCTTTTTGTAATAACTGTTAAACAGGGTTCCACTGTCTACATAATATGTAATGTATGTGTTCTTTGTGCTGTGGTGGTATCGCTGTGCTGTCACACATACACTTGCATACAGAACAGATCTGAGTAATTCTGCTTATTGTAGACAAAACCCTGAACAAACTTATTTTCAATTTATTTACAGGCCATGCAAACGCTACGCAGTCCACTTCATCTATGGAGAAGGACGATGACGTTCCAGGCAAGATATGCATTTACTATAACTGTTTTACCTCAGAAGTCTATTTATTAACTGATTTTGTAAAGACGATAATTATAAACGTTAACAGTACAGACACCAATGTCTTTACACAAACGCCCTTCTGAACTCATAAAGCATGCATCAGGTTTAGCTCATAGTAATATTGAATGTTTGCACTATGTACAACAGCGTTGTTCAATGTATGAGTGGTAGGAGTACACGTAATTAAACAGTTATGTGGATAGTTTGTGATTCCCGTATGCTATTTCTTTGAGTATCATAACCTCAAAACTAATCGCCTGCCTAATTCGAAATCTAAAATTTTATAATTTATGTTCATGAATTCTAGAATCGAACTTAGAACTTTCAAAGCGAAATTGAAGTAACTGTAAAGCTATTTAATGCTTATATCCCTTCATTATTTCAGCGTCCCTTGTACTGATTGGTTCGTTAGTGGGTGTATTCATCGCCCTTGCCCTGCTAGGTGCAGTCGGGGTTGTCATTATACGGTAAGAATCAGCTGTCATTTGATAACTTTCTGCTAAAACGTTATATGGATCTTTACGATGCTGCTTTGAACTTCCTCATGGTTACATTTTTGTGACAGGCAGTTGATAGAAAAAAGCGTTTTACACATTTGTCAATAGCTTGGTGGACGTATACGGAAACCATGTAAGATAAGCAAAAGCGACTGTTTACGGAAAAAGGAAATAATGGTTTTTTAACATAGTGATATTTTGGCACACTTTGCATAGTGTTCCATGTCGGGCATGACCAATGACCCATAATTTCAAGGACAAAACTCGAGTTTTAATGAGGCCAAGGGTCCTGGGTTAGAGTCGGTAGGAATGTACAAATATGGATCGGCTGTAAAACTAGACTCAACGTCGAGCATTGTCAGAATGAATTATTTGGTTATCCTTATACGATGTGCCTGATCATCACTCAAATCCAGGAGCACGGTGGCTCATATGTTTCAGGCGTTCCAGAATTCTGATCAATGATTTTATTTCATGTAATTGGTTTGATTATACCATGCAAGCACCCATGCGCATAGGTCCCAGGACGGCGAAGATACCTGGACAACCTTGGGCGTTACCTCCGACGTTGTGCTGACAAGCCGTGGTATGACGTGGTTGCCGTGGTGCTGAACCCACCTCACTAATATTCTTCTCAAGAGCAAATCATGTATGGAGTGACGAAGTATACATTTGTATAAGTGACGTACACACTAAATCAGGGTAAAATTTAGTTGTCTTACATGCAACGTGAGTGAGCGGACATGGTTTTACGCCGCTTTTAGCAATACCACAGCATGTGGGGAATCGAACTCGAGTCTTCGGCGTGACGAGCGAACGCTTAACAACTAGGCTACCCCGCTGCCCTATCACGAAAAGCATGTTGGAGGTTTACTGAGTATAGTGCAGTTACTTAGTTTGTAAATTAGGTTAGTACCGACATGTGTTTGTACCTGAATGTATAAATTATGTTCTATCTAGCAGTAGTACAAAATCGATTCCAGACGTATGCAGATAGAAACTGTCAACCCTCCATCTTACTTGTCTGGAACGAAGGATGGAGATGTGGACGTCTATAGAGGACATGCGGTATTTTACAGAAGACATCCCATATATGGCGTACAAGTTCTGCAATTATGAATGTATCATTTGAGACGGAATGTTCCTTCGGGATTGACCATTTATTTTTCTAGAGTTAATAAAATAACTATTATATGCATAACCTTGGCATATGTGAAGCTAAGGCTGCAAAACAAATGTTTCTCGAACACATTTATTTCTCAAAAGTCAGGAGGAATAATGATTTTTATAATTTTTATTGAACACTTGTTATTTTCTTCCAATAAGGAATGCCACGGGTGGCCCAGTCATCTAAGGCGCAGCGATTCGCTGTGCAGAGTTGCGTCTCTTGGGCACGCCAGAAACCTCGGATTGTGGGTTTGAATCCCGGTTCGCCGGATCCCGATTATGTTTCTAGGTTTGTCAGCAACATACCCGTGGTCGTGGGTTTCACCGAAATGGTAAACGTCTGAGACCTGCATCACTTCGGGCTTTCCTCCTACATAAAGCTGACACGCCGCGATATAGTGAGTGAGTTTGTGAGTATGGTATTACGCCGCTTTTAGCAATATTCCAGCAATATCACGGCGGGGAAACCAGAAATGGGCTTCAAACATTGTACCCATGTCGGGAATCGAACTCGGGTCTTCGGCGTGGCGAGCGAACGCTTTAACCTCTAGGCTACCCGACCGCCCCACGCCGTGATATAACTGGAATTATGTTAAAAGCGGCGTTAAACCCAACTCACTCACTCACTCAAAAGTGAGGTGCCGCAGCTGAGGAACTTTCCTTTTTTAGCCGAAACCAATGTCATTACATAAACGTCCCTGTTACACGGCATCTGAATTTGAAACCCTTTTCAGTTTGCAACACCTGAAATACATGTTTTCTCGCAATGTCATTAATATCGCATACCTCCATTGAACAGGCAGCAGTCGTGAATTGTAAATTCCATTAACCAAAAATATTTCTGTCCCGATTTTATTTTACGATTTTATAATATTTGTACATGCACGTATTTTCATAAAAAGGTAGATTTTCATATTTTGTCATGATAATATGAACACCTACTATCGTTCCACGTTAAATTGTATGTAAACAGTTGCCCTGAAACAGGTACACTGCACTTGATATGGTCACAGGTATAACTGAATCACGACACCATATACGTCAGCACTTTCAACGCGTGTTCTTATGAAGACGGGGGAGCCGGTGGCCCAGTCGTCTAATGCGCCGCGATTCGCTGTGCAGAGTTGCGCCCCTTGGGCACGCCAGAAACCTGTGGGTTCGAATCTCGGTTCGCCCCGATTATGTTTCTAGGTTTGTCAGCACCATACCCGTGCTCGTGGGTTTCACCGATGTGGTAAACGTCTAAGACCTGCATCACTTGGGGCTTTCCTCCCACATTAAGCTGACACAGCGTGATATAACTGGAATACTGTTAAAAGCGGCGTTAAACCCAACTCACCCACTCACTCTTATGAAGACAAAATATTCTGTTTATATGCCTGGACATCTTTCGAAAGTGTTCAGACACTTAGATGCTAGTTTGTTGCATGCTGTTTTTACACATTTTAATACAATCAACTTCAGTAATAATTATGTATGCCCATTAGGGGTTTCTCATGAAATACCCGGGGAGCGGAAGGATCCGGGTTTGATCCCGGGCCGCGTCATACCAAAAGACGTTAACAGACGTTAACGCTACCCCATTTCACCGGCCCACCATCTCATATAATATTCATGTCGTACCTATGAAGTATGTTTATATCAATGAATTTCACCCAGTATTGTATTGCAACTAGCATTGGACTCATAGTCATAAGTTGTCTTTCCATTTGTAACCACACGTATATATCTTTAGACCAGAATCGAAATAGATTGTTCACATTTTGCCTGTTTGAAAACTGTAAACCTGTCATATTATAATTTGTTCCTGTGTCATATCATCAAACGTTTAAAAATAAAGAAACTCTTCATTCATCTACGTCCGTTTGTTATACTACATATGCAGTCGTCGTATTACGTAATTAGACAGTAACGTTTTCAACATATGAAAATTCTTTCCAATTCGTCAACAAATTTCATGACTCGTTTGCAGTGGGTTTCAATGATACTAATTAAACACAGTGCGTGATAAGTTGAGTCCAACAGTAATATTGTGACTATTTTAGCAATAGCTTTAATTTGGAGAACAAGTTTGAACTTGGTTTCAGTTTCATTTGTGATGTCACGTAAGTAGCAAACAAGGAAAATTCTAGTTATATTTTCTGATTTAATTAATTACTGCTTTATCAAACGATAATCT
Organism: Haliotis cracherodii; assembly: GCF_022045235.1. Taxonomy (NCBI): domain Eukaryota; kingdom Metazoa; phylum Mollusca; class Gastropoda; order Lepetellida; family Haliotidae; genus Haliotis; species Haliotis cracherodii. Next base: position 16,456,451 of record NW_027266264.1, read on the forward strand.
ATGTACATGTTACAATGGTAACGACTAAGGATAGGCAAGCACACACACACACACACACACACACACACACACACACACACACACACACACACACACACGCGCGCACTACCACCACCACCACAACGGTTTCTACTCTAGATACCAGTGTCTTGGCTTGATATATATCCTCGTATGACAACGTGAGTCCCGTTACAATGTCCCGTTACACTACCGAAACGCGTGAAATTGATAAATAAAGTGTGACATGACGCTCATTATTAATTTTTTAACTTGCAATTCTGGATTGGGGGGGGGGGGGGGGGGGGGGGGGGGGGGGGGGAGACATTTAAGCAACATGTAGGCATCCCCATGGGCACCAATTTTCCTCAGCTTCCTTCTGATCTGTTTCTTTATGCATGTATCGGAACCTCCGCTCAGATTGACAAAATCAAAACAAATTAATTTGGCAAAGACGTTTAACTTACGCTTCATGTATATAATATTAATGATCTGATATCGTTCAATATTGGTCAAATAACCACGTCCCTTCTAATGATAAACCCACCTGAACGACAAATAAAAGAGATCAGTGAGACCGGCTTATTTGTTTTGTATTCAGATCTATGCATAGAGATATCAGAGTGACAAAATTATCCACAACACTGTATGACAAGAGGGGTGACTCCAACGTGCCCTTTATGTCGAGGAATATTGCTGCGGCACTAGCCCTTGGTGTCAACATTTCACAACTTTTGAGGAACATCCGAGCATGCTCTTTCCACCAAGATGTCAAAGAGCGTCATACGACGATTGCTCAGAAGTTCCTTCTAAGGTCAAATATACAACATTCAAGGCCCAGTGAAGCTATTTAAAAGAACTTTTTTTATGGCAGACATTTGACGCACAAGTGAGAAAAACATGTATAATGCCCGATACAATTTCCTGTTTTAACTTGTACCATATGTTCCCGTTATTTTTCGGGTGAACATTTGACTTGTCTTTGCATGTGTTTGTGACAGATGCCGTCGTTGGGGCAGGATACTTCCAGCTTTTTCGTATCATCACTCTTTGTTAGTGACACATAAACACATGGTGTTTTATTCAGTGTTTTGTAGGTCATCGGTCCATGTACAATTTACAATAGTTGGATTTGGTCAAACTAAATCCGAAACTTTGTTTCCTTTTGTCGCTGTGTGGGACATCTGACTTCATTTCGTAATGTTATGACAATGTATAACCAGTTAGACTTAAAACAAGACATCTCATAGACTTGAGTAGCTACCCTTGAAATAGCCATTAACTCTAGCGTACATCTGTATTCTTGCAAACGACGATCACTGAGAAGGTTTTAGGGTCATTTAAAAACATACCTATATGGTAGTTAAACCGCTGTCTAAAAATCAAGTTTCAGTTGGTACTATATTTCTAATCACTCATCTTGTGATGTTATATATTAATGCGCACATCCCAGAAAAACAAGAGTTGGTTTCGTTTTAGGTACCGTTTGTGAAAGCGTTTGTTCTCCTGGTAACCTCCATATAGTACATGTACATTGGATCTGATATATCTGACGTGTTCATTTGGAGCTACGCATTTGTTTTCGCTTTTCCCTTTTCAAATCATGAGTTAAGTATATTCTATTCATATCACAATGTCCCCGTTACACTGACACAACAGACCCGTGAAGATACGGGGTAGAATATATTTTCAGCAACCAATGCTTACCGTATGCTTGTAATAAGAGGCATCTAAGGGGATCGGGTGGTCAGACTCGCTGACTTAGTTGATGCATGTCATCGTATCCCAATTGCGTGGTTCGATGCTCATGATATCAATCACTGCATTGTCTGGTCCAGATTCGATTATTTACAGACCGCCGTCATATAGCTGGAATGAGTCTGGCGTTAAACCAAAAATAAACAAACGAACAAATAAAATCACTGACACAACAACATCGTGATGTTAAATAAGAAATGCAGTTCCGCGAAGACATTATTCACTTATTCACAATGTTACAAACAAGAAGTAGTACGTTCAAAGGTTGATAGTACTTATGACATGTACGTGTACTTTGATAGCAAATGGATATATTTCCGCATAGCTAATGACCCCGTATTTTATTCAACAAGGTATGTCAAGACGGGTTGCTGTCGTTCTGGCGTCCATTTCGTTGTTTTTTAGACATGCAGGTATGTGTATTTGTTTCAAATGTAGCTTGAAATATTGACACAACGAGTTTATTCACGTATTGGATAAAGTAGTTTTCTAATATGAAATGAGATTGTATAAACAAAAAGGGGCATCTCAATATATACATACAGGAAATATTACCACATTGATTCTTCAATGATCATATATGTACGTGGCGTCTTCAACGAACCTGCATTTCACTCAAGGAATATCTCATCCTAGTAGTACCCTTTCACTGCTGGGTGAACAGAGCACATTTCGAGGAAAGTCACTTGACAACACATGTAATATGTGTGAGTGTCTGAAACGTTCGAGAGTCGTGCTTGCCTAACCCTGTCATCTGCTGTCAGCTTATCTTGACCTTATTTATTGCCTATGCGCTGTACACAGACTTGACAACCTTGTAAGGATCTGTACCGAAACGTCGCATTTACAGTAATTAAAGAAGTGCCGCTAGTGTTTATGTCATTATCGTGTGCATTCTAAGTGTACGATACTTCACCTCAGGCATTCCCCAAACATGAAACTGACACGTCGTGACGTAACTGAAATTATTACTGTTCCAAGAGGCAGTAAACCAAAACTCGCTCACCCGATCGCTGAAGAAACAGAAGACAGACAACCGTACATCAACCTGCCAATATGACGATGTGGGAGTTTATGTTGGCTAGTGATAACACACTTTCAGAAATTAATTTCAAACAGTCTGTTACAAAATTCTGCTTTACCATGTACATGACTGTTCATATTAGAGTTTAATTCACCTGGGTACAATCAATTTTGTTTTATTTTTACTGTTCACATGTGTTTCTCTTCAATGACAACGGGGTATCGCGTTTCCTTCTGTAATAAATTGCTCAAGAAAGCAATCAAGACGCATGCGCAATTTAACATTAAACTTTCACAAAACATTTGTATGATCGCAATTTGATTAATGTCATAATACTTTACATTAAAAAGGAACACCATTTGCCCTTACACATATCTCCATCTTTTGTTCTAACATATTGTTTCAAAGCCCTCTAAACAGTGATAATCAATGATATGTTATGACATGTACATGCCTTATTCAGTTCCTCATCAATGTCAGGTCACGCATTTCCAAATAGGTGGAGTGAGTGAGTGAGTATGGTACGCTTTTAGCAATATTCCAGCAATATCACGGCGGGGGACACCAGAAATGGGCTTCACACATTGTACCCATGTCGGGAATCGAACCCGGGTCTTCGGCGTGACGAGCGAACGCTTTAACCACTAGGCTACCCGACCGCGTGGTGGTGGAATGTGGCAGTGTAGGTGCTGGTGGTGGATGTGGCAGTGTAGATGCTGGTGGTGGGATGTGTCAGTGTAGATGCTGGTGGTGGGATGTTGCAGGGTAGGTGCTGGTGGTGGAATCTGGCAGGGTAGGTACTGGTGGTGGAATGTGTCAGGGTAGGTACTGGTGGTGGGATGTGGCAGTGTAGATGCTGGTGGTGGGATGTGTCAGGGTAGGTGCTGGTGATGGGATGTTGCAGGGTAGGTGCGGGTGGTGGAATGTGTCAGGGTAGGTGCTGGTGGTGGGATGTGTCAGGGTAGGTGCTGGTGGTTGAATGTGTCAGGGTAGGTGCTGGTGGTGGAATGTGGCAGGGTAGGTGCTGGTGGTGGAATGTGGCAGGGTAGGTGCTGGTGGTGGATATGTGGCAGGGTAGGTGCTGGTGGTAGAATGTTGCAGGGTAGGTGCTGGTGGTGGAATGTGGCAGGGTAGGTGCTGGTGGTGGAATGTTGCAGGGTAGGTGCTGGTGGTGGAATGTGGCAGGGTAGGTGCTGGTGGTGGGATGTGGCAGTGTAGGTGCTGGTGGTGGAATGTTGCAGGGTAGGTGCTGGTGGTGGAATGTGGCAGGGTAGGTTATGGTGGTGGAATGTTGCAGGGTAGGTGCTGGTGGTGGAATGTTGCAGTGTAGGTGCTGGTGGTGGAATGTTGCAGTGTAGGTGCTGGTGGTGGGATGTGGCAGGGTAGGTGGTGGTGGTGGAATGTGTCAGGGTAGGTGCTGGTGGTGGAATGTGGCAGGGTAGGTGCTGGTGATGGATGTGTCAGGGTAGGTGCTGGTGGAGGGATGTGGTAGGGTAGGTGCTGGTGGTGGGATGTGGCAGGGTAGGTGCGGGTGGTGGGATGTGTCAGGGTAGGTGCTGGTGGTTGAATGTGTCAGGGTAGGTGCTGGTGGTTGAATGTGGCAGGGTAGGTGCTGGTGATGGATGTGTCAGGGTAGGTGCTGGTGATGGATGTGTCAGGGTAGGTGCTGGTGGAGGGATGTGGTAGGGTAGGTGCTGGTGGTGGGATGTGGCAGGGTAGGTTATGGTGGTGGAATGTTGCAGGGTAGGTGCTGGTGGTGGAATGTTGCAGTGTAGGTGCTGGTGGTGGAATGTTGCAGTGTAGGTGCTGGTGGTGGGATGTGGCAGGGTAGGTGGTGGTGGTGGAATGTGTCAGGGTAGGTGCTGGTGGTGGAATGTGGCAGGGTAGGTGCTGGTGATGGATGTGTCAGGGTAGGTGCTGGTGGAGGGATGTGGTAGGGTAGGTGCTGGTGGTGGGATGTGGCAGGGTAGGTGCGGGTGGTGGGATGTGTCAGGGTAGGTGCTGGTGGTTGAATGTGTCAGGGTAGGTGCTGGTGGTTGAATGTGGCAGGGTAGGTGCTGGTGATGGATGTGTCAGGGTAGGTGCTGGTGATGGATGTGTCAGGGTAGGTGCTGGTGGAGGGATGTGGTAGGGTAGGTGCTGGTGATGGATGTGTCAGGGTAGGTGCTGGTGATGGATGTGTCAGGGTAGGTGCTGGTGGTTGAATGTGGCAGGGTAGGTGCTGGTGATGGATGTGTCAGGGTAGGTGCTGGTGGTGGAATGTGTCAGGGTAGGTGCTGGTGGAGGGATGTGGTAGGGTAGGTGCTGGTGGTGGGATGTGGCAGTGTAGGTGCTGGTGGTGGGATGTGGCAGTGTAGGTGCTGGTGGTGGGATGTTGCAGGGTAGGTGCTGGTGGTGGGATGTGTCAGGGTAGGTGCTGGTGGTGGGATGTGGCAGTGTAGATGCTGGTGGAGGGATGTGGCAGGGTAGGTACTGGTGGTGGGATGTGGCAGGGTAGGTGCTGGTGGTGGGATGTGGCAGTGTAGATGCTGGTGGAGGGATGTGGCAGGGTAGGTGCTGGTGGTGGGATGTTGCAGGGTAGGTGCTGGTGGTGGAATGTGGCAGGGTAGGTGCTGGTGGTGAGATGTGGCAGGGTAGGTGCTGATGTTCAAGTACTTTTACTGCAACCACGCCGTCTTGTTCTTCACCGTTTGTACCCGGGTCTATTTTGTGAAAGGCATTTCATCAGTCATGTAAATGTTGTTAATTTAGCACGGATGATCATATAGGTTCCGCTCTGGCATCTACGCATGCTTTATGTGGTCATATAATTTATATCAATGTTTTGGCCCAGACAAACCAGTGGTTAATATTATGAACCACGTCCCACGCCATCGAGGTACGATGAGACGCCGTCAACGAGCGTGAATCCTTATCCAGTTAAGATGCCTCTTTGTCAGGTGCTAGGAACCAGTAATAACCCGGAGTCCTAGTTAGTAAAGGCATGGTATCATTTATGTCAGTTGGTACGTGGACAGTTCTGTGTTAAAGAGGTTGTACAAAACCGCATAATGCCATTGCTATAATTGGTTCAGGCAACCCTCAACACACCCAGTTTCAATTATATTTTTTTAAAATAATTTTGAATATAACCGGACATGTGGCCAGGACACTAACACATGTCACGTTACGCGTTACGTATGTGACTTTTAATGCATCATGACATACAGTGACTACAATAATGATTGTCGGGTATTTCACACATATTATACAAGTACATGTACCTGTATGTGGCAGTCAACAATATTACAGCAATACATTAGTGGCCTGTAACTGAAAAAAACAGTAGCAAAACCATGCGCAGCTCCAGTGCAGTGCGCTGTCTGGGAGTTCTTTTAGCAGTTCTTCAGTCATATCGAACTTGGATTCGAACTCGCGATCAGCGGATCCGGTACTGCCAAATGGACGGATTACGGCGACCTATACGGCTCGGCCTCCTATGCCCCTGAAAGTGTAAGAACCAATCAATAAACGCAATACGAATAGGCCCAAATGTAAACGAAAGAGTGAAAGATCAATAAGCGATGCAACAAAGAAATATTAACGATCACAATGTTACTTTATGCAGCATAAATGTGTATATCCATTGGTAAGATTAAGGGGTAACAAAAACAGCAAAATGTTACATAATGTTTTGAAACGGTTAAACTATGTTTTTTGTTTGGTTTCTGAGACAGTCTAGAAAGTCCTCTTTATTTATGCGGAAATCATCAGAATATCAATGCTGACAGCAAATTGTAAAGATTGCCTCCTTTGGGTCATGATATACTCTTATTAATTCTTTGTTCATAATTCGTTTTCGTTTCATTTCGTTAGAATACCAACACAGGGAAGGTTTTGCTGAAGAGATATATAGCCCTAGATACGGAGACGTTAAGCATCACACGGTGTCCAGTTGAACAGTATGTATGTATGTATGTATGTATGTATGTATGTATGTATGTATGTATGTATGTATGTATGTATGTGTGTGTGTGTGTGTGTGAATGTGTGTATGTGTGTGCGTGCGTGCGTGCGTGCGTGTGTGCGTGCGTGCGTGCGTGCGTGCGTGCGTGCGTGCGCGTGTGTGTGTGTGTGTATTCTCTGTCATTGAAGTTTCATGTTTTGATTTCGGTTTCAGTCTCGTCAGATCTCCTAGTTTTGATGAGGCAGATACAGTGGTACAGCTGCAATAATTCAACACGGATTTCCTCATAACTCATTGAAGGTAAGGATTACTTATACTTTTTTCCGGCAACGAGTTGAACGTCAACCGAAGTTTTTAATCAACATTTATGTTATTAGTTCTTATATGATGTTTGGGTGTAAAGTTTCACATGTATTCGAATAACGTGAACCACGCGGAGAAAACAAGGAAATATAACATTGCACTAACACACCTGAATATTTGTTGAGCAATGAACCCTCAAGACTTCCTGTATTGGCCATGCAATTGAGGACTGTGAACTTTGTGTGTGATGAGCAGTCTTTTGAATAGAGGTACTGGTATACGGGCATGGCATGAATGTACATGGACATAATCACAACCGTATATTTCCTTGTTGTAGATCTGTCATCAACTTCATGGCAGTAAAAACAACAAACAACAAAAAACAAAAACAAACTTAATGACAGTACGTGTACATAATTAAACATCCCCCTGTTAATGCAAATTCCTTATCGTTATGTTTTCTCAAAATTTGACACCCGCCGCCAATCTAAGGGGTGTCATATCAAGTATATTACTTTTAGGTTCAATTATACCAAGTGTCCAGAACATTCTCACGGTCATAGGATCCCAAAATAAACTAAAACGGCCAATTTCATGAAAATAATTCCGTACGCAAATGGGGCTTGGTACATGTTACCCTCAGGGCGGGGCCGAGTCGTGAGTTATCTTGTGTTAGAGTAGTACTTCATTAGACACATGTTTTCCCGAACTGGAACTGGAACAAACATCAGCGATGTCATGAAATTGGAAATGGTGTCGTTTGGCATCATCAGAGTGGATATGCAGTGAGGTTCCTCATTATTAAAGCGGAAGGCAAGGTAATCACGTTTGAGACTGTAGGAGGTATGCAATTGATCAAAACCGAAAGTAAAGACACAGCACTGGAAAATGTGTAATGGTATAACCGGCGCCTTCTAGAGATGTCAGTGATGAGACTGCTTTGCAAGGTATTGCTGACACCTTTCTCGTCGGTCTCTTCATTTACTGACCCGTGATGATCCGGGGTAGAATAGCCCTTCAGCAACCCATACTTGCCGTAAAAGGTGACTGTGCTTGTCGCAAGAGGCGACTAACGGATCGCGTGGTCAGGCTCGCTGATTTGGTTTAATGCATGTCATCGATCCCAATTGCGTGGATCAATGCTCATGGTATCTAGCACTGGATTGTCTGGTCCAGACTCGATTATTTACAGACCGCCGTCATATAGCTGGAATATTGCTGAGTGCGGCGTTAAACAACCAACCAAAACCAAAACTCTGCATTTACTCAGTATCAAAAAGTGAACAAAGGGAAGCTTGGAAACACCACAGTTCCCAAATAAATAAAAGTCATGTATTCAATATATAGTATGGAGCACAGCAATTTACTTATTTACACGAAAGAGGTGTACAGACTTGAGCAATGATGTCGTTGTTATAATACAGTGTTGTACCTTTCATCCCCGTGTAATCTACCTAACAAACTTCATGTACATATCTGAATGTGTCTGCGATTGTGACAGTAGTTCAATAATAATAATAATCGTTTTGTTTAAAGTTTCAATATTTCTTTACATCATACAAACATCATACAACCTGAAATTCATGCTTTGTATTTGCAGTAATCAAACACAGCATGTGGAAACTCAAACTCACGACACTGGTGATATTAGCTGTGAGGTGCTGTGCAGGTTAGAAATGCATGTTAATTTTCAGCTGTTCCCTGGATTTCTGAAAATCTCGCTCTCACTGTACAAAGTTAGATAAACTATGTTATGTAATGCGACTTTATCATTCCCCCCAAAAGAGTACTCAGTCAAATATACTGTATTCTATACTGAAACCTCGTTTTTGGATATCTTGAACATAACAATATTGCTACCCATTTTGAATATTATAGTGAATATTTTACTGATGAAAATTGATTCTAGACATACAGGTGTTGGAATTGATCATTTGTTAATGTAATGTATCCCTACAAAGTTATATATATTATTTTACAAATTTCACGTGTCTATTAGATGATAACAGTACACGTTGTAAGCGGTATCGTCTGAACCATCGTAAGTTTACATAACTATAAGTTAATTTACTTTATGTCATCTATGAATCGTGGTTTATTATACCAGTCCCTTCAACAGACATTGACGAAAATATCATCTCTTGTGGCCAAATTTATTATTTGTCTTTTTCATACAACAAAATATTTTTCATGACTGATGATTCCCAGCTGAATCAGCGCCATGGAGTGACCGAGCGCCACTGATCACACAGTATGGCTGTGAGGGACTGCCTCTATCCCTGACTTGCCGCAAACGTCCTCCTGGGAGAATCAGCTGGTTTAAAATAACTGACACAAACGAACTTTCGCAAATCACACCTGATCAGAGGATGAAAATAGACGTGAAAGGTAAGCAGCAGTAACTCCTGCAACAATCTACAAATTTCTGTCAGACCATTGTTAGAACGATCTGAAAACTCAAATTCCATAAAACATAACCCTGTCATGGAAAGGTCCTACAGGTATCACAAGAATATGATTTCACTTGTGTATTTTGCAGGTACTCTTCAGTTTTCTTCTGTGAATGTCACGGATACTGCAGTGTATAAGTGCAGTGTCTCGGGTATCAATACAATAACGCTTGGAAGTCAGGTTAACTTGACAGTCATAAAAGGTAAATATTTCATACCATTGAGCATTTTGTGTTGATAGTTGAGAATAAGTGTTTCAAACATAAGCAGTTTCTCACATGATGAAGCAAATACCCATGTCATGTTATAGCCAAAATGATGATACTATTCAATATGCACTCGTGCTGTTGGGTTTGGTGAAACTACTGATGAGTAACGTTATGTATGTTTCTCAATGAGTAATACCAGAGCCAGTTCTAAATACCATTGTATCTCGGGAACAGCATGTTACAATATCGTGTTACTAATACCATCCACTACAATATTCCATCCAAATCCCCCTTCGAAGGACAAGCTGTACAGAGTTGTTATTTTGGTTCCTTGTTTTTCCAGTTAACACCTCGTTCCGCGATGATGAGATCACCAAAACGGTCACACAATCAAATCCTTCCAGAACCATCAAGGCCATGTCTGAGAAGGATCTATGTGCCGGCAAGTATATTATCGTATCAGCCACAGATGTTGACATGTTACATGCAAAAGTACATTCGGCTACAAATACTGAAGCATCATGACATCATACTCCTGCATTACATAAAAATAACAACAATGTGTGTAAGAATATTCATCGAGCAACAGTAAACACCCTACACCTTCGAAAACGAACGGACTGTATTTGTAGTTTGAAAGTCAAAGGCCCTTGTGTATGAATATGAAATGTAAAACAAACCTGTTGTTCTGGTAATATTAGGTTGAGACATCGTGCAATGTGAGCAGGAGTTTGACCCGAGGTAACATGACTACAGACATCTCACTTTCGACAATCACTGGCTTCTTCAGTTACGTATGTCCATCATGACAGTACAGGTCATTTCTAAATATCAGCTTTGTGCTGTGATAACTGTTAACAGGATGAACACTGGTTGCAACATAATCATGTTTGTTTGTTTGTTGTTTAACGCCGCACTCACTGTGATTTGAGTCAAAGGTAACATTTCACCCGACATATATCACAAGTTTCCTAAGATATGGGTTTGAAAGAGTCTCACACCAGGATGTTGCATAATCCGTGTGTCCATTATCTCAAAAGGGACAATGTCATAAAGTTGCACAAAAAAACATGAAGACAAAACCCAGAAAAAGCTAATTTTCAATTTATTTACAGGCCAGGCAACCGCTACGCAGTCCACTTCATCTGTGGAGAGGGACGATGACGTTCCAGGCAAGACATGCATTTACTATAACTGTTTTACCTCATCAGCGTATTTATTAACTGATTTTGTAAAGATAATAATTATAAACGTTAACAGTACAGAAACCAATGTCTTTACACAAGCGTCCCTGTTACACGGCATCTGAACTCATAAATCATACCTCAAGTTTAGCTCATCGGTAATTTCGATTGTTTGCACTATTTACAACAGCATGAGTGGTGGGAGTTCATAATGTAATTAAACAGTAACGTGGTTTGTGGTTCCCGTATGCTATTTCTTTGAATGTCATAACCTCAAAACTAAATGCCTGCCTAATTCGAAATCTAAAATTTTATAATTAAAGTTTATGAATTCTTGAATCGAACTTAGAACTTTCAAAGCGAAAATTGAAGTAACTGTAAAGCTATTAAATGCTTATAATTTAATGTGTGATATCCCTTCATTATTTCAGCGTCCGTTGTACTGATTGGTTCGTTAGTGTGTGTATTCATCGCCCTTGCCCTGCTAGGTGCAGTCGGGGTTGTCATGATACGGTACGAATCAGTTGTCATTTGATAACTTTCTGCTAAAACGTTATGATATGGATCTTTACGATGCTGCTTTTAACTTCCTCATGGTTATATGTTTGTGACAGGCAGTTGATAGACAAAAGGCGTTTTACACATTTGTCAATAGTTTTGTGGACGTATACGGAAACCATGTAAGATAAGCAAAAGCGACTATTAACGGAAAAAGGAAGTAATGTTGTTTTTTTTAACATAGTGATATTTTTGGCACACTTTGCATAGTGTTCCATGTCGGGCATGACCCATGACCCATAATTTCAAGGACAAAACTCGAATTTTAATGAGGCCAAGGGTCCAGGGTTAGAGTCGGTAGGAATGTACAAATATGGATCGGCTGTAAAACTAGACTCAACGTCGCGTCAGAATGAATTATTTGGTCATCCTTATACGATGTGAATGATCATCACTCAAATCCAGGAGCACGGTGGCTCATGTATCTCAGGCGTGCCAGATTTTATTTCATGTGATTGGTTTGATTATACCATGCAAGTACCCATGCGCATAGGTCCCAGGACGGCGAAGATACCTGGACAACCTTGGGCGTTACCTCCGACGTTGTGCTGACAAGCCGTGGTATGACGTTGTAGCCGAGGTGCTAAGCCCACCTCACTTATATTCGTTCCAAGAGCAAATCATGTATGAAGTGACGAAGTATACATTTGTATAAGTGACATACACACTAAATCAGGGTTAAATTTAGCTGTCTTTCATGCAAAGTGAGTGAGTGGGAATGGTTTTACGCCGCATTTAGCAATACCACAGCGGGGGACACCAGAAACTGGATTCACACATTGAACCCATGTTGGGAATCGAACTCGAGTCTTCGAGCGTGATGAGCGAACGCTTAACAACTAGTAAGACATGTTCTATGGATGAGTAACTTCTTTATTACAATTAGTGCGACGTTTCGGTGTAGATCCTAACACCTTTATTAAGCAAGTGATGGATAGTGCTAAACAACATAGGTATATATACTTATTAACATCAATTGTAATAAAGAAGTTGTTCATCCATAGAACTTGTCTTACTTCATCACACCAACTTCTAAATGCCACTTAAAGAAGCTTAACAACTAGGCTACCCCGCTGCCCTATCATGAAAAGCCTGTTGGAGGTTTACTGATTATAGTGCAGTTACTTAGTTAAAAAAACTTTGTAAATTAGGTTAGTACCGACATGTGTTTGTACCTGAATGTAAAAATTAATTTGTATCTAGCAGTAGTACAAAATCGATTTCAGATGCATGCTGAAAGAAAATGACAACCATCCATGGTACTGGTCTGGAACGAAGGATGGAGACGTGGACGCCTATAGAGGACATGCGGCATCTTACTGCAGAAATCCCATATATGGCACACACGTTCAGCAATCATAAATGTAATGTTTGAGGCGGAATGTTCCTTCGGGATTTTACCATTTATTTTTCTAGTGTTAATAGAATAACTATTATATGCATAAACTGCGAATATGTGAAGCTAAGGCTGCAAACAAATGTTTCTCGATCACGTTTTCTTCTCAAAAGACAGGAGCAATAATGGATTTTCTATTTTGTATTGAACACTTTACATTTTCTTCCAACCAAGAATGCCAACGAACACCACTGGGTACACATTAAACTCCACCCTATAATACAAAGTCACTTGTTAAACATATCATTTTATGAAGAGGGGTACCGAAGCCGAGGAACGTTTCCTTTTTCAGCCAAAACCAATGTCATTACATAAACGTCCCTGTTACACGGCATCTGAATTCGAAACCCTTAAGTTTTCAGTTTGCAACACCTGAATACATTTTTTTCTGGCAATGTCATTATATCGCATACCACCATTGAACAGGCAGCAGTCGTGAATTATAAATTCCATTCACCAAAAATATTTCTGTACCGATTTTATTTTACGATTGTATAATATTTTTACATGCACGTATTTTCATAAAAAGGTAGATTTTCATATTTTGTCATGATAATATGAACACCTACTATCGTTCCACGTTAAATTGTATGTAAACAGTTACCCTGAAACAGGGGCACTGCACTTGATATGGTCATAGGTACAACTGAATCACGACACCATATACGTCAGCACTTTCAACGCGTGTACTTATGAAGACAAAATATTCTGTTTATATGACATATTTCGAAAGTGTTCAGATACTTGATGCGAGTTTGTTGCATGCTGTTTTTACACATTTTAATAAATCAACTTCAAGAATAATTATGTGTGCCCATTACAGGTTTCTCATGAAATACCCAGGGAGGGGAATGATCCGGGTTTGAACCCGGGCCGCGTAATATCAAAAGACGTTAACAGACGTTAACGCTACCCCATTTCACCGGCTCACAATCTCATATAATATTCATGTCGTACCTATGCAGTATGTATATATCAATAGATTTCACCTAGTATTGTATTGCAGCTAGCATTGTACTCATAGTCATGACCTTGTCTTTCCATTTGTAATCACATGTATATATCATTCGACCATTTATCGATAGTTTGTTTTATTTTGCCTTATTAAAACCTGTTTGAAAACAGTAAACCTGTCATGTTATAATTTGTTCCTATATCATATCATCAATCGGTTTAAAATAAAGAAACTCTTCATTCATCTACGTCCGTTGGTCATAAGACATATTCAGTCGTCGTATTACCTAATTAGACAGTAACGTTTTCAACATATGAAAATTCTTTCAATGGGTTTGCAATGGGTTTCAATGATACTGATTAAACACAGCGCGTGATAAATTAAAGTTGAGTCCAACAGTAATATTGTGACTATTTTAGCAATAGCTTTTATGTGGACAACATTTCCAATTGTGATGTCACGTAAGTAGCAAACAAGGAAATTCTACTTATATTTTCTGATTTAATAAATTACTGCTTTATCAAACGATAATATATGTACATGTGACAATAGTCACGACTCGGGAAAGGCAAGCACACACGCACACACATACACACACACACACACACACACACACACACACACACACACACACACACACACACACACACACACACATCCACATCCACACACACACACTTCCACACACACACACACACACACACACACACACACCACCTCAACCGTTTCTACTCTAGATACCAGGGACTCGGCTTGATATATATCCTCGCATGACAACGTGAGTCCCGTTACAATGTCCCGTTACACTACCGAAACGCGTGGAATTAATAAATAGAGTGTGACATGACGCTCATTCTTATAGACCTTTATTCATTTACAATATATAGAATTATTTAACTTGCAATTCTGGACTTCCTCATTGATAACATTTATGTAAAACTTGGGGGTAACTCATTTAAGCAACATGTAGGCATCCCCATGGGCACCAACTGTCCTCACCTTCTTGCTGATCTGTTTCTTTATGCATGTATCGGAACGTCCCCTCACATTGACAAAATCAAAACAAATTAAGTTGGCCAAGACGTTTAACTTACGCTTCATGTATATTATTATTGGTCAAATAACCACGTCCCTTCTAATGATAAACCCACCTGAACGACAAATAAAAGAGATCAGTGAGACCGGCTTATCTGTTTTGTATTCAGATCTATGCATAGAGATATCAGAGTGACAAAATTATCCTCAAGACCGTATGACAAGAGGGATGACTTCAACGTTCCCATTGTGTCAAAGAATATTGCTGCAGCACAAGACCTTGGTGTCAACATTTGAGGAACATCCGAGCATGCTCTTTCCACCAAGATGTCAAAGAGCGTCAAACGACAATTGCTTAGAAGTTCTTAGGTCAAGTATATAATATTCAAGGCCCAGTGGAGCTATTTTAAAGTATTTTTTTATGGCAGACATTTGATGCACAAGTGAGAAATATAATGCCCGATACAGTTTCCTGTTTTAACTTGTACCATATGTTCCAGTTATTTTTCGGGTGAACATTTGACTTGCCTTTGCATGGGTTTGTGACAGATGCCGCCGGTGGGGCAGGATACTACCACCTTTTTCGTATCATCACTCTTTGCTAGTGACACATAGACACACGGTGTTTTATTCAGTGTTTTGTAGGTCATCGGTCCATGTACAATTTACAATAGTTGGATTTGGTCAAACTAAATCCGAAACTTTGTTTCCTTTTGTCGCTGTGTGGGACATCTGACGTCATTTCGTTATGTTATGACAATCTATAAACAGGAAGACTTAAAGGGGAAGTGTACACGCAAAAATCACTTTCTTTCTTTTTCTAAACAAAACGCAATTTTAGAATTAGTTAGTATCTGTGTTTGAAAATATACACTCATTTTTTTTCACAGTGAAAGTAGGAAGCTCACAATAGTGTGAAAGTGATATGCCGTTATGAGGCCTTCGTTTTACGAGCGAAATGGGCCTGAGTTATCCCCCCTAGATTATGACGTAATTGGTGCCAATTCAACTGGGTCCCTGTCTATTCTCAACGCAAAAGTTATCAAGGACCAGTTTGCGGTAAAACAACATGGTCTACGACACACTCCGGCGCAGTGGTGACTCAGCATAACACAATTCTGGCTGGCATCTGAGAGTGCTAGAATCACAAAACTGTACCTACACCACGTGAAGCGGCTCTAACAAAGCATGATGACGTCATAATGTTTATCAATTGGCACCAATGACGTCATATTGCAAGGGGCATAAGCCATGGTGTTTTTGTTATGGAAATAGAACACTTGGTAAATGTGAAAAATATAAATCGTTTTAGTGCAATAAATATGTTAATTAAATATGATGTTTTTATATTTTTGTCTATGACACTTCTATGTTAACACTTTTAATGTGGAAAAAGTACAAGAAAAAATGGTTCATTTCCGTGTGAACTTGCCCTTTAAAACAAACGTGACATCTCATAGACGTGAGCTGCTACCCTTGAAATGGGCACTAACTCTAGCGTACATCTGTATTCTTGCAAACGACGATCACTGACACGGTTTTTTGTGTCATTTAAAAACTTACCTATATGGTAGTTAAAGCATTGTCTATAAACAAGTTTCAGTTGGTACAATATTTCAAATTACTCAGCTTGAGATATAATATATTAATGCGCACATCCCAGAAAAACAAGAGTTGGTTTCCTTTTAGGTACCGTTTGTGAAAGCCTTTTTTTCGCCTGGCAACCTCCATATATTACATGTACATTGGATCTGATATATCTGACGTGTTCATTTAGAGCTACGCATTTGTTTTCACTTTTCACTTTTCAAATTATGAGTTAAGTATTATTCTATTCATATCACAATGTCCCCGTTACACTGACACAACAGACCCGTGAAGATCCGGGGTAGAATAGATTTTCAGCAACCAAATGCTTACCGTAAAGGTCGACTATGCTTGTCGTAAGAGGCGTCTAAGGGTATCGGGTGGTCAGGCGCGCTGACTTGGTCGATGCATGTCATCGTATCCCAATTGCGTGGTTCGATGCTCATTATATCAATAACTGCATTGTCTGGTCCAGACTCGATTTTTAATACAGACCGCCGTCATATAGCTGGAATGAGTGTGGCGTTAAACAAAAAATAAACAAACGAACAAATAAAAACACTGACACAACAACATTGTGGTGTAAAATGAGAATTGCAGTTCGGCGAAGACATTATTCACTTTTCGGTACAATGTTACAAACAGGAAGTAGTACGTTCAAAGGTTAATAGTACTTATGACATGTACGTGTACTTTGATAACAAATGGATATATTTCCACATAGCTAATGACCCCGTATTTTATTCAACAAGGTATGGCAAGACGGGTTGCTGTCGTTCTGGCGTCCATTTCGTTGTTTTTTAGACATGCAGGTATGTGTATTTGTTTCAAATGTAGCTTGAAATATTGACACAACGAGTTTATTCACGTATTGGATAAAGTAGTTTTCTAATATGAAATGAGATTGTATAAACAAAAAGGGGCATCTCAATATGTACATACAGGAAATATTACCACATTGATTCTTCAATGATCATATATGTACGTGGCGTCTTCAACGAACCTGCATTTCACTCAAGGAATATCTCATCCTAGTAGTACCCTTTCACTGCTGGGTGAACAGAGCACATTTCGAGGAAAGTCACTTGACAACACATGTAATATGTGTGAGTGTCTGAAACGTTCGAGAGTCGTGCTTGCCTAACCCTGTCATCTGCTGTCAGCTTATCTTGACCTTATTTATTGCCTATGCGCTGTACACAGACTTGACAACCTTGTAAGGATCTTTACCGAAACGTCGCATTTACAGTAATTAAAGAAGTGCCGCTAGTGTTTCTGACACGTCGTGACGTAACTGTAATTATTACTGTTCCAAGAGGCAGTAAACCAAAACTCGCTCACCCGATCGCTGAAGAAACAGAAGACAGACAACCGTACATCAACCTGCCAATATGACGATGTGGGAGTTTATGTTGGCTAGTGATAACACACTTTCAGAAATTAATTTCAAACAGTCTGTTACAAAATTCTGCTTTACCATGTACATGACTGTTCATATTAGAGTTTAATTCACCTGGGTACAATCAATTTTGTTTTATTTTTACTGTTCACATGTGTTTCTCTTCAATGACAACGGGGTATCGCGTTTCCTTCTGTAATAAATTGCTCAAGAAAGCAATCAAGACGCATGCGCAATTTAACATTAAACTTTCACAAAACATTTGTATGATCGCAATTTGATTAATGTCAGAATACTTTACATTAAAAAGGAACACCATTTGCCCTTACACATATCTCCATCTTTTGTTCTAACATATTGTTTCAAAGCCCTCTAAACAGTGATAATCAATGATATGTTATGACATGTACATGCCTTATTCAGTTCCTCATCAATGTCAGGTCACGCATTTCCAAATAGGTGGAGTGAGTGAGTGAGTATGGTTTTACGCCGCTTTTAGCAATATTCCAGCAATATCACGGCGGGGGACACCAGAAATGGGCTTCACACATTGTACCCATGTCGGGAATCGAACCCGGGTCTTCGGCGTGACGAGCGACCGCTTTAACCACTAGGCTACCCGACCGCGTGGTGGTGGAATGTGGCAGTGTAGGTGCTGGTGGTGGATGTGGCAGGGTAGGTACTGGTGGTGGGATGTGGCAGTGTAGATGCTGGTGGTGGGATGTGTCAGGGTAGGTGCTGGTGATGGGATGTTGCAGGGTAGGTGCTGGTGGTGGAATGTGGCAGGGTAGGTGCTGGTGGTGGGATGTGTCAGGGTAGGTGCTGGTGGTTGAATGTGTCAGGGTAGGTGCTGGTGGTGGAATGTGGCAGGGTAGGTGCTGGTGGTGGAATGTGGCAGGGTAGGTACTGGTGGTGGGATGTGTCAGGGTAGATGCTGGTGGTGGGATGTGGCAGGGTAGATGCTGGTGGTGGAATGTGGCAGGGTAGGTGCTGGTGGTGGAATGTGGCAGGGTAGGTGCTGGTGGTGGGATGTGTCAGGGTAGATGCTGGTGGTGGAATGTGGCAGGGTAGGTGCTGGTGGTGGAATGTGTCAGGGTAGGTGCTGGTGGTGGAATGTGTCAGGGTAGGTGCTGGTGGTGGGATGTGGCAGTGTAGGTGCTGGTGGTGGAATGTGGCAGGGTAGGTGCTGATGTTCAAGTACTTTTACTGCAACCACGCCGTCTTGTTCTTCACCGTTTGTACCCGGGTCTATTTTGTGAAAGGCATTTCATCAGTCATGTAAATGTTGTTAATTTAGCACGGATGATCATATAGGTTCCGCTCTGGCATCTACGCATGCTTTATGTGGTCATATAATTTATATCAATGTTTTGGCCCAGACAAACCAGTGGTTAATATTATGAACCACGTCCCACGCCATCGAGGTACGATGAGACGCCGTCAACGAGCCTGAATCCTTATCCAGTTAAGATGCCTCTTTGTCAGGTGCTAGGAACCAGTAATAACCCGGAGTCCTAGTTAGTAAAGGCATGGTATCATTTATGTCAGTTGGTACGTGGACAGTTCTGTGTTAAAGAGGTTGTACAAAACCGCATAATGCCATTGCTATAATTGGTTCAGGCAACCCTCAACACACCCAGTTTCAATTATATTTTTTTTAAATAATTTTGAATATAACCGGACATGTGGCCAGGACACTAACACATGTCACGTTACGCGTTACGTATGTGACTTTTAATGCATCATGACATACAGTGACTACAATAATGATTGTCGGGTATTTCACACATATTATACAAGTACATGTACTTGTATGTGGCAGTCAACAATATTACAGCAATACATTAGTGGCCTGTAACTGAAAAAACAGTAGCAAAACCATGCGCAGCTCCAGTGCAGTGCGCTGTCTGGGAGTTCTTTTAGCAGTTCTTCAGTCATATCGAACATGGATTCGAACTCGCGATCAGCGGATCCGGTACTGCCAAATGGACGGATTACGGCGACCTATACGGCTCGGCCTCCCATGCCCCTGAAAGTGTAAGAACCAGTCAATAAACGCAATACGAATAGGCCAAAATGTAAACGAAAGAGTGAAAGATCAATAAGCGATGCAACAAAGAAATATTAACGATCACAATGTTACTTTATGCAGCATAAATATGTATATCCATTGGTAAGATTAAGGGGTAACAAAATCAGCAAAATGTTACATAATGTTTTGAAACGGTTAAACTATGTTTTTGTTTGGTTTCTGAGACAGTCTAGAAAGTCCTCTTTATTTATGCGGAAATCATCAGAATATCAATGCTGACAGCAAATTGTAAAGATTGCCTCCTTTGGGTCATGATATACTCTTATTAATTCTTTGTTCATAATTCGTTTTCGTTTCATTTCGTTAGAATACCAACATAGGGAAGGTTTTGCTGAAGAGATATATAGCCCTAGATACGGAGACGTTAAGCATCACACGGTGTCCAGTTGAACAGTATGTATGTATGTATGTATGTATGTATGTATGTATGTGTGTGTGTGTGTGTGTGTGTGTGTGTGTGTGTGTGTGTGTGTGTGAGAATGTGTGTGTGTGTGTGTGTGTGTGTGTGTGTGTGTGTGTGTGTGTGTGTGTGTGTGTGTGTGTGTGTGTGTGTGTGTGTGTGTGTGTATTCTCTGTCATTGAAGTTTCATATTTTGATTTCGGTTTCAGTCTCGTCAGATCTCCTAGTTTTGATGAGGCAGATACAGTGGTACAGCTGCAATAATTCAACACGGATTTCCTCATAACTCATTGAAGGTAAGGATTACTTATACTTTTTTCCGGCAACGAGTTGAACGTCAACCGAAGTTTTTAATCAACATTTATGTTATTAGTTCTTATATGATGTTTGGGTGTAAAGTTTCACATGTATTCGAATAACGTGAACCACGCGGAGAAAACAAGGAAATATAACATTGCACTAACACACCTGAATATTTGTTGAGCAATGAACCCTCAAGACTTCCTGTATTGGCCATGCAATTGAGGACTGTGAACTTTGTGTGTGATGAGCAGTCTTTTGAATAGAGGTACTGGTATACGGGCATGGCATGAATGTACATGGACATAATCACAACCGTATATTTCCTTGTTGTAGATCTGTCATCAACTTCATGGCAGTAAAAACAACAAACAACAGAAAACAAAAACAAACTTAATGACAGTACGTGTACATAATTAAACATCCCCCTGTTAATGCAAATTCCTTATCGTTATGTTTTCTCAAAATTTGACACCCGCCGCCAATCTAAGGGGTGTCATATCAAGTATATTACTTTTAGGTTCAATTATACCAAGTGTCCAGAACATTCTCACGGTCATAGGATCCCAAAATAAACTAAAACGGCCAATTTCATGAAAAAAATTCCGTACGCAAATGGGGCTTGGTACATGTTACCCTCAGGGCGGGGCCGAGTCGTGAGTTATCTTGTGTTAGAGTAGTACTTCATTAGACACATGTTTTCCCGAACTGGAACTGGAACAAACATCAGCGATGTCACGAAATTGGAAATGGTGTCGTTTGGCATCATCAGAGTGGATATGCAGTGAGGTTCCTCATTATTAAAGCGGAAGGCAAGGTAATCACGTTTGAGACTGTAGGAGGTATGCAATTGATCAAAACCGAAAGTAAAGACACAGCACTGGAAAATGTGTAATGGTATAACCGGCGCCTTCTAGAGATGTCAGTGATGAGACTGCTCTGCAAGGTATTGCTGACACCTTTCTCGTCGGTCTCTTCATTTACTGACCCGTGATGATCCGGGGTAGAATAGCCCTTCAGCAACCCATACTTGCCGTAAAAGGTGACTGTGCTTGTCGCAAGAGGCGACTAACGGATCGCGTGGTCAGGCTCGCTGATTTGGTTTAATGCATGTCATCGATCCCAATTGCGTGGATCAATGCTCATGGTATCTAGCACTGGATTGTCTGGTCCAGACTCGATTATTTACAGACCGCCGTCATATAGCTGGAATATTGCTGAGTGCGGCGTTAAACAACCAACCAAAACCAAAACTCTGCATTTACTCAGTATCAAAAAGTGAACAAAGGGAAGCTTGGAAACACCACAGTTCCCAAATAAATAAAAGTCATGTATTCAATATATAGTATGGAGCACAGCAATTTACTTATTTACACGAAAGAGGTGTACAGACTTGAGCAATGATGTCGTTGTTATAATACAGTGTTGTACCTTTCATCCCCGTGGAATCTACCTAACAAACTTCATGTACATATCTGAATGTGTCTGCGATTGTGACAGTAGTTCAATAATAATAATAATCGTTTTGTTTAAAGTTTCAATATTTCTTTACATCATACAATCATCATACAACCTGAAATTCATGCTTTGTATTTGCAGTAATCAAACACAGCATGTGGAAACTCAAACTCACGACACTGGTGATATTAGCTGTGAGGTGCTGTGCAGGTTAGAAATGCATGTTAATTTTCAGCTGTTCCCTGGATTTCTGAAAATCTCGCTCTCACTGTACAAAGTTAGATCAACTATGTTATGTAATGCGACTTTATCATTCCCCCCAAAAGAGTACTCAGTCAAATATACTGTATTCTATACTGAAACCTCGTTTTTGGATTTCTTGAGCATAACAATATTGCTACCCATTTTGAATATTATAGTGAATATTTTACTGATGAAAATTGATTCTAGACATACAGGTGTTGGAATTGATCATTTGTTAATGGTATGTATCCCTACAAAGTTATATATATTATTTTACAAATTTCACATGTCTATTAGATGATAACAGTACACGTTGTAAGCGGTATCGTCTGAACCATCGTAAGTTTACAAAACTATAAGTTAATTTACTTTATGTCATCTATGAATCGTGGTTTATTATACCAGTCCCTTCAACAGACATTGACGAAAATATCATTTCTTGCGGCCAAATTTATTATTTGTCTTTTTCATACAACAAAATATTTTTCATGACTGATGATTCCCAGCTGAATCAGCGCCATGGAGTGACCGAGCGCCACTGATTACACAGTATGCCTGTGAGGGACTGCCTCTATCCCTGACTTGCCGCAAACGTCCTCCTGGGAGAATCATCGGCTGGTTTAAAATGACTGGTACAAACAAACTTTCGCAAATCACACCTGATCATAGGATGAAAATAGACGTGAAAGGTAAGCAGCAGTAACTCCTGCAACAATCTACAAATTTCTGTCAGACCATTGTTAGAACGATCTGAAAACTCAAATTCCATAAAACATAACCCTGTCATGGAAAGGTCCTACAGGTATCACAAGAATATGATTTCACTTGTGTATTTTGCAGGTACTCTTCAGTTTTCTTCTGTGAATGTCACGGATACTGCAGTGTATAAGTGCAGTGTCTCGGGTATCAATACAATAACGCTTGGAAGTCAGGTTAACCTGACAGTCATAAAAGGTAAATATTTCATACCATTGAGCATTTTGTGTTGATAGTTGAGAATAAGTGTTTCAAACATAAGCAGTTTCTCACATGATGAAGCAAATACCCATGTCATGTTATAGCCAAAATGATGATACTATTCAATATGCACTCGTGCTGTTGGGTTTGGTGAAACTACTGATGAGTAACGTTATGTATGTTTCTCAATGAGTAATACCAGAGCCAGTTCTAAATACCATTGTATCTCGGGAACAGCATGTTACAATATCGTGTTACTAATACCATCCACTACAATATTCCATCCAAATCCCCCTTCGAAGGACAAGCTGTACAGAGTTGTTATTTTGGTTCCTTGTTTTTCCAGTTGACACCTCGTTCCGCGATGATGAGATCACCAAAACGGTCACACAATCAAATCCTTCCAGAACCATCAAGGCCATGTCTGAGAAGGATCTATGTGCCGGCAAGTATATTATCGTATCAGCCACAGATGTTGACATGTTACATGCAAAAGTACATTCGGCTACAAATACTGAAGCATCATGACATCATACTCCTGCATTACATAAAAATAACAACAATGTGTGTAAGAATATTCATCGAGCAACAGTAAACACCCTACACCTTCGAAAACGAACGGACTGTATTTGTAGTTTGAAAGTCAAAGGCCCTTGTGTATGAATATGAAATGTAAAACAAACCTGTTGTTCTGGTAATATTAGGTTGAGACATCGTGCAATGTGAGCAGGAGTTTGACCCGAGGTAACATGACTACAGACATCTCACTTTCGACAATCACTGGCTTCTTCAGTTACGTATGTCCATCATGACAGTACAGGTCATTTCTAAATATCAGCTTTGTGCTGTGATAACTGTTAACAGGATGAACACTGGTTGCAAAATAATCATGTTTGTTTGTTTGTTGTTTAACGCCGCACTCACTGTGATTTGAGTCAAAGGTAACATTTCACCCGACATATATCACAAGTTTCCTAAGATATGGGTTTGAAAGAGTCTCACACCAGGATGTTGCATAATCCGTGTGTCCATTATCTCAAAAGGGACAATGTCATAAAGTTGCACAAAAAAAACATGAAGACAAAACCCAGAAAAAGCTAATTTTCAATTTATTTACAGGCCAGGCAACCGCTACGCAGTCCGCTTCATCTGTGGAGAGGGACGATGACGTTCCAGGCAAGACATGCATTTACTATAACTGTTTTACCTCATCAGCGTATTTATTAACTGATTTTGTAAAGATAATAATTATAAACGTTAACAGTACAGAAACCAATGTCTTTACACAAGCGTCCCTGTTACACGGCATCTGAACTCATAAATCATACCTCAAGTTTAGCTCATCGGTAATTTCGATTGTTTGCACTATTTACAACAGCATGAGTGGTAGGAGTTCATAATGTAATTAAACAGTAACGTGGTTTGTGGTTCCCGTATGCTATTTCTTTGAATGTCATAACCTCAAAACTAAATGCCTGCCTAATTCGAAATCTAAAATTTTATAATAAAAGTTTATGAATTCTTGAATCGAACTTAGAACTTTCAAAGCGAAAATTGAAGTAACTGTAAAGCTATTAAATGCTTATAATTTAATGTGTGATATCCCTTCATTATTTCAGCGTCCCTTGTACTGATTGGTTCGTTAGTGTGTGTATTCATCGCCCTTGCCCTGCTAGGTGCAGTCGGGGTTGTCATCATACGGTACGAATCAGTTGTCATTTGATAACTTTCTGCTAAAACGTTATGATATGGATCTTTACGATGCTGCTTTTAACTTCCTCATGGTTATATTTTTGTGACAGGCAGTTGATAGAAAAAAGGCGTTTTACACATTTGTCAATAGTTTTGTGGACGTATACGGAAACCATGTAAGATAAGCAAAAGCGACTATTAACGGAAAAAGGAAGTAATGTTTTTTTTTTTAACATAGTGATATTTTTGGCATACTTTGCATAGTGTTCCATGTCGGGCATGACCCATGACCCATAATTTCAAGGACAAAACTCGAGTTTTAATGAGGCAAAGGGTCCTGGGTTAGAGTCGGTAGGAATGTACAAATATGGATCGGCTGTAAAACTAGACTCAACGTCGCGTCAGAATGAATTATTTGGTCATCCTTATACGATGTGAATGATCATCACTCAAATCCAGGAGCACGGTGGCTCATGTATCTCAGGCGTGCCAGATTTTATTTCATGTGATTGGTTTGATTATACCATGCAAGTACCCATGCGCATAGGTCCCAGGACGGCGAAGATACCTGGACAACCTTGGGCGTTACCTCCGACGTTGTGCTGACAAGCCGTGGTATGACGTTGTAGCCGAGGTGCTAAGCCCACCTCACTTATATTCGTTCCAAGAGCAAATCATGTATGAAGTGACGAAGTATACATTTGTATAAGTGACGTACACACTAAATCAGGGTTAAATTTAGCTGTCTTTCATGCAAAGTGAGTGAGTGGGAATGGTTTTACGCCGCATTTAGCAATACCACAGCGGGGGACACCAGAAACTGGATTCACACATTGAACCCATGTTGGGAATCGAACTCGAGTCTTCGAGCGTGATGAGCGAACGCTTAACAACTAGTAAGACATGTTCTATGGATGAACAACTTCTTTATTACAATTAGTGTGACGTTTCGGTGTGGATCCTAACACCTTTATCAAGCAAGTGATGGATAGTGCTAAACAACATAGGTATATATACTTATTAACATCAATTGTAATAAAGAAGTTGTTCATCCATAGAACTTGTCTTACTTCATCACACCAACTTCTAAATGCCACTTAAAGAAGTTTAACAACTAGGCTACCCCGCTGCCCTATCATGAAAAGCCTGTTGGAGGTTTACTGATTATAGTGCAGTTACTTAGTTAAAAAACTTTGTAAATTAGGTTAGTACCGACATGTGTTTGTACCTGAATGTAAAAATTAATTTGTATCTAGCAGTAGTACAAAATCGATTTCAGATGTATGCTGGAAGAAAATGACAACCATCCATTGTACTGGTCTGGAACGAAGGATGGAGACGTGGACGCCTATAGAGGACATGCGGCATCTTACTGCAGAAATCCCATATATGGCACACACGTTCAGCAATCATAAATGTAATGTTTGAGGCGGAATGTTCATTCGGGATTGACCATTTATTTTTCTAGTGTTAATAAAATAACTATTATATGCATAAACTGCGAATATGTGAAGCTAAGGCTGCAAACAAATGTTTCTCGATCACATTTTCTTCTCAAAAGACAGGAGGAATAATGAATTTTTTTTTTGTATTGAACACTTTACATTTTCTTCCAACCAAGAATGCCAACGAACACCACTGGGTACACATTAAACTCCACCCTATAATACAAAGTCACTTGTTAAACATATAATTTTATGAAGAGGGGTACCGAAGCCGAGGAACTTTCCTTTTTCAGCCAAAACCAATGTCATTACATAAACGTCCCTGTTACACGGCATCTGAATTCGAAACCCTTAAGTTTTCAGTTTGCAACACCTGAATACATTTTTTTCTGGCAATGTCATTATATCGCATACCACCATTGAACAGGCAGCAGTCGTGAATTATAAATTCCATTCACCAAAAATATTTCTGTACCGATTTTATTTTACGATTGTATAATATTTTTACATGCACGTATTTTCATAAGAAGGTAGATTTTCATATTTTGTCATGATGATATGAACACCTACTATCGTTCCACGTTAAATTGTATGTAAACAGTTACCCTGAAACAGGTGCACTGCACTTGATATGGTCATAGGTACAACTGAATCACGACACCATATACGTCAGCACTTTCAACGCGTGTACTCATGAAGACAAAATATTCTGTTTATATGACATATTTCGAAAGTGTTCAGATACTTGATGCGAGTTTGTTGCATGCTGTTTTTACACATTTTAATAAATCAACTTCAAGAATAATTATATGTGCCCATTACAGGTTTCTCATGAAATACCCAGGGAGGGGAATGATCCGGGTTTGAACCCGGGCCGCGTAATATCAAAAGACGTTAACAGACGTTAACGCTACCCCATTTCACCGGCTCACAATCTCATATAATATTCATGTCGTACCTATGCAGTATGTATATATCAATAGATTTCACCTGGTATTGTATTGCAGCTAGCATTGTACTCACAGTCATGACCTTGTCTTTCCATTTGTAATCACATGTATATATCATTCGACCATTTATCGATAGTTTGTTTTATTTTGCCTTATTAAAACCTGTTTGAAAACAGTAAACCTGTCATGTTATAATTTGTTCCTATATCATATCATCAATCGGTTTAAAATAAAGAAACTCTTCATTCATCTACGTCCGTTGGTCATAAGACATATTCAGTCGTCGTATTACGTAATTAGACAGTAACGTTTTCAACATATGAAAATTCTTTCAATGGGTTTGCAATGGGTTTCAATGATACTGATTAAACACAGCGCGTGATAAATTAAAGTTGAGTCCAACAGTAATATTGTGACTATTTTAGCAATAGCTTTTATGTGGACAACATTTCCAATTGTGATGTCACGTAAGTAGCAAACAAGGAAATTCTACTTATATTTTCTGATTTAATAAATTACTGCTTTATCAAACGATAATATATGTACATGTGACAATAGTCACGACTCGGGAAAGGCAAGCACACACACACACACACACACACACACACACACACACACACACACATCCACACACACACACACACACACACACACAAACATACACACACACATACACACACACACACACACACCACCTCAACGGTTTCTACTCTAGATACCAGGGACTCGGCTTGATATATATCCTCGCATGACTACGTGAGTCCCGTTACAATGTCCCGTTACACTACCGAAACGCGTGGAATTAATAAATAGAGTGTGACATGACGCTCATTCTTATAGACCTTTATTCATTTACAATATATAGAATTATTTAACTTGCAATTCTGGACTTCCTCATTGATAACATTTATGTAAAACTTGGGGGTAACTCATTTAAGCAACATGTAGGCATCCCCATGGGCACCAACTGTCCTCACCTTCTTGCTGATCTGTTTCTTTATGCATGTATCGGAACGTCCCCTCAGATTGACAAAATCAAAACAAATTAAGTTGGCCAAGACGTTTAACTTACGCTTCATGTATATTATTATTGGTCAAATAACCACGTCCCTTCTAATGATAAACCCACCTGAACGACAAATAAAAGAGATCAGTGAGACCGGCTTATCTGTTTTGTATTCAGATCTATGCATAGAGATATCAGAGTGACAAAATTATCCTCAAGACTGTATGACAAGAGGGATGACTTCAACGTTCCCATTGTGTCAAAGAATATTGCTGCAGCACAAGACCTTGGTGTCAACATTTGAGGAACATCCGAGCATGCTCTTTCCACCAAGATGTCAAAGAGCGTCAAACGACAATTGCTTAGAAGTTCTTAGGTCAAGTATATAATATTCAAGGCCCAGTGGAGCTATTTTAAAGGTCTTTTTTATGGCAGACATTTGACGCAAAAGGGAGAAATATAATGCCCGATACAGTTTCCTGTTTTAACTTGTACCATATGTTCCAGTTATTTTTCGGGTGAACATTTGACTTGCCTTTGCATGTGTTTGTGACAGATGCCGCCGGTGGGTCAGGATACTACCACCTTTTTCGTATCATCACTCTTTGCTAGTGACACATAGATACATGGTGTTTTATTCAGTGTTTTGTAGGCCATCGGTCCATGTACAATTTACAATAGTTGGATTTGGTCAAACTAAATCCGAAACTTTGTTTCCTTTTGTCGCTGTGTGGGACATCTGACGTCATTTCGTAATCTTATGACAATGTATAACCAGGAAGACTTAAAACAAACGTGACATCTCATAGACGTGAGCTGCTACCCTTGAAATGGGCACTAACTCTAGCGTACATCTGTATTCTTGCAAACGACGATCACTGACACGGTTTTTTGTGTCATTTAAAAACTTACCTATATGGTAGTTAAAGCATTGTCTATAAACAAGTTTCAGTTGGTACTAATAATATTTCTAATTACTCAGCTTGTGATGTAATATATCAATGCGCACATACCAGAAAAACAAGAGTTGGTTTCTTTTTAGGTACCGTTTGTGAAAGCGTTTGTTCGCCTGGTAACCTCTATATATTACATGTAGATTGGATCTGATATATCTGCCGGGGTCATTTAGAGCTACGCATTTGTTTTCACTTTCACTTTTCAAATCATGAGTTAAGTATTATTCTATTCATATCACAATGTCCCTATTATACTGACACAACAGACCCGTGAAGATCCGGGGTAGAATAGATTTTCAGCAACCAATGCTTACCGTAAAAGGCGACTATGCTTGTCGTAAGAGGCATCTAAGGGGATCGGGTGGTCAGATTCGCTGACTTAGTTGGTGCATGTCATCGTATCCCAATTGCGTGGTTCGATGCTCATGATATCAATCACTGCATTGTCCGGTCCAGACTCATATAGCTGGAATGAGTGGTTAAACAAAAAATAAACAAACGAACAAATAAAAACACTGACACAACAACATCGTGGTGTTAAATGAGAATTGCAGTTCCGCGAAGACATTATTCCCTTTTCGGTACAATGTTACAAACAGGAAGTAGTACGTTCAAAGAGTGATAGCACTTATGACATGTGCGTGTACTTTGATAACAAATGGATATATTTCCGCATAGCTAATGACCCCGTATGTTATTCAACAAGGTATGGCAAGACGGGTTGCAGTCGTTCTGGCGTCCATTTCGTTGTTTGTCAGACATGCAGGTATGTGTATTTGTTTCAAATGTAGCTTGAAATACAGACACAACGAGTTTATTCACGTATTGGATAAAGTAGTTTTCTAATATGAAATGAGATTGTATAAACTAAAAGGGGCATGTCAATATATACATACAGGAAATATTACCACATTGATTCTTCAATGATCATATATGTACGTGGCGTCTTCAACGAACCTGCATTTCACTCAAGGAATATCTCATCCTAGTAGGTACCTTTTCACTGCTGGGTGAACAGAGCACATTTCGAGGAAAGTCACTTGACAACACATGTAATATGTGTACGATTGTCTGACACGTTCGAGAGTCGAGCTTGCCATCTTCTGTCAGATTATCTTGACCTAATTTATTGCCTGTGCGCTGTACACAGGCTTGACAACGTTGTAAGGATCTATACCGAAACGTCGCATTTACAGTAATTAAAGAAGTTGTTATCCATAAATTGTGTCTGCTTTGTTGTATGACAGGTAAGCGTGCCGCTAGTGTTTATGTAATTACCGTGTGCATTCTAAGGGTACGATACTTCACCTAAGGCATTCCCGAAAAACATGAAGCTGACACGTCGTGACGTAACTGTAATTATTACTGTTCCAAGAGGCAGTAAACCAAAACTCGCTCACCCGATCGCTGTCACTGTTTCTCTATAAACATACGGTCCTCTCTCCGGCAAACACTTCTAGCACCCTTCTGTCCTCAGATATGGATGCGTCCTGGGATGTTCGAGCTCCGGTCCTACAGCTGACTGTACCCGCAGGGGAACCAGCGTCACTCATCTGCCGGGAACCACCCCCAGGGAAGATAGGCTGGTACAGAAAGCTTGGAAATAAATTCCCTTCTCAAATCAAGAACACCAATAGAACAACGATAGATTCGGACGGTACATGACTACGATACTTATTTTTTAATAGATATATCCCTCATACAGAATAAATGTGTTTTGGTTGTGTAACATGACTGTATGCATAATAATTAGATGTACCTTAGTTATGTTTATAAAACATCATGCCATTTAGTATATTGGTGAATGATTGGCTTTGTGGTCTAAAGTCACAGCTAACAGCTGTGTGGATCTGCGTTCCGCAGCCATGCCTGGATCCGATGATCCATGCCTGGACCCGATTATGGCCCTGGCTTACTATGTCACCAGTTACGTGTCTCACCAAAGTACACCTCCACAGACCTCCGTCATATAGCTAGAATATTGCTGCGTGCGGCGTTAAACTACAAACAAACAAAACACTTCTACAACCTGTGTCACTTGCTCCACATCAGGCTGACACGCCCTGGCTTTAATACTGTTCAGTTTGTTTTGTCAGTTTGAATCACTTTAGGCTGCCATTATTTGTTTTTAGGCACACTTCACTTTTCCTTTGTGCATGGATACGACACGGGATCGTTCGAGTGTGGGGTCAGTGTAATGTCATCTGACTCTGTGGTCTTTGGAAGTACAGTCAATATGACCGTCAAAAAATCAACAGGTAAATAAAAGAGACAAAAACCTTTTCCTTTTCCCAAAGTGTTAGAGGAAAGGGTAGAAGAACATGTCTGATAAATCCCATGATAATGTTTCTATCTGTTTCGCAATGTGAAAAGAAAGACATTTCCAGTGGGTTAAGCAGGCCATATCATACCTTGTCGTTTCAAGACAATTACATAATTGTTCTCGTGTTTCAGGTGAAGAGATGGACAGGAAGCCAAAGGTGATGTTTCACAGTGGCACCATCAAGAGTGAACTCGGAGAGGATGTACAGCTGGAATGTATCTTCAGCGGCAGGTCTGTTGTCATATGTTGTCATGCAACGCTCTTGTATCTGTTTTATCGCAAGTGAAAGAATACAGATAAGAATAACTAAAATGCAACAAAGAGGGTTTGGGTGATCCTGGCACAGTTAGGCTGGTAAGGATCATCATCAGCTCAGGGCCATACAGTTCACTATACACCCTTGGCATGAATGCTATCACAGTGGCACCAACTGACTGATTGGTCATCAAAATCACATTAATATGAATGGTGAAATGTATACACACTTACTCGTCTTTGCAGACCTATACCAAAGATATCGTGGACACATTCTGACAAAACCATCAAGTCACGTGGCAGAGTTCTGGTCTCTCATGGCTTTGTGGACATCAGGAACGTGACTGAGGCTGACCTCGGAGTATATACATGCACAGGAGAGAACATCGCGGGGTCTGAGTCTTCATCTGTTACTTTAGACGTACCACTGACGAGCAGCAGTAAGTCGATGGCTTTTTCCAGATCGTTATTAAACCTCCTCGTTGTGATCCAGGTTAGAATTGGTCCCCATCAGCATATTCCTCTTGTAAGAGGTTGCTAACTTGATATGTGATTTAGTTATGGTGTGTCATCGTACTCCGACTGCGTGATCGTTGCAAACAATATCAGTCACTAGTTTATAGGGTCAATTATTTACAGGCAGCCGTCATGAAATGTCTTAGTGTGTCGTTATTGATTTTACTGAAGGAATTGGAGCACGGATGGTTCAGTCGTCTTTGCTGTGTAGAGTCCCGTGGGTACGCCAGAAACCTATTATTGTGGGTTTGAATCCCGGTTCGCCCCGATTGTTTCCAGGTTTGTCAGCACCATACCCGTGTGGATTTCACCTAAATGGTAAACGCCTAAAACTGCAATACTAATAAAAGCGGCGTTAAACACAACTCACACACTAAAGGAGTTACAACTTCATTGCAGAATACATGCATTTTGCCACATCTGTGTTAACACATCTTCAGTTCTACATTAAAAACCGT
Organism: Haliotis cracherodii; assembly: GCF_022045235.1. Lineage (NCBI taxonomy): Eukaryota > Metazoa > Mollusca > Gastropoda > Lepetellida > Haliotidae > Haliotis > Haliotis cracherodii. The sequence goes on from NW_027266264.1 coordinate 16,489,303, forward strand.
ATTGGGAGTCAGATTAATCATTGTCAAATATGACGTCATTACGTGAGCAATGTGGTTGTGGCACGTCAACAATGGTATTTACATTACGTTGTCAATAACTATAATGATTGTGAAATCATTAAATTATAAACATTTAGACCATAATCGAATATTTTGTGACCAATTCGACGATCAATACAACAACGAGATTCACAAACACAAACACAACAAATAGGACCTTCAGTATCGCCATGTTAGGAAAGACATTAATGACAAACTGAAAGTAAAACTATAACGGCTACACACCCAGTAAACCAGTCGTACTTTCACACCTGACTACATTTCTCAGCCGATGTCTCCGCCATCCTCGGGGCCGTCAAAGTAGCTATTCCAGTTGTGGTCGTCATCGTCATGGTGCTTTCCGGTTTCATCTTGGGTCTTGCGATTTGGTAAGTATCATTTTTATTATACTCTTCAAACAACGGAGGGGATCACGAAACATAAATGTTGATACAAAGTTTTAGACTAATGATTAATGCTGATGACAAACATCCTGTACAAGAACGTTTATGTCTGCCGAACTTCACACCAACACACGTTCTATAGTTTGCACGGGCCTCACGCAGTAGCGCCACGCACGTGCTAAGGCTGTCATTCCTGCTTTTGACACTTTCAAGGAATGTCGATTAATCTCCGTGGCCCATTACTTCTGTCCATCTCATTGATTCTGCCTCTCACACAGTTGTGACTTACTTGATTTCCTTCATTGTCTGTGTATGAACTATCGATGCGCGCAGCGCCTATGGGCTTTTGGCTTCTTGGAATCTTGCCATAGCCAATGCGTTCAATGCTACACAGTCTGTGATTAACAGACTTGAAAAGTACCAACAAACCCAAACGAACAAACCCGTTGGCGGTGGATCGGTTATGGTGTGGGATGGTATCACTATGACTGAGCGAAACCCTCTCCATGGAAGAAAGGGTCATCAGACAGTGCCAGCGGGACAACACACTGACACCCTTTGATGCCCCGTTTGCAAGGCGTCTGGGTCGACGTTTTATCTGTCTGTTTGTTTTGTCTTCTCACTGTGCACGAATCGTCAATGCTCGGGTCCGGCAGCACAACATCCAAAGAATGTCATGGCCAGCAATGGGCCCAGAACCTTCCCTTATTGAACACGTCTGGGACATGATAGGGAGACACGTTAAGAATCGCCATTGGGATATTCATACGTAGTATGACTCATCGAGCGAATGAATGTTGACAAATCGTGACGGTATTACGCACTGCTGATCCAAAAAACGTCACTTTTGAAATTTCCCATCTTACCCCATCTTCCCGAGGCAAGAACATTCCACTAGCCTATTCATCAAAGTCTTGTTTCCTCCCTTGCCACATCAAGCCCACTTCCCTGTGCTAAATATGATTGGAATATCGCACATATCGATAGTCCAATCAGAAAAGGTTTCACAAAATGAACATCCACGACTAGTACACCTTCGTATGAAAGTGATTTACCACTGTCTGTCTTTGTTGACACGTCTTTTTCATCGTTTAAACTCCCAAACGATTGCCTATGTTTTCGTGTCAGGGTGAAATCGCGAATGGTTTTGTTATGTGTTCGACGAGGTCGTCGCCTATGGTCATTGCCAATTTTGTGAAGCTCTACGAGATAAGACCAGCGATCTGATTGGATATCGCATTTTCATTACAAGGGGCACAACTCGTGATCTACGCGAAGTGGCGCCATGGTCGAGCCAAAAAAGGTAGCCTTGATGTGGCAAGAGTAGAAACTAGACCTTGATATAGACAAGTGGACACGCGTGCCTCGGGAAGATCTTACCCCTGTCGTCCTTTAAGATCTTTGGCGGTCACAACATCTACTGTCATACTTCACTTCCGGTTGTAATGGGTTCCTAACCCAAACCAACGCATTAATACTATGATACAACTTTTACTGGAACTAATATCTCTTAGAAGTTTGGAAGTTTTAAGTTGTTCCGCGTATCCTCTACTAGGTCGTGACAAACTGCATACAATAGGATCAGATAAAACGGCATTAACATCCGTCTGTTGTCGGCATTCTCAACTACATATCAGTATGAACTATGTGAAAGCAAAATTCATGTTATGTTGGATTACCCCGTATTTAATGGGTTTAAAGACGTCAGGCAACAAACGAATATATACTTCTTTCAACAAAGTGTGTGTGTGGCGGGTGATACCAGAAGGGTAGGACATGCTTACTCTTTTCACGAAGACCTGGTGGGTAGGACATGCTTACCCTTTTCACAAAGACCTGGTGGGTAGGACATGCTTACCCTTTTCACGAAGACCTGGTGGGTAGGACATGCTTACCCTTTTCACGAAGACCTGGTGGGTAGGACATGCTTACTCTTTCCACGAAGACCTGGTGGGTAGGACATGCTTACCCTTTTCAAGAAAACCTGGTGGGTAGGACATGCTTACCCTTTTCACGAAGACCTGGTGGGTAGGACATGCTTACTCTTTTCACGAAGACCTGGTGGGAAGGACATGCTTACTCTTTTCACGAAGACCTGGTGGGTAGGACATGCTTACTCTTTCCACGAAGACCTGGTGGGTAGGACATGCTTACCGTTTTCACGAAAACCTGGTGGGTAGGACATGCTTACCCTTTTCACGAAGACCTGGTGGGTAGGACATGCTTACCCTTTTCACGAAGACCTGGGGGGTAGGACATGCTTACCCTTTTCACGAAAACCTGGTGGGTAGGACATGCTTACCCTTTTCACGAAGACCTGGTGGGTAGGACATGCTTACTCTTTTCACGAAGACCTGGTGGGTAGGACATGCTTACCCTTTTCACGAAGACCTGGTGGGTAGGACATGCTTACCCTTTTCACGAAGACCTGGTGGGTAGGACATGCTTACTCTTTCCACGAAGACCTGGTGGGTAGGACATGCTTACTCTTTTCACGAAAACCCGGTGGGTAGGACATGCTTACCCTTTTCACGAAGACCTGGTGGAGAGGACATGCTTACTCTTTTCACGAAGACCTGGTGGGTAGGACATGCTTACCCTTTTCACAAAGACCTGGTGGGTAGGACATGCTTACCCTTTTCACGAAGACCTGGTGGGTAGGACATGCTTACTCTTTCCACGAAGACCTGGTGGGTAGGACATGCTTACCCTTTTCACGAAGACCTGGTGGGAAGGACATGCTTACCCTTTTCACGAAGACCCGGTGGGAAGGACATGCTTACTCTTTTCACGAAGACCTGGTGGGTAGGACATGCTTACTCTTTTCACGAAGACCTGGTGGGTAGGACATGCTTACTCTTTTCACGAAGACCTGGTGGGTAGGACATGCTTACCCTTTTCACGAAGACCTGGTGGGTAGGACATGCTTACTCTTTTCACGAAGACCTGGTGGGTAGGACATGCTTACTCTTTTCACGAAGACCTGGTGGGTAGGACATGCTTACCCTTTTCACGAAGACCTGGTGGGTAGGACATGCTTACCCTTTTCACGAAAACCTTTCATACAATTGTCACAGTTATTTTGCCTTTTACGCCCAATGGAAATTGTTTCGGTGAATAATCGAGAATATCTTGTCTCTGGCGTTTTATATTTTGTAACCTATCTTGTCCCCATGACTTTATGTTGAGATATGAGTTTTCGTATGTACATGAAAAATATGCTTGTAATTTTCACAAAGTGAGTGAGTGAGAAAATATTAGCGTCCCTTTTAACAACAGTCGGGGGCGGGGTGATTTGGACGAGTAATGGGCTTGAACTATGACACACGTGTTGTCAATGGAAACCCGGGTCTTCGAGGTGACTTATTACAAATAACCCCCGATGCTGTAGAAAATGTCATATCAGGTGAACAGTTCATAAACACATTATGACACGTATTGTTTATGTGAATAATTTCCTTTCAGGCGCAAGAAGAGAACAGAAAAGAAACAAGAAAATGGCCTTTCAACAGTTCAAATAAGGGAAATTGAAGATTTTGTGGTTAAACATGACAGGGATTGATATAAATACATACACGAGTGTGTGTGAGAATGTACGTGTGTACGTTTACTCCTACATACACATCCGTTGCCATTATTGGTCAGTAATAACTCGTCTGGTGCATGTGGACCAATGAATGTTCGTTCCAAATCATCCCGAACAGTATATGTTAGTACTTCAAAACACCTCGTAGGGTGACAAATCGATTCGTTCGTTTCTTCCGGGTTCATAACTTAAAACCAAGCCTATACTTTCAATCTGAATAGATTGCGTACATTAAGATAGTTTTACGTAGATTGGAAATAAAGACATAAGACAGGACTTTTGAAGGCTGGAGCAACTTCAGCATCAGGCAACTTTACTGCATAAGGAATTTGTCAAGTCTATGTCCAAGCGACCTGTCGATGTCTGATAGAAAATGCGACACTGTACATAGCTACTATTCTCCAGCCAGCCGAACGCATTTTGTCAATACTCCTGTCGTAGAATGGACTCTACAATGATTTCGTATGGTTATGGAGTTTTTTTTATCATTTTTTTCATATACCTGTCTTTTTGTCCATCATTATGCATACTTATATAATATTTAAGACGGATGGGTTGACATCGTGAAAGTGTTTCCTTTTAAGCTGACATTTTAATGTAAACACTTCCCCCAGAGTGAAGTCAAAATGATATGCGACATTTTCACTTTCAACTCGCATAAGCTTATATGACAGGAAATGAATTGCAAATTAGATCATATATGTTAATAGGTTGTCTTATTGATTATTGATTCTTAATAATGTGCGGACGAAATACATGTGTCATGTGTGCTTGTCCTGAAATACTATCAAATAACCTGTTTGTAAATATGTTCCTCAAGTTGATATCTATATTCTATGCTTATAGTTTTTTTTATATATTATTTGTGTATAATATTGCCTCAGGGAAGTTTCATATACCCATACATTTCCATAGATAAACGGGAATTATGAAAACTCCTTTTCACATGAAGTAATGCATATGACATGTATTAAAGTATACATACTTAGATTACACAACACATTTATTATTCAGTTTAATTGTGTTTGTATTAAACCGGAAATTTGATAAATAGAGTGAAAACATCCAAAACATTTTCATGATGGTAAGGACAAATGTGATGTCAATTATTACAAATCAAGACCGAAGAAGCGGGGATGTCGTTTTAGTCCGTTCAAGAGAAAAGCAAATCAAACCTAAATTTCCGTCTTTCAAACTGCAAGGTAACCGACGTCTCTCTATTGCTCCTGTACAAATAATTACTAAGCAGAATTTTATATTTGATATTTTTAAAAGCATACATAACTCCTTATATCCTTCAAATGAGCTACTCGTTAGGATTCCAGATTGAATAAATGGCCAGCCACCTATGGATGGATGGATGGATGGGGTGGTCTTTTGGTTGATATCGTGTCAACGTGCCTCGATTGCGTGGATCTTTGCACGTTAGATTAATCACTGGATTGTCCGGTTCAGACTATTACTTACAGGCCGCTGTCATTAGCTGGAATATTGACACGCACGCACGCAACACAGCGTCCATAAGGCGCATTTTCAGCCCAAAACAATATCAGTGATTTATGTGTTTCGAAAAGAAAAGGATCGCTGTTTATTCTGGGGTTTCTCTTTCCCGTCGAAAGTTCCTACATTGAACATCACAAGCCAGCATTGCGTGAAGCAGTGAAGCGCCCTGTAAATATTACATCAATCGGCAAACCAACGTCAGTCAATGTTCATGTAACGCGTCTTACTTACAAAGTCAACAGCAGTCTGGTTAATAATCTCGCGACTTGAGGTTGACACGATGTATTGCTATCGGACGAGAGACTGGTCAGACATGACCGCCAACTAATGTTCATATTAAAGCTTATGAGGTAAGATGAAATGGGGTATGAGGCCGCGTTCAAGATTACTGCTCTTATATAGCGACGTGCATGCATACATTTTATTCGGTAGAATAGGTCTTCAGCAACCCATGCTTGCAGTAAAAGGTGACTATGCTTGTCGTAAGAGGCGACTAACGGCATCGGGTGGTCAGACTAGCTGACAGGTTCGCTGACTTGGTTGATACATGTCATCGTATCCCAATTGCGTGGATTGATGCTCATGATGTCAATCACTGGATTGCCTGGTCCAGACTGGATTATTTACGGTAGGGGTGACTATTGGTCTGGAAATCACTATTGCGATAACTATTGATATTGAAAGAAACTATTGCGATTACTATTGATATTGCAAGCAACTATTGCGATAAATATCAATAGTTTTCAGTGTATCGTTTAGATGGATTTTAGAGTTGAATTAAACCTTGGAACTGAAGTTTCCTTTGAATGGTGTAACCATAACAACAAATATAACGTAAAGTTTGAGATATGACTGATTTGTTTTTTCTTTACTCCAATAATTTAAGAAAAAGAAACTTCCACATTACCATGTGTAAATTGGTACCACTCGTGATCAAAAGAAAAACAAATTTGAACAGCATTGCATATATTTTATTGACACGGTAAATACAATCGAAACTATCGATGTTCCTAAATGAAATCGATATTGATCGGAAATTGATTTAACAATCGATTCATTGACTTTAAATGCTTACCAATAGCGATAAATCGATATTTCGATTTATCGTGAGACCCCTAATTTACAGACAGCCGCCATATAGTTGGACTATTGCTGAGTGCGGCGTTAAACAACAAACAAACAACATTTAATTCAAGTTTTCAAAATGGCCGACACGATCAACGTGACGAGGGAGATTTCGTGGCGTTAGTTATGCACCAGTTGTGACTGTTCTATTCTCGAATCATAGATAATGCCCATTTCTGGTATATCCATTCGAAAAGGTTTCTCAGATAGTCGGAATTAAACAGGTACCGCCAGAAGAAAGAGTGGCAGAAATACATGTTGCGTAGACAATTGTTTGCAAACGGTTTTCCGCAGTTTCTGACAAAATGAATTTACGTCATTGAATATTCAAATATATCCACTGAAATAAACTTTATTTCCCTCAAAACATGAACACACTACTACAACGTCATGTAAAAGTAACTGTGTTTCATATAAAGTTCGGAGCGGTGGGGTAGCCTAGTTGTTAAAGCGTTCGCACCTCACGCCAAAGACCCCGGTTCGATTCCCCACATGGGTACAATGTGTCAAGCTCATTTCTGGTATCCCAGAAATATTGCCGTGATATTGCTGGATTATTGCTAAAAGCGGCGTAAAACCATACCCACTCACTCACTCATATAAAGTTCAATTACAATAAAATCTCTTGCACGAAGCAATATTCAAGAGATAAAACGGAGTCAAAGCCAAATTTTCACCTCCGTCTGACATAAAGTGGATGCTGGTGGACCAACGTCTTTATTTGGCTTTGTAAAACCAGTGTCTGCATTGAAAACAACCAACGGGCAAACGATTTTTTTGCCATTTAGTATCTGATATTACCATAAAATAATTATAGATGCTGACAAGTAAGTATTCTTTCATTCCCCCTATTTAGTGAATAGAAAAGTAAATATTCCCCCATTTTCAATTTTGATGGGGGACCTCCTCCTCCATGTTGATATCCTAGATTTATCTCTGAGTCTGGACCAGATTATACAGTGATTGATATCATGAGCATCGATCCAAACAATTAGGTCACGGTGACATGCAATAAGCAGAGTCACTGATCCTAACCACCCGATCCACTGAGTCGCCTCTTCCGACAAGCATATTAGGTTTTTGGGGCCCTAATGTCACCAGACTCCTCTCGTTCTTAACAAAACGCAAGTAACAGCACGATGGGTCTCTGTAGATAAGTTACCAGGTTCGGAAAATTAATTAGTTAAGTTCAAATATATAGTCATTTATTCATATTGCAAATACACATGTAGTCAAAATATGACGGTACCTCATACACATGCAGCGATAGAACCATTAACTATAATATAACACGACCCATGAAGATCCGGGGTAGTATAGGTCTTCAGCAAACCATACTTGCCGTAAAAGCGACTATGCTTGTCGTAAGAGGTGACTAACGGGATCGGGTGGTCAGGCTCGGTGACTTGGTTGATGAATGTCATTGTTTCCAAATTGCGTGGATTGTCTGGTCCAGACTCTATTATGAACAGACCGCCGTCATATAGCTTTAATATGGCTGAGTGCGGCGTTAAACAGCAAACAAACAAACAAATATAATACAAAACTGAGCAAAATCTAAATGCCTTAAAACTTCACAAATTACACGCATTATAATAACAACGTTAAACAATGTCGTTAACTCAAGCTCGTTAACTTGAGATATATCTGAAGTTAAGTTAATTTGATTATCACAATGCTTGTCTCGAGCTGCGGCTGCCTCCATATGTTTTCGATGGGCCCCATGGCACCGAATTAACGCGGTTCACTGTGATTGCGGTTAACTGAGATAAGTAGGTTGAGGAAATCATTATACACTCTTATTCCCATGGCGGCCAGTCATTGCAAGGCAAACGCTGTAGCCTGACATGACATTGTTTATGGGGGTGTCTCTGACGAGGATGGTCCTAGGATATCCTTCATCTCAGCTTGTGGGATTTTTCTTATCATCCAATATGTCGTCAGTACCATAAGCAGACGATACCTTCCGGCTATGACGTCAGCATATTAGCCTACGTGACCTTTAGTCCTGAGGGTGGAGTTTGGACACCAAAAAACCTTGTATTGTTTAAATCTGAATTTCCTGTAAATAGTGTCCGTGAATGAAAAAAATCATAATCCCAAACAAGAGCTAATTTATGACTACAGCTGGCTGTTTCACATACTAATCTCACAGAGCAATAACACCGAGTCAACTATGTGTCTTGTTAATCATCTCATCTGACGATGCCCTTATCACACCTGTTTCAAGTGTGTTGGTTGCTGATAGGCTGTAGAAATGACAGAGAGTTATCACCCTTGAGTGACTACATACACATCCTGGGGCTATGTAAACACGTGCTGACAGTCAACTAGAAGAAAACAATATTTGATAGCCCGGGAATTGTTCAAGCTGTGATTGAATTTAAAGACGTGTCGAAAACTTAACGTTGCTTGGCGAGGTAGGTTCGTCTTGTACGAGACTGAGCACAGACGTCTCTGTACACCGGAATTGTGGATGAAGGTGGCTCCCGATTAATCTATCTATCCATGGTGAGGTAGAGCAGTGGATGAGTCTGAAGTGATTTAGACACAGGAGACTGGTTTTATGAGTCAATTCCAGCGGACATTACTATTTATCTCCATTTAAATTGTCAAATGGATTTGTTTGGATTTGCAATCTAATCCTTGACAAATCGGTGACACTTAACTTGAGGAAATTGAAAGAACGTAATATGTGTTATAAGGCTTAACCTTACCTTTATTTAGACAGCTTGGTGATTATATGATTTTTCTAACAATCTGATTACTGGGAGATAGAGAAATGGAAACTGATAACACGGCTAAAGGTGACAACACGAATGGTTGCGTAGTGACGGATGACGGAAACTGTGAGGGTAATATGTTGGATGGTCGATCTCGATGTCACTTGCTGAAACGATCTGAGAGCTTGCGGACGAGAAGACTTGGGCGGATTGCTGTCCCCACGATCACTGTTCAGGGAGCCGACGATAGCAATGTTGAGCCGACGTGCGTGAGTAAATTTATCAAATCACATTCTCTAGATGAGGGCATGGAGGAAAGTTTCAAACCCGGCCTAGAGTTCAACATTGTTGTTTCTCCCAAAAAACTTGTCTCCTTGTCGAAAACCACTTTTGGGAAAAACTTGAAAAAGGCCGAAATGTTGACCAGTGTTAAAATCAATGGCGTAGGAATTTCCCATCTGGATAAAGTAGATGGAACCAAAATCCAAATGATGAAAGATGTTGATTCAGACCAGGAAAATGTTCCAAATAGGAGGAAAGTTATGCTTGATTTTGCTGATAAACACCCAGAGAGGAGGACTTCAGTTCCAAGAGTAAGAAAGACCTCCGCTCAGTCGATCCCTCCAGTCAGACGTTTGTCGCCAGTTCCAAAACGTATCCCAGATGCTGCAGAGCGGAAGCAGTCCTTAACGAATCTGATGGACTCGGGGAAGAAACGTCGTGATTCGGTTGCCGCTTTGCCGTCAGCTAAATCCTTCATCCCGCCATCCACAAAACATCGTCGGCTGAGTTTAGCGCCAACTCCGTCGATACCACGACGACGAAGCAGCGTCAAAGACACACTTTCATCTTATGTTGGACCGTCCGGAAAGGATGGTCATACGAAGCGCGTGCGTGAACTGTTAACAAACAATGGCTTACCGTTCGGACTTGATCAGGAAGAACTTAAAAATATTCAGATTGTCAAAGATCAAATAGACGTGTCCATCCCTATTTTCAACGTCACTGAAACTAAAATCTGCTTCACTGACATCAAGACCATTGAGGATGCTATCAGGCATCTCCGACCGGATGTCACGGTACTCAAATCTCCCCCGACAAATGACGATGGGAAGGGGAAGAATGATCATCATGGTGTTCTGCCCATGCAAGGTAAGAAACTACAGACGAAGCAGGCATTTCAGTGAAATAAAGTGTATATGTCTTAGATGGAACATTGTATCCATAGGGGACTCGAACCCGGGCCCTTTCGCGGGACGAGCCAACACTTTAAACACTAAGCTACCCCACCATTCCGGGTGTAAAGGTTAATGTTAGTTTTTTAATGCCGCACTCCGCTCTATTCCAGCAAAGTGACGGCGGTCTGTAAATAATCGAGTCTGGACCAGACAATCCAGTGATTGACAGCATGAATATTGATCCACGCAATTGGGATACGATGACATGCATCAAACCAAGTCAGCGAGCCTGACAACCCGATCCCGTTAATCGCCTCGACAAGCAGCGGTTGCTGAAAACGTTCCGATTTACAGCTATGGAGTAACGAAGTAGTTAAACATTCCCTCGTCACACTGAAGGCCCGGGTTCGATTCCCAAAATGGGTACAATGTGTGAAGCCCATTTACGGGGACCCGAGCCCTGATATTGCTGGAATATTGTTAAAAGCAGCGTCATCATTTTGTCGGGTTGTCCCTGACCTATGACCTAGCACTGATCAGATAACCTTCATATTATAAGCAGAGTGATTTTGTGTTTAACCATTCGCAGCTGTTAATAGTACCTGTTTTGTAAATTTATCAACAGAGTGTTTTTATCAGTACTGTCGTGGATGAACCGATTGACAGATGAATGATACATTGTAAATTGACTCGGATCATCCGACGTGACGGATTCCATTGTGCGTAAGATGCAAACTAGCGGTGGAAGATGAATGGATCACTGAAAATCAGTGTCACGCACTGGAATTATCTGAAATCATCTGTGAACAGCGTAATGATAACACTAGAGGCCTACGTGCCGAAATACTACAACTCCATTGACAATGGTCATGAGATTGCTACAGACTGTTGTTGTGGACTTTGGTTTGTTGATCGTCCCTGCCCCTCTATGATAACCCTTCCCTCGTCAAGTGGGCAGTGGCGACACGATAGGGCCCCCTGATAACTCTATCACGCGAAGATTTCATTCATGTGTATTGTGTATGGCATGGAGATTTCCACTTTCTTATGTACCCTTAGGCCACAGCAAAATGGCGGTTCCATAGGTATCGACGCCTCTTCGTATTCTATGATTTAAGATGAAGAGGCTGGGATCGGATGGTCTAGTCGTATAAAACCACCACAATTCGCTTTTGACCACCAGAAAATCCGACAAAAAAAAATAGGTTGTGATAAGTTAGACACTAAGATACCTTGCTCCAATCATTCTGTCAAATAAATGTGTCGTCCTTTTAGGACCCTTATACTTCACACACGTTGATTACATCCCACTTCAAGTCTAAATATCATTATGGCTACCCAGATAAATCAAGGGACCGATTAAAACACAAATTGAGTGATAAAAATGACATGGATTGTGTATTCTGACAAGGAATGGCATTTATCTATTGCATCTGTAGGATATTGTTTGTCAATGATAATTTATGATTGGCATATTCATATTCGTGCCTTAATGGTAGTATCTTTTTGCATATCGATCCAAGGAGGATTTCCTTTTGTGGCATAATAATAATATTTGTGAATATCCTAGGACCATATTCAAGGGTACCCATAATTTATTAAGAAATGATGAGTAAAGAAATGACGTTGTTGTATTCAATCTTCGTAGTAAAGTCAATATATGTACATGCCCCGTGAGCCTCGATGCAGGCACGGCATCTTGGAACTGGAAAACGTACTGGAAAACTTAGACCGGATTGTCTCTCATGGTATCCTTCGCCATATTTCTTGTAAGGCCTTCCCAAGCCGTTGCATATCTTGGGAACCCTTCTGCCTAGAACATCCCAAAGGGATTCGTTCAATCAGTGACATGTCTGGGGATTTGGCTGGCCAGGGTACAGTTGTGACACCGTTCAGTCTCAGCCTGTCGACTGAAACACGATCGGTCGTATCCACTTGATGGATCATCAGATCGGCTCTGATGGGTGATGCCAGTCCAGACCATAATACTGACACCACCATACCTATCGTGATCTTGGACTGCTGTCGGATAGTTCCTCACTCCGCGCCGTCTCCAAACACGTGTCTACCATCAGTAAGCGTGAACTGAACCTCGATTCATCAGGTGTCTTCTGTCTGCTGTTGACCTCCAAACGTCTGTGCCCATTGTTGTCTAAGGCGCCTGTGTGCCTCAGTCATACGCATTCCTCTGAAAGGCCGTCTTGATTTCAGACCCGAAGTGTTCAACCTGTTTCGTATCTTTGACATCCAAAGTCGGATTCCTGTGGCAGCCCTGAAGTTGCCCTTCAGTTCTGGTGCAGAAATGAATGTGTTCCTCGCCGCAATGGTGCCTACATATCGATCCTGCTTAAGAGTATTTCTAGGTCTTTCTCTATCCACCCTAATCTTAACCCCACCTGTTTGTCGAAAGCCTTCCATTAGTCGAGATATCACACTTTTAGAATTTCAAAGTTTTCACTTTCTGTCATGTACACTTTTGGAGGCATTTTTCTTCTTTGCACCCGATCAATGAACATTTATTGGCACATGCGAGTTACCAGGATGTGTCACCGTGGACGGCCTTTTTTACGCGTGCAATGTGCAAAGTTTGCGCGAGTTTACTATCCACGTTCAGTAATTATGCTCGTGCAACAAAGATGGTCATATCATTCTTATAGCTAAAATGACAGGGGTTCCCTGCAATATTGTTCCTCGTATATAATGGAAACCATACCTCTTTGATTTGAGGTTGATTTTCTCTTCTTTTTTCAATTTTCAGTGTAAAATATATTAAGTTATATCCAAATTGTACTGGTCCTAAGTCGTCATTCAAAGAATACTTATACATGGTTTTATTTTTAACATTCAAAAACTTATAAAAATTTAAAAATAATAAGCGCAGAATAACTGCTGAGGGGTGTCGTAGACATCTTATCTCTGAAAATAATAAATTTGCTCTTTTTTGACAAATGTACAGCATGTCAAACATGGCAGGGGTCATTTGGATGCAAACTCATTTCTTACCCCAGTCTTTATTGAACCAATTATTGTTTTTCATAAAACTACCCAGCCACAGTTTACTTATGACAAACTGTTGCAGGAATGAGTGATGGTTAAAAAGACATAATCAAATTTAACAACAGTAACTGTTCTTTCAGTTTTCATTAAAAAAAACCCAACTCATTATACTTTCGTTTGCCCCTGAGTTTAGTCTATTGTGGTCAGCCTTGTTAAGGGTTGAGACAAAGATTTATGACAAATCAACTTAACAGAGACAAGGGCTAAACTAACACTGACACGAACCTAACGTACAAAGACAATGGTGTTACCATGGTGATTTTAAAATAGAAACGGCAAGGTTGACCCAGAAATAGGTGTGCACAATTGTGACATCAGTCAGGAAAACACAAGATCAATGAATAATCAATAAATTATATTAAAAAAACAGTCAGTGACTGAAATAACCCACGCAAGGGTTACATTATAACATAGACATTTAATGAAGTAAACGTCACCGACAAGTGATACGCAAAGATCAAAGGCGCCTGTATCTTTAGCAGGGCGTGACTTGTGACCTTAAGGCCACGGTTATACAAGCGCATATCAGATAGATATGCAGGTTATCATAGATACAGTTAGACACAGAAAGCCGTCTCCATTCAGTGACGTCATCAGTCTAAGTCCGTATCAGTATAAAGCACTGAAGGACAGACCTGATCTGTCTCCCAGAACCAAGAAAATATGTTAAATAATGACTCAGTCACATGTCTAGAATCATTTGGCAAGTCTAGATTGGTTCAGCTCTTAAAGACCCGTGAAGATCCGGGGTAGAATAGGTCTTCAGCAACCCATGATTGCCGTAAAAGGCGACTATGCTTGTTGTAAAAGGCGACTTGCGGGATCGGGTGGTCAGGCTCGCTGACTTGGTTGATGCATGTCATCGATCCCAATTGCGTTGATCGATATTCATGATGTCAATCACTGGAATGTCTGGTCCAAACTCGATTATTTACAGACCGCTGTCATATTGCTGGAATATTGCTGAGTGCAGCGCTTAAACAACAAACTAACAAATAAACAAACAAATTTATTAGACTTTGGATTTTCCGAAATAAATAATTTGACCATTTTTCATTAAAAACATTAAATTTGCAGAAATGTAACAAACATGAGTGCAACTGCAAATCTTTCTTTAGTTCATTGAATTCCGTGTAAAATTACTTTATTCACTATAAAAAATAGAAATGCATGTGCAGCATGATCACAGCATATAAAGGTATAAAAACAGCGCACGATATTTGACAACGAAACTGGAGTTAGAAATCAACATCAAGATGCCACGTTCATCGGCAGAAGTGAGAGACAGAATCATTGGTATGTTGCATTTGGGAGCCAGACATGACACCGTCGTTAGACACCAGGTGCCCCCACGCTACCGGTGGGCAGGACAGACCAAGGACAGGACGACCATCTCGCCAGAAGAAGATCGTTTGTTGCTTGTTCTTCATTTGAGGAATAGCTGCCCATCAGGACATGCCACCCACGTCAGTACATTTAAATTCCATCCATGCAGAATGACTTCAATCTGAACCATATTGCGTTTACAGTGAGGCGAGACTGAAATATCTAGTCTTTTTATAAAAGTCTGATATAGCGATTGGTATAGTTTATTTTGCTCGTCAGTGTATTATAAAATGATCAAACGTGTAAGGTGTACGTAAACGGCATAGAATAACCAATCTTGAATATTCGACGAACAGATTCCATTAGGAATGAAAGGCTGAATAGCAGTGAAAATTATATGAATGATTCACTGAAATTCAATGATGACACAACATGTTCGCGAAAAGGGTAAGCATGTCGTGTCCTACCGGCCCCCCACTCAAATACATCTTGCTCAGCCATGTTGAGCAACAACTCTTAAAAAATCAAAACAAATGTCACAACTCAGTTTGACCCGGTCGTAAATGTGTGTCAATTTGGTAGAGCTTTAGCCTGGTGTGAGGAGGTTCGTTTCGGGGCCTTTTCCTGTGTATGTTTTTTAATTAGAGGATTACCAGCAAGGCGTCATGGGCGTTGTACGTTTTCACGGAAATAACCGACAACCAATCGGAGGGATCGGCATTCCTCTCCTTTGGAGGTCACGTGGTGTAAAGGGTGTTATTGAATCTTCGTAGGTGACCTTTAATGTTTATCATTTTGATTCGTCACCGATAAAAGTCACAAACGGTTTTATGATCCAGTGTTGGTTCAAAACAGGAGGGGCCACACGATCTTTTCCACACACAACACATTATTTTTCAGAAATAGAATGTCCTGTTAACACATATTTGGGGCGTTTAAACCTGAAGGCAAATTGTTTTATTAAAAGCATTTTCGGGAACAGATTGGTTTAGGATAAATGTCCGCCAGATCACCACATCATGACTGGTTGGTTGGTTGGTTTGAACATTAAAACTGGTGTGATTTAAACAAAGGTCACATACGGTTGGTTTTAACGGGGTAACTGATTATGACATGTTTATGACTTATGGCGCATGGTGTATGGTAATATTTATATAAAATAATAAAATACACTGTAAACACATACAATACATGTTTAGATATGAATATGTTTGTGAATTTGTTTAAATCTGAACACGTTTGGGGTCTAGACACATGAAATGAACTATCTTCTCACAGACTAAAAAATACACCTAGACACAACATCCCAATAATATAAACATGTTTGGAATTGATACATATGTACCACATGGATAGAAATATACATGTTTACGACAAAGTGCATATCATTGTGTATTTCCCTAATAGTCTTAAGTTTTTAAATTTAAAATGTTAAAATAAAGTGCATATCATTGGTAACTCATTCAAATAAGGATACCATGTATAATATTTATTGAAATTAGATGTGCAATCAGATTTACAGGGAACACTTTCATAACACATGGACCACCAACACTTACAACGAACTTTGTGCTCTGTTAACATTGTAATGTAGAAATAAACCAGACCCGTGAAGATCCGGGGTAGAGTAGGTCTTCAGCAAACCATGATTACTGTAAGAGGTGACTATGCTTGTTGACTAACGGGATCGGGTGGTCAGGCTCGCTGACTTGGTTGATGCATGTCATCGTATCCCAATTGCGTGGATCGATGCTCACGATATCAATCGATTATTTACAGCCCCCTGTCATATAGCTGGAAAATTGCTGAGTGCGGCGTTAAACAAACAAACAAATAAATAAATAAAGCGTGAAGTACTCCCAATCAAGAGGTTGCAGTTTCGTATCCTGCGAGTATTGAACTTTCTAGTGTTCATAACTTTGTTCTTGACATGTGACTACTATTTTAACAACAAAGTAGAAACACTTACATCACCTTCATTAACAAAATAGATATATTACATATTGCCTACATCTATACACTGTACATTCTCACCAATACTACCTTATAAGTAACATATACATACAAACACTCAATGAATGAATTGATAACGATCACGTGACAGAATACAACTTATTTATTTTTAACTTTAGTTTGTGACTACAGGTATTTTTTTTATACAAGAACCGGAAGCTGACAATGAAAGTATGTCTGATTACAACGATAAAACGCCAACTTTCAAATTTACCCCCGAACTTCTATATCCCCATTACACGCAAAAAGTACAACATAGAAAGCGCCCACTTATTAATTTACCTACAATGAATTTCAAGAAGGGCCGGGCTTTGGGCGCGTTAGGGGTGGTATAGTCACGGGTCTTTCCCACATTTAGACCCTAAACACGTTTAGCTGTCAAACACAATCCAAAACATGTTTAGACTCTAATCGCGTCAACATTATAGGACAAGGAATGCGTTTTTAAAAAACAGAAAAACAATAAATTGTCAAAGACAAAATAGAAAACTAAAAATAGTGAACCACACTTATTCCATATATATTGTCGTTAATGTCTTAATTACAACTTGGACACAGAACGATGTACATACTGACTTCTTAAACCTAAGAACAACGGAAACTGATTTTACTGGGATAGTTGGAGTCAGCAAAAAAACGTTTCCTAACAACTAAAACAGTTTGTGTTAGGAATTATGATATATTTGTGGATTTCAAAGGGCGCGTGTTTCCTGTTTGAAAGTTGTGCGTTTACATAACCACGTACGTATGTGACATATTGCCAAACCAGGAACATATTTTTTTCACAAACAGGCGTTAACTTATTATAAAGATAAAGATATTGACATTAGACCTATTTATTGTCACTCTCAGTCTCACTTAAGATAATGATACACAAGGGTTTTTTGTCATCAAGAGATAAAGCAGCACAGATGTGCATTGTGCCCTATGTAATTATCTTCGTAATACGTAAACATACTTTATCTCTCCACCTGTGTTGTTAGGGGCACGGGTGACCCAGCTTCTAAGGCGCCGTCATTCGCTGTGCAGAGTTGCGTCCCTTGATCACGCCAGAAACCTATGATTGTGGGTTCGAATCCCGGTTCGCCTCGATTATGTTTCTAGATTTGTCAGTACCATACCCTTGCTCGTGGGTTTCACCGAAGTGGTAAACGTCTGAGACCTGCATCACTTGGGGCTTTCCTCCCACATTAAGCTGACACGCCGTGATATGACTGGAATAATGTTAAAAGCGGCGTTAAGCCCAACTCACTCACTCTGCGTTTGTATTTTACATCTACACCTGTTTGGTGGACTAAGAGTAGAAGCTAATTGGGAAATATATACGTAAAACATAATGTTCGATACATTATGTTGTGTGGATATAATCGTTTTAAACTGTCGGGGAAACGAAAGTATACACTTGAAAATTGGATTTGACAAAAACATTACAATCGTTATCAAAACGGTACTAGCCTGACAAACGCGGCCGAAACACTGTTTTCTGGAGGTCCAAAACACAACTAGGATAACCGCATCAAATACATCACATCACAACAACCATTTCTTGTTTGTTTACTTTGAGCCACCATCAAACATGGGTGTAAACATTCTTTTGTCCGGCAGTTTACATTGAACCACGCGTACGATTATATCGAGAAATATATATGGCATTGTGTATATCAAGTAGGGCTAGGAATATTCTTTATTACAATGAACATCACATGTTATTTTTTATAATTACATTATAGTGTGCATGTCATCCGTCCTTGTCATTGATGCTTTACGACAATTGTGTAAATTGTGTAAACACGTCGACGAAAACCTTTTCGGGAATGGATCGAAATGAGCTAACTTTCATCAGTAAATGAGAACTTTGCATGTCTATATAGAATGCATTTATCATATAATGCGAATATTTCTCGACAAGATAAGGCCAACGGATTAAAACGGGGCCATTGGGGTCATTTTCCGATTAGTATGTAAAACGTCATGGTTACGAACAAACATGGCGTCGACCTTGTCCGTCGGCGATGGAGTCAGAATTGATCATCGGGGATCTAGAAAAATAAGTGGGATAATAGAAGTTCAATTGAAAAGTCATTTTTGGTTCATATCAATGGGACTGATTATGAAATACAACCTGAACGACAACATCGTTTACCTAAGATATACCCTTTCCTATTTTGCGAACTAACGTGCGGGAAATTGTTGCGTAACATTGTTATTAATGCGGACATTCCTGTGTGTCCTTCTCCATAGCGCACTTAGGTGATCTCCCATACCTTAACATAGACTTTCGACAGTCGTAGTGCTAAGGTTGTTTTGTACAACGGCACCCTTGCAATGGTTAGGCGCCGTTTGTTTCCTGTAATGGAAATATGCATTAAATATTCAGCTCGCCAAGGTTCAACTGGCCAAACCACAACTCTATATATCCTTTGTGTTTATGTGTTATCATGTATATGTTGCGTCACTTAGACACGCCAGAA
Source organism: Haliotis cracherodii (assembly GCF_022045235.1). Lineage (NCBI taxonomy): Eukaryota > Metazoa > Mollusca > Gastropoda > Lepetellida > Haliotidae > Haliotis > Haliotis cracherodii. The sequence goes on from NW_027266264.1 coordinate 16,508,728, forward strand.
ACCACTGATAATTTTTTCCATTGGCCCTGATCATGTTTCTAGTATCTGTAGCAGTATACTCGTGCTAGTAGGTCTGACCAGTATGGAATTTTCTCCCAAGTCAAACTGACATGTCATGATATGACTGAAATACAGTTCAAAGCAAGGTTAATCCAAACTGACACACTTTAGTAAGAAAAATGTTATTATAATATGACATATATAGCACCATCTTCCCGAGGCAAGGACGTTAACTGACTATAAAAGTCCAGTTTCCCGAAGCAAGGAAGTTAACTGACTATAAAAGTCGAATTTCCCGAGGCAAGGAAGTTAACTGACTATAAAAGTCCAGTTTCCCGAGGCAAGGAAGTTAACTAATTATAAAAGTCCAGTTTCCACCCCTGCCGAACTTGGTGGAATTCCAGAGTTACGGTTTGGCTGGACAAACGAGTATATGCAAAGTCCAATCAAAATCGCGAAAAGAACTAGACATCGGGTTTGTAAACAACATGTATTTCAAAGTGCAGATTTCGGTCGACTGCCATCTTCCCGTGGCAAGTGTGTAAACTGACTATAAAAGTCCAGTTTCCACCCTTGCCGAACTAGGCTGGTATTATGGGGTTACATTTTGGCTGGACTGACGAGTCTATGCATAGTCCAATCAAAATCGCGCACCAAAATCGAAATCCGGTTCGTAAAGTGTCATGCAGATTTCGGTCGACTGCAGGATTTGCAAAGCATGTGCACCGCTAACTCGTTGTCAACAGATGTTTTCTAAATCTATTCATGCTTTTAATCAAGGTGCTCACGTGATTTGATGCACTTCGCGATGTAAGACTCGTTTTATCACAATATAGATCTTGATTATCAATCAGATCGTCTTGACTGGGCGCCACCGTTTTGTTTGAAGCAAATGCAGGTAATACGAGAGGTTGAATCTGATTGGTCAATAGGAGAGGCATAGAAAGGACATAACTCGTAATAGCCACTGGTGGCGCTACGATCGAGCCCAGGAATTCCAGCCTAGTTCGGCAAGGGTGGAAACTGGACTTTTAAAGTCAGTTTACTCTCTTGCCTCGGGAAGATGGTCGACTGCACGAATTGCAAAGCATGTGTACCGTCAACTTGGCGTGGACTGATGTTTTTCCAAATATTTTAATGTTTTTGATCAAGCGGCGCAAATGATTTGATGCGCGGTAAGAACCGTTATATCATAATATATATCTTGATCATCGATCATATCGTCTTGTCCGAGCGCCTCTAGTTTGTTTGAAGCAAATGCAAGTGATATGAGAGATTGAATCTGATTGGTCAATCCGGGGGAAGTAGAAGTAATAGCCACTGGTGGCGCTACTGTCGAGCCACGAAATTCAAGACTAGTTCGGCAAGGGTGGAAACTGGACTTTTGTAGTCAGTTAAAGTCCTTGCCTCGGGAAGATGATATCGCAGCGGGTTGCAAGTTGCCTACTGAAGGCACGGCATATATTTGTGTAGCGTTTCTCCGCCTAGCAGTACGATGATCAGCTGGTCGTGGGTTCGAATACTAGGTTTGCCCTAACTATTGACTGACATGCCGTGATATAACTGCAATACCATGCAAAGTGGCCTCAACCCTAAACACTGATCCATGTGGCATCCTGTTGTGTTGGTTTCCTATCAAAGACACAGTGTGAACATACCGATATGTACAAACAGTCGTACTAGGAGTATCATACCTTGTCTAAAGGTTTGTCTATGTTGAAAACCATATTGCATGTTTGTCCGTACATCCCCCGAGACCCGTGAAGATCCGGGGTAGAACAGGTCTTCAGCAACCCATGCTTGCCGTAAAAGGCGACTATGCTTGTCGTAAAAGGCGACTAACGGGATCGGGTGGTCAGGCTCGCTGACTTGGTTGATGCATGTCATCGATCCCAATTGCGTGGATCGATGCTCATGATATTAATCGCTGGATTGTCTGGTCCAGACTCGATTATTTACAGACCGTCGTCATATAGCTGGAATATTGCTGAGTGCGGCGTTAAACAACAAACCAACCAACCAACATCCCCCGACAATCTCATCAGAGTGAGCAGTAGTTGAACGCGACGATTAGTAAACTCTGTTTAATTTAAACAGACCATGACTCATGACAAGTTTGTGAATGTTGGAAACGATGTACTCACATTTTGTAACACGCGAGTAATTTTGGTTTACATCCAATAAATATAAATGAATAATTAACCTCTATTTGCTAAGTACGTGTGCCCAAAATTAGAATTGCCCAGGCGGTTCTTCTCCTATTTCTGGTTTCCGTCTGTAGAATAATTAACTCTCATCGCCCAAGCTTGCTTCAGTGAATTTATGTTTTAATTAAACACATAAGCATATTTATGATTAATCCCATACCTGTTTAAGAGTAATTTAGGATAAAATTATAAGACTTATAATAGTTATTTGTGCGGATGAATTATGATCTCGAAATAACGTAATTATGAGATGATCCAACGGTATAAAACAGATATCAACGTATCCGATTTATTGCACGGTTTAGGTGTAAATGGTTATGCGCCCTTACTCCATGTCTGATAAAATTACGTTGAGAGAACCACTTCATTGTAAAACATACCATTTGACAAGTTAAGGAACAATCGTGTATTTTAGATATTTCGCAGGGTTAAAGTTGTTTCTTCTTTTTAACCGAAGTTTAAATTCCGCATTCTATATATGTCGACTGTGTGTTTGGGATCATTAGAAAGAATATCAGATTACATAATGTGACAGAAGGGGGGAGGATACCGCTTTTTGAAAAGAAAATACACTAAGTCTTGTATTATTGAAATACAGATGGATTCGGATTCCCAGGTGACGTTTGTTAGCCTGGTTTGTACCACCACACCCCATCCCATCCCACCCAACCCCACCCCACCTTCAACCTACCCCACCCCACCCAACCCCACCTTCAACCTACACCACACCACACCACCCACGCCGTTACAAACTCACTCATGCACCCTTTCATTTATAAACACATAGTTGCTTCCATTAGGCGTGCCATAAATCTAGGATCAACGTTCTAGTACCCAATACCCGCGCTCGTGGGTTTCGTCTGTGTGATAAATTTCATTACTTCGGTCTTTCCTCCCACATTACACACCATGATATAATAAAGTTGTTCAGTGTTGAGTTAAGCCCATCTCACTCACTCACTCACTCACTCTACCCTTTACAACAAAGGAAGTAGACATATCCTGCTCGGGGCCCTGATATCCTTGTTTACAAGTCACGTAGATATCTGTAAATAACGGTTCCTTCCTTTCGTTTTACTATTTATATCTACACTAATCTCACTTCCTAGGTGTTCTAGGTTATGGTACGGCCTAAGCGTTAGTGTACAGAGGATATTGTTGTCCAAGGGAACGGTCATTACGGAATGCTAAATATGGAGAGTACATACAACGCTATCAGATTCTCTGAAATCAGAACTTATGAACAGCGGAAATATTAAATTGTAAAAACACGCTGGACGCCGTTATGTATCACGTGATCATGACTGGAGGCAGTAGGTTGTTTACCACCGCTACATCACTGATGATATCAGTAGCGTCATTAGCACAATTATTATGAACGTGGGAACTATCCTTTTAGACTTTAGATTAGAAGGCATTCTGGAGAGATATAAGGAATGCATGTAAAAATAATTTTTAAAAATATTAAATTATAATACCGACATTTAATTATAATTAAATACCGACATGTTGGGTCATAAAAAAGGAACTATCTTTATTGATTACTTTTATAATTGCAATATTCCATAATGTGCTGCTACTGTATCGTTATCAAAAGTAGGGCCTCAGTATCCAACCCTTGTCTATAGGTCGACTTTATGGATCCTGTAGTCTGAGTAGGTGACTTGATTGATATCATGTCAACGTAAATCGACAGTGCTCATAACATCAATCACTGGGTGGTGGGGTCTGGAACAGTGCAGCTCTATTAATGTATTCTTAATAATATATTATCAAAACATATAAATTATGAAATAAGTGACAACTAGTAGGTCTCATTAGGCCAAGTTCACACAGTGCCGATTATGGCTCCCGTTTGAGATCAGACAGCGCTACGACACGAATTACTATCCTCAATGATCTGGAATGTCCTATCATTGTCTGAACGCAGTCATTTACGTTCGTAACAGAGTCCTACGGAAAGGTCCAGAGAGGTCGCTCAAGCACTTCCGACAGTATGGTGCGTCCCGTAACATTCGGGAAACTCAGCCGATTTTGTCGAGTCAGATTCTGCTGTATCGGATCTAAATCGTAACAATGTCCCGTGTTGCCTTGACGGTGTCCTGCGGATCAGGATACTGTCATGATGAACAGGCATGAATTGTTCATTGCCGTTTCTTGTCGATTGAGTCCAGATTGCGTCCAGATCTTGCCGAATGCGAACCATCTTTTTCGGTTCACTGTCCAGTCACTGTCCGGTCACTGTCTGATCTCTGTCGGATCGCATCGGGACGCTGTCGGGACATATTCGGTCGTTTTTTACCATGCGGAAGGAATAAATCGGATCAGATTCGGATTGAGAACGGTAGAATCGATTATCTGATTGTTTGTGAATTTCCCGCCACGAATTACAGGACCTTGATCAGACGTTTGACAAATTTTAATCGGGAACGGTCATATCAAGGACGACAGTAACAATCCAGAATGTGTGACTGAGCCCTTAGTGAGGTCATTTCAATCGTATGTAGATATTTATACTTGTATGATGACATTCATTTGATACGTACATGTTATATATGCATATGTAGGAATATGTATCGATCGTTTTGCCTTTAACGAAGACGGTAAAATAGCATTGGTCTATTACAAGATAACTGAGTTTCTTACACATTATATCATAATCTCAAATAGAACACAACCTCAAGCAAAATGATAAGAAATGTGTATAAATTCTAAACGAAACACATTTGGTGTGTTCTATCTAAACGCATGAGCTATCGTCTCACAGCCTAAACACCACCTAAACACAACACCCGCCCCTAATCTAAACATGTTCCGAATTTAAACACGTTTATATTTTAAACATGTTTAAAGTTTGAATAAACATGTTCAGAGAATTGAACTTAAAATAAAATTAAAATAAAATAATGTAAATAAATTTAAAAAATACTCACGTCTGTATCCCGCAAAATTTAGAAAGCATCCCTTTTATAATTTACCTACGATGAATTTCAAGGGGGAATATACATCTAGAACCTAAACACGTTTTGCTGTTAAACGCAATCCTAAACATGTTTAGACCTAAACATGTCAAAATTACGTGATAACGAACGTGATTAAGCTTGTGTTAGGGATCTAAAGACATGTTTACAGTGTATAACTTTCAATCGTCTCGTGTGTGTGTGTAATAGTAAAAGAAATGTCTTTGGTTTGAATTGGCACTGATCATTAACAAATGTAAACACAAACATACGTTCATGAAGAAGAGTTTTGTTGTTGTTTGTACTTCCAGTAGAAGATGGTTAATTTGATCTGTAAGAGATAGGTCTGACTATTTCAATATTTCTACAATCGGCTTACGTCAGAGCAAAACATGTTTGACATAAAGCAACTGAAAAGCAGCGCGACCGTCAAGTTCCGAGCAAATTACTCATTTCACTGACTAGAACCACTCACGAACCACTCACCTATCCCATTTCGGAAACATGTGTCATCGTTGATAGCATGAACATCCTTGATTTATATCTCATCATCACTGTGTGGGATGTTCAAGACCATATATATAGGATTTTGTGGAATGTGATGTTGGTAATTGGAATCAAATTATGAACGCAATTTCATTAACGATCCCTTGAATCCTAGATTTCTATGGTCGTGGGTTCGCATTGATGACGACCCCTTGAGTACTAGATTCAAATGGTCGTAGGTTTGCACTGATGACGACCCCTTGAGTGCTAGATTCCTATGGTCGAGGGTTAGCACTAATGACCATCCCTTGAGTGCTAGCTTCAAATGGTCGTGGGTTAGCACTAATGACCATCCCTTGAGTGCTAGATTCCTATGGTCGTGGGTTGGCATTGATGACGATACTTGAGCGCTAGATTCCTATGGTCGTGGGTTAGCACTAATGACCATCCCTTGAGCGCTAGATTCAAATGGTCGTGGGTTAGCACTGATGACCATCCCTTGAGTGCTAGATTCCTATAGCCGTGGGTTCACATTGATGACGACCCCTTGAGTGCCAGATTCCTATGGTCGTGGGTTCGCACTGATGACGATACTTGAGTGCTAGATTCCTATGACCATGAGTTCGCATTGATGGCGACCCCTTGAGTGCAAGATTCCTACGGTCGTGGATTCGCACTGATGACGATACTTGAGTGCTAGATTCCTATTGTCGTGGTTTCGCATTGACAACGATCCCTCGAGTGCTAGATTCAAATGGTCGTGGGTTCGCACTGATGACGATCCCCTTGGGTGCCAGATTCCTATGGTCGGTGGTTAGCATTGATGACGACCCCTGGAGTGCTAGATTCCTATGGTCGTGGGTTAGCAGTGATGACCATCCCTTGAGTGCTAGATTCCTATCGTCGTGGATCACGCTCATGACGACCAATGGAGTGCCACATTCCTATCGTCGTGGGTTCACACTGGAGTGCCAGGATCCTGTAATTGTGGTTTCACCCTGATTGTGACCCTTGGTGTCATACAACGTGGTACATTTCAACGTCCTGCATCAGTGTAGGCTTCCCCCCCACTTAAACGCTGAACAGATCAAAGCCGTGCAAACCCAGCTTCTCTCACTGCCTCCGCATCAGTCCATGGGCGTTAACATGACGTCATTCTCAAAACGTGTCTTCCTGCACAAATCACGAGCAACATATCATCTGCAGAGTGGGATTACTGACAGACGGATGTACATATCCATTTAGACAGCGTCATTGAAGTGCAGAACATCAGGTGTTAACAGTCAAGGGGGAATTCATTACATCTGGATATATTTTTTCTCATGGAAAATGGAGGCCATTGTCCCTTCAAGTGAAATAACGATACAAAGTGTATCTGGAATGATACGAGTGACTTACAAACAAGCACGAGAACCATAAATGCATTATTTTAGTAAACATGCATATTGCATCATTGACGGTGCCTCTCTCACAGCAACAGTGCGTGGTACATAAGGCCTATATAATTTTGCTGGTTAAATACTTTATTTCATAACATCAAATAAATTTAGCACCGACTGCATGGCGCTGATATTCAAAGAATTCAAAACTAACAGCCTTGAAGTCTGAATGAGAGAGAGAGGCATGTTGGCAATGATAATGGCACTGAGACTGCTCTGTTTGCGACTTGGGGATGTATTCTCTCTGTGTGCCAGGAGTTCTCGGTATGAAGGTACGGTCAAGTCTACTCCATTACCACTAGGTTCTTCAATTTGTCATCATTCAGTACATTGTTATTTGCGGAATCTAGTTTGTTTGTTGTTTAACGCCGCATTCAGCAATGTTCCAGCTATATGACGGCGGTCTGTAACATAATCGAGTATGGACCAGACAATCCAGTGATTGACATCATGAGCATCGATCCACGCAATTGGGATCGATGACATGCATCAACCAAGTCAGCGAGCCTGACCACCCGATCCCGCTAGTCGCCTTTTACGACAAGCATAGTCGCCTTTTACGGCAAGCATGGGTTGCTGAAGACCTATTCTACCCCGAATCTTCACGAGTCGCGGAATCTAGTGGAGGAGTGGGTATATGTGCTGGACAATTATCATGCTGGGTAAACAAAGGTTATAAGCTTTAACTCTAAACCTCATTCTATATTACATGTGGTATTTATAGTAGCATTGAAAGTACTTTATGTAGGTGCTTGTACAACAATAACCACCATGCTATAATTTCTAATCGAATTATTTGTGTGTGATTTGATGTTTAAAGTCGAATTGTCTTTGTTTTACAATCTTGAATGATCTAGGTTGGTTGTTTACTTGTGATAAGGGGGCACGGGTGACCCAGTCGTCTAAGGCGACGCGATTCGCTGTGCAGAGTTGCGTCCCTTGGACACGCCAGAAACCTATGATTGTATGTTCAAATCCCGGTTCGCCCCAATTATGTTTCTAGGTTTGTTGGCACCATAACCGTGCTCGTGGGTTTCACCGAAGTGGTAAACGTCTTAGACCTGCATCACTTTGGGCTTTCCTCCCACATTAAGCTGATACGCCGTGACCTAGCTCACTCACTCATTACTTGTGATAAAATCTCATGATGATACTTCGGCACGGGGTATTGTTGTGCAGTCATTCCTCAGGTTTCTCATTTCAGTTACAATAAGATCAAGATGCATGTTTACATAACATTCCATACATTCAAATGTCAAAGCCAGGGAGTACTTAGTATCGAAACTGGCCCCAACAGGGTGTAAGAGGCAAACTATTGATGAAAATATGAATGAGTCACTGAAAGGCAGTGATGAAGCACCTGCCACCCACAAACATTTCTGTAATCCCTATTTGGACTTGTTCCATTTGTCCCGTGTTTTTAGGTGAACAATTGACTTGCCTTTGCATGTGTTTGTGATAGGTGCCACCGATGGGATAGGATACGGTCACCTTTTGGCGAACACCTGGTATCATTACTATTTGATAGCGATTCATAAACACATGCTCATGATATAGTCGGAATCTGTGCAGCGATTTCTATTGGATATGGAAAGGGTTTTGTCGCTTTATTTAAAACAAGTGTAAGTGCTGGTGAGTAAGGAGATGTTTAAGTATAAATGGCATAGTATGGGTTACCATCGAGGTTCATATTGAGAAGGGACCGCCTCCGTGGTCTAGTGGTAGAGCGTCCGCCCGGAGAGCGGAAGGTCCGGGGTTAGATCCCCGGCCGCGTCATACCAAAAGACGTTAAAAGATTGTACTTGTTGTTACCCTGTCTGGCGCTCTGCATTAAAACAAGGACTGGTCGGCTCGGAGTCAGTATACTGTGTCTGAGTGGGGTATTCATGTTAAACTGCGGCATGGTTTCTCAGTGAGCTAGCACTATAAATCGGCATCAGTCCGGACTAGTACAAGCAGACACACACACACGTACATGCACGTCGCTATATAAGTGCAATAATCTTGGACGCGACGTTAAACCCCATTTCTCCTCACCTCATATTGAGAAGGTCCGTGTCATATTCTGCAAATTTCTCGGAATGTCATCCGTAGGATTTCAGGAATGACTTGACCAGACCTTTGACTGTAAAGCCATAACTGAAAAGCGTAGCGAAATGTGTCTTTACGTGAAATATTAATAGAATGTGAAGATCTGAAGACCTATTTGGAATTGAGAAATGTAGACGCCATAAGCTGGCAGCCATCCGACATAAACACAATGACATGATCAGCGTGATGTGCAGATATGATTTCCACATTCTACAATGTGATATCCCAACGGACAACGCTTGACATAATCTTACTCCTGTATAAATACTCTTTCGGGAGTATGGGTCAGAATAATATGGTATTGTACCCCGACGGCGTAGCAACACTGCATTGATAGTTTAGACTCAACTATTTACAAGCCGCAGTCGTATAGTTGGAATATTGCTGTGTGCGGCGTTAAACAACAAACCAACATACGTCATACACATGATGCTCATGAATACTGTCCAGGAATATACACGATACTGACTTTTGACAAGACATGTATGGTTGAAAACATAGTTAGTCCGATCATGCCCTGGGAGGCATTGCAGGTGGCATTCAGCGTAAACATTCTGGTGGCACTGCTTTTTATGTCTAAGTTTGTTAATGTGTTTTTTTTATAGCTCATGTAGTTTGTGTTATGTAATGATGTACGTGTGTGTCACAATAACTTTGCTGAGTATATGGTTGATCTATGCGTGATTTCGAGATGTATATTTGTATTTCACCTGTAGGGGGCACGGGTGGCCAAGTCGTCTAAGGCGACGCGATTCGCTGTGCAGAGTTGCGTCCCTTGGGTACGCCAGGAACCTATGATTGTGGGTTCGAATCCCGGTTCGCCCCGATTATGCTTCTAGATTTGCCAGCACCATACCCGTGCTCTTGGGTTTCACCGAAGTGGTAAACGTCTGAGACCTGTATCACTTCGGGCTTTCCTCCCACATTAAGCTGACACGCCGCGATATAACTGGAATACTGTTAAAGTCGGCGTTAAACACAACTCACTCACTCACTCTTTCACCTGTAATCCATATTTGGTAGTCGCATGAACACATTACCGCTATTAGTCAGTGTTAATGTACAAAGAATACATTGCCTCACCCCCAACAGTGTAACTGTACAACCCTGACAGGTATGCTGGAATTCCATACAGTAACAAATGCTTACTTCCGTGTGGGGAGCAGAAAATATCCGTGCAAGCTCTTACGAGCTACCGCTCACTCACGCGAGGATGCTGCACCCTACGCCCGTTGGTTTAAAGGAGGTGACATGGGCTATTAGCATATGACCTCGGCAATATATTTGTAGTCGTATTAATAGCCTCCCCATTCATTAATGAACAGACTCTTGTAACAGCCACTTCGGTCAAGTAAAAGAAGTGTGTTTAGCTAGGCCTGTAGTAAACACTGACGAGCTGTAAGGATTTGGACTTGTTTGAAACTACTTCCAGAGTGAGTCTTTCTGTGTCCTTTAATAATATATGCATATATGGCAGTTTACCTTTGTGGTGTTTTGTAATATTGATTTTTCACAGTGTTACCTCTGTTTTTTGGTTTTTTAGGCTATACGAACTTGTAGTTTCATCCATGCTATATATACACCGATGGTGATTAATGCTGGACTAGCATTTAGTCTTTGAAATGAAGATATATATTTTTTTGAATTGTCTTTTGATTTATAGAATCTTTTGATATATAATATAAAGGACCCAGAAACATCTCACTTCATCTCTTTATGGCCTAAATTTTGAAGGTTGGAATTTCGGAAATTGTGCTTCAGGATCTGTAGAAGAGACTAGGTTAATATCAATATATTTTCTTAGATATAATGAGAATTGGACTATGTAATTGAAGCGTGTATATTTGTAAAAATGAAAGGAAGCCTAGAGTTCGTCAGCACCGTGAAGAAAAGGTTATACTACGGCACTAAAAATGTCATGAAACAAGACACTCCATGATCAAACACAAAACCATAGTGAGTGTTGTTTTGCCAGTAGCAGCAGGTCATTGAAGAAAGCCTTAGTCAGCAATATTCAGCGGGCTGTAAATACGTCAGCCCCTGCGAGGCAAACCAGTTCATGACAGTATGATGACAATTAACACCGTCGAGTTACGATGACGCGCACTTCTTACGTCAAACATGGGGTACTTGAGATAACCATGAAGTACTGTTTTGTCCACGGGGAGTAGCATTTAATATCACAAACATCATTGACTCCAGCTGATTTATCTCGACATGTTGGTGAGTGAGTGAGTGAGTAAGTGAGTATTGTTTTACGCCGCTTTTAGCAATATTCCAGCAATATCACGGCGGGGGACACCAGAAATGGGCTTCACACATTGTACACATGCCGGGAATCGAACCCGGGTCTTCGGCGTGACGAGCGAACGCTTTAACCACTAGGCTACCCGACCGCCCCTCATGTTGTTGGTGTATTGGCACATAGTCTAATACCGGTTCTTGTGCATATGGACGACTCGGTGTTTTTATCTAAGGTCTGGTGGTCATGGACACGAGGTTTCTTATTCTACAATACAATCAATGGAGGTACACTTCTTTCATCATTATTCAAGATATGTTGCACTTCTACCTCGTATAACCTTGTCCTGTATCGAATTGTTTGCTAGTTGCTTAACGCCGCTCTCAAAAAAAGATAATAGATCGAGTTATCTTTAGTTCGAGACTCATGCCGATATTATAATAGGCTGAAATTGCAATAAGAATTCTCCTTGGACCATAAAATATTGAGTTCAAAGTATTGAGTTTCACTGTACTATATTCTATAAAATTTCACTCCTGGCCTAGTCACATTACTCTAACTTAAATTTAAAAGGAAACACAAGTTATGATTATGATTAAGGTTATTGAGAGTAAGTGAGGTGTGGCGCCGCTTTTAGCAATATTCAAGTAATATCATACAGGGGACTTCAGGAAAGGTCTTCACACATGGTGCCCATGCTGTGAGCCCTCTTTTCGTCATATATTTGCATACATGGTTAATGAGAAATCGTGATGGTAAGCGTGTCAAACAGCCTCAAGTGATCAAACGTCAAATGGATACTTCATTCAAACCAACACCCATGCATGATTCAGCGTTGTCTTATGACAATGACATCAGGTGTCCCGGAAACGGCAAGCCTAGCCTGCTCTACCGGTAACGCCTGTGGTGAGTAAAGGTCGAGATCACTACACAGTCATGTGCCCCAACAAAAGTAAGGAATCTATGTGTTACGATGTGCAGACTATTTAAACGTACTGGACGTAATATGTGCTCATCGGTATTGGTTGGGCCCGATACGCTCACTTTTTCGCAAACAGTGAAATCTCGTTGACTCAAACTCATTGAACTCGACGTATCGTTGATATACTGAAACAACGATCTAATGTCGGTCCCATTCATATTGACCCCCGCCATCTCATGTGGCTGGCTCGGTGTTTTTACCTGGCCTGTTGGTCATGGACACGAGGTTTTACCTTCTACACCACAAATAAGATAAGATAAGATAAGATAAGATAAGATAAGATAAGATAAGATAAGATAAGATAAGATAAGATAAGATAAGATAAGATAAGATAAGATAAGATAAGATAAGATAAGATAAGATAAAATAAATATATAAAAAATATTTTTTAAAGTAATAAATAAATAAATAAATAAATAAATAAATAAATAAATACACGGAGTTAAACTACTTTCATCAATATTCAAAACATTTTGCACCTGATCGAGAACAATATTGATATAACAATCATCGACATTCCTTCATCAGATACTGACCAATGTTTCAGACAAACCAGACAAAATGCACGAAAAGATGCCAGGGATGGGCCTGGCCGCCATCACGGAGGCAGAACCATCTACAACCAGAGATGAGGCTACCGACAGTAGTAAGTTATCCGTCTACCTCGTATAACCTTGTCTGTATCAACACACAGTAGTTGAAATAGTTCATGTGTTTGTTTGTTGTTTAACGCCGCACTCAGCAATACTCAAGCTTTATGACGGCGGTCTGTCAATAATCGAATCTGGGCCAGGCAATCCAGTGATTGACATCATGAGCATCGATCCACGCAATTGGGATACGATGACATGCATCAACCAAGTCAGCGAGCCTGACCAACCGATCCCGCAAGTCGTCTTTTACGACAAGCATTGGTTGCTGAACACGGGTCTTCACGGGTCGAAAGAGTAAATAATCGAGTCTGGACCAGACAATCCAGTAATTGATATTATGAGCATCGATCCACGCCATTGGGATCGATGACATGCATCAACCAAGTCAGCGCGTCTGACCACCCGATAGTCGCCTTTTACGTCAAGCATGGATTGCTGAAGACCTATTCTACCCCGGACATAACTTGTCAAATAGCAGTTTAACTCAGCACATGTTGTCACATAGCAGTTTAGCGCGTCATTTCTCGCGTAATAACGATGGGCCGCTTCACTGCACCACTTGTGTAATAAAAGAATAACTCTGCACATTTTGTCAAATCATCACAACTGATCAAAGGAACTGGCACATTAAGGGCAGTAGAACATACGTGCTGATACGTTTATCGTATCTTGGCTTATATACTTATCTCATGACGACCACTTCACATCAAACAGTCAATTATCTAATGTATAATAGATCTCACTGTACGTTTATCTTATTCCAACGTTGATTTTGACCTTTAAAATGACCCCAAGGTCAGGTTGATCACAATGGTAGTTGATAAGCAATGCATGATCCCACATCGGTCAATGTCAAGCTTACATGTACAGTTTTGTGTCACTTGTATATTTCAGACAGTCCCGACAACATGCTCGACAAGATCCCGGGACAAGGCTTGGCGGTTATTACGGAGGACCAGCCAAAACGGTCGAGAAAAGATTCAACAAATGACGGTATGTATTCATTGGGAAATGTCAGTTTTTTTGTTTGTGATGTAATTTCATTGGAGAAATATCGATCCTCTCAGTTCAGAGATAGCGTATAAATAATTGTTCGTGATTCTTTCATATATATGATTGGTTTATGATTTTTTTATTTATTGCATTTTCAAAGAATCCATTTGATTAGTGTCAAATTGTCGGGAATCAGTGTCACTCAGTACTATCCATAAGAGGAAATGATATGATGATGCTACAGATAGGTTCATGTTTTATTCCGTTCATGTTTTATTCCGTTCATGTTTTATTCCGTTCATGTGGTTTGCATGGCGAATGAAATGCAAATTCATCTTTGTTTGCAACTAATCTTTCAGAACTTAATACAAATGAGCGCAAGTTTTCAATCCGGACATGTGTGAAGCGCATGCGTGAGGATACGGAGGACTACGAGCGGCAGTTGCTGGGATGTAAAAGTGTTGGGACATATGCCAGTATGGGTATGTATACAGTGTGCGCCACAATAGCTATCAGTCTGTTATAACAGGCGCTGTCTCCGTTGACAATACGCCACTTGGCTGTGAGTTAAACTTCAACCCCGTATCGGACGTATTTCAGACATGTTGATATATCCAAAACATTGCCAACTTTATTGCTGTTCAGGATCATAATACCATAATATTTATTATTTGATAACTCTGACTGTTTTGCAAAGTTTACCATTTAATGATGAAGGAACATCACGCTGTACAGAGTTGCGTGTCAAACCTTTGCAAGGATACTCTGATTGTGTTCGAATCCACGATACGGCCTTACAAAATGTATGTTCCTTTGGTAGCACCATACTTGCTTGGGGGTTTGACCAGTGTGGTAATCGTCTGCAATCTGCGTCATTATCAAAGATGGCCCGTGGTGACATCAGAGAACAGTTCAAATATTGTTGCATCCCATACCTTCAGTGCTAATAGGGTCGGTCGGGTAGCCTAGTGGTTAAAGCGTTCGCTCGTCACGCCGAAGACCCGGGTTCGATTCCCCACATGGGTACAATGTGTGAGGCCCATTTCTGGTGTCCCCCGCCGTGATATTGCTGGAATATTGCTAAAAGCAGCGTAAAATAATACTCACTCACTCAGTGCTAATGATGTTTCAGAGACGCTGCACGTGCTGTTATCCAAACAGGACGCCATCCGCTGTGTGCTGGAGGCGATGAACACGTTTCCTGACAAGGCGGAACTGCAGTTCAGCGCATGCGCATCACTCCTACAAATGGCATCGGCGTCAGGTATGAGGACAGTTTAGTCAGGGTCGACTACTTTGAAAACATAAAAAAAATCTTGTTGTGGCAAATGAATTTCCAAAATGAGTTATATTAATGCGGTGATCTGAGGATCTGATTATTGCGTTTGGTCATTACCCTAACAAAGTTCATCGTGTGGTTGCATAACCGTGCTGGTTTTTTATATTTTCAGTGGCCAATTGTTACATCATCCAGCAGAATCAAGGCATCCCTGTGCTGCTGACGGTAATGAAGAGCTACTCGGAGAATGTCCGCCTCATCCGGATCCTGCTCAACATCATCGGCTATATCTCCTCAAGTGGTAATGATGATAATACGCCGTATTTTCTGCAGCAATATCAATTTTACATCAACTTCCCATTCGAAGGTATAACCTGCTACTTGCAGACACACTACGCTTGATCTGTACGCATAAATGACATGCATCTGCAAGATGTTAGATAACGTCAAGTCAGATTACGTCAAAGATCGAAATGGACATACACGAAACCCAGTTAGTCGAAAACCCCTGGATGAATATTTTAACGTCTCTATATACACAAAGGGACATCACTTCATGCCAATAAAATGTTAATCCGGACATTTTTTAAACAGGGTGGTTTATGTATTAACGGGATTTGTACTGTATTTGATTCCTCTTTGTAACAATTGTGCGTTATTCTGTCTGCAGATGAATTGTCCGTCCAGCTGCTGCAATACGGCTGTCACTCGCAAGTCCTGGGGGCCATGTCGCAACATGCTGATGACAACTCTATTATAAAACAATGCCTCTTTATTCTTGGCAACCTTGTGACAACAGGTGAGCTTCACCATTTATTATTGGTTAAAGGCGTAGTTGGCAAATATCCTATATGTACGGAAGCCATTTTTTTTTTTTGATTTTTGTCTTGAAATTTCAAGATACTAAGCTGAATTTTCAGTATAAATACTAAGTTGAAATTACCAGAAATTATAAGATAATAACTTGAAATTTCAACTTATTATCTGGAGATTTCAATTTATTATCTGGACATTTTCAAATGCTTAGTTGAAATTTCAAAATGCTTATTGAAATTTAAAGATGTATCAGTTGAACATAACATCTTCAAATTTCAAGTTAGTATCTTGAAATTTCAACTTATGTATCTTAAAATTTCAAGAAAAAACCCTAAAACAAACATCCCAAAAAGGCTTCCGTAGACATGTGATCCTTGTCGTTGCTTGTTGTTGGATCAAAAAGTGGTATTCATCTCTCCTCTCTCTCTCTGTGTCATGCAGTGATGTAATCCCCTTCCATCCTTCCTATCTCTGTCACTAGTATTCATCAGCAACATATATGGATATTCTCCTTCCATAAATTGGGCAAGGTTGCAATTCTAAGAAAATGTGGTTAAAGATGGAAGTCACGAAACCTGTATTGACGTCAGTCTCACCTGGATCGTGTTATTTCTGCCTGGCTGGTTGCTAACACTCGTTACATACGGGCGTTATCATAAATACGTATACTTCCCGGCCCCAGTGTAGGTGTAACATAGTACCAGCTCGGGACATCCGCTTTGGAAATTATAAACTTTCTCTCATGACTCAGGTTACTTAAATGAAGTGGGTCACAAACTAATCGCCTTCGTTGCCAAACCATTTCCCAAGACAATTTGGAACAGCGTTTGATTTGTACTATTTGACTGACATAACGACTACTTTTGTTGTTAACCTTCGTTATTAATTATGTGGGGGGAAAGGGTCGCCGAGTCGTGTAAGGCGCCGTAATATGCTGTGCATATTTGCGTCCACTTTGCACGCCAGAAACCAAATTATTGGTATCCCGGTTCGCCCCGATTATGTTTCTAGGTTTGTCAGCATAATACCCGTCCTTGTGTGTATTATGATATCCCCAGTCAATGCATAAGTGTGCACTAGAATGTCTCAGCTCCATTAGGAGCATACACCCGAAGCTACATATGCGGCGCTGGAATGTTAACTTTTAGTAATATTCCTACAAAATCACGTGGGAATCCAGAAAAGGGCTTCATACACTGTACGTACCCATGGGAGGAATCGAAAATCCGTGTTTTCGGCGTGAATATGATTTAACCACCACTATGGTGGCTCTCTTGAAATCTGAGAATTAAGATAATGTTTAAAATTTAAAAAAAGATTCTGAAACATTTACAAAAAAAACTCCCACAATATAATTTGTTAATCTAAATTATTGCTAAATACATTAATTTTAACATCTCTTTTTTAATCATGTTGAGTTACTTCTCCATACGTTCTTCCCAGCAATGGGCGGGAGGGTAACCCAGTGTTTAGAGAGTCGCCTCAGTACGCCGAAAACCCGGGCTTCTGTTCCTACAAGGGTAAAATGTGGTGATGTCCTCTATCGCCCCAATGGCGTGATATTGTTGCATTGCTCACGGGAGCCTATAACGAGATGTGAAGATCCGGGTTCGAATAAGTCTTCAGCAACCCATGCTGGTCGTAAGAGTCGACTAACGGGATCGGGTGGTCAGGCTCTCTGACTTGGTTGATGCATGTTATCGTATCCCAATTGCGTAGATTGATTCTGATAATGTGAATCACTGGATTGTCTCGTCCAGACTCGATTATTTACAGACCGCTGTCATGTAGCTTGAATATTGCTGAATGCGGCGTTAAACAACAAACAAACAAACAAACAAATAAAACATACATCATGACTAAGTGTGGGTAAACGATGATGCCCAAGATATCGACGAACAACTTCATATCATCTTGCCAACCAACTGATTTTATCATATCAGGACGCATACTGCTGTGACACGGCTATTTGTAACATGGTGACCTTAGGTCAGTGTGAACCCCAATGATATCGTGAATAGCATCACATCTGCCCGTGATCTGAAAACGTCTCCTATATATTCATAACCTCGGGATATACATAATTTCCTGTTTTTATTCTTCTGAGCGAAAACAGTGAACTGGTCTGATTGTAGCCATTGTACTTAATGCCTATAGTTCTTGTATGTTACAGTTGAAACCGCCAAACAGATCATGCTTGTGGGCGGGGTTCACACCGTCATTGACATGATGGAAACGTTCCCGGATGATGTCGACATCTTGGAAAATGGCTGTCGTGCCTTGGGGAGCTTTGCGGCTTATGGTAATTACAAACATTTACAAACCGAATTTATTTGTTATGCGGGATTTAACGCCGACCAACAGCTTATCTCGAAGAGCGGTAGTGTTGTTGAAATCACTGACCCAAGGATCGAAAAAAGGGGCATTTTGAACAGCAAAATTGGGCAGCTAATAAGGGATCTTGGTGCCGTTTTACGAAGCGATCTTAGCGCTGATGTGGTTGTCTCTGTCATACCTTAACATAGAATGACGACAGTCGTAGGGCTAAAGTTGTTTTGTACAACGGCGCCCTGCACAAGCGCATCATTGTGCTGAGAGACCAAACTAATAATTGCAGCGATAATTATGAAGATCTTAAAAAATCATGTCCATGAAAGTTATGTCATTATCTTGTCTGAAGGTACGCATACAAAGTCTCAATAATCGATTCTGTCTCAACAAGGGTAGTTTAAGCAAAGCATTAAGATGGCACATGAAGTTGATGATGATATGAACATTGTGCGTGTTTTCTAGATGATACGTGTCTGGACGTTGGTCAGGCCGGAGGCACCAGATCTGTCTTGGACGCTATGACGTCATCACCGGACAATGTTTGTGTCCTCGAGTGTGGCTGCTGGGCACTTGCTTGTCTTTCTACCATGGGTAAGGATTTGATACAGAAATAGTCCATGAAATTAGTTAGATATCGAAATGTAACTGGTTAAGTTGCGGGCATTAACCTACATTATGCAGTGGCATTGTGTTTAGGCGCTCTGTTCCATTTGTGACGGTAAAATCGTTCCTAATTTACACATGTGTCGTTTATGTTTGAGTGAGTTGAACGCCGCTCGGAACACTTGTCAGTATTTCACAATGTGTCAGGTTAAGATTCGTTTTGTTTTGTTTGTTTTTTGTTTAACGCCGCACTCAGCAATATTCCAGCTATATGACGGCGGTCTGTAAATAATCGAGTCTGGACCAGACAATCCAGTGATTAATATCATGAGCATGGTTCCAACGCAACAAACACATAACAACCATTGCTCCTGTGAGTCTGTCATCATGTTATTGTCATAGTGTGTATCTCTGTCCCCAGCCGACTCCTGTGAGGAGATGCATCAGCTGGACGGGGTGTACGCCCTACTGGCCACCCTGGAGGAACACCCGGAGGAGGAGAGCCTGCAGGAATATGGGGTCAGAACCATCTGTAACCTGGCGGCGCTCGGTACGTAGGACATGGGTGTTCATGTTTAAGCAGTACACGTAGGTCAAAACAAATAGTGCAAGTTTCTGTGATCCAGTTAACTAGGACTGGTTCATATCTGACATACCCCGAAAACTGTTTTACAATCTATAGAAGGTGCCCCAATCTACTGAAAATGTAGATCTAATCCAGTCGCTTCGCTGTGAATTCTTATCTTTATGTGCTTTAAAGAGAAATTTGCAAAGGTTACCCGGAGGAGATGTTTCGGAGGTTTGAATTTTACAATATGATCCTATCGTTCTGTATAGGAGACAAAGCTGGGGGAAGATTGAAAGTCATGTTACATACACTTTGCTTGTTTGCTCATTGACATGTTATCATCCTAACCGAATACACAGAAACAGTTTCATAGTTTGCATAACGTGCAATATCTAGACCTACATTAGAAATTAGCACCAGGTTGTGGAGAAGTACCTTTCGTGATTGGTGTTTCCATCACCACCAGAGAACTCTCGTGCATTATAAATTAAAGTATGTTTTGACATTTTGTGTATTCCCGAAGTTACCTTCGTCTGGTGAGGTGAAATGGGGTTTAACGTCGTGTCCAAGATTATAGCACTCACATAGCGACGTACTTGCACGTGTGTGAGTGGCTGCTTGTACTAGTCCGGACTGATGCCGATTTTATAATGCTAGCCCTCTGAGATACCATGCCGCAGTTTAACATTAATACCTCACTCATACACAGTTTATTGACTCCGAGCTGACCAGTCCTTGTTTTAGCCCATCAATGCCGAGCGCCAGACTGGGTAACAACAAGTAACATCTTTTAATGTCTTTTGGTATGACACGGCCGGTGGTCGTTTGGTTGTATGTCAAACTATTTTCATGACGTGAATACAGCTTACACAAACCTCCGCCATTACAGAGACGACGATACAGTCGGTGTCGACTGAGAGGGTGTTGTCGATCTTACAGCGGCTCATGTCACAGTTCTCGGACAACGTGGAGCTTCAAGGTCAAGTCATGTTCGCCCTCAGCCAGATTGCGATGTGTGGAGGTAAATATTCGTCATGATTTAAAGAAATATGAAGGACTCATATCTCCCTAAAATGATCTGACACTTACAGGTTGCTTATCGTTGAGTTTTACATGGAATCCTTTCTTGTAGTAATCCACTGGGGGATTATTGAAGGTTGGACGGTAGGCTGCCGCTGAAAGACGTTAGGTAGTAGCTCCGAATTCCCAAATTAAATTATACATATGGGTAAAATCCCTCACTCGCTATTATACTACAGAAGATCCGGGGTAGAATAGGTCTTCAGCAACCGATGCTTGCCGTAAAAGGCGACTATGCTTGTCGTAAGAGGACTCACGGGATCGGGCGATCAGACTCGCTGACTTGATGCATGTCATCGTATCCCAATGCGTGGATGAGTGCTCATGATATCAATCACTTGATTGTCTGGTCGATACTCGATTATTGGCAGACTGCCGTCATGAAGCTTGAATATATCTGTGTGCGGCATTAAATACAAAACAAAACAGAACAGAAACATGCCTGTGAGTTTGAAAGTCACATTAACTGTGTTGGATTCTTGTTCACTTGATCTTAATCTTGTTCACTTGATCTTAATCTTGTTCACTTGATCTGTATCCGCATCTTCTGTTTTACAGATGAAATGCAGCATTGTATCCTGAGGAAGGGAGGTGTGCGGTCAGTCGTGACCATCATGGACGTACACCCAGAGGACATTGCCATTCAAGAGCATGGTTGTAGAATCCTGGGGAATTTGGCTGTCAATGGTAAGTGTTGCTGCAAATAGGTTGTACTAGTCGTTCTAACCATACAGTAGTATAAATCCTCACGGTAGAATCAAGCTCCACTATCTTTTTCCAAAAGTGTCTTTAGCTTCACTCACTCAACATCTCTACTGTTGATTAACAGAAACCATCAGACGTCAAACGGAAGAAGAGGGCGCCTCTCGCGTGGTGATCGCCGCCATGTTGGCTCTTGACACGTGCGAGGATATACAGGAATATGGCTGCATGGCGCTGATGAACCTTACTGCTGACAGTGAGTATATCATGCGCAGAGGAACCCCGTTAATACGGACACCGTAGTGGGGAGTTCCGTTTTCCGGTGATAGGGGTAGAGTAATTATTATAATTAAAAGAGCATTTCGAACATATATTTCGATAGTAATGTGTTATTCGTCATTTTCACGGGAATGTGACGTCAGATTGATGGGCATCTCTTTATCAGTGTCATGGTCAGTTAATTGTAACTTCAAATCATGTACAGTAAACTACGGTTAACTCGAAGGGACCACTAACTTTAGTTTGTTATAACCGTAGTTCGTAATCAGCATATATACAGCATATCTATAGCAAATAGTCGGGACAAAAAAATCAGTTTGTTATATCCGTCAGTTCGTCATAAGCGTGTTCGTTATAAACGTACTTTACTGTATGTGAATTGATATTACCAGCATTGTTTTTTAATATAAATACTTGCATTGGTATTTGTGATAACATTTATAATTAATATTGTCGACATTAATGTTGTACAATTTCATTGCAGTTAAAGTCAACAAAATCCGTGTTAAGAATAATGGCGGTGTCCTTGCGCTTCTGAGTTCTCTCAAAAATTTTGACAGTCGTCCAAACATCATCTTGTCGTCACTTAAGACACTGGGCAACATCGTCGAACTTGGTGAGTTCAACATATTATGTTGTGGTTTTCATATCAAAACTGCATAGCATTGTAAAGATATTGAACAATAATAATCTCCCCAGTTGCACTCGCTCATTGACTTGACGTAGGCGATTAAATGATCCAGCAAGTTGGCAGCCAGATAACGGGATGGACACCAAGAATTATTCTAAAATCTAGTGTCTGAAATGAACATATTTTACAGAAAAAACAGATGTTAAATTATAGTTATAAAATATAATACAAAAGAGCCAAGAGACTTTCTTCATTTTCATACTGCAGTAATCTAGACTTGCCAAACTTTATAGACTTGCATGGGCTGTTTTTGATATATTTGTTTCAGGATCTGTATGACAGACTAACCAAGAAAGTTCTTTTCAAGTTACAGTGTAGATATGGGGACAGAAACCCACGCTTTCAGCGCGATGTGCGAACACACAAGCCGTTGTGCTACCTCACTATGATTTTATCGTTATGTATCTGACCTCTCTGTTACAGACGAGGTATGCCGGCTTGTGATGGACGAACGTGGACTGCGGACAGTGGTGGACATAGCACGTGGTCACAGCGTCAGTCATGACATTCAGGTGTTTGCCGCCATGGTGCTCTGTGGGCTCTCGCGACTGAAAAGTAAGCAGACCCTCTAAACAGTGAAACCCCGTTAATACAGACGGTACATTGTTACACAACAGTGGACTGTATATGTATGTGTCAAGGGCTTACAAAAATACTCCGTACTAAAGGCGTTTTACTTTCCTTTACTAAGGAATGTTAATAATGGTTCAGCTTTTTACGGCTTTTGGTTCATTTTGTATCATTTTCCGGGCGAAAACGGTAAATCCTCCTCATTTGTGAAAATGAACATTAGGAGTTTTTAATTTCGCCTGTTTCTTTTACCTTTGTAGGGAGGTTCTATTCAAGATATTATTTCAGGATGTAAGCAACCTTATTTTAAAATAAGTGTGTGAATGGTTTGGTTTATCGCTGCTTTGAACGGTATTTCATAAATTCCACAGCGTGTCAGTTTGATGTGTGACGACAACTTCGAGTAATGCAGGTCTTTGAGGGATGCCAGGAAACACATTTTCAGCGGCCCTTATGTTTCTTGTGGACTATTAATCGTGTATGTATATCTTTAACGGTTGTATTGTAGATCTGAGCACAGAGGAGGTTGAGATGATTGACAGGACGATGACGAGGATGTTGTCACTGCCGTCGCTGGACGCTGACATCACGTTGTTCGTTTGTCAGACGTTCGAGAACCTTCTGAATACAGGTACATTGAGAGAGCGAAACTTTACGAAAAGTAGCCATGCGCAACGGCTGGGGAATTTATATTTTTCTCAGTACACCATGCTTAATAAGAGCGTTTGAATGATGATTATGTGGATACAGTGTTACACCTTGCAAATTGATTGTCAATGTAATACTATCTGACACGATAAAGCTGAAATGGTGCTAACGATGACGTAAAACATTCTTTATCTATAGATTAGATTCTTTGTATTGCTAATCATATTTTTTTTATCCGTTCCAGAGCGCGGTATGCACGTGTTTATGTCCGGGAAGAGACTCGATGTGATACTGACCACGATGCAGACATTCAGTGCCCACCCTGAGATCCTTCAGTGCGGCTGTAAAATCATCGCTGTTGTAGCACTGGGTAAGTGCGCGACATTACTGATACACACAATGGGCGATCGCAATACCTCCCCTAGGCCAGCGCCGTGCTCAATAGCCAGGCGACATGTTCTTAAGGAGAGATTTATTTCCTTTTTGGGTTCTATAACTAAAATACACCGTGTATATATTGTTTACTGCCTAAGTGTGCGACTTAAAATCTTATGTCCATTTGCAGATGTCCGTCATGAAATGACAACAGACGCTGTAAGGAGTGTTCTTCACGCAATGAAAACTTACAGCGACTCCAAGGATTTGCAGATTGTAGGATGTGGAGCTCTGTCATGCATCAGTGAAAACAATGGTATGTGGAAATTGGCTTCAGATGAAACATTGGAAAAGGGGGGGGGGGGGGGGGGGGGGGGGACCGCACCCCTCCCACTCCCCGGCTCCCCCTTCATCACCCTTTTTGAAGCATTCTAGTCCTGTTAATGTATAAAAAAGCGTATAACTGACCAATGTTGGCATATGCAAAAGCAAACTGTTTCCCGCATTAATTATTGGCATTCACAAAGCTGTATCCCCGCTTGGTGTAGGCTATATATTATGGTGTTGTTTGAAGGTTACCAATTAGGAGTCATGATTAAGGGTGTGCATTAAAGAATCTTAGATTCTCGCTTTTGTTGAGACAACTTAGATACTGGACCAGTTGCCCAGACGCTGTCACTGCACGTCATCGTACCAGATAACGCGGGTCGTTGTTCCTGCTCTCAGTCACCAGTCTTTCCTCCCAGACTGGAGAGGCCACGTGATATGACTGGAATATTGCTGACTGCGGCATTAAGCAGCATTCACTCACATGTTTTCAATATGAATTATTGACCACTGTTATCTATAGGATCACTGGCGGCGTTCGTGCTAGAAAACGATGGAGTGCTGCGCATCTCAGACGCTTTAGATCTGCACCCAGGGGAAGATCGACTCCACGCTGTTGCACTCATGGCTCTCGCTAACCTCTCGCCCGTCGGTAGGTCAAGTGTTTCACTCTCCTGTCTCTATCGAACCATAATCGATATATGTTATTTACTTCCGATACTGTATTCGTTCATGTCTGTATTATTAATAACTCCCCTTGTGTGCCGAGGCTGAGCCTCCAGCAGTGGGCTAGCCTAGTGGTTAAAGTGTTCGCTAGTCGCCTCGACGGCCGGGCTCGATACCCCACATGAGCACGATGTGTGAACCCCATTTCTTGTTTCCTCCCGCGTTGTATTGCTAGAAGCGACGTAAAACCATGTTCACTCACTGACTATTGCTTTTATATTATGTAAGAATAATTTAGATCGAGTGGTCATGCTCGATGACTTAGTTGGGTCCATGTCACAGTAACCATAGGCACGAGACACAGCTCATACATATGAACCTATGGGTTTTTTTTCTGGCCCAGACTCGATTATATATTTTCAGGCCGCCATGATATGGCTGGACTATATTGTTGACTGTGGCTTAAAACAACAAAGGGATCTTTAAACATTCCAAATATGAATGGCGGCATTACTTTGTAAGTTACTTGCTTGATGCTTGTCACCGTATCCAAATTACGTGGATCGATGCTCATGATGTCAATCACTGGACTGTCTGGTCCAGACTCGATTATTTACAAACCGCTGTCATATTGCTGTAATATTGCTGAGTGCGGCCTTAAACAACAAACAAATAAACAAACCATGTAGCATTGAACTTCTCTATGCCTGTCACGTGAGTTAGTAAGTTGAAGTTTGTATCATTAACCACGTGTTGCAGGGACGCCATCTTGGAAACAGCCTCGTGACGTTGTATTGGTCATACTTATAACATGACTTTGTATTTTTAAGATTTGTATTCTGTTTCTTTTAAGTACTGTTATGTTGTTGCAGATTCATCTCGAAACCCAGCTTTGTTTCATACAATCCAAGATCTCGTCTACGGCGCGATGGCGAGATTTCCCGAGAATTTAGAGATTCAAATCTGTGCCTGCAGCGCCATCGCTCAGTGTAACCCCACAGGTTGGTTACGATTTTCGTTTAATCGGAAAACTGAAGGCAGAGTTGACATATTTATTTCTATTTCTATATACTGCTCTGCGACGTAACGGCGCTGGACCGTCTAATGGTAGAGCGTCCGCCCGGAAAGCGGAAGGTCCGGGGTTCGATCCCCGGCCTCTTCATACCAAAAGACGTTAAAAGATGGTTCTTGTTGTTACCCTGTCTGGAGCGCTCGGCATTAATGGGCTAAAACAAGGAGTGGTCGGCTCGCAGTCAGTGTACTGTGTCTGAGTGGGATATTCATGTTAAACTGCGGCATGGTATCTCAGTGAGCTAGCACTATAAATCGGCATCAGTCCGGACGAGTACCATCAGCCACACACAGACACATACACACATGCATGCATGTCGCTATATAAGTGCAATAATCTTTGGATGAGACGCAAAACTCCATTTCTCCACCTCGGTGCAGGTGCTAATATCGTTATTAAGCCTTCATGCGACTGTTAGGTACAGGGGCTTATATTATTATTAGACCCTCATGCGACGTTTCGGTACAAGTGCAAATGCCGTTATGAAGCCGTCATGGGACGTTTCGATGCAGGTGCCAATACCGTTATTAAGCCGTCATACGACAGGTGATTGATAAAAGTACTAGAACCTGTACGGAAATATCCCTTTGAAAAAAACCCCAAAGACATTATCTGGATATTAGGGCTTCAAAAATGCCACTTAAAGTTATTAAACCGTCAGGTTTGTTATTCATTTGGAACTTGGTATTGCAACAAAGACTTGCTCGTGTTCAATATAGTTAATTCAAATATTTTCACTCTCCTTATGGTTGAGTATTAAGTCCAGTGGTGAAATAAGAAAAAAGCTTGTTCTTGAGCAAATGAAGAACTCTGATCCCGTTGAAATGTTCTTCGTAACCTCTTATAAAGAAAGATCCTACTTTACCTATCTAGCCAGTACGCCACAGAACGCCACGGGGCGCGCCATTGACATGTACTGTACCTTTATATGGTGTGTGCTATATTTCAGCGGGCAACAAATCGTCTGAGTTCCTGGAGGCTCTCAAATACACGATGAGGAGACACGGCGGGAAGGAGGAGATTCACATCCCCCTGGCTAAGGCTCTCAAGTGCTTCTGGCGAGGTGAATATAAGCTGCTCAGCCTTTATAAGGACACTGAGGCAGGTTGTATTGCTGCTTGAGCTGGGTGGTTAACGCCGCTATTAACATATTTTCAGTTTTATCACGGCGTGTCGGCTTGATGCTAGGAAAGGTATACAGGTCTCAGACGTTTACTCGTGCATGCAGAAATATAGTTAAGGCACATACAGTAAAGTACGGTTATAACGAACTCAAAGGGACTACTAATTTTAGTTCGTTTTAACCGTAGTTCGCTATAAGCATATATACAGCATAACTACAGCAAATAGTCGGGACCAAAAGAGTAGTTCGTTATATGCGTCAGTTCGTTATAAGCGTGTTCGTTATAACCGTAGTTTATTGTATATCAGCGAATTGACCAATGATCTCTAAATAAATTCATTTCGGTTTTTTTCTTCTTTTCACAGGCGGACAAAAAGGTGTTATCACGAAAATACTAGACACAAACCCAGTTTTCCAAAACGTATTCACTGCAGAACTACAGGAAGCGGAAGTGGTCTGCGTTAGGTAAAAGTGACAGAGTGAGGAGGATGAGAAACTGTAAAAAAGGTAGAATTTCTACGAACTGAATCAGGATATGATCCTTGAAAACACTGGGTGTGAATCCGGCGTACATCTTCACATCTTGTTTTTAACGTTTCTACCCGCATTAAAGATGATTATCTTCAGTCAGTCAATACAAAGTAACGATCGGGTTATAGCTGATCTCACAAGACATTTTCTGTACATTTTCATGATAGGAAACAACTTGACAGTGTTGCATTGTAGTTAGTGTTGATCAGTGTTGTGCAGTGTTGGATAGTGTTGAGCAGTGTTGGATAGTGTTAGGTGGACAATTCAACACAGATTAGGAGAAAACAATACGGCTGTATTTTGTTCTCGTGTACATACTCGCGGAAAAAAGAAAGTGTGCATGTGTCTTATCCCCAGTGCATTATCGAAACTTCATTGTTTCAAAGAATCATGTTCTAATTTTGTTTAGAAGCTTAGTTAAGGATGTTTAGTTTTCAATTTCACGTGATGCCTCACAGTTTTGGTGTTTCATGCACATTTCATGGTTACATTTATGTTATTTCAATTCACTTGTGTTCCTAAACATTGACGTGAAGCGACAAAAACCAAAGACGACGACTTCAACTGACGCTAGTTTGTTTTGTACACTGATCAGTCTTGATAGCAATATAATACTTTTAACCAAAATCACGATAGCTGCTATTACCTTATATGATAACGGTTAGGCGTTTGCTGATATATATAATTGTATTCGTACGGTGATAATCGTCGTAATCCGGACGATACCTTTCTCAGTGAAATTATCTGGATTTAACAGTAATGAATAACAAATCTAGATTTTCTACTCGTGTACGAAGAATGTTCCTTTCAATAGTGTATAGACGCATATAAGGCACACAAAATGCGTTATAGCGAAGTTGATGAAGACCAAAATATATTAAAATGTGAAAACGGTGATTATATGGTTATCAAAGAGAATACAGTTTTCTTCTGGTTTGCCCTCATTATACAGAAAGTAGAATAAGTATCCCGAATTATCACAACTACCCCTGGAAGGTTCCTTTACGGACCAACAGTGTCCGGATTAACGAAGTTTTACTGTAGAGGAAAGGTTTTGTACTTCTGATAACAGATCCGGGTTAGAATAGGTCTTCAGTAACCCATTCTTGCCGTGAAATGCGACTATGCTTGGAAGAGGCGACTAACTGGATAGGGTGGTCAGGCTCGCTGTCTTGGTTGATGCATGTCATCGAATCCAAATGGCGTGGATCGATGCTCATGATGTCAATCACTGGATTGTCTGTTCCAGACTCGATTATTTAGAGACCGCCGTCATATAGCTGGAATATTGATGAATGTGGCGTTAAACAATAAACAAACAAAACTTTTGATAACACTTACATTGACTGATGATAACCATTATTCTAAGATTCTTACGTGGGTATTATGTTCTTAGCATGTTGTTCACAGTTCTTCTAAGAATACTTTTATTACAATACAAATGCATATCTTGGGTGACGACTGTAACTTGTTACATGATGGTGACAGTGTGACAATGCATGATCAGATATTGCCATATATGTATGATTGATGGAGATGCATATTTTCAGTTGTTTGATATATTTGCCTGTTTGATATCAACACTTGTTTCTCTGCCGTCCAGTAGAACATTGTGATAGACTAATAAACTATGTCGACTAGTGCATGTGTTCCTGTTGTATGTGAAAGTCTGGCTGGGTTGGGTATTGGGTCGAATCAAGGTTTCTTAAGATCCTGGAAACCAGAAACTGTTAAGTAGAAATTAATCCAATGGCATTATAATGTATTCCGTTACTATGGACAGTATCGTGTCCAATGAAAAACGTCCAGTCGACGAATCCAATCCAACAATGAAAATAATAATATTTACAAGTGATGATTCCGAAATGAAATTAAAATGTGGTGCCCCTATGCGTGTGTGGAAGTATATCGTCGTTCTAAAATAACATATTTTGAACATTATACAAATAAATTTTTATTTTTCCCATTTTCCCATTAGATTTTATTTGAGCAAAGTTAATTACTATGAATCAAAAATAAATCATAAACATAATAACCGTTACGTCTGCTCAAATTTAAATGGTCTGTGTTTTAATCATAACGGCGGTGTACAAGCACACTGATATACACTGACGAACTTTCCCACTGTGTTTACTATAACGTACAGGCCACACTGTGTTTACACTGACGTACAGGCCCGTTGTGTTTACACTGACGTACAGGCCCATTGTGTTAACACTGAGATACAGGGCAATTGTGTTTACGGCGTACAGGCCCATTGTGTTTACTATAACGTACAGGCCCACTGTGTTAACACTGACGCACAGGCCCACTGTGTTTACACTGACGTACAGGCCCATTGTGTTTACACTGACGTACAGGCCCATTGTGTTTACACTGAGGTACAGGGCAATTGTGTTTACGACGTACAGGCCCATTGTGTTTACTATAACGTACAGGCCCACTGTGTTTACACTGCGGTACAGGTCCGTGGTGTTTACACTTAGGTACAGGCCCATTGTGTTTACACTGAGGTACAGGCCCATTGTGTTTACACTGACGTACAGGCCCATTGTGTTTACACTGAGGTACAGGGCAATTGTGTTTACGACGTACAGACCCATTGTGTTTACTATAACGTACAGGCCCACTGTGTTTACACTGCGGTACAGGTCCGTGGTGTTTACACTTAGGTACAGGCCCATTGTGTTTACACTGAGGTACAGGCCCATTGTGTTTACACTGACGTACAGGCCCATTATGTTTACCATGACGTACTGGCCCATTGTGTTTACACTTACGTACAACCTCATTGTGTTTACACTTACGTACAGCCTCATTGTGTTTACACTTACGTACAGCCTCATTGTGTTTACACTTACGTACAGCCTCATTGTGTTTACACTTACGTACAGACTCATTGTGTTTACACTGACGTTCTGGCCCATTGTGTTTACACTGAGGTAAAGGCCCATTGTGTTTACAATGACGTACTGGCCCATTGTGTTTACAATGATGTACTGCCCCATTGTGTTTACACATACGTACAGGTCCACTGTGTTTACACTGAAGTACAGGCCCATTATATTTACCATGACGTACTGGCCCATTGGGTTTACACGTACATTGTACGTACATCCTCATTGTGTTTACACTGGGGTACAGGCCCGTTGTCTTTACACTGAGTACAGCCTCATTGTGTTTACACTGAGGTACAGGCCCATTGTGTTTACAACGTACAGACCCATTGTGTTTACACTGAGGTACAGGCCCATTGTGTTTACACTGGGGTACAGGTCCGTTGTGTTTACAGTGACATTCCAAACGCAAGGTATGGTATCTAGGCTAGTGAGGTTCCACTATTGACACAGAAGAGCTGTAAATGATTCATAAGCTCAACCATGTCACCAGCTAAATTCACTTTACCCCCACAACATGTAAGAGAATATGTTTTTAACGATATTTTTTTTATTTAAGTTTTAAAAGCATATGAGCATAAGTTTATGTACCTGTCAAACTGCACATTACACGGACCATGGGTTTGGTCGCGGTCCAGTGAACAATGTATGTAAACACAGACAGGTTTATCTCCAATGATCTATGTACAGGAATTCTAGCGTTTCTAGGACTCTTAAGGAGCTAACGCGCTCAAGTGGACAATCAGTCAAAATTCAATCAGTTTGATAATTAGTATAGAGCGTGTTTCTAGGTGAGCCATGACAGAAGATCAATCATTGGTGTTCAATACGAATCAAGGGGCCATCTCATAACGAAAAGGTGATATTGTGTTGGTTTGACATGTGCATTTTAAAAAGTTGTTCTAAACACACTTTTGGAAATGGAATAAGCTTTTGTCTTCTTAAACACATATGGTACAGTTTCTGATAACTGATTCCTATTGAAATGATATTTCAGATAGTTTCTGTTGACGCTGCAGCCCATATACCATTTCAATATGTGTCTACATGTTATTGATGAAAAAGATACGTTGTATCTTATCGCGTGCCGATCAGGTTAAACAGATAATTTCACGATCAAAGTACGTCGGAAACAGCTGTTTATCTCGTACCAACATTTCGAAAAAAAATCCCTTTCTTTAGAAATACGATACGATAATTCTTTAACAACAATGAAACAAGGTGTAACCAAATCATAAAAGAATATAAAGCTTGTCCAAGAGTTACGCCCCAGATGGAATTACGACAATACGTAAAGTGTAACTGTAGTGTCGCGATAACAAGCTGCGTAACTAATGCGCAAATAGAGTGTATTCACCCAGTGGATTTGAGACCATGTTCTCTATCCGGACTTAGAGATCCTATCTGCGATTATGGCCCTCGAGTGACACATGAGTATAGAACGTGGCGGGGTAACGCGGGTTGTATAGTCGACCGTAGCGACAATAAACTGTATCACGACAACCACAAACGAGTCTCACACCTGTACGGCTGTAATGTCCGTTGGAAGGGCGTAGCTTGAACTACAGTGCACTGGAGCTTGCGTGTTATAGAGTTATGTAATAGGGCGTGTATGGGATCAGATGGTGAGCCTTTATGTAATTGTCTCGTAAGGCAATTAAAAACACATTAATTTGTTTTGAAGAGTCGTTGGTGCGTGACTATATACGACTGTGTGTATGCATGTATTATATTATTATTTAAGCTGAAATACGCGGCAGTCATGTATACTGTCGGTGAAAAGAAACGCAATTTGAAAACACGACTACTGCTGACGCAACTGTCGATTCTTAAATGTCATATAGTTGTAATTATATCTTTATACAATTACAATTATACAATTCCCCGTCAAAATCCAACAGGGCCCGTGAAGATTCCGGGGTAGAATACGTCTTTAGAAACCCAGGCTTGCCGTAAAAGGCGACTAAGCTTGTCGTAAGAGGCGACTAACTGGATAGGGTGGTCAAGCTCGCTGACTTGGTTTATGCATGTCTTCGTATCCGAATTGCGTAGATCGATGCTCATGTTATCAATCACTGGATTGTCTGGTCCAGACTCGATTATTTACAGACCGCCGTCATATAGCTGGAGCATTGTTGTGTGCGGCGTTAAACAACAAACAAACAACATCTGGCTTCAGTCTGTGTTGGAATCCGGGTAACAGTGTTCATACCACTGAGTTGGTTCAGTAGACGTTTGGTTTTACAGACTGTACATTAAACTTGTGTTTTAAGCATCTATGTTTGACAACACCTGTTCAAACTTATCAAAGTCTAGATCAGGAACAAGGATCGGATAATCCTCAAGCGGAAACCATTTAACCCGTTCGCCATTTCTCGACTGAGCCACTCTCTTCAAGGATAAAGAAACGCTCTATAGTTTATACCTCAGATTAACTGTTTCCGGGTGATGCTAAAAGTGGGATTTCCGGTCGAAATAAAAGGAGCTTTGAAGGTAGCACACTTACGTCAAACATCCCCATCTCAAAGATCGTTATCGCATTGATTAACCTCTTTGCATACTTCAAAGACCCGTGAAAGTTCCGGGTAAGAATAGGTCTACAGCAACCCATGCTTGCCGTAAAAGGCGAATAGCGAGATCGGGTGGTCAGGCTCGCTGATTTGGTTGATGTATTGTCATCGTATCCCAACTGCGTGGATCCATGCTCATGATGTCAATCACTGGATTGTCTGTTCCAGACTCGATTATTTACAGACTGCCGTCATATAGCTGGAATGTTGCTGAGTGCGGCGTTAAGCAACAAACAAACACGACAGCTGATGATTATCACGGTCATTTCTGTCGTCGACAGCCAACACATTTTGAAGATGGGCTGCACGAATGCATCCGTCAACATACGGCACAAGCCCAGACCGGCAGCTGGTGTGGAGGAACACAGGCCAAGCTTTCGAGCTGCTTTGACGTTAAGTGCACATCTTGTCCAGCAACGGACACTCCAGATTTAACAAATCACCAAAGTGCGCTAGTCTTTCAGTACCTCAAATAGCTGTCATTGCTCAAGAATCCTAGAGAAATTCGTCGAGATATCTGGTGGCCAGAACACCGAATCTCCATTTGTTTTCCTTCTGTTTGGTGTAACCAGTCGGAATAGGTCATTTCGAACTGCTTTCGGGCCACCAGTGTGGTACTGTCCATATTATATAGAGGACAGATATAATATTACAAACCGTCAAGATAGAAAATCTCGAGAGCAATGTCCCTGGCTGAACTGTATGTAGGTCCAGTCTCTTAATGTATTAAGTAGGGGTTTCTGCAAAGCGATATCCATCCATGAACATTATAATATCCTTCTCATGACAAATCTCAGATGGTTGTCTATGTTTGTCATGAACATTGCCTCCCGTGCTTGGTTATTGTGGACACGGTCAAGATAATCATTGCCTGCCTCTACCTGAGTCAGTTCCTCACAGTCGATGTTACCATAACTATGGTGACCATTCACTACCTTACAAGGAAGTTGAACAGTTTTCAGTTCAGTATGACATGTTGAATAATACATTGTGTTGCTGAAGACTTAAATGCTGTCTTTTCTTGAGGAACGGGCAAAACACGAGGGAAGCCTGATAGAGATGTAAATCCATCTTCAAACCTGAACTAATTGTCATGGTTAAATGAAACATCTTGGGATTTGATCATAGTATTTGTTGTTACCTCGTCTAGCGTTCGACGCTAAGAAGATAAAACAAGAACTGGTCGGTTCGGTGTCTGATATGTCTGAGTGGGTGTCTGATATGTCTGAGTGGGTGTCTGATATGTCTGAGTGGGTGTCTGATATGTCTGAGTGGGTATCCATGTTAACTGCCGGACAAGTCAGGACAAGTTCAAGAAGCCACAGACACATACACACGCGTACATGCACGTCTCTATATAAGTGCAATAACCTTATACTCAACGTTTAACCAATCACTTCACCTCACCACAACTCAACTCAACGCACCTCACCTCACCGTAAGCACTACACGCACAGCCTCGCGAAAACAGTTGTTTATGTTCTCTGGACACCAGACATGCACGCAATAATGACAGTTTGCAATACATCAATACTTCACTTGGCTTTGTAGAACTCCAGTTCCTATTTTTGAGGTAGACATATGGCGTCCTAATGTGTATGCATTAGTATATAGAGGTTATCACGCGAGTGTGTTTGGGGATGGTAAATATTCTGCATTAGGAATAAACATTGTATTTAGCTCGCCAAGGCTCGCTAAATACATAGTGTTTATTCCTAATACAGGATATTTACCATCCCCAAACACACAAGCGTGATAACCTCTTTATCATATAATATCATTCTTTAATTCTGTGCTTTAAAATCGCTTTCCCTCTCTCACAAACATTACCGAAACATTGCGAGTTTTCCTGGAATGCGCGCATTAATATTTATTACGTCACCATTTAAGTGATGTGTCAGTCGGACAGTGACAGTAACCAATATAGTTCCAAATGAAATCTGTTTCTTATACAGTGTCGAAGCAACATATACGCAAAACAAAAATTGTTTTTAATTGCCTTTCGCGGCAATCCATTGGTCTGTCCGCTAGACTAACTGCCCTTTTTCAAAGGGAAGCTACTCTAACCCTAGTCTAGGAAACGTCACGACCACGGTCAGACCTTGTTGACAGTCGGTCTGTCCTGTCATAACGTTAAGAAGTGTAGTCAGATGTACACACAGCGACAAAACGAAACAAGGTAACAATTCAAACATATTTCGGCCAAATCCAACTATTTTAATTTGTGGAGAAGGTTTCAAGCCGCAGAGGTCTACAAGCACAGATATGGCTACTGATCCCGCTTGGCTAGGCCTCGTGCCCTCGTAAAATTGTTTCGAAATTTATATCTCCAAAGTTGCCAAAACTTATAAAATGCCTTAGCTACGTCACATTTATACTATGATTTTCAGTATACTAGACTGTTCTTTGGATGATGATAGCATTTATCCCTGTAGTTTATCCAGATTCCCGATGGTTAATTCTGACTCGATCGCCGAATGACGAAGGCGACGCCATGTTTGTTTATAAACAGTGAAAGTAGTCCTACTTGACCTTTTATATTTGCATCTCTATCCGCATATGACCCCAACGGATATCGTTTTTATCCGTTGGCTTCATCCTGCCGAGAAACCTACCCATTATATGATAAATACTTGTATTAAGTGTATTCCGTAGTGTGTTATTGTACACCCTTCATTCCCAAAATTAATTCCTCATATCACAGTTCACTATGACTCTTGGCGGCTGAGAACGCTAAAGTAACAACAACAAATAATAAGTCTAGGGAAATGGAAAAGTGAAACCTTATGTTAATATTTCAAAATATTTAAGCACATTTCTTGTTAAAATTAAAATGGCAAGAATTGCACTTCTATACAATTATTATTTAGTTCATATGTTTAAACTTTATCAGGTATATGCTCAACCTCATAGCATGATATATATTTGTTATTTTTCTGTATTAAGTGAGTGAGTGAGTTGGGTTTTACGCCGCTTTTAACAGTATTCCAGTTATATCGCGGCGTGTCAGCTTAATGTGGGAGGAAAGCCCCAAGTGATGCAGGTCTCAGACGTTTACCACTTCGGTGAAACCCACGAGCACGGGTATGGTGCTGACAAACCTAGAAACATAATTGGGGCGAACCGGGATTCGAACCCACAATCATAGGTTTCTGGCGTGCCCAAGGGACGCAACTCTGCACAGCGAATCGCGGCGCCTTAGACGACTGGGCCACCCGTGCCCCCTTTCTGTATTAAGGGCAAGTACCCTAAGCTACTGAATACAAGTGTCTGTCAAAGAGACAAATGTAACCGAGAAAAAACTCATAATGGAATATTGTAGCTGTGAATAATATACTTATGTATATACACATATAGGACGGTTTACTTGAAGTATAGCAGCAGTGAGCACGACGACTTTGCTGGGCATATTGGACATATTTTGTATATTCATATTTGTGTCTCCGTATCTGCAGGGATACAAGTATGGATATATCAAATGTAATGCCGATGTTTTATTTCACTGTGCGACATGTTAAGTGCTGAGTTAGTATTGCTAAAAGTGTTTTACACAAACAGGTATGAAGCAACGAACGTAACACAAAGTTATCAATATGTTTACATGACTTGACCATTTATACATCTTATCAAGGCAATTTTCACAGGTTCAGTCTTTAGTACCCAGGGGCGGTCAGGTAGCCTAGTGGTTAAAGCGTCACTCGTCACGCCGAAGACCCGGGCTCGGTTCCCGACATGGGTACAATGTGTGAAGCCCATTTCTGGTGTCCCCCGCCGTGATATTGCTGCAATATTGCTAAAAGCGGCTTAAACCAAACTCACCCACCCACCTTTAGTACCCGCTTTCTACATGGAAATGGCTTTCAAATTATGGTACACGTGCACAGTGTTACAGTATAATTTATGGCATAATAGAACATTGCGGTTATGTAGCAATACAGCGCTCCCGACACATTCTGTTAATGAATAATTTGTTGTTGTTTTTGTTTCTTGTTTACTCAGCATTGCACTCAGCAATGTTCCAGCTATGTGACGGCGATCTGTAAATAATCGATGGTGGACCAGATAATCCAGTGATTGACATCATGGGCATCGATCCACGCAATTGGGATACGATGTCATATATCAACCATGTCGGCGAGCCTGACCACCCAATCCCTTATGTCGCCTCTTACGACAAGCATGGGTTGCTGAAGACCTATTCTACCCTGGATCTTCACGGGTCTAATGAATAATAGACTATTTGATGACGTTTTACGTATGTTTGTGACACGTGTTCCATATATCTGGTAAGTACAAGGCTCAAATGATAACGTATTAGCATTTGACTATACCACATACCTATGATCAAACTGATCTCAATCACAGCTTAACATGTTCAACGCTGTTCAACGACAGCACGTTATAATATCAGCCGTCGTCAGATCATGTGGGTGACGTCGAAATCGGGTATTATATTCCTTGCGTTCTACATAAGTCATATCAGCTGTAGAATTACTGATATTCCCCTTACAATCGAGTAGATGTCATGCAGCAGTGCTCATAACTCGCGTCTATGTTTGCCCGCGATGACAGCCGGCCCTGGCTCTGTGTACCTTGTTCTTGTGCAGTGTAATATTGGGTCACATTCACAAACGTATAACGTCGGTTGGCGGACCTTCTGTAGGTGATATGACACAGGACAAGGAGGCTGTTGTGGACACGAGTACTAGAGGGCACTTCACAGGATTCAAACTGAGAATTGTTCGTATAAGACATCTCAATTACGCAAACAGAATGGATTTGCCCTATTGTCAATGGTATCATTATTTATGGGTGTGCTACTTCTGAAAGAGGTTTAAAGAGCGTGTACGTCAATCGACGTTTTCACTCTTGGCAACATTTTAGTCATTACTGATTGAATTGGTCTTGGGGTTCGATTTCCACTTTATGAATGCCATCCAAATACACAGGCAGTAATGGCAAATATTTTAAGCTTGGCAGAGAATTACCCTATACGTGTTGTAAAGGTCGACTGAAGTGCGGATTTCATAATTTGTGATCTGGTTTATAATGTTCCTTCGCGACAAGCCCCCATGGTTATTCCCAGTTAGAATAGGTCCTCGGCATGCTTGCTGAATGGGGCGTTTAAGTGGATAAGGTAGTCAGGCCTGGTCACTTTCTTGATTGTGTTGCTCACAATATCAATCACTGGCTTTAGACTCATTTATTTACAGGCAGGCGTGAAAAAGCTGGGAAACGGCGGAGGCGGTGAACAATATAAACAAATTCTTAATTCGTGAATCAATGCTCATGGTATCAATGACTAATTTGCCTGCAGCAGATTCAACTGTTATCGGGACACGATGATATATAAATGATATTGATCTCGCAGACACGTCAACTATTATGATTTGGAAATCGAAAATATTCCTTTTTTTACACTTACACGTGACCCCGGTTCCTAATGTTGTAGTCGGGCGATTTACCGTTACATTACCAAGCGTTACTCCAAACTGGCATGTATCTCTAAGTTTGAGTAATAAAGTTCGTTCTCATTAATAATCGATGATGCATCTGCTGAATAACTTCCCTATTTCCAAATTCTCACGAAAGAATCAGGTGACAGCTCACGAAGCTAATGTTAAATGAACGAATGTTGGATAGGTTTAGGAGACAGCACACGGGGTTGATAAATGCACACCGATGGAGGGGATTGATATATACACAAACATTAGACAGATACAGGAGACTGACATATACCCAGACATCAGACAGATTCAAGAGACTGATATATACACAGCCATTAGACCGATTCAAGGGACTGATATATACACAGCCATTAGACCGATTCAAGGGACTGATATATACACATCCATGAGACCGATTCAAGGGACTGATATATACACAGCCATTAGACCGATTCAAAGGACCGATATATACACATCCATGAGACCGATTCAAGGGACTGATATATACACAGCCATTAGACCGATTCAAGAGACTGATGTATACACAGCCATTGGACTGATTCAAGAGACTGATAAATACACAGCCATTAGACCGATTCAAGGGACTGATACATACACAGCCATTAGACCGATTCATGAGACTGATGTATACACAGCCTTAGACCGATTCAAGGGACTGATATATACACAGCCTTAGACCGATTCAAGGGACTGATATATATACAGCCATTAGACCGATTTAAGAGACTGATATATACACAGCCATTAGACCGATTTAAGAGACTGATATATATATATACAGCCATTAGACCGATTCAAGAGACTGATATATACACAGCCATTAGACCGATATATACACAGCCATTAGACCGATTCAAGAGACTGATATATACACAGCCATTAGACCGATTCAAGAGACCGTAATATACACAGTTATAAGGCCGATTCAAGAGACCGATCTATACACAGCCATTAGACCGATTCAAGAGACTGATAAATGCACAACCATTAAACCGATTCAAGAGACTGATAAATACACGTCAAACATTAGATTCAAGAAACTGATATATACACAGCCATTAGAACGATTCAAGAGACTGATAGATGCACAGACGTTAGACCGATTCAAGGGACTGATATATACACAGCCTTAGACCGATTCAAGGGACTGATATATATACAGCCATTAGACCGATTCAAGAGACTGACATATACACAGCCATTAGACCGATTCAAGAGACTGATATATACACAGCCATTAGACCGATTCAAGAGACTGATATATACACAGCCATTAAACCGATTCAAGAGACTGATAAATGCACAGCCATTAGACCGATTCAAGAGACTGATAAATACACGTCAAATAGTCGATTCAAGAGACTGATAAATACACGTCAAACATTAGATTCAAGAGACTGATAAATACACGTCAAACATTAGATTCAAGAGACGATTGTTCTCACTCTCATCAGTGTTTGATAAGATTGGTGGCATGTCGCTAACCACGCGTGACCAGGGTAATACACACGGGTTTTCCACGTTAACACTCATTTATATGTATTCTGTCACTCTGCTTTGA
Source organism: Haliotis cracherodii (assembly GCF_022045235.1). Lineage (NCBI taxonomy): Eukaryota > Metazoa > Mollusca > Gastropoda > Lepetellida > Haliotidae > Haliotis > Haliotis cracherodii. The sequence goes on from NW_027266264.1 coordinate 16,548,938, forward strand.
AAGAAAATGATTTCTTATGTTCGTGAATAGCAACAATTTGAAAAGTATTAAGCACGGTTCAGTGACGCCCTGTCACAATGGCTGTACGAAGAGCCAGCCACACTGTGAACAAGCGTGCAAGGAAGGTACGACATCTGTATTTCAGATCTGTGACGCCTATCACACCATTGAGAACACATGGCCACCATTTTGACGTTGCAGCCATTTTATGCTTCACCTGTCACGTGATCGTGTGACGTTAGGCCGCCATGTTGCTAGGATGAAATAAAGATTTGATTACAACTGCTTGATACAAGACCTTTTGCTTTACACTGCCTCGGGACATAAATCCACAGACCTTTGAAAGGTGTTATCTTTTGGTCAATACACACCCGTTACTATCACAAAACAAACTCCCTCAAGTCACTTACGCCAATTTATATTTTTCCAATCTAGACATAGCCAGGACAAGTGAGAAAGTGACTTGTTTGAGATTCCATAGGTCTTTACACTGCACGTCGCGTGTAGGAGTGTATTTCAGGCATACCCTAACGGCCTTAAGATTAATTTGGGCTTTGCCACTTCATGGCTATGACAATTGTTTTCCGCAAAAAAGTAGTTTGTGTATTAACACTTGGCAGTGTGGATTTTGATCAAGACAGCCAACATATCTTTAAGAAGATTCGGAGAAGAAACTTTCAGGATCGAAATCAGGGTATCCAAATTTGCCCTTTGTGGCTTATGGTGGCTGCACGTTTGTTTGCAATGTCAAGGAAGACATTATGAAGTTTCATTCTCGAGGAATTGGTGTTTATTGTTTACGATTCAATGATTAATAACGACGATTATGTTTTTATGGCACTATGGTTCATATCAATGCCAACCCAAAGAGCTGGAATAGTAAAAGCTCCTATCAAGAACTGTTGGCATGTTTCGACGATTCTGCATTCAAAGTCAATGATCTTTTCTTAATGATTGAAGGCATTCCTAGACGACCGATAAGTATGTCTCGAAGGTAATTTCAAGGAGCTTTGCATATTGAAGGTAGGCTAAAAAACTTATAATCTAATGCGTGTATGGAGTTTCAATAACACTTGGTCACGATTGCTTTTCTAGTTACTAGGCTCAAAGAGTATTTTGTAGGTGACTTTCTGTTGAACTACACATACATTGTATTGCAAATGGTTTCTTACAGATTATATTAAGAAACTGTCATTAATATGTTAGCAGAGAAATGAGTAATAACTCCACAAGAAATTTAATAAATGTCCCGGCAATAGCTTATTCCTTGCGAGTCTGACAGTTATGGAACATCATTTTCATATAAGTGTACATCCTTTGAATGACATTCTGCGAAGTTGATTATGTTCGCGTCCAGGCGTTGTACTAACTGACCCGTCGTTTATCCCCTCTTCACAATAACAAGTTTTCGTGTAGAGGAATATTAGGTATGTATCCGAGAGAAACTCAATGCGTTTAGCTTTGAAGTATGTACATTTTATCGTTGTGAGAGGAAGGTAAGACCAGTTAAATAGTTACAAGTTTACTGCTATTGTCTTGAGGGGGGTATTGTCAAGAGTTAACCTTTGTAGTTTTAATCAGTTTCATGTCGCCGTGGTATATGTAATGGTATAGTATAGTATAGTATAGTATAGTATGATATGGCATGGCATGGCATGGTATAGTATAGTATAGTATAGTATAGTATAGTATAGTATAGTATAGTATAGTATGGTAGTACAGTGCAGTACAGAACAAGCATAGCATAGCATAGCATAGCATAGCATTGCATAGCATAGCATAGCACAGCACAGCACAGCACAGCACAGCACAGCACAGCACAGCATAGCAGAGCATATCAGAGCATAGCATTGTGGAATATAGTATCATAACCCTCCGTGAAATAGAAAGTATACACCCATGTTTGCTGGTGGCAATAAATGAAACACACAAGAAATGGTTATTCGATGGTGAAGTATTTGATACGGGTATCATTGTTGTGTTTTGGACCTGAAGTTTGCCGTGGTTTGGCGACTGTTTTCAGCCTTGTAAAGTTTTAATAACATTTGCAATGGTTTGGTCAAATCCACTTTCAAAGTGTATACTTTCTTTTGGACGGCACTTTAGTATACGTCACGTGGACATTCCAGGCTGGAATAGATTCCCAGTGACTTCTGTTTGTCACACGAGGCGGCTAATTGGACAGGTTGATACCCCGAGCATAACATAGCATAGCATAGCATAGCATAGCATAGCATAGCATAGCATAGCATAGCATAGCTTAGCACAGCACAGCACAGCACAGCACAGCATACCATACCATACCATCCCATACCATACCACCATACTATACCATACGAGTAGCATACCATCTCTTTGGTTTCAGATATGAGCATGTGTTTAGAGTATTGTACAATGGTAAGAACAGGTCCTATTTGAAAGCATGGCTCTGTATATGTTTTATTTACATTCTTCCTTGATTGAATTGTCATGTATTGTCATGTTCGCACTTATGACCCTACACGGTGTTAATGACACCACACCATGATTAGGAAGACCACAAACTATTTCATACCATGTATTGGCTAAACAGCGAACTATATCCCTTGTACATGTGAGTTAACGTGACTCCTGTAGGTTCACTCACACACACACAATCAATGCATTTTCACACCTGCACTGTGTTTCACACTGAGGTTTGTATGCGGGTCATGTTCTGGTGTGATATAGGCAATCGTGTCTGTGTGCCGCCGACTATAATCCTTCTCGTGTAATACACGGCACAAACACGGCGATTAAAGTAAGCGTAAGCTCTGCCGACTAATCTCTGTATTCACCTCATAAGCTGCAGGTTACAAATTACAGGTGCAGAGCGTAACCTCTAGGACTAGAACAGGACCGCAAAGTAAAGGCTTTTTTCGTTATACTTACTGAAAAACGTTCAATTTCAAAGGCGATTAACTATAACGTGTGCATGTTATCTGAGACCTAACCGCCGGGCAAAAGAAAGTATGAAAATTGGATTTGACCAAGCAATTACAAACCTTATCGAAACGTTACTAGGCTGAGAAAACCCTTCAGACTAATGGTCCAAAACCCAACCCGTATCACATACATTAACGTGGATATATATATTCGTGTTTGTTTAATGTTAAGCCGCCACCAAACACGGGTGTATACTTTCGTTTCCCTGTAGATTATTATCAGGTTTTTATTTTCCTTATTATGGTACGTTACGTTTTATATCTTGTTTGTTTGCTTGTTTGTTGTTTAATGCCGCACTCAGCAATATTACAGCTATATGACGGGGGTCTGTAAATAATCGAGTCTGGACCAGACAATCCAGTGATTGATATCATGAGCATCGATCCACGCAAATGGGATACGATGACATGCATCTACCAAGTCCCGTTAGTCGCCTCCTGCGACAAGTAGTGTGTACATCTGGGGTGATACAGAGGCTGCAGCCTATCATCACTGTTATATAGGTTGCATATGAAATATAATAAAAGCAAGCAAAGAAGCTTGTATGTAACGCTTTCGAAGTACAATATCCAAAGCCTAACTGCAAGTAACATTTTCTGTTTTACAAATATAAGAGACACTTTAAATCTACTAAAGCTTTAGTCTTTAGCTTAAGTCTACCAAAGCATATTTCTTAGACGTTGCTCTGTATTTGTAAGCAACATAATCATTGCACTTGTGCGCAGCAGACGTAATTGAAATGAACGTACCGTTTTTTGTTGCAACAAAAACAGTAAATGCGCTTTAGTGTCACTTGATTGTCTAGTTTAGACTCGATGGTCGCATGGCAGGAGCACTGATGTATGGTGTCAGGCAGCAAACACGTTTTTATGCTAACTGTTGAGTGGCGGGTGCTACGTATAGCATCACTGATCAGTGCATTTAATTTTCACCATTATGTTGCGTTTTACGCCCAATGGAACCTGCTTAGACGGATAATCGAGACTCACTTTTCTCTAAGATTTACGTAATATAGTTACATACGAGTGTAAAATGCTTTCCTTTGCAAACTCAGGTCAGAGGTTACAATACACCATAAGTAAGATGAAACCTCGATAACAAGAAATCAGTTACTCGACATGTATAAGACGATGTAACTTTATTGAACCGATATAAACCGTTTCGGCACTTGATCCTATACCGCCACTCCGTTTGTCTAGAAGTATTGATAACTCGGAGTACTGACAGAACTTCTAATGCCTGCGGTTTTCCTCACAAATCTGACGTATTGTAAACATTTAAAACTTCTTCTCAAAGCATTTCGTTTGCCTAATAATAGTTAACTATTGTCACATACACAATATATGACCTATTACAACTGACCTATTTGCTCGTGATTATCAACCCCGTTGAAGTTATTGAGAACAATTTTATCCTCATAAAAGATAAGAAACAAATAAATAGATCAAAGGTATTATACTTTCTTGTTACGAACAGATTCTTTTCATGCGGAATTAACAGCAACGGGGGATCAATATTGATATATCTTTGTAGATGGATACAAAGTAACAAAGTTACGCCCTATATATCATAAATATAAATATTGTTAGTGACCGAACACCTGGTGCCACCATTGAAATTCAGTGATCCATTCGTATTTTGTTCTTCACTGTTTGCCTTTTACGCCAAGTATGTTTGGGCAGATAATCGAGACTGGTTATTCTCTGTCGTTGACGTTTAATATTCCATTGGCACATGGCCTATTTCCATTGGCACATGGCCTATTTCCATTGGCACATGGACTATTTCCATTGGCACATGGCCTATTTCCATTGGCACATGGACTATTTCCATTGGCACATGGACTATTTCTTTTAAGGAACGATGCCGAAGTGGTTTAACAAATGCATTCACTTGTACAATAAACTACTGTTAGTATGAACTCAAAGGGCCTACTAATTTTAGTTCGTTATAAGCATATATACAGCAAATGGCCAGGACAACAAAATAAATTCGTTATATCCGACTGTTCGTTATAAGCGTGTTCGTTATAAACGTAGTTTACTGTACTTAAAATCCCACTTTTGAAAACACAAACAGAATGAACGGTGATAAGATCTACTTAACAAAGTCTATGTATGTCTGACGTGGGTCCCTGAGTTGCGTCCCCTAGCTGTATCGCGATCTGCAGGCTTCAAATCCAGGATTCGCGCAGACTATGTTTGTTGATACCCATAAGTATCACGGAAAACAAACACTGACGACTGTCTTCTGCCTGCGCCGTTTTGGGCTTTCCCCCGACTATTGGGTGAAACGTCGTGATATAACGAAATTAAACTTTTCACTTGAAAATTTGATTTGACAAAACAATTACATTTTTTATCAAAACGTTACAGGGCTGAAAACAGTCGCCGTAACGCTGCTCAATTAAGATCCAAAATACAACTATGATATCAGTATCAAATACCATCGAATAACCATTTCTTGTTTGTTTTATTCTTACCACCATCAAACATGGGTGTATACTTTCTTTTGCCCAGCAGATATAATGGCATGTGTCTCAACCTCTCTCACTCACACCTGTCAACTCAATATGACAGGGGCGGGGCGGGCATGAGAAATGGGCTTCACATATTGTACCTAGGGGGGAATTGAACCAGGGTCTTCGCCGTGACGAGCGAACGCTTTAACCACTCAGCTACCCCACAGCGCCTCACACACTCATAGAGTGACAAGAGATTGTTCTACAGAAACAGAATGTTTCTTACAGCATGAACGTAACACTAGAGGTGGTACACTCGCCAAGTGTTCGCGCTCACCGCACTCATAACCCTGAGGTTCGTGACGTTGTATGATATCCTCATATGTCCTCTTAAAGCTAAGTGCACTCAACAGCTGCTGTAGTACAACAAGGGGCAGACAAGGGGGACATTATATTTGCTCTGGCATTAATCATTACTGGGTGTCCCATTATGTAGCCTACATGGCCCTTGTCCTCAATATGGGGACAAGTCGTGACAGTATCGCTGTCGGCGAATTACTTTTTAACAATATTCCAATAGCAAATTTCGATTCGAATAGTCTTACGATATCAATGATGATTAATTTCGAGTAGAGTTTGCACGAGGTTAAAATAAATATAAACAGTAAAATAATGAACGCTGTATAGAGACACAATCGATATTTATGGACGAATTTTGTTTGAATGTAGCATGCCCTTAAGTTTTTTCAGGATCATAAAAGACGGTGCCATTTTTCAGTATGGGGAGAGACGTTGTAATCAGTGCCTGGCATTGTCGCTGTGTAATTAGGATAATCAATTAACAGTTCAGCATTGAATGTCAGTTTCTTCTTAGACACTTCAGTCACCTTTCTTCTAAGGCACTACAGCCACGTTTCTTCTTAGACACTTCAGTCACCTTTCTTCTAAGGAACTACAGCCACGTTTCTTCTTAGACACTTCAGTCACCTTTCTTCTAAGGAACTACAGCCACGTTTCTTCTTAGACACTTCAGTCACCTTTCTTCTAAGGCACTACAGCCACGTTTCTTCTTAGACACTTCAGTCACCTTTCTTCTAAGGCACTACAGCCACGTTTCTTCTTAGACACTGCAGTCACCTTTCTTCTAAAGCACTACAGCCACGTTTCTTCTTAGACACTGCAGTCACCTTTCTTCTAAGGCACTACAGCCACGTTTCTTCTCAGACACTGCAGTCACCTTTCTTCTAAGGCACTACAGCCACGTTTCTTCTTAGACACTGCAGTCACCTTTCTTCTAAGGCACTACGGCCACGTTTCTTCTTAGACACTGCAGTCACCTTTCTTCTAAGGCACTACAGCCACGTTTCCTCTCAGACACTGCAGTCACCTTTCCTCTAAGGCACTACAGCCACGTTTCTTCTTAGACACTGCAGTCACCTTTCTTCTAAGGCACTACAGCCACGTTTCTTCTTAGACACTGCAGTCACCTTTCTTCTAAGGCACTACAGCCACGTTTCCTCTCAGACACTGCAGTCACCTTTCTCCTAAGGAACCCCTGCCACGTTTCTTCTTAGACACTGCAGTCACCTTTCTTCTAAGGCACTACAGAACACGTTTCCTCTCAGACACTGAAGTCACCTTTCTTCTAAGGCACCACAGCCACGTTTCTTTTAAGACACTGCAGTCACGTTTCTTATCAGACACTGCAGTTACGTTTCTTCTCAGACACTGCAGTTACGTTTCTTCTGAGCTATTGCAATCACATTTCTTCTTACCTATTGCAGACACGTTTATTCTTAGATATTGCAGTCACGTTTCTTCTTAGCTATTGGAATCACATTTCTTCTAAGACACTACATACACGTTTCTTCTCAGACACTGCAGTAACGTTTCATCTCAGACACTGCAGTAACGTTTCGTCTCAGACACTGCAGTAGCGTTTCGTCTCAGACACTACAGTAACGTCTCGTCTCAGACACTACAGTAACGTTTCGTCTCAGACACTGCAGTAACGTTTCGTCTCAGACACTGCAGTAGCGTTTCGTCTCAGACACTGCAGTAACGTCTCGTCTCAGACACTGCAGTAACATTCCTTTCAGACACTGCAGTAATAACGTTTCTTCTCGGACATTTCAAAAGGTTCCCTGAATCTCATGATAGCTAAAAGAATTTGTGTAGATACTAAAAACAGATTGGTCGTTTCAGCTGGAACTGCTAATTAAAAAAATAATTATTTTTTTGTGGCAGTGCTTAATAGTATAAAGCCGCGAAGTAGCCCCATGGATTACCTGACACACGTCTAGCTTAGCGATAGGACTTATACCAATCGATCTCCATAACTGATCGCGTTAACTGGGTCAATTACCACTTAAACACAATCTATGGAAATAAGTGTTTTGATGGAGATAAGGCTTTGATATACTCTCGTTTCCATGTAACAATGCACAACATCAAGAGAATGTTAGTCAGAGATTTTATCCTTGAGTGTGTCAGCCTCATTTCATACTCCACATAGAACAGGTGGTTAACGGTCAGCACAGGTTCCAACCATAAACAGTTATATGTAGATATCGTGACGGAAAATGAAAATAATGTCAACAAAAGTTTAAAATATGACTTCCTATAAATATCATGCCTTATCAAGACGACAAGCTTAAATATCCGGGCACGCACAGATAAGAGCTTGAATGTAGTAAGGTTGTGTTCTAAAACCGGATTTAGCTACACAGCCAAATATAAAAATGGTTAAGGAGAAATATATCGAGTTTTGTCATTTCATGAAAAACAATATTCAGATCAATATTCTATTGACTTAACCCAATACAACCTTGCAGTATGGAGGTATACCGTATTCGACGTAATAAGCTCCCAGGGCGCTCTCAAAATTAGAAATATGAGGCTCTTATTAGAATATCACTTTGGTGAAAAAAACAGAGTTGAAAGATAGATTTCGTGGTTTATGCTGACAGCCTGAAATGTTTATATACGACAGATATATTTTTCCAGAATTTAATTGCCCATAATTGAGGGTGCATATTACACACGAGTGCGTATTATACACGAAAAATAGGTCTTGTGTACATTGATCAATCGGAAGGGGTGCTAATTTGGATTGTTCACTAGCCAATATATTAGCAAATATTGCCGTGGGCGCTTAATAGAGCGGGGCGCTTATTACGTCGAATACGGTATGTGACCACTTGGCTCTGTTCTGGTTTCTATCTATTACCCAAGCCTCTAGCCTCTTGTAAGACAGTTTGACGAACATGAACCTTCCCGCAGACGGTCCCTACCCATGGTAGCACTGTAAGAGTGAGCTGTCACTTTCACCAATTGACTCGGCAAATATTGCTCGCCTTGACTTCAACACGAAAAATATAAGGACTTTTGTATACATGGTTGGGTCACAACTAGGCATATCAATGCAAGGCGTAGGTTCTAACATGGACGGTAGACCGGTGGCAGCATACGCTTGTGGGTAGGTAGGGCCTATTATATTCGTGTATTTCTTGTGTTATCGATTGGTTTGCATGTTGAATACATATTTATCTTCTGTTTATATCTCTCAATTTAAAATAGGCTTGTGAAGAATGAGGTATGTACGTCATGCTGTCACGAGCCTTAAGGAACATGATATCACTTTGTAAGATGCTATATTATAGCGGTTTGTAAACACATGTTGATTATTGTTTAGATGTCATGAAATGGGGACATATATGAACATAGTGAGGGTCATTGTTTGCACGTATTCATGATCACATCAGCCGGTTTAAGGTTAGTTAATATTCTCACGTGTGAAGGAAATTTCACAATTGAATGATCAAGTTATGACACTGTACATGTGGAAATGGAATAACAAGACAGCGGGTTTATTCATACATACGTACATACATACGTACGTACGTATTTCATGATAAACTGATCAATATGATAATCTGATCAATATGATAAACTGATCAATATGATAAACTGATACACATCAATGATTTGTGGAGAAGAATGTAACGATGTTGTACTGCACCAGTTAATAAACTGCGACAGTCTGGTGCAAGAAGGAAATATCCTCTATGAGAAACTGTTTGATTTACTGTGCCTTAACCAATATCTTAAAATAGAAGATTGTACAGACAACGAAGTGAGAGTTGTGACACTACTTGGAGGCATTACGCATCTTGTAGAGGAGATGACACTCGATACATGGGCTCAATTCGTAAGCATAGTCAGCAAAGAAATAAGCTCATGGCAGCTTACGTCTATTCTCTATCTGTAGGCTGACTATATACATATCTGTTATCATGCATGTACATACTGATTAATTAATTAACACACACACACACACACACACACACACACACACACACACACACACACATACACTCGAAATGATACGAAATGATCTACAGTTGAAACGAAATAGACGAAAGGATAACATATATGAACTTTTAATAATTATTTGACTGGAAATGCTTCGACGAAGAGGCAGATTTTCAACATTCTCCGGAATGATTCTAAGATCTCTGCACATTAGCAATCCATAATAAAGGGGCAGAGATTTAGAACGCCCTGTCACCCGATTGAGATTGTGATATTGGTATAACTAGCTGGTGTTGTCATCAGATCGCAGGCTTCTCGTTGGTATGTAAATATCAATCAACAATCAACAGCATTCGTTTTGTGACACGAATCCGTATCTAATTGAAATCATTTACATTGACCATCGCTTCTTATCCAATGAATACGTGACATGATTGCTAATACATGTACAAGTATGTACACAGGTGTGTATCCAAGGTTAAGTACAACGCTGGCGATGCATACTATGCATTCAATACAAAAGGTCTTTTTTCAATGTATTAACTAGTATATAATCCACTTACATATACGGCGAACATATTACAATGTCGGTGACAGTTTAACACATAAGGATATGAGAATTAAAAGTTACATTTTGTAACTATGTCAGTATCACGTAATGTAATATTCAAACACCGCTTTACAAGGAGCTCGTACATATATTTCTGATTCTTTGCGTGATCGTACAAACAGAAAACCAAGGCATTTCGCTGTCGAGTCTCTGAGCTTGAGACCAGTACATTACGACATCAAAGTGAAGCTGTTTGTTGGGGTCGGCCCGCTGATATAGGTTATATTGATATAAGTAAATAGTTACTTTGTTCACATAGAACCCTTTTTACATACGAGTTATAAGATTACGTTAAGTGCTTTCTAATAAAGTAGTATATATCGGAGTTTTGACAGACAGCGAGTAAATAAAAATATTCTGTAACAGCTTTTGACTGGCACGTAAATTATTAATGGGCACTTCAAAAGCGTATATGTTAAAGATAGATACTCCGAGTCATTTCACAAGAACAAAAACCCTGTTTAGCCCTTGTTAGCACAATGAGTGCGTAGATGACAAGTATGATGAACCAAATGGAATTTTCGATAGCAACAATAAAAAGATAAAAAGATCATCATTTGATATAAAAAATGTGCAGTTGTAATCTTTTATGTGAGTCAATATTCTCTTGTTGAAAGGGGTGTCGGGTAGCCAAGTGGTTAACGCATTCGTCGTCACGCCGAAGACCCGGGTTCGATTCCCGACGTGGGTACAATGTGTGAAGCCCATTTCTGGTGTCCCCCGGCTTGATAATGCTGGAATATTGCTAAAAGCGGCGTAAAACCAAACTCACTTACTCACTCATTCTTGGTGAAAGCTAGACATTGTTGAAAGGAACAATACATGTACGAGGATGTTTTCTTTGACGCGACAGAAGGATCGTTCTCTTTGGAAATCTTGTAGCTGTGGGGTAGTCTAGTGGTTAATGCGTTCGCTCGTCAAGCCGCAGAACCAGCTCGATTCCCAACAGGGGTAAACTGTTTGAAGCTGATTGCTGGTGTCACCCGCCGTGGCATTACTGCGATATGACTAAAAGCGGCGTAAAACTATACCCGCTCACTCTTGCAGTTATACATTCAAGGAATGGCAGTGACTTCTAAATGACAATTTACCCATATGGTCAGCTGTTAGTCCGTAATGGTAGATGCAATATATACTCAAAGATGACATGTTTCAGGAAATGTTGACAGATATGGTATCGTACACGTACTATGTCCAACAACAACGTAAAGATGTGGCTGAAATTAACTATTTAATCAATTATAAATAATAATCAATTATGGAGCAACAAATCTGCTCAAGGTATACATGCAAACAAAAGTTGTGTCAGTGTAGTTATCACATTGGTGAAACCCACGAGAACAGGTATGGTGCTAGAAAAAACTAGACTCTTAATCAGGGCACTGTTTGATTCACGAACACAGTAACTAACGAGCGTGAATATATATGGTCCTACAAAACCAAGGACCAAGCAGAGCGTACTTGGCAATCGAAAAAAGGAACATTATCCTAGCACAACTAAGGGACGCAACTGTATAATATTATTCAAATGATCGAAGGAAACATCGTCAGAACAGACAGTCTAGGAATGCTTAATATTAAGTGATGTTGTGAGACAAATAGTTGATTAGTTTCTGTATACAAAACAGCTATTTAACTTCTCAATGTCGTGTTGTGCTATTAACGACACAGATATTAGCCGGCAGCGTTTACCAAACAACTCCTTAAAAGCAACGAATATCGTCTTATCGCAGCATACCACTGGTACAAAGTGTACATACACGTCCAACAAACACGGCATTATTAGTTTCAATGTTAGTACGTTACTTTTCTATTTACCAGCGTTTGACAAAAGAATGTTTGTTGTCTACGCGAATAACTGAAGCTAGGATACGGGGATATGTGTATTGCATTATAATACATGCTGAGCCCTTGTAACTGTGGCAGGGCACCCTGGTCGTGTATATTATGTGAGGAACAAGTTTCGCCGATGTACAGCGTGACCTTGACGGGAGTGCGTGTCATCATTGTTCAAATATTCTACCGTCTCTGAATATATGACTTTTAGCTGCATACAAGAAGCCATTTCATTACCTGCCCTTAATCGGTTTGGCTATAATCCCTTGGATTTCCGATTCATTTAGATCTTATCACAGTCACCCAAGATAAAGTTTTGAATAGGTGTTAGCTGGAATACGTTGCATAAAAGACCGCTAGTGTACATTAAAACGTATAGATATGACATTAAGTAATTGTTAAATGCAAAAATACTCTAAAGTAAAATATGATAAAAAATTATATAAGGTACAAGATTGATATATATTTATATTTGTGTGTGACGTTAACACGATATACGGCTTTTTTAGACTAGAGGCCGGTCACATGTCAGCGAAATTGACGTTGGTTAACGTATGAATGACCCATGGTGACGTTTATTCGTTTTTCCCGAGACTGTATTCTTAATATGACGTAAACACTAACGTACTACTTTCATATTCCTGAGGAAACCCCTGGGAATTCCCCAGCAGGAATAACGCTTCATGAAGAAAGAATGAAAAAGCGTGTATTCATACGAAAACATGCAAGAGGAAGCGGATTGCCAAAATGTGTTATTTTCAAGACGACATGTAATTTTGGTCTTTGTTTGACATAAATATTTCAACGCTGACCAAGAGCCGGTGCGTAGACACAGACAGCCACACCTGTGTAGATATGAAACAGGCGGTTGCACGCGCAGTCCGAGATGCCGTGTGCACCACACGTGACGCACATGACGAAGAAATCACTCACAATGGAATAGTTTATGTTTATATGCGGGTTTCAGTTATTAGACTGAAACTGTTTGTGGGAAATCACGGTTCCAACAATAGAGTGATGTTATAAAAAAATATTTATGATCCTTTAGACACTTAAATCTTGAACTCAACGTTTATTGTATTCATTGGAAAAATCTGAATTTATAAGGATGTATTGGTTCTCTAAGCTTGTACTTTAGGGTGAGATCAAGGTGTTTGAAGTATATTCTTGATATATTTAGACTCAAACTTTTCCTGGAGGTTAGGGTAGGAGGCATTTATATTTATATCTATTTTATTATTAATATAATAACCCACTCAGAATATTTCTTTCTATAATACTCAAATTTGATTCTCATAAATATATCTACCCGTGAAGATCCGGGGTAGAATAGGTCTTCAGCAAACCATGCTTGCCGTAAGAGGCGACCATGTTTGTCGTAAGAGGCGACTAACGGGATCGGGTGGTCAGGCTCGCTGACTTGGTTGATGCATGTCCTCGTTTCCCATAGATAGATGCGCATGATGTCAATCCATTGATTGTCTTGTTCAGACTCTATTATGTACAGACCGCCGTCATATAGCTTGAGTACTGCTGGGTGTGGCATTAAACAAACATCAATGATATGTCAAGCGTATATTTAAATCGAATGACATATCTGACTTTCCCTATCCAACGTTGAGTGGTCAGTATTTGTTTAATTGAAACACAATGGCCTCGGATACAAGACTGAGTTACTTCAATTACTGGTGGGTTTCGTCCTGGGGATACATCGCTTGCTGCAAAAAACAACAACGTAAACGTTGCTTTAAATATGTTTGATGTAAGAGATACAAGTTCACACAACTAATGAATACAAAATTAACTCGATAAGAGTGAGCACGGGTAGCCCAGTCATCCTAGCCGCTGCAATTTGCTGTGCAGAGTTGTGTCCCTTGGACAGTTTAGAAACCTGTGATTGTGGGTTCGAATCCCGGTTGGGCCCGATTATGTTTCCAGGTTTGTCAGCACCATACTCGTGCTCTTGAGTTTCACCAAAGTGATAAACTTGGGGCTTTCTTTCCACATTAAGCTGACACGCCGCGATGAAACTGAAATACTGTTCAAAGCGGCTTTAAACCGAATTCGCTCATTCACTCACTGTGGATAAGGATAGGAGTTTCTTATGGGGATCATATGATCTACACTGTGGACTGTAGCGGTTACTATGGCAACATGTGGGATGTACACAGCTAAGAAGCAAATTTGCAATCATTTGTGAAGTCATTACTCTGAAACATGCGGCTAATATATTTGCTGGTGTCCTTTCCTGTAATTTAGACATAATAAATATCACGCTAATGTGTTTAGTTTCTATCTTTGGGTTATGCAAGCAGTAATTGGGTGATCCTTCACCGTGTGTCCGGCTATAGCAAATCTTGTAACACTGTTGACCTTCTCGTGGTTGGCTATATTTCTCCAAGTCATGGAACACAAGATGATAAAACGTCATATGAACGGGCAGTATTGTCAGTGATCCATGTTTCCAATGTCTGTGAAATGTCAAAAAGATAAAAACTATCATTCATCACTCAACATACAAGAAATCAGAACGCCATTTCGTCATATTGCATGCGGCGCTCGATCTGAACGAAGCTAATAAAGCGTAGCTCGCATAAAGAACAGAGCTGTGCTGTGTTAACTCTATGCCTGTCGAGAAATGATCGAACTCTTTTATCGACCGACTTATTTTCGGTGGGATATTTTTACCAAGAGTGTAGCATATCGTTTGAAAGCTGTTTTTTCCCATTGCAAGATGGATACCAACCTTACGGGATATAGTGAAAAGAAAAATATTTCATTCCCATCAGTCGGCAATGGCGTTCTTGGTGGTTTGGACATACAAGAGTTAACAATGTTGTTGTCAATGACTGTCAGACGGCAGTTAAGTCTTCAATCACACTCGTAACCGGCTAAGCAGACGCGGGGAGAGGTGCCTCTCGAAGCTGTCAAATACTACCTTGTGTCATAACCCAAGCATGTATACTGGCCAGTTAAAGGGTACATTTCATCTGGGGAGATAGGTCACGATGGACACGCTACAAATTAGGAGGTATGTATTTTACTCACTTCCTTGACT
Source organism: Haliotis cracherodii (assembly GCF_022045235.1). Taxonomy (NCBI): domain Eukaryota; kingdom Metazoa; phylum Mollusca; class Gastropoda; order Lepetellida; family Haliotidae; genus Haliotis; species Haliotis cracherodii. Next base: position 16,564,181 of record NW_027266264.1, read on the forward strand.
GGGTGCTGTAGTGTTGATCTTGTATCGGTATATCTTGCTATGGCTTCATGCCTCAGGCATACCTCAAAAGACATAATCGTCTCATCACAAAACGGTGCGTGCCATTAATTTGCAGCACTTTAGTTTTTATGATAACGACAGCTTGACGTGACTTTGGGAAATTTAGGATTGTTTTCGAAACAAAACAAAACTGATAAAAACATAAGCGATGTTGTTGAAGATAAGTATCAGTATGGATTATTATTGAAGCGAAAATCATTCTTTCCTATCAAGGTTTTTTTTTAAAAAAGACTATTAGTCAAGGTTTTAATGTTAAACCCTTAATTGTGTTCATGGTAAGGATAGGAAATATTATGATTGTTTACCAGATATGTTATAACCATGCTAGTTATTATATTGTCGTTTATTTTATATTGATTTAGTTATAAGGGAGAAATGGAAATAAAAAAGTAGTTAAGGGTGTGTTTAGTTGTAAGCAGGTAACAGAGGTAAGGTAAGTCAACGATTTTCTATGGAAGAAATATATTATTGGATGACATTATAAAAAGATCAATATTATCATTCGTTCATTCATTCATTCATCGATAGGATTAATAGTATCCCAATGCATAAATCGTTAGGGTAAATGTTTTCTGAATGTATATATGGTTAGGATCAATATAATCTGAATACATATATGGTTAGGGTCAATATTATCTGAATACATATATGGTTTGGATCAATATTATCTGAATAGATATATCGTTAGGATCAATATTATCTGAATACATATATGGTTAGGATCAATATTATTTGAATACATATATGGTAAGGATCAATATTATCTGAATACATATATGGTTAGGATCAATATTATCTGAATAGATATATCGTTAGGATCAATATTATCTGAATACATATATGGTTAGTATCAATATTATCTGAATACATATATGGTTAGGATGAACATTATCTGAATAGATATATCGTTATTATCAATATTATCTGAATACATATATGGTTAGGATCAATATTATCTGAATGCATGTAAGGTTACGATCAATATATCTGAATGTATATATCGTTAGTATCAATGCATATACCTTATATACATTAAAAGGGGTATATCGAATTTATTACTTTGGTCCTTGTATTTGTATTGAGTACTTTACTCAAACCAACAGTTGATTAACCATTGTCCTTTTGAATGACCCTTAAGCCGGAGGTCATTTTGTCTTTTCGTTTGTCCCTTGGGGAATCGTACCACGGTCTTGTGTGAGTAGCGGACGCTTTAACCACTAGGCAACACGACAAACCTCTCAACCTTTCAGTTTTGTATATAATCTCTAACATGATATATTGTGTAACTCGTTTCATACTGAACAAAAAGGTTTATGATTCATGAGTGAGTGAGTTGGGTTTAACACCACTTTTAACAGTATTCCAGTTATATCGCGGCGTGTCAGCTTAATGTGGGAGAAAAACCCGAAGTGATACAGGTCTCAGACGTTTACCACTTCGGTGAAACCCACGAGCACGGGTATGGTGCTGACAAACCTGGAAACATAATCGGGGCGAACCGGGAATCGAACCTACAATCATGGGTTTCTGGCGTACCCAAGGGACGCAACTCTGCACTGCGAATCGCGGCGCCTCAGACGACTGGGCCACCCGTGTCCCCTTATGATTCATGAATATTTTGAGGGATTTGTAAAACATATCCTCACAATAGCCATGATCTCTAACATCTTTGTTCAGTATATACTACTCAAAAGAAGTTAAGGATCACCTGATTCTTTCATATTACTATAGGTAATCTCTCATGTCATGAGCGACTTATTTTACCATTATGAAAGAATCGGGTGATCCTTAACTTCTTTTAAGTAGTATATATTCCGATTCGGTATACCCTTCTTTTAAGCTTCAATATGATTCTACTCTCGGTACAAGTAAGGTCCAGAGCCTGAGCGGCATTGAACCTCGGTTCGTCGGCTTCAAACTGTGCTCGTTGGTTTCACAGCTTACTGACTCCGAGACGATCAGCCCGTGTTTTATCTCCTTAATTCTAAACGACAGGCAGGGTAACAACAAGTACCATTTGTAACTTCATTTGGTAAAACGCGGCCAGAGGATCGAACAGACGCTCTCTGGGCAGACGCCCTGTCCACTATCACCTACACCGCGGAGGTGGTAATAACATCATTAACGTTAATGGTGAAATTGCTGAGCACAATCTACCATTATATAGTGCCTCCAGATATCCCATTACTATAAGAGACCCGTGAAGATCCGGGGTAGAATAGGTCTTCACCAACCCATGCTTGCCGTGAAAGGTGACTATGCTTGTCGTAAAAGGCGACTAAAGGGATCGGGTGGTCAGGCACGGTGACTTGACTGCGTGTTATCTTGCCCCGACGGTGTGGGGGTTGCTCATGATATCAATCACTGGTTCAGGCAATTTACAGGTGAAAACTTACCGCTGATGGCGACTTTAAACAACAAACAAACAAACAAACAAACAAACAAGCTTAAATGTATGATTGTATCGTAATGGCGCCCAGTACAAGTATTGTGTACCGGTGAAGATTCTGGGGTAGAATAGGTCTTCAGCAATCCATGCTTGCCGTAAAAGGTGACTATGCTTGTCGTAAAAGGCGACTAACGGATGGTCAGGCTCGCTCAGTCGGTTGATGCATGTCATCGATCCCAATTGAGTGGATCGATGCTCATGATATTAATCAGTGGATTGTCTGGTCCAGACTCGATTATTTACAGACCGCCGTCATATAGCTGGAATATTGCTGAGTGCGGCGTAAAACAACCAACCAACCATTACTTTAAGAACACTTATCAGTTATCCAGACACACATTCCACGACACTATTACAGTTATGTTATCACGACCCGCAAATCTTTCGTGGTAATCTGTTGATAGGAGGCAATAGAGTAACAACTGATATGTTAATTCATACTATGATCCACTGCCAGAATATTCCAGCAATGGCTCTGATTTATGCTAAATAGATTTTACGTCGGACAAAAAGGCATAACTGGCGATTTATTGGTTGTTGTATGAATAATATTATACATTGAATACAACACTGCTGGTTCACCACTATACCGAAGTTATTCCCCTGCGATTAAATGGTCGAATACGGCTGTTAATAAATGTTTATATCTCTGGCAAACAGAACGAACCAAATGTTATAGATTCTTGACTGCCAAGGTTTCTCTATCAACGAGAGCCGTGGGGATTCCAGTAAGAACCTCCCCAGCAACCTATGTAAGAGGCAACTAAATAAATCGGGTGGTCAGGCTCGGTGGTTGGTTGCATGTCACCGCACCCGTGGATCGATGCGCGTGATGTCAAACGCTGGTTTGTCTGGTCCAAACTCGATTATTTACAGACCGCCGTCATACAGCTGGAATATTGCTGAGTGCGGCGTTAAACAACAGATAAAAGTAATCTATCAGTTAACCTCTCTCACAGGAATAGGAAATTGCAGAAAATGCTTGCATGCTTGCATACTCCATGAAGACAGGACGTAAAGACCGTCAATGTCTGTAATAACGACGTAGGAAAAGGTTATCTTCGGAAACACACCGTGTATAGAGGATGTTACATCACGAATCCCGTCAGTATCATTGGTAATTAAATATTTTCATGTACATCAGATTCATACCTGCTCACAAACAATACGACCCGTGACTATCTGGGGTAGAAAACGTCTTCAGCAACCCATGCTTACCGTAAAAGGCGAATCTGCTTATCGTAAGAGGCAACTAACGGGATCAGGTGGTCAGGCTCGCTGACTTGGTTGACGCATGTCACCTCACCCCAATTGCGTGGATCGATGCTCATGATGTCAATCACTGGCTTGTGTGGTCCAGACTTGATTATTTAGAGACCGCCGTCACATAGCTGGAATATCGCTGAGTGCGGCGTTAAACAACAAATAAACAAACAAACACAGACCATACCATATTAATTGAAAGGAAGCGTATGAAACAGTAGCTAGCTAGTCCGTAGAGTTTAGCAACTCATGTTAGGCTCTTCCATCGATATACGTTATCAGATAACCATTGCAGCCAGAATATATATGAAAGAGGTGTTGAAGTGCATATTTAAATGCACATGAAATTTAAGGACATGTGTGTTTATCGCTGATTTCCTCTGTATTAAAGCTACATTAAATTGGTATGTACGAAATCAATTCCGATCCAGACCAGCCATGCTCCGTAGTCGAGGTGCGATGACAAATAATGAGATCATACATGATTTCAGTCGACCCTTACAAGCATGTGTTATTTCTTGCATGTCTGGTCTCGAACCCAGGTGTAATTCAATGTATACATAAAACATTCAGGTATAATCCGCATACAGCTGTATCAATAATACCAATACAAGCATAATCCATAATCATAATCTATATACAACGTCAACACCAGTGAACACCAGTCTCGATTATCTGCCAAAACAGATTTCATCGGTGAGGTGAGGTGAAATTAGGTTTAACGTCGCGTCCAAGATTATTGCACTTATAAAGCGACGTGCATGCACGTGCGTGGGTGGCTGCTTGTACTCGTTCGGACAGATGCCGATTTAAAGTGCTAGCTCACTGAGATACTATGCTACAGTTTAACTTGAATACCCCACTCAGACACAGTATACTGACTCTGAGCCGACCAGTCCTTGTTTTAGCCCATTAATTCAGAGCGCCAGACAGGGTAACAACAAGTACAATCTTTTAACGTCTTTTGGTATTGGACCTTCTGCTCTCCGGGTGGACGCTCTACCACTAGACCACGGAAGCGGTCAGATTTCATCGGGAGAAAAAGGCAAGATAGCGTGTGACACTATATGACTGGATCAGTGAAAATCAGCGATGACATGAGATGGTCGCGAAAAGAAGGAAATAAGAAATCTCTGCTAAAGGCAGAGTCGATTGTGCGATTCCAACTATAGTATGATTCTGTGTTTATAAATCACTATCAATTTGTAAAAATATGTATTCGTGCATGAACACGTATACTTATAAATATGTATCTGTGTGTGTATAAGAATAACAGATGGTTTCCTGTATATTGCTATAACTACTTTATCTTATATATAATATGATCCACAATGATATAAATAAGTCTTTTGTACCCTTCGTGCGCCGTCATACAGGTATTGATAGTAATTCAAATCTTATCTATGAAATATTGTTTGCACGATTAATCACAGATGTTCTCCGGTGACGTTTATATGTTATTATCAGTATTGTAGCAAGGTTCGCTACTCGTTTGGAAATTAAATATATTCCTTTGTGTTGGGTACAATACGGGGTCGGCGGCACGAGGCGATGATGCGTCTTGAATATATCTGTTCCTATCAAACATCTGGCAGGGAAAATATTGTAATTCATAGGCAGCTTGTAACGCGGGACAAGAACGCGACTCGTGTCACGCACCAATATCAGGACTATAACGTCCACGTTTCGAAGACTGAGCATGAAGTACATGTTCAAAAAACATTATTTCAGCATGTTCATGTTTTTGGTCTATAGTCGGTTGCAGATTGTTCTCAAATGCAGGCGGTCGGGTAGCCTAGTGGTTAAAGCGTTCGCTCGTCACGCCGAAGACCCGGGTTCGATTCCCGACATGGGTACAATGTGTGAAGCCCCTGGTGACCCCCGCCGTGATATTGCTGGAATATTGCTAAAAGCGGTGTAAAACCATACTCACTCACTCAAATGCAATTTTTGATATGAGTAAGTGATTATGATTTTACGCCGCATCTAACAATATTCCAGCATTATAACCAGACGCCAAAAATTGGCTGAAACGTGTACCAATGTGGGGAATTAAACTCAGGTACTCTACCTGACGAGAGACGCTTTGACCACTGGGATACCGACCGCACTAATTATTGATATCATAGATGGCAGTGAAAATGATTCTGTAAATACACTGGAACATTATTGTACTCTTTGGTATCTGTATTTAATTGTCACATCAGTTTAATATTTCGCTGTGTAGAGTTGCATCCCTTAGGCGTGCTAGGAGCCTTTGATCTTTGGTTCGATTTCCGGTTCGTGCTGGTTGAGTTTCTAGGTTTGTCAGCACCATCAGTGAGTGAGTTTGGTTTTACGCCGCTTTTAGCAATATTCCAGCCATATCACGGCGGGGGACACCAGACATGGGCTTCACACATTGTACCCATGTCTGGAATCGAACCCGGGTCTTCGGCGTGACGAGCGAGCGCTTTAACCACTAGGCTACCCGACAGCCCCGTCAGCACCATACGTGTGCGTCGGTTTCAGCAAAGTGGTACTTAACGTCTAAGACCTGCATCTATTTCGTCTCTCTTCCCACATCCAACTGACACGTCGTGATACTGTTCACAAGTATACTGTTCAATCCGGGGTTAAACCCAAGTCACTACCTGCTTGTAAATATCGAGTTTTACTCGATAACAAACCGTACTGAAACGTGTTTAATGAATACAGCGAATATCTCGTGTTATAAATCACCAACTTCTTATTGTATATGAAAACGTTTTAACACATTTACAGTTTGGGGGATGATAATTATACATCACACATGTTTATGCGATGAACATATGTTTTGATGCATGCACATTAGCGTGTTAAAAACTGTTAATGTGCATGGGTTTCGTTATCAAAGAACGTATGTATAAACTTGAATTGTCTCAAGAATAATTCTAAATAATGTATAGTTATTACTATTAATGATATAAGGACAAAAATACATTATTGCCTTTTAGGATCTTTTATCTGTTGCCTCCGGAAATGAATAATCAATTATCAAAACACGGACACATTGTTTTGCAAAATAAATTGTTATTTTACTATCTCCTCCAGCCGTGATCGCCTGAGCAACGGGACAATCTGGACTTTGTATCAGGGTTTCTCTCATGTACGCCAATTATTACACACCTTCAATCCCGACTTAGCATTAAGGAGGACAGAGAAGGAAAAGGCCCGACGTTAATAACGCTATGTATTTGACGACTATTATTCAATCAATCAATGCCGATATCGATTATTGATACGAACAATAACATGGGAAAGGCCGATTGTGACGTAGAACCATTTAGCCATTCTGTCTGTATATCAAGTTCTCTTTGACAAACGACCGCCTCCGTTTCCTTGTGGATAGCACCTCTGAAGGCTCTGACCAGGTGCTTAAGGTCGATGGTTCGATCCCCGGCCTCGTCAAACCAAAAAAAGGTCTAAAGGTGCTCTTGTTACCCCACATGGCGCTCGGCAATAAAGGGATAAAGCGAGGACTGGTCGGCTCGGAGTCAGTAGTCATATTAAGCTGCGGAATGGTATCTCAATTGGCTAGCACTATAAAGCCGACGTTAGTCCGGACTAGCACAAGCAGCCACACACACACAAGTACATGCTCGTAATATATATACGATAGATAAATGCAATAATCTTGAAGGCGACGTTAAAAAACATTTCACCTCACCACATCAGCTCTGACTAACGTCCCCTTTTCTTTCAAAATTGTATTTTCAATCTGACTAGTACAGCTGGGGTACCGTGAAGATCCGGGGTAGAATTAGTCTTCAGCAACCCATGCTTACCATAAAAAGCGACTATGCTTGTCGTGAGAGGCGACTAACGGGATTGGGTGGTCAGGCTCGCTGACCTTGTTGATGCATGTCATCGTGTCCCAGTTGTTTGGATCGATGCTCATGATGTCAGTCACTGGATTGTCAGGTCCAGACTCGATTATTTACCGACCGACGTTATATAGCTGGACTATTGCTGAGTGCGGCGTTAAACAACAAACAAACAAACCACAACAAAGCACAGCTGAGGTAAATGTAGGGATGGCCAGGAGTGATGTTGTCAAACCATGTCTCATTCATTCTGAGATTTCATTGATACAGCATTCCCACTATTGTTTGACTGTATGACTTAAGACAACCTCCAGACGTGTCTCCATCTCGTAGTACGGTTACTTCACAAACACACAGAGATTTTTGTATTCGCATCTTGACTAAAGAAAATGAATAGTCTCTCACGAATAGAGTGTCTTTTAGTGTCTTTCGCATAGCCCGACTGGTATTTGAATGCCAAAAGAGAATAATCGTCGACTTATAACAACTTTTGTTTACGAGTCGTGTCTTCACGTTCTTTGTCTGCACAATACACAGGAATCAAATTCATCAGATCTATGTATAAAGTCGTACTCTTAACTTCTAGATCTTCAAATGTTCAAAGGGACATATTTGTTAGAATAATAGTCCATTTAAATGATGCCATAACCTGTGATTTTATTTCTGATCATGAAAAAGTTTTGTTCTCTTTTATAAATTATATTCTCATGCTATTGCGTGTGTACACCTATAAGTACAGAACAAGTCTAGACGGTTTGTTTCCTGGACAATAGCACACGACAGATGTACACCCATCAACATTACGGCTGACATGTGTAAAGAATCGCGGATGCATTTATACAGGAGTAGGTAGGATCACTCCCCCGTTTCGACTAACTGGAATCGTAGGAGATATGATACTAGCCTTTGTTTCTTTCCTACACTTGCAAGTGTTTTACTTCTGACACGGTAAAATGAAGAAATATGTCTGAAATGATTGAAAACAATGCTGGTTCTTTAAAAACCAACTAAAAGTGAGCAACTTCTTGACCAAACATGAATGTTTACAATATTTTTGTAACAGGTTTATGTACATCTGTTGATCAAAGACTAGCTCATGTTTAATTGTTGGAAGAAAAGGTTCATTAAACCTTTAAAAAATGCCTTTTTGACACACCTTTTATGCTTACCTAGGTATTTATTGTTGTCATATATACAATTGTTCAAAGGAACAAAGTTTAGTTCCCATTCATCGGATAACTTCCCTGGCACTTTCTACAGGTTTTGTCGTATACTCAAATTATGTAGATCTTGTGGCAGGGTACCTACCCTATACAACCTTGTCCCCTTGGCTTTCGTTTTGTTTCAACGGAAGATTGTGAATGGATTGGGATTTACGCCACCATTAGCAATGGGCTTAACACTTTGTACCCATGTGTTGAATCAAACCAGGGCCTTCGGCGCAACAATGAACGCCTCAACCACCAGGCTACCCCTTCCCTCCTAACGAAAGAGAGACCTTCGTCTCTTCCCCTGTTGTTTGATCAGTGGGAACATAAACAAACAAGGTTTCTTATCCTTAGCATTAGGAACGTGATTACAAAACTATTTTTTTAAATTTCGCATAACCAGCTAAAGTGTGAATGTATATTCATACTCAGCGTCCTTATTGACGGTTATACAGGTATACAGGGTGACAAACATGAACATATGCGTCAGAAGGTCTGAGTATGTTGACAATGTGATTAACAGTTGAAGAACGTGTTGTATGCTTATGTCACGCTGATTGAATGTGTTTTTTTAAATAAAAATTGACGACTATTTAAAACATGGAAAGAAAGTGGTAGAAAAAACCCTGCCCAAAACACACGCCTGAACGCAATCAGTGCCTTAGATGCAACTGAATTCTTGCAAGTTGAAAATGCGACGTTTTATATCTTATAATCCAACCCCTCAATAATGACGCCCAGTGTACGTGTTTCCTAGCCTCTAACAGTAAACGTGTTCTCATTTCACATGAGCTGTATGTTTGAAAGATGATGATCATATTGAACACGTAGTGTACTGTTTTGAGTTAATACCTGTTGCGATAGAAAAGCTATTTCATAGACATCAATAATCCCGTTTAATCCTGACATCGCACAAGCGTGTGGTTGAAGTTCTATTGTTTGACTTTAAGTTATAGCAAGCGCATTACGTCAACGTCAGTAACTCTTGTGTTATGTGGCGATTTGCGGATGGCTGGTCGCGCATGTAATATAGATCTGGACGTACACCACGTGCAGCTAATCCAGCTAATGTATGCTGGGATTAATGTCCTCCTGCTCTGTGAGTTACGTTGTACACACATAATCCTGAACAGGCGCGAGTGCTTATGTTTCAAGAACACTGTTCATATGAAATTGTTCTTGTGCGAGAGAAATACAATGACGGAAGAGAATGTGTCGTTGTGACTGCAAGGTACGTCGCAAATAGACCTCTTGTGGTTTTTGTAGCATATGAATGTCATAATGATATTTTCTTATATCCATGGTTTTAGGGAAATGTTGAAGCGGTGTTACACCGTTCCTGACTAAAAAAATCGGAAATGCTGGTTAGCTGTTGTGAAATAGCATAATTACTAAAACATAGTTTCTTTGATAGGCATTTAGAAGTTGAAGTTCTAAGTAAGGATAAGAATTTATGGATGAACAACTTCTTTATTACAATTAAGAGCGACGTTTTGGTGAAGGTTCTAACACCGCTATCAAACAAGTGATCACGGTGTTAGAACCTACACCGAAACGTCGCTCTTAATTTGTAACGCTTATAGAAATAGTGTGAGTAATAATTATTTTGGATTTGGTGTAATATTGTACTTACAAAACAAAACTGAAACTAACAGTTTATGTGGCAAAAACACCCATTTGCAAACAACATTATGTCTCTACAAGGAACTTGGCATTGCTGGGATATCTTCTGACCCAACATACAAAGCCAGTCATTTGTCTTAAAAGGACACGTGACAATCATGAAGTATTACAACCTTCTCGTGGAATTACTAAGAATAAATCCATTCCACCTTTATATTCTATTCCTTAGCTTCAAAGAAATCCATTTGGAGATATGTATATTGCAGGGCCCAGCAAATGTTTCACTAAAATCCTTGTCATTACTTCTGACATAAATAAAGCAAGGCTTAATTCAACTCTATCAGAAAATACACGAGACAAGTGGATTTAATTACATGGGGATCTTGAAAAATTAAAAAGTTTTACTTGAAGTATAGAATTTTTCTCAGACCAGAACCAAATGTTCAAGTATAAAAAAAATTCCACCCTTTACACAACTATCTCTCGTGATGAACTGTAAGAGAATTTACATTCTCTGAACAGCATAGGTTTTGTTTTCAAGAAAGAAGTAAAGGAAATTTAATGCTCCCACAATATTTAATGGACGTTGCCAAATTGTTGAAACAGAAATTAACGCTACTCAGAAATACTCAGAGGCCCATATATGTGAGTTGCTGGTTTCCTGATTGACAATATCTCTGTCCATTTTGGGCATAGAACATTTAGAAGGCATCCCTATGGGTATAGATTGGGCTCCTCTCAAAGCTGATTTGTTTCTTTTTGCATACGAAAGTGAATTTGTGAGTTTAATTAAAGGAAGGACACACTATCAATAACTTTAAAGTCAGTTTCAGATACATAGATGAGCAAATGTGTCAAATGAGTATCTTCGCCTCACCTATCCACCAGAGTTAGAAATCGACAAAACAACTGAGAAACACTATTCGGTACCCTATCCGAAACTATGTATCGAAATTCAGAGTGAGAGCAACCAGGCTGTATGGAAAGATGGATGATTTCGATTTTCCCATCCCGAATTTCTCCTTCATGTCGAGCAACATAGCATCTCCATTACCCATGTTGCCTATAGCTAAGCTATTATTCAATCAAGGCTTCGCCATCAAAGGACTGATTAAGTCATTCAAGAACGTTTATGGTGGACATTCCGAAGACAAAATATAACACGATACCTAGGAAAATATTTTTTCCTATGATAGGAGTATCTACTCATAAGTTGAAAATGGAAATTAGTAGGTGTACAAATATCGATAGAGATTCTAGATATTGTGACTTTTGTAAGCTATTTAACATTGCGGTTATTGAAGATGAAAATCATTTTTTATTAATATGTCCAAAATTAAAGAATTACAGAATTCAATATATTGCTAAATATTACAACAAAACTCCATGTTATTTTAAATTGCACCAGTTACTTAGCTGTAACAGTAGAACAGTGATAATGTACATCGCAAAATATAAAAAATCATGTTTGTCATAAGAAGTATTATTGATCTTCCTCCGCCATTTATATAGGTATTTTGGGTTTTTTGTTTTTGTAGTTTATAAATGTAAGAGTAGGGGCTAGTAGCCTAAGCCTTTATAAATAAACTTCTGTTCTGTTTTTGCTCTCCCATGCTATAACATGTATAGGTAAGTTACTCACCTCCTTACTCACTGAGACTAATGGATCGGATGGTCAGACTTGGTGACCTGGTTGACAGCGTGGTGTCGTACCCCAACGACATGGATCATTGCTCTCTGGATGGCCTGATTCAGACTCGATTGTTTACAGGCCGCCGTCATATTGCAATGGTATTGCGGGGTGCGGCGGTAGGCAATAAACATGTTATGAACAGCATGTGTTTGGCGGGTGCTACCGGTATAACAGATCATGCGTACCCTTGTTTGCGAACCCCTGGTGTCATCACTGATTTTCTGTGATCCGTATACTTTTCATCACTAATTTCCCTTTTACGTCAAGTGGAACACGTTTCGGTAGATAATCGAGACTGGTTATTCTCTGGCGTTGGCTTTCTAAATTCATATGTCTCAAGCCTAGTAAAGTAGAAGTTAAGCTTTTGGAAACAAAGTCCTAAACAATCCTTTATTAGCATACGCCTTGTGTCAAGATTTTATTTTGAATATACATCATCATTGTGTTTTGAGCAGCTAGTTCGATGCCAGGCGTTTTATAATACGAAATTCGTGGAGATGAAAACAAATGATTTATGTGTTAATATCTAAACAGTAAGATGAATATAAAGATGACATACGCATACGGGGGTTTCACCGTGTGTACAAGATTACCTGGGACCGCCTCCTGCTTGTTTCCTACTTGATACCTTACAAACCTTAAAAAAACATTATTATTTTATTTTGCTGAAAGCCCAGGCAAGTCCAGATCAAACTAAACCATCAACATTTCCATAATTGTAGGAAATCTCTGTTAAAAGCAGAGTTCATTGTACGCTTCCGACTATGTACTATGTGTCCATGAAACAATATCAAATAGAGGTGATACCAGGGGTTCGCTAAAATTTGAGCCTATCCTGCTCCACCGGTGGCATCCGTCACAAACACACGCACATGCTAGTCAATCGTTCAACTAAAAATACATGGGAACATATGGTACAAATCAAATTACGGAATTGCATCAGGCATCATTTTGGCCAATGATGGTCAAATTATGAAATAGCCTCGACGCGTCTATAATACAACGTTTTGAAAGTTTGACGTAATCCTTGAATATTGTTACCCTGATCAAACAACTTTTGAGAAAGAATCATATGACGCTCTTCGAAAGAGCATGCTCGACTGTACCTCAAAGATTGTGAAATTTATACACCAGAGGCTTGAGCCGTTGGAATATTGCTCGACGTATAGGGAAATTTGAAGATTGGAAGGTTGAGATCATTCCTCTTGGCATAAAACGCTAGCGGAAAGTGTTTGTTCATTCTGATTTTGTATGCATACATGTAGATCTAAATAAGAATTAGGAAAGCACTGCATTGTCATGTTTTCTGTGGTCGTTATATAAGATATTCTACCATAAGCCAATTGATTTGACATGACATGTGATGTAACCGAATTATTCTCATTATGCTGTTTATTTTTCAGTGGTGGCGACCTAATAACAGGTCGTCACAATGGCACCCTCCGATGACGTCATAAGGTCACGAGACACGTATCTCCAGATGACGTCACCAGAGATCTACAGCAGACGGTTTTCAGAATTTGTACGCCATTTTCATGGTGATGACTTTACCGACGCGTCTCAATTGAGAAGAAGATTTAGATACACGACAAGCTTCAAGGGCGAGCTGTCTAAGTTAAATAAACGCAGGGAGACCCGCCCGGGGGCGGAGCCGACCAAACGATACCGGAAGAGAATGGTACGTACCGGAAGTGAACCGTCGATCTTTCCACCAATCAGCATCACGCGTAGTGATATTGGGTATACTTCTCCCCCTGTGTTGACGATTCGGAGTGACATGTCAACTCCCCAAGCAACAAAAGACGACGCACCATCGCCGATACCAAAACGGGAAACTCAGAAATCTCGAAATACAAACACCTTGTCCGTAGACGTCAGTAAGTCTCAAGAGATGGTCAGATTGTCTCCAATTGCTTTCTCCGATCGGAAAAGCAAAACTGACGGCAAACAGGAAAAACATGTGAGTCTCACTCCTCGGGGAAGTATACCTAAAATAAACGCGAAAACAAATCTCATAGAATCTCAAAGGCACGAGAGGTCTAATAGTCTCACCGAATCACAAAATAGAAACGAAAAGTCAACCACCGACTCGCCGCATCGACACCGCGGAAGGGGAAAGCATTCCAAATCTAAAGCTACAGAAGAACCATTTTCTGTCCGGCGGAAGATAGAGCAGTACCGGAGGTGGCACGAAGAACAGTACCTGCAGAAATTAAAACGTTTAAAGCAAGACACGGACAGTGAAAACGATACTCCAAAAACAGACGTTAATGGGAATAAAGAAATTGGAAAGAAGCCTGAAATTGATTTGGCTAAAATCCTGGAGGAAAAGTCTCTCGCTGTAACTGTTAAACCAGTCCGGAATAAACAATCCGGAGATGAAAATAACAATAACAGTGACGCCATAGAAACCACAGTAATACCAGACATTACGCCGCACAAACGTTCACGTAGACAAAAGTCGGGCTGCACGTGGAAAACGTGGCGTGACGTTAACGAATCCGACGCCTACTCAGACGTTAAAAAGTATATTGAAGACAACGAACTGATGAATTCAGAGAAAGAAAGTTGGATAAAGGCGTGGATTTGTGAAGTCGAGAGGGCTCTGTGCACGACAGACTCTCACAGTGAAACTGATTCTGTTTGATGAGGGCATTGCGGGCCACGTTGTGTCCGAGACTAGACGTTATTGACATGGTTCCCAGTTCCCAAATTACACTTCAGTGAAACCCCGTTAACCGAAGCGTTGCTTGTGAAATCGTCCGGATTAAGGGGGTCACGGATATGGAGTTATATCCAAGTTCCTATTTGTACGTTCCGCTGGCCGAAACCGTCCGGAATATGGGTTTCCGGAATAACGAGGTTTCACTGATTTGGGTGACACGAATTGTGTGCCGTTTTCTAGCATGGAGACACACATGTATTATGATCTCGTCCTGCAGAGGAGGTGACTAGAGGTGTTGAAAGTGATATTTTACGAGTATATATAAACTATATTATTTATGTTTAGTAAATCCGTGATGAATAGGGCGCATCCAATTCAAACGTATATGTTACTTAGACCACCCGGTTAAAAGTTTTAGGATAATCCTTCTTTGTCCCGGGTATGATGAAGGGATAACATAGGGCGAATAGTTACGATAGTCCGGTATTATTATTATGATAATGCTGCTTGATTAGCTCCTCAAACATGTCATTACAGTATCATACAGTATTAGACACGTTAAGCGCCATGCAGTAAATGTCTTGAAATGGGATTTTCCCCTCAGGTTAACACAAACACATTGTTTGCCTTGCTGATGTCTGAAAAAAAGCAGTGACTTACAAAAAGCACAAATCTTCCACACGCCAATCCCCGAATGAGAATTGTCGATCCAATAGAAGCTGTACCAAGTTAAAACGTAGAGGAACAAGTGCTGAAGGCGCGTAATACTTCGATGAAGTTAATATCCTACTTCTAGCCTAGGGTATAACGAGGTATGAACTAAAATACAGATTACTCAGGACTTAAACGAGAACAACACCATTAAAATCAGACCTTCTGCTCCGATGCCTCTCTGCGTGAAGATTTGAGGACACTTCCGCAGCAGGTTGCGTCTGTTAAACTTTCTGCTCGGCCAAACAGCGTCGAGGATTCTAAATTTACGGTACGACTCAACGAAGCAATCCGAAAAGCATAACTGATTTCCGTATCTCGAAAACGATGATAATCGAGGAGTTCCGAATGCAAAAGACATGTTGCGTTAATTGTTGTTGATAATTTATACATCATGTCGTTTCTAAGCGCGATTATATCTACACCAACAAGGGTGTACTATGGAGGGTGTTTTTATTGTTTTGTTCTGTGGCCGTTTTCTTCCAAATTTCGAAATTTCGGGACGACACGGTAACGAAATGAAGTCGAACTGTTTCAGAAAGCTGTCATTTGATTGGCTCAAGAACCGATGCAACCTTTATTTTGATTGAACGGTTGGTCACCTGACTCGACCTTGCAGGGAAGTGTCCTGTCGGAGCATAAAATCTGATTTTAATAAGATTGCAAGCGAAAATGGATTATGGAGCTTTTCTGTTCTATTGTACCATTTGTATAGAAACAATAAAACATCGACTCCAACGTATCAACCCGATTTCATTCTGAAGACGTGATGAATGTCATCCACGAAAATATGATACGTAGTTGAGAGCTCACAAACCCTTCCATAAACCATCGAAACATGTCTATAGAGCAGTTGAGATAAGGTACAGTATGGTATCGGACTCGTTAGTGACAGTCTCTTATAAACCGATAAAGTTATCTCTGTATATAAAACCAGCTTCAAGAGACACAGCAGACACATCAATGCACTTCTTGAAAGCCGAGGCCAAGTGTAAAAGAGAGATCCGCTTACACAAAGTATGTTTTATTTCATAATAATTATAACAAATAAGACCTTTTTATTCGTGACATGCGTACTTGGTGAGAGTAGTTTTCGATCCTCTGGGTTAAATACGCTTGTTACTCCGACTGTTTCGAGACAGACTGAGTCGGGGGACAAGTGAACATCTGAGGAAAATACAATCGTTTAAAGGCGTTGTAATTAATTTTTTGGGCATTTCATTCGAAAAAAATGGTAAACAAACTGCACTGTTGGCTTGTGAAACATGTAATTAATGGCCTAGATTATTTCTTTGGGTATCAAGTGTGGTCTTCCAATGATAATCATCATTTGGACTTTATTTTTACAGTTGTTTAGTTTTTTTAACGATTCTGTTTTATCAGGAATTGTTACGGAACTCGGTCTTTGGTGCAGGGGACGAGGGGTTAATATTATTAAAATTCTAGCCTTACAGAATGCAGACATGAATTCCGATCCACCGATAGGACATTTTGAACAGTTTCTTTTACAGTACAAAACAATCACCAGTTAAATGTGATTCGTTAGTATTCATAAATTGTAAAATTAGTAACTAAGGTATGTGTGAATCTTACTTAATAACTAGTTTATAAATGATTGACTTAGCCTTAATATTATCACCAGATATGTCAAACGGTTTGCCAATAATGTACAGACAAATTAATGCTACATGGAACCAGACTACACTTCCAGCCAACAGGTACCACTAGCATGACCCAGTAAAAAGCCATAGCGAACAAGCTACTTATTTACAGTGATCAGCTGTGCGGTAGGTGAGCTTTAACCGATCTGGTTTGGGACTAGTTAACGTGTCAGGTGTTGAGATGAAAATAAAAATTAAAACGTTCACCAAAATGCGTTTGTGTTGTCATTTTTGTTATTGCAAACGTTTTTTTTCCTGTGGAAACATTTGACTTTGAGCCTTGGTCACACGTCCCCCAAAACACAGTTCTTGTTTCCTTAACAGCCATGAGGGTGGTACAGTCGTCTGAGGCGCCGCGATTCGCTGTGCAGAGTTGCGTCCCTTGGGCACGCCAGAAACCTATGATTGTGGGTTCGAATCCCGGTTCGCCCCGATTGTTTCTAGGTTTGTCAGCACCATACCCGTGCTCGTGGGTTTCACCGAAAGTGGTAAACGTCTGAGACCTGCATCACTTCGGGCTTTCCTTCCACATTAAGCTGACACGCTGCGATATAACTGGAATACTGTTAAAAGCGGCGTTAAACCAGTCAGGCAGTCATGCAAATATTTTAAGAATCAAGTGGTCGAAGCTGGACCAGATAAATCTTGAGTCGACAGGGTGACGAACGATTATATGTTTGATTGAAATGACGCATTCAGCCTCTGGTGCATTCATTATAACTGGTGGTTTCATCTCTCTTCATCCTAAGATGATGGGCGTCATTGCTCAGACAGGAACTGGAACCAGGAACATTTCTGGTTCGGAACGATGGAAACGTACACCAGCTGAGAGGTCAATGTTTACTGATAACCTGCCGTTAAAATAAAAAAAATTTCACAAAAGCATTGTGAAAAAGAACTGATACTCATTGGTCCTACCACTAAGGTTCGTAAGATATCATGACCACTTATGATTAAATGTAAAATAAATATTACACCTCTCAGAGCCATGTTTCAATTACGTTATTTCAAATTAATCTGGAACAGAGACCATATACCGGTATATATATAGAGAATCTCACCTTCGCGTCTTTTGATATCAAATATATCAACACGAGTTGATAAAAGTGGAAACATTCCGAGGCTTGCCGAGGATTTTCGCCACTTTTATCAACGAGTGTTGATATATTTGATATCAAAAGACACAAAGGTGAGATATTATTTATCATCCAACATCATTCTTACAACTTCTTCAATTTGTAGACAGTAATTAGCAGTGTCTTCGGTGTAAAAAGTACTGCTAACAGCTTCAGTAGCAGAGCCATTAGTGATGTCATTTGATTGTGACGTCATGGTAACCAGTGACGTCACAATGGTCTGCATAGCATTGTGATGTAATTTCATTGCAGCGATATCTACAGTGTAGATCGCTTGATATCATCCATGCGATATCTCCTGTGGGAGCCAGTTTTAGATGATAAATAGAGAATACTACACTCATTCTCGTTAGATACCATTTTTACGAAACGAGTGGACTTTCTATGGTATCTGACCGAGCGAAAGCGAGGTCAGATACCATAGAAAGTTCACGAGTTTCGTAAAAATGGTATCTAACGAGAATGAGTGTGGTATTTTATTTATTACCCACGTTGAATATATATTTAAGTGTAAATACATAACAACTTGCGTTCGTTGACAGACCAAACTGAAACCGGTTGCAAAATCTGGTTGCGCATGAATATTGATATATGACCAAATATGGGCATTGTTGACATGTTTATGCATACGCATTAACAACATGCGCCTGCTGATCTGTTTACAAACAAACCAGCACCGACGCTCAAGATCCTTTTGGAAGAAAGTCTTCAACTTATGGTAATTCAAGCGCCATGTTGTTAGTACGCAGGACACCGATAAGAAAATTTGAAATGTCACATTAGCGCCGCGCTTTGAATATCGGACCAACAGTCAGACGCATCACACTGCCGGGATCCCGTCTGTGCAATCAAAATGGTTCGGTTTCCTTGATCTATCAGCTGAATTTATATCATGTCCGTACCATTTTGGAAGAGGGAAATCAGACTGTTCGCCAAAGACATTCATGTTAACTGTACCACCCTTTACTGAAGACGTGAAAATCAACAAACTCAAATCTGCTTGCATGTCAGTGACAGCTTCGAACGATCGAAGGGCAAGGTCGCCACCGGAATAAGAAAAGACAACCGCGATCCACTCACAGCGTTTTACTCTAGAGATAGGGAATGTTACTGTTCACATTTGGGATGTTTTGGGGCCACAAAATCAGAAGTCAGGCACACTTCCACGGAGTTTTCGAATGATTTGTATCGGAACTGTGAACTTTAAGTTATCTGGTCGTGCTGTGTTCGTTCATTCATGAACAACACTTCCCGAAACAGCGCCACAACATACGCTTCAAAGGGGACACCGATGGCACAACCGGATCATCCCAAGTAAGTCTAGATATCTGTCCAGATAGTTTAAACAGACTTCATTTCACCACGCTTATCCTTTTACGTTACATCAAATTGAAAGTTGCGAAAATGGTCGGGTGCGTCATGCTCAAGGGACGCGCTCGATCGGCAGTCGTACATTGTAAATCGATTTATAGATCTAGCTCGATTATACGTCTGTAGGAGCTCAATGCATAACTTATATAGAATGCAAACCGAATTTGATGCGTGTGACTATCTTGTTTGGTTTAATAAAGTGTTTGTAAATATCTCTCGTGCTCATGAATTTCTTCAGTTCTGCCTTGTAATCGCAAAATGAATGACGTCTCGCGATTTTTTATAAATGAAAAAAGTAGTCCCGGTGTGACAGAGGTCACGGTTATCCAATCAAAACGAATAAAACAAGGTCAACCTTGTACGACACACGTGTGACGTACGGATTTAGTATCTTACCACCTGTATCTTCATCACGTGGGTAATAAATCGGTATATGGTCTCTGTGTGGAAGAATAACCGAAGTGGCGCCAATCATAGACGAGCACAAGAATCAAGGGTGGCTCTGAGATGCGCACATACGAGCAGCAGATCCTGTCAGGGGACACAACTCGGGAGTTGTGGCGCCAAATGCCACTCGTTCGGTCATGCCCCCTTTCAAACGATTGGGGTATATTTAGATGAACGTGTGATAGAGACCCGGTCTTAACGCTTCGACTATCTTAATGCCTATAAATCAATGCAGGCTTAACTATACGAAGATAGGATCGCTTGGCGGCACGAGACTCACGATTATATATCAACCAGCATCGCTACACATAGATCATCTTTCAAGAACTATTTTTCATATATTTGAGGCTCTAGTGAGTGTAGTTTGATGGTACATGTATACAATGACATTAATATTAATGATAATAGTTCCATTTGTAAAGCGTCAAACTCCCCAAAAACATTCTTATAGCTTATATAGATGTATTTGATGTAACCAACGTCATAATAGCAACATTTCGTTCCATTGCTAAGGTTTTAGTGCTTTGGGTCTGTGGAGTGCGTGTGCGTGTGCGTGTGCGTGTTTCTTCTTTAAGGTCTGTCCGCTATATTCCTGCAATATGGCGACGGTCTGGACAAAACAATCCAGCGATTGATATTATGATGCGACGTTCAACGCCTTCGATGTACGAGTACAGAGGATCTATTCTAATCGGGAATCCCATGGTCGTTTAGTGCTTTGGAATGCATGGATTACCACTTTATTATGCATCCCACCTGTTGGTGCCGGGTGATATTCCACCAAATGTGCTGTTGCATGAAAACAATTGCTGATGTGAAGTAAGGTAATACGACCTGTCGTGCCTTACATGCCCACTGATATTCTGACAACACAGGTTTTGCACTGGTCCACTAACTGGTCAGAAACTCCAGATAAGCCGTCCATTTGTAGTGTTTGTGTGTTGTTATGTCCGTATTCTATATTCCAGCTGTATGAGGGCTGCCTGAAAATAATCGAGTCTAGACCAGGAAATTGGTGATTGATATTATGAGCACCGGCCGGGCAGCTCTCAGTGTATGATAGACACCAATCAACACTGAGTCCCAACCACCCGATTCATTTAGTCGCCTCTTACAAGCATAGGTTGCTACGGGCCTTTTCTAAAACAGAACCCCATAGGCTGGTTACCCTATGCCAGACAGCATGACAGGTGAAGCTTTATAATTGTGTATGGGTTGAAGAGTTATCTACCTTTGTCTGTTAAAT
This sequence comes from Haliotis cracherodii, assembly GCF_022045235.1. Taxonomy (NCBI): domain Eukaryota; kingdom Metazoa; phylum Mollusca; class Gastropoda; order Lepetellida; family Haliotidae; genus Haliotis; species Haliotis cracherodii. The sequence continues at coordinate 16,585,559 of NW_027266264.1, forward strand.
GATTAAGTACTTACCCGCTCAATTACATGACTTGTTTGACTTCTTTGCAATCCACTGTTGGTGTTTGGTACCTAAAGTTATGAGAATACCTCATGGTCTGGTGCCTGTCTAAGTCCTGGATTTGCAATATGTGCTATGAGACATCAGTTATCTCTGTAAAATTAGGTAAATCAGAGACCATATACTGATCATTAACTGCAGAGACCATACCATACCATACCATGAACTTTGTTCACAGCAAGGCTGACTAACATCATACACATTGAATCAGGGAGCAATCATTTTTTGTTTTTGTAGGGATGGGTGGGTGGGTGGGTGGGGGGATATATTCTAACCCTGTTTTACAAACATACATTGCATTATAGGGGGAAAATGGCCTTGCTCCAAGGCTCTACTGAAAGATAAGACCATGCATGTGTAGTAACTCGATCCTCATATTAGGCTAGATGAGTGGACAGTACAGCCTCTTATATGGACAACTTGTTCTTAATTATTCAAGGATTGACTGACAGTGTGTATTTTTTTCGTTTCATTGAGGTATGAATCGAAAAACTGATGTGCAAACTGTATGTATCCTTGTAGCGGTTTCTTACAAAAGTTTGCACATCAGTTTTTCGTTTCATACCTAAATGAACAGAAAAAAATAATATATTTGAGCACCTGTTCATGATTTAAGATTGGTAAGTTGGTTTGTTGTTTAACGCCGCACTCAGCATTATTCCAGCTATATGACGGCGGTCTGTAAATAATCGAGTCTGGACCAGACAATCCAGTGATTAATGTCATGAGCATCGATCCACGCAATTGGGATTGATGACATGCATCAACCAAGTCAGCGCGCCTGACCACCCGATCGCGTTAGTCGCCTTTTACCACAAGCATAGTCGCCTTTAACGACAAGCATGGGTTGCTGAAGACCTATTCTACACCGGATCTTCACGGGTCTCATGAAATTGAGCTCCTAAACATAAATAAATGCTGATCTTAAACCAAACATTTCATCACCTGTTACGTAGAATGCTCCATAACCCCATACCAATGGGATCATCCTGACAATTTTCATTTTCACAACATATTATTCTGGGACGTCCAGCATGCACAGCGAACAGTGTTTTGTTTCTATTACAAATAGGAGGCCAAATTTGTTTTTTCCAGTCTTTTCTGAAAAATGTTTTGTGTCTTTTTACATCATTCTACATTTGAAACACTGAAAGCTTATATTGAAACCCTTTACATACGTACTTTCAAAGCATTCATGTAGAGAGTAGATGTTACAAGAATGTGCTGGGTCAAAAGAGATCACAAACAGGACAATTTATTAACAATTTCTCAATCATATGACATATCGTGTTTGAGAGGGTGTGGTTGTTCCAGGAAATCTGCATTATCACAACCATGCGACTGTGAGACTTCATCAATCAAGACTGTTGAATACACTGCTAGAGAGGCTATCTGATGTGCGTGAGTGAGTGAATGTAGCTTGATGCTGGAGTCAGCAATATTCCAGTAACAAGATGGCAGCCTGTCATAACCACTAGGACCAGGCAAACCACTGACCAAAGGTTTGAGCACCAACACCAAGCATGCTGATGTTTGTTTCTTTGTTGTTTAACGCCACACTCAGCATATGACAGCAGTTTGTATAAAATTGAATCTGGACCAGACAATCCAGTGGTTGACATAAACAGTGATCTGGGATAGGATGACATGCATCAAACAAGTCAGCGAGTCTGACCACCTGATCCTGTTAGTCACCTCTCATGACAAGCAAAGTCGGCTTTTACAGAAAGCATGGGTTGCTGAAGATCAGTTCTAAACCAGATTTTCACAATATGATGACACCTACTCAGCCAAGTCACCGAACCTGACCCTCCATCCCTTTAAGCAGCTCTCATGACAAACACAGGTTGCAGAGGGCAAAGAATACGACAGATTCAAAGTCACCATTCAACATTCAAAGTCTCTCTCATTCATTGTAAGCTTCCAAGTCAGAAAAGAAACAAGGTGTCCTTTTGTATGGCCTTTAATACAGAAATATACAAAGTGAAGACACCATTTTGATAAACTTAATACATGTATACAAATGCAGACAAAGTAATGCCTCAGCCAGTATTTCCAAGCCAGGGTTATACTGTAGTCAGTGCCATGAAACCATGGTTCATGGTGATAGTCTGGTTTATAACTTAGTTAGATGTGGGGATAAACCCCAAAGTGATGCAGGTCTTAAGATGTTACTACATGGGTATGGAGGTTACAAACCTGGAAACAATCATGGAAAAATCTTGGAGTCATTTGCAGTCAATGTGACTTTCTGGTATGTCTGCGGGACGCAACTCTGCACAGTGTATTACAGCGCCTAAGATGACACGGCCACTGTGTCCCAAAATAACTGAGAAATATATGAAAGTTTCCAGTGGTGAACTGTGATCTCATAAGTGACACAGACAAGTCATTTGCAGTCAATGTGACTTTCTGGTATGACTGCGGGACGCAACTCTGCACAGTGTATTACAGCGCCTAAGATGACAGGGCCACTGTGTCCCAAAATAACAGAGAAATATATGAAAGTTTCCAATGGTGAACTGTGATCTCATAAGTGACACAAACAATTCATTCAGGTGAATCTGTTCGTGTCAGTGCCACACATGTCTTAGTCCCCTTGTATGCTGATAAGACCGGGTCTCTCAACACACTTTGTGGTTTGTGCTGAAGTCAGCATTATTCCAGCTGTCTCACAGCCTTGAACAGACCAAGTGAGCTGGTGTACCCCTTCCCTACACTATGACATCTTCCTCTTCATATCCTTCTCAGTCTCTCCATCTATGGCCGCACTGCATGTTGCAGCACTTGTAGAACGTTGTCATCGGCTCATCTGCCGACCGGGTTTGTATCTGCATGAAGAATGCCCGAGGATGGTCACATTTTGGACATTTTTCTGAATAAACAGAGAAGAAAAAAAATAATTCAGAGTTTTCATTTCTATGATGTAGAGAGTGAGTGGGTGAGTTGAGTTTAATGCTACATTTAACAGTATTCCAGTTATATTACAGCATGTTAGCTTAATGTGGGGGGAAAGCCCGAGGGGATGCATGTCTCGGACATTTACCACTTCGGTGAAACCACAGATATGGTGCTGACAAACCTAGAAACATAATTTGGGCGAACCAGGATTCGAACCCACAATCATAGGTTTCTGGCAAAGCAACTCTGCTCTGCGAATTGGCCATCCATGCCCCTTCTATGATCCAAAATTCATACGAACAAAAAGGCCATGCAAATTAAACAAGTTTATTCATTTTTCTGTTGACACTGTACTTACAGGATTGGGCATATCAACTATGAAAGCAGACGTTCACTGGAAAGGAGGTAACTCTATGGTTTCTGACAAAAACAAACTATTTTCTTCATCAAGCTTCAGTTAGGTACACAGCAAATGAGTTTTAAAAACTGTATGAGTCTTGTCCTGCCTTTAGCAATACATTGTTCTATATAACATCACCATGGTCAACTGAAGATTCTAATTTCTATACAACTGACTACTTTACATCAATGATAAGTAAATAATTATGTGTAAACAAGAAATATTAACTGGACGATATAGCAAAACCATCACCAACTTTAATTATCTTTAAGGAGGCTAAAGTGTTTGTTATATTCATGGAAAAAGATTTACACAGACCTTAACATACATGCTTTGATTTGTATAGGTTCAAAAATCAGTGAATGTTTCAACATGTACCTTATACAATGTCATCATATATTCCTGTGATGTACATGATTTATGAATTGACTTCAATATTTTTTGCACTTTTGGAGGTATAAACGTAAAATCTGGTCGTGCATAATGTTTAAATCTGCATAGCCTGAGCCAAACAACATTTTGAAGTCAAATCTTATTAATAAATATGTCAACAATAGCTTCAGAGAAAGTTTATTTTAAACATTAAGAAACAAAAATGACAAAAAACATATACGATAATATGAAATCAGTAGCATCATTCAGCGCAATAATGTACTGAAAAAAATCTTCTATTTCAGCCAGGAAATGTATGAGTACACAATGCCATTTAGAAAGTGTAACAAATGTTATATTTAGGATAACACTTCCCTACTAATGTACGCATTCTAGTACCTTAGGGGGTCGAGTCCCATCTGTAAGTCGAACCCACACCTTCAGAGTGAGGCGCCTCATTGCCAGCACACAAAGTCAGCAATCTAACCCCCTCAGCCACCGAGGCTTCCACAAAATGAAAGTCCGACAACTGACAGTCTAGATCACTCTGAGGGTGTGGGTTCGAATCTCAGATATAATATTTGTTACAGGGAACAGTAGTTTGCAAGTGGGCACGACCGATTGTTTTCCCCAGTTTATGGAAACATAACACAAAAGAAATTTCTCGGCTGGCAATCATATGTCATATAAATGTCAAATAACATGCAGAAAAAAATGTTCCTTCTGCAGAAATCTGCTTCATTTCAAACCTGTAAATAACTCTTGATTAAACATTATACTCCTACCCTGTTTAGACAAAACACTGAGTCGCAGTGGCAGAGGATTGGTGCCTGCAGTCCGGGCACGGCGCCGAGGTGTGCCATACTTTTCCTCAATAGAGGCCAGAAACTTGTCCATCAACTCTGACATTAGTGATGAGAAGATTTCACTCAGTTCAGTGACAAAAACAATACACAGAAGTCTAGTCTCAAGCTGGACACCTCCTAAACACACTTCACGTCCTTCTCACGGTTGGATATCACTTTGCACAATCTTCATCAAAACTTAGCAGGACATTTTCTTTTGTAGCATACCATAATAGCATTACCACTGTGATCACAAGCAAATGTGAACCACCCTCAGTCAAACTCCAGGTTCAGCATACAGGCATAGACACAGCAAACGGATTTCAGTCTGGGAATAGCTATACGATCCAATATGCACCAGAATATATCATGAATTTCAGCTCCTCCATAAAGTTTTTCCCTTTAAGACCTATTTCTGAAAGCAATTCCTAGGCCAGTCCATACAACACGTTCCTCTGTTGTTTCCCCTTCTGAGCCAAGCAATATTCCATATATCAAATCACAATTCTCAATCTAAACGTCAAACGTATGAATACTTCCACAAAAACGTCAGCCGCATTTAAATATCACATTACACATAATTGATCCGACTTCAATGTAGCCATTAAACAAATTCACAACCACACGTCCTTCGTGTACTTGTAACAACGCTCAAAGAAACTGAAATTCTACGATATGCGAAACACTTTGTAGCATGGATCTGCTGTATTAGCCTTTAGTAGAGGGTATTTGTGCGGATTACACTGTTCGTAAACCTGCATTATCTACCTATTTCCCGTGAAATGTTAAGCCTATTGTAGTCCAAGTGATCGTGATCAATATAAAATTGACAAGTCCAATCAGTTAGCCATTACTCTGTCGTCTGCTGAAAGGCCTCCATTGTGCCAGAATCTACAGACGTCTGCTTTTTCAGACGCTTCTCAGATTATACAAAGCAGCTTTGGAAATAATGAGTGACGTTTATGATCAATGATAATTCTTTTCTTACTATGTCTACCTACAAATCATCAACACACATACATGTGTGACCTCAAGCGTTAGCAGGCTACAGGTAGAGGTCATATGTTTCAGTTTAGCTCAGGCGATGTGCGAAATGCTCTTCAAAAGATGCTCTTCAATCACGGAGTCCTGTTACATGCATCTGACCATCCCTGGATCTTGATAATACAGTCTGACGAACATGTCAAGTACGTCTTTCATAAAGACCATAGCCCACTATAACAAACACATGCTTCAACTGATACAATGAGTGTGTCTTGATGTGGATGAATTACAACAAAGCTTTGATGGTATCCCATTCTGACAACAATTGTTCAATGTACCACTTATTTAAAGATTAAAGTACACTGTAGCCATGTCATCTCAATGTCTAGAATGTAAGTTACTATTCAATCACTTCACTGCCAAATACTACACAGCCAGGTTACGACTAAACCCTTTATGTGCTTGTTTTGTTTCAATATATGTACAATAGACTTAACAACCTGTTCGAACACAGGACTGATTTTAAATAAACTGTCAGCGTTCCCGCTGGCTTTTGAAACTGCCAGTCCTTGTCTAAAAATTGCCAGTCCCCACTAATTTTTGCCAGTTCCAACTTTCAAAAAATAAAAAAACATTTCAAAATTATTTGGTTTTAATTCCATACTTCTATACGTCATTCATACAAAATTCAGTCACAATATTCTATTCTTTTTTTTAATATATCAAGATGAAGTCGCAACAAATGAATATTTAATCTAGAAATAGACTAGGGAAAACCCTGATGGTAACAGACAAGCTGACTTTGTTCGAAAAATATGCTCATATGAATATCATCGATGTTTTGTTCAACAACAAAGATTTATAAGGTACTTTATTTGCCGGTCCACAGGGATTGGCAGTCACATGAATTACCGGTCCAAGCCTAATTGTCGTGGTAAAATACTGGTAATTACCGGTAAACGTGAACACTGACTGTACATTTAGATTGCCATCGCCTGCCACACCTCACACAGCTTTGATAATGTAGTTCGAGTCATTTTTTAAATTACACAGACTGGTACAAACTAGTGAGACCAGAACAACGCATATCTTCATTTCCCTACCTACGAACATTCAAAGATGTTCAATCTGAAACATGTTACTGTCGCTTGTAAAAAGATTCTGATATTCAACATTAAATTTCAAAAGCATTTAACTGAAAGTCTACAAATAAATAGGAAATATATCTGATGCACAAGTTTGTTCATGGGTAACATTACACCACACATAGTAACATTGCCTAAATCATTTGTTGTCTTTATTTATTTGCTGATTGGCCAAATTGAAAATGCTTTACTCAATATGACATGTTGCAGAAGTTTGTAAATATCTGATAAAAGTTTGTGAAACTCATTCAATCAGGGTTTGGTGTTTCATAGAAGACAAAAATACTAATTCTTTTAAAACTATTGGTTTATGTATTATGTTGAAAAGTTATGATAAGACCAAACTTAAATAAGGAATTCTTTACTTACTATTGCCATTTGTTGCAACCATTAGGACACAAAGAAATAACATAACTGACATATAATGTACTTATCCTTGCAAGAATGATTGAGGCCAATAAGTAAACATGTTACAAAAACATATATTATTCAGCTACCTCCAGAACTCTTTAAACAGCTGTCTTAAGATCCCATGTGATCATGCATTTCCTGCCTTGGCTCTGGAAAAATCAGGCAGTCCATTGACGTTTATCGTTAAATTTCATACAAGATACCCACACATGCCTGGGAAACAGTGAATGTTAGAAGGTCTAAATCATCAGATAACATCTGTTCATCAATAGTTCTTTAACCATATTTCAGTTGCAGTTAAGATGAGATCATTCTAATATAGTGTTGTCCGAATGGTTTGTTTTTTGGGAAAGAGGATTGAACATAAATTCATGTATTTATATCCTTACATTCCTGAAACGTGACAGGTTGGTTATGCCACTTTCACAATAGTGGAAACAAAAATGCATTTTCTTTTGAAAAGTACAACTTTTATCAAGAAAGACACAAGTTTACAATTTTACTGACACCAGAGATCATATTGTTAAGTATTTAGTAATAATCACCCAACCCTTATTAAAAATGTTGCTTTTGCACTAAGAAACATGTATTTTAAACATCAACTTTTCCTTCAAATGTTTCTCCCTCCATTTTGGTAATATTTATGCAATATCAATATATATCATGTATATGGGCAGTGTTCAAAATGAGTGCTTGCCTGTGAGCCCGTGGCAGGTAGATCTTGTGTCGGGCCCGTAAATCAAATCACTATGGGTACTTATGGCCTGCAGTTAATTTACGTATCGATTTACTTGTCACAGTAAGTTAAAGTTTTCTTGATGAGGGCCCGAACACTCTAGTCAGGACCTGCCGCCTCTAAAGACTGTGGGTCCTGGTGGCAGCCTGATAATTCTTTTCAGATCAAACGCTGCATATGGGTGTACATGCCATTGAGCCAATAATATATTAGTGTCCCATAAGCCAAGTTATGCCATTTTGTTCAACATATTTTATGATTTGCAGGTTAAGCCTTGTATGTTTAACCTGTGACACTTTAATAAACTCTGCTTAACCTTAGCATTGTCTTGTACCTTTACTGTCAACCACCCTAAACAAGCTATATATATATACTAGGAAAGCTTATGTAAATGATTTCATCCTGGTCATGTGTCTCCTCCGCGGCTACATTGGCCTTGGTCCAGATTGACGGTCACAGAGTCAGGTCTCACCCATAGCCATGGTGGATACTAGATTTAGGCAAGGTGCTCCCGAGTATTGTCATATACTATACTGACTAAATACACCAATATGTTGTTTCTAATAGCTGGCATGGAAAAATGTGTTTCAAAGATACTAGAGTGAGAGTGAATATTGTAATGAGTTTGATTGAGCGCCACTTTGAATAGTATTTCAGCGTCATCATTGCATGTCGGCTTGATGTTGGAGGAAGTCTTAGACATTTACAAAGAGAAAGCCATGAGCATGGGTATGGGACGGACAATTCTAGAAACATAATCAGGGCGAAAACTTGGATTCGAACCCATGATCATGGGTTTCTGGCATGCCTAAGGGCTGCAACTCTGCACAGAGAATGGTAGTGTCCTAGAAGACTGGGCCCTCCATGCCCCCAGGGTTACAAGTTCTCTATCATAATCAGTTGTCAATGTGTCTTGACCAGACACGCCAGTGAATGAAAGCATGATGAATTCCATGCTGTAATTTTAACGGATCAGCTGAGACAGACCAACCAATCAGCTGAGTCGGACCACCCAATCAGCAGCTTTGACCACCCAATCAGCCGAGTCAGACCACCCAAATCAGCTGAGTCGTATCACCCAATCAGGTGAGTCGGATCACCCAATCAGGTGAGTCGGACCACCCAATCAGGAGAGTCGGACCACCCAATCAGCTGACATGGACCATCCAATCAGCTGAATCGGACCTTCCAATCAGCCTAGTCAGACCACCCAATCAGCCAAGTCGGACCACCTAATCCTCATTTCGGCTGGTTCTTACAAGAAGCCTTAGATAATTGGGGTATGATCTCCCCAAGAATCTTCAAAGGGGAACAGATCTATTCTGGAAGAACCCCAAAGAAATCTTCGCAGTGGACAGAATTTAATTTTTTGTGGTTAAATAAATACAAACAAGAGTACATACAACAGACACATGTACAAGATTATCAATGGTTCTTGTCTTTCTACACCTCTTGGCATTATGAGGAAGAATAGGTCCCCAGTTACCAATGACTGATTTAGAAGCAACTAAAAGAATTCTGAAGCATACCAAAGATGGAAACACAGCGAGCATGCACGCACACACATACCTACGGACCCACCCACGCACCCACACACCACTCCATTCTCTAGTGACCACTTTCTTTTTTCCAGAAAGCTGTACCCACACGTAATGAGGAATAGAGCCCACTTGCAACAATAGTAACCCCCAACTTTAACATAGACTTACAATTGTCATAGCATGGAGATTGCTTTGTGCAAGTGGGCCCAGTAGTTGTCACAATGTGCACTCTGACTGCATGTGTGTCATCATTCCCCAATGATGTGAACCACTGCTCGTGCTGTCACCCACTGGTTGCCCTGGCCAAGACCTGAGTATTTGCAGGCTTCTGTGCTACAACTGTTATAATGTTGATGGTTGCATAACACTGCATGATCATTCACCCAATCCTATCTCTGTGCAGACCATCTCTGGGGTCAAGTGGTAGAGTGTCCACCTGGAGAACAGAAGGTCCGGTGTTTGATCCCTGGCCGTATCATACCAAAAGACGTTAAAAGATGGTACTTGTTGTTTCCCTGTCTGGCAATCGGTATTAAGGCGATAAAACTAAGACTGGTCAGCTCGGAGTCAGTTTACGATGTCTGAGTGGGTCATTCATGTCAAACTGCCGCATTGAATCTCAGTGGGCTACCACAATAAAATAGGCATTAGTTCGGACTAGTACAATCAGCTACACATACATACACACATGCATGCACGTTGCAATGGAATAATAATTTTAGACGCGATGTTAAACTACATTTCACCTCAACTCACCTATTTCTGTGTTTCACTCCGTCCACTCCATCATTACACAAACCAACTATTTTATTCTTTAAACAATTTTTTCTGAGGTAGTAAGCTCGGGCCCTCATGATACTTCAGGTTAAATCTCAGACTACCCCTTCAATACCCCTGAAATATTCCTTATCTCAAATACTGAACAACCTGACCGAATACTTTCAAATCTACTTCAAAGAAATGACTCACAGACCTCAGTGTTTGATACTGAAATGTTTTCATGCAATACGGTAATAAATATGGCATTCAATATGACATAGGCAATAAACACCATATTTACTACCACATTCAGGAAAGCCAAGCTTTAATTGCACATGACCTCAGTGTTAAGCGTTGGGTGTGGCAACAGCACAGTGCTTATGTTGACAGCACTTGGTTTTATATAGAGCTAGATATTTACACATGCTGCCAATGTTAGACTGGGAAATATAGACATTATTAACTTAAATAAGATGTATTTGATGCTGCTTTAAACAGAAAGTTAGTTACATATCGTGTGAGTGAGTAAGTTGGGTTTAACGCCGCTTTTAACATTATTCCAGTTATATCACGGTGTGTCAGCTTAATGTGGGAGGAAAGCCCGAAGTGATGCAGGTCTCAGACGTTTACCACTTCGGTGAAACCGACGAGCACGAGTATGGTGCTGACAAACCTAGAAACAGAATCGGGGTGAACCGGGATTCGAACCCACAATCATAGGTTTCTTGCATGTCCAGGGGACGCAACTCTGCACAGCGCATCGCGGCGCCTTAAGACGACTGGGCCCCCCGTGCCCCCTACATATCATGTGAGCTCAATGTGAGAGAGTAACCCAAGTGATGCAGTTCTTATTCACAGTTAGCATTCTGTGCAAAGTCTCAAGCATGGTTTGGTGCTGACAAATCAAGGATCATAATCAGAATGAATATGAGATTCGAACCCATGATTAGTGTATCCAGACATGTCTAAGGGACATAATTCTGCACAGAACATTGCAGCTCTAGTGGACCTCTTGTGTCCCCCCTTAACTTAACTGAACCTCAGCAACATGAAAATTATGCACTCATTTAAAGGCAGTGACCCAGTTGGTCAGTCACAAGGCAATACTCACATATGTGTTTGTACTAGTTTACTCACATTGTTATCAGAGAAGAAATTCAATTTGTACACATGAAACTGTTTGCCTGGCCATGCTAAACATAGCTGATCTGTTATTATGCAGCAAGTCGTGGAGTTGTCCATACTTTGTCAGCTTTGACGGGCTTAACCTTTAACTAAGAGTCTTAGCTCATACCAACTGTGCGTCTAACCTCGGATCAGGTCTAACCACCTGATCCATTTAGTCGCCTCCTACAGGGTTATCGTAGAACCTACGATCTTACGAGAGTGCCAGTGTCAGGACATGGTGATCAGGGATTAGGGTCAATGACCTGATTACCTTCCACGGTCTGTCAGTCATGTGCAACACCCACAGATAGGAACACTGGTACACAAATGTCGGTACTTAGAGCAAGTCCTTTATTGCCTTGGCTATTAAAGTATGTAGCAGTGAATTGTTCATACCATAACACATACTGGGATTTGCAGTGTATACTTAAATGCATATTTTACCAGGTTTCGCTCTAGTAATTTTCAGACATAGGCGCTTTATGTGAAAATTTCAAATATTCCAGAGGTACACCCACACTTGCCCATACCGCACAATGTTAAAATGCCCTCTTATATTTGAAAATGTGGGCCTTTTTGTCAAATTTAGGGGCTAAAAGAACAAGGCTCCACCCTAGAATTATCCCTGTTTTACACAAGAAATAACCTCATTTCAGATGTTGTCTCAATAAGTAACCTCATCAAACTTTGAAATGGTGATCATTTATTTATTAGTTTGTAAGCATTTTGTCATCTTGTTCATAACAGAACTAATTTAAATCATTTTCAAATAAGTAAGATCTCTTCTATTAATTTTCTGTATAGAAATCATGGTAATGGCACCTGTTCATATCTCTGAAAGTGTGTGAGAGCTTAGTTGTCAAGAGTTATTTCCCTTGTGCCTTCTATGCAAAAATAGCTGTTTTCCACTTTCTTCAAGATTATCATGCTGTGCTTCCTTCTTAAAAAGTACACTTGTCCTTGAATTGCAACACTACACTGAAGCATTCCTGCAGAATCATAATGACCACAAAATGCACATCCTAAACCAGGCATTAAATTCAAAATACATCCCTATAAGTCCTTCATCGTGTTCATTTTTATATTTTGCATGAAGTTGTTTGGGGTGATTGGTTCAGAGAGTCAAAAATAAAAGCTCATTCTGTTCAAGGGACAGCATGCTTACTGATGTTACAGAAATATGTATTTATTAACTTATTTCAGAGAGGTTTTGTTCTGTTCATAAAGAGTGTGATTATACTTAAAAAGTGCAGTTACTTGATTACTTTGATTTATGTAGTTTATGTATATAGTGTCCAGTGATTAATGTTTACTACCAACAAGCCAAGCAGGCCATTGACTCATATATACAACTAACTTGTCTTGACAGTAGCAGGCCCACATTTATATATATCTTCCACTGACACTTTGAAAAACTGTGAAAATACAGCCTGTACCAGCTACCTAGCAACAATCTGATCCGAAAAATAACATACAGTGACTGCAATATCACCATTTTTGTAGAGAGAATTCATCGATTATAACCTCTACTACTATTGGTCAGCTTCGTGTGGATAACCAATCAGATGCTTGCTTTAAGAGATTGTAAACAAGGAAGCTGAAAACCAGGCAATGTCAACACGACTGAAAATGAAATTCAGACAAGATTTGCAATAAAGTAAATGTGGTATTTGTTACAGCAAATCTGAACAACTGAAAAATTATAACAGGCAAGCAGCTATTTACATACCAGTAGTGTCTGTTTATTGTTCTAATTTATGAAAGCGTGGACCCGAAAGATGCTAAATAGAGACTAAGTATTAAGTGTCCACGATGAAAGTTCAAGCAGCCAGACAAACAAAATATACACTAGAGAAGTCTATTCAATTTTCAGGTTAGGGTTTGTGGCTACATTTGGTCAAACATGTAATAAAATAAATGAAAGATGTCCATTTGGTCAAACATGTAATATAATAAATGAAAGATGTCCATTTGGTCAAACATGTAATATAATAAATGAAAGATGTCCACCTGGTCAAACATGTAATATAATAAATGAAAGATGTCCATCAGGTCAAACAGGTAATATAATAAATGAAAGATTTCCATTTGGTCAAACATGTAATAAGATAAATGAAAGGTGACAAAAGTGTGGCCCACCTTCTGTAGAGTCAACATTCTCCCAGGCCTCTCCTCCACCAAGGACATCATCTACCTCCTTCAGCTTGGGGTACTTCTTGTGAGATATCTGAAACACACGCAGGACAACATACACTACTAGTATCATTATCATCAGGTCAGAATAATACAACTTTCTACTTCTCATCACTCACATTGATCCCTCACATTTGTCATGCTGAGTGCGAGTAAATATGGTTTTACGCCGCTTTTAGAAATATTTCAGCAATTTCAAGATGGGGGAAGACCAGGAATGGGCTTCAAACATTGTACCCATGTGAGGAATCAAACCCAGGTCTTCAGCGTGACAACGAATGCTTTAACCACTAGGCTACCCAACTACCTTGTCATGCTGAAGATCTGGGGTTGATTCCCCACATGGATAAATTTGTGAAGCCCATTCTTCAAGTTGGGTTCCCCGATCACATATTGGGGTTCTTAATGATGAACAAGGTTGTTAACAGTCATGATGAGGCTTCATTCATGAGTGACTTGATTATGAGCTCTGATGCATGCTGGCTTTTACTGAGGGACATAACTCTATCTAGCTTAGGTAGCAGCCACATGTAGTGCTTGAAACAATATTGTAGAACAAACTGGGTTTAAATCTCTTACATCCTCCCTTCCTACTCTGTTAATGTACTAACAGAAACAGTAACAACTTTCTGCTTTTCTACAGTAGTTGATATTTCTTGATGATATCCTGTTGGTGATGGAGTTCTGCCAGTTTCGATTTGACATGAGTGACTTATCAATCGAGTGACTTTTATTGCGAGTTACGGTATCACATTGTATCTTGTTCCAGTGTCAACTTTGAGTGTGACAAACCAAGTCACCAAGTCTGACCTCCCGATTCCCGTTTGTCGCTCTTATGACAAGTATAGTCACCTTTTACAGCAAGCATGGGTTGCTGAAGACCCATCTTCACAGGTTATGTTCAACTGTAACATTTCATTTGTTTGATTACATAAAATGGGGAAACATTGGCCAATGTGCTAGGGCTATTTTCGACACCATCCTGGGAACAATTCCCCAAACCTGGAAGTATTTTCACATGCTGTTATGGCAATAACAGCTGATGAATGATGAAAGCTGAGGAGTGAAGGAGCGAGTATGGTTTTACGCCGCTTGTAGCAATTAATATTCCAGCAATATCACTGCGGCGGACACCAGAAATGGGCTTCACATATTGTACCCATGTTGAGAATCAAACCCAGTCTTCAGCGTGACGAGCGAACGCTTTAACCACTAGGCTACCCTATCTCCCCATGAATGCTGAGAAAAATCAGCATATTGCATGGCGAGGGGACATAATTCTGCCAAGAATTGCGGTACAAAAGTAGACTTGGACCACCATGCCTCCAATACACTTGGCTACAGACGTTGGACCTACTCTTTTAGTTATAAGTGATTTCAATGTGTAATACCACACCTTTCTCGTGATATTCTGTATGTACGGACACGTATTGCACGCAAACCGTAAACACTTCGGTCCCTCTTCCACAACTAAAACGTTAGCACATATTGGACAAAATGTCAACATGTTGATAACTGGTTGTTCCCTCAAATAATCCTGCTATGTTGTGACGAAATGTTCACATGGCATTGAGTAAACTGGAAGTAAACAGTACATCTCAGTACATGATAGGGTAATGAAGACTGTTTTTTTATGTGTGTAATGTCTGAGACTTGTTCGGAAATTATTTCTTCATTTGATACAAATACAATTTTAAATTATTACTCAATTAACATTTCAACCTTCAACTTATAATTAAGAGTCAAGAGTTTTCCGTACTTAATCACAAAGATGTCTTTATAATGCTAGATGAAGGCAGTTGTTCCGATAATAGTAGTATCATGTCATGTGATTTCAAGATGGCAGCCCCCGTTGTAAACACACGAGAAAAAGGTCTGACAAGTGATTATTCTTTGCGTGTCTGAGATAATTGTTGTCGGAAACACGTTATTTCTGTCTTGAAAGTGAAGACATACCACGCGTAGTTGTCAAACAATGTGAGTATATTTGTTGTGATTGCTCTCTTTAAATATTTCGGCCAATATCGCACTCTACTCTAGTTGGCAGGTTGAAGCTAAGCAAGGCTATTGAGTTAATCTAATTAGCCAACCCCTACCACGGGATAGGGTCGGGACGGCTCCCATGTTTACTACCCGGGTACCCAACCCCCTATTACTTGACCCTACTGTAGGTCTCAAGAGATGCGTGTAAACTGTTAATTTGGGAATTGTTTGACAAGAGCGACCCAGGGTTTTCCCTAGCCTCTTAGACTGGGGGTCTTTATGTATGCATTGCTGTATTACAGAGAATCATATGTCATTTGAAGGGGGGCATTTTAAGAAAATACTAACTGATGTTAGATTTCGTAATGAATTTAATCTTTATTTTAAAACATGTTATCTTTGTTTTTCTAATCAAGCTGTTTGGATCATGTTCGAAGTGTTCTAAGTATTCTATTAAAGGGGCACTGATCTAACGCAATTCCCCAGGACTGGTTGTTGCCTTTGTTATTGTTTTTTCCCAGTGAGTACCCGGATGTATAGCAGAAATCTAGACTAGTCTGCTGCGCCATCCGTAAGCGCATTAGTCACTTTTATGGGTAGTAATAAGGGCGTACGGTCACATTGATCAACAAAATGAAATACAGTTTTCGAGATAATAAGGAAATGTAGGTATCTTTGTGGGTAGCATCGGTAATGGTGACGAAGTTTTGATAAGTCACTTGCTTGGTAATTTTCGCGATTTTCGTTTCTCTATTTTGACTTGCAACACAAAGTAAATATTTCACCTGAGCATTGCTTTTTTTATAGTGTTTATATTTATTTACTGTCAAATGTGTAACAAATTTTTTAAACGTCTAAATATTCAGTTATTTTACAAAGTGACTGAAAAACATTTCCATCTGTATTATTATGATAACGAATTCCAAACATTTTGATGTTTAATGTCATCACCAAGAGACTGAAAATGTTACGTTGAAAAGTACATTTCTATGTTGTTTGGCTTCTAATCCTACATAATAATCTGTTGTGATGTTTGTAGGCCCTTTTGATCGTCTTAATCAATCTGGACAGATTTTTTAGTCAAAATGACTGAAATATTTACACATTTTATAAATTGCCTGAGTGAATCACACTTTACAAATTGACGGTAATATATACACGCTTACAAAGGAAAAGACCTGTGAAAACAACCTCTATCGCGCATTGAAGAATTTCCCAACCAAGACGTAGAGAAACAAGAACGAATCGGTTCAAATGAAGGAAAACAAAATGCAAATATCATAATTACAACCTACCAAATTTATGTGTATTAATTTTAGGCAGCTTCCTTGTTCCAGGAATGTATCCGTGAATATCCACACAAAGGAACAATATCCCACTCGTCTGCAGCTGTACAAAAAAACTTATTCGATGTCACGTGTCTCAGTAACAATCAAATATTTTAAAAGATATATATCGTTTCGGGATATTATAACCCGTGTTCGTTTCTCAACTGATGACTTGGATTGTTTCAGGTGTTTTACATAGGTGCCAAGTCTCAATGGTCGGCTGAGAAAGCCCACGTGACAACTATTTTCATAAAGTCCTCGGTTCCTAAAAAAATCCATTGAGTGATAGATAACAATGATCAATCAATCAACGTGTTATCAGTTAACCCTTTGAACAAAGTATGTTGTTTTTACATCGGCACTTCACGCCAAGATATGAGTGTATTCCCTTTGTTTTAGTAAACCTAGACATGTAATCAATCAACGTATTTTCTGTTAATACTCTGATGACTAGGAATGATCCGTTGATTTACAACAACAACAAAATCAACTGATCATTCATCTCTTGCTGGGCTGCCACGTGCATATTACATAACACTCATTTCACCTCACTTCAAACCTGGATTTAGATTGAATAATTACCCCAGACACAATAAATGCCAAATGGGAACCTTTGTCAGGTAATCTAAGTGGTGCTACCACTAATTGTACCTGTAATAAATTCATCAACTGAGCATCAAGTGAATGACGACAAATACACAAGTGTAGTGTTATACGAGAAAACGTGGATGACAACAAGGGAGTAGTAATCGTATTATCGACGCAAGCCGAAATCCGAAAATGCTTTCACTGCATGGATACTTTTTTTAGTATTAAACTATAACCATCTTGGGTATTTCCAAATGACGACATCCGATGAGCTCCGCTGTTCTTTTTGTCTGTTTGTTTAGGCTGAAGAAATTAATTAACATGCGCCCTTTGTCGAAATCTTTATAGATCACAGTTAACCAATCAGTGTTTATGCAAAAATGCGTAAAACAAATATTGCCTCCAGCCTCCAAGTTTATTTAGCTGTCCTTGCAGACGGTAGCCCAGTCTCTGGTCACGCTCAGTTGCATTGCGTATCATCCGGGTACTCACGGGGAAAAAAAATAACAAAGGCAACAACCAGTCCGGGGAATTGCGTTAGATCAGTGCCCCTTTAAGTATTCTACACAATTGCTAATGTAATTACAGTGCTCCCTCACTAGTGCAGCCTTCAATATAGCGCTAACTCTGTTTTAGCCCACGGTAACACATGGCTTCCAAAATGTACTTACATTTTTAATGAACTCAAGTTTTACACTGACAGCTGATCACCGCATGCATTAACAAATCCGAACTGAAGTACGCAATTCAATCCCATTATTATATTATCTGGTTATAAAAACATGTTCATTGTATATCTGAACTTATGTTTGTAATATAAGTTATTGATTTTAATCCAAATGTCATTCAGTTTTGTGTACATTAATTTCAGCAAACTCATGTGTGAAGTGATCGGTAGATCGCTCAAGTCACTGTTACATATAGCTACCATGGTCAAATTACCTCTATTGACACCTTGAAATAAACTTTGGTTGCCAGAGAATGGATACATATACATGTATCATAAATGGCATACTTTAATTCGTTTAAGGTAATATTTGTGGTAATTTGACTATTCAATCGAAATACATACAGCTCAGGAAGTCGATACAGTGACAGGTCAGTTGTTCCATATGTAAAAATATCCTGCAATTGCAATCAGCTGTACCAAAGTGCCATGCGTATGGTTCTCATAATTTTTAATATACATAGTGAAAGTAGACTAACATCTCGTCTCTGAAATGAATATGTTTTACAGACAAAAACAATTGTTAAATTATAGTTATAAAATATAATAAAAAAGCGGCCCAGAGACTTTCTTCATTTTCAGACACTGCAGTAATCTAGACTTGCCAAACATTTTAGACTTGCATGGGCTGTATTGGATATATCTGTTTCAGGGTCTGTATGACAGACTAATACATCTAGTAAAAGCTGCAACTAGAATAACACGATATTGGAATATATTATTCCTGATAAAATAATAATTTCAGATAAAATTTCTTCCGACCATTGCATCAAAATTCATTGAAGTTGTATCATCGGGTACTTTTAACTGAATCAGTGGTAGATCAGGAGAAAACTTGTGTACAGCTGATCGGTATTTCCGACTTAGTTTACGAGAGAATACTCAAAGTAATCTTAATTTGTAATGTCCAATATTTGTTATTATATTTGCAGATAAATACAAATTACCATGACTACAGTGCTGTAATCTCCACGAATTTCCCAAATGCTTCGTACAGGATTTTGAATGTAATGATCGTGAGGAATTTAACATGATGTCGAAATTTATCTTGAATAAAATGAATAATTATAGTTGCTGAGGTTATGATCCATATTCAGTAGTCAAACAATCCTAAACAAACTATTGATTCACTATTGTCAATCAGCAACGACTTTCATTTCGTCATTGATGTATTTATTTCTCACTTACTTGTAATTTAGGATAAGTTGAACCAACTCACAAAAAGTGTTTGAGACAAGTACGCGGTGTACAGAATTTGTTTGGAGAAATATATTTGGTTTGTAGGTAGAGAGGGTGTACGCATGTTGTGCATGATACCAGAATTCTCCACAAGCCGTTTGATCGAAGTTAATTACTAACAAATATACAGTCAAAGCTAGGTAAGCATATATATTCTCAGGCTCGAAAATTGGTCTATAATGTTATAAATTACATGGAGAAAGAATGAACAAATAAATCTCAAGCATTGTCAAAAGCTGTCATTGCCCCTGGGCTGTCTGTATCTACGCTAAAGCGCACCAGAGCAGAAGGTATTGCTCATGACAAAGGCGAGGGTAGTTTTTTTTTCCCAATTATTTCAACCAGTGTGCTATTGAACTTGCCACTAGAACTCATTGTTAGCCGAGACAAGACACGCACATATCCATCGAACTACTTATTGCGGACCACCTTCTACTCCTTATTTCACAATGGTACGCGCCAGTGGCCGGACCTCATACATAATCATACGGGGTTAATTGTCAGGCCACAACTCAACTAATCCAGAACGTTCACTTCAAGGCATCAACAGTGGTAAGCTGATCATGGTTGCACTTTTAATAACCAGACAATGTAATAACAGGAGTAACTAGCGTCCAGATTGGTTGACATGTCATTTCCTTATTGGTTATGTTCTTGCTTGGGGGAGGGGGGAAAGAATGCATTGTCTAATTGTATAATATGCACACCGACACAACTATTGTTTGGCAGAAAGAGCTTATTGTACACACAAAAAATGTGTTTTTGATATGTATATCCTATTTCATAACCTGGTAAGCTGACATTGTCAATTGTGAATTAACTTGTTATTTCACTCTAGGGAAATATTGAGTTTATATTTGAAGATAATATTTCATAACTAGATACAGAATTGAATAAAATGCTAATTTTCCAAGCTATTGAAGTTAAACCAGATTTAAAGTGGTGGATAAAATTTTGAAATAAGATAATTTATGAAGTCATTCACCATTGGTTTACCGTGCTCTACCATGTCTGCTGCACCTGAATATTATGAGGTGTGGAGTTTACAAATTACATCATCAGCTGATCATGGGTAATAAGACAATTCACTTGACATGATGAATTACAGATAATTTTTCTTTTGAATTAATGGAGCATGGATTCACATAGGAAAGATCATTCAATATAGGAGTAGGTTTGTTACCTGTACATTTGAGGTTGCTGAACTGAATTTGGGGCGAAATGTGCAGCTTGTTCCAATTGTGAAAGAAATTTGATTAAATGGCTATATATAGCGCCATGTCATGCAAACTAGACTTAAAAGAAAGCTGTGGTGGTGAATGAGTCAAGAGCATTTATTGTAGAGATATATATAATACACTGCATGTTTTCAAAGAGGCATTGAGGGGGCACGGGTGTTGTCTAAGGCGCTGCAATTCGCTGTGCAGAGTTGCGTCCCTTGGGCATGCCAGAAACCTACAATTGTGGGTTCGAATCCCGGTTCGCCCCCATTATGTTTCTAGGTTTGTCAGTACCATACCCGTGCTTGTGGGTTTCAACAAAGTGGTAAACGTCTGAGACCTGCATCACTTGGGGCTTTCCTCCCACATTAAGCTGACACGCCGTGATATAACTGTAATACTGTTAAAAGCGGCGTTAAACCCAACTCATTAACTCAAAGAGCTATTGAACCCACCTCACTCAATCCTCCCAGGCTAAGAAATGTGGAACTTGTCTGTGTGGTGCAGAGGAGTGCCAGTACATGGGTTTGACCATTCATCATGTTCATATAATTAGATACTTGTTGTCTAATTGCACTTTTGTAAGCTGCCAAGATGAATGTCCAGTATGAGAGGCAGATTGACGAGATCACGACGGAGGAACTGCGACCCGATCTCTACTACCAGAGGGAGAGAAATCCTACTG
Source organism: Haliotis cracherodii (assembly GCF_022045235.1). Classification (NCBI taxonomy): domain Eukaryota; kingdom Metazoa; phylum Mollusca; class Gastropoda; order Lepetellida; family Haliotidae; genus Haliotis; species Haliotis cracherodii. The sequence goes on from NW_027266264.1 coordinate 16,606,843, forward strand.
GGCCAGAGAGAAGATGGCCTAAAGTTATTGGAATTGTGGAAATCATCAGTGGATTTGTTACAGCTTTCTTAGGTAAGCTTTGACATGTTAGACACTGTAAATAAAATTTAACAGATTGAAATCATACTCACAGTACCCAAAATATTTCCACCCGATCTTGAAGAGAGTTTGATAATTGGGCATCATGAATCGATTGATACAGTTTCATCAATCATTATCTTCATCATTTGGTCTTGAAAATACATTTCCAGATACTGTTATAAAGTTAAATTTTGTGCTTGCATGAAAAGATATTGTATTATAATTTGTTTAAATGTTTTGAGGATGCATCTGCAGAGTCTTATCTTGAAGCGTAAGCATCTGAACGTCTTGTTAATTAAAATTAATGGATTTACTCGCGTTTGATATCATGCATAGCTGACCAATGTGTATGTCTAAGTGTTGGTTAATAAAGGCCGATCAAGCATGTCAACTGGTTTAAAAAACGTATTGACCTTTCTTGCAACAGTATGTCAATTTCTCCATGGCTGATTGCCATATTTTTAGTCATATTCACCTTATGTTGTGATGGACAGAGAGATGTACAGTCGTGCCTCGTTTATACGGACACTTGCGTCATTTCACAATTCGTTCGTATAAATGAATTTCCGTATAACTGAAACCAGCTTCTTACTGGAAGAGTTACTTCCCTTCAATTATGCAACTAATGACAAAATTCCTCATAATATTGTTTTTATTAATCTCGGCGAAATCGTGTGTGAAGCGATCGGAAGATCGCTCAACTCACCATTATTAACAGCAACCACGGTCAGATTACCGCTATTGACACCTTTAAACAAACTTGAGTTGACAGAGAATGGATACATATATCATAAATGACATACTTTGACTCGTTAAAAGTCATATTTGTTTTTGTTTGACGATTCTATGTCAACGTGAAATTCTCGCGATCACGTGTGCGTGAGCCTTGACGGTGACTGGTCAGACTGGTTCCATGTAAAAAATAATACCCGGGAATAGCTATCATCTGCTTCGCTTAGGGTTATTATTATTTTAAATATGTTTAGTAAAGGCTGCATATAATTAAGAAAATAATGGAATATAGTATTCCTGATAAAAAAAATAGTTTCAGATACAATTGTTGCCGATCCTTGCATTAAAAATCCTATAAAGTTATATCATTGGGTGTGTCTTGACTGAATCACCGGTCGATTCCAAGAAAACGTGTGTTCAGCTGATTGCTGTGTCCGGCTAAGTTTACGAGAAAATACTTAGGTAATCTTAATCCCTGGATATAAAACAATGCCTAGCAGAACAATAAATACTATTTAAACGGTAAATAAACATGTCTAGTGATTTTTATCTCAAATTTCGAATTCATCAAAATCATTTCTCTATGACTCGTAACTACATAAGAAGTTTAACAATAATATTATCATACTGTTTCTACATAGACTATTCATGTACATAATTTAACATCCGTTTTATTTTTTTTAAGAAAACAGCTCATTTCAGATAGTATTATGTCATCTTCCCGAGGCAAGGGAGTTAACTGAAGTACAGTTGCCACACTTGCCGAACAAGGCTGGAATTATGGAGTTATATTCTGGCTGGACTAACAAGTATATACATAGTCAAATCAAAATCTCGTAACGAAATCAACATCCCGTTCGTAAACCAATTGGATTTCAACGTGCAGATTTAGGTCGACTGCAGGATTTGTAAAGGATGTGTACCATCAACCGGGCGATGACACATATTTTCCAAATCTTTTCATGCTTTAAATCAAGATGCTAACGTGATTTCATGCACTTCGCGAGGTAAGACACGTTTTGTTACAATACAGATCATGTTCATCGATCATATCATCCTGACTAGGCACTACCATTTGGTTTGAAGCAAATGGAAATGATATGAGAGATGGAATTTGATTGGTCAATAGGTGGGACATTGAAGGGACATTGAAGGGACATAACTCGTTATAGCCACTGGTGGCGATACGACCAAGCCCAGAATTTCAGCCTAGTTTGGCAAGGGTGGAAAATGGTCTTTTACAGTCCGTTAACTCCCTTGCCTGGGGAAGATGGTATCATGTATACTACTCTAGAGAAGGTAAAGAACACCCATTCTTTCATATTACTCCAGTTCACCTGTCATGGCATGACAGACTAACTATGACTATAAGTAATATGAATGAAGCAGGTGTTCTTTGACTTCTTACATGGAAGGATTTTTTTAACAAATGGCTACCGCTGAGAACCACTTTGTATATCACAACACGTCCCTTCACTTTCATTGCCTGAATAATATTAACCCTAAGCGAAGCAGCTGATCGCTATTGCCAGTTAATATATTTCACATGGAACCAGTCTGACCAGTCACCTTCAAGGCTCCTGCGCACATGATCGCGAGAACTATGTGTTGACATAGAATCGTCAAACTATAACAAATATGACTTTTAACGAGTCAAAGTATGGCATTTATGATATATGTATCCATTCTCTGTCAACTTAAGTTTGTTTCGAGGCTTCAATAGCGGTTATCTGACCGTGGTTGCTGTTAATAATGGTGAGTTGTGCGATGGGAAGATTGCTTCACACACGATAACGCCGAAATTAATTAAAACATTATTGAAAGGAATTTTGAATAAAATTAATGAAATAAGTTACAAACATAAGTCCAGATATACAAAAAAAATTTTTATTGCCAGACAGTGTAATTACATGATGATTTTGCGTACTTCAGTATGGATTTGTTGACTTGGTATTTCCGGTGTTACATGCTCACGGTAATATCTTTCCATGGGGAAAAAAACATCAAAACTCATTATTTCGTGTATAATGCGCACCCCCTTCTACACAGCTGTTTTTTTTGGAAAAAAAGTGAGCACTATACTCAAGAAAATACGGTATTACATAGCAGCATCAAACTGTTTTCCACTGATGTAGGTCATGGTACTGTACGTGTTTGAGACATTCACAAAAGAGCTGCTTCCATTTTGCAACTAATGTAACCACTAGTTATTCTGTGACTTCATACCAGGAATCTTATTATATCATCTTACATAACTCTTTTATCTTATATTGAATATGTTCGTTTGTTTGTTTCTTTATTGTTTAACGCCATACTCAGCAATATTCCATCTCTATGTCGGCGGTCTGTAAATAATTGAGTCAAGACCAGACAATACATTGATTGACATCATGAGCATCCAACTACGAAATTATAATATGATGACATGTATCAACCAAGTCAGCGAGCCTGACCACCCGATCCCTCTAGTCGCCTCTTATCATGCTTATGACAAGCATAGTCACCTTTTACGACAAGCATGGGTTGCTGAAGACCTATTCTACCCTGGATCTTCACAGGTCTATTGAACATATAGAAGTATGAGAAGCAACTACAAGATTCATTGACAAGGTTGTGAAAATTAACTAATTTTTGGCAATCCGTTATTGAATTGAGTGATATAATTATAGAATAATCTAAAACATCCAGTATTGAGAAGCATTATAGGAACAGGGTTACTTTGATGCCATGTTGAAATGTGTGAGTTATGATGCTAATTGTGACATAGGACTGCAGATGCTGCAGTTATGATAACGATATGTTCATAAAACAAGCATGTCAGTTATCAGTGGTTATCAGTGTTGACTTCAACTGAATTTGTCCACTGTACAGCAAGTCAGCCAGGGTTCAGTCAGTGTGATGTAATTTGCAGATCAATGTCACACTGAACATGAGGAAGGGGAATATTTATCATATTTAGGGTGTCACTTTTATGAATAATATCATCCAGATATCCATGATATCCATTCGTATTCGACCTGTGAAGATTCCAGGGTAGAATAGGTCTTCAGCAACCCATGCTTGCCGTAAAAGTTGACTATGCTTGTCGTAAAAGGCGACTAACAGGATAAGGTGGTCAGGCTCGATGACTTGGTTGATACATGTAAATCGATTCTCATGATGTCAATCACTGGATTGTCTGGTCCAGACTCGATTATTTACAGACCGCCGTCATATAGCTGGAATATGGTTGAGTGCGGCGTTAAACAACAAACCAACCAACCAACCGTTCGTATTCTGTTGTAACTTTATGAACAGTTTGTCATAACACTTGTGAAACTGTATCTTCAAGTATCTGTTGACTTGTGGCCATAATATCTCTGTTTCATTACGATCAGAACTCTGGACTAATTTGCCAGCAGAGATTGTTTTCGGAAGTGACATCACTATCTATCCTATCACTAACTTTGCACAGAATCTTTTTTGCACATAGAATTATTTGATTGGACAGATTATTTCTTTCAAAATTGAGCACAAATTAAAGCTATGGTGGCAGAAGATATTATGTACTGGGTAATGGAGGATGATTAAATTGCTGTCCAGTGCGTGTGTATTCATGGGGAAGCTGTCTTGCTATGACATGCAGTAGATCATGTATATCCTGGTATATACATGGTATAGGTAAAATTATTCTATACATATTTGTAGTTACCATGACATATGGAACTCTGGATTTATTAAAAACCCAACAGCATTTATTTAATATCCACAACAATATAATAATAGCACAGCTGTATAATTTTGCATTCAAAATATTCCCAATTATATTTGTTTTCATGATACAGAATACAGATCAGATATGCTTGTCTGAATGCTTTGCTCAAATGTACCATGGATTCTGAATCCTCAATGCCGATTAGTTGACTAGAAAGTTCACACGATGTGACCTGCTATGGTAGCAGAATATTTGATCTGATTTTATGAAAAAGGTCATAAGAAAACAGAAAACAATGCAAGGTGCGTATCCTAGAAATGTTATAAAGAAAACATAGCCATGGCTGAACATGCTTAAGTTACCGTATATCGCTGTGTATAAGGCAAGTTTTTCGTACATAGAATTAGGGGGCTCTCGAGGGCGGGTAGGGGTTTATCATGCTTAACATGCTTAATATATAGACAGCGATATATTAGATATTTATGTGACTATTAATCTCAAGAATATGACCATAAATTCTACAATACAATTTCTACAAGCAATATTCATCACTATATACGCATGATGTAGGACAACTGATACTGCTCCCTGTCCAATGGGCTGACACTGATGTAGTGTGCCATCATCAGCCCAAGTGAAACGGAAATGATTAAGTGTATATACTAGCCAAGCACAGGTCATGGTGTGATGATATGCCAGTCCAGTCACCATCAAGAGGCATGCACATGACCCCAGTGGGTGTCATACTAAGTAGGTGAAACTTGAAACCTGAAATAAGGTACAGTTGCTAGTGGATGCATGCAGTGTCACAGTGACCCCTGTATACCGGCAGTATAGTGGACAAATACAGTGTCACAGTGACCCCTGTATACCGGCAGTATAGGGGACACATACAGTGTCACAGTGACCCCTGTATACCGGCAGTATAGTGGACACATACAGTGTCACAGTGACCCCTGTATACCGGCAGTATAGTGGACAAATACAGTGTCACAGTGACCCCTGTATACCGGCAGTATAGTGGACACATACAGTGTCACAGTGACCCCTGTATACCGGCAGTATAGTGGACACATGCAGTGTCACAGTGACCTCTGTATACCGGCAGTATAGGGGACACATACAGTGTCAAAGGTGACCCCTGTATACTGGCAGTATAGTGGACAAATACAGTGTCACAGTGACCCCTGTATACCGGCAGTATAGTGGACACATACAGTGTCACAGTGACCCCTGTATACCGGCAGTATAGTGGACACATACAGTGTCACAGTGACCCCTGTATACCGGCAGTATAGTGGACACATACAGTGTCACAGTGACCCCTGTATACCGGCAGTATAGGGGACACATACAGTGTCACAGTGACCCCTGTATACCGGCAGTATAGTGGACACATACAGTGTCACAGTGACCCCTGTATACCGGCAGTATAGTGGACACATACAGTGTCACAGTGACCCCTGTATACCAGCAGTATAGTGGACACATACAGTGTCACAGTGACCCCTGTATACCGGCAGTATAGTGGACACATGCAGTGTCACAGTGACCCCTGTATACCGGCAGTATAGGGGACACATACAGTGTCAAAGGTGACCCCTGTATACTGGCAGTATAGTGGACACATGCAGTGTCACAGTGACCCCTGTATACCGGCAGTATAGGGGACACATACAGTGTCACAGTGACCCCTGTATACCGGCAGTATAGTGGACACATACAGTGTCACAGTGACCCCTGTATACCGTCAGTATAGTGGACACATACAGTGTCACAGTGACCCCTGTATACTGGCAGTATAGGGGACACATACAGTGTCACAGTGACCCCTGTCCCGTGTTCACCACTAACAATGGACATGCTCAGTTGACAAAGTCTTCACTTATCACTATTAACCTGTTGGACATGTGTACTGGCAGCTTCTGATAAGCCTGTATCACAAGCACATCACTCTGGGTGTGATGTGTCTGGTGTTAATGAGTACACAAGCTACAGCGTGCTTTCATACAAATACTCTCCGGCAATTCAAGGCCATAACACATTCAGTGCAACTGTACTCTTACCTTACATGTCACCAATAGAGATTCCAGTTAAGAATAGGTCCACAGCAACCTATCCTGGCCATAACAGGCACTCAAAAGGATCTCGTGGTCAGGCTCGGTGACTTGGTTGATGCATGTCATAATTCCAGTAACCACAACGGTGTGGGACATTGCTCACACTATCAATCACTTGTCTTGTCAAGACACAATTATTTTCAGGCCAACGTCAGGATGCTGCTCCACCTGAAGCATTTACTTGCCCAAGTCGTGATTACATATAAGAACCCTCATAAAAACACCTGAAATTATGCTGGGTCTTGTTCCACGAAGCGATCTTAGCCCAAAGACAATCATAGCTCCTATACTTTCAAATAGACATACAACAATCGTAGCTCTGAGATCGTATTGTGGAACGGGGCCATGGCAGTTAAGATGCCTTGGACATTAGCTTAAACTGACACGGGGCGGTCGAGTAGCCTAGTGGTTAAAGCGTTCGCTCGTCACGCCGAAGACCCGGGTTCCATTCCCGACATGGGTACAATGTGTCAAGCCCATTTTCTGGTGTCCCCCGCTGTGATATTGCTGGAATATTGCTAAAAGCGCCGTAAAACCATACTCACTCACTCACTCACTCACTTAAACTGACACAGCCTGGCGTGCTACTGCAAAGTTCCATCCCTGAATGTACATGTTGTACATATCTTAAATTTAGTGTCAAAAGTTTCAGTGAGTGTGCTGTATATCACCACGTATATATGTCTAGTTCAAGTCTGTTATTTGCAATGAATGTGAAAATAATAGCATATGTTTCTTCTCTTGCAGGGGCAATGGAGGTGTTTATAGTGCCATTGACGGACAACATCCAAGATACCAATGTAATTCACTTGAATAAAACCAACTGCTATGGTGCAGGCATTCTAGCAGGAATAATGGTAAGCTGTAACATATTCAAAGTAAGTATGGGATAAGGATTCCGAATAATGTTGGATGGATATGAATAAACAAGTCTCAATGGTCTACACAAGCAGCCTCCGTTATCCAGTGTATTATGGCCCTGTGGGATTCTGGGATAGATCTCCATGTCATAAGAGGTGCTGAAGTGCATCGGGTGGTCAGGCTTAGTGATTTGGTTGATGGATCCATTCACCACTAAAGCTTCATTTCAAAAGTTATGTCACAGTCTCATCTCTCTTATCACTAATTGACCTGTGAAGATTTGGGGTTGGATAGGTCTTCAGCAACCCATGCTTGCCGTAAAAGGTGACTATGCTTGTCGTAAAAGGCGACTAACGGGATTGGGTGGTCAGGCTCGCTGACTTGGTTGATGCATGTCATCGATCCCAATTTCGTGGATCAATGCTCATGATATTAATCACTGGATTGTCTGATCCACACTTGATTATTTACAGACCGCCGTCATATAGTTGGAATATTGCTGAGTGTGGCGTTAAACAACCAACCAACCAACCAACCAACTTATCAATAATTTAGCACAGAATTTTCTCACTTATGAGAAATTAACAACCAATCAAAAGACACTTCTGAAGAAGAGTTTGGCCTTGTACAAGCGAGCCCGTGATACATCTTAACTGGAAAAGAAGATCCTGTTTATTAACATGATCAAGAGGGGGTAAGGGAAGTCCTCATGCTGTTAGCATTGCTAGTTGTATCTGAGACAGGATGTGACAAAGCAAGGCGAATACAGGAGTGATATTGGTGCATGTTTCACTGAAACCAACACGGAAATTTGATTGGACATCTGTATTTAGCAACACGGGCCGGAATCAGAACGAAGCTATTGTTGTGAATTTGTCCCGGATATATCTTACTGAATGATTAAGTGTAAAATTGAGTATGATAGACAAGATGAAACAAATGATCATGAAAACCTCTCGGTGTTACTACAATAGTGGTATCCCGAACATGCTGAATTTAACAATACCCGAACATAGTTCACTCACTTCTCCGCATCCCAGACTCTCCTAAAATGGTATCCCATTAACTGTCTCATAGGGATCTCATCCACATTACATCAACTGTAGTAAACTATGTTCAGGTATTCTGGTATCACCAAGAGGTTGGCATGCTTCACCTTGTCTATCATCCTCCGTTTCCTGCTGTATCATGCCTTAATTCTATTATGACACATACCCTAGACCCATTTAGCTACCTCAGCTTTGTTTTGTGGCCTGTTTGAATGCCACGAGCTAAATATAGACATCCAGGCAAATTACACTGTTCAATTTAAACAAGCATTGATATTACCAGTACTCATCTTGACTTTTGCGTTCCTTCACAAATACAATTAGACATTTTTGTTGTTGTACTCTTCTGTCCCCCTCCCCCCCCCCCCCCCAACTTACCGGTAGTATATCCCAGAAAACACATTATCCGGGTAAATTTGTTCTAAGTTTTGAGATTCGTTTAAAGACTTGCTGGAACGTGGCTGCATGCAGATGTATGCAGAATTCACTTTCAGAAGGACCTGTGAAGATCCAGGGTAGAATAGGTCTTCAGCAACCCATGCTTCCCGTAAAAAGCGACTATGGTTATTGTAAGAGGCAACTCACGGGATAGGGTGGTCAGGCTGGCTGACTTTGTTGATGCATGTCATCGATCCCAATTGTGTGGAATGATTCTCATGATGTCAATCATAGGATTGTCTGGTCCAGACTCGTTTATTTACAGACCTCCGTCATATAGCTTGAATGTTGCTGAGTGTGGCGTTAAACAACAAACAAACAAACAAAACTTTCAGAAGAGGCATTTTGATTGGTTCTCTATTCAAGCTTGTAAGCAAGTGAAATTCTGTGCTCAGTAATGGTGGTGGATGGGTCCAAGGGGTTGGTTGTTATACAAAGGACATACAATACACTGAGTAATTGAGGATGTTTTATTCTCTCTACTGGGATTTACTTTCCACTCACTCCTTTACCATGATCACAGGTCTCAAATATGGCAAGTTAATAAGATCAAATGAATTTCCAAGTAACATTTAGGAGTCTTAAGAGTCTTTCTACTAGGGGGGGCTCGGGTGGCACAGTTGCCTAATGTGCCAAGATTCGCTGTACAGAGTTGCGTCCCTTGGGCACGCCAGAAACCTATGATTGTGGGTTTGAATCCTGGTTCGCCCCGATTATGTTTCTAGGTTTGTCAGCACCACACCCATGCTCGTGGGTTTGACCGAAGTGGTAAACGTCTGAGACCTACATCACTTGGGGCTTTCATCCCACATTTAGCTGACACGCCGTGATATAACTGTAATACTGTTAAACCAAACTCACTCACTCACTGGCTTTCCACTAAGCACAAGGCTGCTGATTGTTCATGCTGGTACATCTACTTGCACATTACAATCTATCATCCAAACAGCTGTTGTAAGTTCAATAGTCTCATCTCCCATTAAGAGTCAACGTGGCATCAACTGAAATGCTAATGCATTAATCAGAATCTCTCCTAGTATTTTATTGCTATTGTTATATTCAGATTTGCAAACCCTTTTTTTGTAACAAGTTCAGGTAATACATCAAAAATGTGGGGGGGGGGGAGACATTTGCTTTTATTAGTAAAACACATTCTAGCTATCAGCTGTGGTCATAATGAACCTGATAGTGGAGGTGTTAGTTCCTGGAAGTGTGTCCTACCTACCAGTTCATCCCTCCCATGGGATATGTACCAAACATCTGCCAGTGCTGCAACATACTTGACATGTACATCTTCCCGAGGCAATGGAGTTAACTGACTATAAAAGTTCAGTTTCCACCCTTGCCAAACTAGACTGGATTTATGTTATTTTTTGGCTCGAATAACGAGTCTATGCATAGTCCAATCTAATTCACGTAATGAAATCGACAAATGGTTCATAAACTGCTGTGCAGATTTCAGCCAATAGCAGGATTTGCAAAGCATGTGTACTTTCATTGTGTCAACATGTCGTCAACAGATATTTTCCAAATCTTTTCATGTTTTAATCAAGGTGCTCATGTGATTTGATGCACTTTGCGAAGTAAGTACTGTATTTTTTACTATTTAGACCTTGATCATCGATCAAATCGTCTTCACTGGGCACCACCATTGATATGAGAGGTGGAATCTGATTGGTCAATAGTAGAGGCATAGAAGGGACATAACTCAGAACAGCCCAGAAATTCCAGCCTAATTCGGCAAGGGTGGAAACTGGACTTTTACAATCAGTTAACTCCCTTGCCTCTAGAAGATGGACATGTATGATAATTGCAAAGCTGATCATGTTGATGAAAGTAACTTTACTATACTATACTGTACTATGTATACATGATTTAGTGTTTAGTTCACTGATGTTTGTTCGTGGTTGTTTCAGATGATATTAACAGGAAGCACAGCAATACGAGCGTCCATCAGCAAACGAGCTTCAACAGTAAGGGCTACTTTGAACTTGAATATTCAACGTCACTGTGTGTGTAGTGGGAAGAATTTCAAAACAAATATTTCCCTGATTTGGGCAAACAGGAAATGTTATCCAGTTATGAAGAAAAAATCACAGACAAGAGAAAGGAAATTTATCTTTTATTCATAAACCTGAACAACGTAATTGATCAACAGGTTATGAAACTACCAGGTTAACATAAGTTCACCCATTGGAACTTGTAAAATTTCCTTGACGACTGCCACTTTTATTAGGTGATGTCAACACAGCAGATCAGTCATGTGGACTTGCGAACATATAAATTAATGCCTAACCCAGTTGAATATGAATTTGAAAATGAAAGCCTCAAAAGGTGAATATGTGAGTTGATGTAATTAGCCGAGTGTGCTTCTGTAGGTTCAGTGTCATATGGGAGTAAACATTGTATTATTTATCATGCAAGCCTTCTTGTCTGAAGTGTGGAAATGTGTCATTGTAGATAAGGTGATATTTAAAACCTAACTAACCAAACAAATTAACTTTAGAAACCATGTATGGACACAAAGCCAAGACGAACGACCCAAATTATCATATGGTGGTAAATGGTTTAAAGCAATGTGTGTGTACAGGTACACCCAAACAGCAGGAAATATCTCTCTGAATTATTGGGAGTGTTAGAACATAGTTTATTGGTGCATCAATGCATGAAGTTTTAGTATCAAAATTTATTATGAAAGTAGTTCATTTGACAGTCAGTCTGTTGCATAAGGACATCATACATTTTGTAGAAGGGGCTCTTGAGAAAATTTTAATAAAATGTCTTATTTTCAGGGCACGAGATACTTTTTGAACCACTGATTTTTATGGACCTGTTATCATTCCCTTTTTTCTAGGTATTTTTCTAGGTATATTTGGGTTTTCTGGGTATATTTGGGTTTTCTAGGTATATTTGGGTTTTCTAGATATATTTGGGTTTTCAGTCTATATTTATTATCTCGGGTACAGTCTATTGGTTACCTTCAAACTGATAAGTGACCCTTCTTCAAGAATCGGGGCGGTCAGGTAGCCTAATGGTTAAAGCGTTTGCTCATCACGCCGAAGACCCGGGTTTGATTCCCGACATGGGTACAATGTTTGAAGCCTGTTATGGTGTCCTCTACTACACAGAAATATATAAGCACGCTACAGGTTACAGACACATATTACAGTGGTATTTCAGCTGTTCTTCCTCACAATAACACTTCTGATATAACTAGTTTGCAGCGGAAAAATGTGTCTGTTTAGTAAATTTTCTGATTGTAGTGTTTGGAACCAATCAGTCAAATCTGTAAACCAAATATAAGAAAATATCAATTCTAGATTAAATTATGCCATAGAACTTGCATTATCTGAGTTGTAGGTATTACTGTGAACAGCTTAATACTCAATATACCATATTCGACGTAATACGCGCCCTGCTCTAATAAGCGCCCACAGGCGATATTTGCTAATATATTGGCAAGTGAACAATCCCAATTAGCACCCCTTCTGATTGATCAATGTACACAAGACATATTTATTCGTGTATTATACGCACGCGTGTGGTATATACACCCTTAATTATGGGCAATTAAATTCAGGAAAAATATATCAGTCGTATATAAACACTTCAGGCCGTCAGCAAAAGCCACGAAATTTATCTTTCAACTCTGTTTTTTGCCACCAAAATAATATTCTAATAAGAGCCCCCTATTTCTATTTTTGAGAACGCCCTGGGCGCTTATTACGTCGTATACGGTAGTTTGTATGTTTCTCTGCTGCCAGGTGTACCGCTTCTACAACCTGACCATGCTGACACTAGCCTTCTACGTGGCTTTGACCATCTTCCTCATAACAGCCTACGGGCTGGGCTGGACAGTCAAGTCCAACTACCCAGTGAGTACTCAGCCACTTCATCCAGAGCAACACTCCTACATGGAGACGGGCAAATGTACTATTATAGTAAATCATCAAGTCCAAACACTGCCAAAAGAAGAAAACAAATTAAAATAATACAGAGTGATCTCCCTTCGATTAATGAAAGATTTAGTCCTTTTATGTTTACCTATGCTTGTAATTACATGGTCCTTTTTGATATTGGACTTTGGTTGGTGGTGTTTCACTGAATTGCAAGTTTTTATCTTTTTTAGCCAAATATCCCTTCCATGAGGCCCACATCTTCTTGACAACTTTCATTGTTTCAGCCAAATATCCCTTCCATGAGGTCCACATCTTCTTGACAACTTTCATTGTTTCAGCCAAATATCCCTTCCATGAGGTCCACATCTTCTTGACAACTTTCATTGTTTCAGCCAAATACCTCTTCCATGAGGTCCACATCTTCTTGACAACTTTCATTGTTTCAGCCAAATACCCCTTCCATGAGGCCGACATCTTCTTGACAACTTTCATTGTTTCAGCCAAATACTCACATCCATGAAGCCCACATCTTCTTGACAACTTTCAATGTTTCAGCCAAATACCCCTTCTATGAGGTCCACATCTGCTTGACAACTTTCATTCTGTTTCAGCCAAATACTCACATCCATGAAGTCCACATCTTCATGACAATTAGCACAGTGCTGGGTCTGTTGTTTGTCACGTCAGCGTTTGTCAAGTACTATGACCTTGTGTTTTGTGGCGAGATGCAGCTCAGCAAGAAGTGGCTGGAGTGTCTATGTTGCTGCTTCAACAGGCGGGTACGTCAACACTTCTTCCACAGGGCTCATCAAGACCCCTTGCACGGGGCACAGCAACACACCATCTACGGGGCACAGCAACACACCATCTAGGGGGCACAGCAACACAACATCTACAGGGCACAGCAACACACCATCTAGGGGGCACAGCAACACACCATCTAGGGGGCACAGCAACACATCATCTACGGGGCACAGCAACACAACATCTAGGGGGCACAGCAACACAACATCTACAGGGCACAGCAACACACCATCTAGGGGGCACAGCAACACATCATCTAGGGGGCACAGCAACACACCATCTACAGGGCACAGCAACGCACCATCTACGGGGCACAGCAACACAACATCTACGGGGCACAGCAACACACCATATAGGGGGCACAGCAACACACCATCTACAGGGCACAGCAACGCACCATCTACGGGGCACAGCAACACACCATCTAGGGGGCACAGCAACACAACATCTACGGGGCACAGCAACACACCATCTACAGGGCACAGCAACACACCATCTAGGGGGCACAGCAACACACCATCTAGGGGGCACAGCAACACACCATCTAGGGGGCACAGCAACACATAATCTACGGGGCACAGCAACACACCATCTACTGGGCACAGCAACACACCATCTACGGGGCACAGCAACCCGACATCTAGGGGGCACAGCAACACATCATCTACGGGGCACAGCAACACAACATCTACAGGGGCACAGCAACACACCATCTACGGTGCATTTCAGCAAACCATCCATGGGGCACATCAGTAACTGTTTCACGGGGCACTGTTGATCAGCTAATCCTTATTAAAAAAAACCGGACTCAATCATGTCAAAGCTTGTTCATCAGTTGTGGACTTTCAAGTTCTGTGAAGTGCTGCTGTTTTATCATATGGTTTATTATGTCTATGTCAATGTTCTGATATTTTCTATCATCGAACCATTAACAGAAAAATGTTCACATAAAACAATATGCTCTATTTCCTATTCTGAAAATGTTATGAATGTCTGGGACCGCCTCCATGGTCTAGTGGTAGAGCGTCCGCCCGATCCCCGACCGCGTCATACCAAAAGATGTTAAAAGATGGTACTTGTTGTTACCCTGTCTGGCGCTCGGCATTAAGGGGCTAAAACAAGGACTGGTCGGCTCGGAGTCAGTATACTGTGTCTGAGTGGGGTATTCAAGTTTAACTGTGGCATGGTATCTTAGTGAGCTAGCATAGGACAATTTCACCTCACCTGAAAAGAGAAAAACTCACACCCTGCTTGTGTCGTATATATGATGACCTCTGTTTCTGTGGTTACTGTTGAATGTATTTTATATAGATTTTGCTTTTTTCTGAAATGCTTTCATGTATATATATATCCCAACATAACCCATGTTGATTGTGTGCATACAGTAAATGCATTGTGTGTATATTTCATGCCCTGCAACTATCCTTTACTTGGCACGACACCTCTACAAAAAACCCACTGTCACACACACAGTCTTTAAAATTCATGCTAGTCTACTAGCTCAAGACTACTGTAATTCAGGGATGGGGTTGGGGGGTGGGGCAGGTTTGTTAATGTTAAAGGTATCCTAAGCATGCTAAGGGCTAGTTGAATTTCCAACATTTTGATGGATATTGCTCTATGTTATCACTATTTGAGCTAGCAGATATTCTTGGTTAAATTCCATTGCTGTACATTGTGTAAAAAACTGATGATGATATCTTTAATTCTGAACCAGTTCTCAATGTTTAAATTGTTCTACAAATTGGAAGTGAATAAAACGGAGAGAAAACAAAGTAAGCATGTTTGTCTTGTTCGTGCAGGACTAGGTATACACTCTGAGGACGAGCGACATGAGGTTTACACTTGTCCTCGGACTTATTTCAAGACAGACACATTTCTAAGGCAGCACATACACATCCAAAGACCCGCCATCCAAACACCACCCAGCCAAACACCACCCATCCAAACACTACCCATCTACCCACCCGGTGACTCCACACCCTCTCAGTGTGCTCAATCACTCAACCATTGCTCAGCTCCCATCACTCAATCCAATTCGCTGGTCCAGTCCCAATTCATCCCCAGCTCACCCACACTTAGTGTACTGTTAGTGTTAGTGTTATTGTTAGTGTTAGTGTTAGGTGTACGTATGTCCAGGATAGAGTCAGCACTGTACATGGATAAATAGACAGCAGCAAATGGTGATTACTTTCGTGAATGAGCACTTTGTTTTTCCCCGTGTGTGAATGTCACAGCAAAATGACTTTAGTGATTAACTTTTGATATTTTATGTCTGTATTATTAACACATAACTGAGCATGCTGAGTGAGATAAACAACAATATGCCTAAACAGATTAATATTTTAAAGTGTCACATTTTCTATATGTTTTATATGCACTATTCGCACTGGTCCCTCTCAAAGTTTGCTTTACCTAACTTGCCTAATTTGCAAATGTTATGTTGTATGACTGTAGATAATTATCAGTCTAGAATGTCATAAAAAGGCTGTTTATTTTACAGTTACTACCAACACAGTATCAACATTGATAGAAAGTTTTTTAGTAAGTAGCATTTTTTATGACAGTGCTTATAACACAGTTTAGCATTTTCCTTACTGTGGCCATTGGATATAAAACGCTTTAGCCATACTAGTAGCTTTTGTTACGGAGGATATTTAACAAATACATGCACAACGCAAACACATTATCATACTTATCACATTGCACTTATGTTCTTATGTTATAGTGATAATTATTATTGTGATTGTGGTAACATTACAAGAATAATAGTTTATGTATATATGCAACAGAACGTAGTTTTAACGAACACTGATATTGTGTGTGTACTAATGGCTATTTCAAGTAAGCTATTTCAAAAGTCCTGATTACTTCGCAATATATAGAGGATATTCCATTTTTCTCTCGAGTAACGGGGAGAGGGGATATTTTCATGATTGGTGTGCTGCACTCAGCAATACTCCAGCTTTGTGACAGCGGTCTGTGTATAGTCGAGTCTGGACCCGACAATCTGATGATTGATGTTATGAGCATCGATATACGCAAATGGGATATGATGCCATGCATCAACCAAATCAGCGAGCCTGACCACCTGCTCCCATTAATGTCCTCTTCCAACAACATGAGTTGCTGAAGACCAATTCTAGCCCAGGTCTTTCGTCTTTTTTTGTCTCAATTAGAATCTGATGTGAATCAGTACTGACACCAATCAGCGACGCATCAACAATGTCACAGCTTTATGATCCATAGACGATCCACAGTAAGATCGTTGGTGCATGTTTGTTTTCGTTCCCCTCACTAACCCTAAACTAGAACTCACATGAAGGCTGGTAAAGGGAAGCTACTATAGTAAAGAATAATCTGATAAAACCGTCAACATTCCTTGATGACATCTGACCTCCTGCGTGGTCAAACGGTAGAGAGTCTTCCCAGAGAGTGGAAGGTCCGGGTTCGATCCCCTGACACATCATACCAAAAGACGTCAAAAGATGGTACTTGCCGTTACCCTGTCTGTTGCTCAGCATTAAGGGGCTAAAACAAGGACTGGTCATCTCGGAGTCAGTACACTGTGTCTGTGTGGTGTATTCATGATAAACCTTGGCATGTTATCTCAGTGGGCTACTGGTAGAAGCAGCCACACACACAGACACACACACACACATTCATTTCGCTATATGAGTGCAATAATCTTGGAAGCGTCAATCTAATTAAAATCTCATTAGTGATCGCTATTGCTGCACAAAGCTTTGTTCAGGATGAAGATGTAGAGTGTTATCTGACCACTTCATTTATAAATGACCATCTGCCTGGTGACAAGTGATTTAAAATGAGTTTGATATGGTTCACAGAAAATACAGCTGTCAAAAGAGTTAAGGTGTAAAGAATTATCGCTTAACCCAGCTTCTAACTTTGCCAGCAGGATGACTATTAAAATGCTTTGGAATCTTGCTCCATTTGGTTTCCAGACCGCCTCCGTGGTCTTGTGGTAGAGCGTCCGCCCGGAGAGCGGAAGGTCCAGGGTTCGATCCCGGGCCGCGTCATACAAAAAGACGTTAAAAGATTGTACTTGTTGTTACCCTGTCTGGCGCTCGGCATTAAGGGGCTAAAACAAGGACTGGTCGGCTCGGAGTCAGTATACTGTGTCTGAGTGGGGTATTTGTGTTAAACTGCGACATGGTATCTCAGTGAGCTAGCACTATAAATCGGCATCAGTCCGGACTAGTACAAGCAGCCACACACACACATACACGTGCATGCACGTCGCTATATAAGTGCAATAATCTTGGACGCGACGTTAAACCCAATTTCACCTCACCTCACACCATTTGGTTTCCTTCGGAGGTTTTAAAGGTAACATACTTAATTCAAGGGAAGTAACTCTGGTAAAGCAAGGGACTTTTTTATTCTTTTCTGTATATACACAGTACCTGCTTAATACTAAGCCATGTAGAAATGGTGTCATGAATCATGAGAGGTGTTCAATCCAACCAGACAGCCATTTCCTGTTATATTTAATAGGACACTGAAAGTAAATTGACCAGACAGTCCAGTGATTAATATCATGAACAATCGATCCACGCAATTGGGATACGATGCCAGGCATCAACTAAGTCAGTGAGCCTGACCACTCAATCCTGTTAATTATGACAAGCAATGTCGCCTTTCATGGCAAGCATGGGCTGCTGAAGACCTATTCTACCCCGGATCTTCACGGGTCATATGGCAGTATGTTATTAATTCAGTCGCCCATGAAGATCCGGGGTAGAAAAGGTCTTCAGCAACCCATGCTAGCTATAAAAGGCGACTACGGTTTGCTTGTCGTAAGAGGCGACTAACCGGATCGGTTGGTCAGGCGCGCTGACTTGGTTGATGCATGTCATTGATCCTAATTGCGTGAATCAAAGCACGTGATATCAATCACTATATTGTCGGGTCCAAACTCGATTATTTACAGACCGCCGTCATATAGCTGGAATATTGCTGAGTGCGGCGTTAAACAACAAACCAACCAAACCAACCAAACCAACCAATACTGCCATGTTGAAACTAGGATATTGCAGACTGCACACATTATCATGTTAACCAACATTCACTCTCTCACATATTCCGCGCAATGTATAGTCATGGTGTAGCACTCTCACAGCACTTTGCGTAAAGGGAGATAACTATGCTATGAGAAATAAATAAGATAAGTTAGTGATTTCGTCTGTCATATTTATTTGATGTTAGACTGCAAATGGGGAAATAGCCATACCTCAAGGGAAATAACGTCTTTATTTTTGTTCACAGCAAGGGTGGTCGCAAACACATTCCAGAATGGCTGCAAGAGGAAGCCAGCCTGCAGGCCTACCCATATAGATCCCCGTCACTCGGTCCTCCGGCTTCTGCTGTCTACTTGTCCACTGATGTGTTCTGTGCTCAAAGATATGATTCAGAACACAGATACACAATGAAGAGAGAGCAGAGTTATCTGCCCTTACTGATAGCTATTACATGTGATATGTTTGTTTCATGTTAGAGTCATCCCTGGATGAAATATTCCTATAGGACTTGAAAAACTGTTCGGTTTTATGTATGTTCAGCATTAAGAAAATAGATTCATACCTTTAGTTTCTATCAATCTCATTAAAATCAGACCTCAGTTCTCACTACCGCTAAACAAAGATCTGAGGACATCCCATTAGGGGTCACGTCAGAACAACCTTTCATCCGACCAATCAGAGCATCTCTTGCCAGATTATGAAAGTGACAGTCGGAATGTGATTTCTGATCATGCAGCCTCAAAAACTTTAACTCCGAACGATAGTTACGGGTTTAACGACTGTATCCATACAATCTAGACCACTTATAAGCCATTCCAGAATGTTCTTTTGTTCAGGTTTCAAATTTGTAATCGAGAATTTGTCCAAATATGTTTGAAGTGTAGTCGCCAATTTGAAATTAGTGCCATAAAGCACGAGAAAGCTGCCTTCTGATTGGTCATTCCATTGGCCCGTCAAAGTCTGACGTGACCCGTAATGGGGTGTCCTCAGATCTTTGTTTAGCAGTAGCGAGAACTAAGATCTGATTTTGATGAGATTGAGTTTCTATTGAATTGGACACTCTACACTAAAAAGAGACTGGGGGGAAGCATTGTCAAGTGGGATACAAATTATATTTTTTTTAAGTTTTGTCAAACTTGTGTTTTAGTTCCAAGTTTGAAAAATGCACTTTCAGCAATGACATTTAATTGAAATGGAAACATTTGAAAAGAGATGTTTCATGTATGCTGTTTATCTATATCCAATCTTATTTAAGTTATAGAAATAAGTAAGTATTGTTATTTTTTATATCATGTTGTTTTATCCGTCAATCACACAAACAGTACAGATTGATACCTGTGACTGCCTTATATAGATACAAAACTAAACTAAAGTTCCTGTCACTTTTCCTTCTGCTATGCGATACAGATCAGTGCTCATATTTTAGGGGGTTCCTGGGTCCTTAATGTTTGCTGCTATAGCATGTGAATGTGGGACACCTTAAATAACGGTTAACTTTAGGTTCTGACAATACCGCTTTAGTTTTACGCTGAATTTAGAACACTGCATGTCCACACACAAGGAAATCTCCACCGCCATAGAATGCAAAATGTTTATATGTTCTTGTACTGAGTATAAATGAATTTTGATAACTTAAAAAAAATTTGTTGGACTGTTTTATATTTGTAAATTATTTCTCTTAGAAATGTTGAAAAATGTAATTATGCATCTTCCAGTGGCAAAAGTGTTTACTTAATACCAGTAACCTTTGCCACGGGAAGATGGTAGTTATGTATCTAACTTAAGTTTATCACACTTTGTGATATACTGTGGCATTTGATCATTTGTAATCTTTATTTATGTTTAACAACATCTGTCTAATGTTCTTATTAATTGTTTGCATCACATGTATACATGCAATTATTTAGTTGTAGTTTGTTTACACTTATGTTTTTGTTTGTGTCCCGCACATGCAGCATTTGTATGTGTGATGTGACTGTCATGGTTCATGAAAATCAGGACTCTCATGGGCATTTCATGCTTGGAAGAGAAGTATTGGGACAGTGTGATTACAACCTGTGATCTCACTGACTGTGTGTCATCATACTTTGATAGTGTCAATCCTTTATCATGCTGTCCACCACTGGTATCACTGGCTGAACCCAACCCAACTATGTGTATGGTGGTTTTCATAGGGATGTATTTAGGATTCAAAATAATTGCCCTTTAACAGGCAAATTGGGAAAAAATTGTGATAATTTTCAATTTTGGTACTACAGACCCAGAAGATCTGGGGTAGAATCGGCCTTCAGCAAACCATGCTTGTCGTAAAAGCCGACTAACTGGATCTGGTGATCAGGCTCGCTGTCATTAACAACAAACAAACAATCTTGTTACTCTTCATGTTTTTTAAAATTCTGAGTTACTGGAGATTTTAATTCCAATTGGGAATTTTTACAGTCATTTCCTGCAGACTTGGGCCGAATGTTAACCTCTGTGCTGGTCTAAATATGGAGACAGTATGGTGTTTATAGGGTGTTTTGGTAAGAGATGAAAATCATTAATTAATTTATTTGGCCCTGAGCAGGGATTGGATTTGGAATATAGCAGATGCATGACAATTATGTCATTCATGCCTTGTCGGTGATCTTTTTTGCATGCTTTGAGTATTTATATTCTTAAAAGAACTAATACAGCATTTCACACCCTCCACCCTGACATCAAATAATGAAACTTCTTTGGAGATCCGTTCTTCAGTTATGTGATCTCAAAATGCCAGTCACTCAGATACGGTTGGTCTATTCCGCTAACGTCATATAATTGGGGAATAATAGAGTAAGGATTTTGCACGAATTTACAATAAACCTTGTTATGCAAGATCCCCAACAGGTGTATAGTTCACATTAGATTACTCATTCTGTGCTCAACAGACATTATTTGTACACTTTGATTTGAAGATAAAATCAAATGAAAACAACTAGAATTTGTATATAGGTTTATGGCTGCAAGACTGCGTTATTCCTCGTGATAGTCACGTGGACGAAAACGTTCCAATATGGATTCCTGCCAGTGTTGGCTGAGGTCGTATTGTCGGGAAGAGTCGAGCTAGTATTATCTCAGTTACCTCTCTTAAACTAGTTGATGATTTTACTGCTACACTTGGTTTTTTAAGTATCACGTTTGTTTGTAATCGTAAGTTTGGTCTGGAAGAAACATGTGTCTCTTAGAGACTCAGGGTTTCCAGTGAAACAATCATGTGTATGCGTTGTTTTCACTTGACTTGTTACTGCTTGATGAGCCAATGTAGTTCAGGAATTATTGTCAAGAAAATGGGAGACCGGTAAACGGGTTGTGTGCTATTTTGTATGCTTGAATCACGTTTATGTATGATAATTTAGTTTAATAACATAGTCATTTATAATGCTATCAATTGTTTTTCAATCAGCATTAAACTTTAGTAGTATGACAATTTATGTGAAGCTAGAGATGTGAGAATAAGGTTAGCAGTGTCGTTTTCAAACATATTTCTCTGAAATTAAACATGACTATCGGTGCCATAGAGGTTGCAGCAACTGGAAACGACAAGCAGACATAGAATCACGGAAATCACGTAACTGTCATAGCTTTGGCACTCAGTTGTATATGAGATCAACTGACTTAATTTTTCTAAGTTTGTAAGTGAAGTTACAACACATTAGATTTTTCAGTGGCTTTTGTTTTGTATTCCACGTCACAAAGGTTTGTGTGAACAGGCTTGTTTTGATGGTATACATGATGCTGCGAAAATAATATTGATTCGTGTACCAATCATTTACTCTTTTATGTTATCTTTTTTTGGTATTTTTGACTGACATATATAAGGTGTCCAGTTGGTTGATGTGCCCAACAGTGTTTGCTCACCACGCTGAGGAGATGGGTTCCTTGTTGGGTGTTCATTGATGTGATATTGCTGGCTTATTGCTAAACTATTTCCAGGGAGACATTAACCTCGACCCACTCACTCACTCACTCACTCACTCATTCTCTATAATGTGATCAATCTGAAAAAAATATTAATAAGTGAATCCAAGTCTTGATTATGCGTCCCTTACCCAGTGTTGAAACTCATCCCGAACTGTGTCAATTTCGAAAGCAAAACACAAGTTTCTCGCGACCACACTAGTTCTTGGCCTTTAGTTACAACAATGTAGAGGCCGTATGTTTTTAAATCATTCAGATACGATTGCACCTTGTCAGATTATGATCATTTATAACAAAAAACCAAAAAAACAACTTTTTATTTATCCCCTATTTCGGAAATGTTCCTAACTTTTCAAAAAGCATGACTTGATTTACGTTTCCCACTATGAACAATTTCCAAACCAAGACCAGCAGTAACGTGTTCAAGTGGAAAGGTTCATAGTAATCTGGACGGACGTCTTCAGAAAAGCAAACGTAGACAAGCATGTTGGTTTTGTGAAAATAACACAGAGAAGAAACAGGTGATTACAAAAATTGTAACAACCCACCTTAGAGGTTACATCAGCCGAGAGCCCGATTGTGTCGCTCAGCCGAGGTGACTTAGGCTTCATCAAGCAAAGTTGAACCCGGCAATCCGCAATCTATCAACAATCTGGAACCTCCAATAACAATAGACGACGTAACATGTGGTCTCTAATTCCAGGTCAATAGGTGAAATGGGGTTTAACGTCGTGTAAATTCCTCGTAGCGACGTGCATTGACGTGAGTGTGTGGAGACTGTTACTTGTCCGGACTTATGCCGGTTTCATAGTGCTAACCCACTGAGATACCTCCCTTCAGTGTAGCATGGCTATCCCACGCAGACACAGTACACTGACTCCACCGCCTTCCGCTCTAGTGTCTAATTCCAGAATATAAGGGTCGACAAAATGAATGTAATGTGTAATTTCTAGACGATATTTACCCGTGCAATTTAACAAGTAGTCCTGCACCATGACTGGAATATATTTATTTTATGAAAAAATAATATTCTAGAAACGCATACAAAAGCAAGTCTAGCCAGCTCTAGCTAGCTCTATTCCACAGTCATGTCATTTTGGAGAGAGGACCGGTCGATATAGCGACCGGTATTTAAGTCCCTTACTTTTCATATCATGGAATCCATGTGGCGGGTGTTTTTTGACAGATTGGTTAATACGGTGGTCAGAGAATGTGCTTTAGAAAATTTATTTGGACACTTGTCGAATTTACATTTCAAGATTGCCCTGATAGGAAGGCTCTGAAAATGTTTATTCTATGAAATCAGCATAGGGATTTTTATTTTATTTTTAGAGTCAAGAAGGATATTGGGTAATATAAGATTTCAGAGACTAAATGTTAGTCTATTTAACAAGTATCATTGCTGATTGGTCTGTTCTAGCGTAACATGGTTCCATTGTTTGCAATCATGACCACGCAAAGGGAGTTGATAGTTGTTGATGTTATGTGCTATTTCTTTGGAGGTTTGGCATTAAGAACGTTTATCTTCAATTTCTCTTTTCAAATAATCGGAAATGACAGAGATTATGGTGAATGATTGGTGTAAATTCCCCGTCCAAGATACGCAAGATACGCCGGGACTTAAACCATTCTTTCACCGGAGGCAGAAGTTAGACATGCCATTTAGCTTGTGGTCTCAGGAAACGTATGATACTAGGTTCGCGATCCTCGATTCTCACATATTGTTTCTAGGTTTGTCAGCAGCAGACCCGTGTAACGCCAATTCGGCTTAACATTTGTTAGGTATAAAGTAACATATATCTATCAGGTATAAACGTTGATTTGTGGAAAGAGCAAACGAGATGAATAGTTCACGAATACTGCCAGGCTGGCTTATGTCACAGTCACGTGCAGGCAAATATTTCCAACATGGCTTCCAGCAAGAGCTGGCCGAGGTCCCGTTGACCGAGTGGCCCTAGATCACAGATCACTCACATATCACAGAAATATCTGAGGACACCTATACAGAAGTCAACGTCAGTGTGTACGTGAAGGGAGTTTTATATATACACACGTGTACACCATATATAATATATAGACTCCCGGTGTGGGTCGCCACGGTCAGCTGATCGCACTGCTTGAAAAGACGTCCTACATTCAATGTTGATTTGTGAGTCGCGTGTCGCGTGGGGATTAAGTGCGTCCTTGATTATACACCCACATACAATGAAGCTGTGTCAACGATTGCAAGTACACGTCTATTCTGCAACGTAGGACTCCGTATATCCGGGTTTCTTATTACACAGTTCTGAACAGAGACGTTTATGTAAGGGTCTTGATAGTACTGCAGTCACCTCACATAACTACCAGTCCAAGTACATCCTGTTCAAGAAAGATCTTATTACACCATGTTAATACGCAGATCTTACTATTATCTACGTTTAGATATACGATCATATATTTTCGGGGTCGGTCGGTTAGCCTTGTGGTTAAAGCGTTCTCGTCACGCCGATGACCCGGGTTCGATTCCCGACTTGGGCACAATGTGTGAAGCCCATTTCTGGTGTGCCCCGCCGTGATATTGCTGGAATATTGCTACAAGCGGCGTTAAGTCATACTCACTCTCTCATATATGGCTCGCTGACCAGACATTTCTGTTGTACTGTAATTTGAGTTTAACGCCGCTTTGAACAGAATTGCCGTTATACCACAGCGTGTCAGCTTGATGAGGGAGAAAAGATTGAACTTAAAGGTCGTAGACTTTACCACATTGGTGAAACCCACGAGCGTGAACATGATGCTGATGAACCAAGAAACATACGCAGGGAGAACCGGGATTCGAACTCACGACCATAGTATCTGGCAAGTGATGTAAATACACACAGCAAATTGCGGCTGCATGGACGTAAGGGCCACCCGCGCCCTCCTTATAATTTGGAAATTAACCCTATCCTGTCGGGATCAGATATATTGGGGTCTCTTCAAGCTGTATGAGACATGGATGCTTGCCACATTAGTACAGTGCCATTCACAAGGGACAATCTGTCAATGGCAATCAAGAACTACAACACATGCACATTTCGCCATAAATATATAATTTCAGAACATAATTAACAACAGTTAATGATGATTAGTTCATACAGTTAATATACATCAATCCGTCACTATACCAGGTCTTAAACAATTCCACGTATGATAACATTTCAATCACTTTACAGACCAGCTGCAGACACATTGAACACATGATGGCATGACATGGCCAGACACTCACACAGACCTGATGTAGAGATCAGACACAAAAGTAGAGACAACATGTGAACAGTCACCGACAAGGGGTGGCAGTTTGTTTACGGGAGTTCTGGTGTTGAGAACCAAGGTAAGACCCTGACACTATAGTACTACGTATACAGTTACATTATGAACGCTCAATTTGCACAAACGTGAAGTGTAATTTAGGTAAAAACAACCGGGATCAAGGAATTCATCCACACACTGAAAGCGAAGTCAAACTTCATCAGTTCATCTCTCCTTTGATTCTGTGCCGTGTGGAAGACAGTATCACAATGTTCTTAGTTATTTTTTTATTGTCAGGAGGTAGGATCTTGTATTGTTTTGATAGAGTGAGACGCTTCCAACTTGCTGAGGTTGACGTTTGTCCAGTCGTTCCTGAATTCGTGAATTCTTCTCCCAAGACCATTGGTGCTGACAAATTTCTAATAACGTGATTAGCACTGTTTCATTGTCTGCCGCCTGATCACCCGATTGGACATCCGGTGTACTAAACGTACACTCTTAACAGTGAAAAAACGTCCGGCTGCTTTCTGTGACTTTTTTAAATCATTGTTTCTTTTAGCATAAATAGAAAGTAAATACGCCTCTGGAATGACGACGTTGCGTTATTTCTTAAAGGTGAAGGCCATGCAGGACGTTCGGTTCATGGTGCGTAAGGTGGGGGTGGTTCTGGTTTGTATGTCTCAGAGTAAGGAGGGAGTGCAACCAGACCCGGAGACGATATAAAAAACACATTCTGTGACATTGGATCTGAATCTACCGGATATCCGGTTTCTCCCGGAAGTGATTCACATACAACAGTTTGTTGATAAACATGGCTTGCAATAGTCTGATTGGCGCGTCTCCTGCGTGCGCTGAGATGCCGTCTCTTATACCGTCGCAGCATTAAACACACAATACAGGCAAAGATGGAGAATATTCCAAAAAAGGCCACAATATAAATCATAGCATCGCCGTTGACTTCCATGTTCTGAAATCAGAAAAACAGCCTTTGTTCAATGTATAAGCTTTGTTTGTTGTTGTTTAACGCCACACTCAGCGATATTCCAGCCACTGGACAGCAGTCTGTACATAAACGAGTCTGGACTAGACAGTCCAGTGATTGACATCATGAGCATCAATTTACGTAATTGAGATCCAATGATATGCATCAACCAAGTCACCGTGTCTGACCACCCGATCCTGCAATGAATATATGCTTTGTGTTAGACAATTGTTGCCAACAGTGAGGGGGGGGGGGGGGGGGGGGGGGGGGTATAATAATGTTTCCGTATGACTGAGTAATTTGGTACCTTTAGATAAGTCAATTAAGGTAATCCGTACACAAAACGTTGGATGCCCACGGGTAATTACTCAAGTGCGATACACAACAAAGAACTCTGTATAATTCCTACGTTTTCAGAATGAACATAACATGCCCACAGTATAACTTATTTTGATTGATTATCCACTTCAATGAAATGATTCGATATTGATGGTGGGACGCTTGAATATATGTCAATATTTTATTTACACGAACATTCTCATGCACACGTTTAAGGGAATAATTAATCGATAACCCCCACAACTTCTTGCAGTTTGGTTTAACGCTGCTTTGAACAGTTGTACCACGGCTTGGTGTTGGAAGAAAGACCCAAGATGAAACCCACGTGCACGGTCATGGTGCTAAAAGAACTAGAAATATAACTGGTGTGAACCTGGATTCTTACCTACGATCATACGCTATGTCGCACCTAAAGGACGCAACCATAAACAGTCATGCAACCCTACACATGCTGTGAGGTTATGACAATGGTAATCGACTTTCAGTGTGTGTTTTGTGTGAGGTATTTCTAATGTGACCGCCAGATGCTATCCTTTTTGGCAATGTATTTTTACTACACGCGTTATTCATGGACGGACTTGACCTGTGGTTATCTAGGTCATGTATTGTGCATGGCTGGTTTGGCGAGATGACTCGACAAATGTTCTGCTCTGTTTACAGCTAACATAACCCGTCTGTAAAAAAATTGTAATACATTTCTGTCAAACATGTATACCCCATTTAGAAATAGTATATTGACTCAGAGACGACTAGTCCTTGTTTTTAGCCCCTTAATGCCGAGTGCCAGACAGGGTAACAAAAAGTACCATCCTATGGCGTATATTGGTGTGACGCGGCTGAGGATCGATCCCCCGGCCTTCCGCTCTCCGGGCGCACACTCTACTTCCACTGGGCCACAGAGGCGGTCTTGTGATATACAAGACTTACAAGAAACACATATATGAAGAGTGTACATACCTACGAATGGTGCCAGAGAGTTACATATTCACAGTTCTGTGCAGTGCCCCTGGCCACGTGTATGTGACACGCCCCGTTTGTATATCATTCTTGGCATCACACGATCTAGAACTTTGTGGAGCAAATATATTGCTGACAGAGCTGAAGTCGTCACGTTTCTGTCTCGCACCCCTTGAGTCACGTGACAGGCCAAGCGAAAACTCACCGGGTAGAACATGTGGGGTAGGGACTTCCTTTGTTACTATTTATAGAGAGCTTATCGGTACATATGTTGGGTGTGCTGTGAAATTAGTTTTGTTGTATTGAATGTACGTGAGCATTAAAAGAAGAGACGTAATTCTATCATCAAAACAAAATGTCATTAATTGATTGATTCGTGTGTTGATTGGTTGGTTGATTGGTTGGTTGGTTGGTTGGTTGGTTGGTTGGCTGATTGATTACACTGATACATTGATTCATTTATTCATTGATATCATATTTGGTCGCCGACTCCAGGAGGGTCCCTGTCCATTGACAAATGTTGGCAACTAACCTCTTGGATTGCTATGGTCTGGACAGTGACATGTTCTCAAATCACCTCTAGGATCACTGTGGTCTGGACAGTGACATGTTGTCAACTCACCTCTAGGATCACTGTGGTCTGGAAAGTGACATATTGTCAACTCACCTCTAGGATCACTGTGGTCTGGACAGTGACACACGTTAGTACCTCACCTCTAGGAACACTGTGGTCTGGACAGTGACATGTTGTCAACTTCCCTCTAGGATCACTGTGGTCTGGACAGTGACATGTTGTCAACTCACCTCTCGGATCACTGTGGTCTGGACAGTGACACACGTTAGTACCTCACCTCTAGGATCACGATGGTCTGGACAATGATGCATGTTGTCTACTCGCCTCTTGGATTCCTATGGTCTGGACACTGACACGTATTGGTGACTCACTTCTTGGCCCAGTATGGTCCGGACAGTGCCACGTGTTTGCAACTCACCTCTAGGATCACTTTGGTCTGGACATTGCCACGTGTTTGCAACTCACCTCTAGGATCACTTTGGTCTGGACAGTGCCACGTGTTTGCAACTCACCTCTAGGATCTCTATGGTCCGGACAGTGGCACATGTTGGCAACTTCCCTCTAGGATCACTTTGGTCTGGACAGTGCCACGTATTGGCAACTCACCTCTAGAATCACTATGGCCTGGACAGTGGCACATGTTGTCAACTCACCTCTAGGATCACTTTGGTCTGGACAGTGCCACGTATTGGCAACTCACCTCTAGAATCACTATGGTCTGGACAGTGGCACATGTTGTCAACTCATCTCTAGGACCACTATGGTCTGGACAGTGACACGTGTTGGCAACTCACTTCTTGGATCACTGAGATGTGGACAGTGACACGTATTGGCATCTCACCTGTAGAATCACTTTGGTCTGGACAGTGCCACGTATTGGCAACTCACCTCTAGAATCACTATGGTCTGGGCAGTGACACATGTTGTCAACTCACCTCTAGGATCACTTTGGTTTGGACAGGGACACGTGTTTGCAACTCACCTCTAGGATCACTTTGATCTGGACATTGCCACGTATTGGCAACTCACCTCTAGAATCACTATGGTCTGGACAGTGGCACATGTTGTCAACTCATCTCTAGGACCACTTTGGTCTGGACAGTGCCACGTATTGGCAACTCACCTCTAGAATCACTATGGTCTGGACAGTGGCACATGTTGTCAACTCATCCCTAGGACCACTACGGTCTGGACAGTGTCACGTGTTGGAAACACACCTCTTGGATCAATATGGTCTCGACAGTGGCACGTGTTGTTACCTAACCTCTAGGATAATTATGGTCTGGACAGTGACACATGTTGTCAACTCACCTCGTGGATCACTATGGTCTGGACAGTGACACATGTTGGGTACTCACCTCTAGGACCACTATGGTCTGGACAGTGATACATGTTATCAACTCACCTCTAGGACCACTAGAATCTGGGCAGTATCACATGTTGTCAACTCACCTTCAGGATCACTATAGTCTAGAGAGTGGCAAATGTTGACAACTCTTGGATCACTATGGTCTGGACAGTGGTACATGATGGCTACTCGCATTTTTCGCTCTCATATATTGGCTAAATGACGTCATGAAAAGCTGGACCAATGTTGAGAATGACCCTTATAGCGTCACATTATTCTATTGTTTGCAGTCATGACCTCGCAAACGTTTTGTTATTAGAACAGTGGCTGATTGTATTTGGTATTTCTTTGGCGGTTTGGCATTAAGGACGTTTATCTTCAATTTGATACTATTATCGTAAATAATTGCTATAAATCCGTCGTCAATGATAACGGGCTTCATTCATCTGAAGCGGAAGTTCGATATTCCACTCGACTCGTGGTCTCAGGATACCCATGATCGTAGGTTCGCGTTCCCCGATGTTTCAAGTTCTGTCAGCACCACACACGTGTCCGTGGGTTCCACCAAAATGGCAACCATGTAGGACCTGCATTACTTGGGGCTCTCCTCCTACATCAAGATGACCATCCCTATAACTGACATACTGTTTTAAAAACGGCGTTAAACCCAGCTGAATCCTGGCGACTAAACCATAACTCTTCATCCATATCATACCGTGCATGTTTGTGTTGGAATTGTTAAACCGAACTCACTTACTCAATAAAGTCACATGTCTTTTGTGTATTTGCTATGTTATTTATCAAACTTGGACGCCTCCAAACACTTGGGTCCAGGCGGCACTTTCCCTGCTACCTCCTACCTACATAATGTATAGGACACACTGGACTGGTGACAACACTGGATTTCACTGTAAACTGTAACTTCCGTTTTTTTAACACAGAGTATTGTCTGCTTTACATTTTTAAGGTGTATTTTTTTATTTAAAGCAAAGGGGAAAATTATGAACAGATCACGAATGCCAGGTTGTGTTATGTGATAGTCCTGCAAGTGCTGGCCGAGGTCCCTTGCCAAAGTGGCCCTAGATCACAGATCACAGATCACAGAAATATCCGAGGACATCTATAAGGAAGTCAATGCCAGTGTTGTTGCTGTTGTTGTTGTTTTTGATGTTGTTGTTGTTTTAAGTATTAAAGAGGTCGCCTTCTGCCTGTCTGCTGAGCTGTCCCTCTTTGAGACTCATGTGTGTGAGAAGAGAGATTATATATATATATACATGTGTACACTATATATAGACTCCCGGTATGTGCCGCCATGGTCAACTGATCGCACTGCTTGAAAAGGCGTCCTACATTCAATGTTGATTCGTGAGTCGCGCCTCTTTGTGGAGGTATAGTATTCTTTATAACGAGGGAATAATGTATGTCCTTATGTATACACCCATATACAATGAAGCTGTGTCAACGATTGCACATACACGCGATTCTGTAACATAGGGCTCTGTAAGTCTTATCTCCGGAATTCTCATCACATAGTTCTGAACAGAGACGTTTCTGTAAGGGTCTTGATTGTGCTGCAGACACCCCACATAACTCGCAGTCCCAGTACATCCTGTTCAAGAAAGATCTTATTACACCATGTTAATACGCAGATCTTAGTTTTACCTATGTTAATATATACTAGGGGGCACGGGTGGCACAGTCGTCTAAGGCGCCGCGATTCGCTGAGAAGAGTTGCGTCCCTTGGGCATGCCAGAAACCTAAGATTGTGGGTTCGAATCCCGGTTCGGTCCGATTGTGTCTCTAGGTTTGTCAGCACCATACCCGTACTCGTGTGTTTCATCGAAGTGGTAAACGTCTGAGACCTGCATCACTTCGGGCTTTCCTCCCACATTAAGCTGACACGCCGTGATATGCCTGGAATACTGTTAAGAGCGGCGTTAAACCCAACTCACTTATCTATACTATCATATTTGGGCTTAAATATCATCATTCCTTAAATTGTAAACAAAACGTGAAGTGCGAATCCATTTGATTGATTATCCTGTGGGGATTCCGTATTAGAATTGGTCGTAAGAGGTTATTAATGCTGTTGGGGTCATATAATTATTTTGGGGTCCCTACAGGCTGTATGAGACATGGCAACTTGCCACATAAATACTGTGCCATTCACAAGGGACAATCTGTCCATGGCAATCAAGAACTACAACACATGCACATTTCGCCATAAATATATAATTTCAGAACATAATTAACAACATTTAATGATGATTAGTTCATAAAGTTAATATACATCAATCCGTCACTACACCAGGTCTTAAACAATTCCACGTATGATAACTTTTTCAATCACTTTGCAGACCAGCTGCAGACACATTGAACACATGATGGCATGACATTGCCAGACTCTCACACAGACCTGATGTCAAGATCAGACACAAATGTAGAGACAACATGTGAACACAGTCACCGACAAGGGGTGGCAGTTTGTTTACGGGAGTTCTGGTGTTGAGAACCAAGGAAAGACACTGTGACACTCTAGTGCTGTGTAAACAGCTTCCTTATGACTGCTCAGGCTGAACAAGCGTTAAGTGTAATGTATATACAACCGGGATCCAAGGAATTCACCCACACACTGAAAGCGAAGTCAAGCTTCATCAATTTCTCTGTGACGTCAACACAAGGCTTTTAGACGAAGGCTTCTTGCTAATATGTCCCCACTAAATGGTTTATAGAATATCGTTTACAGTACATACATAACACTAACAAAATATATTTAATATACATTGTTTAAGGTATTATATAGGACCTTTTTCGGACACAGTCTGCCAATATTGTTTCAAAATCACGCCCAGAGGCCTGACTGTGTTTAGTCAGAGGTTTCCAATGAGCATTTTCTTGTTACCTCAGTTGATTTCCTCAGGGCCAACTACAGTTTATACATGCTAGCATGTGAACAAATCGTTTATGTAACATACTTGCTCATTGTTAGTCCTTCACAAACGTAAAATTGACCATGTTTTGAAAGTTAGGTCTAATGCACAGTGCCTTTGCTTGTCTGTCATTTGAATTATTTTACTTTTTCAATTTGAGTTGGCAAAAAGGCCTCTTGTTATTGCTCATCATCAAACTTAACATCTTTAAATAATATTTGTTCAATATTTTTCGTGCCCATGGAAAAGTTAATGGTGTGATACACATTCCCCTTTGTCATTTGATTCTGTGCCGTGAGGGAGACAGTGCCGCTGTGTATCAGCCAATTAATTATTGACAGGAAGTAGGGACTCGTATTGTTTTGATTGTGTTGGAAAGATTCCAACTTGCTAAGGCTGACGATTGTCAGGTTATCGTTCCTGAATTCTCCAACCAAGACCACCTGTGACGACAAATTCCCAATGACGCCATTAGCACCGTTTCATTGTCTGCCGTCTGATCACCCTTCACACAGTGCACATCAGCAAAAAGTGCACATCGCCCGGCTGCTTTCTGTGACGTTTCTAAATCATTGTTTCTCGTAGCCAAAATACGCCTCTGGAATGACGACGTTGGGTTATTTCTTAAAGGTGAAGGCCATGCAGGACGTTCGGTTCATGGTGCGTAAGGTGGGGGTGATTCTGGTTTGTATGTCTCAGAGTAAGGAGGGGGTGCAACCAGACCCGGAGACGATATAAAAAACACATTCTGTGACATTGGATCTGAATCTACCGGATATCCGGTTTCGCCCGGAAGTGAGTCACGCATAACATTTTGTTGATAAACATGGCTTGCTGCAGTCTGATTGGCGCTTCTCCTGCGTGCACTATCTCGCCGTCTCTTATAGCATCGTAGCATGGACCACACTATACAGGCAAATATGGAGAATATTGCAAAAAGGGTCATTATAACACCCATGATGTAGGCGGCGCTCTCCATGTTCTGAATAAAAAAAACAGCCGTTGTTAATGAATATGCTTTGTTTGTTTGTTTGTTGTGTAGACGAAGTTGTACAGGCATTATCGGATGATGTAGCAATATTTGCATATAGTGTTCTAAATTTACAGAATAAGACAGATATGTCCTAAACATATTGTGCTACGCACGGAGCATCTGTAAATACTAACAAAGTTTTCAAGAAATGAGGAAAGATACAAAACTAAAGTTGTTGTTTTCAAGAAATGAGGAAAGATATCTAAACATGAGACATGGTTCTTCTGTCCTGAAAGACTGGAAGTACTATCATACTACATAATATCTTGGCTTAACAATTTCATATCGAAATTTATTAGTTTATCATTAAATTTAGAAAAATACCTGTTGAATCGCTGTTTAGGATATTTGATGGTAAAATACAGCCAATCCTGGTGTACGGCTCGGAACTTTGGGGGACCTTATATCGCCATATTTATACAATATTTTGTAAATTTGTTCTTGGCGTCGGCTACAGGTGACCAAATAAGGCAATTTTAGCAGAATGCGGAAGGCACCCGATATATATACACACAATCAAGGTAGGGTTATCTCATACTCGATACGTTTGCTCAGACAACTAGATACACGACACCCTAGACGATGCTATTACATGCTTAAGCGCCTTGGTGACTCTGGGGATATATACTGGGCTTCAGCTGTTAGAGAAACTCTTTTTTCGCATGGATTTGCATACGCATGGATATCCCAGGATGTTGGAAATAAAATAATGTTCTTAACAATGTTTAAACAACGATGTAAAGAGATGTATTCTCAAGGCTGGTCAGCTGATATCAGATGTTCAAAATCGCTACATGCCTGTTCCATGTTTAAGATGGAAATAATACCATAAATGTATTTAACAAATATTCGATCTATATCAGCACGCATATGTTTAACGAAGTTCAGGTGTGGTATACATACCCTCAATATACAATTATACAGGCATTCCAAAGATAATGATGTTTTAACATCGATGTGTCCTTACTGCAAATATTACCAAGAAGATGAATACTATGTATTAATGTGTCCAGTTTATGAAGATATAGGAATCAAATACCTGCCTAACTTTTATTATACGTATCCATCACAAAGAAAATGTGTACAGTTAATGAACAACAAAAATAGCCACATTCTTCTTGTTTATAAGATATTTGAAAGAAGGATGACACATTGAATATTAATAAAACTGTGAACATCTATTCTGCTATAATATACACGTAGTACTCCACGACGAATTTTCCTACAACAGTATGTCATTGTACTATTGGCCTCATGAACACACATATACGATATAAATCTGTCTGTCTAATTCTGGATGTAGCCGTTGAAATAAAACATACCCCAACGTGTTTGTTGTTTGTTCGCCACACTCAGCAATAGTCAAGCTATTGGACGGCGGTCTGTAAAAAATCGAGTCTAGAGCAGACAAGCCAGTTATTGACATGTTGAACATCGATCTACGCACTTGGGATATGCTGATATGCATCAACCAAGTCTTCGGGCATTTCTGAAATCCCGTGACACCACAGTTTGATGTCTAGGAATCATTACTCCCGTACGATACACTACAAGGTCCTCCTACGCGTTCGCAAAGAACATAACACATACCTAAAGTGTACTATTACTTGTTTTGTTCGATTGGCAACTTGAATGATATGATTCGATATTTATGGTGGAGTGTTCAATACATGTCAATATAGGTTGCACATCTTATATAATGCTTCTTAGCCTGTTATATGACACTTAAACACGTATGAATGTGTGAGATGTTTTTTCGCCACCTTTAGAAATATTCCAGCAATATCACGACTAAAGGACACGGGAAAGTTGCTTCACACATTGTACCCATGTTGGGAGTAATCAAATCGTGACGTGCGAACGCTCCAACCACAAAGTCTAGCCTACCCCAATCGCCACTCACAATAAGAATATATTTTTTCATATGTCACTTCCTCGTCTGTTTCATCAGAACATTTCAACCTATTTACCATTGTCACCTTGCCTACCCATACTAAAAACCCTTCAACCATAACACCCTTATGTGAACATACATTGTCAATAGTCTTAACGCCATGATCAAGAGAACGCCGGACGGCAAGACCACAAAGAACCCGGACATGTCATACTCCCTCAGACAGATTATGACACAATGAATAAATATTTACCGATCTCCTTCCACGAACCACCAGAGGAAAACGATCAGGTTATAGATACATTGATAGTTAAGTACATATAGATGAGTCATGATGGGTGGTAAGTAGAGGCGACCTATATCGATTTTCAATTTGTGTGTTGTGTGAGGAATTTGGCAACCAAATGATACCCTTTGTGGAACATGTTTTTTGTCTATACACGTTATCAATGGAAGGACTTTACCTTCTAGGGCATTTTTGAATTTCTGGTTGCGCGAGATGACTCGACGGATGTTCTGCTCTGTATACAGGGAACATTACCTGCCTGTAAACATTTTGTTTACTGTCTTTGTAATCCTGCTAAACACATGTCTAAATATGTCAGTGACAATTACTATGACGTGGATGTCAAACGAAATGTTGTTAGCAAGGGCTTGTTTGGTAAAACTACATGCTAAATTGTTTAATTGGTATTGAAGTCATTCAAAGGTTAATATATAGGTCGTGGTATACTCACATATATGAATAGTGTACATACCTACGAATGGAACCATAGAGTTACACAAGCAAGTCCCAGCTCTATACAATGCTCCTAGCCTCGTGTATGTCAGACGTCCCGTTTGTATATCATTCTTGATCGACTCCGCATTTCACGATCTTGAACTTTGTGGAGTAAATATCTTGCTGTCAGAGCTTAAGTAGTCACGTCGTCTCGCACCCCGTGTGTCACGTGACAGGCCAAGCGCAAACTAGCCGGGTGGAACACGTGAGGTAGGGGGCGCTCTTTGTTACCATGAAAAGGGATATCACAGGGTTGGATGCTCTGTGAAATGAATGTTGATGTGTTAGAGTTATCTGAACCTTATAAGGGGTTTTACTTTGAAAGCCAATAACTCATTGCCATTGCTTTCTTGATAAATCGATTAACTGCTTGATTGAAAATGTTTTTCAGTCAGTAATTTTCAGTTTTATACTGATGTTGTTCGCAACGAATGATGAGCAAACAATGTTGTTTCACCTCATTATGTTTTTAATAAACATTTTCAACATACAGTTTGTGATAATGAGGTCTTGAATTTGTGTCGCTACCACGTGTTGGTAACTGACCTCTTGGGTCTCTTTGGTCTGGACAGTGCCACGTGTTGGTAACTGACCTCTTGGGTCACTTTGGTCTGGACAGTGCCACGTGTTGGTAACTGACCTCTTGGATCTATTTGGTCTGGACAGTGCCACGTGTTCGCAACTCACCTCTCGGATCACCATCGTCTGGACAGTGTCACGTGTTGGTAACTCACCTCTAGGATCACTATGGTCTTGGGAGTGTCACGTGTTGGTAACTCACCTCTATTGTCACGATGATCTGGACTGTGGATCTCGCTTCTCTACAGGTTTTCTAGTTAACCGTTATTGAATCATCTGTACGAACACTGATATGAGACACAAATAGTAACTAAAATAATAGTCATGGGGATTGCAATCTATATTTCATGTTCAAATGTAATGATACAATTCAAAGAAAAAACAAATTGCACCATGAACACATTGACTTAAAGTGA
The DNA here is from genome assembly GCF_022045235.1 of Haliotis cracherodii. NCBI lineage: Eukaryota > Metazoa > Mollusca > Gastropoda > Lepetellida > Haliotidae > Haliotis > Haliotis cracherodii. Next base: position 16,644,608 of record NW_027266264.1, read on the forward strand.
GTGAGTGAGTTAGTGAGTATGGTTTTACGCCGCTTTTAGCAATATTCCAGCAATATCACGGCGGGGGACACCAGAAATGGGCTTCACACATTGTACCCATGTCGGGAATCGAACCCGGGTCTTCGGCGTGATGAGCGAACGCTTTAACCACTAGGCTACCCGACCGCCCCTTGACTTAGAAGGTCACTCCATAGACAATGACTTTAATTTTGCTCCTTTACCTTTGGTGGTACGGGGTCTTGTGTACAGCACACAGGTCACAAATCAGGTGAAGTTTATCAACGTCGGCCGCGAAAAGTCCTTGGTTGGTTTTGGCAGCCTGGCGTCTGGGGCTTCGGCCCTGCCCCACACTGAAGCACATGTAACACATGTGGCGTCTCCTTCGGCAAGTTACTTTGTTCGAAATGAGCCTCTGTTCACCCATCAGTGAATAGGTACCCGGTAGGATGACATGGCAACATTCTAGTGCCTAACAGGCAGAGTGGGTTGTATACTCCCCAGGGAGCTGGGAATGATTCTTGAGCGTACAATGATCCAGTGACCGGTGTAATAATAGCGCTTGGTCTCGTTGGTCTAACTAAAGCGGTAAACTTCTGAGACCTGCATCACTTCGGGCTTTCCTCACATTAAACTGACACGCCGTGATATAACTGGAATATTGTTCAAAGCGGCATTAAACCTAACTCACTCACTCACTTACACACTCTCAAACCGTGGACTTTTGTAAGTGAGAAAATATTAACCGAATATCAAAGGTAACACAGAGGCTGTAAAACTGAGTGAGTGAGTGAGTTTGGTTTAACGCCGCTTTTAACAGTATTCCAGTTATATCGCGGCGTGTCAGCTTAATGTAGGAGGAAAGCCGGAAGTTATGCAGGTCTCAGACGTTTACCACTTCGGGGAAACCCACGAGCACGGGTATGGTGCTGACGAACCTAGAAACATAATGGGGCGAACCGGCTGTAAAACTGACCTTGTGTTTGTGTTTGGTTGTTATATTAATCAACTTTATGTCACCACTGTACTCCTACGTTGTACACCTTTCTCTTTTGTGTTTTTTTATCAAGTTAATGTTATTCATGTGCACGTATGCTCAATGTTGCCTTCTACAGGGGTCAGTGGTTTAGAGCTTAGCTCATCTCTCGACGAACCGGGTTCAATGTAAAATGGGTACTGCCCTGTGCCAGTGTTCCCCGTTGTGATATAGCGAAGTTATTGCTTAGGCGACTTATGAAATTAAAATGCATATTAAATTATTTCGTAATGATTATACATGTGTGGTTACGCACGTTTTTTATTCGAGCTTATTCTATGGTGAACAAAATGTATTTATGTAATTCTAGTGAGTGAGTATGGTTTTACGCCGCTTTCAGCAATAATCCAGCAATATCACGGCGGGGGACACCAGAAATGGGCTTCACACATTGTACCCGTGTCGGGAATCTAACCCGGGCTTTAACCACTAGGCTACCCGACCACCCCTTGTAACTCTAGTGACCGCCTCCGTGGTCTAGCGGTAGAGCGTCTGCCCGGAGAGCGGAAGGTCCGGAGTTCGATCCCCGGCCGCGTCATACCAAAAGACGTTAAAAGATGGTACTTGTTGTTACCCTGTCTGGCGCTCGGCATCAAGGGGCTAAAACAAGGACTGGTCGGCTCGGAGTCAGTATACTGTGTGGGGTATTCATGTTAAACTGCGGCATGGTATCTCAGTGAGCTAGCACAATAAATCGGCATCAGTCCGGACTAGTACAAGCAGCCACATAAAACACACACACGTACATGCACATCGCTATATAAGTGCAATAATCTTGGACGCGACGTTAAACCCAATTTCACCTCACCTCACCTTGTAACCCGAGTAGTTAGGCCAGGTCTCGTTGGATTGCGTCCTGCACTGTTTAACTTATGCGCATTGTCATAGACGTGTAAGCTGGAAATAATTATACTTGTTTTTTCCGTGATGGGGGTGTTGTATGGAGACTTGGTGATTTTGCAGCTCCATCGGCAAAACCAGATATATCTTTTAATTAAAACCATAAACCATGTATTTTGAGAGTATGTTTTGGGATAATTTAGCTTTGAACAGTATTACAATTCAAACGATATGTCAGATTGATATGTAAGGAAAGCTTGAACCCACAAGCACGGGCATGGTGCTGACAAACGAGTGCAGATTTCTGCTACGCCTAAGGGACGCAACTCTGTCCAGACTAGAAGCTACTGTGCTATCCGTGCGTCCGTACCTGTTCAGTAATCTGGTATTTGTATGTTTTGTTGTTTAACGCCGCACTCAGCAATATTCCAGCTATATGACGGAGGTCTGCAAATAATGGCGTCAGTAAGAGAAATCATGAACATCGATCTGCGCAGTTGGGATACGTTGACATGCACCAACCAAGCACAGAGTCTGGTTCCCCGATCCCGTTAGTCGACTCAAACTTGAACATGAGCATGACTAATTCTAACCCGAGTGTTCTGGTAACGCAGAGTACCAGTGTCTGTCCATGAGATTTGTTGATTTGGATTCTGAGTCGTTTTGTTGACACAGCTTCAGTGAACCTTGATTCGTACATTATGCAGTGAACTTGTGTGGTTGATAGTGTCGAATCCGGTTTGTATTTAACCTGGATATTTCCAAATTAGTGAGTGTGTGAGTTAAAACTTATTGTCACATCGGCACTATTTTTAAATTATGTTAGTTAACGAAACAGATACTTTTCAAATGAATAATCGACAGCTGATGTTGATAAAAAGACCAAATTAAACAATCACGCAGCTGAGTGTTTTTTTAAATGACAAAGTTAAAAATTCAAAGAAACATTTTGCGTTCTACTTGTCTAATTTGGATTATATGTTTTAAAGAAGAAAAAAATTACACAAATATAACAGTTGGATTCGGCGGATTTTGCAAGTCAAGCCGCAAGCATGTAAAAATGTGTTTGTTTGTTTGTTTGTTTAACGCCGAACTCAGCATACTCCAGCTACATGACTGCGATCTGTAAATACTCGAGTCTGGACCAGACAATCCAGTCATTGACATCATGAGCAACGATCTACCGAGTTAGGATACGATGACATGGATCAACCAAGTCAGCGAGCCTGACAACCCGATCCCGTTAGTCGCCTCTAACGGCAAGCGTGGGTTGCTGCGGACCTATTCTAACCTGGATATTCACAGGTAGTACAGAATACTTAAGAAAATGCCCATAATGCGTGAAGGTATATATATATGTGATGTCATTATAAACGTTGGACATATCAGTCATGAGACCAAAGTGCAAGTGTCCTGTCAACATTACCAAAACAACTGACATCACGCATGCTCATCAGCCGGAAGATTTGTGTGGATTCAACATCCGGTCACAACCATTAGTCAGCTGTCGGGTGTTTCCGTCACTGCGAGTATGTCCGGAACTTCAAGGTCACGCAATTCGATGTGATAGTCCTCACAACTTCTGTAGACTATCTTTAGTTCTTTTTGAATCCGCATTTCTGCACACGTAACGACTAGCCTGTCTGTGGTGGACCGACACAGGCTACGTGTAGGTCCCCCATACCTCTTGCTTTTCGTAAGGGAGATCGGGTAGCTAAGCGGTTAAAGCGTTCGATCGTCACGCCGAAGACATGAGTTCTAATGCCCACATGGGTACAATGTATGAAGCCCATATCTTGTTCTCCCGGCCGTGATATTGATGGGATATTGCTAAAAGTGACGTAAAACCATACTCCTTCACTCCCTGTTTGCCGTAAGAGGGGACAAAATGGGGATTGGGTGGGTACAATGTATGACGTGACGTGGCGTGACGTGACGTGACGTAATTGTACTATCCGTACACCGACACGGTGACTTATTGCTTGACTCTCAACCACGTGTTTTCATGACAAGAGTCGAATATTTACAGGCATCAATGAAAGAGTTCGAATATTGCTAACAACGGCGTAAAACAAGATGCACCCAGGTGTATAAATCTTGGGAGCTCGCTGTGAGGCAAAACAAAAGTCATCAAAAATAGTTTATTCGTAGAAAATGAAAAAATGGTTTCTAAAGGTCATTATTAAGAGGGGTATGAATAACTGATGAAAGAATACATTTCATCATGATGGCTATGTACATGATGGATATGTACATGATGGATATGAGGACACAATGTATCATGTGACAAAATGGGATGAAAAGATCAATGTCCATGTAATGAGATGTACGTTGGAAGCCTTAAAGCCACACCGCCAAAGTTAACAGTTTCAGTCCAACAGCAAAGTATATACAGACAAGGCTGTACATAATATTCCAATGGCGTTTATCACAGCAATGCCCGATGATGCCTAGACTAAAATCTAGTCTCTGAAATGAACATATCGTACATAAAAACAGTTTTTCAGTTATCTTAATAAAAATATAATAAAAAGGAGCCCAGTGACTCTCTTCATTTCCTGATACTGCAGTGATCTAGACTTGCCAAACATTATAGACTTGCATGGGCTGTATTTCATACATATTTGTATCAGGGTCTGTAAGACAGACTAGATGATGCCATGCAGACAGCATAGATAGGACAGTCCAAAGTATCTCTGCGACCCGTTAAACCAGACCTTCCTGCAGCCAGGAAAATTGACAGGGTAACAAATGTCCGGATAAACGAAATATTCCTTAATATATAAACTTCCGGACAAGAGAAAGTTTACAACCACAAGTTGGACAAAAAAATAAAAAAACAAGAAGTTATTTGATGGGGATGCATTAGATACGGGTATCTTAGCTGTGTTTTGGACCTTACAGTGTTGCGGCGACTGCTGTCAAATGTATACTTTCTTTTGCCTGGCAGTTTATACATTCGTTCCCACCAAAAGCGTCCAGAATAAGGGCTTTCCAGATTAACACGGGTCCGGACTAACAAGGTTCCACTGTATATGATGAAGTGGGACATTCGAGGCCTGTCAGTTTATACATTCGTTCCCACCAAAAGCGTCCAGAATAAGGGTTTTCCAGATTAACACGGGTCCGGACTAACAAGGTTCCACTGTATATGATGAAGTGGGACCTTCGAGGCCTGTCAGTTTATAAATTCGGTCCAACCAAAAGCGTCCGGAATAAGGGTTTTCCAGATTAACACGGGTCCGGACTAACAAGGTTCCACTGTATATGATGAAGTGGGACCTTCGAGGCTAATGAGAATAGATATATATATATAGACCATATTATACGCATTGCACTGTTCATCTAAACATGTACCAAAGGTGATATAGAGGTTATATTATGATTTCTTGTTAAGTAGTGAAGCTTGTTCATTCATTTCTACTTTTTAACAGAATGTTTGCATTGTTATACAGTGATGTTAACACAATGACCTCCCACTTGATGATGTTAACACAATGACCTCCCACTTGATGATGTTAACACAATGACCTCCCACTTGATGATGTTAACACAATGACCTCCCACTTGATGATGTTAACACCATGACCTCCCACTTGATGATGTTAACACCATGACCTCCCACTTGATGATGTTAACACAATGACCTCCCACTCGATGATGTTAACACCATGATCGTCCACTTGGCTGTACATTCCACGTGGTAAGTGTCAACTCAGTACAATATAATGCTTGGTTGTTCAAATTGTTTGTGTAACACGGATACATAAACGTTGCACGCTGTCTGTTACCGACGCTTGTGACGTAGGTGACAGCGACGCAAAAGAAATCTACTCACTCACTCGCCTGGTTGGTTGAAACTTCAATCCCAATAATGGATAAACAAAGTCAGTTCGAGCAGCTTCATCTAACAGCAATTTGACCCTAATTATTTAGGAATATCATCTTCAAGGAAACGAGATACAACCAATAAGTTCATAGGGTGCACATACCGCACCTGGAGACAGTACCTGGACACTCCAGTATATCAAGGGACTTACGTCTGTCTGTAACGGATAAGAGTCAGACAGGTATATATGGTTGGGGTGACAGGGCTGTAAATTACTCACAAAACAAATATTAACATTCATTTTGCTACCTCTACGCCGCTTATGAGTATTTGTGAAATACTCCACGGGGGATATTGTTGTTTGTTTGTTTGTTTGGTGTTAAACACCGCATTCAGCAATATTCCAGCTACATGACGGCGGTCTGTATATAATCATGTCTGGAATAGACAACCCAGTGAATGACATTATGAGCATCGATCTACGGAGTTTGGATACGATGACATGCATCAACTATGTCAGCGAGCCTGACCACCCGATCCCGTTAGTCGCTTTTTACGAGAAACATGGTTGCCTCTTAAGGCAAGTATTGGTTGCTGAAGACCTATTCTAAACCAGGCTCCACATGGGTCTGAGGTCATTGTAACTGTAGTCGTATAATTCGCAGGTGGGAGTCAATGTTCCAGTTGTATCAGGTCAGCTTGTAAATTATCGAATCTGGACCAGGCAAGCCAGTGGTTGATAACGTGAGCAAACTTAAGGAACCACGCCGTTTCGGAATGAAAACATTTAATCGTGTTGTGGTCACGATGAACTTCAGAGATCGGCACTTACGACATGCATGGGTCATGATGACCAGTTATGCTTCTAGGTTCCCCTGGGGTCACATTTCATCTGCAGATATTGACATGTCAGTTATTGTAGAAATTATGAAGTACAACACTCTGCAAACAATATCTTACATTTGCGGACTGCAACACAGCTGTGGAAACATCCGCATAACATCAGACACCAGTCGATCATGACCATTCTCTTGCAGCCCTTATCTGAATAGTAAGTTGCCGATTGGACAATACAGTCAATGATATGTCACGTAAACAGGAACCCATTACACACATCCATGCCGTTCACGGCGCATACGGCGGGGGAGGATCAGGCTGTGTCGACCTTGAATATGCAGGAGGGGAAGGAAACATGTTTTCAGCTGAAATAATAAACACATTTCCTGAGCATGCGTGATCGAAGTACGCAGCAGGATTTCGAGTCGATGAACTGTCTCCAGAGTTGAAATTTTGCCCACTTCCGGTTACCACCGGAAATGCGTCACTTTGCACATCCTGTTGGGACACGTGACTTGTGGGGGGTGATCCCGCTGGGTAACATGGGGCAGGGGGAGGGGGGCGGTTTCTCCAGTCTCTTCGGGTCCATTTACCATCCCCCCACTGGCCGCATCGTCTTAGAATCGCCCAGAACATACAGCCTAACACAAAGATGGCCACTAGGATGGCAGTGGAAACCCCTCCAAAATAACCGTCGACCATTCTGAAAAATAACGGTGTTTTGTTTATATTTAATTTATTTTAAAAACGTGTAAAGCATATCAAAACATTCCTTTAATGATATAATTACCATGCTAATCTATCACATCGTTAAAATGAATACCGATATAAGTTTGATATTTTTAAACTCCATCATATTTGAACGATGCATTTATAGTGTTTTAGATTACCAATGTTTTGCAGACTAACTACGCAATGTTTTTCTTTCCCAAAATACCTACGATGTAATATTATATAATAATCGAAATTAAACCGTTAAACATCTTTTGAAGCCGCAAATATTGAACCCTAGGGGCAACTGTCCAATTTACAGAGTCATCAGTGACGTAATGTGTTATCAGCCTGTCGCCAGGTCACCCTACAGGGGGCTGCCCAACAATACGATCTTACCGGTACGACGGCCGTAATCCCCATACTCTAACATAGATTGCGGTGGTCTAAAGCTAACTACGCTTTGAGGAACGCGGCCCGGGCGCGACCCAGTGTCAAGCCTCCATTATATCATATTGCGTTAAAGAGATTTCTCCACTGAAGACTGGCAAGAGGTCACGATTATCTGTTTGGAGTATACTTTGTGTTTGCGACGAACTTCATGGGTTGACTTGAACTAAAATCTGGTTGCAAATCCCTTTATGATGCGACTCTAATGCGAGTGTCACTGAGTGAGTTTACGCTGCTTTTAGCAATATTTCAGCAATATCACGGCGGGGGACACCAGAAATGGGCTTCACACATTGTACCCATGTCGGGAATCGAACCCGGGCCTTCGGCGTGATTAGCGAACGCTTTAACCACTAAGCTACCCGACTGCCCCTTACATAAGGACACATCAATGTATTCATTTACATACACGTATAATATATGCATGGACTTAACTATTTCGTATTAGTACTACAGAATATGGTAAGAATAACAAATTCAAAAGTTAACTTAAAATTACTTAAACAAATATTGATAATTCAAATTCAATTATTATTATTATCTCAATTAATGAGGGGGGGGGGGGGGGGGGTTGTATCGTAATTTTGCTCCACGACTTAGTGATGATGTCAAATAGCAACTGAAGTCTGCTTTCGAACCTGATATTTTTCTATCTACCAATCAATTGATCGATATATTCAAATATTATCTAAATATCTACATTTGCCAATTCCTTCGCTACCGTCACACCATGTTCCCATTTAAATGCTGACCCAAAATACCTAAATGTAAATCACACTCGAAATCTCCTGACACCAGTTTGTTTGAGCTCCAGGCCACACTGATATCACATCGTATACTCATAAATATGGCACTCGACACACAGTGTCAAGGCAGGTATGCAACTTGAAGCCAAGTATGCAGTTGCAAGCAAGGGAAGCCAAACACCGCGCGATTATGCATATATAAGACCTGTGCAATGCACAATCATGCACTGTTGATTATACACTACACAAACATGTTTACAACGAGAGAGATGTTTTGTTTATTTAACTCACCTGCCTCACCTTTGTCTATTTGACTCACCTTTTGTACATATATATAAAACAGGTAATTTGAGATGATAAAACACATCAAAATTACAATAAAATACTGAAATGTTCAAAAAACACCCGGAGGTGATGTAACAGCATTATTACATTGCACATATACATACACAAACTAGTATATATATATATACATATCCACACACATACAGACACACACTAGTAGATATACATATCCACCACATACATACACACACTAGTAGATATACATAGAGAGAGAGAGAGCGAGAGAGAGAGAGAGGGGGGGGGGGGGGGGCACGCAAACACACAAACCGACAGTTAGACATAAATAAACTCAAAATAGGTTAAAAATAGGACAAATGATAATAGTGTATATGTCATGTCGTGACAGATTGAATATACAGTAAACTACGTTTATAACGAACACGCTTATAACGAACTGACGGATATAGCGAACTTACTTTATTGTCCCGACTATTTGCTGTAGTTATGCTGTATATATGCATATAACGAACTACGGCTACAACGAACTAAAATTAGTGGTCCCTTTGAGTTCGTTATAACCGTAGTGTACTGTAGTCTTATGAAAAAGTCGGGAGTTCTTCTACTTCATTTGAGTAGTATACCTAATATTCACGCAATTTTCTTTCAGAAAGACCCTTCTGGTATGAACAATACACCTAGTTCGTCCAAACATCCCCTCCCCGACACCTCGCGATATTCTTACCCAAGCTCACAATCGCCTGGGGGTGTTTACAAATCGATCTTTGACCCCCGGGGAAGTTAAAACTAGCCTTTTTTTTCATGCGCTACAAGTAAACACCTTGTCAAATATTTGGGAATAAAGTGTGGCCTTCGATTTCTGGTAACGACGACGTGACTGTCCCGTTACACAGCAAATATTTCTATGGGCAACATGTCTGTGCCCAGACTGTCGTTCTGCACTATTTAGTGCCAATACACGTTACAAACAAGGGCCGCTCCTGTTTACTTTGTACATTCATAGTACAGAAGTCGCGTGGTTGACCACGTAGAACGGATTCCATGTTGAAACCGACGTAAGACACATCACATACACTACAGTTGTGTATATTCAGAACTAAGGACAGTTCCTTATATTAACCAATATCTCAATTCACAAATAACCACTGATATCAACCGGGTCTAACACAGCATTAGCTCCACCGTATAGCTTGTTGACGATGTTTACAATATAACTTACCTGTATACAATCAAGATGAGGAATGAGTGTTGGAATGACCACAATTACCTGTGGGTCACGCGGTTTAAGACAGTTGAACGGTCAGCCTTTGTCCACTGGTCTTATCTGGTCACGTAGACGCGTATTTTCTATGCTGTCCAGCGAGACGTTGATGGCCTTGCTTGTTGTTGAACCCTCGGGTCACGTGACATCTTGAAAGGATTCCCTCGGGTGGAACTTCTGACGTAGGGGATTTCCTTGTCGCTATAATTAGATATTCTTACCCACCGTTCCACTTTAATAATCCACTTAAAGAAGTCAGGTACGTGACACTGAGATTTACCTGGATTACGTCATGGGCTGAGACGGCTAAAATGGAATTACATACGAGATTACAATTAAGCCCTACTACTCGGATTACAAGTGAGGTGCCGGGTATTTCACCACAGATATTATCCAACTTACATACTGTTCTTTTAATATGCAACGTTACATTGTGTGACGTCATGCATATCGTCCCTAATGCCCGACTCGGCACGTACTAAAACGGCGCGAACAATCACAACAATGGCACATTTGGTATGAATTAACCAGTTGGGAGATTGACTATTTCATATTTTTCTATTTATATATCAGTGTTGATTTGATGCCTCTATATTAAGTTTGGCACTGAACTTTTCTAATTTTATGTTTTATTTAATGTTTATCGCAGTTACTCGCACTGTGACGGAGAGGGGAGAGGGATTACGCAGACATTGTAAATACTCAGATGATGGCTTGTTTATAAGAGAAGTTGTTTTTTGGGTGTGTTTTTTAAAAGTGAATGAGATGTTTTACAGTTGTTCATGTGATCAGAGTGAAAACTACGACTGTTTCATAAGAGTCCGAGGGGCGGTCGGGTAGCCTAGTGGTTAAAGCGTTCGCTCGTCACGCCGAAGACCCGGGTTCGATTCCCGACATTTTGTGATATTGCTGGAATATTGCTAAAAGCGGCGTAAAACCTCACTCACTCGCCCACTCACTCATAAGCGCCCGAAAACCCATAATACGGAGACAATTATTAAGGTGCATGATAGTCGCCTATTAGCAAATTGTGTCGTATATATACTCATCGACAAAAGAAACGCAAATACCAAAAATGTTGGCTAATATGTTAGAAATAACTCATATCCACAAGATAATAGATAGATTCGATGCACAAACGAACATACTGGCATGTTGGGTGAGCCGATGCTCATGAGCATATCATATGTGACGTCATAGATCCATGACACGATATGAACAGTGGTCTTCAAAATATATAGCACCACAAGCTTGTAACCCGAGAGTTAAAAGCCGCCCCTTGATAGACTCTTGAAAAATTACGATGTTAAGCGCACTTCGCAGTGTTTGTCTTTTTATTTCTTGATGTACGGAGTTCGTGTGCGAAAATGCCTAGTTGTGGACCTGCAGTGAGGCTTCAACTCGTCGTATATCGATGTGTGGAGAGAGTTGTGATGGAGATTTTAATTCCCCTGATGCAGTATGAAATTTGATTAGTATTGGTCACTTGTCTAGACCCGTGAAGATCCGGGATAGAATAGGTCTTCAGCAACCCATGCTTGCCGTAAAAGGCGACTATGCTTGTCGTAAAAGGCGACCAACGGGATCGGGTGGTCAGGCTCGCTGACTTGGTTGATGCATGTCATCGTATCCCAATTGCGTGGATCGATGCTCATGATATCAATCACTGGATTGGACAGCGGTCTGTAAATAATCGAGTCTGGACAAGACAATCCAGTGACTGACATCATGAGCATCGATCTACGCAATGAGATACCCTGACATGCATCAACCAAGCCACCCGATCCCATTAGTCGCCTCTCGCGGCAAGCATGGACTGCTTCCGACCTATTCTACCCCGGATCTTCACGGGTCTTCACGGATCTTCACGGGTCTTCACGGGTCTTCACGGGTCTCGGGGGTAATATACTTCCTGAAGGCAAACACTGGTAGGTACCCTACTGAAATGAAAACCGGGTGGTTACATTACAATATTTGTAACCTGGCTGGGTGAGTGTGTGCCATCGTACCCCAACGGCGCAGGTTGTTAAACTTGACCGAGACATATGCAACGTATTTCAGGCCGTGTTAAACAGACGTAAAATAACATTCACTTACTCACAGCAAACCAAAGTCAAACTTCATTTGAGCAATTATACAACCTGATGGGCAAACGAGGGGATTCAGAGTTTGTTTCGTATGTAACTGAATTGTTGCTTCATTTGTCTATTTAACCATCAATTATCCCTGCAACAGTTTGTATAAAGTTATCTGAGGCTGGGTACATTTTTGGAGAAAAAAACTGATTTTACAACCACACCTACCATGTTGGAAATGTAAATATTTGCCGAAATAAGCATATTTGTTGATTTGCAAAAATAAGATTCTATCAGCAATTGTATATTATCCGATTTCTTTTAAATTGTTTAAGTTATAAACAAATTGTATTTTAAAAATAAAACTATACAGGCGTATTCTTTGCGTGCTGAATAATCACTTGTGCAGTTCATTTTTTATACAATGTTGCTAGCATAAGATGTTTTCAATTGAAATTCAAACTTGATACAATAATTTGAGAGGTAGTGTTTCATAGTTCCTCAGTCTGTATGGTCAAGGCTGTAGCTAACTTCTTTTGACAAGGGGGTGCAAATATTGAACAAGTATCACTTGTCCCCAACTTGTATTCAAAAAAATCCGGAGAGGGCAACTGCCCCCCCCCCCCCCCCCCCACTGCTGGCTATGGTATTTATTCCTAGTTGATGGGAACGTGTGTTACAGTTACATAACATTTCCGAATATAATCTCCTTTTCTTCCGCGTCGGATTTGAAACCCGTCCGGTTCTCACGATAAATTGTAACACTTTCAATATCAAAGCACAGTTCCTTCTGCAGTAGATTGGTCTTTTTCCGAAAAAAGTGCGTCCATTGTTTTATGACTTCACCATTGCCCTACGCGGGAAGTGTGGAAATGATGATGATGATCATGATGATAATGATGATGATAGATTGACGCACAAACCCATCAACGTCATGAGGATATCCTGTTTAAGAATACACACAACAAAATGTCACTGGCTGAGTCCCGTGACGAAATAATTTCCTCCTTGATCTGCACTCATCCCACGTGCTGGGCTGTTTGGACTGATGAAGGTTAACTGAGTACTAACTTTTAAATGTGTCATGTTATTGAGTGAAAAGAATGACTCCTTGTTTTTACATTTTCATAAAAGATGTTATCATTTCATAAAATACAATGTGTAAAGCCAAAAGTAATTTCAAGTCAATTTATGTACGTCTAGCAAGTGTTAATGTATGCCAATGTGTGAATCAGACATATAATGTTTATAATTCTTAACATATCAACATATCTAATGTCAATTTATGCACAGCTTGAGGGGGGCGACTTGGTTGATGTATGCCATCGTAGTGAGTGAGATGGGTTTAACGCCGCTTTTAACAGTATTCCAGTTATATCACGGCGTGTCAGCTTAATGTGGGAGGAAAGCCCGAAGTGATGCAGGTCTCAGAACACACGAGCACGGGTATGGTGCTGAGGAACTTAGAAACATAATCGGGTTGAACCGGGATTCGAACCCACAATCACAGGTTTCTGGCGTGCCCAAGGGACGCAACTCTGCACAGCGAATCGCGGCGCCTTAGACGACTGGGCCACCCATGCCCCCCTCATGTAATCGTATCCCGGTTGTTTAGATTGATACTCATGATGTCAATCACTGGATTGTCTCGTCCAGATTCGATTATTCACAGAGCGCTGTCATATAGCTGGAATATCGCGGCGTTAAACAACAAACAAACAAACAAAGCTTAAGGGTCTTGTGAAGTGAGAGCTTGATCACATGGATACATTTATGTCAGTTTTCCAGCCTCTGTATTTAAAATTGCGTGATGCACGTGCAGATCATGCAGCACGTGTTATATAGCTGCGCTTTAAGTGAGACAACTGAAGATATTATGCGGATATACACCTCTCGAAAATAAGCTCGTTTCGGCATGTTTTTTTCAGTTTTTCGAAGGCAGTACAGTTAATTCCGATAACGACTGTCAAGGTTTTAAGGCATCGTATCTCTCTGGTTGTTACAGGTAAGACTGAGTGAAATCTACCTCTTGCAGCTCGTATATAGAGAATACTACACTCATTCTCGTTAGATACCATTTTTACGACACGAGTGGACTTTCTATGGTATCTGACCGAGCGAAAGCGAGGTCAGATACCATAGAAAGTTCACGAGTTTCGTAAAAATGGTATCTAACGAGAATGAGTGTGGTATTTTATTTATTACCCACGTTAAATATATATTTAAGTGTAAATACATAACAACTTTCGTTCGTTGACAGACCAAACTGAAACCGGTTGCAAAATCTGGTTGCGCATGAATATTGATATATGACCAAATATGGGCATTGTTGACATGTTTATGCATACGCATTAACAACATGCGCCTGCTGTTCTGTTTGCAAACAAACCAGCACCGACGCTCAAGATCCTTTTGGAAGAAAGTCTTCAACTTATGGTAATTCAAGCGCCATGTTGTAAGTACGCAGGACACCGATAAGAAAATTTGAAATGTCACATTAGCGCCGCGCTTTGAATATCGGACCAACAGTCGGTCACACTGCCGGGGTCCTGTCTGTGCAATCAAAATGGTTCGGTTTCCTTGATCTATCAGGTGAATTTATATCATGTTCGTACCATTTTGGAAGAGGGAAATCAGACTGTTCGCCAAAGACATTCATGTTAACTGTACCACCCTTCACTGAAGACGTGAAAATCAACAAACTCAAGTCTGCTTGCATGGTAGTGACAGCTTCGAAGGGCAAGGTCGCCACCGGAATAAGAAAAGACAACCGCAATCCACTCACAGCGTTTTACGCTAGAGATAGGGAATTTTACTGTTCACATTTGGGATGTTTGGGGCCACAAAATCAGAAGTCAGGCACACTTCCACGGAGTTTTCGAATGATTTTTATCGGAACTGTGAACTTTAAGTGATCTGGTCGTGCTGTCGTGTTCGTTCATTCATGAACAACACCTACCGAAACAGCGCCACAAAATACGCTTCAAAGGGGACACCGATGGCACAACCGGATCATCCCAAGTAAGTCTAGATATCTGTCCAGATAGTTTAAACAGACTTTATTTCACCACGCTTACCCTTTTACGTTAAATCAAATTGAAAGTTGCGAAAATGGTCGGGTGCGTCACGCTCAAGGGACGCGCTCGATCGGCAGTCGTACATTGTTAATCGATTTATAGATCTAGCTCGATTATACGTCTGTAGGAGCTCTATGCATAACTTATATTGAATGCAAACCGAATTTGATGCGTGTGACTATCTTGTTTGGTTTAATAAAGTGTTTGTAAATATCTCTCGTTCTCATGAATTTCTTCAGTTCTGCCTTGTAATCGCAAAATGAATGACGTCTCGCGATTTTTTATGAATGAAAAAAGTAGTCCCGGTGTGACAGAGGTCACGGTTATCCAATCAAAACGAATAAAACAAGGTCAACCTTGTACGACACACGTGTGACGTACGGATTTAGTATCTTACCACCTGTATCTTCACCACGTGGGTAATAAACAGAAATAAGTTCCCAGTACCCCGTGCTTGTCGTATGGTAATATGCGGTGGGGTAGCCTTGTGGTAGCCTTCGTTCGTCAAGCCGAATGTCCGGGTTCCATTGTCCACATTGATACAATGCGTGGAGACTTTTTCTGGTGTTCCCCGCCTAGATATTGTTGGAATATTGCTAAAGGTGGCATAAAACCAAACTCAGTCATAAATCGGTCGGCTACAACGTGTGATCTCGCTTATTATGCCGGGGGCACGGGTGGCCAAGTCGTCTACGGCGCCGCGATTCGCTGTGCAGAGTTGCGTCCCTTGGGCACGCCAGAAACCTATGATTGTGGGTTCGAATCCCGGTTCGCCCTGATTATGTTTCTAGGTTTGTCAGCACCATACCCGTACTCGTGGGTTTCACCGAAGTGGTAAACGTCTGAGACCTGCATGACTTCGGGCTTTCCTCCCACATTAAGCTGACATGCCGTGATATAACTGGAATACTGTTAAAATCGGCGTTAAACCCAACTCACTCACTCACTCACTCGCTGATTACGCCCATATTTATTTATATTTATCAATATTCTTTTTTTTTTTATTCCCCCTCTTTCCCCATTTATTTCTTTTTTATTCTATTTTCAGTCTGTCTCGCCCTCTCGCGCATTGACCGAAATGAAAGCGAAACTGAAAATGTAGTGTCCGCCTGTGCTGATGACCTCGTGCATTCAACCGAAGACTAAATGATGAGTGGCGGTGTATATGAGTCTCGAGTCACGATTAAGCCATGCTTAGCCATGGGGATCAGTGTCGGATAGTCTGGCTCGCTGACATGAATGATGCATGTCATCGTATCCCATTGCGTTGATCGATGCTCATGATGTCAGTCACTGGATTGTCTGGTCCAGACACGATTATTCACAGACCGCCGTCATATAGCTGGAATATTGCTGAGTGCGGTGTTAAACAACAAATAAACAAACAAACACTAATAGATATATCATAAATGTTCCAGTATTGTTTACGTGCAATGGAATCAGTTTAGCCAGATAATCTAGACTGATTGTTCTCTGGCGTTGACGCTTTATATACACTTTGAATATTACAGTTTACCAATAGCATCCTGTCAGCGGAGTTACGTCCCTTAGCTGTTCATGGATCCGCTGGTTCTGCATTCGAACCCCGAATTCGCATCGATAATGTCAGGACTACATCCGTGCTCGTTGATTTCAAGAAAATTGTAAACCTCGAAGCTAGACTGATTTGTAACTTTGGCCTTTCTTTCCATCTTAATCTGACACTCCATGATATGAGTGAAGTGGTGTACCAAGCGCCTTTGTACTCACTCAACCATCCACGACACATAACACTCATCCAAAGAAAAAGCATAGGTTAGCTGCAGTTTATGCGACGCATGTATAAGCGTGCATTGTTTTGTTTAAAAAATCCCTAGTTAAGAGTGAGTGATTATGGGTTTACACCGCTTTTAGCAATATTCAAACAATATCACGGCAGGGGACACCAGAACACTAGTTAAGAAATACCTACTGGCACGTTTATAGGTTAGCGCTCTCCTCAACGCCCGTGACGTCAGCCGCAGGTCCATATCTCAAGACTATCTCCTAGGCCCTAGAGAATAAATTAAGACAGTGAGTGAGTGAGTTTGGTTTTACGCCGCTTTTAGCAATATTCCAGCAATATCACGGCGGGGGACACCAGAAATGGGCTTCACACATTGTACCCATGTCAGGAATCGAACCCGGATCTTCGACGTGACGAGCGAACGCTTTAACCACTAGGCTACCCGACCGCCCCTTAATTAAATGGGCTTCACACATTGTACCCATGTCGGGTTTCGAACCCGGATCTTCGGCGTGACGAGCGAACGCTTTAACCACTAGGCTACCCGACCGCCCTTAAATTAAGACAGGAATCCTAATCAAGTCTCAAATTATGTGGCAAGTTTAGCATGGGCGGATACAGCTTTTTTGAAAAGGGGGGGGGGGGGGGGGGGGGGGGGTGTGTGCACAATTAAGATCTATTTATTGTCTTTGGAGGTAATTTCTACAGAAATAAAGATTTTTTTCGAAATAAAAGGGAGGGGGGCAGCGCACACCCCCCCCCCCCCCCCCCACACACACACACACACCCACCCCTCTGTATCCGCCCATGCTTAGATTGCCTCAGGTCGAAATTATGCATTATTCTGGGCTCCATTTGGATTCTGTTATATATTTTGTAGGTATATATTTTTAAATAAGATAACTTTATTTCTGGGATTAAAATGATGTAATAATATGCGACAAAAGTCACCGACTTTAACCACGTGGGCCATAAACGCCATGCGGTATGCACGGCGACGCAAACCCGTGAACCGAGGCTCGCTGGCCCTCTCGTCAGACATCGGTTCGTCGCGCGTGTTGGGTCGTTACGAAGCATAACAACCCTCCGAAAGAATGGGCAAAACGTATCCTAGTGGTATAAACGAAGAGAGCCAGTGTTTGACATGTTCAGACAACTTGACTGTCAGGAAAACACTAGTCCTGTGGCACAAGTTTACAACGCCTTGTGGAAGTAACTTACTTCCTATCTCCTGCTCGCTCATTGTTGATTCAGAGGAAAACTCGAGCTGGTTCATATTTCATTTCTTCCAGCCATAAGGAAGAGAGTCGCACCAGCAATTATAATCTCTAGTCGATGTTAAGATATATATCATTCATATGAAATATGAGATGTCACTTTGACCGCGTACGTGAGAGAAGAAAACGTACATGTATTATTTTGTGAGGTGAAGTCAAATGGGGTTTTGCGTAGCGTTCAAGAACGTTACACTATATATAGACGTGGCGTGCATGAACGCGTGTGTGTGGCTGCTTGTACTGGTCCGGAGTAATGATGGTTTCATAGTGCACTGTTTCTTTGTTTGTTTGGGGCACGGTAGGCCCAGTGGTCTAAGGCGCCGCGATTCGCTATGCAGAGTTGCGTCCCTTGAGCACGCCAGAAACCTATGATGGTGGGTACGAATCCCTGATTAACCCTGATTACAATATGTGTCTAGTTTCGTCAGCACCATCCCTGTGCTCATGGGTTTCACCAATTTGGCAAGACGAATTGAGCCAAGACAGAATACCGTGACATTTTCACCGCAACGTCCTAAATCACTCACTTCTCATTCTGAAGCATGGTCTTTTATCAATAAATGCAATTTATCATTTTATTAGTTATGAAATAATGTCCTTTGTAGATGGTCCCAACTGTCGCCGGAATACAGGATTTGCGGAGTAACGGGGTTCACTGTAGATTAAACTTGGCGTTTTCAACAGTTCAGGCATAGATTGTGAATAATAAACAATATACTGCAGTTTACAATCGAAAGACATCAGGTGTCTTTTTTAAAAAACACACCTGCATAATGGTGTTCTTATGTGCAGCTGAAACATAAAATGGTAATGCTTTTGCTCGATGATTTGGTTGATGCATGTCATCGTATACCAATAGCGTGGATCGATGCACATGCTGTCAAGCATTGGATTGTCTGGCCGTCAAGATAGCTGGAATATTGTTGAGTGCAGCGTTAAACAACATAAATACATGAACGAACGGTAACAGACCATCTAAAAATACAGATAATGTTTATTCATGTTTTTCAGTACAGAAGAATGTTTGTTTTATTTGTCTACTTCATCGTTATTTGCAGCTGAGTAAGTTGGGGACTGACTTGTGTCAGAGTTATCTCCCTTCTGTAACTTCTTTTGTATGGTTTTGACTATTGCTAACTTCAGCAATTCCCTTTTGAATCGCTCGTTACAATATCCATAAATATATGGGTTTAACACAGGACTGAACATGAAGGATTTCAAACTAAAATGGAAGAACACCTCCCCAGTGTCCGTTAGATATAAGTCAAGGTCTTTGATGAGAAATCTACAGATGGCGACTATGATGTAGGGGAGACAACTGGTGAGGAACACGGATGTGATAGCCACCATGATTAAAGTAGTTCGTCTACGACTGTATTCCTTCGCCTTCTGTGAGCCAAACAAAGAAGTCGTCCTTTTAAGGGAATCACATGGGAACTCCAGTGCTTCTAAAGTATTGTTTAGGGCTGCGTTTAGCGTATCCCTGCTCAGTGCTGGCATCGAGGAAAACCGTTTAGTTCTAATTTTTCTTCCTTTCCAAATCTGAATTCCAACAAAGGCATACAAAACACACAAAGAAATAAACGTTCCGAAAAACAAGAAAATAAGTAGCGAATAAAATAGCATGGGAAATATGGAGCCTTTATAACTGTCACTTATTGAACATTCTGTTCCGTTCAAGTCACCGTGGAGTGTGACAGTCTTTGATCCAAATAACACAACAGACGGGCTTGATATTACCGCAGCTACTACAAAAAT
Source organism: Haliotis cracherodii (assembly GCF_022045235.1). NCBI lineage: Eukaryota > Metazoa > Mollusca > Gastropoda > Lepetellida > Haliotidae > Haliotis > Haliotis cracherodii. The sequence goes on from NW_027266264.1 coordinate 16,664,570, forward strand.
GACGCCACATGTCTTCCATGCCTGGCTTGCCGACATATGTGATTTCTTATATTTACAAATGAGACGATATCTCTCTGTCGCGATGGCAATGAGCAAGAAACCGGATGAACTTGTGCTGAAAGTTCTTGCAAAACGAAGGAGTTTGCATAGTCCAGGGATGGGGAATTCGTGAGGGTAACGAAGCTCCACAATATCTAGAGGGGAACAAGCAACGCAGCTGAACAGATCGAACATGGCCAGTGTTAGTATGAAGGAGTTGATGGCATTTTTCGGCATTCTTGTCCAAATGACGGTGATGACAGCGGTGTTTCCAACTATTCCGAGTAACATCAAGATGGCGGACAGTATCGATACCGGAAGTAGAAGGACAGCCTTGCCGTTGCTAACTTCCGTCAGGTTGTATACACGATCATTGTCCATGGTTGTACGTCCAAACCCTTTCTCTGAAAGCTGGCTGGCTCCTTTGTTTTGACCTGAAACATATATTTTAGATTTGGGGCATTAGTCGTATACATAGAAGTGAAAAAGCAACCCTGTCGAGTAATGCATAATCTTAAACCCTGACTACACTTGAATGGACCTTGATGATTCAGGGACAGAATAGACCCCAGTAGTCCAGCTTGAAACGAGAGACCGCCTCCGTGGTCTAGTGGTAGAGCGTCCGCCCGGAGAGCGGAAGGTCCGGGGTTCGATCCCCGGCCGCGTCATACCAAAAGACGTTTAAAGATGGTACTTGTTGTTACCCTGTCTGGCGCTCGGCATTAAGGGGCTAAAACAAGGACTGGTCGGCTCGGAGTCAGTATTCTGTGTCTGAGTGGGGTATTCACGTTAAACTGCGGCATGGTATCTCAGTGGGATAGCACTATTAATCGGCATCAGTCCGGACTAGTACAAGCAGCCACACACACACACGTGCATGCACGTCGCTATATAAGTGCAATAATCTTGGACGCGACGTTAAACCCACTTTCACCTCACCTTGACACGAGAGATTGCTAATGAATACGTGATGGTTACAATGAGACCTGGCTGACTGCATGACGAAGTACTCCGACGGCGTGGATTATGATCATGCAATCAACCACTAGTTTGCCTGGTCCAGGCTTAATTGTTTTCACATACTTGCATACTGATGTAAATCACTACTATTTAGACCAACAGATTAGAGAATTAAAAGTGCGCCTTGCTTTTGTACAGCTCTCTTTAATATACAATTTGAAAGAAAGATTACTTTGAGGAGCAACACCCGATCCCGACGGGTATACGTGTACCCCGTCCATGTACAAAGGCATGCACACAGGGTACATGACATCGTATTTCCCGAGGGACCAGTTGACGAAAAATGCACCAGTCTGGACCAGACAATCAAGTGATTGACGCACTTGGGATTCGTTGCCGAAGACCAATTATAACCGGGGTCTTCACGGGGTAGTCCTATAGGTACCATAATATGGAGCCTTATTATAATAATCCAACTGTTTGACCAATCAGAAACTGGTAATGAATATTTTTCACCTTTTGTTTTGGCTTTTACAGTGGAATCTGTTTCGGCCGACGATCGAGGCTGACTATTTTGTGGTGTTGATGTCGTATGTTTAGATCACACTGAACACATGTCAGAAACTATGCTATTTTTTGAAGTGGAGAATGGCTGATGTTGTCATTGCAACCGGATAACGCTGATGTAGAATCAAACATCATTGTATCATTACAAAGTGGCGGAAATACAATATTATATACATATTATTTGAGATTAAGGAAACGGCACTTGTTAAAACAAAACAAACAACGATTGTTGGAGTGTGTATACTTGAAAAAAACAACAATTCTATAACCATATGTCTTGGTTAAAGAAGACATTCGTTTGATACTGACTGAAATGATCTGTTGAGATTTGTACTTCCTGATACTGATAAACGTTTTCCCACGGTCATTTCATAATGCAGGGAAATATAATTTGTCTAAGGGTTTCTATTTTCTGAAAAATAACGTGCGCCCATTGTTTTACTCTTCCTATCCGCAAAGGAAATTGCATATTTTGAAACGCTGACTGAGAAAAACATTACGTCTTAAACAAAAATCCCAACTATAAGAGAGCTTTACTGTCCAGTACGTATCATAAAGGGTCGATACTGTCAAGAACGTATTATAAAGGGGCATTACTGTTAAGTACGTATTTTAATGGGACATTACTGTCAAGTACGTATCATAAAGTGGAATTACTGTTAAATACGTATCATAAAGGGGCGTTACTGTTTAATACGTTTCACAAAGGGGCGTTAGTGTCAAGTACGTATCATAAAGGAGCATTACTGTTTAGTACGTTTCATAAAGGGGCGTTACTGTTTAGTACGTTTCATAAAGGGGCGTTACTGTTTAACACGTTTCATAAAGGGGCATTACTGTTCAGTACGTTTCATAAAGGAGCATTACTGTTTAGTACGTTTCATAAAGGAGCATTACTGTTTAGTACGTTTCATAAAGGGGCGTTACTGTTTAATACGTTTCACAAAGGGGCGTAAGTGTCAAGTACGTATCATAAAGGGGCCTCACTGTTAACTACGTATTATAAAGGGGCATTACTGTGAAATACGTATTATTATGGGACATTACTGTCAGATACGTATTATAGGTGAGGTGAAGTTAAATGGGGTTTAACGTCTTTATATTTTGCTTACAGTAGAAATGTCTCTTTAACAAGCCATAGTTCAATGATCTCGCTTCGATGTCTTGTGTATCGCCCACACAGTGAGATAACGACCTCAGTCACTCTACGATCGGATATATTCAGCCCACCAAACAGTGGCCTCCAGTGACATATATTCATCTGTGTGGCGGCTAAGGATGTATCACACTTGTGAACAATCGTATGCAAGATGGACTTTAAATTTAAACGTGGTCCTGCCCTGAATATGTATATCCTCGCAGTATTAACAACCTTCCAACAATTCAGTCAGCTGTTACTACATACATTAAACTACGGTTATAACGAACCCAAATGGACTACTAATTTTAGTTCGTTATAACTGTAGTTCGTTATAGGCATATGTACAGCCTAACTACAGCAAATTTTTGGGACAAAAAAGTAAGTTCGTTATATTCGTCAGTTCGTTATAAGCGTGTTCGTTATAACCGTTACGGTAGTTTACTGTATTTCTCACATGGAAGTTGGTTCGCGTGTGAACGAAGCTACGGATGCGATTATATTCACTAAAATCTCACTCTGATTGGAGTTATTAGACATGAATTTGCATAAGATCGATTAGATTAAAATAATTTGAAATTGTGATATTACATATTTCTTCTTCTTAGTCTTAGTTATTAGGTTTAGTTGGAGTTGTTGATTCAATACATTGCAGTAAGTACAATTACCTTAGTAAAACATCACAGAATGCATCCCTATTACAGTTCTACATTGGACCACCGGAACTATCTCTGCAAAATGAATACACTTTATTTTTTACCCCATGAAATGGATAAACATAAAGCTTGTAAGAATCAACATGTTGGCATAATTCTATAATAAAATGGACTGCAATACACCTAGCATTGTTCGAGAAAACACCAGTGTCCTACAGAAGATTCACATTCGAGTAATTCATAAAGCATAACACCTGCAAAGTCTCAATCATCCTTGTACACAGTTAGCTACTGACTCCCTTAAGATATCAGTGTATCTTTAATATATATGCTTTCACATATATCATAATTATCATATGCATATGTATATGTATATTTTGTTTTATAGCATTATTTATGTCAAACAAGCCATATATTACATATTTTAACAATGATATAACAGATAATTTCATAAATGGGTTATTAATGACACTTAAATAAAACATCCCCTTCTTCAATACCTGCACAACGCCATGTACCCCTGAACCCCCCACCCATCCATCCCTTCTGATACTTCCTTGTCACCTTGTGTGGAATAATCACACACTGTGGTTTTAGTTCCCGCCAAAACGCTCCTTGACAAGAGTGATACATGATGCAAAATACATCTAGGATAATGAAACCGACTAAAACAAAACGTATAATTAACACCTTGAGACGGAGCTTAAAGAATTCTTTGTTCCCGTCTTTTCAAAATAGTGTGTAGTTGTGTCATCTTTGAAAGGAGCAAACACGAGGATGCACTCGTACTCTTCCTCGTTGTACTATTGCTAGTTCAGGCACGGTGTAAAATGAATTCAAATTCTGACCAAGGAAAGATCGCATGCCCTGAAATAGACATGTAGAACCGGACAACAAAGGTGATGGTTTGTTTGCCGTTAGCAAGTTATATATTTCTGAGACTTCTCTAAAGTCTGAATCCACCCGCAGAATTTCAAACATTGCTAGTTTTCCTTACAGTTCTGCAATGCATGTCAGTCTTTATACGAGATAACGTTTAACCATACGGCTGACATGATAATTATAGGATTCACATTTGATAACGGATTATTGAAAAATAATACATACCAGTCTATATGCTCCACAAACAATATAGTGATACAATGTTAAACCAGTTATCCACATGTAACACTACGTTCATTTAAACCTCTGCGTATTGCATTACAGGTTAGGATGACCCAACATAATAGTTAGCGATGAGGAATTACGAAATAAGAGCACTATATTGAGTGTACGTTCCGCCTCTATGTGAATAACAGCTTCTTAGATACACCCTTTTTTAAAAAAATACGATGTCATATAAATAACTGATGAGGAGAATAAGATTCACTTTCCTTTAAATCTAGTAAAATATATGACTAAAACTAATTACTAACAGTAGCTTCGTGTATAAGATGGTGTAACCATTTTTTACTCACGCTTAGCGGTGTCAAATATGTGGCTGTTCAATAGCTCGCTAAAACTCTTTATGTCTCTCTAACACTGTTGCTTTGTTAGGCCTTGTGTTCACTAACAGGAAGGATAGAGTATTCGTGCATGCGCAGATTGTGACCTTTCACGTGCGCAGACTGTGACCTTATACGTGCGACCCGTTTCGATAACTAGGAAGTAATTTATGGGTTTCAAAATTGTATTGAAAAATAGACCTAATTTTGTGCTCATATTATCGTAAACTTGCCTGTCTGCACGTACCGCTGATACGGCTGAGGAAGTAGAAGCACGATAAGTGTTTGATCTGATTGTTAGAGTACTATCTGTCTATGTCAATGCAAGTTGTTCCCATAGAGACCCGTGAAGATCCGGGGTAGAATAGGTCTTCAGCAACCCATGCCTGCCGTAAAAGGCGGCTATGCTTGTCGTAAAAGGCGACTAACGGGATCGGGTGGTCAGACACGCTGACTTGGTTAATGCATGTCATCGATCCCAATTGCGTGGATCGGTGCTCATGATATCAATCACTGGATTGTCTGGTCCAAACTCGATTGTTTACAGACCGCTGTCATATAGCTGGAATATTGCTTAGTGCGGCGTTAAACAACAGACTAACCAACCAACCTTCCCATAAAATATTTCTGTGTGTTTTCTATCTCAATAATGACATCAGGAGTAATATCTATTCCATCATTTAGAGTGAGTGAGTTGGGTTTAACCGCACGTTGAACAGTATTCCAGTCATATCTCGGCGTGTCAGCTTAATGTGGGAGGAAAGTGATGCAGTGATACCCACGAGCACAGGTATGGTGCTAACAAACTAAGAAACATAATCGGGGCAAACCGGGATTGGAACCCAAATCATTCCTGATGTGCAAAAGGGACACAACTCTGCAAAGCGAATTGCGACGCCACCCTTGCCAATTAGCATTTAGATAACAAGTGGACAAATGAACATTGCATTAATTTATATAAATCATCTTGACACGGGAGGAAAATCGAAACTGTTTTTAAAATAATCCGAATATGAAATTCAAACGGTGCTTTTTTACATCCGTTGTGAAACTGAGTGTATTGATTTTGGCCCTGTCAATTGGCGTAGAGGTCATAGTAGCGGCCTCGTTCCAAGGTTATCCAATTAGATGTTAACGCTTTCTCGCTGGACTTGAGATCCAGAATGATTGTTTGGTTTATATAATTCTAAAACTCAAGCTGTGTAAAGTTACTTATACTTGGCGCTGAAAAGAGAACGCGTAAATGTATATCATTTTATATGTGTACTGATTATTTTAAAACGGTTGGGAAAAACGCGCATCAATGTCCAATAGACGGTGGGCGGGGGCTGGGGGGGGGGGGGGGGGCTACTTGTGACGCAACTCGCTGTGAATATTTATGCCCCTTAACTGCATCAGGAACTGCTGCACGTGTAGGTGCTTTTGTAAAATCTGCCTTTTTTCTTTTTTTTTCTTTTTTGTGTGTGTGTGTGTGGGGGGGGGGGGTCCTATTAACAATTAATTTCTTATGTAATACTGGTTTTGTTCCAGATATGATGGAGAGGAATGTGTTTACGTGGAGCACAAAATCCGGCAATGCTCGTGTGGTAGTGATAAGGACGTTACGAGACAAAGGTCATCTGCAATTTGTGGTCCACAAATTGGTTCATGAATATCACGGAAATACAGGCATATTGATGTGGACGCGCGGCCACCAAAACCCTTAGTCACAAAGGGGCACAATTGACGTGATTATCTATGGAATATTGTGAGGAACATTTTCGCGATCTCGCATTCTTGCCATCTCGACTTTTGAAAACGAGCTAACTTTGCCCAAAGATCGAGAATGCGAGATCGCCAGAATGACAGAGCTTGCCAATTTGGCAATAGTTTACAGGTCTGGATTGCGAGAATGAGAGATCGCGAGAATGCCCCTTACAGTATTCCATAAGTATCCGTTAAAACGGGTGAAGGAAATTCAAATTAAGCATCCGGTTGATAGAGAATGACTTCAAAACAGGACCCTGATAATTGAAATTTCTCTGAGAAACTTAACTGTGCTTCTGTAATCAGCTTCGCCATGAGTAATAGTAGTAGCATTGGATATGAATAATAATAATGATAATAAATCACTAGAAAATTTAACCTAAAGTTTTGAACCGGAAAAGTGATTTTTTAAATCTCTAACGTATATGCTATCCCTCGTTTCTGCATTTGGCAGTTGCTTGACAATTGTTTTGTTTGTGTATATATTTCCGGATGGACAGATGGAACTATAAGTTGTAGTGTTGTCTAAAGGATAACGTCATTTTCGCCTTGTACAAAGGGAATATACGAGATACAAGAATTGATTTTATTTAATTCTATGTTTTCACATTCAATCGAAATGTCGAATGGTGTTTCTTTCAACTCTATAGTTTGGGCATACCCTCCGTGTGGGAAATTATTTTCAACGGCAAACTCATCTGATGTCACATTAACGCGAATGTCCCAAATAGTTTCAGATTCAATTTCCGTAACATCGCTACGACCATTCCGTTAAAAATTGGAGACGTTTAGGCATCTATTTGAAGCGTCCGTAAAATCTTCAAACATCAAGTGGGAGAAAAGACTAGGACGGTGACGCTTAATAATCACATCAATGTGAGCCTGGTAGTCTGTCTTACAGACCCTGATACAAAAATATATCAAATACAGCCCATGCAAGTCTATACTGTACTTGGCAAGTCTAGATCACTGCAGTAGAGAGTCACTGGGCTCCTTATTATTATATTTTTATTAAGATAACTGAACAACTGTTGTTTTTTTGTACGACGTGTTCATTTCAGAGACTAGATGTTAGTCTATGAGCCTGGTGGCGTGTCCTCCGATGGCGTGTACACCGATGTCGTGTCCTCTTATCTCGTGTACTCCGATGCCGTGTCCTCTTATCTCGTGTACTCCGATGTCGTGTACTCCTATGGCGTGTACTCCGATGGCGTGTACTCCGATGCCATATACTCCGATGCCGTGTCCTCTTATCTCGTGTACTCCGATGGCGTGTACTCCGATGCCGTGACCTCTTATCTCGTGTACTCCGATGCCATATACTCCGATGCCGTGTCCTCTTATCTCGTGTACTCCGATGGCGTGTACTCCGATGGCGTGTACTCCGATGCCATATACTCCGATGCCATATACTCCGATGCCATATACTCCGATGCTGTGTACTCCGATGCCATATACTCCGATGCCATATACTCCGATGCCATATACTCCGATGTCGTGTACTCCGATGCCATATACTCCGATGCCATATACTCCGATGCCATATACTCCGATGCCGTGTACTCCGATGTCGTGTACTCCGATGGCGTGTACTCCTATGGCATGTACTCCGATGTCGTGTACTCCGATGTCGTGTACTCCTATGGCATGTACTCCGATGTCGTGTACTCCGATGTCGTGTACTCCGATGGCGTGTACTCCGATGCCATATACTCCGATGCCGTGTACTCCGATGTCGTGTACTCCGATGGCGTGTACTCCGATGCCATATACTCCGATGCCGTGTACTCCGATGCCGTGTACTCCGATGTCGTGTACTCCGATGGCGTGTACTCCTATGGCATGTACTCCTATGGCATGTACTCCGATGTCGTGTACTCCGATGGCGTGTACTCCGATGCCGTGTACTCCTATGCCATATACTCCTATGGCGTGTACTCCGATGGCATGTACACCGATGTCGTGTACTCCTATGCCGTGTACTCCGATGTCGTGTACTCCGATGGCGTTTACTCCGATGGCGTGTACTCCGATGGCATGTACACCGATGTCGTGTACTCCTATGGCGTGTACTCCGATGGCGTGTACTCCGATGGCATGTACACCGATGTCGTGTACTCCTATGGCGTGTACTCCGATGTCGTGTACTCCGATGCCATATACTCCGATGCCGTGTACTCCGATGTCGTGTACTCCTATGGCGTGCACTCCGATGCCATATACTCCGATGGCATGTATTCCGATGGCGTGTACTCCGATGGCATGTACTCCGATGGCATGTACACCAATGTCGTGTACTCCGATGGCATGTACTCCGATGGCGTGTACCCCGATGTCGTGTCCTCCGATGTCGTGTACTCCGATGGCATGTACTCCGATGTCGTGTACTCCGATGGCATGTACTCCGATGGTGTGTACTCCGATGTCGTGTCCTCCGATGTCGTGTACTCCGATGGCGTGTACTCCGATGGCATGTACTCCGATGGTGTGTACTCCGATGTCGTGTCCTCCGATGTCGTGTTCTCTGATGGTGTGTACTCCGATGTCATGTACTCCGATGGCTTGATGGCGTGTACTCCGATGCCGTGTATTTTAATGGCGTGTACTCCTATGTCGTATATTCCGATGGCGTGTACTCCCATGTCGTGCACTACGATGTCATGTACTCCGATGGCATGTACTCCGATGGTGTGTACTCCGATGGCGTGTACTCAGATGGTGTGTTCTCTGATGGTGTGTACTCCGATGTCATGTACTCCGATGGCTTGATGGCGTGTACTCCGATGCCGTGTATTTTAATGGCGTGTACTCCTATGTCGTATATTCCGATGGCGTGTACTCCCATGTCGTGCACTACGATGTCATGTACTCCGATGGCATGTACTCCGATGGCGTGTACTCCGATGGCGTGTCCTCCGATGTCGTGCACTCCGATGGGGTGTACTCCGATGGCGTGTACTCCAATGGCGTGTACTCCGATGGCATGTACCCCGATGTCGTGTACTCCAATGGCGTGTCCTCCGATGTCCCGCACTCCGATGGCATGTACTCCGATGGCGCGTCCTCCGATGTCGTGCACTCCGATGGCGTGTACTCCGATGGCGTTTACCCTAATGGTGTGTACTCCGATGGCGTGTTCTCCGATGGCTTGATGGCGTTTACTCCGATGGCTTGATGGCGTGTCCTCCGATGTCGTATGCTCTGATGGCATGTTCTCCGATGGCATGTACTCCGATGGCGCGTCCTCCGATGTCGTGCACTCCGATGGCGTGTACTCCGAGGTCGTGTACTCCGATGGCGTATACTCCTATGGCGTGTACTCCGATGGCGTGTACTCCGATGTCGTGTACTCCGATGGCGTATACTCCTATGGCGTGTACTCCGATGGCGTGTACTCCGATGTCATGTACTCCGATGGCGTATACTCCTATGGCGTGTACTCCGATGGCGTGTACTCCGAGGTCGTGTACTCCGATGGCGTATACTCCTATGGCGTGTACTCCGATGGCGTGTACTCCGAGGTCGTGTACTCCGATGGCGTATACTCCTATGGCGTGTACTCCGATGGCGTGTACTCCGATGTCGTGCACTCCGATGGCGTATACTCCTATGGCGTGTACTCCGATAGCGTGTACTCCGATGGCGTATACTCCTATGGCGTGTACTCCGATGGCGTGTACTCCGATGTCGTGCACTCCGATGGCGTATACTCCTATGGCGTGTACTCCGATGGCGTGTACTCCGAGGTCGTGTACTCCGATGGCGTGTACTCCGATGGCGTTTACTCTAATGGTGTGTACTCCGATGGCGTGTACTCCGAGGTCGTGTACTCCGATGGCGTATACTCCGATGGCGTGTACTCCGATGGCGTGTACTCCGAGGTCGTGTACTCCGATGGCGTATACTCCTATGGCGTGTACTCCGATGGCGTGTACTCCGATGTCGTGCACTCCGATGGCGTATACTCCTATGGCGTGTAATCCGATGGCGTGTACTCCGATGGCGTATACTCCTATGGCGTGTACTCCGATGGCGTGTATTCCGATGTCGTGCACTCCGATGGCGTATACTCCTATGGCGTGTACTCCGATGGCGTGTACTCCGAGGTCGTGTACTCCGATGGCGTGTACTCCGATGGCGTTTACTCTAATGGTGTGTACTCCGATGGCGTGTACTCCGATGTCGTGTACTCCGATGCCTTGTACTCCGATGTCGTTCACACCCGATGTCATGTACTACGATGCCTTGCACTCCGATGGCATGTACTCCGATGGCGTGTACTCCGATGGCGTGTACTCCGATGGCGTTTACTCTAATGGTGTGTACTCCGATGGTGTGTACTCCGATGGCGTGTACTCCGATGGCGTGTACTCCGATGTCGTGTACTCCGATGCCTTGTACTCCGATGTCGTTCACACCCGATGTCATGTACTCCGATTGCGTGTACTCCGATGGCGTGTACTCCGATGGCGTTTACTCTAATGGTGTGTACTCCGATGGCGTGTACTGCCATGGTGTGTTTCATTGCCCGGCTGTTTATATTTTTTAGAAGCCGTTGTGATACATCATGAATACTGGAGACTTCGGCGTTAAGCGGCATTAATAATTTCCCTTGAATTTCAGTTCACGCCAGGAACGGAAAGAAAACAATTTCGTAACTGAAAATCATAACATGGCAACATAACAAATGATAGGCGCGTTATAGTGAGCATACACTTATGAATGACGAGTATAGGTGTATGGGCCAGATACAGATACAGTCCACTTCCGCACTTTTATGTTAGGTATAATCACCCACCCCTGGATGTATTCAGTCAACAGCCCCTTGAAATTCAGAACGTAATGACTTGATATTTCGTATCCAGTTTTTTCTTTGACTCTTGTTTGTCACAAATAATATCCCCAGGTCAACCTATTGTTCAAGCTCAGCACGACCAACGCAATGGCATTATTTTAATTCCAATGATGTCAACCAACGCATTATGTTTGCTAAATGTACACTATTGCAGATTCACAATGGTCGGTCATTGACGTACCGACACCCTGACCCTAACTCTCAATCAACAGACGTGCTTGTAGTATAGGTCTTCAGTAATCCATGTTTGTCGTAAGAGAAGTCCAGTGATTGACACCACGAGCATCGATCCGTGCAATTGGGATCAATGACATGCATCAACCAAGTCAGCGAGTTTGGCCACCCGATCCTCGCCTCTTACGACAAGCATAGTCACCTCTTACAGTAAGCATGGTTGGCTGAAGACCTACTCCACCCCGGATCTTCACGGGTCTTGTGCATAAGAATCGGAATTATTGCTCAGACTGGAAAAGTCAAAACAACGAAATCTGACAAAAAAGTTTGCCTAAATTTCAGGTATAACGATGATAAGACATGGTTCAAATAACAGTCAAGTAGTCAATTCCCTTCCACTGATTTACCCAACTGAACTAGAAATAAAGGAGACCATTGAAACCAACTCATCTTATTCACAGAAAGTATTTGAGACAAGTGGAATTAATATTATGTGGATTCTAAAAAAACTTGACTTTTTACAATCTCACAAAAGAACCAGGTTCAATTCTGTCAAGAACGTTTTTCAACTTTGTACACAACAATCCTACAAGACAGTTTGCTGATGTGTTGAAGATTAACATATTGGCAACATCGACTGAGACTGTAGAGTGGCCTGATCCTTGCCAGTTAATATGTTGTACATACACAAGAAATCTTACGAACAGCTTGACAGATCGTTTATCTATGTTATCTATATAAATATGCCCCCAAACGCCGCCGTCAGATTAATGTTGGGGTACTTCTCAGGCTGTGAGCTTGTGTCTTCAGTACTCGTGAACGGTATTATCCTGGCTCTGTTCTGGCGATCCGCTCCAACAAATATAGATCTAAGAACGTCGTTTTCGCTACCATCTAGAGGTATATTTATTTGAGTCCATTTGCAGAAAAAGACCCACAGGTAGGCTGAAGCTCGTTTACTGATATTGGTGTCATGACAATTATATGACTGTGATGATTATTACCAATGATGATAATGCCATTCGCCAAAATGAACACGAAACATCCTCTCTGAACTCTCTAGATTTGTGTTTGTTCGGATTATAAGGTACTGGCAAAATCTGAGAGAACGTTCATCGTTTCAAGTTACGCGTGCCGATGGTTGTGTCATATGGATCGGACATATGTGTCTGATTGTTTTACACTTTCATAAGTTTAGTGGCCCTTTAAAAACTTTACAACGGAGGTAACCTATTGACAATTAGTAACGTCATAGAACATTATATTTTCATGACGCCACAAACAAGAAACGTGACGTCAATGACGTCACATTACAATAAAAGAGACGGCAGCCCGTCTTCAGGGAATTGAGGCCTGCTGTCATGTTACACTGACATGTAGATTTCTGGTAACGCGTGTGCATTTGTATGATATTTCTATCCATTTGAGCTTCAAAGCATATAACATTTGCCCTAAATGATTTCGAGTCCGTAATATTAGAAGGCAGTAAAATCGTATTTTTCTACACGCAACTGCCTCTATAATCTCACGTTTTCGTTACCGTTGAGAATAGTGATTATACGTAATAACTGTATTCTTTCCATTTGTTCAGTGTAGCGAGCTTCCTCGCCAATATATTATCAACATACACCCTGTATTCATTTAATCAAACATGAACATGTATATTTATGCATAAATTAGGCAATTATGTTAGATGAAAGATTTTTTCAATGCCAGTGCCGAACGTCCAAATGTCATGCGCTGATGGCATGTTGTCTGTTTGTCCACCGTTTATCTGTTATTTTGACCGTTACCTTTCGCCCTCTTTTCAACAATAGGGGAAGGGATAAGACTGAAACTTCAAGAAAATGCCTTGTACCATAAAGTGACTCAAATGTATTCATATTTTAAAAATATAATTATTTGAAACCAAATTATGAAAATGTCTTCTCAGACATTACGAGGCTAGCACGATTTGTTTCATCCGAATGGACTTAAGTTTGCGTCAATGTTCATACACAGAACAGGGGCGGTCGGGTAGCCTAGTGGTTAAAGCGTTCGCTCGTCACGCCGAAGACCCGGGTTCGATTCCCGACATGGGTACACTGTGTGAAGCCAATTTCTGGTGTCCCCTGACGTCATATTGCTGGGCAATTTCTAAAACCGGCGTAAAACCAAACTCACTCACACTCAAACGCTGTGAACTCTGACAAGAGGCAATATACTGCGAGTCTCGTCTCCCACAATACGGTGTAATATGCCCTGGGATATGGCTGATTGTTTCTCACCGCACCCCGACTGTTTGGGGCAGTTCTCTTAATATCAACCACTTGTTTGTTCACATTGGCCACCTCGTATAGTTGAGTGCGACGTAAAGCAACACTGTTCATAGTCTGACTATTCAGGTCAGCTCAGGTCGATACGTGTGGTGTCGACATTGTCAGAACACGAAGAAACGTAAACGTGTATTTAAAAAGTCGTAGATTTTAAGACCACATGTAGTCTTTTCTTCCAAATCCTTCTTTTTTCAAGTATGTTATGTGCTCTCTGACCCACGCTGTGATGTTGCTAGAATATCGCTAAATGCGGCGTAAAACCTCACTCACTCTTGATTTAGGGCGAGCTTGGACAATTTGCTCCCTGGTTTCTGCGAATGACAAGAGTTACTTCCCCTCCACATAGTGATCGACTGTAGTATACATTTATTAACGCATTCGGCGGGAATTGAATTTGTCTCAGCTTTCCTACTTACTACAGTCTGTACTTGTTACATGGAACCTTTTTTCTTCCTAGCGGATAAAAGTAGCTAAATATCTGATCCTTATGCGTAATCGATTAAAAAACAACATTAAAAAAACGACGCCACAAATAAATGTGATTATAATGCAACAATTCGCGATATTATTCTTGTGTCTTGTTTACTGTTTGTTTTAAGAGGTTTTAAGTGGTTTTTATTCAAGAATTGAAATATATTGAAAGTTGTAAAACTTTCCAGTCGTACTGTGTTAATTCCCTAATTGTTTGGTGATTACAAATATAAGTGCAGAAACGATAATGAGAAGTGATAGTGAGGGTCATTCTTCCTCAATAGGGGCGGTCGGGTAGCCTTGTGGTTAAAGCGTTCGCTCGTCATGCCGAAGACCTGGGTTCGATTCCCGACATGGGTACAATGTGTGAAGCCCATTTCTGGTGTCCCCCGCCGTGATATAACTGGAATATTGCTAAAAGGGGCGTAAACTCAAAACTCACTCTTCCTCAATAAACCTTTAGCTAGCGATGAACTGAGATACATACACGGATTACAGTGAATCATTGGATAGTAAACAGTAATAGTATTCAGATTTTCTCTCACGATTAAAAAATATGCATCAAACTTTGTTATTGTTCCTGCTCTTATACCAGTTGTGTTGTATTGTGTATACGAGATTCCACGTGTATATCTTTTTATGAACATAGTCTCTCTCTCGTAATTCCATTTTAAAATGGCGTGTGTGTATTTTTTATGATTCAATGGCATTGTATAATTTACTGTAATATTTGTTTCTTAATATAAACATTTAGGTAAGACTTTAATATATTGTCTGTCTGCCTGTCTGTCAGTCTGTCTGTAAATACAGAGTTTTATAACTCAATGTCATTGGGTGAATTATCGTCAATACTTCCTCCAAAATACAAACCCGATAAGCGCGACGATGAAACAATCGTCTCGCAAGGAACAAGGGAAGCAACTCTGTAATGCTTCTGTGGTCTCTATTTCTCATAATCGTTTATCAAAGGGGAGTATTTCGGGAGACGCGGCCCCGCAACCCGGTGTGACGTACGTAGTGTATTTATAGCGTCGCTACTGTCTCCCAAAACTTGCATGTGAGTGTATTTCTTCTTGACGTAAGCATCTGGGACAGTGTCGAGAGTTTAGTTCCGGGAGTCGCCTATCCCTGTGATAAGCAGGGGTTGATTGACAGATATGAACACGTTTGAGACGGTTTGCGATTGTTGAATGAGAGCTGCGTGGTTCAGAATACAAGGAAATGTGAACTCTACGATAAGGTAAGGACGTGAACTTTGAACTAATCTTGTGTTTATATGAGCTAGAAGACACCGTTCTGTTACAGTTAGAAATAGTCGACATGGAGTGTCCGTGGAAATATATTTATAAGGAAATCAAGGGAAGAACATATTCATAGCGATTTTTTCATAAGTTGGGATGAGGTATGTGTTACATCGCTGCCCCAACGTCATGATAATTCACACTTGTTTACCTAAACGGCTTTACAACAGCCGTCGTGGAAAATCCAGTTTTGTCGAGAGGCATTCGAAGGTTGTTTTTTTTTTAAAAATTGACATCATTCATCAAATGTTAATGATGTGAATGATAACATATATCAGTTGAATTTTTGTATTATTTCGACATGTATTATGATTCGATGACTTACGGGTAATCAGATTTCGTTTTTCGTAATCAAAGTTTGATGACTGCAACTTTACTGAAAGAGTGAACCGTATGTGTGTCTGTTTGTATAACGTGCCTGGCTGAACAAACGAGTAATGATATTCAGAGTAAACATGTCGACATGAGAGGCTACTGGGCATATCAGCAGACAGAATGTTTAAGTGTATGACGCTAGCTACCCCGGAATGTCTGTTATGTGTACACAAGCATGACGACGATATTACAGAATACTGCAAACAACCTGTGTGTAGGAAGCCGTGGAAGTGTACGCCCAGCTGTTATATACACCTGCGTTACGTTACGTGGGACACCGTGCACCATTCATGCTGCTGTTCGCCTTCAAGCGTGAATCCTGTGTAAGGATGGTCCACACAGTTTACTGTTAACTATGAAGTACTGCTATCATTGGTTCATCTACAACTGTGTTGTAAACTGTCGGGACAAAGAAACTACACACCCATGTTTAATGGTGGTTATCAATGAAAAAATAACAAGAAATGGTTATTCGATGGCGATGTCTTTGATACGGATATTATAGTTGTGATTTTGGCTTTAATTTCAGACCCGTGAAGATCCGGGGTAGAATAGGTCTTCAGCAGCCCATTCTTGCCGTAAAAGGCGATTATGCTTGACGTAAGAGGCGACTAACGGGACCGGGTGGTCAGGCTTGCTGACTTGGTTCATGCATGTCATCGATCCCAATTTCGTGAATCGATGCTCAAGATATCAATCACTGGATTGTCTGGTCCAGACTCGATTACTTACAGACCGCTGTTATATAGTTAGAATATTGCTGAGTGCGGCGTTAAACAACAAACAAAAATCTTAATTTCAAGATATATAGTAAATTATATTTGTTATATTATTATGATTTGATTTGATTTTTCCGCTTCGACCGGTTTGTAGTTTAAAAATGTATTTTCTTAGTTCCTTTGAATATTTATTTTAACTTACATGGTTTTAACTTACTTGGAAGTGATTGTGTGTGTCTGAACTGAAACCTTCGTGTTACTCTTCACTGTCAACTGTGTCGTTCATAGCGGACCTTGTGTTGTTGAAGATGCAATTGCTTTAGTTTAATTCACGGTTTAAAAATATATAAATACTTTGCATTTTGGGAAGTCTTGATATCAGGGGATGTATTTAATTATGAATTAGTGGTATTATTTCTGTGGATGTGTAAAATCGCGACGGCTGAGAATGTGCACCCTTTACCGAACAAGTGAGTGAGTATGGTTTTACGCCGCTTTTAGCAATATTCCAGCAATATCACGGCGGGGGACACCAGAAATGGGCTTCACACATTGTACCCATGTCGGGAATCGAACCCGGGTCTTCTGCGTGACGAGCGAACGCTTTAACCACAAGGCTACCCGACCTCCCCCTTTACCGAACAAGATGCACGTGGTTATCAAATGAAAATATAAATGTACAGCTTTATGGAAAAGTGTGTTTTACGGAAAGTGGTGGTGCACTTACCAAAACATTTACTCAAGTATGCATTGTATTTTTTTGAAAACATATCATCAAATGATTAAGTTAAATGTTTTTGACGTAATCAGTAAGCTTCAAAATGGGGGAAGGGGAGTTGCGTGGGAGTTAGGGGAGGGGAGGGGAGGGTAGGAACGGCACCCCTACATCCACCCTGGTTCCGCCTATGAGGTACACGTGTTCGGGTGGATGTGTGTGTGTGTGTGTTTGTGTGTGTGTGTGTGTGTGTGTGTGTGTGTGTAATAACATTTAACTGATCCGTTTGTATAGGAAAATACTATTACATTTACACTGTCAGTATGACTAGACGTGGCTGCCTATATGTTCATGTTTTGACGGGGCTTTGAGATATGTCAGTAATTAATGTCACTTATTAAATATGGTCATGCTTAAGGGGGGGTTGCACATCGTATATAATGCTTCTTATCCTGTTATATGACACTTAAACACGTATGAATGTGTTCCAACAATATGTGTGTGTGTGTGTGTGTGTGTGTGTGTGTGTTACAAAAAAACTGTTTACGTGTTTTCATTGCATGTAATGGTCCCACATTAATTTGATCACATTATACGGAAAATTTATCAAACCCTTTTTTTATCCTCGTTTAACCTTCACCCTTACTGTACGTCTGAAACTATCACAGTACATCTTTCAACGTCTACTACAGGGTTACAGTGTTATTTGGTCAGGTACATTGGAATGTGCATGCACCACGCCATCTTCCCGAGGCAAGAGACTTAACTGACTTTAAAAGTCTGGTTCGGACTTTTATAGTCAGTTTACTCCCTTGCCTTGGGAAGATGGCGCCACGCCGGGTGCCACATGAGGTAAAGTGCCCTACGCTTCCTACATTTAAATTCATCCTTCCCTAACCGACTTTGATTAACGATGGCGTTAAAAATAGTTATCAGCTGATATAGTCCGAAATATCTCGGTAATGGCCAGTACGATTTCTAAGTGTCTGCTTGATCTGCAGGCAATAAGATGAATGATCTTGCACTACAGTTTGATGTATGGGTAGTGGGTTTTTCATGTCATATATGCATGCTGGTGCTGGCTATATATTAATTCTATTGGGGCTAAACAGAGAGTTGCGTCCAGGATCCACTGTAAGTATCACGGGGCGTTTGGGTAGCCTAGTGGTTAAAGCTTTCGCTCGTCACGCCGAATGCTCAGGTTTGATTCCCCACATGGGTGCAGTTTCTGAAGCCCATTTCTGGTGTCCCCCGCCGTGATATTGCTGGAATATTGCTAAAAGCGGCGTGAAACATTACTCACTCAACGACCTTCATCGCGTTTGGTTTCAGTCCCCACAGCGAGGGAGTTGAGGTAGCCCAGTGGTTGAAGCGCTAGCTCTTCACGCCGAAGATCCGGGTTCGATTCCCACAGGTAAAATATGAAAATTCCTTCCTCGGTGTTGCCACCATGATATGGCTGGAATATTCCTTAAACGGCGTAAACCAATACTCACGCATTGTATGTTTTTGTCTTGTTAGAAACTGTACTTAAGGACTATCCCTGTCAAATAATCGCGTAGTAAGAAATATTTTGTTTCAAACTGGACCGGTTGTTTCGGGCAAATGATCAATTCCTCCAATCTTAATGAAAACTATTGCGACTGTCTCAAAATTACACCTTCATTTCCTCCACTGTGGATAATAAGCCTAAGCCTGCTTCAGCAACACGAGCCCAAAGCCAATCTACATATTTTAGTTGCCTAGCAACGAGATAAATGATGACAGAGAGTACACATTTTTTTAACCGTAATCAACTAACTGTTACCCGACAACTGTGAACATTTAGCAGTCGTAATCCTGGCATAGTGGTGTTCTACATCCGTCTTGTGCCCGGACGGAAGCTTCACTTCGTGAAACCGCAGCAGGAAACCAGCGAAACAAGTACTGTACTTATCTTACCTTACATGTAACATACTTGACTTGTATTGTTCAGTGACGCTTTGATAAATATTAGTGTACCCCTCGACGGCGATATGAAAATGAAAAAAATATATACCCAGCCGTTCTGTCAACAGACATTTTGACGATGTCTGTAAGCTTGCAAATTCAAGCCCGTTACAGCGAAATTTCGTCGCGTTATATATATTCACATTGAAACTGACTTTAGATGTACGTGAGGCGCATAGCCTAAACTTCAACCCATAGTTGTCTTTAGCTCACCTGGCAATATGGCGACAAACAAACGCATGGCATCTCAATCCCCGTTTGTTGTCAAATTATGGTGAATGATAAACATGGGGTGAACACGGCTTGACGTACCCTCTGTGTGGCTGTTTGCCCCTCGTGAAGCCTACAACTTATGATGTTCCACAATACAGATGGGGCAATCATGGTCACGGCTTAGCTCACCTTGCCTAGCTTTTTCTGTTGGGTATGGCAATCGGCAAAACCTTTTATATTTTCACCCAAGACGCACCGGTGTGACTTTCCTGGGAATTCTGGTAGAGAAAAGATCCCCAGTGCTGACTGTTATATTTCAGCCAAATAACGGCACTTGTAACAATATTTCAGCCAAATGACGGCACTTTTAGCAGTATTTCAGCCAAATGATGGCGCTTTAGTAGTATTTCAGCCAAATGACGGACGGCGCTTTGAGCAATACTTCAGCCAAATGACGGACGGCGCTTGTAGCAGTTCTTCAGCCTAATGACGGCGATTGTTGCAGTATTTCTATCGTATCACGGTGGTGGACATTAGGAATGGGATTCAAACACTGTGCCCATGTCGGAAACTGTACCTAGGTATTCGGCCATGTAGACTTCCTTCACAGAGTAATTAGTGAGTGAGTGAGTATGGTTTAACGCATCTTTTAGTAATATTCCAGCGATATCACGGCGGGGGACACAAGAAAAGGGCTCCACACATTGTGCCCATGTGAGGAATCGAAGCTTGGCTTCGGCGTGACGAGCGAACGCTTTAACCACTAGATTACCCCACCGCCCCTTGACAGAATAAGCGCTTGAAATAAGACCATTAGCACCTCCTGCCTATTCGACATGTTTTATTGTTAATTGTTTGCGTCACTGTATGATGCGAGCAGACTGACTCTAGACTCTAGAAATACTCATTAACATATTTGACCCGTGAAGATCCGGGATAGAATAGGTCTTCAGCAACCCATGCTTGCCATTAAAGGTGACTATTGCTGAGTGCAGCGTTAAATAACAAACAAACAAACATTAACATATTTAAATTGCCGACTCTTATTACAATCAGTGTTGGTTACAAGGGGCATATTCGTTCCCAGAATCTCAATGGGGCACTCGCTAAATGTATTATCATAGAGAACTAGGGGGTTGGCGAGACAAGCCACCCACGTTTGGCACATGAGTGGAGTCATCAACGCGGTATACATGTCCGGCTTATGTAACTATGTATGGCTTCTGTATTCACATTCAACGACAGGATATGACTTTTTCCGTTCTGGTTTTGGTTTACATTGGCATTGTCAGCACACTCCCTTCTATAGGCTTCACCGCGTCACGCTGGACCACAGTGAGTGAGTTGGGTTTAACGCCGCTTTTAACAGTATTCCAGTTATATCACGGCGTGGCAGCTTAATGTGGGAGGAAAGCCCGAAGTGATGCAGGTCTCAGACGTTTACCACTTAGGTGAAACCCATGAGCACGGGTATGGTGCTGACAAATCTAGAAACATAATCGGGACGAACCGGGATTCGAATCCACAATCATAGGTTTCTGGCATGCCCAAGGGACGCAACTCTGCACAGCGAATCGCGGCGTCTTAGACGACTAAACCCTATGTCACTGGATTGTCTGGTCCAGACTCGATTATTTACAGACCGCCGTCATATCTCTGGAATATTGCTGAGTACGGCGCTAAACAACAACAACAAAAATCAAATGAAAAAAGGCAATATGAATCGCGGATCCGCTGCACCTCTTGGTATTTGTGGACAGAATAGACCCCACAAGTACCCAGTGCTTGTCAACAGAGCTGTCTAATCTGAAAATCGGTTGGTTAGAACTTATGAACACGTGAATCGTTCTAACCCACCGAAGACTGGGCTAGGGACGCAACTCTGCATATCAACTAGTCAACAAATCTCCCAATGTATATTGATCGTGCAATGATGTATTAGAATCTAATCTTCGGTAAACGTAACACATCGAGATTCCGGGTTGGAACATAGCTCCCCAGCAACCGATGCTTTAACTTGGCAACGAAATGGATCAGTTGGTCAGGCACGGTGACTTGACTGCGTGTTATCGTGCCCCGACGGTGTGGGGGTTGCTCATGATATCAATCACTGGTCCAGGCAATTTACAGGTGAAAACTTTATACCTGTAATACCGCTCGTGGCGACTGTAAACAACAATCAAACAAACAAACAAACTTAAATGTATGATTGTATCGTAATGGCGCCCAGTACAAGTATTGTGTACCCGTGAAGACTCGGGGTGGAATAGGTTTTCAACAACCCATGCTTGCCGTAAAAGGTGACTATGCTTGTCGAAAAAGGCGATGAACGGGATCGGGTGGTCAGGCTCGCTGACTTGGTTGATGCATGGCATCGATCCCAATTGCGTGGATCGATGCTCATGATATTAATCACTGGATTGTCTGGTCCAGACTCGATTATTTACAGACCGCCGTCATATAGCTGGAATACTGCTGCGTGCGGCGTTAAACAACAAATCAATCAACCAACAAGTATCGTGTGTGTAGTCCAGGCCCGTGGCTCGTAAATCAACACAAGAACAGAAACCTAGGAACATTGGCATGAGGAATTTACATTTTAAGAAGCTAAACCAATATGAGTCATAACAACCTGGTGGAGTGGTTATCGTGACAGCCGTTTTTACGTAATATAATGAATTAGCTATGGTATGAAAGATCGTTACAGTCGTTGACTTGAATTATGGGAATATCTCTCTACCCGGAAGTCAGAATAATTTTCGATCAAGTCATGATAATCCTAGTCGAGATTGCTAACACCACTAATATTCGCTTCAGGCGCTTGTTGGGCAACAACGTGAAATTCTGACTAGACTATTAATACAGTAATGTCACAAGGCGAGTTCTTTAGTTTAAACGTCGCTAGATCAAGGACGTTGCCTCTGTGAAAAGCAATTACTAAATGGCTGAAATATTTCCGATGCGATGTACGCTCATACTACCTCTCTTCGGTGTGACAAGTCGATACAATTCTATAAAAGTCTATAAAAGTCGTTTGATTACAAATAAATATGTCAAGGCCGGGTAAGCCTGGCCAAATCATACATTCTCAGGCTTGAGAACTGGCCTATAATGTCATATTACCAATTATGTCCCTTCTAAGCCTCTCCTATGGACCAATCAGATTCCACCTCTCGTATCACATGCGTTTGCTTCACACAAAATGGTGGCGCCCAGTCAGGACGATTTGATCGATAATCAAGATCTATATTGTGATAAAACGGGTCTTACGTCGCGAAATGCATCAAATCACGTGAGCTCCTTGATTAAAAAACATGAAAGGATTTGGAAAATATCTGCTGACAACGAATTGGCGATGCACATGCTTTGCAAACCCTGCAATCGATCGAAATCTGCACGACAGTTTACGAACCGGATTTTGATTTCGGATCGCGATTTTGATTGGACTATGCATAGACTCGTTAGTGCAGACAAAACGTAACTCCATAATACCAGCCTAGTTCGGCAAGGGTGGAAACTGGACTTTTATAGTCAGTTAACTCCCTTGCTTCGGGAAGATGGCATTGCCCCTGGTCAGTCTGTATCTACACTAAAGCGCATAACTTGCAGTCACCGTTTTCATAGTCATCGGGTACCTCACACCAGCACGTACTAGTATGTATCATTGAACTCGCCACTAGAACTCATTGTAAGCCGAGACAGGACAAGCACATATCCGTCGTACTACTTGTCGCAGACCACCCGCTACCCCTTTCTTCACAATGGCACGCGCCAGTGGCCGGACCTCATACATAATCATACGGGGTTAATTGTCAGGCCACAACTCAACTTATCCTGGCTTTGAATACACATTGCCATTAAGAAAGTGGTCAAATGTAACAAATGTTATATTTGGGATAACACTTTCTTAGTACAGATTCTCGTACTTGTTTGGAGTTGAGTCCCATCCGGGATTCGAACCCACACTACCAGAGTGAGGCACCTAATCCCGGATGGGACTCAACCCCCCAAAAAGTACGAGAATCTGTACTTTACTAAGAAAGTGTTATCCCAAATATAACATTTGTTATAATCCTGGCTTCCCAGTTTTGCAGTGCTAAACTTTGTTTATTTGTTGTTTAATACCGCACTCAGTAATATTCCAGCTATATGGCGGCGGTCTGTATATAATCGAATCAGGACCAGACAATCAAGTGATTGACATCATGAGAATCGATATACGCAATGGGGATACGATGACATGCATCAACCATGTCAGCGAGCCCGACCGCCGGATCCTGTTAGTCGCCTCATACGACATGTATGAGCCTGGGTTGCGGAAGACCTATTCTTACCCGGATCTTCACGGGTATGTTGTGATAAGCACACGTTTAAAAATACTAAAATGGCGAAGTGTGTGTACTATAGAGGGGAAAACGACTATATCCCAACTTAACCGAATGTTTGGCAAATCGGACGATTTCTCGACGATTGAACAAGTAACGTCAATCGGGTAGAGTTGCATTGAGGCCTAGACAAGATACATTACATTAATTTCACTACGCAATAGATTCAAATGTTCTCCCGTTGTCAACAGAGCTTTCTGCACAATAACAGGAAGGCGAATTTCAACATCTACCGTTAAAACCAGGTTCTATGCAGCGTGCCTGAAATGTGTGACCCTTACAGTTTCCCATAGGCGGCAAAGATGGGGGTGGGATAGGCAACACCAGGGACGGGCTGTGCGCCAATGGCGTTACGTTATGTTTACAGACGAATCAGGGTTTTGCCTCCATTCACAGAAAGCGTTAGTTACGACATAGCGGCGAGCCGTATGCCAGGGCTACAACTCTTGACCATGATCGTTATGGTGGCGGTAATGTCGTGGTATGGGGCGGTATCACACATAGCAGGCGAACTGATTTGGATGTTAATGGACATTTGACTGGCCAGACTCGATTATTTACAGACCGCCGTCATATAGTTGGAATATTGCTGAGTGCGGCGTTAAACAACAAACCAACAAACAGTAAGTCCTCAAAGGGTATCTGTGGGATGTTCTCGGTTGGAGAGTGTAGACCCAGTTCCTGCCAAAGTGGCCAAGCTTGGGGTAGCGAGCTGGCGGGCAATACAAATGGCATACGCATAATCAACAGTATGCCATCAAGGTGTCGTGCATGCATCGCCCGACATTGTTGGTACACCATATACTGATCCACACGCCCGAAATTCTAGAGACATTTTCCGTCATTACACCTTCACTATCGTTTCATCAGTTCCCCTTTTTATTGTCGGTAGTATAGTAAACGACATGACAATCTGTCTCTCGATAGCGATGATTCGACTAATCAATTTATGTGAGGTACAGTAAACTACGGTTATAACGAACTCAAAGGGACCACTAATATAAAGCAGAACTACAGCAAATAGTCGGGACTAAAAAGTAAGTTCGTTATATCCGTCAGTTCGTTATACGCGTGTTCGTTATAAACGTAGTTTATTGTAGTTAGTTGTCTGAATATATCCATGTTGTTTTGAAATAGTGTAGGAACCTGTCATGTTGTAAATTTCAAAAACTGTATTAATTAAAATAATTGATTACACGAAATACCAACAATTTGAGCAAAAACATCTAATATTTACAAGTTTTTTTAGAAAATGCAAACCACCTCTACAAATTACTTCCCTGACGATCTTACATGTAGGTCTAACGGTTCATTTCTGTGTAGTGTTTGAACGTATTATAAAGGAGTTATTATTTTAATTTAATTTTCTAATGGGACAATTCTAGTCGAGGAAGATGATACGATAACCTTTTTCTCAATTGTATATAAAAAGGGTATAGAACTGCCTTTTTTGGCATGTCAGAATATTTTTCGTTGATTTGTCCTGAGCATTTGCCACAATTCAACCATATCTCTCAACGCACAAGCTTATCAACCCACATGTAGTTACCACACGATATACATGTTTAGCACTTGGATAGAATCGTCTGATTGTGCCGTACGCGTGACCAGCTCTGTGCTACTTTCGATCTAATGTCCATTTCGTAAGTGCTGTGGACAATATAGAAATGATACTACAGTAAACTATGTTTATAACGAACACGCTTATAACGAACTGACGGATATAACGATACATCCGGATATATACTTTTTTGTCCCAACTATTTGCTGTAGTTATGCTGTATACTAGTATATAACGAACTACGGTTATACCGAACTAAAAATAGTAGTCCCTTTGAGTTCGGTTTTACTGTATTTACGTTAAAAAAATGCATTTCCCCTTTCAAACACTGTATGTAAATTGTATTAGCTTCCAAAGATCTGGTCTGTTTTTCTGTTGACCATCAGTATATATTGAACACAAGATATTATTTGGTTGTATATGCCCATCGCAATCCATTACTTTATGACGTTCAGAACATGTCCAAATGTAAACATGACTAGACGAGTAGCGGATCTGAGAAATACATCAATATAATTGGTTGCTGCTAATATTTGTCTCTGGTGCTAGTTGGTTTTTATATTCCTGCATACGACCTTTGTCTCGTGTGGGCGACTTCTATCGACCCAGACAGTGTAAATGTGGCTTGGAAGCTGCATAGAAGCATCCGTCTGTCAGCTCTTCTGGCGTGTTCAGTTTCACCATCACTTGGAGTTCTCCGACGTTGATGGACGACAGGTTACAGGTAGGAGGTGGCGTTTCTGTACTAGTTGCATTCTACAGTGATTGAGAGGGTGAATGTTTGTTTATTTCGCCCGGCTCCCAAGGAAACCTTCCATTATTATAACATAGAAAATTAGGGTATACGTATGTTGGTTGATTGGTTTGTTGTTTAACGCCGCACTCAGCAATATTCCAGCTAATACCCAAATACTTACTTTGGCACTTTATAAAAAAACACACTACTGGGCGCACTCTTTCCTTTTTTTCGCCAAGTGTTATGTAGAAGGTAGTGAATACACCTTTCTCAGATAACAGAATTATTCAATATCGGTTTTATTCAATATATGTTTTAATATACCGACATAATGTATTATGTAATCTAGTTTAAAAGGACAAATAAACGTGGATGTGCATTAGAATACGTGTATCTCGCCCCAGCAGTGACATGTAGAACGGCTGATCATAAACGATAACCGGGTGCGGGGATACGATGACCGCAGCTAACATGTGACTTCCTGGGCTCAAACAGATTTCCTACATGCAAGAACGCGGGCATTAACGAAGTATGTGAGAATGTCCATTACATGAAGAACATTTGAGAACTTGAAAGAGAGGGAAAACTCGTTTGTGTTCGTTTATGGAAAAATGCGTTCGATTGCAGAATCGTTTGGACTTTCCCATCAATGTTCGATTATTTCAATTATCGGAGCACCATTAATATTTTGCAGGCTACACAATTGAAGGGATCCCAATACGATGTCGGAAAATCACGATAGCACACTGGATACTATCCCGTTGAAACGGTCAAATTACGATATCGTATTAGATACAGTTTTGTTAAAGCGGCCAAAGTGTTATGATCGAACTTTCCAAATATGAAAAATATATGTTTTGGTGGGATAACGATTTTCCCCAAATTGCTTAAAACTTCGAATTGCCAGATATATGAGATAAGGGTTTTTCCCCTCAAGGGTTGAAAACTCGAGCGTCAATCAGATCTCAGCTCTCGTTTCCCGCTGAACGAAGATCTGAGGACCTTCCATCCGACCAATCAGAGCGTCGCTTACCAGATCGAAAAGTGACACTCGGAATTTATTTTCTAAACATGCAATCTCGAAAAAGTGAACATGGGGTATTCCGAACGACAGTTACTAGTGCTAATTTTTTTAAACGGAAGATACATTCCATATAGTTCGTGAGAGTTACTGCTATACGATTTCGGTCATCTATTAGACATTCCAGAAAATGTTTTTAATCAATTTTGTACATTTTTAATCGAGAACTTTGTCAAAATATTTTTCTGGATTGGAAGTCGCATGTTTGAAACTAGTGCCGTAAAGCTCGAGAAAGCTGCTTTCTGATTGGCTAATGTTGACTGCTTGTCAGCCATTTCATTGGTCGGTAAAAGTTCGCGAAAGATCGTTCTGATGTGACCTGTGACCTCAGATCTTTGTGTAGCGGTAGGGAGCACGAAGATCTGATTTGAATGATTGTGTCAGGTGAAGCAATATTACCACACAAATGCCCACAATTGACGTCAGTAACAAAAGGCTGATTTCAAAAAGGTATGTATGCAGGTTTGATAAGTTCATGCAGTTTCTTCCTTCGTGTTCATTCTAAACATGACAATGGTAATATATAGAATAACCTGGAATAGCCTTTGGGGAGGCATTTAATTACGTTCTGACCTAGCGACAGATAATCCGTCGAGGCGAGGGTTACAGTGATAATACAAAGGGGATGTATGATCCTCAGTCACAACATTACAGCGTTCATTCACAAGGGACTGGTAATCCTAAGAGGCGGGGGACGTTACAGAGGGTGGATAATCCGCCAGTTCTCGAAACCCTTTGTCCATTCACAAACTGCCTGACGTCGTCAGAGGTTTGAACACTTGTAAATTGATATTCCCTCAGTTCGTGTTGGTTGTGGGGGATAATCGAACTGGATTGGTAGATCGGATGTTGCTTTGTCATCGTGACTGTGAAAACAGGGTGCCATTGATTTAGGTTAGTTCTACTGTAACAAGTATTAAACGTTTGTGAATCGGTAACAGCCATGTGCAGAAGAAGGTGTGCATCCGTGTCTGATGGTGACTGAAAGGGAGCGGATATGAAATGGCTATTCGATGGGGAAGTATTGAATGCGGGCATCGTGGTGTGTTGGACCTTCAGTTTCAGCGACTGTTCTCAGCCTTGTACTATTGAGGACGTCTATAAATGGTTTGTCAACTCCAATTTTCAAGTGTTTACTTCCTGTTGCCCGGCAGTTTTCATGACAATTCCGTCAGTTGATGAAGTGCTTGGAACCGGCCTGGAAGAGTGAATTTTATTTTTCTAGACTAAAATAGATACAATTGATACAAACTGCCAGTCACCTCTTACAGAGAACGGCAATGACTCGACAGTGGTGTGTTGTGATAAAATGTGAATTTTGTGTGTTTTGAAACTGAAATAAAAATAATAATAATAATAATAATAATAATAAAGGTGTGTGGGACATAATCTCAATGTCAGTGTTGTTTTTGTTGATGTTCTATACTGCTGGACGGTACTGAAATGAGTGTCAACCAAGCGAAGTGCCATATCATATCGGCCCAGACTCAAGAAGAGGCTATCTGAACGACCACTGCATCGAGTTTATGTGCAGTGTGTTGAGAAGTTCAGCAACCTTGCCGAGTCCTTCTCTTGTATGAGGTCAGCTGGCCAGAAAAGTGAAAAAAGAAGGCTGTCACTTCCCACTCCAAACCGTCCATGTGTGATTTTGCATCAAAATGTTAATATGAATAGCAGATTATGTAATGAATTTAATGAGACTGTCCAACACATCGTCAGTGGATGTCTAGCTTTGGCACAAACGCAGTACCGTAAGCGACATGGTGGAGTGGCTCGATCATGTTATTACCGTCTTCGCCATGCTTGTGGTTTTGACACAGAGGGACCGCCCCCGTGGTCTTGTGGTAGAGCGTCCGCCCGGAGAGCGGAAGGTCCGGATTCGATCCCCGGCCGCGTCATACCAAAAGACGTTAAAAGATGGTACTTGTTGTTACCCTGTCTGGCGCTCGGCATGAAAGGGCTTAAACAAGGACTGGTCGGCTCGGAGCCAATATACTGTGTCTGAGTGGGGTATTCATGTTAAATTGAGGCCTGGTATCTCAGTGAGCTAGTCACTATAAATCGGCTTAATTCCGGACTAGTACAAGCAGCCACACACAAACTCGTGCATACAAGCGCTAAACCCCATTTCACGTCACCACCTCACCCTTACAAGACACATTAAGGAGGGGTTATCACGTTATAATTGCCTATGGCAAGTGATGTTTCATTCACATATGACGTGATAGATTCGAGTAAGGTGTCCATATTCTCAGATTACATTACATTCTATGTGTATGTTATGTTCTGAGACGAATTGTTGATGGTGAAAAAGCATACAACTTATTACCTTAAATAAAAACTTGAGATTTCTCTGGGTCGAAGATATCGCTTAATAGGTAAATATGTTTTGGATTTCTCATCATGACCCAGACATAGCATGGGTCAAGGTGCTGAACAAAATATCAAGATATAGTCAACACGATCTCTGAATAAAAGTACGAGTTTAAAAGAGCTAGCAGCATGACTTGAATAACTTTTGCCTCTATTTCAGGCCAAGTTTTAAAGGAATTTTGTTTTCACATCGTATAAAGCAGATGGTCTCTGTATAACGTAATTGTATTTTCTGATGGATACACGGCCTCCGGTGATCTCATCGCGTTCGAAAGTACATACCAGCCGGAAGTATTTTGCACGAATAGTGGGGAAAACATGGTTCCTCACTATCAAGAAACCCTTGGAACGTGATACTAATGAATAGCAGTCGTCTTGAAGCCTTCCGTAGACTCACGGTAACATTATTATAAAGCTGAACGTAGAGGCGTGAAGACTGTGATATCCCATATGTTCACAGTTCGTATTACATCATAACGCTGACACAAGGTCAAATCTCATTTACAGACCACCTCAAGTGCGGAGAGCTATTTGTTAACACGCTGACACGCCTGATTGGTCCCTGACCTTGGACGAAATTACCGGAAGTCGCGACCACGTGACCCCACGATCGTGAAATCGACCCAGTGACAGACGATTCGAGAGGGAAAGAGGTATGTGGTATTTGTTCACGTTATCAAATGGGGATAAGTTGTTCGTATTCAAACACTCGGCGTGGTGGTCGTTGGAAGTGGTCCAGGTGGATTTGACAAAGACGTGAGGTCGTGATTTGTGAATCGTGCGTCCGCTGAATATCAAATTCAATTGATTCCCAGTGCTGTGAATATGATTTCGTGAGACTCACTGATTCCTTATCTCAACTGATCGAATTTCAAAAGGAAAAGATTACCATTGTTTAGAGATTTAATGAGTAACGCTCTGCGCGTTAATTCCCGGTTGTTCTGTCTGTTAACACATGAAAAATATACAAATATGATGTTATCTTCAAGTACTTACATAAACAAGTGCTACCCAACACCTAATTATTATGTGACGTAGTCATCTTGTTTTTTATTACTGTATTTTTGTTATGTTGATAATAAGTTCATTGTACCACCGTTGGTGTTGTAGTGATGTCGAGGGGTTCGTGCCCTATCGCAATTCGGCAGATTCGTATGTCGGCACTTTCGATACCTCTGCTTCCTGTTGTATCTCGTCAGTTTCATATCCCTTTGTCTATTTTGTACCCCGTTATGTTTCATGCATTGTACCTTGTGTTTGAGCCATTGTTATACAAACACAAATTTGCTTGTCACTTCAACCATCACTAGGGGCGGTCGGGTAGCCTCGTGGTTAAAGCGTTCGCTCGCCACGCCGAAGACCCGGCTTCGATTCCCGACATGGGTACAATGTGTGAAGCCCATTTCTGGTGTGCCCCGCCGTGATATTGCTGGAATATTGCTAAAAGCGGCGTAAAACCATACTCACTCACTCAACCATCACTCACTTTGTGACACGAACAATTTAGTTAGACATGTGACAGTTGACAAAATTCGATATGCAAATGCCTGCAGTATTTCGCTTCGCTAAGTATTTTATTTCAGTACGTGCTGGTGATATTTCATCACTCATATAATTTTAACCGTTAATTTAAGCTTTTTCTTATCCTAAACATGAATATATTTAATAAAGTATTAAGAAAAAGTAATTAAATTTGTCATCGAAGAAACTGACTGCACAGGTCGTGGTTGTTGATCGTTCACATTTATTGATATCAATAACGAAACTGACGATGGGATACGAAACTGGTGAGATATGGTAAGAAATATGACATGACTTGTTGCCGTGCCGAGAAACAACGAAACATGACGTTTCTCATGGCTGACCTATTTCCACGTGACAAAGAACTGACCAATTTAGGAAACTGTGTTGATCAGTGTTTATTATCTTTAGATTGTGTGTTTGTTTAATTAGATACGGAAAAATATGTACGATATATTTGTCACTCGATACTCTTTGTCAGTTTTCGATTAATTTAATTTAT
Source organism: Haliotis cracherodii (assembly GCF_022045235.1). Taxonomy (NCBI): domain Eukaryota; kingdom Metazoa; phylum Mollusca; class Gastropoda; order Lepetellida; family Haliotidae; genus Haliotis; species Haliotis cracherodii. The sequence continues at coordinate 16,696,446 of NW_027266264.1, forward strand.
CTGCCCGCGACTAATCCACATAATGACATCCATGTAACATTCAACCTACTTAGTTTGGACCCACGTTCTTGCCTGTAAGAGATCTGTTTACTCGTGTGATCCTCACACGATACATGTATCCGTTCATCGTTTATAATCAGCTGTACCCGTGAAGATCCGGGGTAGAGTAGGTCTTCAGCATTCAGTGCTATCATTGGTTCATCTACAACTGCGTTGTAAACTGCCGGGGGAAAAGAAAGTACACACCCATGTTTGATGGTGGTTATGAATACAAAACACAACAAAAAATGGTTATTCGATGGTTATATTATAGTTGTGTTTAGGCCCTAATTTCAGACCCTTGAAGATCCGGGGTAGAATAGGTCTTCTGCAACCCATGCTTGCCGTAAAATGCTACTATGCTTGTCGTAAGAGGCGACTAACGGGATCGTGTGGTCAGGCTCGCTGACATGGTTGATGCATGTCATCGTATTCCAGACCGATGCTCATGGTGTCAATCACTGGACTGACCGCCGTCATATAGCTGGAATATTGCTGACAAACATACAAAACAAAGATGTCACCACTGGGGCTAGATATTGTTTTCTATCCAGCAACGTATATTTCTTCTCTTACTTGTTAAACATATAGATGCTGTACTACGTTATATTGGGTTGTGTTCAGATATCAATTATTCAGAATGCTAAACGAACAGTTTATATGAAGTCCATTAACGTGTCAGTGTATTACATTTCCGGATCTTTGTATTTTCCCACATCAGTTATCTTCATTTACCCAATCTGTGGTATCGGATTATATCAGGTCGCTAAACAGGACATACACGAGGGGGAAATAAAAGGTGCCTCTGTTATCGCAATGACTTCATGCGATGATAATGTCATTATATGTCCGTCTTCCGTGCGTGAGGATAGTAAAGTGCCAGGCAGTGGATATGAGGGAGTGGATTTGGCAGGTTACAGATATTACATAGTTATTAATGATTAATCTGTTACTACTTAAATGTATTGAACTGTACTACTTACATAGAAATTAAAATATTATTTAAAAATATAGTATAGTCATGACCATAAAATGACTTAAATTACTATAAAAATCCAGTTTCCACCATTAAGCTGAAATTTACAGGCTCGTGTTTAGCCCCACAAGTGACTATTATGAGTTATGTCTCCTATTGACCAATCAGATTCCACCTCTTATATAAATTGCATTTGTTTCAAACAAAATGTCGGGGCCTACCTCGCGAAGTGCATCACTAGAGCACCTTGATTAAAAAATATGAAAAGATTTGCAAATATCTGTCGACGCCAGTTGGGGGTACACATCAAAATCGCGTAACGAAATTGACATCCTTTTCGAAAACAATATGGCGACTGTCGTGCAGATTTCGGTCGATTTCAGGATTTGCAAAGCATGTTTATCGTCAATGGGCGTCGACCGACATTTTCCAAATCTTTTCGTGTTTTTAATGAACGTGCTCAATTAGTGTTGTCCTACAACCCACATGCACTGGGTGTCCGAGACAGGGAATGTGAAACTTTTCTTCGATTAACGTGATCAGATCGTCTTGGCAGGGCGCCGCAATTTTGTTTGAAGCAAATGCAAGTGATATGAGATGTTGAATCTGATTGGTCAATTGGAGGGACATAGATGGGACATAACTCGTAATAGCCACAAGTGGCTCGCAATAAAAAGATTGGGCCTGGAAATTCCAGTCTAGTTCGACAAGGATGGAAAATGGACTTCCCTTGACTCGGGAAGATGAAGAGTTACGGACACAGCTGCCAACTGTTGATTAATTAACATAAAGGAGTTTGCATTTGAAACAAATGGACGCGGCAAACCAGAATAATGTCAGTTTTATAGAATAATTAATTTGTAGTTGAAACAAATAAGTGTAGTGTTGTCAATTTAAAAGGTCTTGAAATGGCGAAGGTCAATTTATGTTGGAAAGTCTCAATGCTGTGAGAAGGTTCCATGTATAGCGAGTAAAAATCGACTATGCTTGTCGTAAGAGGCGACTAACGGGATCGGGTGGTCAGTCTCGCTGACTTTTTTATGCATGTCATCGATCCCAACTGCGTGGATCGATGCTCATGATATTGATCACTGGATTGTCTGGTCCAGACTCGATTATTTACAGACCCCCGTCATATAGCTGGAATATTGCTGGGTGCGGCGTTTAACAACAGACCAACACACCAACCATGCATAGCGAGCATTACGCAACACACATTACTTTTCGGTCTATCGCCTCGGGCGTCTACGTTTTGGGAGGGAAGTCCTACTCTTACCGCTGATCCCTTAATCCGCACATTCATCAAATCCACATTTCGGATTAACGGGTGATGTGTTTACTCAACATTATGTACACGAACATGTAACTAGTCAGACGTACACGATCAAGGTGGTAAAACATGCCTTAAAACAATACGTGCAGGAAAGCACCCTTCTTACAATCACCTGTAATAAAGAACTGCTTCTCTCATTTACGATACGCCCTCGCCTGTGTATCGCATTTCTCACAACATAACCCCATTACGTGACGCAATGCAATACACGTCTTACTGCAAGCAGGTTGTGTGCGATGGCCGTCCTGTTACGCATAACACGTGGGATTGTTTATAAACGCGGAAGTCACTTCGAGGGGCTTCACTGCACGTGTAATTTGAGAGGAAAAAATGTTCACTTCCTTTCCTTGAATATATTTTTAGTTCCAAGCCGTGGGGCATATTTTTTGTGTGTTGATTAATGTTTACCTCGAAGATGAAAGGCACTTGTATAAGGCTGGTTGCAGACATCCACGCTACTGTAAGCACTTTTGCGAGTTCGTTGACTGCGATCTACAACTCTTGGAAGAGGTGGTTTTTTTCTATTTGCGTAAAAAATAGCTGCCCTTCTTTTTGATGGATTATATGTGAATGTTATAGTGCTTTGTGACTGTACATGCAGGTGATGGCTATTGAAACACACCTGGTTTATGTATTGTAAGTCATGCCAATTTACATGGATAATATACAAATGATAAACCTCGCATAGCCTCCTTCCTATAAAGTAGACTTGTACAAGTCTCTAAGGCAGTGATTGTTAGCTTAAACCATTACTTCTAGATTTTATTAAGAGACTGGCGTACTGTCCGCTTATCTAGTCTTGCCTATCATAGGGGATAGAATTACTGTACCCCCCCCATGGACTTACGATTCATTGGTGTATAATTTTCTTAATAAATGTACTTGAATTGTTTTGTTTTCTTTATTTTTATTTTAATGGTCTGGGGTTAGGTGGGATGTCATTCTTCCCTAGTCCTCTGGAAATCAAAGAATATTCAGCATATTTTGTTCATATTGCCCTCAATTGGTTACAACTAGACTTGCACAAGTCTCTAAGGCAATAATCATTAGTTTCAATAATAACTTTTAGATTATATAAACAATCCGAACAAGTTGTCCCTATAAGATACTGGTGTCCTTAGAGACTGGCCACTTATCTAGACTTGCCTATTATAATTACTATACACCCATGGACATATCTTTCAGTACAGCCTTAGAGCAAGGCTAGGTTAAAAGGTTTCCGTGAAGATCCGGGGTAGAATAGGTCTTCAGCAACTCATGCTTGCCGTAAAAGGCGACTATCCTTATCGTAAGAGGCGACTAGAGGGGTCGGTTGGTCAGGCTCGCTGACTTGGTTGAAGCATGTCATCGATCCTAATTGCGTGGATCGATGCTCATGATATCAATCGCTGAACTGTCTGGTCCAGACTCCATTATTTACAGACCGCCGTCATAAAGCTGGAATATTGCTGAGTGCGGCGTAAAACAACAAACCAAATACAACGTTTCGACAAGGTAATCGTGCTCAACCTTACCCAACGGCACAAGATTTGTGTGTTGAAGTGTCGATTACTTTCACGTCGCCATGGTTAAGCTGTTTTATTTCTGGTTGTCGCATATAATAATATACACGCATTAACCCCATAGCCAGTGAAATTCGTAGAATTGCCACCTGTTTAAGCAACGTCGCATGCTCCCAGTATAGCTGTACACCTATTGTATTCCGACACGACACGTGTATTTCCGTGTTCGTGACTAGTCAATTAGTATCACCTACAGCCCACACAAACGTTTTTTTTTGTTTTCCGTTAAACTTTCACTCATGACACACGTACGTGAGGGAATTCGAAAAACCATGAAAAACAAGTCGAGTGAAGTATTTTGGGGTACAAACACGTTGTTGTTTTGATACAGTTTTGTCGTTTGTCTAATTGGAATGGATATGTTATCCTGATGTCTAGCTATAGTGCATATAAGTAGCATCTGTTTGTTTTTGCGTTGTTTAACGCGCACTCAGCAATATTCCAGCTATATGACGGCGGTCTGTAAATAACCGAGTCTGGACCAGACAATCCAGTGATTGACATCATGAGCATCGATGAATTTGGTAAAGATCGAGACACACATGTGCTTCAGTGATAAGTCATATTGTGCAACACTCGTAGATATATGTCACTCTCTCGGCTGTAACACAAATGTATAACTGCTTTGGTTGTAACTTTGGACTTTGTTCCCACTGAAGAGGGCCGCCAAGACTGTCGGTCAGCTCGCATGACTTGCCACACTGTCTAGAACTACATGTAGGGTAAACTTAAGCCAAGTATATACAGACGTCACTGACACTTTTCGATAAACAAAACAACAACAAACATACTAACATGGGTATGAGGGATGTCGCACTTTAATTTTTCTTGGGACACGGAAACAACCAGACATTTCAACGTAATTTGTCTTAAGAGTGCAGTGATTACCGGGCATAAATTGAATTACTTATTTTGAAGTTTGAAACCTTTACATTTATGAAAAAAAAGGAAACAGATCTTTTGAAGGACTATATACGGTCAATCGTAAGCCATGTAAACTCATAAACTATAAATAAAGAAAGAAGTCTTACATTTTTTTTGTGCTTCTAAAAATCCGGATATAATCGAAAAACATGATCACATTATAGTTTGCCTTGATAATAAAATGATTTCTGTATTATTAGTTCAGTAATTATGTTGCGAAAAATACAAAAGAAAGGGGAAACGGCCCTAAAAACGCTATACCCTCACGTTGATTGATTAAAAAGTAAACGCTATGCCCTCACGTTGATTGTTAAAAAAGTAAACCATACCATGCTTGATATTGTACAGGGTAGTGGCATGTGGTGATTCTCAACCCCGAGGAACGCACCCAGTATGAGTCACTTGCGTGACATGCGCCGCTAATTATTAAACCTCTGTATCACGACACCCTTGGCCATATCTTGGAGCTTCACAGACAGGTATTTGATATTATGCACCTATCCCAGCGATGCGTGAGTGGTGAGTTGTCAATAGCTGTAATCTATGTCAGCTTGACCCGATCCTGCACACAGTGGCGCTGACATCTCGCAGGTTCTGGGCGTTGTGTTGACCATTGTGTAACGCATTGGACGACGGGGTCAGTAGAAAGTCAACATATTCAAGGGCGAGATGGTATAACATTATAATATATAATTTGATGGTGTTGATCATTTTGTTAAACAAGACGGAGAGTACAGTGATTAGTTAAAGGACTAGCGGAAAACGCTTATATCGTATTGTACTACATGTGGCTGTAGATTGCAAAATGCTTTTATTTGAATACTGGGAAGCCGTTGTGGCCTTGTTCTAATGTGTGATCATATTCATATCAATTCATGGATTTATGAACAGGATCGGCCATTTCTAATAGCTCTAAAATGCATTATTATTCCCTATTTAAAATGTTATTCTGAGCTGAACCATATTTTTTTGTTTTAACTACAGTAAACTACGTTTATAACGAACACGCTTATAACGAACTGACCGATATAATGAACATTTTTTTAGTCCCAACCATTTGTTGTATAAATGCTGTATATATTCATTCTTATAACGAACTACGGTTATTACGAACTGAAATTAGTGGTCCCTTCGAGTTCGTTATAACCGTAGTTTACTGTATTGGTCGTTTCCGCTGCAGCTCGCATTCTTTACGCGTTGAAGCAGGACGGTGTAACAAAACACCAAGAGAGTTGAGGATCTAAAAAATATGTAATGCTGACTGTGTAAATTAATATCACTTTTTGTTACTTTATAAAGAATATGTTAATTAAAGGCAACACCATATCCGGGAAAAGTATTTTGTCCATCCTACACTAGATAAATTTAATACTTTAAAGTGTTACTATGACCAAACTACAATTAGACATATTGCAATGTATTTGTATTACGCCTTTAATTATCGCAAATCTCTATTAAATGATGTGGACCATTTAAATGTTGGCCTACACATGTATGAATAAATGAAGACATATCAATTATCAATGCTGTTAAAATAAGCATGATATCTGATTAATTAAATGTAAGCATTGTTATCTCATCTATTACCAGTATTTATGAATGGGCCACACAGACGATTGCGCGTGTCTATGGGGCTTTTACGTACGACTCGTTCACTTTCATCGTCTTTCGAATCACAAAAGGCCGATCCATTTTACTCTGCTGCCCAATCATGCCAGTTCTACTCTGCAGAAAGTTTGACAATTATTAGAGGTTTCTCGGAAATCGAGAGACACTATTAAAATGGGCATTTAGACTATTATGTGACACATGTATTGTATCTTTACATTACTGCGCCAGTCTTATCCAAAAATACATTAATCATTGTTCGTGTGGAATGAGAGTCCATGAATTTCAAATGGTTTAATGTACTATGAACATAAATTTGGCTGTTAGTTACTCCTTTATTAACGCAACCCTACATAGTTGTGGTTGTGAGTAGTCCATAGTTCTATATATTGTTAATATTAACCTCTCTGATTCATGTGAGTGAGTTGTGCTTAACGCCGCTTTTAACAGTATTCCAGTTATGTCACGGCATGTCAGCTTAATGTGGGAGGAAAGCCCGAAGTGATGCAGGTCTCAGATGTTTACCACTTTAGTGAAACCCAAGAGCTCGGGTATGGTGCTGACAAACCTAGACACATAATCGGGGCGAACCGGGATTCGAACCCACGATCACAGATTTCTTGCGTACCCAAGGGACGTAACTGCACAGCGAATTGCGGCGCCTTAGACGACTGGACCACCCGTGTCCCTCTGGTTAAAGAATACACTCATTTTTGTGCGTATATAGGGATGCATTGTTTTATGTATTCACCTTGCTTCGTGCTTTGTTTTATTTAATTTGAAATATTTCGTCAAAATATATTTGCTTATCCATATTTTACTTCATTGCAGAAGACAAAGACAATGACGTGGATGGATTACCTCCCTTGAATACACATCGCGATCTGCAGGATAATACAACAAATCTCATATTCAGAGGACGTATTCGCTATAACCACAAGTGATGATTGGAGACAGTTTAAATGTCACCCCAAAGACAACTGTAATTCCTCAAGGAAATGGAACTTCTTTCCCCGGATTATACGATAATGACACAAGCACTAGTTTCCAGGCAACGGCCAATCACAGCCAACTATTGCATCTGGTTAATGACGAAATTGCGACAATACTTATCCCCGCGATGGTGTGCATTGGAGTATTAATGATATCGGGATTTATTGGAAATATTCTCGTGTGTTACGTTTTCTCAACAAAACTCAAACACAGCACTCAGAATTTTCTTTTTGTGATCTTGGCGATTTTTGATCTTATGAGTTGTTGCGTTGCCATGCCAACGGAGATTGCTGACATGCGCTTTTACTTCACCTTTGACTCTGTTATTGCTTGCAAGATCTTGAGATTTTTAGTAGCTTTCCCAACTCTGGCGTCAAATATAGTTCTGTTGATCATCGCAATTGACAGATACAGAAAAGTATGTCGGCCCTTGTATCAACAGATTACACGTGCTATTTCCAGGAAGGCCGTTCTCCTAGCTGCATTTGTTGCCATATTGTATGCCATACCTGCCCTATTTATTTACGGTAAACGTTCAGCCGTAACGAGAATCCCCGGCGTGGTTGGAAACGACTGTTCAACCAGTGACGCCATGGAAGGGAAACTCTACCCCATGATTTACGAGATTACTCTGAGTGCATCTTTCGTGATATTTACTGTGACGCTCCTGATACTGTATATTCTGATATGGCGAGAAATTAAGAGACACAAGCAGTACATGAAAAAGAATGCCAACTACAATTACGCCATGGTGCTGCTGATGGCGAGAGACAGATCTGGGGAGAGTTCGTCGTCGCCCCCTGGAACGCCTCGTTCTCGATCTCAGTCACATGACATGTCTAATGTCACGACCTCTAGCCGACCTCTTGCTTACAGGGGTCAGAGGACAACAGTCATTGCATTTCTTGTGACGTTTGTTTTTATACTGAGTTTCGTGCCGCATCTATGTCTTATCATTGCACGCACTGTCTTGAAGGACTTTGATCATCATCTAAATGGTCCCAAGCTTGTGTTGTATAATTTATTTATTCGGTCGTATTTTGTGAACTCAGTGGCAAATCCAATTATTTATGGAGCTATGAATTACCAATTTAGACGTGAATGTGTCAAAGCGGTCAAACGATTTTGCTTTTGTACTGTGAAGTCGAAATAAATATTTTTTGTTTGCTTTAAGCATGCCATCTTATATCCCCATGTCACTGAACCTCAACGCGAGATTTCAGAAACCGACGAAACGGACTCAAATATCAACAAAAAAGTTGTCACTATACAAAGGCTCATGTCCTATTAACGGATCCAATAAAACAGAAATATTACTTTCTTTTTTATTAATTTTTATTTAAAATTAGTCATTAGTCCCGAAAACTTCCGGTTTCAAGGGTTGATGAAATAATAAGCAGTATCCACTGCAATACGTGTGTACAAAAGCATCAAATGAAAGAGTACCCTTATTCTGGCCATTTGGACATGGGGCCATTCCTGACATACTCTTTGTAGTGAGAGGTCATATTGTTTTTGTAATGCAGTTACATATCACGGCGTGTCGGCCAAGTAAAGGTTGATCGTTGAAATGGCCGAGGATTCTACCTAACCATTTCAACGATTAGATTGAGTGAGTATTATTTTACGCCGCGTTTAGCAATATTCCAGCAATATCACGACGGGGGACACCAGAAATGGACTTCACACTTCAACGATTAGACGCCATGGGCCGAGTGCGGCAAATCATGTTTCAAAATTTACAGCACCTAAATTGTTTAAAGAAATGTTTTTTTAAAAGTATTTTGAAAGATATTCAGAAACTCTATGGCCAACTTCGAGGATACTGTGTGAGTCGCCCCTGCGTGGTGCACCAAGGGGGAATCCAGCATTTGTAAGGGGGGGGTGGGGGGGGGTCCAAAATATCAAAATCCTCTCTCAGATAATATGTACTGCCTACAACATACAACATTTAGATCTGCCTATGTGTAAAATATGTTCCCCGAGCCTTTCGAACGTGTGCCTCGCACTTTGCCGACTCGGGTTATGAAATGCATGTTCCGGGCACGCATATACTTCATTTTGGACCAACTCGAGCACATTTATCAATCATCTCAACATTACATGTTAACGGGCCTATAATTATTATTTATGTCCCTGATAATAGTCATTTCTTTTCTGTCTGTTCGTTTCGTTGATCGAAGAGCTACCACCAAATCACCAGAACATACCAATACTACAATGCATACAGTAGCATACTGTATAAAACTGCATAAAACACATATTTTGCAGTTCATATACGGATAAACAATTAGTCCTGATGTCAGTAAATGTTTAGTAGTAAATTCAGACATTTTCTCCCATGTCGCCTAGGCAGAAGTCTTCGGAAGTAAGTCTTCACGGTTTCGAATCCCGCTGGCGAAACATGTTTTACATGAGAATGTTCATCAAGGTAAATGATAGGGGAAATAGAAGTTTGATGAACCGTCTCCTGGATTGCTAAGTCAAACGTTCGTGCATTGTGATGCATCCTAAACTGTGATTTTATGCTGCTTCAGGTCTCCCCCGTAAGGGCCAAAACTCTGTAATGCGTGAGTTCCTCCACTCCTCATTATCGATATTCCCGTGTATCATATATTCTTTCCATAAAGTGTCATAAATAGAGGAAAGTTCATGTGTCACTCGTGAAAATGGTGCTGACAAATCTAGAAACATAATCGGGGCGAACCGGGATTCGAACCCACAATCATAGGTTTCTGACGTGCCCAAGGAAAGCAACTCTGCACTGCGAATCGCGGCGCCGTAGACGACTGGGCCACCCGTGGACCACACATGAAATATCCTATTTATTATATACTTTTTGTGAAGTTGTCTACCGGCAAATTAAATAATTACATTACTAATCTAAAACCTTGAAACGTAAATTCTCCCTACCTGACACACAGGGACGGTTCACCACCCCTTGTATTTGAGACTAAGAAAGTAGTTTGCAAATCTTAAGAAATATAAACGAAAGTAACAACATATATCTAGGGTCAAGAAAATTCTGTATCATACATGAAGATATGATTATTTACAAAATCAACTTATACACACACAAAAATTCTTGACTACGAGACCGCTGTTGGAAGCGAAAGAATACACGCTGGTCCAGTAACAAAAACGAACAGTATTGATTAACGAGTTAAATGGGAGATTTGCAGTTTATAAGAAAACATTTTCGAGAGACTAACAAACTGCATAATTGACCATCTGTCATTATTTTGCCTTGTCAATGTGGAACTAACGTAAAAAGGACGTCAACAGTGTGTGTACGGTTGTGACACTAGTACTTACGATAAGGAAACAATTTAAGGGGAGGTAACTCTTGTATGACAATAATTCCGTCAAAGTGTTATGTTCACAGCAGTGAAATATCAGTGAGTGAGTGAGTATGGTTTTACGCCGCTTTTAGCAATATTCCAGCAATATCACGGCGGGGGACACCAGAAATGGGCTTCACACATTGTACCCATGTCGGGAATCGAACCCGGGTCTTCGGCGTGGCGTGCGAACGCTTTAACCACTAGGCTACCCGACCGCCCCCTGTGAAATATCAAGTTTTATGTTCACTGTAGTGAAATATCAAGTGTTAAGTTCACTGCAGTGAAATATCAAGTGTTGTGTTCACTGTAGTGAAATATCAAGTGTTATGTTCACTGCAATGAAAATATCACTTTCCTAAACTTCAGAAACATTCACACTGAAGTATATAATAAGAGAAGATATATAACGCGGGATGGACGAGGATATCCTTCCCTTTAATTATGGATGGCCATATCATTGCATTTACTACACAAGGATGTGCTAATGAAATCTCGGGAAATTAGAGAGTTTGAACGTAAGGATGCACAATGTTTATTCAAATTTGGGTTTGGTGTCGTTTTGAAAAGGTATTTCAGTTCTAGCACGGCGTGTCAACTAAATATATATGGGAACATTACACTCATTCGTCATCTATAGGAGCTGGGCTGAGATTTCGTTGAATGAAAATACTCGAAATACCCCGTAACGTCACAGCCAAATGATTTCACAATTTGAGTCATACAGACCTTCCATACATCCATTTATTACGAAGGTGTTCGGTTTGGGAGGACTTCGTTTGTTTCGAGTTCCTATTCTAAGGCATATTATGACACTAGCCGAAACAGACAGCATTCGATCCACTGCTATTTTTATTCGGCCTATATGCAATAGAGTGGGAACTGTTTATATCAATCTATATATATTGACTAACTCGACCTCAAGAGACATATAAATTCTTTACACGTGTTCCTGCGGTCTACAAGGCCGAGTGTTTGTTTGTTTGTTTGTTGTTTAACGCCGCAATCAGCAATATCCCAGCTTCATGACGGCGGTTTGTAAATAAGTCTGGGTCAGACCACAGGGGCTTGAAACGCAAAACAAAATAGCAAGCTACAAAATATATTTAAAGCCCCTACATTTAGCTTCACAATGAGACATAGATGTACTGTTGGAGCTAGCATCTTCAGAAGATCTTTCGATTACGAGCCCAAATCCCTGGTTAGAATTTGAACCTCCAACTTACCGATTTTGTTTGTTTATTGGATCGTGTACACAAATACCACGCGCCAAAACACGTTGAATCGATGGCACCTGTCAGCCCGCCTTCGTCATCCTTTCCGCGACACATACATCTGAGGGTATAATGACTTTTACGTACATTTATTTGTCTCACAAGCCCCTTACCGTGCCCTGTCCGCCATAGACGACTTTGACCATGACATACCCCGCACTGAAAAAAGTCGTGACATTCAGTATGCCGAGTAAGCATATTTTCTTTATAGCCAATCAGATCGCTTGCTTTTTTCAGTGCGGTGTATGCCCCAGCAGTACGGCTTCGATTTTCTTGATCTATGTCTCAGTTTGTAGGTAAATGTATTGGCTTGAAATGAGTATATAGGTTTTTAGGGGTATATATAGTGGATATTGTTGAATTCGTCCTCGAACGAACTTGGTGAGTTGGCCTCGTTGCACCCCTTTCCTTTTATATAGTATACTGACACTACGTTACAAACCCCCGTGGATCAGGCAATCCCGTGATTAACATCACGATTATCCATCTACGCAATTTGGATATTTACATCAGCGAGCCTGACCGCCAGATCACGTTAGTCGTCTCTTACGACAAGCATGGGCTATTGAAGACCAATTCTAACCCTGATCTTAACGGTAGAGCAGGCCGAGTTTTAGACTAACATCTAGTCTCTGAAATGAACATATTTACACCAAAAAAGTTGTTTAATTATAGTTATTAAATATAATAAAAAGGAGCCCGGAGACTTTCTTCATTTTCAGAAACAGGAGTAATCTAGACTTGCAAAGCATTATAGACTTGCATGGGCTGTATTGGATATATTTGTTCAAGGGTCTGTGTGACCGCCAACAATATTTAAGTTATATCACAGCGAGTCATATTGATGTAGGAGGAAATTCCGAAGTGATTCAGTTCTTGGACGTTAACCACTTTGGTAAAGCCCACGAACACGGGTATAGTGCTGACAAACCTAGAACTATTATAAAGGTGAATATGGGAGTCGAAGAGTCCTATCTGGAAATGCCCTTCCAGATTAGGCTGACACAGCGTGATTTACCTGAAAACAGGCGTTAAACCTCACTCACTGACTCACTCACTCACTCACTCACTCAAAAAGCAATAGTCGCCATTGTTGATTAAATGGGCCGTGACGTCACACTACATATCCTCTTTGTATCGATCAACGGTCAAGGTCACAGCGTGTGCTTCCTTTGAGGTAAAGAGGCAAACAGTTTCCTTGTCAGTCATACATTGTGCACTTTTACACTAATTTGTTCAGATTAGTACAACTGAAAGTGTCCAAATTGTACAATTCATTTTCAGTGATGTAAAACCAAATGGTGAGTAGGAAGTGCAGATGTATTCAAAATACAGTATGATCGATTACCGTGATTATGTTATGGACTGTCCACGAGACAGAAATGAGTGAGTGAGTGAGTTTGGTTTTACGCAACTATGAACTGAATGTCCGTAACGTCACGGGACGCCAGCTTGATGTGGGAGGACATCCCGAGGCGATGCAGGCCTTACACGTTTTACCACTTTGGTGAACTCACGAGCAGGGGTATGATGCTTTCAGACCAAGACACATGATTAGGACGAACCGGGATTCAAACCCACGACCATAGGGTTCTGGCGTTACCCTACAGAGCAAGTTCCGTCGCCTTGGACGGCTAGGCCACCAATGCCTCCAATGGATAGAAGTGGATACACCAGGACGTGTTAATAAGATACACACGGTTCAAATTGCAGAGTAAATGTAACAATTTGATTTCAGGCCCAGTTATGTCGAAGTTGAAGGGACCTACGCAAATAATTCGATCTATCCGATGTTCGACACAACCGAAAATGATGAATAAAGAAGGAATACGCTGTGATCAAGCTCTTACTTCGAGATAACCGAAGTTCGACACATCAAAGTTCGACACAATGGTATTTGACTGTATACTAATATTTGATAATACATAACATTTGCTAAGGATAAAACATTTGGTGGCCAAGATACAGTTTCAAGTTGTTTTGTTTGTTTGTTGTTTAACGCCGCACAATACTCAAGCTATACTATTTTAACTCTTGACTATTAATTAGGCGAAGGGGTCAACAATGTCCAAACAACGAGCACAAGGACTGAAATGGATGGAACAGATGTGATTAAGTCGCAAGGAGTGAGTGAGTTGGGTTAATTTGTTTGTTTGTTGTTTAACGCCGCACTCAGCAATATTACAGCTATATGACGGCGGTCTGTAACATATAGAGTCTAGACAAGACAATCCAGTGATTGACATCATGAGCATCCATCCACGCAATTGGGATACGATGACATGCTTGAACAAAGTCAGCGAGCCAGATCACCCGATCCCTTTAGACGCCTCTTACGACAAGAAAAGTCATCTTTTACGGCAAGCATGGGTTGCTGAAGACCTATTCTAACCAGGATTTCCACGGGTCTTACTGGATGTTACTGTTCAAGAAACAGAATATTTATATTTGCATGTTGAATGCACTTTGACAAGAAAGTTAAACAGTCTCACCATTAAGTGATCAATAGAACAAATTATGTAGTACTGATAATGTAACACATCGGAAATAGACCCCTATAGTCTTATTACGTCACACTGTGACGAGGTGAGGTTACGGGAGGTTAAATGGGGTTTAACATACAGCATGCTACGCATTTATGATTAAAGAAATATAAACTGCAAATATAGTTGTATGTTATAAAAACCATATAAATAATCAGTCGATTGTTCAAAATTGGCACACATCGCTGTCTTTGACCCAGGTCCCATGTGGCATACATGGAACTGTAGGTGGTCAAGGTGGAGGTCATCTGTTCCCAATATCTTGTATGGTCACCATTAGAGTCCATAAATGACTGGCTTCGTCGTCCCATGGAAGCAATCAGATCCCGAATTGTGGCCTGGGGAATGTTCACCCACCCTGCCTGCAGTGCTTGAGCCAAATGTTGGAGGTTCTGTGGTTGTTGCTGCCGTGCTCGGTGTCGTTGATCCAGTGCATGAGACCTGGGGGGCCTGGGTGCTGCGATTCCTGGAAAAGGCTGTTGTCTGTCTTGCCGTATGAGGTCGGGCGTTCGCATGTTGCATAATGGGGAGGACGTGTGGCCGAAGAATTTCATCCGTGTAACGTACCCGTTGTGCCAATAAATTCCCCCAAACTTGCAAGCCTGTTCTACCAGTGTAGGAGATGGCTGAACACATCACCACAACATCACCATCTGTCCACTTCCTGTATGCAGTTCCGTGTATAACGTTCCCCGCGACGCCTGTAAACACGACGTCTACCATCCGCACGGCGAAGCAAAAACGTGACTCGTCACTAAACCACACTTGTCTCCATCGCAGTTGTGGTCATACTCTGTGACCTAGGCACCATTGAAGTCGCAGCCGACGATGCAGGTGCGTCAATATGGTCGTCCAGCACGAATACCTTCAGCGTGTAAACGGTTCCTCACTGTCTAGGCTGATATCCTACGCAATCCTGGTTTTGCCGTAGTTGTCGAGGTAGCCGTTCTTTCACTTCAGTGACGTAGCCGTATGAATCTGTCCTGTGTTCAAGTAGTGATAGATGGTCTACCGGATCTGGGAAGGTCATGACGCTGTCCCGTGAATCTGATAACGGTTCCAGTCTTGTAATGGTGGTTGGTGCTACGTGGTAAAACCTGGCTACAGCTGAAGATGTTTCTCCTGTTTGCAGTCGACCGATGGCGTTGCTGCGTTTGGCTTCCCGTCAGTCGTGGCATGTATTCGCTGTTCACTTGCTGTAAGATTGTGATGGCATAGAAAAGAAAAACAAACGTTTTCATAACCCAACATGTTATGTTGCACATGCATGTTATGCTGGCGTGTTTCGGCGCCAGGCTCTCACGTGGTTGTGTTTTTTGCGATTTTCCTATCTCTTCAGCACATTTCTGCAGTATCTCATTCTTTCCACACAAGTCGATCCCAGTCAATGCAGAAATGACAATTCCTTTTTGGTATTATTTTGTATGGATGCCGAAAACACTATGTCAGATATTTACAATTTTACTACTTAAAACTCACAACGGAGCTGACTGATAAACAAACAGCAACGCCATCGAACTTAAAATTGAATGACGTCACAAGCAAGATTGCTGAAGTTACAATGGCCGCGACCCGTGAAGCGCCGGGGTAGAGTAGCAACCAGTCTTCAGCAACCCATGCTTGCCGTAAAAGGCGACTATGCTTGTCGTAAGAGGCGACTAACGAGATCGAGTGGTCAGGCTCGCTGACTTGGTTGATGCATGTCCTAATTGCGTGGATCGATGATCATAATATCAATCACTGGATTGTCTGGTCCAGACTCGATTATTTACAGACCGCCGTCATATAGCTGGGATATTGCTGAGTGCGGCGTTAAACAACCAACCAACCAACCCACTACAGTGGCCCACAGACTTCTGATAACATGCGGGCAATTTTATGACAATTATATCCATTTAGCTATAATACCTGTTGAAACGTCCACATTTAATGCATTATATATTCCATTGTTAACGATTGTCATTTTATACCAGTTGTAAGTGTCAAGTTTTTATTTTGACATCACATGTGCGATGAAGATACCAAATGGTGTACATTTTTGGCATAATAAATTCGTTATAGTGTCTTTAGCTGCAGTTTACGGCGTTATATTAGGTTAGCAGAAAAAAATATTTCTCTGATAACTAAATATCACACCGTATACGGCAACTAAAGACACCATAACCAAATAGGGCGGTCGGCTAGCCTTGTGGTTAAAGCCGAAGACCGGGTTCGATTCCCGACATGGGCACAATGTGTGAAGTCAATTTCTGGTGTCTCCCGGCGTGATATTGCTGGAATATTGCTAAAAGCGGCGTAAAACCACACTCACTTGCTCACTCCCCATAACCAATAATATCAGCAGAGGTGGAAGGATTGTTCGTTGGCAAGTTGCCGTGGCACATTGACGAATACAAGTAGACCACGGACTCCACTTGCACCGCATCACGTCACGTGCAGTGAAAATGAATCCCATCCACGTCTTTTTTGTTTTTATTTTCTCGAGTTTGTTTAGCAGTAACCGGTCCTGCAAATGTTCGGGCTTCGTTCCGACATACTACTGCCACACCTTTGAAGTACCGCCAAAGCGGCGTTAAACTAAACTTACTCACTCATTCATTTACAAACTAACTGACGATCCCGGTTAGAATTGATCGTCAGCAACCCATGCTTGTCGTAAGAGGCGACAAACGGGGTCGGGTGGTCTGGCTCGGAGACTCGGCTGATATGCATGTCATCGTATCCCAACTGGGTAGATCGATGCTCATGGTGTGAATCACTGGATTGTCTGACCCAGGCTCGATTATTTACAGACCGCCGTCATATAGCTGGAATATTGCGGATTGCGGCGTTACACAACAAACAAACAAACAAACAATTTAACTGGAATACTCCTGAGTGCGGCGTTAACCAACAAACAAACAAACAATTTAACTGGAATACTCCAGAGTGTGGCGTTAAACAACAAACAAACAAACACTTTATTTGTAATTAATTACGGCGGTATGTAAATAGTCAAGTCTGGATTAGCCAATCAAGTAATTGAAATCATGAGCATCCATCCACGCATTTGGGATACAAAGAAATGCACCAACCAAGTCAACGAGTCTTGACCGCTCTACACAATTGGCATACGACGAAAAGCATCAAGGTGACCCCACGATCCCGTTTTTCGCCTCTTACGACAAGCGTGGGATGCTGAAGGCCAATTCTAACCCGAATCTTCACAAGGGGACATCAATATATAAGACAACGTACTTTCAAGAGCAACACGAACCTGCCGACCTATGACTAAAAGTTTGAGCTCACGACGTGAAGACATGTGTGAAGTGATAAGAACCCTCATTACACATTGTGGTTGTCAAGCTGAAAATAGCTACCTGTTTGTGAGATTTAAGAGAGATCAAATGAGACACCAAGGTTTATAATTATCTCAAGAAGTTGGTTTTCGTGCACGGCACAGCAGGGTTTTCTGTGTGTTCTGGGATGGTGGCTTCAGATGATATCATAATTAGCTTAACGAGTTCGATCGAACAGCTGCTATAGTCAATCCCTGTGTCCACTTGGGGCTAAACTCCTTCCGTAAACACAAGGAGTTAGAAGTAAATGTTTGTCAGTTTTATCTTTACAGTTTCATGGTTATCCTTACATCACCGTCTGCCGCACCAACCGAGTAGAACCAACACTATATAGTTGTTATTTAGCTTCTTCGAATTCGGTTTTTTAAACAAAAACACCCACACAAGAGGCAAGTCGGTTCGATGCTGTCAGTGGGTGAGGCGAATGGGGTTTAAAGTCGCCTTCAAGATTGCACTAACATAGCGACGCGCGTGTGTGTGTGTGTGTGTGTGGCGGGGTGAGGGGTGTGGGTTGAGGGGTTGGGGGGGCGGGGGGGGGGGGGGGGGGGGTGATGTATGGCTGCTTCTACTAGTCCGGACTAATGCCGGTTTATAGTGCTAGCTCAATGAGATACTATGCCGCAGTTTAACATGAATACCCTTTTCAGACACAGTGTACTGACTACGAGCCGACCAGTCCTTTTAACTCCTTAATGCCGCGCCAGCCAGGGTAACATCAAATACCATCTTTTAACGTCTTGGTATGACGTGGCCTGGGGTCGAACCACCGACCTTCCTCTCTCCGGGCAGACGCTCTATCAACTACAGTCAGTAAACAGTGCAGTACAGTGCTGTAAACTAACTTGTTTTTTTTTTCAAAAGAGTAAATATTTTTCAGTAATGACAGAAATTCCAAAGCGCTCTTCTCCAGAAATGTCCATTTTCTTAGCGGTAAACATGACCACTGAGTTTTGATCACCATGTTACAATCCGGGTAAGAATCGACAGTCAGGTGACTGCGAGCGGTTATATTTAGCAGTGACCTTGGTCAAGAGGGCTTTAAATACTACATCTGCAAGTACTTATCTTTTAGTTCGTGTTGGTGATGTACGTGTACGCTGCACATGCTGCTAAAAATAGTCATTCGTAGTCACCACACTGCCGATCCTCAGGCGAACACACCAGACCACTAGTCAGTTTGTATGCGAAGTTGTATGAATATATTTGGGCTGTTTCGGTTTTTTAGTCCTAATTAAAGCCCAACACTGAACTCACTTAAAACACACAAATACTAATTTGTAAAATTATCTCTTGGTTACTCTACATGCAGAGTTTCCAGCATACAGATACGTTGTCGCTGGCTTCAGGGCTAAGATCCGCAATGGAAACAGGGCGGATAGTAGCCCGGACGGACGTCCGTTCCATTCCCGATGTAAACAGCCTGTCGGATATATATATATATATATATATATATTATGTGTCACTCATGATAATAATAATAATAATAATAATAATAATAATAATAATAATAATAATAATAATAACAAGAAGAAGAAGAAGAAGAAGAACAACAACAACAACAATATGCGCCAGATTCCATTCACCAAGTGAATACTCATAGCGCTACACCATTATCACCCCGGTCAATGGATCAGTGAGCACTCGATTTAAATATCTCCTTTTTACCCGTCACGGGTTGAGAGAAACATATTTCACGAGAAACACAAAATATCCTATTTATCATATACTTTTGTGTGGTTGTCTACCGGAAAATAAAATTATTTTATTACAGATCTAAAACCTTGAAACTCAAATGCTCCCTACTAAGAAAGAAGTTGTGTTTGCAAAATCTTAAGAAATATAATCGAAAGTAACAAAACATATTTAGGGTGTTGGTTTTCGTGCACGGCGCAGCAGGGTTTTCTGTGTGTTCTGGGATGGTGGCTTCAGATGATATCATAATTAGCTTAACGAGTTCGATCGAACACAAGGAGTTAGAAGTAAATGTTTGTCAGTTTTATCTCTACGGTTCCATGGTTATCCTTACATCACCGTCTGCCGCACCAACCGAGTAGAACCAACACTATATAGTTGTTATTTAGCTTCTTCGAATTCGGTTTTTTAAACAAAGACACCCACTCAAGAGGCAAGTCGATGCTGTCAGTGGGTGAGGCGAATGGGGTTTAATGTCGCGTTCAAGATTGCACTAACATAGCGACGTGCATGTGTGTGTGTGTGTGTGGGGGGGGGGGGGGGGGGGGGTATTGCTGCTTATACTAGTCCTGACTAATGCCGGTTTATAGTGCTAGCTCAATGAGACACCATGCTGCAGTTTAACATGAATACCCTTTTCAGACACAGTGTACTGACTACGAACCGACCAGTAGTTTTAGCTCCTTAATGCCGCCAGCCAGCCAGGGTAACATCAAATACCATCTATGACGTGGCCTGGGGTCGAACCACCGACCTTCCTCTCTCCGGGCAGACACTCTATCAACTACACCCAAGAGTCAGTGCAGTAAACTAACTTTGTTTTTTTCAAAAGTGTAAATATTTTTTCAGTAATGACAGAAATTCCAAAGCGCTCTTTTCGAGAATTGTCCATTTTCTTAGCGGAAAACATCATTATTGAGTTTTGATCTCCAGGTTACAATCCGGGTAAGAATAGACTGTCAGGTGACTGCGAGCGGTTATATTTAGCAGTGACCTTGGTCAAGAGGGCTTTAAATACTACATCTGCAAGTACTTTTCTTTTAGTTCGTGTTGGTGATGTATGTAAGAGTGATTAGTAAAGTCAATACTGTTCTAATCATAACAATAATTATCCCACCACCCTCGATCTTCCCTCAATCGCTTATATTTACCAATCATTATGGGAGGGCGTGGTTTGATCAATGTTGGGGCTCTTCATGGTAGAATTGTTTTGTGCACTTTGTACATATTTATTTGTCTGATGATCCTCTTGTGAAGCATGTCAAGGCTCATGATGAAAACAAGGCATTCCACAGTTTTCGTAAACGAGCCAAGGATGTGGGACATAATCTCAATGTCAGTGTAAAGTTTGTTGATAGCTCTGTACTGCTGGACGGTACTGAAATGAGTGTCAACCAAGCGAAATGCCATATAAAGTCGGCCCAGACTCAGTGTTTAAAGAAGAGGCTATCTGAACAACCACTGCATCGAGTTAATGTGCAGTGTGTGGAGAGGGTCAGCAACCATACAGAGTCCTTCGCTTGGATGAGGTCGGCTGGCCTGAATAGGGAAACAGAAGGCTTTCTGTTTGCTGCTCAGGACCAGTCACTTCCCACTCGAAACCGGCAATGTGTGATTTTGCATCAAAATGTAAATATGAAATGTAGATTATGGAATGAATTTAATGAGACTGTCCAACACATTGTCAGTGAATGCCCAGCTTTGGCACAGACACAGTATCTTAAACGACATGATGGTGTAGCTCGATCATTTTATTACTGTCTTCGCCATGCTTGTGGTTTTGACACAGAGGTCCACCCATGGAATATGTAGACGTATCCATGCCAACAAAACTGATGTTGTCCTTTTTGATAAATCCAATGAAATCATTCATATCATTGAATTTTTCTGTCCCCTTTGACACTAATGTGATTGACAAGATTCAGGAAAAACATGCGGACCTCGCTTGCGAAATGACACGCTTGCATTCCAAGTACCAAGTTATCCGACTCCACATTGTTCTCGGTGCCTTAGGTTTGGTACCTCCATTCTGTTGACTGACATTGGGAGAGTACCCGGGTTTGCTACCAGGAATACATCCCTTCTGACAATCTGGGTAATGCAGAAGGCTGCAGTGTTGGGGAGTCTCCACATTCTCCGAAAAGTTCTGGGTGGGTTTGTCTAGGCAGCACTTCCTGGGAGAAGTCCCATTCGCTGTCTGGGCTGCGTGTAGAGGTGGCAAGGGCCCTGAGATGATGATGAGCCTAACCAGCCTGACTGTGCCAGGATCACCCAAACCCTCTTTGCTGCATATTTTTATTTGTAAATAATAATAATAATGATGATGATGATGAAGATGATGACGACGACGACGACCACGATGATGATGATGATGATAATAATAATGATAATAATTGTTTTTCGTTCGTCTCACAGCTCAAACATTATGTAGGTTGTTTGTGAAACATTTTTCCTCTGGCTTGGTGTTTATACAGACAAGACAAGTAACCATGGATGTCTATCTTTGTACATTACATGTATACTCTGAGGCGCGATTTAACGTTACCGTCAGCTTGAAACGTTATGATGAGACCTGCTTGCAAATTCTCGGCGTGAAATATTTGGACAGATGGAAAGTACATTACCCTTTTTACGCTAAAATCAAAGTTCTTCGAGAAACCCCGTTATAACATCGACGAAGCGTAGTAAGCTAAACATGTTCATTCGAAGACTCGCAAAATAGACATCCTTTTGTTCAGATAAGCTTTCTATGACCACGCAGAAGAGGGTTTTAACATGTCTACCCCAAAGTTGTAGTTAATGTGACTCTTCATTTAAAATACACCCGTGAATGAACGAGAGTTGTTTTAAGAGAGGAATATTCCAGTATATAACGTCGGTATGAAGAAGCGATCTGGGTTAGCAAACTAGTTGTTGATGTCATGAGCACCCATCCGTGCCGTCGGGATATGATGACACACAACAAGCCTGGCCACTCATCTTACCATAAAATCATGCTTGAATCTATTCTACACATGAAATCATAGGGGTTCGTATTTCACCAAGTCTTTCACAAGCAACTTACTTTGAAGTCACTCCCAAATGAAAACCCAGTTCAATTCTTTGTGTATAGACACATAAAACAGTTAAGCACTCAGCATATAACGTAAAAAAATATGATTATTTATAAACTAATTGTATGCCTGTACTAAAACAACATTTTGTAGCACGCCGTCGGGGTACGATGCCACACAATTAACCAAGTTAACCAAGTTAATCCAAATAATTCTTACACTGACCGTAATGATGTTTGTGTGCATGGGAACTATTACTTACGCTTTAGACAGCAACATTACAGGTTCTACTACACCAAATCAGAACTGGTTGTGACAGTGCGGTTTTCGTAGGGCCTTCAGTACAGATCAAGAGACATCTGCAGGCTGTGATTGGATGATATCGTGTAAGATTTTTATGTCTTTTAAATGTACATCCATCCAGCAATTAAAACTGCCCATATTTTTCCATATTTGGTGCTGACTTTTTTAACAAGATGACTTGTGCTTTATGTGAGCACAGATATTTTCAAGTAGGCGACATTTGGTGCGGAACTGGGGTTGGTGTGTTTAGCTTCCTGTACTCGGAAAATGAGCTGACTAACCTAGCCAAAATTTGTGTTTTTATTGCAGCTTTAAGGCCAGACTGTGCATATATGTAAATGTACTGGCTGTTGAATGCCTAGTTATTTTTTTAAAAGATATAACGTTACTATAGAAGTCTATGGGAAAACATTTGGCTGTGTGTAACCTACAGCGATATTCCGGCGACATTTGTAACCCACAGCATATCGACAGGATGCGCTCTTAAGTCGACGCAATGACCGCAACCATCATAGAAATAATTTGATATGTGGTATGTTGTAATTGACATTGTTGTTAAGCCACGGGAAAACCTTATTTTGCTCCTTGTATTCATTGTGTAAGCAAAAGCGAGATGAATTTCATTTGTTTAGTATTGTTAATCATTTAACAATTAACACGTGTAAAGATATCTCAAACCGCCAACGAATCTTACCAATTATAATGTTTCCATAAATATAACGTTCATTATACACTGGTACAAGAATGTTGTTGTTGTTGTTGTTGTTGTTGTTTAACGCCGCGATCAACAATATTCTAGATATGTGACGGCGGTCTGTAAATAATCGAATCTGGACCAGACAATCCAATGACTGACATCATGAGCATCGATCCACGCAATTGGGATACGATGACATGCATCAACCAAGTCAGCGAGCCTGGGTACAAGGATGAAGTATATAGGTACACGAATGAGTAGATACGCGTTTTCACCAACATTTAGGCTTAGTAAAAAAATATATCCACAAAAAAAGTAAAATTCAAATGGAGCCCAGAACAATGCTTAATTTCAGATCATAGGCAATATAAATCACTCTAGACTTGGCTGGGGTTCCTTGTTTAATATAGTCTTTAGGATCTGGAGACAGATGAATAATCTATGTGCTTCCATAGGTCCCTTAATTAGGAGTGTCAGAATTATAAGATCGTAGATAGAACACAAGATTCACCCCCGTTATGATTCTTATTTTTGTCACCAATGAGGTCAATGTCTAAGACCTACACCAGCTGGGGCTCGGGGCTTTCTTCCATAATAAACACGACCCGTGAAGATCCGGGATAGAATAGGTCTTCAACAACCCACGCTTGCCCTAAGAGGCGACTATGCTTCTCGTACGAGACGACTAACGGGATCGGGTGGTCATGTTCGCTGACTTGGTTGACGCATGTCATCGTATCCCAGCTGCGAAGATCGATGCTCATAATGTCAGTCACTTGGTTGTCTTGTCCAGACTCGATTATTTGCAGACCGCCGTCATATAGCTGGCATAATGCTGATATGGCGTTACATAACAAACAAACAAACAAACAAACAAACAGAGACTTAACTGACACGCCCTGATATAACGTAATAATAATACTGTTCAAAGCATCGCCAACTCCAAGTCAACAAGTCCAACTCCCTACCTGGTTCATGAAAACGGAAATGTAAACAAGACTGAACCTCTATGTTTTATCCAATGACTTTGTTCTATCAGCAACAGCTATGAAAACATTGTTAAGCAACGTAAATACCTTGGCAGGTTTGACACCCCTTCAGCTTCAATCATTTTCTGAAATGTAAAAATCTGCGTTATAGTGAGGGAATATTGTCGAGTAACGTCTGATGTACATCCAGGAACATAACGCAGCATGTGTATAATACGAGGCACGTCTCTCTCTGAAATGAGTTCATTTAATAACATCCTGCGTTATGTCGAGGGGCCTGTGTATACAGCTATGCAGACAGCGCTACGCTGAAGTTTTATGACATTGTAAGAACTGAATGAACTTCCTCTCAACTGTTAAATCAGTCTGCCTTGTACCAAGACTTGGCTCTACTGCAAGCATGCAGATACAGTCATGGATGACTAGTCTCGTGGAGTCTCACGAGATGAAATCATGGACGTGATTTGCTGCTTTATATGAGATGAGATCAGGATATTACCCGAACTCATAACAACAGGACACACAACAATTAGGGACTATCATTATGCAAGCAGCGATAGAGGAAAGAACATGGTTATCGATTTGGGATTAGGATTCCGATCTAATATGAAGGTAAGTCGTGGTACTAAACTATTTCTGCCTTGTGCATGTATGCATCGTTTACATCAGAATACTATGGAGCTGAATACTAATTTTGGAAAGAAGAGTGTGTGTTTGTTTTAAAAAGATATCGATGCATGAAGTCAAAACTTTGATATTACAATGGGGTGATAAATTGATTAAACAAACCATCTTAATTATTTAAGGAATCGGGTCATTTTCAAGAATAAAGTTGAATAGTCTTTGATTCTATTACATGGGATTCCGGGTGAGACATTATTCCCAGCAAGCTATGCTTTTCGGATTTTGTATGAATTTCGTATAGAGATTAGATCATTTTTCATCTAGAGTTGCAAAAACAGATATTTTTTAACAACTTTGAGCTTGAATAATTTCTTTAAAGAGACACCTGCTACAATGTATTTTTTGGTGGCGACAAATCTTTATTTTCAATTATGTCTGAAGCATGATTATTTTTTAAGACTTTTCTGGGGCAATTTGTTTTCTTTCGATAAAATCGGGTGGTCAGACTCGGTGACTTGGTGGATGGAGCTGCATCGTACCCCTATGACATGGATCGTTGCTCATGGTATCGATCACTGGGTTTTTTCTGGTCAAGATGCGATAATTTACAGGCCGTCGCGCTTTACCAGTGAGTGCAAACAAAGCAACAGTGACGAGCTTATGATAAAATGAACTTAGACACGCTGCATCTTCACTTGATTCAGAAACCGTGGCATCTGTTTCATAATGGTACAACAGAGGTTAATGGAGATACGTGTGATGAATACTTCTTGCATTCATTTGCGGCTTAACCTCAGGCCTTGAAGTATATAATGTAAGATTCCTTGTAAATTTGCAAAAGTGATTGAGAAATTAATGTTTTTTTGTTTGTTTTTTTGTTTAACGCCGCACTCAGCAATATTCCAGCTGTATGACGGCGGTCTGTAAATAATCGAGTCTGGACAAGACAATCCAGTGATTGACATCATGAACATCGATCCACGCAATTAGGATCGATGACATGCATCAACCAAGTCAGCGAACCTGACCACCCGATCCCGTTAGTCGCCTTTTAAGACAAGCATAGTCGCCTTTTACGGCAAGCATGGGTTCCTGAAGACCTATTCTACCCCGGATCTTCACGGGTAGAAATTAATGTAATTATGCAGACGTATTTACATTGATCATGTAAAAATGCTCTCAATCTTAGATATATTCATTTTTATTAAAAATATAGTCTCGAATTCTCGAATGTTTCAATGCTTAATTGTGTATGCCATTGCATATTTAGAAGCCCACGCATGTACAATAGCATTGTTACGTTAATGACGGTGTGTGGTGATATTTTGCTGGACTAACACTTTGTTATGAAAACATTAAAAATTTTTTTTAAGAGAACCTTTCCTCTTCAGTTATTTTCTGTTGTGGAACAAAGGAAACTAGACTTGGTTCAGTTTGATCTAGACTTTTATATATTCCACAGTAGACATGGCGCAGGACTAACATTTTGCTAGATTGGCGATTTCTATTACAGTCTTCACTTAACTTCAACTGTGGCCATATCGAACATAAATCATATGACCTAGTTTTATTCAACAGTTCTACCTGATATGTCATAAGGTTTATGTCACAATCAAAATTATCACTAAATTATCAAAATTATCACAAGTGGTCTGCTTGTGCTCCGGGGTCACTTAAATTACCACAACTTACTATTCCACAAGCATTTAGCTCCAACAACAACGGTACATGTATGGATATGTCTGACATTCTTCTGATTGTGTGATTGGTTGGTTCTTCAGAACTACAGCATTCTGCGTGAATACTGAGGTCCAACAAGTTCCTACTTTCCTACACATTTCCCACTTGTATTATTGTTTATCATTTATGTTTTTCACATCTCTTTAGTTTTTAACTACTATTTTTTATTACAGTCGATGTTTTGCCTCCTATTACGTTTGTCATATTTGTCCAAATGCAAATGTTACATGTTGGTGTGTTTACTTAAGAAACATATTTCCCGGTTCCAGACATTTTCAAGGCATCATCTCTGAAAGCCATCATGACGGCATTCAACTTCAGCCAACCAAATGATTCAGTATCAAAGGAGGACCTCTTGTGGGAGGAAAACGAAAACATGACAAAGACTCTAATCCCTGCCATGGCATTTGTAGGATTTATAATGGTGACTGGATTCTTTGGGAACATTTTAGTGTGCTACATATTCACAAGAAAGATCCCTTTGTCTGTCAATACGTTTCTTCTCGTCTTCCTCGCGGCACTGGACTTGGTGAACTGCACGTTGGCCATGCCCTTCGAAATCATGGACATGCGTTATTTTTACCTCTTTGAGAGTGAGGTAACATGTAAAATATTTCGCTTTATTGTAGCATTTCCCAACATCGACTCAGCCTTTGTGTTGCTGATCATTACAATAGACAGATACAAACGGGTGTGTAAGCCCATGTCAATTCAAATGACATTTAGGGACTCCAGGAAGTATGTTGCCACAGCAACTGCTGCTGCCATCTTTTTTTCTTTACCAGCTTTGTTAATATATGGAAAACAAACAGTGAAAACAAGCATAGATGGACTGTATGGACACGATTGTACAACAAGTGACAGTATGAAGGGTTCAATATTCCCCTTTATTTACCAGATATTTGGAGGAAGTGTCATGTTACTTATATCTGTGGCTATATGCTATATGTATATCCACGTTTGGAGAGAAATACGGAAACATAAAAAGAACACCTGTAACAACACACAATTTGTTCTCCATGAAAATTCAAAGAGAGGGAATATTTCAAGCACCAATTCCGATTTTCAAGATGAAGAAGTACCAGATGTAGGAAACCCAAAGCACAAATCAATCCGGGGAAAACGCATAACCGTCATTGCTTTTACGGTGACCTTTGCCTTCATACTGAGTTATCTCCCCTTTGCTGTAATCATGGCGGTGCGCAGTTTTCTACCTTTGACATTTCATCCTAATGGGGTATGGTTTGTGACGTACAACATCCTAATTCGGTCGTACTTCATCAGTTCAGCGATTAACCCTTTAGTGTTCGGATTCATGAGCCTAAGGTTTCGACAAGAGTGTTTTAATGTCGGTATTTTCAAATGTTTTTGGAAAAGACGATAGTGTTACGTTTAATGCCTTACAATAAATTTCTGGAACACCATACATGATATGTTTGTATTTCCTTATCCAATGTCGCTGGTGATAGTTTTACAGTCATAAAACAAGTAAATAAAAATGAAAAATAGATATGTTGAAATACACGATATAGTTTTTCTAGGTCCTAAAGGACTGAACATATATGACATTATTTGATCATCTTCCCGAGGCAAGGAAGTTAACTGACTATTAAAGTCTAGTTGTCACCCTTGCCTAACTAGACTTGTATTCCGGAGTTACATTTTGGCTCTGCATAGTCAAACCAAAATCGCCTAAAAAAATTGAAATCCGGTTAGTAAACAAAATGGATTTCAACATGCAGGTGTCCGTCGTCTGATTCGATCAGATCGTCTTGACTGAGCGCCGCCATTTGTTGGACGCAAATGCAAGTGGTATGAGAGATGGAATCATATCATATCATATCATATCATATCATATCATATCATAATCGTGGTGTGGAATTGGAACATCTTTGTGACATAAATATTTCAGGTAGTATCACCATGAGTTTTGAATAAAAAAGACCCAGAGTTTGCATATTAAATAATATTTCTTTCGATTTTTAATATGAATACGTACATGTGCATATAAGAAATTAGACCCAAGCACCATTCACAGATGGAATAATATATCAAGGTTATCGACTAAGGCAGGAAGTAAATCGTGAAAACGGAACCAACTGCGGTCCTTGGTCGTGATACGTGAGAGTAAGGACACATGTAGAATAAAATGACCCAATTTGGAAAATAAAGCAAACAGTAATAAAATCAATTACGTTATTTCCGTTCCACAAATTTGCTTTTGGTTTCGTGATAAAACTGATAATGCTGTTCAAGTTGTTTGCAATTGGTATTTATTCGATGGTGATGTATTTGAAACGGGTGACAAAGCTGTGTTTCGGTTTACAGTGTTTCGACTGTTGCAACCTAGTAACGTTTTGATACTGTTTGTACATTTTGGCTAACACATAGTTTTCAAGTGTATACTTTCTTTAGCCCCGCGGTTTATATTAGGAACAATTTATGAAATGTCGACAATGTCAAGTTGCGTTAGACGCACAATGATCTAATCATAGCACCCCGCTATAACGATCGAGCTTCTCGCATTCTACAAGTATGCACAATATGCTCTCGACAAAGGAAAACCTTAGGGCGGATGTAAGTCCTTTTAGTGTGTTGCCTTCCCAGTCGCTTGTGTATGGTTCTATTTGTTGGTTGTTGTTACAGTCCTGCTCTATCATTGTTGCCTGTATTTAGTCGTGTCTGGAGGCCCGTGAAGATTCCGGGGTAGAATAGGTCTTCAGCAACCCATGCTTGCCATAAAAGGTGACTATGCTTGTCGTAAAAGGCGACTAACGGGATCGGGTGGTCAGGCTCGCTGTCTTGGTTGATGCATGTCATCGATCCTAATTGTGTGGATCGATGGTCATGATGTCATTAACTGGATTGTCTTGTCCAGACTCGATTATTTACAGACCGCCGTCATATAGCTGGAATATTGCTGAGTGCGGCGTTAAACAACACACCAACCAACCAACTTAGTCGTGTCTGGACCAGAAAACCCAGTGATTGATATTATGAGCAATATCCCATTTTATTTGTTGGTTGTTGTCCCATTCTATTTGTTGGTTGTTGTCCCATTCTATTTGTTGGTTGTTGTTACAGTCCAGCTCTATGATTGTTGCCTATATCTAGTCGTGTCTGGACAAGAAAACCAGGTGATTGATATCACGAGGAATGGCCAATGCTATCGTGTCACCAAGACTCACCACCCGTTTCAGTGAAGCTGGCTCTCACAAGGAAGTTATATAACCCTGGCCCGAGTGGGAAAATGCACTTTTAAACCTTACTGAGTATGTATGTGAGGGGTGCTGTGTACATCTGGGTTAAGTCAGTGTGTGAGTGAGTGAGTTGGGTTTTACGTCACTTTTAAGACTATAACAGTTATATCACGGCGTGGCAGCTTAATGTGGGAGGAAAGCCCCAAGTGATGCAGGTCTCGGTGAAACCCACGAGCACGGGTATGGTGCTGACAAACCTAGAAACATAATCGGGGCGAACCGGGATTCAAACCCATTATCATAGGTTTCTAGTGTGCCAAAGGGACGCAACTCTTCACAGCGAATCGCGGCGCTAAGTGATACAGGTCTCAGGCCACGAGATGATGCTTACAAAACGTGAAACATAGTAAGGGGGAATCGGGATTACAAGCAGGAGTACCCTAGAACATACCGATGCTAATCACATGTATTGTGAACCCCGTTAATACGGACCGTACCATTCTCGTTGAAACTGTACGGATTTCAAATGTCCTTATTTATGAATAATGAATATGAATAATCATGACCTTATATTCTTAGACCGACCCATCAGTGGACGGAACTTCAGTGCGATCAGGGTTTCAGTGATCTGTGTAGAGATATGTCTTTTTTTTACAAGACGTCGTGATCTCGCCGACAGCTTCAAGGACCAGCTGTGCATTTGTTTGTCAACTCTTTCCTTATCTGGATCGTCTATGCATATGACCCTTGAACGCGGATGTCAAACTTTGTTCTATTCATGGATAAAATATTTTCCTTGTAATTCAAACGCCAGCCTTTGTCCCTTACAAGTACGACGTTAATAGATATGAAAGATACCATACCAATTAGAAATTTATTTTTAGCTTCGTTTCGAAGTTTTGTCCTGGTAAACAGAACACACCCATACATCAAACTGTGTTATGAGGATGTAAAACGGCTCTCCCAAAAGTAAGTATGACAACAGATATATCGCCAGGACTTGATAGCCATACATCGGCATTATTTGTTTGTTTAAGTGCGTGACCAGGTTTGGTTTAACGCCTATTGAACAGTATTTCAGTCATATCTCAGCGTGTTAGCTTTATGTGGGGGCGGGGAACCGAAAGGGATATTCGACTTTGGTGTACGACTTTGGTAACATTAACGAGCACGGGCATGGTGCTGACAAACCTAAACCCATGAATCTGGATTCGAACCAAGGATCATAGGTTTCCGGCACGCCTACGTAAGCTTAAGAAACTATATAATATATGATTGAGGTGCTGAACAATATTTGGGGGAACCATTTCAGAACATGCATCATGCCCAGTGACAAGTGTTGTTCTTTTTCTTTATACAACCTGAGACGTAGTTATCTTTCTGTAGGGTTTTCACTTGGTTGGTTAGTTTGTTGTTTAACGCTGCACTCAGCAATATTCCAGCTAAATGACGGCGGTCTGTAACTCATCGAGTTTGGACCAGACAACCCAGTGATTAATGTCATGAGCATCGACCCACGCAATTGGGATCGATCACATGCATCAACCATGTCAGCGCCTTTTACGACAAGCATAGTCGCCTTTTTATGGCAAGCATGGTTTGCTGAAGACCTATTTTACCCCGGATCTCCACGGGTCGTAGGGTATTCAGGAACATATTGTTTTTTAATATAAAGTTATGATTACAATGACATAGGTTGGTTTATCGCATTGATAACACTATCCATTGTGTGATAAATAAGAGTCACAAAACCCTTCCATGACCATGAGAAAACCGCTAAAAGCAGAGTCCAATGTACGATTCCGACAATAGTCTGTGCATGTGTTTATGAATCCCTATCAAATGTTGATGATATACCGTGTACGCAAAAAGATATCCAGACCTACTGGTGACACCCATCAAAAACACATGCAAAGGCAAGTCAAATGTTCACCTGAAAAACACGCAGGAGCATAAAGTACAAGTCAAGATAGGGAACTACATCGGACAACATTTTTGTCCCTGATGCGTCTTATTTGGAAATGTCCTCATCCTGTCCACCATCAAATCTTTTGAAAGCTTTACGAAGGCCTTGAATTGTGTAACCTTGATCAAACAAGAGTGGTAGGATCATGATGCTCTTTGGAATCTTCCTAGAAAGAGATTGCTCGATTGTACCTTAAACTTTGAAATGTAGACACCAAAGGTTGGAGCTTCTAGGACCTACATACGCTGATCGGATGCAAAAAGCCTCAAAGTTTATAAATATCCCTTCCGGACATAGAAGCTGACAGTAATCACAACAGGCTCAAGGTTTATATCCTGAGATAACAGTATCCTTGTGCCTCGTGTATTAGGAACCTTGCTTTGCTGGACCGAATGCGTCTGGCAACAACATAACTGCCTGTCATAATTCAGGTGATAGGAGTGTTTTAAGGACATCAACTAGGATCGGATTGAACGCGAAAGGTAGCTATATATAAATATATATATAAAAAATATGTATTTAACTAAATGTATTTTTCTTCACTTTGACAGTGCCACTGAACTTCAGACCTTCCTGTTAAGACGGACATGGTATTAATGTTGTAATATTGCAAGAATCAAAGCAGTGTAACATGCACTCACGGGGATATTTGTAGCACATTTCGATATAACAAAGTTACCGGTTAGCATAAGTTAGTCGAATCTCTGTAATCAAAAGGATTTGCAAACTGATATGTATTATGAATTGGCATTTACACACCAAATTGAATAATTATGCAAAAAATATTTCAAAAACAGTTTTGTTTATTTCATATACAGTACACTACGGTTATAACGAACTCAAAGGGACCACTAGTTTTAGTTCGTTATAACCGTAGTTCGTTATAAGCATATATACAGCATATATACAACAAATGGCCGTTATATCAGTCAGTTCGTTATAAGCGTGTTCGTTATAACCGTTGTTTACTGTATTTGAAAAGTAGCCATCTCGAGTATGAAGACAGAAGAAAATTATCTCGGATGTATTTTCCTATTTTGCATTCAGAAACACATGCTGACGATATACTTTAGTCGGAATCGTGCACTCGACTTTTAGGAGAAATCTCTTATGATTATGGAATGAATTTTGTCACTTTTGTTTATCGACTAGGTCCCATTCAACTGATGCTTGTCGTAAAAGACGACCGAAGGAATTAAGTGGTCATTACAACCCACACTGTAAAGGGTTACATGGCGGTAGTTTCACACTGTATGTAATACCAGAAAAATTACGATAGATCTAGACCTTCAACTGATATGGTGGCCCAGAGGGGTCATTGCTTCATGGCCTTCAATTATGGCCGCGTGAAAGCG
The DNA here is from genome assembly GCF_022045235.1 of Haliotis cracherodii. Lineage (NCBI taxonomy): Eukaryota > Metazoa > Mollusca > Gastropoda > Lepetellida > Haliotidae > Haliotis > Haliotis cracherodii. The sequence continues at coordinate 16,729,996 of NW_027266264.1, forward strand.
GTAAGACGAGACGAGAAAGCGATATGATCTTTACTCTTGTCGTTGACCTGAGACGCCCTGAACAGGGTCGATCGTCAACATGTTGGGTTTGTTGGTACCTGTTCCATAGTCTGCTAATCACAGACAGTTAAACATTGAACGTATTGGTCACTGCACGCTAACTGTCAGTTTCCAGCTTGTCAATAGGCCGCATCGCTAGTTCATACTCAAACAATGAATAAAATCAAGTAGCTCACAACTGTATGATAACCAGATTCAAAACGATTGACAGAAATAATGGTCCATTAATTATATAATTAATGATATTAAACGACCTTTTTTGAAAGTGTCAGAATCAGGAATGACACCCTACGCACGTGCAAACGAAAGGATGTGTTTTTGTATATAATTACGTTTTACAGACGTGAACATTCTTGCATAGGATGGTTGTCAACACTTATCTTTGGTCGACTACTGGGTATTAACGTATATATTTTATGATACCCTACTTTTTTAACGGAATATAGGCAGGTGTATGCATTCCTCCCTGTCATATTATTAGCAGGATGTATTATTTTGACAGGATTTGGGGAAAACAACTATATGATACGGTTTTGTTCACAAGAAATGTACCTTTGTTTTCACGTACCTTCCTTTTCACACTTGTGACTCCAGCTATACTCATTTACATGTAATTGGTTGTTTGTTCAGAACTACTTTTTAGCAAGGACACTATTTTACTTGTCACTTACTGAATAACTTCTTTGATAGGCATTTAGAAGTTGGAGTACTAAGTAAGGATAAGAAATTTATGGATGAACAACTTCTTTATTACAATTAAGAGCGACGTTTCGGTGTAGGTTCTAACACCGTTATCAAGCAAGTGATTTACTTACTTACTTACTTACTTACTTACTTACTTACTTACTTACTTACTTACTTACTTAAGTAAGTAAGTAAATCACTTGTTTGATAACGGTGTTAGAACCTACACCGAAACGTCGCTCTTAATTGTAATAAAGAAGTTGTTCATCCATAAATTTCTTATCCTCACTTACTGAATGTTGATGAGGCGAAACAATAATACGAATTCCTTAACATTTCACATATCGATATATACTACTGTATATAAGAGCCTTTTTTCTAATTTTCACATCTGGCCACAATAATTTTCTTCCATAGAAACTCCACTGTACAGCCAGTGAATGTACACAAAAAATGGTTTGCCTCCTATAACTTACATTTATTTTTCATGATGTAAATGTGACGTGACTTCACAATGGCATTTAAAAAGTGGTGAAATGTAATGTGTGGTCTAAACTGCCAGTTGTCGGACTTTCATTTTTGTGGAAGCCTCGGTGGCTGAGTGGGTTAGATCGCTGACTTTGTGTGTTGGAAATTAGGTTCCACACTCTGAGAGTGTGGGTTAGAATCCCGGATGGGACCCCAAAATGTACTCGAATTTGTACTGTAATGAGAATGTTTTATCCGGAATATAATATTTGTAATATAAATGTTACATGTTGGTGTGTTTACTTAAGAAACATATTTCCCGGTTCCAGACATTTTCAAGGCATCATCTCTGAAAGCCATCATGGCGGCATTCAACATTAGCCAACCAAATGATTCAGTATCAAAGGAGGACCTCTTGTGGGAGGAAAACGAAAACATGGCAAAGACTCTAATCCCTGTCATGGCATTTGTAGGATTTATAATGGTGACTGGATTCTTTGGGAACATTTTAGTGTGCTACATATTCACAAGAAAGATCCCTTTGTCTGTCAATACGTTTCTTCTCGTCTTCCTCGCGGCACTGGACTTGGTGAACTGCACATTGGCCATGCCCTTCGAAATCATGGACATGCGCTATTCTTACCTATTTGAGAGTGGGGTAACATGTAAAATATTTCGCTTTATTGTAGCATTTCCCAACATCGACTCAACCTTTGTGTTGCTGATCATTACAATAGACAGATACAAACGGGTGTGTAAGCCCATGTCAATTCAAATGACATTTAGGGACTCCAGGAAGTATGTTACCATAGCAACTGCTGCTGCTATACTTCTGTCTTTACCAGCTCTGCTGATATACGGATCGGAAACAGTGAAAACAAGCACAGATGGACTGTATGGACAGGATTGTAAATCTAGTGACACAATTACGGGTTCAGTATTCCGTTTTATTTTCCAGTTACTTTTGGGGGTAGGTATAATTATGACCTGTGGAATTTTATGTTATATTTATATCCACGTTTGGAGAGAAATACGGAAACATGAAATGAACATTCGGAAGAAAACGCAGTTCGTCCTCCTTGATAATTCAAGGAAACTTAACATTACAAGTGCAAGTCCATACCATCAAAGTGAAGATACAGAAGACGAACCAAAAGGAACACGTGAGATGACCAGCGGGAAACGAATCACCTTCATTGCTTTTACCGTGACAGTCGTCTTCTTGTTGAGTTATCTGCCCCCTGGAATCATCATGGCGGTCCGTAGTGTTCCCGATCAGAAATGGCCTCTGAGTGGAGTTTGGAGTAGAATCTTTCTTCGGTTCTACTTCCTCAGTTCTATGACAAACCCCCTTGTTTACGGGTTCATGAGCAAAAGGTTCCGACAAGAGTGTTTTAATGTATTTGTTCCAAAACGTCTTGTAAAATGGCGAGGTCGCCGAAGTCCGAGGTTTCAGTCAACCATAAACTATGAATAAAACTGCCGATTCGACGGGTGCACTTTTGTGGGTACAAAGTTCAATCGGCACATATTTTGTCCCTCAAATCGCCCATGCGTTGGCTTAGGCATGAACGTGTCAAAGCTACAGCAATCTTTGAGAAACAATATTTAATAATCATGATTATATGTTATATGACAGGATATTGTTGTGGCTACTGGTAGACTGATAGCTATTATATACACTTATACATTGTAGTCATCATCCTGATCCAACACAGTGTATTCATGACAGGAGCAGATTCTCAGTCGCTTTTCAAAGAACATACATCCACTTAAAAATGTCAAATTTATCGACCGCCTCCATGGTCTAGTGGTAGAGCGTCCGCCCTGAGAGCGGAAGGCGCGGGGTTCGATCCCCGGCCGCGTCATACCAAAAGACGTTAAAACATGGTACTTGTTGTTACCCTGACTGGCGCTCGGCATTAAGGGGCTAAAACAAGGACTGGTCGGCTCGGAGTCAATATACTGTGTCTCAGTGGGGTATTCATGTTAAACTGCGGCATGGTATCTCAGTGAGCTAGCACTATAAATCGGCATCAGTCCGGACTAGTACAAGCAGCCACACAAACACACACACGTACACGCACGTCGCTATCTAAGTGCAATAATCTTGGGCGCGACGTTAAACCCCATTTCACCTCACCTCAAATTTATCCCTAGATATAAAACTTTCTTGAGCCTTATAAAACAGTCTGGGTTCACTTGTATGCTATTACCATATCTTTATATTCGAATGGCTCTTCATATATTTCGCCACATTTCCCTGTGCACAGATGCGTCCAGAAACCTATCCCTGTGGGTTCGAATCCCGGTTCGCCCTGATTATGTTTCTAGGTTTGTCAGCATCATACCCGTGCTCGCTGGTTTCACAAACGTGGTAAACATCTGAGACCTGCATCACTTCGGCCTTTCCTCTCACATTGAGCTGACATGCCGTGATATAACTGTAATACTTTTCAAAGTGGCGTTACACCCAGCTCACGCACTCACTGTTATTCATATTCTTATCACCCTTGTCTGTGAACTGTGTCTTGTGTAAAACAGCGACAGGTAATTGGATGATTTTTAAATTACTGAACTTGTTTTACAAATTAATATGTATCTATTCTTTGCATTGACACGTCGTGACTATAAGAAGTGTAGTAATTCTGGGGTAAGTGGTAAACTGGATAAGTAGATATCTTTGGTTCAGGTTGTAACCACTGAAACAGATTCGACTGTTTGTTTTGTTTGTTTATTTGCAATATTCCAGCTATATGACGGCGGCCTGTAAATAATCGAGTCTGGACCAGACAATCTAGTGATTGACATCGTGAGCATCGATCCAAGCAATTTGGATACGATGACATGCACCAACCAAGTCAGCGAGCCTGACCACCCAATCCCGTTAGTCGCCTCTTATGACAACATAGTCGCCTTTTACGGCAAGCATGCGTTGCTGAAGAACTATTCTGACCCGGATCTTCAAGGGTCGGTTCGACTGAAGGAAATCACAGCTTATACCACCTAATGATTACAATGGTGTTCTTTTGTATTCATATCGATTTGTACTATTTCGAGGAATAGATTACATAGATGTAATGTTACGTATATGTATGTGGTCATATAATATACTCCACAAAAGAAACGCATGTTGTACATAAAATATGGATAACATTAAGACCATAAACTATATGTAGATAATGTTAAAAAATGATAATAAAGAAAACAAATGTTTGGTGACAACCATTCGTGTTTATTGAAAAATCCCCCGGAAAAAAGGGTACCCCCAAACAGTGACAAGTGTCATTGTATACGCATATTTTTGTTATTTGGCGTGATGTACCAGCAGCTGCATTGTCACTTTAAAAACAAAATTTCCACTCCAAAGTAAGGATACTGTTCACCCTTTAGCATACACCCTTTGTTTCGTTTACCTCCGCTGTCTGTATAAGGGTGGTCATATTGATCAAATCCAATGGTTGATAGTAATAGAGACTCTCACCCGAGTGTCTTTTGATATCAAATATATCAACACGAGTTGATAAAAGTGGAAAAATTCTGAGGCTTGCCGAGGATTTTTGCCACTTATATCAACGAGTGTTGATATACTTGATATTAAAAGACACGAGGGTGAGATTTTATTAATCATCCAACATCATTCTTTCAACTTTTTCAATTTGTAGACAGTAATTAGCAGTTTCTTCAGTGTAAAAAGTACTGCAAACAACTTCAGTAGCAGAGCCATCAGTGATGTCATTTGATTGTGACGTCATGGTAACCAGTGACGTCACAATGGTCTGCAAAGCATTGTGATGTAATTTCATTGCAGCGATATCTACAGTGTAGATATCGCTTAATCTCATCCAAGCGATATCTCCTGTGGGAGCCAGTTTTGAATGATAAATATAGAATACTAAACGAGCTCCCGTGTAATACCAATGTTACACGAGAGCGAGTTTAGTATTTTATTTATTACTTGTCATTTATAATGTTTTTAGAATTATACTCTTGAGTGTAAATAGGCTCTCACCTACACGATCCATGCACGGCATAATCCAATTGAGTTTAACAGAATAATACTTCAAACACGTCAAAAGTTGAAACGTATGAATTTAATATCATACAATGGTCCACCTTTAGATTTCAGGCGTTCGTCCCACAAAATTATCGTAGTGCTAAGGCTATCACAACTCACATAATTTAACTTAGACCAACGACTGTCGTTGCGCTAGAGTACGATCGCCTTGTGGAACGGGGCCTTGCAGCTCAAAGTTTACAATGACGTCACAATACCCGATGACGTAATTTCTTGAATTTTGTTGCAAGATCCATCGGCGAAACAATGCCATGTGACGTCAGCCTAGCAACAAGGTTGCTGAGGTCATCGAGTGTACATAAGCTCCTCCCAGTGATCTATCATCTCCACACACAATGTCGTTGAATACGCCAAGGGATGTTGAGAGCTTTCAATATTTGTTCGTGAAACGTGTTCCGAGAGTACATAAGCACGCGTTTTGGTATTACACAATGTGTAATAAAGCTGTATGTTTATTAAACGGGTGATCTTTTCACGGGCAAGTAATAAAGATCAATATCCCACATCGTCTTGGTACGATGACACACAATATGCAATAAGTCAGAGTTTAAATATAGATAGATGATTGTATGTCCTCCTTTAAAGGGAATTCCATGTTGGGTCTTTTGTCATGAGAGTGAGTTCGATCAACAACGTTTAGACGTAATATAAATAGATGATTGTATGTCCTCCTTTAAAGGAAATTCTGTACAGGGTCTTTTGCAAGTAGAGTGAGTTCGATCAACAACTTTAAGACGTATTATAAATAGATGATTGTATGTCCTCCTTTAAAGGAAATCCCATATAGGGTCTTTTGCAAGGAGAGTAAGTTCAATCAACAGCTTTAAGGCGCATTATAAATAGATGATTGTATGTCCTCCTTATAAGGAAATTCCATATGGCTTCTTTGGCGAGCAAAGTGGGTTCGATCAACAACTTTTAGACGAAATATAAATATATGATTGTCCTGTTAAAGTAATTCCATTTTCAGATTTCTAATGGAAATTTGGGTACCGGCAGAGTTTCTTGTGCGTTAGTTTGTTTTGTTTTGTTTGTTGTTTAACGCCGCACTGGGGAATATTCCAGCTATATGACGGCAGTCTGTAAACAATCGAGTCTGGACCAGACAATCCAGTAATTGACAACATGAGCATCGATCCACGCAATTGGGATGCGATGACATGCATCAACCAAGTCAGCGAGCGAGCCTGACCACCCAATCCCGTTAGTCATCTCTTACGACACGCATAGTCGCCTTTTACGACATGCATTGGTTGCTGAAGACCTATTCTAGCCCGGACCTTCTTGTTCGTTAGTTAGAGAGCATGGTTTATGATAGCAATATCACGGCGAGCAACACATGCCATGGCATGACAACTTTCCTTTTGTGTGAAGTAATATTCCTGCAGATCAAGCTTTTGCGATGCAATTGAGCATGCTCTTTCTACCAAGATTTCAAAGAGTGTCATACGAGTCTTCCTCAGAAGCAGTTTGATCAAGATAACAACATTCAAGGCCTCAGTTAAGCTTTCTAAGAGTTCTATGGTAGACATTTCCAAATTTGATGCATCAGTGACAAAAATGATACCATATGTTCCCCTGTATGTTTTACGTTGATAATTGCCTTGCCTTTGCATGTGTTTGTGGCGGATGCCTCCGGTCTGGCAGGAAACGCTCCCCTTTTCGCAACACCTGGTATTATCCCTATTTGATAGTGATTCATAAACATTTCCTCATGATATAGTCGTAATCGTACAATCGGTTCTCAGTTTGGCAGGTTTTTTTATTCCCGTGTTTTTAAGATGAACGATTGGCTTGCCTTTGTGTGTGTTTGTGACGGATGCAGGCTACGTCGTTTATGCAGTGGAGGCCAGTGAGATAAATAAAGAATACATCAAACTTGTTGGTTCAGTTTTATGAGACGTAAATCTTCAATCACTGTTTCGCCAATCAAATGTTGACATGACAAGTGCTTAACGTAAAAATTTAACATATCAATAAAGAAAATGGTTAATGAAATGATATTTGATATAACTAGCGTGGTATATGAGACTAAGGAGATCGACTACAACTACCAGCAAGTATTTTCATTAAAAGCTGTAAATTATGAAAAAAGAAATCATATATGATAAATTGTTTAACCTACTCAAGAGGAGTCTCTAAAATCAAATAAAGGATTCTCTCAAAACAAATGGCCCAGTCGTCTAAGACGCCGCGATTCGCTATGCCGAGTTGCGTCCCTTGGGTATGCCAGAAACCTATAATTGTGGGTTCGAATCCAGGTTCGCCTCGATTATGTTTCTAGGTTTGTCAGAACCATACCCGTGCTCGTGGGTTTCACCGAAGTGGTAAACGTCCGAAACCGGCAATCACTTCGGGCTTTCCTTGTAGGATGTCGCCAGTGGGTTTTTAGTTTTAGCGTTTACAACGTGGTATTTTTGAAGCTGCACTGCCATTGCAGGCATGACTTGGAGATTATTGATTCTTTATAACTTTAACTTGTAGATATAGGTACCACGAAACGTAGCATCAGTAAACTCTGTCTTCGCCGTTCACATTTATATATTGTTATAAGCTGAGGGGCCAAAGAAAGTATACCGAATTTTTATATAATTGAAAAATTGAAAGAACTATTGTAGAATTTATTTATGTCTGTTCGTTCCTGCAACAATTTGTGAAAGGAAATTTATTTTATTTTTAAAATATATATATATTGGTACAATGAAGAAGTAAGAAATGAATGTACAACCACATGACTCTACCATGTTTGAATTGTTGTCAATTTGTGCTAAATAAAGCACATATTGACAACTGCTTTATTGCTTTTCAAAGAATTTCCCCAGCAATATTCCAACAATATCACGGCGGGGGACACCAGAAATGGGCTTCACACATTGTACCAATGTCGGGAATCGAACACGGCCGCCGCTTTTCAAAGATAAGATGTCTAAGATACTCATCATTTGATGCGAATTGGGTGATTTTTTTAATATGTAAAACTTTTTAAATTAAATTATATTTTTAAAAGTATATCCATGTATAAATATTCTTTGAGCGCTGACTTAGCCGAAGTATAGTTCGTTTTGGGATACAATATAGCTAACTTTAGTTATTTTCCATTTACAATCAAACATAAGATAGAATCAACTGATAGGTATGGTTTCTTTTGCTCCTCAGTTTATCAACTTAAGTTCGTCGTTCTTTTTTAACTTGTTGACCTGCTTGATGCATTTAACAGTATTGTTGGAAACGGACCCCGATAGGTCGTCATTAACCTACAGCCTAAACATTTAAGGTCGAAGCGGTGTCGATTCAAGAAGCACTATTCGTCGAAAGTGGATATGTGCTATTAACGGTTTCTAATGGGACGCAAATGGTATGGTAAAGAATAAAAGGCTTCATAAAGAAATATATCATTGGCGAATCTCATTGGAGCAATAACTTATATACACACACCAAACAACAGATAGAACATATTCCTGTCCAATCCTCAAAACTACTGTTGGTGACAAATCTGTACACTTGACTTAGGGGCCTTTTTTGCCATGAGTATTTTGGTTTTTGTTGTTTCAAGGATGCTTGTCGTGGTGTTGTTGCTTCCGAGACTTGCAGACGCGTTGATTATACCTTCTGAATGGACAAGAACTTCGTCGGCGTTTCCAGCTCACCATATGATAGAACAGCACACATTCCCATCTACCTTAAGTCTGGGATCTCATGCCTGTTTATACCGCTGTGCGGCGATGGAGAAATGCCTCCGTGCCTGTGTTCAGATAGAAACAGAATCATCACATGTCTGCTTCTTGTATGGTCATGATGGAGGGACATCAGCAAATAACTCAGTCAACAGCATTGGCATGAGAAGCTATCGATGTGTAAAACGCAGGACTGTCAAATCAGTTGATCAGATAGGACATGTTGGTAGTGATTCCACTCAAAACACGATCACCTCTGAGCATCCTGTCAAATCAACTGATCAGTTAGGACATGTTGGTAGTGATTCCACTCAAAACACGATCACCTCTGAGCATCCTGTCAAATCAACTGATCAGTTAGGACATGTTGGTAGTGATTCCACTACACACACGATCCGTTCTGAACTGGCACACACAACAACGACACGTGATGGTGGACTAATCAAACAGTCGCCATCCAAGACAATTTCAAACTGGTTTTCAGATGCAAGTAATCAGCAAGACTTGACGAAGAGGGCAGATGGAAATGAATCAACGTCAAGTGATCAAACTAAAAACTTAACACATTCAAACCACAGCTTTTATGATGCCAGACCAAGCAATAGGTTAACACATACAGATTTGAACCTTTCGTCAACCAAACAAGAAACGTGTTCATGCTCCAGGGTCACAGAACGCTACCGAACCCTACTGATGTCGAATCCACTGATGGCAGTCATTGAAGTGAGGCGATCAAACGGTATTCAGAGTAAACTGATTATGTTTGAAAACTCAACCAGAAAATTTGTAAATCTGCGCATACAGGTAGAAGGCCACGCCAGCATCCTACAGCTGGACATGCGCACGTGCAGGGTCTATGCCATCACAGAAGAAAGGATTTTCTCGCAATGTCAAGCTGGGAAAAAACGCCACAAGACAGAAGGACACATTAAGGGCCGCGTTGAAGACCAATTCTTGGATGTGTTCCGGAGAATTCATATATATAGTTATCAAAAACAATCCAAACGTTGTATAAATGTGACGGATGTGTCAGGAGAACGCCCCGCTAATACCATTATGTGTGTTAAAGCTAATTTCCGAGTGGTTGTGATTGACCGCCCCACTTCACAAATTTTGCTGATGCCTTTTAAAGGACGTTGGATTTACCTTGTCAACTATACAAGTCCAACCCTCAAACCTCAGAGATGGAATCTGTTGGATAAAACAGCTTTGAGGTTAGCAGTATCTTTCACTGACCAAGTACTGACTTGGTGCAAAAAACAGTTGTTTCATATATACTCGATAGATAGCGGGATACAACGAACATTTAAAGTGCATCACAAAAGAAAATGTTTTGATATTTACCTATGCGAGCAAGAAATCTTCATAATCACTGGAAATCGAACGTTTCAAGTTTACAGTATTACGGGGGTGTTTTCGTACAACTTCAAAGAACGGGGACACAATAAAATACATTTTGGACTTTGCTGAAGAAGAACGCCCTAAAATCACCCATGTATATAAGTATATAAGTATCAGTTTCGATTCTTTTCTGTTCAAGCTGATTCATCAATTCCACGTTTTTTAAATCTTAATAAATTCCGAAATCTACTGTTGTTGCTTCTTGTGTAGTCTTTTTAGAAGGAAACATTCAGTTTGTTTGTCCTCTTGGGGCAGAAATTAGTCATTTTTAAATCTCAAAAGCCTTGAAGTCTTTTCATGATACTGGTATATGTCCCTCACAAATATAGAGTGTAAGCTTGACATCCGTAAAGATCCGGGTTGGAATTACTGTGTGCAGCAACCCATGTTTGTCGTAAGAGGCGGCTATGTTGTCGTAAGAGGCGACTAACGAATCGGGTGGTCAGACTCGCTGACTTGGTTGATGCTTGTCATCGTATCCTAATTGCGTAGATCGATGCTCGTGATATATATCACGGGATTGTCTGGTCGAAACTCGATTATTTACAGACCGCCGTCATAAACAACGTTAAACAACAAACAAACAGTTACTGTGCATACGTATTCGAAACAATGCAAGTAAGTAACCAGAAACCTCCACAACAAATATGACAATGGTTTATTATATATGCAATCCCTTTCTTCCGACTATTTTCAAATATCACGTCTATGCCCATTGTTCTTGCTATTTTGATGTAGTTCTAATATTTTATCAACAGGCTTGCATCGCTTTCGTGTTATCATAAAACCGTGAACCACTACTTCTGATAAGTTGATAATAAAATTGTTATATTGTTAATGTACAATGAATCAAAACAGTACTGTTTTGTTAATTTCACTTCCTTTAACATATTCAAAATTGTATATCTAAAACCATGCGTAAGAAGTACTCTACGTTTAGCTTTATTTCGCCAAGCGACCGTAAAACCTAAATATTTACTTTCACATCGGCAGCATTTCATGAACATCATGTAGAATTCAGGGTCAGATTTACGTTTTAACAGAATATTTGTTTTCTTTATGAGTGAGTGTGAGTTGGGTTTAACGCCGCTTTTAACAGTATTCCAGTTATATCGCGGCGTGTCAGCTTAATGTGGGAGGAAAGCCCGAAGAGATGCAGGTCTTAGACGTTTACCAGTTCGGTGAAACCCACGAGCACGGGTATGGTGCTGACAAACCTAGAAACATAAACGGGGCGAACCGGGATTCGAACCCACAAGGGTTCGCAACTCTGCACAGCGAATCGCGGCGCTTTAGACGACTGGGCCACCCGTGCCCCCGTTTTCTTTATGAATGACAATCAGTTACGGGTGTGACCTTCGTTGCTTTGTAGTACGGCTGCACACAGTCTCGCATTGAGTCAAAAGGGGTTTTAATAAATTGTCTTGGAATGTTATTGGAAGTGTCTGCCACTGACTGTTCAACAACATAAGGATCTGTAAACCCTCGTCTTGACGTCTCCAAACTCGAACACAGCCTTCAGCCTGGCCAATGCAGACAGCCACGTTCACCTGTAAAGACAACATTCTCCAGTGGCTGTTCTTGTCAATCATGTGCCAATATCTGACGTTTGCGGCGATGACCTTGAGTTAATGTGGGCCCACGTAAGGTCGGTGGCATGGGAGATTGGCACCTCGCAACATACGCCGAGCCGTTTATCCACTGATTGGTCTGTTTTCAGTACCCTACGTCATTCGAGCAGTTTCACGTAAGAGTGTATCACCATGTAACCATCTTGCCTTACGTCACTGACGGACGGCCGCTTCATGGACGAATTTAGCTATTATCATATCGTGGACTACATCCCTTTGACTGCGTATGCATCATCGCTACATCCCTGAAACGTAATGTATAAAGGACCTGGCCTCTAAGAGACGTGGACATTAATGAGCTAGAGCTTGGAGACTTTTTAATTTGAAGATATATAGTATATAAGTAAGTTAAAGCTGTGTTTCAGTGTATTTAATCCAGTGGGATCACTCACTCACTCACTCACTCATTCACTCACTCACCCATTCCCTACCACCCTTACTCACTCACGCACTCACTCACTCACTCTCAAGTATTGACTTCACACCCACCTAATCACTCACGCACGCACGCATTCATTCACTCACGCACTCATTCACTCTCTCAAGTATTGACTTCACACCAACCTAATCACTCACTCACGCACGCATTCACTCACTCACTCACCCATTCCCTACTCACCCACTCACTACTATCATACACAGAATGCATGCAAGTATCGGTGAGTTAATAGACCTATGGACACTGACGTCACCAGATCGGACACGAGACTAATAGATTCAAACAGATCAACGCAAGTGTTTTCTTACGCCAATATGAGATCCTAACATCGGAATAAGCCGTACCCGTGTTTATATCATCTTCCCGAAATCGACAACCGGTTCATAAACAACATGGCGACTGCCGTGCAGATTTCTGTCGATTGCAAGGTTAGAGCATGTCTACCGTCAACTAGTCGTCGACAGACGATTTCAAATCTTTTCATGTATTTATTCAAGGTGCTTTGAAGTACTTCGCGAGGTAAGACCCATTTTATTTTAATCAAGACTTTGATCATCGATCAGACCGTCTTGACTGGTCGCTGCTATTTGGTTTGAAGCAAATTCATGTGATATGAGAGGTTGAATCTAGTTGGTTAGTAAGAGGGACCTAGAAGGGACATAACTCGTAATCGACACTGGTGGCGCTACGATCGAGCCACGAAATTCCAGCCTTGTTCGACAAGAGTGGAAACTGCCTTGCCTCGAGAAGATGTGTCTGTATATGAGATTCCTAATATGGGACATCCTTCCCATTTCGCGTTAGTTTTGACCGGAGCCCTTAATAGCAGCTTTCAACTATATTTTATATTTCATTTTATTTAATTTCTGAAATCAATGAGCTGAAACTATCCATAATGGGTACTTCCTTTTTTAAAAAGCGTTAATATAGATAAAACACATTTGCTCAATGTCTTTTTGTACAGGGAGTTGCACGTAAACATCATCGACTTATGTGGAGTTTTAAGTGCTATCAATGTGTATAATGAGCGGAAATACTAAATCCACATATGATACATGTATATCAGATAACTGAGCCGAGTATCATCATTGTCAAGGCTTTTTGTTTATCAAAACGACTTCTACTTACCATTTGAAGAAGAGTATCATTTTACAAAAACTAATATCACATTAGATATCAGTGGAGTGATCAAGTTCCTCTAGCTCAATGACGAAGGTCGTAAACGTTTGCTACTTTCATGACACCCACGGGTTTTGTGCTGAATAAAGTATTACAATCAGGCCGAATAGGGGATTCGAAACTGTGAGTATCGGATCCTTGCTCAGTTCAGGGGGGCAACTCTGCATGGAGAATTGCATTGGCTTAGTTGGCTGGGTAACACCTGTTCTCAGGTTCGTTTCGTTTCGGCTTGTATGAGATGGTCTTAAGGCGGTGTTGTTAAGTGATGGTGTAAATACAATATTATCTATTTTAATGTAGTTGTCGTTCACTGGTAATACTAGGTTACAATTGTAGGCTTTTATACAGTCTTGAGGGAACTTCATAACCAGTACGTTCGAAATGTTTATAAGCGTAATGTGTGCTTTCAAACCTCCGAGTCTTATTCCATGAGATTTGGGGCGGTCGGGTAGCCTTTGTAGTGGTTAAAGCGTTCGCTCGTCACGCCGAAGACCCGGGTTCGATTCCCGACATGGGTACAATGTGTGAAGCCCATTTTCTGAGGTCCCCCGCCGTGATATTGCTGGCTTATTGCTGAAATCGGCGTAAAACCATACTCACTCACTCACATGACATTTACATCTGAAGCAGTACACTGTCAACGGATAGAAAATAATGCGTGTTTTTGCTCTTTCCCCATTAAAGTGATTTACACTGGTCTCAGTTGGGTTTCACCTTGTGTGTCAAATTTTGCGAAAGCTAAATGCATGAAAAGAAATACAATAAAATCATATTTTGTTATGTGAAAACACATACAGCGCTGTGTGCATGTCACGCATATTTCTCGCACGCGTATTAATAAGGAAGCCTTTTGTCGCGTTTTCGCTCATTTTAACGCCTCTTTCACACAGTTCAAATATGTCGACAATTCGGAAACGTGAGATATTTTTACTTTGAAAAATATCGCGTTGTCCCATTGTTTCCCTTTGGTAAAAAGCGAAAATAGTATTTAAAGCCAGACAATACGATAGCACGACAATGCGACAAATTGTCAAAATGTCGCTTTATCGAATTGTCGCGCTTTGGCTAATATTGAAACTTTTTGCTTCTTTTTGTATGGGTCACAAAGCGACCAATTCCGTTCAAGGATTCCATAAATATGTTCTTATTTCCGGAGATTAGAGTCGAATAACTATATCCCTTGCAGTGTTGCAGCCGCGATCTCATTACATGTACATACGTTCTGGTGAAAATCCAGGCTAGAGCAGGTATTCAGCAACCCATGCTTGTCGCAAGAGGCAAGTAACGGGATCGGTGGTCAGTTACTACATCACCCGTGAACATTCGGATTAGAATTTGTCTTCAGTATCCCATGCTTGTCTTAAAGGGGCACTGATCTAACGCAATTCCCCGGGACTGGTTGTTGCCTTTGTTGTTGTTTTTTCCCAGTGAGTACCCGGATGTAGAGCAGAAATCTAGACTAGCTCGCGACCTCTGTTGCGCCATTCGTAAGCGCATTAGTCACTTTTATGGATACCGGTAGTAATAAGAGCGTATGGTCACATTGATCAACCAAATGAAATACAGTTTTCGCGATAATAAGGAAATGTAGGCATCTTTGTGGGTAGTCACTTGCTTGGTAATTTTGCGATTTTCGTTTACACTATTTTGACTTGCAACACAAAGTAAATATTTCACCTGAGCATTGCTTTTTTTATAGTGTGTATATTTTTTTACTGTCAAAATGTGTAACATATTTATTAAACGTCTAAATATTCAGTTATTTTACAAAGTGACTGAAAAACATTTCCATCTGTATTATTATGATAACGAATTCCAAACATTTTGATGTTTAATGTCATCACCAAGAGACTGAAAATGTTACGTTGAAAAGTACATTTCTATGTTGTTTGGCTTCTAATCCTACATAATAATCTGTTGTGATGTTTGTAGGCCCTTTTGATCGTCTTAATCAATCTGGACAGATTTTTTAGTCAAAATGACTGAAATATTTACACATTTTAAAAATTGCCTGAGAGAATCACATTTTACAAATTGACGGTAATCTATACACGCTTACAAAGGAAAAGACCTGTGAAAACAACGTCTATCGCGCATTGAAGAATTTCCCAACCAAGACGTAGAAAAACAAGAACGAATCGGTTCAAATGAAGGAAAACAAAATGCAAATACCATAATTACAACTTACCAAATTTATGTGTATAAATAGGCAGCTTCCTTATTCGAGGAATGTATCCGTGAATATCCACACAAAGGAATAATATCCCACTCGTCTGCAGCTATACAAAATAACTTATTCGATGTCACGTGTCTCTGTAACTATTAAATATTCTTAAAGATATATATCGTTTCGGGTGTCAAGTCTCAAGGGTCGGCTGAGAAAGGCCACGTGACAACTATTTTCAGTTTTGATAACAATGAGCAACCAATCAACGTATTATCAGTTAACCCTTTGAACAAATTGTATGTTGTTTTTACATCGGCACTTCACGCCATGATATGAGTGTATTCCCTTTGTTTTAGTAAACCTAGACATGTAAACACTCACTTTTGACATATCCACTGTGCAAGATAACAGTGATTAATCAATCAACGTATTTTCTGTTAATCCTTTGATGACTAGGAACGATCCGTTGATTTACAAAAAAAAGTAAATCAACTGATCATTCATCTCTTGCTGGGCTGCCACGTGCATATTACATAACCTCACTTCAAACCTGGATTTAGATTGAATAATTACCCCAGACACAATAAATGCCAAATGAGAACCTTTGTCAGGTAATCTAAGTGGTGCTACCACTAATTGTACCTGTAATAAATTCATTAACTGAGCATCAAGTGAATGACGACAAATACACAAGTGTAGGGTTATACGAGAAAACGTGGATGACAACAAGGGAGTAGTAATCGTATTACACAATCCGAAATCCGAAAATGCTTTCACTGCATGGATACGTTTTTTAGTATTAAACTATAACCATCTGGGGTATTTCCAAATGACGACTTCCGATGAGCTCCGCCGTTCTTTTTGTCTGTTTGTTTAGGCTGAAGAAATTATTTAACATGCGCCCTTTGTCGAATCTTTATAGATCACAGTTAACCAATCATTGTTTTTGCAAAAATGCGTAAAACAAATATTGCCTCCCGCCTCCAAGTTTATTTAGCTGTCCTTGCAGACGGTAGCCCAGTCTCTGGTCACGCTCAGTTGCGTTGCGTATCATCCGGGTACTCACGGGGGAAAAAACAATAACAAAAGCAACAACCAGTCCGGGGAATGGCGTTAGATCAGTGCCCCTTTAAGAGACGACTGTGCTTGTCGTAAGAGGCGACTAACGCGATCTGGTGGTCAGATTCGCTGACATGGCTGATGCATGTCATCGTATCCCAATTGCGCGGATCGATGCTCATGATATCAATCACTGTTGCTGAGGGCGGCGTTAAACTTAGAGCCAACAACAAACACGTGTCATAGCGTGTGAGAAATAGCATGTTACACTATAATATGTTCTCTGTGAGAGGGGTAGGGGATATGTCCGTCTTTCAGGGGGCACTCGTCCGGGGCCTGGGGACAAATACTATTTTGTTCTGCATATTCGGGAACAGATTATGTTTTCAAGAACTGACTGAACTGAACATGACTGAGTGGACAGTAGCCAATCAGAAAGGGGCTATCTGGAGCTTTGGGTCAATAGTTTCAAACTGACTTCGCTTTGAAAAATTATTTTTGAATTTGATTCAAAATTTGAAATTTGAACAAAAATAAACGCTGGAATATCAAATAGATGGCCGAGATTGTATAACAGTACTTCCCAGGGGCTATACAAAGTCTCTTGCGTTTCAAATGTTTATTCCATTTCTAAGCGAGAGATAGTCGATGATTTTGAAGTCGATGAATCAGTCGTACAACCCCTTTTGTCCTTCAGAATAACCCGTGTTAACCTTTCCAGAGTTGCATGATTAGACAAAACTATCCGACTGTCACTTTCCCCGATCTGGAAAGCGAATCTGATTGGTCGGATAAAAGGTCGTTCTGAAGTGACCTATTATGGGGTGTCCTCTGATCTTTGACCTCAGATCTATGTTTAGCGGCAGTGTGAACTAGGATCTGATTTAAATGAGATGGGAGTGAAGTAGGATGAAAATAGGACTAACATATCATTCTCTTGCGAATCCTTACTTTCCCTAGGAAGGTTTTGTGACATGATGTACATCCAGTCTAAATTAAAATACAATAAATTAAAAAAACGACTTTTGACAATAAGGTGCCTCGGAACTAAATCTCATTCGTCAATATTTAACAGACTCTCGGTAATATTTTATCCACGTATTCAATTTAAATTATCTCCAGTATGCATGCGAAAGAGAAACAGGAACTTGCGTTTCCCTGTTTATTTTTAATGTTGGGTTACACTCAGAGGAGTGACGCCGACATTAACGTGCGGGTAGCCGTCTATTTGCATTCAAATTGTGGAGGTAGTCTCTGTCAAGCTGATCCTGCGAACCAAAGGAACAGATCAACACCTACACAATGTAAGTCACTTTCAGTTGAATATAAATATTTATATTATATTCAGTGTAGACAGAATTAATAGACGATAAATCTTCCAAAGATTTGATTGTGCTAGACGATTGTGATACCTTGCTACATGGAAGCCTCACTCAGACACTGACTGTCACGTGCTGTGTCCAGGGGACCAGGGTGTCATTAAACAAGCATAAAGCAATGATGAAAAAGTAATAGGTTCACAGGTTGATCACCATCAGCTAATTCTATCAATAGTTGACGATATCAAGAAAAAAAAACAGAATCGCAAGCTGACTGCTAAACCAATACGGAAGATGTGAGTGCCGAAATCAAGCGCTGAACAAGCTATCCAGTGGTAACACTTGAGATTTACAACCAGATATGTACAATTATTGAGGTGGCAAAAATGACCATTAATACAAGAGAAATATCTACCAGATAATCCCGCTTATGTGTGAAAATCATAGTCACAAAAACATTTATTCAATACATGAATAAAGAAGCAAACATGTGATAACATATATCAAATCAGTACATGATAACAGTATGCCATTAAATCTCCAGAGAATAAAAATTAAAGGTTACATCGTTACGGCGACCGCCGGACTTTGCCGAATAGTGACCCAAGCCGGCTAATTAAAGTAAGGGAAGCTAGGCTCTGACTAGACCGTGACTAAACTGGTTTTTCGACCTGGTAACACACACAAATCATACAAGGTCTTTGAAACGACAAGTTCTTCTAAATACCAAGTCCTAGGCAGGGTAACAACATGTACCACCTTTTAACGTCTTTTGGTATGACCCAGCAGGGAATCGAACCTACAGACGTTCCGTTCTCCGACCAGACGCTGTATCCACAACACCACGTAGGCGGTCCACAGCAGTAAGAGATGAGCTGAGACAGTGACACTTTCTGACTCCCTAGAGCAGACTAATACAAGATATGAGCAAACACGTACGTTAGAAATCGTTGTTCACGTAAATGAGACTTCGACCTTGCTCATTTCGACCACTTCTTTGGTCTAGTGGACGGCCTCCGTGGCCTAGTGAATAGAGCGTCAGCCTGGAGTGAGTTGTGTTTAACGCCGCTTTTAACAGTATTCCAGTCATATCGCGGCGTGTCAGCTTAGTGTGGGAGGAAAGCCCGAATTGATGCATATCTCAACCGTTTACCACTTCGGTGAAACCCACGAGCACGGGTATGGTGCTGACAAACCTAGAAACATAATCGGGGCGAACCGGGATTCGAACCCACAATCATAGGTTTCTGGCTCGCCCAAGGGACGCAACTTTGCACAGCGAATCGCGGCGCCTTAGACGTCTGGGCCACCCGTGCCCTCTCGTCAGCCTGGAAAGCGGAAGGTCGCGTGATGACGTTAAAAGAGTGTACTTGTTGTATTTAATGTAACCTGACTGCCCCGACCTTAAATGGGATAAAACAAGCACTGGTCGGCTCGGAGTCAGTATACAGTCTGGATGGGGTATCCATGTTAGACTGCTGCATGATATATTTTTAGGGATGCTGGGATTGTTTCTAGACAATAGATATTGTTTCAGCTACCGCTTTAAAACCAGAAATTTCTAAATGAAAACTATGAGCCTGATTTTTTTTAAGAAACACATCTTGCAACAATGTAATTTTTGCGGCAATTTTTACCAATCTAAGGCATAATAATTTTATTCTAGAATTTTCTGGGACAATTGGGTTTTTTTTCGATAAAATCCCCAGAATATTAACTCTGACTAGCACACGCACCCTCTAAAACACACACACACACGCGCGCACGCACGCACGCACGCACTCACACACACACACACACACACACACACACACAAGATGAATAAAGTAAAGCTGTGTGTCTTTCCGATTTCCGTCATTATATGTCTAGAATACTGACGATTTCACGTTAAATGTTAACTCTCTCTCATCTTCGCATGTCAGGGATAGCAACGGCAACATGACAGCATGCAACATCAGCCAACCAAATGATTCAGTATCAAAGGAGGACCTCTTGTGGGAGGAAAACGAAATCATGGCAAAGACTCTAATCCCTGCCATGGCGTTTGTAGGATTTATAATGGTGACTGGATTCTTTGGGAACATTTTAGTGTGCTACATCTTCACAAGAAAGATCCCTTTGTCTGTCAATACGTTTCTTCTCGTCTTCCTCGCGGCACTGGACTTGGTGAACTGCACATTGGCCATGCCATTCGAAATCATGGACATCCGTTATTTTTACCTCTTTGAGAGTGAGGTAACATGTAAAATATTTCGCTTTATTGTAGCATTTCCCAATATCGACTCAGCCTTTGTGTTGCTGATCATTACAATTAACAGGTACACGATGTTATGTAGGCCTATGTCAATTCAAATGACCATGAAGGAGGCAAAGAGGTATGTTGCCATAGCAACCACCGTCGCCATTTTTCTCTCCCTGCCAGCTGTGTGTATATATGGAAAACAAACAGTTGAAACAAGCATAGATGGACTGTGTGGACAAGATTGTACAACAAGTGACAGTATGAAGGGTTCAATATTCCCCTTTATTTACCAGATATTTGGAGGAAGTGTCATGTTACTTATATCTGTGGCTATATGCTATATGTATATCCACGTTTGGAGAGAAGTACGGAAACACAAAAAGAACATATGTAACAACACACAAATTGTTCTCCATGAAAATTCAAAGAGAGGGAACATTTCAAGCACCAATTCCGATTTCCAAGATGAAGAAGTTCCAGATGTAGGAAACCCAAAGCACAAATCAATCCGGGGTAAACGCATAACTGTCATTGCTTTTACGGTGACCTTTGCCTTCATACTGAGTTATCTCCCCTTTGCTGTAATCATGGCTGTGCGCAGCCTTCTACCTTTGACATTTCATCCCAATGGGGTATGGTTTGTGACGTACAACATCCTAATTCGGTCGTACTTCATCAGCTCGATGACAAACTCTTTTGTGTACGGATTCGTGAGTCTAACGTTTCGCCAAGAGTGTTGGAAACTAATTTTTGCAAAATGTCCTGGAAAATGAAGGGAGTGCTAAGTTTATAGATTCACAATTAAAATATCGAAACGGGCTAACATAGTGTTGGTCGTTCTTTGTCCAGTGTTGCCATTAAAAGAATAACTTGAAATGTGTCTAGAAGTCCCGTAGATGCCTGCCTACCTATATGTGTAATGTTTTAAGAGCGACGTCAACCCAGGGCAGCGTGATGACGATCTTAACTTTAACACAGACATTCACGGCATCAAGATGGATTGGTGGAACAGAATCCTGGTCAACAACGCAATCACATCGTTCACTTTGACCTCGATCGGGGACTATCGCTGAAAATTGAATGTTTACAGCGTCTTTCAGTGACGTCGTGATCATAACGCTTGTTTTGTTTACTCAAAGCATATATATTCCGACATACTTTATTAATCATGCTCGCTAGTTGGGTCCTGTTGTTTTGCGTAGCAGTCAGTAATAATCGGGCTACATCGTGGCAGCATGTACATAACAGAATCTGGACGAGGCAAACCAGTGATTGAAAGCATGGGCTACGATCCTTGCAACTCTGACGGGTGAGTGAGTGAGTTGTGTATAAGCCCCCTTTAACAATATTCCAGCAATATCACGACAGGCGAATCCGGTCTTCACATATTGTACCCATGTGGGAATCGAACTCAGGCCTTTTTCAGGCCAACGTGGTCGGCGGCCTATGACGTAAGAGGTCAGATGGGAAATTTCAAAGTTTGTGGTGGAGCAGTGCAATATACCGCCATGATTTGTCAAACATTCAGTGTCCAGTGTCCTTCCCTGCACAATATGGAGTGGGGTTCGCTCTGTCATAGTGATGCCGACCCACACATTAACCGCCAAAATATGTCATGAGGTCTCAGATTAGCATAGGCTTGACGTTTATTTCGGCGTCGCCAGACACGACCATGCCTAACGTGATTCGGGACTATCTCGAAACATGACACGTGACCAGCGACGAGTACCCCAGTTTCTAAGCTGCGTTCACCATTGGCGTCTTTTGGCAATGTGACAATTTGAACATGGGGATGAGTTGCACGTTGACGATTTCTAATCGTCAGACCCTGAACTCGTACTCCAGTAGCCTGATGAAAGTTTGCAGCAATCTGATTCACCGTTTGAGCTCGATTTCGTTGAGCCTGGTTTCGGACCGTTGATCCTTAAACGAGGTCGATTGTCAACATTTTGGGTTTGTTGGTACTTGTTCCATAGTCTGCTAATCACAGACTGTGAAACATTGAACGTATTGGCCACTGCACGCTAACTTCTGCCAGTTCCCAGCATGCAAATAGCCCGTAGTCGCTCCGCGCGTTGCAGACGCCGCTTTGCTACTTCATACACAAACAATGAATGAAATCAAGTATATCACGCACAACTGTATGATTTCAGACTGACAGAAATAATGGTCCACAGAGATAAATCGACCTTCTTTGAAAGTTTCATAATCAGGAATGACACCCTACGCACGTTAAGTAATTTGTGGCGCTACTGCGTGTGGCATGTGCAAGCTGAAGGATGTGTTTTGGTGTTTAAGTTAACAGACATAACCGTTCTTGCATGGGATGTTTGCTGTCAACACTTATTAACGATTAACGGACTATTGCCGATTAATAGTGCTAGCCAAATGAGATACCATGCCGCGGTTTCACATGAATACCCCACTCAGACACAGAAAACTCCGTACTACTAGTCTGGACTAATGCCGATTTATAGTGCTAGCCCACTAAGATACCATGCAGCGGTTTAACATGAATACCCCACTCAGACACAGTATACTCACTCAGACACAGTATACTACGTACTAGTCCGGACTAATGCCGATTTATAGTGCTAGACCATGTTAAACTGCGGCATGGTATCTCAGTGGGCTAGCAGTGACTCCAACCGACCAGTCCTTGCTTTCGCCCCTTCATGCCGAGCGCCAGGCGGGATAACCTTCTTCTAACGTGTTTTGGTAAGACGCAGCCGGGGATAGAATCCCCGACCTTCCGTTCTCCGGACAGACGCTCTACCACTAGAACACGGAGGCG
Source organism: Haliotis cracherodii (assembly GCF_022045235.1). Lineage (NCBI taxonomy): Eukaryota > Metazoa > Mollusca > Gastropoda > Lepetellida > Haliotidae > Haliotis > Haliotis cracherodii. The sequence goes on from NW_027266264.1 coordinate 16,753,191, forward strand.
GTAACGGTTGTGGGTTCGAATCCCGATTCGTTTTATGGTGAACATGTGGAGGACATTTCCAAATTTGACGCATCAGTTTACAAGAATGATGTCTGATGCAATTTCCTATTTTGACCTGTACCATATGTTCCCGTGTATGTTTAAGGTGAACAATTGACTTGCCTTTACATGTGTTTGTGAGTGGTGCCACCGGTGGGGCAGGGTACGCTCGCCTTTTTGCGAGCACCTGGTATCATCACTGTTTGATAGTGATTTATAAACCCATGTTCATCATATAGCCGTAATCGTACAATCGACTTTTGGCAGATATTTGTTATGGATTTGGAAAGGGTTTTATCGCTTCTCTTTATAGAAAAAGAGCTTGTGATTTCATCCGACGTTTGGCACTGAAAGTTCAATTTAGGGTAACAAGCGTAGACACATACTTGATATCCTGTGTATTGCATATCCACTCTATAATGAAAAACACCCTGGTCTCACACACTACCATAGCTTCCTTTCGAAAGTGACGTCATCATCTCCATCTGTCGCATCTTTGACATAGCACAATAGGTCTCTCGTTCTGAGAGTAATTTAATTGGGCGGCTATTTTCTTCTTAATCGGGGGCACGTGTAGACCAGGCGTCAAAGGCGCCGCAAACCGCTGTGCAGAGTTGCTGCCCCTTGGGTACGCCAGAAACCTGTTTGTGGGGTGAGATGAGGTAAAACTGGATTTAACTTCAGGATTATTACACTCATACAGCGACGTGCATGAACGTGTGTGTGTGTGTGTGCGTATGTGTGTGTGCGTGCGTGTGCGTGTGTGTGCGTGCGTGTGTGTGTGCGTATGTGTGTGTGCGTGCGTGTGTATGTGCGTGCGTGTGTGTATGTGTGTGTGCGTGCGTATGTGTGTGTGTCTTCGTGTGCGTGTGCGTGTGTGTGTGTGTGTGTGCGTATGTGTGTGTGCGTGCGTGCGTGTGTGTGCGTGCGTGCGTATGTGCGTGTGCGTGTGCGTATGTGCGTGTGTGTGTGTGTGTGTGTGTGTGGTTTGCCCACTGAGGTACCATGACTCAGTTTAACTTGAATACCCCACTATTCTGACCCCGAGCCGACCAGTTCTTGTTTTGACCCCTTGATGCCAAGCACCAGGCAGGGTAGCCATCTTTTAAGGTCTTTTGGTAAGACGAAGCCGGAGATCGAATCCCCGACCTTCCGCACTCCGGACAGACGCTCCACCACTAGACAACGGAGGTGGTTATGATTGTGGGTTCAAATCCCGATTCGCCCCGATTATGTTTCTAGGCTTGTCAGCACCATACTTCTAGGCTTGTCAGCACCATACCAAAGTGGTAAATGAATACGACCAGCGTCACTTCAGGCTTTCCTCCCACATAAAGCTGACACGTCGTGATATGACTGGAACACTGTTCAAAGCGGCGTCAAACCAAATTCACTCACTCCTTATGGGTGCAGGGTATGTATCATAATAGAATCAAGATGTAAATAATTCATACCCATGATTAGCGAGGATGAGGTAGACACAATGAGTTGTATCCAAGTAAGCAGTTCAAGGAAAATTCAAATGTGACATTTGAGAATTCTCAATCATATCGGTCAGAGGTTTCAAATCGTAATAATATGTTGCTGATGAAAACAGCTGATTCTGAAGGCAACTGGTGTGTGAGTATGCACTTTTTCTACCTCGTCTGCCCAAATCTTATGCTAGACCATGGCATGTGACAAAGTACCAAAGTGACAGGTCACGTACACCGGTCACTTAACATCGCATCGGCGTTATGTCAGCCATGGAGCGACTGAAGCTGTTTGTTTGTTTGTTGTTTAACGCCGCACTCAGCAATATTCCGGCTATATGACTGCGGTCTGTAAATAATCGAGTCTGGACCAGACAATCCAGTGATTGACATCATGAGCATCGATCCACACAATTGGGATACGATGACATGCATCAACCATGTCAGTTAGTCTGACCACCCTATCCTCAGTGTTAGTCGCCTTTTACGACAAGCATAGTCGCCTTTTACGACAAGCATAGTCGCCTTTTACGGCAAGCATAGTCGCCTTTTACGGCAAGCATGGGTTCCATTGAAGCTGAAGGAGCTTTCACTAACTTGATGTTTTCAACTATATAACTTTCTCTCGATTTTTCGTGAGAACCGGACGGGTTTAAAATCCGACGCGGAAGAAAATGAAACCATGTACGGATATATCATGTAACTGTGACGCACGTTCCCATCAACTAGGAATAAATACGATACAGTCGTGGGGAACTTTGAAACTATGCCTCTGAACTGATTTTATCATGTTTGATTTTCAGTTGAAAATATCTTATGTTGGCGATATCATATACAAAAAACTCTCGAAGAATACCCCAACGTGGTTATATTTTTTAAATATAGTTTGATTTGAAACTTTTGAAAATTAAAAAATTCGCATACAGTTCCAAACTACTGATTTGTATCTAAGCCATCATATCTTTGAAAATCAATACATTTGCTTTTTTGGCACAAATGTACAACATTTCAAACATGGTAAGGGCCATATGGTTGCAAATTCTGTTCTTACCCCAGTCTTCATTGAACCAAGTTATTTGTACACAAAATTACTCAGAGACAGATTACTTTTAACAAACTGTTGCAGAAATGGGTAATAGTTAAAGAGACACAATCAAATTTAACAACAGTACTTTCAATGTTAAATTGCTTATTTTTTTTAAAAATCGGTATACTTTCTTTTGTCCCTCCGTACAAATAACATTCCTGTACGGCAGGGGGACTTTGTTTCCATAGTAAGCAGGGCCCTCATTTTCCTTCCTGCGTTTGTGTATACATCCCTATAAAATACGGAAACATAACAAGAACATCTTGCGCTTTTAATGCGAATTCAGAAGAGACAGTTTGGATTCACCGAGAGAAACTATTCAAACTAGAACATATCCAGGTAGGGTGAAGAATTAACGTCATTTTTTCAACCGTGACGGGGGCACGGTCGGCCCAGTCGTCTAAGGCGCCGCAATTCTCTGTGCAGAGTTGCGTCCCTTTGGCATGCCAGAAACCTATGATTGTGGGTTCGAATCCCAGTTTCCCCCGATTATGTTTCTCGGTTTGTCAGCACAAAACCCGTGCTCGTGGGTTTCACCGAAGTGGTAAACATCTGAGACCTGCATCACTTCGGGCTTTCCTCCCACGTTAAGCTGACATACCGCGATATAACTGGAATACTGTTAAAAGCAGCGTTAAACCCAACTCACTCACTCACTTGAACCGTGACAGTTTGCCTCTGTCTTGAGTTATCTCCCCATTTTTGCAGTAATAACAATGCCAAGAGCTCCAGATGTGCAGTTTTCTCTGTTACGCTCACTTCAGTGATGCTTACTTTTCTGTACGGATTCAGGAGCAAGCGTTTAGGTAACACGCTTGTAAAACGGATGCGCCCCCAAAGGCATAGGCATCCATCCTGTTTCAATAACCACACATCACCACTATAAAAGTTATACCCATATAACTCAGCAGAATTTTAGGACGTATCTGCTGCACTCCATCAGGTCCAAAGTCTAAAGGGGGCACGGGTGGCCCAGTCGTCTAAGGCGCCGCGATTCGCTGTGCAGAGTTGCGTCCCTTAGGCATTCCAGAAACCTATGATTGTGGGTTCGAATCCCGGTTCGCCCCGATTATGTTTCTAGGTTTGTCAGCACCATACCCGTGCTCGTGGGTTTCACCGAAGTGGTAAACGTCTGAGACCTGCGTCTGTTCGGGCTATCCTCCCACATTAAGCTGACACGCCGCAATATAACTGGAATACTGTTAAAAGCAGAGCGAAACCCAACTCACTCACTCCAAAGTCTAAACCAATGAATGCACAGTATTGCCACTTTATTAAAATTAAAGAACACAATTTTATAGATAAAGCATTATTATTTAGTATCATTCTAATTAGTATCGTTGCCCGGGCGCCTTCTAACGACCCCGGGGGTTATTTTGTTGGAGCGCACGCGCACGCACATGCACACGCACACGCTCACACCGTTATTTCTTAACTTCCCCACGCTTACTCCTTTATCGATCTTGCAAAACTGGCGGGTAATGAAGGCCCGGCGTTAATTGGAGATAACTACGATGCTGCAAACGCGGATTATCTAACCATTAAACCATTAGAAAAATATTTTTGCAAAGCTTAATATGAAATTTCTACTTCGTAGTGGTTAAAACGTCTTTTACTATGTGCACTAAATGCATTTCTTGAGTGATAAATAACATGATAAATAAATATAAGGTTCTGTCTGGATGTGGAACGGGGTTTGGGAGTACAGTGAAATCTCTTTAACTCGAACTCCGTAGTCTCAAGTTATCGTTTAAGACTATGTAACGTTCTTGTCCCTATAGAACCCATATTGTGTGCTTTGCTGTCGGTACCCTCGTTGTCCCGAACTACGAATATTTCAACATTATATTTATATATTGCCGTTTGTCTTTGATTATGACGATTGGAAACAATTCAGAAAAAAAACCTTCTTATGATAATTCCCATTTTCTCACTAATACCTTGTATAATGTCTAATCCGTAAGTGAGATCCTTAAGAGAAGATATTGCATATAGTTATTAATTAGGTTAACCTGTTAACGATTTTTAATTTGTTCACGAATACACGTACAATCGCAATTCATTGTAACTGTCTCCCTGTATATGCGGGGGTCGGTCGGGTAGCCTAGTGGTTAAAGCGTTCGCTCGTCTCGCCGAAGACCCGGGTTCGATTCCCAACATGGGTACAATGAGTGAAGCCCATTTCTGGTGTCCCCGCCGTGCTAAAAGCGGCGTAAAAACTCATTCACTGTATATGCGGATTGATTAACACTTTCAGTAAAAACCCCATCTTCTTATAATTAGGTCACAATGAAAACACAATGTCACTGAAATATAAGAGAACGTTGTATCTCATGGTTATGATCTGCAATCTTATAGCGTTAGATTAGGAAGGGGAACATTAAGGTGTTTTATTATAAATGAGATAAAAGGGTATAGAGAAAATGGTAGCAACACATTGAAATAGATTTTAATAAAACATATTGTACTAAACAACTTGAATGTACAGAAGCGCTTCACATGGATAAGATATAATAATTGCATAGACTACACAAGTTGAGTGAGTGAGTTGGTTTTAACGCCGCTTTTAACAGTATTACAGTAATATCACGGCGTGTCACCTTAATGTGGGAGGAAAATAGAAGTGGTGCAGGTCTCAGGCTTTTACCACTTCGGTGAAACCCACGAGCACGGGTATGGTGCTGACAAACCTAGAAACATAATTGGGGCAAACCGCGATTCGAACCCACAATCATAGGTTTCTGGCGTGCCCAAGGGACGCAACTCTGCACAGCGAATCGCGGCGCCTTAGACGACTGGGCCACCCGTGCCCCCATACACTTTATGACTTTTACCCGATCGAATGATTGGTACCACACATTCCAGCAGAGAGTTTGTTGGGTTGTTTGTATTATATACATGTATTGTTAATTGTAGTAGATACTTACATCACTGGTCTCAGAACACATTAAGTATGACTGATTTTTCAAGGTAAACTGATTTTTTTCACTGAATCCTTGCCATCTGGAACGAGCAACGATACAAACATATCACGCCCAGTTACCAAAGCCTAAGGTACTGAATGTACATTCCATTAAAATCTCTCAGATCACTTCGTACGTGTTGTCATTACTTTCCTGTGCGTCCTGTGCCGTGAGGTACTCCTGATACGCTTTGTCATCCATCCTAATACAACTTCCGTCCTTATTCTGATTTATTCTCAGCCGCGTCAATTTTCTACAATGAAATACACATGCTATGACATAAAGATATCATTGCTACACTCATTATTCAGTCATGATATAATACAGAATGTTGCCACTCCTATAGGCGGCAATTATTAACACATGAAAGTCATGATCTATTTACATAGAACGGTCATTTTGATTTTTTCATGTATATAAACATGATGTATCCACACTATATTGAGTTGGTCTCAAACATAATCATGATGTACCCACACAATATTAAGTTGGTCTCAAACATAAACATGATGTGCCCACACTATATTGAGTTGGTCTCAAACATAAACATGATGTACCCACACAATATTAAGTTGGTCTCAAACATAAACATGATGTACCCACACAATATTAAGTTGGTCTCAAACAAAAACATGACTTTATCATAGTGTTATCATCCAGAATGACATTTAATAATTGATAAAATCACACCATCGTTTCTATTGAAGCTTTGGCACTCTACCACTTTAAACGACTCGTGCTTAGAATCCTTTTTGACTATCATGGTATAGAAATCATATGACATGGTAGTACACCATAGATACCTTTTACATCTGCATACAACCACTACCAGCGCACATACGAGAAGGGCGAGCAAGCCACACCCACCCACCAGTGTCCAGAGAACAGGCTTGCCTTCTAAAATTAAAAGTAGTGTTTTAATCTGGGAACAGATGGATCAGTGCTGACTGCATTGCATGAACTAGATAAATCTTGTTCAAATAGAATTTGTATTGCATTATGTCATATATCAATAGTCATAATAACACGACATCTAACATCTAAATCATCTTGGGCGGTGGTTAAAGCGTTCTCTCGTTCCTCACGCCGAAGAACCGGCAGTACACAGGATTTTCAGACATCGCCATGGATGCCATGGTCGCCGTGAATTTTTGCACATGTTCACGACAGTTGCACAAAGGTCGCCGAGGAGATTGGTTGTTTAAAGGGGGCTCAAAGGAGGCAGAAGGGAGGCACAAGCATTGCCGTTGTTGCAGAATGAAGGCATAGTGGTCGCCCAATTGTAGCCTGGTAATTTTTCCCGTCAATCTGGGCGATGCTTCTGCCTTCCTTGTGCCTCCTTTGGGCGACCAACAGCGTGCATTGAACGATGACTGTGGCGACCGCCGTGCCTCAATTCGGGGAGTACGGCAACCCTTGAGACATCATGGCAATGCTTCTGCCGCTTTTCTGCCTCCTTTGAGCTACATATGATGCCTCCTCAGCCTGCCTATAGATAGAGGGCTTTCATTGTGGTTGCAGACGCTGAACATCTTGAGCAGTTACTGCTGAACAACTCCTGGAGCAGTTACATAGAAACATAATTTTCTGGGTTAAGGCGATCATTGAACGTCCTGGTCAGTTTTTGATCGCTCAAAGGTGGCACAAAGGTCGCAGCCCTGTGTTTAGTGGGCTTAAAAGCGGCGTAAAGCCATATTCACTCACTCTAAATTATCTTTTTTGTCATCTTTTAAATTTCGCAGGATATATATGTGTCTCAGCACATAGGTTTACACACTAAACAGTGACAGGTTTACAGGTCTTGTCCTACGATATTTCTTCTCGCTGCTTTATGCCCGAAACAATGTCGATGCGGCGTTCACACTGACCAATCTACCGAGATAAGGAAGTTAAACACTAACCGGTAAATTCGATCCACCCCTGCTTGCATCCCACCCCCCAGGGGCTTGTCTGAGAAGCAGGAGGAGAAGTAGTCCAAGAACCAAATGACCCGTCCTTAGACTCTGAAAGTAATTTGACTAGATTTCTTTATCGTGCCAGAATCCAGTGCACACGTGATTATCAATATCGATATAGAACTGCATGAAATTTTGTCTTCAGCAACCCATGCTTGCCGTAAAAGGCGACTGTGTTCGTCGTAAGAGGCGATTAACGGGATCGAGAGGTCAGACTCACTGACTTGGTTGATGCATGTCATCGTATCCCAATTGCGTAGATCGATGCTCATGATCTCAATCACTAGAATGTCTGGCCCAATCTGTCTGGCTGACTTCTTACGTTACTAGGAAGAAGAGGACTCATGCGGCGTGGTACAAACACTTTAATTGTACTAAAGATGAGCGACAAAACCATTTTCAAAATCATAATGATTAAATTACTGCTAAGCATGTCCTATGTACGATTCCGACTATATCACAAGGATGTAGTCATGAATCACCATCAAATAGTCATGATACCAGGTGTTTGTGGAAAGGTGGGTGTATTCTGCCTCGCCGTTGTTACCCGTCACAAATACATGCAAAGTCAAGTCAACTGTTAGCCTGAACACATGGTGCAAGACAAAATAGGGAATTGCATCAGGCATAACTTTTGTCACCGAAACTTCAAGTTTGGGAAAATCGTCCACATACCTGCCATAAGTATTTTTGAAACCTTTGCAAGGGCCTTGACTGTTCGACCCTGTTGAAACATTGTTTGCGCAAGAAACGTTTTCATTGCTAAAATTTACATAACTCGATGTTCCTGAACCAACAATTGTAACATTACCCAGCTGTTTTACTTCTATTCTACGACAATATGACACTCCCTTCTTTTCAATAATATGCTTGTGGATATACAAACAAAAATACCCATGCTTGTAAGGGGTTGATGAGATCGGGTGGTCAGGTTCTCTACTTGGTTGCTGCATGTCATCATGTCACAACTGCGATCATCATAATGCCACCGGGGCGGTCGGGTAGCCTGGTGGTTAAAGCGTTAGCTCGTCATGCCGAAGACCCGGGTTCGATTCCCGACATGGGTACAATGTGTGAAGCCCATGTCTGGTGTCCCCCGCCGTGATATTGCTGGAATATTGCTAAAAGCGGCGTTAAACCATACTCACTCACTCACTCAGAATGCCATCAACTGGACTGTCTGGTTCAGACTCGTTTATTTGCAGACAGTGCTATAGCTGGAATATTGCTGAGTGGGACATTAAATATAATTCAAACAAACCAACAAAGCCTCTTGTAGCATGTAGGCTCGGGTGGGGTACGTAGGTCGTACCACGTGTACTACACTGCTGGGCAAAAGAAAGTACACACCCATGTTTGATGGTGTCTAAATATGAAACAAACAAGAAATGCTTATTCGATGGTGATGTTTTTTGTTACGGTAATTATCATTGCTGTCTTTTGGACCTTTAAGTCGCAGAGTGTCAGCCTGTTTAAGCCTAGAAACATTTGATATGTTTAATGTTTTGGTCAAATCCCATATTCATTTGCGTGTTTTCTTTTACAAAGAATACAGCCCCTGCTTGTAAGAGGCTAACGGGAACGGGTGGTCAGGCTCGATGACTTGGTTGATGAATATCATCGTATCCCACTTGACGCAGATCGATGTTCATGATGTCAATCTCTGGATTGTCTGGTCCAAACGCGATTAAATACAGATCGCCGTCATATTCCTCAAATATTGCTTTAATAGTCCGACGTTAAACAACAAACAAGCAAGCAAACAAACAAAACATGTTGACAAACACCTATGTTACCTGTTACGTCTGACGTTGACGTGTTATTACAGCTTGAATTGTTTATTGTTGTACTGGGCGGTCGGGTAGCCTAGTGGTTAAAGCGTTCGCTCGTCACACCGAAGACCCGGGTTCGATTCCCGACATGGGTACAATGTGTGAAGCCCATTTCTGGTGTCCCCCGCCGTGATATTGCTGGAATATTGCTAAAAGCGGCGTAAAACCATACTCACTCTCTCACTCTTTTTGTACTATTTCTACCGCTTCCTTAAAGAACAGATCCCTTGGGTACATACATATAACATAGAAATAACGCTTACACGTCATACTTGTTTAAGGTGGAAGGTTTGCATTTGTGTTCTATTGACGAGCCATATTTAGATAGTTTTGCATTGAAATATTTCATGTTAAACATGCATTCTCACCCATTTCGTCAATTTCACATGTGTATGTACAATCGACCTCTTTTCTCATCCCTGAAGTAACAGAGACTGGTGTTTGGTAGAATATTTTGTTGTGCGACACCTTTATGCTAAATTTTTCGAGACTGATTCTCGACATTGTCACACAACACAGGTTAACAACTTTTCGGATTTATTCTCCCCTACAATAGAAAATTAAAAAAGACATTTAGATAATAATTAATACTAATAAAAACCTGATCTTGCCCTTTTTATAACTTACTACGTTAAATAATTCCTCGCCAATACAATATAAAAACTGAAAATTTGTTTGCTTTTGTTTTTGTTCAACACCGCACTTAGTAATACCATTGAGTCTGGACGAGACAATGTACTGATTGACGTCATGGGGATCGAACCACGCAATTGGGATACGATGACATGCAATCAAGCAAGTCAGCGAGCCTGATCACCCGATCCCTTTAGTCGCCTTACAACGACAATCATATGTTGCCGGGGACACAAATAACTGAAATACTACACGAAGATATAGATTATATATATTAGCTAGACTTGAGTATTCTCACCAGCTTTACAAGTGCGGCCCGTCCACCCCACGTCACACCCCAGTGTGCAGTAACCAGACATTTGGTCACAAGTACTTCCTGCTAAGCACTGCCCACAAGCCAGGTTGCAGGTCCGCCCAAACCAGCCGGGGGAACAGCCTAAACACAATGTAGCACACAGTTAGTCTATTGGACAATGACAAAAGCACATAGTTCTTGACATGAGTGAGTGAGTGAGTTGGGTTTAACGCCGCTTTTAACAGTATTCCAGTTATATCGCGGTGTGTCAGCTTAATGTGGGAGGAAAGCCCGAACTGATGCAGGTCTCAGACGTTTACCACTTCGGTGAAACCCACGAGCACGGGTATGGTGCTGACAAACCTAGAAACATAATCGGGGCGAACCGGGATTCGAACCCACAATCATAGGTTTCTGGCGTGCCCAAGGGACGCAACTCTACACAGCGAATCGCGGCGCCTTAGACGACTGGGCCACCCGTGCCCCATTCTTGACATGGCACTGTAATACCTTACCATTTTTGTATGAGTTATAAATTATTAAAAATATAGCAAAAAATGTCTCCTTTCCCGGGAATATATATACATGTATGCCGACATTTTTTGCTTTCATAATTTTTACAATCATTCGTTTCATTTCAATATATATTTATAACATATCTACTTAAAAATTGTATAGATATATGTATTCATTCTGATTAAGCAAACAAAACAATGTTTGTGTCACTGCGTCATTTAATCACGAATCTTCAAATATAGAAAATAGAGTTTAACGTACCGTGTTTTCTAAACACAGTGATTCTCGCAAAACGGTACTCAGATCCACTGTAGGGGATATTTGAAATTAACCCCCCTTCTCGCGGCATCTTGAAGATGTTTCCCCTGCAAATATATAAATTGGAAGTGTTATTAATAGTTACAACAAAATTGGATGTCAAAACGACGGGTCAAAATAATATTAAAAAAACTTTTTTTAACGGTTTTTTTCTTTCTGAGAAATTGTTCTTCTTGGAGACGTAATCAGCATCGATATGTTTCATAGCTTGGTTTGGCTGATTAAGAATGTTATGTTGCGCACATTCTTCAATGCTGTTGTCTAATAGCGGGTAGCCCAGTCGTCTAAGGCGCCGCAATTCGCTGTGCAGAGTTGCGTCCCTTGGACACGCCACAAACCTAGGATTGTAGGTTCGAATCCTGGTTTGCCCCGATTATGTTTCTAGGTTTGCCAGCACCATACTCGTGTTCGTGGGTTTCATCAAAGAGGTAAACGTCTAAGACCTGCATCACTTCGGGCTTTCCTCCCACATCAAGCTGACAAGTCGTGATATAACTGGAATAGTGTTAAAAGCGGCGTTAAACCCAACTCTCTCACTCTAATAGACCTATAAACCAACCCGGAACTACTGGAATAGTAACTTATTAGGTCTATTTGCAGGGCTTCATAACAACATGTTTTTGTTATATATATAACTGATGTCAGGTATTGCAGCGTTAAACTGCAAACAGATACTAACATCGACGAATCATTACAACAAATCATGTGAGCTAGATACATACGAATGTTCTCATTGAAGATCAAACCAACCTTTCATTTAATGCTGTCATGTACAACACGCCTTCATAGAGGGCCATAAATAGACACATACGAATATCTCATTGAAGATCAAACCAACCTTTCATTTAATGCTGTCATGTACAACACGCCTTCATGGATAACCAAACATGATACATACGAATATCTCATTGAAGATCAAACTAACCTTTCATTTAATGCTGTCATGTACAACACGCCTTCTTAGAGAGCCACACATGACACATACGAATATCTCATTGAAGATCAAACTAACCTTTCATTTAATGCTATCGTGTACAACACGCCTTCTTAGATAACCATACATGACACATACGAATATCTCATTGAAGATCAAACTAACCTTTCATTTAATGCTGTCATATACAACACGCCTTCATAGAGGGCCATAAATAGACACATACGAATGTTCTCATTGAAGATCAAACCAACCTTTCATTTAATGCTGTCATGTACAACACGCCTTCATAGAGGGCCATAGACAGATACTGACAGTTGAAGGAGTATGTTGTAGTGTCCCTTGTGTGAATGTTCACAGATCTTAATGCCTTCAACGTCCATAGGTTATAGTATAACGTCTGGCCTGGAACAAACATTGTCTACATATTAGGTGCTGTTGAAAGGAGTGAACCGAATACCTGGCTTGGGTGTGCAGTGTGTATGACACTGGGTAAAGAATATTCCATCTGCCGAAAGGAGTGAAATATCATGTTTCTCTACCGGAAAATAACATTATTTCATTACAAATGTAAAACCTTGAAACGTAAATTCTCCCCACCTAACACACAGGGGCGGTTCGCCAAACCCTTGTATTTGCGACGAAAAAAGTAGTTTCGTGTTTGCAAAATCATAAAAAATATAAACAAAAGTAACCAAAAGTATTTAGGGTCACGATTCTGTATCATACATAGAGATATGACTATTTACAAAATGAACTTCAACAAAAAATATTCTTGAAAACTACGAGACTACGAGGCGCTTTGCGAAACGAACAGTCTCGATTGACGAGTTAGCGGCCTGAGGCGATATTAACTCCATAAATGACCATCTGTTATTAAATTGCCTTGTCAATGTTGAACAAACGTGAAAAGGAAGTCAACAGTTTGTGTACGGGCCAGACACTTATGATAAAGGGAGACAATTTGAGGTGAGGTCACTCTTGTATGACAATAGTTCGGTCAAAGTGTTATGTTCACAGCAGTGAAATATCAAGTGTTATGTTCACTTCAGTGAAAATATCATTTTTCTCAGAAAACTCAGTCTCTCACACTTAAGCATATACTAAATTATGATATTTCACACGATAAGGAAGGAAGTACATACTTCGAAGCGTTGTGTGTCTAGCCACATTAGAGAAGCTGACATCGATGAAACGTTGGTCTCAGTCTATATGTATATTGGATCAGAAATCAATGTATCAATGTTAATTTAACATTGACCCCTAGGGATTCCCGATGAGCGGTGACCCCAGTGCCTTGTGCTTGTCGTTAAGAGCCGACATATATGGGAATCAGTCATGCTCCGTGATTGGATGGATGGAACACGTGTTCCACTGTACCCGACGGCGAGATGGAACACGTGTCCACTGTACCCGACGACGAGATGGAACATGTGTCCACTGTACCCGACGGCGAGATGGAACACGTGTTCCACTGTACCCGACGGCGAGATGGAACACGTGTCCACTGTACCCGACGGCGAGATGGAACACGTGTCCACTGTACCCGACGGCGAGATGGAACACGTGTTCCACTGTGCGCGACGGCGAGATGGAACACGTGTCCACTGTACCCGACAGCGAGATGGAACACGTGTCCACTGTACCCGACGGCGAGATGGAACACGTGTTCCATTGTACCCGACGGCGAGATGGAACACGTGTCCACTGTACCCGACGGCGAGATGGAACACGTGTTCCACTGTACCCGACGGCGAGATGGAACACGTGTCCACTGTACCCGAAGGCGAGATGGAACACGTGTCCACTGTACCCGAAGGCGAGATGGAACACGTGTCCACTGTACCCGACGGCGAGGGACAATTATTTACAGTCCGGTCTGACAAATATAGAATTCTGTTGACTGTAGACTCAAAAACAAATTACAAATTAATTCAACATCCGATTACCAACAGACCGATAAAAAACATTAGGACAGGATACCTTCCGGGTCAAATGCCATCCTGACGTGATAGTCGGCATTTATTCTGACGAGTGTCTCAAGCGAGGTTCCGTCATATCTCATCATGGTGAGTCTTGTAGCCTCTGCTAGAAATATCTTCCTGCAAAGTAACACTGCAATGTACATGCATTAATTATGTAAATTCATTCATTCATTCATTCCCCATGCTTTTGTCGTAAGAGGTGCCTAATCAAGTGGACAGGGTCGCCGGCTGGTTGATGCACGTCATCGTATCCCATTCGCGTAGATCGATGCTCAGTCAGTAACTGAATACTTACAGACCAACGCAATAGAGCTGGAATTCTGCTGAGTGTGGCGTTAAACAATTAACAACAAATATTTGATACATTATTTTTTAGTTTCGAAACGTGCGTAACACATAAATTTATATGTAAATCAAATGACAATATGGCGATTCTAGAGAGCATTCGACTCAGTGCCTGCCTACTTCATGAGTGGATCCACAGCGAGGCCCCACAGGCCGTTACTTGGGGTACGGATCTCCGTTTGGCGTCTTGTCTGTAGGGACACTGACCGCAAGGACGAGTTGCCAGAGGAGAACAGCACAAACATCAACCTCGAAGAATGGTCAATGGCAACAGCAGATGGTTCTGTGAAATGAAAGATGGTCATAACGTTACTGCCATTTTGTTTATAACGAAGAACGGTTGAAGCGAACAACATCTCAACTTCGGCGCAGATCGTTACAACTCGATTTTACTTTAAACGAGGTGAAATGGGGTTTAACGTCGCGTCCAATGTTATTGCACTTATATAGCGACGTGCATGTACGTGTGTGTGTGGCTGCTTCATCGACTGATGCCGATTTATAGTGCAAGCACACTGAGATACCATGCCGCAGTTTAACATGAATACCCTACTCAGACACTGTATACTGACTCTGAGCTGACCAGTCCTTGTTTTAGCCCCTTAATGCCGAGCGCCAGGCAGGGTAACAATAAGTAGCATCTTTTTTACGTATTTTGGTATGACGCGGCCGGGATAGAACCCCGGACCTTCCGCACTCCGGTCGGATGCAGTGCCACAGTGACGGTGACTAGACTCTAAAAGAGATGGGAATACATGCATTATGGAGTAAATAATTCCAATATCAATTACTATAATTCAAATGGCTTGCGACGGCTATTCATTTTACAACGCTGACACTCACATCCATGTGGTAAGTATAGGAGCAGCCAATGAGTAGTTACTAAAACTAGAAGCAAATACTGGGGTTATTAGAAGTAATAATTTCCGACACTATGGCGCCTTGTTAATCGAGTAAAATTACGCAATTAACATTTTATGCCTCAGGACATTATAACTAAACTGAACAAGTTATCCGAACACGCCATGCTGGTAAACTTTGATGCGGGTTAGGCTGGGTTATTTGTTGTTTAACGCCGCACTCAGCAATAGTCCAGCTATATGACGGCCGTGTGTAAATAATCGAGTCTGGACCAGACAATCAAGTGACTGACATCATGAACATCGATCCAAGCACATGAGTGAGTGAGCGAGTATGGTTTTACGCCGATTTTAGCAATATTCCAGCAATATCACGCGGGGGACACCAGAAATGGGCTTCACACATTGTACCAATGTCGGGAATCGAATCCGGGTCTTCGGCGTGACGAGCGAACGCTTTAACCACTAGGCTACCCGACCGCCCCGGTGGCATTATGATGATCGCAGTTGTGACATGATGACATACAGCAACCAAGTAGAGAACCTGACCACCCGATCTCATCAGCCCCTTACAAGCATGGGTCTCTTACGACAAGCATAGTCGCCTTTGACGACAAGCATGGGTTGCTGAAGACCTATTCTACCCCGGATCTTCACGGGTCCTTGATGCTGGAAACGGTCTAATACATGCACTTTAATTTGACTTCCTTTCTATGGAATTTTCACCGTCCTAATGTGAAATATATAACTCCAACTTAGCACATTTGATCAGGTAAATCTTACTTCTGTCAAAGTGGAACCACTTGTGCTCATAGCTCTCCCCGGAGGATCGGATCCTGTTTATGAATTCCGAGTACGTCCAGTAGACATGGTCATCTATTGGATCATACACGACACTCCGTGCATAGGGAGCAGTGATCGCTAGGCGAGTACAGTTGATGGCGATACCCACCCTGCACATGTGGATGGTACCAGTTGGAGTTGTTTCCACTACAAACATACTCTTGACCAATTCTGGAAGAAATGTTTGAAGAACATTGTAAATAATATGTGGTGATGAAAATTATATGAATGGATGACACCAGGTGTTTGCGAAAAGGGCAAGCAGCACCCGCCACTCGCACAATTTGCATAAAGATGTATGTTTGCTCTTTGAGTGAGTGAGTGAGTGAGTGAGTATGGTTTTACGCCGATTTTAGCAATATTCCAGCAATATCACGCGGGGGACACCAGAAATGGGCTTCACACATTGTACCCATGTCGGGAATCGAAACCGGGTCTTCGGCGTGACGAGCCAACGCTTTAACCACTAGGCTACCCGACCGCCCCCTGTTTGCTCGTTGAAGCCTTGTCTGATAAGCTAGAACAGTTTTGAAAAAATGGGATATTTCCATGGAAATGCACGATGACCATCATTTGTAAAGCATACAAATGGAATTTGGATTCGACCAAAACAATCTCTGACACACTGCAATCTTAAGGTCCAAAGAGAGATACCCGTATCAAATACATCACCATCGAATAACTAATTCTTGTTTGTTTCATTTTGGGCCACCATCAAACAGGAGTGTCTACTTTCTTTTGCCCGCCAGTTTAGTTCATGTGGCACGACCTACGTACCCCACCCGAGCGCCGCACTCAGCAATATTCCAGCTGTATGACGAATGTCTGCAAATGATTGAGACTGAACGAGACAATACTGTGAATGGCATCTTGATGGTCGCTGTTGGGATACGATGATATGCATCAACCAAGTCAGCGAACCTGACCACCCGAACCCTTTCGTCGACGCCTATGAAAAAGGGGCTAATGTCTTACTCTTCACGGTGGAGAGGTTATTAAGAGTTCACTTACCATTGCTGGTTGATCTTGGTATGAGGAAAACAAACAGTGCACCCAACGTAACACTTTCAGCAAGCATCACATACATCGCAGGTCTCCGATCATTTCTCCTCTGTGCCACACATGAGGACACAAATTAAATAGCTACTTAATGACTCGATCATATGATGTGTTGTGGTGAGTTCAAAAGGACATATTTGGTCATGACATCTGAAGATGGGAGTGGCTACTTTCGCCTTCAGCTTCCCTAACCTACAAGTAGCATGTGTAAACGGCATATAAGCAAGGTTGAGGGTAAAACGAACATATTGTAGATGTAATACAGTAAACTACGGTTATAACGAACACGCTTATAACGAACTGACGGATATAACGAACTACTTTTTTGGTCCCGATGATTAGCTGTATTAAGCTGTGTATATGCTTATAACGAACTACGGTTATAACGAACTAAAATTAGTACTCCCTTTGAGTTCGTTATAACCGTACTTTACTGTATTTCCATTGTTTCTCAGATACGACATTGCGCTGATTGAGTGAGTGTTGGTTTGAAGTGGGAGGAAGCTGAAGTGATGCAGGTCGTTTACGTGTAGCAATTGGGTGATACTAACAAGACTGGGTATGGTGATGACAATCCAGGAAGCATTATCAGCGCGATCTGGGATTCGAACCTTCGTACACAGTACTCTGGCATGCAAAGCAACTAGGGGTACTTTTCCTGACTTAAACCAGAAACCCATAACGGGGACGTTACTGACAGACCAGAAAGTAACTAATATAAAGGGTTAACACCTTACACCATCGAGCCCTCTTTATGGCAAGCATGGGTAGGTATTCAGCAACAGCAACATTATATGAATGAGATCGTACGTGGATTTGTTCGACACATCGGTGTTCAAGCGAATATAAATGCCCACGAAAAAGGTATATATAGCCTCGATACTGGACGTTGAGGTATAAACAGGATGAAAGGGCTCCATGCCAGAAGTGTACCATGCATAATCAATGCTGTGGTCTAAAGAGGATTTCATTAAACCAGACCCTCGAAGATCCGGGGTAGAATAGGTCTTCAGCAACCAAGCTTGCCGTTACAGGCGACTATGTTTAGCATAAGAGGCGACTAACGGGATCGGGTCGTCAGACTCGCTGACATGGTTGATGCATGTCATCGTATCCCGTTTGCGTGGATCGATGCTCATGATGTAAATCACTGGATTGTCTGGTCGAGACCTGATTATTTACTGACCACCGTCATATAGCTGAAATATTGCTGAGTTCGGCGTTAAACAACTAACAAACAAAACATATATTGTGTGTGCTGTCTGTGTTGGCCGAAATGGTGCAAATGTGCGAATGTTTCAATTTAAGATTTATTTGAAGGCTTAGCAATATGGAAATATCCATAACTATCTTTCCATGTGTTATTTTAAATGCTTAGAAACACGCATACATCGGCCTTTGTCTTACACAATGATTTATCCTCACAGTTTCGTGCATGTGCATGTGCATGTGCATGTGCAGTTTTATTGTCATTGTTAGTGTAATGGCTTTGAACACTGATCCTTCCTGTTAATGAACATCTCATCGGTGATGAAATAATGTATCTTAATCATGCCGTTTCTCGTTCTATGACAAACCGGTTTCAAGGCACGCCTCAGCTGCAGCTTCTCTCTGTTTCCTTATTTTCATCTTCATCATTTCCGTTGATTATTTATATCAGACTTGAGGAGGAAGACCACATTGCCACCAATCGTATCATCAGTTTCGGTGACCTGGTATATAGATTCTACAAACTACTAACAAATATATCTACAATACAATGATTATTAAGTGCTTAAAACGGAAAATCTATTTTCATGAATTCGATGTATTTTCGATATGGTAGACACGTGAAGGAATTTCCAAATGCGTTTGTTTTAAATATGAACATATCACTTACTTTTGCATGTGTTTGTGATTAGAACGGGACCACTGTACGATTCCAAGTATATCATTAACATATAGTTATGAATCTCTGACAATTAGTAATGACACTAGGACGAATATTAGGTGAGCAAGAAACGTTATCAGTGCTACAAAGTATATAATTGTCATGTTAATGAACCAACATTTGTAACATAACATATAACAGTGTAACAGTTTATCCGTACGTAACTTAACAGTTTCACTTCTATTCTATTCTACGACAATATGACACTATATTCTATTCAATAATGAATAATGTAAGAACCGACTAACGTGATCCGGTTGTCAGGCTCGCTGACTTCGTTAATGCATGTCATCGTATCCCAATTGCATAGATAGATGCTTATGATGTCAGTCACTGGATTGTCTTGGCCAGACTTGATTATTTACAGATCGCCGTAATATAACAGGAACATTGCTGAGTGCGGCGTTAAGCAACAAATAACAACATCACAGTTCGGTATAACGGTGTTCAAGCTTAGATAAATGCCAACGAAAAAGGTATAGCATCCATACTGGAAGTGGGGGTATAAACATGAGTCCAGAGCTCCATGACAGAGGTGTAGCATGCATAATCAATGCTATGTTTTGAAGGGGTCATCATTAAACCAGATAAGCAATTCTTCGAAAACAGAAACAATCTCAGTCCTACAAATAGTTCCCCTGTCAATGTGCATGCTACGAAGTTTATCCTGTTATTTACGAGGTGTTTTGTTCCTGGATGCCATGTGAAAGAGAACATCTTGGTTCCCCCTGCCTTCGTGAATACATCACAGAAATGAAAATGTAATGGAGGCTGGATGTATGAAGTGGAATATAAGCAAAACCCTTTCCAGAGTCCATTGTGCGAGTCCGACTATATCCCAATCATGTGTTTATGAATCACTATCAAATAGTCATGATACCAGGCGTATCCTGCCCACCCGGTTGAACCCGTCACAGACACATGCAAATTTGAAAACCCACGACCCGGCCAACCGCAGACGGGCTTCGTTAACAAGGAAGCACGTCTCGCTGGTGTTAAAGGATATGACACATAATTTTACTTTAAATGTGATAATTTTCATAGGAAGTCTTCTTTTAACTTTCATCCCATTTTCTTTCAGTCACTATCAGACTCGTGAATCGTGAACGTTAAAGGGGCACTGATCTAACGCAATTCCCCGGGACTGGTTGTTGCCTTTGTTATTGTTTTTTCCCAGTGAGTACCCGGATGTATAACAGAAATCTAGACTAGTTCGCGACCTCTGCTGCGCCATTTGTAAGCTTTTATGGATACCGGTAGTAATAAGGGCGTATGTTCGCATTGATCAACAAAATGAAATACAGTTTTCGAGATAATAAGGAATTGTAGGTATCTTTGTGGGTAGCATCGGTAATGGTGACCAAGTCACTTGCTTGGTAATTTTGCGATTTTCGTTTACACTATTTAGACTTGCAACATAAAGTAAATATTTCACCTGAGCATTGCTTTTTTTATAGTGTGTATATTATTTTACTGTCAAAATGTGTAACATATTTATTAAACGTCTAAATATTCAGTTATTTTACAAAGTGACTGAAAAACATTTCCCTCTCTATTATTATGATAACGAATTCCAAACATTTTGATGTTTAATGTCATCACCAAGAGACTGAAAATGTTACGTTGAAAAGTACATTTCTATGTTGTTTGGCTTCTAATCCTACATAATAATCTGTTGTGATGTTTGTAGGCCCTTTTGATAGTCTTAATCAATCTGGACAGGTTTTTTAGTCAAAATCACTGAAATATTTACACATTTTAAAAATTGCCTGAGAGAATCACATTTTACAAATTGACGGTAATATATACACGCTTACAAAGGAAAAGACCTGTGAAAACAACGTCTATCGCGCATTGAAGAATTTCCCAACCAAGACGTAGAGAAACAAGAACGAATTTTCGGTTCAAATGAAGGAAAACAAAATGCAAATACCATAATTACAACCTACCAAATTTATGTGTATAAATTTTAAGCCGCTTCCTTGTTCGAGGAATGCATCCGTGAATATCCACACAAAGGAACAATATCCCACTCGTCTGCAGCTGTACAAAGAAACTTATTCGATGTCACGTGCCTCTGTAACAATCAATGATTTTAAAAGATCTATATCGTTTCGGGATATTATAACCCGTGTTCGTTTCTCAACTGATCACTTGGATTGTTTCAGGTGTTTCAGGAAACAATAACAAAGGCAACAACCAGTCCGGGGAATTGCGTTAGATCAGTGCCCCTTTAACGTGTCGCGATGCCCTTCCGCATGGTTAGCATAGCAAGCTCCTCTCAGCGATATCTCTTAGTGATACTAACGTCTAGCGAAGGTAGTATGCACTGCCTGTAAGCTCGGCAGCATTGTGGACAGGGGTGCGGTACTTCAATTGGAGACCCAGTCAACATTTTCAAATGTTTCCTCAATTGCTTAGATCCCTCTAAAACTCCCTTACTGAAATACGAACAAATGATTATTAATACGAACTAAATTGAATTAAGGCCCGTGACATTTTTTTGTGAAAGGTATCACTGCGGGAGATACGAAGTAACACTATGTGAGACAAGGCGTACATTACAGCATATATCCTTGCACCGCTATTGGACCAGGCCCCAAAATTTGTTTGTTTGTTGTTTAACGCCGGACTCCGAGCAATATTCCAGCTATATGATGGCGGTCTGTAAATAATCGAGTCTCCACCAGACAATCCATTGACATCGCGAGCATCGACCCAATCAATTGGGATACGATGACATGCATCAACCAAATCAGCGAGCCTGACCACCCGATCCCGTTAATCGCCTCTTACGACAAGCATAGTCACCTTTTACGGCAAGCATGATTTGCTGAAGACCTATTCTACCCCGGATCTTCACGCGTTACCAGGTCCCAACAAGTACTCGACAAACCTTTTTTTATAAATCTACGAAAGGACGACTAACTTCGTAATTATAAGGATTGCTTTATATTTTGTGTGCATTTTTTAAGGATAACACAGATGTTGTATATAATCGCTCAGCTACACAACACGGTTTAACTTGTTTCGAGCTGATACCCTTCGATAAATGAACGTAATATGAAAAAACATTGAACTGAAGATAGTCAAGGACCAATAAATGCTTTGATCAGGCTGTTGAATTCCTTTATTGTTCCATGCATTGTAGTATGTAATATACGTGACCGTTATATTTACAGAATATAAATGTATTACATTTATTTAACAATGAATAGTTTTGGATAACGTAACATTCATACAAAAAACAACACAGCCCTTCGTAAAGGTGCAGTGAACAGTGTGTCCTTGCAGCGGTCGTATGAAAAAATATATCTATACAGTTACAGACCCATATCAGCGTGGTCAATGTTCAGAGTTACTAATCTCATATGACCGTATTGAAAAAACAACAATTGAACCGGAACTTGCTAATTGTCCTAAACTTAACACATGCGACAATTTTATTATATCTTATTCGCACTTTTTAAGGCTGCATAAAAAAATAATGTTTCTCAAAAGTTAGGTGGGAGGTAAAGGGCTTTTATTCTATTTTTTATTAACAACAATAGTGACGAGGAGGAACACTTTTTCCCACACAATGGGTATCAGCAGGCACAACTAGGAACACATTGAAGTCGGCTCTTTAATACAGCGCCAGTAGTCGAGCAAGATACAAGTAACAGTCCGATTTATATAATGCGAGACATTTGAAGAATGTATTATTGGCAATAAGAACGACTGACGCGCAGCATTTGAAGTGACGCGAGAAACATTTCTCTTTTTTCAGTCTTACAAACTGAGATTTTGTTTTATCAAATATCACCACACTGCTAATTTTCGAAGAGTGAACGTTTCGAATTTTGAGCAGATATTTGTAGGCAACAGGTAATACTGGTAACCTTTATGGGATAAGACAACCACATCACAAAACAGATATTATGAATTATTTGGGTGAAAACGGATGGGGAAATTCATTCGAACAAATAATTGATTTGATGTGGCACATTCGTGTTCCTTCTTGGGTACTGAAAGGTTTATAACAATCGATGCCATCTTGGAATGCCATGAAGTTATGTTCTGACAATCGATAACATCGAATGACTCTCCGTGAACTTAACCTGTCACTATTCAAAAACGCTAGAGGATTACTTGGAGGAACTGAATATTAACGAAGTCCTTTTCAACGAAAATAGAATATATATTGAATAGTGTGTCCGCCTAGTCCTTCATCACTAATGGACAATGGTAGGAAGGTAATGGAAACAACCGTTTTGCAAACCACCACTGTAGCGTTCGCCAAGATGAAGGGGGACATCCAATGTTTAGTGTACGTTACAGTGAAACCCTGATAATCCGGACGGTGAAATCTCCAGTGGAACGTCCGGTTTTAATATTTTTCTTGAAAAACAAATCATGGGTATAGAGTACTCGACGAATGGAGACAGACGTTCCTCGTGCGGTAAACAGGTGTACAGACTAGTGAGGTTTCGCTGTCCGTGTTACTACTGTTGTTCAAGAAAATGGCACTGTTGTTTGTTTGTTGTTTAACGCTGCCTCAGCAATATTCCATCTAAACGACGGCGGCGTGGAATGATCTAGTCGAGGTTAGACAATCAAGTGTTCGATATTGTCAGCAACGATCCACGCAGTTACGGTACGATGACAAGCAATGAACCATGTCACCGAGCTTGACCACCCGATCCATTCCCCTACGACCTGGTGACCTATTCTAACCCACCTCTCTCTCTATCTGTGTGTGTGTGTGTGTGTGTGTGTGTG
Source organism: Haliotis cracherodii (assembly GCF_022045235.1). Lineage (NCBI taxonomy): Eukaryota > Metazoa > Mollusca > Gastropoda > Lepetellida > Haliotidae > Haliotis > Haliotis cracherodii. The sequence goes on from NW_027266264.1 coordinate 16,777,018, forward strand.
TGTGTGTGTGTGTGTGTGTGTGTAAAACAGTTACAATTAAGTGTGTCCAGTTCCTGGTCCATATAACTGTAGTCATCGTGTTGCAATATTTTGCGGTGTAAGAGATCATTCATTCACTCACTAGCACATTCTGCTTGATCACAGATCCTATCAAATGTATCTCATACTTGTGCGCATGTTTGATAGTTTTCTATCAGCAGTCCCGTTGTTCGTGTATGTGTGAGATACATACATAGCGAATACATACAGTTTCCAATTGTGAAAAAAGGTGACACAATTCAAGATATGATACACATCGATACTGAATAAAACAGTACAGTGAAATGCACAAATAACACAAATATTGTTCAGAATTGAAATTCGGAGATAAAGACTGAGCTAGCTACGGAGTAAACAAACACACGTTTTATATATCTGAATTTAAAAAAGAACAGTTCATCGTGAAACAATTCGAATACTGGCGGGGTGAGATCAATGTACAGTAAAGTACGGTTATAACGAACTCAAAGGGATTACTTATTTTAGTTCGTTATAACCGTAGTTCGTTACAAGCATATACACAGTATAACTACAGCAAATAGTCGGGACCAAAAAGTAAGTTCGTTATATCCGTCAGTTCGTTATAAGCGTGTTCGTTATAACCGTACTTTACTGTATATCATATAAAAAGTTAAGGATGTAGACTGTTTCGTCTTCTTTCGCAGGTTAACAACACCCATCACTCCATCCCTGATTCTTCGAGTCCTACAAAGTCCAAAGCTCTGATACCACTCTGCATTGTAACTTGCATTCTATGGCCGCAGGCTCAATTGACAACCAATGCCTTGGTTAAAACAACGTTCATCTTTTCAAATGCCAATAGTACATGTTCTTGGAAAGGACTGTTCATTTGTACAAGACGACAATAAAGAACCCCTTTCGTCACGGGATGAATCCAGGTCTCACTCACAGGGCTTAGCGAGTGTCAAGTCAACACTTATCGCCTTTCAGCCTTTTGTATTCTCTGTGTTTGACGTCTTCCTGAACGTCTTTCTCTTGTCCCAACACTTGACAGCGTTTCATTGTATCACACGTTGTATGGAGTGTCGTATCTACCTTTCCTTCACACTAGCTTCCAGTTTCACACCAAAGTCGTTCTTTGATTGAAGTTTGATTCGTTGTATCTTGAGACCCGAGGCGAGCCACGAGCCAGCAGTTTGGGGCCTTCTGTTCTGGTACATGGTCCGACAACGGAGACCATTGGCAGAATCGAAGTATCTCCCAGTGGTTGTGGCTGGCCGGGGTTGGACGACTATATCACGCTGGGACATCCTTGAGGAAGGCAGCGTGTACCTAGGGTCAAGTAAAATACAGGTGAATAACACAGGTTCTCAACATCATTCACAACATTAAATGAATGAGCTTGTACGTGGATTTGTTCGATACATCATTGTTCGACACATCGGTGTTCAAACGAATATAAATGCCCACGAAAAAGGTATATATAGCCTCGATACTGGACGTTGAGGTATAAACAGGATGTAAGGGCTCCATGACAGAGGTGTAACATGCATAATCAATGCTGTGGTCTAAAGAGGACTTCATTAAACCAGACCCGTGAAGATCCGGGGTAGAATAGGTCTTCAGCAACCAAGCTTGCCGTAACAGGCGACTATGCTTGTCGTAAGAGGCGACTAATGGTTGATGCATGGCATCGTATCCCGTTTGCGTGTATCGTTGCTCATGATGTCAATCACTGGATTGTCTGGGCCAGACTTGATTATTTACAGACCGCCGTCATATAGCTGGAATATTGCCGAGTGCGGCGTTAAGCAACAAATAACAACATCACAGTTCGGTATAACGGTGTTCAAGCTTAGATAAATGCCAACGAAAAAGGTATGGTATCCATACTGGAAGTGGGGATGTAAACAGGAGTCCGGAGCTCCATGACAGAGGTGTAACATGCATAATCAATGCTATGTTTTGAAGAGGACATCATTAAACCAGATAAGTAATTCTTCGAAACAACCTCAGCCCTACAGATAGTTCAGCTGTCAATGTGCATGCTACGAAGCAAATGCTGTTAGTTCATTCTGTCATTTATAAAGGTGTTTTGTTCCTGGATACCATGTGAAAGAAAACATCTTAGCTGCCCTGCCTGTGTAGTCGTGCGGCCTCTCTGCTTTTGGTGGTCATTTCTGATGAGTACGGTAGGGGTTTTGTGGGCATTAATTCGAATGCATTTGTAAAACAATATCTGACAAGGAGAATTTTACTTCATTTCTATAAGGCCACTGAGGGATATGTTTGATTTCCTGCTATTAATAGTGAGTGAGTGAGTATGGTTTTACGCCGCTTTTAGCAATATTCCAGCAATATCATGGCGGAGGACACCAAAATGGGCTCCACACATTGTACCCACGTCGAGCTGCTATTAATAAGATTATGATATATATTTGTGATTTGTGAGGCATTTTGGTACATTGAACATGTGGGTTAAATCTTGAAAATCAATTTATGTGCACAGTGGTGTATGCATACCGCAAACTGTTCAATTCAACAGTTACCATCGTTTACAATATCGGAGGTTATAATAGTATACATACATATGTCCTTGCATGGAGTCACGTGACCTATCCACTGATTTTGCCACTTGAAGTGATAACAGTTCCTCGCTATCGTAGTTTTTATTGGCTTCTGTGCTGAGCATCTGGTCTGCGCTGCGAGATCTCGTATAGCTCAGACGAGACCTGAGACGTGCACTTCTTTGCACAGTTTGGCGATGTATGCAGTTGTCTCCCCTTTGTGTGTTCATCCCAGCACTTCTCGATGTCTGGCGTTGTGTGAGGAAAGGCCGACACGTAAGAGCATTGTGTCGCTCACTTAGAAATCCTTGAGGGCCAAAGGAGAGGTAATTACCGTTCCCATCTTCATCTGTGTAAACGAAATTTTATAGACATGTTATTATGAAAAATATTAAGGTAATGAGAGATCACTCTACATGACTTCATAGGTAACAATGGAGGGACTGCGTTTAACTTCGCACTATGCATTTCAACGTTTTTTTAATTGATGAATGAGTCAATAATTGTGACTTAAAATCGTAGTCGAGAAAATGAGTGATTAATTATTGGGTATCTATATGAACTTAGAGAGACAACTGCCTTACATGTCATCTGCGGTGAAATTTATCATTGCTGTGGAGAAATATAGCATACGACTCAATAAAGAGGAAAAGGTTCAGATTAAACTTCCCTTTAGCCATATAATATAACTGATGTCTCAGTTTCGCACCAGTGACTGGTTACCGTGTCAAGACCCATTCCCAGAATGTCCACTAGACTTCCTCTCCTTGAGAGGTCTACTTCACCAGTGACTAGTTACCGTGTCTAGACCCATTCCCTGAATGTCCACTAGACTTCCTCTCCTTGAGAGGTCTACTTCACCAGTGACTAGTTACCGTGTCTAGACCCATTCCCTGAATGTCCACTAGACTTCCTCTCCTTGAGAGGTCTACTTCACCAGTGACTATTTACCGTGTCAAGACCCATTCACAGAATGTCCACTAGACTTCCTCTCCTTGAGAGGTCTACTTCACCAGTGACTAGTTACCGTGTCTAGACCCATTCCCTGAATGTCCACTAGACTTCCTCTCCTTGAGAGGTCTACTTCACCAGTGACTAGTTACCGTGTCTAGACCCATTCCCTGAATGTCCACTAGACTTCCTCTCCTTGAGAGGTCTACTTCACCAGTGACTAGTTACCGTGTCTAGACCCATTCACAGAATGTCCACTAGACTTCCTCTCCTTGAGAGGTCTACTTCACCAGTGACTAGTTACCGTGTCTAGACCCATTCCCAGAATGTCCACTAGACTTCCTCTCCTTGAGAGGTCTACTTCACCAGTGACTAGTTACCGTGTCTAGACCCATTCCCTGAATGTCCACTAGACTTCCTCTCCTTGAGAGGTCTACTTCACCAGTGACTAGTTACCGTGTCTAGACCCATTCCCTGAATGTCCACTAGACTTCCTCTCCTTGAGAGGTCTACTTCACCAGTGACTATTTACCGTGTCAAGACCCATTCACAGAATGTCCACTAGACTTCCTCTCCTTGAGAGGTCTACTTCACCAGTGACTAGTTACCGTGTCTAGACCCATTCCCTGAATGTCCACTAGACTTCCTCTCCTTGAGAGGTCTACTTCACCAGTGACTAGTTACCGTGTCTAGACCCATTCCCAGAATGTCCACTAGACTTCCTCTCCTTGAGAGATCTACTTCACCAGTGACTAGTTACCGTGTCTAGACCCATTCCCAGAATGTCCACTAGACGTCCTCTCCTTGAGAGGTCTACTTCACCAGTGACTAGTTACCGTGTCAAGACCCATTCCCTGAATGTCCACTAGACTTCCTCTCCTTGAGAGATCTACTTCTGCAAACATTTTGATTGTCTCTGTTTTTCGTGCATCCAATGCTGAAAGTGGGATACTCAAACATTTTTATTGCGTTTATTAACATCGTTCTACATCACTCACCGGAAGAACTAGATAGACTCCTGGTAGGCGGTCTCAGCTGGCCACTGAGGTCTTGTACAGCAGGCTTCAGCTGCTCTCTTCCGGTCCAGCACGTGAATCGGCGGGGAGTAATCATTGTTTGTGTCACGACGCTTATTCCACTCATGGTATTCTGCAAAAGGTTTAGTTTATTACAATGACGACTATGGCCAGTTGTGATGTTTATTGCATCTTTTACACACCAACAAGGGTAGGTATAGCTCTGACAGCTGCATACAACCGGACATCATCAGAGCTATATTTAACGGACTAATCGTATAGTTAATATGATATATTAAGATGGGGGCGGGGGAGGGTTGTCTTCTATTTTGTTTACAAAAAGTCTTGTATTAAGGTATCTTCAAGAATTCATTTTTATTGGTGTATGTGTTTATGTTTATCTGGAATATTGACATACACACACGCAGTCCATTTTATCAGGAGAAGGAGGGACAGAAATGTACATCTTCATCATCTGGTACACACTAAGAACATCGTTTTCAGATCATTTTTTTCAGACATATACATAAAACATATAACATACCATAACAGTTTGAATATACCATACCATAACAGTTTATATATATATGTATTGAAACTAGTATTATATAGTTTGACGATAAGTAGTATTACTTTTTTTAAATGTTGCATATCTGATACCGCGTATCTGTACCTCGCGCTTCTATCATATCCCAGCTGGTCTTGAGTGAGTGAATGAGTGTGTGCTGTTTGCGCCACCGCATATTCCAGCTATGTGACGTCGACCTGTGAAGAATCGAAACAAGGACATGCCTCGTCGTATGTATGAATTTAGACCTGTCCTTTGTTACATTACCAACATCATCATGATAGGCCTCAACAATGTAAACAACCATAACGGGAAATAAATAGTAAAAATCTCCACTCCGTGTCCACACAATTGTACGCAGGCGACACGAGCCAGACACGTACATACACTTTAGATGTAAGAGCTGTTACGTAAGCAACAAAAGAATGTATTGAGTGATTTCCCTGCCGACTTCCGCTCTATAGTGTGGCTCACACACCAGTAAGACATGGTAAATAATGCATGGACAAGCAACACTTGGCTGTATCTAGGTCCCGCTTGCCCCAACACTACCTAGACCGTCACGGCATACAGCCCAGAGCGGGGAGACATAACACAACCACTACCGGTTAAATATGCACTGTGGGATAGGCAGCTGCAATTAACACCACCCGCATCTGATGAACAAGCTCGGCTTCCTTGGTATTACGTGTGAGGAAGACTAGAGACTATGAAAGTGACTTAAAATTTAAAATATACTTACGTAGTGCAAAGAATAATATCAAAGGTTCGTTAAGTATTTCGCCTCCACTTTATACATGGGACAGGATACCATGCGATAGTGAGTCATAAACACGTATTTACGATATAGTCAGAAACATACAGCCACCTCTCCTTTTTGGTATATTTCTTATAAATATGTAAAGGGATTTTGATTTTATGTACGTCCGAAAAGTACTTTAGTGAGTGGGTGAGTTTGATTTTACGCCGTTTTCAGCAATATTCCAGCAATATCACGGCGGGGGACACCAGAAATGGGCTTCACACATTGTGCCCATGTCGGGAATCGAACCCGGGTCGCCCGTGTGACGAGCGAACGCTTTAACCACTAGGCTACCCGGCCGCCCCGAAAAGTAATTACCTACCGTCATTCCTTGGATGAAAACATCTTTGCAACATCAGCTTATTGTACTTCCATCGATACCTACCTCCCTACCGAGAATGTAATGGATGTGTCACGTTATGTAGAAAAACTCTCGTATATACTGGTTTGTGGATATATTTGCGTTGCGTCATCGTTATGGATTCTTGACGCGATCTATCTGATGAAATTGTTTTTAACCGACATATGATCTAAGATATGTCAAATGAATGGATTCGTGTTTCACTTCTGAAATTGAAATCATATAAAGAGAAATTACTTAATCTTTAAATCTCATTAAAATCAGGTCTGAGGACATCCTATTACGGGTGACGTCAGAACCTTTCATCCGACCAATCAGAGCGTCGCTTACGGATCAGGAAAGTTGGCAGTTGGAATGTGTTTTCTAATCATGCAACCTCGAAAACGTTAACATGGGCTATTCAGAACGACAGTTACTGGCTGTGCGACTGAATCTGTCTGAATCATCGCCCATTTCTCGCTTCATTGGGATAAACATTTGAACAGAAGAGATTTACCAGAGTCCTTTGGGAAGTACTGCCATACAATATCGGCCATCTGTTACATATTCCAGAATTTTCTTTTGTTCCGTTTTAAAGTTAGAACGAGAACTTTGTCAAACATTTTCCAAAGCATAGTTTGGAATGGAAGTCGTCAGATTGAAACTAGTGCCGCATAGCTCGAACAAGCTGCTATCTGTTCAGCTAATGTCAAATTTCTTTTAGTCATTTTTATTATCGATGTCAATGTATGTCAATGTCAGTTCTGTTCTTGCATGGCACCGTCAATTCAGTTCTGTTCTATCATGTGACCGTCAATTCAGTTCTGTTCTAGCACGGGACCGTCAATTCAGTTCTCTATCAGCATGGCGCTATCAATATCACTTCTGTTCTGGCATGGTACTTTCAGTTCAGTTCAGTTTGAGCATGGCACTATCAAGGCCAGTTCTGTTGACACTGTCACTGTCAACTTAACTTCTATGGTACTATCAATGTCAGTTCTGTTTAAATGACACAAGCAATGTCAGTTCTGTTTAGCATGGCACTGTTAATGTCAGTTCTGTTTAACATGGCACTAGCAATATTAGTTCTGTTTCGCATGGCACTAGCAATGTCAGTTCTGTTTTAGCATAGCACTATCAATGTCAGTTCTGTTTAGCATAGCACTATCAAAGTCAGTTCTGTTTAGCATGGCACTAGCAATGTCAGTTCTGTTTAACATGGTACTATCAATGTCAGTTTTGTTCAGCATGGCACTAGCAATGTCAGTTCTGTTTAACATGGTACTATCAATGTCAGTTCTGTTTAAATGACACAAGCAATGTCAGTTCTGTTTAGCATGGCACTGTCAATGTCAGTTCTGTTTAACATGGCACTAGCAATATTAGTTCTGTTTAGCATGGCACTAGCAATGTCAGTTCTGTTTAGCATGGCACTAGCAATGTCAGTTCTGTTTAGCATGACACGAGCAATGTCAGTTCTGTTTAGCATGGCACCGTCAATTCAGTTCTGTTCTATCATGTGACCGTCAATTCAGTTCTGTTCTAGCATGGGACCGTCAATTCAGTTCTATATCAGCATGGCGCTATCAATATCACTTCTGTTCTGGCATGGTACTTTCAGTTCAGTTCAGTTTGAGCATGGCACTATCAAGGCCAGTTCTGTTGACACTGTCACTGTCAACTTAACTTCTATGGTACTATCAATGTCAGTTCTGTTTAAATGACACAAGCAATGTCAGTTCTGTTTAGCATGGCACTGTTAATGTCAGTTCTGTTTAACATGGCACTAGCAATATTAGTTCTGTTTCGCATGGCACTAGCAATGTCAGTTCTGTTTTAGCATAGCACTATCAATGTCAGTTCTGTTTAGCATAGCACTATCAAAGTCAGTTCTGTTTAGCATGGCACTAGCAATGTCAGTTCTGTTTAACATGGTACTATCAATGTCAGTTTTGTTCAGCATGGCACTAGCAATGTCAGTTCTGTTTAACATGGTACTATCAATGTCAGTTCTGTTTAAATGACACAAGCAATGTCAGTTCTGTTTAGCATGGCACTGTCAATGTCAGTTCTGTTTAACATGGCACTAGCAATATTAGTTCTGTTTAGCATGGCACTAGCAATGTCAGTTCTGTTTAGCATGGCACTAGCAATGTCAGTTCTGTTTAGCATGACACGAGCAATGTCAGTTCTGTTTAGCATGGCACTATCAATCTCAGTTCTGTTTAGCATGGCACTGTCAATGTCAGTTCTGTTTTAGCATGGCACTGTCAATATCAGTTATGATCTAGCGTGACAATGTCACCTCCGTTCTAGCATGGCACTAGCAATGCCAGTTCCGTTTTACCATGACGCTGTTTAGTCTTGGCGCTGTCAATGTCACTTCTGTTTCAGCATGACATTGTCAATGTCAGTTCTATTTTAGCATGGTGCTGTAAATGTCACTTCCGATATAGTGTGATAACATTTGTGTTATTACATGGTACTATCAGTGACAGTTTTGTTATTACATGTTGCCCTCAGTGACAGTTCTGTTATTACATATTGCCATCAGTGACAGCTCTGTTATTACATGTTGCCATCAGTGACAGTTCTGTTATTACATGGCACCATCAGTGATAGCTCTGTTATTACATGGTGCTCTCAGTGACAGTTCTGTTATTACATGGCACCATCAGTGACAGTTATGTTATTACATGGCACCATCAGTGACAGTTCTGTTATCACATGGCACCATCAGTGACAGTTCTGTTATTACATGGCACCATCAGTGACAGTTCTGTTTTACGTGGCACCATCAGTGACAGTTCTGTTAATACATGGTACCATCAGTGACAGTTCTGTTGTTACATGGCACCATCAGTGACAGTTCTGTTTTACATGGCACCATCAGTGACAGTTCTGTTGTTACATGGCACCATCAGTGACAGTTCTGTTAATACATGGCACCATCAGTGACAGTTCTGTTGTTACATGGCACCATCAGTGACAGTTCTGTTGTTACATGGCACCATCAGTGACAGTTCTGTTTTACATGGCACCATCAGTGACAGTTCTGTTTTACATGGCACCATCAGTGACTGTTCTGTTAATACATGGCACCATCAGTGACAGTTCTGTTTTACATGGCACCATCAGTGACAGTTCTGTTATTACATGGCACCATCAGTGACAGTTCTGTTTTACATGGCACCATCAGTGTCAGTTCTGCTAATACATGACACCATCAGTGACAGTTCTGTTAATACATGGCACCATCAGTGACAGTTCTGTTTTACATGGCACCATCAGTGACAGTTCTGATGTTACATGGCACCATCGGTGACAGTTCTGTTAATACATGGCACCATCAGTGACAGTTCTGTAGTTACATGGCACCATCAGTGACAGTTCTGTTTTACATGGCACCATCAGTGACAGTTCTGTTAATATATGGCACCATCAGTGACAGTTCTGATTTACGTGGCACCATCAGTGACAGTTCTGTTAATACATGGCACCATCAGCGACAGTTCTGTTTTACGTGGCACCATCAGTGACAGTTCTACTAATACATGGCACCATCAGTGACAGTTCTGTTGTTACATGTTACCAACAGTGACAGTTCTGTTTTACATGGCCCCATCAGAGACAGTTCTGTTGTTACATGGCACCATCAGTGACAGTTATGTTATTGCGTGGGTCTGTCACTGACAGTTTTGTTACTCGGTGATACTACAAATGTCAGTTCTCTTATCACATAGTACTGTCAATGTAAGTTCTGTTATTACATAGTACTGTCAATGTACTTTCTGTTCTAGTATGGTGTCAGCGTCAATTCTGTTTCACATTGATAATGTACACCTAAATCCCATATAGAAATTATCCTTATAACCTGAATTACCGTTAAATGGACTCTGCTTTTGGCAGATATATCTTGTGATTAGGGAGATGGTTATGTTGCCTTTATTTACCTTGCAGTGATCCCTTTAACCAAAAGAGTATAATATACACTTGACCTTTGCACCATAACACCTAGTCTAGTCAAACGACACACACGCAGAGAAACATATGGCTAGCGTTGGCGGTAATAACGTTGGTTGGTTTGGTTTTTTGTTTAACGCCGAACTCAGCAATATTCCAGCTATATGAAGGCGGTCTGTTAATAACCGAGTCTGGACCAGATAATCCAGTGATTAATATCATGAGCATCGATCCCGCAATTGGGATCGATGACATGCATCAACCAAGTCAGCGAGCCTGACCACCCGAGGCCGTTAGTCGCCTCTTACAAGCATGGTCTCCTTTTACAGCAAGGATGGGTTGCTGAAGACCTATTCTACCCCGGATCTTCACGGGTCGGCGGTAATAACGAAACATCCATCACCGGCACAGGAGAAGCGTGACTAGTACTGAATACATTGGTTCGTGGTTGCTTTCTATACGACGCGTGACGTTCTAGTTCCTTGATCTTCATAAACCCATACTTGGCGTAAGATGCGACGACGCTTGTCGTAAGAGGCGACTACTATCCTTGTCGTAAGAGGCTACTATTGGGATCGGGTGGTCAGGCTCACTGACTTGATTGATGCACGGCATCGTATCAAATGGCGTAGATCGATGCTCATGATGTCAATCACTGGATTGTCTGTTCCAGACTTGATTATTTACAGACCGCCGTCATATAGCTCGAATATTGCTGAGAGCGGCGTTAAACAACATATAAACAAATCGTATCTGTACCTAACATGTATTACAAAATCTCACAACAACAGTTAGGTCAACTACACCTATACAACAACACAATACAGCAGACAATACAACCTAGTGAAGATCCAGGTTACAATTTGTCTTCAGCAACCCATGCTTGTCGTAAGAGGCGACTAACGGGATCCGGTGGTCAGACTCGCTAACTTGGTGCATGTCATCGTATCCCAATCGATGTTCATGATGTCAATCACTGGGTTATCTGATTCAGACTCGATATTTACAGACCGCCTTCATATAGCTGGAATACTTATATGTGTGGCGTTGAACAAAAAACAGACTCTACAATACAAAACATGTAATACATGTACTCCACATACCTGTTTCTTTTCAATCCCGACAATGTTTTTTTTCACCAATATCTGTTACCAAAGTAAAGTGTTACCAAAATCACAATTGCAACCTAACTTCATGCGAATATTGTTCAGCTCAGCGCGTGTGGAGAACGATCGCCACGTTATGTCTGCCTGACGCCCCGGCGCGCTGGGTAACTGGTATTTCTTCTTAGAAGTCAGTTTGTCATGGGGAGATCTACTGGATTATCTCATGTGTGTTTAGATGGACACAGCAGCAATATGTTACTCCTGCGTGGCGGGTCCAATCCCTTTGAAACCTGGTCTTAATATACATGTCAATTATCTAACACAGCCTGGCAGTGTCACTGACAGAAAATCAACACCACTGCTCCCATGGAGAAGCGATCAAAATATTCGGCGAGCTCCACACACAGTCTCTGGTTATTCAATGAATGATTCTACTTTATGGGTTTGCGTAGAAGTCTTCAAGAGGCACCGCTTCATTACCGCATGTATATATGCTGTCAATTGAGACGGTGAATCGCCAGACGCTTCTGTATATAGTCCCCCATGTCTTGTAGCCCTCAATAAACTTCACACCTTGCCTTCACGCGCGCGGTATTGAATCAACATCGCGGTAGTGTATAGGAAGTGTATATCCTCAATTGTAATATAATGGTCACCGCTTGTTGTGTTTAAGTGCTGTTTAACTACTCTTGTCACAATCAGTCGCACACACGTCTCAACGCTTCAATATTGTAACTGTTGAAAGACGCTCCATTTAGGTAAGTTGATAGGGAAGCGGCGCTGTTGTGATCACTAAGGCCGGTAACTGCTAGTCGCTACCCACAAGGCCTCGGTCAACGCCATAATATAAATCTATCGTTGTAACGATCCGACAGTGACAGGTTATAGCCCCGGCTCTACACCGTTATCCATTCGGTGTTCTCCCACCCGACTGGGTGCGCATATATCGACATAAGAATATGTTTGATACAGTTCTAACACACCAGTCCTCCCACTGGCTTCACAGACGGAAACTTCAACTATCGTCCATCCGCTGTAACGGTGATGTCCGCCATTACATCACGCATCTACTTAATCGAAAAGTTCGTGCAAAGGGACGATATATTCAAACTTTCATGAAACAAGCACGTGGACGGTAGACACGCAGACAGGCCACCAAGCATGGCGTGATAATGCAGGGAATTTGAAGAAATCAATTTCTGACCAAAGGAATTATTTAAGGCATCGATCGGAGACATCGGAGAATGGCTATCGAAGCCAAGCCCAAGTCCTCAACATTTCGTCATATCCGACTAAGGCGCGTTATATTAACTGAACAATAGTAGACCGGCAGTTAACTTGAATAATTCATCTGTTAAGCATCTTTAAGTATTCTCCATTTGATTAATGGAGTGAGTTACCATATGGCCCGCCACTCAATGGCCAGCGTTCACCGGGCTGTCTGCTAGGGTTTGTGTTATGGTTTGTTATCACAGTGATAAGAATATGTCACGATGTTGCAGCATACGACAGTTAATTTCCTGAATGTTTTAGGAGTGTGTAATTAATTTGATTAGTTTAATGACGCTTGTCTGCTTGAATGGTTGAATGATTGGTAGTTACCCTCACGGAAACAATGAGGTCATATCTATTTATATGACATTTTATTATTTGTTTATTCATGGTTTTTGGTTTTGTTTGTTTTTTAACGCCGCACTCAGCTATATTCCTGCTTTATGACGGCGGTCTGTAAAGTAGCGAGTCTGGACCAGACAATCCAGTGATTGACATCATGAGCATCGATCCACGCAATTGGGATACGATGACATGCTTCAACCAAGTCAACGAGCCTGCCCACCGTCTCTAAAGGCAAGCATGGGTTGCTGAAGACCTATTCTACCCAGAATCTTCACGGGTCTGTTTATTCATGTAGCGGTATTTGTATAACACATACACATTTATATAGTTCTTTCTTCATCTACGTTTCTATGTTGTTTAACCGCACTCAGCAACATTCCACGGTGGCCCGTAAATGATCGAGTCTAGATCAGACATTCCAGTGATTGTGAGCAACGATCCACACCGTCGGGGTACGATGACACGCAATCGGCCAAGTCACCGAGCCTGACCACCGATCAATTTAGTCGGCTCTCACGGCCAGCATAGGTTGCTGGAGACCCAATCTAGTCCAGAATCTCCACTGTCATTCATTCGTGTACCTGACACCTCTATTGTGCCTTTTATACCCAGCGGAATCTGTTTCGGAAGATAATCTAGACTGATTATCATCTGGTGTTGTTCCTCATCTATGATCGTTACAGTTTCATTGCATCAATGATCGTTACAGTTTCATTGCATCTATGATCGTTACAGTTTCATTGCATCTATGATCGTTACAGTTTCATTGCATCTATGATCGTTACAGTTTCATTGCATCTATGATCGTTACAGTTTCATTGCATCTATGATCATTACAGTTTCATTGCATCAATGATCGTTAAAATTTCTTTGCATCAATGATCGTTACAATTTCATTGCATTAATGATCATTACAGTTTCATTGCATCAATGATCGTTACAGTTTCATTGCATCTATGATCGTTACAGTTTCATTGCATCTATGATCGTTACAGTTTCATTGCATCTATGATCGTTACAGTTTCATTGCATCTATGATCGTGACAGTTTCATTGCATCTATGATCGTTACAGTTTCATTGCATCTATGATCATTACAGTTTCATTGCATCAATGATCGTGACAGTTTCATTGCATCTATGATCGTTACCGTTTCATTGCATCTATGATCGTTACAGTTTCATTGCATCAATAAGAGGCGACTAGAGGGATCGATGGTCAGGCTCGCTGACTTGGTTGAAGCATATTCTCGTATCCCAATTGCGTGGATCGATGCTCATGATATCAATCACTGGATTGTCTTGTCCAGACACGATTATTAACAGACTGCCGTCATATGGCTGGAATATTGCTGAATGCGGCTTTAAACAACAAACATACAAACAAAATCACTGCAAACTATCCGAGAAAATGAGTGAGTGAGTTACGTTTAACGCCGCTTTTAACAGTATTCCAGTTATATCGCGGCTTGTCAGCTTAATGTGGGAGGAAAGCCCGAAGTGACGCAGGTCTCAGACGTTTACCACTTCGGTGAAACCCACGAGCACGGGTATGGTGCTGACAAACCTAGAAACATAATCGGGGCGAACCGGGATTCGAACCCACAATCATAGGTTTCTGGCATGCCCAAGGGACGCAACTGTGCACAGCGGATCGCGGCGCCTTAGACGACTGGGCCACGTACCCGTGGCCCCCTATCCGAGAAAAACTCTCTTAACAACTATGTCTTTTTTCACATACGAAAATAAATCTCAGTGGAATATCTTACCATGTACTTCTACCGCATAAAATTCAAACATTCCAAACAGTGCAATCCAAAGTTTTACCGCATATACCCTTACAACCGTAAACTTGAAACTCTGCATGATATGAGCTTAATAAATATATCACGAATTCATACGATTATAACTGGCCAATAATATTATCTCTCATACTATCATTGTGCATACACGAATATGGCAATGTGCCATCATATTTCAAATACAAAGACAATATTCATTTATGACATGGAAGACTGACATGCCTATCCCAGTATCTTCCACATAACTCCACGTTAAGCCATGCTTCTCCTAATGACAGACACAGGCCCCGCTTGTACACTCTTCTGTCTACGGTAATAAGACCTGTGTATATTTAGTGATATACTTGCTGTTGAGTATGTGTGCTCTAACACCATGACTGTCATGGTTAACCTCTTCCGACGGCAATGAATACATGTCGACGGCAATCTCTGACCTATAATCATTTTGCCGACTCGGGTAAATGCTTCATTGTATTGTGACACCCTGGGTGGGGTCAGAGTGCAACGTTTAAATAATGGAAACAATGTATTACTATTGTTTATAGCGTTATCGGTTTAACTATTTATGCAAAATAAAGACCATATATTTCAGTTATACCTTGAATCATTTGAAATCAAGTACAAATTTATTTTGTCTTGAAACTGAAATTCGGGCGGAGTATATAAATATGACAAAATATTCTTTGATGAACTTTGGTATGTTCCTGGTGATTTCTACAAACCTATCTTTATCACATAATGCTGATTAGGATATCCAGTTGAAATATCAATCTTTGCTCAAGGAAGAGAGTTTGGTTTACATGTTTATCCCTTCTGTTCTGACGCGACGCGATTCGCTGTGCAGAGTTGCGTCCCTTGGACGTGGGTTTGAATCCCGGTTCGCCCCGATTATGTTTCTAGGTTTGTCAGGACGTTACCCGTGCTCGTGGTCTCACCGAAGTAGTAAACGTCTGAGACCTTCATCACTTCGGGATTTCCTCCCACATTAAGCTGACACGCCGTGATATAACTGGAATAATGTGAAAAGCGGCTTTAAACCCAACTCCCTTATTTCTGACATACGAAATTTAACACAGCAGATGCTAAACGTGCATTAAATATTGATTGTGTGATTAATAATTACAGGCTACAACCTTTGTCAATGTCTCCACACAATGAACATTACGTATCAAATTATTCCTTTGTCAAATGGCGACATCTACACAAGACGCGTGGTATTTAAATCGTCTCTTTCACGTGTAAGAGGAAACAATTATACGTTTTGTAATATCTGGATATGTAAATGACAGACGCGTTCATTTTTCGATGTTAATCAGGTTTCTATCATTGATAACTCAACAGGAAACGTACACTATTGTCACGCGAGCTCGCCCCTGTAGACCCTCCCGGCCGTGGCTTCATACAGTTCCTAACAAAGTTTCCAGGTGGGAAACACCGACGGCTGAACATTCACATCGCGCCAGGTTCTTGAGAACACTTGCAGAGTTTACCCATTGTACTTCAGCTGCTACCAGGATTTAACTTTTAAGATTTAAATGATTAAACAAACAGAAATTCTGCAGCTGGGTACATTATTAAGCACTTCAGAGCAACTAAGGGACGTTCAAAAACATGAATGATAGTATGGGTTTGTTTATCAAATTAAGTATGACTTCTTATGTCTAAGTATTTTATATACATATGAAGGAGGTTGTTAAGTGTTCACTATGGAATACCATATATGTGGATTTACCGACTTTATATCTTGAGAAAAGCATTCTTGCAGAAACGATAATAAAATGCCGTGTCACATGATTAACATGGTTGAGCCAATAATGCTATTTCTAGGTACCACCTGTGAGACACGTGGTAAAATAAAGGATTTCATTGTTGCTATACAGCTAACACGTTTATTTGTCGCCTGCATGGCTAAACCAGGCGAGTCTCAAAATACATATCGCATAGGTGCCTCGGTGCGCTAGACTGCGTTCTGTGCCCGACTTGGTCGCGGCGGGAACACAACAACCTGTAGTTGACAGTTTTGTTGTTTCATAATTCATCCATGTGTTTTCGTTGCCACTAGGGGTAATCATCCGTCCTATCAGTAGACGGAGACGGCCACAAGATATGGACAAAATCAAACATACACCAGAATGACACGGATCAGGGTGACTGAGTTTTTAACAGTATTTCAGTTTTATCATGGACAGGGCTTTGAGTGGGCTGACTAGGGTAATGTACATACATGTTGCATAGGTTTACAATACTTTGCATTATAAGAACGACGGGCGTGAAGTTTATTGAACATCTGAATATATTTCTATTGAGTGAGTGAGTATGGTTTTACGCCGCTTTTAGCAATATTCCAGCAATATCACTGCTGAGGACACCAGAAATGGGCTCCACACATTGTACCCACGTCGGGCTGCTATTAATAAGATTATGAAATATATATATTAGGAAACTTAGTCTTAGACTCAGTAATAATTTTATCGAGAGCTCTGTTCACTAGTCAATATACAGAAATCAATCCATTCAGAACTTTTGTTGTATATGCATATATCATAGTCATATATTTGTGTGTGTGTGTGTGTGTGTGTGTGTGTGTGTGTGTGTGTGTGTGTGTGTGTGTGTGTGTGTGTGTGTGTGTGTGTATATATACACACACAAATATATACAAATATATATATATATCATTGCGTTATGTATAAAGTCATAGGTCCATAGGTCCGTAGGTCCATGCCAGGGTGAACCCTAGCCCAAGTGCGATACTAGTCACGCCGGGTTATGTAGTCGACTACAACCATAATATAACCACTGGCATTTAAACAACGTAAACTGATCCGTTCTTGTAAAATGACATTGAACTTCAAAGCATACTGAATCTTTATGTCATCAGCAGCAAGAATACTTACATAGGGTTGGAACAGTGGTACGCTACGGAAAACCACACTTGGATACCATTCCGACCAGGGTGTTATCTGGCGCTGTGTTTACAGATAGATAAGTCCTGGAATACTGGCTCCCTTGTGCCGTGTCGTGTTGGCTTGAGATAGGAGTCGTTGACAAACCGCCCAGTTCGCTACTGAATACACCCTACGGTGGGATTTAGAATTAATGACCACTGATTTGGTTCTGGTATGAGAGCTGTATACCCACTCCTTAATGGCGGGCCCAAACAAAATAGTTGAATAGTTTTAGCCGGCTCTTCGAAAACTGTTGGAGATCTTCTCTGGTTCATGCGCTTCATTGCAAGACGCATGTCTGCTTTATCTATTCATTCGAATTAACATTGCTTACGTTATTTCTATTAAAAACAAACGAAACATGTCATTATTTTAGGGGATGTTTTATGTTCACGTAAAAAGTTTTAAAAGACTTACATTCTTTATATTTTCATATTATTCGTAACGGAGACAGAAGAAGGTTGGTTTGAATTGTGGGCATTCAGCATGTAGAAGGTCCTGATTCAAATACCTATATAGGCTGATAATGTGTGGATCCCTTCTTTGTGTCTCCAGTCATGAGTGAGTGAGTGAGTGCGTGAGTGGTGTTTATTGCCACAGTAGTAACATTACATCTATCACAGACTGACTAAGTATAAGAGAGCCAACCAACCAGACATAATATAGAGTACAACTGTTCACAATCAACCAGATCGGCTCATCTGAGTATTCCCTAGTGTATTTATGCTATATACTGCATACACGATAACCCGTGAAGATCCGGGGTAGAATAGGTCTTCAGTAACCCATGCCTGCCGTTAAAGGCGACTATGCTTGTCGTAAAAGGCGACTAACAATATCGGGGGGGTCAGGCTCGCTGACGTGGTTGATGCATGTCACCGAATCCCAATTGCGTGGATCGATGCTCATGACATCAATCACTGGATTGTGTGGTCCACTCGATTATTTACAGACCGCTGTCATATAGCTGGTATATATTGCTGATTGCGGCATTAAACAACAAACAAAGCATAAACGACAGTTGCTAGGGTGGTCTGCACGTACCCTAAACTCGACAAGACAAGCCAGTAGTGAGATGCGTGAACAATATCCAGTCGAGATAGAATTGTTATTCGTATTCTGTGATATATTGTACTTCGAGATAATAACTCCGGAGTTCCAATCGTAAGTTTTGATCATGACGGCGCCACCCTCTTGTACCTATCTGTAAATCTCTGTTGTACCACGAACCAGTATCCATGAGCGGATACAGCTTTTTTGAAAAGGGGGGGGGGGGGGGGGGGTGCACAATTAAGATCTATTTATTGTCTTTGGTGGTAATTTATACAGAAATAGAGATTTTTTTCGAAATAACCCCCCGGTATCCGCCCATGAGTATCCATGTGTTACTCACTCACTCACTCAACATGGACACTGGTTCGTGGTACAACAGACCCTAATGAAATACGACCGACACAGATCGTTACAATCAGTTGAAATCGGCCCGTCTCACGCAACACGGACACCTTGCGAGATCGGATCAAGCCATGCGTGCACCTGCCCTATATTTCTCCGAGTCCAGTCGCATCAAGTAGATTTGCCTTACACATAATCAATTTAAATGTGCTACTTGCGTACACAGTCGAGTTCGGGTAACACATTTGGGAGTTCAATTTTGTGAAATAATTTACTCCGAGTTCCAGACGATTATGTTCTTAGTCTGCTAGAAAATTACATTGCCGTGCCGGATTGAATCAAAGGAATCGCTGATAAGATAGGGCTTTCATTCAACAAACATATAGGATCAATTTATTTATTTGATGTTATTTATTCATGAAACAATATGAATTTGCCGTGATTAGTAGGAAATCTCATTATATATCACCAATAGTCAGTATCATATAATATTTGCCTACCTAAATGTCCTGTTATGCAATATCACTCAAAGCTTTACAAAAATCAGGAACCACCATGAAATATTCATCATAAGCCTCATTTGTGCAATATACAGACCTTAATTCTAATATTGGATACTACTTTAAACATATGTTTTCTTTGTTGTTGTTTTGGTTTTAATTAATCTAACGTCAAATGTACACACGTTATGTACATGGCCTATGTCTTTTATACCCAATATATACTGTTATATTATTCGGCAGAAAGGGAACCATCTGGCTACCACCATTCCAGCTACCTTTACTGATATATACACATAACCTCAAATATGAACCATGACAAGTGGCAATTATTGGTTCGACACGGTTTCCATTAACAACAGTCAACGTTAGACACTGTCATTTCCAGTGGAAATTCCGAGGGACTATCTGTTTTCTCCGCCATGTCTGTCTCTGTGTCTTTGTGTACCTTTGTATTGTGTCTCTCTCTCTGTGCCTTTGTCTTGTGTCTGTCTCTGTGTGCCTTTGTCTTGTGTCTGTCTCTGTGTGCCTTTGTCTTGTGTCTGTCTCTGTGTGCCTTTGTCTTGTGTCTGTCTCTGTGCACCTTTGACTTGTGTCTGTCTCTGTGTGCCTTTGTCTTGTGTCTGTCCCTGTGTGCCTTTGACTTGTGTCTGTCTCTGTGTGCCTTTGACTTGTGTCTGTCTATGTGTGCCTTTGTCTTGTGTCTGTCTCTGTGTGCCTTTGTCTTGTGTCTGTCTCTGTGTGCCTTTGACTTGTGTCTGTCTCTGTGTGCCTTTGTCTTGTATGTGTTGTATGTATGTGTTATACATTCCTACCTGGAACACCTGCTCACACACTCATTTGAGTGTCCAATGTATGTGTTATACATTCCTACCTGCAACACCAGCTCACACACTCCTTTGAGTGTCCAATGTGTGTGTTATACATTCCTACCTGCATCACCTGCTCACACACTCATTTGAGTGTCCAATGTATGTGTTATACAGTCCTACCTGCAACACCAGCTCACACACTCATTTGAGTGTCCAATGTATGTGTTATACAGTCCTACCTGGAACACCAGCTCACACTCCTTTGAGTGTCCAATGTATGTGTTATACATTCCTACCTGTAACACCTGCTCACACACTCCTTTGAGTGTCCAATGTGTGTGTTATACAGTCCTACCTGGAACACCAGCTCACACGCTCCTTTGAGTGTCCAATGTATGTGTTATACATTCCTACCTGCAACACCAGCTCACACACTCCTTTGAGTGTCCAATGTGTGTGTTATACATTCCTACCTGCAACACCTGCTCACACACTCATTTGAGTGTCCAATGTGTGTGTTATACAGTCCTACCTGCAACACCAGCTCACACACTCCTTTGAGTGTCCAATGTATGTGTTATACAGTCCTACCTGGAACACCAGCTCACACACTCCTTTGAGTGTCCAATGTATGTGTTATACATTCCTACCTGCAACACCTACTCACACACTCATTTGAGTGTCCAATGTATGTGTTATACAGTCCTACCCGCAACACCAGCTCACACACTCCTTTGAGTGTCCAATGTATGTGTTATACAGTCCTACCTGGAACACCAGCTCACACGCTCCTTTGAGTGTCCAATGTATGTGTTATACATTCCTACCTGGAACACCTGCTCACACACTCATTTGATTGTCCAATGTATGTGTTATACAGTCCTACCTGGAACACCAGCTCACACACTCATTTGAGTGTCCAATGTATGTGTTATACATTCCTACCTGGAACACAAGCTCACACACTCCTTTGAGTGTCCAATGTATGTGTTATACATTCCTACCTGGAACACCAGCTCACACACTCATTTGATTGTCCAATGTATGTGTTATACATTCCTACCTGGAACACCAGCTCACACTCCTTTGAGTGTCCAATGTATGTGTTATACATTCCTACCTGGAACACAAGCTCACACACTCCTTTGAGAGTCCAATGTATGTGTTATACATTCCTACCTGGAACACCAGCTCACACACTCATTTGATTGTCCAATGTATGTGTTATACATTCCTACCTGGAACACCAGCTCACACTCCTTTGAGTGTCCAATGTATGTGTTATACAGTCCTACCTGGAACACCAGCTCACACACTCATTTGAGTGTCCAATGTATGTGTTATACATTCCTACCTGGAACACAAGCTCACACACTCATTTGAGTGTCCAATGTATGTGTTATACATTCCTACCTGGAACACCAGCTCACACACTCATTTGATTGTCCAATGTATGTGTTATACATTCCTACCTGGAACACCAGCTCACACTCCTTTGAGTGTCCAATGTATGTGTTATACATTCCTACCTGGAACACCAGCTCACACTCCTTTGAGTGTCCAATGTATGTGTTATACATTCCTACCTGGAACACCTGCTCACACACTCATTTGATTGTCCAATGTATGTGTTATACAGTCCTACCTGCAACACCAGCTCACACACTCATTTGATTGTCCAATGTATGTGTTATACATTCCTACCTGGAACACCAGCTCACACTCCTTTGAGTGTCCAATGTATGTGTTATACATTATCTGGTACACCTGCTCACCTTGTAGCAGTAGATCAATGGACCAAACCATAAAGGTGAAGAACGTATGTGTTATACATTCCAGCCGTAGAGGTCACTGATTAATTGATGGAATTCTGCAGCTCGTGATGCGGCTAAGTTAAACAGTAATTGATAATGTATCTATGATAGTATGGCTGACCAAGGATACCGGTCATACAACTACTCTCGGCGATGGCATTACCCTACAAAGACAACGTATACCACTCACCATGTCATAGTTTGCCTGTGTGAATATGAGTTTGAGTGTTTGTGTGTCTCTGATTATGTCACCCCTTGTGACTAACCCGTCGTATTGAAATAAAAATTAGAAGTTTAATTCATCTCCGTCCTCTCTTCCTTTATGCTACAGCTTTAATATACCACTTCGGGAACGTCTTGTTGGTTACTTCTCACTCTGTGTCTGTGTTTGTGTCGTGTCTTCCGTCTGTCTCTATGTTTGTGCCTTTACCTTCCGTTTGTTTCTATGTGTCTGCCTTTGTCTTCTGTTTGTGTCTAAGTGTGTGTGTTTCTCTTCTGTCTGTCTCTGCACGGCCTTTGCTTTCTGTTTGTCTCTATGCGTGTGTGCATTTGTCTTCTGTTTGTGTCTATGGGTATGTCTTTTTCTTCTGTCTGTCCCTATGTTTGGGCCTTTGCCTTCTGTTTGTGTCTATGGGTATGCCTTTTTCTTCTGTCTGTCCCTATGTTTGTGCCTTTGCCTTCTGTTTGTGTCTATGGGTATGTCTTTTTCTTCTGTCTGTCTCTATGTTTGCGCCTTTGCCTTCTGTTTGTGTCTATGGGTATGTCTTTTTCTTCTGTCTGTCCCTGTGTTTGTGCCTTTGTCTTCTGTTTGTCTCTATGGGTATGTCTTTTTCTTCTGTCTGTCTCTATGTTTGTGCCTTTGCCTTCTGTTTGTGTCTATGGGTATGTCTTTTTCTTCTGTCTGTCCCTATGTTTGGGCCTTTGCCTTCTGTTTGTGTCTATGGGTATGTCTTTTTCTTCTGTCTGTCCCTATGTTTGTGCCTTTGTCTTCTGTTTGTCTCTATGGGTATGTCTTTTTCTTCTGTCTGTCCCTATGTTTGTGCCTTTGTCTTCTGTTTGTGTCTATGGGTATGTCTTTTTCTTCTGTCTGTCCCTATGTTTGTGCCTTTGTCTTCTGTTTGTCTCTATGGGTATGTCTTTTTCTTCTGTCTGTCCCTATGTTTGTGCCTTTGTCTTCTGTTTGTGTCTATGGGTATGTCTTTTTCTTCTGTCTGTCCCTATGTTTGTGCCTTTGTCTTCTGTTTGTCTCTATGGGTATGTCTTTTTCTTCTGTCTGTCCCTATGTTTGTGCCTTTGTCTTCTGTTTGTGTCTATGGGTATGTCTTTTTCTTCTGTCTGTCCCTATGTTTGTGCCTTTGTCTTCTGTTTGTCTCTATGGGTATGTCTTTTTCTTCTGTCTGTCCCTATGTTTGTGCCTTTGTCTTCTGTTTGTCTCTATGGGTATGTCTTTTTCTTCTGTCTGTCCCTATGTTTGTGCCTTTGTCTTCTGTTTGTGTCTATGGGTATGTCTTTTTCTTCCGTCTGTCCCTATGTTTGGGCCTTTGTTTTCTGTTTGTCTCTATGTGTGTACATTTGTCTTCTGTCTGTCTCTATGAGTGTGCCTTTGTTTTCTGTTTGTCTCTATGTGTGTACATTTGTCTTCTGTCTGTCGCTATGAGTGTGCCTTTGTTTTCTGTTTGTCCCTACGTGTGTGTCTTTGACTTCTGTCTGTCTCTATGTGTGTGTCTTTTTCTTCTGTCTGCCTCTATGTGTGTGGCTTTGGCTTCTTCTGTCTGCCTCTATGTGTTTGCCTTTGTCTTCTGTCTGTCTCTATGTGTGTGTCTGTGACTTCTGTCTGTCTCTATGTATGTGGCTTTGTCTTCTGCCTGCCTCTATGTGTGTGCATTTTCCTTCTGTCTGTTTCTGTGTCTCTGTGTGCCAGTCTTGCATTTGTGTCTTTCTTTCATCCCGTCCCTCTCTCTCTCACCTCTGTCTTGCCTGTGTGTCCTGACTATATTGTGTCCGTTTGTCTCTGTGTGTCGTGTATCTTTGTCTTGTGTCTTTCTCTGTGGTTGGGTGCCTCTGCCTTGTGCCTTTGTGTGAGATAGTGTCTAATGTCTTGTGTCTGTCTCGTTGAGCCTTTGTCGTCTACTGGTTTATTTCTGTGGCTCAATGTGCCTTTGTCTTGTGTGGGTGTGTGTCTTTGTTTGTCATGAGTCTGTCTGTCTATTTTGAATGTGTGTACCTTTGTCTTGTGTCTGTTTCTGGGGATGCCTTTGTCCCGAATCTCGAGACATCACTTGGTTTACTAAAATGAGGGAGGATACGTATAGTACAGCTGTTGGATGCTGTCGATAGGATGCAGGTGATAGATTTCGCCATCTTGTGCTTCTAATTAGATGTTATTATTGCCGTCTGTTATTCATTGTTCCTGTGTGTCTTTGTCTTCTTTGTCGAAATGTTTACGTTGCTTTAGTGGTGATGGTGGGAGAGAGCAAGGTGTGTACAGCTGTGATGGAATTCAGTCATTGTGGTGACTGGCTTTACCTGGATCTGGTTTCCAGTACCCCATGGACATTATGTCCCTTTTACTCACAACATAGAAAGGAGCTAAAACAAAGGTAAGACCACTCAGTTGATTGTCAGTTAAAACGTTTTAGTAATACTGTCAAACTGTCCTATTATATGCATGGGAAGTCTGGCTTCTGAGAAATCTTCACATTTAGAGATGATGCACTTCAGTTGTGTATAGCTTAAACAATTTGCAATACAAACCAGATTAATATATGTGTGGCGAGCTCGGCAGATAATCTCTTGGAATTACCATTAACACGAGAGTAGTTTATTTCCATGTCTAACTGCTGAAACTGTTATGATGTAGTCAACATGATGCCATATACAATGTGTAGTTAGATAACCATCACGTTATCCGCACATTTGCTCTTGTTATGTGTCGACCTCCTAATTGAAACAAAAAGTTAACCGAAATATACGTAAAAGAATTCAGTGTGAACCAACAAACAACAAAACAAATACAATTACCAATTGTATTATACAATTTACACAACAATACAAAGCACTGCAAAGCAATCATAATCGCAGTACACAATAGAATGGTAGTATAAAATACAATAGTAGTGGTGATAGCAAAACGTCAGCGATAATAATATTCACCTAGCAGCAACAGTGGTCAAGCTTCCAAGAAAGGCCTAGGCTGGATATCCAGGGTGAAAACATCTTCACTCAACCGCTGGTCTTGATGTAATGTGAGATGATAGAGATGTACCCTTTTCCCCTTATATAGTTTAAATCCCTTCTAGAAGGTCCCATGCCATGCTGGGTTTGTCTAGCTGGGATAGTCTAGAATTGCCAAACAAGTTAACAGTAATCATCAAGAATGAATATTTTCAAAAGATGAAACTTAGTTCTTCAGCTTTTATGATTTCAAAATCAGTATCAGTAATCAGCTGGACAGCGGAGAAGCACCAGAACCATTCACCAACATCGTGCGATTCTGTGAGCGTACGTGATGTCCTCCCAGCAGTTTAGTGATGTGACTGACATTGTCTCGGGTATGTAGTAGTGAGTGTAGCATAGACTCGCCCACCAATCCCAGGACAGTAAGATGGAGAACCCACAGTACCAGCACCAGCACCAGCACCACCTGCACACGTCTCACCATGAGCGTCATCGTCAACTTCCGGCTGGCCGCTACTGTGATCCACCATATACCCCTTTCTCACGCGGCGGCCATTAAACACAGGTCATAAAGCGAGGCTCGGTGTACATGAAATGATAGTGTGCACTTCCGGTTTCCGCTATAGTTGGTTCAGCATACATCTAACTGCATGACTGCAGTACAAAAACAAATCCAGAGGTTTTGATGCAAGGGATGTCAGGAGGTCTGTGATTAGTCGATTGACTGCTGGGTTTCTCACAATAGTTTGTATTCATACATCAATAACTGCTTTGTTTAAGGTTTTTCTCGTGCTGAGATGTACATTTCACTGCATGGAATATTCCAATCCCCAATATATTCATCCATGAATCTGGTTGAAAGGTCACTCCGTTTATAGCTTAAACGCTTTAGAAATAAGTTTTCCAGCAGGCGTCTCAATTACACACGATTTATTTTAGACCTTGATGGGTATTTAGCACAAAATATGAAATATGTCTTGCCACGCGTTATGCTGTGGTGTATTTCTCACGTTCCGTTCCTGTTCCTGTTCCTGTTCCTGATTAAGTGTGCATGCTGTAGGTTTCTCCACAAAGAACGTCGGGTAACAAGTCCATTCAAACATCCAATGGGAACTATAGTGTCACAATTGTTATCAGTCTCCGAGTAAATGTCAGCAAAAAACTCAGTTCATCTTTGCTACGAGATTAAGAGATGATGGTTCCTCCCTCACGACAGTGCTTATGTATGAAGGGTGAACATACACAGACAGAAGTGACAACAGATGTGTCCCTTCTCTCGCCGATCACGCATCTATCACCGCGATTTAACTGGGGCATAAATTCATCCAAGTTTCAATACTTTCAACAGCCGACAGCTGTGTAATGATTCAATACTGTACATTATCATTGATGTTGAAGGAAACATGTGTGCTACTGCGGCTTGTCACTGGCTTGGTACAAGAGGTGTGCACAGCAGGGACGGGCATAAACTACTGCGCGGTCAACAACGTTAAACCTAACATTGCAGGTTATATATCTGATGTTTTGATATTGTGACTGACGATGGGCGTGTACACTGGTAAAGCAGCTCACGCAAAACATGGCGTAGTGGTACATCAGTGTAACGTACTTAAAAGGGAAAAGTTCACGTTTTGCATATGATTGGGAGATTGTGCACACACACACACACACACACACGCACGCACGCACGCACGCACGCACGCACGCACGCACACACACACACACACATACACACACATATGCGACGACGTTCATACAGTTTGGCCCTCACTCTGTGAAGGTTCATACTCCAATGAACACACACAAAGTGAAAGTCAATTCTTATAATTTTTAATATAACTACTTTTTACCCAAAAGGATGTGAGGACATAGATCTATACTCAGTTATGTAAAGTACGTGTGACTTCATGGGTGTACACTGACAGCCATGCAACAACCAGCTGTATCGCGGAATAAAATAGTCCCTCAAAACGAGAGGTGACGAGCGCATGTATGCTCAACATGCTCCACAGGAACAACTTTTGTAGTTTTTTTTACAACAAATGTATTCAAATAATGTCATCATTATATGAGAAGGGACTGTTATGAACGACCTCAGTAAGTCAGTCACAATGACAACGCGTCGTAATACATTTACATCAAGTACAAGACGTCAAAATGGCCGACACGATAAACGTGATGCGAGAGATTTCCGAAGTTGTTAATGAACCTGTGGCTATTACAAGTGATAGTCATCACTGATCAAATGGCCGATCATTGAAAGGTGATTGTAAAAATAGATAATAAGGTAAATTCATAGATTGCTGTAGACTGACACGGACCGAGTCGATACTACAATAGTTTGGATGGGCTTTCATTCGTTTTGTTTTTAGGATGGCTTGTAGCGAGGATATCCCTGAACGGGCATGCAATCAAACTCTGACTTTTCTCAATATAAGCTAAAACGGTAAGTTCAAGATTAAAAGGTCTAAGTAGTGATGAACAGCGCTTCTGTATTTATTCGAACTGAGGAAATCCCAGGATTTTCCCCAGGAATGTGGAAGTAGTCAGTCAGTGTTTACGTCATTTCAAGAATACAGTCTCGTGAAAATCGTATGGACGTCAAAATGTATATCGTATAAACTTCAAATTTATAATTCATATATATATCCGTATCATCAGGGAAAATTCAGTTCAATGTGAAAGTTTCTTTTTTCTGAACTTGTGGAAAGTGATATTTTCATTGCAGTGAACATAACACTTGATATTTCACTACAATGAACATAGCACTTTGACGGAACCATTGTCATACAAGAGTTATCTCCCTTTATGGCAAGTTTCTAGCCCGGACACTTAAGAATGGGGAGTACCGCCGTACTAATCCGCCAGGGGCGTGCGTGTACTAGTGGTCATACTCCGTGACGGTTCCGCCATTAGAATGCGCTGCGAATCATTTAGCGCGAATTTCGAACACCCGATTGCTTTAAAATTGTAGTTTAGCGGGGCTTTTTATGAATATGATCAGCAGTGTTTTGACACGTAGTTCTCAACAAAATTCGGTACGACTTCCGCCCGTATCCGCCAACATTTTTGTCAAAAATAATTAAAATTACTGAGCGTCAATGCATTGGACATATTACTTTAGGATGGGGGTTTCGGGCGAAGGATTTTCCCATAATGCTTGCAAGTCGGCAGTAAAACACAGAAGGTTTATACAACTTTGAAACCTGTTGTATTCACAAAATATAGACGTTTTTCAAATTATAGTGTTATATTTTACTCTTCCTTTTCGTCATGATATGCGCACCAAAATTCTGAATGACTTATGATAGGTGTACAGTGCAGTGCGTACTGACATTTCTGTGTCCATGAAATGATTATTGAAACTTGGCGACTCTATGTCACATTAACAATTACCATATATTTGTCCAGGTATTTTATAAAACAGGAAATGTGTAATAATTTGTCTTCTGGCTATATAGGCATGAGATTATCAAACACAGTTTAATCATACAGGTTTCATTGCTTATTCATGATGCATGTCATTTATGAGATATATTAGTCATAGTGATATTTTCCTATAATATTATGCCCTTATGCAAATCTGAAATAGTAGTTGCACAACTTAAAATGTATTTAAACCCGTGAAGATTCCGGGGTAGAATAGGTCTTCAGCAACCCATACTTGCCGTAAAAGGCGACTATGCTTGTCGTAAAAGGCGACTAACGGGATCGGGTGGTCAGGCTCGCTGACTTGGTTGATACATGACATCGATCCCAATTGCGTGGGTCGGTGCTCATGATGTCAATCACTGGATTGTCTGGTCCAGACTCGATTATTTTACAGACCGCCGTCATATAGCTGGAATATTGCTGAGTGAGGCGTTAAACAACAAACAAACAAACAAACAAAAATGTATTTAATTTTCATTTCAGACTTGAATCTTATGACAGAAATGATGATTTTGTTGGGCCATCTGTCTCCATCCCACGTCCAGAAAATACATCCTGGCCAGTGTTTACCCTCGTAGGTAATAATTTAAGAATTGACCTTCACTTTGTGTGAGTTCATTGGAGTATGAATTTAACCTTCATAGAGTGAGGGCCAAACTGTATGAACGTCGGAGTGAAAGTCAATTCTTATAATTTTTTATCACAATTTCTTACCTCAAAGGATGTAGGCCAAGATCTAAACACAATTTTATTATTTAGTACGTGTGACTTCATGTTTACACTGACAGCCAAACAACAACCAGCTATATCGCGGAATAAAATAGTTCCCCAAAAAGAGAGGTGACATGAGCGTATGGATGCAGAACTTGCTCTTCAGAAACATCTTACGCAACACATGTGTTCATATAATATCCCCCATTAGATGAGAAAGGTCTGTAATGAACTACCTCAGTAAGTCAGTCACAATGACAGCTCGTCGTAATACATTTACATCAAGTACAAGACGTCAAAATGGCCGACAGGATAAACGTGACGGGAGGATTTCCGAAGTTGTTAATGAACCTGTCGCGGTTACATGTGATCAGCTGACCAATTATTGAAAGGTGATTAAAGATGCGTCAAACAGACACCAATGTAAGTTCGTAGAATGCTGGAGACAATCACTGTCAGCCTAGACACAGATCGAGTCGATACTGACGATAGATTGGATGTGCATTTTTTCGTTTGTTCATTAGGATGGGCCGTAGCTAGGAAATTCGTGAACAATCATGCAGTCAAGCTCTCTTAGTTACTCAATGCATACTGCAATGCTGAGACCAAGATTAAAGGTTCTAAATGATCAGAAATAATGTTTTTGTATGTTTTCGTGCTAGGAATGTGGAAGTAGTCCGTCAATGTTTACGTCATTTCAAGAACACGGTATCGTGAAAAACGTATGAACGTCAAATTGTGTCGTTCATACACTTATGAACGTCAATTTCGCGGTCATGTGACCGACCTCTCGTCCAATGGAAAAGTCGCATATCGTGTAAACGTCAAATTAAAAAATTATTTAAGAATTGACCTTCACTTTGTGTGAGTTCATTGGATTATGAACCTTCATAGAGTGAGGGCCAAACTGTATGAACGTCGGAGCTCAGCAATATTCCATCCATAAGACGGCGGCCTGTGAATATTCGAGTCTGGACCAGACAATACAGTGATTGAATCGTG
Source organism: Haliotis cracherodii (assembly GCF_022045235.1). Lineage (NCBI taxonomy): Eukaryota > Metazoa > Mollusca > Gastropoda > Lepetellida > Haliotidae > Haliotis > Haliotis cracherodii. The sequence continues at coordinate 16,807,536 of NW_027266264.1, forward strand.
GGCATCGATCTACACAACTGATACGATGACATACGAGGTCATTTATAAATATACAGCCTGATTATTCTTGGTCGGACATAATCCGTGTCATGTAAAAGGTGTCGACTGAAAATCGAAGTATTGATTCTTATTATTGATTATATAGAGAGTCCCTAGTAACGGTGCTATGACTTAATACAGGGGTATAGGAGATTAGATAGAGATATTAATATGCATTGTCCAAGGCCTAATTTAATATTGAATACGCATTGTCGTTGTCTTATACCCCGTTCACATGCACAACATTTACTAACGTAAGTAATTTTACACATGTGTAACTATGCATACGTGTGTATATGTAAATGTACTGTGCGTTCACGTGAAAAGCGGGGCGGTCGGGTAGCCTAGTGGTTAAAGCGTTCGCATGTCACGCCGAAGACCTGGGTTCGATTCCCGACATGGGTACAATGTGTGAAGCCCATTTCTGGTGTCCCCCGCCGTGATATTGCTGGAATATTGCTAAAAGCGGCGTAAAACCATACTCACTCACTCACTCACATGAAAAGCATCTTAGGTGTGTAAATAAAGTATGTAAATTGTGTGAGGCACACATATTCGTCAGTCTGTTCACGACTTTCAACACAGGTCGTTTTCCAATCAAAGTTGAACGAGAAGAGAGTTACTTCACCGAAAATTTTCGCGTGAAGCAACATGTGTTTGATTTCATTTGTACGCAAAGTTTTGACTCCTTGAAACCAAAGGAAAACACTGTCCGCACAACTTTGTATATACACATAAATGTTAGCAACTGTTGACAATTTGTTTGGTGTTTGCAAAAGAACAAATATTAATTAGATCATCCCCTTTCGTTGACATAAACGTTCACATTGCAGCATATACACACAGTGCAAATTTACATTTACATTTGCACCTACTCCAGACATTATGCAAATTTGCTCCTGGTGTAAATATACACACATGAGTAAACGCGTTCACATGACAAGTATACTCACGTATGTATTTCTACACACGTATGCACATATACACACATATGTATAGCGGCGCATGTGAACGGGGTATTAGATTCGGCTATGTGACATGTTATATATACAGCTTTTTAGCAGATTACATTTAAAACTGTAAATACACTTTTCATATTCCATACGTAATATCCCTTCATAAGTCAAGGTGTGAGCTTTGTCATTCATGGAGTCAGATGGCCATGGCATTTGCATGAGCGCTATCGACTGTGCCCTGTATATGTAGTAAATAATAATATTCCATCGACGCTCGGACTAAATGATTCCAGGAACTTGGGTTCAGGAGGAACAACTTAATTTTTACACACAGATTATACATTTTTGTTAGAAGGCTGAAAACAAGCCGAAAAACCTCATGTCCATACCCACGGTCACACACCCATCGGGGGCGGTCGGGTAGCCTAGAGGTTAAAGCGTTCGCTCGTCACGCCAAAGACCCGGGTTCGATTCCCGACATGGGTACAATGTTTGAAGCCCATTTCCTATGTCCCCCGCCGTGATATTGCTGGAATATTGCTAAAAGCGGCGTAAAACTCACTCACTCACTCACACATCCATCGCGCACGTGTCTGTTTCTTTCGTCTGTTTTGTGTATGTATATCATGCAAAAACCGAAGGGGATATTTTGTTTGGAGGCGAAACTAGAGGAAAATACACCAATGTCTGGCAATGAAATTAAGTGATTTATGTGGCAAAAAATTTCGGAAGATATCAAACTCCCAAACACACCATTGTGACAGTCATGAGGCACGTGACCTCGGACAGAACGTGCAAGGGGTGGTATGTCAGATATACCATTGTCACTCAGACTCGGGCGTGAGCAGACGCATATTGTTTTCTTGGAAACAAATGCTCAAAGACACTTTATTAAACACATGGAATAATTAGGGAGGCACCTGCATTGATCATGCGACGTTTGCAACGTGCTGAACGTGTTCGTGCTATAGGCATATTGCGGCTGATCACACGTCAGAATATTGTTGCCCAAACGCTGCATGTTTTTCAATCTTTCATCAGCAGATTGTGGGCCCGATGCCAACAAACATGATCGACGCCGCTCTAGACGCCTAAGGGCGACAACTCCAGCCCTGGACAGATTAGCCAGAACGATGGCATAAAGAAATCGGTTGCAAACTGCCACTCTGATAGAGGGCCGGTTGCAACAAGCAACTGTCGTAAGAGTACTTGCCAATACGGTTTGTACAGATGGAATTTGAGTGCACGACGTCCACGTGTCACCCCACAACTGACTGCACGCCATTTGAACCAGAGGCGTCAATGGTGTATGTGGCGCCAGCACTGGGAAAATCAACGTTGGGCTCATGTCATGTTTTCTGATGAACCGAGTTTCACAGTCGACTTCCATGACCGAAGGAATCGATTTTTGTTTTGTTTGTTTGTTGTTGTTTAACGCCGCATTCAGCAATATTCCAACTAAATGACGGCGGTCTGTAATAATCGAGTCTGGACCAGACAATCCAGTGATTGAGATCATAAGAATCGAGTTTGGAGACGCCCTTAAGAGCGTTAACAAACTGCGCTCCGTCTTGTCCATGGCAGAGTCACAGGTCAATACTACCGGTACAGCATCATTGCATCACTCGTGGTGACATTTGCACAACGACGTTGTGTTGGGCAACGTTTCATCTTTGAAGATGATAATGCTCATGGTGACAGGATTGTGACCCGATTCCTCGCACAGCAAAATACCAATGTCCTGCCATGGCCAGCACTCAGTCCTGACCTTTCCCCCATTGAACGTCTACGTGAAATCCACCCACCACTCTCAATGAACTCGGTGTTGTCTCACTGATGAGTGGAACAACAGGAGTCAAAAATGTTATTCTAAATGTATAATCTAACAAGACACGTTCAAGACACTTGTTTATCAAATAATATTTGAAGGAATGAGACAGACATATATGATATTATATAAATATGTTCATGAAGATAAAACAGACATGTTCAGGAAACGCCGAAACTTAGTCTATTTGAAAGATCTTTGATTGAGGTTCGGCGCCAGACCATGTATATTATTATATCAGCGCCCCTGGGATATTTAACGGCCGCTTCTCTTGCATGTAACGGTTAGAAAAGACTTGGAAAGATACAGGTCGATGCACTCGGCATATTCCGCTACGGAATACCGCGACAACAACCATCAAGCTCCTCACAGCGATAGCCCGTTCGCGGAGCTCTCTATACTATGTTACCGAGAGTGTAACGAAGGTGTCATGCAACCATGTGACGTCACGTGACCTGACATCAGGGATTTCCAAAGTGACGGTAAAGCACTCTGGAGCGACGTCCCCAGTCTTGCGGTGATGTGATGACCTAGCATGACACCACACACTCCGGCACAGTGATGACTTAGCATGACACCACATACTCCGGCACAGTGATGACTTCGCATTACACCACTCACTCCGGCACAGTGATGACTTAGCATTACACCACACACTCCGGCACAGTGATGACTTAGCATTACACCACACACTCCGGCACAGTGATGACTTAGCATTACACCACACCCTCCGGCACAGTGATGACTAAGCATTACACCACTCACTCCGGCACAGTGATGACCTAGCATTACAACACACACTCCGGCACAGTGATGACTTAGCATGACACCACTCACTCCGGCACAGTGATGACGTAGCATTACAACACTCACTCCGGCACAGTGATGACTTAGCATTACAACACACACTCTGGCACAGTGATGAGTTAGCATGGCACCACACACTCCGGCACAGTGATGACTTAGCATGACACCACTCACTCCGGCACAGTGATGACGTAGCATTACAACACTCACTCCGGCACAGTGATGACTTAGCATTACAACACACACTCCGGCACAGTGATGAGTTAGCATGGCACCACACACTCCGGCACAGTGATGACTTAGCATTACACCACTCACTCCGGCACAGTGATGACTTAGCATTACGCTACACACTCCGGCACAGTGATGACTTAGCATTACACCACTCACTCCGGCACAGTGATGACTTAGCATTACGCCACACACTCCGGAACAGTGATGACTTAGCATAACACCACTCACTCCGGCACAGTGATGACTTAGCATTACACCACACACTCCGACACAGTGATGACGTAGCATTACACCACTCACTCCGGCACAGTGATGACTTAGCATTACGCCACACACTCCGGCACAGTGATGACTTAGCATTAAACCACTCACTCCGGCACAGTGATGACTTAGCATTACACCACTCACTCCGGCACAGTGATGACCTAGCATTACACCACACACTCCGGCACAGTGATGACTTAGCATTACACCACTCACTCCAGCACAGTGATGACTTAGCATTACACCACTCACTCCGGCACAGTGATGACTTAGCATGACACCACACACTCCGGCACAGTGATGACTTAGCATGACACCACTCACTCCGGCACAGTGATGACTTAGCATTACACCACACACTCCGGCACAGTGATGACTTAGCATTACGCCACACACTCCGGCACAGTGATGACTTAGCATACAAATATGCTACTACAAGTGCGCCAGTGAGGTGCATGACAATATATCTTTATACAGCAAAATATCACGGCACATTCCACATTCACATCACTTCCGCTGACAGCCAAAGTTCAAAATTTGATGTTCCGAACGTTTATCGATGAGTGTTTATATTTGGTATCCAAAGGATGACGCCGTCATATAGCTGGAATATTGCTAAGTGTGGTGTTAAACAACAAACAAACAAAAACAAACAAAACAAACAAATCAAAAGGATGACAGCATGCGCAACCCTGGATATACCCATACAGCAACAAGATGGCATGTCACTGACTATAGCTTCTATCACCAACGTCTGCTTTCTGTTTCTCATTAAATATAAACTGAGGGGGACAAGACAGTACGCCAAGTTGGTTTTTTATGTAATTGAAAATTAAAAGAACTGTTGTAAACTTTAATTATGTCTATTTAACCGTCGTACATTCCTGCAACAGTTTGTAAAAGGTAATCTGTGGCTGGGTAATTATGTGTTAATAATTTGGTTCAATGAAGACTGGGATAATGAATAAAATGGCAATCACAAAACCCCTACCATGTTTGAAATATTGTAAATTTGAGCCGGAAAAAAGCAAATTTACTGATTTTCAAAGCTAAAATGTCTAAGCAGTTGTCTATTATGCGATTTTTTAAACTTTTAAAATATTTAAATCAGACTATATTTTATAAAATAAAGCCATGTTCAAGTACTCTTCGAGTGCTGACTAAGCGATTGTACAGTTACTTTGTAGTATATTATATCGCTAACTTAAGATATTTTCAATTGAAAATCGACAGGCAGAATATAGTGCCTATCTATCCGTCCATCCATCCATCCATCCATCCATCTATCTATCTATACGACGGAGATTTCATTCCGAACACACATACAACATAACGCTTCTGACTCTTGTGACCCCTATTGATTTTCATCTCTCACCGTCGCCATCCTCACCAACACCTGCTGTAACATCTTTTACGCATGTACGAGTAATGTACATACTACACACACACACATATATGTACGTGTTCCTTTATAACTATTTCAAGTACAATCATTATTGCTACTTTCTGTTTTAATACTTCACCCATCTTAGCTGTAACCCCAAAAAAGTATATGTTAGTATATGTTTTTAACGGAATCGATTAAGCTAGTTTATAAGGAGGAACTAGTTGCAATTCAAGCAGTTGTTTTAATTAATTGATCCCTACTTTGTCTGTCTCGGTTTCTATATTTTTTAACAGCATATGTCGTTTATTGTGTACGCACAACTTGCCATGGTTACACAGGGACAATGTTTCAGCTTTACCATAGACGGTTTCACATAAGCACTAATTACAACATATCATAGCATATATATATCAGTCTTTGCTTTTACAGAGTAAAGCTAAGGTCGCTTTGTGAAACGAAATCTGCTATGTAGACTGGAAATACCAGACCGCGGAGCATATATACTGAACAAAAACGTTAGGGAACATGAATATATTTTAAATATTATTTTGTTGTGAAGACTTTCATGAAAATAACCCCCAAAATAGTCATAATTCCTAACCCCTTTGTTCAGTAAATATACACCACTTCTTAAACTTCAGTTAATAGTTGGTGGAATAAGTTGTCTATTTTGTTTTTTCTTCAAATTGATATGTGTGTCATTTAGATCCGACTATCATCTGAATTGGGTAGGGGAGAATAAATTCTACCGATCACTGTTTGGCAAGACTCCAACACACCTTCCCTCTATATAAAGTTTATGACCAGCTGATTTCCAGTCAGTTCGTGCCACCCCAACATATGATATATGGTTGTATTGTCCATGTTGTTAGTGAACACAACCGACACCCGTTTCTTGTCATGGCGTGCGGTATCTGTATAATATTCCGTCTTTTTTTGTCTGTGCCACGTCTCTTTACTTTCAGCCAATCAGATCATTCCACCTTGTCGCTGCTCGCTGAATGTGAGGAAGTCGCGTGGCGACTTGACCGGCAACCTCAACCATAGCACTAGAGTCGCTTATCCGCCGTCTCAGGGCGTTGAAAAGACTGGCAATCCAGAGAAAGTACCTCATAATGTTGGTGACTACGATTATATTAGTCGTGGCTTTGCCATTTTATGTATTTGCAGACGATACGCCGAAAGGACCGAAAGTGACTGATAAGGTTTGTTGATGGAGGAAGGAATTTTCTAATTGACCTATTTTTAGTATTTACGCCTCTAGAAACACGTTAAGGTTGCTTGTGTCGCCTGATCACCTTCTTATGTGCTATGGAAATATATGTACGTTCAAATGAATATATCACAGGAGAAGTCTGTAAACGTGCAACGTATATGATCGATATATTGTGTAAATAGTGCTCAGACTGAGTCGTCTCCCTTTCAGTGTTTTTCGATTTTTGGGGTGTTTTTTTTTTTAATTTTCTTTCTCAAATGAATATACATGTAATTCCGTGTACGTTTGTTACATAGGTTTCCTGTTTTTCTAAACATATACACATGCCATTTATTATTCTCTTCAGGTTTTCTTTGACATTACCATTGGTGGCGAGAAAGCAGGACGAATTGTTATTGGTCTTTTTGGAAAAACGGTTCCTAAAACAGTGAAGAATTTTAAATCCCTGGCAGAAGGGTTTGAGGTAAGAACTGACACATTTTGTCAACAGTTGATCAGGCTTTTGTAGCTGTGCTACTGTTTGGATGCCAGAAATAGGTCCCTTTGAATATCATGCTTGTGTAACATTGTGCGAGTCCTGAACGACGCTTGTACGTTAATAAAAATAGGTTCTTTAATTAAATCCTAAATACGGGCTGTCCGAATCCATTGCTCAAAGCAGCTTGTCTCAGGGAACTAAAGTACAACATCGGAGAAGATTTACATATAGTTTATTGAAATAACATTCTCATACAAAAACAAGCTATGATATAACAAACACTGCTCTGACTCAATAATATAGGAATGGTGGGTTGAAAAAGATCTATCTAACCTAGCACGTGTTAAATAGAATGATAGGTTAAGTATTTCCCCGACAGCTACTCGAGATGACAGCGAGTGTTACAAAATAATAATGTGACAATTTACATCCTACAACATTTCAATAACTTGTCTACAAGTGAGCCATGACTAAATATATTACCTTAAGCCACCAACAAACCCTAAGGGCGACATAATGTCCCCTCTAAAGTAACCTTCAAGCCACGCTAACCTGTCTTCTCAATGGCAACCTACCAAGTCATGAAGCATGATTTTTATGCAGAAACGACAGCTTGCATATCCAATCAGGGACTGGCTTTCTTTGCTCTTCAGCCTAGCCAATCAGTGTCTACGACTCTTGGCCAATGACACCCGATCCTGTCAGAATGCTAGTCGGAGATCGTTAGGTTTCCACTCACTTGCGAAGACAAAGCAACTGCTAAAAATCGTTACACTTGCAATAAGGCTGAGAATTGAGCAAAATGGGGAATGAATGATAAGGCTCTTCGACTTAGCTGATAACGTGTCGTATTGCCCTGATGACATGATTATGATGTATACTTGTCATTGGTTTGTCTGTTCCTGGCTCAGTTATGACTGAGTTATGTGCAAGCTGACATGAAATATCTTCCTGAGGCAAGTGAGTTAAAATAACTCTAAAAGTTTAGTTTCCAACCTTGCCGAATTAAGCTACAATTATGGAGTTATATTTTGGCTGGACTAACGAGTCTGTGCATAGTCCGGTCAAAATTGTGTGATGAAATCAACATCCGGTTCGTAAACAACATGGATTTCAACGTGCAAATTACTGTTGACTGCAGGATTTTTAAAAGATGTGTACCATCAACTGGGTGTCAACAGATGTTTTCCCAATCTTTTCATGCTCAAGTGATTTGATGTCCTTTCCGAGATAAGAACCTTCTTATTACAATATATCTTCATCATCCATCAGATGTCATTTTGTTTGAAGCAAATGCAAGTGATATGAGAGGTGGAATCTGATTGGTCAATATAAGGAGTCCAGAAATTCCAACCTATTTCGTCAAGGGTGGTAACTGGACTTTCAGAGTCTGTTACGTCCCTTGCCTCAGGAAGATGGACATGAAATGGCTTTGTGCAATTCTAGTTTGTTTAAACATGTTAAAATATGACCCGAGCATGGGAGAAATGGACATTGCTATTGCCAATATGGCCTGTTTTCCGAACACAATGTCAGTCAAATATATTTTTTTATTATCGATGGCCGTCGCTTGATGTAAAAAGTGACTCTGCTTGTCATAAGAGGCGACTAACATGATCGGTTGGTCAGGCTCGCTGACTTGGTTGATGCATGTACTTGATCCCAATTGTGTTGATCCATGCTCATGATGTCAATCACTGGATTGTCTGGCCCAGACTTGATTATTTACAGAGTTGTAATCTTGCTGAGTGCGGCATTAAACAACAAACAAACTAATTATATTGTCCGTGATGTCTGCCTATGTCATGTGATCCTTTCAAGGCATGTGATGAATAATCTGTGATTATAGTCACTCAAAAAGTAGCCACTTGTCAACTTGTTGATACTGATTTCTAAACATAGAATTTGATTTTCAGCTATTCGGCCCTCAATTTTGGTTGCAGTGAAACCAGATATATTTCATCCAGCTACTGTGTGCGTTTTTCAATGCTGTATTGTAACTCTTAATTTCAGGATGGAGGAAAGACTCTGACCTACAAAGGCAGCAAGTTCCACCGAGTTATCAAGGACTTCATGATCCAAGGAGGGGACTTCACTCGTGGTGATGGAACAGGAGGTACACTTGTTGACCCTGTGGGGATTCAGTCCAAGAATCTGTCCCCTTGTGTTGACTGATTCATTTGTCACCTAGGTGACAATGCTTGTCTTGTCGTAAGAGGCGACTAATGGGATCAAGTGGTCAGGCTCGCTGACTTGGTTGATGCATGTCATTGTATCCCAATTGCGTAGATCGATGCTCATGATGTCAGTCACTGGATTGTCTGATCCAGATTTGATTATTTACAGACTGCTGTAAAAAAGCTGGAATATTGCTAAGTGCTGCGTTAAACAAGAAATAAGAAAACAAACAAACATTTGTCACCTAAATTATCAGAGGTCAATAGGTCCAGGGTATTTGTCATGATAGAATGGCAATATGACACTTGATTATCGGGAATGTTGCCTGCAGGATCTGCTGGTTGTTTTTTGGATTTGCTGTGGTATATTTGTTCTTGCACTGAGGGCAACATACATGGGCTGAAGGGCACCAAAGTTGCGTTGCTTTGGGTTTTCTCCCTAAATGAGCTCTCATGTTGACCCTTAAAGGTCCGGGGTAGAAAATGTCTCCAGCAACCCATGCTTGCCGTAAAAGGCAACAATGCTTGTTGTAAGAGGCAATAACAGGATCGGGAGGCCAGGCTCGCTGACTTGGTTGATGCATGTCATTGTATCCCAATTGCATGGATCGATGCTCATAATGTCAATTACTGGATTGTCTTGTCCAGACTCAATTATTTACAGACTGCTGTCATATAGCTGGAATATTACTAAGTGTGGCGTTTAACAACAAACAAACAAAATCATGCTTTGTTTGGTATGGCTGAAATGCTGTTTAAAATAGCAGAAAACCTCAACTACTTACAACAGTAATTATTGTGAATATTTCATGATGTATTATAAAAAGTTTGATATTTTAGCATTGGATTTAATGAAATAATGTCTTAAGACGTTTCTTCTTGTTTGAGAAGTCTCCCTTGCAAAACTAGAATGTTTAATAACAATGAAAAGTTGTTATTCTAACTCAGTTACTGTTGAATTGCTTAAGACATTTGTGATAGACTTGGGATGTCTATCCACTTCTGAGAATGCCCCGATATACCCCTGAATTGAAACGATAATCAGGGTTGATAAAGCTCTATAAAGTATGCACAACTTGAAGTGATAGATATGCAACTTGATTTTTCAAGTTAAATCAAGTTCCTTAGATTGAGCCCTGATAATGTCCCTTCTTCCAGGCAAGAGCATCTATGGGGATCGCTTCCCTGATGAGAACTTCAAGCTGAAGCACTATGGAGCCGGCTGGCTGTCCATGGCTAATGCTGGCAAGGACACCAATGGTTCCCAGTTTTTCATCACTGTGAAAAAGACAGATTGGCTTGATGGAAGACATGTTGTTTTTGGGAAAGTTGAGGAAGGAATGGTGAGTGTCCTCGGGATGTGCTGACTGTAGGTGTATGTTGTTGTGTGTGAGTGTAGGTGTATGTTGTTGTGTGTGAGTGTAGGTGTATGTTGTTGTGTGTGACTGTAGGTGTATGTTGTTGTGTGTGACTGTAGGTGTATGTTGTTGTGTGTGACTGTAGGTGTATGTTGTTGTGTGTGACTGTAGGCATTTGTTGTTGTGTGTGACTGTAGGTGTATGTTGTTGTGTGTGACTGTAGGTGTATGTTGTTGTTTGTGACTGTAGGTGTATGTTGTTGTGTGTGACTGTAGGTGTATGTTGTTGTGTGTGACTGTAGGTGTATGTTGTTGTGTGTGACTGTAGGTGTATGTTGTTGTGTGTGACTGTAGGTGTATGTTGTTGTGTGTGACTGTAGGTGTATGTTGTTGTGTGTGACTGTAGGTGTATGTTGTTGTGTGTGACTGTAGGTGTATGTTGTTGTGTGTGACTGTAGGTGTCTGTTGTGTGTGACTGTAGGTGTATGTTGTTGTGTGTGACTGTAGGTGTATGTTGTTGTGTGTGACTGTAGGTGTATGTTGTTGTGTGTGACTGTAGGTGTATGTTGTTGTGTGTGACTGTAGGTGTATGTTGTTGTAGGTGTATGTTGTTGTGTGTGACTGTAGGTGTATGTTGTTGTGTGTGACTGTAGGTGTATGTTGTTGTGTGTGACTGTAGGTGTATGTTGTTGCGTGTGACTGTAGGTGTATGTTGTTACGTGTGACTGTAGGTGTCTGTTGTTGTGTGTGACTGTAGGTGTATGTTGTTGTGTGTGACTGTAGGTGTATGTTGTTGTGTGTGACTGTAGGTGTATGTTGTTGTAGGTGTATGTTGTTGTGTGTGACTGTAGGTGTATGTTGTTGTGTGTGACTGTAGGTGTATGTAGTTGTGTGTGACTGTAGGTGTGTGTTGTTGTGTGTGACTATAGGTGTCTGTTGTGTGTGATTGTAGGTGTATGATGATGTATGATTGTAGGTGCATGTTGTGTGTGATTACAGGTGTATGATGTTGTGTGATTGTAGGTGCATGTTGTGTGTGATTACAGGTGTATGATGTTGAATGATTGTAGGTGCATGTTGTGTGATTACAGGTGTATGATGATGTATCATTGTAGGTGCATGTTGTGTGTGATTACAGGTGTATGATGTTGAATGATTGTAGGTGCATGTTGTGTGATTACAGGTGTATGATGTTGTGTGATTGTAGGTGCATGTTGTGTGATTACAGGTGTATGATGTTGAATGATTGTAGGTGCATGTTGTGTGTGATTACAGGTGTATGTTCCATATATTGTACAACAGTATTTCCAAACCTGTCCACCCTGGCTAGTTCCATACAGTGTACAACAGTGTATTGCCAAACCTGTCCACCCTGGCTAGTTCCATACATTGTACAACAGTGTATTGCCAATCCTGTCCACCCTGGCTAGTTCCATACATTAAACAACAGTGTATTGCCAAACCTGTCCACCCTGGCTAGTTCCATACGTTGTACAACAGTGTATTGCCAAACCTGTCCACTCTGGCTAGTTCCATACATTAAACAGTGTATTGCTAAACCTGTCCACCCTGGCTAGTTCCATACATTAAACAGTGTATTGCCAAACCTGTCCACCCTGGCTAGTTCCATACATTAAACAGTGTATTGCCAAACCTGTCCACCCTGGCTACTTCCATACATTAAACAACAGTGTATTGCCAAACCTGTCCACCCTGGCTACTTCCATACATTGTACAACAGTGTATTGCCAAACCTGTCTACCCTGGCTAGTTCCATACATTGTACAACATTGTATTGCCAAACCTGTCCACCCTGGCTAGTTCCATACATTGTACAACAGTGTATTGCCAATCCTGTCCACCCTGGCTAGTTCCATACATTAAACAACAGTGTATTGCCAAACCTGTCCACCCTGGCTAGTTCCATACATTAAACAACAGTGTATTGCCAAACCTGTCCACCCTGGCTAGTTCCATACAATGTACAACAGTGTATTTCCAAACCTGTCCACCCTGGCTAGTTCCATACATTGTACAACAGTGTATTGCATTACAGTCCATCGTGAAATGCAGCTAGTTGCAGGTGTATGTTGTTGTGTGTGACTGTAGGTGTCTGTTGTGTGTGACTGTAGGTGTATGTTGTTGTGTGTGACTGTAGGTGTATGTTGTTGTGTGTGACTGTAGGTGTATGTTGTTGTGTGTGACTGTAGGTGTATGTTGTTGTGTGTGACTGTAGGTGTATGTTGTTGTAGGTGTATGTTGTTGTGTGTGACTGTAGGTGTATGTTGTTGTGTGTGACTGTAGGTGTATGTTGTTGTGTGTGACTGTAGGTGTATGTTGTTGCGTGTGACTGTAGGTGTATGTTGTTACGTGTGACTGTAGGTGTCTGTTGTTGTGTGTGACTGTAGGTGTATGTTGTTGTGTGTGACTGTAGGTGTATGTTGTTGTGTGTGACTGTAGGTGTATGTTGTTGTAGGTGTATGTTGTTGTGTGTGACTGTAGGTGTATGTTGTTGTGTGTGACTGTAGGTGTATGTAGTTGTGTGTGACTGTAGGTGTGTGTTGTTGTGTGTGACTATAGGTGTCTGTTGTGTGTGATTGTAGGTGTATGATGATGTATGATTGTAGGTGCATGTTGTGTGTGATTACAGGTGTATGATGTTGTGTGATTGTAGGTGCATGTTGTGTGTGATTACAGGTGTATGATGTTGAATGATTGTAGGTGCATGTTGTGTGATTACAGGTGTATGATGATGTATCATTGTAGGTGCATGTTGTGTGTGATTACAGGTGTATGATGTTGAATGATTGTAGGTGCATGTTGTGTGATTACAGGTGTATGATGTTGTGTGATTGTAGGTGCATGTTGTGTGATTACAGGTGTATGATGTTGAATGATTGTAGGTGCATGTTGTGTGTGATTACAGGTGTATGTTCCATATATTGTACAACAGTATTTCCAAACCTGTCCACCCTGGCTAGTTCCATACAGTGTACAACAGTGTATTGCCAAACCTGTCCACCCTGGCTAGTTCCATACATTGTACAACAGTGTATTGCCAATCCTGTCCACCCTGGCTAGTTCCATACATTAAACAACAGTGTATTGCCAAACCTGTCCACCCTGGCTAGTTCCATACGTTGTACAACAGTGTATTGCCAAACCTGTCCACTCTGGCTAGTTCCATACATTAAACAGTGTATTGCTAAACCTGTCCACCCTGGCTAGTTCCATACATTAAACAGTGTATTGCCAAACCTGTCCACCCTGGCTAGTTCCATACATTAAACAGTGTATTGCCAAACCTGTCCACCCTGGCTACTTCCATACATTAAACAACAGTGTATTGCCAAACCTGTCCACCCTGGCTACTTCCATACATTGTACAACAGTGTATTGCCAAACCTGTCTACCCTGGCTAGTTCCATACATTGTACAACATTGTATTGCCAAACCTGTCCACCCTGGCTAGTTCCATACATTGTACAACAGTGTATTGCCAATCCTGTCCACCCTGGCTAGTTCCATACATTAAACAACAGTGTATTGCCAAACCTGTCCACCCTGGCTAGTTCCATACATTAAACAACAGTGTATTGCCAAACCTGTCCACCCTGGCTAGTTCCATACAATGTACAACAGTGTATTTCCAAACCTGTCCACCCTGGCTAGTTCCATACATTGTACAACAGTGTATTGCATTACAGTCCATCGTGAAATGCAGCTAGTTGCAGGTGTATGTGTTGTATCGTGTTAAATTTAATGGAATGCTCTTTTGATAGCAAGTAGATTGTTCAGTCTGGGCCCAACCCTGGAATCCTGTGAAAGATAATTGTTGCAGGATTATCCAACCTTTCAACTAGTTTCAAGCGCACATACTAGTTTGAACTTTGTACGAGTTGTGATTCATGTCAGAGTGAAGTGTTTGAGTATCAGCAAATAAATTTTGTCCATTTTCACGATTATCAAGGATGTTGCAAAAAAAACTTGCATTGTTAAAATGGGATGTTTCTGGGTTGAAAGTCTGTATTTCCTTGAAATGTCTGCAGCTGTCAACATGGCAAAACATGGATAGTTCTCCTTCACCGAAGCACTGTCAACCATGTCTATGATGGCATGCAAAAGAAATCACTATGTAGACTTGTACCAATTCCTATGTCTTCTGTTGCAGGATGTCGTACGTACAATTGAAAGAACTAAAACCAATCCCGGAGATAAGCCAGCCAAGGAAATTAAAATTGCCGACAGTGGCAGTATTCCAGTTGAAAAACCATACGCTGTGGATAAAAAACCTTCGGAGGAGTAAACAGCTGTTGATGTATTAATCTGGTTAGAGCTCTAACATGTCTAAGGTGTGAGGCAGTACTACTATTTGGGTTAACCCATTGTGGTGTTTGTAACAGCCTCATCTGTGAAGATGAGATATTCTAGGGATGACAACTTCTTTATTCTATTTTGTGATGTTTCGGTGTAGATCCTCATACCATTGTCAAGCAAGATGGACCTTGCTTTAGAAGGGTATAACTATAAGTATCTATACCGAAATGTTGCATCATTATCAAATAAAGTTGTCATCCATAAAATAACTGCCATTACTGTTACTTACCAACTTCTAATAATGCCAATCAAACCATCAGTGGTTTTGAATTCATACTTGGTCAGCTATATACACTTATGTGCCTAATGAAGTGATTGTTTTAAAGCCTCATACCTTGGATCCTTGTGAGAAAGGTGTGCGTATATTTGTGAACTTGAGAGAACTTCGGTTGTCCTTATTTTCAGTAATATTCCTTGTTACAGGTCCTGTACTTCATACATACTTTCAGCTAGCTATAAATTGTTAAGTACAGGAGTACAGCCATGGTTATGAATGAATTTACTGCCAGTTTACGAAGGTGTGACGTCAGTGTTGAGGTGTATGCAATCTATTCTATCACTACATTACTGCATTTATGGTAACATCAGTTTTGAAAGTATTCAGTTCTAAAACAGTTAAGTGTATTAAAATTTGAAAACAAGTTGAGCATGTTGAGTATCTGAGTTATGTTAGAATTTTGTATTCATTTTTATGTGTTCAGTGTTTGGATTTGTCTCAGGCATGCTGTACAAGGGGAATTTTATTTATTTATTTAAGTGTCAACCAATTTTACTTTGGACCGATGTAAACTGTATCTGGATATATCATGCGCTCAACTGGGAGATAATTTCTAATCTATGAATAAAAGTTTTGTAAGGATTCTATCGTGTGTGTTATGATTGGGATACTGTTTAAGAATTGGTCCCCAGCAACGTGTGCTGGTTGTTTGACTCGGTGGAACGGGTGGTAAGACTCGGTGACTTGGTTCAATGTGTGACATTGTGTACTAGAGAGGTGCTCATATCAACAATCACAGAATTATCTGGTCCAGACTTAATTATTTACAAGAAGCCATCATGTAGCTGCAACGTTATGTTATGAAGGTATGTAGTTATGCAGTACAGCATTGTTACAATAACAAGACACCTGATGATATGTTCAGAATAAGTCCGCAAAGCTCATGCTGGTTGTAAGAAGCTAAAATTAGGAAGGGGGCCCAGTCGTCTAAGGCGCCACTATTCACTGTGCAGAGTTGCGTCCCTTGGGCACGCCAGAAACCTATGATTGATTGTTGGTTAGAATCCTCGTTTGGCTCAATTATGTTTCTAGGTTTGTCAGCACCATATCCGTTCCAATGGGTTTCATCGAAGTGGTAAACATCCAAGACCTGCATCACTTTGGGCTTTCCTCACACATTAAGCTGACAAGCTGTGATATGACTGGAATACTGTTAAAAGTGGCGTTAAACCCAACTCACTCTCCCACCCACTCACTGATTGTGTGTCATCATCCCCAGTGTTGGGGTTTGTTGTTTGTGCTTTCAGTGATTGGTTTGCCTGGTCCAGACTGTTATTTACATACTTCTGTGATGTGGCTGGAGTCTTTCACTCACTCACTCACTCACCCTAAGGATTGGATGAGGGGATACTGGCAGCACATCAGTATAAGATGCCAGAACTCACTGTGACTAGCGTCACATTTGGCTTTCCTCCCACTTGAATAATAAGTGCATTTATAATACATGTATGCCCATTTTCATTCAAGTGAATGCTCATGGCGGTACAATATTATTACCCTGGTCAATGGATCAGTGTGCACTTGATTTTATTCTCAGCTCCCTGGGGAGTATATAATGCAAGCTGCCAGTGAGGAGCTAGAAGGTTAACAGTCACATTACCGTCTCATCCTACTAAACATGGTCATCCATCGAACAACTCTCCGTGACCAACGTTGCTCAACTTCACCTGATTTGCGACCTGTTCACTGTGCACGGGACCACCTACCACCACATGAAGCAAACATGCCAATATTTAGTGATGAAATTACCAATTGGAAGAATCTAGTGTTGGCACTCGGCATCAAGGGATTGTGATGCGCTCATCCTGATGGGACAGAAAGTGGCGTGTTATGGACTGATGCATCTTTTGTATCTTCACACGACCTTTAATTGTGGGGAATCCTATGATGATGTCAGATTTCGCCAGGGGGCACGGGTGGCCCAGTCATCTAAGGTGCCGCGATTTGCTGTGCAGAGTTAGGTCCCTTGGGCATGCCAGAAACCTATTATTGTGGGTTCGAATCCCGATTCGCCCTATTATGTTTCTAGGTGTGTCAGCACCATACCCGTGCTCGTGGGTTTCACCAAAGTGGTAAACGTCCGAAATCTGCATCACTTGGGGCTTTACTCCCAGATTAAGCTGACAAGCCGTGATGTAACTGGAATAATGTTAAAAGCGGTGTTAAACCCAACTCACTCACACAGATTTCGCCCTGATCACTACACTTGCTCTTGTGGATTTCACCATAGTTGTAATTGTGGACTACCTTCATCACTGTTTGGGTTTACCTGCCACATTAATCCATTTCTTGCAATTTGTTTTGTGAAAAACATACATGAAAATGGTATACGGAGGTAAATGATGGGTTATGTGTTCACCCACAGCATTAGCACACAAAAGACCCAGGTTCGATTCTGCTCGTCATGGTCATGGGCACAACGTGTAAAGCCCATCTTGGTGTTCCCTGCTGGGCTAAATCAGTTAATAAAGCGACACAACCCTTTCCATATCCAATAGAAATCTGCACAAAGCAGAGTCGATTGTACGATTCTGACTATATCATGAGCATGTGTTTGTAAAAAATGGTGAGCGTATCCTGCCCCACCGATATCACCTGTCACAAACACATGCAAAGTCAAGTCAATCGTTCACCTGAAAAAAATGGGAACCAGGCACACTTGATTTCATTTTTTTCAGTCCAGGTTGGGTAAAACAAAGCAAAGAAAAAACACATAATCTATGAACAACACTTTAGTTAATAACCATATTTTCAAATCAGAATTATAATACAACATACATACTTTATAATTACAAATGCCATATGTACACAACAATGTAACATAATAACAAAGATTTTTTTCAACAAAATGACAGCACAATATTTGCTTGTTAAGAAATAGCAGCCCTAGCTCTACATGTCTCCATGCAGATTGTTACAGTTCATCACTCTGTTGCGGTAGACGAGGACAGAGATGAACCAGTGATAAAATATAACCTACCCACTGTTGAATATTTTCCCATTGTCCACTAACTGTACAGTGTCAATATTGCTCAGTTGCTTCCAAGAAAATATATATACATTGTATATGTATATATCTTACATGGCATATCTCTCGGAAATACCCTAGCTTTCATGCCTATTGTGTGTGCCACGTTTTAAGACATTTTCACATCGAAGACCATGAATATTTAATGAAAACCTATTTACAGTCTGAAAATTAAGATAATTATTATTTATTATTCAAAGAAGAAGTAAAATATTAACTCTGAACAAAAAAATAGATTCAATAATATATATTTACAAATATCAAATATATGATTTAATAATATTAAAATCTGAACAGTAACAGACAAGGATCCATATTTTCATATGTTAACAGTGATATAATATGAGTCATTAACAGAACATGTTGAAGTGTGTCATTCGTGGTTGTATTTACTGATGAATGGTTTTGTTAGCCAGCTACATTTGTGGGAAAATCTTAACAGCAAATAGGTGCATGACAAAGCTGACAATGTAACTCTTGAACAAAGCCTTTTAATATAAACAGTATTTGGTGATCAAAACCATCCTTTCCTTTATCGGCAACAAGTACTATGACAATCAAATTTGTTAAATGGACTTTTGAAATATTTCTTGGGGCAGAAGGATGGTACATAATAATTTCTAAAAATTCTGTGTGCAATTTAATATATGCTTTCTCATAAATCTTTTATTTCAACAAGGTATTAAACCAACCTATATTTTATGTTTTATTTTGCCTTCTTCCACTTGACTTATTTCCAATAAGACAAAAAAGAATTAAACTAATCTGCACTCTCTGCCTCCTCAAAAAGAAGGAAAAAAGCTGGTCTAATGTAATAAGCTAGTAACGTCCCAGTTTAGAGGTAGTCAAATTTCTTACACATACCGTATTCGACGTAATAAGCGCCCAGGGCGCTCTCAAAATTAAAAATAGGGGGCTCTTATTAGAATATCATTTTGGTGAAAAAAAAACAGAGTTGAAAGATAAATTTTGTGGTTTAAGCTGACAGCCTGAAATGTTTATGTACAACAGATATATTTTTCTAGAATTTAATTGCCCATAATTAACGGTGCATATAACACACGAGTGCATATTGTACGCGAATAAATAATCCTTGTGAACATTGATCAATCGGAAGGGGCGCTAATTGGGATTGTTCACTAGCCAATATATTAGCAAATACCGCCGTGGGCGCTTATTAGAGCGGGGCGCTTATTACGTCGAATACGGTAGTCTGTCTGTAGTCTCCCCCCTTGGATATAGCCTTGTTTAGGGGATGCATGTCATATTGAGTGATTGTCAAGATTCCTATCAAGATGGTCTTGTTATTGCATAGTGCCAGGTTAGTGGCCCTGCTGTACTTGATGTGTTATTGTTGCCCCGTAGTCACAACTCACTCTCAGACCCTGTCAATATCACTCCACATATGTTAAACTTGGGACAAGAATATTTTGCTTGGCACATTAGATGTTCTTTGGTCTCCTTGACCTTGACAGTCTGTAGACTTGTCTATTTCTCAAGCACAACAAAATATGATTCACTACATAATGTTGCCTTTAGAAAGGAGGCTTACTAAACAATTCCTAATCTTGACACTGCCTCGCCAGCTATCAGTGTCTGTATTCATATTTCCATTCAGTGTGTTTAATAGAATGTCAGACTGCCTCCGTGGTCTAGTGGTAGAGCGTCCGCCCACTGGGCGGAAGGTCTGGAGTTTGATCCCTGGCCGTGTCATACCAAAAGATGTTAAAAGATGGTACTTGTTGTTACCCTGTCTGGCGCTCGGCATTGAGGGGCTCAAACAAGGACTGGTTGGCTCGGAGTCAGTATACTGTGTGTGAGTGAGGTATTCATGTCAAACTGCGGCATGGTATCTCAATGGGCTAGGACTATATAATCAGCATTAGTCCGGACTATTACAAGCAGCCACACACACACACACACACACATGTGCATGGATGTAGCTATAATAGTGCAATAATCTTGGACGTGACGTGAAACACATTTTTGCCTCGCCTCGCCTCACCCCACCTCACCTCACCCCACCCCACCTCACCTTAACACAATGTCAGCATGATTCAAGTGAAGACATCTGTACTTGTTGAGAATATAATAACTAAGCTGACATGTCAGAAACTTTCATTGTAAAACACTGGACTAATTCTAGTGGTAATCCAGCTGATATGTCTACTAATGCATATACCTGTATGTTTTCTCAACGTGAACAATCATATATATGTATGCATATATACATCCCTTAAGTAATATTAATATATGAGGTTCACATAGTTTGTGACATTTTTAATGTCGAACGAGCATATTCCACACAGTTGTCTAAGGGGGATGTCAAACTACCATATTCCACACAGTTAGTGTCTTTGGGTGATTAAGTATAAGTGGTGACAAAGATTACCGGTACTGTTCAATTCAGCAACTGAATAAAAACACATGATACTTAAAAACTAAGATCAAAGTTGTCATACTATACAACAGAAGAAAATATGAAGGACACAAGGCTGACCTTAGCTTCCCAAACTACACGGCGAAGTATTAAAAATAAGAAAAATTTTCATCATATTTTGACTTCTTAATGATAACTATGTAAATATAGTCTATACGTCCCACGCGATGTACATGTTGTAGTATTGTGAATAGCAAGGACATCAACCAGAGTATCACATATCACAACTGACCACGATGCATATATGCAAAACAGACTAAAGAGGTCAAAGGTTGAACCTTGATTCAGCCTTGGCAAATGCAGACGTTAAGCAAACAGTCAGAATTGAGAAAAATCATTATTTACAAATAAACACTATCACAGACTAATATGTATTAGGGGTGAAATGATTGGTTCATGTACCGTGATACGTAATTATTAAACATACTACCATTATTGTGCTGGTACTGACACAGCTTCTCACTGACTTCCTACAAACAGCAAGGTATACTACTCAAAAGAAGTTAAAGAACGCCCAATTTTTTCATATGACTATAGGTATCTGTTATGGGCCATAATACAGATTAACTATTGTCATATAAAAAAAAGGTGTTCCTTAAGTTCTTTTGAGTAGTATATATAAAGATTTCATGAAGCACATAACGGCACACTTAGTTGTTTCTAGGTTTAAAGATCCTCTGATCTCAAAATGTTTTCTTCTGTAATTGAAAAACGATTTTAAAAAGTTGTTGTTGAGGTGTTTGGTCAGACATCGTCCATTTGTTGTTGTCCAGAGTTCTTGGGTGCCAATGTCAGGAGGTAGGAGGCAAACCTCCATTGTTGCCAGGGTTAATATTGTATAATCCTCTTTAAATAACATTTTAATCCAAATAGAAATTATACATGAAAAAAAGAAATCCAACATCTTATTAAAAAAAACAACTTTTTCAACATGTGGGATGTAAAACAGGAAAACTGAACTCATATCGCTGTATCATTTATGAAGAAAACAATTCTGTATGGAAAATTTGGTAACATAAATTTACATTTCTAAGTCCATCAAATTATCTTCCATATGAACTGGTCTGCGAAAAACTGGGTTTTTTTCCCTAAAAACAACAAACTGTTTAGTTAAATAGAATTTGTCACGCACAGATATCATTCACAACAAACTAATGATTATCTGTAAAATATGTGTTTTAATCTTAAATTTCTAGCTTGTATGACATCACAAATAAGACATATTGTACACAGACCTATCATTCCACCCCTAAACTCATTAACATGAATATACCAAATCTCTTCAATGTGAAATATGTCAGTGATGCAAAGATGAGGATTCAGAATAATGATTCACAAACATTGTAACTGATGGTAATAAACACAGCCATGACCTTCATGGCAGTTGGTGAAATATCATGAACTTGAAGGTAAAAAAAGGGTGGTTGTTTTATTGAACAAACTGATCCTCAGACAGCTCCTGTTACGGTATTATACTGTCCTGGCATCAGCATTCAAATATTATGAACTTCAGAATGCTTCAACTAAAAACACTGAATAAAGTAACATGTATAAAATTGATGCTTTGAAATATTTATACATACATATGACCATTTTCATTTACAAGACAGATGATTAATTTACACTCACATAGAACCAACCTATAAAAATACTCTCTAAAGCTAATCATTTGAAATTTACCCTCTGATAAACATCAATGATGGTAGTCTTCAACAAAACTGGGAAGGTAACAACAAAAATAATTTAGGATGCCATGTGTTCACATGAAAATATCATAGGACTGACCGCAGCCGTCAATGTATCAAAGGTTTGTACCTTGGACAATCTTAAAAAACAAAAATACTGCCCAGAGACAATCTTGCAGGTATCCTTTACCACGGCTAAACAATGCAGAAATACATGCAGTTTGAAAACTGCTTGATTTAATTGCATTGAATTCACATTAGTATAACATTATGTGGCATGTTTGGTGAGAAATAAATACATTTGGTTCCCTGGGACATAATATCGTATTCCAGTGAGTGAGAAGGGTTTTTGACCTCTTTGAACAGTATTTCAGTTATATCTAAGTCATTTACTATTTTGGTGAAACCCACAAACACAGATATGGTGTTGTCAGGCTAGGGATCCTAATCAAGGTGAATCTGTGAATCAAACCCATGATCAGCACACTCTGGCACGGTTAAGGGAGGCAACTGTAATCTGTTAATCAAAACCATGATTAGCACACGCTGACACAGTTAAGGGAGGCAACTCTGATGATCTGTGAACTAAACCCATGATTAGCAGACCTTGGCATTGTTAAGGGAGGCAACTCTGCACAGCAAACTGCAGACCACCACAACCTTCTGCCTTCAGACCAAATTTATATATTTTTTGCCCAGGTATAAACTCACTCACTGAAAAAAATATCTCTCTCTGCCTTTTTCAAGACATTGACAGAGTAATGGTCAACTGACTAAATGTGAGTTTTTTCAACTTCTCATAGATCAGAAATTATTATTGAAACTTCACAAATAACAATCACTTTAGAAATGCTTGTTACAAATACCACGCATGATATGCAGAAAAGCCTCATTCTTTATCTGAACACATATTTAGACATTATTATCCATCCCTGGACATCTTTAGATTGCTGTAGTTGAGCAGTATAAATAGATAACATGTAGATAACGGTTACTATAGGTTTCATGAAAATTCTTCTTCTTCAAATGGACTAATGAAATATTAATCTTCATGAATGCAGAATTTTATATAGACACCTGAGAAATTTAAAATAACAGGTGAAACATAATATACCCATGAGTGCCAGTAAGTTTGTATACAAGAGATTTCTTCATTAATTATGCATTTTAAAATCCCAGGAGTCGTATTTCAAAAGCGTTACGAAAATCTGACCCAAATAATGCGTCACTGTATGACCCTGAAGACTTGCACATACCTGCTATGTTACCTGGAGAAGACTATCTTCTTGGGGTACTTCCATCGCCCATTATTATGTTCTCCAAGAAAGACCCTTCACATTTTTACACTTAGTTCTAGTGATTTGGTGGGTGCTGTTGCTTACAGAGTATTTCTAGATATGAACTGTGATAATTACAGTATTCAAGAGGGGAGTTTGGTTTCTCAGATGTGAAATGATTTCCTTTATGTCTGATGTCATCACAGATTTCCAGTGGTCAATTCATATAATTTTCACAGCTATTTGTCCTTTTACGCCAAAATTTAATCTTTTTCAGTGGAACGTCTAGACTGGTTATTCTCTTGCATTGACAATATATGTGACCAACCAGGAGACAAGGGACCTTATGGGTGAAAAAATCACATATTGACTTCTTAATCTATTTGAATACTATGGTATCTTAGGACCATACAAATCAATTCATAATCTTCCATTGATGTTTATCACTGAGATGCATGACATCAAACATTTGGACTCACTTTCTGCAAAGTCCCATTTTCAGACATAAAACTATTTATGTAATGGTTGCAGTTTTTAAATATAATGTCTGCTTAATTGAAAGTAGACATGAATGCTGAAATGTTTTGACATGGTCTTTTAACCTAACAAACTAACAAAAGAAAAATAGGATATTTTTTAACAGTCCACACAGAAGTTAGCTGACGTCAAACATACAATCAAACATCAAACATCTTTCTTTGAGTCACACGACAATTGTATCCCAGCCTCCATAAAGTCCCTTTCTCCAGTTGGATCACATATATTCACTAATCATGCTTATCTTATAATGTCAGGTCTGAGTGAGTTTGGTCTTGGAGACTGAAGACATCAAAAATGGGTTTGACACACTGAACGTGGGTCTTTAGTAGGACTGGGACGATACTCCAACTGTGTGATCCGATACGTATCACGATACCTTCCTCACGATGCGATATGTATCACGATACTTGCATGTGCACTTATCTGTGGTGCGTAAGCCATCTTTTTCATAGAAAGCCAAATACTTGGCATACTGATGATTTACAGTTAGGATGTCAAGTATGGCACAACAAATGTGATATTTATGTTTTCACTATTAACTTGCACTACTGATAAGTGTTTAGTGGAACAGTAATTAAATCAAACATTTAAGGTCAGAATTGATATTTTTTACTTTGTGTGTGACTGTGATCCCTACTTGTATCGAGAAGTGAAAAATCGCGATCCTCCGATGCATTGGTGTATCGTCCCACATCTAGTCTTTAGCGTGTCAAATCAATGTTTTCACCACTTGACTTTCCCTTCACATCCTACACCCTAGTACACAGTTGGTGTAGTTAGTTGACATAACTGTGTATTGTATCTATCCTGCTTGCATCATCAGTCTGTGTTTTACCTGTGTATACCAGGACATAAAAAAGGAGACAGATTCACTTATAAAATTGCCTCACTTGACTTCATAACCATGACTATTTGTCCTTATCCTGAAATGACAGTAATTTCAAAATAAATAATCACATGACAAAATACTTGGCCTTCTCTTCTTATAAGTCAGGATTGAAAACTTCTTATTGAATCCTCATGTCCATAGCATAAAAAAAGACATAAAGCTATGATGAATGGACA
The DNA here is from genome assembly GCF_022045235.1 of Haliotis cracherodii. Lineage (NCBI taxonomy): Eukaryota > Metazoa > Mollusca > Gastropoda > Lepetellida > Haliotidae > Haliotis > Haliotis cracherodii. Next base: position 16,832,968 of record NW_027266264.1, read on the forward strand.
TGGCCTGCTGTCCAGTCCCAGGATGACCATCAGGTGGCTGCAGTCTCATCATCATGGTGACTTCATCATATTCTGCCTTGACCAGGACTGTTTCTGTAAATGCAGTGACCTATCGCAGCTCCTTGATGAGGCCTTGATGGTCATACGTCTCGGCAACGGAGACGATACAACCAGTTGCTCCAACATGGAGGGATGGGATAGAATTTACATTCACAAATATATATATATACTCCTTCAAACAATTTATACAATCACATTTCTCTGTAGGTATTGCGTCTAATGGAACACTTTCCAAGGAAAGATACTGTTATGATGAAACACAGCCCATTTGTAGGTCATTGTAGTACCTACTCCAAATTGTGCAGTTCTTGATCTGGTATCTGTTTGGATGGAATCAAATATTTCCTTGATAAAACCATCATTCTTGAAAGACTTCATTCTTCCCGTTGACATTTTGAAATAGGTGTATTTATTTCAGCATTACTTCCTTCAAGAATTAAAACAACCGTCACTGGCACAAGAACAACTTCAATTTCCATTTTTCACATACAGAAATATATCCTCCCAGATACAAAATAGTCGTGGGCAAGTAGTATCTAGGCTAGAAGTTGAATTAGTCTTGAGGTGAATATCTCCTTCCAACCGACTAGAAGATGGCTGCCATCAAATGTGGCGCTCTCTTAACAGGGAGGTAAGTAAGACGTGTTGCCAGGGAGATGGAGGCTAGATCATGTTTTGCCAGAATCGGCGTCTATGCTGTCCTGTTCACTACAGTCATCTTGGATGCTGTTGTCCTGAGTTTCCCCCTCTTTCTCCATCTCTTCCTTTTCCTTCCAGTACTTGTAGTTGTCCTGGAGATTGGACATCAGCTCTGGGATGTCACTGAATTCTGCAATACAGGACACACACTTGACTGCATGAACCACTCAACACCAGTTGTACCTTCTTCTTAAGTATTTGGTTTACAAATCAGCCATTGCACAACTCTAATTTGTTTTAAAAATATTTTTTAGAAAGTATTTTTCTTTTGGTGGAGTCTGTTAACTAACGCCAGTAATTAAAATTACTTCAAGGCAGGTAAACATAGGAAGGGACAAAATACACTGACGTATCATAAAACAACACATTTACATGTACTTTCATGTCAAGGCTTTAAGAATTCTTATTTCATTCAACTGTACTTTTATAAGATCTAATTAAAATATTTTTGCACAATTTATTCATATTTAAGGATCTACCACTGACCCTATGGTTTTGGATAAGAAATCTGAAAACAGTTGACAAAAATATAATCTAAGTTAGGCGAAAAAACTTAAAAGATCAAGCAATGTTTTAATCAAACACAAATGCTATGCTCATTTGCACCAAAAAAACATGTGCCTGAAAGTTACTATGCAAGAATATAAAGTATAGCAGGTAACTATTACATCGAAGTATATCAGACATATGAAATTAAGTTTTCAGTGATCTCAATAATTATAAGTTGGGAGAAAGCAATTCAACAAAATATTTGTTCCACATTATTTTAAAATTTAGGGTAAACCAAATATTTTATAAGTAAATAAACTTTAGTTTTCCATATCCAACTATCCAAGGATCTTTTTTTCAAAATTTAAAGAATTCCAGGGATCACATGTAAATAATAGTCTGAATGAATTTGAATAAGTTATCTCCAAAGCAAGAATGACCTTTCCTGTTCTGATTGTCATTATAATCACAGAACTAGTACTTACGATCCACTGACCTCTTCTTGTTCCTGTTCTGATCATACTACAATCACAGTACTAGTACTTACGATCCACTGACCTCTTCTTGTTCCTGTTCTGATCATACTACAATCACAGTACTAGTACTTACGATCCACTGACCTCTTCTTGTTCCTGTTCTGATCATACTACAATCACAGTACTAGTACTTACGATCCACTGACCTCTTCTTGTTCCTGTTCTGATCATACTACAATCACAGTACTAGTACTTACGATCCACTGACCTCTTCTTGTTCCTGTTCTGATCATACTACAATCACAGTACTAGTACTTACCATTGCTCCACGTTTTCCTACTCTGACTCAGGTCTTACGTCAAGCACACTACTAGTACTTACGATCCCATGCTTCAAACATGGTCTGGATGAAGACGTCAATGAAGCTGGTTTGAGATTTGGGTATACTGCAGGACTTGCGGTCAAACACCGGCATCACTACAGGAAGCTTCCGATCCTTCTCCTCGTCGGTCTGGAATGTGATGGGGGGCGTGAGAAGCTGACCAGGGGAATAAGACTGTTTTGCTTGTCAGAATTGGTATAAATAGAACAATCATGTTTGTTTGTTTGTTTGTTTGTTGTTTAATGCCGCACTCAGCTATATGACGTCGGTCTGTAAATAATCGAGTCTGGACCAGGCAATCCAGTGATTGACATCATGAGCATCGATCTATGCAATTGGGATCGATGACATGCATCAACCAAGTCAGCGAGCCTGACCATCCGATCCTGTTAGTCGCCTCTTACGACAAGCATAGTCGCCTTACGGCAAGCATGGGTTGCTGAAGACCTATTCTACCCCGGATCTTTACAGGCCAGAAGAATCATGTACATCAAAGAGATAATTGTTAAATAACAACAAACCTAACAGGCTCAACAATGTTGAATCAATGTCAGGCGTCATTGTTGAAAAATCAGTGATTTTTGGTTGGATCAGAAAGATGTGATGATGTTGAAGTGTCAACATTGAATAAACATCAGACATCAGATGTATTGAAACAATGTGCTTAATGTTTGAATGGCATTGATTCTTAGTTTGATTGAAAAGTTGAACTGACGTTGAAACAACATCAGATATCAGTGTTGAAGTAATGTCAGATTTCAACATATTTTCAAATATCAAAAGGCCAATGTTGAATCCATGTTGGTAAAATCTTTTTCTGCGTAGCTTCCTCAGATCAACCAAATTTCAACACTGACTTAATTGCATGTGATGGTTAGGTATTGTATAATGTACTATCAAATATACCAAATACCAAATCTGAGACAAACATGTTAAAAACATTGTGAGTGAGTTGAACTTCATGCCATTTTGTACACTTATATGTCTGTTATATGACGGCATGTCAGCTCAATGTGGACAGTAAAGTGACATAGATTGTAGACATACTACATATCACACAATAAATATGAGCGTATTCTGTCTAAATTAGACCGCCTCCATGGTCTAGTGGTAGTGTATCCACCCAGTTTGATCCCCGGCCACATCATACCAAAAGACGTTAAAAGATGGTACTTGCTGTCACCCTGTCGGCTCAGAGTTAGTACACTGTGTCTGAGTGGGGTATTCATGGTAAACTGTGACATGGTATCTCTGTGCACTAACACTATAAATCATCAGTCTGGACTAGTACAGGCAGCCACACACACACACAGGCATGCATGTCGGCATGTAAGTGCAATAATCTTAACGTTAAACCCCATTTCACCTCACCTGTCTAAATTCACCAAAGAAACGTCTAACGTTGATTTCATACCGGCCAGCTTTTGAGACCTATAATTCTACTATGACATTGAATGATGACCTAATTTGATTGGTTAATTTAACTTAGTTTGATGTGGTTAATGAGCCATATCTACCACTGACCACATCACTGCACTGATTATGTGCATAAGAAAAAGAGTCGGTTTTACAAAACGCATTTAGTCATGGTAGAATGGAGATAAACCTAATTGTTTATTAATTTTGAGGTGGTTTATCATCCATTAAATGCTACATTTAGTAGTGTTTAATCAACAATGAACCACATCAAAATATAAAAGAGAATAGGTTGATCTCATCATTCAACTACAGTCAAACCTCATGGGTGACCTGGAGTTTTCCAGAGTTTGAGGCATTGGGGAAATTTTTAATTTGGATATTTGGGACAACCAGGAATTTGACACATCCATGTTTGACACAACGAGGTTCGACTGTAGATAGCCCACCAGGAGGAAGGAGGACCACCCACCTGACTAAAGTACTCCTCAGCTATTCTCTTGGCCCACTCCACACACAGGTCGATGGGGCGTACAGGGTTGGAGACATCAGCACACTTGATCAACATCCTCTTGATGAGGATGCGGTTCTCCGGGGTGGACAGCTGGGCCACGGACAGCAGCGTGTCATGAGATGTGTGACTGCTCTGTAACAGAAGCAGGGCATCCTTGACATTTACATCGATCATTTAAGCAAAAACATTCTTGAAATATAAGTCACAAATATGAATAATAATGTTTCTAATAAGCCTCTTTTTCAATCAGAAAAGGTGACTATGCTTGGCGTAAAAGGCGACTAACGGGATAGAGTGGTCAGGCTCGCTGACTTGGTTGATGCATGTCATTAATCCCAATAGCGAGGATCGATGCTCATGACATTAATCACTGGATTGTCTGGTCCAGACTCGATTATAAACAGACCACCGTCATATAGCGGGAATATTGCTGAGTGTGGCGTTAAACAACAAACAAAACAAACCAATCAGACAAGTTTTCTGAATTTTGGATAGACCAGGTCCTGGTCGATATTCCCAATGGTGGGAGCCACTTCAAACAAAACCTGTCAAAGATGATTTGAGGTTAATAATCTTGTCAAGACAAATACTATAGGGTGCGCACAAGTGCAGAACATGAAGGTGATATAGCGCTAACACACTGTACAATTCATAAGGAGTTTATAGATAATGGGAATGAGCAGTGCTTAGGAATGGTTCTGTCCGACTGGGAAAAGTTTGAACGTAGCCCTGGCAAAATGTATTTAGATACACATATAAAACGATCTGGTTCATACACAGAAGTTGACTAAAGTTCTATTTTTATTCAAACATCTAAAAGTCAGAAGGAATGGGTGTAGTAGTCAAAAAGAACTGCTAACATTAGTGACTATAGAGTTCCAGATAATTTTTGTCATTAAAAATATATCACATGACTAACCACAGGTCCAGGTAGTCCTGTGGGTACCCGGGTCTTACTCAGTACCCAACCGAGACAAGTACCCAAGTTACCCATCCCAGCCCTAGAAGTGATACACATAAGGAAGATAATTTATGAATGTCAACTTCTTTATTATGAGGAACATAATGTGTCGGAGTATATGCTTACTCCTCCATCAAATGATCATTCCCCTGATGAAGGAGTAAGCATATACTCCAAATCGTTGTGTTCCTCATAATAAAGAAGTTGACGTCCACATATTCTCCTACTTAGCAGCTATCAAGTTCACAAAAGCACTGACTGCATAAAGATTGTGGAATAGAATAATGTCCTACGACAGGAACTATGACTAACAGAATCACAAGCCAAGATCACCGTCATCAAACTGATCCTACTTCTATAGCAGACGGCCAGCTCTAAATCATATGTGTGTATTGTTTGGTACTTATTTTTCCTTGTATGGGACACTAGATACAAAGACCATGTGACATACCTCCGACATCTCCTCCTCCGACCGGAGGGCACTTTTGTTGATGCTATTTACAAACTTTGACAAATGCTCAAAATGCTGCTTCATTTCGGTAGCCAGGACCATGTCGATTATCATCTGACGCATCTGGCGATACTCGTCCCTGAAACAGTCACTGTCAGTAAATTTGGGGAAACAAGCAAAATAGACCTTTTTTCAAAAAGTAGGGGTGCACATCATTTTCTAAAAGAGGTGGTGCACTTAAAATACATAGAAGCTGGATGGCAAGTAATTCATTAGAAAAAACAAGTTACAGTTACAAGCCAAAACTTGTTGAAAAAATGCAGCCAAATGATTCAGTTACATATACCGTATTCGATGTAATAAGCACCCCGCTCTAATAAGCGCCCACGGCGGTATTTGCTAATATATTGGCTCGTGAACAATCCCAATTAGCTCCCTTTCCGATTGATCAATGTACACAATACTTATTTATTCGTGTATAATCCGCACACTCGTGTGTTATATGCACCTTTAATTATGGGCAATTAAATTCTGGAAAAATATATTTCTCGTATATATAAACATTTCAGGCTGTCAGCATAAACCACAAAATTTATCTTTCAACTCTGTTTTTTTTCGACAAGATAATATTCCAATAAGAGCCCCCTATTTCTAACTTTGAGAGTTCCCTGGGCACTTTTACCACGTCGAATACGGTAATCTTCAAAAAGGGGGAATCTGCACTCCAGCACCCCCTACTGGATCTTCCTTGTATGGCAAACAAACCCTTGAACGGTATGGCAGCTACAGCACAAAGGTCTGATGTTTTGAGTTGCAGGTTGCTGGTGAAGTAACTCTTCACTTTATTGTGGCAACTTCAACAATCTGTTGCAATCAGCATGTGTTGGAGAAAAGGATTATAGTGTCTTCACATGAAAAAAAGATTGATGTACTGACTTCTCAAGGTTTTTGAAGATGTTGACATTCTCATCCCTGTGTGTCAGTTGGAATGCAAGTGCTGCATGATGGTTCTCCAACACAGCCCTGAAAACAACACAAGAATTAGGAGTTTTGCTATGTGTTTTCTCGAAAATGATTTTATTTATTCTTTCATTAACTCAGAACATCATGAACTAACTTTAATAAAACTCTGCTATGATATGCAATGCTATACAATTTCGACTGTTATCTTTTCATAAATGTACAAAAAATGCAAAAACATCCTTAAACATTATCCAAATTTGACCTTTCTGATGGGTGTTAAAAAAGCATTAATCATATAGATTTATATGAATTTGACAATTTTGGCCTTCAAGGTAGTAATCCCCATATGGGTACAATGTGTGAAGTTCATTTCTGATGTCCCCTTGTTGGAATACTGCAACCATACTCACTCACTCACTCACTCACTCACGGTAGTTCTGATTTTGAAAGGGTTATTCATGCATATATATAACATGAATGCTACTTATGCAGGCATCTTACACATCATTATAGAGAAGAGCAAGACTATTGCTGTCGTTGATGAGGAACGCATTGGTTCTGGCAGGGTGGTCAACATCGTGGATGACAGCAGCAATCAGAGCTGCAACTTCATCACCTTGGTCGAACACATTCTGTAAAATAATACACATGATCAGTAGAGTCCGGTTTAACATTTCCTTGAACACTATTACAATTACTCCACTTTGAGTCAGCATACCATATTAGCCGTAATAAAGACCCCGCACTTAGACAATAGGGTGTTTGTTAAAACCATAAATAGCGAGTTAAATTTGTTTTCAGAGGTAAAGTGAACAAACTTCACTACAGTACTGTTTTATGTCATATACAGACTGGCTTGTAAATGTTTTAAGGGGCTCTTGGGTCTGTGGATGCTTTTTACAGCGACTACAGCGACTACGGAGCATGTGGGGTAACACCCTCGGCAGCCCTAGACACACCCTACATCACACTGAATCTACCAGTGAAAAAAGGCTCTTCTCTGTTGACTCGGGTATTATTGCCTTGTCAGAAAGTTCAGTGCAGCAACAAGTGATCACAGTACAGGATGGAGCCAAGTGTGGCTTAAAGGGAGATAACTCTGTATGGCATGACGCAAATATGAGCACATGGCCCCCTTAATATCTACAAGTACTGCTATTGGTGAATGATTTACCATTGAATATATTTTCTTTTGTAATGTACAGGTAATTACACTAAAAAAATCAGATCTATATATCCATCTTTAAAATGAGCCTTTTATAATAGAATCATGTCCAGTTTACTTGATTACTGAAAGAATGCTTTAGTTGTCGACATATCACTTGTGCAACACATGTAGTGAGTGGGTGAATGTTGTTTTATGAAGCTATCAGCAACATTCCAGCTCTATCACTGCATCCAGTAAGTCAGGACCAAGAGTGTGATCCAGGTATATTGTTGGATCACACACACTGCTGCAACAGCTCCTTGAAACAGGTTCGCTGACTTGGTTCAAACATGTCATCGATCTCAATTGCGTGGATATATGCTCATCACTGGATTGTCTGGTCCAGACTCGATTATTTACAGACCAGAGGGTGGGTACCCGGTAGGAGGAGATGGTAATGGGACCGTTAACCGTCAAGCGCCTGACAGGCTGCTTGGGTTTTGCACTCCCTATGGAGCCTGGAGGAATGAAATTCAGGTGAACACTGATCCAGTGACCGAGGCCATAATAAGATCTATCATGGACTTAGGGTATTTGAGTAGTTATAAATTGGGAAGTGTGCTATACAAATTCGTAATGATGATGATGATGATGATGATGATGATGATGAAGGCATAATTAAAGGGAGATAATTATCTGACCTTGACTCTCTCCTTATCCAGAAAGTATGCCGTAGCATGAAGAACATCGGCTGCATGCGTGGAGTTATGATAAGGGTTGCAGGCATGGTAACTGGCTTCAATCAACTGTAACCAGTTCGTCAGACAGGTTTCACTGATATTCAAATACTCGCACACTCCAAACCGGGAAAATATTTGTAAACCTAAAAACACTAGAGGTCTGAAAACAAGAAAAAAATGTAATTAGTCAAAAATCAGAATGGAAAGATCTTATATTCTTCGTATGCTTCGGGCATCGTCATTACATTACTGTTTTCTCCATGATTTCTCAGGTAGAATAAACTATATACCGTATTCGACGTAATAACTGCCCAGGGTGCTCTAAAAATTAGAAATAGGGGGCTCTTATTAGAATATAATTTTGGTCAAAGAGTTGAAAGATCGTAAATTTCGCGGTTTATGCTGACAGCTGTGAAATGATACAAAAGAAATGTCTGTGCATATTATACATGACAGATATATTTTTCCAGAATTTAATTGCCCGTAATTAAGGGTGCATATAACACACGACTGTGTATTGTACACGAATAAAGAATTCTTGTGTACATTGATCAATCGGAAGGGTGCTAATTGGGATTGTTCACTAGCCAATATATTAGCAAATATCACTGTGGGCACTTATTACAGGGGGCGCTTATCACGTTGAATACGGTAACCACTTACCTATCTACTCAACAATAAAACATGTTCAGTGTTTATCCTTACAAACATTCAACTCAATTGCAATGTAAGGCTTAAAAAATAAAAGAATTGGTTCTCAGGCAATGGCTTCAAAAATATAGTGTGAGCGGGCAGTGGTTTTTGTTTTGTTCGGTTGTTCAAACTAGTATGTAACCAAATAAACAGTACAATCAACCTGGGAAAGGGCCTCCCTTAATAAATGTATTCCTTGATGAGTAAAATACTGGAATACAGTATTTGACTACCGTTGGACTTGAAATATTTAAGGATTATTTAGGGGTTTTTTAAAATGGGAATTAAAATGAAACGTGCAGCTAACTTTATGATGATGTGTGCGGTGCCTGAGAACCAAGACTACTACCGGTATTTTTTTTCAGCCTGATGTCCAATTTCAAAATAATTAGTGATTGAAGATGGCAATCCCTTCTGTTTCCTTAAGGGCAAACAATTTAAAATATTGCAATAATTAACAATATGCTATGATCTGGCAAGTACTTTAAAAAAAATTAGTAAAAGTAAGAATAATTATTTGGGAGTGTGTTCAAAAGAGGTGAGTTATCACAGACTCAAATCACAGCAAAAATAAACATCGCCTATTTTGAAGGCGCCCCCTGATAATTGCAAAGGAAGTTTTTACCTTTTATTGGTGCCTTTCTCCAACTCTATTATATGAAAGTCCCAGGATTTCTCATTCTCTAGAATTGCCTGTATGTTTTCTGGTATCTGCGTCAGGGCAGTCGGACTAGACGGAATGTGAGCATGGGGATGGTGAGCTGAGGACATAGAGGTCACCAAGGTCACCACACAAAACAACATGTCGACCTCCGCTGAACTTTAACAACCTGTCATTTGGGGCTGACATTTGAGGTCTGAATTAGTCTTGAACAATACCCAGTATTATGTATAGCTTCATCTATCAGTTCAAAAGATACTTTCACATACATAGATGATGCAGAGAAATGATGCTGCTCCAATGGATGTGATTCTAGGATCTCACCACACTCCCTATGACTCGTGAAGATCCGGGGTAGAATAGGTCTTCAGCAACCCATGCTTGCCGTAAAAGGCGACTATGCTTGTCGTGAGAGGCGACTACCAGGTGGTCAGGCTCACTGACTTGGTTGATGTATGTCATCGTATCCCAATTGCGTGGATCAATGCTTATGATGTCAATCACTGGATTGTCTGGTCCAGACTCGATGATTTACAGACCGCCGTCATATAGCTGGAATATTGCTGAGTGCGGCGTTAAACAGCAAACAAACAAACACACTCCCTACATGCAACACCGTCCTCAACCCCTCAACCGCAACTCACTCACTCACTCACTCACTCACTCACGCACTATAGACAATCATGCCCAGTAAACATATCAACAAACATGTAGCAAAGCTCATGAAATGCATGACAATAGCCAATCTCATTAAAATAAGATTTTAGTTCTCGCTACTGGTAAACAAAGATCTGAGGACATCTTATTAGGGATCACGTCAGAAGGACCTTTCATCCAACCAATCAGAGTGTTGCTTACCAGATGATGTAAGTGACAGTAGGAATGTGATTTCTTATCACGCAACCTCGAAAACTTTAACATGGGGTATTCCGAACGATAGTTATGGATTTAATGACTGAATCCTTACAATCTAGAACATCTATTAGCCATTCCAGAATGTTCTTTTGTTCAGGTGTGAGGTTTCAAATGTTAATCGAGAATTTCTCAATATTTGTTTCGCGGTGTAGTCACCAATTTGAAATTAGTACCATAAAGCACAAGAAAGCTGCCTTCTGATTGGCTAATGTCTACTTCTTGTCAGTCATTCCAAAGTCGGTCAAAGTTTGCGCAAGGTCGGTCTGACGTGATCCGTAATGGGATGTCCTCAGATCTTTGATTAGCAGTAGCGAGAACTAAGATCTGATTTTAATGAGATTGGACAATAGCTGATCTAATATCCATATCCTTCTGCATACAGTTACGTGGTAGGTTGAATGAGTGAGTGAGTTGGGTTTAACGCCGCTTTTAACAGTATTCCAGTTATATCACAGCGTGTCAGCTTAATGTGGGAGGAAAGCCCGAAGTGATGCAGGTCTCAGACCTTTACCACTTCAGTGAAACCCATGAGCACAGGTATGGTGCTGACAAACCTAGAAACATAATCGGGGTGAACCGGGATTCGAACCCACAATCATAGGTTTCTGGCGTGTCCAGGGGACGCAACTCTGCACAGCGAATCGCGGCTCCTTATACGACTGGGCCACCCATGCCCCCCATTGTAAGTTGAATAAAGATATAATACAACCATTGGCAGCACTATCAAATGCGTATTTTTTTAAGAAGAGTAAGCTGTTCAAACATACACAGATCCTTAATGATCACCTGTCTGTTGAGTTGAGTGAGTGGGTTGGTTTTAAGCTGATTTAAACAGTATTTCAGTGATATCCCTAATATTGCTAAAAACCTCAAACATCCATTGATTTTAATGACTTGTCACGCATTGCTCTTCGTGATATCAACTGTAGAGAGGGAAGCACTATAGATAAAAGTTTACATTAACAGAAAAATAGATGCTCAACCTACTTGTTTTGGGTATATGTGTATCGTGACCTGAGAGTCGACGTTTCATGTTTTGCTGAAATAAAAAAAATAACATAGTGAAATACACAGTCAAAGTTAAGTAATTGATATCTGTTCAAATAATATCAAAAGACCCCAAAAATTGAAATTGCAATCTACAATGCCTCACATCGTGTGCATGTCATTTCTAAGTGGATAACATCAATTCTAATTTTATCTATTTCAAATGTATTTACAGAGAAAATGTGTGAAATAATTGGGTTGCCATAAAACCAGTGGAAAATGCATGACCTTGACCTCATAAACATAGCAAGGTTTCTTCACTCACTGATACTAAACCGCCAACAAGGTCAGAGGTCATGGGGTCCTCATCCTTCATACGTTGAGCAAAGTATGGTGAGTACAACTCGCTGGTGCGGAGGATGTCCAGTACTCGGTCCAGGGACTGGACCACGGTCAGCGGGCAGTTCTCCTGGGCTGCGTTGATGATGTTTATCACCTGAAATGTTAATGAGTGAGTGAGTGAGTATGGTTTTATGCTGCTTTTAGCAATATTCCAGCAATATCACGGTGGGGGACACCAGAAATGGGCTTCACACATTGTACCCATGACGGGAATCGAACCCAGGTCTTAGGTGTGATGATCGAACGCTTTAAACCACTAGGCTACCGGACCGCCCCCTTGAAATGTTACTGATATGTAATTATGAAAAAATATAATTCAAAATAAATATCACTGGCACTAAGGGACTGGTCATTTATTGTAGCGTTGGATAGGCCAGTGGAATTGGTCTTAGAACTGAACCCACACCCCCACCACGACCCACACCCACACCCCCACCACCACCCATTTCATGCAACATTATTTCATGCCCCCCACACCAATAAATGTAACATTTTTCATGACCCTCCTCCCTCCATCTTCCTTTACTTAATTACCAGACCCTAAATAATTTCCAAATTTATCAATTTTTTATTTGAAAAAATACAACCCAGACTGTGTACCCAGACTGCATGGTATTTCTTTAAAGGTATTGTGTGTACACAGACTGGTGTTTATAGGTATTGTGTGAACACAGACTGGTGTTTATAGGTATTGTGTGTACACAGACTGGTGTTTATAGGTATTGTGTGTACACAGACTGGTGTTTATAGGTATTGTGTGTTCACAGACTGGTGTTTATAGGTATTGTGTGTACACAGACTGGTGTTTATAGGTATTGTGTGTTCACAGACTGGTGTTTATAGGTATTGTGTGTACACAGACTTTTGTTTATAGGTATTGTGTGTTCACAGACTGGTGTTTATAGGTATAATTTTTACACAGGAAGTCCTTATAGGTATATTTGCACTGTATACTGTTCATGACGATAAACATTACTCTCATAGCCCACCTTTGTAATCGGAGCCTCTATTGTCATGGAGTGTACCCTCGCTACAGACTCCCTTCGCTTGGGGAAGCCATGGATTCCACCTGGAAAATAGCAAGGACAGTGTATATATATTCACAGTTCCTATTCCTCCCTATTCCCATTCCGACCTGCCCTAATAAATGTCCCCTCAACAACTTCAAGACCAATCTGCTACAGGATCTTTACAAGCACCCCTTCATGACACCAGATCCAACATTTATATGACAGTCCATTTTTTCTTCTGTATACAGCAACAAGAAGTGGTACATAACTGCCTTGTAAGTTTTATTGCAAAAACATTAGTTTCATCAACTTTGTAACATCTGCTTGATCTCTGACAACAAAGTTAATATGGTGTGTATATTTTTAATAAGCACACCCACATTGTCAATTTTCAAAGTGCCCAGGGTGCTTATTACAGCGACTACTGTAAGTGTGTTATAATCCTAGTGTGAGAGTCTGAATACAACGTTACATCTTTACTTTTGTGTATCAAACAATGACTATATTGACACTGACTGGAAGACGTAATTTGGTCAAGGTCATGTGACTACTATGCAACTCACCATTGGCTAGTGGGGTGTAGTCAGAGTCCTTGACTCGGTCCATGTGCTGGGAGAGATCTAGTGGAGATGTTCTTACTGACACAAATTGACAAATTTTCCTGAAATTAGGGAAACAACATATTCATTAAGATTTTCCACTTTGTAGGAGAAAAACCTTCTGTGCTTTCAATTCATAGGTTTCAGATTTGGTCATGAATGCCATGTCATGGTAGAATATGGTTTTATGCTGGTCAGCAGCATCAGACGTTTAACTCTGGGTTTGGATGAGACAGTGAGAAATGTCAATCCTGTGGCACTACAATGACACAACAATAATCTGGGTGACCATGGCCAAAGCTGGACACACGGGCTGCCCTGGAAGTCCGAAACTGATGACAGCCATAAGCAATAGTCAACATCACAGTGAGGTTGCCATGGTTGCAGAGTTTGACTTTTAGCATCATTGCTCAACTCAAGTGTGTCATGTGGTACCAGGGCAACAATGGCCTCAACTCAAGTGTGTCATGTGGTACCAGAGCTACAATGGCCTCAACTCAAGTGTTTCATGTGGTACCAGAGCTACAATGGCCTCAACTCAAGTGTTTCATGTGGTACCAGGGCAGCAATGGCCTCCACCCAAGTGTTTCATGTGGTACAGGGGCAACAATGGCCTCCACTCAAGTATTTCATGTGGTACCAGGGCAACAATGGCCTTAACTCAAGTGTTTCATGTGGTACAGGGGCAACAATGGCCTCCACCCAAGTGTTTCATGTGGTGACAATGGGCCTTAGACTAACTCATTGTTTCAGAGGGTAAAAGTGTAACGTTGGGAGTGAATAAGCAAATCCAGTTCTACAACATGGTCAAGAGTACTCCAGCTTCATCACTGCCCCTAAATGGACGTCTGGACAAAAGACAAACTAGTGAGCACCAATTCACATCACGTCACTGGGGAATCCAAATGCTCCCGATTCCCACCCTGGGCCACAATAAGGTAGGCAATGAACTTAAAATAGTGCATCATACTGGAGATCTTTACACCCAACAAGGAAGTACAATGCAAGGAATATTGTTATGTACACAAGTGTTAATAAACACTTTTATGCATCCCACATTTGTTATTCATTAAAAAGTAACAAGACCTCAAAAGCAGGATACCATAAGTTTAATGCTGATAAGAGAAATGACTCTGCTCAAAGTTCAGATAAAGTTTGGGCAGGTCAGTGTGAAGGTCACCTCTGGCTGAGATCACAAATAGAAGAAGTAATAAACCTAATATACAGTTATCTTGTCAATGTTCGCTTGATTCTGATGACAGAACAAACATATTGGGTAGGTTAGGATCACACTATGCACAGTGAGTGAGTGAGTTGGGTTTTACACTGCTTTTAGAAACATTTCAGCCTTATTGTGGCAGGGGACACCAAGACATTACTTGAGTGAGTGATTTGAGTTTTACACAGCTTCTAGGAATATTTCAGCCATATCACCGTAAGAAACGCCCAGATCATATAATGGTCGTATATAGTTCATACATTCATGGATAAAAGAATGACCAGAAAATATTGGCTTACCCCCCTGGTCCTAATACTGGTGCCACCCTACAGTGGTGCGGTATCGTCTCCCCACTTTTCCTCCTTGTGTGATACGTTCCTTCCCAATACTGAATGTGAAGGAAAGCATGGAATACAACATACAACGTTACAAGTGTATCAATAATAATTTGATATCCTTGTTTGCCTTAAGCTTTACCTGTTTTGAGTTGAAAAACATTTATCAATAATTCAATAAAAAAATGATATGCTGGATTAAGTGACTTAATTTCCTTGTACATTACATTTAACTTATATTTTTAAAGTGAAGCTTACATGGTACACAGCTTTTTCATTGGATGAAAGGTCTGTCACATGACTTTAAAACTGAAGTTATTAAGTGTATGATCCACATATTTTGACATGCATACATTTTTCATGAGACTGTATTCTTGAAATGACGTAAACACTGATTGACTACTTCCACAATGCTGGGGAAACTCCTGGGAATTCCCTAGCAGGAATAAATACAGAAGCGTTGTTTCCTATCATTCAGACCCTTTAATCTTGAACTTAGCATTTTGGCATACATTGCGATAAATCTGAGAGTTTAACTACATCCTAATGAACAAAATGAAGAAACTCCAACCTATAGTAGCATCGACTAAATTCGTGTCTAGACTGATAGTGACAATATAAGACTATCTATGAATTTATCTTAGCATCTGTTTGACAAATCTTTGCAATCATCTTTCAATTTCACTTTGTGTGAGTTCATTGGAGTATGAATGATGGCCAAATTATATGAACGACGTAGCTTGCAACAACAATCATACAGTTTGTCCCTCAGTCCATGATGCCATGTTCACACACATGGATCATCGTGAGATGGGAGAGTATATATTAGGTACAGAAGCTCACCTTCCCCTTCTTCAGCTGCCCGTTGATGGTTTCTTGCAGGTCAGGTTTATTTTTATCGGATCTGGGGAGTTCCCGTGCATCCTGGCCACACACCTCCTCGCTTGTGTAGCCCGTCAGCCGTTCATACCCATGATTCACATACTGTATGAGAGAAAGTTATACATCAATACACTCAGTCTCGGGATAAAGCAGCGATCGGTGCAGGCAACTGACCATCCCAGCAAGTTTGATACAAGTAATTACAAGAACTCTATGTTTGTTTGTTATGTTATTATATAAGATAGCTATGGGATAAATCGCGGAGAACAATGAAGTACGAAGCGTGGTTTATTTAATGATAAAACATTGTTCTACCATGATGTCATTTCTGGAGATACGAACATGCACTTGCAACTGACATCATAAATTGGACGTTGTTGTTTTTGAGAGGGAAGTGTCTAGTGAGCTGTTCCCCATAGATGTGACTGGACAGCACAGGTGAACGCAATGGCCGAACAATCACACCCAAAAGTGGGAGAGATATGACTATCGGTATTGGGGGAAAAAGTGCAGATAATCAATGTAAAAATTGTGAGAATACCAAAGTTACCCCCTCTGTACATAAAATAGAGTTGTCCAACATTGCCAAGGTCAGATTATATTCAGGGAGACATCCTTATTTAAGTATGGGTACATGTTTTTAAAGCTTGTATAATTTATTGACATCCTTAAGGATAATATTGATATCTTATATAAGAAATAAATGACTCATGGTCGTTTAGCGTACAATAAAACACTGCAGGAAGAATAAACCACTCGGGGCTCCCTGTATTGTTTCATTGTACGATAAACAATACCCACTCGTCGTTTCTTTCTTAAATAAAGATTTGTATCATTACAAATAGGACATGAAGCACTGTAGCACCACTTGTGTCAATGCCTCAGAATCTCAGATGGAAAGGGAAATGGACAACTCCACAAGTTGATGGAGCTGCAGAGCCAAGAACAGTATCTGACCTGAATTTCATTCTCTTCATTTGTAATCTCCACAGCATCAGACACATTGTCTAACGCTGTGAAGAGGGCGATGCAGGCCTTCAGCTTGATCTGGGAGCGAACCTCGCCATGCTCCAGCGACAGCAACTCGTTGATGCAGCTCCCAACATTTGTCTTCTCTATGTATCTCTGGAAGAAGTATTCGTAATAAACATCAAGGTCTTACGCATTGTCTTATTTCTATCTCTGTCACAATGAAAGAGAGATGTACTTTATGTATAAAACATGTTTTTTATTGATAGGGTTCTTACTTAAAGTGTTCCTACATTTAATACTATCATTTGCCGCCAACATTGTACAAATGAAGTCTACAACAGCACAGATGATCCGGTAGGAGCTCTTCAACAGAATTATCTGGTCAAGATAACTTGCCACTGAAATGAGTGTCTGCAGGTCATTGAACTGAGCAAGTCCTTCATGACCTTTGATTGACATGTTCAGAACACTGACCTTTGAAAAGACCCTTGCCCCCCCCCAGGTAATGGACCGATACATATTGCCATCAATAAAACAAGCCATTGAGTTGACTGCATCAGCACTATTGCTGAATCTACTACAGTTATTTCTCCCACTGTACACTAAGTTTGAGTACAATAACCTTAAGTCATATCTGTTTGTGGAAACAAATTAATAAAATCTGTGGACTCAATTTTCTCAAAAGAATTATTATGATATTATTTTGCAACTTTTTTTAACATAAGAGGCCTCTCATGAAGAAAATTGGTGCTTAGTGAAGTCTGACTGGAATGGACTCATTATCCTCCAGTCTGCAATGTGGAATCATTTCCTACTCCATGCCATGTGCCTCTGCAAGCATCTGTTAGCATCTCTATCTCAGCGCTAACACTATCTGGTAGCTGTGATAGGTGTCAGCTACTCCAAGCAGAGAGAAAACAGCATCTCCAGGGAACTGCCAAAATATGTTTGTTGTTATCTGAAATTTGGTTCTTGTGATTCAGGCATTGAAATTGGACTTTGGGTTTTAAGTTTGTTGTTGCAATTACTTTGCTACTTATACTGATGGACAGAAATAAGGGAACGGGTTTTAAAGAATGCATTTGTTTTACAAAGCCATGTACATTTAGCCAGAACATGATCCCAGATTATACGGCAGTTTAGTGACATTCAGGATTCTAAAATTTTCCTCAGGGTTTGGTTCTGTTCAGATCTGTTGGATTCCAGGATAGTGAAGTGTCCCATGTTTGTCTTAAGAACCCACTAATGAGGACTGGGTGGTAATTTGTCACCCATGTGTCACCGTGCCCCATCCTCCTGAGGCAAGGGAGTTAACTGACTGTAAAAGTCCAGTTTCCACCCTTGCCGAACTAGGCTGAATTTACGGGTTCAATCGTACCGCCACCAGTGGCTATTACGAGTTATGTCCCTTCTATGTACCTCCTATTGACCAATCAGATTCCACAACTCATATCACTTGCATTTGCTTCAAACAAAATGGCGTCGGCCAGTCAAGCAGATCTGATTGATAATCAAGATATATATTGTAATAAAACGTGGCTTTCTTCACAAAGTGCATAAAATTATGTGAGCACCTTGATTAAAAACATGAAAAGATTTGGAAAATATCTGTTGATGCTAAGTTGACGCAGTAACCAAATCTATTATAGGTCTCTGGTTGACGGTACACAAACCTTTCAAATCCTTCAATTGACCAAAATCTTCACGGCAGTTTACGAACTGGATGTCAATTTCATTACTCAATTTTGATTGGACTATGCATAAAATCATAAGTCCTGCCAAAATGTAACTCCACAATTCCAACCTAGTTTGGCAAGGGTTGAAAGTGGACTTTTATAGTCAGTTAACTCCCTTGCCTTGGGAAGATGTGGTGCCCCAATAACGTGGATTGTTACTAAAGCTAGGTACAGCAGGATTGCCTAGCTTTCTTTACAGGCTGCTGGGTAGATCTAGAATATTGCTGACTGTGGCGTTGGTCAACTTTCATTCATTCTTGTCTCCATATAAATACAGCATAAAAAAAATTCTGCAATACTTGTATGTGTTTCCTAACTTTTGTCCATCAGTATATGTGGACACTTCAGATACTTGAAGTCTTGTTGGATTCTTAAATCTGTGGCATATTATCTGTAGAGGATGTTACCACGACATGACCAAACCATGAAAAGTGAAAAGGTTAGATTTTGTATTAATACCAGCCTAAAAATAAAACTGGTGCGATGGAAGGAGAAGCCGCGAGGTTTTGAACACAACAGTGTCCCTGTTCGTTTCTAACAACTAGGGCACTGTGTCCCAGATTAGAGCCCAAACATAGATGTGGGGGTGCAGTGATTCAGCGGAGTGACTGCAGTGGCAGCTGGCGTGAAGCATTGGGAATTACTTACTCTGTTGAAACCTGATTTCAGTAGCTGTAATATGGAGGGTTCTTCTTTGTCTGTGGTGCTGGAAGTGAGACACAGATATATGTACTTCATGTATCTTAAACAACGTATTCTGGTCTGTCAGAAACAACAACAGTGAAACTGTTAATGTCCTCACCATTGGGGTATTCATTAACATCAGTTGGGTATACATTAACACCAGTGGGGTATACATTAACATCAGTTGGGTATACATTAACACTAGTGGGGTATACATTAACACCATTGGGGTATTGTTAACATCAGTAGGGAATACATTAACACCAGTAGGGTATACATTAATACCAGTAGGGTATTGTTAACACTAAGTGGGGTATACATTAACACCAGTGAGGTATACATTAACACCATTGGAGTATACATGAACACCATTGGAGTATACATTAACACCAGTAGGGTATACATTAACACCATTGGAGTATACATTAACACCAGTAGGGTATACATTAACACCAGTGAGGTATACATTAACACCATTGGAGTATACATTGACACCAGTCGGTGTTACATATAACAAATTTATGCCATCACAGCAATTTCATGTCTTTTGATCTATGTCTGTAACTGTAATATTCAATGTTTAAAAACATTTTCATTTCATGAATAAATTAATCAAACACAAATATAAACATGAAAGTGAGCTGTAACTTGATCTGAAAACAGAAATATATCTATTTTGATAACCCTTTAATCTCAGTGTTTGTCAGTATGTTCACAACCCACCACACAGATGCCAAAGTGCCAAAAATGTTTGTCTTTTGGAAAAACATGAACATTATCGGTGTTTTTATACTTAAATAACTGTCCACACGGCCATTTGTTTCAAAACCAACACACTGAACTTATAAGTCCCAACATCGCCTGAGCCTGTCATGATATAATAGCGGCTCCCTTGATTGTTGGCCTCCATTTAAACAAAATATCAAAGCCAGGAAAGCAGTTCTTCCTTACCTTCCTGTATTATAGACATCTCTCTGTGTCATACAACAAAACTGCTCTGACATGTTTGAGGATGAGTCTGACAGTACAGATCTTAACAGGTTATTACTAACAATTACCGTATTCGACATAATAAGCGCCTAGGGCGCTCTCAAAATTAGAAATAGGGGCTCTTGTTAGAATATAATTTTGGTCAAAGAGTTGAAAGATCGTAGAGTTTGTGGTTTATGCCGACAGCCTGAAATGATACAAAAGAAAAATCTGTGTGTATTATACACAACAGATATATTTTTCAAGAATTTTATTGCCGTAATTAAGGGTGTACATAACACACGAGTGCATATTATACACAAATAAATAAGTCTTTTGTACATTGATCAATCAGAAGGTGCTAATTAGGATTGTTCACTAGCCAATATATGTAATAGCAAATATCACCGTAGGCGCTAATTAGAGTGGGATGCTTATTACATCGAATATGGTATGTTCCCTTTCTTAACTCACAGACACTGTCTTAGTTATGTACAGTTGCAGAACAAATCTGACATCTGGGTCTTTATATTGGCAGCGTTTAACATCCATAAGCCTGGCAAAACTGACAGGTGGAATAAGGGTTGCATAGCAATAAAGTGAATGCCCAATGACAGACAAGCCACTCCTTGATGACAGTAGGTCTCCCTGTCGTAAGCAATGGACCAAAACAAAATTAAATTTTTTGCTTTCTGTCTTTTGAATTACACATGGACTTAATTCTATTCTGTTTCATTTCAGACCTAGTGGTTTCATGGACAGCATTGTGTGTCATCAAATATTTTTGCCTTTGGAAGGATAATGAGTTTCCAGTTCTCTCCTTACAACTAGCCAATATATCATGCCATTGACTGGGTAAATATGATCTACAATGATAGCAATACTTCTATGGTCCAAGAGATGGTTCTATGATGAAAATCAAGCCATTCATGATGATTCAACTGCAAATAATATGTCGTGAATTTGGTCTTTTTATAATTATTGTCAGAAAGCCATGCCAAATATTAATTCTTTCTAATTCATTGAGTCAAGACATTTTTTTTTAATATCAAGAACAAAATGAAAGGAAAATTTTTTGATCATCCACTGGATGTTTCAACCTAAATGATGATCTTTCAGTCAAATATATTTTTAATCAAATTGAGACATCTGATACATTTGTCATACTGATATATACTAATGGCTTGATTTAACTGCCCCTTAATTACAAAATGACAAGAAAAAGACAACTAATAAAAAAGTAGAGTATCAGATATTACCGACAAGATGACCTTTAAAGGAATAGAGATAAAATGTCTTGTTATGTGTAAGTATAGGTAGAGTGAGTGAGTGAGTGAGTATGGTTTAACGCCGCTTTTAGCAATATTCCAGCAATATCACAGCTGGGGACACCAGAAATGGGCTTCACACATTGTACCAATGTCGGGAATTGGCGTGACGAGCAAGCGCTTTAACCACTAGGCTACCCGACCGCCCCATTTTAGGTAGAAGTGTTACCACATAGTACCAGGAATTAGTCTGGAGGTTACTTAATGTAAGAGTGAATATTATCCTACCCTATTTTTATCCCGGGGATGATATTCTCTTGTGTCAGGATGAATCTCCCTTGTGAATTTGAACCCATACCAGTGTGGCACTGAGGTAGGATACTCTACTCCAGAGTAAAACATCTATCGGGATAATATTTAGGTAGGATATAATCCTTGCTTACAGTAGCACTATAGATGCAGGCTGCAAGCATCAGTATCAGGGTTGGGTATTGAAGTAAACGAATAATGCAAACTTGTAAACACCAGGATTCAGGAGACAAATGTTTTTGACTTGGTTGAGGAAAAGATTTCTTTGCCCCCCCACCCCCCCGCCAACTGAAATCATTTTATGAATGCTTTGACTACTTTTGTCTCCTTACTAACACTGAGTGAGGGAGTGAGTTGGTTTTAGCGCCGCTTTGAACAGTATTCCAGATCAGCTTAACGTATACTTACAGTTAGGTATGTCTTCTTAATGTGACCTCCCTCCCCCGTTATACTGAAGCTTATAATGGTATACTGGTATACTTACTGTCCTTTGGTGACTGCGACCAGGACTGTGTGCTCACTGGCTTTGGTGGCTCTTATAGACCTACAAGCATAAACAAATAGAAGGTAAGTAGAGCAGAAACATGGGTGTCCATCAATAACTGCCAAGTAGACATGACAGTAGGTTGGGCAGGGCTGGATGGCTGTTTGAGGAACTCAAAGAAGCTGTAGTTCTGCTAGTAGAAGTTGGGGGGTCACTCCTTCTCTCTGTGTGGCAATTTGATCATTAGCGTTTCGTCTATATTCCACAGAGTCCATAACATGCCAACTCTATTTATTTATCCATAACAGACCAACTGTGTTCTTACCTTGACCTTCATCTACAACAGGCCAACTCTATTGTAACCTTGACCTTCATCTATAACACGCCAACTCTATTGTAACCTTGACCTTTATCCATAACAGACCAACTGTGTTGTAACCCTGAACTTCATCTATAACAGGCCAACTCTATTGTAACCTTGACCTTCATCTATAACACGCCAACTCTATAGTAACCTTGACCTTTATCCATAACAGACCAACTGTGTTGTAACCTTGACCTTCATCTATAACAGGCCAACTCTATTGTAACCTTGCCCTTCATCTATAACACGCCAACTCTATTGCAACCTTGACCTTTATCCATAACAGGCCAACTGTGTTGTAACCTTGACCATCTATAACAGGCCAATTCTATTGTAACCTTGACCTTCATCTATAACAGGCCAACTCTATTGTAACCTTGACCTTTATCCATAACAGATCAACCCTGTTGTAACCTTGACCTTCATCTACAACAGGCCAACTCTATATTGTAACCTTGACCTTTATCCATAACAGGAAATGACAGCTATTTCAAGAAAGCCACAGGTGCCATCCCAAACTCACTTTAAATATTCAGTGTTTTAGAAGTCACCGTTTTAGAATTTGTTGTTCCAATTTATTTGGATTTTCATCGTGATTAAGATATGGTCATAAATACTGACATTGATGTTCTTTATCAAAAATATTTGTTGACTTATTCAGCTGAGTAAGTGCAAAGTCTACATCCTATATGAAAGTATTCATCCCATATGTTACAAATGGATATTCTATTAGACACAATGAGTGTTTTCGAGTGGAATCAGATTATATACAAATTAGTCCTTGACACACTCAGAATAAGATTTGTATTTGTACAAATATACACCACATAGTTCATTCAACTATTCATTCAATAAAAACAAGGTATGTTGCCGGTTGCCATGACAATGGTAACAGAAGAACAGGGCTCCAGATAAAGGCTGTATCGGAGTAGGCATGGATGAAAATATCCATGATATGATGTGGGATAATTTAGAAAACGTATCAGATACGCATCATAGACATTTCTAGACATATTTCTTAAAAATATTATTCTGATTTCAAGCAGCATATTTTCTTGAGTATAGTGCACACTTTTTCCCAAAAAAACACAGAATAAAGGGGTGCAAATTATACTTGTTATAATGAGTTTTGATGGTTTTTTCCCCCAACACAAAGACATTACTGTGAGCATTTAACAAACGAATATTAGAATATATTATTCCTGATAAAATAATAGTTTCAGGTACAATTCTTAAGATCACTGCATCAAACTTCTTATATTATTGGGTAAATTTTGACTGAATCACTAGTAGATTGTGAGAAAACGTCTACAGCTGATTGCTGTTTCTGGCTTAGTTTATGAGAAAATACACACGGTAATCTAAATCTCTACATAGAAAACATTGCCTAGTAGAACTGGAAATACAATTTAAACAGTAAATCGTCATGTTTAGTTGTGTTTCATCTCAACATTCAAATTTGTATAAACCAAGTTTGTTATCACCTGTTTGTTTACAGGACTTTAATGAAGGGATACATTGTTAATATTTCTGCTCATAATTCTCAACAAATTTTTCCTCGAGGGGTTGCACATTATACAATAGACATACATGTACAGCTAAAAATAGTATTTCCTTTTGTTTATTGTTTATTGACCTGTTTACACGAGAGTAGCAATGCTCTGGTGCATATCTAAAATGAAATACAAGATTAATCCATTACATTCCATTCAGTGCTTTTAGTGTACTCTTTAGTTTTGCCAGTACTCCTATATTGAAATACTGAGTACGTACTCCTGATGCTGAAACATTATATGGAGCCCTGGTGTGTTATCAGTACAGAGCCAAGTGTAGCTGCCATAAAATTTCCGAGTCCCGTTATGGGATTCGAACCACGGACCTTCTGATCCGAGGTCGGACGCCTTGTCCACATTACCAAAGAGGTTAACCCCGTCAGCAAGCTGACAAGGTAAGGATGGCATCTGTAGGATGACTCCACGCCCTGCTACACAAGCATCAGAGAAGATCATCAGCTACGGCACTGTGGAGACAATGGGAAGAAGAGGTTCCCAGTGTGTGTGGCAAATCCCAACACAGATGAGGATTGGGTGGCCGCCGAATGTAACCTGACTTCATACCCCACTTCCGATCTTGTTGCCATGGTTTCCTTTGTTAAAAGTGTAAGAGTATTGACCGATACATCTGTCATACCCCACTTCCGATCTTGTTGCCTTGGTTTCCTTTGTTAAAAGTGTAAGAGTATTGACCGATACATCTGTCATACCCCACTTCCGATCTTGTTGCCTTGGTTACCTTTGTTAAAAGTGTAAGAGTATTGACCAATACATCTGTCATACCCCACTTCCGATCTTGTTGCCTTGGTTTCCTTTGTTAAAAGTGTAAGAGTATTGACCGATACATCTGTCATACCCCACTAGCGATCTTGTTGCCATGGTTTCCTTTGTTAAAAGTGTAAGAGTACTGACCAATACATCTGTCATACCCCACTTCCGATCATGTTGCCATGGTTTCCTTTGTTAAAAGTGTAAGAGTATTGACCGATACATCTGTCATACCCCACTTCCGATCTTGTTGCCATGGTTTCCTTTGTTAAAAGTGTAAGAGTACTGACCAATACATCTGTCATACCCCACTTCCGATCTTGTTGCCTTGGTTTCCTTTGTTAAAAGTGTAAGAGTATTGACCGATACATCTGTCATACCCCACTAGCGATCTTGTTGCCATGGTTTCCTTTGTTAAAAGTGTAAGAGTACTGACCAATACATCTGTCATACCCCACTTCCGATCTTGTTGCCATGGTTTCCTTTGTTAAAAGTGTAAGAGTATTGACCGATACATCTGTCATACCCCACTTCCGATCTTGTTGCCTTGGTTTCCTTTGTTAAAAGTGTAAGAGTATTGACCGATACATCTGTCATACCCCACTTCCGATC
Organism: Haliotis cracherodii; assembly: GCF_022045235.1. Lineage (NCBI taxonomy): Eukaryota > Metazoa > Mollusca > Gastropoda > Lepetellida > Haliotidae > Haliotis > Haliotis cracherodii. The sequence continues at coordinate 16,858,688 of NW_027266264.1, forward strand.
TTGTTGCCATGGTTTCCTTTGTTAAAAGTGTAAGAGTATTGACCGATACATCTGTCATACCTCACTTCCGATCTTGTTGCCATGGTTTCCTTTGTTAAAAGTGTAAGAGTATTGACCGATACATCTGTCAGGGAAAAAGTGTTGGTGTATCACCGATAAACGACAGGTGCACCAGGAGATACATTTCCTATTAAGAGTGCAATAGCTACTAAGTACAGCCCCAATCATGTATAAACAATATACTGATTAAGCAGCAAAAGCATCACATATTACATGTGCAACACGTCCAAGTTTACAAACCACATACTCGAGTATTGAAAACCAAGCCGCAAAACAGCATTCACTCACACACACAATCAACTGTACATTTATTGTTATATATAAGAATCTACGCGATAAATCGCAAAGAACAATAAGGAACAAAGTGTGGTTTATTTCACGATGAAACATTGTTCTATCATGACGTCATTTAGGGTGATTCGAACTTGATGATGTTGTCAACTGGATGTGGTTGTTTTTGAGCGGGAAATGCCTAGTGAGTTGTTCCGCATAGATGTAACCGGACAGCGCAGATGAACGCAATGGCCGAATGGTCGCACCCAAAAGTAGGAGGGATATGACAATCAGTATTGGGAGAAAAGGTTCAGATAATGGATGTGAAGTTTGTGTGAATATAATGGGGGAAATACCAAACTAAACCCCCCTGTTCATAAACTGGACTTGTCTGACATTGCCGCAGTAGGATTCTATTCAGAGATTCATCATTATTTAAATACGGGTAAATATTTTTAAAGCATCTACTTTTAATTAACATCCTTAAAGTGGCTGTACGTAATGTTAATATCTCATATAAGACATTTACGGCGTGCGGGAGATGTTTATTGTACAATAAAACACTGCAGGGAGAAAAGAAAAAAGAGGGGCGCCAACTCCCACTCGTCGTCTATTTCTTTTAACTAGCATATCTAAGACGTTGTTTGGAGTTGCTTCCCTCTTTCCTTCGTTAAGCCATCATGCTGTGATATAACTAAAATACAGTGACTCTAAACCCAATTCATTCATTCTTTTACTATTTTGCAATTTTTTAGCCTTACAATCCCCTTTTTTTAACATACACAGAAGAAATGCTGCTTCTATTTAGTACTACACGAATGAAACAATGTCGTAGTGCTCATGGTAATGTGAGTGAACTTCAAATGAGTAAAGATGTTTGACGTTTTGGAGAAGCCATTAAGAATTGGTATGGTGCTGACAGAACAAGGGATAGAGCTGGGACAGGTAACTCGGGTACCGGGGTCGGGTGGGTACTGAGTAGGATCCGGGTACCCACAGGACTACCCAGACCCGTGGTTAGTTACGTGATACATTGTTTAATGACAAAAATTATCTGGAGCTCTATGGTTACACTACAAGTCACTAATGTTCGCATTTCTTTCTGACTATGCACCCATTCCTTCTGATTTTTCATATGGTTGAATAAAGATATAACTTAATTCAACTTCAGTGTATGTATGACCAGATTGTTGAATACATGTATCTAAATACGTTTTGCTAGGGCTATGCTAAAAATTTCCCAATAGGACATTTTGAGACATCTCCTGAGACCTACAGTGGGTACCCGGGTAGGGTCGGGTAATAGGGTGGTGGGTACCCGGGTAGTAAATTTGGACTCGTCCCAGCCCTACGAAGGGTCATCATTGACGTGAATTTGGTCAATGGCAATAAGTATGTCTGACAGAGGTGTATATGAAGGTAAGTATATGACATACACTTGCTATTAAGATGTCAACAACATTTTTGGCAATAATTGCCATATATCCAGTGGCCTTTTTATCGTTCACATATAGCAATAATAATAAAATCCTTTCTAAATTACATATCTATGAACCTGGTAGTTATCCACCTGATATTAAAGCTATCTAGACAACCTCAACACGCATACAATTTTATCAATTAATGTGAGCACCACTAGCGTATTTACAAACAGCATTATCTGCAGTTTCATTACATGTGTGTACCCCCCATAGAGGTGACATACAGGTAGCCTCTTTAACACTCGCTAGCTTCACTGAACATATAAGGTCTTAACAATCTAACCACGGCTATGATTGAATCTACCCTTTTATAAAAGTGTTAACACAAATGTTAATATTTTCCTTATAGAAATATGTAGCGTGAAGAAGCACTTCTGCCTGTGATGGCCTCCTCACAGGATCAAACAAAGATGGCGGATTACCCGGACACAGAACTGCTACTTGAAGAATAGATTAATATGTCTCTTAACACCTGTTCCAATAATGAAAGTTTCTCTGTTCAAGCCTGGAATAGCACATAATCGACATTCTTAAGGATAGATATTTTACACTATTTCCAGAGAACTTGCCATAATGATATTGCTTCTCATTTCAATCAATGACATCCAGCAATGTAAATTCTGTTACTGTCTCGCTCTCAGCGTCTACTTAAGGGAGGTTTACCTTATGGCTGATTACTCTCTATATAGAAATTCATTTATTCAACGGTAACATCAGCGTTAGAGACTGCCCCTATCATATTTCAGGGGTTAATCAATCAGGTGTAGAATCATCTGGTTGTATTAACATTTAATACTAGAACTGCGGTTTCTGCAAAGATGTTGAGGATCAGATGGTCAGAAACGTACTGGGCAAATGTGAATATGTATCTCTCTGTGACACCGATACTGATGTTGCATGTTACATAGTGCCAAGCAGTGCAGCTTAACTGCTTCTATTAACCTTGGACATACTTTAGGGGTGACTATATTTGTGTCTTTTGTCTCAAAACAAGGGAAGATATTCCAACTTACATGTGAACAGCAAATTTTAGAAACCACTAAAGACACAGGTGTACAATATCAATTGTAAAGTGACCTTCACATGTGTTCAGCATTAACGGTAAAGTTACAGTGACACCAGGACCCACTTGCACAAAGCGATCTTAGCACTACAACTATTGTAAGCCTATGTTAAAGTATGGGAGTTACCATCATCTTAGCGCTAAGATCACTTTCTGCAAGTGGGCCCAAATGTTCAGCATTAACATTAAAGTAACAGTGACACCAGGTGTTCAGCATTAACAGTAAAGTTACAGTGACACCAGGTGTTCAGCATTAACGGTAAAGTAACAGTGACACCAGGTGTTCAGCATTAACGGTAAAGTTACAGTGACACCAGGTGTTCAGCATTAATAGTAAAGTTACAGTGAAACCAAGTGTTCAGCGTTAATAGTAAAGTTACAGTGAAACCAGGTGTTCAGCATTAATGGTAAAGTTACAGAGAAACCAGGTGTTCAGCATTAATAGTAAAGTTACAGTGTAACCAAGTGTTCAGCATTAATAGTAAAGTTACAGTGAAACCAGGCGTTCAGCATTAATGGTAATGTTACAGAGAAACCAGGTGTTCAGCGTTAATAGTAAAGTTACAGTGAAACCAGGCGTTCAGCGTTGATAGTAAAGTTACAGTGAAACCAGGCATTCAGCGTTAATAGTAAAGTTGCAGTGAAACTAAGTGTTCAGCGTTAAAAGTAAAGTTACGGTGAAACCAGGTGTTCAGCATTAATAGTAAAGTTACAGTGACACCAGGTGTTCAGCGTTAATAGTAAAGTTACAGCGACACCAGGCGTTCAGTATTAATAGTAAAGTTACAGCGACACCAGGTGTTCAGCGTTAATAGTAAAGTTACAGTGACACCAGGCGTTCAGCATTAACAGTAAAGTTACAGTGACACCAGCTGTTCAGCGTTAATAGTAAAGTAATAGTGACACCAGGTGTTCAGCATTAACAGTAAAAGTTACAGCGACACCAGGTGTTCAGCATTAATAGTAAAGTTACGGCGACACCAGGTGAACAACATCAACAGTAAAATTTCAGTGATACCAAGTGTTCCACATCAACTATAACACTACAGTGATGACACAGGCGTACGAGATGACCCTATGATGACACAGCATTATAACTATCATGTGACAGTTTTAACCTCAGGTGTACCACATTAATGTTTGTTGTTTGTTTGTTGTTTCAATAAAACAGCTATATGACGGTGGTTTGTAAATAATCAAGTCTGGACCAGACAATCCAGTGATTGACATCATGAGCATCACCCCACACAGTTGGGATACGATGCATCAACAAAGTCAGCGAGCCTGTCCACCGGATCCCCTTAGATGCCTCTTACGACAAGTATGGGTTGCTGAAGAGCTGTTCTACCCTGGATCTTCATGGGTCCCACATTAATATAAGCTTACAGTGATGACACGGCCGCCTCCGTGGTCTTGTGGTAGAGCGTCCGCCCGGAGAGCGGAAGGTCCGGGGTTTGATCCCCAGCCGTGTCATACCAAAAGACGTTAAAAGATGTTGTTACCCTGTCTGGCGCTCGGCATAAAGGGGATAAAACAAGGACTGGTCGGCACAGAGTCAGCATACTGTGTCTGAGTGGGGTATTCATGTTAAACTGCAGCATGGTGTCTCAGTGAGCTAGCACTATAAATCAGCATCAGTCCGGACAAGTACAAGCAGCCACGCAAACACGTGCATGGACGTTGTTATATAAGTGTAATAATCTTGGATGCGACGTTAAACCCAATTTCACCTCACCTACAGTGACGACACAGCTGTACAACATCACCTGGCAAGTGACATTGTTGACACCAGATGAGTCCTTGATATGACTGAATTAATTAAGTGTTTTTAATTGATCACTGTTGGATTCAAAAGAAGATAAAAATTTAGAATCCATATTCAGGTTAAAATGACTGTTCATAAAAGAAGAGATATGATAGTTTTACTGTGAGGCTAAATTAGATCCAAACTCATTTAGGGTAATACTCTATTGTTAATTGATGAATTTATGCAAAAACTGACTATAGTCTGATTATTGTTTAGGATCAGAGGCATACAAATATATGTTACAGTTATCAAATCAATTGCCATTAAATCTTCCCACATAGTAGCACTATAAATAGCCTCAATATTATTGCCGACATTATGTGTATTCAAAACCTGCATGATAATCCCAGTTTGGGAGAGGAATCCTGAAGATCGGTCAGCCAGCAGATCGGAATACCAATCAGGAGAGTATTGATTCCTGCGATACGATTGCTATCACGAAGTAGCAGAAAACTTTATATCATATCGATTTATTGCCATTCCTTCACAAAAACGATTGATTCTATAATATTCCCTGCTTGTCACAAACATGAAATCTTTTCTAATATATTGGGAAGAGCATCTCCATATAGAGAGCGAGCTAATTGTGTCACAGCGTTGGTTCAAGCGACATGTGGCTTACCAGTGCACTCATTGGTCAATACAAAGGGCTCACAGATCATTAGTGTATGGTAATAGTGAGATCCAGCATATCCATACATGTCTACAGAAGGTTCGGGTGTCAACCAGAGAGAGAATATACTTTTCCTGTTCTTGAACATAATATAATTAACATGTATCTTTCATAATTACAGACGTATACTTTCCTTTACCACACGGATAACTTTATTTCATCATGTAGCGAAGTTTGTACCATTATTTTTCTAATATCACATAGCCTGGTACATAACATGTATTTTCCAATATCACATAGCCCTGTAAGTAACATGGATTTTCCAATATCACATAGCCCTGTAAGTAACATGGATTTCTAATATCATATAGCCCATTAAGTAACGTACATGTATTTTCCAATATCGCATATTCCAGTAAGTAACATGTATTTTCCAATATCACATAGCCTGGTAAGTAACATGTATTTTCCAATAACGCACAGCCTGGTAAGTAACATGTATTTTCCAATATCAAATACATCCCAGTAAGTATTATGTATTTTCCAATAACACATAGCCCAGTGAGTAACATGTATTTTCCAATATCAAACTGCCTGGTAATTAACATGTATTTTCCAATATCACATAGCCTGGTACGTAACATGTATTTGCCAGTATCACAGAACCCTGTAAGTAACATGTATTTTCCAATATCACATAGCCTGGTAAGTAACATGGATTTTCCAATATCACATAGCCTGGTAAGTAACATGTATTTTCCAATATCACATAGTCTGGTAAGTAACATGTATTTTCCAATATCACTTAGCCTGGTAAGTTACATGTATTTTCCAACATAGCCTGGTAAGTAACATGTATTTTCCAATATCACTTAGCCAGGTAAGTAACATGTATTTTCCAATATCACATAGCCTGGTATGTAACATAAAAACATCAAATATCAGTTTGCATAAAAATCAATGTACATCAAAAGACATGTTTTATTTTTCTTAAATAGATCTTAGTTGATATATTTTAACAATATTATTACATAGCAGGCTCCTAGTGAAACCAACACAAAGTTATTTATCATTTCCATGGGGTCAATAGTCCTAATTACATGGACGGTGTTATCCATATCATTGTTGCCTTGCAAGGGCCCAGGATGGTAATGAGAATATAGTAGACAGCTTACCGGCAGAGCGCCTCCGCATCAAAGTGTTTAGTAGATCTGTGATCAATGACAACAAGGTCGTGGTGCTTATCAAGGAAACATTCCAGTGCTCCTTCTGGATTCCGAGAAATGTTACACTTATATCCAATCCTGTCAGCGGCACACCAGAAACCATCACTTTGTGCATCTTCTTTCGCAAATACTAGTAATATCTGAAACAACAAAATCACATTCATAACAAATAACCTAAATAACACATTACTAGATTTTTTATTTAACAGCATATAAAAATGATAAGCATATGAATGAATACACAAAGCCATTTAGAAAGTGGTCAAATGTAACAAATGTTATATTTGGGATAACACTTTCTTAGTAGTGAAGTATAGATTCCAGTACTCTTTTGGGTTGAATCATGCTCAAAGCACTATTATTACCCCAGTCACTAGATCACTACGCACTCATGAGTCATTCTCAGCTCCCTGGGGAGTATACAACCCAAGCTGCCTGCTAGGCGCTAGAAGGTTAACAACCACATTGCCATCTCATCCTACCGGGTACCCATTCACTGCTGGATGAACAGAGGCACATTTTGAACAAAGTCACTTGCCCAAAGAGATGCCACACGTGTTACATGCATGTGCTTCAGTGTGGGGCAGGACTGAAGCCCTAGAAACTCTCTGGAGCCAAGCTGACAAAAACGCGACAAGGACACCCATCCAAGGACTCTCCACCTGACCACTTGATTTCACCTGATTTGTGACCTGTGACCTGTGACCTGTGCACAGAACCATGTGCCACCAGTTGCCTGATAATGTGAACTGACACAGTAGTAGCCATATACGACAACCCACCATAAACACACTTGACAGATTCCATTGACATACACACCAAAATAATACCTTTGTAGCATTAAGAAATAAATAAAGTAAGAGCTCAAAGCAAAACGTGACACCAGGTGTTCACAAAACAGATGAGCATGTCTTGACCTAAACTGATCCTTAGTCTCTGAAATATATATAATTTTGATAGAGACAAGCAGTTACATTTAAAATGAAAAGGGGCCTATGAGATGGGAGATGGGAGATTCAAAGACCAATAACATCTGCCTTGGGGCCACACATGCTGGTGTCAACAAGACATCCCATTCTACCACCATCAGATATAGGTTTAAGTAACAGGCATATTTGTTGGCCCTTGTGCTGCTATCGTCACCACAATTTACCACCACATTAGAACACGCAAAGCAGTTACAAGGCTAAGACTCAGTGCTCACGACCTTCAAATTGAGAGAGGAAGATACTTTAACACTCCAACAGAAGAAAGATTATGTACCTTCTGTGATTTCGATGAAACAGAAGATGAGGAACACTTCCTGTTGCGATGCCCTCTCTACAAAGATCTGAGAGGGGAACTAAATTCATCACCCGGCTTTGCTGTGAACCTACTATCGCTGAAAATACTATTAAATCCCCCCCAGCCCTTTGCAAAAATTATATCTAATTTCATTCACAAAATGTTCAGGCAAAGAAAATCTGCATCTCCTCCCTAACAATATAATCATAGCAATATTTGTATTCTGTTTTGTATGTCAATGTTTTAATTAGTCTTGTTCATGTTTTGTACCCTGCCCCCTGTGGGTGTTATGTACAATAAATATTCTTCTTCTTGTTCTTCTTCTTCAAGAGTCCTACTCCTGGCCTCCCTTACCCTAATAGTATTTCCTTAACATGTGGATCATCTAGACTTGCTTCATTTAAGGCTACAGCATTACAATAAAAGCTGGGCGAAAAGGAACATAATGTTGTTCAGGGACTGTGAGACAGACTACTCGTGACCTACCAGTACCCTTTGAATGTCAAGGTCAAGGTTATAGTACAGTTGGCAATTTCGAATCCCCAACTTAAGCCCAAGAACTAATTCTCTCTCAAGTAATTAAAGGATGTTGCCACTTTCAAAGTGTAAGGTCACACTTTGATGTGGTAACGTCCTTTAATTGCTAGAGTTTAATTGGCAGGTGTATCCTTGGACTGTTGGAGACAGAATGTAGTCAGAGAAAGTCTGTTATGCCCAATGTGTCTCCTTCATGGTAAAAAGCCAGCCTGCCACTAGCCCACACTGTCTTATATACTTAAAACAAAACAGCTACCAGTATTTATGTTTTGGACTAGCCCTATCCAAAATGTTGATATGACACCAAAGTTTAATAAAAAATAAAAAATAATTATTTGTACTTCCTTCACGGTTATTTTTCGGAGTTGCAATCCCTTACAGTGCTTGAAGAAAAATATACAGTCGCAGCTTCAATACCAGAATCACAGACGTGATGTCTGTATCCATTAAAATCCATCTTCCTGAGGCAAGGGACTGACTATAAAAGTCCAGTTTCCACACTTGCCGAACTAGGCTGGTATTATGGAGTTACAGTTTGGCTGGACACAAGTACAATCAAAATCATATGACGAAATCGACATCTGGTTTCGGAAACAACATGGATTAAACGTGCAAATTTCAGTTGACTGCAGGACATGTACTGTCAACTGGGCAGCGACAGATATTTTTCAAACCAAGGTGCTGACGTGATTTGATGCACTTCAGAAAGTAAGATCCGTTCTATTATAATATAGATCTTGATCATCGATCATATCGTCTTGATTGGGCACCGCCATTTTGTTAGAAGCAAATGCAAGTGATATGAGAGTTGGAATCGGATTGGTCAATAGGAGGGACAAAGAAGGGACATAACTCGTAATGGCCAGTGGTGGCGCTACGATCGAGCCTGGAAATTCCAGTTTCGCTCTGCAAGGGTGAAACTGGACTTTTATTGCCAGTTAACTCTCTTGCCACGTGAAAATGTTAAAATCCTCATAGATATAAAATGTATTTCAAGTAAGTTATACATCAAGGAAGGCAATATGTCTCTCACAGGATAAACTTAAGGAGAAATCACACGTTCATATTTTCAAGTCATACTAATCAATAATAGCTACAGTTTATTCTTAATTGTTTACTATGCAGGAACACTATTGTCAGTGCATACCAAGTGCTAACAATAGAATGCCTATGCTAGAAAGTGTCAGATCGTGTCAGAATGGCAGGGCTGTCATAATCAATACAAACTACATTATATTTCTTATTGATGCCAGGCAGAAAATGTTACGCATCAGCTGATTTATTTGTTCAATGTAATGAATGTCACTTTAAACTCTGATTTTGACCAAACTGCTAATGGTTGAATGGGCTTATTTCTGGATTAAATCATCCGGGGAGAAACAGTTAAATCAGAGATCAAAATGGAGTCAAGGATTATTTTCAGATTAACCTGTCAAGCTAGCATTTGATGTCAAATATTGCAGAAGGGAACTAAACGCTTCTAAACTGCATGGCTTTTTCAGAAATATTATGTGACACGGAAAATTATATTTGCTCCTATAGTTTCATCAGCAACACTAGAACAGGAAGGCCCCTGAAATTTGTCCTTCAATTTTGGGATGAGGCTTAGAAACGGACCATCATTCCAATGATAATACCGTATTCGACGTAATAAGCGCCCAGAGCGCTCTCAAAATTAGAAATAGGGGGCTCTTATTAGAATATTATTTTGGTGGAAAAAAACAGAATTGAAAGATAAATTTCGTGGTTTATGCTGACAGCCTGAAATGTTCATATACGACAGATATATTTTTCCAGAATTAAATTGCCCATAATTAAGAGTGCATATAGCACATGAGTGCGTATTATACATGAATAAATAAGTCATGTGTACATTGATCAATCGGAAGGGGTGCTAATTGGGAGGGGTGCTAATTGGGATAGTGCACTGGCCAATATATTAGCAAATATTGCGCTTATTAGAGCGGGGCGCTTATTACGTCGAATACGGTAGTTCTGTTCTGTGATAAACAAAAAGCCAGTATGAAAGCTGTGAGACGGTATGAAAACCAGACATGATTTTCGAGAGGGTCACTCCAAGAAACAACATACATTTGGGCAGGCAGTCTTGCTATTATATTTGTATTAGAATACTCTAATTAAAACAAAAGTTCACTTTGATTTTACAAATCATTATTTTTAGGTATGCTTCTCTAGATCATCATGAGACCTTACAACTGTCTAACCCATGGTTACACTGCAAGGGAACATTGTGTTTTGTGGTTGTCAAGCTGAACCTCCAAAACCTGGTAGCTCAGTACAGTAATCTGTTAAAACAGTATCATAAACCCCCATCCAATTATAAAAGAGAAAAAAAGTCATTTCTAATAAACAAGTCAACATTATGTTTGTCGCCAATCATATTCACTAACACCATCCAGATCATACAACATACATTTAGACTTACGTACAAAAGCATCACACTTGCCACTGGGGAGCCATTGAAAGTCGACATATGCAATCATGATATTACTCTTTCTACATGTTTGACGTTTTGCAAATAGCCTTGTGGACATATTACAGACACTTAATTGTTGATGTAACACAGACACTATTGTTGACATGATACAGACACTATTGTTGACATAATACAGACACTATTGTTGACATAATATAGACACTATTGTTGACATAATACAGACACTATTGTTGACATAATACAGACACTATTGTTGACATAATACAGACACTATTGTTGATGTAACACACACACTATTGTTGACATGATACAGACACTATTGTTGACATGATACAGACACTATTGTTGACATGAAACAGGCACACTTGTTGATATGATACAGACACTATTGTTGACATAATACAGACACTATTGTTCACATAATACAGGCACTTAATTGTTGATGTACCAGAGACACTATTGTTGACATGATACAGACACTATTGTTGACATAATACAGACACTTAATTGTTGATGTAACAGAGACCCAATTGTTGATGTAACAGAGACCCAATTGTTGACACACTACAGACACTATTGTTGACATAATACAGACACTTTTGTTGACATAATACAGACACTATTGTTGACATGATACAGACACTATTGTTGACATGATACAGGCACTATTGTTGACATAATACATTAGTAGTGAGTGAGTGAATGAGTGAGTGAGTAAGGTTTAACACCGCTTGTAGCAATATTCCAGCAATATCACGACAGGGGACACCAGAAATGTTGTGTTAGTAAGAGGCAATGACCGTGACTTAGTTGATGCATCTCTATCAAAATGTTTCATGGTGGACATGGAGAGATTTCCTAACGCATCAATTGACGCATCAGTGACTAAAACTAAGCATATCCCAACTTTAATTTGTACTGTATGTTTCCATGAATTTTTAGGTGAACATTTGACTTGCCTTGGCATGTGTTTGTGACAGGTGCCACCAGTGGGGCAGGATACACTGACATTTTCACAACCACCTGGTATCTTCACAATTTGATAGTGGTTCATGAACACAAGCTTTACATGAGTCTGAATTGTACAACAGAACTGGTTTCAGCATAGATTTATGATTATGTAAACGGTTTTGTCTCTTTTATTGACTGCCTCCGTGGTCTAGTGGTAGAGCGTCCGCCCGAAGAGCGGAAGGTCCAGGGTTTGATCCCCGGCCGCGTCATACCCAAAGACGTTAAAAGATGGTACTTGTTGTTACCCTGTCTGGCACTCGGTATTAAGGGGTTAAAGCAAGGACTGGTCGGCTCGGAGTCAGTATACTGTGTCGGAGTGGGGTATTCATGTTAAACTGCTGCATGGTATCTCAGTGAGCTAGCACTATAAATCGGCATCAGTCCGGTCTAGTACAAGCAGCCACACACACACGCACACATGTATTCACGTCGCTATATAAGTGCAATAATCTTGGACGCGACGTTGAACCCAAATTAACCTAACCTAACCCGCTTTTATTGTCCCCAGCTGGTAGCGTGCTCATTATATCAACCACTTCCTTCTGCCCACCATTTCCCTGTCGCTGTTATCTCTGAACTATCGCTGAAATATCGCTGACTGTAGCGCAAGAAAAATCTAACAAAAAACACACTTGTGTTTAAGAGAAGCCGTCCTGACCTTACACATGGAACCAATCATCATCAGTACCTGGGATATTAACTCATTCTCACTACCTGTCTACTGAGGTTCTCTTCATGGGTGGCATGTGCAGGGGTATTGCAGCATTGCTCATGTTCAAATATTTCTCTGAAGGACATCCTTTGTCCCCTGAAATACTGTGTTTACCAGTGGGGAATAAACAAATTTGGATCTAAACTTGATTTTGAGTGCTGACTTTCTTTCCAGGGTTAATAGGTGCATTTCTAACACAGTTAGCATCTAATGACAGCTCATCTGATTTAGGTTTCCAGACAAGTTAAAAATGGTGCTCCAAAATAGTGATAAACCTCAGTGTAATTGCCACGATCTTGCTTAAAATAGACCCTCTATGAGAAAATTTAAGAAAATTAATGAAAAGACACACCTGTTTCACAAGATAATTGGAAGGTGTCTGTGGATTTATTCCTTTAGAATGTATACTCAGATGCTGGAGTGTGGCAAGCCTATGAAAAATAGGGATGGTGCCATGTTGAAACATGAGTTGGGATTTATCAGATGTTTGTTAATGGAGAGGACACATGGGAATGCCATTGTGGACAGACAGATGACCTTGACCTTGACCTTGTCTTTCATGGACCTGGAATCAAGCCAGATTTGCTCCTCTTCATTCATGGGCACTGCAGAAGACTGTAACTCCCATATGTAGGTCCAAACTGTGTTATTCTTGCTGCTAAAGTCTAGATCCTGGGCTGTGATTGTGGACAGAGCTTGCATTGGAGGCAAACCTCCAAATGTGAGCTGTCAGATACAGTATTTGTTGTTTGTTTGTTTTTTAACGTCGCATGTTGATATGTTTACTGGGCATGATTGTCTATAGTGCGTGAGTGAGTGAGTGACTTGAGGTTGAGGGGTTGAGGACGGTGTTGCATGTAGGGAGTGTGTTTGTTTGTTTGCTGTTTAACGCCGCACTCAGCAATATTCCAGCTATATGACGGCGGTCTGTAAATCATCGAGTCTGTACAAGACAGTCCAGTGATTGACCTTATCGGCATTAATCTATGCATTTGGGATACGATGACATGCGTCAACCAAGTCAGCAGGGCTGACCACCCGATCCCGTTAGTTGCTTTTACGACAAACATGGGTTGCTGAAGACCACAGATACAGTATGTCCTCATATCCCTAACGGATAATGATGTTACACATTGACCTACTCATCATAAAATACACTATGACATATGTCTGGTGAAAAGCCCAGTCACTTGCTCAGTTGGTGAATGTGTAAGCAAGGATTATATCCTACCTAAATATTATCCTGGGGGAAGTTTTACTCTGGAGTATAGTATCCTACCTTAGTGTGTCCAAAAATTAAGGGTAATTCATCCAAGTGAAACATACCTAAGTGGAAATAGGAAAATGTATCCTGGGATAATTTACACACACTTGAGTCAGTGTATATTATCCCATGACAGACTTCCTCTGCACATGCACTGCATGCTGTCATGACATTCATGCTGTCAGCTGGTCACATGACTTCATGAGGTTTGACATTGACATTGCCAGTTGATTTGATCAACCATGAATGGAACAGAGTAAATATATGTTGAGAGGAGTAAACACTCTGGTATGGGTTCAAATTCACTAGGGAGAATCATCCTGACACTAGAGAATTTCATCTCCGGGATCAAAATAGGGTAGGATAATATTCACTCGTACATATGCTGGGTCAAGGCATATACTGTATTCGACGTAATAAGCGCCCCGCTCTAATAAGCGCCCAAGGCGATATTTGCTAATATATTGGCTAGAGAACAATCCCAATTAGCACCCCTTCCGATTGATCAATGTACACAAGACTTATTTATTCGTGTATAATCCGCACTCGTGTGCAATATGCACCCTCAATTATGGGCAATTAAATTCTGGAAAAATATATCTGTTGTACATTCAGGCTGTCACCATAAACCACAAAATTATCTTTCAATTCTGTTTTTTACACCAAAATAATATTCTAATAAGAGCCCCCTATTTCTAATTTTGAGAGCGCCCTGAGGGCTTATTACGTCGAGTACGGTAGGTCAAAACCTTTTGTGTAACTGATGAGGGCATTGAGTGAGATCCCTGGATGGCCACCAAAGGCTTGGAGATGAGTTTGATAGAGAGGGATCACTTTCTTCCCCTTCAGTTTCCTCCATTACTGTCCATGTATGTGTTTGGCTGCAACTGAATCTGTAGTGGCTTGTCCGCGATGTCTGTGCATCCGTCCTCATGTCACCCAGGTCAGCTTTGATAAATGGATGTCCAGCAAATGTTGTCTTGTTACTTCAATTACTTCATCCGAGGTAACCAAAAAGTACACCTATTTTGCCACATGTGACAACATAATAGATCTGTTGGTCTATCAGGTGCTGTCACAGCAGCTTCTTAATAACAAATTATCTATCTGTTTTAGCATTTTAAGTTGAAAGTTTCTTCCAATTACAGCATAGTGGATATCACTGCCTGCCCTCTTGTCACATGCTTGGCTCTTCTTGACCAATGCCTGTCCCCATTGGCCCCCTTGCCATATGTCCCCCCCTCACAACATACCTTACCTCCCCTGCCCCATACCTGCCCACCTTGCCACCTATCTGCCCCTTTGCCACATGCCCCCATCCCTGCCACATACCCCCTCCCTTCCCCTCCTTGCCTTGCCACATGCCTGCCCCCCTTGCCACATGTCTACCTTCCCTGCCCATACCTGCCTTTGCCATATGCTCCCCCCCTCCCCCTCCCCCCTTGCCACATACCCGCCCTCATCCTCCTTCTTCCTTGCCACATGCCCTTCCCCCCTTTGCCACATACCCGCCCTCATCCTCCTTCTTCCTTGCCACATCCCCCCTCCCCCCTTGCCACATACCCACCCTCATCCTCCTTCTTCCTTGCCACATCCCCCCTCCCCCCTTGCCACATGCCCGCCCTCCCCTTCCTTCTTCCTTGCCACATCCCCCCTCCCCCCTTGCCACATACCCGCCCTCATCCTCCCTGCCACATGCCCGCCCATTTGCCCGTACCTGCACCCCTTGCACCCCCTTGCACCCCCTTGCACCATGACTTAGGACTAGGACTACCTGACCTATCCACCTTTCATTGGTGGTCTGTAATCAATTTCCACCTATTTTGTCCCACAATTTATGTTCTGTGATAGGGTGGCAAGTTACAAACAAACACAACTCTGTGACTGTTCTAAGCTTAAATTCAGTTTGACCGCAATTATTTGACAGGAACAGATGTAAATGTTCTAGTTCACATGGACTGGGCTCCAGCTGTCCACGTCCACAGGTTGGTCAGTGTGACACACTGTCTTGTTAACATTGGTCTGTTCTGACAGACCATCATCCATATACACTGGTCAGTGGGCAGAGTGATGAATGCCATCTCAAAGTGTGTTAAACCTTACAAGTCACTGATATCTTCACCCTAATACTGACTGAGTGCCGAGTTCCTCAACTGGGTTACTCACTACATATCAACTTCACAGAGATGCTAATTCTGTCGCCAGAGAGAGGATTGCAATCTTATTTTATTTTATTCTCAGTGATCTGGTGTAATCTTCACCCCTAATTTGTCTTTTCCTCCAAGTGGAATCTTTTTTGAGGGATCATCAAGACTGGTTATTTGCTGATATTGAATTTATATATTTAAAAAGATTGCTTACCTTTCAGGATGAACATCAAATAACATAATTACAAGAATTGATTGAAAATATTTTTTCATCTTTTTTGCTTTATATCATTGCTCTTTTTTACTTCCACATGATTCAGTATCAGTATTTAAAATTCAAGAAAATAATCAATTTCTTTTTTTCTTAAACTGTAGTATATTTGTCAAAGTGATCAAAAGTTAATCTTTAGGCTTGTAGTTGTTGTGTGCACTGGGTTTAAATGTTGTAACTCTATTAAAGGTGCAAAGTAGAATGATCTACCATCCACCTGACCCATGAAGATCCAGGGTAATATAGGTCTTCAGCAACCCATGCTTACCATAAAAGGCGACTATGCTTGTCATAAGAAGCGACTAATGGGATTGGGTGGTCAGACTCGCTGACCTAGTTGATGCATGTCACCGTATCCCAATGGTGTGGATCAATGCTCATGATGTCAGTCACTGGATTGTCTGGTCCAGACTTGATGATTTACACAGCACCGTCATATAGCTGGAATATTGTTGAGTGTGGCGTTAAACAAACAAACAAACAAACTATCCACCTACCATTTTTAACTGCACATTTTTCTAAAGAAATGTGGTAAATCTTTTAACATGGACTGCTTAAGATCATATGAGATCATTTGTAGACATAAATATATAAACATGATGCAGTGCAATGCATTCAGGAACCAGTCTGACAAGCACATGGCATACTCACTCCTGCTCGACACCAGGATATTGCTGCAAAAATAATGGGCAAATTTGCTCTGACATAAAAGTGAAGCTGTGTTGAGTGGCACAGATCAGTAAGTGATGTTGGGTGTTTTGAGCATTTAATTAAATCCAAATATCATACAAGACAAAACCTTTTGGGTTCCTACCACTGGCATCCTATTAAGCAGCGTATTTGCCTTAACAATTAAATCTGAGATCACTGCACATTCTTCACAAAAACACTTTTTGTCTCAAATCTTGTTTCAAACAGTAATTATTCCGTAGCATTCTTCTAAACTACATTTCATGCCACTGAAAGTGATGATGATGATCCTGATGATGATGGTGATGGGGATGATGATGATGATGGTGGTGGTGGGGATGATGATGATGATGATGATGATGATGATGATGATGATGATGATGATGATCAATTTAAAGAACTGGCAATTTTTGTAGGTCATATTAAATTAGGACCTCGGGTCTCCCTCAGATGTCAGTGATATGCATCCCATTGCAATCATAAAACTGCCTTTCTTTAAAGGTCAAACCAGTTGGGTTTTCTATATCAGCTTTAATACATTTTTCCTCGCACAAAACCACACAATTTTTGACAAATTTTGTACAAATGAGAATTAAGATGCAGGTTTCAAAGAGTGGGAAGATAAAAGGGAAATAACTCATTTATTTCGGCCATCCAGCAGCAAAGGGAGAAGAAACACTCAACTCATTACATGGAAACTCAGGATGCATCTGAGCCTATTTGTTTCCAAAATGCAATAAAGTTGTTCTTTTCTTACCACCAACTTAAAGTAATCTGCACTTGTCAGTTTCAGTCCCCTGCCCAAGTCTCCCCATGGTTACATGAATGACACAATCATTAGGTGGGACAGATGGAGTATGTCGAACAGAGGCAGCACCTATAGCTGTCTTCCACTATTCCCAAACCTGGGTGGATGAGACTGGTTCAACTACGCTGTGTCACTGGGACAATTTGCTTCTCTGAAATCGACAAGTCTCATTTGCAATCAGCTGTGCTCAGGTTAGTATGGAAGCCTTTTAGAGCCATTTGTTTTTATATTTTGTTTTTGAAATTTCAAGATACCAAGTTGTAATTTCAAGATACTACGTTGAAATTTCAAGATATTAAGTTGTAATTTCAAGATACTAAGTGGAAATTTCAAGTTACTATGTGGAAATTTCAAGATACTATGTGGAATTTTCAAGATACTAAGTGGAAATTTCAAGATACTAACTTGAAATTTCAAGAAACATACTAAGTTAAATAATAAGCTGAAATTTCAAGATACCAGTACTAAGTTTAAATTTCAACTAATAATCTTAAAAATTCAACTTTTTATCTCGAAATTTCAAGAAAAAAAGACATGGCCCTAAAAGGTTTCCGTAGGTTAAAGCAAATCATCTGTGCGTAATTAGGAAAAAATGAAACTCACATCCAGCTGAAGTTCCTAAAGTGCTAGTACAAGATGATGTGTGTTTGGCGATATGCATGGTATCATTAGGGGTCTTGTCAGCAAAGCCTTGTACACCTTAATAGGCTTACAATGTATAACATATGTAAAAAGACCGCCTCCGTGGTCTTGTGGTAGAGCGTCCGCCCGGAGAGCGGAAGGTCCGGGGTTCAATCCCCGGCCGCGTCATACCAAAAGACGTTAAAAGATGGTACTTGTTGTTACCCTGTCTGGCGCTCGGCATGTAGGGGCTAAAACAAGGACTGGTCGGCTCGGAGTCAGTATACTGTGTCTCAGTGGGGTATTGATGTTAAATTGCGGCATTGGTATCTCAGTGAGCTAGCACTACAAATCGGCATCAGTCCCGACTAGTACAAGCAGCCACACAAACACACACACGTACATGCACGTCGCTATATAAGTGCAATAATCTTGGACGCGACGTTTAACCCAATTTCACCTCACCTCATATGTTAAAAGGTAATAAAGACCTGCACACATTTCTGGGAAAGATATGGTTTACGTTTTATCTTATATTGTTACAGTGGTATAGAACAGGTTCACGTCTTAGAAAATCACAGCCTCAACATGACTTTGAGCTCAATGGTAAATCAGTATTTGATTTAATGATCAGTTTGGGGAATTGGAGAATGAAAGCCCACAGAAAACTGTCGTAACAAAGCTTGATGCCATGTTTTACTGAATACATTTTTTGTGAATCCAGTCTCCGGCTTGCGGTATAAAACCTGACATCTTACGCATGAAACCATACATACCCCTCATCGATAGAGCTACAACTTGTAATTTTCTTAATAGCCACACAATTTGTCAAGAAAACCACATCATTTTCAAATAGTTAAGGTAATAATCAGAGTGTAAAGTGAAGGTCAAACTTAAAAATTCCCAAATCAAACAGGCTCATAGGCATATAAAGCTTAAATATCTCAAGATACCCAATTAATTAGGCCACACATATCATATTTTTCATTTCATGGGCCCGCTGCCCCTTTCTGAAAAGCAGCCAGTCTAAGAATTATATTATCAGCATTGGTGAAAGTTACTTTGAAATGGTTTGCTGCAGACATGTGCCTAATGTATATAGCCCTACCCAAGAAGGTCATCAAGCTTTGAAGTGTGCACATCACACAAGTGTCACCAAGCCTTGAAGGTGTGCACATCTCACAAGTGTCTCACCAAGCTTTGAAGGTGTGCACATCAGACAAGTGTCACCAAGCCTTGAAGGTGTGCACATCACACAAGTGTCTCACCAAGCCTTGAAGGTGTGCACATCACACATGTGTCTCACCAAGCTTTGAAGGTGTGCACATCAGAAAAGTGTCACCAAGCCTTGAAGGTGTGCACATCACACAAGTGTCTCACCAAGCTTTGAAGGTGTGCACATCACACAAGTGTCACCAAGCCTTGAAGGTGTGCACATCACACATGTGTCTCACCAAGCCTTGAAGGTGTGCACATCACACAAGTGTCTCACCAAGTCTTGAAGGTGTGCACATCACACATGTCTCACCAAGCCTTGAAGGTGTGCACATCACACAAGTGTCACCAAGCCTTGAAGGTGTGCACATCACACATGTGTCACCAAGCCTTGAAGGTGTGCACATCACACAAGTGTCTCACCAAGTCTTGAAGGTGTGCACATCAGACAAGTGTCTCACCAAGTCTTGAAGGTGTGCACATCACACAAGTGTCTCACCAAGCCTTGAAGGTGTGCACATCACACAAGTGTCTCACCAAGCCTTGAAGGTGTGCACATCACACAAGTGTCTCACCAAGCCTTGAAGGTGTGCACATCACACAAGTGTCTCACCAAGTCTTGAAGGTGTGCACATCACACAAGTGTCTCACCAAGCCTTGAAGGTGTGCACATCACACAAGTGTCACAGCAAGCCTTGAAGGCGTGCACATGACACAAGTGTCTCACCAAGCCTTGAAGGTGTGCACATCACACAAGTGTCTCACCAAGCCTTGAAGGTGTGCACATCACACAAGTGTCTCACCAAGCCTTGAAGGTGTGCACATCACACAAGTGTCTCACCAAGCTTTGAAAGTGTGCACATCACACAAGTGTCACCAAGCCTTGAAGGTGTGCACATCTCACAAGTGTCACACCAAGCCTTGAAGGTGTGCACATCACACAAGTGTCACACCAAGTCTTGAAGGTGTGCACATCACACAAGTGTCACACCAAGTCTTGAAGGTGTGCACATCACACAAGTGTCTCACCAAGTCTTGAAGGTGTGCACATCACACAAGTGTCTCACCAAGCTTTGAAGGTGTGCACATCACACAAGTGTCTCACCAAGCTTTGAAGGTGTGCACATCACACAAGTGTCACCAAGCCTTGAAGGTGTGCACATCACACAAGTGTCACACCAAGTCTTGAAGGTGTGCACATCACACAAGTGTCTCACCAAGTCTTGAAGGTGTGCACATCACACAAGTGTCTCACCAAGCTTTGAAGCCTTGTCATATGACCATTATAAAATATTGATCTCAGCGTATCTGTTCCAAGTGATATAACATGCAGCTCAACCAATCATACTTGTGGGACATTCAGTGGAAGCAGTCAAACTTGGAGAGAGAGAGAAGCTGGGAAGTATCATTGTGTTTGGGCTGAAGGGCTGTTCAAATTTGTGGCTCTTATGAGGTACAGCTTGCTGACTATACGTGGAACACAATCTTTAAATACACTTGTAGTTTCAGGGTGTAGCATGTGCACCCCCCATCTGCATTTAGATCACCCATTTTTCCCCTTTCTCACAATCACCAGACACCCCTACCCCTACCCCCGCCCTACTCACCCACCCTGATGGCCACGCCCACTCTACGTCAGTTTATCAGCACTACCAATAGTCAGCGTAACTTTAAAACAAACCATTCCCCCCTACTGCGAAACAGTCTTTCAACATGTTAACTCCCAAAACTGTTTTCAAATATTGTTTCTATTTTGGTAAACAGACTCTTATATGGATGCTTCTTTTATCTATTCCTGTTAACAGACTTGGCTTATGTTTGTGAACTTTTTGCACTCAGCCAAAAGCTTGGCCTAATTTAGCCAAGATTGAAGACTTGTTTATGCATCTGGAAACACAGTATAATTTATTACATAACTACATAATGAGCTACACTTGGCTCACTACCTGGGTGTATAAGACCATCAAAGACGATGTCCCTCATTCTCTATGTGGCTTTATATATTGATGAAGAAGCTTTGGTTATATTCCTGTTGTTGAAAGAATAATGCTTTGTGAGAATAAGTTACTCTTAGGCAGGAATTAGGATACGACCTCGCAGCTTGCCACATTGTCGGCGTAACTGACGAATCCTGCCAGCAATATCCATGTCAGAAAACAAACTAGGCACTAGCAGAGTTATGTTGAATATTCCAAGGTAACACTCTGTCTGTTTAGAGATGAAACTCGTAGACAAGCACCTTCACTTGATAATGACAAGTAAAGGTTGTTTCAACACAAAGACCCCCTCAATCTGAAGTCCTTGGATAAGGAATCAAGCCAGCCACCTGGGAGTGTATTTATCCCCATCGCTACAGTGGATAGCTGTACTGCTTCACATGGTAACATCACAGTGTATTTTGATGCTTAGAATCAGTAAAATACTTGTCTCTCCTATCAACTCATCCAATGGTGAGTTAAGGATGTCTGCTGGTTTATATCAAGAGTATTTAACCTTTCTTAAATAGGTATTATCAAAGTCATAAAACTAGCTGGCCAAATGAAACAAAAAAGGTTTGTGTACTTTCCATTGTGCTTGGTGTACTTGTTTACAACCATTCCATCTTCCAGAGGCAAGGGAGTTAACTGACGTAAAAGTCCAGTTTCCACCCTTGCCGAACTAGGATGGACTTTCTGGACTTGATCATAGGGCCACCTGTGGCTATTGTGAGTTATGTCCCTTCTATGTTCCTCCTATTGACCAATCAGATTCCACATCTCATATCACTTGCATTTGTTTCAAACAAAATCGTGTCGCCCAGTCTGATCAATAATCAAGATCTATATTGTCATAAAACGGGTCTTACTTCGCAAATTGCATCTGTTCACATAAGCACCTTGATCAAAAACATGAAATAATTGGGAAAATATCTGTTGACACTAAGTTGTCAGTACACATGCTTTACAAATCTTGCAACTGACCGAAATCTGCACGGCAGTTTACGAACCGGATGTCAATTTTGTTACACGATTTTGATGGGATTATGCATAGACTCATTAGTCCAGCCAAAATATAACTCCATAATCGCAGCCTAGTTCGGCAAGGGTGGAAACTGGACTTTCATAATCAGTTAACTCCCTTGCCTCAGGAAGATGGTCAGATTCACACATGGGGAAATCATTCACAGGTTCACAGTTTTGCATCACAATCTCTATATGTTAGTGTGTTATCTCCCCGTTCCTAAGGTGACGCCACATTCTACTGACACTGTACTATGACATCACGAAACAAGGTGATACTACATCTGCCTCAAAGGTTAAAGACTGTTGTCACACAACTACTATTTACCCTCGCCATGAGCAATGTATGATATGCCATGAATGAATTCCCTTTTTGTTCAACAACCCCCTATATCATATAACTGTAGGTTTCTCAGTGGGGCCAACAGACAAAAACAGTATCCATTGGAGTGTGTTCCAGAAAAATATGCATCTGAAATAGGTTAGGTAGGTACTACCTTCAGTGTTTTCCAACACAGCATTGCCCTTGTCTTTTGGCGTTTGAGTCAGAATTGACTATCAGGGATCTAGACAAAGTACTGGGATAATTCTCATCATTAATATTGAAATGATTGTCTAAAATACCAAAAATCAGTTTATGAAACTATCAGGGATATAGTTGAGATTTTTTACACGTGTAAGCAACATCTTGGGAATAAACATGACTTACATTGTTTGGGATAAACACTATGCATTTAGCTTGCTAAGGCTCCCTAAATACAATGTTTCTTCCTAATACAGGATATTTACCATCCAAAACCAAACTTGTACGATAGCCTCTATGATGCTCAAAGCATTGCTTCACGAGAACTGCACATCCCAGCAAGCATCCCTGTGTTAAATAGTGTTAAGTGTGTTAAATAGTGTTAAGTGTGTTAAATAGTGTTAAGTGTGTTAAATAGTGTTAAGTGTGTTAAATAGTGTTAAGTGTGTTAAATAGTGTTAAGGGAAGACGACTCTTGCTGGGAAGATGTCATCATACGTTACACGTCAATTTGATGAAGTGCAAGATGACATGGTTCCATCATCTCCTCCAACAGTTCCATAATGAGTGAGTGAGGGAGATTATTTAGCAACAATAGCTAGGAAGGTTAACACAATAACAGAACATCATGAAATGGACTTAGGTGGAGTCAAACGAGAATGTTTAAAATTAATGTAGCTCTTGTGTTTTGTTTGTTTGTTTCATGTTGTTTAATGCCGCACTCAGCAATATTCCTGCTATATGATGGCGGTGTGTATATAATCTAATCTGGACCAGACAATCCAGTGACTGACATCATGAGCATCGATCAACGCAATTGGGATACGATGACATGCATCTACCTAGTCAGCGATCCTGTCCACCAGATCCCGATCTCAGATAATCGCCAATTAGGGCAAGCATGGGTTGCTGAAGACCTATTCTACCCGGATCTTCACGGGTCCACTATCCATTGGGTTACTCAGGGTCTGTCTATCAGGTAGCTGAGTTAAGGTGGTTAAAGTGCTCGCTGATGATGAACTTTATTCCCAATGCTTGCTGTAAAAAGCGACTATGCTTGTCATAAGAGGCGACTAACGGGATCGGGTGGTCAGGCTTGCTGACTTGGTTGATGCATATCATCGTATCCCAATTGCGTGGATCGATGCTCATGATGTCAATCACTGGACTTTCTGGTCCAGACTCGATTATTTAGAGACCCACGCCAAATAGCTGGAATATTGCTCAGTGCGGCTTTGAACAACAAACAAACAAACAATCCTTTAAAGAAAGAAAGTCTTGTTGAATGTTAAGTTGAAGGCTGCCAATATCAGTTAGAAACGTTTACAGTAAATAATTGCCAACCCAATTCAAGGAGACGTCCATGAGGTGTTAAATGACCACTAGCCAGTTTCTGGTCTAGACAGGATGTTGCATCCAGGTGGCGCTGCTCTCACTGGATGATGAAAACTTCTGGACCATATACATCAAAGACAGTATTTGAATCTCCCTCAGCTGAGCTTAATATCTGGCCCCACATTTCAGCCAGGTCATCAGTGAGATAAATGTCTCTATCCCAGGTCATCAGTGAGATAAATGTCTCTATTCCAGGTCATCAGTGAGATAAATGTCTCTATTCCAGATCATCAGTGAGATAAATGTCTCTATCCCAGGTCATCAGTGAGATGTATGTCTCTATCCCAGGTCATCAGTGAGATGAATGTCTCTATCCAAGGTCATCAGTGAGATAAATGTCTCTATCCCAGGTCATCAGTGAGATGTATGTCTCTGTCCCAGGTCATCAGTGAGATAAATGTCTCTATTCCAGGTCATCAGTGAGATGAATGTCTCTATTCCAGGTCATCAGTGAGATAAATGTCTCTATTCCAGGTCATCAGTGAGATAAATGTCTCTATCCCAGGTCATCAGTGAGATGAATGTCTCTATTCCAGGTAATCAGTGAGATAAATGTCTCTATTCCAGGTCATCAGTGAGATAAATGTCTCTATCCCAGGTCATCAGTGAGATGTATGTCTCTATCCCAGGTCATCAGTGAGATGAATGTCTCTATCCCAGGTCATCAGTGAGATGTATGTCTCTATCCCAGGTCATCAGTGAGATGTATGTCTCTATCCCAGGTCATCAGTGAGATAAATGTCTCTATTCCAGGTCATCAGTGAGATGAATGTCTCTATTCCAGGTCATCAGTGAGATAAATGTCTCTATTCCAGGTCATCAGTGAGATGAATGTCTCTATCCCAGGTCATCAGTGAGATGAATGTCTCTATTCCAGGTAATCAGTGAGATGAATGTCTCTATCCCAGGTCATCAGTGAGATAAATGTCTCTATCCCAGGTCATCAGTGAGATAAATGTCTCTATTCCAGGTCATCAGTGAGATAAATGTCTCTATTCCAGGTCATCAGTGAGATGTATGTCTCTATCCCAGGTCATCAGTGAGATGTATGTCTCTATTCTAGGTCATCAGTGAGATGTATGTCTCTATCCCAGGTCATCAGTGAGATAAATGTCTCTATTCCAGATCATCAGTGAGATGTATGTCTCTATTCTAGGTCATCAGTGAGATGTATGTCTCTATTCTAGGTCATCAGTGAGATGTATGTCTCTATCCCAGGTCATCAGTGAGATAAATGTCTCTATTCCAGGTCATCAGTGAGATGTATGTCTCTATCCCAGGTCATCAGTGAGATAAATGTCTCTATTCCAGGTCATCAGTGAGATGAATGTCTCTATTCCAGGTCATCAGTGAGATGAATTTCTCTATTCCAGGTCATCAGTGAGATGAATGTCTCTATTCCAGGTCATCAGTGAGATGTATGTCTCTATTCCAGGCCATCAGTGAGATGTATGTTGCTACCCAGATGTTTAGTGAGATGTATGTCTCTATCGCCGGCCATCAGCGTGAAGAAGTTCTTCTCTGTCTCAGGTCAGAGGTGTGGTAATTCAACACAAATGTCCTAATCTGTTCACAAGATAGGATGGAGAGCTTTCCGCCAAGTAGATTCCAAATCAGGTTAAATGATTTCCAGAAATAGCATCACTTGACCCTTATTATCATATCATCGCATCCCCAGTCTCAATATGGAAACACTTAAAACTAATTTTATCCAGGTATAAAACTGGACCCTGCCAGATACTACCTTTTAGACAGATATGATAAATAAGTTATCAGCCTATTTCATGGTAACCTTGTTCATGATAACACTATTTTTGAAAGCTATGGTCATCGACAATTTCGTTTAACAATCCCATCTTTAGGAGTACCTCAGTCCTATGTTGAGTCCTCACCTTTCTGTCTATTGACACAATGCTTTCCAACTATGACATAAAATTACAATCTTTCAAAAGACTTATAAAGCATTGCGACATGAGACATAAATTGCATGTTTCTTTAATTGAATTTGTTTGTTTCACCCTACTCATAAAGCTTAAAAGAAATTTTAATACAAATGTGTGTTTGCATTTTTATTTTTATTGTTATCATATATCAGTATGGTTCTGACAACAAAACGTGTATACCACATAACAACCTATATTATGTTTTTTGCATTTCCAAATGTTTTAATATCAATTCTCAATTCATTCACATGGTAAGAAATCCAGACAAATCACTATATTGGAGAATTTACAGAAATCTTCATGACATTAGACTGAAACTGTCACAAACATGCTACTTTGTTCTCTTGTGTAAGAGGCTTCAGTGTAATTCACTGCTATCTATAGAGAAAAATAACCATCAAAACTCCCTCAGTGTAACAGTAACAACGTAGACACTGATCGACCATATTCACATTTGAGGAAATTGGACCAAAATAACATGATCAATTTTATACATGTCTTCACATGCTCATCATCCTATGATGGTTTTCATCCATTCCCAGTTTCCACCGAGAAATGGTCTTCATAACCTCCTCACACAGTCACTGTAAATGGCAAGGTTTAGTTAAAAGAAGATGAAGAAGATTCATGATTTGAAAATGTTCCATTGCCAAGTCGATGGCCATATTGAATGTCGTAATTACACCAGAAATCTACGTGAGGGTCGAAATGTGCAACACTGTGCCTTGTAATGGCATCGATTGACTCACCTATCAGCACCCCACTGTCCAAAATGTGGAGATGGCCATTTATACTTGACGAAAAACTGGAACCGAGATCTGAATCCAGCCATTAAATTGTGATCCTTGAGACAACAATATGCTTCATGTGTTCCGTCATCATCTCACATCATATCCCAATTGCAACTTCACCGTAACAGCTCACAAATTTGGTGGGATCAACTCATGAATTTAACATGGCTTATGGCATCAAAAAGTGAAAACAATTTAAGCTGGGCTGCTTGCGTTTTCTTGCAATGGTCTTTGTTTTAGAGTGCAATCAACGAGAATCCAAAGATTTCAATTTCATTCCTGAAATAGAAAGCTTGCTCCTTGTCATTGCCTTCTCATTCATATTCATTAGAAAAGAGAAACCTGGGCTTAGTTCAAGAATGCAAAGACGCTGATGGCAGGGTACGCTGTTGATGTTTGCTGTTGATGTTTGCTGTTCCATGTTCCAGTCACAATTTCGACACACCATATTGTCAGCTGACTTGGAATAGGCACTGTTATCAGGTCTTTATAGATCCATCAGAGCAACTCTGGCAAAAACAGGGATACCGTCAATGTCTGCCTTAATTGAAGGCAATGTGGCACATCACAGATAAGGAGGTATTAAGCCCCTGATTTTCTCTGGTGGAATTCTTGCAGCTAGTAAAAGAGGAATGCTGTGTGTCTGAGGACGACTAATCTGTCTGACGCCAAAGATTCTGTAGGCCCTTGATACCAATTTTGTTTGATTCCATTGATGACAGTACTGACATGGGTTTGTCTCTGTGACGTCACTAGGTGTCCATTTGAGAGAGGGGAATTAGATACCCACATGCCTTCCTGGGATTATGTTTGTGATTTAAAAATAAAGCAGTTTCACCATATTTGTATGTTTCATCAAAAGGGGAATGAACTTGGGATACATATTTCCACAATCATCTCAGCAATAGGAACTTTTGAAATCCATGTTCCTCAATTTAAAGGATTGGATGTGATCAGACTCCCATCTTCAATGTGAGACTACTTTTGCCAGACTAAACCCTTTATTAAGTTCTTATCCATCAGTTACAAGTCATAAAAGACATTTTCCTAAAATACATATAAAATGTATGTCAGAGAATATCCTGGCTAAACAGATTCCATTGTATGTAAAAGGCAAAACAGCCTTAAAAATGTATCACTGAAAATCAGTTAAGACACCAGGTGTTTGCAAAAAGATTAGGCATGTCATGCTCTTCTGCTAGGACCCATGAAGATTCAGGGGTAGAATAGGTCTTCAGCAACCCATGCTTGCTGTAAAAGGTGACTATGCTTGTCGTAAGAGGCGACTAACGGCATCGGGTGGTCATGTTCGCTGACTTGCCTGATGCATGTCATCGATCGCAATTGCATGGATCGATGCTCATGATATCAATCACTGGATTGTCTGGTCCAGACTTGATTATTTACAGACTGCCGTCATATAGCTGTAATATTGCTCAGTGCGGCGTAAAACACCAACCAACCAACCAACCAACCCTTCTGCTAGCACCTGCCACTCGCATAATTTGCATAAAAAAGTATGTGTTTTTTGCCTGATGCCACACAGCAGTACTCTTGACACACCATGGCAAATGTTTCAGCAAATTCTACCTTGTCAAAATCCCAGTTGATTAATCTGATTACAAATATACTATATGCAAATCATTTCTCCACACAAGGTTGTTCAAGGAGAGTCATAACCATTCACAATTAAAAGCAAACTGTATACAGGTTAAAGAGGCTAAATTCTTTAAGTGAACATATCTGTGGCCCGTAATCTCTGTAAAGGTCACTAGTACAGAGAATCCAACTTGCACCGCCTCCTCTGAATCTGAATCTCTAGCATCTATGGAAACATGTTAATGTCTTCAGTCCCCTACCTGTTGCCTGCCTGGGGCTTGGATGTGCAGGCTAACAAGCCACTATAACCATGCCAGACATTCCCGGTGAGAAGCCAGGAATCTCGCCGGGCTTACATAACACATACTTCGAGTACTCCAGAAACTCTTCTCAATGCTCTTTGCCTCTCCCCTGAGTCAACAAGACCTAATGGGTGTCCATAATTACTGCTAATTGGCAATCAGTAATGTAGCGCTTGTGTTCTGTTTGTTTGTTTCATGTTGTTTAACTCCGCACTCAGCAATATTCCAGTTATATGACGGTGGTCTGTAAATAATCGAGTCTGGACCAGACAATCCAGTGATTGACATCATTAGCATCGTTCCACGCAATTGGGAAACGATGACATGCATCAACCAAGTCAGAGAGCCTTACCACCCAATCCCGTTAGATGCCTCTTACGGCAAGCATGGGTGGCTGAAGACCATTTCTACCCTGGATCTTCACGGGTCTAGCCTTTGTGAATCTAATAAAACTACCTTAAGACAAGAGTGAGTGAGTGAGTATGGTTTTACGCCGCTTTATGCAATATTCCAGCAATATCACAGCGGGGGACACCAGTAATTGGCTTCACCCATTGTAACCATGTCAGGAATCAAACCCGGGTCTTCGGCATGACGAGCGAACACTTTAACCACTAGGCTACCCAACCGGCCCTTAAGACAAGAAGTTCTTGTGAATCTAATATAGCTACCTTAAAACAAGAAATTTGTACAGACAACAAACCAACAGAAACAAAATAGAAAAAGTTGACAAATTCAAGGAATCTATATCAAGACTTAAATGGGTACATTGTGTGCAGTTCATAGATTCCCCCACCGAAATAATACTGGAACATACTTGACCCACTCACTCACTCACCCACTCACTCACTCACCCACTCACTCACTCAGTTCACGGGTTTATCGTTTATTGTTACTGATGGTGAGTAGGAGCAGAATGACTTCCTTTGTTTTGCTACTCCTGTCAAGTGGGTATTAATTCTGAAATGTTTTGTAAAATAATCTTGCTATCGGTATTTTTACAGTACATTTCTATGAAAGAAAACTAGTTCCAAGGCAAGTATTCTGGGTTCCGCTATCGGTCACCTCAATGTGTCAACAAGTTGCTATTTTTCAGTGGTGTTATTTTCATTTCTTAAAATGTACTGTACACATGCTCCCAGATTGTTGATGTGTTTGGTGCTGATGTTGGCATTTACATCACCAGGGATGAAGTGCCACCTAGCTCTGCATATCAACATAACTCTATATATATTTCATTCCCCCTTTATATCACCGACAGATATCAATGCATCAAAACAGAACTTGCTCATCACAATATCTTAATGTCATGATATATTGTGTGCATATTGATACTGAATAATGGTCATTGAATAACACTATGGCTTGAAAGGTTTGAAAAAATAGTTATTGCTATAAAATATGTTGCCTAACCATATAAGTACATGATTAATAAATGCCACAAATAATCATGAATATAATGTTTATGTGGCCATCCTAAGGTACCCCACCATCTGTAATCAAATTTTTTACTGTTTTTTTTCACTTGTAAAAGGTAGGGAAAAATAAAAACAGCCCATCCTGTGCTGGTCTTCTAAATAATTATTCAAATCTAGAAATACCGTAGAAGGCAACAATATTCTTGTGAAGAATGCTTCACATTTGGTAAGTATATATATATACATATCTATAATTATTTTCAAAAAGAACAAAAAAGAAAACTGATAACTTCTTTTCAAAAGATCTGACAAACAGTAAAAACAGTGCTTTAGGAAACAGTAGATAAAAAACAAATAGGAAATCAAATCTTATTTTAGGTTTGGCAGATCAATAAATTAAGTAGCATTTCTTATGTTTGTCTCTCACATTTGACGGAACAAGAACTTTTTAAGATTGTATGTCAATGCAATAAGGTAATATGCCATTCGTGGATATCCCAGTTACGTAAAGAAACCATAGCAACCTCCAAGACGTGATGTGACACAAGGCGAAGTGACTGCTATCTCTCCGCACCTCTTGGAGTATGAATGAAGTGCCATGAACTTACCGACATTGTGTGCTGGTTTAATTTCAAAGGTCCAAAAGATATCTCATTTTCTGTTGTCTGTAATAGAAAAAGAGATCCATCAAAAACGTGCATTAGCATCAGTAAGCATTGATAACCATACAATATGTAAATCATTAATTAATATTTATTTCAAAGATTTAATAACAATGAATTATGTTGAATATTCTTGTTTACAACAGAGGGACAATGCAACTAGTACAACCAAAACATCACTCTGGACTGGAACAATCTCTATTATGATATAATAAAATGCACAAACAAGTGCAAAAGTGAGCGTGGCTCACTAATACCCCGGACCCACCTAGTGTGTCAGTAGTTACAAATTAAATAGCTAGGATAGGGTTAGCCACTTGGGTTTGAAAAATTCCAAAAAGAAAATGGAAAATTAATAAAAAACTTTTTTTTTTCTTTTGACTGCACCCTTCCATATGACACAGATTATATGTACTAAGTTTAAGGTGAATCCACTGAATAGTTTAAGAGAAATCGCGCAGACAAAATTTTCAGACGGACGTTAGGGTTTGAAAAATTCATAAAAAAATGGAAAATTAATGAAAGCAATTTTTTTCTTTTGACTGCACCCCTCCATATGACACAGATTATATATACTAAGTTTTAGATGAATCCACTGAATAGTTTAAGTGAAATAGTGCGGACAAAGTTTTTGGACCGTTTGACGGACAGACGGACGGACGGACGGACGGACGGACGGACGGACGGACAGACAGACGGACGGAATCTTGGTATAACTATATACCCCCGACAAACAAATAGCAAATTGTTTCTAAAATAAAATCTGAAAAGAATATAATGCATTCAGCAGACACTAATGAAAAATAAATAGAATGTACCTTGGATTAAAAAATAATAATTAGAAAGCAGACTTAAACCACTGTGACTCCATCACTCAAACCTAATGATGGAAGAGACGGCACTCTTAGCTAGCTGGTTGTAAATATAAAAACTTTTCAGCTGCTATATCCCTTTGGTATTGCCAAAAATTGGATTCAGGCAAGATAACAGTTCATCACTGTAAACTGAATATGTGTTCACATAACCAGAAAGATGTTTTAAGATCAACAAGTTAGGTAACACAATTCAAGTTGGAGATAAAACTCCCCTGGTGCCTAAATCTGCAGCTCCACCTATAGAAGTAAGTATTTCACGAAGGTGTCTGTTGCTGCCTTGTGGGCTCTCTGTGAGGCTGGATTGGGGTTATCAGTTTGGGCACAACATCGCTAACATGACTGACATGAACAAAAATACTAGCATGTCGTTATATAAACACCGCAGGATCCTCACGTAAACATGATGCTTTTTGTTTATAATCTATTTCTTTTTATTGTGGAAATACCTCAGTTTTTCAGCAAAAAGAGTTATATTTTTCAGCAATTCTCTGAAGTGCAATGAAACTATGTGTTATGAAACATGATTCAATGATACAATTTCAAAAAAAACTTTATCGTTCCATCGCATCCTGCATAGAATGTGAACTTCTTCCATGGCATGTATTTCATTCTTCTTTCTTTCAAAAAAGACTGTTAACACTATACAAATCTGGACCTTTAAATCACACGAATTTTTTCTTTAAAATAGGACGTAGCTGTAAACAAAACCATTTCCACAGACATAAGAAATCTCTGCTAAAAGCAGAGTCGATTGTATGATTCTGACTAATTCACAAGCATGTGTTAATGAATCACTAACAAATAGTGATGATATCAGATGTTAACGAACACCTCCTCACCACCCCTGGAACCAGACACAAACACATGCAAAGGCAAGGCAAGTGTTCACCCGAAAAAACACCGGAACATCCGGTACAAGTGAAAATAAGGGAATTGCTTCACACATTATTTTTATCACTAATGCCTCAAATTTGGAAATGTCCTCCACATGTCTACCATTTAAAGCCTTGAATGCTGTCACCCTGTTGAAACACACATGAGTGAAGACTGTATCACCATTCATGTATAGTTTGCCATTTACAGATGACATCGATGGAACTTGATTAAGTGTATGAGTTGGATTTAACACTGTCTTCACAGTAAGCGGATCCTGGAACAACTAAGGGAGTGAGTTCTATACAACTTTGACAGCTAGGCCAATCCTTACCCCATTCAAATTAATGAGTGAGTGAGTGAGTGAGTGAGTGAGTGAGTGAGTGAGTTGGGATTAACGCCGCTTTGAACAGTATTCTAGTTATATCACAGTGTGTCAGCTTAATGTGGGAGGAAAGCCTGAAGTGATGCAGGTCTCAGACATTTACCACTTTGGTGAAACCCACGAGCACGGGTATGGTGCTGACAAACCTAGGAACATAATCGGGGCGAACCGGAATTCGAACACACAATCATAGGTTTCTGGCGTGCCCAAGGGATGCAACTCTGCACAGCAAATCGTGGCGCCTTAGACGACTGGGGCACCCGTGCCCCCTCAAATTAAGGAGCTTCTGATGCAAACATATAAAGAATTACAGAGAAATCATGTAGATTATATCAAACGTTTTTATTTAAATGATGACAGTTTTGGTTCCATTGACAGCTGAAATCTGTAAGATGCCTGCATTTGATCAAATAATTTTATTTAATGAGAAAATTCTGACATCTTGCAGAACACTGTTTTCTTACAAAAAGACAGACAAAAACCACTAGCCACCCACATTCATTTTGCAAAAGTGTTTGCCTGAGGATTAAATGTCATATTTCCAGTTCATAAAACCACATAACTGTATTACACACGCTCAAAATGTTCCAAATAAACCACATCAATTCAAATCATAAAACAACATAACCAAAATATTTGTAATTGAAATACTTCCCACATCAGTGTCAGAGAAAGCTTGGAGTGAGTGAGTGAGTGAGTTGCTTTAAATCCCGCTTTTAACAATTATCCATTACAGTAAACTACAGTTATAACGAACTCAGAGGGACTAATAATTTTAGTTCGTTATAACCGTAATTCATTATAAGCATATATACAGCATAACTACAGCAAATAGTCGGGACTAAAAAGTTAGTTTGTTATATCCGTCAGTTCGTTATAAGCGTGTTCGTTATAACCGTAGTTTACTGTATATCATATGAACATATCGTACAGAAAAAAAACAGTTGTCTAATTATCTTAATAAATATATAATAAAAAGGAGCCCAGAGACTCTTAATCATCAGACACTGCAGTAATCTAGACTTGCCAAACATTATAGACTTGCATGGGCTTTATTTGATATATTTGTATCAGGGTCTGTAAGATAGATTACACATTGGCATACAAACAGCATTGCATTGTATCTATACAGGGATAAGATGTATTTGAAAAAACAACGTTAACCTGAGGTTCTGGGGGACTGTATCATTTATGAGTATATGGTATCGCGTGTATCGCAAAAGTGAACCTTGAACAAATTTCCACTGAATTCCGCAGACCTGCAGAAAATTCTCTTCCCTGTCAATAGACTGTATGCACACAACACTAGCATCTGAATAGCACTGTGTTTAGTGTATACTCTCTAAACACATGAGGTGGCTATCGTGGAACTTGTCAGTCTTTATCTGAATGTGCCAGATGTTGTCTTCATTGTCCTACAGGCTCTTCACAAGGGTACTGCATAAAACCAGCACAATAATTACATTGAAGTCTGTACCCTGTGTCTATCATGCAGACAAGCAATGTGTGTGTCTAATGCTGTAGATCAAGAAGTTCAAATTTTTAAAAATGGATATTTTTCACAACTAATGAGATACTTTATTTGCATTATTGATTTATCTTCATGTATTTATTTGCTGATGACCAAAATACTGTATCATTATCAGCATTTGTATTGCAATATTATTTTTATAATCACAACAATTTAAAAAAAAAATTGTATTTCCTGATGTAGATCAGGAAGTTGAAATCAATAAATGAATAATTTTATTATGATCATTATTGATCTATCAGCATTTTAAAATCACAACAATTTAAAAACAGTTCCTCTTCAATCTGTTTATCTTTATACAGCATTAGCGAAACTACATTTCTGAAATGACGTACCACACATACACAAGTCTGGGATTACTTCAATTTTCCAATTTGTCAACTTTCCCTTCATGTCGAGCAATATTCCTGCAGCTCCATCTTGAGGTGTCTACATTTCACAACTTTTGATTCACAGTTGACAATGCTCTTTCTATGAATATTTCAGAGAGTGTCATATAGAACTCATCAATTATCAAAGGTTGTTTGATCAGGGTTACAACATTCATGACCTTAGCAAAACTTTCATAAGGTCTTATGGCAGACAAGTGAAGCACATTTCCAAATTTAACATAACAGTGACAAAAATAATGTCCCTATTTTGACTTGTACCATACTCCCCAGGGAGCTGAGAATGAAAATTGAGTGCTCACTGATCCATTGACCGGGGTAATAATAGTGTAGCGCTATAAGCATCCACTTGGTATATGGTATCTGGCACATTATAAATGCACTTATTATATATTCCTATGTTTTTTCAGGTGAACAACTGACTTGCCCTTGCAAGCGTTTGTGATATGTGCACCGTTGAAGCAGGATATGCTCACCTATTCGCAAACACCTGGTATCACAATTTTTTTACAGTGATTCATAAACACATGCTTGTGATATAGTCAGAATCATACAATGGAGTCCACTTTTAGCCGATATTTCTTAGGATTGAGGAAATGGTTTTGTTGATTTTTATTCCATAACCATGAGGCATTTCTCTAAAGGTTGCTATGAGACTTGGGTAAGAGCAACTGAAGGTCTGTGACTGGAGTGTTTACATCATCTGGTGAAGA
Organism: Haliotis cracherodii; assembly: GCF_022045235.1. NCBI lineage: Eukaryota > Metazoa > Mollusca > Gastropoda > Lepetellida > Haliotidae > Haliotis > Haliotis cracherodii. Next base: position 16,894,627 of record NW_027266264.1, read on the forward strand.
ACACCTCGTGACTCTGTATACAGAAGTGTACACGCCCCGGAGGAGATTCACGCCTAATTCAGACGAAGCTGGATCTCATATAGCATATGTATAGGTAAAAACACATAGGCCTCCTTAGAAGTTCATTTTTGGGGTAACAAATATTTCAGATTAATGTAACACTTTTCACACAAATATTCGAGGCCTACACTCATGTTGCCATTTTTATTTATCTTCAAAAAACAGGTTATCTACAGATTACTCACCCACATACACATTTTTAAATAAAACTACAAAACCCTTTCCCTATCCAATAGATGATAAAGGTTGACATCAATGCAACACTTGTAGTTCTTCTCATTTTAGTATTTCTTGGAAATAAATGATTGTATCAAATATCCTGGCTATTGCCAATATCATAATTTGTAAAATGTGCATTCAAAGGAAAACAAGAGTAAAAGTGACAAGCTCCTTACAGGTGAAGTTCAAAATGTCTGTGTCTTTTAGGGAAGGGATCAGAAGGCTTTATTTTCTCACAAGGCAAAGAATGATTATTAACACAATGGAACTGACTTACACACATCATATGAAGGGGGCATGTGTCGCCCAGTCGTCTAATACGCTGCAATTTGCTGTGCAGAGTTGCGTCCCTTGGACATGCCAGGAACCAATGATTGTGGGTTCGAAATCCCGGTTCGCCCTGATTATGTTTCTAGGTTTGTCAGCACCATACCGTGCTTGTGGGTTTGACCGAAGTGGTAAACGTGTAAAACCTGCATCACTATGGGCTTTCCTCCCACATTAACCTGACACGCCATGATATAACTGGAATACTGTTAAAAGCAGCGTTAAACACAATTTACACACAACATATGATCATGTGTTTGGGCACTCTACTGCACTAGATCGCATTCAGAGAGCATGATATGTATTGAGGTAGAATGGATTATTGATCAAAGAGCAAAACAGTGCCCAGCTTGTGGTGCTCAGTCAACACCAACCAACAATACTTGTGTATGTTTTCAATGCCAGGTATTAAACACTGTGTAATAAACTGTGATATCTGCAATGGATGAGTGATTACGGAAGCCTTTCAGGGCCATTTGTTTTTTATTGTTTTCTTGAAATTTCAAGATACTAAGTTGTAATTTCAAGCTATAATATTAAAATTTCATTTTAGTTTCTTGAAATTTCAACATAACATCTTGAAATTTCAAGAAAAAAAGAAAAAACAGATGGCCCTAAAAGGCTTCCGTAATTAAGTGCATGAAAATCAGGTGTGTTATTTTATGTGCCCGAAGTCTTTCCAATAATAGATTGTCTCAGCTGATGTTTATTCATATGATCATGAAGCCAACATTATTCTGCCAAGGACACATATAATCCCCCAGACCTACTCACGACTAAGAGCGAACTGTGACTTGTGACTTCTAAAATTGAAACAGAGAATCTATAATTATTCATGGCTTGTAAGTTATAACAGCAGGCTATAAAATCTTGGATGACTATCTTTCATCACTATTTGATAGCAATGATAACACATGCTTATAATATATATTCGGAACTATACAACGGATTCTGCTTTTAGCAGAGATTTTAATGATAATGGAAAGAGCTTTTTTGCTTTTATTATATTCTAAGAAGTAAAGAGTTGCTTCAGTGATCACCATGTTATTGTTTGTGTTTGTTTGTTGTTTAATGCAGTTTTCAGCAGCACTGCAGCTATATGATATCAGTCTGTAAATGATCGAGTCCGGACCAGACAATCCAGTGATTGACACACAATGTTATTGCCATGCGATAACTCACTGACAGTCAGTCATTAAGAGGGTCATTAGCCTATTCCTCCCATATTACCAGAGAAGTATTAATACAGTCAAAATCCTCAACACAAACATCTCCTGAAATGTTTGTTTGTTTGTTTGTTTAACGCCACTCTCAGCAATGTTTCAACTATATGACAGCGTTCTGTAAATAATCAAGTCTGGGCCAGACAATTCAGTGATTGACATCATGAGCATCGATCAACGCATTTGGGAAACGATGACATGCATCAACCAAGTCAGCGAGTCTGACCACCCGATCCCATTAGTCGCCTCTCACAACAAGCATAGTCGCCTTTTACGGCAAGCAAGGGTTGCTGAAGACCTATTCTACCCCGAATCTTCACAGGTCTCCCCTGAAATGAAACACAATTGATCTCCTCTGCTACTGTAATATAATTCAGATTCATTCCGTCACTAAGTCATTACTATATCACAGATAACACGTTATTATTGACTGAAGCGTAAAACAAACCAACTTCACCACATAATAATGTCATGTGTGTCAGCGGCAAGTCAGAAAAGTGAAAAAATAATATTCTTCATCATACCATAATGATCATATTTGTAATGGTCTTAATCTGATACTCAATTACCTGAAATACCTGACATATCTATTTTCTTAATTCATACACAGCAACCATAACGCAAGTGTTGTATATATACAGAAGTCTTTAGTTTCAATTGCTACTCTCAAACAACTACTTATGATACATTACAAAGAATGGCCCTGTCTTGCAATCCATAAACAAATGCTGATGTCGGCTCAAAACAATAAAACCTTATTTACAAGTGAGCATCTCAACAACAACTGACTGCCATGGCATTCTGTCAATATGCTACTATCCCAACAACTTGATATCATTCATGTTTTCACACATCAACAAAAGACAACAGGAGATGTAGCTGAGAGAATTCTGTTTGACGTCTGCTACCAGCCGAATAACATCTTACATGAATCAAAAGCATGTTTGTTTGACTTGTATGGAAAATATTTCTAAATCAAAACTGTGCTCACCCAAACAAGCTTGTCAGAATAGAAGTCTGACATTGACTGATGTTATTTATACACCAACTGGCCAGTGTATACACTCACTCAATTGGGAGCTGTATGCAGGGAAATATGATGGCCACCTTAGAAAACATGTCTGCCTCTCATACTTTAGCTTAAATAGTGCTTTGCAGTTTCCCAGCTATTTCTATCAAGCAGTGCATGTTTAACTTAACTTGTTAAGTTGGTATGGTTAGGGGCCTGGCCATCTAAACAATATATTTATATATATTTAAGAAATTTTAGTTTTACCAGTCTCCAATGATTAATTCAGTTGACAGTTCAGGTACAATTGTACGATACAATCATGTGATAATAATGTACATGAAAGATCTTTCTCTAAATATAATCTGAACATAAAAGTCTGAATATATTTTAGAAATAAATTTATAAAATTAAATCTATACGATGAATAACAAAGTCAAATTGATTCCTAATTTCTTCTTCTTTGTTTCCATACTGTCATATCCTCATGGCATAATATTACCTACAATTAATGGCATGGACATTGGGGAAATGATTTTCAGGCATTCTCTCTGAGCATTATATTCTTTGCTTCAAGCTGATTGGCTAATTTGTACCAATTGTTCCATTGTTAAGGAAGAGAATATATGGATGTCAACTTCTTTATAATGAGGAACACAACGTTTCGGATTATGCTTACTCCTTCATCAGGTGAATGGTATCCATATATTCTCTTCCTTATGTGTATCACTTCTAAATGCCTTTCAAAGACCTGTTCCATTGCTGTCCTTAAAGAGGCCCATTGTGATGTCATATGAACTCATAGATGCAGATAATTAAGGATGATGTCATCCATTGTTCATGACATCACAAAAGATGTCGTGCCAACAATAACTTGAGCTGTCTAAACTTGAAGTTTGGAAACCCATATTTTCCTATATTTTAAAAAAAAGACCACAGCAAACACATAGAATTACCAACTTGCAACTCAGAATTAAGGGATTATCTGTCCTTGAAATATTGTTGAAAATGTTATAACAAAGTTATGTCACATACAATCCATAATTCCTAGTACCTTAAGTTGTTCTCTAAATGTATCATGAATAAAAATGTGCTACAGAATATATATATGCAACAGAAATGAATGCGTTTCAAGATGAGCCGCTTGCTACCATATATGTGACCATATATCAAATACCGCCTTCCAGGGACAGAGAAATCATAAAGGTTGGTAGAAATCTAGCATTCTCCTTTTAAATTTGTATTAATTGCCCTAAAATCTTGACATTGTCTTCACATTTCGTCAGGTTGGAATACATTTGGAACCAGTATGATTTTCAGTAGGCATAATGGAGGTGGTTCTTTCTGATGTTACTGGGATGTGTTGTACTGCTTTCCTTAACACTATTTCTTGTATATAAAATAGATAGGAGACATACAAAATGCATAAAATAAGCTAACATAAAAAATATATACATGTTATTAGAGCTTTTTAGTGAGTGAGTGAGTATGATTTACGCCGCTTTTATCAATATTCCCGCAATATCTCGATGGGGGACACCAGAAATTCGCTTCAAACATTGTACCCATGTCGGGAATCAAACCCCGGTTTTCGGCGCGACGAGCGAAGGCTTTAACCACTGGGCTACCCAACCGCCTGAGTGTTTTTGAGAACTATAGTTAATAACATACTTGAGGAATCAGTTCAGATACCCGAAACACAAGTCATTGTTTTGACTAAACAAGAATATCATCACTTGTCAGTTTATTTTAGGGTTTAAAAAAATAAAGCAAACCTTTTGTTTTCGAGTGAGTGAGTGAGTGAGTGAGTGAGTGAGTGAGTGAGTGAGTGAGTATGGTTTTACCCAGCTTTTAGCAATATTCCAGCAATATCAGGGCGGGGGACACCAGAAATGGGCTTCACACATTGTACCCATGTTGGGAATCAAACCCGGGTCTTCGATGTGATGAGCAAACGCTTTAACCACTAGGCTACCCCACCGCCCCTTTGTTTTCAAATTTGTTAAGAAAATAAGAATGTGATGACTATAGAGGTTGGTAAAAGGAGTGACAGTCTGTGGCCATGCTGTGCTACAGCAGACACTGATTTGAGTACTAGGGACGAAAATCTTCTGTTACGAATGGAAGGTGTTTAGTTGTCCATGCACAACATGTACATACAATGTATATAATCTATCTTGCATTTCGGTTTTCGTGTGTCACCCACTACCTCATCAAGTGTTCATGATTGCGCCTTGACTTCCCTGTGGCTCGGCAGCCCATGACAATCGTTCAATCAGTCGGATGCTCTTGCTTATTAGCAAGCACGACAGTCTCATTACAATTACGTGTGTCATCTATATAATTTGCATGGCTACACCGGGCTTGCTAAGGTCAACGGCAGTGTCATACATATTAAGTTACTGGTAGTTATAACACACATCTTTTGCGCAGTTAGCACTGATCACAAACATGGAAATCCCTCTTCTATGCTTAGACTGGGTGTGCTGCTATATGACGACAGTCTGTAAATAATCAAGTCTGGACTAGGCAATGTAGTGATTGACATCTGAAACTGAAATGATGATACTCAAAATGGTGTACAATGACATATCAAACAGGTCACCCAGCCTGACTACATTAATAGTCGCCTCTATTATATGCATAGGACGCTGGGGACCTATTCTTACCCATGATCCCATGGTTGTCCTGGGCCAGACTACTGTTTGTATCTCGGCTACCTGTTACCCCTCAATTATAAGAACACCTACCACAGCACTCCATGTATGCTTATGTAACAGAGTGTGGACTGTGGAGTCATCCCACAGATGACATGCTCACCTTGTTCGCTTGCTGACTGGGTTAACCTCTTTGGTCATGTGGACAAGGTGCCGACCTTGGATCAGAAGGGTTGTGGTTCGAATCCCATCACAGGACTCAGATATTTTTTATGGACGCTACACTTTGATATGTATAGTCATGCTATATTTCATTTGATACAGTTTACTAATCGATTTTTTGTGAAAATGGGTATATACTACTCAACATTTGATAAGGATCACCTATGACTAAAGATGACTAAATATCAGTCCTTAGCAAATGTGGGTAGATTAAAATGTCTGCTGTATTATGAAAAGAAATCGTAAAAGAATCAGTAATGTTCTGACACCGCTGCCCCCAACACAACTCAGAGCAACAGTAACATTGATGGAAATATCTGTTTCCTTTGACAACATCCTATAGCCTTCCTGACCATCATGTCTGTACTGAAGGCTTAAAAAACGAATCCTGTCACTTTAAAACCACTCATAGACCTGCCCCCTCAGATTGTGATGCCCCTGTCTCCCCTTCATCTGCTCCAGAAGCTTAACACAGGGTAATGCATTCCACCCACACAGCGGAATTAACTCCCCCTACCTCCTCATCAACATGCAATGCTCTGTGGGGTCACTGTAGCCGGAGCATGCAGATGTCTGAATGGGCTGCTCACGGAACAGTAAGTGACGCTAATCTGCTCAGCGGGGATGTGCCATTTTCCCTACCTGTCATGAGACATGTCAGCTGACACGGAGTCCCCAAGCACTGGCCGACACTGAGACTTTCCCCCTGCACATGGCACCGACACGGACATGGAGACTGTCATTCACTGACCACAAACCTCCATCGTCAAGTCCACTGCATCATCAGAAAATATTTTGGTCCATCTTAAGATTAAATCTGTTGCCATCAAATCAAGTCACAATGTTATGTGTCAGATCAAGTTTGACATGTTTACCAGTTTTCAACCAAGTAGTACTTGAAATGCCTTTTTAAAGATTTCAATGATTATACATACAAATTACCATATTTACTATGGCAATCTGATAAATACACCACATGCAATCATTACATATGTTGTTAACTATTTCACCACAAATCAATGATCTTCATACTAATCAGGGGGCATGGGTGGCCCAGTTGTCTGAGGCGGCGAGATTCGCGGTGCAGAGTTGCGTCCCTTGGGCACACCAGAAACCTATGATTGTGGGTTCGAATCCTGGTTCGACCTGATTATGATTCTAGGTTTGTCAGCACCATACCCGTGCTCGTGGGTTTCACCGAAGTGGTAAACGTCTAAGACCTGCATCACTTCGGGCTTTCCTCCCACATTAAGCTGATACGCCTGATATAACTGGAATACTGTTAAAAGCGGTGTTAAACCCAACTCACTCACTCATTCATACTTATTCTATTATACATTGTCACATCAAACAACTTTGACAAACCAGCCAAACAGAGTGTCTGTTCCCCAGTACAACACTGGAGATGACTGTGATACTGTCAACCTGACCACTAAACCCAATTAAAGCACTGTACACTATTAGGTGAATACACTTTGACCCCTGAACACTTTGGATTGACGGGGTTATTTACATAATCTAATCTTATGTACATTTTATCTAAATCTCCACTTGTCCTGACTGGACTATAAGCGGAAAAGAAAATTTCGTGATAAATTTAGTCTTTTCTTCAAGACTTGGCATTATCATAGCTTCACAATTTGTGACAATTGGCGAAGCACTTTCTTTTTTCAATATGGTCTTCTAATCTGGGATAATCTCAATGTGGAGGACGTTATGACAAATCTATTTCTTTTATATGAATAGATGACTACTAATAGCTGGGAAACATTGTAATCAACTAATCTCTAAGCAAGGATCACATAGTACTCAGATTTTCTTTGGGGCATTGACCACGTGCACAGCCATACAGTATTGCTGCAACAAGTCAAAGTGAATAACATGATTGTGTATCATGACGTGTGTTGTGTGTATAATGACGTGTGTTGTGTGTAGCATGACATGTGTTGTGTGTCATGACGTGTGTTAGGTGTATCATGTGTGTATCATGACATGTGTTGTGTGTATCATGACGTGTGTTGTGTGTAGCATGACATGTGATGTGTGTGTCATGACATGTGTTGTGTGTATCATGACGTGTGTTGTGTGTGTCATGATTGTGTATCATGACATGTGTTGTGTGTATCATGACATGTGTTGTGTGTATCATGACGTGTGTTGTGTGTAGCATGACATGTGATGTGTGTGTCATGACATGTGTTGTGTGTATCATGACGTGTGTTGTGTGTGTCATGATTGTGTATCATGACATGTGTTGTGTGTATCATGACAAGTGTTGTGTGTATCATGACCTGTGTTGTGTGTATCATGACAAGTGTTGTGTGTATCATGACAAGTGTTGTGTGTATCATGACAAGTGTTGTGTGTGTCATGACAAGTGTTGTGTGTATCATGACTTGTGTTGTGTGTATCATGACAAGTGTTGTGTGTATCATGACAAGTGTTGTGTGTGTCATGACAAGTGTTGTTTGTATCATGACGTGTGTTGTGTGTATCATGACAAGTGTTGTGTGTATCATGACGTGTGTTGTGTGTGTCATGACAAGTGTTGTTTGTATCATGACGTGTGTTGTGTGTGTCATGACGTGTGTTGTGTGTGTCATGACGTGTGTTGTGTGTATCATGACGTGTGTTGTGTGTGTCATGATGTGTGTTGTGTGTATCATGACGTGTGTTGTGTGTGTCATGACGTGTGTTGTGTGTGTCATGACGTGTGTTGTGTGTATCATGACGTGTGTTGTGTGTATCATGACGAGTGTTGTGTGTATCATGACGTGTGTTGTGTGTGTCATGACAAGTGTTGTGTGTATCATGACGTGTGTTCTGTGTGTCATGACGTGGGTTGTGTGTGTCATGACGTGTGTTGTGTGTATCATGACTAGTGTTGTGTGTGTCATGACGAGTGTTGTGTGTGTCATGACAAGTGTTGTGTGTATCATGACGAGTGTTGTGTGTATCATGACAAGTGTTGTGTGTATCATGACGTGTGTTGTGTGTGTCATGACGTGTGTTGTGTGTGTCATGACAAGTGTTGTTTGTATCATGACGTGTGTTGTGTGTATCATGAAGTGTGTTGTGTGTGTCATGACATGTGTTGAGTGTATCATGACGTGTGTTCTGTGTATCATGACAAGTGTTGTGTGTGTCATGACGTGTGTTCTGTGTGTCATGACGTGTGTTGAGTGTATCAGGACGAGCGTTGTGTGTACAACTTTCCTGTCGCTTCAACTAACAGGTAAAACAAATCTCACATAACCAATCTTCACTCCTTTACCACCATGATTCACAGATGTTGATTGTGACAAAAGACAACGATATTCAGTTGATGGAGTTCCCTGTTTGTGTGTATCAGAAACCTTAGCAAACATTGAGTAGTATATATCAATAAAACATTCATTCAGGATTATTGATCAGATCTCATATGAAAAAGATACCCTACTTGATTTGATGTAGGCTATCATTTTCAACATCTTGATGAAGTAAAAATAAGATCAATTATTTACGAAAATGTCACAGAAGATCCCCCTCAAAATCAATGTTCAACACAAGGATAGTATTTCTTAACACACCCTTTGAATACTGTCACAGGAGCCTTGAAAACCAACTCACCCTGATCAAACCTTAAACCAACAAACTGATTCCACATCGTAATAAAAGTGTCTAGCCGTATAAATAATATACAAGGGATATTTTGTCCTACAATCTTCTAATATCTGCTTCCCTGCAGACAGCTATGAAATGTACATTAGAAGATACAATACTCAGTCAAATAATAGACTATACCACATTTGTAGTACTATTCTGCTAGCGTTAGATAAAGTGTAGAAATCTGTGCTTACCAAGAGAGTTAGTATTGCACTGGCGGGAATAAACCACTAATCAAATTTAGCATTAACATCAAATAACTTGTCAAGATACGACACAGAAGCCTTTTAATTTCTGTGAGGTAATTTGTGCATTGAGTCTCCATGGAGTGCTGGTCGTGAAGATTGGGACGAGATATGGCTGAGGTTGTCACGAGGGATGGTTTAGAGATGGGTGAAACATTATTTTTCACATTTGCCGTGCTAATGGCAGTCATTTCCTTAAATTGGTACTTTATGTAATGAGTGGTCGAAATGATAGATGAGAACATTGATTCCTAGTGGTGGCACATCTCTTCAAATCACATCGGAACTAAGGACATAATTCAGAAACTTCTTATTAATATCAATGTTAAAGCATAAGTCATTTCTAGTTTTTGTGTACAAAACCTCCTCACAAATTATGCATTTATTGATATTAAGTGAAAATATTGTGCTGTGGAGTTCCCACCCAAAGTGCATAGAGCCAGGCTTTTTGTTTTTTGCTTACAGATATTGGTACATTGAAAAAATATAATAATAAATGAATGAATTGTACACAATTGTTTAAGATTCTTAAAGTTTGATTTGGATCAGTAGGGTGATACAAAAAGAACAATTTGTCATTAGAAAAATATCTGTGTTAGTCATAGAAAATTCCCTTGGATTATTATTTTTGTCAAAGTGATCTTCACCAATGTTGGCATATAAAAAACCTTGTCATTTCTTTTCTTAACATATTTGTTTAAATGAGTTTTCCTGACAACTAATTACTAATGTGATAAAAATGTCAGGGATGCAAGTGAAATAAACGATGTCATTTTGTGTGTTTTTGGCCCCAAAAAATCATTTTGACCCTCTCCTGAGGCAAGACAATCTCACTTATCTTCTTAAAGATTTTCTAGGATTTTATTCAAATGAGGGCGGGGGAATAAAATAAAAAGGCAGTAAACTGTCACAGACTCCAATGCTCTGGTTTAAATGTATCTCACAAACAGTGCAAGTTTCAGCACAAGGTGTCATCACTGATTTTCAGTGATCCATTCCTATAATTTTCCCTGCTATTTTGCCTCCTACTCCCAACAGAATCTGTTTTGTTGCATAATCGAGACTGGTTATTCTATGGTTTGATGTTTTAACTTAATGTCCTGGAATGTAATTAAATGATAATTAAATCAAATACTTATACTTTAAAAATATGTTCAAAATATGTTATTATTTTTTTTAGCATAGTATTTTCATACTTAAATCAAAAGTTGGCAACATCTTGTCATGAACATTTCTATTGATAGATAAGTTTATTCCAGTACTGCTGTCAGTCCACAGGCCCAGGCTGCTCAGTGCCAAAATAATACAAAATACATAAAACAATTTTACTAGTGTGTAATGGAGACATCATGAGAAACTGTTTATTGCAGAAGTTGAATCAACTCCCCTTTGGGTAATCGTAAAATCTTTCCCACTTTAACAATGTTATGGTGGATATGAAATATCTTAATAACTTTGCATAATGAGATAAAGTTGCACAAGTTTAACTTGTTTAAATGCACATTCAAAATGGCAAGTGAATTCCTGTATCAGAATATAAGTAATGTGACATGGTTTAATACGATATTTACACATTAACACTATTGTATTATGCTATTATAGTATTCCAATTATTATGCAAAATTGTAATAATTTGTAAAAATTGCATCCCTTGAACTGATATTTCTAGACTTGCTCCAAGAACACCTAGATATAGTGTTACCTGGTGCCCAGGTGTAATAATACCATGATAATAGTTGACTCTATTGAATAAGTAGGATTGAGTCAAACAGTAGTGCATGTAGGTTGTTATTGTCCATACTCCACACACTCTTATAGTCAAAGTGACACACACATGCAGCATCACATGCTAACCATGTTGGCCCCTGGGTGTGTTGGATTGCAACACAGCAAAGCTGAACCCCTGTGAATTAACATATTCTGTAGCTGGTATTTAATCAAAGATTTTATACAAACTTTTAAAATCAAAAATTGCTACATAAAATGTGTGGATGAGGAATATGATCATCATAATGATTACATTACTATGATCATGACCTGTTGCTCATAACAATAATCATAATTACCCATAATGGCAATAATACATTATCATATTTACTGAGGAGTTGTGCATAAGGGCTCCATATGGCATCACAAAATTGGAATATATTATCACATTATTATCATGATGATAGTCAAATCTGCTCATGCATAAAATAATGCATCACAAACAAATAAAACCAAGCCAAATAAAGCCAAAGAAGCTGTGCCATAATGCACTTCAATTTCATACTCCAGAATACTGTGGTGAAATTTGTTTTCACCCTCAATTGCCCACTGACGTCATTCAAGCTAGATGCATCAAACAGAGCCTGTCCGTTACAAAGGGCACAGAAGGATACGCTACCACGCTAAACGCAATGGATGTCATTATACTGCAGATGACTGCATATCTATTATATACATATGGCAGTCTGTGTACTGCCCTATGGTGATCAATATCTGTCTATGTGATTATTGGTGTCGCGGCTAGTGCTATTGACGAGGTACATTCCTGTTACGTTAACAAGCAGCCGTCGGCACCTAATATACATATTACCTGCTACATTATGTCACTGTAAACAGATGCACATCAGAGATGGCAGTGGTCCGTCCACTTAGTCCATGTCAGCGAGAATGTTTTTTGTTGCCTTTATGATTGATTCTGCACAATTTTATTAGATAACCCACATAACCACATGTTGATCTCGTCAGGATTTAAATGTCCACATTGATAACACACCGATTTACGCTTCACTGCATTAAACTATAGCTGCTGTGATCGTAATGCATTTATTTATCTCTAAATATGGAATTAGGGTTTGGGATAGAGCAAACAAAACAAATATTTTAAAAAGCTACAAATTTTCATTGATCATTAGATCCATGTGACAAATCTTTCATTAATTTTGTCACGTGACAAAAAATGAATATTGACATGTTCTAATTTGCACCTAATTCATTCTTTTTCAATCTTCTACAACTGACATTTCGTATAGATACACTGAGGGCCAGCGACGCCGTGTTTCCTACCTGTTGAAGGGTATCCTCCACACATGAGAGACACGGAGAGACAACGCAGGGATAACTTCCCCCCTCCTTGTCTCTGTTACTGTTCCTCGAACCACAACACAGTAGAAAATGGCCAGACATACTCCAAAAAGTAGCACTACTGAACCAACAGTACTGACAACTCTCCCGACAAAGTCCCCACTGTCAAATGACATAGGTGGCCACGGTACTGTTTCCAAATGCCATCGCTGTTCAATCGATGCTTTACATCCCCGAACTGATCTCAGGCGGCTTGCGATGCAGCAGCTACGCTCAAATCAGGTGGGAACGAGCTCTCCTTCACCGCAAGGGTTGGAAGGAAGGCCCCTCGACTGTGAAGGGAGGGAGGCTGTTCAGTGATCAGAGAGCTGGGACTATCTCTGCCTGCGTGAGCGTATACCTTCCTCCCTACACACAGCCGACCACTCAGTTGCCTCTTAACATACCACAGCAAACCTGATGACAGTCTTCACCTCAACTTTTTTCATGCACAGTGAAACAGATTGAAATCGTAAACTTCTCGTTAATTTCTACTTCCAACTTGTCCATCAAATCTATAATTTGAATTTGAAACATATTTTCAATGCTGATAAGACTTTCATATTTCCTATTTGTTCAATGTCACATGTAGATTCACTCCTTATATATACAATGGAACCCTATTAATGCGGACTGTTAGTTGAGAAAGCTTTCTGGTATATCACTTTTTTTTAACGTCAATACATTAAGCGGACATTACCATATAATCAATGATGAAATTCTCGGGACATTTGTTACCCTGAAGGATGTCGCTGGGAAATTTTCCGTCTGCATTGACAGTGTATTATTGTAGTTTCAAGTAACGTGTCTGGGAACAGATAGTATACACTTAAAAATTGGATGACAACAAAATTGCAAACGCTGTTAGGCTAAAAACAATCGTTTGTTTTGAAATACTCATAGATATGATGCATGAATATTACCTATGACACCAATATCAACTACATCTTCATTAAATAACCATTCCTTGCATGTGTCACTTTTAGCATGGTTGCAAATCAAACATGGCTGATACTTTCCTGTAAGACAGAATAGTAAATTTTGTCAGCATCATATACACAGCAGAAAGTAATATGAATGTGTTGAATTTGCCGCCTTCCTGCTTGTTCGTTATAGGTTCATGTGGATTCAGCAAGTTTCAGTTTGACAATGGCCAGACATTCATTATCATTCATTCTTTAAGCTGTAACTAATTTTTATACGACATCTCATATCTTTGAGATTATTTCACTAAACAATGAAGCTGAAGACCTATCACACCCGAACATTTATCAAATCTGACATAATCTATAATAATTATATATCATAATACATAAGTCTGAAATCAAAATTTTGTATTCTGCAATAATACTTTTGATTTAAATTATATTAGGTTCATGAAACAGTATCCTGTAAATCATCAAACAGGTTTTTGTGACATCCCGCACCTGAGGCAGATATAGTTTCAAGATCAATTCCAACAACCTTCTGATACCGTAATGTGACTAATGTGACGTCAGTATTTGAAAATGTCTAACAAATAACCAGTGCCAGCTGTCAACCATAGTCAATATCTGTTATAATACAAAAACACATTCTAGCAAGTTGACAGGTGTTCTCGGCCATACACTGTCTCTAGGCTTGTTGAGGGAATACTTCAGGAAACGGTGAAAGAGAAAGCCGTATTCTAATAAACCCCGATGATGACACCTCATACAAAGCAGCTAAATTCAGGAACATCTGAAATATAATTTGACTTTTAACAACAAACACATCTGCGTATTGCTCAGAACAATCATTGCAGCTTTTACTTCTGTACGTCAAATATTTTTTTAAATATATGTTCTTTTTGTTGACTCAAACTGAAATCTCCAAATTAATAAAAGGCTTTTTGCATTCTTCCCTTATGTGATAAATGTTATGGAAAATCACTAGGTGTAGAGAATTTATTGTACATTTTCTTATATGTGTATATTTTTTTTTAACCTGATTTTGTGACCCAATCGTTTAAGTACCTGATAAGACTGAAACATTGATGGTCAACAGGTATGTCCAGAGCGAGCTGAACGCAAAACATGTACTGACATTTTCAGTCATCAAGTATTGAGGGAGTGAGTAAGTGAGCCGGGTTTAAAGTCGCTTTTAACATTATTCCAGTTATATCACAGCATGACAGCTTAGTGTGGGAGGAAAGCATCACGTGATCAAAAGTTCCTGGCGTTCCCAAGGAACGTACCTCTGGAAGCCACCTTGGCTTTGCCACAAGCAATAATTTGTTGTTTAATGCCACACCGGCAATATTCCAGCTATGAGACTGCAGTCTGTGAAAAACGGAGTCTGTACCAAACAATCCAGTGATTAATATCATGAATATCGATCAATGCAACTCAGTTACGATGACATGCCAAGTCAGCGAGCTTGCGACAAGCTGCACTGGATGCTTGATGGCCTTGTGTTCTGCGTTATCCTTCTTGATAGATCTCTCTGTAGACATATCATCTATTCAAATACCCGTTAATGTAGCTATTTCATACCTAAATCATCTTAACATGAATTGCCAGTGTCCTTTGGACTTTGGCCACCGTGTGTGAAGACCATTCTGTGTGACCTACAGTGGCATCAAGACGTGTTATTGCTGAAAAGATTGATCATTAATGTACTGGCTTGTCCCCTTGCTTTCTAGAGAGCCCTTGTATTCCAGAGAGCTTGGACGGAAACATGGCACAACAACAAACTCGGCCTCAACCGAAACAAACACTGACACACTATCCTATATACTCAGATATTTAGTGTTTGATTTATTATATCATATGTTTGCTCGGTGTCTGTGACATGGCCTTCGTCAGCCGCAGCCATAACTATATGTATTGGACACTGTGTAAATATATAATGTCAACGCCAGAGAATAATAAGTCTCGATTATCTGCCGAAATAGATTCCATTCGCTAAAAGACAAAATCGAGGTGAAATATATATCAATGGGTCAGTGCGTTCTTGAAAAGGGTTAGCATGTCCTGCTCTACCAAAATAACCCACCACTCACACAATTTCTATAAAAAAAGTAACAATATGTTGCTTAAAGTGCACCGCAGTACTCCTGTCTTACGACCTGTTGACAATCGAGCCTTAGTCAGACAATCAAGTGATAGGATAGTGCATTCACTGAATCTGGTAAAACTAAAATCGATATGTTAATTATGAATTACGTCGATATGTTAATTATGAATTAATTATGAATCTGTTAATTATGAATCTGTTTATTAATCACATGCTGTCGTGCTGGACATTGACTGGACAGCTGCCCATTGTATAGCTGTAGAGGTGTATAATGAAGGCTTAGTGTGCTTGTTCTCTACTAACGTGTGTTGTCCGCATCAGAGTCGTAATAATTCCTCTGGCAGAGTTACAGTAATGAGGGGCTGCTTGTATTAGTCCGGACTAATCCCAATTTTCCAATACTTCCACTGTTCGTTACACCTTCAAGATTCATTATAGAGTGAGTGAGTTGGATTTCACGCCTCTTTTAACAGTATTCCAGTTATATCGCGGCGTGTCAGCTTAATGTATGGGTTGCTGAAGACCTATTCTAACCCGGTAAGAAGCTGAAGCGGAACTTGGTAAGGAACTAAAAGGGACTTGGAATGGGACTGAAAAGGGGCTTGGGAAGGGATTATGGAAGGTTCTGAAAATGGCCTTGGGAATGACTGAATAGTGATTAAGGACGGGGCATAAAAGGGTAAGGGGCTTGGAAAAAGGCTGTCAAGAGATTGACAAGGGAAAGAACAGACATTCACATGGGCTAACTGTTTTAAGGGTCTTTGTTAGCAACTCAAGAGTGAGTGAGTGATTAGGTTTAACGCCGCTTTTAACATTATTCCAGTTATATCACGGCGTGTCAGCTTAATGTGGGAGGAAAGCCCGAAGTGATGCAGGTCTGAGACGTTTACCACTTCGGTGAAACCCACGAGCACGGGTATGGTGCTGACAAACCTAGAAACATAATCGGGGCGAATCGGGATTCGAACCCACAATCATAGGTTTCTGGCGTGCCCAAGGGACGCAACTCTGCACAGCGAATCACGGCGCCTTAGACACCCCTGCAACTCAAGAAAACAGGGAAGCTAATAAGAGACGGAAGGGACTGTTGGTCAGGGTGTAGGCAAACAGGAATCTGAGCATATTCTGTATGTATAAATGTTCTGTTGACTGTAGCTGACCTGGCCGGTGATAGGCCGAAGAGCGGATCAACCGGGCAGCTGAAAGGGCCCTATGTCCCTACCATGTTGCCAGCTACAGAGGCAGTGATGAAGAGATCTATCATCGACCGTGGTCAAGTGATTAATATGGGTCAATATTGATCATGGAGAAGACAGCTGGTCAGTGACAACAGCCATTCATTATCAAGACTGCTGCTATGGTAACAGGTCAAACAAGGTTATTGGGCAATTGTGGCTACTATTAATATAATCATTGACTTTCAAAACATTTTCAGTCTTATCACTGCAAAATTAAAATCTTAGACACTCATCACTCTCATTCTAACAGTTACAGATTATCTTAATCCTGCCGTTACTCAGAACTGATATCAATATGCTCAAGGACAAAAGTAAGTGTGCACTCATTCAGGTAGCCAGAATATTACGTCACAAAGACATAAAACATCATCATCCACTCTACTACAAGTGACTTTTTGACGAAAGTCGACCTGATACAGCACGTGGGCTGTCTTCTATTCTACCATGGACGCCTACCAAGGCAAAGAAAACTAATATCTACCCTTCTGTTCTGATGTTATAGGTTAAAACGTTTAGTAATGGGTTAAAATAATCACATCACAACAAACACAGGTGCAAATCCAATTAGAATTTCATCAGCCGTACGACAACATTACACAAATAAAGGCTTTAACATATAAATAGGCAGTGGAGACTTACATTAAAAAGGTGATTTGTGAAAAGACGACCAAACTGTTGGCGAACGCTAGACAGTGCATGCTGCATGAATGTTTTAAAATCACGATAATGCTTAAAATAATTACAATGCACTTTCATGCAGTACATTGAACCAACATAAAAGTCTCCTCTAACTGATGGGATTCAGAGGGATTAGGGCTTAACACTGTGTACCAGATCCAGTTATAGCACTTGCTGTCAATACTCTTGCAGAACGAGTCCGCCGCCAAGTGCATCCTTTCTAATCACTTGTTTATGTCCCACATTTTTCATTGACATGAACCAAGGACGTGTGTACGTCTTTCCATGGACAATACTATAGGACATCTTCTTGTAGGTTAGAACAAGACTATCTTATCTGCCTCTTCCCTCTCCCACTTGCTGGGCTATCCCCAAAACTGCCTCTTTCTCTTAAAGGTGTGGTTATCCCTGTCTCTACTGATTGGACTCCCCATAACCAGGCCACATCTGCCAGCCAGATGGTATTATTTAGTTTAATCTAGAAATAAATATGTTGAACTTAATTTGATAAGAACATCTCAGTTTCACTAGGCCAAAACACTTGATATGGAAACAGCCAGCATAGAGGATTATTTAAATAACCGTTTCCCGTAACTGGCCTGACCTGAACTAACCTCAGCCACTTGATAGAAGGGTATCTGACCTGAACTAACTTCAGCCACTTGATAGAAGGGTATCTGACCTGAACTAACTTCAGTCACTTGATAGAAGGCTACCTGACCTGAACTAACCTCAGCCACTTGATAGAAGGCTACCTGACCTGAACTCACCTCAGCCACTTGATAGAAGGCTACCTGACCTGAACTAACTTCAGCCACTTGATAGAAGGGTATCTGACCTGAACTAACTTCAGCCACTTGATAGAAGGGTATCTGACCTGAACTAACTTCTGTCACTTGATAGAAGGGTACCTGACCTGAACTAACCTCAGCCACTTGATAGAAGGCTACCTGACCTGAACTCACCTCAGCCACTTGATAGAAGGCTACCTGACCTGAACTAACTTCAGCCACTTGATAGAAGGGTATCTGACCTGAACTCACCTCAGCCACTTGATAGAAGGCTACCTGACCTGAACTAACTTCAGCCACTTGATAGAAGGCTACCTGACCTGAACTAACCTCAGCCACTTGATAGAAGGCTACCTGACCTGAACTAACCTCAGCCACTTGATAGAAGGCTACCTGACTTGAACTAACCTCAGCCACTTGATAGAAGGCTACCTGACCTGAACTAACCTCAGCCACTTGATAGAAGGGTATCTGACCTGAACTAACTTCAACCGCTTGATAGAAGGCTACCTGACCTGAACTAACTTCAGCCACTTGATAGAAGGGTACCTGACCTGAACTAACCTCAGCCACTTGATAGAAGGGTATTTGACCTGAACTAATTTCAGCCCTTGATAGAAGGGTATCTGACCTGAACTAACTTCAACCGCTTGATAGAAGGGTATCTGACCTGAACTAACTTCAACCACTTGATAGAAGGGTATTTGGCCAGAACTACCTTCAGCCACTTGATAGAAGGGTATTTGACCTGAACTAACTTCAACTGCTTGCTAGAAGGGTATATGACCTGAACTAATTTCAAACGCTTGATAGAAGGGTATCTGACCTGAACTAACTTCAACCACTTGATAGAAGGGTATCTGACCTGAACTAACTTCAACCGCTTGATAGAAGGGTACCTGACCTGAACTAACTTCAACCGCTAGAAGGGTACAAATACGGTCGGGTCAAACTCTTTTAACTCCTCATGCATTACAAGATGTAACATTGTGGTTCTGAAAGAACCCTTAGCAGCAAGATACTTGAGTGCAGAAGTTCAGTGGTTCGATCCCCTGGCAGCGTCACGCCAAAACAGGTTAAAAGGTGGCTCTTGTTGTTATTCTGCCTGACTTTAAAACAAGGACTGGTCGGCTCAGAGTCAGGAAAATGAGTCTGATTTGGGTGTCCATGTTAAATAGTGGCACGGTATCTCAGTAGGCTAGCACTATAAAACGGACATAGCCCAGGACTAGTACCAGTAGCCACGCACATGAATACACAATGCTATATAAGTTAACAATCTTAAATGTGATGTTAAACCCCATTTCATCTCACCTCTCCAAATAATCATCCTTTGTTACCCCTTATGACTTTATTTAACAGGTTTCACGGAATATTAAATTGACACACATGTATGAATATGCCTGCAGTTTAATCTCTACTTAACGACAGTGATAGTGCTGTGATAATAAATGTTTATCAAATGTGTTTACCACCACAATGATCAGTTTACCACACCAAATCTTTACAAAAAAGCTTCAAAACCCTTTCCATATCCAATAGAAATCTCTGCATAAAGCAGAGTCCATTGTACGATTCCGACTATATCATGAGCATGTGTTTATTAATCGGATCGGTGGCATCCGTCACAAACACATGCAAAGGCAAGACAACTGTTCACCTAAAAAACAGACGGGAACATATTTGTTTCAAGCCAAAATAGGGAATCGCATCTGTCTTCATTTTTGTCACTGTTGGAAAAGTCAAATGTTATATTTGGAGTCAAACTTTCTAAGTAAAGTACAAATTCTAGTATTTGGCGGGATAAGTCCCGTTCGGGATTCGAACCCACACTCTCAGAGTTGGGCACACAATCAGCGATCCAACCGACTCGGCCACCAAGGCTGTGGACTCAATCCCCCCAAAAGTACAAGAATTTGTACTTAACTAAGAAAGTGTGATCGCAAGTGTAACATTAACACATCAGTATAAAGTCTGGATTTCTATGAATAACTGTGTCTTAGCCACACACCCAAACAGCACACCGAGTTCACTGCTCCTTCCTACAGAAATACACCTCAACACCAAAATTCTATGTTTCTATGGAGAGTAGACATCATGTCATAACAACAAATCCACATGGCTGGTGAGGTGTGAACAAGGTTTGCATGCTTCACTGAACGCTGATGGAATGACTGCATCCAACTGATGCTGGTCTGAGTGAGTTGTTTGGCAACATCCTCTAATCCCCCCCACAAGTTCCCAACTACTTATGCCAACCCGTGTGATGTGTAAAATGGATTTATCTTGAGGCTACCAACCTATTCCTAGGTGGAATTTGTATATAAATGAATTTGAATACTTACAGATGTGAAGCCAAACTAATGCCATTCTAACCAGAACACAAACCTTAAAAGCAAGACCAGAGTTGAATCCCCACGTGGTTCCAGTTAGGCACATTTAACATACAGCCATGGCAGTTGCTGTACTTTGAACTTCAAATTTCTGGGAGACGGCTTTAGAAGGTATCAGTCACACCTCGGGGGGATGAAATGGACCCATGATGTTTTGCATTGGCATTGGAATTCTTCATTTGGTTCTTGCTACGCTTCCCTAACGCAACATGTGATTAGAAATATAAGGCACAAATAACCGCCGTATAGTGTTACATTTCAGAGAAAAGAATAATTGTATTTACAATTTACAATTTGACTATCGATGTTGTTGTTTTTATTTTGGCACTTCAATTGTAAATGAATTTGTTAGGAGACAATATTATTTTATTATTAATATATTATGTTCTTTTAATATCCAGTCTGTAATAGAGGAGTCACTCAACAACAATGTGATATGATATAAATGAATTCTGTCAAATGATATCCAGTTCATATTCATATGAAGAATGGGGGTGGGGGCGGAGGTGGTGAATGTGTACCCTAAATTAACTGACCTGACCTTCAATATCATCTCTTGAATCTTAGGGGGCACTGGGGGCTGTGCAGAGTTGCGTCCCTTGGGCACGCCAGAAACCTATGAATGTGGGTTCAAATCCCGGTTCGCCACGATTATATTTCTAGGTTTCTAGGGCTTTCCTCCCACATTAAGCTGAGTCTCAGATCATGCAAAGTAAACATTTCGTTTGAACATATTCCTCCTGACACAATCATAAATCAACAATGCTTTGTGATTGGATGCCAGATGTAGGCTAAGGTGTGCGTTGCATATTTGTGTGGCAGACTGATCTCCTGCAACACTGTCTTGTTAAGGGCCAGTGGTGGTATTGACATTGATCGTAAAAACATAGAAAGTTAACTTTTGCTTTGCTTGGTGAACCTTAAACCAGCCTTATCAGTCTATCAATGCAGTACACACAATTTCAGCTCTCCAGGTTGAAAAAACCCGCTCCTTGTCAATCAGGTAGCGGGTGTTTGTGAAAGTCAAGCAGAAATATAGGAGGTATTAAGATCTCTGTCAAGTGCTCTGGTTGCCGTATTTGACTGGCACAGGCAGGTGCTGGCTATTCCTGCACGACCCAACAGAAGGAGGAACTTGCAAAGGCAGCAAAAAACATGGTCCAGTGAAACATGATATTTCGTTGAAGTAGCTACAAATGAGGGAATGTCTCTAGTGGAAAAAAGTATAAGCCCGTCTGCCTGCCGCTTTAGATAAGTAGGTATCATCCAGGAAACCACACGACTGCTTTTGAGATGACCCCTGTCATGATCATTTTTTCCTCTGTGATGTGCAATAGATTATTTTCCGTCGATTTCTTGTCCGTCTAAAAACAAATCAGTAAACAAAGGCTAATTTATTTGAAATTGTCAAAATGTTGGAATGCCCAATGTTAGTTTTTAATAAATTGAGTCATTGATATGGTCCCCATTCATCGGATCCAGGGCTACGTGACAAGACCTACTTTCGGAAAACATTAACCCAGACCAAGATCAATTCTGTCGTATAAGACTTGAAACTAAACCTCAAGTGTTTAACACGGCATCAGAATAACTACATTTGCCAGCCACTATAGTAATTACGACATTGCAAACGAATCTAAAGTGTCGCAACACGACGTATTCCAACTTGTCTGGGCGACTCTAAGCAATAAGTTTATGATTTGATTAGAATATCTGATTAACTTGTCCCTTAGTAATTGTTGGCAACAAAATACACGCCTTGTAAAGCGGCCAGACGGACGTTTATTTATCATGAAAACAATCGCACACGTTGTAGGCATCTTCCTAGTGTCAGTTACGTCACGTCGCCCTTAGCGACAGCGTCGCTGCTGACCAACCCTCTGTTGGACATATTGCAAACAAAGTGTTGCTTAGCAACGGATCAAACACATGCTTGCTCCTCTGTTCAGTTCCTCCCGTGTCCCAGATGTTTGTAATCGCGGATTAACATGAATAACCACACGCCGTGCATTAAAGACAAATCTCACAACACTCGAACTGAAATGACATTTCAGAAATAAACCTCATGACACTAGGGCTACAATACCAATCTTCTTGTCATTTTGAGAATAAATTTCAAAAGCATTTCATTCTTAATTTCGTAAACTAGATGTTGTGACTGAAATATACAATCCGACGATAGCGGATGTTAAGGAGACATGACTAGTCACCATAACCGTTGTATGGACCCGCGCTATTTCCAGAAAGTCACGGAACAAATGAAAGATTAAAGCATCAGTTGCAAGTAAGCTTGTCTTTGTGAGGCGCTTCTACTTTCATAAAAAGACTATAGTCTTCACAAGGGAGTGAGTGAGTGAGTATGGTTTTACGCCGCTTTTAGCAATATTCCAGCAATATCACGGCGGGGGACACCAGAAATGGGCTTCACACACTGTACCCATGTCGGGAATCGAACCCGGGTCTTCGGCGTGACGAGCGAACGCTTTAACCACTAGGCTACCCGACCGCCCCTCTTCACAAGGGAAGTGATGGTATATGTGTAAGTAAACAATAGTGTCTTCAGACACAGGAATACCATCCTTTTTTACAGAAATAAATATATAAAAATGTATCGACCCAGGCCTCGTAGGATACATGGGTCAATATTTGTTTCATCTCTTTTGGTACAGCTGTTATTTCCGTGCTTCAGATCACCGTCAATGAGTGAATGTCAGAGTCAATGTCTTCTCACGCCGCAAAGAAATAGCAATATTCAATCAATTAAGTGAGTGAGTGAGTATGGTTTGACGCCGCTCTTAGCAATATTCCAGCAATATCCCGGTAGGGGACACCATAAATGGGCTTCACACATTGTACCCATGTCGGGAATCGAACCCGGGTCTTCGGCGTGACGAGCGAACGCTTTAACCACTAGGCTACCCGACCGCCCCCAATCCATTAAGTGTCACACAGGTATTCAGATGAGGATGAGGAAGACAAACAGTAATGAGGAAAACACTATAAAAATAAGAACAACCAGCTACACATAATGACATATAATAGAGAAGGGTGATGAATAAGTTGTCAATGGTTTCTCCGACACGCACGTGCTCCGAGTTCGATTCCAGCGTGGCCCTAAATTGTGAAACCCATTCTGGTACCCCCCGCATGGATTAACCTGTAACAGTGTTGCTACCAGCCCACTCACTCACTCACTTCACCAGGCCATAAAACAACACAGCAACGACGACGAGAGGTCGCACAACCGTGTACAGTTCAAACGCTTCACACATGCTTAACATCTTTACCTGTCAAATTTACTTGCGTTGTGGCCAGATTCACAGTTGGTCTATAGTTCTTGTCACAAGGACCTAATCCTTGTGAAGTAGGCTTCTACAGAGGTGGGTGATTACCATCAAACTAGGTGGGATTAAACGTGAAAATGTATAAACAGTGTGTGGTGGACAACCTGGTCCTCCTGCTCGGTGTTGTCAGTTGAGTGTTCTACTCAAGACACACAGCCTTAACACTACCGTTACATTGACGTGACGTTACGTGCACGATGCGGTTGGCCACGCTGTGATTATCACTTGACTACGGGTCACATTGCGGAGGCTCGGCTATTTGTTCACAGGTGTCAAGCACATTTTACGACTTTGCTTATCATTCAGAAGGCAGATACTTTCAGAAACAATGAGTGTAATTTTAAATGAGAACGAGACTTATCATAACATATATTTGCAAGTAAATAGTTACTTATATTGGATTAACGGTATTCAAATCAACAAAATGATTTCTATAGCTTCGCAAACTAAATAAATATAAAATTCGTGCAAATTTTAATCCAACTATTTCACACATTATTATTATTATTTACAGTTTGAAAAAAAAAATTGAACAAAGAGGGTTTGGGTGATCCTGGCACAGTCAGGCTGGTTAGGCTCATCATCACGTCAGGGCCCTTGCCCCCTCTACACGCAGCCCAGACAGCGAATGGGACTTCTCCCAGGAAGCGCTGCCTAGTCAAACCCACCCAGAACTTATCGGAGAATGTGACTCCCCAACGCTGCAGCCTTCTGCATTACCCAGATTGTCAGAAGGCTGTATTCCTGGTAGCAAACCCGGGTACTCTCCCAATGTCAGTCAACAGATTGGGAGGTACCAAGCCTAAGACACCAAGAACAATGGGGAGTCGGACAACTTGGTACTTGGGATGTAAGCGTGACATTTCGAAAGCGAGGTCCGCATATTTGCCATGTTTTTCCTCGATCTTGTCAATCACATTAGTGTCAAATGGGACAGAAAATTCAAAGATATAAATGATTTTATTGAATTTATCAAAAAGGACAAGATCAGGTTTGTTGGGCTGGATACGTCTGAGGCTGTAAATGGGCCTATTCCAAAGAATTTTGTATTTATCATTTTCCATGACGCCCTCTACATATTCCGGGTCGTACCATGGGTGGACCTCTGTGTCAAAACCACAAGCATGGCGAAGACAAAACTAAAATGATTGAGCTATACCATCATGTCTTTTAAGATACTGTGTTTGTGCCAAAGCTGGGCATCCACTGACAATGTGTTGGGCAGTCTCAATAAATTCACTACATAATCTACATTTCACATTTACATTTTGATGCAAAATCACACATTGCCGGTTTCGAGTGGGAAGTGACTGGTCCTGAGCAGCAAGCAAGAACCCTTCTGTTTCACTTTTCAGGCCAGCCGGCTTCATCCAAGCAAAGGGCTCTGCAGGGTTGCTGTTTCTCTCAACACACTGCATATATCCTCGATGCAGTGGTCGTTCGTTATTATTATTATTATTATTATTATTTTTATTATTTTTATTATTGCTTTACGGTGTTGCCAGTATCATATCAGAGTAACATGTAGCATCTTGAAGACTCTCTGACTGTGGCTGAAAATAGCAGATCAAATTGTCTGTATCACTTTTTCACTAGCGTCGTTGTAGAAGGCCTTCAGGTCTTTCGTCGTTGAGCGGGTGAGTCCAGGTGATCCGCCAATATGTTGACACATCGGTCAAAAAGGTCTGGACAGGGGGCCTGCTTTGAGGGCAGTTTGACACTGACTCTCGATTTCTCTCAAGGTCATGATCTCTGCAGAATGGTTGTCTTTGTCCACAATGTCACATTCCGGGGACAGTGTCAAGTTGTAGAGACATTTACAAGGTCGACTCGAAGATGAGACTAACTGAGAGGGGAAGGCACAAACACTGTCATTATAAGGTATGAAATGTACACCCCCAGTTGACAAGCGACACCACCAGTCGTTCAGAGTCGCCGCCAGCTGGAAGTTACAAGGCATGGGGTTTCACAGCATGTGAAGAAAATCACGTTTTTGTTTCTTTTTGTGTTCAACATAAACAAAAAGTCATTTAGATTTTTTTAAAGGTGAATATCTGCGATCAGATCTAGATTCGCAAAGGTCTGATTTAGAACACGTGGACTCTAATACAAGGAGTATATGTCCTGGAGAACCAATTTCTTTACAACTTCGTTTGATACTTGATCTGTCACTCCAAAAGTGATCTTGGAGCTGTGACACTTGTAACTCTATATTCATTGATTACAATAGTTTTTCTTACGATCGCCTTGAGAAAGAGAGAGTTGTTTATGGGAACTGAAAGGAATTATTGGTCAATCAACGTACACCATAACCACTGTTGAATGTAAGCCTGCACACGGACAGGTGCTTGCGATATATACAATCATCATCCTCGATTGTCCAGCATATTACATATCCATTCTGTTACGATGTATTTCATAAATACCACATACACTGAACTGCTATGATATCTGCAGGCTGTCTGAAGTGATGCCATAGAAGTAAATTCTACTTTACATTCACATAGTCACACCATATTATGTCATGATAATAGAAAACTGCATTCGAACCATAAACTACCAGGCAATAACATACTAAACGTTATCAAGACGTTGTGTGAAGCCCATTTCTGGTGTCCCCCGCCGTGAAATTGCTGGATTATTGCTAAATGCGGCGTAAAACCATACTCACTCACTCACTATCAAAATGTTGAAACCAGTCGCCGAAACACTGCAGACTTAATGTCCAAAACATAACTATGATACCCGCATCAAATACACCAATGTCGAATAACTATTTGGAAGACATTTCCAAATTTGACGATTCAGTGACAAGAAGTGATGTCCGATACAATTTCCTTTTTGGACTTGTTATGTGTTCCCGGTTATTTTTGCAGGTGAACAGCTGACATGCTTTTTTGCATGTGTTTTTGACGGGTGCCACTTTTTCGCAAACACCTCTGGTATCATCACTATTTATGATTCCTAAACACATGCTCGTGATATAATCGGCATCGTAAATCGACAATTCCAGATTTCTTATGAATATGGAAATGGTTTTGTCGCTTTTATTTATTGATTGTTTCATTTTTAGCCACATCAGGCATGGGTGTAACAGTTTATGTTACAAGTTCATCTTATGAGGAAACTATCACAGATTTGGCAAGTTGACACGTATTAAGAGAGACAACATTTCGTATCTTGTTTGCATTCACAATTAACCAATAATATGATCAAAACTTAACTGGGTTCTCAAAACTCTTACAAGTTATACATGTTACGAAAGGTGGTTTCATAAGCGTTGCTTATTCATTTCAGGAAGAGAACGTATGAAAAGGCATTGTATTGTCGATGCGCTGTCACGGGGACGTCTAGTAATGCCTACTAGGTTCCATAAATAATCTCATTTGTTTCAAGACTCTTATGATATAAATCTACAGTACAAACTTATATGACGAAGAATATAAACAACAGTCATAACATTGCCACCCGTTCTTGGTGCTATCATTACACTGAACCTGATCATCGACTTTAGAAACATCGCATTTGATGAACCTTGACACTAATGTTTATAGGCACATGTGGCGGCGATTGTTTAGAGATTATATCAATAATAACAACAACAACAATAATAATAATAATAATAATAATAATAATAATAATAATAAATCGTCGTAACGTTACGTACTGATGAATGTCATTAAATTGATATATTCATATAATATATATTGACAATCTCAAATAACAGCTTGATGAAAAGCTAGTTATTCTGAACGAAACCCACCGACTACACTAATATGATTTGCCAATACAAATCAAAAGTGTAATCGTTTGTACCTAAGGAGTATGCATAGGTGGAATGTCAAAATAAATACCTTTTTGTAATCTATTTCCCCTAATCTCTGGGAACGTAAGTGCCATTTTAAACAAATTTCGCACAGGTATTTACAAACACTGTTCAGGCTTTATCGATGTCCATGTCTTATTTTCTAATAGTACCTGGGCATGCGATGACACTATTTATCGTAGGCCATTCGCTGAATTGCAGCAGTGAATGTTATATTCACAAATATTATTTACCATTTGTCACACAGCAGTATGGTAAATTATGGCGGCATTTATGATTATAACAATATTCAAAATGATAACTGAGATTCTACTGCAATATTCAAAAAGATTACTGAGATTCTACTGCAATATTCAAAAAGATTACTGAGATTCTATTAAAATAGTCAAAATGATCACTGAAACACTATTGCAATGTTCAAAATGATTACAGAGATTCTGTTGCAATATTCAAAATGATCACTGAGATACTATTGCAATATTCAAAATGATTACTGAGATTCTACTGCAATATTCAAAATGATTACTGAGATTCTATTAAAATATTCAAAATGATCACTGAAACACTATTGCAATGTTCAAAATGATTACGGAGATTCTGTTGCAATATTCAAAATGATCACTGAGATACTATTGCAACATTCAAACTGATTACTGAGATTCTTTTGCAATATTCAAAATGATTACTGAAATAACATTGCAATATTCAAAATGATTACTGAAATAGCATTGCAATATTCAAAATAATCACTGAGATACTTTTGCAATATTCAAAATCATTACTGAGATACTATTGCAACATTCAAACTGATTACCGAGATACTATTGCAATATTCAAAATGATTACTGAGATACTTTTGCAATATTCAAAATTATTACTGAGATACTATTGCAACATTCAAACTGATTACCGAGATACTATTGCAATATTCAAAATGATTACTGAAATAACATTGCAATATTCAAAATGATTACTGAGATACTATTGCAATATTCAAAATGGTCACTGAGATACTATTGCAATATTCAAAATGATTACTGAGATACTATTGCAATTTTCGAAACGATTACTGAAATACTATTGCAATATACAAAATGATTACTGAGATAGTATTGCAATATTCAAAATGATTACTGAAATAGCATTGCAATATTTAAAATGATTACCGAGATACTATTGCAATATTCAAAATCATCACTGAGATACTTTTGCAATATTCAAAATGATTACTGAGATACTATTGCAACATTCAAACTGATAACCGAGATACTATTGCAATATTCAAAATGATTACTGAAATAGCATTGCAATATGATTACTGAGATACATTTGCAATATTCAAAATGATTACTGAGATTCTATTAAAATATTCAAAATGATTACTGAAATACTATTGCAATATTCAAAATGATTACTGAGATACTATTGCAACATTCAAAATGATTACTGAGATGCTATTGCAATATTCAAAATAATTACTGAAATAACATTGCAATATTCAAAATGATTACTGAGATACTATTGCAATATTCAAAATGATTACTGAGATACTATTGCAATTTTCAAAACGATTACTGAAATACTATTGCAATATTCAAAATGATTACTGAAATAACATTGCAATATTCAAAATGATCACTGAGATACTATTGCAATATTCAAAATGATTACTGAGATACTATTGCAATTTTCAAAACGATTACTGAAATACTATTGCAATATTCAAAATGATTACTGAAATAACATTGCAATATTCAAAATGATTACTAAGATACTATTGCAATATTCAAAATGATTACTGAGATACTATTGCAATATTCAAAATGATCACTGAGATACTATTGCAATATTCAAAATGATTACTGAAATAGCATTGCAATATTCAAAATGATCACTGAGATACTTTTGCAATATTCAAAATGATTACTGAGATACTATTGCAACATTCAAACCGATTACCGAGATACATTTGCAATATTCAAAATGATTACTGAGATACTTTTGCAATATTCAAAATTATTACTGAGATACTATTGCAACATTCAAACTGATTACCGAGATACTATTGCAATATTCAAAATGATTACTGAAATAACATTGCAATATTCAAAATGATCACTGAGATACTATTGCAATATTCAAAATGATTACTGAGATACTATTGCAATTTTCAAAACGATTACTGAGATGCTATTGCAATTTTCAAAACGATTACTGAAATACTATTGCAATATTCAAAATGATCACTGAGATACTATTGCAATATTCAAAATGATTACCGAGATACTATTGCAATATTCAAAATGATTACTGAGATACTTTTGCAATATTCAAAATGATTACTGAGATACTATTGCAACATTCAAGCTGATAACCGAGATACTATTGCAATATTCAAAATGATTACTGAAATAGCATTGCAATATTCAAAATGATTACTGAGATACTTTTGCAATATTCAAAATCATTACTGAGATACTATTGCAATATTCAAAATGATTACTGAGATACTTTTGCAACATTCAAAATGATTACTGAGCTACTATTTCAATATTCAAAATGATTACTGAGATAGTATTGCAATATTCAAAATGATTACTGAGATAACATAGCAATATTCAAAATGATTACTGAAATAACATTGCAATATTCAAAATGATTACTGAGATACTATTGCAATATTCAAAATGATCACTGAGATACTATTGCAATATTCAAAATGATTACTGAGATACTATTGCAATATTCAAAACGACCACTGAGATACTATTGCAATATT
Organism: Haliotis cracherodii; assembly: GCF_022045235.1. Classification (NCBI taxonomy): domain Eukaryota; kingdom Metazoa; phylum Mollusca; class Gastropoda; order Lepetellida; family Haliotidae; genus Haliotis; species Haliotis cracherodii. The sequence continues at coordinate 16,925,427 of NW_027266264.1, forward strand.
CAAAATGATTACAGAGATACTATTACAATATTCAAAATGATTACTGAAATACCATTGCAATATTCAAAATGATCACTTAGATACCATTGCAATATTCAAAATGATCACTTAGATACAATTGCAATATACATAATCAGCGAGATATTATTGCAATATTCAAAACGACCACTGAGATACTTTTGCAATATTCAAAACGACCACTGAGATACTATTGCAATATTCAAAATGATTACTGAGATACTATTGCAATATTCAAAATGATTACTGAGATACTATTGCAATAGTTGTGCCACTATTGGGATAGTACATTTACCTTCATAATGTGAGCATTATCTGCAGGAGACAAATGGCATTACGATATTTTCATAATCTGATAAACTTTCGATAGGGAATTCTAAATCAGTTCCAAATTTGAAACAATATTTTTGACACATTGCATGACAATCAATCAACACGTAGAACCGATCTGATATGTCGTAATGCAATAGTCTGCCATTCCCCAAGCTCCGTACGTAGCGACAGGGTTTATTCTGCCGGTTATTGTCTAGTCAGATGGATGTGGATATCCACATCTCTACAAACAACGTGTAAAATACTCCATAAATCTAGTCCGAAGGGGAGGCCATAGTTATTTTATATTTTTCATCTCGTATGTCGTCAACCAAGGACCAATGCAAGAGGAAAACCGTTACTTGGGTACAACAGAAGAAGTATAGTCGTCTCCACGAGAATTATTTTACATAACAGCTACTTGGTTAAAATCATATCTCATATATCGTCAGCTCCATCAAGCCGCTGCGAAGTATTCACAGGAACATGCAGAAATTAACGAAAGAGCTTCCGGAAGTAGTCCGTGTATTCGTGACGATTCGTCTCGCGCCCGAACATGCCAAAAGGTTCTAAGTGTTTGGAACTTCCGGTTGTCTAACAGCGATTACTCCGCATTGGACAGGGCTCAGCCAGAATTATCAGACGTTGGTGACATAAATGTCGGCAACACACTTACTATGTTGTGCCTCGTCCTTACGAAATATTGATAAATCATGTGATCAAACTTACATAACTATTAATATTCCTTCATTGCCAGGCTGTGTATGTTTCATGAAGGTAGCGATTACAGTTCCCAGTGAAAGTGTGCGAGGATGGCCGCACGTCTTTTTTGCAGAGTTAACATTTTACCATGGTTACTACCGGAATAATTTTCTCAGCCGGCAATGTAGGCCCCAAGAAAGTAATTGAAATTGAATGAGTTGTGTAACCAATAGACAGGACACGTGTACCAGGCTGTACTGGGTGGTAATTACAAGACGAGACTAGTCCGTCATACTGCAGCGAATACACTGGTATCAAACATTAACTAAAATAGGGCGTGATGATGTTAGATCAAGGACTGGGAAAGAACTGAAAAAAAGTTCTAATTCTTTGGATAAATAAACCGTTGGAAGTAAATCTATTTTTTAATTTACAAGAACATCCCCATTCTATCATTTCAATCATGGATCCAATGAAAAGTGGGAAAAATAAATTTTATTTTCTTATTCCGCTGCCTAAAAAATCTTTTACACCTTTTTCAAAGATTTTGGCCAAGTAATATTCCATTCAAAATATTCCAAAAAGTTTGTGTTTCAGTAAATAAGACGTTAATGTCTGCGTTATTTCCTAATATGTGATAGGAGAAATGTGACATTGTATAGTTACATACCCTACAGACGTGATTATACGCAGTTGTCTCTCTTAACACGTCTAATTAACCCTGGAGACAATAAAGCGCTGACACACACGGATATCAAGGCGGCTATAATGATGTGAATATCTGATATCGATGTAAGTCTAACAGGAGATTCATCTAAGAGATGGGTTACACAGTCGAGATGACGGACACGTCGTCGCACACGGACAATACAAGTCATGTTGCATTCTCATCAACCGAGATGTTGAAATAGAATGTGTCAATTTTAATTGTAAGTTTATAATTTGAATGATTTGTGACAGTTCAATCAACATGTCAACAGTTTATTTGTATGTATTACGATCCAAGGCGAAAGCCAATTATAGAAGAATTTGCGTATTAGCTTTTACGCCATTCTTGATTTAGAACTAAATGGGGATCGAGAGATCACAAGGACATGGGGTGGATATTACCTGACCAGGTAGCTTGTTACTATCAGTTGATCTATAGTGATCCTGCAGGGGATCCGCGGGCGTGTAGAGGGGATGCAGTTAGGTAAGCCGAGCAACCTCATCCGCTCACTCACTGTCTTCAAGAACCCAGCGGACCGCCTCCGTGGTCTAGTGGTAGAGCGTCCGCCCGGAGAGCGGAATGTCCGGGGTTCGATCCCCGGCCGCGTCAAACCAAAAGACGTTAAAAGATGGTACTTGTTGTTACCCTGTCTGGTGCTCGGCATTAAGGGGCTAAAACAAGGACTGGTCGGCTCGGAGTCAGTATACTGTGTCTGAGTGGGGTATTCATGTTAAACTGCAGCATGGTATCTCAGTGAGCTAGCACTATAAATCGGCATCAGTCCGGACTAGTACAAGCAGACACACAAACACACACACGTACATGCACGTCGCTATATAAGTGCAATCATCTTGGACGCGACGTTAAATCCCATTTCACCTCACCTCACTACATGAACCAAGCAATACCTGCTCGTTGCAGCGTAAGAGGCGACTAATGGGATCAGGTGGTCAGGCTCACTGACTTGGTTGATGCTTGTGGTTCTACCCCAGTTGCGCAGTCACTGGATTGTCTGGTCCATACTCTTTACAGTCGTCATATAGATGGAACATTGCTGAGTGCGGCGTTAAACGACAAACAAACAAACAGTCACACCAACGTCTATCTCAACTTACGGAAACTGACGACGGTTGGTCAAGGCCTCTTGGTGACACTGAACACGATGAACGTGGCAGACAAAATTTGTCCTGATGATTATATTAAACGTCTATTTTGGAACATACATGATCCAAACAGTGGTCGACTAATGTTTGTGAATCTGTCATAAATCGTGACGGTATTGATCTATTGTCACGATCCACAACTCAACAGCGTACGTCAATGGCCATTTTGAAAGGTCGGGTTCATAAAACTCGTGCATACTCCATTAGTGCTGATAATAGCTGAAATATGTGTTACGGTATACCTAACAGTACCGACTATGAACATCGGTTCTTCTAAAAGGATGGGTTCGTGGAACTCGTGCACTCTTCAATGGAGTCGATAATAGCTGGAATAACCATTCACTGGAAACCTACCCATACACGACTATAAGCACAGTTCTAACTACGTCAATGTGTCTCAGAATGTGACAAGGGATACTATGCAAGAGAAATAACAAATTATAAATACCAGAAAAACATTACTAGGAAATGCAAATTGTGACGGGTTATATATGTACAAGGACGCGAGGATGTTGATAGCTGCATTTGGTGATATCTGACAAAGCCGCTAATGAACAGGCGCCATAACAAGAGATGTACTCTATGGGAGAGGTCTATAGCATTAAACAAACATCTAGGATGTCATTGACAAGGTTAATAGCCTTGGCTGCAATTTACACCACGTAAATACATAGGTAATTAGTGACAACGATGCATCTCACAACAGGTGTTGAGGACCACAAAGCTTGTACATGTCACGTATCGGCTCACGTAGATGTCACAAAGACTAAATCCAATTCAGTTCAATGATCCTGACCCAAGTACACTGACGATAAAACGTTTGTTTCCATTCCATTAAACAGACATTATTCGAGATGGCTGTGGCAAGCATCCCACTTGAAAAGGTCAGAGCAAATGAGGGTTACGCACGAGATAGCCTGTAAGAAATCTTTCATAAACTTTTTCACCTGCTAAACAAACACGTAACACTGATGGTTTAGTTGGAAGCAGAGGCCTGCCCCGAAGTCGTTACAGTCATTGAAAACACCACGTGAACCTTCCCCCTGCGTTTACACAGTAAACATCGACCTTATATCACCGATAGGGGACGTGGGTCGTATATTTACTCTACTAATCTATGTATCTACAAACCTCTTGAATGGCTATCTAGATAGTTCTTCGGATGCAGTATTTGCTTGTTTAGTTTAACATACTCGCTCTCCTGACTTAACTCTTGTATGGAGTTATAATAATGTTTTATCTGATTATACAAGGACGCTAGAATGCTCTGATATTCATTAAATTGTTTATGACACTTTCCCTACCACTTGTGCGTGTTTTCTCAATTTGGTGTGGTCGGTGTAGATGAGTTATGAGGAATATGATATACAAAGTGTCATGCCACAACTACAGCTGATAAGAATAAGAAAGGTTAAACGGTATGCCAGAGTTTATAGTCATATTACCGACACAGTCTTCATGGCTATAAGCTGCATTCTCAGTCTACATCCAGTCAACTTGATCCAACATATTCATTATCCTTCAAAGTATCTGGCAGATACACCTTTGATCGCGCTGATATTTTACTCATTACCATTAGGTCTACAACAACCGCGTACTTATTACTAATAGGTCTACAACAACTGCGTACTCATTACTAACAGGTCCATAGCAACCGCGTACTCATTACTACTAGGTCCACAGCAACCGCGTACTCATTACTAATAGGACCACAGCAACCGCGTACTCATTACTAATAGGTCCACAGCAACCGCGTACTCATTACAAAAATTATGTCCGATGCAATTCCTTATTTGACTTCTAACATATGTGTTTGTTCACGGGAACAACTGACCTGCATTTGCATGTGTTTGTGGCGGGTGCCACCGGTTGGGCAGGATACGCTCATCTTTCAACGGACACTTGGTATCATCACTATAAAATAGTGATTCATAAACACATAGACTGAATCCTACAAAGGGATCTGGTTTTAGCAGATATTTCTAAAGATTATAGGAAGGGTTTTGTCGCTTTTATTTATAGTAGTCCGACCACAGCACTCCACAGGGCGAAGGACAGCCGGATGGTAAATTAAACCCCGCGTTCTTTGTCATAAACCACTTACTCCCTGTGTTGGTGTTGCGGCGGTTGATGGGGTTGTAAATAGATGCAAAATACCAAGATTCCTTGAGGCTACAGGAAAGTAAACTTTGAATAGAGAATAAAAATAATGCCGCAGGCACTGCAAGACGTGTTGTAGCATTGCCAAAAGCTTAGATCTCATCCACTACATGGCGTGTTGTAGCATTACCTAAAGCCTAGATCTCATCCACTCCATTACGTGTTGTAGCATTACCTGAAGCCTAGATCTCACCCACTACATGGCGTGTTGTAGCATTACCTAAAGCCTAGATCTCACCCACTACATGGCGTGTTGTAGCATTACCTAAAGCCTACATCTCACCCACTACATGGCGTGTTGTAGCATTACCTAAAGCCTAGATCTCACCCACTACATGGCGTGTTTTACAATTACCTCAACCAACCTGACAAACCTCCAGTTCAGATCGAACTGAAGGATAAAATTTTTTATCAACCTGAGATAACCATGAAATGACACAATCGTCTAGTTTCCTTGAGTCATCTTGAAGAAAAGAACCTTCCACCCACCTATGACCATCATGGATAAAGAATGACTCAATTATTACATCAGGCCATAACAGGGAAAACAACCTTCTATTTGTCTCTATGTTAGACGATCAAAGCCAAATGGAAAAGGTTCAGACCAGGGAGACGAAAAAAGAATTATGTTTTAGTAGGCGGTGCCTTCCAATCAGGTATAAATAAAAGCATGAACCATTTCCATGACCACAAGAAGCCTGTACTAAAGTTCACTGTACGATTCCAAGTATATCACAAGCAGGTGTTTATTATATGAATCACTATCAAATAGATATAAAAGGTGTTCGCGAAAGGACACAAACACATGCATGGGCAAGTCAATTGTTCACCTGAAAAATCAAAGGGGAACAAATGCTACTTGTCAAAACAGGGAATTGCATCGAGAATGAAACCCGCACCTATCGATTAATCAAATTCATTCGCAAAAGGAACTGAAGCTATGGGCGCCTGGGTTCGGGATGCTAAAAACACTGGTTTTAATTTGAATTGTTTGTCAAACCGTTGCTTTAAGGAATATACATATATGTGAACAAGCCAGGTATGTCACTTGTGTTGGCCATGAAATAAAGGTTAGACAATCACGCTTGTTAATTCAAATAGGCTTAGACAGAAACCAAACCGTAACGAGGGAGGGTAACGGAAGACCCCGATCTACCATGCGCCAACATGTTTAGTTCAGCAAAGCTGAACGAGCAACAAATGTCGGCAATAAATTGAAATTTGACGTTGCAAGTGTGATTTGACAGGCTCAGTTAGCGTGTAACAAGTACTTGTGACGGATCTAACCGACATGCTATATGTGCACACTGGGCATAGTGCGAATCTGAAATGCGCTGCCTATTTACCCGTACGTTGTATATGAGCAATAAATCTATAAACCAACAAAAAGATTTACCGTTATACGAGGATGTTTATCTGCAGATAGGTACCATTTAGTCAATGACCAATAAGGGACAAAGCTTGGCATTACAGGCGAGTTGTTGTTTTATTGAGAATGTTCGCTGATCTTTTATATTGATATATAAAAAGGCCCCCTTTGTCAATAAACAAGAATGTGTGTATTCAAGCAAATGTAACGATGAATAGCAGTTAGTAGGACATATTGGGTTGACAAATTAACCCCCCAAAACGTCCTTAACGGCATGTGTCGATTTAAATAAACATATATTAAACACGTTACGGGCATATTACTATAAGAATCAAGGCTGACGATATGTTACTCTATGTACATAGAGGGTCGGGTAGCCTAGTGGTTAAAGCGTTAACTCGTCACGCTGACGATCCGGTTCGATTCCCGACGTAGGTACAATGTGTGAAGCCCATTTCTGATGTCCCCCGCCGTGATGTTGCTGGAATATTGCTAAAAGCGGCGTAAAAGAGTGAGTGAGTGAGTTGGGTTTAACGCCGCTTTTAACAGTATTCCAGTTATATCACGGCGTGTCAGTTTAATGTGGGAGGAAAGCCCGAAGTGATGCAGGTCTCAGACGTTTACCACTTCGGTGAAACCCACGAGCACGGGTATGGTACTGACAAACCTAGAAACATAATTGGGGCGAACCGGGATTCGAACCCACAATCATAGGTTTCTGTCGTGCCAAAGGGACGCAACTCTGCACAGCGAATTGCAGCGCCTTAGACGATTGGGCCCCCCCCCCGTGCCCCCCGGCGTAAAAGAAACCATACTCATTATGTACATTGATCGATAATGTTCATCTTTTGGTAAAAAAGGATTACCTATTATATATGATATCATAATCTGACTTTCGATACTCAGAACCATTGCAAGTAAATATAATTTATCTCCCCGTCGGACAAGATACTTGATATATGGCTGAAATGTAACATTTAGAGTGACCAACAGGGAATCAACGTTTCTCGTATAGTGTGAGAGGGTTTAGAGGTTTACGACATCATGGGCAGGAGATGACGTTACCGTCTCATTAACGTTACCCTAAAGTAAGATGACGTTTGTAGTTCTTGTTCTTGAACCATGTGCTCTATGTGAATTATGAGGAAAGTTCACTGGAATTGGACAAAGTATACAGTAAAATACGTTTGTAACGAACACGCTAAAAACGAACTCAAATTAGTGGCCCACTTTAATTCGTTTTAACCGTAGTATACTGTATTTAGAACTGAAAAAGTAACGCGGCAATACATAACATTTGTACGGCTTTCGTCCCGAATAGAGCTGCTGCCTTCTGGACTTTCCTATTGAATTAATATTTGTAACATTGAACACGTATCTCTTATCTCTTTTCATTGTTACAATTTTAGGCGTCTATGGGGGCACGGGTGGCCCAGTCGTCTAAGGTGCCTCGGTTCACTGTGCAGACTTGCGTCCCTTGGGCACGCCAGGAACCTATGATTGTGGGTTCGAATCCCGGTTTACCCCGATTATGTTTCTACATTAAGCCGACACGCCGTGATATAACTGGAATAATGTTTAAAGCGGCAGTAAACCCAACTCACTCATTCTAGGCATTTATTAATATTGAATGGCGTGAAACAAACGCGCCAGTTTAACGTATCGACTTCATAACAGTATAGGATGAGTTTTTGAAAGCCAAATGGAATATAACCCGTCATCAGAAGTCAACCATTGCACAGCTGTCACATCACATGGTAGACATTCATGGCATTTGATGAACATGTGGGTGTTGTGCCACTGTCGATCTTGCCCCGAGGTCCACGTACATTTTAGTGACATGTTGCATTTATCATATTCATTGATCAGAGCCACGAGCTGGAGAACTGAAGCTACTTTGGGGTCATTTTGCTCAAGTACTTCACCCTGTGCTGGTTCCACAAAGCGGGGAGCGGTCGGGTATCCTAGTGATTAAAGCGTTCGCTCGTCACGCCAAAGACCCGGGTTCGATTCCCGACATGGGTACAATGTGTGAAGCCCATTTCTGGTGTCCCCCGCCGTGATATTGCCGGAATATTGCTAAAAGCGGCGTGCAGCCATACTCACTCACTCACTCACTCCTCAAAGCGGAAGTAGGTTTAACTCCTACCTACGATAATACATGGATGACAGTGACACTAGCTAAACATCAAATTCAATTTCTTGTTTGATCTTGCTGAGTGCTTAGACAAAGGACTAAATCATATTTACCATCATGAAAATACTTTTCCGAAACCTTCTTCCGTTGAGTGAATGAGAGTGAGTATGGTTTTAGGCCGCCCTTCGCACTATTCCAGCAATGTCACGATTTGGGACACCGGAAATGGGCTCCATAACGTGTACCCATGAGGGGAATCGATCCCGGACCTTCAGCGTGACGAGCGAACGCTTTAACCACTGGGCTACCCCACCGCCCCTTTAAGTAGTTACTTGATCATACATTGTGGATGGCGGAGAAAGGTTCCATATCCGAGGAATTAATTATAACCAATTGAAAGGTATGTTTATAAACCTAGTGTAACAATACACTAACGGCTTGTCGTGCGGGACCGAGCACCTATGGGCAAACACTCGCATGACCATTTCCACTGAAAGAACTGGTAATATTTGATATGCAATATCACAGTCGAGATAAAATCTTCTTGTTTCCCCCATGGCGGGATGTACTGTGCATCTTCCGCGATTGTGTGTACTATGTACCCCCGTGGTTGTGTGTGCTGTGTACCCCAGTGGTTGTGTGTGCTATGTACCCCAGTGGTTGTGTGTACTATGTACCCCCGTGGTTGTGTGTACTATGTACCCCTGTGGTTGTGTGTACTATGTACCCCCGTGGTTGTGTGTACTGTGTACCCCTGTGGTGGTGTGTACTATGTACCCCCGTGGTGGTGTGTACTGTGTACCCCCGTGGTGGTGTGTACTATGTACCCCCGTGGTGGTGTGTACTATGTACCCCGTGGTTGTGTGTACTATACACCCCCGTGGTGGTGTGTACTATGTACCCCGGTGGTTGTATGTACTGTGTACCCCCGTGGTTGTGTGTGCTATGTACCCCCGTGGTGGTGTGTACTATGTACCCCGTGGTTGTGTGTAGTATGTACCCCGTGGTTGTGTGTACTATGCACCCCCGTGGTGGTGTGTACTATGTACCCCGGTGGTTGTATGTACTGTGTACCCCCGTGGTTGTGTGTGCTATGTACCCCCGTGGTTGTGTGTGCTATGTACCCCGTGGTGGTGTGTACTATGTACCCCCGTGGTTGTGTGTACTATGTACCCCGTGGTTGTGTGTACTATGCACCCCCGTGGTGGTGTGTGCTATGTACCCCAGTGGTTGTGTGTACTATGTACCCCGGTGGTTGTGTGTATTGTGTACCCCCGTGGTGGTGTGTACTATGTACCCCAGTGGTTGTGTGTACTATGTACCCCCGTGGTTGTGTGTACTATGTACCCCGTGGTTGTGTGTACTGTATACCCCCGTGGTGGTGTGTACTATGTACCCCGTGGTGGTGTGTACTATGTACCCCGTGGTGGTGTGTACTATGCACCCCCGTGGTGGTGTGTACTATGTACCCCGTGGTGGTGTGTACTATGTACCCCGTGGTGGTGTGTACTATGCACCCCCGTGGTGGTGTGTACTATGTACCCCCGTGGTTGTGTGTACTGTGTACCCCCGTGGTTGTGTGTACTGTGTACCCCCGTGGTTGTGTGTACTATGTACCCCCGTGGTGGTGTGTACTATGTACCCCGCGGTGTTTTGTACTACTATGTAACACCGGCGGCAATACTATCATGCATTGACATTACACACTAAACGTGCACTGCCTCCTTGAACCAAAATAAACCAGTATTGGCCAATTTTATCCCAGCAAAGTGTGTTTAGTTAACATTTGCGGAACAATGTCAGACATGCGGTCTTACCAACTCGATATTGAGAAGCAGAGTGTATTAAGGTAACCTTGGTTTATTTCGATATATAATGAGACTCTCACTACTCTACGTGGTCTGCATAAATTGCGCTGGTCAAGGTGTTCTACATATATATCTGAAGGCTGACTTAGGAGGTATCTCTGCTTGTAGTCGTGATGAAGGTGCTCTACATATTTGTCTATAGGTTGACTTAGGAGGTATCTCTGCAGGTGGACGTGGTCAAGGTGTTCCACATATATGTCTGTAGGCTGACTTAGGAGGTATCTCTGCTTGTGGACGTGGTCAAGGTGTTACATATATATGTCTTTAGGCTGACTTAGGAGGTATCTCTGCTGGTGGTCGTTGTCTCCGTAGCCGTGGACGGGCCCTGGCCTGCGTCGTAATGTTGACACCGTCGGCGATTGTGTGTATGTGTATAGATAGTTGTGTTCTCCGTAAAGCTTACACGTGCAAATGTGAAGGCGGATAGATTATACAGTTAGGTTTATTCTCCACCCTGCGATCGCCTGAAGATATGACTTGCACTTCCCAGAACATTTCACGTTGACCCAAGTGAAGATAAAGTTTACTCCTCCAGAAACAGTGGGCCGCGATTATCAAATATACGACGTTTAATCCACTCGTGTTTAAAGTTCAGTGGATACATACCGACTTTTCAAAGCGAAAATGATTTGCACAATAAGTCGTGTGGCTCTCGCTGGGAAAGCCTTTCAATATCCACAAAAAAACAGATTTAAACATCAACGTTGCTATTTACATAACTAACAGAAAGCAATAAATAAATGTGTTACTAATCTGTTACGTGGACAGATGTCAATTGCAGTCATCATCTCTGCGTGAATGAAAATCCGATAAGGATCGAATTTCTGATTCATAAAGCAAGCGATGTGGGGTTTTATGTTAAATCTAACGAGACGGTACGAAACTCAAGATGCAAAATTTTAATCACTCTACTCATAAATCACGCCGTTTAGATATCATGAAATAAATCAACTTAAGTTGACGTGAAACATCAGTTTCAAGAAGTTGTTCAATAAAATAACGCCGATAAAATGATATGCCTGGGTTTGAAACGCCAATCCATCAATCTCATCATGTCACGGTGATTTAAAGTTATTTCATCGTGTGTGTGGGGGTGGGGGGTGGGGGTGGGGGTGGGGGGGCTTCACCACAGTGGTACACGTCTACGACCCACGTTGTGTCTCTTTGGCATATTACTACTACTACTACTACTACTACTACTACTACTACTACTACGTGTAAGTTGCATAATACCACACGCAATGTGTGCTCAAAGCGTTACATTATTTTTCCCGTGGTCATTGGATCAATGTACACACGATTTTCATTCTCAGTTCTGAAATTGACACGGTTGAGAAAAATTTAAAGTTCATCCTCAGTTATTGCAAGTTGTCCGAAGCTATATGGTACAGAGTCCGTCTCTGTCGCTCTCGCTGAGTAACGAAAGATATCTGACACAGAAAATAGTTCCGTCCCCGAAGTCGATTTCTTCCAAAGTGACACATAGGACGCAGTAGCCAATCACATTGTCCACTGAACATGCATTAGGAAGATGAAAGAAAGTTCCGCCAAGGCAGAAAGAAGTTCCCGGCTAAAAAATGGCTGCACGTTACATCAGAGGGGCCTTTCTGAAGTTAACTGCTCTGTGTGTTTAACCAATCACGACATTCACCCTTGTCCAATCACTGCACGTTAATATCTAAAATTAGTTAAGTGCCACAAGAATGACAACTTTCATTACATTGCCACTCTCAAATCGTCTTTGTGCCTATTAGGTTAACGCAATTGTGTTGACGAGAAAAATATCTTCAACAAATCTTAACAGATCCATAGATTTGAGAGATCACTAGATGTGACATACATAAGTTCATTCTGCACTGAAAGATCACAACGATTTTAAAGGGGTTTACAATTCATTTCCCTCTTTTCAAGAGGTCTGTATATTCCTGAAAAAGGAACGTTGATCACAGAAAAAATGTATTAACGTTGCGCTATATTTGACAATCACCTCTGTCTCCAAGTATACCGATTGTCAACTTGTCAAAGTTTATCGAAATAATTCACAGGTTCCACTGTCATTACGAATACTGACCCGTGAAGATCCGGGGTAGAATCAAATAATCATTCTATTCAGATATGCGTTTCTATAACAACGGAAACTAACAAGCATCATAGAAATTTGTTTCATCGAGTTACCACAATAGTTTAAGTGTGGATCTCATCAGCAGGGCCCGTGAAGATCCGGGGTAGAATAGGTCTTCAGCAACCCTTGCTTGCCGTAAAAGGCGACTATGCTTGTCGCAAGAGGCGACTAACGGGATCGGGTGGTCAGCTTTGCTGACTTGTATGATGCATGTCATCGTATCCCTATTGCGTGGATCGATGCTCCTGTTATTACTCACTGGATTGTCTGGTCCAGACTCAGTTATTTACAGACCGCCGTCATATAGCTGGAATATTGCTGAGTGCGGCGTTAAACAACAAACAAACAAACAAACAAACAACATTACGAATACTGTGACCAAACTACTTTGTACTTTACAATCACGAAACGTTACAGTAACTATGGAGTGATATTTTACAAGAAGCGAACTACATTGAGTGGTGGAGATATGACAAGAAAAGGGTGAGTGAGTGAGTATGGTTTTACGCCACTTTTAGCAATATTCCAGCAATATCACGGCGGGGGACACTAGAAATGGGCTTCACACATTGTTCCCATGTCGGGAAGCGAACCCGGGTCTTCGGCGTGACGAGCGAACGCTTTAACCACTAGGCTACCCGACCGCCCCGACAAGAAAAGGGAGGCGAGTGTATGTCTTCGTGTGGTGAGTGTGTCACATGTTCATTGTCATCGTTTGGGTGTTATGTGTTTTTGTTGCGCTCATCTTATCTTCAACAAGATTCAAAACGTTTGACAAATCCTTCTCTTTAAACATTGACACCCTGTATGTTTAAAGACATCACGCAAAAACTACACATAGTTTCATTAAAAGATAATATCATGTTTCCATTCATTCCAGGTTAATACTCAGCAGCTAGACCCTGGTGGTCCGTCGTAAACTGGACATTCTACACACTGAACGCAACAATAATCATACGGCACTGTAGCCAAGTAAGTAGATTCCAGTGTCAAGTAGGAATTCGACGTAATAAGCGCCCAGGGCGCCCTGAAAATTAGGAATAGGGGGCTCTTATTAGAATATAATTTTAGTGAAAAAAAACAGGGTTGAAAGATCGTAAATTTAATGGTTTATGCTGACAGCCTGAAATAATACAAAAGAAAAATCTGTGCGTATTATACACGACATATATTTTCCGGAATTTAATTGCCTATAATTAAGGGTGCATATAACACACGAGTGCGTATTATACACGAATAAATAAGTCTTGTGTACATTGATCACTCGGAAGGGGTGCTAATTGGGATTGTTCACTAGCCAATACATTAACAAATATCTCCGTAGGCTCTTTTTACGTCGAATACGGTATATGGTGCGATACATAATTTTTTCCTATTGAAGCATCGAGAACGGGTCATTATCTCTCAGTGAGTGGACACGAGGTGAGTGAGTGAGCGAAATTGTCACGACATTGTTCTCGTGTTTAAACGTCATAGGACCAAGCCACCATGGGTGTTCATGACGTGATTAATGGTATCCACGCTCTTTGTAGGCCATGATCGTCACGTGGAATATGGAATCCACGCTCTTTGTAGGCCATGATCGTCACGTGGAATATGGAATCCACGCTCTTTGTAGGCCATGATCGTCACGTGGAATATGGAACCCACCGTCTTTGTAGGCCATGATCATCACATGGAATATGGAAATAACAAATACATTGTGTACATTTTGAACCAAAATTATGTCCGAGTCTTTTACAGTTTTGGGCTTCACAGAAAGAGATGAATATCAATCAATAATATCTCAATTAAATACCATATTAACGTAATGTATTTGGTCCAAAAATATTAATTTGATTTGCCATATATAATACTTTGGTTTCAACGGAGAGAAACACATTACATGATGCAGGCCGTGAGCCCAAGAATGACCCCAAACAATAACATGTATTCGAATGGATGTGCGGTTCAAACAAGTGATCAACGGATCCTGGCTTTGCAAAGAGACTTAACTCAACACAGCGAACTGTGCGCTCCATGTCACTATACGCCCTGCTTCAGTAAAAAACAGTGACAACATTGCATGTCTTGTACTAATCATCTATGACTGAAGAACATCAGACTTTCCTTGCGAGAAACCAACATTATCAAAATGCATATGAATCTGAAGGAAATATTCTAATAATGATACAACTCTGACAATATTCATGTAAAAAATAATCCTCCCTGAGGATGTATCGCGAGTTTACCTAAGCCGTAATAGTTCACTATAATGTAACTCATACCATATTCCAGTAGTATAAACGCTCCTAAAGACGCAAGGAACAATAAAACATATGCATATGGCACATGAAATTTACGGTCGTTTAACTGCGGATTAGATACCTCTTATTTTAATTTGGAATCCACGACAAGAACGCTTTAGATCAGTACTCTTTTGGAACGCGTAATTACACATGGGTAAAAGGTCAACTATCTTAGACCATTCCGAATAGGGGTCACAGGTAGTAAAAAGGGTTACAAACAAATCTGACTGAATATTGGAGCTGAAGATGAGCCGGCCTTATGTGTCACGCGAGACTGCACGGTTAGTGTATGTTCTGCTGAATTGTACGAGGCGTTTTCAATTATCCAAAGGTCACACACCCCTTCTTAGCTATATAGTTTGCTAAGTTGAATCATTTTTTTTATTAAAACATCTCTATGACATCATGTAATATCCACAACACAAGATTTCACTATTACGCGATAGCTTGGATGTGAGGCTTAGAACTCACCTACAACCCTCAAATTTGCTCTGAACCTGACTTCATCATGCATCAGCGTACCAGTGAGTCAAACATATAACAGAGTCTGATACAGTTCTTATGGGTTATCGGAAGCCATCGTTACAACCATCGATAAATAGGCCATGGATAGATCGATGTATTCACACGCACGTCCTTGTGTGAAAGGTTGTTAACTTTGAGGTATCTAATGGAGTTAGATACCTGATTTTAATGTTATTTTGATCAGAGTCACACTCCCTTCAGAGTCTTGACACGCATATTAAAACACTGTATGCAAGTTTGGAGCCGCGACGTCATCACAGAGCGGCACTGTGTTATTGTTTTAACGCCGATGCACGCAAACCTTGCGACCATGCTTCTATTTGCGATATGTATCCTTCATTAGATGAGGGTTGCGAAGTCGCCAATCACGATGTTGTCTATGCAGCGACCCCTGGTCCACAGTATATACTATGACCCTGGGATCGCTGCATAAACAAGTACAGTAAACTACGGTTATAACGAACTCAAAGGGACCAGTGATTTTAGTTCGTAATAACCGTAGTTCGTTATAAGCATATAAACAGCATATATACATCAAATGGCCGGGACTAAAAAATAAGTTCGTTATATCCGTCAGTTCGTTATAAGCGTGTTCGTTATAAACGTAGTTTACTGAATATGACCCTGGCCCACTGCCTATTGTGATCCAACGTCGGCTATGATCTTAAGGGGCGGTGGAGTAGGCTATAGGTTAAGGCGTTGGCACGTCAGCGTAGGCCTGGTTTCGATTCCCAAATGGGAACAAAGTGTGAAGACCATTTTCCGGTGTCCCCTGTCGTGATATTGTTGGAATATAGCTAAAAGCGGCGTAAAACAATATTCATTCACTATGATCTTACGTTAATCACCTCAACGTGAAAGCAGATTCCGTAGAGCAACGGCAAATTCAAAACGTCAACGAAGAGAATAATCAGTCTCGGTTTTGTGTCAAAACAGATAAATGGATCGTTGAAAATCGGCGATGACACCCAGTGCCCGCAATAAAAAAGGTAAGCACATATCACGGGAGGCCTGAGCCATCGACACGTGAAGTGTCCTATGAGAGGATGATTGATCTGGCTCACGTGGACAAATCTCTAACATATCGAATAACCCGGTCAATGCTCTGATGACGTCTGTGTTCAGTTTTCTCAAACAGATTTCAATACAGTTGTATATTTACTGATATAAAAAATCAAACTACCTATACACACGTACTGAACGCATCACTAACATACTTGCTATGTACATTGATTTAACACAGATGTCAATCTGGACAACACAAACGATACCGGCAGTACTAGTGATTCATATTCTCACAATTGAGTCGAAGCAAATGTGTTTGAGTTAGTATTAAGAAGAAAGGCATTTCTCTATCTCCCCGCCAGTGTACTTAATCATGATTTGGAAGTGTCTTACTCTAATGTTTACACGGAGAACATGAATTCATCAGAAAAAAGTGCTTGTGCGAGACAGACAGGTCCACGGGAAGGTTGCTTGCGTATTGAATTGATGGATGAGTCCAGTTATCACATAATGCTATATCTGTATCTGTGGGGGTGCTCGCGGGGGTGTAGGGGGGACGTCAAAATGCACGCGTGATAAAAAACGATCTTGGGAGATTATTTAAAACTGGAAGAGTTTATGGGCAAGAGGAAGAGCGATCAGCTAGAGAGTAGGAGACACTTAAGAAACGAGTGAGTATTGTTTGATGCCGCTTTGAACATTATTTCAATTAAATTACGGCACGTGGGCTCTTGATTCAAGAGCGCAGAAGGAGGAAATCGTGTCGGAGATACTGTATCCCTACTTACACACCAGTTAACGAAACAAACATCACAGCAAACAGTAAATCTGGGACAAATATTCAACCTTGAATATCCCAACTCTGTGGAAAAAACACATCCGTGGCTGGTTGGAAAAATGGTCGATAACAAATAATTAGACACAAAGCATTTGCGATAAGATTGAAGAGTCATTAACACACGGCCTACGGAGCAATTCTACCCTACTCCCCAACCCCACTCGCCCCCATGCACTCACCCACCCACACCCACACCCGCACCCACACCCACACCCACACCCACACCCGCACCCACACCCGCACCCGCACCCACACCCGCACCCACACCCGCACCCACACCCGCACCCACACCCCCACCCACACCCGCACCCACACCCCCACCCACACCCACACCCGCACCCACACCCACACCCGCACCCACACCCGCACCCACACCCGCACCCACACCCCCACCCACACCCACACCCACACCCGCACCCGCACCCGCACCCACACCCACACCCACACCCACACCCGCACCCGCACCCACACCCACACCCACACCCACACCCACACCCACACCCGCACCGGCACCCACACCCACACCCGCACCCACATACCCAAGGCGTCTTCCAAGTACCGTAAACCGGTCTTCTTTGAGAGGGGATCGTATATTTGCCACGATATACGTAATCGCCTGACAAACTACACTGACTAGATGAGACCACGTCGAAATAAATTGTTTACGATAAAAGGTGATTCCGCTCGCGTTTCTTCGCGATCAGCTGGAAGAAATACAATAAACATTGATTTTCAAGTATCACTTTCAGTCCGACTATAACGCCTGGGACGGATACATATTTACCTCTCGGTTGACGATGAGGCCATACCCAATATCACGACAATACTTGAGGTTACACTTGGGGAACTTGATCAAATTTCCTCGAAATACCCGGTTCATTTGCATTCGTTCATTCTTATTATAATATTAAATATGATAATCTTCTATAATTGTTTCTATGAAGCAGTCCTGCCGTGGTGTCCTAACGGGTTAGATAGAGATGGCAAGTCATTTTTTTCATTCGGAAAACATCTTTGATGCTAATTCGTTTTTTGACAAGTTTTTGACATTTGCACATTCATAAGCATTCGTGACCAACTCGTGTTATTCCGGGACAAGCCGAATAGCGACTCGTGCCCCTCTCATGGCCATTTTTGCGACCGGGCTCCGTCTTAGAGCATACCTAAAATAATTGTCAACTCGTTGCGTAATGATTCACACATCTTTACCCATATATTATAATATATATTTCAGATGCAATTTAAAGCACAGCTGGACATGCGGAATTATACAGTATGACCGAACACATTTAACTGTCTCTTGGGTATATTTTTAGATGCAAGACATATGTAAAACCAAAAATTATTTCTGAGGAGATTCTTTGACGAAGAACTTGAAATCATACGCGCATTCTGATTAGTTTGTCGTATTTTCGCACATAACATTCATCGATAGGGGGACGAGTCTTCTTGCAGATTACGGAAAGGGGCGAGTGCTGACGAATGATTCATAAGAGTACCGGTCGGCAGTCATTGTGAAACAAAGAGTTGGACTACAGGATTCAACGAACAAAGAACGGCTTCTCGTTACGAGGTGTCAAGGTACGGTGTCGTTCATGTCCTAGCCTAGTGTCCTAGTCGCTCATGTCCAAGCCAAAGTCGTAAACATAATCTCCCCGCAGTATTTAAAGCATCACCCACTGTACAGAGCTTGGCCTGTTCGGTCCGAGTTCGTAAACTTGGCTCCGTCTCTCGGATCTGCGCATACCAGATCGCGTACCATTCCAGTATTATAACAGAGTTTACACGTGTTACGTGATCTTTCATCATGTATGCATAATCTCTTTGAAACAACATTACCTCAAACTGAATTCCGTAAAGGATGTTTTATTAAAACCAAACCTGGTCCAGAACGAGCAACACTGAATATGATCTACGTCGTGTTTCTGTAAGCATGACATGCAAGTCTGGTGTGAATGACATTCCACATACCAGTCACACTGGTCGAGGAACAGTGTGTTCTGATAAGAACCAAATGTATACTTGACCTCCCTCGACTAATGAAGAATCTCCCACACGCCTCTATTCCAAGTTGTACATACAGTGTATTAGTGAGTGAGTGAGTTTGGTTTTACGCCGCTTTTAGCAATATTCCAGCAATATCACGGCGGGGAACACCAGAAATGGGCTTCACACATCGTACCCATGTCTGGGTTTGAACCCGGGTCTTCGGCGTGACGAGCGAACGCTTTAACCACTAGGCTACCCGACCGCCCCTACAGTGTATTAACATTCTTTACGAGGTGTTTTTTGAAATACCAAGTTGCCCAAACTCGCCACATCGTCACTGACGTTTACACGATGGAACACAACTTGGTCACTGGTAAGGTGATGCTTTCCGGGAGTATATTTCATTTATTGCTAATTCATGCCTCCCAGGTCAATATTTGTATAACCTCCTTGGTCAATATCTTTTCAAAATTAATAAAACTTATTTATCACAGAGGAAATGTGTTTAACGTTTAACGAAGTTTCTGTCAGCTAACTTGCAATGTTTAGTTGTAAGCGATTTCTACCTCCCTGTAACAGGACAGTAGTCTTAAACATTAATAACGTTGGTCAGTTTAATCATCCCAACATGCCAATAGTAATCAGTCCGCATTATCATCAACACAGCCTACTGACGGGATCCCACAGACCAGGTTACACGAATCCAATATGTTATGAACAGTTTGTCTTTACAATTTACCATAACTATGACTGGATGTCCCAGTCGTGTCATCAATCTGTTTAATCAAAACCTCTGTTCACCGGGCTCACAGTCAAAGCTTTTGTGTCGCGCTGGCAGCGACAAACAGTTTATTAACACTTGGTTCATCGAATCACCTCTCGTACCGTCAACCACAATCACCTCATCAACATGGCCAACGTGTATCGTTACCACCTGCAACTTACATCACCCCTTCTGATGGACACATGCAGGACCACAGGTGTGTCATTAAACTCGCCCCAGAGGTTTGGGTCTGACATTCTATACTGTAATTATCGCCATGGTCAAAGAGTAAGCAGGTGTGGATTGGCGAAGTAATAAACGAGGACTGGCGTTTACTTCGCGGATATCACTCAAATAATTCCATCCCTGTAGTTTGTTTGAGTTGATTTTTGTTTTCGGGAATATAAAATTTAAGAAATGTCAAACTGATTGCTCTCGGGGTATAATTTGAGGTTAGGGTAAATGTTGGGTCCCCCCCCCCCCCCCCCCCCTCTCCCCCACGGATTATTTTTATATAGAAAACAGTTTTATTTGGATCAAGTTGGTGACAATATTTGCCTCCCCCAACCCACCCCCGTCAAAAAAATTAACTACGGCCTTGGGGTCATATAAATGAACGCACCATGCATGTGTTCACACACTGGCATGACATACCTGCGACCGAATCAGGATGTTGGGTGTATTCGACACGCCATGACACTAGTACATCCATAACATAAAACCGAGAGCATACAAGTTACAAGTGGGAAGTAGAGGGTTGGTTGTGGCGAGGGGGTTGTATTAGACCTGGCAGTATGTACAGTGATATATGTATTCAAGAGTTCCACAGACAACATGGTAATCTCTGTGGGGGCACATTGGCGAGGTCTGCTTCAGACTACACATTATGTTTCAGCTGTGTAATTACATGTAATGAACTGAGGGGCTCTTTCCGTGACGGCAGGAGACTACTACCCCGCGGCCTGAGACGCAGGCCGGAAATGTAGCCGTACAAAAACCCGGACTCACGGTAATGGGGTATAGTTCCATCAAGGTCAGGTAATCACAAGCTTTGCGCCCCGACGTTTAAAATATAAATGAAAAATGAAATTATAAGACATATTGATACTACTAATCGAAAAATACTAAACTGAACATTAGAAAAAAAATGCATCATGCATGTATGTGTCAAGGGAAGATAAACAAGCATGGGGCCATGCAACTGACATTTTACACGAACAACTATTTGCTGGTATAAAATATAAGTTGCATGGCCCTGTGTTAAAAATGTAAGTCTTAGTTCTACAATAGAGCATTGTTTCCGTTAATCACGGAATAGTCATTAGTATCTCCGCATTGGGCTAGTCATGATCGTGACCATGTAATGACAGCTTAGTTCCATTAGCCATTTGTGATGAAATATTAAGAATACTCGTGGTATCTATTCCGTATAACGTAGAGAGTACAACAATCACCCATACTAGCATTCAACATATACGACTGTAGTGTACTCCAATATGATGTATGCAGCCAATATAGCATAGTTCAGTTGGATTATAACGCGATATGGACGTATGTAGCTAGACTAACATCTAGTCTCTGAAATGAAAACATCTTACAGAAAAAAACTGTTGTTAAATTATCTTTAAACAAATCTAATAAATAGGAGCCCAGAGACTGCAGTAATCTAGACTTGCCAAATATCATAGATTTGCATGGGCTGTATTTGATATATTTGTTTCAGGTTCTGTATGACAGACTTGTATGTAGCCTATAATATCTAGCCCGTATATAGTGTCTAATCCGACTTGGTGTATAACGCTTAATGGACGTATATAGTCTTCATTGTCTTGTCCGTGTTGGTGTATAACGCTATATGGACGTATATAGCCTATAGTGTCTAATCCGACTTGGTGTATAACGCTTAATGGACGTATATAGTCTTTATTGTCTTGTCCGTGTTGGTGTATAACGCTATATGGACGTATATAGCCTATAGTGTCTAATCCGACTTGGTGTATAACGCTATATGGACGTATATAGTCTTTATTGTCTTGTCCGTGTTGGTGTATAACGCTATATGGACGTATATAGCCTATAGTGTCTAATCCGACTTGGTGTATAACGCTTAATGGACGTATATAGTCTTTATTGTCTTGTCCGTGTTGGTGTATAACGCTATATGGACGTATATAGCCTATAGTGTCTAATCCGACTTGGTGTATAACGCTTAATGGACGTATATAGTCTTTATTGTCTTGTCCGTGTTGGTGTATAACGCTATATGGACGTATATAGCCTATAGTGTCTAATCCGACTTGGTGTATAACGCTTAATGGACGTATATAGTCTTTATTGTCTTGTCCGTGTTGGTGTATAACGCTATATGGACGTATATAGCCTATAGTGTCTAATCCGACTTGGTGTATAACGCTTAATGGACGTATATAGTCTTTATTGTCTTGTCCGTGTTGGTGTATAACGCTATATGGACGTATATAGCCTATAGTGTCTAATCCGACTTGGTGTATAACGCTTAATGGACGTATATAGTCTTTATTGTCTTGTCCGTGTTGGTGTATAACGCTATATGGACGTATATAGCCTATAGTGTCTAATCCGACTTGGTGTATAACGCTTAATGGACGTATATAGTCTTTATTGTCTTGTCCGTGTTGGTGTATAACGCTATATGGACGTATATAGCCTATAGTGTCTAATCCGACTTGGTGTATAACGCTTAATGGACGTATATAGTCTTTATTGTCTTGTCCGTGTTGGTGTATAACGCTATATGGACGTATATAGCCTATAGTGTCTAATCCGACTTGGTGTATAACGCTTAATGGACGTATATAGTCTTTATTGTCTTGTCCGTGTTGGTGTATAACGCTATATGGACGTATATAGCCTATAGTGTCTATTCCGAGTTGGTGTATAAGGCTTTATGGAAGCGCAGGAAGATGTTTATTCTACGTGGTGCGATGGCCATGTTGTCGTCTTGCAGGCAGTTAACGTGTGTTATGTTACACGAGATATATCGGGTCGGTGTCAACGGAGGCCACCTAAACCACTCCGTAACCGCAAGCCACATGTTTAGATTTATCAGCACTGGTTTAACTACAAAAAAACAACCAGCACGTGTCGATACCGCTATGAAAACATGTCGCGGGGTTTAGCGGTGTCTGTTGAACCAGATATCTTTACGACCATAACATTTCGGTATAATGTAAGCACACAGTTTAATTCCATGGTATCGTGTTAAGATTACACAAATATTTCAGCTGTGTGAGACATTATGATAAATGCTGCTTTTCTAGAGATTATTTCATGGCATTCTTTCCTATTTAGTCTGTGTTAAAACCATTGCTGTCATAGAACATGATTAATAATTTCTGTTCACATCATACGTTATTGCAGGTGTTAGTTAAGCTATAAGCACATGGATGAACATACGGCATGGCAGCTGCCTTCATAACGTCCGTGAAAAAATGTAATAATGACAATATATCGGACCTTTCTACAAACGACACAATTTCATAATAACACTTTCCATGGAGCATGTTCAACGCTAAAACGGAAACAAAAATACCTTGACAGTGTCCCGTATTATCGGCCATAAAAACTTACAGGAATCTTCATATTTGGTTTCCCCGAGATAGATCCGGCGTAAGGGGACGACACACTTGCGTCCGTTACTTCCGTACGTATGATCTGTCCGTGTGCGGCGTGGTAGGTGGTGGTGCTGTAAGATGGGCGTGGTGAGTTAGAGTCATCCGACTCGCGACAGTAGACTACCCCAGTCTGTGAGACATGAATACTGGGTGTGCACCCCATCCCCTTGCTCACTCCTCCTGAAACGATGCCGAAGGGGTGGATTTAGTCGCCGTCAGCAGTCCCGGACACTGTTAGGGTGGCTACCATTCTGGGTCTGTTCCGTGTAATCCTTTCCGTAACATAGGTTTATCCACAATATGTCAAGTTGCGGCACGGAATAGCGACGTGGTAATATTTATATGATATTTAGGTACGAATCCCACCGAGAATTAATATCTCTGTACACAGTCGTGGTTTAGATACGGTGTATCATAGTACAGTTCCTCCAGATCTGTCGACATGAATGGGCACTGAGAACGCTTATCATGGGTTAGATGAGTTAGTCAGAACTTGACTGACTGGCTATAAAGTAGACCCTCTCTCTAGAGGTCAGATTGCGCCTCACACTTGTAGCTCCAGGTCTAGTACAGTTCCAGAGAGATTGAACGCCGGCACACTAGAGAGCCGGTGGTGGCTCTGTTGCAACACATTCCTGCTGTACTCGCCAGTGTCAGCGAGGCAAGTCACTATAGAACCAGACTAGCCACAACAGTGTATTACCCAGGCGAGTGGAAATATTACAGAAACAGACCAATATTGGTTAACATGGGAACGACGATGTCTCTGTGATGTCAACACTAAATTCGGCCGATCCACCAATCCGGTCCGTTCGACGACCACGTGACACCAGGGCGTGACGTCAATGAAACCCCGGCAAATATGATATTTGAGGTCGTTTTCGTCCTCGGGGCTGGACGCCACTAGCAGGAACAATCGCAATAATCACTTGGTAACTATCAATCGGAGATGAAACGTTGTCCAGTTCGATGGAAAGACCAGATCGACGACACGATGTCCGTGTAGACTTGAGGGTGTCACCAGTTTACGCCATAAGTGCGGGACCATATGTATTATACTGAAGAAGACATGTAAACAAGCCAGCACGCGCAGCCTCTGTTTTAGCTCCACCGGTAACAGTGAAATTGTGTCACCTTGTCGGGGATCAATTGAAGACAGCTACACTCTAACGCGCGTCTGTCATTCCCCACGCTTGCTCGTCGGTGTTATCGCTGCTCGCTCGTTGGCCAGCGTTCTCTCGGACACCACGGCTACAGTTCAACCAGGCCGGGAAGACCCTCCCTTCTACGACACCAATAACAACCGACGAACTGTTCGTCATCCAGCAACCGACAGCAGTGGGAGAAAATCGGCGTTAATTCAGCGAGGGCACCTTTAGAGTTGGACTTAGGAAAATCAATGAGGGTTCTAGATACAGCGTTTCAGAGCACAACCGAGAGGAGCAACAGGCAGTCTCAATTTAACTGTAGCTGCGTACAATTAAGGAACACGAGCCCTATTATTCTTCTGTCGTCTTGTTAAATGGGACATATTTTGCACGCGCAGTGGTCATGCACGTGCGACAGAAAATGGTACAAGGAACTTGGGTTTCTTAAATGGTGAGTGATGACGTCACAGAGTCAATAACAGCGAAAATGTAGCTTTACGGAAACGACTCTTCCCTGATTGAAACGTTGATTTTTTCATCAGATATTTTTAGCGGTCCTTCTGAACGATACAAGAGCCCAAGCACACAGTCAAGAATCTGATGAAACTAGTGTAGGTGTACGAGGTCGGTATATTTATTTATTACTTTAAAAAATAGGCATAGATTTTTTTTCAGTAATTGCGATATGTTAAGATGCCAAATACGTTACAAGGTTTGTGTCTAATGCGTTATGTCCATTAGTGCTGTACGATATGATGTGAAATGGTTAATTCCGAGTTTGCACGACATAAACGGATGTCATGGTGAGCTATATTTACACCAGGTATCAAATAATTATTCTATTCAGATATGCGTTTCTATAACAACGGAAACTAAGAAGCATTATAGAAATATGTTTCATCGAGTTACCACAATAGTTTAAGTGTGGATCTTATCAGCAGGACCCGTGAAGATCCGGGTAGAATAGGTCTTCAGCAACCCTTGCTTGCTGTAAAAGGCGACTATGCTTGTTGTAAGAGGCGACTAACGGTATCGGGTGGTCAGGCTCGCTGACTTGGTTGATTCATGTCATCGTATCCCAACTGCATGAATCGATGCTCATGATGTCAATCACTAGATTGTCTGGTCTAGACTCGATTATATGTAGACCGCCGGAATATTGCTGAGTGCGGCGTAAACAACAAACAAACAAACCAATATAATAAGTGATGCAGGTCTCAGACGTTTACCACCTCGGTGAAACCCACGAGCACGGGTATGGTGCTGACAAACCTGGAAACATAATCGGGGCGAACCTGGATTCGAACCCACAATCATAGGTTTCTGGCGTGCCCAAGGGACGCAACTCTGAACAGCGAATCGCGGCGCTTTAGACGACTGGGCCACCCGTGCCCCCTCAAATCATAACAATCACCATCGAATAACCATTTAACTTATGTTTGTGCCACCATCGAACATGGGTGTATACTTTCTTTTGCCAGGTAGTCTTAATATGGGTTGATAGAAAAATGCATTATGCGTAGATTTTGTAATGATATGCAGTCAAATCTCTTGTGAGATCCATTCATCGTAAAGAGTCGGAACAGTATAAATATAACTCATTGTAGTTGTTCTTCCTTGGTGCTCCCATAGCCACCAAGAACCCTCGTCAGTGTGAAATGTGTAGTTCATAGTATTGGACAATAGGCGATAACAACGTTTTGTCCAAGGAAAATACTGTAAATATGAAAATCAACAAGTCCGCGAAAGAGGAAGCTACAGGAAAACGTAGTCGTCATGATTACTTTTCAGTGAAACTTCCTGGCGGGATTTGACGTGGTAACTCCACATGAAACATGAAACATGTTGGCGGGATGTGAAATGTAACTCTCCGTGAAACATGAAACATGCTGGTGGGATGTGAAAGTAACTCCCCGTGAAACATGAAACAAGCTGGCAAGATGTGACGTGGTAACTCCCCGTGAAACATGAAACGTGCTGGCAAGATGTAACGTGGTACCTCCCCGTGAAACATGAAACATGCTGGCGGGATGTGACGTGGTAACTCCCCGTGAAACATGAAACATGCTGGCAAGATGTAACATGGTACCTCCCCGTGAAACATGAAACATGCTGGCGGGATGTGACATAGTAACTCCCCGTGAAACATGAAACATGCTGGCAGCATGTGACATAGTAACTCCCCGTGAAACATGAAACATGCTGGCAGCATGTGACGTGGTAACTCCCCGTGAAACATGCTGGCAAGATGTAACGTGGTAACTCCCCGTGAAACATGAAACATGCTGGCAAGATGTAACGTGGTACCTCCCCGTGAAACATGAAACATGCTGGCGGGATGTGACATAGTAACTCCCCGTGAAACATGAAACATGCTGGCAGCATGTGACGTGGTTACTCCCCGTGAAACATGAAACATGCTGGCAGCATGTGACGTGGTAACTCCCCGTGAAACATGAAACATGCTGGCAAGATGTAACATGGTACCTCCCCGTGAAACATGAAACATGCTGGCGGGATGTGACATAGTAACTCCCCGTGAAACATGAAACATGCTGGCAGCATGTGACGTGGTTACTCCCCGTGAAACATGAAACATGCTGGCAGCATGTGACGTGGTAACTCCCCGTGAAACATGAAACATGCTGGCGGGATGTGACATGGTAACTCCCCGTGAAACATGAAATATGCTGGCAGCATGTGACGTGGTAACTCCCCGTGAAACATGAAACATGCTGGCAGCATGTGACGTGGTAACTCCCCGTGAAACATGAAACATGCTGGCAGCATGTGACGTGGTAACTCCCCGTGAAACATGAAACATGCTGGCAGCATGTGACGTGGTAACTCCCCGTGAAACATGAAACATGCTAGCGGGATGTGACATGGTAACTCCCCGTGAAACATGAAACATGCTGGCAGGATGTGACGTGGTAACTCCCCGTGAAACATGAAACATGTAACTATACACACATGTATAGATTTGTATTGACATCTCGCAATGCACCGAATGTAGCGTAACTACCACTTTCTAACACAGAAGGTTGAACAGTATATGGTGTACTTCCAGTTCCCTGATGCAGGATTACCTGTACACTTATAACGGGAGAGCTGCGGTCTCGGCTACCGCCGTCTCGATGTTCCTCCATCAAAGATATAAGTATAACAGGATCTTAATATTGCTGTTCCGTGTGCTGTGAATTATCTTCGCCGTCGTGGTTAATTTACCATCGTTAGCAAAGCTAAACAGCACATACAAATTTCAGGCAAAGGTAACATATAACCCATGTATCACAGAGACCAAAAGTCGTGGTTTCACAATGAGGTCATGGGGCTGTGTGAGGCCCTAGGATGGTAAAGAGAAATCACTTTCATTATGAAATCATGAAGTTACTTGCAGTGCTAAAGGACTGAAACCCGCTTTGTATTATTACCTTAGCGGCATCCATATATTAATTTCCGAAGGATAAAATAACCATACATCTCGATATAACCATACATCGGACGCACGCAGATGCCCCCCTTGATTTTTTATAGAAAACAATTTTATTTGAATCAAGTTGGGGGCAAGTGATACTTGTACAAATATTTGCCCCCCAGTGTAAAAGAAAGTTAACTACCGCCTTGGTAACCCTTCAACATCTGTTTGCAGCTGCGCCTTAAGCGGTTCTCTCTAATAATCTATATAAAACAGTGAGTTGTATGTTTATAAATCGCATTTCTTTTACATTTTCTCTGGGAAATAAACATTGTATGTATGAAAAGGGTGAGCTGTGATAGCTCATACCGGTCAACCGTCATCCATAATGCGCTATTACCCGTGAAGATCCGGGGTAGAATTGGTCTTCAGCAACCCATGCTTACTGTAAGGGGTGACTATGCTTGTCGTAAGAGGCGACTAACGGGATCGGGTGGTCAGGCTGGCTGACTTGGTTTATGCATGTCATCGATCCCAATTACGTGGATCGGTGCTCATGATGTCAATCACTGGATTGTCTGGTCCAGACTCGATTATTTACAGACCGCCGTCATATAGCTGGAATATTGCTGAGTGCGGCGTTAAACAACAAACAAACAAACAAACAATAACATCAACCATCACCCCTCTTCTCTGCGACATACCAAAAACATCCCAAATATAATTGCCGGGTTTACATTGTTTGACTGAAACAGTTAAACTTGAGTTAAGTTGCCACGGGCTTTGCTTACAATAACCAAACCATTTTAATTACGACGGAGAAACACATACGCTATAATCTCTGACCAACATCCTGTTTAATCACAATGTATTTCGTACACTTTGTAGGTTCTGATTGCGAACCAGTTGGCAAACGCCCTGGCAAAGAAACAAAACTTCAACCAGTATTGATGTTTAAAGGTCCTCTAAACACTAATATCCAATAGTGCCTCCATAGTTTATGACGCCATAATTTCGCCGCGTGGCGCTATGATCGGAGGGATTAACAGTGTACAGACAACAAGAGAGGGAAGCGGTAATATGGCAGTCTTAACTTCGTCACTGCAGGTGACTTCGACAGGCTAATTGTTCAACGCCGACTCCGTGCTACAAATCTGTTGCAGATTTCTTTCACTGTCACATAACTATAGCCGACAGATTTGATTTACGTTTCAAATTTAGATCTATTTTTTTACCATCATGCGTTCAGTTTTTTCAACCACTGCCATTTTGGAACCTTGGCTACATGTAATCTCTAGGCTGCGTGTGAGCGACAGGGTCAGTTATTATCTGTATTTCAACTGCCTCTGTTTATCCACGCTTTGACAATAGTGACTTTTGGTGGGATAACACTATTTAATATTAATCATACACTCCGAATCTCCTACACTTCAACACACGAGAATGCATTGAGGCTAAGTACCTCGTCGCAAGCGGACATGTTTGAAGCAGAGATCTGTCATTATTACGTCACGCAACTGCAGAGAAATGCAAGTCAAATTTACAGGAATGTTTGACTAACTTGAAAGTGAACACGACAAGTATAAGTTCAATCTGTAATTACACAACCATTTAGTTTCAGCAATTAAACGCTAACGACCTAGTACCTTTTACTTTGCGATACCACTGAACCAACATTACGATCATCTACATTTTATGTAAGGCCAGGCCAAAATGTATTTCTTGTTTCAACGATTTCTTGTTGTTAGGGTTGAGTTAAGTTTAATTTTCTTGTGTGGTACAAATACAAACAGAAACGTGTTGGTAGCTTCGTAATAAACCATGTTGGGGGGGGAGAGGTGGTGCTTGTTGGGTGGCTCGGGGAGGGGGGGGAGGTGGAAATGAGGTGTTACTTGACCAGCGTGTATTCCTTCGCTTCCAACAGTTCTCTTGTAGATTTCAAGAATATTTTATTGAAGTTTATTTTGTATATAATCATATCTAAATGTATGATGATAAATAGGGTGTTCTCGTTACGGGTAAAAGGAGGTATAGTGAAAATATTCCTTTCCCCCATCACTCGATGAGAGAAACATGATATTTCCCTCGATACATGGAATACCCGCTATTTATTACCCACGTGGTGAAGATACAGGTGGTAAGATACTAAATCCGTACGTCACACGTGTCGTTCAAGGCTGACCTCGTTTTATTTGTTTTGATTGGATAACCGTGACCTCTGTCACACCGGAACTATCGTTTTCATTCGCTTTCTCAACTACAAGTCACAACTAAAGGAATCTCTACAAGGCGAGACGTATACACACACTTTATTAAACCAATCAAGAGCGTCACACGCTTTGAATTGCTTTGCATTCCATAATTAGGTATGTATAGAGCTACTGCAGACATTATATAATCGAGCCAAACCTACATGCAATGTCTACAGATTGATCGAGGGTCACAATGAGCGTGACGCACCCGACCACTTTCGTGACTTTCAATTCAGGTAAAAGGTTAAGCGTGGTGAAATGAAGTCAGTTCAAACTATCTGGACAGATATCTAGACTTACGTTCGATGCTCCGGTTGTGCCATCAGTGTCGACATTCGAAGCGTATTTTGTGACATTGCTTGTTCATGAATGAAAATACACGACTGCACGACCAGATCACTAAAAGGGAACGTTTCCGATACAAATCATTCGAACACTCCGTAGAAAAGTGCCTGACTTCTGATTATGTGACCCAAAACACCCAAAACGTGAACAATAACATTCCCTATCTCTAGCGTCAAACGCTGTGAGTAGATCACGGTTGTCTTTCCTTATTCCGGTGGTGACCTTACCCTTCGTTCTAAGCTGTCACTGACATGCAAGCAGACTTGAGTTTGTTGATATTCACGTCTTCAGTATACGGTGGTACAGTTAGCATGAATGTCTTTGGCAAACACTCTGATTTCCCTCTTCCAAAATAGTACGGACAGGATATAAATTCTGTTGATAGATCAAGAAAACCGAACCATTTTGATTGCACAGCCGGGTCCCGCCAGTGCGATCGAGCGACCGTTGGTCCGATAATGCGCGGCGCTAATGTGACTTTTAAAATGCTCTTATAGGTGTCCTACGTACTAACAACAATGTGCTTGAATTACCATAAGTTGAAGAAATTCTTCAAAAAGGATCTTGAGCGTCGGTGCTGTTATGTATGCAAACTCAACAGCAAGAGCATATTGTTAATGCATATGCATAGAAATGTCAACAATGCCCATATTTGGGCATATATCAATATTCATGCTCAACCAGATTTTGCAACCGGTTTCACTTTGGTCTGTCAACGAACGAAAGTTGTTAAGTATTTACTCTTAAATATATATTTAACGTGGGTAATAAATAAAATACTACACTCATACCATTCTTACGAATCTCGCAAACTTTCGCTCGGTCACATACCAGAGAAAGTCAACTCGGTTTATTTTGTTTTTTTAAATAGTATCTAACGAGAATGAATGTAGTATTCTCTATCTATTACCTACAAACATATCGGGGTTTATAAAAAGCATATGTGCCCTAGGGTCATATCACGTCATGCGACAACAGTGTATTGTTTCCGTCATCCGGACGGCGTGGTTGACGTCATTCGAATCTTATTGTGACGTAAGAGCGGAATGACGTCAAACTATAAACAACGTCATAGCTGAAGATTGCTGACGTCATTGGACAAATGTGGTTTTCTTAGACGACTCAAAACGATTCAGAACAAATGGGTAATAAAGAAATCATTACACTCGCATGTGTGTCACACTGATTTTACGAAAGCTCGCGAAATACAAAAATTCTGACACTCGTTTCTTTATAACACACATCCTCGTATAATTATATTTATGTGTTTTTTTCCTTGCTACCGTTATCGCACAATTGAACCACGAAGTGTTCTTCCTATGTTACTGCAAATGGTCTGAAAGCAAATAAAGTTATTCTGATGGCTTAGCCTAGAACGCTCTTGCATTGGTTAAACGTTGAAAAACACTTTGCTGCAATTTAACAAAATTACCGTTCAGACAGACGTCATTTGTTAAATGCATCATTCACAGTGTTCACACGAAACAAGCAGAGCGGGCAAACGTGCTAGCTGGAGACACAATTCCAGAGTGTAGAGCCGAGAGTTTAATGACGTCACAATCGCCGATCGCCTTTGATCTGGCGCTTGATAAAACCGTGGTATAAGGACGAAATTTATTTTATAGCGTTGCCCATTTTCCCTCAAGACCCTATAACAACATTATCGGAAAACACCTCACATTCCGCAAAGTGAAAGAGTAAGACGGTCTTCAGGGGAATACGATGTGGTCACTGCAATGTAGCTGTATTATTGTTGAGAGGGGCATTTAAACTGCACTCGCGATTGTTTGAGGTGCTGTACCGTTGTTGTTTTTAAATCGTTAGAGAACATAACTTTCACAGAATGTCCGGGAATTGTAAAAAAAAAAACATTGCAGGAAATGTTATATTTACTGAAACATTGAAACAACGTTGAATTATATGTAATGCTGTTTATTATTTCTATACTATTCTTATTATTATTTAGACCCGTGAAGATCCGGGGTAGAATATGTCTTCAGCAACCCATGCTTGCCTTAAAAGGCGACTATGCTTGTCGTAAGAGGCGACTAATAGGATCGGGTGGTCAGGCTCGCTGACTTGGTTGATGCATGACATCGATCCAAATTGCGTGGATCGATGCTCATGATGTCAATCACTGGATTGTCTGGTCCAAAGTCGATTACTTACCGCCGTCATATAGCTGGAATATTGCTGAGTGCGGCGTTAAACAACAAACAAACAAAACAATATTATTATTTAGATTTTGTACTGCCATCCAGTGAGTTAATGTAGGTTTGGGCAGTAGTCGGCGATATCCGATCCATATCTTGATAACAATGATATAATCCTACTTTCGACACGCAAACCAGTTTCTGTAATATAATGGATATATCATGCTCTGAATAAATGTAATTTTAGTCGGTACGTTTTGTTTAGTTTTTAACGCCGTACTCAAACGGCTGAATGTAGATAATCAAGTCGGGACCAGACAATCCAGTGATGGACATCATGAGCATCGACCTAATCAATAGAGATACGATGAAATGCATGGACCAGTCACCGAGCCTGACGGTCGGTATATATATACTATTAGCATACGGTACTGGGGACCTGTTCTACCACTGAAGCCTTCATGGCAGTTTGTCGATGCAATTAGTACAAACATTCCTGCAATATGAGTACTTCATACTTCTTAAGGTTGTATTACGTAAATTATTGATCTGTTATTGGCGGCGGGGACAACAATCAGCAGTGCATACTAGTCGATAATGTTGTAGATGAGTTCCATCTGATGGATTACCGAAACCCAAATTACTATACACCGGATCATAGTTAAATACTGAATATCTTAAGGGTATTTCATAACCGTTTCTATTCATAACAGTTCGTTCGTATAATTTAGTTTCACGAATGCAACCCGTATTTGAGTAATACGACCTTTCCAGTTGAAATTATAATACGTAACACAATCACCATGTTGTTGGAAAGGAATCTATAAAGGTAAAAAAGAGAAGAAAAAAAACATTTAACCAAATAAAAACAACAGATGTGATCACAAGAGTGCGATCACATTTCGACATTTCACATGAATCGCTTGAAAGTCGAGATCAACTCGGTAGTTAGTACATAATTGCCCCGAGTCTTTGTTGTTTATGGTGACACCAGCTTCCGTCACCGTAATGCTGGATAATGATAGTTTACTGTGTAATGTATTTTACGGAAAAAACATTTTCCATAAATATGTCCATAGCATTCATCAAAACAGAAACACAATTGCAAGTATATTGCAATTACTATTTATCATGAAATAGAAAAACACCCCGCGACATAAATGGGAATTATGACATATAATATCCAAGTCAACTAGTGATGTGCTGGATAATGTTCAAACCTTCACGCATCAATACATAATGCATACATTCTTATAGACTGTCACGGGAAATCGAATCTCATTAAAATCATATCTTAGTTCTCGCTACCGCCAAACAAAGATCTGAGGACATCCCCTTAGGGGTCACGCCAGAACGACCTTTCATCCGACCAATTAGAGCGTCGCTTACCAGATCATGAAAGTGACGTTCGGAATGAGAATTCTGATAATGCATCCGCGAAAGGGGATATTCCGAACGATAGTTACGGGTTAGACGACTGAATCCATACAATGTAGACCATCTGTTAGCCATTCCAGAACGTCCTTTTGTTCAGGTTTCAAATTTGTAATCGAGAATACGTTGAAATAATTATGTTTCGAAGCGTAGTCGCCAATTTGAAATAAGTGCCCTAAAGCACGAGAAAGCTGCCTTCTGATTGGCTGGTCGACTTCTTGTCAGTCCTTCTATCGGTCGGTCAGAGTTCGCGCAGATCTTTGTTTAGCGGTAGCGAGAACTAAGATCTGATTTTAATGAGATTGTGGGAAATCAAAAAATGAAATCTCGTACCTAATACAAATGAATAGTGTTATTAAGAAACACTTTTATCTACAAATGTCCCCAAGATTTGGTCATTACCATATCAATACCCAGTCAATGTATTTTAATTAAGATATTACCATCGTATAGCTTATAATGAATACGTACCCTCGACTGTGTAGTCTTGGTGAGACATTGCATTCAGTGACGTTGACAACGTCAAGGTATCGTGTTGAATCGGTTTGGATCACTGTATTAACTTGATGTTTTCTTGATTCGCGTCCCAGCTGACACGTTACAGGGAGGAATACGTAACCTGCGTTACATCGAGGGGGTGGCTAATAACTAGTCATCATTAGTGGCGTGTGTTAAGTCGAGGTCATTTCATTATTAGTGGAGCTTTCAATGATTAATATAATTGCAGCAAGAATGATCAATCCATACAGCGATCAACAATAAGAATTAATGAGGGCTGGAAATGAGTGTTCGTGTTTGTGTGTGTGTGTGTGTGTGTGTGTGTGTTTGTGTGTGTGTGTGTGAGGGGGGGGGGGGGGGCGGTACGCGGGATGGGGTAGGGCGTTTGAGAGGGTAGGGGAATGTGTTGGGGTGATGGTGCATACGACGGAGAGGTTGGATGGGAAGGGTGGATTGGGGGTGGAAAAGGGTGCGATGAATGTGAATGTTGCGGGATGGGTGGGGCGAAAGAGGGAGGGAGGATGGAGGGAGGATAAAGCCTGGGGATGGTGGATGAGGTACGTTTGCTTCCATGTTTGTTTTTTTGTTTAACGCCGCACTATTCCAGCTATATGACGGCGGTCTGTAATGATTCGAGTCAGGACCAGACAATCCAGTTATTGATGTTATGAGTATTGATCCACGCAATCGGGATACGATGACATACATCAATCAAGGCAGCGAGCCTGACCACCCGATCCCGTTAGTTGCCTCTTATGACAAGCATTGTCGCCTCTTACGGCAAAACATTGGTTGCTGAAGACCTATTCTACCCCGGATCTTCACGGGTCTGGTGGAGGAGGTGCTAAATTAGAAACCACTCAGGGGTATGTTGACACGTGGTTAGTAATGTGTACATTGTATGAGGAAACCAATCTTAATTAAGTCCATATTTTCACTATTTCTACAAATGTTCAATTTCCAGTGAATATTTAAGCGCACAATCACCTTTTTCCGTTCGCATACACTCACCCTCTCATTGTTGCACCTCCTCTATCAGCCCATCGTCCGTCACCCCCATTTACTAAGTAGCAGATAATTCTAAACATTAGTCATGTCCTCACCAAACACTGCCCCTTCTCTTCTGACATACCGCACTCTCCCCATCCTCCACCCTCCTCATCTCTAACACCTTTACATTCCTCTCCGGTGTTTCCTCCTCCCCCGGGGGGCAGTCGTCTAAGGCGCCGCGATTCGCTGTGCAGAGTTGCGTCCCTTGGACACGCCAGAAACCCATGATTGTGGGTTCGAATCCCGGTTCGCCCCGATTATGTTTCTAGGTTTGTCAGCACCATACCCGTGCTCGTGGGTTTCACCGAAGTGGTAAACGTCTGAGACCTGCATCACTTCGGGTTTTCCTCCCACATTAAGCTGACACGCCGTGATATAACTGGAATACTGTTAAAAGCGGCGTAAAACCCAACTCACTCACTCACTCACTCCTCCTCCCCGACGCATAATCTTGAACTCTGTTTCAGCACCGTTATAACAAACCTGAAAGCAAAGCTAGACCTATTTATCTGAGCTTCTAACTCCCTTGTGACCTGTATTTGAATCCCGTAGAGCTGGTATTATCAGAATGCACGCGCCACCGAGGACGTAAAATGCGCGACGCGCTCTGTAAAGAAATGTACATTTTAGTGTTAATGAATAGCTCGCGACACGCGATCAGCCCATTGGCTTTTGAAGTTGCGAGATTCCCTCTGCTTTTAGCTAACAGCCGTCAGCAGAGAAATGCCCTATGAAAATTTCACTTACCCGTGCGAACAGATCTTGCCCTTTCCTTGCGTGCAAAGCAAACCTTTTAGAGCATCGGATCTTGTCTGGTGTTTTTATTAACTGTCGGAGTGTGAAACGTCATAAACATGGGTGGGAAATGTAAATGCCCACTATAGACCTCCCATCGTAAATCCCCGTGAAGATCCGGGTTAGAATTGGTGTTCAGCAACCCATGTTTGTTGTAAGACATCGACTAACGGGATCGGGTGGTTAGGCTCGCTTACTTGGTTGATGCTTGTCATCAAATGTTATGTTTATGTTCATTGTTTAACTATGTGTGCTTACATCACTACCCAGATGAAATAAGCAGTTTGATGATAGGGTAGTGAGTGAGTGAGTGAGTGTGGTTTTACGCCGCTTTTAGCAATATTCCAGCAATATCACTGCGGGTGACACCAGAAATGGGCTTCACACATTGTACCCATGAATCGAACCCGGGTCTTCGGCGTGACGAGCGAATGCTTTAACCACTAGGCTACCTGACCGCCCCTCCAACAGGGGTACATCGCGCACAGAAACGTGTATTGTAAGAGGCCGTTTCGTCACAGGCTGAACTCGAGAACTAAAGTACAGAATGTATATACATGAATAATAATAAAAACATGTTCCAGGAAGGAAAACAGACTGGTCTTAATTTCAAAGAAATCGCACTGGAACACTAAGCTCTTCGGAAAGTATATCCTAAAAGTACAAGAAAAACGAAAAATAAAAAGTTGGTCTAATTGGAGTGACGTGAAGCGTAATAATGGAGTTAAAACGAGGGCTTTATTGTACTGAAAGTAATGTGACTTGTGTCTGGAGAACAATTTGGTTCTAAAAACAACCCTGTGGCGATGGCAGTGACATGTGTATGTATACGCGAGGGAAGGGAGAAGGACAAACCGACTCCACACCGGAATCGTCTACTTTTTTTCGGAAATGATGGTCGAGAAGATGCCTCATTTCGTTGATTGTGACAAAAGTATGGTACTAATGGTCTTCACATCTTTTGAGGTGCAATCGCGCATGCTCTTTCTACCAAGATTTCAAAGAGCGACTCTTGCTCAGAAGTTGTTTGATTAAGATTACAACATTCACGAATTCAGTAGTGTTTGATTCAGATTACAACATTCACGGATTCAGTAGGGCTTTCAAAACGTTTTATGGTAGACATGTGGAGGACATCGCTGACAAAAATGATGCAATTTTCTATTTTGACTTTGGACTTCCATATTATGTTCTTGTGAGTATTATCCAAGGGAATAACTGACTTGCCTTTGCATGTGTTTGTAACGGGTACCACCGGTGGGCCAGGATACGCTCATATTTTCGCAAACACGTGGTATCATCTCCATTTGATAGTAAGTTATAAACACATGCAAATGATATAGCCGGAAGCATTTCACTCTGCTTTTGGATGAATATGGAAACGGCTTTCACGAAATAATAATACGAATGATTAAACATAGTCAGGAGCATCACCATACTACTACTACTACTACTACTACTACTACTACTACTACTATCATCATAATCATCATCATCATCAACAAAAACAACAACATCGTGTACTCATGACGATTCCAATACAGAATATTAAAAAAATATATGAAAATGGCAGCGAATGGCCATGACATTAGCTGAGCATAACAAGGTCTTGCGTGGGTGAGTGAAAATGGGCTTAACGTTATGTTCAAGATTATTGCACTTATTGATCGACGTACAACGACTTGACACTGACCCATGTGGGGTGCTGCCTGTCTAGTGTACCGTCAAACCGACGTGGTTTGTTTGTTTGTTTGCTTGTTTGTTATATGCAGGTTGTCTGTACATAACCAAGTCTGGACCAAACAATCCAGTGATTGATACCACGAGCATCGATCTCCACAATTGGGATACGATGACATGCATCAACCATGTTATCGAACCTGACAACCCGATCCCGTTAGTCGCCTCTTACGACAAGCATGGGTTGCCGAGGACCAGTCATAACCAGAATCTTCGAAGTAAAAGATCGATGCCTATCACTGATTGGTTTACATACACCAGATCTGATTATTCGTTCGAGGCTATCTCCAGAAACCAAGGAATGTGCTGACTGGGATAAAATATTTTCTGATTGACCAAATACTCTCTCGCTCATGGGCATCAAGAGTGCCAATGGCATTTCCAACACCTTGCTAGAAATAAGAATACTATTCTATCCTTGGTGGCCCAAGGGTCCAACCGCCAATTTAGCCTCGATACTTTGAGAATGTCGTCATCTTCAAATTACTTGAGAGAGAACGATTTCCTGGATTGTCGATGTCTCGTTCCCTAGGGCACGCTGTGCCGTGACCTTGACCTTCACGCACGACGGATGTCTGCATCAGAACAGGGCGCTCATTTGCTTTGCAAACCCTGCTTACAATGTCCCATTGATTCGTGAATGTACCTTCGTTGCACTTGTCAATTCCCGTTTGCTTGGACTTTGGGCAGAAATACGAGTAAAACACCCTTAGGACACCGACGCCTCAAAATCTTTAACTTAGTTCGTGCTACTTCCATTATAAATAATATCCTAGATCAGATTGATCCTTTGACTCTCAAAATTTCTCATTACAAGTAAACATCGCCAGTAAGTGTTTGATGACGATCATCTGGCGACCATTCCAAGAATTTCTCCATTTCACCAAACCGCATTGCGTTGATCATATTACCATCTTCAGAAATGTAGACACTTCACTTAGAGGGCAGTGGTGGTAAAGTGAAGCGATGATAGACCGGCCTCAGGGACGAAGGACCCTGTGCTAAATCCGTCCACTGTTCCCTTGCCTTAAGTCTTGTGTTCATTGTCTGTTACATTCCACACAAAGGGACGCTCATCTA
The DNA here is from genome assembly GCF_022045235.1 of Haliotis cracherodii. NCBI lineage: Eukaryota > Metazoa > Mollusca > Gastropoda > Lepetellida > Haliotidae > Haliotis > Haliotis cracherodii. The sequence goes on from NW_027266264.1 coordinate 16,964,961, forward strand.
TCGAATGAATTGTTCGCCACGAGGTGATATTACCGTCACTTTGGGGATTGAAAATCTGCTAAACACGCTAGTTTATGCCCATGAGATAGCAACTGGCAACGAATGGGTCGACTGACACACAACTCGTCTTCGACAGCTCTCGCTGATGATTGCTTAATTGACCAAACACCAAGAGACCCCTGCATACGAATTGTTCCGTACGCTACACGACATCCCACAGGAAGAATTGTCATGGACAGATTTTCAGGTGTTTCGTTTAATCATATCCGTTGCAAATCAGTTTAACATCTACATCCCCAGCGTACATCCCTGGTTGACTCGACGGTGGCCATGATCCAAGACCCGTGAAGATTCCGGGGTAGAATAGGTCTTCAGCAACCCATGCTTGCCGTAAAAGGTGACTATGCTTGACGTAAAATGCGACCAACGGGATCGGGTGGTCAGCATCGCTGGCTTGGTTGATGCATGTCATCGATCCTAATTGCGTGGATCGATGCTCATGATGTCAATCACTGGATTGTCTGGTCCAGACTCGATTATTTACAGACCGCCGTCATATAGCTGGAATTTTGCTGAGTGCAGCGTTAAACAACAAATCAACCAACCAACCAACTTGGAAAGTGTGCCACGAACTAGGGAACGGGGTATTGTATTCAGATTCCCGCTATACTATAAGTACTTGGCACGGTTGGTCCAATCCATTCCGTAATAATTTGCCAACAACGTTCACCCAACATATTTCTGTCTATTGTTGCGGTTCTGGCATCGCTCCTAGCACCCCTTTATCGAAAATGTCAACCTGCCAGGCGTCAGATTAATACACGACATGCATTTGACTACTAATTGAAACTTGCGGTCCCTTGTTGGGGAACTGAGTCAGGAATTGTGAAAACTCCACTGTCAGCTTTCGGCACCTATACCTATAGCCGGTGTCTGGGCAATCTCAGCTATCAGACGTACAACTCAGCAAGGTCGTCCAGAGACAGTCATGTTGTCGTCACCACTTCTGTAGTGAATAATATGATTACACAGACTTCAAAATCAGATTAACAGCCTAGTTCCTTCGGAGCTCCAAGGACATCAGGTTTGTCACGTAGTCAGAGTCCAGAGGCTCAGAAGTTAACTTTTGCAGAGCAAACCCCTGCTTCATGCAAGACGCTCTCGCCAGGGATTGGTGAAAGTTTGTTTCCAGAAGGTTCAGAAACCTCATTCATAGCGGTCTGACGACTGAACACTCCGCGCATTGTTATAGCATCCTAAATGGTGCGTGGTATGTTTGTTTGTTTGTTGTTTAACGCCGCACTCAGCTATATTCTAGCTATATCACCGACTACTGCTCAAACCTACATTAACTCACTGCATGGGAGTACAAAATCTAAATAATAATATTGTTTTGTTTGTTGTTTAACGCCGCACTATGCAATATTCCAATATATAACGGCGGTTTGTAAATAATCGAGTCTGGACCAGACAATCCGGTCATTGACACCATGAGCGTCGATCAACGCAATTGGGATACGATGACATGCATCAACCAAGTCAGCGAGCCTGACCACCCGATCCCGTTAGCCGCCTCGCACGACAAGCATAGTCGCCAAACATGGGTTTCTGAAGACCTATTCTACCCCGGATCATCACGGGTGGTGCGTGGTATGATAATTGTCTCAAGATGACACTGTTTGAACTTCTGCCACCTTCACTTTTGAAAATACAACGTAAGCGTCAGACCAATACCACACTGATATATGCCGAAACAAATTCCATTGTGCGTAAAAAGGCAAAATAGGGGTGGTAATTACGTGAATGGATCACTGAAATGAGTGATAACACCAGGTGTTCGCGATTACGTCATGGAAGATGTTTCTAGTTTTATTTCGTCTAATTCTAAGGAATTATGTACCGCTATTTACTTACTCCTTTAACGTTATATATTCTTTTGTTTTACCTTATTGTCATATCTTGAACTTATTTCAATAATTATATTTATGGTGTGTATGTGGTGTGGGATAGCGTTGGAATGGAACTGGGGTATATGTTAACAAGTTCTTGCTGCATAATGGTCTGGTTCTTTCTTACTGGTTATTGGTCGACCAATGACCTGAAAGTTACGAAATAGTGTTTGTCAGCATATAAATACATCTAGTCTCATATATGGATTTCTCCCAATTCACTGCTGCCAGACAAGTTCTGTATCAATTATGGAACGTGATACACTTCAAGCTTATGGATAAGGAAAGCTATTATCTGCTAATAGATATACATGATCAGTTGAAATCATCCTAATGGGATCCCGGCCACCGTGTCCAAATCAAATCAAATAGGAAGCGCATGAAAAGGCGAACACTGTGACTAAACACCCAATTTCCTTTAGTGACTTTGATTAATATGTCTCTGGGAATTCTGTAGCCAAACGTGTTCCTTATTCTATGGAATCGGGATCACACGTGATGTTGAATAAAATTCTATTGCTATCATACAATTGAATGAGGCTCTGAAACAACAGCTTGTTAGTAACATACAGAGAAGTTGATGCGAATCTCTTGCAACCATCATATAAATATTGTATTATCCATTCTTCGAAATAAACGGAGGGAAGATATTCGAGGAAAGTGTCCAGTTGATGCGAATTCCTTGCAACCATCATATAAATATTGTGTTATCCATACTTCGAAATAACGGAGGGAAGATATTCGAGGAAAGTGTCCATTTCGATTTTGCCAGGAATGTACAGGGACACTGTCTTTAACGATTATTTAATTATATAAACACATCATTGCCGATACTTGGAACCAACATTGGTTTCAAAAATGAATCCAAACTTGATCATTCACGAAAACCCTGGAAAAATAAAATTAACAATACCATTATCATTGGTTGATTGATTTGTTGTTTAATGCCGCTCTCATCAATATTCCAACTACAGTAAAATACGTTTATAACGAACACGCTTATAACAAACTGACGGATGTTTCGAACTTGATTTTTGGTCCCGGCCATTTGTTGTATATATGTTTATAACGAACTACGGTTATAACGAACTAAAGTTAGTGGTCCATCTGAGTTCGCTACAACCCCAGTTACAGTATATGACGACGGTTTGCAAGTTATGGAGTCTGGTTTGGTTTGGTTTGAACATACTTTATTCACAAAAAGTGAAAGGAATTGGGTACAAGAGCGAAGATATTTTACACAACTGATTAACAATTTGTACTTACAATGAACAGAACTGGAGGACAGAAAAGAATAGGAAAGATAAATGAACAGTAAGTTTACACAATATAGTTTACATAAATCTCTTTTCGTATTTACTATATAACTATGTACATTACTGTTTTTTGTGTTATTTTCTTCTGGTAAATCCCCATTTCCATTGAATATCAAATTAAGATCAGTTGGTGCATTTTCGACCAACTGCTTATATTTCTAAGTAAAACGATTCTTTCTTCATTTAACAAGTCTCATTCAAAGAAAAAAGTATAATATTATGCATTTTCGCATTTACTACCAGAAAAATATTCTGCTGTCTTTAATTCCAAATTATCGAGTCTGGATAGACAATCCAGTAATTGACATCATGCCTATCGATGCACATAGTTGGGAAACGATGACATAATTAACCGAGTCACCGAGCCTGACCACCCGATCCATTTGATCGCCTCTTACGACAAGCATAGGTTGCTGGAGACCTATATTCCCCACGGGTGTATGTTGTAAGTAGGAAGTTAGATATGTCCGGTTTCGCGGGAGCCTAATTAGTCCGGATCAGGTTATGTTGACCCAGAGACGGAAGGAACATCATGAAAGTGTTGTCATTGACTTGAAAATACCTGTGACATTTAAAGTATTCATCATCTGATGTAGTGTAATACTTATCACCTCGTTTACTGAATGTCATAAATGTGTTTATTACTCCCCCGTTGAAGACATCAAAGTTTAATAAACATACAGCTGTATTACACATTGTGCAATAAGATCACAGGCGGGCGGACGGACTTGGTCATCAGCCGATCATTCGAAAGGTGAGAGAGTGAGTATGGTTTTACGCCGCTTTTAGCAATATTTCAGCAATATCACGACGGGAACAACGCAAATGGGCATCACACATTGTACTCAATGTGAATCTTTGATGCAACGTTATTGGTGTTGCATGTGCATCGTTATTGGTGCTGCTGGTTCACCGTTATTGGTGTTGCCGATTCACCGTTATTGGTGATGCTGGTTCGCCGTTATTGGCGATGCTGGTTCACCGTTATTGGCGTTGCTGGTTCACCGTTATTGGCGTTGCTGGTTCACCGTTATTGGTGTTGCTGGTTCGCCGTTATTGATGTTGCTGGTTCACCGTTATTGGCGTTGCTGGTTCACCGTTATTGGTGATGCTGGTTCGCCGTTATTGGCGTTGCTGGTTCACCGTTACTGGCGTTGCTGGTTCACCGTTATTGGTGTTGCCGGTTCACCGTTATTGGCGTTGCTGGTTCACCGTTATTGGCGTTGCTGGTTCACCGTTATGGGTGGTGCTGGTTCACCGTTATTGGTGTTGCTGGTTCACCGTTATTGGCGTTGCTGGTTCACCGTTATTGGCGTTGCTGGTTCACCGTTATTGGTGTTGCTGGTTCACCGTTATGGGTGGTGCCTGTCGGTGATATTTTAAGTTCATAACATATAAACCACCTGCTGACCTGTATGAAATCACATTGCCAACATGACAGGTCTGATAAAGTCGGGCTCCTCTTGTCTACACTGAATCGGGTTTGATACCAGGAAGCTTGAGTTTTACATTGAATGCAGATGTTTCTAACTTGGTGATGTTTGATTATGCTAATATTAAAACGATTTTTTATAATGGCATCTTATCTTTATAAAAATCGATCCCCGAGAAAGCTTCTCAGGTTATTGCATTTGATCGAATCATCCGCATTGTATTCATACGCCACCCTTATACCAGCGACAGTTTTATTCAACTTCAAAATTTGGATAATGAATAAATTACTACTCTCGCCCCCGTTAGATACAGTTTTTATTACAGCTCGTGTTTTTCAAAATGTTTGGTTTTAAAATAGTGAATGAGTGAGTGAGTTGGGTTTAACGCCGTTTTTAACATTATTCCGTTTATATCGCGGTGTGTCAGCTTAATGTGGGAGGAAAGCCCGAAGTGATGCAGGTCTTAGACGTTAACCACTTCGGTGAAACCCACGAGCGCGGGTATGGTGCTGACAAACCTAGAAACATAATCGGGGCGAACCGGGATTCGAACGCACAATCATGGGTTTCTGGCGTGCCCAAGGGACGCAACTCTGCACAGCGAATCGCGGCGCCTTAGACGACTGGGCCACCCGTGCCCCTCGTTTTGAAATACACTCGGTTAGTTCGTCAGATGCCGTTTTTATTACGAGTGTATAGCAATACGAATCTTATGAGCGAAAGCGAGTTACAAACGTTTAACGTTTAAAATGCACCAGTTGTAAAGATAAACGTTTTCTCACGGGGACTTGTTTGGTAATCAGTATAATATACTTGCTGCTGGGGAATGTGGAAACGTATGGCGCTAGTCACGAAACACCATCCAGCGATTTAGACTGCCATCACTAATTATCAAGACAGACATCTTCAGTACAGCATGGATAAGCTGCATAAGACGTGTTTCAAAACACTTGATTTATAACTACATGTATCTATAACGTATCTTCTTTGACATTGCTTCAAGATTTTAATTATTTGTAGCATAATGAAGCACGTTTCACCAGTAATGTGTACATCTTCCATCCCGCTGATAGCATCGTTAGTGTGGCCTCTGATCAATAAAACAGCTCCTCCGACGGTGTTGATAAAGAGTCGAGCAAAGAACCAGATTGCATGAATATCATCGCTGACCTTGACATTGATACGCCATATTGAAACGCCTGATTGAGATCCGAGAATAAGTTCGCCATATCTGTATGAGTTGTACACCTTGGCGTTAACGTGTTGTCGTGTTGGTGTATAATTACGTTTTCCAGAGCAGTTTCGTTATTTTCGGGCAAACATATACATTTGTCATATGGTCATGGTCATATTTGTTTGAAACAAGTTGCTTTGTGTAAGTGACTGAGTGAGCTTGTCAACAACTTCGGTGAAATCAACGGGAACATAGTTGGTGCGAATCTGGTATTCGAACCCACGTCCATAGAATTCTATTGTCGCAGCTAAAGTTATTTAAACATATATCGTCACAAAACGAGGGTTTTACATTGTCTCCAGCTCATCTGGACTGCCCACGACACCCAGCTGATCAGTCTGGCGTCCTTCGTGCCATGTTTGACCGCCTTCGTGGTCTAGTGGTAGAGCGTCCGGCCAGAGAGCGGAAGGTCCGGGGTTCGATCCACGGCCGCGTCATACCAACATGCGTTAAAAGATGGCACTTGATGTTACCCTGCCTGGCGCTCGACATTAAGGGGGTAGGACTGGTCGGCTCGGAGTCAGTATACTGTGTCCGAGTGGGCTATTCGTGTTAAATTGCGGCATGGTATCTCAGTGGGCTAGCACTATTAATCGGCATCAGTCCGGACCAGTACAAACAGCCACACACACACACACGCGTGCATGCATGCACGTCGCTTTATAAGTTTTATTATCTTGAACGCGACGTTAAACCCCATTTCACCTCACCTCGTGCTTTGTATCACAGGGGCGCCATCGCCATGAACACATATCAGTGTATTTAAGGCACAATAAGTGTCCTTTGGGGTCGGTCTATTAACTACATCTGATTGCCTTTGGGCCATAGGACAATGGCCTTATTACAGCTGACGACTGAAACACCAAGAGTCTATACTGAGAAGTGTATTACACTATTATCAGTTACTTCACCTACGTCACAACGTAGACCTCTAGCTACACCATGCCTCGCGCGTCCTCTATAGATCGGGTTATATGGCGAGAGGTGCTGGGTGCAACAATGCTCAAATAATAGCTTATCTATTAACCGATTTACAGTGGCAGGTTTTTGTGAAGCGGTTAGGAAAAAATAGCATCCCGATTCGGGCAAGGACATTTGAGCTATATATAGGGTGAGATTTTAGATGCCTCGTCGTGACTAATTGTTCAAGTGTGTCCTACAGGAAGATGCTGCTGTGAATGCAAGTGGGTGATGAAGCTGGAAGAAAGGAGGTCTAAACAATGCTTAACTTTAAGCATTGCCTGGGCCTTTGTTGGTAACATATGGTTGTAACACGTGGATTCAATCCTAAATCCAAACCATCAGATACAGGCTTGACTTTTATATGTTACAAACTGTTCGATAGGCATTACTTAGACGTTGACGGATGACCTCATTCACAAATCTGTGGCTAACAACTTCTGTAATTACTGCCAAGGCGATGTTTCGGTAAAGATCCTTATACCGTTGTCAAGCAAGACTTCTTCCAGCCTTGCTTGACAACAGTGTAAGGATACACTTAAGTATCCATAAGCACCCATTTGAAGTAGAAACGTGTTGACTATTTTGATTCATGTGTCACTGGAAATTAAAACGCCTTAACGCCATGCATATTTACGGTGTATATTGAAAAGTAAATGCGTAGTTTAATTCATGAACTGCTTTATCCGGGCCATAACACGATTATTATGCTTTTAAGAACTGTTGCATCTCTACCAAGAGTTGCTTATTCTTTTCCAAAACCATCCGAATCAACACCAAGAACAGCTCAATCGGAATCAAGAGCTATTGAATCTCTAGCAAGAGTTGCATATACTATTCTAAGACCAACTGAATCCTATACTTGTTTTAAGTGGCGACTAACGGGATCGGATGGTCAGACTCGTTGACCTGGTTGATGCATGTCATCGTATCCAAACTGCGTGGATCTATGCTCATGGTGTCAATCACTGGATTGTGTGGTCCAGGCTCAATTATATTGCTGAGTGCGGCTTTAAAAGACAAACAAACAAACTGAATCTGCATCAAGATAGCTCCGTCGGAATCAAGAACTGTCGACTCTGAATCAAGAAATTGCTTAATCTATTCCAGGAACTGCTACATCTACTCCAATTACAGCTACATCTGCTCCACGAACTGCTCGGTTAGATAAATGACTATCTAATCTACTAACAATCAAAACAACACTAACTGAAGAACTAATCCTATTTGTCACTGCTATTCAGTGTTACAGTGTAAACATAAGATACAATCTCATTAAAATCAGATCTTAGTTTCGCTACAGCTAAACAAAGATCTGAGGTCATCCCATTACGGGTCACATCAGAACCACCTTTCGCGAATTTTGACCGACCAATGAAACGACTGACAAGAAATCGACATTAGCCAATCAGAAGGCAGCTTTCTCGAGCTTTACGACACTAGTTTCAAACTGGCGACTACGCTTCGTAACATATTTTGACGTATTCTCGATTAAAAAAAACAAAACTGATAAGAAGAACATCCTGGAATGGATTATAGATGGCCTAGATTGTATGGATATAATCATAAAACCCGTAACTGTCGTTCGGAATACCCCGTGTTAAATATTTCGTGGTTGTATGACTAGAAAACACATTCCGACAGTCACTTTCATGATCTGGTAAGCGACGCTCTGATTGGTTGGATGAAAAGTCGTTCTGACGTGACCCTTAATGGGATGTCCCCAGATCATTGTTTAGCGATAGCGATAACTAAGATCTGATTTTAATGAGACTGACATAAGATAGTAATTAATAGAACGACTGTCACTTACAGGTCGGCTCGCTGCACACGTCCCCGAGGAAACAACTGTCACTATACCACACTGCTAGTTACCCTATTAGAGGATTAATAGTAACGTGATCAGTGTGACAAACCTACTGGACACACATTTCCACACTAACGAGGGACGTTATCGGAGATCACATTCACAGTTATTGTGTTTGATCAGAAAATACGTGTTATTGTTTTAATTGATATGGCGATATTACTCTGGCTTGGCGACCCCATAAGCAAGCATTCGTTGCATCCGAGATCTTTTGATTTAACATTTCATCAAGGAGTTTACGATGTAAATATGTTCCAATAAATTACAATCCTAAATCTTGATGCTTCGAAAACTAAAATTAATCGCATTTTTATTATACACCTTGTAAAATGCTCATGGCGGCCTTCTTCGTAATGGTGTCTTCAACACATGGCTATGTCTTCACTTATTGGAGATGCTTGGGTCGAGGTTGACCACGCCTACTGATGTCGTTGAAGGAGTTGTCAATTTTAAACACGTCCCTGTCTTCTTCGTCGCCGCCGCCGCCATATCGCGTGTGTCGCTGGTGTGTGCAACAACGTTAAGTACCTGCCAGTGATGTTGATCGTCTGTAGGCCGTCGTTACTCCAGGCTTTTGTCGCACGGGTAATGACTTTTAGTGTTTACACCGTTTCCAAAATGGCAGCTAGCTCGTTGAGAAATAATGTCGGAATTGAGCGAAAAAGAGGAAGGCTGCTTAAATGTGCGAATGAGTCCTTGATACAATTTCAGAAAGCCGAAACAGATCAAGTCTTGCATTCCGGTAATTCCACTTGGACATGGACTCGGCAATTGGTTGGCATGAACCGCAGAATGGCGTTACCACGGAGAAACAACGTTATCCACGTCACATTTGTTTAGGCTCCGGAGGAAAATCTGGAGATATGATGCCGGAACAGTGCTAGGCTTTGCATTGTTTGCTTGTTTGTTGTTTAACGCCGGACTCAGCTATATTCCAGATACATGACGGCGGTCTGTAAATAATCGAGTCTGGACTACACAATCCAGTGATTGACATCAAGGGCACCGATCTATGTCATTGGGATACGATGACATGCAACCAAGTCAGCGAGTCTGACCACCCGATTCCGTTACTCGCCCCTTACGTCAAGCATAGTGGCCTTTTGCGCCAAGCATGGATTGCTGAAGACCTATTCTTCACGGGTCGCTAGGCTTTGCAAACCGGTACGCTTAGCGGGCGGTTGTTTCATTACTGTTTCATTCGACAATACTAAGTTTACCACTTGCTTAAAATCAACGTTATCTTTTTCTAAATATAAACCTCGCAATTTATACTAGTGAAAATAACATGGCTTTCAGAGATGTTAAGTTACCTCCATAATACTCTTCGGTCGTCATTCGATTTTGGTAATTAAGAACAATGAATAATTAGTAATTTCCTGAATCGTATTTGAAATTTTTCTATAGCTGAGGAAAATACTCTGCATCAGCTAGGACAATGATGACGCCCGGGCTCAAGTGGGCCATGTGAAAATGAAACCAAGGTTCCAATCTGCCAAGTCGTCTGTCCAAGCGGTCGGGGTTCGAATGTCATGAGAGTACAGGAATTATGACATTAACTGGTGCTGTAACAACCTGTCTTTAGCCTGAAATAGGTACCTCTGATTCATTCTGACTCCTGAGTCACAGAGTGATGACCATCTTCTGCGCCACAATATCACATGCAATGGGAATAGTAGTTAAATTGTTTTCTAGCGGTTGTAAGAAACGTTCAAGCTGGTTGATTGACAGGTGAGTGAGTGAGTGAATGAGTGAGTGCGCAATATTCTTTCGTCGCTTTTAGGAATATTGCAGCAACATTCCCGGTTGGGACTTTTATGTAGTACTTCTCAGACACAAGCGGCTATGGATTGCCAACTTCTGCGACCTTGCTGGGTGTGTGTTGTCGTTCTTCAACGGTGTGGACCAGTGCTCATGTTATTGATCACATGGTCTGACTGGTCCAGGTACGAATACCTTCAGAGGATGCTATTGCACATTTTCAAGTTGAGTTGATGAGGGATATTAATTCGGGATCGGAGACTAAATCTATACTTTTTTTGAACAGCGTGATGATTATGCTTTCTCCTATCTGTAGTTTTGGCCAGAGTGATGTCGATTGTTAATAAATGAGACCACGAAGTTCATATTACTGGGAAAGTCAGCTTCGTGTGTCATTCTTAATAAACTGGGTACTTGAACAGATCTGGCACTTGTAATCCATCTTCCGCTTTCTATTGTGACGTCAGCCTCCGTGATCTAGTTTCTCGGTATCTCCGCTATTCCAATAGTGGCTCAATACTCGACTGATACAGTTTTAGCATGGATCTGGGGTAATCTATCACCTATTCAACCGGCCTCAGAAGCCAGAAAGCTGAGTATTTCTCTAGTGTTACACGCGTGGGTATTTTACCAATGTTACACGCGAGCATCTCCAGTGTAACTCGCGAGTTCTGCGGCTTCCCTGGCGACCAGCCGGTGATCAAACAAATGCATCCTTGTATGTCCCCCCTCCACCACGTGAACACGTCGCGTCTGACGTGGCGTGTGCGTCATTGCTGCCAAGGGCCTCAGGCAGAACACTTTTCTCCCGGCCGAGAGAGGCTGGTGAATTGTACATCACGAATTAACCTGCTCGCATCTGTATTAAATCGCCCTCCTCGTTCGCTATGTCCAGGCTGCAGGCGACGATGAAACCCAGGTCGCTCTTATAAGGACACCCCAATGAACAATCAATTGGCCACCGTGCATCTTAAGGCACGTGCAATCAAAGCACAATTGAGCCACGAGTTGACGCTGTAATGTTCCAGCTGGGTATTGAGCCATTATCTCTCCTAATCTGACAAGCTCTTACTTTCCTACCTGTTTAACTAGCAGCAAATACCCCCTCCCCTCCCTCCCAGGTCTACTTCTCCCCAACAAATCGAAGCGTTCCATGAAAAGGGGGGCGACACGACGTTTGCGTACGTCACTGAACTCCCACATAACGAGTGCTGACTCTCTCGACCACAAAACACAAATGTCTGCGTCTGATCTTATTTAGGCTGACTGAAACCTCAATATCTTCTGCGGCAGTGAAACCTCCAGTCTGGAGAGACGCTTATTGGTTTTAACAGGATAATATCTGTGGCGGTTCTATCGTGGGACCGCTTCCCCCTCCTTACTCTACCAACATTTCCTTTCAACTAATGTAAGCTCGATTAGTTCTCATTTCATCAAGGCGCGATGTGGAGGAACCGTACTGTTCATGCTTGTAAACAGCGCAGTGGTTATTACTCCCTGTCCAGAGTCTATATGCCGTCACTATCAACACACAGATCACAACTTTATCATTTCTTTGATGGCTTGTTGTGTCAATACTCTTCCTTGAGTCAATCTGAGTCGTCGTAAAAGATCAATATGATCGTCAAAATACTACATGTACCTTTAGAATGATGGATGGGTTGTGACCGACGAGATTCAAGTACCTCGGAGCGTGTCTCTGGTCCAACGCTTCACGGAACTACGTCAATGCGTACGCTTTGGCGAATACGTAAATTTGAGAAAGCTACGTATAATGTGTCGCGGTGGGAAAGGATGGATGGCGGGGCTTAGCGCTGGAATGTTTTGAAAGAATGATAACAGACGTCTTTTCACAGCGACAAAAATAGCTACAGTTACTCGTGCCTCTTCAAGAACGTTACGTGTAAAGGTCAAGGTCAACGAGGACATCTGATAAAATGAATGTGCACTATAGAGGTACAGATGATATCTGATTGTTACGAAGCCGATTTAGGTATACTTTGTATCTCCAGCTAGGGGACAAGACAGAATATGATCGTGGGTTCGAATCCCGGTTCGCCCCGATTATAATATTCTAGATTTGTCAGCACCATACCCGTGTTTCACCAAAGTGGTAAACGACAATGACCTGCATCACTTGGGGCTTTCTTTTTACATTAAGCTGACACGCCGTGATATAACTGGAATACTGTTAAAAGCGGCGTTAATCCCAACTCACTCACTCTCCAGCACACTTCCTCCAAACCATCTTTATAAGATTCACGAATAACAAGTTTACTTCATTCGAAGTAGAGAATCGTTGCCAATGCTATTAACAAAACTCCCGTCTCGCTGTACTCAACTAAAACATGCATAGAGATTGGTAGTTGGTTATATCTAAGCTTGGATCTAACAACGGTAATTACAAATAGAAACATGGTATTACCCATATCGACCACAGACAGTCGTATGGTCCAACACTATCCCCATACTCACAGAGTAACACATAGAGTCCAGCACTAGGCCCCACTGGAATCCAAAGGATCTATCCGTCACTTATTTTCCAGGAATTTAGAACTATTAACTATTTTTAGATATCCGTGATGGCTGGCCAATTGATCAGTCTATAACGGAGGGGACAGGCAGTTAAACTCCAAATTTGTCCACGCTATTTTGGACGCCGATCTTGAAGGACGCAATCCAGAATAAATTACAGGCATCGCCACAATTTAACAGACGGACTCGCACGTGTGTTACCATGGGTTCCTATGTGCCTTTGCTGGCGAGAAATTACCATTTTAACTCAAAATACATCAAAAATAACTTTTCGTTTATAAAATTAAGTATTGATAGCCTTGTGTGACCAAATGATTAAAAACCGTTTCGAGAAAGAGGAATTAGAAGCTATCATACATCGGTAAATATTATTCGATGAAACATTTTTAGATTTGAGAAATAGTATCTATCTGATCCTCCAATAGTTCCTATGTTGAATATTTAATGACACTGTCAACGATTTGTGCTGCACCTTTCATTGTAAGACGAATTATGTTTGTTTCTTGTTTGCTGCATCAGCAAAATTAAAGCTATAAGAAGGCGGTCTGTAAATAATTGAGTCTGGACAAGACAATCCAATGATTGACATCATGAGCAGCAATCTACGCGATCGAGTGCGATGACATGCATCAACCAAGTCTGACCACCCAATCCCGTTAGCCCCAGGACGAGCTTGTACCACTAACACGTAGCTTAAAAACTTTCTGACCAGGATTCAAACTTCGAATATCTTCTTCAATTTTCATTGCGCATAATCTTTTTTGAAAAAACGTTGCATTCATTTTGTGGATATAGATCTTGCATCTGTTAAATAAATTTTGCGTGGAAATCTTAACACATGAGAAATCATGCGAACACCGTCGGTGCTGAATAATATTCCCCGGAATCTAATACAAATACTAACAGTAACAACCGCAACATTGAATCACATAATGTTCATCTTCAAACAAAGAAACACAATCAATTCAATAATGCATGATCATTCTTATAAATCTATAACCCGAACCAATAGCTGTATACAAGTGTGTCGTCAATATGTGCATCTGGAGAACGTATCAGCAAGTATTGATGATACAACACTTCATCCCAAGTATTGATACTCATTTCATATCTTGTCTATCTCATCACATGTCGGAAATTTGATTTGAAGGAACATGCACGCTCGAATCTGTTCTCCGAATGATCGTTTTCTCGGTCACTCTACTTGAAGGCCATTGTTACTTGTGTGGTGGCGATATCCTAATGAAGCCGCGTAGCGTCTATGGTTATATCATGATGGGCTTTCGGCTGGGGGCGATAGTGTGATGAGATTAGCGAGGAATCAGATCATTACGACGGCTGGCGGAACAGGGAGGAGGGAGTGAGAGAGACCTCACCGCTCCGGGCAGATCTTCTGATGAAGCTTCTCTAGGAATGGAAGAGCGGACGCCAGTAGTGACAAGATGCAAGGAGATTGCTTCGTAATGACACTGTAGTGACAATTGGAAGTGACAGATGAACTATGGGTAATACTGTCCTCCTTCCAGAGAGACCGAGCACTGAAGATATTTTAACCAAGGTTATGCATGCCCAAGATGTTACATTTCTTTCGTGGTATAAAATGTTAATTTAGATAGCAGGCCCTTGAGCCTGGAATAAACTGATGGTACGTGTTTCAATGTATTTTGATGCAGGAATGCACATTATTATTTCTGTACAGCTTGCATCTTTACAATCTTACATCTATAATGGCACTGATGACAGTTGAGACCAGAGACGCCGAAATCGCAATGCACAGTTGCTCCCCTTGGGCGGGCCAGAATCCTATGACCTTTGGTTTCAATCCCAGATCACCAGGAGTATGATTCTGGATACTCATTATCATAGGTTTCATCCAAGTGGCAAACGTCTACGGTCTGGATCTGAATGAGGTTGGATATGCTTTATACTGACTTTTCGGCGCTAATAATACCAGTCAATGCCCACGTGATAGGTTCGCCTTGACCACAGCGTGTCCGAGACTAGAGTACATATAGGCGCACAGCGTGTCCGAGACTAGAGTACATATAGGCGAAGATAGCTAAGTCTATCTGTGCAAATACCAGGCTAATCTCTTAGAAAAAGAGACCATGTCACATATGGTTGTCTAATTGGTCTATCTGGGAACGGACCAGGGTTAAGTGTACTTTTGTTGCAGAACACATGAACCACACAGTTCCTGTTTATGATATATGTTAACAATGTGGCGCCTGTTTACTGGATCCAGCATTTCAATATGGTCAAAACGTGACGGTGTGTATACGTTTTAGACGTCGTTGGTCGGAGGCTTGAAACTTGCGGGCTCTTACTTCGTCGATTACTTGAGGGGTTAAAGGGGCGGAAGGCCGGGGTCGGGGATGGGGTGGTGGGTGGCTGAAAGAAGGCGGGTACAGGGAATGGGTTGTCAAGAACGGTTTGCTTCTCCCTTTGATAAGAACGTGGTCCATTCATATAGTTTACACAGCTATTTTGCCCTTTTCGCCAAATGGAATCTGTTTCGGCGGACAATAAAGACCGGTTATTCGCTTGCATTCACGTTTTTATATCTAAAGAACGTGTAACAGCTCTACTTCTAAAAGACAAGTGTCCATACCTTAAGTCTTGAACACTACCGATCAGTGACACTTGACTAAACTTATTTCGGATTCTAATAATATCAGCTGTCTCCAAATCAGCATTTTAGTAACTGGGCTCAATTCCTAAACCGTAGTTCCGAACACTCTTTCTAGATGGATGTTTTCAGTTCTGTAAAATGTAAAGGTACATAAGTTCACACGTAAACAATCTATCATATTCTTCTGTTTGCATGTACTCAATCATGGCGACCCTCACGTCGATATCAGATGATCAAAAGACAATCGACCAGTGTGGGGAAGTTTGGGTAAAACCCGACGTCCTTGCAACGTGATGATGGCGTTTCTGTCGATGCTGACACGATGCATGTGTCATTGTCATCGTAAACAATCTATCATAATATTTAGAAATCAAACCTTCTTGAATCCCACTTACTCCAGTTCTGCTCCTCTACTCTTCAATCATCCCCACCCTACCCCACGAACACCTAACCAATCAAACCACAATCTCGTCTTATAGCATTATACGTATGGAAGTCTCGCTGTGGTAGAAACAACCATCTTGAAACAAAGGTCTTCAAAGTAGAAAGGTCATCTGGTTCAACGGGTAATACTGTTTCAGCCAAGGTGATATATCCTCGTGTCGATATTTCCAATTTCTGTCTACCAACATGCGTGTTTCTACCAGGTCCTCGTTTCAGGACATATATCGCCATGGTCTCTACCCTGAGGGACACATTCTTCGTTCGTCAATGTAGTGAACAGTGAACATGAAACTCTTCTTCCAGTGCCAAGAGTCTACAAGTGGATGGAAGTCAAGCGGAAATCACTCCATATGTGGAAAGAGGCTTGAGTACTGATGCACTCTGGGAAGTCCACCAGATCAAGGCAGGGCAATACCGCGTGATAGCCTTGATGTATGACTCCGATGAAGTAGTGTAATAGCTGTATGTGTTGGGTGTCTGTATGTTCGAGAACACGTTCAGTGATGAGATGATTTGACTACCTCAAGGGTTTTCATAGGATTTAACCTATCTCTGTCTTTGAGGTTGAACTTTTCAAATACCATCAATTACCTCCACATAGAACGAAACACTTATACCACCATACACAGACGAATACTCTTTAACAATGTACGATTCGGCCATAGTCGAATAAAAAGTTGTAATAATATTTCATATTTTTCCTGTTCTTCTTACCTTCAAACATTAAACATTACGAGAATGTAGCCTCGTTGATATAGGTATTCGGTCATAATCGTCATTAAAAGTTGATTTTATATATCATGATGATTTACGCCCTTGCTTTGTAACTTTCAGCATCAAACATCGCTAGAGAGAGAATGGAGGATGTAGGTGGCGACCTCTGGTGTTGGCCTAAATCACAACAATTGATGATCTCCCTTGAAACAATTCCCTTGTACAAACAGACCAATCACGCTGTACAAATAGAGAGATCGATGATCTGTTCTTCTGTTTGCATGTACTCAATCATGGCGACCCTCACGTCGATATCAGATGATCAAAAGACAATCGACCAGTGTGGGGAAGTTTGGGTAAAACCCGACGTCCTCGCAATGTGATGATGGCGTTTCTGTCGATGCTGACACGATGCATGTGTCATTGTCATCGTTACAGTCACCCATTGCACCAAGCACAGGTTATTTTCATCGCGATTTTGAAGTCAACCAAGCACGGGTCATTGTCATCGCGATGTTTAAGTCAGCCTTTCACCAAGCACGGGTCATTGTCATCGCGATGTTAAAGTCAGCCTTTCACCAAGCACGGGTCATTGCCATCGCGATGTTAAAGTCAGCCTTTCACCAAGCACGGGTCATTGTCATCGCGAAGTTAAAGTCAGCCTTTCACCAAGCACGGGTCATTGTCATCGCGATGTTAAAGTCAGCCTTTCACCAAGCACGGGTCATTGTCATCGCGATGTTTAAGTCAGCCTTTCACCAAGCACGGGTCATTGTCATCGCGATGTTAAAGTCAGCCTTTCACCAAGCACGGGTCATTGTCAACGCGATGTTAAAGTCAGCCTTTCACCAAGCACGGGTCATTGTCAACGCGATGTTAAAGAAAACCAAGCACGGGTATTTGTTATCGCGATGTTAAAGTCAGCCTTTCACCAAGCACGGGTCATTGTCATCGCGATGTTAAAGTCAGCCTTTCACCAAGCACGGGTCATTGGCATCGCGATGTTAAAGTCAGCCTTTCACCAAGCACGGGTGTAAGTGCCAAATGTTTCATGATGCACGGGACATCGTCATTGTCCTACAGACCCCTGAAGATCCGGGGTAGAATTGATCTTCAACAACCCACGTTTGCCGTAAAAGGCGACTATGCTTGTCGGAAGGGGAGAATAACGGGATCGGTTGGTCAGGCTCACTGACTTTATTGATGCATGTCATCATATCCCAGTTGCGTGGATCGATGGTCATGATGTCAATCACTGCATTGTCTGATCCAGACACGATTATTTACAGAAGGCCGTCATATAGCTGGAATATTACTGAGTGAGACGTTAAACAACAAACAAACAAACCAAATCATTGTCCTACACTATCATTCATTGCAGCGTCAGTATCCTCCATGTCATCACGCTCATGTTATCAATGCCATCATAATGAACGTCCATGACGTACTTGTTGTTTCAAATACCATCAATTACCTCCACATAGAACGAAACACTTATACCACCATACACAGACGAATACTCTTTAACAATGTACGATTCGGCCATAGTCGAATAAAAAGTTGTAATAATATTTCATATTTTTCCTTTTCTTCTTAATTTAAACATTAAACATTACGAGAATGTAGCCTCGTTGATATAGGTATTCGGTCATAATCGTCATTAAAAGTTGATTTTATATATCATGATGATTTACCCCCTTGCTTTCTAACTTTCAGCATCAAACATCACTAGTTGCCGTCACAGTGTGTCTGGGACACGACTTGATGGGTTTCGTGACATTTGGTTCGCGTTGCGACAACGGTACCGTACGTACCCACAACTCCCGCAGTCTTTGTGATCGAAAACCTTTCAGTATGACCTTGTCGTCATGGTGCCAATACAAACCATTTCTATCATTCGAGGTAAACAACCAACATCCAATCAAATGTTTGATCGACAAGTAAACAGATTATAACACATCCTGCCATTGTAGAATCCAGATCGACACCAGTATTGAAAATAATCGACTACTTCCTGCCACAATAACCCAGTGGGGTAAATATTAATGAGGCAGCAATACAATCAATTGCTATTTCAGTTATCATACTCAACAACAGCTCAAGCAGGTAGGTAAACATCCCAGTATAAAGAGTGAGTGAGTGAGTATGGTTTTATGCCGTTTTTAACAATACTCCAGCAATCCACGGCGGGTGACACCAGAAATGAGCTTCACACATTGTACCCATGTTTGGAATCGAACCCGGGTCTTCGGCGTTACGAGGGAACGCTTTAACCACTAGGCTACCTCAGTATAAAGACATTGTAGCTCCGTGACATGGAAATCTCCGTGACATAGAAATTTTGATCAACCTGCTTGTTGATCAAAACCTGGTTTAAGACTTTACTAAGATGAATATGGATTGTATACAGGCGAAATTATTGTGTAAAGTACATATTGTTGTTTACGACTATGCATACACATGATGAGACTTTAATAAATTATCTGTCTGTGTCAATAGTGATCGCGTATAAAGTATTGCCACGTAGTTTTCACACAGTTACCACATAGTTATCACAGTTGTCACACAGTTGCCACACAGTTGTCACAGAGTTGTCACACAGTTGTCACAGAGTTGCCACATGGTTGTCTCACAGTTGTCACACAGTTGTCTCACATTTGCCACATAATTGTCACACAGTTGCCTCAGGGTTGTCTCACAGTTGTCTCACAGTTGTCTCACAGTTGCCATATAGTTGTCTCACGGTTGTCTCACAGATGTCTCACAGTTACCATACAGTTGCCATACAGTTGTCTCACAGTTGTCTCACAGCTGTCACACAGTTGTCTCACAGTTGCCACACAGTTGTCTCACAGTTGCCACACAGTTGTCTCACAGTTGCCACACAGTTGTCTCACAGTTGTCACACAGTTGTCTCACAGTTGCCACACAGTTGTCTCACGGTTGTCTTACAGTTGCCACACAGTTGCCACACAGTTGTCACACAGTTGTCTCTGAGATTTGTTCCACGGCGCGTCAACAGTGTGGAGCTCTGTCACTGGTCACATGTAACACACCACAACTGCCAGTGAAGCGGTAGTGTCTCAATCTCCCCCACACTGTGGGTCCGCCTGCAGACACGGAGTCATCGTGAGTCTATCAGCCGCTGTGGAGTGGCATAAGCTGCGTTGACGTCGCCATACCATTACGCACATGACGTCCCCGAAACAGACGCTAGGCGCAGTGGTCCGTTATGGACAATAACCGTACACAATGAACCTATAGCACTGAGATCACATGAGAAAGAATGCCAGTAGGCATTATATCATGGTAGACTTCCTCATTCCGTGCAGATCATTGGTTACATAGCAGTCTGTCCATAGAACTCACCACATAGTGCTTGTCTTCATGAGACATATAGCAGTCTGCCCATAGAACTCTCCACACAGTGTTGTCTTCATTAGACATATAGCAGTCTGCCCATAGAACTCTCCACACAGTGTTGTCTTCATTAGACATATATCAGTCTGCCCATAGAACTCTCCACACAGTTTTGTCTTCATTAGACATATATCAGTCTGTCCATTGAACTCTCCACACAGTGTTGTCTTCATTAGACATATAACAGTCTGTCCATAGAACTCTCCACACAGTGTTGTCTTCATTAGACATATAACAGTCCGTCCATTGAACTCTCCACACAGTGTTGTCTTCATTAGACATATAGCAGTCTGTCCAAAGAACTCTCCACACAGAGCTTTTCTTCATGAAACATATAGCAGTCCGTCCATAGAACTCTCCACACAGTGTTGTCTTCATTAGACATATATCAGTCTGCCCATAGAACTCTCCACACAGTTTTGTCTTCATTAGACATATATCAGTCTGTCCATTGAACTCTCCACACAGTGTTGTCTTCATTAGACATATAACAGTCTGTCCATAGAACTCTCCACACAGTGTTGTCTTCATTAGACATATAACAGTCCGTCCATTGAACTCTCCACACAGTGTTGTCTTCATTAGACATATAGCAGTCTGTCCAAAGAACTCTCCACACAGAGCTTTTCTTCATGAAACATATAGCAGTCCGTCCATAGAACTCTCCACACAGTGTTGTCTTCATTAGACATATAACAGTCCGTCCGTTGAACTCACCACACAGTGTTGTCTTCATTAGACATATATCAGTCTGTCCAAAGAACTCTCCACACAGAGCTTTTCTTCATGAAACATATAGCAGTCCGTCCATAGAACTCTCCACACAGTGTTGTCTTCATTAGACATATATCAGTCTGCCCATAGAACTCTCCACACAGTTTTGTCTTCATTAGACATATATCAGTCTGTCCATTGAACTCTCCACACAGTGTTGTCTTCATTAGACATATAACAGTCTGTCCATAGAACTCTCCACACAGTGTTGTCTTCATTAGACATATAACAGTCCGTCCATTGAACTCTCCACACAGTGTTGTCTTCATTAGACATATAGCAGTCTGTCCAAAGAACTCTCCACACAGAGCTTTTCTTCATGAAACATATAGCAGTCCGTCCATAGAACTCTCCACACAGTGTTGTCTTCATGAGACATATAACAGTCCGTCCGTTGAACTCACCACACAGTGTTGTCTTCATTAGACATATAGCAGTCTGTCCAAAGAACTGTCCACACAGAGCTTGTCTTCATAAGACATATATTAGTCTGTCCATAGAACTCTCCACACAGTATTTGTCTTCATGGAACATAGAGCAGTCTGTCCATAGAACTCTCCACACAGTGTTGTCTTCATTAGACATATATTAATTTGCCCATAGAACTCTCCACACAGTTTTGTCTTCATTAGACATATATCAGTCTGTCCATTGAACTCTCCACACAGTGTTGTCTTCATTAGACATATAACAGTCTGTCCATAGAACTCTCCACACAGTGTTGTCTTCATTAGACATATAACAGTCCGTCCATTGAACTCTCCACACAGTGTTGTCTTCATTAGACATATAGCAGTCTGTCCAAAGAACTCTCCACACAGAGCTTTTCTTCATGAAACATATAGCAGTCCGTCCATAGAACTCTCCACACAGTGTTGTCTTCATTAGACATATAACAGTCCGTCCGTTGAACTCACCACACAGTGTTGTCTTCATTAGACATATAGCAGTCTGTCCAAAGAACTCTCCACACAGAGCTTGTCTTCATAAGACATATATTAGTCTGTCCATAGAACTCTCCACACAGTATTTGTCTTCATGGAACATAGAGCAGTCTGTCCATTGAACTCACCACAGAGTGCTTGTCTTCATGAGACATATAGCAGTCTGTCCATTGAACTCATCACACATTGCTTGTTCTCATGGGACATATATCAGTCTGTCCATAGACCTCACAACACAGTGTTGTCTTCATTAGATATGTACCAGTCTAGGGTGTTGACATACAGAACTCAAACACAATGTGTTGACATACAGAACTCAAACACAGTATGTTGACATACAGAACTCAAACACAGTGTGTTGACATACAGAACTCAAACACAGTATGTTGACATACAGAACTCAAACACAGTATGTTGACATACAGAACTCAAACACAGTGTGTTGACATACAGAACTCAAACACAATGTGTTGACATACAGAACGGAAACAATGTGTGTTGACATACAAAACTCAAACACAATGTGTTGACATACAGAACTCAAACACAGTGTGTTGACATACAGAACTCAAACACAATGTGTTGACATACAGAACGGAAACACTATGTGTTGACATACAGAACTCAAACACAATGTGTTGACATACAGAACGGAAACAATGTGTTTTGACATACAAAACTCATACAGTGTGTTGACATACGGAACTCAAACACAATGTGTTGACATACAGAACTCAAACACAATGTGTGGCATACAGATCTCAAACACATCGTGTTGACATACAATACTCTCCACAACATGCTGATACAGTGAAACCTGCTTCTTCAGACCTCGTTTACAATGGAAATGGTAATGTCTTGGTCAATGGCATTAGTGTAATTTTGAAGTATTCATCAACAAGTCTGTAGAGACAACGGTTGGAAATATTTCTTATAGTATCTGTGGTACAACATTCTTGCTGGTTTGTCTTCAGAAAATAAATCAAGCGGGATGTTGTCTGTAAGGTTGACAGTTTGACTAGAGATATCTGCCAAGGCCGCAGTGCCCTGGCTGGTTCTCCGTGGACGAGCGCGTGGGTGGGAGATGCCTCACTTTGTGTGAGAAGACGTTCCCGAAACATCCAAAATGTCTTCATACGATACAATCACACGTTTTTGAGAATCAACATACACGATGATTATCAAGAGGAACTGTACAACATAAAGCCGTACCTAGCCATTTCGGTTCATGACTCACCTATTACATCGCCGTGTAATGCGAAATGCATGTACGTACTTGTCATGTGGAAGTATTTCTTGTAATGACTCTTAACTGCATTTGATCTTAAGTGAGGTGAGGTGAAATGCGGTTCAACAGTACTGCACTTATACAGCGACGTGTGCGTGCGTGCGTGCGTGCGTGCGACTGCTTGTACTAGTCCGGACTAATGGGTTTTTTTTAGAGCTAGCCCTCTGAGACACCATGCCACCTGGATACCCATCACGGACTCAATATACCGATCGAGAGCTTCATCTTGTATTATTTAGAATGAGTGAGCAAGTTGGGTTAATTGAGTGAGTGAGTGAGTGAGTGAGTATATATCCAGTTTTATACCACCTAAAATCCAACGCGTGGCGTATATATTGTAAACACTCATTACGCGAACTCTTTACCAGATATTTTAGCAATATTCCAGCAATATCACGGCGGGGGACACCAGAAATGGGCTTCACACATGGTACCCATGTCGGGAATCGAACCCGGGTCTTCGGCGTGTCGAGCTAACGCTTTAACCACTAAGCTACCCGACCATCCCAGTTGGGTTAAGCGCCGCTTTGATTAGTATTTCAGTTATATCACAGCGTGACAGTTTGCTGCGTAAAGGTACCTGACATTACAGTTAAGACATACATATATAAAGACATTTTTCGTTTCTTCAAAACTGCCTCATTGGTCTGATATTCCTGTGTGGTTGACTTCGGAAACACTGAGGCAATACCAGGCGATAAATACAGATGCTGCTTCAAATAGTTTGGAGGGGGAACAGACAGGGTATCAAGCGTCTGGCAGATCGATAATTACAGATACGTCAGTACCAATCAGCGTAATCACAGTCGTGACAATGTCTTGAGCTGCGGCGTACGAACAGTGAGTTAAAGGTCGGGGTCCGTTGCTTATGACCGGAGGTGCGGTGCGAGCAAGGTGACCAACCCTTTGAGGTCACAGAACTAGACGGCAGAGTACTAGAGGTCACCAAGACAACATGTCAGACCCGAAAGTAAGGCCAGGAACAAAGGGAGGACAATCATGATCGGGAAAAACGGGAGAAAAGAAAAAAGGTTCTCCGGGTGAATGAAAAAATATACATGGGGTTAAAGGGAGAAGCAAATGGCGTCGATGGCAAAACCGCGAATTCAGAGGTGCCCTGACGGTCAGATCAGTGGAAATCAGACATCGTATGAAGCAAACATTCAACGTTTGTGACCACTGGTGCTTGAGTATGGTTTTACACCGCTTTTAGCAATATTCCTGCAATATGACGGAGGGGGACACCAGAAATGAGCTTCACACATTGTACCCATGTCGGGAATCGAACCCGATCCTTCGTCATGACGAGCTAACGCTTTGACCACTAGGCTACCCGACCGCGCCTTGTGACCACAGGACAAAGGATTAGAAACAGTGCGCCAGCATTGTGAAATGACAACAGAAATGCACTACAGTTTGTATAGTGTTATAGTTATGTTTTTTTTTAAAAATGTTGACTGACTCGTGCCATAGACAGCGAAATTTTTATTTTTTATGTGTGATTTAAAGAATTAATTGTTGCACTGTAACCAGTGCTGGAAACTGTGCTTCTCGTGTATCCGCACATTGAAGATTGTTGGTTGTAATGCTTCCAATCAAAACGGACACATATTCAGACCAGAAACTCCTGACAAAAACGGTGTGCCATCATTACTGGGCTTATATGTCTGTTCCGTGCATTACAGAGTTTGACTTCTTCCGACCAACACAAAGACATGGCTTCCTTTGATCTGGGCGACGTCACGTGACTTTGTCAGTGCATATGTACTGACAGCGCAGAACAGTAGATAAATCAACCAAGTCGAACATTTCACATGTTATCCGGGTATAGGACGTCCTACAGGGTCAAAACGATAATTAGATTAAACTGTCTGTTATTTAACTTGGGCAAATTAAAAATAGCACACAATCACATACACGGCCTCATAAATGACCTCATTTTGCTCAATATTGATGAGCTCGTAGATTCCTTGGCACATTTAATGCGCTTTAATCATTGCCAAAGAGAAGTGTTAATTTTTTTACTTCCAGCTCGGACAAAGACATCTTCTCTAAATTCCTCATTTGACTTGATCTGAATGTGTGAGTGAAAAAGGTCTC
The DNA here is from genome assembly GCF_022045235.1 of Haliotis cracherodii. Taxonomy (NCBI): domain Eukaryota; kingdom Metazoa; phylum Mollusca; class Gastropoda; order Lepetellida; family Haliotidae; genus Haliotis; species Haliotis cracherodii. The sequence goes on from NW_027266264.1 coordinate 16,990,332, forward strand.
TTCCGACAGAAGTGCGGTTATGACAAGATTTCGGTAGCCAAAAATGCTGATGTCATTAAATGATGATTTTAGTAAAATAATTTCGTTCCTAATACAACCATGTGAAAAGTTGTGTGGTATTTCCTCTGTTAGCAGCATTGCAGTCATGTAACCACAGGGACACAAAGGTAAACACGTTCAGATTCGAACCTGGAATCTGTACTTGCCGAGTGCCACCTAACCCACTAGGCCGTAGTCCTTCAATTGACAAAGTTGCCTCCTTGACCGACATATTACAGACTCGTATACGCCCCCGATCCTCACAATGTGAAATGACATGATCACCCGGCGGCCCGGATCGTCACAATGTGAAATGACATGATCTCCGGACAGCCTGGATCGTCACAATGTGAAATGATATGATCTCCGGACGGCCTGGATCGTCACAATGTGAAATGACATGATCTCCGGACGGCCTGGATCGTCACAATGTGAAATGTCATGATCTCCGGACGGCCTGGATCGTCACAATGTGAAATGCCATGATCTCCGGACAGCCTGGATCGTCACAATGTGAAATGCCATGATCTTCGGACGGCCTGGATCGTCACAATGTGAAATGTCATAATCACCCGGCGACCCGGATCGTCACAATGTGAGATGCCATGATCCCCCAAAGGCCTGGATCGTCACAATGTGAAATGTCATGATCACCCGGCGGCCCGGATCGTCAAAATACGAAATGCCATGATTCCCCGACGGTCTGGATCGTCACAATGTGAGATGTCTTGATTCCCTGACGGCCCAATGTGAGATGTCATGATCCCCCGAGGGCCGGAATCGTCACAATGTGAGATGTCATGATCCCCGAAGGTCGGAATCGTCACAATGTGAGATGTCATGACCCAGACGGCCTTGATCGTCGTGATCGTCCGAAGGTGTGCTTTGCCATTTAGCAACTGATGCTTGTTCTGTTCAATTGAAGGCAACCTCGCGGGCACTGTCTATATACCTGTCATATATATACCAACCATCTGTGTTGAAAACGTTTCCTATCTCCCTAATTATACATGACAAAAAACAGTGTATGGTTTTGCAATTCATTTCAAAGAGTGCCTCATAATTTCTGCTTCAGTAAGCCAAACATTTCACGGAAGGTAAATCTGGCTAAGTACCTTGTAGGTAATCCAAAAGTCAACTTTTATGGAAACTTGATATCCAATGTGAGCGGAATTCCCCATTTGCAGGAATACTGGAAGATGTTAGGTAGAAAGAGGTGCCAAGCGCCACTGCACAGGGATACACAGGTGGATAACTAACATACAAGGCCACGGCGAAATGAAATCAGGTTCCTTGCTCAAGGAACATCTAAATGTCCTACACTTCTGTTCAAAACAAAAGTCCCCTCGATCGCAGCCTGGGCGGCTGATTTTCATTTGAACTCATTACCAGATCTATGTATTGTATTGTTTGTTGTTTAACGCCGCACTCGGCAATATTCCAGCTATATGGTGGCGGTCTGTAAAATAATCGAGTCTGGACCAGACAATCTTGAGATTGACATCATAAGCATCGATCCACGTAATTGGAATACGATGATATGCATCAACCAAGTCAGCGAGCCTGACCACCCGATCCCGTTAGTCGCCTCCTACGACAAGCATAGTCGCCTTTTACGGCAAGCATGGGTTGCTGAAGACCTATTATACCCCGGATCTTCACGGGTCTCAAGATGTCCTCCACGGAATGACGCATACACGCAGCACTGGCGGAATAGTTTACTGGTGCAAGGATAATGTAGATGGGGTAGGTGTTGAATGTATATTACTCAACAGGAGACTTGAGTTAATCTACAGTTTGTTTGTTTGATTGATTGTTTATTTGTTTGTTGTTAGCGTCGCACTCACAAATATTCCAGCTATGTGACGGCGTGACATCATGAGATTCTATCTACACAACTGGGATACGATTACATGCATCAACCGAGTCACCGAGACCGACCACCCCATCCCGTTAGTTATCCCTTACGACAAGCACGGGTAACTCGAATCTTCACGGGTATGAATAAATGGGTGTCACACACACACAAACCACCGCGCGCGCACGCACGAACACACACACACAACCACCGCGCGCGCGCACGCACGTACACACACACACAAACACCACTCACACACAACCACCGCGCGCAGGCACGCACACACACACACACAATGTTTATCACGTTTAATAAATAGAAGCCCTTTCCATATTCATAAGAATTACCTTGAATTGTGACTGTCAAATTTAAATACCCTATCAAAAAGGTGATAAATGGTAAACGATACTCTTTAAATTAAAATATTGAACCAAGTTTACGCCAAGAATGAAAGTAAGTGATGGCGACCCATCCTGCAGCTCATCTGTCTGTTTCCCAGCGCGCAGAGTGTTCCCCCAGCGTTAACAGGCGGATAAACATGCACTGATGATAGGTGCGACAGGTAACGTGTTCCTACGTCTTGTTTTCCGTCTTACCACTACCGTTATGAGTTTATAACTAGCACTTCGTCGCACTCACTTAGTGACATGTGGAAAAATGCCTTGGTTCTGCTGCTAAACTGCTCGGAAAACTATTCGGAGCTAAGAAAAGTGGTGAAAAACAAGGTGTTCGGAGATACGCCAAGAGTATTGCTTAAACAGGGAAATCCCCGTAAACGCTTACTCATTGCCTGACAACTGTGTTAGTATCTACACCAAAACGTCGCATTCTTTGTCATACTGGAATAGTACATGTTCATATGGGCCAGGTTTCAGCTATTTGGCTGAAATTGTTTGTGAGACATGCACGATTAGAACAATAGGGTGACGTCACAAAAAAATCTGAGCTGAAAGATCAAGCCCGTAGATTTAAAGATTAAAGAATGAAATATAGTTAAAATTTGACGCGTTCAGTGAACACGTTGTGTTTTATGTCTGAGCGCTATTACTTCCGTAAAGCCATGTCGATGTGTGAGGCGAACGACATTTTGAGTCGTGATAACCCAAAAACATTAAAACAACTTCAGTACACAGTTGAAGAATCTTTGAAGCCAAATGGCACACTCATTATCAATGTCATAATGTCAATTTTTATATTTATCTGAGCACAGTGACACTGTCAGATATTTGTCAAATTGATTTGTTTGCACCGTAGCATGTTCTTGTTTGTTTGTTTGTTGTTAACGCCGCACTCAGCAATATTCCAGCTATATGACGGCGGTCTGTAAATAATCGAGTCTGGACCAGACAATCCAGTGATTGATTTCATGAGCATCGATCCACACAATTGGGATACGATGACATGCATCAACCAAGTCAGCGAGCCTGACCACCCGATCCCGTTAGTCGCCTCTCACGACAAGCATAGTCACCTTTTACGGCAAGCATGGGTTGCTGAAGACCTAGTCTCCCCCTTATCTTCACGGGTATTTGGGTACGAATGCAGATATAGGTATAGGTACGGGTTCCGATACGGACACAAACCAGCGCCGAAAGCGACAGGGAATTTGGTTGAAACAGACCTAGACAAAACTGCATTCTGGAAATTAATTGTCTCATTAGTGGGATTGTAACAATATACTAATTACAACATTATCTATAATGAGAAGCATTACGGTACTGATCCCCCTATATTTGCAATGTGTTGCAGACAGCCCCATTGAGGCCCCTGTCATTAATAGTGACAGTGACAGCAGCTCTAACGATACAATGAAACTGACCCCCGTTTACAGGATTATTCAAATAATTAAGCAATCATGCTGGTCATTTAGCATCATAATCCACAGTGACCGGACCGTGAATATTGATTTGACAATAGAACTGATTCTCATTTTGGAACCGAGAATGCTCAGCTATAAATCTAAATGACGTCTCAAACCTGATGAGATGAAAGAAAGTGAAATTAGGTCGTGATAATATGTATGATTGTCCATAAAAATATACAAGGATCGTGATCTACGTGAAACTTATTTGCAATAAATCAGGGTCTCGAGAAGAAATAATTCCCCGTGACTGCCTCATTGTAAGTGGGTGTTTTCAGTTTTATTCTGTTATATTCAGCTTCTATCTTCCTAATGCGTCTGTTTGCGTCCTATTACTATTATTAAACATTGTATCCCCCGTGTTTGGGTCTACAACAAAGCACGAAGGAAGGCTATTTCTTGAGATAGATGTGTTGAACCGTAATCACGCCACTATCTACGAGGGTTGGCTCAGGAAACTCTGATCCTGACTAAGGATGTATAGCACACCTCAACAGTTTGCATGTATTAAGTACAACCCTTGAAGTGCTTACCCGCTGCATGTGGATCAATTACACAACCTGGTAGCATGTATCAAAACGACCACATATTCTCTGCCCAAAATGAAATTTAGACTAGACAGAGGAACCTTTCGAATTATTTGGCATAAAAGTCTGTCTTGATCTGGATGATACGATGGATATTAACCACGAAAACAGGTGCAAGCAATGTGAAATGCTGATGTCAATATGGTCCATAAGACATCTAACACCTTTTGGTGGGATTTCGTAAATAAATTGTTCTGACCAAACTTAACCACCTGTTCTCATCTATTCCAAATCGACCTCAAACATTAAATGATAGATTTCAAACAAGATGCTTCAAATTATTGTAGGGAAGTGAACCGGTCAAAACATAAAAAGATAGCAATTAATATGTGATACTAAAACTGGTGGGATTAAATGCCATAAAATAAGAGAAGTCGTACAATCTCAAAAGATTTCGATGATGAGACGAGCCTTACAATGCCATTCTAAATTGTGTTTTATAAACGGCCACAATGTGTACGAGATCAAAAGCCGGAAGCATAACCAATATATATTATCTAAAGTAATCAATAAGTTCTATGAAGATTTACGGATGTCTTGGTGCGCTTTCGTGGAAATTCTGTCAAATGTCTAGTTAAATGGTTACATATAAGTTCTCACTATTTCTACAAAATATTTATGTATAAACCAAATACCAAGAACCAACACTTTGAATGGGAACCCCTGCCTACATGTGTACTATGCGAAGCAGATCGTAAACATTACAATCTTGTACCATTTAGGAGTACAAAGTCATGCACATTTCTGTGGTTTCAATATCAAATATTACATCATATTCTAATTCGCTTCTTTATAAAATGGGATACGTGGATAGTAACCTGTGTACCTATTGCTCAAATGATGAAGAAACTACTTCACACCTATTTTGGGAATGTCGAAAGGTACGCCCCATTTGTTACATTGAAAAAGGGGGCGTGGCCACTCCAATTCTTAACTACCAACTCCATCAAAGCAGTCTATCATAGTTAGAACGTTTCCGCCACCTTACGGCAAAAGAAACAGTCCTCACAAAAACAGCTGATGACACTAGGGAGACCCTACCGATCCCCACCCCCCGGGCACGGGTCTCCCATTGAAGCAGTGATCAATTCCTACACCAACAATGAAATATTATGAATATTTATTAAATTATTAACTGCATTTTTAAATTCACTATCTGGTATGTTTTCTTAATAAGGCACGGGTGCCTGCAGTCGTCTCAGCGAGTAGAGAATTAGTTAAATACAAGTGTGATCACAAAAACAGACATGCGTTTTGATCTTGACACTAAACTGGTTCTATAAATTCTTCAAAGTGGTGGCTTCAATTATTGCAGTTATTCTTATTCAACATGTTCATTGTTTTGTGAGAATTTCATTATTTCCAATCTTTCATAATAGCAAAATATGATAAACAATTCATATTTTGCAGCTGAGGGGATATTGACAGTTCATGCGTTGAAATGCATATAAAGATGAAGTAGATCAAGACCATTTGGGAGATCATGTGATTCCTTAGATTTATCAGTTCCGTTCGAGTGAGCGAATGAGTGAATATTGCTTATGGCTCCATCAGCATTTTTTTCCAATTCGCTGTGAAAAGAAGCAAACCCACATGTATTTATGCACGAGAACCCACGGTGATGTTGCTGTACCGATTCTATTCATAGTAAACTGCTGGGCAAACGAAGGTATACATCCAAGTTTGATGGTGACTTAAATGAAACAACCAGATTTTGTTTGTTTGTTTGTTTGTTGTTTAACGCCGCACCCAGCAACAGTTAGCTATATGACGGCAGTCTGAGAAATAATCGAGTCTGGACCAGACAATCCAGTGATTGACATCATGAGGGTCGATCCACACAATTGGGATCCGATGACATGCATCAACCAAGTCAGCGAGCCTGATCACCCGATCCCGTTAGTAGCCTTTTACGACAAGCATAGTCGCCTTTTACGGCAAGCATGGGTTGCTGAAGACCTATTCTACCCCGGATCACTGCCAACTGGACCGTCCTAGTTTTACCTGCCTCAAGATAATTTTTACATCACATGATTACTCAAGACCGATAAAGAATATCTAACCTAAACAATCATTAGAAACTGAACTGTGAAAGTTTTAAAAGTGTTCTTTTAAGCCCTTAGAATATTGCACAATTCATTCAGCATATACACACGACAGATACAAGTCGGATGTTTATGAGGTCATTTTACTGGGGCTACAGGCTCGCGTTAGCATCTTCAAAGAAAATATGAGTGAAGCTGACAGGAATATACTACCGTTGTTATTGATTAACTGGCGCTGACACTCCAAGCTTAGTGATATTTTCATCACCATCGTTTACGAACAACAAAATATTTTATCACTTCATTCAGTAGTGTCAATAGTGGTTCTCATTAGAAAGAGAGTTATAGCTTGGTGTTACTCCGACCGCGTTAATGGGACATCTGAAAGCTTGTGTCAATTTCAGTTGTAAATTTGTCTGTCAAGTCTGCGTGACAGCTATTGACTAGCTATCCACCTGTACAACCAGAAGCATCGTGGGCCGAATGACCCTTTCTCAACCAGAGAAAATCCAGACAGGGGTAATTTTCTGATCAAACACTCCGATCTGGAGAATTGCATGTATATTTATTCTACGCAAGCAGAGATGCCACTATGCAGAATAAGGACACACTCTCGCGTGTCTAGCGATATTTTGTGACGTAATGTGGCATGTAATGATGTCTCACGTGATCTTACGAGAGTGTACCCGGATGTGATGCAAGGTGAAATGAAACAGCTTCGGTTGTATAAAACAAGATACTTGCATAAATAAACACATGTAGCAGGGAATACATAGCTGTATTTTGCATACAAACTTGCACTATAGCATGGCAGCAAATGGTTGACGGTTACTAGGGTGAGCATATTGTTGAAACTACATTCGCCAGTTTAGGTCTAGCGAGAAACATATCACATGCGTGAATAATATAATGATACTGTATTTGAAAGCGATGCAAGTCAGGTCACATAATGAGAAGCCATTCTAAAGTATGTGTGAAAATGAGTAATGCCGATTTGGTCAGTATTTTCCAAACCTGTACTCTGTACTAGTCCAGACTAATGTCAGTTTTATGGTACTGTCCCACTTATGCGACACCGAGCCGACCAGGCCTTGTTTTATCCCATTCATGCCAAGCGTCAGGGTAACAAAAAATCTCTTAACGTCTTTTCGTATGGCCCGGGGGTATCGAACCAAGACCGTCCGCTCCATTCACTAGACAAGGGGTATGGTCTTCAATGCGAGAGGAAAACATTGTTCAGTGAAGAATATAGTTTCTGTAGTAAAATCCACGTGCACCGATTTTGTGCTGACCGCCAAGATACAGTAGTGTTACATATGATAGTTTAATGAGTGTGCCACATGCTACGGGACCCGTAAAGATCCGGGTTTGAAATATGTCTTCAGCAATCCATCCTTGCCGTAACAGGTGACTGAGGCGACTAACGGGATCGGGTGGTCATGCACGCTGACTTGGTTGATGCATGTCATCGTATCCCAATTGCGTGGATCGAACCTCATGATGTCACCCATTGCATTGTCTGGTTCAGACTCGATTATTTACAGACCGCGATCATATAGCTGGAATATTGCTACGTTAAACAACAAACAAACAAACAAACAAGAACATGCTACGGTGCAAACAAAACGATATGAATATATCTGACATGACGGATCTGATGTTCGCCGTCGAGTACAGGATGTGTTTAGCATTATTCAGCAAACCTATACGTACACGGCTAGATCTTAAAACTCTGACTTACTGTTATATTTTAGCATAAGCGCCCAACAACTACACTAAAATATACCAATATAACATTTTTCATATCAAAACAAATGACGCCATAAGACATACATCCATAAGCCATAACTCTTCTCTAGGTACCATGAACCAGACTTTCAAACATACCGCTTGACTTTCATATCGTGTCTTGAAGATAAAAATTATATAGCCGCTTCATTATCGCATAGCTTCCGGATGATGCATCATTGGAATGCCGGTCGATTTGCGGGAAAGCACAGCTAGAATAGGAAAGTTTTTCAGATATACGTCGGAAACGTTCTACTAAAGGAGAGAGATATTTTTACTAATGATGTTTGTATACGAACCGGCGTTATCGCATCACAGGCGGAGGGCGATACCAAAATTAGGTCATTACGTCAGCAAAGAAAAGGTTAGCTATTTTTGTGACGCACTGTAAATAGAGGTATAATGTTTGCATCTCTCTCTCTCTCTCTCTCTCTCTCTCTCTCTCTCTCTCTCGGTGGTTGGTATATAGTAGTGATACATTAAAATAGTTCTTATTGTTTTGAATTATATGTACGATAGATACTCTGAATTGGTTTCACCGCTGAGAAAGTGGAAGCTTTGCAGTGGAATCGTTTCTCAGGATAGTAATGAAGTGTCATTTGATGATACAGAGCCTAACGCTACATCCAATGTTATCTCTTAAGGATCGTATCTTTAGACATGTGTCATTTGATGATACAGAGCCTAACGCTACATCCAATGTTATCTCTTAAGGATCGTATCTTTAGACATGTGTCATGATGATAAATCTACCACAATGTCACAATGTCAGTATAAGACACTCTCGATATAGAAAGGACAAAAAGCATAACGAATTAAAATGTTAAATGAGAATGATGTAATTGTATCTGCGCTTTGTATCCGGGGGGTGGGGGGGTGGGGTGGGTGGGGTGTAATTGGGGGGTGGGGTATTGGGGTAGGGGGTGGGGGTGGTAGCTGTCGGGTAACTTAGTGGTTAAAGCGTTCGCTCGTCACGCTTCGATTCCTCACATGGGTACAATGTAAAAAGCCCACTCCTGGTGTTCCTTGCCGTGATATTGCTGGAATATTGCTAAAGGCGGCGTAAAACCATACTCACTCACTCATTGTGTCCAGAGTATTTAACAGCATGGCACTTTACACATTGTATTAAAATATATTCACACCTACATTTGAACATCCATGAACTATGAACTTTGAACTTCCAATTATGTTGAAAGTCGCATTTTCCGATTCAGCGATTCTCCGTCGAAAGGTGATGTTCTATACTGAAAGTCAGATTCCCAGTTATGCTGCTATCTAATTTTACAGTAATATAACCGAGAACTGACGATTATATAGAATAATATACACATACATATGTCTTTTATTCAACAGCCGGTGCAATATTTACCGGCCCAGCGAATTGGTATGGGAACACACAGACAGGTATTCCCGAGCTATTAATATCATCTAACACCGGCCAAATGTGTAATCTGTGACGTAGGCGTGACGTCAAGAGCGTAAGCCAACACCGTCGCGTGGAGCACGAGAACCTCGTGCGTGCTAGGATTAGCATAGTCGGCGGTTGCTCGCGCCACTGGATACCGATGTCATGACGTCATCGGGTGCATGTGTATTTACATATATAAAAATCTTTTCTCAGCGTCCACTCGCTGATTGCCTAGACTGACGTCATGTTGACTGGGTGGCATTGCTTACATTACTATCAATGCAACACATACTTGTTAAGTGACACCATGTGGACGTTGTAACGCGAGTGCATTGTACACATACGGATATAAACAGTCCGGGTTTCCCTTGATTACAAATGCATGCATGTGACACATGTTTGCTTGTAAAGAATAAACTTTTCGGGAATTCCGGAAGTGTTCTAATGTTTATTAATTAGTCGCTCGCAACGAATACGCACTTGCTGTTACTTACGTCATTTCAAACGTGCTCTTGAAATGGTGATTGGTTAAAGCCACTATCCACATTTAGTGCGAGATCCGGCGAGATTTACACTTCCATATTGGTGGGACTGTCACAGAGTATCAGCTGTTTCCAATGTAACCAAATATCCCAAGCTATTTACCAGCTACCTTAATCAGTGGGAATACGTAGATTCTCTGACTGCAGCCGGGGTTTGATGGGACAGGATTTACTCACGAATTTAAGCATTCAAATTTTTATTGTACGAGATAAGTTGCCTCTTGACTTTAAGGAACTATCGCTCTTGAAACACTCTGTATTGTTTAAGCAATAGATATCAGGAGTAACATTCAGCGTTAACAAACATGTTTAAAACACCGTCTGTCAAGTCTTTTTTCTAATACAATAAACTACGGTTATAACGAACTTAAAGGGACCACTATTTATAGTTCGTTTTAACCGTAGTTCGTTAAGAGCATATACACAGCATGTAAGCAAACGATTGGGACCAAAAAGTACGTTTGTTATATCCGTCGGTTCGTAAAATCCGTGTTCGTAATAAACGTTGGTGACTGTTTGTAATGTAGCGTGATCAACTCTCTAACATTAGAGTTTATCTAACAAGTCATTCTAACTTGCAGCTAACACTGAACATTGTCACGTGACTCCGTTTGATAACCTGGAGGGCTACACGTATGAAAAACGACAATCATTCAATCTTTTGATATTTTGAATATTATTACATATTATTATCATATGTTCATTTAAACCAAGAGTTTCTTTGTTAATAAAATATCCATAGACGTAAACCATTTGCAATGTACTTTTAATTTTAATGTTTTAAGCATCCACAATTTATTTACTTAACTCGTTTTTGAAATGTAGGTTATGTTAAGTTTAAATTCGGTCGAGTAAAATGGTGTCAAATTTGCCCGTTGGACAGCAGGAGAGAATAATGTCACTCCTTGTTGCGGACCCCAGAAATGGGAAACACATCGCCCCATTTCGTTAGCTGAAAAGTTCAAAGGCACATATCCACTCTTTAAAAAGTCTGGTAAACACTTGGAAAATCTGAAGCACGATCAAAGTTTTTGTCAGCTAATTGCCAATTGTACAACAGTAACAGAACAGTTCGGTTGTCAAGATGTGGTTATTTCTCTATTATCAAAACCAACAGACAACAATTCAACGTCGCTCAAGGCCCTATAGACTCAAGGAGACGAGGATTGCAGACAGACAGGCTGATCGGGAATAGATCTGAAGGAACACCTAAAGCAAAAAGATTCAAATTCTTAACTATCCGCTTGACGTCATCTTATTCTGACGTCATCAGTTTTACATTGCGTACGCTCTGACGTAGTCGTAATTCAGGGATGCTGAATAGTTTTTCGCTCTGTAACATGAATCGCTAAAAGATTAACTTTGATTCGGATAAGAAATCTGATTATTGAACGATGATGAATTCCAAAGACGTTAAAAAGTGGGGATTCCCCACATGAGAGAAGTGGTCAGAAGGAAATGACGTCATCGTGCATGGAACTATCACAATATCAGGGACAGCAATTTTCCAGCTACATTTAGAAACATCCGCTTCCGGTCTTCAATACGGGTGTTGAGGCGGCGAGCGGAAGAGCCTGTCGGACTGTCGGTATCGTCAATGCTCCATTAATGAGGTGACAGACGACAGCATACCGCTCAAAGACGTCGGATACTGTGAACAGGCAACATTTCTGGTAGGCGGTTCCAGGACGTCAAAGTGCGTCAGCATCGGTTCTAATATTGCTCTAGTCCAAACGAAAGATACAGCCACCAACGTGCAACATCCACGACGCCGACAAACATGCTCCATGCAAGTGTTTTATGAAAGCGGTATATCAGTGTATAATTACTTATATAGTTATTTAGATATATAGTTACTGGATCCGTTTTGAACAAATGTACTGCCCCACAAGCAGCATGTTTTTTGTTCATTTATTTGATGTTTAACGCCGAACTCAGGAATATTACAGCTAAGTGACGGCGGTCTGTAAATAATCAAGTCTGGACCAGGCAATCCAGTGAATGATATCATGAGCATCAATCCACGCAAATGAGATCGATGACATGCATCAACCAGGTCAGCGAGAGTGACCACCCGATCCCGTGAGTCGCCAGTTACGACAAGCATGGGTTGCTGAAGACCTATTCTACCCCGGATCTACAAGGGTCAAGCAGCTTGTTTTCATATGCTCGAGGACCAAGTAGCATGGTCATATCTGTGTACTGATTACTGAAAGCCAATGGTCAAAGAGGGGACGAATGGCACAGTCGCTAAGGCGCCGCCACTCGCTCTGCAGAGTTGCGTCCCTTGGACACGCCAGAAACCTATGAATTTGGGTTCGAATCCCTGTTTGCCACGCATGATGTTTCTAGGTTTGTCAGCACCATACCCGTGCTTGTGGGTTTTACCAAAGTATTAAACATCTGAGACCTGCATCACTTTGGGTTTTCCTCCCACATCAAGCTGACACGCTGGGATATGATTAGAATACTGTTCATGGCGGCGTCAAACCCAACTCACTCACCAATAGTCAAAATCTTGTTGGCAACATGGCTTTACAGATTGATGAATTAATTTTATTCACAACAACCACTTGGCACCATGATACTGCTTAGACCCAACGTGGATAGAGCGTCTGCTACGAGAGCGGAATGTTGGTGGTTCGATCAACGACCGCGCCATACCGAAAGACGTTAAAAGTACAAGCAAGCAGACAGACACAGACACAGACACACACACACACACACACACACACACACACACACACACACACACACACACACACACACACACACACACCTTGTTAAGATCTTGTTTCCATGTGGTTTTACAATTATGTAGGACAAAGTATATTATTTCTTAAACATTTACAGCGGAAAGACAGGTAAGGTCGGGACAGAGGAGTTTCTGATGTACTCGGTGGTATAATAGGCTTCCAAGATTAATTCACATGTATTTAATCCACCCTGAATGGATTTTGTAAAGTCATGCAATCAATTACAGCTAGCCTACTCGTCTATCTGATTATACGACAGTAACACCGCACGTTCCGAACCATCGATAACACGAGGAGTAAGTGCTTATTGAAATCTGTGCAATATGTCATTGCGTGGGGTCTTGTTGTTAATAGCTCAGGGTGACACGAATAGCAAACAACGAGGAATATGAATATTCATACATGTTTTAATCTGGGGTCAAAGAAGATCTGACCTTAGCGACTTGTGCAGTCATCCGGTTCGACAAATGTCGTTAAAATTAGGTCACCTAATAAATGGTTGTGTTAATCGCATATCTAATACCATTCAGACTTGGATATACTGGTTTAATCCCGTTGTTGTAGTCGTATGATATTACACACCTCCAAAGAACTGTTACAGTCGGCGTGTCTATGAAGTACTGCTGTGTTTTTCATATGGCCAGAGAACACTATATTTACATGTCAAATAACGCAAATTGACTGTGTGTTTTTTTGTAATGACTGCTTAAATTTATTATTGGAATAAGCGGACAGTGACATGTTTTTTTTATCCCGCGTGAGACTGATATTTGATCGTGATGACAACCCATGGAAGGTGAATTTATCGTGTAATTAGTAACAGTATGTACAGATATTTTTTTATGACTTTCAGAGAAGACATGTATTTTAAAAGGGGCCGCAAGAAATAGTTGTGTTTTTTATATAAATTCACCAAAGGCTACAATATCGCCGAGGACGTAATTACCTATAATAGAGCCTTACCCAGGATGACGGAGATACCAACATTGGATGTTTACTGACCAAGTAATGTGCCCCCGCGACAGAACACGGCTTCATGTGCGTGCACGTGCTGACGTGTGCACGTGATTATCCAATAGGCTGATGTTTCAAACATATATTTAAAGTCCACATTTCTGCGAAAAGGTCAGAACATTTGTATTCTTAACAACGAGATCGTAGGCGAATAATAAAGCCTGATTTTCATATCCGTCCAAAGGTACTACTTTGATGTTAAGAAGATGCGTAATGTACCTGTCGCTAATCTTGTTATTCATGCACTGAGCAGTCTTGTTATTCATGCACTGAGCAGTCTTGTTATTCATGCACTGAGCAGTCGTGTTATTAATGCACTGTGTAGTCTTGTTATCCATGCACTGTGTGACTTCTTTGAGTCGTGGGACAGATTATACGGCAGTTCGACCACACATTTCAAATCTCAAAGAACAAGCATATCCAGGATAAGGACTGATAAATGATATTCCTAAAAAAAATACCAACTTGAATTACATTTCTTATTGTGCACAAGTACTGCGAAAGATATAAACAAAGGGATGTAAATACTTTTTTCTGGTTCAGCAGATCGAGTGAAACATAGGGCACGTGTTGATGTAAGGGAAATAACTCTACGGGATCTCCAGGAACCGGTAATGGTAAACATTATTTGGCAGATATTGAGAGCCTGTTCGGTCCTGCACCACAATATACAATACACGTTTATAAATCCATTAATATTTCCCACCCTCCCTGAGGTCTACAGTTCAACGAGCCAGGCTTTAATGGTGTCTCTGTACTATTCGACATCAACTGATTATGTTGACTGGTATATGACCTGATGCGCGGGGATATCCTGTGTTCGTATTTTCACGACATTTAATCACAGGTTATCCTCAGCCCTTCGTAATAAACACCTAATTTTCTTGACATGTGATTGAGTTGCACCGTGAACCCGTGACACATTGACTTATAGTTGTATTGTTGCCAATTTGGAATGGTCGTGGGTTCGAATCCCACCTTCACCGGCTTATAATACCAGGCCTGATAGCACCACACCCGTGCTCATTCGCCAAAGCGATACATTATTACGACCTACGTCAATTTGTATTGTCTCCTGACACCAGCTGATAAACGTGAAAACCTGTTAAACAAGATACAGTAAACTACGGTTAAAACGAACACGCTTATAACGAACTGACTGATATAACGAACTTATTTTTTAGTCCCGGCCATTTGTTGTATATATGCTGTATGTATGCTTATAACGAACTACGGTTATAACGAACTAATATAAGTGGTCCCTTTGAGTTCGTTATAACCGTAGTTTACTGTACGTCCCAAAACTCACCCACCCTTTATTTGACAAAGCACCAAGACTTGTTTTAATCATAATACCCATGCGTGATGGCGGCTAAAAATAGAAAACCAAAAAATGGTTATTCAATGGTGATGTTTTTGACATAGAAATCATAGTTGTGTTTTGGACCTTAAGTCTGCAGTGTTTCGGTAACTGTTTTCGCTTATGTTTCTCTCAGTTGAGTGCATTATGAATAAGAGAGAAACTGCTTTCTCCTTAGCCGTACGCAATGGCTAAGGGAGGTAATTAGCCTGGGTATGTTACACGGGTGTGGTTAGCAGCTCGTCTCTCTCGCTAGTCAGCACGGCAGTAACATTGAACATGAGTCTTGTAATCCATTATTAATATGAATGATTTAGCAAAATATTTATGTATGTTTCTTTTTTGCAGAATTTCAATTCTGACGAGAAGGATTGTGCGATCGGAGAAGATGTGAAGTGTAGGAATTTTCATTGAGCAGTTACACCCTGTCGGGTTGGTTTATATATGTATGTGTCTGAGTTGGCTAACGAGCCGTCATCATACGTGAAAAGTTATTTGTATATGTAATACATCCAGTTTTAGAAGTTAGGCTGGCGAGCCGTCATAATACGCTCATGGAATAAATGATGTAAATATATATTCCGTTATGGATGAGGCTGACGAGTCATTATAATACGTGCAAGAATTATGGCCTAAATGTATCTTCGAGTATGCTGACGAGCCTTAATACGAGAGTAATAAATGCATATTCAGTTATGTATTTGGCTGAAGTCAGTATACCTTGCTAACATGCTCATTTTAAGTCATAACACTGTATACCTCATAAGGTGTATGGACATCAAATAGATATTCTGTAAACTCCCCAACATGGGGAATGTTGACTTTGTTGGGAGAACACGGTCCAGAGCAATTTTTCTCTCTGGTTTACGGTTCCGTGCTTAATGATGTATTGTGGAAGTGTATATATGTTGATGGAAGGAGGGGGAGTATTCAACATGTATGTTAATAGACTTGCGTGTGTCTACACTACGACCGGGCCATTGTAAATATTGGTGTTCTGTTGTATGTATATATGTCTGTGTATGTAGCTTTGCATTGTATGGAGAGGGACCTGTGAAGATCTGGGGAAGGAGAGGTCTTCAGCAACCCATGCTTGCCGTAAAAGGCGACTATGCTTTTCGTAAAAGGAGACTAACGGGATCGGGTGATCAGGCTCGCTGACTTGGTTGATACATGTCATCGTATCCCAATTGCGTGGATCGATGGTCATGATGTCAATCACTGGATTGTCTGGTCCAGACTCGATTATTTACACATCGCCGTCATATACCTGGAATATTGCCGAGTGTGGCTTTAAGCAACAAACAAACAAACAAACAAGTATGGAGAGGAAACAAATGTTTGGATAACGTTCGAATTGTTATGGTCAATTCCAATTTTCAAGTGTATACTTGTTTTGCCCGACAGTTTAAACCACGATGTGCCATTGAATTAGTATTGTCACAATAGGTGTCCAGGCATGTTTCAAGGACTCGGGTTTACACAAACTTCCACTTGCTTGGTACGTGTAGAATAGGGTTCTCTACACCTTATCACCCCTTGTTATTGCTGATCACACCTTTTGGCCCGATAATCCGACAATTAGATAAATATTGATAACATCGCCTCCAACAATAATTATTGCCAAGTCGAGTGAAAAGTCATGGGTTCGTTTAACCGCAAAGGATGTGATTATGTAGTAGTAGATTTTCACACCTGACTGAGGGCTATATAATGTAATGATCGTATGATGCCTTTGTTCGAAATGCGCTGACCTGCGTCAACCCGAAATTGTTACACAGTGTGAACCTGTGACCTATTACCAGCACCTGGAGGGTATGTAGTGTAAAGTATCTTTAACCCACTGTCAATATAATCGCCAATCTGTGAGGTCAATAATATAGTAGACAAACCTCCCACGAATGCTAGAACTTAGTGCTGATATAATTCAGTGTCCGTGATGAACGCCAGTTGGAAAACTGCCCACGGCAAGTCTTGAGGACATGTGTCACTGAATGATCTCGTTGTCTACTCTGGTGATGGGGGTGCCAAGGTGGTGTACATGTAAGGCGCCATAAAACGCTGTGCAGAGTTGCGCCCCTTATGTATGTTAGGATCTGATAATCGTAGTTTCGAATCGCACATTCCCTGTAATCCTCGGTTTGTTTGTTGTTTTATGCAATAACTTCAGGCCTACATCCCACATGAAGCAAAAGCTACAACTGATATCACTGATAGAACCGATATCACTGATAGAACTGATATCACTGATAGAACTGATATCACTGACAGGATGGCGGGCGTCTTTTGTATGTTCCGCGTTGCACCACCAGTTGACCTGGCGATCGTCAGGGTCGTATAACACTCCCACAATATTTCTTCAAAAATAACATCACAGAAGACGGCACATTGTTTTCTTTTTTAAACCATCCTCATTTTTACCCACCATGTCTGCCATTCCCTTTGTTAGATGCAAAAAATCAATTATGATTCGTTGCTTTCATCAGGCTTTTTATTTGCCTAAACCAACGAAACGAATAGTTTACCGAACCGAATATCTCTTTTTCGAAACAAGCCCCCTTACTCCTAAAAGGTGTTTCCTGAAAGGAAGCATTCATTTCTTATCCCAGAAGCGCTATTGGCTAATAATAAATATCAATAGCCTTTTATTTCATGCGTCAATCGCGGGGTATAGATTTACCTGAACGCAGAAGATAAAATTGATTTATTCTATTAAAATATTATCTAATCTGATTATTGTATAACTCCACAGCCATAACAAACTGTTGTTGTTGTCAGTGCCATTGACGCTATAACCTTTGATTATGTTCCTGGGTGTCGTGCCTCCAGCTAGCATTACGTCTGGTTCAGTTGGCTTTGCGATAATCACAATATTGATTAATAAATAACTGGAGATTTAATTTGCAATATTTCGTTTAAAATAATAATATAGACGTATTTGAATCACGAGAAACAATTTATGAAATTTGATAGTTCATCATGATACATAAAACATATACATCATTAGACGTTCTGTCGCCGGAAACAAGGTGGAAATTTAAAACAAATACTACATGTACTCCACTTTTGATCGGAGCATATTTTATCTTTACATGATGCACAACTGATTATAATGTGTATTTTTTTTTTAATGACATTCTGATTATCCCTATCAAAAGTTGAAATGTATACTTTGTCATATCTCATTTCCCACTGTTTGGGGGATTAAAAAATGTTCATTATATCGCGCCTCGTTATAACCGATGTTTATTGGGGCGATTAACTCGGAAGGCTACAGGGGCGGTCGGGTAGCCCAGTGGTTAAAGCGTACGCTCGTCACGCCGAAGACCCGGGTTCGATTCCCGACATGGGTACAATGTGTGAAGCCCATTTCTGGTGTCCCCCGCCGTGATATTGCTGGAATATTGCTAAAAGCGGCGTAAAACCAAACTCACTCACTCACTCACTCACGGAAGGCTACACACTGAATGTAAGAACACGAAGCCTTGACTACATTTAACGAGAGGTAATACCAGGGGTTTACTTAGCAAATCCGTCAACAACGTGACCGAGCACAGTGGCAATGTATACTGTCAGTCAGTTTAATATGACAGTTGTAGTCATTCAATTTTCCAGTGATTGTCTCGTATAGTTTGTGGCCCACCATAGCAAACATTACGGCCTAGCCGCAGGATATAACGCTCCGTCAGCATAATCACAACACGGTTCTTTAAAGATTTGAATATTATTCATTGTATTGTCTTGAGGCAACGCTTCTATCATTATTAGGACTACGCTCGCCTACGCGGCCTGTGAAATAAAAAAATATTAGATTTGCTGGTTTGCAATAAGTGGAAAACAATCTTGGTAAGCTGTGTAGAGCGCACACATTCATTTATGAGCAATTGAGTATGGAAGAGATGTATTCCGTGATTAAGTGTCTAAGTGTACTGTCAAGCTATGTCAAGAAGTGCAGAAACCGTACATATTAAGACGTAGCCATATACGTACTCTTGTTTTACACTGATAAAGGGGGCGGCCGGGTAGCCTAGTGGTTAAAGCGTTCGCTCGTCACGCCGAAGTAGCGGGTTCGATTCCCGACATGGGTACAATGTGTGAAGCCCATTTCGGGTGTCCCCCGCCGTGTTATTGCTGGGATATTGCTAAAAGCGGCGTAAAACCATACTCACTCACTGGTAAAGAGTGCGCGAATGAGTGTTTACAATATATACGTACCGCGTTAGATTTATGGTGGTATGAAACGGGATATTTGTGAAAACACTTATGGAATTGTTTGAATTAAATTATATGACAAAGGACTTTACAAACCTTTATGGCATAAGCAAATTCATAGAACCCCGACACAACGCTGTCTCTACAACCAATTCAAACAATTGGAACAATACAGTCACATGGGCTACCGGTGGAGATTAAACATCCCTGTCCTGCTAGGGTAAACTACCCATTTTACTTATCTCGTTGGTGGAAATATTACACACGGGGCTGTTAAATAAGTAGTCGAATAATGCGCTACTGGATAAATGTGCTTTCAACATGTACCATAAATGCATTCAAAAAGACATAACTATAGACGAATTATGGATTGAATAGTACACAAATCAAAAACATTGCGATACGTGTTTTATGAATTTGAAAGACTATTCCACAGACTCACAAACAAGGAAGCGAATGAAACAATAGTAAAATTATCCTCCCACGTGAGTTACTGGGCTGACCAATAGTAGGCAAGCATATCTTCTTAACCGGAAGTACACGGGGTGAAGGTGAAGGTCGAATGTTAAAGCAGCACGGATATACCACCTTTTTTATACATATGTCAGGCAGATCCGGGACTTAAAAAGGTGGTTTGGAGGTGCATATTCAAGTATGAATGCTGAACAAAACATATCTCCATGTTTAGAAGAACAAAATCTCTTCTCAATTTCTTTGAATAATTTGAGTGTTCTGAAGTGGAATAGTACCCCGTGGGCTTCTAAATATGTTTAATTAGATTATTATGAATTCAAGCGACAAAACCATTTCCATTGTCACAAACATATTATTACTATTCCGAATGCATTACAAGTATATGTTTATGAATCACTATCAAATAGTGATGATACCATTGTTCGCGAAAAGGCGTGCGTTCCCAGCCCCACCGCTGGCAGCCGTCAAGTCAAATGTTCACCTGAACAAATTTGGAGATGAAACATGCATTGGAAATCATTTTGGTCACTGATTTGGAAAATATGGAAATGCCCAAAGCTTTATGTCTACCATAAAACCTGTGAAGATCTTACTGATGCCTTGAATACTGTAACCCTAATCAAACAACTTTTGAGCATGAGTCGCATGCCACTCTTTGAAATCTTCGTAGAAACAGCATCATCGATTGTACCTCAAAAGTTGCGAAATGTTGACATCAAAGGCTGGAGCTGCTGGAATATTCCTCGACATAAAGGGAAAGCTGACTATTGGGAAGTTGAAGTCATCCCTCATATCATGCTGTCCCGTGGATACTTGTCACTCGTAATCTTTATGCACGTACCCAAAGGGTTAAATCAGTGGAGGACATTGGCTTTTTGCCTTTTACTGAACAATATCAGATCATCGATACACCTGAAGCTTACGTCAAACCTCTTTGCCAAAATCCGTATTTTCATATTGCCAATCCGAGCAGGGATTCCAATTGATATGCACAAGGAGTAAGTGAGTATTGTTTTAAGCCGCTTTTAGCAATATTCCAGCAATATCACGGCGGGGGACACCCGAAATGGGCTTCACACATTGTACCCATGTCGAGAATCGAACTCGGGTCTTCGGCGTGACGAGCGAACGCTTTAACCACTAGGCTACCCCAACTACGGTTATAACGAACACGCTTATAACGAACTGACGGATATAACGAACTTACTTTTTTAGTTCCGATTATTTGCTGTAGTTATGCTGTATTTATGTTTATAACGAACTACGGTTATAACGAACTAAAATTAGTAGTCCATTTGAGTTCGTTATAACCGTAGTTTACTGTATGTTCTATTGGCCCATTCTCGGGGGACATTCGCTTCGACAGCATCCATGATGACTTTAAGTTGACAACGTGATCCCAAATGGCAGCAGGCTGTTCACATAGTTCGAGGCATATTGGAATAACTGGCGAAAGCTGTTACTGTCAACAATAGAGACGTCACCTGTGTCTATATGACCAACAGGTAGGAGCGGCATTAGGGGTCTTGGCAGCCACAAGTACATCGAGGGTCGGTCGGGTAGCCTAGTGGTTAAAGCGTTCGCTCGTCACGCTGAAGACCCCGGTTCGATTCGGGTACAATGTGTGAAGCCCGTGGTGTCCACGATGTCACCCGCCGTGATATTGCTGGAATATTGCTAAAAGCGGCGTAAAACCAGACTCACTCACTCACAAGTTCGTCGAGTAGAGTTCACACCATGAACTGCCAAATCCACGTCCTGCATTAATTGTTCCTATTACTGATTAACTATGCTGAAATGGTATTCGTATACGAAAATTAAAACTGTTAGTGGTTCCTAACTGAAATTGGATATTTTGCGGGACATTAAAGTATCAATTCCCTTGTTTGCAAATTTCAAATTCGGGAACATGCACTTTTTCTGGTTTGGCCAAACGTTTCAATGTAATATCAACAACTTTACTGTATAATCGATACTGTGGGCTCTTCCTGCTTGTAGGCCCATCCGTCAGGCGTTGCTGAAGTCGTTTTATTTCCTTCAACGACACAGAAATTTAAACATGTTTAGATTTCAAACATGTTTACGACAAAATGATTTTAATTGTGTATCATCCTAATAACCTAATCATGTTAAATAAAGTGCATTTCATTGGACCTAAAGTCAAATATGGATAAGAAGTATAATAGATATTGAAATTAGAAGTGCACATTAGAATCAGAGGCACTTGTTTAGCATTTATACCACCAGTACTAACAACGTACTTGGAACATTCTTAACAAAAAGTCATACAAATGTACGAGAGGAGGTGAAATGGGGTTTAACGTCGCGTCCAAGATTATTGCACTGCATGCGCGTATGTGTGTGGCTGCTTGTACTTGTCCGGACTGTTGCCGATTTATAGTGCTAGCTCACTGAGATACCATGCCGCAAATTATGAATACCCCACTCAGACACAGTATACTGACTCCGCGCCGACCAGTCCTTCTTTTAGACCTTAAATGCCGAGCGCCAGAAAGGGTAACAACAAGTACCATCTTTTAACGTCTTTTGGTTTGACGCGGCCGGGGATCGAACCCCGGACCTTCTGCTCTCCGGGCGGACGCTCTACCACTAGACCACGGAGGCGGTCTACAAATGTACGAGTAAACCAAGCCAAGTCAATAGTGACTGGGGAAATTGACATTTGTGACGATAGCAGTCTCCGTAGCACCGATGTTAGCGTGGAGGACTACAAACAAGAAGTTGTAGGTCGGGTTTTTAAATGTGTTATGTTCATAAATGTGTTATTGCTATATGACTAATAGTATTTCTATAATACAGGAAAAAGAAACTTACAATGAAAACATGTTTAATGGCTACGATAGAACCTTAACTTTTAAGACTCCCCTACCCAAATACTTCTATATACCCATTAAACGCTAGAACTCAAAACAAATAGAGAACGCCCCTTTTTAAATAACGACTTTAAGGGGGGGATACTGGTCTGACCTACATTTAGACCCTAAATACGTTTACCTTTTAAACAGAATCCTAAACATGTTTAGACCTAACCGCGTCAAAATTATAGGACGCGTTAAGGTTACATTTTTACAGTGTATGATCGTGGGTTCGAATCCCGGTTCACCCCGCTTTTGTTTCTAAGTTTATCAGCTCGTGGATTTCAAAGAAGTTGTAAGCGTCTGCGGCATGGGACACTTCGGGCTTTCCTCCCACTTGAAGCCGACACGCCATGATATGTTTGGAATGCTGTTCAAAGAGGCGTTAAACCTCACTCACTCATTAACTCATCTTTGGTACTGTGTTGGTCTTTTCGACGGATAGTGTCGTTATCCCCTGCGCACCACCACACGGCGTGTACGTCTGCGTGGGTTTATTGACACTCAAGCCATGGCCCATGTGTCTGATAGAGATCAGTGAGTGGAGTGATCACAGCTGTACACTCAACACCAGCATTATGAGAGTGTGATGGCGTGTCCTGTGATCGGCTTATGTAGGTGTGCACTGGCGCTGGTGTTTCGTTGACATAGGAAACACTAAAGACCATAGGAGTGCTTGTATTCTGTATCTTACTGAAATACTACCAAAATACATTTCTCTGCATATATGATTGGTATATAGGAAGAACATAATATAAATGATGTAAAGCTTCTAAAATGTTTAAAATCGTTTTTGGGTTGAGGCACAAATTTGAGTTATTTTGTTGTTATGTCTAGGTTAATTTGTTCCTGAAATTATTCCTGTCATGGTTCATATTTGTCACGAAATATCAGAGAGCAATAAAGAACGTATATCGTGACAGCAATATTTCAAATTGTTTTTTATGGACATTGTGTTTTCCCGGTGTGTCAGTGTTGTTCATTATGGCAAGATTACCAAGCTAGACTGTCATTCAGAATAATTCCACAATTAAAACGTCTTGAACGACCCGTGAAGATCCGGGAGAGAATAGGTCTTCAGCAACCCATGCTTGCTGTGCAAGGCGACTATACTTGTCGTAAGAGGCTACTAACGGGATCGGGTGGTCAGGCTCGCTGACTTGGTTGATGCATGTTAGCGTGTCCCAATTGCGTTGATCGATGTTAATCACTGGATTGTCTGGTCCAGGCTCGATTATTTACAGACCGCCGTCATAAAGCTGGAATATTGCTGAGTGCGGCGTTAAACAACAAACAAACAAACATCTTGAGTAGCCACGGATCAATTGAACATCTGCTATGTATATGACTCCTAGTCTGAACTGAGGAAAGGTTCATTGTAAATTATTGTAGTAAATATCCCACAATTGATAATTTAATTTCTATCATACATAGAAACAGCATGGATATGATCAGAAATGCCGACAGTGTCTATTATCTTGTAGTTAAACATAACAACACCCAGTTGTACATCTTATATAAATTGCGCATGGCGTTATGGACCGCAGGCGTTTTACTGACTAAAACTGTCAGTCAGTCTATGTACATTTACAATGCATTATGTAGGTACACCTTATGTTGTCAATGCTAAACCCCCTACAACGCTGAGTACGCCGACCTACGCACGCTGCATTCGCCTGCCTGTGACAGACTATTCATTGCTAAATAAGGTCATCTCCAACGTAAGCTATCTATCAATGCACTTAACACTCTGTCTCATTATGCAAATGGTGTGAGTGGTGGGTGCTACCGGTAGAGCAGGTCATGCTTACCCTTTTAGTGAACACTTGGTGCTATCACTGATTTTCAGTTATCTATTCATATTTTGTGGTTCATGTGATAAAAAACGAGCCAATAGTGAGTGTTTTGCGTATATTATGATTTCCATTGTAGACATCGGTGACAGATGGCATCGGTTGGATTAAGACGGATTGTCAGTACAGTCTACTATTTTGACAAGACAATGCTCCATGCCGAAATATTTCTATGTATCTGCACGATATAATACGACTGAAAAACTAAGCATGTCTTAAGGCTGTCGACAGAATGTTGTATGAGGATTACGATACATGAGTAATGATTCATCATTATATTAACATGATTAATGACCCGTCATGGGCGATGTTTGTCCTTCATCTTTCCTGCAATTCCTATAACAAAGTGCTGACTTGGAGGGAAAAGAGAGTAGTTGCATAAGGCTAATTTAAAACATTGTCATATTTATTGTATACTTCAGTGTGAAAGACTGAGTTTTCTGAAGTGGAGAAACGTGATATTTTCATTGCAGTGAACATAACATGTGGTATTTCTCTGCAGTGAAATAACACTTGATATTTCGCTGCAGTGAACATAACGCTTTAACGGAACTATTGTCCTACAAGAGTTACGTCCCCGCAAATTGTCTCCCTTTATAACAAGTACACAAACTGTTGACTTCCTTTTTTCGTTAGTTCCACCAAAGACGTACATACGCCTCTGGTTCCACATTGACCAGGCAAGATAATGACGGATGGTCATTTATGGAATTAATATCGCTTCTTGCCGTTTGTTATTCTCTTAAAAATGTTTTGTTATTATTGTACCTGCATGATTGTGGCTGCTTAAAGTTTCAGCATACGGGATATGCTTTAATGCCGTGTTTGTGACATGTACACACCCAAGTGAGTACGTTCTTTATCTATAACTGTCGCATTGTGACAGGTCCTTATGCATGCAGTCTAAATGCCTGTAATACAATGCAAGCAAGTAAGGTTTAACGTCGTTTTAACGGTACTTCAACCACGCGTGTCAACTTGACGTAGGAGGCAAGCCCAAAGTGGTACACACATTAGACGAAACAAGCGATTACAGGCACGGTGCTGACGAACAAACAGCCTTATAAGTGATTCGAACCCACGGCTCGTCGAATCCTCCTCAACTCCACCACCTTACATGATAGGGGCACGGGTGGCCCAGTCGTCTAAGGCGCCGCGATTCGCCGATTGGCACGCCAGAAACCTATGATTGTGGGTTCGAATCCCGGTTCTCCCCGATTATGTTTCTAGGTTTGTGAGCACCATACCCGTGCTCGTGGGTTTCACCGAAGTGGTAAACGTCTGAGACCTGCATCACTTCGGGCTTTCCTCCCACATTAACCTGATATAACTGGAATATTGTTAAAAGCGGCGTTAAACCCAGCTCACTCACTCACCTTACAGAATATGTACGTGAGAGAGCATCAGTGACACAAGTGTAACCTTTATCTTTAAATACCTCGCGGCCATATTGTCCACCCGTAACTCATTTAACAGCACCTAATAAGCACACTTCATGTAAACTAAATCCCTGAAGCATTAGGAGATAAACATATTCTGTTTTAATTTTGAGGTGGTTCAGCGTTGATTAAAAACCGCTAAATGTCACTTAAAACCGAACGTGTATGTAGACACCACACAATGAAACATTAACGATGACATTAACAGAAACGGTTAGTCTGAATTATACCGTGAATAAATTATGTTTTCTAACACGGACTCTTTCTCCCACGCACGTATTCAGTGCTGTGATGGGATGAGAAGTGGTTATCGCTTATTAACCACCTCAAAAGTAGTAAATTAGATCATCCTTCAGTGTTATGGTAGAATACCGCTTCACGTGCCTTATTACACACGTTTGTAAAAAGGCAAATCAAAAGTCGTATATATAATAAATATATGCCACAATATCTGGCAGTGAGCGCGTCAATGGGTATGGGTATTTCAGCCTGCATGTATACACAAGTAAGAGATCAGCGGGTTATAACAACTTCAGGCTTACCCCGACATGCCTTGACCCAGTGAGCCCGATACCCGAGTGACCTACATTTGTCAAATTACCTACAGGAACCTGTACACACATGTCAGTCAGCGGTGGTCACTGTGCCCTAGCACGTGACATGCAATCGTGAACAGCTGACTGTCTGCGGGAGGTGGTGTAGAAGTGTGTAGAGAGTTCACACGGGGCGCATGCTAGACACGCAGTGTGTGAGTGTTAGACGACATACAACTCTGTGTGTGCGCGCGTGCGTGCATGCGTGTGTGTGTGTGTGTGTAGACATACATGTTCTTTAATGTGCTTATGTAGACATACGTTTGTGTGTGTCTGTGTGTGTATGTAGACATACGTCTCTGTGTGTTTGCATATATATGAAGACATACGTGTGTGTGTGTGTGTGTGTGTGTGTGTGTGTGTGTGTGTGTGTGTGTGTGTGTGTGTGTGTGTGTGTGTGTGTGTGTGTGTGTGTGTGTGTGTGTGTGTGTGTGTGCATACGTTTCTGTGTGTATGTAAACATACGTCGGTGTGTGTATGGAGACATACGTTCGTGTGTGTATGTAGACATACGTTTGTGTAAGTAATTAGATATACGTTCGTGTGTATGTATGTAGACATACGTTCGTGTGTGTATGTAGACGTACGTTTGTGTATGTATGTAGACATATGTTCATGTGTATATGTACACATGCGGTTTGTGTCTATTCAGCTATACCACTGGAGCCTGGAAATAAATTGGCCAGGTAAACGGATGGTTGATAGCATGATCAACATCGAACGCCATCGGTACGATGACACACAATCAGCCAAGTTATAGCATGACCATTCGATCCTTTTCAGACCGATCAAGCGCGCGGCATTGCGGACGTTATCTGACGTGAGTGTACGGTTGGGCGTGCACTTGTAGGCATGTCAATGTGCACTATTCAATGCGTATTTTCGTACGCATACGGACATATGCATCGGTATGACCACGCACGCGAGCATGTATCACCGCGTGACTGAATGTAGGCTACTGCCAACGACGGTGTCATGGATACGCGTCTCTGTAATTAGGAAAGGGGTGATGGACGCAAGGGTTACGTGTGAACAGATTCGCGCTGTGACAAGTTTGGTAAAACAACTATGTGTGGTATATAGGCGAAGGATGCACCAGAGAGATAAACCCGGGATTCCGTGTAGTAGAGATTACAACAGACCACCATACACAGGCAACATGGCGTAGGCGGGACTGTGTCAAGGACTTTTGAAAGAGTGTGTGGTGGATATATAGATTATGAAGAAATGAACAGGGTCGTGTAAGTAAAGACATGGTTAAGAATGTCTGTCCTTCTTTGCATGATGGGATTGTTAGTCACTGCGCTTGTTCGTCAACATTGTTGGACATTGTCTCCAGCGTCTAAGCTATATGATTTCTAAACTTGAAATTTTTAAATACGAATTTGCTGTGAAGAATTTTTGGGCTGTTTTGTACCACTCAACTTCTGATAAGGATATTGGTATCATTCTTCGATACACTAAACCTCTATAAAGACATGAAACTTAGCTGACAGCGTTTTTATGTTTTGTAACTTTTCTGATTCGACAGTCTTAATTACTCACAACACAAGAGGACGAATGGTTGTGGTTTCAAGGGTTCATATGCATGAGTAAATGAATGTTTATTCACCATGCTGTCGTTAATACTCCAGGTATATCACGGCGGCCGGTGAATGATAGAACTTAGACCATTTATACCAATGGTCAACAGCATGCGAACACTCACAGGCAGGCCATACATAGTGCCCCCATCTTTACTGGCGCGTACAGTAAGCATGGGGAAGTGGTAACCACATCTGCACCGATATCCCCACGGAGAGACAAGTATATATATATATTATTGTATTTTTTTTGTATTTTTTTTTAATTTTTAATTTTTAATTTTTAATTTATTTTATTTTATTTTTATTTTTTTTTGGGGGGAGCATATTATGATCTTCCCATGGTGAGACAAGCACGGCGTTCTGTGGACATTTTGTGACCCTCCCACGGGAAGACAAGCATGGGGTTATGTGGACATATTGTGATTCCTCCCACGGGAAGACAAGCATGGGGTTCTGTGGACATATTATGACCCTCCCACGGGAAGACAAGCATGGGGTTATGTGGACATATTATGATCCTCCCACGGGAAGACAAGCATGGGGTTCTGTGGACATATTATGATCCTCCCACGGGAAGACAAGCATGGGGTTCTGTGGACATATTGTGATCCTCCCACGGGAAGACAAGCATGGGGTTCTGTGGACATATTATGATCCTCCCACGGGAAGACAAGCATGGGGTTCTGTGGACATATGGTGATCCTCCCACGGGAAGACAAGCATGGGGTTCTGTGGACATATTGTGATCCTCCCACGGGGAGCCACGCATGGGGTTTCTGTGGTCCAACTTTGCACTAGAATCCCCATGGTCCAGTACTGCAACAACTACATGCTTCAAGTGATTAGCCTAGTGAGCCAGTGACACATTAAATATGAGCATGAAACAGATACAAATCGACCAGATAAGAACAATATGCTCATGTCATTTTGGGAGCTCCGTGTCCCACACACATAGTTCAAGCATGTTTTACAATCACCATATATCAGTCAGGGGTATTAGCTGACGGCTATTTACAACTACCCAACCCACAAGACCTGACCCACAAGAGGTATGTGTAGGGTACAGGTGGACATGGCTTCATCGATATCACAGACTGTCGAAACCTCACACGGGTACAAATAGAACCTGTCAACTGGGTCATTTATAATAGATATGTTCAATAGTATTGAATTACAACCACCCAGGACAATGTAAAAATAATGATGCTAATTAAATAGGTGGGAGATCCTTCTTTTCGTCTCACCTCAGAAAAGTTTATGTTTAGCTCCAACCTAGCAATTAGAGTTAGGTCCGTGATGAAACTCTACTCACACCACTCTTTGTAATCACTCGGAGATGAAATCAAAGCAACTCAAATTCTACTTCTTGCGATGGCGGGGCGATGGGTAGCCTAGTGGTTAAAGCGTTCGCTCGTCACACCGAAGACCCGAGTTCGATTTCTAACATGGGTACAATGTGTGAAGCCCATTTCGGGTGTCCCCTGCCGTGATATTGCTGGAATATTGCTAAAAGCGGCGTCAAACCATACTCACTCACTCACTCACTCACGCGATGGTTATGTCCGGACATTGGACACGTGTGGCTCAGTGGTGTTCGTCGCCGCAGCTTGCTATGCAGAGTTACATCCAATGACCGATGCAGGATCCGCTAGAATTCGAGTTTCGCCTTGATGACGATCTTTCGTCTTTCGGCCAACAATAACTATTGGCAAGGGTTCCCCCAAACTGGTGCATGTCTTGAACCTGCATCTCGACTGACCCGTCGTGCTATAACACTGTGGACCCGTGAAGGTCCGGGGTAGAATAGGTCTCAGCAACCCATGCTTGCCGCAAAAGGAGACTATGCTTGTCGTAAGAGGCGACTAATTGGATCGGGTGGTCAGACTCGCCGACTTGGGTGATGCGTGTCATCGTATCCCAATTGCGTGGATCGATGATCATGATATCAATCACTGGATTGTCTTATCCAGACTCGATTATTTACAGAAGGCCGTCATATAGCTGGAATATTGCTGAGTGCGGCGTTAAACAACAGACAATCAATATAACACGGTGTGAACTGTGCTTTGCTGTTGAACGTCGCACTCAGCAATATTCAGCGGTCTCTAAATAATCAAGAGTGAACAATGTACTCCAGTGATTGACATCAAGAACATCGATCCACAACATGACATCAATCAAGTCAGCGAGGCTGATCCCCAGATCCATTTGTCGACAAGCTGGTGGCCTATACCAAGAAACCCCCTGGATTCCGGAATACTACTGAACTGGTGGCGCTAAACCCACCTCACTCACCATAACGTGACAGGGACTTAATTTACTCTGATATTTCATGAGAAACTAACTGTAGAGATTATTATGGAAATGTCACAACAACCCTAACTGACGTCATTAATTAAACATTTAACGTGCTGTGAAACTCGACCTGCGCCCTACCTTTGACAATACCACTATCCACCAAACATGTATATAAAGTGAATATCGCATTCCATATAGGTCAATGGCCCAGTGTCAAGAGATTGTAGCTATGTAATGTGTATGTGTCACAAGGCAATGGTTCCAGTCGCCGTGTCGCATATATAACAACAAGTTCAATGACATGTATTAACTCCGCGCTGATTGCATACAACACAGCCAATGTTCCCAGGTAGGAACAGCTTACAACTGTCATGTTCCTCTTATCTTTGACGATCAGGAGATTAACACCTAAATGGATATATTTGTAATTGGATCGACTAATGAAGACTAACCGCATTCTACAGGTTATGGGAATCCCACAAACGCATACAACGCAAATGTCACACGTGACGAGTACGTGACACGTGTATGTCTCCCAGGGGTAAGGTTGATGGATGTTTCAGGTATCCTGCTTTTAAAATACCTCCGTCATGTCTCGTTAATACTACTAAACTGTTCACTCTTGGCTCTGAGTTGACGAGATTCAACAGCCAATAACGTGTGTTACGTATAACGTATGTGTTTATTTGTGCGCGCGTGTGTTTGAATGTTTGTTTGTGCGTGTGTGTCTTTGTGCCAGTATGTGTGTTTATTATGCACGTGTTTTTTTGCGCGCACAAATGTGTGTGTGTGTGTTTGAACACTGTATATATTCGGGGATTCCTTATTAAGCTAGTGTACAGGTTGATTATCATGGTATGACCACAGTCCTCCCCCCAACGACCGCCTTCGTGATCCAGTGGCGTGCGCCCGGAGAGTGGAAGGTCGGGGTTTGATACCCGGCCGCGTCATACCAAAAGATTTTTAAAGATAGAACTTGTTGTTACCCTGTCTGGCGCTCGGTATTAAGGTCTGAGTCGGGTATTCATGTTAAAGTGCGACATGGTATCTCAGTGAGCTAGCACTATAAATCGGAATGAGTCCGGACTAGTACAAGCAGCCACACACACACACACACACACACACACACACACACACACACACACACACACACACACACACACGCACACGCACACACACACACGCACGTGTGCATGCACGTTGCTATATAAGTGCAATAACCTTGGACGCGACATTAAACCCCATTTCATCTCACCTACTTTCCCCAACGTAGCCCCTGTTCGTATGTTTCACGCTCGCACTGGAGCCAACACACAACTGGACAGCATATTAATAACTTGATATCTTATGAATCCCAGCCTGCCTCATTATATACAACATATGTAATCCCACTACGTCAATACAAGATACACAGAACACTCATGCAAAGGAGCAATGACACACTGAAATGTTTGAGAAGTACAAGCACTGATTTCCTTTTTTTCCAAAGAACAAAAGACATGCGGACTTGAAGGAGTCCATATATCTCATTAATCCAAAAACGCAGCATTTCGTAGACAGCCAACGAGCTATCATAAAGTCGTTGAGGGAAACCCTTTGACGAAGACAGGAAACCCTTCGTCTGATGAAGAGCGTATGTGGAAACGGCCTTCCTTTGACGACGAGAGTAAAGAAAAGCTTTCTTTGACGAAAAGGGTGCAGGGAAACCTTTCTTTGACGAAGAGTGTACAGGGAAACCTTTCTTTGACGAAGACTGTACAGGGAAACCTTTCTTTGACGAGGAGCGTACAGAAAACCTTTCTTTGACGAAGAGTGTGCAAGGAAACCTTTCTTTGACGAAGAGGGTGCAAGAAAACCTTTCTTTGACGAAGAGTGTACAGAAAACCTTTCTTTGACGAAGAGTGTGCAAGGAAACCTTTCTTTGACGAAGAGGGTGCAAGGAAACCTTTCTTTGACGAAGAGTGTGCAGGGAAAACTTTCTTTGACGGAGAGTGTGCAAGGAAACCTTTCTTTGACGAAGAGAGTAGACACGTAAAGACTCGACTTATCAATATTGTAACAATGGTTCACCATTCCGTCTCCAGGCCGCCTTCAGTGACGTACTCCTGACAACACTCTCGCCACGCTCAACTGTATAATCCTCTTGTCAAGATATCAACGATAAAAGAGATACGCTCAAATTAACAGGTAAAGACTCTCACAAAGGTATCAAAATATCGTTTGGAAGCACTGACTGATATAGCCCTCTGCAAGCCTTTATGGAACAAAATAGAGGCTAAAACCATCCCAAGCTGTTTGTGACAGTGCCACTATAGCTGTCCAGCTAAACAAGGCGTAATGAATAATCTGTGGGGAATCGATTCGGGGTCACGACAGGTGGGCTGGCGTTTTGACCTCGGCATACCTTGCGGTGCTACGATGCCTTATACAGATAACATAGTAGTTAGAGCTTATGTAAGAACCCTGGCTTCAAAGAATGACGTCAGATACTGGATTTCAGGGAGTCCATTTGTTGTACATGAAAGCTTTTGTTATTACCACAGAGCTTCTGTGCTTCCCGATGGCGATGTTTAAACTGATAGGTTATTAAATATAGAACGAAATCCATTTTCTTTGAACACTGTATTTATGCTGGATACGTTTAAGATAATCACAGATTGGAAACTGTGTATTGTGTATTAAATGGTCCTCGTTGTACAATCAAAATAGCGTAACCAGCAGTGTCTTGGTGTCTTCCCAGGGTTGACAAAGGGTTATAATCAGTATCAGCATGGTTTTATAACATATCATATAATGTTAAAAAAACAGTTATCATCCCAAACTTGCTCCCACGGGAGATATCGCTTGAGTGAGATCAAGCGATGAAATTGCTTCACAATGCTTTGCAGAACATTGTGACGTCATTGTTACAATGACGTCACAATCAAATGGCATCACTAATGGCTCTGCTACTGACGGTGTTAGCAGTACTTTTAACACTTAAGACACAGCTTATTACTATCTACAAACTGAAAAAGTTGGAAGATGTTGGGTGATAAATACAACCTCACCCTCATGTCTTTTAATATCAAATATATCAACACTCGTTGATATATTTGATATCAAAAGACACGAGGGTGAGATTCTCTATTTATTCGGTGGAGGTAGTCTATGTTTGTGTCCATGTTACATATGCAATTAAGTTTTTATATATACAGTGACAGTATGTAAAATGTATGCTTCATCTGCAGTTATGTTTCTATCTTACATCATGATTTATCATCCAAAACTGGCTCCCACAGGAGATATTGCTTGGGTGAGATCAAGCGATATCTACACTGTAGATATCGCTGCAATAAAATTGCATCACAATGCTTTGCAGACCATTATGACGTCATTGTTACCATGACCACACAATCAAATGACATCACTAATGGCTCTGCTACTGAAGCTGTAAGCATTACTTTTTACACTTTAGACACAAATATATCAACACTCGTTGATAAAAGTGGAAAAATTCCTCGGCAACCCTCGGTGTTTTTCCACTTTTATCAACTCGTGTTGATATATTTGATATCAAAAGACACTCGGGTGAGATTCTCTATATAACTTTGGAAATTCTCACACCATTTATTACAGTTGTTTCTTAATGTTATATTAAGTGAAGCATAGCTATCATTATATAAGTAACGGTGTCCCAATAAATTTAAACTTTAAATGCGGGTTGGGTAGCCTAGTGGTTAGTTTCTGTTTAGCTCCAACCTAGCAATTAGATTAAGTTAGGTCCGTGATAAAACTCTACTCACACCACTCTACTTCTGGCGATGGAGGGGCGGTGGGGTAGCCTAGTGGCTAAAGCGTTCGCTCGTCACGCCGAAGGCCCTGGTTCGATTCCCCACATGGGGACAATGTGTTAAGTTTCCTTTGTCAATAAGTAAGGTAGTTTGTCGGACATCCAGTTACTGCCAAAATACATGTTGAGTGATCTAGCAGAACATTTTCAGAACTATTGTTTAAGTATTTAAGTATGTATTGCAATGTTGCTGACATCAGTCAACACTGAATGAATATTATTAGCGAAGAACTCACGTTCCTGTTTTTTGGTTTTTTTTAGCAGGAAGCAATATTCCAGCTATATGACGGTGGTGTGTAAATAATCGAGTCTGGACCAGACAATCCAGTGATTGATATCATGAGCATCGATCCACGCAATTGGGATACGATGTCATGCATCAGCCAGCCTGACCACCCGTTCCCGTTAGTCGCCTCTTACGACAAGCATAGTCGCCTTTTTCCGCAAGCATGGGTTGCTGAAGACCTATTCCATCCCGGATCTTCACGCGTCAACATTCCTGGTGACAACAGGAGCTGATGGTGAGCTGATTATTCCGTCTTTCGCGGATCAGTAATGAGGCATGCTTAACGAATAAGGAACATTTTCAATTGACGATTTCATTTTGAACGGTGCCGTCTGGGTTAATAGGATTAGGCTGCATTAATATTTTGTCACAAAACGTCATGGTGTAGACATGTGTTAAATAATCAATGCATTCTCATTCTCCACATAACACTGCATCTATTTTTACATTTATACGGAACATGTATTGTTCTAAGAACCACCAGGAACACTTCAGTACAGGACATGGTTGTATGTGCAGCCTAATATGGTTGTACTCAGTGTGAGCTCGCAGGCAGCGCTGGCACAGCGCGAGGAGCTTTCTAAACGGATTCCTGTGTCCATAGTTCAGCGCCACCAACCGGACGTTTGTCGCATTTCTTTTCAAATGGTATCATCTTGGTTGTCGATAACGTTATATCAATTATAGTGAAAGAACGGACAGAATAACCTTCCACGAATCAATAAGGAACAATACAAGTTTCTTACGATGGAGCGGCAGTAGTCATTGACATTCACGCCATTTTCCTCAACCACAGACCCGTTAACAGAACGCCACATATGCCTGTACAATAAGTCCTCTGGGGACCTGTAGGTCGTGAGTAGTGATCTGACGACACAGAGTGGTGTGAACCCAGCTGCAATAAAGGACTTCTACGGGTGGCCCAGTGGTCTAATTAAGGCGTCACCACTGTGTCTCTAACTTTGTCGAATCCAACCCCCTGGGCCCCGGGTTCGAATACGTCCCTAGATAGGGAACCGGTTATTTATTGTGGGGTGTGGGGAGTAGGGGTAGGGGTGGGAGATGGGGGGCTGTCAGAGGGAATCAAGGGAGGGTCGCCAAAATATATGACAGTCATTAGAGTACAGGTGCTCTAGAGGGGGGTCATGAAAATATAATACACATATTTGGGTAGGGTCATACGTATATGGACAGTTTTTAATAAAATATTAAGTGCTTTTGCATTTTGTCTTTTCGGGGAGTGTCATGGATAAATGTTAAAGGACAAGAGGAGGGTCATCCAAAAATATGACAAGCATTTGCGGAGGATATTCATTTTCAGGACATGAGTGTGCATCAAAAGCCTTTGACAACCCCATCCCATCCCACCCCACCCAATACCCAACTCAAACACAGTATACTGGCTCCGAGCCGACCAGTCCTTATTTTACCCTCTTAATACCGAGAGTCAGGCAGGGTAACAACATGTACCATCTTTTAACGTCGTTTGGTATAACGCGGCCGGGGATCGAACACCCGAACTTCCGCTCTACCAGTAGACCACGGAGGCGGTCCTGTGGTTATCAACATCGATGGTACGGAAGCCTTTTAGGGCCACTTGTGTTTTTATTTTTATCTTGAAATTTCAAGATACTGACTTGAAATTTTTAGATACTAACTTGAAATTTCAAGAAAATGTTCAAGATAATGAGCAACCTTGGAATGAGTTAATATCTTGAAATTTCAACTAAGCATCTTGAAATTTCAACTTAGTATCTTGAAAATTCAAGATTATCTTGAAGTTTCAACATAGTATGTATATTGAAGTTTCAAGTTAGTATCTTGCAATTTCAACTAAACATCTTGAAATTTCAACTTAGTACCTTAGTACCTAGTGGGTTAGACTAATACTAATTTCATTCTCAGTTTAGAACGTTACAGTGTGCACGTAGTGCCTCCAAATCTGGAAATTGGTCCGTAGACTAACACATTAATATATTGTCCACGAAATAAAGTTTAATGCAACCAAGTGCTATTGGGTTAAATAGAAATAGTTATACAAGGAAACCACGGCGTCTAGAGAGAGAGAGAGAGGGGGGGGGGGGATGGGGGGGGGATGGGGGGGGGGTGTCGAGGCTGCTTGAGCTGAGAGGGATGAGAGTGAAATGGGTTGACGGTTTTACAGCATATGCTCTGAGGTCTGTCCACTCTCTATCCATACATACCACAACAGAGCGAGATGGATGCTTCTGTCGCGGGTCTGTTTGGCTCGCTCGTTTCCGGTCCATCCTTCATCCCAGCCAGGACACGTGGGTGGGGAAGCACATACTACATTACAGTCACATTTATACCATACAATCTGGTGGAATAACACCATCGTACATACCCTAATACATACTAGCCGAGGACAACCACGAGACAGTTCATACGAGAGCTGTCATCACCGCACACTTGACACATGTTGCAGAACGTTAGGCGGTGTAGATTCAAGGTCACAAAACAGTGTATGAGGATCTCCGTTGACAAATGACGTTATCTCCCTGTCACGATTTTAAACCTCCAATTTGTCACCCAAACTAAAGATGGTAAACAGAATATCGTTCATGTTTATGTATATTTTGTTGACTGTTCATAGCGAATACACGTACACGTACACGTACACGTATACCTGTGGTGTGTTTTGTTGTTGAACCAGATCGTATAGTTTGGTCACTCTTGAGAATGCAATCGTTGTAAGCTGTTGATTCCAACGTAAGACGTCAACCAAGCCAACCCCTATAATCATGCTATTCCTCGGCTCCTTATCTATCAACATCGACACAGACATCCAGTGGTTGATATCATGAACACGCTGTCGGTGTCAATGACACGCCGAAGACCCGGGTTCGATTCCGACATGGGTACAATGTGTGAAGCCCATTTTCGTGTGTCGCCCGCCGTGATATTGCTGGAATATTGCTAAAAGCGGGGTAAAACCATACTCACTCACTCACTCACTCACTCACTCACTTAATTAACCTAGTCACCGAGTCCTACCGCCCGTACGTCGCTTGTTACAACCAGCATAGGTGAGTGAGTAAGTGAGTGAGTATGGTTTTAAGCCGCTTTTAGCAATATTCCAACAATATCACGGAGGGGGACACCAGAAATGGGCTTCACACATTGTACCCATGTCGGGAATCGAACCCGGGTCTTCGGCGTGACGAGCGAACGCTTTAACCACTAAGCTACCCGACCGCCCCTCTAATCAGCATAGGTAGCTAGGGACCCATTCTAACCCGGAATCCCCGCTTCGTCATTATAATCAGTCCTTCATCTGACTGAACATTGTAAGCCTGGGTGCTGTTGTACAAAACAACTTAAGCACAACGACTGTCGTAAGTCTATGTTAAGGTATGGGCGTTACGATCACCAGCGCTAAGATCGCTTTGTACAACGGCACCCAGGGGTACACAGCCACCGATATGTCCACACAACTGTTGTCTTTCTGAAAGCAATGTTTATTTCAAATATGTGACTCATTTTCCACACGTCAGCCGTGACACTACTTTCATTCGGGGTTAAATTGAAGAACAAGTAATTAATTTAACCTATTTCTTGACCCGGTAATAAGCTTTCAATATCTGAGTTTAGACCTTCTGATGGCCTCGTAAGTAATTGTTATGTGTAATATATGACGTCATCGCGCCGAACTGCCTCCTCCAAATGTCATGGACTTTGCCCCCTGATCGATTCGTCCTGTTTAGGCCTATGTTCACGTGTCATCACCTACAATATGACATGCTTGGACTACACGGGGACGCTTGACCACAGGTCATGACACACAGCGAGGCTGGACTAGACAGATGGGCCAGGCGGCCAACAAAAACGCGGTCACCAGATTCATCTGGAAGAGGTAGACAAAACTCGCGCTAGGAAACATACCATGATATTAGACTATCTTTGAAAATCATAAATCCCCAAGAAATGGGATTATTCAACAGTTCCATTAGTTCATCTGTAACCAAAAACTCCAAGATTAAATAAAGCTAAAGTGACTGCGACATTGAAAGGTACCACTGGTGACAGCAATGACATTATTCAAGGAGGAATTATTGAGTTGGGTTTAACGTCATTTTGAACAGTATGCTTGCTTGTTTGTTGTTTAACGCCGCACTCAGCAATAATCCAGCTATATGACAGCGGTCTGTAAAAAATCGAGTCTAGAACAGACAATTCGGTGATTGACATCATGGGCATTGATCCATGCAATTTGGACCCCCCGAACCCGTTAGTCGCCTCTTACTGCAAGCATGGGCTGCTGAAGACCTATTCTAACCCAGACCTTCACGTGTCCAACAGAATGCAGTCGATCTAATACCTCGTATTAGATTTATGTTGGGGGAAACCAAACGTGCCGCGGGTCTTTCATGTTTATCATTCTGCTGTTACGCTCATGGATATGGTATTGACAGACCAAGGATCATATTCGGGATTCGAACCCGGGCAAGGTGAATTCTTTAACCAAGTAGGAGTGAGTGAGTGAGTATGGTTGTATGCCGCTTTTAGCAATATTCCAACAATATCACGGCGGGGGACACCAGAAATGGGCTTCACATATTGTACCCATGTCGGAATCGAACCCGGGTCTTCGGCATGACGAGCGAACGCTTTAACCACAAGGCTACCCGACCGCCCCTAACCAAGTAGGAATTTGAGCGCGTTCACCTAACGTGTGCAGTGTTCGTCCTGAAGGAGATACAAGTAATTATTTTTGTCAGTGATTACTGGCATGGAATGTAGCCATCGACTAGGGACCCGTTACACAATGCGGACTACCATAAGTCTAGGTTACGGATGGGAGTTCCGATCACCTTAGCGCTGGGGTCGCTGTGTGGAACAGGCCCCTGCTGAATGGAGTGTTTGGAAGGACATTAATTAATTACTCCATATGTTGACATCATTATCAGGACCTCAGAAGTAAATCACCCTTGCTTGAGTCTGCCACAGGTGCTGTTAGACCCCAGAAGTCGGATTGTATGGACTCGAGTTGTAGTTTGTGAAGCGAGTGTTCGTTGTGTGGGTTGTGACGAGCGAACGTTTTAACCAGTAGGCTACCCGACCGCCAAAACATGTATTCAAGTTACCCCGTCTAACATGAGACATATTTCCTACCTCTTAACATGGAAAATAGTAAATGTGGTTTGAATTGAATAGCATCCAAAATCAGATACATTTCGATCATACCCACGTGCACGCGCACGCACACGCACACCACGCACACGCACACGCACACGCACGCACTCATACAGACACTGGTAGTCATAAGTTGATGATTTCTGATCTATGCTAGGGGATTGTACAACTGAAACGGTATGAACCTGACCAGAATAATATTTAGAATAATATTTTTAATATTAATAATAATATTTAAAATGATATTTTAAATATTAATAATAATATTCAGAATAATATTTTTAATATTAGTAATAATATTTAGAATAATATATTTAATATTTAAAACACTGATTCTCAACATGCACCACGAAGTATCAAAGGTCTTGGGAAATAGGTGAAATATTAATTCGTGCCATG
This sequence comes from Haliotis cracherodii, assembly GCF_022045235.1. Classification (NCBI taxonomy): domain Eukaryota; kingdom Metazoa; phylum Mollusca; class Gastropoda; order Lepetellida; family Haliotidae; genus Haliotis; species Haliotis cracherodii. Next base: position 17,030,595 of record NW_027266264.1, read on the forward strand.
AAGAAGAAAGAAGTCATACGTTTGCGCAAAGCAGTAGCAAGACAGATCGATTTACCAGGGACCTGTCGTGAGACAAAAAGAGAACGTGGGGATCTGGGCCCACTTGCACAAAGCGATCTTAGCGCTACGACTATTGTAAGCCAGTGTTAAAGTATGGGAGTTACGATCATGTTAGCGCTAACATCGCTATGTGCAAGTGGGCCCTGGGCCCCGTTCCTCAAAGTGAACGGAGCCCCGGTGTTCAGGGGCCAGTTCCACAAAGCGAACTTAGCGTAAGGCGATCGTAACTCCAGTACTTTGACATAGACTTACGACGCTCGTAGCGCTTTGTGGAATGGGGCCCTGGCCGATAGCCGGTATGGCTACTTATGATCTCAGTCACTTGTTAGCTTTTTTCTAGATGGAATAACACTGATGCGTCGTTACGTCGTTCCTCTTTCACCTACTCCACTCCAATTCGCTTCATACTTAAACATTGGCAGACCCTACAGATAAAGTATTTCTCTGACGGAACATGTGGTCACTTAACGGGTGCACGAACTGCCCCCTTTTGTCTATTCAAAACCGCACGCGGGGACACTGTAAGTGATGTATCATTTATCATAGTCATAATGGGACCTCCGATGTCTTGTTTAATATAAGTGTATCCGCCTTCACCCCTGAACCCTACCGTCAGGCTGGGGCACTCGGTCAACGCGGCTGGCTTATGAATCCACATTCAACGTGTCCTGTACGCGCTATGAATAACAACACATTCGTCTAATGGATATGTGTGTGTTACATGATGTCGCATCGCACAGGGCATGCAATACGCTTCCTTGTTAAATCCGCAAATGGTATGCCTTTCATTCAAATGTATTTTTCCTGTTCAAATTGACGTGACCTCGTTCTGACAGCTACGACTATGTACCATACTGTTAAATAGATTTACGCGTATACAGTCTTAGGGTAGACAAACATCAAGTCTCTGAAATGAAACTAAATACCGAACAAAAAAGTTGTGAAATTATTTAATACAATGTAACAAAAAGGAGCCCCGAGACCCTCATTTTAAGAAACTGGGGAAATCTAGACTTGCCAACTATTATAGACTTACTTGGGCTGTATTTGATATGTTTGTTTCAGGGTCTGTATGACTGACTCAAGTCTCTCTTTGTGACAAGAGGCCATGGGGACAAGTACATTATGATAATGGACCTGGACAAAATACGGAGGAAATGACATGAACATAAATCCAGACCTGTAATGTTTTCTTTTGTGTTATATAACTAGATAGCATGAAACTGAAACAGTAAATATTGCAAAGGTTTAGCCTTCAGGTGCTTTTACGTTATACATGCATTTGGATATCCAATCATTCCTTGTAATCAGTATTTACATAGAATTAACATTAAAGAAAGTAATGAATGTGAACATTGTGGTAGTTTAGATACTGTTAGACATTACATGTTTTACTGTTCAAATATATTACCCTTTTGGATAGAATTCTTTAAGTGGGCGAAGGTTATTGTACATAATCAGATTTATGATAATTACAGAGATATTGTATTGTATGGTATAGAAGGAGGCACAGAGGAGTGTACTTTGATGAATTATTTACTACTGCTAGCAAAGTATATTGTGTACAGATGTAAAGTAACTGAAACCGATTGCCTTTTTAGAATATTTAAAAGAGAACTAGAAATACAATACAAAGTACTACAGTATAACAATGTTAATCTTGCAGAAAAAATTAAATGTGTACTGAATAATTAGATGAGTATTATTGCTTTAAGAAACTCAAACCCAAATATAAAAATATAAACCCTGGTATGCCAGTCCACGTGGCAATGTACAGGGCCATGTAAAATCGTGGACAATTAACATGAATAAATGATGTCAAAAAACAAAACAAAACAAAAATGTATTTGGATATCCTTCGACTGCCAAAGGATTAGTGAATGTAACTGGTGTATATAGTGGGGATATACCGATATATATTCTGTAGGTTGTATTGTGGATATACCGATATGTTCTGTAGTTTCTATTGTGGATATACCCGATTTATATTCTACAGGTTGTATTGTGGATAATATATGTTCTGTTAATTGTATTGTGGATATACCCGATATATATCCTGTAGGTTGTATTGTTGATAAACCTGATATATTTTCTCAAGGCTGTATTGTGGATATACCCGATATATATCCTGAAGGTTGTAACGTTGATATACCCGATATATTTTCTCAAGGTTGTATTGTGGATATACCCGATATATATCCTGTAGGTTGTAACGTTGATATACCCGATATATCTTCTGTAGGTTGTAGAATGGACATACCCGATATAGATGCTTTAAGTTGTAATGTGGATATGTACGATATATGCTGTAGGCTGTGTGTGTGGATATACCCGATATATATCATGTAGGTTCTGTCGACGGCGTTACGACATGCGAGATAAGATGACGGACCCCATGCGTCGCCTCCACATCGTAAACATCCGCTTGATGAGATGGTCAGCTACCCAGCTGTCCTGCCAGAGATAGCGTGCACAACCCGCTATAGCATAAGCAATAAATTAATAATCATGAGTATCTTATACTGACCGCACAGATAAATTATTACAAGGAGACGCGCTATTATTTACGTATTCGTAAATATTCTCTGACGGTGATACTGTACCATTCTCTGTCGAGACTGTCTCACACTGTGTGGGGCACTGGACGCAGGATGTTGCTACAACTATTCCGCATGGTATTAATTTGGTTTAACACGGCAGAGAAACACATTCTAACAAGGTTTTGTCAGGAGCTCAGTTAGATCATATTCCACGAGCTCAATAATAAGTGATATTTATTAAAGGTAATCCACTGTGACTTCAAAAAACCAAATAACGGTTCTATAATGTATTATAGGGGTTGGGCTGGGGTGAAATTAAGCAGGGGGGGTGGGGGTGTGGCAGAGGGAGTGGTCGTGAAAAAATTAGACAGCTAAGGAGGAGTCGCTAAATCTGCTCACAACTACATTGTGGATGGAAGATATAACGAACAAGGATAGAGCGACCAAACGGATACAAGGAACTGTTACAAAATCCCCGATTTATCTCCTATTTTTGAGGGGGGTGGGGGGTGGCGGTCGGCAAAATATGATACAGTCCTAAGGCCAATTCCACCCCCAGCCTCCTCCCCTCTCCCCCTCCCTCCTCATACCACTTCTGTAAGAATTACCAGTGATACAGCTGTGATACCCATTTTGACGACCAGTTATGATATCCGGATTGACGACCAACTGTGATACCCATATTGACGACCAGGTATGATACCCATATTGACGACCAACTGTGATACCCATATTGACGACAAGCTATGATATCCGGATTGACGACCAGCTATGATATCCGGATTGACGACCAACTGTGATACCCATATTGACGACCAGCTATGATATCCGGATTGACGACCAGCTATGATATCCGGATTGACGACCAGCTATGATACCCATATTGACGACCAGGTATGATACCCATATTGACGACCAACTGTGATACCCATATTGACGACAAGCTATGATATCCGGATTGACGACCAGCTATGATATCCGGATTGACGACCAGTTATGATACCCATATTGACGACCAACTATGATAACCATATTGACGACCAGCTATGATATCCGGATTGACGACCAGTTTTGTACGTACAGATAAACACAATACAAGATACTTGACCTGACATACACATGTGCGTCTAATACTGTAGGTAGGACAGGACAATTAACAGACATTCGCTGCCTGCACAGATCTGTACCTGATTCACCGTGAAACACATACGGGTACAATGAGGATCACTTTCAAAGCAGCCACCACCTTACCCCAGTAACTCGATTAGTTTCGCCTTCTGGTTCTGAGAGGTATATGTTACGCAAGTCATCACGAAATACGTTTCGTGCCGAGCCTAGCCAACCTGATTCCTCTGCACTAATCAATAGGGCCCTAATAACAAGTCGGTTAAATACGTATAGGTCTATATACACGTTGGTGTGATCACATATACCTGCATATACGTATAACACTCAGCAAGAGAGCGGCCCCACCCTGTGGGAATTAATGCAACGAGGATGACAACGGACGCGACAAATTAAATATTGTATAGTTTTGTGTTTGGCCACACAAGGAAACCAATATTCTTACTTTGGAATTGACACCTGTGACACGACTATTTGTTTTCCTGGTCGTAAAGGAAGGCGGAAAGGTGAAATACCTTTATGTATATTTTAGTCACAAAGTGATCGAAATAACGATTTACAACAAGATTTAGTACATAACAGGACTATCAACGAGGTATACAATCAAATAAGAACTATGACGTATGAAATAAATATATTATGAATACACAGAGTGCTTCAGATAGCCAGAGGGATCAGGTCATTGACCTTAACCACACATGTGTGCCACCCTTGTCCTTATGTCACTGAAGTCATCGTTATCCCAGGTAATGGGTCTTGGGTCATAATAATAATAATAATAATAATAATAACTAATGCTTGTCTATCAATGATGAAGAGTGAAGAAATGAAGGAATATAGAAAACTGTTCTGCCCATGAATGCTGCCATCATGTCGTCACGGCATTCTTACATGACTACGTCAAACATGTTATTGACGTAATCAATCACAAGACAATCGACAAGTGATTACACTGTACGTATGATAAAGGCGGAGATAGGCATCAGTCGATATCGATAATTTGTTGTGTCAGCAATATTTATAAGATGACGGATCTTCATCTCTAAGGTCACAGCAACAAATATCCCCTAAGTTTGATAAAATAAAGACGATTTTAACACCTACACACCGATATGTATTTCAATTTTGTATGTTTTATGTTGCTGTTAAAACTGTAAAAACATACGTTATGTGGCCAGCTGACGTTGTGTGATCAAATCAAATGATATTATGCCAAAGAATAACATGAAAAGTGCATGTGTATTAATAATGCACATGGTATGTGCGTATTTCTTTGGTACACTGCCCTTTATGAATGCATGTAGAAAAGTTGACAATAAAAATACCTTTGACCCAAAGATGATAAGTGTCATAACATATTCAGTATTTACACTATACCACGCGTGTATAACTTGATCTGTACAACTGACGTAAGCACGACAGTTGCCGTGTAGACTAACGAGTGTTATAATGGGCCCATGTGAATAGCGATATTGACATGTCGGTAGTGAAATATGCGTAAAGTCCGCTCGATGTAACGCGGTACAAAGCCTACTTTTAGTTGACATTGACAACACTTGAATTCCTGAGTGATGTTATATACAAGTCGTATCACGATTGGTGACACAAGCATAATGTATGACCTTGTTACAAGATGAATATGGCATGTTTGTGTATAGGATAATGCAGATCAGACAATCACCAGTCTCCGTTGAGAGTTATGATGCTGCTGAGTGTTTTGTTTAACACATGGGACATTTGATTCCACGACAGCAATAAGGTTTTAATGTCATTTTGAAATATTGCAAGCAACAACACCCACACAACACGCGTTGAATGACGGCTGTACTACATTTCGCCGTTGTTTACATAAGCCATGACATGAGATGTATATTACACCACGAAATGTACACCCTCCGGATGGAAAAGGAATGACGACGAGGAAATGTGTGTCATCTATTCTCAACAACGGGCAGGAAGACCAGTGTGAGGAAAATACCTCCCCTTTTATTTAGAAGTGACATTTTAGATTAAGATAGACAAGACTAGACACAACATTCGGCGCCAACGCTGAAAGAGAAAATATGACACTATGTTGACACTTAACATCCACCTACCTTTTTTGGTAACCTCCCATTCACTTTGGGTGGAGTTGACAGATCGTCATTTTCTTCAATTACGGTTTCCATGGTAACTGATTTCAGGTGAGAAGAGTAAGAACGCTTCCTGTTTGTGCACTGTCTTCCTTGATACAGTCTTTTCACATCTCCCCTCTCACCTGTAATTAACAGAACGCCACAGGTAACACGACTCCAAACAGTGTCCAGGTATATCGGATGACGAGAGAAAAATCCAGTTAAAAAAGACTTCTATTTGTCCAACGACAGGAATGTACAGTACACTCTAACTCCCGTACAAGTTAAGTGAAGGTCCGCTCCATAGTCGACAAATATCTCACTGATACCTGCGATAGACAGGTAAATGTAACTAGCAGGTAGACAATCACATGAAGTACACACTAAGCCAGTAACAAGCACACGATAGTACCCCTATGGTGTAAGAGGGGCACAATTGCCGCACGCTCAAATACCTGGTATGATCGATCCAGTTTGAATGACAGTCAGAGGGCTTTGTGAGCTCGCGACTCACGGCAATCCACGTGACACTTGTACGGCTATTCGCCGCACGTCGAGTCTGACGTAGTGAGCTCCCGAGACGTATCACCGTCACCGGTCAGTTTGTTAAGTTGTGAAGTGCCCACTTGCTGTACAGGGGAAGCTGCTCTATGGTCAATGTTAAAGTTGGTACCTCGGCTTGTTAGAAGGCAGGGCGATATATTAACTGATTGTGTTGGGGCCGTATCAACAATTATTCGTCGAATATTTTTTATACCAAATCTGTTGCGAAGATTGTTTTCAAATGATCACTTATGAAATCAATATGCATTTAGCAAAAATACCTACCTATTACTTTCAACACATATCGCATGAATATAGTGAAGTTAGATGATTGATCAATATAGAACATTTAAATATTGTTTGGGATGATCCCTTTGGACGTGATAACTCTAATCACCGACTAGATAAACTCACGGTATATTGCGCGCTCGTTTGTGAAAAGTGTTTACTTTTGAATAAAGATCATCGGCGTATCAGCAAACAACACAACGTCTCATCGTGTGAAGAGTCAAGTCTTCTTTAGTTATGGAAATAAGTTGTGTCAAGGACAAGACTGACATCAGCCGTATTAGTCATGGGTCTTAGCCACCTCGTCACTTTCAAGGAAGCAGAGTGCGTGCACATATATACAGTTACCCGGACAGAGTCACACCAAGTCACGTATTGCAAACCACGTGACCATTTTCCTGACCTCGGGTGCTGAAAGGGGAATGACCTCGTCATATTTTTTAAATCGCGTGGTCGCCGTCGCAAACGTCATTGTCGTCGGGTGACGTCAGTACGAGCTCACCTAAGACAGGTATTGTATACGCTTAGCTCTTCATATCATCGTTGTTGTTGATAAGTAAAGTCAATGCTTCGTTAACTCTTTGGAAATAGACCCGTGAAAATCCGGGATAGACTAGGTCTTCAGCAATCCATGCTTGCCGTTAAAGGCGATTATGTTCATCGTAAGAAGAGACTAACGGGATCGGGTGATCAGGCTCACTGACTTGGTTGATACATGTCATCGTATCCCAATTGCGTGGATCGATGCTCATGATATCAATCACTGGATTGTCTGGTCCAGGCATGATTAGTTACAGAAGGCCGTTATATAGCTGGAATATTGCTGAGTGCAGCGTTAAACAACAAACAAATAATACATAATCTTTGGAAATAAGTGAAGATATTCTATACTGTCGCTGACGTCAATGAAATGTCGATGTAATGTTTAAAAGCATCAGACTATTTTTATTTATTGCTGTTGTTCGAAGCAATGGACAGACACGAATGGCCCAGTTGTCTACAGTTAAAGCACCACAACTCGAATAAGAGGTCGCGTCTGATAGTCTTGCCAGGATCCGGAGGTCGTAGGTTTGGATGCTAGATTCGCTCGCTTTGGAGCCAAGTACTTTGACACAGGGGGGAACCGCCATAGGACACGAGTACCTGGACATATGGGGAACCGCCATGGGACACGAGTACCTGGACATAAGGGGAACCGCCATGGGACACGAGTACCTGGACATATGGGAGAACCGCCATGGGACACGAGTACCTGGACATAGGGAGAACCGCCATGGGACACGAGTACCTGGACATAGGGAGGAACCGCCATAGGACACGAGTACCTGGACATAGGGAGGAACCGCCATAGGACATGAGTACCTGGACATATGGGGAACCGCCATAGGACACGAGTACCTGGACATAGGGGGGAACCGCCATAGGACACGAGTACCTGGACATATGGGGAACCGCCATAGGACACGAGTACCTGGACATAGGGGGGAACCGCCATAGGACACGAGTACCTGGACATAGGGAGGAACCGCCATAGGACACGAGTACCTGGACATAGGGAGGAACCGCCATAGGACACGAGTGCCTGGACATAGGGGGAACCGCCATAGGACACGAGTACCTGGACATAGGGGGGAACCGCCATAGGACACGAGTACCTGGACATATGGGGAACCGCCATAGGACACGAGTACCTGGACATAGGGGGAACCGCCATAGGACACGAGTACCTGGACATAGGGAGGAACCGCCATAGGACATGAGTACCTGGACATAGGGGGAACCCCCATAGGACACGAGTACCTGGACATAGGGGAGAACCGCCATAGGACACGAGTACCTGGACATAGGGGGAACCGCCATAGGACACGAGTACCTGGACATAGGGGGGAACCGCCATAGGACACGAGTACCTGGACATAGGGAGGAACCGCCATAGGACACGAGTACCTGGACATAGGGGGAACCGCCATGGGACACGAGTACCTGGACATAGGGAGAACCGCCATAGGACACGAGTACCTGGACATAAGGAGAACCGCCATAGGACACGAGTACCTGGACATAAGGGGAACCGCCATAGGACACGAGTACCTGGACATAAGGGGAACCGCCATAGGACACGAGTACCTGGACATAGGGAGAACCGCCATAGGACACGAGTACCTGGACATAGGGAGAACCGCCATAGGACACGAGTACCTGGACATAAGGGGAACCGCCATAGGACACGAGTACCTGGACATAGGGAGAACCGCCATAGGACACGAGTACCTGGACATAGGGGGAACCGCCATAGGACACGAGTACCTGGACATAAGGGGAACCGCCATAGGACACGAGCACCTGGACATAGGGAGAACCGCCATAGGACACGAGTACCTGGACATAGGGAGAACCGCCATAGGACACGAGTACCTGGACATAAGGGGAACCGCCATAGGACACGAGTACCTGGACATAGGGAGAACCGCCATAGGACACGAGTACCTGGACATAGGGAGGAACCGCCATGGGACACGAGTACCTGGACATAGGGAGGAACCGCCATAGGACACGAGTACCTGGACATAGGGGGAACCGCCATAGGACACGAGTACCTGGACATAGGTAGGAACCGCCACAGGACACGGGTACCTGGACATAGGGGGGACGCCTGTTATGACGCCTATACATAACGCTAGAACACCTATCCATAATACCGCCTATACGTAATGCTAGAACACCTACCTGTAACGACGCCTATACATAACGCTAGACGCACCTACCTGTAATGACGCCTATACATAACGCTAGACGCACCTACCTGTAATGACACCTATACATAACGCTAGACGCACCTGCCTGTAATGACGCCTATACATAACGCTAGACGCACCTACCTGTAATGACGCCTATACATAACGCTAGAACACCTATCCATAATGACGTCTATACGTTATGCTAGAGAGGTCTACCTGTAATGACGCCTATACATAACGCTAGAACACCTACCTGTAACGACGCCTATACATAACGCTAGACGCACCTACCTGTAATGACGCCTATGCATAACGCTAGACGCACCTACCTGTAATGACGCCTATACATAACGCTAGACGCACCTACCTGTAATGACGCCTATACATAACGCTAGACGCACCTACCTGTAATGACGCCTATACATAACGCTAGAACACCTATCCATAATGACGTCTATACGTTATGCTAGAGAGGTCTACCTGTAATGACGCCTATACATAACGCTAGAACACCTACCTGTAACGACGCCTATACATAACGCTAGACGCACCTACCTGTAATGACGCCTATGCATAACGCTAGACGCACCTACCTGTAATGACGCCTATACATAACGCTAGACGCACCTGCCTGTAATGACGCCTATACATAACGCTAGACGCACCTACCTGTAATGACGCCTATACATAACGCTAGACGCACCTACCTGTAATGACGCCTATACATAACGCTAGAACACCTACCTGTAATGACGCCTATACGTAATGCTAGAGAGGTCTACCTGTATTGACGCCTATAGATAACGCTAGAAAAACCTGAATAAAAGACATATTTATGGATAGCAACTTCTTTTATTCGTTGTCACCTTTACATGAGACTAGAGGGACCTACTTATAAAGACTCCTATAGATAACGCTCGACGCACCTACCTGTAATGACGCCTATACATAACGCTAGACGCAACTACCTGTAGTGACGCCTATACATAACGCTAGACGCACCTGCCTGTAATGACGCCTATACATAACGCTAGACGCACCTACCTGTAATGACGCCTTGTTTCATGCGTGATACCTGACATACTGTTACAGTCTATTCTGGCACATATGCATCGTTAACAAGAAGGTGTCCACTGAGTGGAGTCTGAATGAATGAATGTTGTCAGGGAAGAAAGATCCAATCGTTCTTTGCTGAGAGCGGAAGTGAGGGATGACATGCAAGACATTCACTGGGGGGCAGAACATTTGTTTTATGACACAGTGCATGGCTGGATACATCAAAACACGCAGCTAGGGTGAAGGTCACGAAACATATTCCCATTTGGGCACAAGGCCATACTTAACAGACACCACAAATTAACTTCTGGCTTTTACTGAGGCGGAAAAGGATGCTATTATTGATGGTGATAGCATTTACTCAACCAATCCACTTGCTTTCAACTGTTTCAAAAGGATGGGAACCCAACTCACTGGACAATGTGTGTTTGCCGTTCTTCACAAGAGTTCTTTCCGAGTTACATTCTTATCTTTTCTCTCCCGAATCATACGTTATAGACAAAAGCTATTAAGTTCACATGGGTTCGTTCTTTGTACAGACGGGGCGGTCGGGTAGCCTTGTGGTTAAAGCGTTCGCTCGTCACGCCGAAGACCCGGGTTCGATTCCCGACATGGGTACAATGTGTGAAGCCCATTTCTGGTGTCCCCCGTCGTGATATTGCTGGAATATTGCTAAAAGCGGCGTAAAACCATACTCACTCACTCACACACTCTATTGTACAGGCACACTCTTTGTACATCAACAACAATCAATCAACAACTGTTGTGAATCGGGGCGATATTAACTCTACGTGCAGCAATATTCCAGTCACACCACTGGGGGTACATTGCAAATGGACTTAACACATTGTGGCCACGTGGAGAATGGAACCTGGGTCTTCAGTGCGACGAGCCTAAGCTTTAACCCACGGGCAACCCCACCACCCCTCTATACAAAATACCAGAGGGGAAATACTTAGCATGTTAGGAACAAGCAATTGACTAATAGTTGCGTTTTTATTATCTCGGGCATTGGGTTGTACAATTAGCAAACACGTTCTGTATACAAAAAGAACCTATCCAATAATACCCGGGTCCCGATCTCAACACCCTAACAGTGGAGAAGCTATCACACAATGCAGGGAATCGGATCTCCCTCAAACAGGAGAACCTATGAACAATTAGCCTCAATAAGGTGCCGGGTAGGTGCACATTAGCCTAAATAAGGTGCCGGGTAGGTGCACATTAACCTAAATAAGGTGCCATGTTTGTGCACATCATTTGCACAGGTTTTAATTTTTTACATTAACATTACAGACTGGGCGATGACATCGTTGATTGGGTCTCCTGCAGTTCCCTGTACTTATCCATGTAGGTTGTTGAGTCTAGGATAGAGTAGAGATTCCAACACATCAACAAGTCACCACGATGAACAATACTGGATCCACTACTCCAACATTATGACGCCTTTTCTGATTATCATATCGCGTTGCGTTCCATTTTCGCACTTCATGATATATAACAGTGAGATAGTCTATGCCCGCTGCTTCTGTCTGCAAAGTGAAACAAGCTTCAAATGGTCACTCTACTGTTACATAATCGACAAAGTTACAACCAGCGAATGGTCGATCTCCATTCAGTGTCGTTATCTCCTTTGTATGGCGACTAGTCAAGGGGCTCAAATTCTTACACAACTGGAGACAGGCAATGTCCTTCAGTCAGTCAGATGGCTGTTAAGGTACCCCCACCCCTCCCACCACATCACACCCCACACCACACCCGTACCCCACCCGTACCCTATCTTTGTTTTGGCCACCAGGCATGGCGATTTTATCGTTGATAAAGCATTGTTTATTAAGCACTAAACCTTGCTGGAAAAGCTGGGTGAGTTTGATTTTTTTAAAATAATTGTAATTAAACTGCCACTCTCGAACGTTCGAATGAACTGGACACATTAATGAACTTGTTGTTGACGACAAAAGCTGATTTGTACGAACGAAACTTAAGATACTTTTGTCTTTGCTTCAGCATAACGCATATACAACAAACTGTTTTCACACTGAATTATCCGTTGTAAATAACACAAAGATAATACATAAATCAACCCCAATGTCATTTTCAAGAGGGCTGCCATCTAGGTCATGTTAGAACTTAGATATGAATTGCGACAAACGTCTGAACAGGTCAAAGTAATCAAAACATGCATACTTAACCTTACATATGTTATGTGCATGTCACGTACTTACATCCTATCAAATGTCAGAATTACGGGCAGGACCAGTAATACAAAGCAAGTGGCAAAGAGGACATTTCAACATTATTGAAGGAGCTGGCATGATTAAAGTGAGACAAAAAATTATGTACAGGCATGTTTGGTAGTAGGGACTGTGTTGAAATGTGCTGGGCCCCGTTCCTCAAAGCGATATTAGCACTACGTGATTGAGTGAGTGAGTTGGGTTTAACGCCGCTTTTAACAGTATTCCAGTTATATCACGGCGTGTCAGCTTAATGTGGGAGGAAAGCCCGAAGTGATGCAGGTCTCAGACATTTACCACTTCGGTGAAACCCACGAGCACGGGTATGGTGCTGACAAACCTAGAAACATAATCGGGGCGAACCGTGATTCGAACCCACAATCATAGGTTTCTGGCGTGCCCATGGGACGCAACTCTGCACAGCGAATCGCGGCGCCTTAGACGACTGGGCCACCCCTGTCCCCCTATTAGCACTACGACGACCGTAAGTCTATGTTACAGTATTGGCCTTACGATCGCCTTAGTGCTAAGATCGCTTTGAGGAACGGGGCCCTGGTCCTTCAGTTGTGGATGTACGAAGAAGTAAAGGATAAGTCTCAGATTTCAATAGGCCTTACAGGAAACATTTTCATGAAACCATAAAACGTCAGCTCCAGAGAATAACCAGTCTCGATTATCCTACCAAACAGATTCCATCGGGCTTAAAAGCAAAATACCTGTGTAAATTATATGAAATGATCAATGAAAATCAGTAATAACATCAGGCGTTGCCAGAAGGGGAACCTAGTGGTCTCAGACCACAGTTACCCCCAGAAGGAAAATAGGAGAATCTAGTGCCCTGTTTAAATGGGCTGTTTAACCTGTGCCAATTCTTTTGGAGTGACTTGTGATAGCTTACATGAAAGATTAGACACAGTCATTGTAGTTTGTTGCAAATGTTTTGTTAGCCACAATCTATTCAAGATATTGATTCCAGCTTCCCATGACTTGATCCCAAGTGTGTTTCGGCTCGAAACATCCGGTGAACATTGTTGACAGTGGTTACTGCGAAATCTAGATGGAGGATCCAGGCCGATACTTTTAAGTGACAAGTGGCAGGTTGGTCAGCATGCAACAGAAGAACAGCCTATGACCCATATTAATTATGATGAGCTGACATGTCACTGTAGATAGCAAAGAAGGAAAATAATTGTGGTCTGAGGCCATGTCCTGTCCTAGTGGTAGCACCCGCCATTCACACAATTTGCATCAAAAGTATGTGTTTGTTAGATAACAACGATAGTATGCACTACAGCTGACGATCAATACACAGAAACCTCGATAACTCGAACTCGTATTTCATGACAAAGGAGTGCCGATATTGAGCATAACGGAAAAAATAAGGGTACTACGCTTGTCTCGAAATACGGATAACTCAGTAAGAAAGTTTATCTAACTAATTGCCTTGCAATTGTAGCAGGGCGTGGAGTCATCCCACAGATGACATCCTTACCTTGTCAGCTTGCTGACGGGGTTAGCCTCTTTGGTCATGTGGACAAGGCGTCCGACCTCTGATCAGAAGGTCCGTGGTTCGAATCCCATCACGGGACTCGGAAATGTTATGGCCGCTACACAATCAACGCTTTTGGGAAAAGCTTCCTGTAGGTGATGGTCGTAAGGAAATATTTTAATTATATATCTCAGTGCATTACATTAAGATAAGTACAAATAGTTGATGGAGATAATAATATATTTGAATAAGCTCAAAACAACTGGATCATTTTCAGTATATCCCGTATGAATTAAGTCACCAGTAGTTGAATATTAAATGCAGGTTTACGTTCGTTCCGTTATCAAATATATTATATTCTGGGGGTATTCATAAATATGTACCTGAATGCTCAGCTTAGAGTCATAAATATAATGTAGAATATAGGCCAATAGTGACTGTGTTGTATTCAATGTCATCCCCTGTATGTTCCCCTAGCCGGATGTGTGGAGCGAGTGTTGCTGTAACTCAGTACAAGAAACTGTCCATCAAATATACCTCAACAAAAGGAGTGTTTACGTCAACGGCTATATAAGCCCACTGAACCCCGTCAGCCGATAGACATCGATCAAAAATCGACGGTAATGTTTTCCTCCATGTCCTTGTGTTTTGGGGCACACAATTGATTTTTATTGCTTTGTAGAATTACAATCACGCCAGCGATTGGGCATATGCTCGGAGAGACGTAATTGTCTGTGACGCATTCGACAGTGTTAGAACTCACCAACAACATTGAATTATTCGGGTGGACAACAAGAATAGGTTTCACCCACTGTGTATTTGTGTGTTTAACCACTAGGATACCCTACCGCCCTTGAAACGTTGAGTCGATCACAGTCTGCGTCTAATGCCAAAGCAACCCAAAATTGAGCACTTAAATTATTACAGGGACCATTTAGACATGTAATGTTCTTCTGTGATCCCGTGATATTACTTGGACACAAAGACTATCATAGACTTGAGCTCGGGAACACAGAGAACAAGTATAAACTATTCGTGGATGGCACTTCGAGATACGAGCGCTGTAGTTAATGTCAAACATACATTCTACATATCCTACCCAGTCCTGTGTAGCTGTCAAGATTTATTACTTCATCGAAATGTTCTCCTGACTTGCCCCGTGACCTCTGCGTGAGTGTATATAGTGCTCTCGCTTCCACATCTTGGACGATGGAGGTAAAAATACAGATATTGTCTACAGATAGACATAGTGCTAAGGATTTTGACACAGGCAGCTGACAGGATTTTGACACGGTAGATGAGTTCAAAACATCTGGGTATTATGAGACACCCTACCCACGTGATGTGTACGTATTGTACACTGTACTATCTCGAGTACCCCGGTATCTGGCCTCGGACCCGCGTCCCAGGCAATAAGTGTCAAACCACACCCTATCCCCCGCCTATCCACCCTACACTCACAGACAGACAGACACACAGACACATACAGACGCACACACACACACACACACACATATATATATATATATATATATATATACACACACACAGAGTCACCCACACCACACACACACACACACACACACACACACACCACAACAACGCAAACACACACCACACATACAACAACGCACACACATGCACACACACAACAAGACACACATACACACAGACACACACACACACACAGACACACACACACACACTTATTGGCAAGGTGAGTGACACGGCCCTACAGCTAGTCACCGTGACGGGGACAGTATGTCAGGGATACCATGAGTCTGTGGCTGCACTATGGCACTCTCCCTGCTTGAAAACGGTGTTCCAACCTACACCGCAACGTCGCTCCTAGTTGTAATAAAAAAAGTCGTTCATCAATATATCTTATACTGATAGAAGTAGGTAGCAGCCGTGTTGAATTCGGTAATATTTACGTACGCTTCTCTACGAGGAATCTTGGTGAGTTATTTCGGGTGTCCGGGTGTGATAATTTTGTTTTTGGTGCAGGTGACATATACTATTTGTTTGCAATGAGACTTGTGGAACATACGGAAGCCTTTTTAGGGTCATTTGTTTTTGTTGTTTTTTCTTGAAATTTCAAGATACTAAGAGGTTGTAATTTCAAGGTACTAACTTGAAAGTTCAAAATACTAAGTTGAAATTTCAAGAAACTAAGTTAAAATTTCAAGACACTAACTTGACATTTCAATATACATAAGTTGAAATTTCAAGATATGAACTTGAAATTTCAAGAAAGAAAGAGTCCCTAAAAGGCTTCCATATAAACGACTAAATGACACTAAATAATATATGGGAACAATGAACGCATGACTGGCCTTTTAGACACAAAGATCACATCGACAACTTTTGATTTTGTGAGTTGTGAGATGTGATTGAATAACATATATAGTACACGTGATCTACTGGCTACATCCCGCCAACAGCAGGCGTAATTTTGCTTCAGGGCCAGCTGTTTCAGTGTGATTTAGATACTAACAGAACAATTAGAAGTAGGGTGTTGTGATGGCAGAAGTAGTCGTTGTGGTTGTCTCTGACACAGCGTTCACGGCGGTAGTGCTGTTGACGGTATTTCTTGTTGTGGCACTTGCAGTGGCAGTAGCAGCAATATATGGGATAGCTGTTGTAATAGCAGTATAGTAGTAGTGGTTGTTGAAGTAGTAGAAGTAGAGTTGTAGTAGTAGTAGTAGTAGTAGTAACAATAGTTGTAGTAGTGTAGATGTATTAGTAGTGGTGGTAGAAAATGTTGCAGTAGTAGCAGTAGCAGTAGTAGTAGTAGTGGTGGTAGTAGAAGTAGTAATATCATGGTAATTATGGTAGTAGTAGTAGTAGTAGTAGCAGCAGCAGCAGCAGTAGTAGTAGTAGTAGTAATATCATGGTAATTATGGTAGTAGTAGTAGTAGTAGCAGCAGAAGTAGTAGTAGTAGTAGTAGCAGCAGCAGCAGTAGTTTTAGTAGAAGTAGTAGTAGTAGTAGTAGTAGAAGAAGTAGTAGTAGTAGTAGTAGTAGTAGTAGAAGAAGAAGTAGTAGTAGTAGTAGTTTGTGTTCGCTAAATAAGACATCCGTCACTCCCCACGACAGTCTTGAGATACCCATTGAACTGATGACTCATCGATATGTTATATTGTCCGTGCCTGGAGTAGTCTCTAGGACGTACAAGCTGTTGCGTTTATGTGGAAGACCTTGGCACATGCTCCAGATCTCGATACAAGACAATGTTACGGACAAACGGAATGTCCGCGGGTGTGGACATGGGTTGATTTCGTCTGGCGCTTGGAGGCATGTCGGATAATAGGCTAACGCTGAACTAAATTCTGTCCATGCCCTATATCGTGTTTCTCTTCGTCATCAACAGCAAAACAGAAGTGGCGACTGTAATAGTCATAGAATCCGTTGCCTTTTGTTCATATTATTTATCAGTGTTACGTAGTATTCAGTGCTGAAGTAGCTGTAGGTGCCGGTGGTACTAGTGTTGTTGTTTTATAGTGTAAGTAGTAGTGGTGGTTGTAGTGGTTGTAGTTGTGGTGGTGATGGTAGTTGTTGTTGTATCCCTTCACTGCACGTTCGATGAGACATGGTCAACCAAGACTGGTTACTATTGCACTCATTCAGGTAATCTTCCAGTCAGCGAGCCTGACCACCCCATTCCGTTAGTTGCCTCTTGCCATATGCATTGGTTGATGAAAATCAGTTCTAGTAGAAGTGGTAGCAGCAGCAGCAGCAGTAGTAGTAATAGTAGTAGTAGTAGTAGTGGCAGTAGTAGCAGTAGTAACAGTAGTAGTAGTAGGAGGAGGAGGAGGAGGAGCAGTAATAGTAGTAGTAGTAGTAGTAGCAGTAGTAGTAGTAGTAGTAGCAGTAGTAGTAGCAGTAGTAGTAGTAGCAGCAGCAGCAGTAGTAGTAGTAGCAGCAGCAGCAGCAGTAGTAGTAGTAGCAGCAGCAGCAGTAGTAGTAGCAGCAGCAGTAGTAGTAGTAGTAGTAGTAGTAGTAGTAGCAGCAGCAGTAGTAGTAGTAGCAGTAGTAGTAGCAGTGCACACAGACATACTCCTCCACATTCACAGATATATACTCGTGTTTGGATCAAGGGGAAAACGAAACTAACTGCGCGCAGTGCACTGTGGATGTTCGGGTTTGAGGGGCTAGACTCCTCTGACTGTCACGCTAACGTAGAGTAGTTCCATCATAAATCCACTTCTCATGAGACGCTAGCAACCCGGTGCTTGTTGGAGAGGCATTAGATTTACAACAGTGAGGTGATATATAGTTGAAGTCTAGAGAGGATCAAATACATCACTTCAACCAGGAGAATAAATATACTCGGCTTGTTTTGCAATTGACTTTTATTAGGAGACCCCACTTTATACAGATCAATGACACTTGACAACAGGCTTAGCGTAATGACTGTGTTCCAACTACTACAGGTAACTTGACGTTGCTACATGTAGATAAGGGAGACATCATCATACGGTGTATGGCGGGGGTATTTGTCGTACTGGGTGTAGATGTTTTATCCAATATATTTTTAAACATTTCCTAAATCTTTCACTGGATTTGAAGAAAAAAACCGTGTCTTGTAACAGTTTGCTTATTTCACGTTTCCTGACCGAACACTGCCATAAAACCTACTTGGGTGACATATTTGAAGACTACAAATATGACCGATAAAAGGTGTTTTATTGTGACCGCAAGATGTAGAGATAACAGATGTAGAGATGTAGAGATATTGTACGGGATTGATAGTATTTTTATTGAGTATGGGGAACTGATGTGACCAACAGAAGGTGAATTCATGTGACCAACAGAAGGTGAATTGATGTGCCCAACAGAAGGTGAAATAATGTGACCAACAGAAGGTGAACTCATGTCACCAACAGAAGGTGAACTGATGGGAACTGATGTGCCCAACAGAAGGTGAACTCATCTGACCAACAAAAGGTGAACTCATGTGACCAACAGAAGGTGAATTGATGTGCCCAACAGAAGGTGAAATAATGTGACCAAAAGAAGGTGAATTGATGTGCCCAACAGAAGGTGAAATCATGTGACCAAAAGAAGGTGAAATCATGTGACCAACAAAAGGTGAACTTATGTGACCAACAGAAGGTGAACTCATCTGACTAACAATAGGTGAACTCATCTGACCAACAGAAGGTGAACTAGTGTGACCAACAGAAGGTGAACTCATGTCACCAACAGAAGGTGAAATCATGTGACCAACAGAATGTGAATTGATGTGCCCAACAGAAGGTGAACTCATCTGACCAACAAAAGGTGAACTCATGTGACCAACAGAAGGTGAACTCATCTGACCAACAAAAGGTGAACTCATCTGACCAACAGGAGGTGAACCCATGTGACCAACAGAAGGTGAACTGATGTGAACTGATGTGACCAACAGAAGGTGTACGTGATACTCCACCACAGACTTGAATGTTACCGTGATGCAATGTTCATGTGTAGATATACCGGAAGCGTGTTCAGGTTGTCTTTGAAGTGTCTATATTTAAACACACATACGTCAGGGGGGTATGTGCATCGTCAACTGCCATACAAACTGAGTTTATTCAGGAAGCAGCTGGGATTTCACTGCAGTTAACAAAAGATTTTAGCACAAAAACAAAATGGTCTCTGACGTCAATAACGGCAAGCCCGGATCGACACTGAGGTCTATGGAGGATAAGGATTGAACAAAGAGTACAATTTGCCACAAACAAATTATACATTATTCAAACTAGCAACCGACTGCTTTGTACTTTGTACATATACATGTGTGTACATATTTGAAAACAGATGAAATAGAATGGAATTGTGATCTAAGCTTGAAGATTTTGTATCAGGTAACTTTCAGGCATGAATGTGTTTCTATGACCAAATATAACACACATCGTGGAATAGCAACAATTACCGTATGTATTGGTTTATAACCCTTCCCTCGTAAATACTAGGGAGATATGTTTATAAATAGTGCGTGTTTACATGTAGAACACAGGTGGGCACATAGTGCGTATTTACATGTAGAAATTAAATTACATAGTGCGTGTTTACATGTAGAACACAGATGGCGAGCGAAACTACTGGCCTCATAGAACGTGTTTACATGTAGAACACAGGTGGCGAGCGGAACGACTGACCTCATAGTGCGTGTTTACATGTAGAACACAGGTAGCGAGCGGAACCACTGGCCTCATAGAACGTGTTTACTTGTAGAACACAGGTAGCGAGCGGAACGACTGACCTCATAGTACGTGTTTACATGTAGAACACAGGTGGCGAGCGGAACCACTGGCCTCATAGTACGTGTTTACATGTAGAACACAGGTGGCGAGCGGAACGACTGACCTCATAGTACGTGTTTACATGTAGAACACAGGTGGCGAGCGGAACCACTGGCCTCATAGAACGTGTTTACATGTAGAACACAGGTGGCGAGCGGAACCACTGGCCTCATAGAACGTGTTTACATATAGAACACAAGCTCCACTGGTTCGGTTTCCTTGGTGAAAGCTGAGCCGAATAAATTCATATAAAAAATCAGATTATTAAGGAGCTCTTTAAAGTATTCAACAGCAACGGACTTTGGCCTATATAGATATTATTGATCAAATGCATACATCTTCGTTCC
This sequence comes from Haliotis cracherodii, assembly GCF_022045235.1. Lineage (NCBI taxonomy): Eukaryota > Metazoa > Mollusca > Gastropoda > Lepetellida > Haliotidae > Haliotis > Haliotis cracherodii. The sequence goes on from NW_027266264.1 coordinate 17,051,418, forward strand.
TGTCTCGATTGAGCCAGTGAGGTAGGTTTGACGTTGATTATTACACTCTCTAAAGAAGAAAAGCCTAAAGGGACACAGGTCCCGGACGTTTTCAACTTTAGTGAACCCATGAGCACGCACAAACGGGGCGAATCATTCGTGACCAACTCGTGTTATTCCGGGACAAGCCGACTAGCGACTCGTGCCCCTCTCATGGCCATTACGGAAAGGGGCGAGTGCTGACGAATGGGGGCGAATCTGAGATTCGAACTCATGATGAGCCGGTCTGACGTTGCGGGGCGTGTTGAACGTCAAGGTGGTATCGTTCAGGAAGAGGTTCAGGAAACTTAGTATGTATGTTTCGTACTGAGCCAGTAGATGAGTATTGGACATCATAGCCAACATATAACAGTCCCTCATGAAGCCTTATGGAGCCTTATGCCTAATGGAACCATTAATATAGTAAACCAAACATTGACTGATTTTGTGATCGTTGAATTGTGACCCAACACTAAATCAGCGGTTCATGCAGAAACTCAGCGTGTAGGGTCGACCTACCTCATCTTACAACACTCATGAAGCGCGCGAGGCCAATCCTATTGAAGCTCTAAAGGAATAGGCATAAGACGGGTTTGATAAGAAAAGGCGTGATGGGCGACCACGGTGTTCAGACCGGACGAGTCCGTTGCTAATATGCTTGTATTGATTGAGTATTGTTTCAGGTTAATCTATGCTTTGGAACCAATGTAATGCGATTTCTGACTGAATATTTGATGACTTAAACAAACTCTTCTTGTCAGCTGGGATATTTCATACTTGACTGATTGCATTTTCTTTGTAGACAGGTGTTCGTGGACCGTGAAATTACGCCCGCAGCAAAGATAGTTAGGGAGTCACGGTAAACGAGGTAACCTCCTTGCTCGTGTCTTTGATGTTTGAAAGTGCACGTAGTGTAACTACGAGATACACTGACGCTAGAACAGGTGCCTTGACATGATGTGGAAGGGCATATATCAGTCACACCCTGGAGTCCCTGGTGTCCCTGGTGTCCCTGCTCACACTATCTACCCTGGTGTCCCTGCTCACACTATCTACCCTGGTGTCCCTGCTCACACTATCTACCCTGGTATCCCTGGTGTCTCTGCTTACAATATCTACCCTGGTATCCCTGGTGTCTCTGCTTACACTATCTACCCTGCAGTCCCTGGTGTCCCTGCTCACACTATCTACCCTGGTGTCCCTGGTCACACTATCTACCCTGGTGTCTCTGCTCACACTATCTACCCTGGTATCCCTGGTGTCCCTGCTCACACTATCTACCCTGGATATCCCTGGTGTCCTGCTCACACTATCTACCCTGGAGTCCCTGGTGTCTCTGCTCACACTATCTACCCTGGTGTCCCTGCTCACACTATCTACCCTGGTGTCCCTGCTCACACTATCTACCCTGGTGTCTCTGCTCACACTATCTACCCTGGTATCCCTGGTGTCCCTGCTCACACTATCTACCCTGGAGTCCCTGGTGTCCCTGCTCACGCTATCTACCCTGGATATCCCTGGTGTCCCTGCTCACACTATCTACCCTGGTATCCCTGGTGTCCCTGCTCACGCTATCTACCCTGGATATCCCTGGTGTCCCTGCTCACACTATCTACCCTGGTATCCCTGGTGTCTCTGCTCACACTATCTACCCTGGAGTCCCTGGTGTCCCTGCTCACGCTATCTACCCTGGATATCGCTGGTGTCCCTGCTAACACTATCTACCCTGGTGTCCCTGGTGTCCCTGCTCACACTATCTACCCTGGTGTCCCTGGTGTCGCTGCTCACACTATCTACCCTGGTGTCCCTGGTGTCCATACTTACACTACCTACCCTGGATATCCCTGGTGTCCCTGCTCACACTATCTACCCTGGATATCCCTGGTGTCCCTGCTCACACTATCTACCCTGGATATCCCTGGTGTCTCTGCTCACACTATCTACCCTGGTGTCCCTGCTCACACTATCTACCCTGGTGTCCCTGCTCACACTATCTACCCTGGTGTCTCTGCTCACACTATCTACCCTGGTATCCCTGGTGTCCCTGCTCACACTATCTACCCTGGATATCCCTGGTGTCCTGCTCACACTATCTACCCTGGAGTCCCTGGTGTCCCTGCTCACACTATCTACCCTGGATATCCCTTGTGTCCCTGCTCACACTATCTACCCTGGAGTCCCTGGTGTCCCTGCTCACGCTATCTACCCTGGATATCCCTGGTGTCCCTGCTCACACTATCTACCCTGGAGTCCCTGGTGTCCCTGCTCACACTATCTACCCTGGAGTCCCTGGTGTCCCTGCTCACGCTATCTACCCTGGATATCCCTGGTGCCTCTGCTTACACTATCTACCCTGGTGTCCCTGGTGTCTCTGCTTACACTATCTACCCTGGTGTCCCTGGTGTCTCTGCTTACACTACCTACCCTGGATATCCCTGGTGCCTCTGCTTACACTATCTACCCTGGATATCCCTGGTGTCGCTGCTAACACTATCTACCCTGATGTCACTGGTGTCTCTGCTTACACTACCTACCCTGGATATCCCTGGTGCCTCTGCTTACACTATCTACCCTGGATATCCCTTGTGTCGCTGCTAACACTATCTACCCTGATGTCACTGGTGTCTCTGCTTACACTACCTCCCCTGGATATCCCTGGTGTCTCTGCTTACACTATCTACCCTGGATATCCCTGGTGTCCCTGCTCACACTATCTACCCTGGTGTCCCTGGTGTCCCTGCTCACACTATCTACCCTGGTGTCCCTGGTGTCTCTGCTCACACTATCTACCGTGGTGTCCCTGGTGTCCATGCTTACACTATCTACCCTTCCCCATACACAGTCTTACCCTCTAGCCCCTCACCCGTACGCCGTTGTACCTTTCAACCCCTCCCCAATACGCCGTTGTTCGTACCTTCCAACCCCTCCCCAATACGCTGTCTTACCTTCCATCTACTCCACCACACGCCGTCTTACCGTCCATCCGCTCCACCATACGCCGTCTTACCCTCCATCTACTCCACCACACGCCGTCTTTACTTCCATCCCCTCCACCACACGCCGTCTTACCTTCCATCTACTCCACCATACGCCGTCTTACCCTCCATCCACTCCACCATACGCCGTCTTACCCTCCATCCACTCCACCATACGCCGTCTTACCCTCCATCCACTCCACCACACGCCGTCTTACCTTCCATCCACTCCACCACACGCCGTCTTACCTTCCATCCCCTCCACCATACGCCGTCTTACCCTCCATCCCCTCCACCACACGCCGTCTTACCCTCCATCCCCTCCACCATACGCCGTCTTACCTTCCATTCCCTCCACCACACGCCGTCTTGCCTTCCATCCATTCCACCATACGCCGTCTTACCTTCCATCTACTCCACCATACGCCGTTTTTACTTCCATCCACTCCACCATACGCCGTCTTACCCTCCATCCACTCCACCACACGCCGTCTTACCTTCCATCCACTCCACCACACGCCGTCTTACCTTCCATCCCCTCCACCATACGCCGTCTTACCCTCCATCCCCTCCACCACACGCCGTCTTACCCTCCATCCCCTCCACCATACGCCGTCTTACCTTCCATTCCCTCCACCACACGCCGTCTTGCCTTCCATCCACTCCACCATACGCCGTCTTACCTTCCATCTACTCCACCATACGCCGTTTTTACTTCCATCCACTCCACCACACGCCGTCTTACCCTCCATCCACTCCACCATACGCCGTCTTACCTTCCATCCACTCCACCATACGCCGTTTTTACTTCCATCCACTCCACCACACGCCGTCTTACCCTCCATCCACTCCACCATACGCCGTCTTACCCTCCATCCCCTCCACCACACGCCGTCTTACCTTCCATCCACTCCACCACACGCCGTCTTACCCTCCATCTACTCCACCATACGCCGTCTTACCCTCCAACCCCTCCACCACACGCCGTCTTACCTTCCATCCCCTCCACCATACGCCGTCTTACCCTCCATCCCCTCCACCATACGCCGTCTTACCCTCCATCCCCTCCACCATACGCCGTCTTACCCTCCATCCACTCCACCACACGCCGTCTTACCTTCCATCCCCTCCACCATACGCCGTCTTACCTTCCATCCCCTCCACCATACGCCGTCTTTACTTCCAACCTCTGCACCATACGCCGTCTTTACTTCCAACCCCTGCACCATACGCCGTCTTTACTTCCATCCACTCCACCACACGCCGTCTTACCCTCCAACCCCTCCACCACACGCCGTCTTACCCTCCATCCACTCCACCACACGCTGCCTTACCGTCCAACCCCTCCACCATACGCAGTCTTACCCTCCATCCCCTCCACCACACACCGTCTTACCTTCCATCCCCTCTACCACACGCCGTCTTACCTTCCATCCACTCCACCACACGCCGTCTTACCCTCCATCCCCTCCACCACACGCCGTCTTACCTTCCATCCACTCCACCACACGCCGTCTTACCTTCCATCCCCTCCACCATACGCCGTCTTACCCTCCATCCCCTCCACCACACGCCGTCTTACCTTCCATCCACTCCACCACACGCCGTCTTACCTTCCATCCACTCCACCACACGCCGTCTTACCCTCCATCTACTCCACCATACGCCGTCTTACCCTCCAACCCCTCCACCACACGCCGTCTTTACTTCCATCCCCTCCACCACACGCCGTCTTACCTTCCATCCCCTCCACCATACGCCGTCTTACCTTCCATCCCCTCCACCACACGCCGTCTTACCTTCCATCCACTCCACCACACGCCGTCTTACCCTCCATCTACTCCACCATACGCCGTCTTACCCTCCAACCCCTCCACCACACGCCGTCTTTACTTCCATCCCCTCCACCACACGCCGTCTTACCTTCCATCCCCTCCACCATACGCCGTCTTACCCTCCATCCCCTCCACCACACGCCGTCTTACCTTCCATCCACTCCACCACACGCCGTCTTACCCTCCATCTACTCCACCATACGCCGTCTTACCCTCCATCCCCTCCACCACACGCCGTCTTTACTTCCAACCCCTGCACCATACGCCGTCTTACCTTCCATCCCCTCCCCCACACGGCGTCTTTTCTTCCAACCCCTCCCTAACTCGCCGTCCTACCCTCGATTGTTTGTAAGCATTTCCAATTTTATCGTCAATCAGCAAATGATGTGGATGCTGCTTACATCTTCTATGATTTATTGTGCAAGACATGATAGTGTCGAGAAATGCTCCAATGATTTATATTAATAATAATTCATGTACTTTCTATTCGGCACAGGAACATTCATCAATTTACCCTCCACATACACCCTTCTGTCCGGTCATACCACTGGCACAAAGCGAGTCAGGGATGGTATTGACCACACCCTCCAATAACCGGAAACACACAATTGGTCATTCTCAACACTCTGACGCAATGAACCAGCACAGGGAGTGGGTGGTGCACGGTGCACAAAGGCAACATTACATATAATTTCGTGCATGTCAATCAGGAAATATAAACAATACCTTGTGCAGCGTCACTTGTTTCCATGTCCGTCCACATAGATCGTGTAATTACTAGTGATGGAGAATAATCTAATTTCACAGCAGCGTGTTGGGTATCCCTTGCCTCTGCATCAGTGCAGCGCATACAACGCAGGAAGCCAGTCATATTGCACGGTGTGATTTTGACTGGAAACGCGTTTCCTTCCTTTGTGTGTCCTTCTTACACACACTGTACAACTCGCATTGTGAACTGCTATGACTAACTAGGAAGTAGAGTCATACTTGGGGACAATATTTGAAACTACCCAGTGTCATTGTACAGGAAGACATGCGCTCGTTTGCGAAACCAAAAATAGTGTCTCCTTATCTCATGTCGTAAGTTTGTTTGTTCGTTTGTTCGTTGTTTCACACTCAGCAATATTGCAGCTATTTGACGGCGGTCTGTAAATAATCGAGTCCGACCAGACAATCCAGTGATTGACATGATAAGCATTGACCTACGCAATTGGAAATCGATCAGATGCATGAACCAAGTCAGTGAGCCTGACCAATTGATCCCGTTAGTCGACTCTTACAACAAGCATGGGTTACTGAAGATCATTTCCACCCAGGATTCTAACAGGGGTGTATTAACATATCATCAGGTTTAGAAATAGTATTATGAACCAAGTGTATGTCCCATGAGACTTGGTCAAGCAAGATTCAGTTCCTATTCCACGCGTTTAGGCAATATTCGGTACTGGTACACAATTGGTACTCGGTTTGATCTGAGGAAAGACGAGTGAGTGATTGAATGTGACGCCGCAGTCAGCAACATCACGCAGGCGTCCACTGGATGTGTTTTTTGACTAACCACACCAGTTGTTCACACCTTCCACGTTGTCATGGTACGACGACACACCAGGCCACACATTGTAGCCAAACACTCCTGTAGTCGCCTCCAAACGACCACCATTCGTTCGGTCCTCAGCCTAGATTCAGACAGCAAACGAGATGTTTGAAATGTTGGCCATGTAGACCAATCGACGACGGATGATGTTATTGCTGGAAATATTGCATCCAGGAGTTCCCATAGGACTCATCCTACTGCTACCAATCTCTAGGTCATATAATCACAGGCGACTTCTCTATCATTAACAATAACAACCTTCGTCAGTTACACCAAAATATCGTGAGCAACCTCCTACCAATTGGGATCACAACTTTAAAATCAATATGGATGTTGTCGAAGCAGGTGCCAACAGAGAAGAAGAGCCTGTTGCATGTCCTTCAGTGTGGTTATGTCAGGGCGGGTGTTGTCGTTGGTAGACTGCACAAACTAAAAAAGAGGAAACAGAAATGGAACAAACCCATTCTGTCCCAGCCAGTTGTCATCCAAAGTCAGGATATAAAAGCCCTATAAAGTAGGTAGTTCTTCCCATTGACAAGGTCTCAAATATAATAACCATTATATGTAAGCATCACTATATTAATTGTTTGATCAAAGAACTTGGTATAGATGACATATCATTTAATGACACAAACAAGGCCAGTGTGTAAACTGAGGAAGAAATCGGCCAAAACCATGCATCAGTACCATCAACTGTTGACTTGACTTTAAAACTAGAAGACATGTCCATTCCTCCTTTGATTCCAAAGCTCCATAAAAACTCGTACAGAGAGATATATTTTGCTTGGTCCTGCTAATGTACCAACAAATCCCTGTCTAAAAGATTAACCATAATCCTCAATACAATCAGGGAAGGACTTTCTTTATATTCACAGAAAGTATTTGAGACAAGTGGAATTAATACCATGTGGATTCTCAAAAACTCAAAGGATTAGTTTAACTTTTTGCAATCTCAGAAAAGAACCAGGATTAATTCTCTCAAAACATTTGACTTTTCAACATTGTGCACCTCTATCCCACATGACTAAAGGAAAACTTAATTCATTGATCAATGGGGCTTTTCTTGCAAAACGTGGTGACCATTGCTATAGTTACGTATCTATCTTCAGAGTTTCAGGTCAATTTGTCAAAAATGCCATCTGAAGAAAACAATATGCAAAATGACGGAGTTCCTCATTGTTAATTTGCAGGTAAGACATTTAGGCAAGAAGGAGGTATCCACATGGGCACCAATTGCGCTCCCCTTTCCACTGATGTGTTCCTTCTTGCATATGTGATTCAGCATTCCTGCTCGGATTGGCAATGTGAAAACATGGTCATTTGGTCAAGACGTTGAACTTAAGCTTCAGGTGTATCGACAATCGGATATCGTTCAATAACTATCAAACATCAAATTCCCTTCCACTGTTTTACCCACCTGGACTAGAAATAAAGGAGACCAGTGAGACCGCCGCATCTGTTTTATATTTAGATCTATGCATAGAGATTCAGAGTGACAAAATACTCTCCACAAGACGGTATGACAAGAGGGATGAATTTACTTTTCCAACAGTCAACTTTCCCTTTACGTCGAGCAATATTTCTGCAGCTACAGTCCTTGGTGTCTACATTTCACACCTTTTGAGGTACAGTCCAGGATGCTCTTTCTACCAAGATTTCAAAGAGCGTCATGCAACTCGTGCTCATAAGTTGTTGGATCAAGATTACAACATTCAAGGCTTCAGTTAAGCTTTCAAAACGTTTTATGTGGGGGACATTTCCATATTTGACGCATCAGTGACAAGAGTGATGCTCTATTTGAACTTGTACCGTATGTTCCCGTGTTTTTTTCAGGTGAAAAATTGACTTGACTTTGCATGTGTTTGAGATGGGTGACACTGGTAGGGCAAGATACGCTCACCTTTTCGCGAACACCTGGTATCATCATTATTTGACAGTGATTCATAAACACAATCATGCTCATGATATACTCGGAATATTACAATCGATTTTTTTAGGCTGATATTTCTTATGACTATGGAAAGGGTTTTGTCGCTTTTATTAGAGATATATAGAGATGGTGCTTTAGTAAATAAATACTGTTTATATATCGGTTAAAGTGTAGTTATATATGCACATACGTGGGCAGGGGTGGGGCAGGGGTCTAAGGCGCCGTAAAATGTTATGCAGCATCTTTCCTAGCAATGTTTGCGTGAGTTCGAATTAAATATTTCCTCTGACGAAGATCCTTTATCTGTCAGTACCATACCATTACTTGTCGTGTTAACGAAAACGGTAAATATCTATGACCTGCATCACTCTATGTAGGCTTCCCATGCAATGGTATAAAGGAAGTTCGTCTCAGGGCAACTGCGATAATTACCATCTCGGCAATGTAATATTTTTTTTATTTTCCGGCTAATTTGCAGAATAGTCCTTTCAAAAAACAATTTCTGGTTGTGATTTTTCGTACAATTATCTGGGTTCTGTGCTTTCTCAGAAGACCTTTCAAATGTTTGGGGTTTTTAAACTCCTGAAACCGTCTCCTAACTTGTTAATGCTCATGCGAGTGTAACCTTAACACAAACACAAAATATTAATGCTGATGCCTGAGACAACATCTCAGTATATGAAACTGTTCTGGAAAAGTGAGTATTTCTGAAATCTTATCGATTATGAAGCCTTGATGATAAACACCGCTATCATCATGCATACCACACTATAGTATTTTGTGTTTTGTAGTTTTGGAGGATATACTTAGCCATGTTTAACATGTTGCAGTTGTGTTTCCTATATCGATGTCCTATTTTGGCCAGGATCCCCTCCATCGCATTATTTAATTCCAATCTCACAATCTCAGAATTCTAGCGACGGACGACCGATAAACGCTTTCAAGCTGCATATACATACATGTATATATAAACGTCTGATTAAGTAATCCATAAGAAAGGTATACGAAATATTCAAGAGGGCCCCACAGATAACGAGATTTATACACCTCTTATAATACCATATGACACAACGTGACTAATGGCGTGATCATTCCAACAATGACTTGTCTGTTGTAAGATGAATGGTTGTGACGTTTTCAAGGATATCTGTCAATTATTGTTTGAAAATGGATGTGGAAAAGTTTACATAGCTGCATGTCAAAAACACTTGACAGGGATGAGTTATTAATATGAATTGTGGGATAAAGAAAGAAGTGGTATGAAACAGGTGGTATCATATTAAAAAAAAAATTTAAATAATACACTTGGACGCCATTCTTCAGAAGAAATTAAGTTTAATAACGCATCATCAAATTTATACGAAATCAAATATGTTTTAAGACAAAGAAATATCACGCTGTAACATGAACAACTATACAATTCGTGGGAATCTATGAATTGTCATAATTAATGTCGTACTTCAACTTCGTGCATCTGATTACACGTTATATCTGTTCTGTCATCATCATCAACATCATCAACAAAGCCATTGACATTTATCACGGTGATGGATCGTAGACAAGTGAATACAGATCGGTGAAGAAGTAAGGACGTTCTGTTACACAAGTCTAATCTTAGAGATAACTAAACGAGTTCCCGTTAGATAGGTTTTTATCACGAGGGCATTTCAGAACGTGTGAGTCAGAATACCCCAAGTGTAACGTATGTGTGTGTTTGCCAGTTCTAGCTTAAGGCTACTGCAACAACTCACGGACTTGACAAATTCGGCGAGTTTTGGGATGCAAGCATGTTGTGTCTATCGGGGGCACATAATCTGAATGGGTTAGGTGATATGGGGTTTAACGTCGCGTTCAAAAGTATTGCCCTTACATAGCACGTGTGTGTGCGTGTGTTTGTGTGTGTATTTGGTTTGTGTGTGTGCGTGCGTGCGTGCTTGCGTGTGCGTGCGTGCGTGCGTGCGTGCGTGTGGCTGCTTGTACTAATCAAGATTGTGCCGATTTTATAGTGCTCGCACACTGAGGTACCATGCCTTAGTTTAACATGAATACCCCACTCAGACACAGTATACTGACTCCGAGCCGACCAGTCCTTGTTTAACTCCTTAATGTCGAGCGCCAGGCAGTGTAACAACAAGTACCATCATTTAACCTCTTTTGGTATGACGCGGCCGGGGATCGAACCCCGGGCATTCCGTTCTCCAGGCAAACGCTCTACCACTAGACGATGGAGGCGATCTAATCTGTCTGGGAGTAGAGGTGTCTCGTTCACAGTTTCTGCCAACTCCATAATTCAAATAACCGGGTGAGGACCCACAGTAGTCCTGTCCGCTCGCATTGATATTACACCATGTTATCCTCCAAAGCACGGGTAATACAATGAGAACCGGTGCACACAGACAAGTGGTTGACAACATGAACAAAGACCCTATAAGGCTGAAACAATGTGGATGTGGAATGAATGAATATGTTTAAAGATTACTTGAAGTAAACAGTATCTGGCTAGATTTCACAAACAGTTTATTTTAGTTTGGTGCGGCTATTCAAATACAGACACTACCGCGAGTTGACATCGGCGTCGTTTCAGTCACACTACGACGACTCCGTGAGGGGTGTTTTTGTAAGTAAACAATGTCTCTGTGAACTCTTATCCTGGAACGTATGGTCTAGTAATTCGGTTTTGTCTTGACGTGCAGACAGTGGACGTTCTTCCCCAGCCTATAAGCCATCAGTTAACATCCACATAATTAAGTGAGGGAGTTACGGAAGCGTAGTGGGGCCACGGTGAATTTTTTTTGTCTAAGTATCTCCTATGTAGGACTTACTATATCCTACGTAGGACTTACTATCTCCTACGTAGGACTTATTATGGCCTAGAATTACTATCTCCTACGTAGGACTTGGTATGGACTAGAATAACTATCTCCTACGTAGGACTTAGTATCTTCTACGTAGGACTTAATATCTCCTACGTAGAACTTAGTATCTCCTACGAAGGAGATAATAAGTCCTACGTAGGGAGGCTGCCACACGTCGTTTCGAGGTGATCCATACAAATAGAAGGTCAAACGCCATCGCCCGTCTGGTAATCCTAAACTTGCCTTTAGTAATGATATTCTTCCATGTGAATTTGTTTGAAAATAAAGTTATATCTAAGTGTTTCAACCACGATTACCGCAACCCTCTAACTGACCCCATGTGTGTATTTCTCCAGACATATCTATCGGTCCGGCGTTTATTGAAGGTCCGGCGTCTATCGGAGATCCGGCGTTTATTGAAGGTCCGGCGTCTATCGGAGACCTGGCGTTTATTGAAGGTCCGGCATCTATCGGAGACCTGGCGTTTATTGAAGGTCCGGCGTCTATCGGAGATCCGGCGTTTATTGAAGGTCCGGCGTCTATCGGAGATCCGGCGTTTATTGAAGGTCCGGCGTCTATCGGAGATCCGGCGTTTATTGAAGGTCCGGCGTCTATCGGAGACCTGGCGTTTATTGAAGGTCCGGCGTCTATCGGAGATCCGGCGTTTATTGAAGGTCCGGCGTCTATCGGAGACCTGGCGTTTATTGAAGGTCCGGCATCTATCGGAGACCTGGCGTTTATTGAAGGTCCGGCGTCTATCGGAGATCCGGCGTTTATTGAAGGTCCGGCTTCTATCGGAGATCCGGCGTTTATTGAAGGTCCAGCGTCTAGACCTGGCGTTTAATGGAGACTCGGGGCCACAAACCCACTGTAGTCCAATTCGGTGTCTTTGGGATACCCGGCGTCTTTTGGAGAATAAGAGAATATTGTAGGCCCGACGTTTATAGGAGATCTCGCGTCTATTGGAGATCCGGCGTTTATTGAGGACTTGGCGTCTGTTGGAGATTCGACGTTCAAAAGAGACAGCGTATTTGAGGAGGTGAGTGAGTTAAATTTAACGCTGCTTTTAAGAGTATTCCAGTTATATCACGGTGCTTATTGTGGGAGAAAAGCCCGAAGTGATGCAGGTCTCAGACGTTAACCACTTTGGGTATGTTGCTGAAAAAATCTAGAAACATAATCGAGGCGAACCAGGATTGGAACCCACAATCATAGGTTTCTGCACATTGAATTGCGGGGCCTAAGACGACTGGGCCACCCGTGGCCCCCTTAATGTTTTTAAGATGGGCTGCATGATACTCGGGGAGATTGGAGACCTAGCGTCCCTGCGTTAAGTCTTGATCGGACCATTCAGTGTGCGCTTTTAAATTTGGATCATCCATTTACTGTTGTACTGAACCCCTATGTGTATACGATACACGGCGTCTAGCATGGGAAATTCTGCATGTGTTGAAACTAGCAACGCAGCAATGTTTGTGTGTGGATGAATGACATAGTTTATAAGATTGTACACTGTTATGGGTTGTCGTGGTAACGCTTATGTTATATAATGCTGGCAGGGTTTAGTTGTATCGTAAATTTAGTAATTGTTCTGAACACATTTGGTATGGATTAATGTGCTGATAAACATTCAAAAAACATGTACATGTTGTGTATAGATTTGCAGTGACTCATTCAGGTGTAGTTAGGAGAGTAGTAGGTGACGCATTAAAGTAGGTTCCAACGACAGGGTCATTATCTTAGATCCCAGTATAATATTTGTCTTCCGGTCACTATTTGTCCCAAAATGTCCGGAACTGGACACCAGTCGCGGCGTGTATTTCTCCTGATACGAAAAATACAGTCACCCATCCTACTTTGAAAAATAACTGCGCAAAAAAATCCATTATTCATTTTATTTAAAAAATTCCTTCTCTATCACACACAGACAGGTCAGCGTTTCACAGAGGAACGTCCAAAAGTAATTAATTAGGTTTTTTTCTACATTTAGGCTAGTTCTATTAGGATTGTCTGTCCCATTTCTAGTTTGTTTGCTGTTTAACGCCGCACTTAGCTAAATTCCAGCTAGATGTAAATGATCGAGTCTGGACCAGACAAGCCAATGATTGACATCATGAGCATCGATCTACGCAATTGGGATACGATGACATGCATCATCAACCAAGTCAGCGAGCCTGACCACCCGATCCCGTGCATAGTCGTCTTTTACAGCAAGCATGGGTTGCTGAAGATATATTCTATCCCGGGTCTTCAGGGGTCCTGTCCCATTTCTTAATCATGTTTAAGGTGTCCAATTAAAAAGGAAAACGAGTGTATGTGTCTCAATGCGAGAACGTGATGGTGTTATCAACTCGCTTGTGGGGAGGCTGCAGGTAACCTCTTCAGTCACTGGTGGACCGCTCAACACTTTCCCACAGGGGTTGAGTCACCGCTGTGACGTTATTAAAATTGTCCTATCGTTTATATACGATGTGTTTTAATGTGCAGACACAACACTGACTCAAACAAACCCACACGCCCACGCCCAAATCCAGCAACGGTATAAGTGCTATATGTTCCGTGTATGCACGATACACAGATGTTTACTCATCGTGTTACATGTCATAACAGTCCTCGCTAACGCTGTACATCTGAATGAGAAATCGTGGGTTCAGCATAAAAGCAGGTCACCCATGGACATCCCCAGGTATGTTGTGAATGTATAGTTTCCCGAGCTGCCTTCCGTACAGGGACACATACAAATAAACGGAAAAAAATGTAACAGAAGTTTACTCACTGTGATTCAGCGCTACACTCGTCAACAAGCGTGGTTATATAATGCGCTTTCGCAACACAGTGTCGGTGGTGTCCTCTCGTCAGCTGGACCGAAGACTTAGCAAATATACCGCTTCTCTCCAAACCACTTGAGCTCTCTTATACATAAGCAAGGAGGCCCCTGTGCCCATATGTCTGTGTCTGTTTATGTTGAGACCAAGGAGAGGTTTGCTCAGGCGATGAATTGTTAATGTGTCGTTTTATTTGTGACATTCTAGCGTGACACTATTATAATCACAGTCCGGGGTACACAAGCATTGTCTCCTCTCTCCACCACCAGAGCATGACAGTAGAGTACATCAGGTCTTAAGTCGCGGCTCATCTGAACAGTCGTCCGATAACCTTTTTATCAGGTTTTCACTCAGGGAAAAAATAATGTCTGATTGTTTTCTGCTAATTGGGTAGGTTTGTTAACTATTAAAAGAACATCCTGTAACTGATAATGTGATGTGTATTCCTTTGGGTGAGTGAGTATGGTTTAACGCCGCTTTTAGCAATATTCCAGCAATATCACGGCGGGGGACACCAGAAATGGGCTTCACACATTGTACCCATGTCGGGAATCGAACCCGGGTCTTCGGCGAGACGAGCGAACGCTTTATCCACTCGGCTATCCGACCGCCCCTGTATTCCTTTGAACATGGATTGATGGGTCTACTTCTACATTAAATAAACTGCTGGGCAAAAGAAAGTACACCCCCATGTTTGATGGTGGCTAACAGGAAGAAACAGAAAATGGATATTCCATGGTATTTGATACGGGTGTCATTGTTGTGTTTTTCGGGGAGTGTTTTTAGCCAAATAACAGTTTGATGACGTTTGTATTTTTGTGGTCAAATTCAATTTTATTGTATGCTTTCTTTAACCCGGCATTTATGTGTTTTGTTTTAATCTTCCAAAGAAGCCTCTTCCGTAGTAGTCTTTACAACTTCACCAAACCACCTATTCCGGTGCATGAAGAATCCAAAGTTTGTTTGTTTGTTGTTTTACGCCCACTCAGTATTCCAGCTATATGACGGCGGACTGTCAATAATTAAGTCTGGACCAGACAATCCAGTGATCGATGTCGTGAGCATCGAAGCTCGCAAGTGGGATATAACATGCATCCACCAAGTCAACGAGTCTGACCACCCGATTCCGATAGGTGCATCTTACGTCAAGCACACGGGTAAGCTGGAGATTGGGAGAGGTGGAAGAAGTGTGATGGGTGACCACCCGTGAACACCTATTTCCCAGACCACCTCCGTTGTGGATAGGGGGTCGACCCGGAGAGCGGAAGGTCGGTGGTTCGATCCCCGTCCGCGATTTACCAAGAGACGTTAAAAGATGGTTCTTACTTGTTGTTTTCCTGCCTGGCACTGGTGATAAAACAAGGACTGGGCGTCTCGGAGTCAGTTTACTGTGTCCGAGTGGGGTATTCATGTTAAAACTGCGGTCGGGTGGGCTAGAAATATAAAACCGGCATTAGTCCGGATTGGCACAAGCAGTCACACACACGTGCGCGCATGCACATGCACACATGCATGCACGTTGCTATTTAAGTGCAAGAGTCTTGAATGCAACGTTAAACTCCATTTCGCCTCAGATGTCGTACTTGGACGGGCTCAGTTCTCGTTCACGTTGTCGTCCACTGCGTTATCTAGCTAGGTTCGATTACTTATTCGTAACATGGGTAGCCCAGTGGTCTGGACGCCGCAACACGCTAGATACCTTAGTCGTCTGTATCCGATGATCGTAGGTTCGAATCCCAGTTCGCCCTGATTGTGCTTGTAAGCACCAACACTGCTGGGGGTATTCAGAGCCTGCCTCGCTTTGTGATGGGCGCTGAATATAAACCAAAGTCTTGTGAATTCCCGACTCGCTTGAGGACTTAAATAGCAAGCTGTCGTTGTGTAGCTGTTATCACTGAACGGTAACTTTCACCATTGTACTCCCTTCTTGATTCAACAGTTAGGTCTTCACCAACCCATGCTTGTCGTAAAAGGCGACTACGCTTGTCGTAAGTGGCGACTAACGGGATCGGGTGGTCAGGCTCGCTGACTTGGTTGATGTATGTCATCGTATCCCAATTGCGCGGAACGGTGCTCATGATGTCGATCACTGGATTATCTGGTCCAGACTCGATTATTTACAGACCGACGTCATATTGCTGGAATATTACTGACTGCGGCGTTAAACAATAAACAAACAAAACAAACAATATTTACACTAATGTAAAACTTCCTTGTTTGGTCCAATGGTACTCCCTTCAGTAAACAATGGTCACATCGTCCAGGCGTGAGTGTCTGTTCTGTGTTGGATATAATGCCGCTATATTATACAGCTATATCACGATGCGTCAGCTTGAATGTTACAGGGAAGCCCAATAAGGAACAATTGCTTTAGACGTTTAATGCATTGGTAAAAACTAGGATCAGGGGTTGGCCTTTTCAACACTGACAAACCAAAGTCCAAGGGACGCAACTCTGTTCAGCTAAATGTGGCGTGTGGGGCTACTTGAAACCCTCTACCCTTCATCCTCGCTGAATACAAGATGACTTTGATCCAGAGGATCAACAAATACGGGGCAAAGAAATTTTGCAGCATGCCTACATATTGATGCAAGTACCTATACTGTCATAAGGCGTACATGTGTAACAGTTTAAATGTTTATA
This sequence comes from Haliotis cracherodii, assembly GCF_022045235.1. Classification (NCBI taxonomy): domain Eukaryota; kingdom Metazoa; phylum Mollusca; class Gastropoda; order Lepetellida; family Haliotidae; genus Haliotis; species Haliotis cracherodii. Next base: position 17,068,093 of record NW_027266264.1, read on the forward strand.
TAGTATAATTTCAGAGCTCCAGATAAGCTTCGTATCTGCGTAAAATACGCATCAGAAATGCAGAAATACGCAGTAAAATAAAAAACAAGCGTATCAAATACGCAACGAACATTACAGATACGCTACAAAAATAAAACTTGTGCGTATCATCAAAATATTGTGAAGTAACCTGCGTATTCGATTAGCAAATTAGCAACTTATTTTGAAATTATAAACGGACATTCCGTCAACCTTGCTAAACTCCACGATGACAGTTACATCATGATCATTTGCCATCACACTTTCTTGTGGAAGTATCGTGGTATTTTTGAGTCCTATCAAGCTCTCGAACCCACACGACACCAGTTTGCAGGGACTAGATGAATAGTGTTTTTAAATATTTAACTTAAATACCCACATGTGTAAAAACTAGTGGGTAACAGAAATTTGAATACCCAGATTGAATTACTGATACCCAATGATTTTAAAATGCATGGGTAAAATACCCACAACACCAAAAGCTTATCTGGAGCTCTGAGTATAACAGTAGAATACAAAAATATTATGAAAACAAAACTAGTAATATGTTTTCACAACAATGACTTCCTGAAACATTTGTTATTGTTTTAAGGAACAAGAGGTATTAATAAAGTTGACACAATCAAAGTGGTATACATGATACTGTTGACATTCATGTATCTACAGTGGTAACGTTATTACTATTTTTCATAATTAATCTTTTCAAAGTAATAGCTACCTTGTTGTAATATTATTTTATAATGACCGAGATCAGTGGAGACATGCATATATTGTAACAATTGAAACCCACAAGGTCGAGAGTGCGATTTTTTCAAACCATGAACCATACTTATCTACGAGAGTTACCTTCCTAATGGTAAAATGTTTACCCCTGTAGCCTGACACGTCAATTATTCACGATGTACAAAAGTGCTAAGAACTCGCTACACTGAAACTGGGTCAACGTTTCCCGCATAGCGATAGACAGTAGGCCTGTCCCCGACCCTTTGATCAGGCAGACTTCGCTGTCGCTGTAAGGAAAAGGGTCGACGTTTCCCGCTTATCGGTGTTGTGGGTCTGTCCCTATCCCTTTCGTCAGGCAGACTTCGCTGTAAGGAAAAGGGCCAAGGTTTCCCGCTTATCGATGTTGTGGGTCTGTCCCTGTCCCTCTCGTCAAACAGATCATTTTCGCGGAAATTTCATCGCAGCGAAATGCTGCTGTTTAATTGGCAAATAGGTCGGATAGAGATAAGACTGGTACCCTGCACTTCGCCTCATAGAGTGGATGCAGCCGAGGCGCAGAGGCCTACAAACCAGTTTAGGACAGAGCAGATCTCCCTCTTATAATTGTTCGAGAATAATACAAACGTGTTAAGTGTAATAATTTACAGTTAGGAATGGGTTTTTTTTTAAATATTTTCATAATAATTATGTATTTCGTATGTACGCATATCATTATACATATAATTCGCTGTGCAGAGTTGCGTCCCTTGGGCACGCCAGAAACCTATGATTGTGGGTTCGAATCATGGTTCGCCCCGATTATGTTTCAAGGTTTGTCAGCACCATACCCGTGCTCGTGGGTTTCACCGAAGTGGTAAACGTCTGTGACCTGCATCACTTCGGGCTTTCCTCCCACATTAAGCTGACACGCCGCGATATAACTGGAATAATGTTAAAAGCAGCATTAAACCCAACTCACTCACTCACTCATTATACATATAATTAAAATATCTGGACACCATCATTGACTCAAAACTCACATGGGATAAAAATACAGTACAGTCGGATGTTTCACCTACATCTATAGGATTGTCCACATGCAGTTAATGGTAGTTCAGGGTGTAGTTTATAAAAATTACTGTAACTGTGGACACTCCTACGTAGGTGAAACATCCCGCCCCATCAACACCAGAATCAAAGAGCACAAAACTTCAACCATCAAATCAGACAGTAAATCAGTCACCTCAGACCATATATCAGCAACTGCCCAAATCACAACATCAACAGGGAAAACGTCCAGGGCCTACTTGCACAAAGCGATCTTAGCGCTATCATGATCGTAACTCCCATACTTTAACATAGGCTTGCAATAGTCTTAGCACTAAGATCGCTTTGTGCAAGTGGGCCCAGATCCTCTCCAACAACCCCCATGACTTCACTAAAAGAAAACTAACAGAGGCAGTCCACTTTCGCTGCCACAAGCCATCAACCAACAGTGATCAAGGCTATTTCATCCCATTCGCCTACTATGAACAGTAAGCAATAAGCACCCAGCTATGTATGCTGTGTAATTAGCTTCCTGTTTACTGGCTTCATCGTCATGTGTTCTCTGTCCGTGACGTTGTACAGTATTATCAAAATGTACGATGTATATGAATCACATGAATTAGGGCTGGGACGAGTCCAAATTTACTACCCGGGTACCCACCACCTTATTACCCGACCCTACCCGGGTAGATATTTAGAGATAGGTACAAACTGTCCGATTTGACCTTAGCCCTGGCAAAATGTATTAAGATACACGTTTAAACGATCTGGTCATGCATACACTGAAGTTTTATCTTTATTCAAACGGAGCCATTCAAACATATGAAAGACAGGAGGATTGGGTGCATTGTCAGAAAGAAATGGGAACATTAGTGACTATAGTGTAACCATAGAGGTTTAGATCATTTTTGTCATTATCGATATATCACGTGATCCGTGTAGTCTTGTGAGCACCCGGGTCCTAGCCAGGACCCACCCGACCGAGTACCCGAGTTACCCGTCCCAACCTTACATGCCTGCTCTACATTATTAAAACACATGTAGTGATAAACCTGTCCATCGTTCATATTATCACCTTTGTAAATGAATCTTTTAGTGGCTTAACATAATAATATGTTGTCACTCACTGAAATGTATTGTCAATCCATAACGTGTTTCGAAAATGACGGGAGCTACCTAGGGGAGGTAACTCTAAACTTCCCCGCTCGCTTCTGACACTGGTGGAATATCAGGAGCGTCAACTTCCGAAGAAACTAATCAAATCAACATGAGTGGTAGTTTGTTTGGATGTCGCTTAGGTTCAGCTGTCTGTCGAAGATTTTCTTGGTTAGCTAGACCAAGAAACGTCCAAGGATACCATGCGTGTGCTGTAAGAAAGACGACACAATCAGTTTTGTTGTCAATTTTGTCATTAGCTTTTTGATCTCAGTCAGTCAGTGTGTCTTCGAGAAGCCAAACTGGCACTACCCAGATAAATCTGGTCTATGAGGTTTAACATTGTTACACTTTAACCTCCGTGAAAGTGTTTTACAAGAGCACAACAATATCATGTATTACTTTATCTGTACGGGTTTGTTCTATTTTATGACCTTGTGACATAATCCAGTTTTTCGCTATATATACTTTCTTTTATTTCAGTGTCTTGATCTACAATGATCTAGATGTCAACTTAGGCAACATAGAGTCATGGTATCTTTAACAGTAGGCCTCCATATGGCACATGTGCCACTACTCTCCACCTACGATTTTTGAGCATTTTTGCTGTGCTTACAGAACCACTAACTGTGAGCACTGCACATATTCGCTTTCTGTTACAAGTGCGTAGGGTGGGAATCAAGAAAGTGGTGAAAATGCTTTCCCGTCGACCTACTGTCCCAGTTATTCCCATTTTCATATAGTACTTACCAACGTCATCACGCTCACCCCCTGTAATCTCTGGTATTGATTACTCTTAACAGTAGATATACCGTATTCGACGTAATAAGCGCCCCGCTCTAATAAGCGCCCACGGCGATATCAGTTAATATATTGGCTAGTGAACAATCCCAATTAGCACCCCTTCCGATTGATCAATGTACACAAGATTTATTTATTCGTGTATAATACGCACTCGTGTGTTATATGCACCCTTAATTATGGGCAATTAAACTCTGGAAAAATATATCTGTTGTATATAAACATTTTAGGCTGTCAGCATAAACAACGAAATTTATGACAAGATAGACACAATTTTTATGGATAACAATTTCTTTAATACTGTAAAAAAGCGACGTTTCGGTATAGATCCTTATACCGTTGTCAAGCAAGACTTATATGAAAGAAGTTGTTATCCATAAAAATCGGTCTATCTTGTCATCCGTCAACTTCCAAGTAATGCCTATCAAACAAGTTCGCGAAATTTATGTCGTTTTCTGTTGTTTTTTACCAAAATATTATTCTAAGAGAGACCCATATTTCTAATTTTGAGAGAGCCCTGGGCGCTTATTACGTCGAATACGGTATTCATTATTTGATGAATAAGAAATTCTGTTATCAGTGTATCAACTGCCTATAGGCTTAAACCAATATTCCTCAAATTTGATCTCCACATCATCACATGCTATTTACAGTGGATTTCATGTAATATTCAGGTTATTCATGTTTGAAGAATGTGCTAAAATAGGTTGTAATATCATATTTCACGGACAAATTCAGACAGTAAGCACTGACTGAACAAAATGTTCATCGCCTTGTTGGAGTTGGGTTGAAGGTTGCTCCCTTTTAACGAAAATGAGCACACAAAAAGCAAGTCACCATCACATGAATGCTATGACAGGGTGTTGTAGGTAATTGATCCTTGGTGACACCTAGTCGCTAGATTGTACAGCTTGTGCAGAACTCCCAACCCTGAACAGAGATATGCAATGGAAACTGTCAAGCATTGACTTAGTACACAGATGTTTGTTTGCATATTGCTCCAATTTCATTGTTCCTGCACATCAAATAGTATGTGTCTACTACAATACTTTATCAATCAAAATTTAAATCAACAGATTGATTTATCATGCAGTTTTCATTCTAAAATTCTGATTAACGTAAAACAAATAGGTTGATCATCATACTGTCATATACACATGCAGTATGCCAACCATTCTCCAGAATGGTCCAAATGTTGAAATTATTATGATTCTGCATGATATTTGCAGCTAAGAAACTCTCTCAGTTTAGGTACTGATAGTTAGGGTAATCAGAGCTGTGAAGATCCGGGGTAGAATAGGTCTTCAGCAACCCATTCTTGTCGTAAAAGGCGACTGTGCTTGTCGTAAGAGGCGGCTAACAGGACAGGGTGGTCAGGCTGGCTGACTTGGTTGATGCATGTCATCAATCTCAAATGCGTGGATCGATGCTCATGATGTCAATCTCTGGAGTGTCTGGTCCAGACTCGATTATTTACAGACCGCCGTCATATAGCTAGAATATTGCAGAGTGCGGCCTTATATAACAAACAAAGTAACTGCTTTACTGACATGTATCATAACATTTCAGTTATGAGACAAAAACAAATTGGGTTTTGCATTACATGAATACAACTTACAAGGACACCAATGGAGCCTAACCTAGTGATTGCAGATGAGATGGCGCACAGACACTTCTTTCCATGTTAGAAGGACGACATGCCACATACTGCTGCCTAGTCCTACTCACCAGATATATAATAGGTATGTATATATTGTTTCAGTGTGTCCGAGTGCCGCCTGTGTTCATACATGCATCAAGTGATGTGCGGAGTGCAGCAGGGCCTGGTGTCCAATGTGTACACACCACCAGCTTGACTTCAGAGAGGGCTGCTAGGTAAGTCTCTCCAGCCATTGAAATTCATTGTTTTAAAAGACAAGTCCAGAGGACTAGTGGAATCCAACTTTATGGATATTTACTTGTCCTCAGCACAATTTCACAGCCTCAGGCTAGCCGACTAGCATGCATTTCGTAGGCTGTGTCTCTATTGCTCAAAGGTATAACTAAACTTTAAACTTGACATTTGGTGACATAGTCGTGATACAATCAGTTTTTATTTCTATATTTGCATTCATACTTGACTCAACATTTTCTAGATCGTTTGCTCTGTTCGCCATGGTTACTTGAGTTGGGCAACTCTCATTGGCAACTGCATCCTTCCAAATAACATTTTCTATGATGTGTGTGGTGGATGCATTTGTTTGATAAAAAAAGCCTTTCAAACCTTGATGACTGAATTTTAATAGCAGTGGTGTGAAATTCCATCAACTTTTGGACCGCCTCCATAGTCTAGTGGTAGAGCGTCCCCCCCCCGGAGAGCGGAAGGTCCGGTGTTCGATCCCCGGCCGCGTCATACCAAAAGACGTTAAAAGATGGTACTTGTTGTTACCCTGTCTGGCGTTCGGCATTAAGGGGCTAAAACAAGGACTGGTCGGCTCGGAGTCAGTATACTGTGTCTGAGTTGTGTATTCATGTTAAACTGCGGCATGGTATTTCAGTGAGCTAGCACTATAAATGGGCATCAGTCCAGACTAGTACAAGCAGCCACACACACACACACACACGTGCATGCACGTCGCTATATAAATGCAATAATCTTGGACGCAACGTTAAACCCAATTTCACCTCACCTCACCATTAACTGTTCAGTGGGACAGTGAGTCTGGAGAAGAACCGTCCGTCCCCCAAACTCCTGCACCAACCATGTCAGCACGGCCTTGTGAACATATCCAATGATCTGCTTATCACTGAACCTTTTCCGTGGAATGTCAGATATGAATATTAATTGGCATATCAATAATTCTACCATGAATTTGGAAATTACTTGATTCTAACTAGTCAATCAGAAGTACCAAATCACTGTAAGCACCTCTGATTGTAACAGTCAATTACTTTTTTCTTAGCCATTGTCAGTAGCCATTAATAAATAAGTATTTGTACAATTATAGGCTATAAGATGCAGAGTTGCTTTAATACAATATTCAAAGTATATCTGGCAATTCAACTGGGGCCCAAAACATAATAGAAATCAACTAAGAGAGTACATTTCCAGCTAGTTCTACACAGTATGTTTATCTCCTTAGTAATCATACATGGTATTGGTAAGTGTGAGTGACACTCCACAGCTGACAGTAGGTAGCAACCTATCTTCTACCCCCAGCTATGGCCTGTTATTGTTAGAATCTGTGGGATAAAGACACTTTGTTTCATGAGATTCCTGATAGTGTGTGGTGAGGTGAGGTGAAATGGGGTATAACATCGCGTCCCAGATTATTACACTTATATAGCAACGTGTGTGGCTGCTTGTACCACTGTGTACTACTTGCACTGATGCCGATTTATAGTGCTAGCCCACTGAGATACCATGCCGCAGTTTAACATGAATACCCTACACAGTATACTGACTCCAAGCCGACCAGTCCTTGTTTTAGCCCCTTAATGCCTAGCGCCAGGCAGGGTAACAACAAGTACCATCTTTTAACGTCTTTTGATATGACACGGCAGGGAATCGAACCCCGGACCTTCCACTCTTCGGGCGGACACTCTGCCACTAGACCATGGAGGCGGTTGATATTGTGTGATGCATATGGGTGACAATAGAAGCGCTTTAGCTCTTGTAGTAGTGCTACAGTAATTGTAATACTAATATGGTAATTACTATACAGTAGTTGTACAATGTACCAATATTGCGCAAGTATTGCAAAAGTCTTTTGAGTATCTTTTTCCTTCCAAAATGAAGAACATATAGAACATGATGTCAAACGTAACATGTCTTCCATTTGATATTTCAACTTGTGATCGATGTATAGCTATTGCTGTAGAGACTTGCGATACAACAGTTGGATCGGCCATTACACTGGACTGATGTTTGAGTTCCTTGTGTTTCTAGCGGAGGGATGACAGAGAGGGAGTATGAAGTCTTGGCAGATGACACGCTTGACTCTCTCGCAGAATACTTCGAGGATCTGGGTGACGTTGCTGACTGCCATCAAGACTATGATGCATCTTTGGGGGTGAGAGGATTGTGGGAAATGTGTCTTAACTTATGTTCCTTTACACAGTTTATACCTCGAGAAACATGAAGTCATGTATACATGGTATAGAAATGATTTGACAGATAAATATTTACATTCCCATTTGAAGACTAAATATACTCTGCAAAAAAATAAACATAAAAGTTATAGATGTATTTTTATATATCATATCAATAATCAACAGATGGTAATCGATAGTTCACACGTCATTGTTATTGACCCAGGCTCCATATGGCACACTTGAAACAGTAGATTTTCAAGATGGAGGTCATCTGTACTCAATATCTTGTGTGGCCACCATTAGAGTCGGAAACTGACTGGCATCTTTGTCCCATGGAAGCAATCAGATCCCGAATTGTGGCCTGGGGAATGTTCACCCACTCTGCCTGCAGTGCTTGTACCAACTGTCGGACGTTCTGTGGTTATTGCTGACCTGCTTGCAGCCATTATCCAGTGCATCCCATAAATGTTTGATTGGGTTAAAATCTGCAGACCTGGAGGGCCATGGCAGGACCTGGATTTTGTGACTCCTGAAAAAGGCTGTTGTCAGTCTTGCTGTGAGGCAGTGTGAGGCCGCGCGTTATCTTATTTGAAAATGACATCCACTGGTTGCATAATGTATACATTAACGTTCCCTGCGAAGCCTGTAAACAGTCTGCGAAGCATAAATTATGACGCCATCGCAGTTGTGGCTTTACTTGACTGTGACACCACTGACGTTGTTGCCGACGATGCAGTCCGTCAAAATGACACCTTGAACTGGTCGTCTAACGTGAATACTTTCAGTGCATAAACAGCTCCTCGCTGTCTGGACTGATATCTTAGCAATCCTGATGATGCCGTAGTTGTATAGGTGGTTGGGTGGTTGTAGTGTTGTAGCCCTATGAATCTGTCCAGTGCTTTAGTAGTGAAACATAGTCGACCGGATATGGGAAGGTCCCATGTCCTGTGTGTCTGTTAACAGTTCCACAGTCTTGTAAGGATGCTTGGTGCTACATGGAAAGACCTCGCTACAGCTGCAGATGATTCTCCTTTTGCAGTCAGCCGATGGCGTTGGGCTTCTGTTTGTTGTGGCATGTTAAGTTGCTCACTTGCAAATGAAAACCCAATTTTTTTACAGCAACAAGTGATGTCACAAATCAACACTCTTTCAGATATTTACCGGTACTTTTGCGTTCCTTTTTTTTTTGCAGAGTATAGTTTTTGCCCATAAGCATGATAAGGTACCAGTGGACAAAGGCAGGTTGAATGTGTCTAAAATGTTACATGAACTAAGGGGTTATTAAAGATTACAGTGATACTGAATTATGGATCTACAAATGTTGAATTTAATTTTGAGTTTGTGAGAAATGGATCGGGTGGATAGGCTTGGTGACTTGTTAATTGCATTTCATCGTTTCCCTCCAGCCCGTGAAGATCCGGGGTAGAATAGGTCTTCAGAAACCCATGCTTGCTGTAAAAGGTGACTATGTTTGTCGAAAGAGGCGACTAACAGGATCGGTGGTCAAGCTCGCTGACTTGGTTGATGCATGTCATCGTATCCCAATTGCGTGCATCGAATCTCAAGATAACAATCACTTGATTGTCTGGTCCAGATTTGATTATATAGAGACCCCCGTCATATATTTTTAATATTACTGAGTGTTCCCTTAAACTAACAAACATACAAGCATCCGCATCCGTATTGCATTGATCAATGTTCATGATGTCAATCACAGGATTGTCTGGTCCAGGCTGGATTATTTATAGCTGTCATATAACTGGAACACTGCTGAGTGGCATTAAGCAGCTAACAGTCATCTTCCCACTGAGTCTGTTATCTAATTCCTGAAATTAAATACCCCCGAAAGTAGATAGATGTGGGAAGGGAAACAATCCAAACAACTGCTTGATTTATCAGTCACTGAACACTCAAAGCAGCATATCTTTTCATCCTGTTTTCAACTATATTGTTATGACCGCTATATATTTTTAATTCATTTGTTTAAAAAATATGTCTGTCAGACAATTAAAAACACTTCAGCTGTTGATATACCAGAGCTTCAGTAAAGGTTTATTTTATGAATTGAAAGATGGGAGTAACTCTCATTACTGTGACAAGACTGCCAAGGGAGACAACTTTTGCAGAACAATTTCCTAGCCATGATGAAAACCCAACAGCTTGTTGTATCAAAGATGCCTTTTTTGTTCCAGAGTGGAGTGTTGACATTAGTGCTAGGTGGCAACATGGGGACGTATGTCATCAACAAACAGACACCAAACAAACAGATATGGCTGTCATCACCAGTGAGGTAATGATGTTTTCCAACACAAATACGATTCCTCTGAACAGTCATAAATTGTAAATTCTTTCCCAAAGTGTTAGCATCATTTTTACTAGAAGAATGGGAAAAAATACAGATTTGGAAAATCTCGCTTCATCATAAGTGCCAGTTGAGTTAGGTTACCTGTGTGTCCACCTGCAACAGGGCCTGAATAGATACCTAGACACAAGCAGCTGAGCGGTCTGTTCTCCCACTTGTTATGCATGGGCTGGAACACCTCACAGAGATAGCGCTTAACAACTGCTGACAAATGTCATGTGACTGATTCCAGCGATATAGAGCTTGGAAGGATATACCACATTTATAGAGTTAGACCACAGACTTTAGAAGCTACAAATCTACCGCTGATACAGTTAAAACATACCCAATGATACAACTTCAAAGAATTTTGATGCGATAGTTGAAAGAAATTGTATCTGAAATTATTATTTTATCAGATATAATATATTCCAATGTGGTGTTATTTTAGTTGCAGTTTCCACCATATATACTTAAAATTTTAAGAAGCATAAGTGAAGCACTTTCGTACAGATGGTATGCAGGATTTTTTTGACGTATGGAACGATTTTGACCAGTCACCGTAGGGACTTATTCGCTACATGTACTTCCATTGAGAAAACGTTAAGTTGACATTTAATAGTCAAACTGCCTCAAATATGACTTTTAGCGAGTCATGGTACGGCATTTATGATATGTGTATCCATTCTCTTGCAACTAAAGTTTGCGTCAATAGCGGTAATCTGACCTTGGTTGCTGTAAATAACGGTGAGTTGTGGGATCAACCGATCACTTCGCATACGATTTTCACCGAAATTATTGTTAACATTATTATAATTATTGAATGAAATTTTGAATATAATTAATAATATATTGCAAACATTAGTCCAGATAAACAATAAACATTTTTTTTATTACCAGATATTATAATAATAGGATTAAATTGCATACTTCAGTTCAGATTTATTGACTGGTATTCCCGGTGTTACGTGATCGCGGTGATCAGCTGATAATGTTTTCTGAGATGGGGGAAAACATTGTGTCATTGGAAAACTTGTATTAAAAATGTTAGTAAACATGGTAAATTTGGGGAGCCATGCTTTACCGCATGTTATAACCAGGTTAGCGCTATATTGAAGTGTCCAATGATAAGGGTACACTAAACGTATCAACATTTAATGTGTGTGAAAAGGCATACTAAAATATGCTATTTGAAGGGGGCGTGGCCTAAATGCATAGGTCCGATTGGGATTAAAAAATTTCCGGACCCCTATTATAGACCACAGCTGCAGGCCCTGACTAAATTCTTCAGGCTGTTTACTCTGCTGCTTACTGTGACAAATAAATGGACATGTAAATTTACTGCAGGCCATAAGTACCAATACAACTTTCGAAACTACGAGCCCGACACAGGATCAGGAGGTCAGGCTCGCTGACTTGGTTGATGCATATCATCGTATTCCAATTGCATGGATCGAAGCTCATGATATCAATCACTCTATTGTCTGGTCCAGACTCGATTATTTACAGACCGCCGTCATATAGCTTGAATATTGCTGAGTGCGGAGTTAAACAAAAAACAAACAAACACCAGATCTACCTGCAACAGGCCAGCAGGCAGACGCTTGTTTTGAACACTGCCTCTATCATGTATCTATCTTAAACTTAGATATTTCTTACATCTCCTCTGAAATAATCAGACTGTTGATGCATTGCACAGATGATGCTATCAATGCGGTCTTTACTACTAAATCTCACAGAATTGCAATCTGATGCCACAGCATGGTAACCCTTATCAAATACCCTAATGAATTAGGGGCGGTCGGGTAGCCTAGTGGTTACAGCGTTGGCTCGTCACGCCAAAGACCCGGGTTCGATTCCCGACATGGGTACAATGTGTGAAGCCCATTTCTGGTGTCCCCCGCGGTGATATTGCTGGAATATGGCTAAAAGCGGCGTAAAACCAAACTCACACACCTAATGAATTAATAAACTAACTTCTGTAACAATGTATTATCTGATGCACATGCTTTTGTATTGTGTAGAACTGTTGGTACTCTATTATCTGATGTTGCAAATATTCCGGAAGAATTCCTGTTAGCTTCAGAGCCTTGTTCTTTGTTCTATGTACTCAACTCGTAGATTACACAATGTATTCACGACTGATGTTCTTATCTGTTGTAGTTTTCTGACTTTTTGTAGGATTTTACTATCCTTTGTTCTTGATACTCTGCATAGTCTCGTCACATTCATGGAGGCAGTGGGCCAGCCTAGTGGTTAAAGCGTTCGCTTGTCAGGCCAAAAACTTGTGTTCCATTCCCAACATTGGTACAATGTGTGAAGCCTATTTCTGGTTTGCCCCGTTGTGATATTGCTGGATATATCACTATATTTCATCAACAACCAGACCTGCGTCACAGGGCCATATGATACAGTTGAACCAATCAGCTCAACTCGAAAGGTTGCATGGGAATCACGCACGTTGAGACACCCAACCCATGCACACTTTCGAGTTGAGTTGATTGGTTCAACTGTGTCATATGGCCCTGTGACGCATGGGTAGCATTATGCAGTTGGCTGTTTCAATGAATGCTCGTTCTATCCGTGATGAACAGGTCTGGTTGTTAATGAAATATAGTTATAGCTAAATAGACAGATTTATTCATGCACCGAATGTCTTTAAATGTAGTACATGTATCCAGTTATGTATGACTGTTTAATAATCTCATACCAACTTTGACTGGAGTAGGTCCGATAGTTTTTCAGATATTGTAGTAAACGTCGGTACCTTAAATTACCTTCCAGACTACATGAACATGTGTATTTTTGAAAGTCATGATAACTAGTTTTATTTTTATGTGACAGTGGCCCCAAGCGGTATGACTTCTGTGATTCCCGATGGATCTACAAGCGAGATGGAGTTACTCTGCACCAGCTGCTGATGGCAGAGCTGCAGCCGCACTTCACACACCCAATCAACCTCTCCCAGTGCTCATACAGCGGACTGTCCAAGTCCTGAACACAGTCTGGGTACCCTGGACAAACACGTCACCATCCCTGAACACAGCTGGAGGCAGTTACCCAGGGTATGGACCCTACAGTCCTCTGCATGACACTCACTAACACCATGGGGTAGAGTTGTGATGCTCCACATACAACAGGCTACCTTCTTCTGTGCAGGGACATTGAAATGCTAGGATGGTTGTGAACATGGTGAATGGTGTGTGTTTCTCCCCACTGATGCTTGTGTGGGGATTTGTTGAATTTTTGTGAGTCATACTTTTGCAAGAGGAATGTGAAAAGTCGTATAAAAGTTATGGTGTGGAAATGAACATGTTCACCCATCTGCATTGATGACTGAATACAGTGGTGTTTATTCAGGCTACTACAGACCCATGAAGATTCCGGGGTAGAATAGGTTTTCAGCAACCCATGCTTGCCGTAAAAGGCGACTATGCTTGTCGTAAAAGGCGACTAACGGGATCGGGTGGTCAGGCTCGCAGACTTGGTTGATGCATGTCATCGATCCCATCTGCGTGGATCGATGTTCATGATGTCAATCACGGGATTGTCTGGTCCAGACTCGATTATTTACAGACCGCCGTCATATAGCTGGAATATTGCTGAGTGCGGCGTAAAACAACAAACCAACCAAACCAATCATGGTACTACTCTACCTCACTGGCTGTGTAAATCCAAGCAATCGAGTTCCCTCCTGTTGCAAGAGGTTCACAACCAGTGTCACATCTCACTCACACACAGTGCTCATGTTCATCAGCATAATGTTCTTGAGATATTTATTTTGATATGTATTTTTATTTGTTTGTATTAAGAGGTGGGGCATGTTTTTGTTATTTGTGTGTGTTATGTCAAACACTGCAGATTCTGCCTGCTAATGCTGTGCCATATATCCAGTAATCTTCAGGTTCATATAACTATGCACATCTTTTTGATGCATTCATTGTTTGCTTGATGTGTAGGCAAGTTTGTTACATGGGGTCGGGGTGCTACTTATTTGATGATATTCATCAGAATTCAGAAAATGTTGATTTGTCATAATATTATGAAAAACATTAGTCTGTGAAAATCTGTGGTCAGATTTTTTGTAGATGTTTGTACAAACAATTTGATGGATCAATACTTGCATAAATTAACACATTATTATTCCTGTGTTGTTACTGCCCATGACGAACTGGAGCTAGGGCTATGGCCTAGAGTTAGGGCTTACAGAGTTATGGCCCTTGACTGATGTTTTTAAACATGGTGTACCAATTGGTACAGATTTTCTCAGAAACAGCTTTGGATATAAGTTTGACATTGTGACAATGCCTTGGAGAGCAGGAAATACATTTTAAATGATAAAAATCATCATGTCTAGTGATGTTTTATATCAAATTTCATACTTTTATTGACCAGGTTTGTTATACCTGTTTATTCACCTGAAATCGGTGAAGGGATATGATAATGCTCATCAATTATTCGGACCCCAAAGGTAGCGTTGTTTGTTTTTTAAAAATGTCCGGACAGAAAAATTTAAATGTCCGGTAAGCAATTTTCTAAACCGGACATTTGAGATTCCCATTCGGACATGTCTGGCGCATATGACCGTTTCGGACCCCTGCATAGTGTGTACATCAGGAAAGTATAAATAAACCATCAACAAGCATTCATTTTTCACTGAGTTATGGCCCTTGTTTACTCTTTTGGGTGTGATGCAAAGTACGGATAAACCTAATAAATATGTTGACATTTTCATAGTGATGAACATTTTGATCAAATATGAAAATCGCCATAAAAATTATTCTTTTACAAAATAATGAAATTTTTTGTTCGTTCTATTTTTTGCATTGTGGCTTAAAGGCTGGTAGGGTTATTTCAAGAGTATAATTTTAATCTTTTTCATGTCATGAAACTTGGTATGGCACATTGGGCAAGTGCTGAACTGGTGTCTTTGATATTCTGGAAAGTAAATAAAAAAATATGTATGTTGCTTTTCCAAGTTATCAAGTTCAAATTGGTGACAAACCTTTCATTACTTTTCGGTGAAACTTTGCAATGTATTAGACCAATTACGACTGCTGCCTAACATATTTACTTGTCATTGTAAGTATGCATGGATGGCAGGGGATATGGTTGACTCTTTTTTCTTGTTAATAAAATGGCTCATATTGTGCATTTACTTTTAACTCTGCCAGGCAGATGTAAGACAACAACGGATGCTTGTCATGAAAGATGAATATAATTGAGTCCAAGGGGCTGAAGACCGCCTCCGTGGTCTAGTGGTAGAGCGTCCGCTCGGAGGCGGAAGGTCTGGGGTTCGATCCCCGGCTGCGTCATACCAAAAGACGTTAAAAGATGGTACTTGTTGTTACCCTGTCTGGCGCTCGGCATTAAGGGGTTAAAGCAAGGACTCGGAGTCAGTATACTGTGTCTGAGTGGGATATTCATGTTAAACTGCGGCATGGTATCTCAGTGGGCTAGCACTATAAATCGGCATCAGTCCGGTCTAGTACAAGCAGCCACACACACACACACACACACACACGTGCATGCACGTCGCTATATAAGTGCAATAATCTTGGGACGCGACGTTAAACCCAATTTCACCTCACCTCACCAAGGGGCCGAAAGGCAGCTTGTGTGTGTAGTAATGAGATGCACAGTCACTCCAGGCAATGTATAGACAGTGTGAGGATAGTATTGTAGACATCACCTGGATGAATAGGAGATGGGTGTCCACTTTGGACAAAAACATCAGTATGACATCAGGGAATTTTCATCAAGTAGACTGATATGTCTTCACCAGCTACTGTGGCACTGGTGGCGAAAACAGATTCAAATAGCTGGGCAAAGCTGCAACCCCCAATCCAGTGCTCGATGGAATCACCAAATTGATAAATAGTGACCCATGATACTTCAGGCTTTCTTCTGCAGTGATAATTAATGCCACTGATATAACTGAAATACTGAAGCAGCTTTAAACCCTGCAAATTAGTCAGTTTTACAGGCAGCATTGATCTCAAAGTGGTACTGCTAAAACCATTTGCACTCTCTGCAAGGGCTCCCATCTTGGTAAGAGAAAAGTTGTCTCCCTTAGAACATGGTCATGGTAAGTTTCATGATTGAAACTTATTATCGATTAACAATTTCAATTACTGGACCTCCGTACTAAAATAACTAATAGTGTCTTTGTAAATAGTTTATTTTTGTATACATAATCATTTGTTATAAAAACATAAAAATGTGTAATAAACTGGTAAACAATAAATACATAAATAGCATTATGACAAATTTATGAAAATGCATATAAGAAAACCATTCATGATAACTACGGGAACTTGGTGATGAGAGCTAAGCTTGTTAACGTGTGGACCACTACACAGATCCACGTGGAAAATAGCACCAGATGAATCATATCACAGCATCAAACAGAGACCATTCTTTCAACCTCAATCACCGAGGCTTAGTATTTCAAGGAGTTGACAAAAATAGCATGACAGGCGCAATGGGGATTAATACAAACACATGTAACATGTGGCACACGTGTAAGCAGCAGTATCGTAACATCATTCAACAGCCAGTCCCCACTCAATGTTCACAGACTGGTTTCATTCAGCCAAAACACATGGTTGTACGTGTATGCTTATCGACTAGTATGCTCCCATTCCATATTAAAAACTGCTCCGGTACATTTAGCCATGACGCATGGCTACATGTGTAGGTTTATCGATTATAATGCTCCCATTCCTTGGTAGCAGACTGCTTTCGTTAACTTGTTCAAAACACAAGGATATGCACATTTGAGATTTATCGACTGAGGGTCCATGGTCGCAACATTCTGGGGCAGGTGTGTCGTCTTACTGGCTGTCCACCAGAGGCAGTTTTAAGTCGTCATCCTTTATGTGACCTGTAGAATATAGATAATAATGTCAATACGATAACAACAATATCAGTTAGACAATACAGACAGTTGTGTAAATGTGATAACAGTGGGCTGTAGATAACATGGTGAGGTGAAATGTGGTTAACGTCGCGTTCAAGATTATTGCACTGACATAGTGTCGTATGGGTGTGTTTGTGTGTGAGTGGCTGCTTGCACTAGTCCGGACTAATGTCCACTTTATAGTGGTAGCCCATTGAGGTACCATGCCGCAGTGTAACATGAATACCCCACTTAGACACAGTATGCTGACTCCGAGCCGACCAGTCCTGGATTTATCCCCTTAATGACGAGCGACAGGCAGGGTAACAACAAGTCTTTTAACGTATTTTTGGTATGACACGGCCTGGGATCGAACCCCCGATCTTCCGCTCTCGGGGCGGTCCGTTAGTATGGCCATTAATATGATTATGACAACAGTGTGTAGCAGGTAATACGGATGGAATGTGAATGGGATAGTAGTGATCTGTTTAATATAGAAATGAATGTAAAACAGGACGTTGGAAAGGGTGAATATTACTAGCCAGGAATACAGAGCTAGTGCTCAGGGGTCCCCTCCACAAAGCTATCGTAGCGCTAAGGTGATCGTAACTCCTATACTTTAACATAGACTTACGACTGTCGTTGTCTTACGATCGCTTTGCGGAACGGGACCGGGAAAGCAACCCCAGCCAATCACTGTTAAATAGCAGCTCTTGAAAATCGTCCATGACCCCAAAACAGTTCATGGTGAGCTTTATAATGATTTAAATGATTACGAAGTTAATATGTATATACATATTTCCACGAAGAGTGGTATTGCATGCGTATAAAAGTCTCACCTCCACATAGATCCTCTACGATGTCGTTCCTGAACTTGTTTAGATGCCTTGCATTGTGGACATTGATCACGTGATCGTCATGTGGTTCAGAAGCGATTGAAGCCACGAGTTTTGAGTCGACCTCGCCCAGGGCAACAACGAACACCTCTATGCCCTTGTGTTTGGCGTATCTTGTCTGACTCAGTAGATCTTGTGAGTTCTCAAGGCTTGTCTCGTCAACGTAGAGGATCATGATCTGGCGACCTGACTGTTGCGTCTTCGAGAACCACTTCCGGCGAACGTCCTTGATCAGATTTGGAATCTTGGTTTTGACGATGTCTTCAATGTGTTGAGTCTGTCTGACGAAGGTCGCGGAGTCCCTGACGGTGATGTCGAGGTTGGAGGGACATGCCTCGGAGATCATCCCCACGGAGAGGTTCTTTACTCGGCGTCTGAGGCTGGAGGTGATGCGACTGGCCTCCGAGTAGATCAGACGGGTTGATTTCAGCCCCATGGAGAAAGAATCGTAGACAAACACCAGTTCAGCATCGTCGAGTCCACAGGCTAGTAAGAAAAAACATACATTGAATTTCACTAACACCTGGTAAACTGTTTGAGTAACATCAACACGAGTAAATTCTTGGATGATTGGTTTTATTCATAATACCCATTTAAAACACTATCTCAAGTGTATTCTTCAAGAGAAGGGAGTACGTACCTGCTTGTTCACTAATGAAGCCTGGCTGTTTAACTTCACAGGTTCTAATGGCTAAGAGGTTCCTTATCTCTGACAGAGCGGCGAAGTCGCTGACGGTGAAGATGAACCGAGTGTCGGGATTGCTGGCGATGTCCTTCAGTTCCTGCTGGTCGACCGACTCGCCCACGCCAATAGCGAATACGTAGATTCCTGCTCTGTGCGCTGCCTTGGCGGCCGCGATGGTAGCTTCAGTGTCTTTTGACTGGCCGTCAGTAATGACAATAGCGACATGGGCAGCCCCGGGTCTGGCGACGTTGAGAGAGAAGCCCTCATCGACCACAAAACGAAGAGCATCGCCAGTGTTGGTACCCTGGGCCTTGTGTGAAATGTTCTCAGGGGAAATTGCATCGAGAAGCTCGTCGCGTGATGTGTGGGCGCTCAGTGGGAAGATTTGGGTGACGTCATCGCTGAACGTGACGACGCCGACGCGAGTTTGAGAATCTCCGGAACCGATGTCAAAGAGTCCAGTGACGCTGCGAACAAAGTCGAGCATGGTGTCGCTGAAGTCCTCCTTCTCGATGCTGCCAGAAGAGTCCAGGACGAAGTAGACATCGGCTGGCTTGCCGCCACACTCTGATCAAAACGACAAACACAATACAGAAATAAATCTAAAAATGACACAGTCCGAAAACGTGTACGTAAAACTCATGCTTCAAATAGAGTACTCTAAATGTCGCCTTGGGTAAATGAGTGAATGAAACTTGCTTTACATCGTAGCAATATTCCAACTTGTCAAGATCGAACGTATCGACTCAGGGCCTGTTACAAGTGGTTTATAAGTATAAGAAACGATCCTCGCAACCGGCCGCGATGACACGTACTCAATCACACAGTCATTATAGTATTCAATTTAGTTGCATCTTATGAAACACTGAGGATCTGTTATATGTGTGGCGGTCGGGTAGCCTAGTGGTTAAAGCGTTCGCTCGTCACGCAGAAGACCCGGGTCCGATTCCCGACATGGGTACAATGTGTGAAGCCTATTTCTGGTGTCCCCCGCCATGTTATTGCTGGAAAATCAAACTCACTCACTCACTCTGTTTTATCTTGATATAATCAGGGCAAGGAAAAAAGAACCACGCTCACCTTGGTTTCTGATTTCCTCGTCACTTCTGAATCCAGTATTTTCGGGTTCTGAAAACAAATTATAATTATTTAATATTTTTCAATGTTAAAGGTTAAAACTCACTTTTGTCTTTTTAGATTAAGGATAGTGGCGCAGTATCAGCCTTTATGTGTGAATGAGACCACCTGTGACATATTATTACCTGGAGTAGGTTCTGGGGTCGCTTCTTCGACGACAGGGGCTGGTGTGGCGGCAGTTGTAGGTTCTTGTGTTGATACTGTAGTGGTCGTAGATGTAACAGACGTCGTCCGTGTCGAGGTGGACGTTGTGGAAGGTGGAGTCGGCGATGTCGAAAGTGGGGTTGTGCTTGGGGCATTGGTAGCACGAAGTGTCGTCACTGGAATAGGCACGGAATATTGAGCAGTGGACTCACAGTGTTATGAGTATTTTAATAAACAGACGGCAAGATTGTATATTATTTCATACTTTCATGTAATCAATATAAACTTTAATTTTTATTCTAAATTTTGTTAAGATACAAGGAATAGAATTATTACCTTCACATGTTTTCGCAGCCAATTTCCCCTTGATTCTTTCAAGAGCCTCGAAATTGGTCACCTTAAACTTGAAGTCTTCATCAGGGTCGCTAGCAATGTCCTCCAGTTCCTTGTTGTCAATCTGAGACCCTACGCCAATAGCAAACACCTGGACGCCCTTCTGGTGCGCGTTTTGGGCAGCCAACCGGGTGGCCTCAAAATCCTGAGAAGCGCCATCTGTGAGGATGACAATGATGTGAGCTGCGTTGTTTCGACTTCCGCGGTCAGCTGTGAACATCTCCTCCGTAGCGAATGTCAAGGCCTCGCCGGTGTTAGTGTTACCGCCATCCATGGAGATATCAAGGATTTTATCGGTTAGTTTCTCCTTGTCGAGAAAGTCCCCGACATGAAACTGGAGATGACATTCATTACTGAAGGTGGCCAAGCCAACACGCGTCTGGGAGGGGTCGGGGCCGACGTCGAAGAGGTCTACAACGCCGCTGATGAAGGGGAGGACGTTGTTGGTGAAGTAGAAGGGCCAGATACTGGACGAGGTGTCCACAAGAAAGACGACATCAGCTGGCTTGCCATAACAGTTGAGCCCTGCTGGAAAAGCATTACTTATTGACTTAACAGAGCGAATCATTTTCGAAGGTTACACGTCAATATCAACAGAAGGTCTACGCGTATGGCTTGAACAGTGATTCGTCCTGAAATGTATATAATTATTATAACTATCTATTTACTTCGACATGACGTTTCAGAACTCAGTTTTCTTTAATATTTCCCAGCATGGATATGTGAAAAAAATCACTTTTTAAAATTACATGCAGTATTGGAATAATAACTGATTTGTAACTACAAAGTCATGTTAATTCTAGAAAAATGCAAACCGACCTGGGGTTGGCAATGCGAAGATTGCAGTTGCGGTAATCTGAAATTAAACAAACATATTTTCATTCTTTTTTTTTGTAAGCATGAATTTAACAGACACATGTAAGTACATGTATAAGTGAAAAATATCCAAGCGTTCGAAATGTAAAACTCCGTCAGTGTGTCTTCTGAACATAAGATGTTGTTCATAATGTATGCCTGATATAGTCTATGTTATGTACTCACTGTAAGGATGTGTAGCGTGTATAGGAGGAGCGCCATGATGCGATGCTGGTCGTTGTTGGAGAAGGAGTTGTAGGTCTGCTGACTCTAATCTCTCACTGTGGGTAAGTGATGAAGATGGCCAGTCTATGGCCATTTTATCCTCTGTTCCTATTGAATCATGCAGGGTTGCACCCATTACGTGGGTTTTCAATAATTACATTGTTGTCTGATTCCCATTAAATTGTGTAAATATAGAACAAACGTTCCTACGTAAGTTTTAAGGTCATGATGCCCGTATATGGATCTCATTAGCATATTTTATGTAGGAGCATCCAATGGACGTCATTTATTTGTCCACTGTCGGAAGCGAAGGATCCTTATATGGGAGAAGGAGTTGAGAGATCATGCTTCTCCTCTAGGGAAATGCTTGTGAGGCACGTCCTTCCGGGTCTGTCGTTAACCTTACAAATATAGTTAATCCCTGAACAAACCGCTCCGTTGTGAGGCCGCATTCTTAACTATATTTCCCGCCATGTTGTAACATGCATTACAATCAGCTGTTGGGGACCATCTCAAACTGCACATCTTTTTCATTAAGATAAACTAGACGCAAAGAAACTAGCCAGGTGGGTATATCCTCAGTGGTTAAAGTTGATTTCAAAACTACATTTACTAACTATGACAATGAAACGGCTAGTGGATGTTGTTATCCGTACTTGATACAAAAACTTTGCTAGGGCATTGCCCCCCACCAAGCTCCCCGTGGTCCATGGCTTTCGTAAAGCCAACCACACGCCCGTCGTTGCTTAAATATTGCTACATCAATTAATATCACACGAGTGTACAAATTCTCTATTCTATATAGTGTTTGTTTGTTCGTTTGTCGCCACACTCAGAAATATCCCGCCTTATGATGGCTGTGTGTTAATAATTGAGTCTGGACAAGACAATCCAGTGACTGACATCTTGAGCACCGATCTGTGCAATTGGGACACGATGACATGCCTATATAGTGTGAAGACATACAGGATAGTACATTTCTGGTACTTTCTGATATTAATAGACCTAGTCATGTCTAAGCAGTGACACATTTCAAGGGCCTGTGTCTCTTCCTTCTTGTGACCCGTGAAGATTCCGGGGTAGAATAGGTCTTCACCAACCCATGCTTGCCGTAAAAGGCGACTATGCTTGTCGTAAGAGGCGACTAACGGGATCGGGTGGTCAAGTTCGCTGACTTGGTTGATGCATATCATCGATCCCTATTGCGTGGATCGATGTTCATGATATCAATCACTGGATTGTCTGGTCCAGACTCGATTATTTACAGACCGCCGTCATATAGCTGGAATATTGCTGAGTGCGGCGTTAAACATCAATCCAATCCAAACCAATCTTCCCTTTTGTTTGTCTGGCTGCGTTCAATCCCGACTCGTTCGATCTTTGGGTAAATCCACATGGTCTTTGGAGACTTCTGCAGTACAAATATTTTGTATGGTTCCCTCCATTTCACTGTTCCTCAAACTGATTATGAGTTATGCTACAAGTTTAACGTCTCGTCTATGTTGTGGATTATAACGCCGCCCTCAGTTAAATAAATGTTTAAAATATTACGCTTTTATTTTGAGATGGTCCCTGAGACACACAGTCTGAATCATGTCGTACGAGTAATACTGAAAAGTCCACACAGATTAAAATGGCATGCAACATGCGTGAAATGTTTCCGTTTTACAGTGAATTGATTTTCTTTGATTTTAAAAGGGCGGTTTGATTCATGATGTCATATTAACATCCACGCCTCGTTTATAACTACAAGCTTCGGATAATTGTTTAGTTACAAATTGAAACAGTTTCTGATTATTTATTCATCATTTGTTGTTAGCCTGTAAGTTTATTTTCTGTCGCATAAATCCTGGTCGCATTTGAGATACACAGATTAGGGTATGTGCTCAACACGTGCTCAATTCATGACGTCTCATCAGTGACCACTAGTTTGAGAGCTGGTGGATTGTTTAACTCCAGTTTGTATTCAGGATCAAAAGCTGTAACATGATCCTACGCGTACAGGATAGCATGTCCGTGTCCGTGTCTATAACGTATATCAATGAAACAATCCTGGTGACATGGTACGGACACATCAGTACGATAACATGCATAAATCAAGTCAGCGAGCCTGACCATCCCGATTCTGTTCGACAAGTATGAGTTGCTGAAGATCAATTCTAACCCGATTTTTCACAGGGTAGTAGTAGTAGTAGTAGTAGTAGTAGTAGTAGTAGTAGTAGTAGTTCTGTATGTGTACTATTATAGTACTATTGTGTACTCTCCAGGCGGCTGAGAATGAAAGTTGAGTGCACACTGATACAAAGACCAGGATCGAGTTTATGTGTAGTGTGTTGCGTAGTTCAGCAATCCTGCAGAGTCCTTCACTTGGGTGAAGTCGTCTGGCCTGAAAAGTGAAACAGAAGGCTTTCTATTTCTGCTCAGGACCAATCACTTCAAACTCGAAACAGTCAATGTGTGATTTTGCATCAAAATGTGAAAATGAAATGTAGATTATTTAATGAATTTAATGAGACTACCCAACACATTGTGAGTGGATGCCCAGCTTTGGCACAGACAAAGTTTCTGTCCCTTTTGACAGTAATGTGATTGACAAGATTGAGGAAAAACATGGCAAATATGCAAACCTCGCTTTCGAAATGTCACGCTTGCATCCCAAGTACCAAGTTGTCCGACTCCCCATTCGTCTCGGTGCCTTAGGTTTGGTACCTCCCAATCTGTTGACTGACATCAGGAGAGTACCCGGGTTTGCTACCAGGAGTGAGTAAGTGAATTTGGTTTTACGCCGCTTTTAGCAATATTCCAGCAATATAACGGCGGGGGACGCCAGAAATGGGCTTCACACATTGTACCCATGTCGGGATTCGAACCCGGGTATTCGGCGTGACGAGCTAAAGCTTTAACCACTAGGCTACCCGACCACCCCTTGCTACCACGAATACAGCTCTTCTGACAAACTGGGTAATGCAGATGGCTGCAGTGTTGGGGAGTCTTCACGTTATCCGAAAAGTTCCGGGTGGGTTTGACTAGGCAGCACTTCCTGGGAGAAGTCCCATTCGCTGTCTGGGCTGCGTGTAGAGGGGGAAAGGGCCCTGAGCTGATGATGAACCTAACCAGCCTGACTGTGCCAGGATCACCCAAACCTTCTTTGCTGCATTTTTTATTCTAATCTGTAAATAACAATATTAATTATAATAGCACAGCGAGCATTCTTTTTATAATACCGTAACTGGGATCTGACGCATTATAAATGGAGTTTTTACTATTTATTATGTTAACTGACGGCCAAAAGAAACTTGCAAAACTATAAAAACACAAGTTTAAACTAAACTAAAGCAATGCAAAACACATCGTCCAAACAACTATGTTCTTTGCAGAAAGTGATTACACGTCCAAGGCACGTTTTTTTGTGTGTGTGTAGCAAATCCGACAAAGTGATAAACACGTGCCGCTTGGGCAGCCGAAACGACAATGGTGTATATATAATACCGATAGCATGTCAGACACTCACACTGATTAAAGAAAAAACCCAGAAATGCCACGACTGACACCCGAGCAACTCTAGTGAGCACTGGGTATGATACAGATTGGAGCCACACATGCCCACATGCCTGGAACTCTTGGTTGCTCCCGTGGTGCTGTAACTTACCCGATGCAACGTTACAGACAGACCGGGTTGACATAAGCCAGGCCACAAATGGACAGACCCAGGGTAACTACGCCCAATGAAGACCGGTACTTGCGTACTTTGCATCTCTGTAATCGATTCCTGACAGTGACGTCATCAGCGACGAATACCTTAGGGCAACTGGCTAGCCGAAAGACATAGAGAGGACAGTTATTGGGGTGGGGAGGGTGTGTGTGTGTGGGGGGGGGGGGGGGGTGGGGGGGGGGGGGGGGGGGGTGTATGAGGAGGAATTTGTGTGCAGGAGAGAACACCACTTGTCACCGTAAACGGAACTTTTAGACCTCAGACCTCCCGCATGGTTCAGAACTGCCTTGCAACCAACAACGTCAACGTGTTGCCTGGCCTGCACACTCCCCAGACATGTCCCCCATAGAACACAACACATTAAAAGTTTGTTTTTGCTACCGCCTACCCCCTACCCTCTCACAATCTCCAACGTCGATCCCAAGGATGCCCCGCTTAGTTTGGATTACATTAAGAATCTTTTGTTAACTGTTCATTTATAAAGTGTCGCCACAACTTATGAACTGACATAGGAAAATTTCATGATAAGCTATAGAATAATCGTCTTTCTTAAAAATATGTACTGATAAATATGTAACATGTATTAGACTCCCAAAAATACCGTCGTGTGGGTCACGTCCGCTTGCTATTGATCTTTTTCACAATCTCTTTCACAAACTCTCTACACCATATACAAATGCAGAATTCTTTTTTCCTCTCCTTCCTATCACTATGATAATAATTTAGTCATTGTTGTATCTCAATTGTGTAGTTAATCATTTTGTGTGCATACACGTATAAACCTTATTTAAATAGTATTGATAGTTTTATGTTTTTTTATATTTTTATAAACCTTATTTCAATAGTATTGATATTTTTATGTATTATATATTCGATCGCGTGAGCCTTATAAGGCTGGACTTTGATAGTTTTACCTATGTTCTTATCATGATTATATAAAAAAGTGTGGCACGGTTGTAATATTCTTCTTCTTCTTCTTTTTCTTCTTCTTCTTCCTATAACATAAATTGGGGTGATCGGGTAGCCTTGTAGTTGAAGTGTTCGCTCGTCACGCCGAAGACCCGGGTTCGATTCCCGACATGGGTACAATGTCTGAAGCCCATTTCTGGTGTCCCCGTCGTGATATTGCTGAAATATTGCTAAAAGCGACATAAAACAATACTCACTCACTATAACACTAATTAGAGCACGTCACCCCTCTTCATCATGGCGAGCCACGTGTTACCAATATCAAGGTACCGCCTATCTAATGATTCACTTTGCTGGCAGGAGAGAGATCATATGTCAAATATTTGGCTTCACTTTACGTCAATAAAAATTATTATATGCGTCTTGTTAACGTAATGGAAGCTCGCGTTCGTTTATCGCGTTTTTATCTAAATATTTCATATCCGTGAACACCGACGATTGAGCAATTTCCTAACATCCTCACATCATGATGTAAACATGCAGAGTAACCTGGTGCACTGCCGTATTTGTGATCCGGTATAATCCATCCAACATGCCGGATTCAGGATCTTTCCAACTTCGTATTTTAGCAGCAACCGTTAATGTCAACGCTATTGTATCCGACTCCTATTACTAGAAGTAACTAACCAGTGATAATGACATCACTAATTAAGCAACATTGTAATCCACATATTATCAAACTCGCTGTGCGTTAAATATGCTCAAAGGTTCTGACAGAATATTAATTTCACTTCATTGTGGAAAGACAAACACTCTCATGTAACTGCAACAGCTGTCCGAAACACTGACGTCACGTTTCTAAGTGCTTGTTTAACCAGTTAAAGGATACATGGTATTTGTTAAAGTGTGTTTGATGTAGCACATGTCATACATGGGAAACAATCATACAGTTTATGCGTCAACCCGAATGACTGTACACCCATTCCATATATCTTTCTTTGTGTAGAATTATGAAAAATAATCATTATTTTTTATCTAAAGAACGGAAACGCTGATAAACAGACAGGCAGCTTTATCAAAGATATGTCCTTTCTCATCGTACTCCAACAGCTACTTTAATAACCCCTTTAAAACATCGTCATTCACTCTGGTGGGCCATGCTTCTCCTTTTGCCGACAGAAGTGGGGAGTGAGTAGAGACGGAGACGGTTAGAATGAAAGTGGCACCGCATCCTTTGTTCACCAGACTGACAGTGTGACGCAGTGTGTGCGTGCGTGCGTGCGTGCGTGCGTGCGTGTGTTTCTACGCTCTATAACTGGTGTCTGTGTGTATGCATGCGTGTTTTAGTGTGTGTTCCTACGCTCGACAACTGGTGCGTGTGTTGTTGCTTTTTTACTCTCGATAACTGATGTGTGTGTGTTGGGGGGGGGGGGGGGGGGGGGACGCTCTATCCACTCGACCACGGAGGCGGCCTTATTCTATAACACTCAACTCATTATTATACTATAAGTCTATGGTCTTCTCAGTGTCATGAATAAAAATTGATTGAGTCATCGATTGATTGAGCGGATATAGAGATTATATATATAAAGGTTAATCATTGCAATATTTATGTATCAGAAATTATACACGCAATACAATCGAGCATTGTGTACAAGGCCAGGGCCCTCTACAAAGCCTAGCAATTCGGTATTGGTACCTAAAATATTTATAGTTTCCATTGTGTGTTGAACAAAGCATTACTGAACATTTAACTATTATATTTACCTTAACCCAGAAAGAAAGGTTTTAGTTGGTTTAAACATGGCTGAAATGTATCTGTTCCGACAAGCATGAGTGAGTGTGGTTTTACGCCGCTTTTAGCAATATTCCAGCAATATCACGGTGGGGGACACCAGAAATGGGCTTCACACATTGTACCCATGTCGGGATTCGAACCCGAGTTTTCGGCGTGACGAGCGAACGCTTTACCACTAGGCTACCCGGCCGCCCCCCGACAAGCATGAAGTTATTGTGTCGACAGTGTCCTCTCTGTGCACACGTATAGCTAGAGGATAGGCACTTCAGTGATGAAAGAATTCCAGTATCCTCACAAAAGAAACCAATCCAGCATTTCGTTTCCGAATTTGTTTGGGCCAGTGAGTTAACCTTGTGCTTAAAACGTTCGCCCGTCGAGCTAAAGTCCCCGGGTTCGATCCACACAAAAGTACAATTTGTGAAGCCAATCGTGGGAATGCAACGTGATGATATTGCTGATTTCTAGAAACAACTTGTAACCTCATTCACCCACTCAATCTATTTTGGTTAACGGGCTTTGCCATTCACATCATACGTACCGGTATGTCTGTGTGTCAAGGATGTCCGGAGGGTAGAATTGACTCCATGGTTACAGGGCTCGAAGTACGTGGTTGACAGACACTCTTTAATCCCTCCAATAATTGAAGAGTGCATATGAAAGTAAGTTAGGTCAACTCATAAATGACCTGTAATCAACCAAAGCAGATAACATAAAATACATACAATACCCTTCTAGGTAGGTGCTAGTGAACAGTAACGGTTATAACATGTTTTGTTTGATGTGCAGCCTGCAAATATGTACAAATTTTGAGACAACCAACACAATTTGTATCCAAGTGCTAAAATCAACATGACATAAAGTGTTGTGATCTCCTCCAAGCAAACAGTTTAACATTGCAGTGTCATCCTGGTCACAAAAGTTTAAAAAATCGCTTATGTGCAACACTGAAGAAACGTTATCCACATCTGATTTCTCTGTTGTAAGAGTCCTTCGCGGTCAATGATGACATTCAATGATGACTGGTGTACAGTCCTGTACTGTGGTGTGACATAGTGTACATGTGACATAACCAGGTTTTACTGATGCCAGATATATCATGGATGACATGGACAGTTTGTGTGTTGGATGGACGTATGCTATTTTCCATTTTCCAACGCAGATGGAGAAATCTCTTTATTTCAACCTTGTAAATTAGAAAATATTGATTATCCTCAATTATATGAAAATAGTTGGACTATCACATTCACCGGATCTGTTTTAGAACAGGTAAATGTATGGGCGGTTCACAGCATCTTTTGGGGGGGGTCTTGGTTAATATCACGGGAAATGCCATTGTTCACTTAATGGTTGACAATAGACCCCACATGTGACAACCCAATAAAGCACACGTGTTGACACATAATGTTTTGTTTCATTTAGTTTCATTTCTTTGAGATTATGAAGTGCACGTGGTAGGCATCTCCTGTATGTTACATGATATCTTGACGCTCCTTTCATTGTTGTTCAAAAGGCATTGTATCACAGGCCATGTAACTATTGAGAGTAATGACTGGCATATTCTAAAACACGCCATCGAAACCCACGATTCCACGTTACAACGTGTGGGGCAGTTTAAGAGCAAAATATCAATTAATCGTTCAAATGAGTGAGTGAGTGAGTGAGTGAGTGAGTGAGTGAGTGAGTTGGGTTTAACGCCGCTTTACAGTATTACAGTCACGGCGTGTCAGCTTAATGTGGGAGGAAATCCCGAAGTGAGCCAGGTATAAAACGTTTACCACTTCGTGAAACCCACGAGCACGGGTATGGTGCTGACAAACCTAGAAACATAATCGGCGCGAACCGGGATTCGAACCCACAATCATAGGTTTCTAGCCTACCCAAGGGACGCAACTCTGCACAACGAATTGCTGCGTCTTTCAAATGAAACTTAACATTAATATTTCAATTGGTATGTATATTGAGAAAATTACTTTAGCCACCTAATAAGCCAAGATGTCTGCCAAATTCCAAATTTGTCGCAACGATTATTTGTGACATTGACATTCATAGAATTATTTGATTTTGGTTATCTTAGTGTTGTTTTCAATTTTCATTACCACGATGAGACGTGTTTTAGTGTTTTGAAACCCCCCGGCTGTCAACAAGTTTGAACCAAAGACCGCCATTGACTCGAATCGGCATAACTTACAATAATGACTAATACTTTCTTTACTAGTCGGTGATTTTTTTAATTTCCAATAGGTTCGCACTGTATGTGCAACTAACTGTACAAAAGTATGTTTTGTTTATTAATTTGCATTAGGAAGATATGGCATGATACACATGAAATATCGATATTAATATATGTGTTAGATTCTTGTTATTTTTTTTTTATAAAAGTCGTTTCAGAACCAATGTCATTCCCTCTCATACGACATATACACTCATATGTAAAATCGTATTTAAAACTAGTACGGATAGGTGGATATGTCACTTTATCTTTCAATAAAATAGACGACCAGTGAAGATCCGGGGTAAAATAGGTCTTCAGCAACCATGCAATGCTTCACGGGTCCGACTAACGGAATCGGGTGGTCAGGCTCACTGACTTGGTTCATGTATGTCATCGTATCACTGGATTATCTGGTCCAGACTCGATTATTTACAGACCGCCGTCATACTGCTGGAATATTGCTGAGTGCGGTGTTAAACAACAAACAAAAGTACAATAGACAATATGTTTTGACTGTATCAACGTTTTATTTACACTTTCCTGAAAAACGGACCCGAGGCCGGGCTCATTTTCTAAATTGGTCATTCAGCGACCCCGATTCACTCCGTTGTATGAATTTGAAACCACCACCCCCAATAAATGTGTAGCCTACACACGTTGAGCGAAAAGCCCGTGTTTTCAATAACTGTTTTTTCGGAACATCTAGCATGTCAACCAATTTATTTTGGTTGTAAAACCTGAGGAGACGTTGTTGTTTTTTCTATGACGCATTGTTTTTGTAAACAAATCCCATCAATGTATTTCACATGAGTCGAGATGTACTGTTAGTCTTTCGTTGTAAGCATTCAGAAATATTTTAATGCTGCTTCTTTAGCTTCGAGAGTTGTACTTCATTATGCTCGACTAGTATTGACTTTGAGATATCAACCTGAATAATTCCCTATCTACCGCGCGATAAAACGCCTTGCAAATTCTATGTTCACATGTTGGAAATATCGAGTTTGTTTGACAAGCTCCTCACAGCGATAGAGCATGCGATACAGGAAGGGTAACGAATATGTCACACGCTGGAAGGAGCTTGATTTCCAAGGGAGATAACTTCTCATCTCATTCTTCGCCTTCCGGTCTCTTCTGCTCGACCTTGCAACAACAGTTGCAGCTATGCCGGGAGTTGAAATGTTCTCTAGGTTTTTGGGCCCTCGATTTTATCAGATGGCCAAAAACTGGTTGGTATAATTGATTTGACCTTTTACTTCATGAGTGACATATATTATCTTTCAAATTGTTCACATTATTCCTGCAAGAATAATGTATAACGATCGACCTTCACTTTCGAGATTGTCTTGGTATTCAATGTTACTTAGAAACCTTGGCTAGGACGAAACTATGGTATCCACTGTAGGTCTCAAGAGTTGGGAACAAAATGTCTCACTGGGAATTGTTTTATCGGAGCCCTGGCCAAAACTACTTAGATACATATATCAAACGATCAGATCATGCGTGCACCAGGGTATGAAACTCCCAAAAATTTCAGCCAGACCACAGGACTGGCTATCTGAAATACTTGCCAGCCCTGGCCAAAATCTGCCTGCCCACTATAATCATATGTTTCTCAGGATAATTTAATTAAAATATGAAAACTGATTGCTTGTAGCATAAGCGCATCGCTAAATGTTAGGTTGTCGCTAACGGGGTTTCTTTTTGGTTACATTTTATCATTCATCTTTACATCTGAATTAATGCTTATCATCGGGAAATATTTAGAATATTTTCACCTATGAACTATAATCCGACTGTCTGGCAGAGGGATTTGAAAATCTCTCAGCCTGAGTTGAAATCAACCCGTCTTGGACGGTCGGGCAGGCAGGTATTTCGAACACTGGCGTGCACTGAAGTTGACTGACGCTTTATCTTTACTCAAACATATATAAGTCCAAAGGAATGTGTGCTTTGTCTTAAAAAAAATGCCAACATAAGTGACTTGCTTGTAGTGTAACCACTGAGCTATAGTGAGTTTTAGTCATTAAACAATATATCACCTGACTAACCACGGGTCCGGGGAGTCCTGTGGGTTCCCGGATCCTACTCAGGACCCAACTGACCCGAGTTACCCGTTCCATCCCTACTAGAAACACGATATTACTGAATCAGAATCTGTTGTTTGTTTGTCTCGCATTCATCCATTGGTACTTCTCAACAGTATATATAATCAGAATTTCTTACACTTATACTTAACGATAAATGTGGCACATATTTCGTGGGTTTGAATCCCAGATTTTCCCAGTTTAAGTTAATTACATGTAGGTTTGTCATCAACATATCCGTGCACATTGGTCTCAGGGAAGTAGTGGACATCTAAACGACTAAAACCTACAACACTTTTGGCACTGTGACTGAAGCACTGTTCAAAGCAGTTTAAATCAAACTGTCGATAAACATGACAACGAAGAGTTTCTAAGTTTTAAATGTAATTGTCTAGTATTGCTGCCCTGACAATCAAATTTTAGGGTGGGAGTTGATTTTATGTTGATAATCTTGTTTTCGTTGTTACAGGTCCCGTACTTTAGGAGTTTTCGGAGCAACAGCAGCTATAACAGGACTGTATATCACTGACTGGAAGGCAGTTCTCAAGTATGTCCCATACTACGGTGGCAAGTACCCGAAGGAGCCACCACAGTGAACATGAAAATCAGTGAATATGTGTGAGTGATGTCAGTTAAACATGGTTTGCCGCCTTTGTGGTCTGTTTGTTGTTTAACGCTGCACTCAGCAATTTTCCAGCTAAATGACAGCAATCTGTAAATAATCAAGTCTGGACCAGACAATCCAGTGATTCAAATCATGAGCATGGATCCACACCATTGAGTTCCCCATGGTAATCAAGCACTGGAAGACATCTTTACATGACAGTCTCAGCCCCACATACTGTGTTCTTGTTATGTATGCTTATGTTTTTCTCAACTGCTTCGGGGCCTTCAGACAATTTGTGTCGCCAGTACCAATTTGTTGTCTTTGATTCCTGGGTAGAATAGGTCTTCAGCAACCCATGCTTGCCGTAAAAGGTGACTATGCTTGTCGTTAAAGGCGACTAACGGGACTCGCTGACTTGGTTGATGCATTTCATTGGTGGATTGGGTGGATCGATGCTCATGATATCAATCACTGGATTGTCTGGTCCAGACTCGATTATTTACAGACTGCTGTCATATAGCTGGAATATTGCTGAGTGCGGCGTTAAACAACAAACCAACCAACCAACCAAAAAAAACAAATCTTTGAGAGTCAACAAAAATGGCCAACAATGGTGGTCAGATTCTGATAATATTGGCTGATAATGTGTATCAGTGATCTGATGGCATGGGACAATGATCTTGCTGTCAACAACTGGTTTGCCTCTACCAGAGTTGATTGTTTACATGCAGCTGTAATATGGCTGATAACAACTTCATTATACATACATAATGTGTGTATAATAATTTTGTTAATAGTATTCATTGTCTTGAAATATGTATATCCTTATATATGTCTAAATGCCTGTAAAGACTCTTAGTTCATACTTAACAGCTAGACAATGTTTCCAACTGCTGCTGCTGTACTGGTACTGATTATATCAAGTACAGTCAAACCTCGTTGTGTCAAACATGGATGTGTTGAATTCACAGTTGTCTCAAAATCACCTTCTGCTCCCTGCGAAATCCTTTTATATTTATCATCTTTTATACTGGGATAATAATTGTATGAAATTTTGAATATAATTAATAAAATATATTGCAAACATTAGTCCAGGTAAACAATTTGTTTATTACCAGATATTATAATAATAGGTTTAAATTGTGTACCTCTGTTCAAATTTGTTAACTGGTATTTCCTGTGTTGCGTGATCGTGGTGATCAGCTGATAATGTTTTCTGAGATGGGAGAAAAAATCGTGTCATTTGAAAACTTGAGTTTATGTTAGTAAATTTTGGGAGTCATGCTTTACCGCATTATAACCGAGTTAGCACTATACTGAAGAGCACAATAGCGAGGGAACACTGTATGTCGAACTGGATGTGTCAAATTCCCGGTTGTCTCAGAAATCATTTGGGAGTCCAAAGTATCTATACCAAAATAAAACATAACCTCTACACACCCACATTTGACTTACTTTACTTCGATAGACGCAATTGCATCAAAGGCAAGATAGTGAGCAGTGAGTTACTTTAGTGTTCTCATTTGACTTCCGATGGGTGGCACCTAATTTTGTCTACAATGTTTCCATAACAAAGTTACACACGAGTGATTAGAGGTGTAATAAGCTGACCTTTCAGGAACATAGTACACTTGCCCGTGTAAAATAAGATATAGAAGAATAAGAGGGAGTGGAATATATTTACAGTATACAATGATCAAATAGAACAAATCATAGTTTATTACCCATATTGTGTAACCGAGTTCATAAAAATCGTATATGCACTTGTGCAAACATCACTTCACAGGCACCAGTGTATTGTTTCTGTCACCAGGCAGCATTGTTGACGGTCAGATGGACGTACACTGGAAACAATGTCATAACTGAAGGTTGCTGAGGTCAATTATACCCCAGTTACCACCCTGGGCACTGAAATTTACTTACACTTTGAAATCTAGTGTTGAATTTGGATCTGGTAATAATCTTTCATAACAAAAGGTTTTTTCGAAAAGTCACTTGGTTCATTGTCTTTGGTTGTTTGGTTTATTTTTTAACGCCGCCCTCGGCAATATTCCAGCTGTATGACAGTGGTGTGTAAATAATTGAGTCTGGACCAGACAAGCCAGTGATTAATATCATGAGCATCGATCCACGCAATTGGGTTCGATGACATGCATCAACCAAGTCAGCAAGCCTGACCAACCGATCCCTTTAGTTGCTTTTACAGCAAGCATGGGTTGCTGAGACCTATTCTACCTCGGATCTTCATTGTCTCAAACCGGGGATCGGTTTCTTCCAGGTCCCCACGAGTTCAACACACTGAAGTTTGACTGTGTATGGCTATTGAATTTTTGTGTATGTTCTCACAATGACAAGTAATCATGTAGTCATGTATATAGAAATGAAATGCCAGTCATGAATCAAGCTAATTTCAGTTATTATTATAACAAGCAATTATTATAACAAGCGACCCGTGAAGATGAGGGTTAGAAAAGGTCTTCAGCAACCGATGCTTGTCGTAAGAGGTGACTAAAAGGATCTGGGTGATGATCAGACTAGCTGACTTGGTTGATGCATGTCATCATATCCCAACTGCGTGGATCGATGCTCATGATGTCAATCAGTGCATTGCCTGGTAATTACAGAGTACCGTTATATGGCTGGATTATTGCTGAGTGTGTTGTTAAACAACAAACAAACAAACAAATAACAAGCCTCTCCATAAACCTTGATTGCCATGTTGTGCTCTATAATTTATTATTGTCTCCTTATTCTCTTTGCAGGTGCTTGTTATAGAAGAAAATCCCACTTTGAGTTTGAATGTATGACAGGCAGACGCTTGTTATATCATCATTGGAGCTGTAAAGAATGGTTCCACTGAGTCAATAAACTATGTTTTATTTCACAATTGTGTAGTTTGTCATTGTTCTTTTGTGATCATAGAACAGTAGTTTGTCACAGTGTGTATCCACAGGGGATGTGGAAATACGATGTCAGACTATTGCAGATTTTTGCAGTCTAGTTTTCTATGGACATGTATGTGAATGTCTTAAAACTAGAAAGAAATATCTACCCTGTAGAACTTAGAGATTCAAAGCCATCTCACTGCAATGCAGTTTTTGCCTAAGTTATCCCTGGCTTGAATAGTAGTACTTATGAGTACTTTGGCAAGTAAAGAGAAATATTTACAATTTACTGATTTGTACCCCCCAGTCAAAGAAGATGCCACAAAATGACATACACTTGAATTGAAATATATTTTGGCAAACAAATAAAGTAACAATTATTGGACAAATAGCCTTCAACTCAGAAAAGTAAAGTTTGCCATGTTTGCCAGGGTTCTTGTTCGAGGAAAAGTGAATTGTTTTCCACATCCTGTCATGCCCATGCCATGATGGAACCCATGATGTAAATTCAAAAGAAACCTGATCAGTGATACATTTCAATAAAGATAAGATTGCCTTGAGGAGGTTTGTGTGGTTATTAGGGCAGCCTCCATCTCATCAAACCCTGTTCGGATTAAAGGTAAAAACTCTACAGATAGTAGGGGGCACAGGGAGCCCAGTCTGAGGTGCCGCAAGTTGCTGTGCAGAGTTGCATCTTTTGGTAATTCCAGTAATCTGTGATCATTGGTTTGAATCGAAACCATACCCATCTTTGTTGGTTTCACCAAAGTGGTAAACATCTTGAGTCCTGCATCACTTGGGGCTTTCCTCCCACATATAAGCCGATGGCCTGTGATACAGCTAGAGCACTGTTCAAACTGAAGTTACTCCAAACTCACTCACTCATAGTTGTAGGGTGGGCACTGGTAGCCTAATGGACCACACCTTTCAGTGAAGACCAGTGAATTTGAATCTGACCTGCATCACTTCCGACTATCCACGTAATGCGGAGATGCTGCATAATACTGCAACTGAAACACTGTTGACCGTGGATAATGTCATTCGTTCCCCAGTTCATGGCTCAGGGACCACATACCGATGGGGCAAATATGCAAGAGTATGTTACAATCTTTTTCATATTATAGTCAGGGACTCTAACTGTGATCTAGACAGCCTCCATGGTCCAGTGGTAGAGGGTCCGCCCGGAGAGCGGAAGGTCCGGAGTTCGAAACCCGGCCGCGTCATACCAAAAGACGTTAAAAGATGGTACTTGTTGTTACCCTGTCTGACGCTCGGCATTAAGGGGTTAAAACAAGAACTGGTCGGCTCGGAGTCAGTATACTGTGTCTGAGTGGGGTATTCATGTTAAACTGCGGCATGGTATCTCAGTGAGCTAGCACTATAAATCGGCATCAGTCCGGTCTGGTACAAGCAGCCACACACACACACACACGTCTCTATTTAAGTGCAATAATCTTGGACGCGACGTTAAACCCCATTTCACCTCCCCTCACCTATCTGTGATCTTAATGTACTACTAAACATTTGCTGAGGACCTCACTTTTGACTAAAGATGACTCTTTTGGTCCTTAGCTAATGTTGAGCAGTATATCATGGTATATATGATTTTTGTTTGTTTATTGTTTAACGCCGCACTCTGCAATATTCCAGCTATATGACAGCAGCCTGTAAATAATCGCCTTCATCGCCTTGAAGAAAATTCAAGGCTTTTCAAGCTTTTGGAGATTCACAAGGTTGACACTAAGTGACTATAAAGAAACAAGGCTTTTCAAGAGGGACCTTACAATTCAAGGCTGTACGAGTTGTTTAGTCCCGCACTCAGCAATTGAGTCTGGACCACATTGATCCACACATTTAGGATACGATGACAAGCTGCGAAACATCAACCATGTCAGCGAGCCTGACCACCCGTTAGTCGCCTCTTACAAGCATCGTCGTTTTTTATGGCAAGCATGGGTTACTGAAGACCTATTCTACCCCAAGGCTGTATCAACCTTGATCTAGCATGCCCAGCAGTTTGGTCGTCACTGACCCCTTTATCCATCAATACAAGGCTAGGTAATTAATTCAGGAATCTAATCAATTAAGTCTAGGATTTGTTTTGTTTGTTGTTTAATGCCCCACTCAGCAATATTCCATCTATATGACGGCGGTCAGTAAATAATCGAGTCTGGATCAGACAATCCAGTGATTGACATCATGTGCATCGATCCATGCACTTAGGATCGATGACATGTATCAACCAAGTCAGCGATCCTGACCAATTAGTCACCTCTTACGACAAGCATAGTCTCCTTTTACGGCAAGCATGGGTTGCTGAAGACCTATTCTACCCTGATAAGATAACAGGTTAATGCAAATGCATAACATTTCAAAGTATAAGCATACAATATTAAGGTCACACTGTGGTTAACACACTGACTAATATTGTTAGGATATTTATATTATTTTGTAATGTTAGATAAATAAGTCTTACACTTAATTTCATAGTCAAAACATACATATCTCTCACTCTGCATAACTTAATATATGTTGTGATTCATAGAAGTACAGCACCCTTGGCAACCCCAACTGTTCGTCAGAGGCAACTTAATGGATGGTCAGACTCGTTTGAGAGTGTGTCCATGGAGTCAATGCATAGTCTCCCTGGTGAGTCATTGAACCCTAACAGGGGGCACGGGTGGCCCAGTCGTCTAAGGTGCCGCGATTCGCTGTGCAGAGTTGCGTACCTTGGGCATGCCAGAAACCTATGATTCAGAGTTCGAATCTCGCTTCGCCCCAATTATGTTTCTAGGTTTGTCAGCACCATACCCGTGCACGTGGGTTTCACCGAAGTGGTTAACGTCTGAAACCTGCATCACTTTGGGCTTTCCTTCCACATTAAGCTGACACGCCGTGATGTAACTGGAATATTGTTAAAACCGTCGTTAAACCCAACTCACTCACTCACTGAACCCTAACAGCATAGATCACTGCTCAAAATATTAATTACTGGATTGTCTGGTCCAGGGTAGGAATATTGCTGAATGTGGCCTTAAACAACACACACATGCAGAAATACAGGAAATTAACAGCAAAGAGCATCAGCCAGATTTATTCTATTTTAACCATGGTTAGACGATTACTATTCTAGCAAATCAATCATACATTAATTAACACACAGGACAATTATAGCAATAATGTGTCATACATGTCTTTAAAGTCAAACATACATATGAACTAAGTTGCACATTATAGGGAGGTCGCATCACAGAATCTAGATTATGTATCAGTTGATGACTTTGTCTGGCCTTGTGTCGCGCCAGTCCTCTTCTTATAGAGATAGCGTGCTTCCTCCTCCATCTCTTGCCATTGCTGTCTCCTGTGGTAGGGCCTTAAGAACACAGCATACCCAGTTACCAAGGCTATCCCAATACCCATGTAAACAAACATCCCCTTGGAAGCCATGGTGAAGTGTCTTTCAACAGGAGAATACCTCCAACAATTTTCTTGGAGACACTGATCAGTAGGAAACTGCTTCAAAATGGTCACAGCGCTGCTGATTCTATGGGCTGGGACTTGAAGTGTGATAAGCAGTCTCTGTATTGAATTGCAAACAGTCAAGGTGATTTCAAGAACCCTCTACACCTTGTGTGTGTGAAGGCGTGGTTTTACCAGCGTGTGGAGATTTTCGAGCAGCTTCTGGGTGCTCTAATGCATATTTTTCAAAGGCTGGCTTCCATATGTAAATGCCAGCGACGACACCAATGACAGTCACTACCGCAATCTGATGAAAAGGCAGTCGTTTTCGTAGCAACTTTCTCATACCTACTCAACGTGCCTCCATGCACCGGTTGTAAACTGTTCACTTCCGGGTTATGAGCACATACCAGTCGATAAAAGTTGTTGATAGCTTCTTACACTGCCACTTTCACAACCCTGTTTCTGTATATCGGGGAAATGGTGAATTCGTAGCCACTCCCAACTCGTAGACACAATTTACGGTGAATTCTTAGACAAACATGAAGTGGATTCGAAGACACTTTTTATATTGGTATTGAATGATAATAATGACTAGATCTATCCTTGTCAGTCACTTAAAATAACTTCAACCACAGTTTGTTGTTTATTACACGGCGTATATGACTTGTTGCGTCACTAATGGAAGATTTTATACTGTGAATAAAGTATTAAATATATATACGGCAGGTATTAGTATTTCCTTTGCAGGATCCATATTAAAATTATACATAAAGCATTCGGTATATAAGCATGGGTTTGTTTGTTTATTGTTTAACGCCGCACTTTGCAATATTCCAGCTATATGACGGCGGTCTGTAAATAATCGAGTCTGGACCAGA
Source organism: Haliotis cracherodii (assembly GCF_022045235.1). NCBI lineage: Eukaryota > Metazoa > Mollusca > Gastropoda > Lepetellida > Haliotidae > Haliotis > Haliotis cracherodii. The sequence goes on from NW_027266264.1 coordinate 17,108,014, forward strand.
CAATCCAGTGATTGACATAATGAGCATCTCACGACAAGCGTAGTCGCCTTTTACGTCAAGCATGGGTTGCTGGTGACCTATTCTACCCCGGATGGTCACAGGTCTCATGTTTTTCGCTATTTTATTTGAATTGTCTACGAGTTCACCGTGAATTTTGTCAACGAATTCTCCATGGCTACGAATTGGTGTGATTACGAATTCACCTACAGCCGTTTCTAGTAGGGCTTGTGACATGCGGATTGGAACTTCTTCATTCACTAAATATTCGGAAGTCTTCCATTGTTAAAACAAATTCAATAATGTATAATGTCTAATCGAGACTGGGGCGGTGGGTAGCCATGTGGTTAAAGCGTTCGCTCGTCACGCCGAAGGCTTGGGTTCGATTCCCTACATGGGTACAATGCGTGAAACCCATGTTTCCTGTGTTCCCCGCCGCGATATTGCTGGAATACTGCTAAAAGCGGCGTATAAGTAAAACCATGCTCACTCATTCACTCACAAATCGAGTCTTGTTGAAACGTTCTTGCGTACAAAGGCGTTCGTAAAATCACGCCGTGATGCCGAAAAATGAATATAATTATGTACAGTATGTACTCAGCCCAAATAAGACATATATACAGATCAACTTGTCGAAGTCATTTTCTATGTAAAATATCGACGTGTAATTGTCGTTTCTTGGCAACTCTTTTTAGTGCTGACTGAAAAGATATACGGACACACACGCACGGAAGCAAGTACATGCACATGCTCACCACGAAGAATATAAAATGGCCAGGAGTGTTGTACATTGCTGTGTTTGTTTGTTTTTTCTTCTTCTTTCTTGTTTGTTTTGTTTTGCTGTTTAACGCCGCACTCAGCAATATTCCAGCTATATGACGACGGTCTGTAAATAATCGAGGCTGGACCAGACAATCCAGTGATTGACATCATGAGCATCGATCTACGCAATTGGGATACGATGACATGTCTCAACCAAGTTAGTGAGCCTGACCATCCGAGCCCGTTTGTCGCCTCTTACCACAAAGCATAGTCGTCTTTTACTGCAAGCATGGGTTGCTTAAGACCTTTTCTAGCCCGGATCTTCACGGGTCGGTTTTAAATGATAATGTTTATTATATACTTCAATGCGAGTTTTCTGAAGTTGAGAAAAGTGATATTTTCACTGCAGTGAACAGAACACTTGATATTTCACTTCAGTGAACAATAGCACTTTGTCGGAACTATTGTTATTCAAAATCTATCTCACGCAAATTGTTTCCCTTTATCGTATGTGTCTGGCCCGTACACGAACTGTTGACTTCCTTTTTACGTTAGTTTCACATTGACATGGCCAAAAAATGACCAATGGTCATTTGTGGATTTAATATCGTTTCTTGCCGTTTGATATTCTCTTGAAAATGTTTCGTTATAAACTGTAAATATCTCATTTAACTTGTCAATCGAGACTGGTCGTTTCGTAAAGCGTCATTTTTGTTATTTGACCAGCGTGTATTACTTCAGTCTCGTAGATTTCAAGAATATTTTTTTAAAGACGATTTTATATATAATCATATCCAAATGTATGATAAAGAATGTTAGTGACCTCATATACCTATTACTTTTATTTATTTATTTTTAAGATTTTGCAAACTCGGAACTACTTTTTAAGTCGACACATGAAATACATCTATACATCTCATATCAGTCAAGATCAACGCCCACTGGGACCTCCTTGTCGGAGACTGGCGTAAAAACACATGGTAACGCTTTTTGCCCGTATAATTATGTGAAGAGGTTACATGTATCTTTAGCCATATTGGTCACAGGAATGTCCTTGTTTATGTGCTTTTTTGTTTCATAGCAGATGTACCTCTTATTGTATTTTTATATACATTTCAATATTTATCATATATGAATGTCAAAACCCTATAACTCACAGTGACATGCCACTTTCTGGAAATGGGGCATTCCTGTCTATGGCGCAAAACAACATTCAATCGTTCATCGTGTCCTGACGAAGTACCTCTATGATATGCTATCGACCACTTGCTTCGTCATAGGTCACCTTGGTATAAATAATTGCATGCGTGCCTACAAACGTTAATAGTCTGTCAAGTTCGGATAAGCCATGGCTTATTAATTGTATACCGATTTGCTTAACCATATCATTTCAGTATCACTTATTTTTGTGAGCAGTATACGATATATATGGTAATCATTGATCGCCCCGTGTGCGTAGTATAAAACTTCACTGTCATGCTTTTTCACAGAAAACAGTTTATTCCAAATGTACATAAAATATATCAAATACATAGACGTTTAAGTACATACCATCACATGCTTTTAATTAGCTAGGGATTTTGATTAGAGTTCAAAACAAAACAAAACAGTCGCATCATCTTATAAAGTCAAATACAAAATCATTAATGATTCAATAAGATGCTCAATCTCATTAAAATCAGATCTTAGTTCTCACTTCCGCTTATAAGAAAGGCCGGGATGTCCTCAGATCATTGTTTAGCGGTAGCGAGAACTAAGATCTGATTTTAATGAGATTGATAAGATGCTTCTTGAAAAGATCAAGGGCGGCTATTGTTCATTATCCTGCGAAAAAATACAAGTTTTTAGTTGGTCTAGCGTCCTGCTGCTTTAACTATAATTATAGTTCATGTCAAACTATACTTTATTACACAACTCATGATGATAGAGCACACTTTATTTCTTAAATAAAGGCTGGAATTTCGGTTGAGAAAGAGCATCTGTTCAAGACAAAAAGTAGGTAAAAAAGGTTCGACACAAAACAAAATAGTTCGCTGGACTTAGATGTCCTAAAATGTGTTGTGAAAAATATTAAGGAGCTCATTTAGTCAGAGAAACAAATATACGTTTTGAACATCATGGACATACATTTGTAGTAGAAAAATACTTTATCGCCTCATACCTCCCCCAGGATAGGTCCAGGGCCCACTTGCGCAAAGCGATCTTAGTGCTAAGATGATCGTAACGGCCATTCCTTAACATAGGCTTACAATAGTCTTAGCGCTAAGATCGCTTTGTGCAAGTAGGCCCAGGTTTGATGTATTGATGATTCTATAATCACCACTGGCTTCGGGAGGATCGGAGAAGATTGGCGAGGGGAGAAGTTTATCAATACTTGTTAACTAACTGATCCAACATCCAACGAACTTTCCCCTGTACGGCAGCCCACATGACAAGATCTTATGAGTGAGTGAGTATGGTTTTTACGCCGCTTTTAGCAATATTCCAGCAACATCACGACGGGGGACACCAGAAATGGGCTCAACACATTGGTCTCTTGTCGGAATTCGAACCCGGGTCTTCGGCGTGACGAGCGAACGCTTTAACCACTGGGCTACTCGACCGCCCCCAAGATATTATGAGCACTAGACAGCTATCATATATTGTCCAGCGCCAAGAAATGTTATACATCATATCAAACGACTCCTGTGTAATATGAATGTGTTACTGTGATGCGTTTCATTGGTGCCCAAAACTATTCATTAAAATAACTTGTCTTGTTAAGTGTAGTATACTGCTGTATGTTATCCGTCGGAGACTGCATGTACGTGTGATGATGCAAAAGATGTGGGTATCACGCAGACAAGTGTGCATCATCAACGCGATTGTCTATCACGTTTTGGGGACGAACAGACTCTTTCAAATTTTTGTACATCTGACGGAAGTCATGCAAGAGCTTACCGGCGTCCAACACGACAATTGTGAGAAAGCTGATCACCAACAGCGCAACCGCACTGCCTCCGATGCTACGTGCCGACACACGCGTGTCATCCACTGTTAGTAACTTCTTCTTCTTGTAAACTAGGAGGTCATCGAGGCTGAAGCTGCCCAGTGACAAGTTCCTGTTCAGAAACTCTCTCCACGCGGCGCAACAGCCGCACCTGGACGTGGAGTTTGTGTTCAACGTCGACTGGTACGCACTGGCAGAGGGAACGGTTGTAGAAGTAGGCGTGAATGTTAGTTGGGTCCCCTGCATGTCCGGCGACTGGGATGCCGACAGAGCAATTCCATTGCTGACGTTGTCGTTCGATGTTGGTGTCTCTGTTGCTGTTGAAGAAGGTCCCCCAATGACCCCATATGCCCCCGAACTTGTTGCTGCTAGCTGTGGAGTTGCAGTAGTTCCTGATGTTGATAGATCGCCAAGCCAACCTTGTGTTGACGATGCTGTCGTGGTTAAGTTAGAATTTGATGTTTGTTGTGTTCCTGATGTTGTAGGGTGGGTTCCTGATGTTGTCGGTTGTGTTCCTGATGTAGGTTGTGCTCCTGATGTTGTAGGTTGTGCTCCTGATGTTGTCGGCTGTGCTCCTCCTGTTGTCGGTTGTACTCCTGTTGTCGTTTGTGCTCCTGATGTTGTCTGTTGTGTTCCTGATGTTGTAGGTTGTGTTCCTGATGTTGTAGGTTGTGCTCCTGATGTTGTAGGTTGTACTCCTGATGTTGTCGGCTGTGCTCCTCCTGTTGTCGGTTGTACTCCTGTTGTCGTTTGTGTTCCTGATGTTGTCGGTTGTGCTCCTGATGTTGTCGGTTGTGTTCCTGATGTTGTCGGCTGTGCTCCTCCTGTTGTCGGTTGTGCACCTGTTGTCGTTTGTGCTCCCGATGTTGTCTGTTGTGGTGCCGTTTTTGTCGGTTGTGTTCCTGATGTTGTCGGTTGTGCTGATGTTGTCGGCTGTGCTCCTGATGTTGTCGGCTGTGCTCCTAATGTTGTCGGTTGTGCTCCTGATGTTGTCGATTGTGCTCCCGATGTTGTCGGTTGTGTTCCTGATTTTGTCGGCTGTGCTCCTGATGTTGTCGGTTGTGCTCCTGATGTTGTCGGTTGTGTTTCAGTTGTGTCTGTGGGCGTTGTTGTAGTGGTGCCTGTTGTCGTCATACTTGTTATCGGCGTTGTTGTAGAGGCAGCAGTCGTAGGTACTGCCGGCGTTACCCCTAAACATTAAGTAATCCCTTTCAGCAACTCAATACACACGTCTTTACACGTTATGAATGATGTAAAACGCACGTATACAATGAAGTATTAAGTAACTTCCTTTATGATATATACTTCTCTTGTATTCATTAATGTTCAGTTTAGTTTGCAGAACACATCGTAGCAATGTATACTACTAAAAAAAGTTAAGGACCACTCGATTCTTTCATATTTCTACAGTTAATCTGTATTTCATATTACTATAGATAATCTGTATATCATATAACTGTAGTTAAACTGTATATCATATAACTGTAGTTAATCTGTAAATCATATAACTATAGTAAGTTAATCTGTATATCATATAACTAGTTAAACTGTATATCATGTAACTGTAGTTAATCTGTATATCATATAACTATAGTAAGTTAATCTGTATATCATATAACTGTAGTTAATCTGTATATCATATAACTGTAGTTAAGCTGTGTGTAATATACCTATAGTTAATCTGTATATCATATAACTGGAGTTAATCTGTATATCATATAACTTGAGTTAATCTGTATATCATATACCTATAGTTAATCTGTATATCATATAACTGGAGTTAATCTGTATATCTTATAACTATAGTTAATCTGTCATGTAATGTAAAGGAATCGAATGGTCCTTTAATTCACTTGAGCAGTGTACATTGCTTCGATCTGTTCTACAAACGAAACGAAACAATAAATAAAGCCTTTAGGCAGCGTGATTAACAGCATGACAGATTAACTGTAGTAATATGAAAGAATCGTATGGTCCTTAACTTTTTAAAAGTAGTATACATATAGCTTAGATTAAAGCTATATAGAGTGTAGATAGTAAACTGATAGGTAAAATATGACTGGATATCGTACATCTACACAGGTAATCTGTAATGTTTATTTGTTAGTTTCTTGTTTAACGCTGCACTCAGCAATATTCCAGCAATATGACGGCGGTCTGTAAATAATCGAGTCTGGACCAGACAATCCAGTGATTGACATCATGAGCATCGATCCACGCAATTGGGATACGATGACATGCATCAACCAAGTCAGCGAGCCTGACCACCCATCCCGTTAGTCGCCTCTTACGACAAGCACAGTCGTCTTTGATATCCCGGAACTTAATCTGTAATGAACAACAGCATGGCCTCCCTCGAATATTCGATAATAGTGTAACATTTCTTTAACCGGCTCAAACCATCACTCGATGGAGACAATGGTGAATAGTAACCGTCACAAATATTTGCTACAGTGTGGGGAAGAACGCCTCGGAAAGGAACACCTTGTGCCTTTTGTACAGTATTGATGAAGTCTGCGATCGTGACGCAGCTAATGGCACACGAATGTCACAGCTCTGACAGTTACAATGATACCATTATGTAATCGATATAACAAATATCCAACCGACTGATCGATAGCTTACATAATCGCGTAAGTAATCGCGACTAACATGGGAGTAATCTCCGCGGCTGCAAAACAGTGGGAAACACTCGCGCGATCGTCGTGTGTAACAAAGGTATTCTGACATGCAAGTAGTCTTCATCAACCCATACTTGCCGTCAAAGGCGACTATGCTTGTCGTAAGAGGCGACTAACGGGATAGGGTGGTCAGGCTCGCTGACTTGGTTTATGCATGTCATCGATGCCAATTGCGTGGATCGATGCTCATGATGTCAATCACTGGATTGTCTGGTCCAGACTCGATTATTTTACAGACCGCCGTAATATAGCTGGAATATTGCTGAGTGCGGCGTTAAACAACAAACAAACAAACAAACTGAGGGATCCCTGATTTCATGTGATGCCCGTGTTAGTTGAGTTCGACCTGCGTCAATTGTTCACTTTCCTCCAGGATAAAGCTGGAAGGCCTTGACATGATTGGATTATTACCCGAAACGATATTCGACCCCAGCCACTCACTCACTCCTGATATTAGAATGATGCTTACCGGTACCATTCCTGCAAACATACTGGTGCCACTGGTCACACGTATTGGATTCAAAGTCGTTAAACGCGATGCCTCGGTACCTGAGGCAGAGATCAGACAACGTACTGGTCTCACTGGCGAACGTGAACGGGGATCCGTCTAGCCAAGAAAACTCATCGGAAACAGAATCTCGCTTGCCTCCCAGCCAGAACAGGTTGTCGGAAGAGCCCCTGCAAAACAAAAAGTTGACTGAATGGTGTTTTACGCCGAAGCCAGCGATACTCAAGCTACACCACAGTTACATGTAAATAATATGGTGTTGGCGAGCTCAGTCGGCTCTTATGAATCACGGGTTGCTGGAGACCTTTTTGTACCAGGGATATCCACAGGACGACGCGCATCAGCACAACACACCACTGCACTTCAATGTTGAGAGGTGTGTGTGTGTGTGTCTACATAGTCAGTGGGTCAACTCATTGTGCTTTTAGTTTTATATTTTGAAGATATCCTCACAGTAACACATCCTGGTCTAAATTGAAAGCGCAGAACACAAGCCTTCAGCTCAACTACCTAACACCCATGTGAGTTCGACATGTTCTATACATAGTACTGGCTAATGTCATCCAAGTGTATTAACTGGGAAGCTGGTATTTAAGAAGAGTTTTACACCAAAGATCGATATTGAATGTGCCTTGAACAATTTTAAACTACTTGTTATCATCATTGTTTGAGACATCTTGTTTACGTTATGCAGAAGTAGGACACTTACAGCGACGTGAATTCATTTCGCTTCCCAAATAAATAACATCTCGTGTCTAGCATTTTCTTCCCGAGGCAAGAGAGTTAACTGACTATAAAAGTCCAGTTTCCAACCTTGCCGAACTAGGCTGGTATTATGGACATAGATTTTGGCTGGACCAACGAGTCTATGCATAGTCCAATCAAAATCGCGCAATGAATCGAAATCCGGTTCGTAAACAGTCACGCAGATTTCGGTCGATTGCAAGAATTGCAAAGCACATGCACCGCCAACTCGGTGTCAACACATATATTCCAAATCTTTTCATGTTTTTGATCAAGGCGCTCACGTGATTTGATACACTTCGCGATGTAAAATCCGTTTCATCACAATATAGATCTTGACTGGGCGCCGCCATTGTGTTTGAAGCAAATGCAAGTGATACGAGAGGTGAAATCTGATTGGTCCACAGGAGAGGCACAGAAGGGACAAAACTCGTAATAGCCACGGGTGGCGCTATGATTGAGCCCAGGAATTCCAGCCAAGTTCGGCAAGGGTGGAAACTGGACTTTTAAAGCCAGTTAACGCTCTTGCCTCGGGAAGATGGTCTAGCGTATGTCATCACAAACTTATATCTTTCATCTAAAAAAGAATGCCATTGTTCTCATTTTTCTTATCGCATTATTATTGTCGACAAATTATCACAATCTGCAAATACAACCATCGATGACATCCCACATAAACCTGCGAACAGATCTATTGGTGACATCCCACAGAATCTCCCCACACAACCTGCACATACGATCTATTGATGACATCCCACAGAATCTCCCCACACGACCTGCCCAAAGATCTATTGATGACATCTCACAGAATCCACACACACACACAACCTGCCAAAAGATATATTGATGACATCCCATACGAACAGATCCATTCTTGACATCCCACAGAATCCCCCCCCCCCCCCTCCCACTACCTGCGAACAGATGAAATCCCACAGAATCTCCCCACACAACCTGCACATACGATCTATTGATGATATTCCACAGAATCTCCACACACGACCTGCCCACAGATCCATTTATGACATCCCACAGAATCTCCCCACACGACCTGCACATACGCTCTTTCGATGACCTCTCGCAGAAACTGACGCTCTTCATTAGAGGCAACAGATGCAAGGGTTAGTCCACCTTCTCTACACGTCTGTCTGGCCCCCGAGAAGGAGTTGTGGCATGTGTAGATGTGGAAGCAGACAGACCCTCCACACTCCGACCTGGACGGCTCGCAACCGGAACTTAGCTGAACTGGAATGAAAAAACATAAACTGTTGACCTTGCCACAAGAAATATGTTAATACGTTTTTGTAACTGAACCTGCATATATGCATAAGACCGCGATTTTTGTATATCCTGTATTGTATTTTGTTTTGATTCATCAGGTTTGTTTATACGTATTGGGCAAGTGACCTTTCTGCGGTATCCTGATCATAACTTTGCGACATGTTCGCCTCTGACGGTGACATTAGTTTTCGAGTTTTCATGGAACGTGAATGTTTCTCGCAAGATGAAATGGTGACTTCTGAGGAAGAAGTACAAGTGAACCCCCACATGTCTGATCCTGTGACTGACAACAGTGACGAAAATAACGAGGACGATCCCAATCTTGGACACATGGATCACACGTGATTGCTAAACACAGATTCATTTGTTTATTCATTTGTTTTCTCTAACTCCCAATATACCTAATACCCAATCAACTTGCAGGCCTAGCGGGTGTAAGAGGCCCAAGTTAATCCTGGGCTCAAGAGTGTTTTGAGTCAAGGCTCAGAACACACACATTACCCTACAACTTTATGAAAAACAAATAGTTTTACATTTTAAAGAAATCTTAATACTATACTCTTCAAAAAAAAAGAAACTTGACATTGACTTTCAAAATGTAATATAATGCGATTGTTTCAAAATAGGACACAGAAACCATAATTGAAACACTGTTTGAAGATCAATGTACACAATGTTCAAAACATTAATCGTGTCACCTAGACAGACACACATACACGATACAGTTAATGTCACAGGGGTACAGAAAATGTCAGTATCGGTTGTGCCCACCACGTGCATCAATCACCGCTTGACACCGACGACCTATAGATGCAATCAAGTTGTCAATAACACGCTGTTGGTTGTGCTGCCATTCATGCTGAAGTGCATCAAGAAGCGCGGGAAGTGTTTGGGGCGGTGGATTCCTTCTGCGAACGCGTCGAACCAACTCGTCCCACAGATGCTCAATCGGGGACAAATATGGTGACCGGGCTGGCCAAGGTAATGTCTGGATGTTGTGGTGTAAGAAGTCCTGACAAACACGTGCAATATGCGGTCGAGCGTTGTCTTGTTGGAACTGTCCGCCATGAACGTTGACGTGAGAAAGAACGTAAGGCTGTAGGATCAAGTCTCTGTAATGCACACCTGTCAATGCACCTGCCACATGCACGAGAGGCGTCCTACCACCGTGATGAATTCCGGCCCATACCATGACACTCCCGCCGCCAAATGGGACAACCTGCTGCACACAGTTAGGGGCGTAACGTTCACCCCGACGTCTGCAGACACGTGCGCGCCCATCAGCACGTGTGAGTAGGAAACGGGACTCGTCAGTAAACAGTACATTTCTCCACCTTGCACGTGCCCATCTAACCCTCTGTTGGCACCAAAGCAGACGGTCCGCCAGATGACGTGGGGTCAATACATGACGTCGAGGAGGTCTTCGTGCAAAACGTCCAGCCTCCCTCAGTTTGTTGCGTACCGTTTGATCTGATATTCTGCGTACCCCAGGGTGGTTGTAGACGTGGCTGTGGTAGTGCGGTCTCAGAGGTTTCGCAGCCGGATGTATCGATCTTGTGCTTGGGTTGTCACCCTTGGTCTTCCTGACCTTGGTCTGTCGATAACTATGTTGGTGTTGTTGTATCGGGTCCACAGTGCGGATATTGTCTGTCTGGATACGCCAAAGTGCCTGGCCACTTCTTGCTGAGTTCCTCCAGCTTGTAATCTCCCAAATGCGTTGTTCCGTTGAGCTGCATTCAGTCTTGGCATTCTGTCACCGCCTCTACTGCCGTTATAAGGACTGTATGAACAGCCGTTGACGTGGATTTTTATACCCATTCAGCAGGGGGCCAGCATGTTTTTTACAGGCGGTTGCGTTTGGATGAAGCTGTAAAAATGATCCCCAAACGCTACGTTTATGTGCTTTGCATGTGTTTTCGCGAATTATAGACACATTATCTTTCTGTTTAACTTATTTGGTTCTGATTTAATGTAATTATTTTAGATATTTGACAAAAAGTGGTTTTACATCTATGTCAAGTTTCTTTTTTTGAAGAGTATATTTAATAGTGATTCATAGACTCATGCACATGATACAACATCTGATCAAAAAGTTCTAAGCCTGCCTAACTTTCAACTATGGGCCAAGACAAAGTGAACTAGTCAATGTTGTACATTGTTTGAGTAGTTCATCGAAAGTGTATTTGGTCTGTTGAGGCCGTTTGTATATGGCTGACAGCCAGTTGAACGTGATAGGGGTCCAAATGGACACAGACATGGAAATGAACGAGTACCGAGCAGTCATCAAGTTTTTGACTTTAGAGAAAAGTCCTCACCAAGAAATTCATGCCCGCATGTCACAAGTGTATGGGGATAAGTTATTCTAGTGTTAAACGTTGGGCAGATATGTTTATGGCGGGGAGAACAAGCCTTTATGATGTCTTGACATCCCTCAACTTTCATCAATGAAGATTCAATCAAGGGGATAGAAAAAACTTATACTGTCAGATAGACTTATTACCATTGTTGAACTTGAGGAAGACACAGGTCGAAGGCATGGCTCCATTGAAACTATTATTCATGAACATTTACAGATGAATAAGATATCTGCTCATTGGGTGCCAAAGTTTATAAATTTTTATTTTAAGGCAAAAATAACTCACATTGCCAGAGTCAAATTAGAGCTATTTGAGGAGGATTTCGTCAAATTCATAAAGAGATCAGTAACGGGTGATGAAACATGGGTCTACCACTATGATTCCGAGTCAAAACGTCAATCCATGGAATAGCACCATTCAACTTCTCAGGCACTAAAGAAATTCAAATCTTCAAGATCAGTGTAGAAATTTATAGCCACTGGGATGCAAAGCGTGTCATCCTTGTTGATTACTTAGAAAGTCAAAAGACGATTACAGGTGCCACTATGCTGATTTGCTTCATCGCCTGAGAGATTCTATCAAAGGAAAGCGGCGAGGAATGCAGACTGCTGGAGTTGTTCTGCTTCATGACAATGCCTCCTATCATGCCTCTTGACAAGCAAAGGCTGCTGTGTGACGATGTGGATTCGAAGAGTTTCATCACCCTTCCTACTCGCCAGATCTGGCACTAAGTGATTTCCAACTGTTTCCTAAACCGAAAGATTTAGATTTTCCGATGTGGAAAAGTGCTATGACGACAACGATGACATCAAAGCTGCCGTGAATGGGTCTTTCGGGGTGGCTTAAGAAAACTTCTTCCTGAATGGAATTGAAAAGCTTCACTATCGATATGAAAAGTGTATTGAAAAGCAGGGAGATTATGTTGAAAACTAAATTTTTTGTTGGTTTTGTTTGTTTGGCTTCCTGACCAGCCTTCGTAAATATCACCTATTACACGCCAGGAATAGTATTATTTTTAATGATCCCATTATCAAGTCTTGTCTTTGAATTAAAATAAACACAAAAAAGCCTAAACCACAACACCCCTAAGGCCGTGTCTGAATATATTTTAAGAATTTTGTATTGATGGCTTAATAAACTCGTTAAGAATTGTTTGTGTTTCGAATAGCTATTCATAAACGATTCAAAGCATCAGATGGAAATGTGCCCTTTTCGATCAAAGTACTCAGCGGACATTTTGGAAGTTCTGTTTATCTAGTTTCCTGATAATGACAATGCCTTGACAATAAGATTTCTAGTCCACAGAAGAAAATATGTTCAGCTAGTTAATACCTTCTGCCTGCATCATTTGCTTGAATGTGTACATGTGTACCAATTGTTGCCACTGCTGCATGTCATCATATCGTTCTCACATAATGCCATTACCTCATAACGCATTACATGAAGACGGTTGCAGGTAGGTTAAACCATTATGATGACGTCACGCTACTGTTGCAATTGATTCTAAGACAGGCTTTCTGAACGTGTAGTTTAACAAGTAAAGTTGACGCAATAACATGTCATTATGATAAATTAATGATAAATTATGGATGAAATCTCCCGAATCTGTTGATGCCGGGAGAAAATCAACTCGCCCCTTCTGCTGCCGGAATCTCCATACTTAACTATATATAAGCCAGTTGAACCCTAGGATGAGTGAGTGAATGAATGAGTTTAACACTTTGGTGAAATCCATCAGCACGGCTATTGTGCTGACAAACCAAGGATCATAAAGGTTCGACTTAATTCGAGACCCACGAGATGCAGATCCTGGCACTGAAAAGGGACGCAACTATACAACGTAGTGCGGCGCTTTAGACATCACTAACCTTGAACAAATAGACTTTTCGTTCAATTGTTCGCCTCTTTACGACTCAGATCCAAATTTCCCCGGTTTTACCGTTTTGCTTTTATTGAACATATCTCGTATTTTGTAATACGACAAGGGGTGTGATTGGGTGCAAATAATACATTTTTGTGCTGAAAATGATCCAAGATTATAAGAAAATGAATGTCACAAATTCGCATTGATATTAGTTAAAAAACGACAAAAAGACCTTTTCAAGAGATGGCACCCCCTTCTATTTTGCACTTGATATTGGATAGTCTGGATATTAACTATACGAGTTTCTGGTACATTACCAAAGGATAAACACAGGCTCACACACTGAATGAAATATTTGCATCGGTCACATTCAATAATCTTTAATAGAAGTAGCTTCAAGTGGGTTATTTCTGTATCTACCTTTATAACCATGTTTGCCGAGAGTGAAACTATATATGTCGTATTTAGTAAAGCCAGAGAATGCTACTGCTCAGATCTGTGATGTCTCAGAGGGTTGTGTCTGCCGTCACTATTATCAACATACACATTATACTTAATATATTCGATCTGGCTCTCACGGGAGGGCTATTTTGAAAGTCCAAACCGTTGATAAAGACTGTTCCGAGCGAGTCTTTAAAGGGGTTTTCTGTATTAAGGGTACTTGACAACAAGGTGAAGCGGTGACATCATGGTCGAGTTGTCAAAGTTGTGTTATCGATGTTTTGTGATATATATATACGAGAATGCATAGATGTACATGATTAATGTCTTTGGATAGCTATGCCCTAAGACTCCTCTTCGAAAGCCGATTCCTGGATGCTGGCGGCAACACATTGAAATAACACACTTGGCGGAAGTGTTTGACTTTTGCTTGAGGCTAGGCCGTGCCGACACGAGCTCTCAATAAGTATGCCGTATTGATACATACGCCATAGCGATAGATGATATTATGCAAATCAAACTAAATTATTCACCCTGTGAACGTTACTTTTTACTTCCCCAATGTATTGAGTTTTTGCTACGTGAACCTTAGCAACGTGCAATATAGCCTTGTCATGTAGAATAATGCCATCGACTGTTAATAACGTTGTCTTTATTAATGATTCATGTTTATCAAATTAAATTACTATTGTTACATACAGAACATGTGGTAACGGGTTGTCACAAATAGAACACGTTGAAACGGATTGTCATATATAGAACACGTGGTAAAGGATTGTCACACATAGAACAAGTGGTAACGGATTATCACATGGTGTTACCATGGTGACACCTCGGCACCGCCACCACCACGAAGACTACCTTTTTACTAACTACATTGTGGCTATATACACAGGCGATGTGTTGGTTTGTTTGCTGTTTAACGCCGCACTCAGCAATATTCCAGCTCTATGACGGCGGTCTGTAAATAATATAATCTGGACCAGACAATCCAGTTGGGATACGATGACATGCATCAACCAAGTCAGCGAGCCTGACCATCCGATCCCGTTAGTCGCCTCTTACGACAAGCATAGTCCCCTTGTACAGCAAGCATGGATTGCTGAAGACCTACTCTACCCCGGATCTTCACGGGTGAGAACACATGGTAACGAATTGTCATATATAGAACATGTCGTAACGGATTGTCACGTCAGTAAACATGGTAACGGGTTGTCACCTGAAGAACACGCGGTAACGGATTGTCCCATGTAGAACACGTGGTTATGAATTGTCACACATAGAACACGTGGTAACGGATTGTCACATACAGAGCATGTGGTAACGGATTACTGTTCCTCTTGTGATGCATTATTCAGTAGTACTGGAGCGAGGAACGTCGGGGTTCGGTCGGGGATCCCCGACCGCGTCACATCAAAAGACGTATAAAAATAGTACTTATTTTCTGGCACGTTAGGGAAAACCAAGGGCTGGTCGGCTAGGAGTCAGTATACTGTGTCTGTGTGGGTTATCCATGTTAAACTGCAGCATGTTGTCTCAGTGGGATAGCTATAAAAGAGCAATTATCTTGAGTGAGTGAGTAAGTGAGTTTGGTTTTACGCCGCTTTTAGCAATATTCCAGCAATATCACGGCGGGGGACACCAGAAATGGGCTTCACACATTGTACCCATGTCGGAATTCGAACCCGGGTCTTCGGCGTGACGAGCGAACGCTTTAACCACTAGGCTACCCGACCGCCCCCAATTATCTTGAACGAGACGTTACAACCCATTTCACCTCACCTTCTTCTGCAGCAAGGAAGTGAATCTCTAGCTTAGTTAGTTATATGATGATAAAATGTTTACATAACCATGTGCTACTGTATACACAATGGAAATTATAAACATATACAGTAAACTACGGTTATAACGAACTCGAAGGGACCACTAATTTAAATTCGTTATAACCGAAGTTCGTCATGTATACAGCATATATACAGCAAATGGACGGAACCAAAAAATCAGATCCTTTTATCCGTCTGTTCGTTATAAGCGTGTTCGTTATAAACGTGGTTGACTGTATACTTATAAACAACGAACTAAAATACGTGGTCCCTTTGAGTTCGTTATAACCGTGGTTTCCTGTACTACACTACATTACGTTACATTATACTAACTATAAAATGTCATAGCCAGAAACTGCTGAAACGGATTCCAGTGGGCTTAAAGGGATGACACCGGGTGTTCGCCAAAAGGGTAAGCACGGCCTGCCCTACCGGCAGCACCCGCAACGCACACAATTTGCATAAAAGTGTGTTTGTTTGTTACCTGATGCCACACAGCAGAACTCCTGCCACACGAAGGCGGCTTGTTCATGTTTATACTACTGACAAGAGGCATCGTGATGCTATTGTATGCGAGAAACATGGTAACCCTGCGCCTAAGAAACATAAATCATGCTTATATGGCATAGATAAAAAGCGATCCATTTGAATACACTGCATGTAAGATTATTACTTAATGGTTATGATGCACTCAATGAGCACCACGTTATATACTGCATGAGGATAGTCACTCATTGAAGGATTATAAATACATATGAAACAAATATCATGCTGTATGCAGACATAAAAGGAATGGATATTTTTAATACCAAAAGCAATATATGGAGACTGTGATCTGTGATTCAAAGTTTGAAATGTAAGAATTATGCTCCAAATAATATAAAGATTGCCGACTTTTTTGTACATTTCTAGAGATTTGTTTGCTGGTGAGCAAACATCAACTGTGCCGGACGCCTTTTCGAGTTTTTTACAAGATGATGGTACCAATGATGATTTCACTGAAGATATTACAGAACATATTCTCAAAAAGGAAGATAATTTAGGGATGTCAACTTCTTTATTATGAGGAACACAACGCTTCGGTGTATATACCTACTCCTTCATCAGGTGAATGAATACAATGAGGCAGCATTCATTCAACTGATGAAGAAGTATGTGACATCTATAAATTCCCTTCCTTACCTTATGTGTATCACGTCTTAATACCTTTCTAATATTTGATATTCTCACTATTCCTATAACAAAAGACGAAATATTATAATAATTTGCTTTCATCATATAAAATGTAACAAATCTCCAGGAATAGATGACACCATTTCTGAATAATTTATACATCCGGCTGATCTACTTGTCCCATACCTAGAATCGTTATTTGATAAGGAGATGGATATTTCGTTTTGTAAGATTTGCGTGATGTTATGCTGAATGGATGTACGGAAATCTCATTTGAACACGACGCTGTTGTTAGCAATACGCCTCCCCCTGCTTACCTAACGTCGCTATATAAGTGCAATAATCTTGGACGCGACGTTAAACCCCATTTCACCTCACCTTCGACAAGATGCTTGATATGGGGTGCCGCGAAACCGATCACTGGTTTCGAGGTACTCCAATAATGATGGTTCATTTTACCAAACAGGTGGTCACATGTTAAGTCCATTATCAGAAAAAACACCAAAAAAAAAACAACAGCAAACATCACAAATTCAATTCTTTATCACAGTTCCTCATCTCAGTTGTAATTTGTAGTTATGCGAATCTAAAAGAAAAGAAAAGACATACACACTGCTTGGCCCCTGTCCAAGACGTCAAACATGTGCGAGATTTTAGACATGCAGCTTAGCTGGGATGGAAAAAAGTTGTTTACTGTTACAGTGGAATTGCATATGTGAAAGAGACCATGGGAATTAGCATAAGAATTAACTCGGAAGTTATTCACGGGACAGCGGACAGTGGCAGGATATGTCTATCTTGGAACAAGTGCCAAATTACGTTCGTTAGCGAACTCGAACCCCCGTTCATCTGTGGATACACGGAAGGAAAAGAAGTTAATTCCCTTTGGTTTTCTTTACCAGGACGGGCGAAACCGAGTGTAAGGTCGAACCACACTTTACGAAGCAAGCCAGGGGTTTCAGTATCAAAACTTTCACGAATTTCTTTTTAAATCAATCTCGGGGATAGGAGCATGATGTGTTGTCTGGTCAGGGCCATCGCGCTTTAAGTGTGTACGAGACAAGGGTTTAATGTTTGAATGCAAATAAGGCGTGCGCCAAGGATGTGTATTGAGTCCGGGCTTTTTGCTTTTTCTTGAATAAATTAGTATCAGAAATCCATAACATTTGTACAAACGGTATTCAATTACATTCATAAGTTGTTCGACTTTCTTTAATTATTTGCAGATGATATTAGCATGTTCTCAAGCACAGCACTGTCTTAGAATATAAATTGTCTTTGTCTTAGAAAATTACTGTGATAAATGGAAACTCACTGTTAAAAGATAAAGCTATTGTATTATTGTATTCAAACTTGCCAAATTCCAAATGGTCCTTCAAGGGTGAAACTTTGAGTGTAAGTTGGGTTTTTATTTCATTGATAATTAAAATTGGTCTATTCATGCAAGAGAAGCATCAATCCAGGCCAAAAAAGATTTCATTTGGTATACTGGAGAATATACAAATCCTTGTTGAAATATTTTTTAAGTCATTCTTTAAGATTTTCTATGTTAAAATTAATCAAATTTTACTATACGGTGCTGAAATTTAATTACATGTAAAAGATTTCTTAGTGTCAAGACCAACACACCTAGTGAAATGGTTGTGGTATATTTCTGCTATTTATATAAGCCATAAAGTACTAACTGAAACTCCTCAAAATGAACTCATCGAGATACCCCAAAAAATATGATGATGTACGACACGCATAGAAAGAATAACTGGGTAGCTGATGAGAACAAAATATTATCCAATAGTGGTTTGGTATGAACATTCTGTACAATCTGAAAATGAATTGATCAATTCCTCCTACAGAAGCTAAAGATATTTATCTGGAATCGTGGTTACTTTCGTTGACATTACCGAAACACTTTTTTTATATTATAGAATGTTTAAATCTCACATATACAATGAACGGTATCTGTTTTAGGTAAATATAAAGAAATAATCATTGACAAGATTTCGATGTTTATCCCATGATTAATGCTTCGAGATTGAACAATATACAAAAACTCCAAGGTCAGAACGATTATGTAAAATTGTAATAACCAAAGATATAGAGGATAAATAATTAAACATCACTTATTATATAATGGGTAGGATTCTCGGCAGGATAAAGCCAACGGATAAAAACGACATCCGTTGGGGTCATATGCGGATAGAGATGCAAATATCAAAGGTCAAGTAGGGACTACTTTCAGTGTTTATAAACAAACATGGTGTCGCCCTTGTCATTCGGCAGTCGAGTCAGAATTAACTATCGGGAATCTGGATAAACTAAAGGGATCTTTGCTATCATTATAGTCTAATATACTGAAAATTAGTGTCCAACTCTGACGTAGCTAAGGCATTTGGAGCTTTTGCGAGGGCAATTTTGCGAGGGCACTAGGCCAGCCAAGCGGGATCAGTAGCCATATCTGTGCTTGTCAACCTCTGCGGCTTAAAACCTTTTCAACAAATTAAAATAGTTGGATTTGGACGAAATATGTTTGAATTGTTACCTTGTTTCGTTTTGTCGCTGTGTGTACATCTGACTGCACTTACGTTATGACAGGACAGGCCGACTGTCAACAACGTCTGACCGTGGCCGTGACGTGTCATAGACTAGGGTAAGAGTAGCTTCCCTTTGACAAAGGGCAGTTACTCTAGCGGACAGACCGATGGACTGCGCGAAAGGCAAGTAAAAACAATTGTTGTTGCGTATATGTTGCTTCGCCACTGTATAAAAAACAGATTTCAGTTGGAACTATATTGGCTACTGTCACTGTCCGACTGACACATCACTTACCCTGTGACGTAATATATTATCAATACGCGCATTTCAGGAAAACTTGCAATGTTTCGGGAATGTTTGTGAGAGAGGGACAGGGATTTCTCAAGCACAGAATTAAAGAATGGCATTATATAATAAACAGGTTATCACGTTTGTGTGTTTGGGGATGGTAAATATCCTCTACTGGCAATAAACAATTAGGGCTCGCTAAATACAATGTTTATTACCAATGCAGGATATTTACCAATCTCATTAAAATCAGATCTTAGTTTTCGCTACCGCTAAACAAAGCGGTAGCGAGAACTAAGGTCTGATTTTAATGAGATTGGATATTTACCATCCTCAAACACACTCGCGTGATAACCTCTATTTATAACTTGTATGTCCATTGTACTTCACTGTGAGAAAAACATATATTCCTGTAAACTCCTTTAATGATCCAATATTGTGAAATTCCGACAAATTCCGAGTCTAGATACATTAATAATGCACAACTTGGCCATGTATTTTTACCACGCACTGTTATATGAACCAAATTTGCAAATGATTGTCTGCAACACCTCTCTCATATGCCCATTGCTCATTGCAAGAATCCTAACCTCACCTGCAAGAAAGAAGTATTCCATTTGGCTACAATGCAAAAAAAAACGGAAGTCAATTGGCTATACTGAATACATTATACTGTATGTGAGAAACGGTATAATTTGTAACATACTGCGAGAAGCGTCCTACTTTGACATATTGTTTATAAGAAGTCTCCTGTTTTGAAATACTGCATGCCATAAGCATCCGATTTGGAAATATTGTAAGGAAGAACCATCCTATTTGGAAATACTCCATGTACCAAGCATTCTATTTGATTATAGTGTACGTAAGAATCATCTATTACGCTGAAACGCATTTAAGAAGCCTCATATTTGGAAATACTGCTTGTAAGAAGCATCTTATTTGGAAATATTGTACACAAGAAACATTTTATTTGAAAATAATGATTGTAAGAAGAATCCTATTTGGAAATACTTCATGTAATAAGCCTCCTGTTTGGAAATATTGCATGTCATAAGCATCCTGTTTAGAAATACTGCATGTCATAAGCCTCCTGTTTGGAAGTATGGTATAAAGAAGCACCCTACTTGGAAATACTGCATGTCATAAGCATCATGTTTGGAAGTATTGTATAAAGAAGCACCTTACTTGGAAATACTGCATGTCATAAGCATCATGTTTGGAAATATTGTATAAAGAAGCATCCTACTTGGAAATACTGCATGTTATAAGCCTCCTGTTTGGAAATATTGTATAAAGTAGCCTCCTACTTGGAAATACTGCATGTCATAAGCATAATGTTTGGAAATATTGTATAAAGTAGCCTCCTACTTGGAAATACTACATGTCATAAGCCTCCTGTTTGGAAATACTGCATGTCATAAGCCTCCTGTTTGGAAATATTGTATAAAGTAGCCTCCTACTTGGAAATACTGCATGTTATAAGCCTCCTGTTTGGAAATACTGCATGTCATAAGCCTCCTGTTTGGAAATATTGCATGACATAAGCCTCCTGTTTGGAAATATCGTATAAAGTAGCCTCCTACTTGGAAATACTGCATGTCATAAGCCTCCTGTTTGGAAATACTGCATGTCATAAGCATCATGTTTGGAAATATTGTATAAAGTAGCCTCCTACTTGGAAATATAGCATGTTATAAGCCTCCTGTTTGGAAATACTGCATGCCATAAGCCTCCTGTTTGGAAATACTGCATGTCATAAGCCTCCTGTTTGGAAATATTGTATAAAGTAGCTTCCTACTTGGAAATACTGCATGTCATACGCCTCCTACTTGGAAATACTGCATGTCATAAGCCTCCTGCTTGGAAATATTGCATAAAGTAGCCTCCTACTTCGAAATACTGCATGTTATAAGCCTCCTGCTTGGAAATATTGCATGTCCTAAGCCTCCTGCTTGGAAACATTGTATAAAGTAGCCTCCTACTTGGAAATACTGCATGTCATAAGCCTCCTGTTTGGAAATACTGCATGTCATAAGCCTCCTTTTTGGAAATATTGCATAAAGTAGCCTCCTACTTGGAAATACTGCATGTTATAAGCCTCCTGCTTGGAAATATTGCATGTCATAAGCCTCCTGCTTGGAAACATTGTATAAAGTAGCACCCTACTTGGAAATACTGCATGTCATAAGCCTCCTGCCTTGAAATACTGCATGTCATAAGCATCCTGGTTGGAAATATTGCATGTCATAAGCATCCTGTTTGGAAATATTGTATAAAGTAGTCTCCTACTTGGAAATACTGCATGTTATAAGCCTCCTGTTTGGAAATATTGTATAAAGTAGCCTCCTACTTGGAAATACTACATGTCATAAGCCTCCTACTTGGAAATACTGCATGTCATAAGCCTCCTGTTTGGAAATATTGTATAAAGTAGCCTCCTACTTGGAAATACTGCATGTTATAAGCCTCCTGTTAGGAAATATTGTATAAAGAAGCCTCCTACTTGGAAATACATGTCATAAGCCTCCTGCCTTGAAATACTGCATGTCATAAGCATCCTGTTTGGAAATACTGCATGTCATAAGCATCCTGTTTGGAAATATTGTATAAAGTAGCCTCCTACTTGGAAATACTGCATGTTATAAGCCTCCTGTTAGCAAATATTGTATAAAGAAGCCTCCTACTTGGAAATACATGTCATAAGCCTCCTGCCTTGAAATACTGCATGTCATAAGCATCCTGTTTGGAAATATTGCATGTCATAAGCATCCTGTTTGGAAATATTGTATAAAGTAGCTTCCTACTTGGAAATACTGCATGTTATAAGCCTCCTGTTTGGAAATATTGTATAAAGTAGCCTCCTACTTGGAAATACTACATGTCATAAGCCTCCTACTTGGAAATACTGCATGTCATAAGCCTCCTGTTTGGAAATATTGTATAAAGTAGCCTCCTACTTGGAAATACTGCATGTTATAAGCCTCCTGTAAGGAAATATTGTATAAAGAAGCCTCCTACTTGGAAATACATGTCATAAGCCTCCTGCCTTGAAATACTGCATGTCATAAGCATCCTGTTTGGAAATACTGCATGTCATAAGCATCCTGTTTGGAAATATTGTATAAAGTAGCCTCCTACTTGGAAATACTGCATGTTATAAGCCTCCTGTTAGCAAATATTGTATAAAGAAGCCTCCTACTTGGAAATACATGTCATAAGCCTCCTGCCTTGAAATACTGCATGTCATAAGCATCCTGTTTGGAAATATTGCATGTCATAAGCATCCTGTTTGGAAATATTGTATAAAGTAGCTTCCTACTTGGAAATACTGCATGTTATAAGCCTCCTGTTTGGAAATATTGTATAAAGTAGCCTCCTACTTGGAAATACTACATGTCATAAGCCTCCTACTTGGAAATACTGCATGTCATAAGCCTACTGTTTGGAAATATTGTATAAAGTAGCCTCCTACTTGGAAATACTGCATGTTATAAGCCTCCTGTTTGGAAATATTGTATAAAGTAGCCTCCTACTTGGAAATACTACATGTCATAAGCCTCCTACTTGGAAATACTGCATGTCATAAGCCTCCTGTTTGGAAATATTGTATAAAGTAGCCTCCTACTTGGAAATACTGCATGTTATAAGCCTCCTGTTTGGAAATATTGTATAAAGTAGCCTCCTACTTGGAAATACTACATGTCATAATATATTTTCAGTAATTGCTTCAAGAAGTTATTTTTATTTTAAAAATACCAATATTATTTTTAATGAACATTTTAGGGTCACTTAATATATTTTTATTATTCTATTCTAGTTGTAATTATTGAACTTCAGGTAGAATATTGACAACGTCAGTTTATGACATGAATACACCTTAATTTAGTAACCTGGTTAAGCGCTTGTAACGTCAAAAACTCGGGTTCGAATCCTGGCTCAGGATTCGTGGAATATGGAAGGTATGAGTCTCGTGGGACACTGGTCTATGTTCAGCATGCTAACTCTAGCGTGGATATTCCGCTGTAAGGGTCTCATGGGACACTGGTCTATGTTCAGCATGCTAACTCTAGCGTGGATATTCCGCTGTAAGGGTCTCGTGGGACACTGGTCTATGTTCAGCATGCTTACTCTAGCGTGGATATTCCGCTGTAAGGGTCTCATGGGACACTGGTCTATGTTCAGCATGCTAACTCTAGCGTGGATATTCCGCTGTAAGGGTCTCATGGAACACTGGTCTATGTTCAGCATGCTAACTCTAGCGTGGATATTCCGCTGTAAGGGTCTCATGGGACACTGGTCTATGTTCAGCATGCTTACTCTAGCGTGGATATTCCGCTGTAAGGGTCTCATGGGACACTGGTCTATGTTCAGCATGCTAACTCTAGCGTGGATATTCCGCTGTAAGGGTCTCATGGGACACTGGTCTATGTTCAGCATGCTAACTCTAGCGTGGATATTCCGCTGTAACGGTCTCATGGAACACTGGTCTATGTTCAGCATGCTAACTCTAGCGTGGATATTCCGCTGTAAGGGTCTCATGGGACACTGGTCTATGTTCAGCATGCTAACTCTAGCGTGGATATTCCGCTGTAACGGTCTCATGGGACACTGGTCTATGTTCAGCATGCTAACTCTAGCGTGGATATTCCGCTGTAACGGTCTCATGGGACACTGGTCTATGTTCAGCATGCTAACTCTAGCGTGGATATTCCGCTGTAAGGGTCTCATGGGACACTGGTCTATGTTCAGCATGCTAACTCTAGCGTGGCTATTCCGCTGTAAGGGTCTCATGGGACACTGGTCTATGTTCAGCATGCTAACTCTAGCGTGGATATTCCGCTGTAACGGTCTCATGGAACACTGGTCTATGTTCAGCATGCTAACTCTAGCGTGGATATTCCGCTGTAACGGTCTCATGGAACACTGGTCTATGTTCAGCATGCTAACTCTAGCGTGGATATTCCGCTGTAAGGGTCTCATGGGACACTGGTCTATGTTCAGCATGCTAACTCTAGCGTGGATATTCCGCTGTAAGGGTCTCATGGGACACTGGTCTATGTTCAGCATGCTAACTCTAGCGTGGATATTCCGCTGTAAGGGTCTCATGGGACACTGGTCTATGCTCAGCATGCTAACTCTAGCGTGGATATTCCGCTGTAAGGGTCTCATGGGACACTGGTCTATGTTCAGCATGCTAACTCTAGCGTGGATATTCCGCTGTAAGGGTCTCATGGGACACTGGTCTATGTTCAGCATGCTTACTCTAGCGTGGATATTCCGCTGTAACGGTCTCATGGGACACTGGTCTATGTTCAGCATGCTAACTCTAGCGTGGATATTCGGCTGTAAGGGTCTCATGGGACACTGGTCTATGTTCAGCATGCTAACTCTAGCGTGGATATTCCGCTGTAAGGGTCTCATGGAACACTGGTCTATGTTCAGCATGCTAACTCTAGCGTGGATATTCCGCTGTAAGGGTCTCATGGGACACTGGTCTATGTTCAGCATGCTAACTCTAGCGTGGATATTCCGCTGTAAGGGTCTCATGGAACACTGGTCTATGTTCAGCATGCTAACTCTAGCGTGGATATTCCGCTGTAAGGGTCTCATGGGACACTGGTCTATGTTCAGCATGCTAACTCTAGCGTGGATATTCCGCTGTAAGGGTCTCATGGAACACTGGTCTATGTTCAGCATGCTAACTCTAGCGTGGATATTCCGCTGTAAGGGTCTCATGGGACACTGGTCTATGTTCAGCATGCTAACTCTAGCGTGGATATTCCGCTGTAAGGGTCTCATGGGACACTGGTCTATGTTCAGCATGCTAACTCTAGCGTGGATATTCCGCTGTAAGGGTCTCATGGGACACTGGTCTATGTTCAGCATGCTAACTCTAGCGTGGATATTCCGCTGTAAGGGTCTCATGGGACACTGGTCTATGTTCAGCATGCTAACTCTAGCGTGGATATTCCGCTGTAAGGCTCTCATGGGACACTGGTCTATGTTCAGCATGCTAACTCTAGCGTGGATATTCCGCTGTAAGGGTCTCATGGGACACTGGTCTATGTTCAGCATGCTAGCTCTAGCGTGGATATTCCGCTGTAAGGGTCTCATGGGACACTGGTCTATGTTCAGCATGCTAACTCTAGCGTGGATATTCCGCTGTAAGGGTCTCATGGGACACTGGTCTATGTTCAGCATGCTAACTCTAGCGTGGATATTCCGCTGTAAGGGTCTCATGGGACACTGGTCTATGTTCAGCATGCTAACTCTAGCGTGGATATTCCGCTGTAAGGGTCTCATGGGACACTGGTCTATGTTCAGCATGCTAACTCTAGCGTGGATATTCCGCTGTAAGGGTCTCATGGGACACTGGTCTATGTTCAGCATGCTAACTCTAGCGTGGATATTCCGCTGTAAGGGTCTCATGGAACACTGGTCTATGTTCAGCATGCTAACTCTAGCGTGGATATTCGGCTGTAAGGGTCTCATGGGACACTGGTCTATGTTCAGCATGCTTACTCTAGCGTGGATATTCCGCTGTAAGGGTCTCATGGGACACTGGTCTATGTTCAGCATGCTAACTCTAGCGTGGATATTCCGCTGTAAGGGTCTCATGGAACACTGGTCTATGTTCAGCATGCTAACTCTAGCGTGGATATTCCGCTGTAAGGGTCTCATGGGACACTGGTCTATGTTCAGCATGCTAACTCTAGCGTGGATATTCCGCTGTAAGGGTCTCATGGGACACTGGTCTATGTTCAGCATGCTAACTCTAGCGTGGATATTCCGCTGTAAGGGTCTCATGGAACACTGGTCTATGTTCAGCATGCTAACTCTAGCGTGGATATTCCGCTGTAAGGGTCTCATGGGACACTGGTCTATGCTCAGCATGCTAACTCTAGCGTGGATATTCCGCTGTAAGGATCTCATGGGACACTGGTTTATGTTCAGCATGCTAACTCTAGCGTGGATATTCGGCTGTAAGGGTCTCATGGGACACTGGTTTATGTTCAGCATGCTAACTCTAGCGTGGATATTCCGCTGTAAGGGTCTCATGGAACACTGGTCTATGTTCAGCATGCTAACTCTAGCGTGGATATTCCGCTGTAAGGGTCTCATGGGACACTGGTCTATGTTCAGCATGCTAACTCTAGCATGGATATTCCGCTGTAAGGGTCTCATGGAACACTGGTCTATGTTCAGCATGCTAACTCTAGCGTGGATATTCCGCTGTAAGGGTCTCATGGGACACTGGTCTATGTTCAGCATGCTAACTCTAGCGTGGATATTCCGCTGTAAGGGTCTCATGGGACACTGGTCTATGTTCAGCATGCTAACTCTAGCGTGGATATTCCGCTGTAAGGGTCTCATGGGACACTGGTCTATGTTCAGCATGCTAACTCTAGCGTGGATATTCCGCTGTAAGGGTCTCATGGGACACTGGTCTATGTTCAGCATGCTTACTCTAGCGTGGATATTCCGCTGTAAGGGTCTCATGGAACACTGGTCTATGTTCAGCATGCTAACTCTAGCGTGGATATTCGGCTGTAAGGGTCTCATGGGACACTGGTTTATGTTCAGCATGCTAACTCTAGCGTGGATATTCCGCTGTAAGGGTCTCATGGGACACTGGTCTATATTCAGCATGCTAACTCTAGCGTGGATATTCCGCTGTAACGCGTGGATGACCTGCTGTAAGGGTCTCATGAAGTCTATATGGCAAATTGAAGTTCTTTTTATTTAGTTGGCGTGATATGTTATGTCTACCTCTTTGAAGGGAAAACTATCCGCACTACAAACAAGGCACCGGTACAAGACAATGTTTGTTATCTCACTGTGTTCTAGATTTAGCACACACAGAAAACATCGTGAAAACCGGATACTCCTTTTTCTACTCGCCATTGTCTCAGAAAATCAATCCTCTGATTGGATCTACAGCCAATAACACCAAGCGATGTCCGCCAATAGTATGTGTCCCGGATGTTAACAACTGTAATGAATTAGGTTCAACTTGGCACAACGTGTTGAAATTGTGGTGAATGTGTTGCTCACCCATGACAACAAGTTGTCAAGTATTGACAAAACAACTCAAAACCCGACTGGCTGCTGCCTGCCGTTTTCAGAATATATACAAGTAGAACTAGGTAATGATAATAGGCATTACTATGAAGACTAAAACAGTCCTTACTATAACTCAAGTTATAGACAGATAAATGACATTTGTAAAGAGCCTTTTGACCACAAATTAGGAAAATACTCAAAAACAAGCCTTCAGCGATCAATCATCATGAGTTCGCCGTAGGTTTTATATTTTTTGTATTGATCACGAAGTCAGTCCTTTATCTTCGCGGACACAAAACTCATTAATCGATTCAATTGGAAGCTTCAATGCATGCAATCGGGAGGCTGTAATCTTTTCTTAAATTTAAAAAAACATGTTGAACATGAATATGCAGTTTATATCAGTACATGACAATGTGAACATGCTTTTTTAGATGCTACAAGAGCTTATCAATCAACTTAACCTCCGATGCATCGATTCATGCAAATGAAAGGCTGTCGGGTTTTTTTATCTTTCAAGATGTACGGTTTTTGCGTATCCTGCACCGCCGGTGGCACCCTAAAGACAAGTCAGTGTTTCACCTGACATTATTTTGTCACTGATGCGACACATGTCTACCAAAACATCTTTTTTAAAGCCTTACTGAGGTCAAAGTTTCGTACGAAATCTTCGCAGAAAGAGCATGCTCGATTGTAATTCAAACGTAGTGTATGTAGTCACCAAAGGCAGTAACTGATGGAATATTGCTCATAAAGAGAAAGTTGACCATTCGAAAATTGAAGTCAACCCTCTTGTGATACAGTCTACAGAGTAGTTTGTGTCGTTCTGAATCATTATGCAATGATCTAAATATGAAACAGATGAGGCTGTTTCGATGATCTTTTTTATTTCCTAGTTCAGATGGTTAATTCCGTGGAAGAGGATGGGCTATATATCTAACGATATCAGATAATCGATATAAGTTAATTTTTGCCTAAATGCCTCAACGACTATGAATCCAATAAGTGACTAGTGGCACCAGTACAAAACGTATGTCCGATGCAATTCCCTAGTTTGACATGTACCATATGTTCCCGTATTATTGTTTTGGTGAACAGTTGACTTGCCCTTGCATGTGGTTTAGACTGGTGTCATCGGGGGAACAGGATTCGCTCACCCTCTCGCTAACACCTGGCATCATCACTACTCGACAGTGATCACATGCTCATGATATAGTCAATGGACCCATGACAATGGTAAGGGTTTTGTCACTATTATGATTATTATTTAGTGATTAAAATACGAAATGCAACAAAGAGAGCTTGGTTGATCCTGGCACACTAAGGCTGATTAGGCTCATCATCAGCTCAGGGCCTTTGCCCCCTCTACACGCAGCCCAGACAGCGAATGGGACTTCTCCCAGGAAGCGCTGCCTAGTCAAACCCACCCAGAACTTTTCGGAGAATGTGATGCCTCCCAAACACTGCGGCCTTCTGCATTACCCACATTGTCAGAAGGGATGTATTCCTGGTAGCAAACCCGGGTATTCTCCCAATGTCAGTCTAACTCAGCGAGAACAATGGGAAGTTGGAAATCTTGGTACTTGGGATACAAGCGTGACATTTCGAAAGCGAGGTCCGCATATTTGCCATGTTTTTTCCTGAATCTTGTCAAACACATCGATGTACTCATTCAGAAAGAAGATGTTTCTGTGCTGTCCAGCAGTACAGCACCATCAACAAAACCAATATTAACATTGCGTTTCTGTCCCACATCCCTGGCTCGAAATCTGTCGAATAATGACAAATCTATGTTTGCAAAATACAATTCTATCACGAAGAGCCTCCACAGTATACAGCGTCTACACTGAAACCTTGGTCGACGCTAGTGATGCCTCTTTACCTGGGGCAGGGGCCAGACAAGGTCTCATTTGCAAACGGAAAAGAAGAACCGTCCAGCCATGAGAACCCTATGAACCTAATGAATACTTTTTGAGGTAATTCTTTTGAACCACGATATGGTGTGACACATTTGATGAGGTCTCCTGTAATTCACGTTCTCTATTTACTTTTGTTGCAATATTATTATCTCAAACACAGCTTCCTGTAACATGATAATTCAAACAATAACATGTTTTTCCAAACATTGCGACATTACAAATAACGCAATTTTGTCAAATGATATCAAGTGCAATTTTCCAAGCAAGAATATGCAATTTCTACGGAAATCGATTCCTACGTAAAGCTCACTGCCTCTAATACAGCTGATATTGTCATCTAATTATACTTGACATTTTATACTGTCACATTATTATTCATACAAGTCATTACAAGCGCCAGAGAATAATACTCCAGCAGATGTTTCAGATAAAGGTTTGATCAGTGCTTGTGAGCTCCTATTATAAGCATAGTAGAAATACATTCATTCCACAATATTACCAGAAACATCCTCTACGTCAGAACTTATTGGAAGTAATGTTCCCCACGACACATTCAACAATCAAAGGTCTTGCTTTGTATCGGAAAGACATATATGTAAATTACATTAAAAGATATGTGAGGTATTATGTATTACATTACAAATCATTGAATAACTGCACATCAATAGTGTAAGATCCACAAATATATTATGTATGAGTGCATTGTACTCTGGGCCACGAGGCGTCCAGTACTTTAATAACGAATCTTGAAGCTCTTTAAGTACACAATGGTTGCCGTGTTCCCCTGAACAACGAGGACGACCAGGGATAATAGAACTATCGTGTATCGTTGGTATGTCAATTTCACCTGCTATTGATACCGTATGTACTCAGCATGTGTCATGTATGACCATATGTGATGAAGTGTTGAATGTTGAAACATACTGCTGCCAGAGCCGGATACAGCGAAGTTGGCTAGAGCTAAAAGTCGGCTAAAGCCAAAAACTGCATTTGCACTAACGATAATCGGAAAGTAATAATTCCGGATATAAGTCTATTGAAGTTTGGTTGTTTGTTTGGTGTTTTACGCCGCACCCATCACTTACTTCTACACCAACGTGACGGCGGCCGGTAAATAATCCAGTGATTGAAGACTGAAACAAGAAGAGCATATTCACATCGCCTGTTGGAACCGTGAAGATCCGGGGTAGAATAGGTCTTCAGAAACCCATGCTTGCCGTAAAAGGCGACTATGCTAATCGTCTATGCTAGAGGCGACTAACGGGATCGGGTGGTCAGGCTCACTGACTTAATTGGTTGATGCATGTCATCGTATCCCAGTTGCGTGAATCGATTATTTACAGAACGCCGTCATATAGCTGGAATATTGCTGAGTGCAGCATTAAACAACAAACAAACAAACAAACACCGCCTGTTTGTATAGCCAAAATGTAGTTAGTAAAGAGGGAGTCCTCGTGGTGTTGGCGGTGCCGAGGTGTCACCATGGTAACAGAGGACGCAATCAGGTAATACCAGGTGGTATGAACGTAATAAACACTGTGGAAGTTGATTCGTTGTTATAGAAACTATTTAAAGTTATTTCTCACATGAAATCAAACCCAAAGCCTTGATGGTTAGCTTGCCATCTGTTATGCATTGTGTTCTAGGAACCTAATGATTCGCTTGTCATACGGCAATAACCTTAAATTAAGCCTTCCTAACCTGCTCGCTATAACACAGTGTATTTTAAAGGGTTTTTTTGTGGCATGAGATAGAGTAAGGTATTTGTCTATGGGTGGTCCTGACATGCTATTTGGAGAAAATGAATTTCAAATGACAATAGTAATGATTTCCAATATCCGCCAGCCTGATCTAGACAGAAGGAGGCTGACTCTCACTTGTGACTAACTGGAAGTAGACAAAATGGAGGCGTCGGTGTCATGTCAAAATGTCTGTCTGGGTTGTGTGGGGAAAAGACGCTCGTATTATACATCGATCGTGGATGCACACCACTGCTCTTCAATACAAATCCATTAGCTGAATAGAAGGAAAGTGCTTGCTTTGCAAGATATTGATTGTCTTTATTTCAAAGGCAGTTAAAAACCTGGTATTGGCGTTCACAAGTACTCTTCTAACGCACCAATCTTTTGAACCTCTGTCATTTTCATGAAGATTACATACATTCTATTTATCACAATCCATAGATATAAATAATATACTACAGACGTCTGCGTGAATTTGAAGTGTGGTACTTCAATTTTCAAATGAACTGTTACGCGGGGTGACTGAAAAGATACTGCTGTCAATACCGGATATAATGCATCAATGAGAACGAGAGATTAACTAATTTCCAATATTAGTCTGTTCAAGTTTGTTTTCGTGTCGATTTCCACTGCACGCGTCATTATTATATTAATGTGGAGGCGGCCTGTAATTATCCAGTCTGGACCAGACAATCCAGTGATCTAAGCAATCGCCTGGAGGACAGAGTTTGCCTTCTTTGGAGGAGGAGACGTTGGCGTGTCCACTGCTTTGGGTGTTGTTAAGTCTCTGGCTGGCAGTGATGAACCAGAGACGCACCCATCGTTACAATAGCTAAACAAATTACCTGGGTCTGCTTAAAAACGCCTTAAATTCCCGCCGAACAAGATATACCTCCGGTTCAAATCTTGCGATTTAGAGGACCAAGGAGGGCCATGTCTTTACGTTGCGGTTGCCTTTGAATGCTGCTGTTACACGTGTTGTGTGCGGTATACCATTGTCGGGTGTGAAGGAAGTTAGCATGGTCATATTGGCAACAACGTGCAACTATAGGGTTTCGCACAACAGCTTTCGGCCGTTAAGTTGCCTTGCGCTTGAACCAGGTTTGTTCTGGTGTGGGAGATTGAAGCCTATATCATTACGCTTCCACCGCGGGTATGTCGACCTCGCGTATGCAGCTGGCGGGGAACGTTCATGGTTGACCGTCGGAGAAATACTTCATGTGGGCTGGTCGGGCCAGATACCCTTGACAATCGGGGCAGACCGGGGTCGGCCTGACATCTGTCACGTGACATACCATGCTGATGGTTCCATTCCTGACCAACTTGTCCCATTCCTGGACAAGCCGAACGTAGACTCGTGCCCCTCTCGAAGGTTTCCATGTTGGCGTATGAACACGAGAACTACTTCAAGCAAGGACGATAACTCTTAATAATAATGTAATATTGATGTAGATGTTTAAAAAGCGCTCGCTTATTCCCGTTGTCAAAGTATTGAACCTCTCTTATACAAATACTAGTATATACTTTTGTATATAAGTATATTTGGGAAGGCATTCAACACATCCATTCTCAGCCGTTCATCTTTTATTTGCAAATTATCAAATATTAAATTAGATATTAAAATTGGATGAAGAAAACTGACAAGACGAAGGCGTTTTTAGGATTTAAGTTATTACAACATTGAATTTCTCAGATATATTCAATTAAGCGTGGCAAATTTGACTTTGTCTTTTTAATGCTTGAAACAACATTTTTAAAACTTATTTGTTTCATGACTGATTCTTTCCTCTCATGGACAGCGTTAACAAATAGTCCACACATTTTATAGGAATTAATTTCAATAAAATTATAAAGGAATGCCATATCCATCATGTGTAAGAGATGTTTAGAAGTATTTATAAGCACATACCAGCAACACAGTAGGACCATGTTAGTATTCAAACCCCGTGGGGATTCCCAAGTAGCGCTATGCCTGTCGTTAGAGGCGTCTTAATGGGTAGGGTGGTCAGATTCGTTAACTTGTTTGACTGATGCCATCGTTCCTTGCCCGCTCGGATCGTAACTTTCAATATCAATTACTGGCTTGCCAGGTGATGTCTCCGAGCAGCCGTCATATAGGTGGAATATTGCTAAGTATGGCATTAAACAACAAACAACGTTCATATGCAACGTTCGTTAAAATTTAAGGTGCTAAAAAGGAAGAATTTCAATCATATCAACGAATGTAAAGACATGTAGATTAGTACAAATTATGTGCTAGATATAACATCAATATCTTTAACTGTTTAATTTGTGTAGAAGTAACACACTAGTTTCTTACCGGTGAGTTGAACCGGAATACATTCACTTAAAAAAATGAAACGCAACACCAGATTTGTGCGAGGTAGGAAAATACATTTATACGAAGAACCGTACAAGGTATTGAACCAAATTGTTCTGGAGAGAACATTTGGTGATTGTAGTCACCACTGTTATCGGTACATAGGGAAAGTACAAAGTGACTCAATATGACGAGTCAATAAACGGTTTCGTACCGTTTGGTCGGAGATTCTGCACAGTCCGGGTGTTTGGGATGCGGTTGAGGTGGCGGTGGTCGTCCTTTCACGTGGGTGGCGCAGTCGGATGTAGCGATCTTGGGCGGCAGTGGTTATTCTTGGTCGTCCTGACCTTGGACGATCACGTGTTGACTCATGCTGTTTAAACCGATTTCATACCCTCGTGATGGTGCTGAGCGCTACATTGAAAAACCTGGCTACAGCTGATCTCCTGCCTGCAAGCGGCGTATGACTTCTGTTAATCTTGGCATGTTGTTGAACTGTCACTGTTCGATTGACTCAGATGCCAGGCAATAAAAACACCTGCACTTTAATACCGTTCATAGTGCTGCTGCTAGTGCAATGCGTGCATCTCCATGGCCCTTTTGTTAATGCACATGGTTTGCATGTCCTTGTTGTGATCATTTTGATCCGGGAAATTTGTTACTGACACTATAACACATTAAACCTCTTCATTTTGCATCTCTTGGTGAGCTAATTTTGCTTTAATGTCCAACACTATCCGTTTTGCGTTTCATTTTTTGAAGAGTATATGTACATCACCCATTTAGGTCATAATATTTATTACATTACGTTTTTTATTAACAAATATACACGTTCGGTTCCAAATTCAATATAGGTCGATTAAATCTCAAGGTACCCCAGCTCCACATCGAGAATAAAGTATGTTTATCTCCTAAATAACGTCAACAGGCAATAACTGATGTAGTGTGGTTTTTCAAGTGTGAAGTTTAGATTCATTTCGCATGAAGGATCGAATTTACTGTCCCGACGTGTCTGCGGCATGGAAGAACTTCCACTGTTACGTTTGTCATGGCTTGGAACAGTACTTCCCCTTGGTAGAAGACAGATCGTAGACGGATATGGTGTTGCCACACGGGGAATCCACCACCAATTGATCCTTGCTCGGCGGAAAATAAACACAACTCTGCACAGTCATAAATGACGGAAAACATTGCGAACGAAAGATTGAGACTCGTGTCATTAATTTGACACAATCAATGTTGATTTTAGGATTGAAGTCGTCTTTGTTGACGTTCATCAGCTGATGAAGACAGTGCTTCGCGTGAGCAAATTCCATGATGCGCGAAGCTCTTCATGGTACATTTGCTCACGTGAGGCACTGTCTTCATCAGCAATAATGGGTAAAGTAAAAACTGAGCTCAACCGAATGGAGAAGCTTGGTGTCGTTGTCAAACAGACAGAACCAACCAGCTGGGTGAACAGCATGGTTACTGTAGTCAAACCACACAAGACGCGCATATGTATAGATCCTAAAGATCTAAACAGGGCTGTCAAAAGAGAACACTATCCCATGAGAACTGTGGAAGAAATCATGCCACACTTACCTGGTGCTAAAATATTCACGGTTCTGGATGCTGAATCCGGGTTCTGGCAGATCAAACTGGATTAAGAAAGCTCCAAACTGTGCACCTTCAACACACCATATGGTAGGTATTGCTTCACAAGACTACCTTTCGGAGTTCAATCAGCTCCAGAGGTATTTCAGCGAACAATGTCTCAGCTACTAGAGGGCCTTACTGGTGCAGAATGCATCATTGATGATGTGCTAGTGTGGGGTATAGATGTACCGCAACATGATGAGAGACTGTATGCAGTTCTGAATAGGATACAGTCAAGTGGTCTGAAACTAAACAGATGAAAGTGCAAGTTAAGAATGACAGAAGTGTCATACGTTGGACATCTTCTGACAAAGGATGGACTAAAACCGGACCCTGAAAAGGTGAAGGCTATTAGAGAAATGCCAGAGCCGGAAAACAAACATGAATTGATGAGATTCCTGGGCATGGTTCAGTACCTAGGAAAATTCATAGCAAATCTCTCCAGTGAAACTGCGCCACTGAGGGAGTTGATGTCAAAAGACATTGCATGGCACTGGGAAGAACCCAGAGAAAATGCTTCAAGAATTTGAAGAAACAAGTGACAGACACTCCGGTACTTCAGTGCTTTGATGTCACTCCTCAACCAGTAACACTGTCAGTTGATGCCAGTTCCAGCAGGAAGGACTAGGAGCAATGCTCATACAAGCTGAAAAGCCAGTTGCGTTTGCATCACGATCACTAACAAGTGCACAGAAGAGATATGCACAGATCGAGAAGGAGATGATGGGAACCCTGCATGGGTGTGAGAAATTCCATCAATATATATATATATATGGAAAACCTGTCCTCGTAGAAACAGACCACAAGCCCCTGGAAGCAATCTTTCGAAAACCATTGTGTCAGCCTCCACAAAGATTGCAAAGAATGTGGCTCCGTCTGCAGAAATATGATCGAAAGCTAGCTTACTTACAGACAAGGTAAAGAACTTATCGTTGCTGATGCTCTAAGCATAGCATATCTCCCAGCTGATGACAATTGGTTCGATGAGACAGAGTTTGATATGAACTTTATATCACAGCTACCCTTGACTTCATCTAGAGTGGAGACCTTCAAGTTGGCCACAACAAATGACCCACAACTACAGCAATTGAAATCTGTCATTCTCATTGGTTGGTCGTCGGACAGGAAAGATGTACCAGCTTGTGTACAAGACTTCTGGAATATTCGTGACGAATTGACTGTAGTTGGGGATCTAGTCTTCAAGGGAAACAAACTAGTTGTTCCATGGGCACTGCATGCAGAAACGCTAGAGAAAATTCATGAAGCACACCTGGGATTAACGAAATGCAAGCAACGAGCAAGAAATGTACTCTTCTGGATTGGAATGAACAAACATATCGAAGATTTTGTAGCACAGTGTACAATCTGCAATGAAAACAAAAAGAGCAGGGGCGGTCGGGTAGCCTAGTGGTTAAAGCCATCGCTCGCCCATTTCTGGTGTTCCCCGCCATGATATTGCTGGAATATTGCTAAAAGCGGCGTAAAACCATACTCACTCACTCACTCACTCACTCACAAAAAGAGCAACACAAAAAAGCCACTGAAAAGCCCTGACATACCAGAAAGACCATTGGCTAAAGTTGGTGCAGACTTGTTTGTATACAAAAAATAGTGACTACCTGTTGTATGTGGACTACTTTTCAAAGTACCCAGAAATTGTGAAACTTACTGACTTGTCAAGCAAAACTACTATCACGGCACTGAAGTCAGTCTTTGCTAGACACGGAATACCAGATGAAATCATGACAGACAATGGTCCACAATTTTCAAGTACTGAGTTTCGCAGATTTTCACAGCCATGGGAATTCACCCACATGACATCAAGCCCAGCGTATCCACAATCGAATGGTCAAGCTGAAAGGTCAGTACAGACTGTCAAGATGATGTTGGAAAAGGCAGAGGCAATCGGAAGAGATGTTTACTTGTCCCTGCTTCAGTACAGAAATACACCAGTGGACAAAGTGAACTTGTCGCCAGCACAGATGCTGATGGGCCGGCGCCTGAAGAGCCGCTTGCCTGTGTCAAAAGCACTCGTCCAACCACAAGCACAAGATCACTCCCTGCTTCAAAGACAACTTGAATACAGGCAAGATCTACAAAAGTACTACTGTGACAACGGGAGCAGATAGTTGTCTCCCCTGAATCCGGGACAATATGTCAGAGTACAGGAGAAGAGCGGGTGGAATCCTGCTGTTGTGACAGCAGTCGACCCTTCACCAAGATCATACAAGGTGACAACTAACAGTGGCAAAGCGTACAGACGAAATTGACGTCACATCAGAACAACATCGGAAGACTTTGGCAACATGAAGGACAAGCAAGAAATCACTAAAACAAGCAAGATAACACTAAAACAGTAAAGTCTGAAAACCAAGACAGTGCAAAAGAAAATGCCATGGAAAACACAAAGCCAGTAACGACCCAGAACGACCTGTCGACATTCCCAGAAGATATCAAGATTGAACTGTTTATGTTCTCAGTTACCAGTTCAACATTCTATGTTCATGGACTTTAAAGTGTTTTTAGTTAATTTCACTTTCTGAAGAGGGGATATGAAGGATAAAGGGTTAACTCTATCGTCAACAGTGACGTCAAGTTTATGGACACTAAAGTGTTAAATTTCGTTTGTTTTCACTTTCAGAGGAAGGGAGATGTTGGATAAAGGGTTAACTGTGACGTCATACACATGTACGCAAGTGATGACGTAACACGCATGTACCAAACCGGATGACGTAGTAAACGATTCTAAGAACCCGCAATGCTTGTTGTTAAATATATTACAGTAGTGTTCATCTAGGCGAGGCCACCCGCTACTGTCAATATATATTAATATCTCCGGCATATGCCCCTTGTTCAGAAAATACATATTCGTTGTTTTTGCGTTAACTATACGGCAATGTAAGCCAGGATCATACTAGCAGTGAGCAGTCTCACCAAGTCTAATACATCTCGACAGTCATGTACATCAACACACGTAATATAAACCTTACATAACATGAAGACAGGGTTGACATAGACGTCAGCTTCTTTCAATGCTGACGTCTGACCCGTGAAGATCGGGGGTAGAATAGGTCTTCAGCAGTCCATGCTTGCCATAAAAGACGACTGTGCTTGTCGTAAGAGGCGACTAACGGGATCGGGTGGCCAGGCTCGCTGACCTGGTTGATGCATGTCATCGTATCCCAATTGCGTAGAACGATGCTCATGGTGTCAATAACTGGATTGTCTGCTCCAGACACGATTATTTACAGACCGCCGTCATATAGCTGGATTATTGCTGGAGTGTGGCGTTAAACAACAAACAAACAAACAATGCGACGTCCCTGTACAGGTGCAAGAACCTATGTCTGCATGGTCCTCATTGATACAACAGCTTCTAAACTCTACTCTGTTTTCACTAATTCAATATCTTCCCGTGTTTTTTCGGGTGAAACTGGCTTCATGCACATTAATCTGGCTTCAATTTGTAAACTACATTTGTATATCTTTGTACATACAGGTTTGAATAGCTTTTCCTGTTAATTGTTAAGTTAATCTCTGCAGCCAGTGCGTATCAAAACACGGGGTTGTGTACTCGAGGGCAGATGACCACGGAGTACGCTGACCACTGTGTCGGCTTAACGAGACTGATTGATGAGTGATTTCGGTAATTCGTTGCAAATTAGGTTTGTCGGAGTCGGAGTGCGAGAATGTCGGATTAACGGGACTAAATAGCACTGAATCAATCGGTTCCCATCATTTGTGTCGGATAAAGCCGAGTGTCGGATTAACGAGTGTCGGATTAACGAGACTTGACTGTACATGGTTTAACTCTGCATGTTTTTTTGTGATGGGTGTCACCGATTGGGCAGGGAAGTCACACCTTTTTGCCAACACCTGGTATGATCTCTACATGATAATACTGATTTAAAAGCATATCTGATTATGATACAGTCGGATTTGTACAATGGGCTGTATTTTGCAGAACCATATTTTGTATGGTTATGGAAATGATGTTGTTATTTGTATTTAC
Source organism: Haliotis cracherodii (assembly GCF_022045235.1). Taxonomy (NCBI): domain Eukaryota; kingdom Metazoa; phylum Mollusca; class Gastropoda; order Lepetellida; family Haliotidae; genus Haliotis; species Haliotis cracherodii. The sequence continues at coordinate 17,147,149 of NW_027266264.1, forward strand.
ATAACTAAAATATACTGAACCAAATTAAAAACTTCACAATCCTAAAATCTTAACATTTTAACAGTTATCATTGTGGGCCCTCATTGTGTATTTAAACAGTAATGGCCACGTATTGTCTTCAGATAACACCCGTTTGTATGCAGGTGAATCGATCAAAATCATGTGCACAGCACTATAGTGGCGAAAGTGTTTTTTCACGTGCAACTGGTCACGTGGCCATAATACCGCAAGTGTTTTCAGCCATACTTGTTAGCAGTCATTAACAAAAAAAGAAAAACACAAGAAGAAAAAAAATCTGTACAGCCATTTGTCATGCCACGCCTTTCAAATGTGCAACGTGAACGTGCCATCGGCATGTTGCAGACGGGAAATTCCGTAGCTGAAGTCGCAAGGACGATGGGTCTTAGTCGACGGACTGTTTATGATTTACAGACGCGCCTACAGCAAACAGGTACCACCGCTGATCGCCCTCGGCCAGGTCGACAACGTGTGACGTCACATGCAGAGGATCGTCAGATTGTCTTACGTCACCTCCGTAACCGATTTTTGACGGCTACATCAACCAGATATGAACTGTTTAGGGGTAGACTGAGTGCGCAAACTGTTCGAAACCGTCTGAGAACTGCTCACCTTCAAGCACGACGGCCATACTGCGGGCCGATTCTGACTCAATTACACAGACGTCAACGTCAATTGTGGGCACGGCGACACTTACGATGGACTCAGAGGAATTGGAATCAAGTCGTCTTCAGTGATGAATCCCGATTTAATCTTCGATTTGCTGATGGTAGGGCGAGGGTGTGGAGTCGCCGTCATGAACGTGACGCCCAGTGTTGTGTACAGGAAGTTGACAGATTTCGAGGCGTAAGTGTCATGGTGTGGGGTGCTTTCTGTGACAATGCACGTTCCAGGCTTCTTGTCATGCGTGGCAACCTCAACGCTGCTGCTTACCGCGACCAGGTACTGGCACTAGAACTTCTGCCTTTAATGGCAGCACATTGACCCGGTTTGATCTTCCAACACGACAATGCCAGACCCCACACAGCAATTTTGACAAGGAATTTCCTTCAGAATGCGGGAGTCAACGTCATGGACTGGCCGTCAAGGTCTCCCGACCTCAATCCCATCGAACACGCCTGGAATGCTCTTGGCGGAAGTCTGCGCACTCTCCAGAACCAACCACAGAATTTACAAGATCTTGGCACCATTTTGCAGCACCAATGGCGTCGTCTTCCCAATCATGTGTTCACAAGCATCACAAGGTCCATGCGGAGGCGTTGTGTGGCAGTTGTCAATGCACATGGTGGCCATACACGCTACTGAACTTGTGTGCCATCAGATTCTCGTGCTTGGGACTTATGATTTAAACTGTTAATGTTATTACCGAATACCGTAGGTGCTTGGAATAATTGTTACCACCGTTAATTAAAATCCTTCTTTGGACATTAATGATTAAAAATTACCTTCTCATTTGTAAGTTGTATATCATATATGGGATTACTTTTAAAAATGTGAAGTTTTTAATTTGACTCAGTATAGAAAGAGGATGCAGTGTTCCACTTGACAAAATATGTTTATGTCATCGAGTGACCAAGCACAGTTGCTATTTCACAGTAACGCAGATAAGAAAATCCAAGATCTATTTATTCTTTGTTTGTTTATTTGTTTGCTTCTTTAGATTATTATATAGCATGTCAGGACAATAACAGTTGTGAAAGTGTTGCTGAGCTTGAATAAAACAACCATTAAAGGAATGAGCATTTATTATAGATGAGGCTCGGGGGGTGGGGGTTGTTTCTATTTGTTTTCTTCAAATAAATAAAAACAATTAATGTATATTTGTACATTATTTACATTATTTAGGGACTGCTCATCAAGTGGGTGGGTCATGGAAAAATGTTACATGTGTTTGTTGTGTTTTGGGAGGGGAGGGGGCGTCATGAATAAATGTTACATAAAATGGCAAAAGGCAAATCTCTCTCTCTTTCACATCGGCATCAGTCCGGACGCGTACAAGCAGCAACGCACGCACGCACGCCCATTACCCCAATCCCCCACATCCCACTCCCCTGTGATAAAGGCCCACACATGTTTTGAGACAAAAATTTACATAAATTCACCATGAATAATTATGAAAAAGGACATTATGCACAGTTGTCAAACTACATTGCCGAACTCCCAATGCATGTCAAAATAGTTAACGACAAACAACCAGCCTACCTGTAAACATCAGCATTAGAAGGGAACACGTAATCAACGGCGCCATGGTGTGAGATGGCCTGACAGGTGCCAGTCTTTCCTTCAGCTGGGTGGTCAGTCTCAATAAGCAACTGTGTACACCATGTAACTTCTCCAACTCAGGCTGCACGCCGTTCTACGTCCCTGTCAAGTCGTACCTCTGTAAATCAGTTTATAGACACAAAATACTTCACACAAATCTTCACATATTACAGTTCGAATAAGGCTAGTTCTATGAACGTCCGGTTTACCCTTCTTAAAGTATCAATACACATTTCAGAGTTCGTTTCTGTACTTGTCACAGTTTGTGTGCGGGTCTGTTGATACGTCCACCCAGCGTGCGGTTACACAGTTTCCAGTTACTAACTATGCTTGATTCCCCATAAGTTACACAACATGGCTGTGGCATGTCCGTTATCCTCGACTTCGGCCGCGTTGCTAGTTACCATTACTTTTGGTACCATCGCGATCTGGTATTGATCATTGCGTTCCAGCGTTGCCAGTTGTAGCGAGGCTTCACTTGCATCCGGGCACAGGCACGTGGGAAACATATCACCGATCTCGTGGAGCAATTCAAGAAACAATCAATATGCAGGTGAACTGTCTTTACTTGCACTCATTAGTCGTTGTAGTTGGTTAGGAGCTTAGCTATGTAACAGACATACCACAAACACATCTTTTGTTTCACAAACCCGTGACTAGATCTGACAGTCTTCTTCTGTATCCTTAATTCAGCGAAAACACACGCCCATGAAGATCTTGATGATTTTGTTACCAATAATGATTCGGCCAATGATGCAAACTTTCGTTGAGAATCGGCAAGAGGTACGACGCAGTTACGAAAACTCGTGGCTAATCCGGTAGAAAAATATGAAGAATGCTAGGAATGGGTTAAGAAACATGTACGAATTACAAGATTCATGTACGGATCATGCACGAATTGTAAGAATCATCTACGACTAAGTTACGAATATTCCGAAAGCATGTACGAATGCAGGACGATCGCAACGAATATGATACGACACATTTACAAATAGTTTGCGAAAATCACTACTTTTCCTGACACGTCGGCATGTTCTTGGGTCCCGAAAGGCTGGCCAACCCAACATTTCCAGCATGGAGGTTCAACGGAGAGCACGTGTTGCTCTGGTCCTGGTCCTTGGGGAATCGTGTTCTTCTTACTTGATGCTTACATGATTCGTAGTTGACTTGGGACATTCGTGGCTGTTTTGGGATGTTTTCGGGTCGAGGACAAGAATTTTTGGGAGCCACGAATCGCTAAGGATAGTCAAGAATGCAAAAAAATCGATTAAGAAGCTGTTATGGAACATAATAATTAATTACGAATGGATTACGATACAGCCACGAAATTGCAAATCGTCAACCCTTCCACAAAAGTCTTTGACAAACAAAACTTTCTCGCCGACTCCCGCGAACTGTACGAATGTTTAGGAATCAAATAAGATTCATTAAAGAACTTCAAGAAATGATTGAGATTTATCTCCGAACATGAAAAAAAACACTATTTGGGGTGATTCTGGATATTCGTAGTCGTAGTGAAATTGGGGTCATTACAGCCTTTTATGACAGTGGGACAACTCCCAACCATCATACTAATTTCAACCATGGTACCATCATCATGTTATATGTTATTAGGAGGACATACCTTTATGCAGTGTTTTTCCAAGTTACAGAATCAAGTACAACAGTACATTTCAACTTAAATCACGTCAGTCATGTTTACAGACGCCATCTTGGATTTCCTGATGCCACGATTGCGTATCATGTGATGCCATTACAGTCAAGGGTTTTAATCTACATATGTTTACAGAGATCGTTCCAGAATCAATCCTATATATTTAATTCCAAGTGTAGCCGGACGTGGAGTCATCCCACAGATGACATCCTTACCTTTTCAGCTTGGTCTACTGAGGTGGGTTTTTCATACATGATAGCTGAGATTTTTCCAATCTCATTTAAAACTGTACCTATGGTGGGACAAATTTCTCACTATCTACTTTAACGTAATTTAACTGTACAGACGTATATGATTTTTAAAACAATTCACGGATTTCTGCGTATAAAGGTAATTGATTGAAGCCCTGTCCGACCTGTCATCAGAAGGTCCGTGGTTCGAATCCCATCACGGGACTCTGAAATTTTATGGCCGCTACACTTCATGGTGATTTACGAGTCGCTATTTGACAGCTTTTGGAGGTGCAGCCTCATTGTTATTCATTCTAGGTCACATGACTTCCGGAAAGTATTGTTTACATGGATCCAGTTCCGATTGCAGCCAAGTTCGTACACTTTCAAGAATGAATGAGGTTACAGATTTAGTCTTGCTGGTGAAAATGGAGTTGTGGCGGGTTCGTGTGGTTGGCCTCAATGACTTGGTTGATGCTCATGGTGTCTTTCACCGGATTGTCTTTTCCAAACTCGATTACCGACAGCCCGCTGTCACAGGGCTGAAAAAGTGTTGAGAGCGCGATTGTGCGATGTCGATAAGTGTGATCTAGTCTTACGTTGAGGTTGACGTTGACGTTCTATAATTAGGTGGCCCCACTCATTCTGGAGAGAAAAAAGATATTATCGCTCCAGCATCGCATAATTCAGAAGTGTCACTACCTGGGACAGGCCAAATCGTTTAGAGGAGACATTTTTCATCGATGGAAACTATAACAGCTAACTGAATGCCATGATGAAACGTTTCACATGGACATGACTTATTTAGAAGTTTACTTTCTTGCGTTAGAATCAAATATTATGGCCGTCGATATCCGCAACCGACTGTGTACATCCAACAGATGACAAATCTGCAGGTATTGATCATTTAACTCCTGAAATGCCGACACAATGACGTACTAAATTTTGCCGTTTTTTATTAAAACCTTACATTACAATTTTGGATTCTGACGTTTCTTCCCCTGTCTGGGCTGTACCAATAATTATTCCCTAGGATCAGAAAGGAGACTACTCCTCGTTATTACAGAGGGATGCATTGTAGGAAGGTGTTTACTAGCAGAATGAATAAGAAACTAACTGTGTGCCATGCATGAGAAACTTCAGCCTTGAAACACTGACTGGATTAAGAAAGATAACAATGATCACATTACTCTAAATACTATTATCGAGATATCTGTTCTTGATAAGGGTGACTGCATGGTGCCTTTGTGGACTGTGGAAACATTTGGAATTGTGAGTAGACAAATGTGTTTTTAAAATTAAAATCAATTTATGATATGTTCGCTCACGTGTTGCTATGGAGACATTGCTTGTATCCGATTTTCTTGGGCCTCTCTGTTGGTTTACATGTTATATGTAAACGTCATACAGTCTAGCAAACATGATAATCAAACTTTTCGTGATATAATTGAAAGAGCATTTGAAAGAGTCATGTATCAAATATGAACTGAGTATAAATACACTCGGTTGTTGATTAAAGCAACATTGAAGGTACACAAAACTGTGTAAACTTAAGCTGTTAGGGGAAAGAAAGCTCTTCTTCAAATGGCCGTTATCTCCAAGCTTGGCACTGTTTCACCTCCAGTCTTCATAAAACCCTTTGTTTGATCGTGTGTGGTTGTCTAAGAAAGGGCATCCGCACGATCGAGGGGTGACTGCGGCTCTGCGGTATGCCAGGAAGATCGGGTTCAGAACCATGTTGATATGGATGGCAGATTGGCATCAAGCTGTGGTGATGTATGGTTTGATTCTGATCAAAACTGATCGAACTCAGGATAATGTTACCAGAAACTAGTCCTTTTAAATATAAAACGTCAATGCCGTGTAATTATCTGCCGAAACAGATTCCATTGGGCGTAAAGGCAAGATAGTGAAGATAACTACGTGAAGTGATCGTGTTCGTGAAAAGGGTAAAGAAGTGATTAAAATAGTATCTATCGATCTAAAACTATGCGAGACAAACACGCCGCATCTGTTGTTGTTGGTTTGTTGTTTAACGCGGCACTCAGCAATATTCCAGCTATATGACGGCGGTCTGTAAATAATCGAGTCTGGACCAGACAATCCAGTGATTAATATCATGAGCATCGATCCACGCAATTGGGATCGATGACATGCATCAACCACGTCAGCAAGCCTGACCACCCGATCCCGCTAGTCGCCTTTTACGACAAGCATAGTCACCTTTTACGGCAAGCATGGGTTGCTGAAGACCTATTCTACCCCGGAATCTTCACGGGTAGAACTCATCTGAAAGGGTAGCATACACTATCACATGAAACTCTGTCATGGGTTGCGGGAATAAGCTTCTCATTCAAAACTCATGTACGTCTTTTTTCATGAAGTATCATATGTCTGCTCTAAACCGAAGACTGTTATGTGACCAAGTAAAATTTATATTAATTATTGTAAACGGTCAGTGGTACTCCTGCTCTCGTGGAAACCGATGCCACTAAAAACTTCATCGGTATTATTTGTTTGTTTCTTTGTTGTTAAACGCCGCACTCAGCAATATTCCAGCTATATGACTGCGGTCTGTAAATAATCGAGTCTGGACCAGAACATCCAGTGATTAATATCATGAGCATTGATCCACTCAGTTGGGATACGATGACATGCATCAGCCAGGTCAGCAAGCCTGACCACCCGATCCCGTTAGTCGCCTCTTACGACAAGCATAGTCGCCTTTTACGGCAATCATTGGTTGCTGAAGACCTTTTCTACCCCGGATCTTCACGGGTCTTCATTGGTATTAAAGTCATCGACTTTTACGATGTGTTCAGTGGTTTAACAACAAAGCTAGTTGCCTGTTTTAGGGGAAGAAAAGATGGATGAATACAATGCCGACTAAACTTGGGTTAGGATGGCATTATACAATGGTGAAGGGAAATGCATGAAGATTTATTTGAGACGTGGAGAATTCACAGGTAAGAATCCCCAAACTGGCCCATATGACTTCATAGGACTCAAAGCAAGTTTATTCAAATTGAAATTTGAAATTAATAGTTTAAAATATACACTTAGCTTTTCCAACACCAATTACACTTAGGATATCTGAACTTGTGCTCAACAATATATGCACACAGTTTAGTACGGGATTGTTATTGGTGATGCCGGTGATGCTGCTAGAATCTGTTAGATTAATCAGTTTAGTTGATACATTTAGTTCACTAATAATCATCTAAGTCGATACCCATTTCCCCTGGAAGCAATTAGTTTAGTAGATAAATAAGCTCAGATAAATTAATGATATTGACCACGCCCCGATACATTGATCGCCTGCTCTGCGAAGTTGATTGGTCGGTAGAGGCGATGACTGTTGTCGGTCACAGCAAGCTACTTCCTCGCACAGTGACCCGACTTACAACAAATATGTCAAGGTTCGTGGAAGGACGAATCTACATCATTCTACGTCTTACACAATGAAAGAAGTGACCCGTTGATATGAGTGTGAGTGAGTTTGATTTTACGCCGCTTTTAGCAATATTCCAGCAATATTACGGCGGGGGACACCAGACATGGGCTTCACACATTGTACCCATGTCGGGAATCGAACCCGGGTCTTCGGCGTGACGAGCGAACGGTTTAACCACCAGGCTACCCGACCGCCGCGTTGTTATGAGAGCCAGATGTGAGTGTAGATTGACCTCACGTTCTACACAATGGAAATATACTACTCAAAAGAAGTTAAAGACCACACGATTCTTTCATCTGCTATGCCTTGACAGATTAACAATAGTAATATGAAAGACAGATTATCTATGTCGGGTCGGTGAATAACAAAAATTAAACATCATATAACAGTAGAAAAATAGATATATTTCTGGAAATACAGCTAATTACAAAATTCGCTTTCGTAAGTTCAGGAATTCATTTACTTGCTTTTGAACTTACTTTCGATTAGGCCGCCTCCGTGGTCTAGAGCGTCCGCCCAGAGAGCGAAAGGTCCGGGGTTCGATCCCTGGCCGCGTCATACCAAAATACGTTAAAAGATGGTACTTGTTGTTACCCTGTCTGGCGCTCGGCATTAAGGGGCTAAAACAAGGACTGGTCGGCTCGGAGTCAGTATACTGTGTCTGAGTGGGGTATTCATGTTAAACTGCGGCATGGTATCTCAGTGCGCGAGCACTATATATCGGCATCAGTCCGGACTAGTACAAGCAGCCACACACTCACATGCACGTGCATGCACGTCGCTATATAAGTGCAATCATCTTGGACGCGACGTTAAACCCAATTTCACCTCACCTTTGAATAGCATTAGCATGTGTGAATGTGTAAAGGCGGAGTCTCAATGGCGTTGTTCTTGAGATGGTCAGTCACAGATCGTGCTCGGTGGGGTCGGGCATTGTCGTCCGTGAAGACAGAACGTGTGATAAGTGCATGGCTTAGCTAAATGACGCACAACAAAACCGTCTTGGTACTATTGTCCATTTAATATCCCCTGAACTGTGACCAAATTAAGTTTACGGAGCAACGTCCCCATGACATTACTGAGCCGCTACCATATGCCATTGTTTCCTAGATGTTGCGCTGATGAGATGTTCCTCTTTGGCTCCAGACGCGAGTCCTACCATCAGTGCGGTGCGACAATAACTGACTGTCGTCAGACCAATGAAACCTCCTTTATGACTCCTGACTCCAGGCTAAACGGCCCCGCATGTATCGGGGCGAACCGAGTGGACGTCTCCTGACCCTTAATCCTGCTGCATTCTGTCGACGCCTGAAGTTGGTAAGGGACACTTTGCTGTGGGTATGCCAGTGATGGCGAAGAACAGTGCAAGTTGAAGTTGGCAGCCGTTTTACCTGGCGTAGAAGGACACTGTCCTCTCTGAGACGCAACTCAGTCACTCACATGTGTTGTCAATGTGTGTTTTCTAATGAGTCGACTGATTAATGTTCAGCACGGTGGCAATAGCCCGACATGACATGCCAGTTTGGTGCATGCCACTGATTTGCCATCTTTAATTTTCTGGGATAGTACGCCTAGGCATTTCACTTTCAAATTGATAGAACTTTCATTTAAAGTTAATCAGTAAATACGCATGAACGTTCTGTCATCAAACGTGAATTTCTCTGAAGAGATCCCGTAGGTGTGCATATAGCTCGCAGTTAAGGTGGCTACCATACTACAGAGAGAATGGTGGAAACACACAGTGTACCATTTGAAACACTCGACATTAAAAATGAACACTTAAAATTTGGCGGTCCGATACTTTTGACGGATGTATACATACACCTTGCCAGTTTGAGTGTGTATTTGTACACTGATATTGTAATAATAAATAATGAAAATAAATCGTGATGTACATGTACATCAATGTATACGACCATTTAGGCTATGTAATAACGCATCTAATTTGGTAAACTATTACCATTTGCTGTGACGACACACGTCTGAATTCGGAATTAGCAAGACACCTGTTTGAGTGATTTCGAGAACAGTTTGCATGATGTCTAAGTTGGGGACTAGTGAAAAGTCAGTTGGTCACCGTCCTGCGAATGAACCAATGAAATACCCCTGTAGTTATCAGGACCCGGTTGTATCAAACCTTCATTAACTAATAGCTACATTAAACCCAAATGATACATTAAATTCTTAATGCATCGTCAGTTAATGGCTTCATTAAAATCGGTTGTATCAAACGTTTATTAGAACATCATTATCTATGTAAGTGTATATTTAATTTAAGTGTTTTTATTGACCTGTTTCCATTAAATTTTTCCCACAATTCCCTGACGTAAACACGTACGTGTTACTTCCGGTTATCTCAGACTGTCAAAATGACATCGAATCCACTTACACCTAGGTAAACCGAGGAATAGAATTAAGAATTCCTACAGATTTTGTGGTGAGGAAAAATATATGGAAATGTACCCATATCAAAGATCATACAACACAAAGCAGATTGGAGGGGCATTATAAAAAACACGGAAGTGTTTTTATCCTATTACAGTTTCGTCAAGACCAGTAGATAGGCCGGTTTTTGTAAACGATGCATCGCATTTTGTATTTCCTCCTTGCCAATATGAGTTTTAGTACCACACTAAGTCTTGTATTGTTTGATAGGCATTTGTTAGACTTTGACGGATGACAAAAATCAATGGAGAAGAACTTCTTTTTTATAATGTACTAGCGACGTTTCGGTGTAGATCCTTGTACCGTTGTCAAGCAATGCTGAAACATATTGCTTGACAACGGTATCTACTGAAATGTCGCTAACACAATGCAAGATTAGTACTGAATCTCGTATTGGCAAGGAAGAAATACAAAATACGATGAATCGTTTATAAAAAGGCTTATCTACAGGTGTTGACGAAAATATAATAGGAAACAAACACTTCGGTGTCTTTTATTAATGGGTACAACGTGGCCGTGTACTGCAAATCAATAAGACATCACTTCCAACGTACCACAAACACAACAGTGGAGAGTAGTTTCGCCGTCTTTGAGTGTTATGTCAAAAAACATTTGCTGCAGGCATTCGCGTCATGCTTACAGTCAATCACTAATCTCTCAACTCAAACAATATTGAAACACACAATGAGGCCCTGAAGCCCACCCTAATTATGGAAAAATAATGGCGTCTCTGTTTAACCCTCTTCATCGATGTAAATATTAAACGGATTTTCAAAACAGGCAGTGCTTTGTTCTAACCCATATTTAGCTATGCGTAGAAATACAGCGATTTTGCAACTTTTCATCTTTGGCCGAAAAAAGTAGAGTGCGACGAACGTTTTTACGAAAACTGTGAGCAAAGAAACTACTTGCCTAACAACATAAATATATATCAAAGGGATTTGCATGTTCGTGTTAAACGTTCTACATTCGATGCGAAAAAATAACTTGTCTCAACAGTCGGTTTTCCTCTATGACGTCAAAGATAATGGACCAACTTGAGGAACGTGATTGCATATTGTTGTTTGGCCTGGCTGGAAGTGGGAACACCAGGTTTCATCCATAGTCACAAGTTGTTGCAAGAACCTTACTGTATCAGCTTCAAACAGAGGTAGATTTTCACATATTGTGACATTGTGCCTGGTGTGTTTTATATCAGATGTCAACGAACCCAACGAAGGGATACTTTCTTCATTGCCAAAGTTTCGGTGATTATGGAATGTCCTGTCTCCTCGGAAATGCCAACTGAACCAGCAGTCATTCGCCGGTCGGTCATCGCCATATAGTGGAATCTCTGGATTATATTTGGAGTGGCTGACGTCAGAGGCTTGCAAGGCTCTTCCTGTCACGTTTACACTCTGCTGGGCAGCTCTTTACATTGACGAAGGAAGGGGCATCCTCCCCTAGCGTTGTACATATATCTTCCATGGGTGACTTTTAAGCCCCTTTTCTGCAAGTCACTTTTCTTGATCACTGCACGTTCCTCAAATTTGTCCATGTTCCAAAGGCCATAAACCTGTGCTTTTTTACCGACTCGTCCCAGCGAAACAATGTGCTCAATTTCTCAAGTTTTTGCGGTTATGCCTCCATGACATCATGTGATGTCCACAAGAAACGATTTCACTGTGTGACGCAGAGCCTATCAGTTAACCATGGTAGCTGGATAAAAATAATCAACGCATTACATATATATCTTACTCCGCATTCCACGTATATACTTGCGGCATATCAAATTTCATAATGATACAAATGGAAATGTCTGAATAATAAGCAAAAATGACATTTTCATAATAGCTACAGTGGATGTCGGATGGGAATTCTTTTAGTGACAAAATAACTAGGATCTTTCATACAGTTTGAGCTTGACAGGCCTTGTAGTTTCCAAGGAGATGTCGGTGAATGAAGCATTACAATTCCAATAGCTTTTGTTTACGCCCTGACGCCCAAATTGGAGTCCTGTTGTGTCAGTGACTCACATTTGTACTCGAGTTTTTGTTGTGTGCATGTTTGTTTGCCACACTCAGCAATAGTCCAGCTATATGACGGCGGTCTGTTAATAATCGAGTCCGTGCCAAACAATCCAGTGATTGACATCATGAACATGATTCTTTCAACTCGAGTGTAATCGACATCGCCATTTCATTGTGTTTCAGTAGTAGTCAGCCAAAAAAGCTACCAGTTTGTTTTTACAAAGATTGACTCCTTGCACATGCATGCGTTTGCTTCTACAATCAAAAATTGACCTTTCTTTTATCTGTTCAAGAACACATCCTTATACATGTTCAACTTGGGGAACGTAATCAATAAAGATAGGCACTGAAACACAGAACACAATGCTGATTCAGATGCGATCTTTAACAGAACAAGGCCATATAGTTTGAATATTGCTAAGTGCGGTGTTAAACAACAAACAAACAAACTTATGGCAAGACTAGATGCTGAGTCATACTCTCTGTCCAAAGTGAGTGAGTAAGTGAGTATGGTTTTACGCCGCTTTTAGCAATATTCCACCAACATCACGGCGGGGGGCACCAACAAAAAAGTCTGTCAATTTCTTTGAAAATGTTTTATTCCCTTATCTACAATTTTAATTTCACTGATGATGTTTTCTTCTGGCTCTTTTTCTGGTCTGCCTGCCTGTGTTTGACGTGAGATGACACCTCATCTTGGTATAGAAGGCAGAAGAAGACGTCAGACTTGTCTTACTGGAATCACTCTGAAAGTTAAAAGCAAGATGTCTTCATAGATCCTGTTGTTTCTCATATTAGCCTTATGCAGAGTACCAACTCTTAAAATCAAAATCAGTTTATCAAATAATCCAATAAAAGCTCAAATCCAAATTGCCATCACTTTTCATAATTTTGAGAGCGACACACATACTTTGATGAATGGTTGGTGTTGAATTGCGTGTATTTGCGCTGCACACAACTCCCTTTTAATTTTTTTAATTTAGTCAAAGTGTGTGGCTTCTTTTAACTGCAACATATCAACCTCTATTGGCATCATCCTATTGTTTTCACGGGGCCTGCATTTCATACAATGACCTCTCATCAGTCTGTCCTGCGATATTCTACAGTAAGTCCCCCCGCAACAGATATATTTTGCATTTGAGGAACTTGAGCCTTGAAACACTGACTGGATTAAGAAAAATAACTATGATCACATTACTCTAAATACTATTATCGAGATATCTGTTCCTGTTAAGGGAGACTGCATGGTGCCTTTGTGGACTGTGGATACATTTGGAATTGTGAGTAGGCAAATGTGTTTTTAAAATTAAAATCAATTTATGATATGTTCGCTCACGTGTTGCTATGGAGGGGTGACTGCGTCTCTGCGGTATGCCAGGAAGATCGGGTTCAGAACCATGTTGATATGGATGGCAGATTGGCATCAAGCTGTGGTGATGTATGGTTTGATTCTGATCAAAACTGATCGAACTCAGGATAATGTTACCAGAAACTAGTCCTTTTAAATATAAAACGTCAATGCCGTGTAATTATCTGCCGAAACAGATTGAATTGGGCGTAAAGGCAAGATAGTGATGATAACTACGTGAAGTGATCGTGTTTGTTGAAAGGGTAAAGAAGTGATTAAAATAGTATCTATCGATCTAAAACTATGCGAGACAAACATGCCGCATCTGTTGTTGTTGGTTTGTTGTTACACGCCGCACTCAGCAATATTCCAGCTATATGACGGCGGTCTGTAAATAATCGAGTCTGGACCAGACAATCCAGTGATTAATATCATGAGCATCGATCCACGCAATTGGGATCGATGACATGCATCAACCACGTCAGCAAGCCTGACCACCCGATCCCGCTAGTCGCCTTTTACGACAAGCATAGTCACCTTTTACGGCAAGCATGGGTTGCTGAAGACCTATTCTACCCCGGAATCTTCACGGGTAGAACTCATCTGAAAGGGTAGCATACACTATCACATGAAACTCTGTCATGGTTTGCGGGAATAAGCTTCTCATTCAAAACTCATGTACGTCTTTTTTCATGAAGTATCATATGTCTGCTCTAAACCGAAGACTGACGTGTGACCAAGTAAAATTTATATTAATTATTGTAAACGGTCAGTGGTACTCCTGCTCTCGTGGAAACCGATGCCACTAAAAACTTCATCGGTATTATTTGTTTGTTTCTTTGTTGTTAAACGCCGCACTCAGCAATATTCCAGCTATATGACTGCGGTCTGTAAATAATCGAGTCTGGACCAGAACATCCAGTGATTAATATCATGAGCATTGATCCACTCAGTTGGGATACGATGACATGCATCAGCCAGGTCAGCGAGCCTGACCACCCGATCCCGTTAGTCGCCTCTTACGACAAGCATAGTCGCCTTTTACGGCAAGCATTGGTTGCTGAAGACCTTTTCTACCCCGGATCTTCACGGGTCTTCATTGGTATTAAAGTCATCGACTTTTACGATGTGTTCAGTGGTTTAACAACAAAGCTAGTTGCCTGTTTTAGGGGAAGAAAAGATGGATGAATACAATGCCGACTAAACTTGGGTTAGGATGGCATTATACAATGGTGAAGGGAAATGCATGAAGATTTATTTGAGACGTGGAGAATTCACAGGTAAGAATCCCCAAACTGGCCCATATGACTTCATAGGACTCAAAGCAAGTTTATTCAAATTGAAATTTGAAATTAATAGTTTAAAATATACACTTAGCTTTTCCAACACCAATTACACTTAGGATATCTGAATTTGTGCTCAACAATATATGCACACAGTTTAGTACGGGATTGTTATTGGTGATGCCGGTGATGCTGCTAGAATCTGTTAGATTAATCAGTTTAGTTGATACATTTAGTTCACTAATAATCATCTAAGTCGATACCCATTTCCCCTGGAAGCAATTAGTTTAGTAGATAAATAAGCTCAGATAAATTAATGATATTGACCACGCCCCGATACATTGATCGCCTGCTCTGCGAAGTTGATTGGTCGGTAGAGGCGATGACTGTTGTCGGTCACAGCAAGCTGCTTCCTCGCACAGTGACCCGATTTACAACAAATATGTCAAGGTTCGTGGGAGGACGAGTCTACACCATTCTACGTCTTACACAATGAAAGAAGAAACCCATTGATATGAGTGTGAGTGAGTTTGATTTTACGCCGCTTATAGCAATATTCCAGCAATATCACGGCGGGGGACACCAGACATGGGCTTCACACATTGTACCCATGTCGGGAATCGAACCCGGGTCTTCGGCGTGACGAGCGAACGCTTTAACCACCAGGCTACCCGACCGCCGCGTTGTTATGAGAGCCAGATGTGAGTGCAGATTGACCTCACGTTCTACACAATGGAAATATACTACTCAAAAGAAGTTAAAGACCACACGATTCTTTCATCTGCTATGCCTTGACAGATTAACAATAGTAATATGAAAGACAGATTATCTATGTCGGGTCGGTGAATAACAAAAAGTAAACATCATATAACAGTAGAAAAATAGATATATTTCTGGAAATACAGCTAATTACAAAATTCGCTTTCGTAAGTTCAGGAATTCATTTACTTGCTTTTGAACTTACTTTCGATTAGACCGCCTCCTTGGTCTAGAGCGTCCGCCCGGAGAGCGAAAGGTCCGGGGTTCGATCCCTGGCCGCGTCATTCCAAAAGACGTTAAAAGATGGTACTTGTTGTTACCCTGTCTGGCGCTCGGCATTAAGGGGCTAAAACAAGGACTGGTCGGCTCGGAGTCAGTATACTGTGTCTGAGTGGGGTATTCATGTTAAACTGCGGCATGGTATCTCAGTGCGCGAGCACTATATATCGGCATCAGTCCGGACTAGTACAAGCAGCCACACACACACATACACGTGCATGCACGTCGCTATATAAGTGCAATCATCTTGGACGCGACGTTAAACCCAATTTCACCTCACCTTTGAATAGCATTGGCATGTGTAAATTTGGAAAGGCAGAGTCTCAATGGCGTTGTTCTTGAGATGGTCAGTCACAGATCGTGCTCGGTGGGGTCGGGCATTGTCGTCCGTGAAGACAGAACGTGTGATAAGTGCATGGCTTAGCTAAATGACGCACAACAAAACCGTCTTGGTACTATTGTCCATTTAATATCCCCTGAACTGTGACCAAATCAAGTTGACAATCAACGGAGCAACGTCCCCATGACATTACTGAGCCGCTACCATATGCCATTGTTTCCTAGATGTTGCGCTGATGAGATGTTCCTCTTTGGCTCCAGACGCGAGTCCTACCATCAGTGCGGTGCGACAAAAACTGACTGTCGTCAGACCAATGAAACCTCCTTCATGACTCCTGACTCCAGGCTAAACGGCCCCGCATGTATCGGGGCGAACCGAGTGGACGTCTCCTGACCCTTAATCCTGCTGCATTCTGTCGGCGCCTGAAGTTGGTAAGGGACACTTTGCTGTGGGTATGCCATTGATGGCGAAGAACAGTGCAAGTTGAAGTAGGCAGCCGTTTTGCCTGGCGTAGAAGGACACTGTCCTCTCTGAGCCGCAACTCAGTCACTCACATGTGTTGTCAATGTGTGTTTTCTAATGAGTCGACTGAGTACAGTATGATTAATGTTCAGCACGGTGGCAATAGCCCGACATGACATGCCAGTTTGGTGCATGCCACTGATTTGCCATCTTTAATTTTCTGGGATAGTACGCCTAGGCATTTCACTTTCAAATTGATAGAACTTTCATTTAAAGTTAATCAGTAAATAAGCATGAACGTTCTGTCATCAAACGTGAATTTCTCTGAAGAGATCCCGTAGGTGTGCATATAGCTCGCAGTTAAGGTGGCTACCATACTACAGAGAGAATGGTGGAAACACACAGTGTACCATTTGAAACGCTCGACATTAAAAATGAACACTTAAAATTTGGCGGTCCGATACTTTTGACGGATGTATACATACACCTTGCCAGTTTGAGTGTGTATTTGTACACTGATATTGTAATAATAAATAATGAAAATAAATCGTGATGTACATGTACATCAATGTATACGACCATTTAGGCTATGTAATAACGCATCTAATTTGGTAAGCTATTACCATTTGCTTTGACGACACACGTCTGAATTCGGAATTAGCAAGACACCTGTTTGAGTGATTTCGAGAACAGTTTGCACAATGTCTAAGTTGGGGACTAGTGAAAAGTGGGGACTAATGAAATACCCCTGTAGTTATCAGGACCCGGTTGTATCAAACCTTCATTAACTAATAGCTACATTAAACCCAAATGATACATTAAATTCTTAATGCATCGTCAGTTAATGGCTTCATTAAAATCGGTTGTATCAAACGTTTATTAGAACATCATTATCTATGTAAGTGTATATCTAATTTAAGTGTTTTTATTGACCTGTTTCAATTAAATTTTTCCCACAATTCTCTGACGTTAACACGTACGCGTTACTTCCGGTTATCTCAGACTGTCAAAATGACATCGAATCCACTTACACCTAGGTAAACCGAGGAATAGAATTAAGAATTCCTACAGATTTTGTGGCGAGGAAAAATAATAGCTTTTGTCCACATTTCAGGAAATGTACCCATATCAAAGATCTTACAACACAAAGCAGATTGGAGGGGCATTATAAAAAAACACGGAAGTGTTTTTTATCCTATTACAGTTTCGTCAAGACCAGTAGATAGGCCGGTTTTTGTAAACGATGCATCGCATTTTGTATTTCCTCCTTGCCAATATGAGTTTTAGTACCACACTAAGTCTTGTATTGTTTGATAGGCATTTGTTAGAATTTGACGGGTGACAAAAATCAATGGAGAAGAACTTCTTTTTAATAATGTACCAGCGACGTTTCGGTGTAGATCCTTGTACCGTTGTCAAGCAAGGACAATGCTGAAACATATTGCTTGACAACGGTATCTACTGAAATGTCGCTAACACAATGCAAGATTAGTACTGAATCTCGTATTGGCAAGGAAGAAATACAAAATACGATGAATCGTTTATAAAAAGGCTTATCTACAGGTGTTGACGAAAATATAATAGGAAACAAACACTTCGGTGTCTTTTATTAATGGGTACAACGTGGCAATGTACTGCAA
The DNA here is from genome assembly GCF_022045235.1 of Haliotis cracherodii. Taxonomy (NCBI): domain Eukaryota; kingdom Metazoa; phylum Mollusca; class Gastropoda; order Lepetellida; family Haliotidae; genus Haliotis; species Haliotis cracherodii. The sequence continues at coordinate 17,165,332 of NW_027266264.1, forward strand.
ATCAATAAGACATCACTTCCAACGTACCACAAACACAACAGTGGAGAGTAGTTTCGCCGTCTTTGAGTGTTATGTCAAAAAACATTTGCTGCAGGCATTCGCGTCATGCTTACAGTCAATCACTAATCTCTCAACTCAAAATATATTGAAACACACAATGAGGCCCTGAAGCCCAACCTAATTATGGAGAAATATTGGCGTCTCTGTTTAACCCTCTTCATCGATGTAAATATTAAACGGATTTTCAAAACAGGCAGTGCTTTGTTCTAACCCATATTTAGCTATGCCTAGAAATACAGGGACGAACGTTTTTACGAAAACTGTGAGCAAAGAAACTACTTGCCTAACAACATAAATATATATCAAAGGGATTTGCATGTTCGTGTTAAACGTTCTACATTCGATGCGAAAAATAACTTGTCACAACAGTCGGTTTTCCTCTATGACGTGAAAGATAATGGACCAACTTGAGGAACGTGATTGCATATTGTTGTTTGGCCTGGCTGGAAGTGGGAACACCAGGTTTCATCCAAAGTCACAAGTTGTTGCAAGAACCTTACTGTATCAGCTTCAAACAGAGGTAGATTTTCACATATTGTGACATATTGTGCTTGGTGTGTTTTATGTCAGATGTCAACGAACCCAACGAATGGATACTTTCTTCATTGGCAAAGTTTCGGTGATTATGGAATGTTCTGTCTCCTCGGAAATGCCAACTGAACCAGCAGTCATTCGCCGGTTGGTCATCACCATATAGTGGAATCTCTGGATTATATTTGGAGTGGCTGACGTCAGAGGCCTTCCAGGACGGGAGTCGTTTGCAAGGCTCTTCCTGTCACGTTTACACTCTGCTGGGCAGCTCTTTACATTAGCAAAGGAAGGGGCATCCTCCCCTAGCTTTGTACATATATCTTCCATGGGTGACTTTTAAGCCCCTTTTCTGCAAGTCACTTTTCTTGATCACTGCACGTTCCTCAAATTTGTCCATGTTCCAAAGGCCATAAACCTGTGCTTTTTTTACCGACTCGTCCAGCGAAACAATGTGCTCAATTTCTCAAGGTCAAGGCAGAGCCTATCAGTTAACCATGGTAGCTGGATAAAAATAATCAACGCATTACATATCTTTCTTACTCTGCATTCCACGTATATACTTGCGGCATATCAAATTTCATAATGATACAAATGGAAATGTCTGAATAATAAGCAAAAATGACATTTTCATAATAGCTACAGTGGATGTCGGATGGGAATTCTTTTAGTGACAAAATAACTAGGATCTTTCATACAGTTTGAGCTTGACAGGCCTTGTAGTTTCCAAGGAGATGTCGGTGAATCAAGCATTAACAATTCCAATAGCTTTTGTTTATGCCCGTGACGCCCAAATTGGAGTCCTGTTGTGTCAGTGACTCACATTTGTACTCGAGTTTTTGTTGTGTGCATGTTTGTTTGTTGTTTAACGCCACACTCTGCAATAGTCCAGATATATGACGGCGGTCTGTTAATAATCGAGTCCGGGCCAAACAATCCAGTGATTGACATCATGAACATGATTCTTTCAACTCGAGTGTAATCGACATCGCCATTTCATTGTGTTTCAGTAGTAGTCAGCCAAATAAGCTACCAGTTTGTTTTTACAAGGATTGAAGCACGAGCATGCGTTTGCTTCTACAATCAAAAATTGACCTTTCTTTTATCTGTTCAAGAACACATCCTCACAGATGTTCAACTTGGGGAATTAATCAATAAAGATAGGCACTGAAACACAGAACACAATGCTGATCCAGATGCGATCTTTAACAGAACAAGGAAATATAGTTTGAATATTGCTAAGTGCGGTGTTAAACAACAAACAAACTTATGGCAAGACTAGATGCTGAGTCATACTCTCTGTCCAAAGTGAGTGAGTGAGTTTGATTTTACGCCGCTTTTAGCAATATTCCACCAACATCACGGCGGGGGGCACCAGAAATGGGCTTCACACATTGTACACATGTCGGGAATCGAACCCGGATCTTCGGCGTGACGAGCGAACGCTTAAACCACTAGGCTACACGACCGCCCCTCTCTGTCCAAAGAATATAAGCCAGGCCTCTATTAGACTCTCTAATATGTGATATGTTAGCTGATAATAAAGACCATTGTATCTTTTGTACGACTGTAAAATTTAGGATTTGGTAAGGTAGTGAGTTGTCAGCACAGAATAGATGCTGGACCTCTGATAGACAGGCAAAATTAAGAGAAGCCTGGGCATCGAATAGAAGAAATACAGTACATAGCAACATGCATGCAGGTGCGTTTATATCGCAGTTGAATATGGATACCCAACTCAGACTAGTATACCGACTCCGAGTGGACCAGTCCTTGTCTTATCCTAGGGAGAGTTACAGGAAGTTACAAAACATAATGTCTTATGGTACGACTCAGCCGGGGATTGAACCTCCGACCATCCGCTTTCAACTGATTGCGCATAATGCAATAACTTGTCCTTGCAGCCGAATTGAAAATCAGACCTGACCTTCTTGTACAGTTTCAGCTGTTACTGGGAACAAGCACGTGGGATGTTTACAGACGAAAATAGCACTTTTAGTCAGGTGAGCTAAAAACTCATCAACATACAAATGAAAGTTGTCCGAAAAGATAATACTGGCATTGAATAGACATTGTAGTACATGGATAATGTCATGTGGTATATTGAAGTCTGCAATTTCGGGCACGGATTGAAAATCTCTGGTAAAAAAAAGTCTGTCAATTTCTTTGAAAATGTTTTATTCCCTTATCTACAATTTTAATTTCACTGATGATGTTTTCTTCTGGTTCTTTTTCTGGTCTGCCTGCCTGTGTTTGACGTGAGATGACACCTCATCCTGTAGCTTGGTGAAGAAGGCAGAAGAAGACGTCAGACTTGTCTTACTGGAATCACTCTGAAAGTTAAAAGCAAGATGTCTTCATAGATCCTGTTGTTTCTCATATTAGCCTTATGCAGAGTACCAACTCTTAAAATCAAAATCAGTTTATCAAATAATCCAATAAAAGCTTAAATCCAAATAGCCATCACTTTTCATAATTTTGAGAGCGACACACATATTTTGATGAATGGTTGGTGTTGAATATCAACCTCTATTGGCGTCATCCTATTGTTTTTACGGGGCCTGCATTTCATACAATGACCTCTCAGCAGGACATCATCAGTCTGTCCTGCGATATTCTACAGTAAGTCCCCCCGCAACAGATATATTTTGCATTTGAGGAACTTGAGCCTTGAAACACTGACTGGATTAAGAAAAATAACTATGATCACATTACTCTAAATACTATTATCGAAATATCTGTTCTTGTTAAGGGAGACTGCATGGTGCCTTTGTGGACTGTGGATACATTTGGAATTGTGAGTAGGCAAATGTGTTTTTAAAATAAAAATCAATTTATGATATGTTCGCTCACGTGTTGCTATGGAGGGGTGACTGCGTCTCTGCGGTATGACAGGGAGATCGGGTTCAGAACCATGTTGATATGGATGGCAGATTGGCATCAAGCTGTGGTGATGTGTGGTTTGATTCTAATCAAAACTGATCGAACTCAGGATACTGTTACCAGAAACTAGTCCTTTTAAATATAAAACGTCAATGCCGTGTAATTATCTGCCGAAACAGATTACATTGGGCGTAAAGGCAAGATAGTAAAGGTAACTACGTGAAGTGATCGTGTTCGTAAAAAGGGTAAAGAAGGGATTAAAATAGTATCTATCGATCTAAAACTATGCGAGACAAACATGCCGCATCTGTTGTTGTTGGCTTGTTGTTTAACGCCGCACTCAGCAATATTCCAGCTATATGACGGCGTTCTGTAAATAATCGAGTCTGGACCAGACAATCCGATAATTAATATCATGAGCATCGATCCACGCAATTGGGATCGATGGCATGCATCAACCAAGTCAGCGAGCCTGGCCACCCGATCCCGTTAGTCGCCTTTTACGACAAGCATAGTCACCTTTTACGGCAAGCATGGGTTGCTGAAGACCTATTCTACCCCGGAATCTTCACGGGTAGAACTGATCTGAAAGGGTAGCATACACTATCACATGAAACTCTGTCATGGTTTGCGGGAATAAGCTTCTCATTCAAAACTCATGTACGTCTTTTTCCATGAAGTATCATATGTCTACTCTAAACCGAAGACTGTTATGTGACCAAGTAAAATTTATATTAATTATTGTAAACGGTCAGTGGTACTCCTGCTCTCGTGGAAACCGATGCCACTAAAAACTTCATCGGTATTATTTGTTTGTTTCTTTGTTGTTAAACGCCGCACTCAGCAATATTCCAGCTATATGACTGCGGTCTGTAAATAATCGAGTCTGGACCAGAACATCCAGTGATTAATATCATGAGCATTGATCCACTCAGTTGGGATACGATGACATGCATCAGCCAGGTCAGCGAGCCTGACCACCCGATCCCGTTAGTCGCCTCTTACGACAAGCATAGTCGCCTTTTACGGCAAGCATGGGTTGCTGAAGACCTATTCTACCCCGGATCTTCACGGATCTTAAAGTAATCGACTTTTTGCTATGTGTTCAGAGGTTTAACAACAAAGCTAGTTGCCTGTTTTAGGGGAAGAAAAGATGGATGAATACAATGCCGACCATACTTTGGTAAGGATGGCATTATACAATGGTGAAGGGAAATGCATGAAGATTTATTTGAGACGTGGAGAATTCACAGGTAAGCATCCCCAAACTGGCCCATATGACTTCATAGGACTCAAAGCAAGTTTATTCAAATTGAAATTTGAAATTAATAGTTTAAAATATACACTTAGCTTTTCCAACACCAATTACACTTAGGATATCTGAACTTGTGCTCAACAATATATGCACACAGTTTAGTACGGGATTGTTATTGGTGATGCCGCTAGAATCTGTTAGATTAATCAGTTTAGTTGATACATTTAGTTCACTAATAATCATCTAAGTTGATACCCATTTCCCCTGGAAGCAATTAGTTTAGTAGATAAATAAGCTCAGACAAATTAATGATATTGACCACGCCCCGATACATTGATCGCCTGCTCTGCGAAGTTGATTGGTCGGTAGAGGCATGACTGTTGTCGGTCACAGCAAGCTACTTCCTCGCACAGTGACCCGACTTACAACAAATATGTCAAGGTTCGTGGAAGGACGAGTCTACATCATTCTACGTCTTACACAAGGAAAGAAGTAACCCGTTGATATGAATGTGAGTGAGTTTGATTTTACGCCGCTTTTAGCAATATTCCACCAACATCACGGCGGGGGGCACCAGAAATGGGCTTCACACATTGTACACATGTCGGGAATCGAACCCGGATCTTCGGCGTGACGAGCGAACGCTTAAACCACTAGGCTACCCGACCGCCCCTCTCTGTCCAAAGAATATAAGCCAGGCCTCTGTTAGACTCTCTAATATGTGATATGTTAGCTGATAATAAAGACCATTGTATCTTTTGTACGACTGTAAAATTTAGGATTTGGTAAGGTAGTGAGTTGTCAGCACAGAATAGATGCTGGACCTCTGATAGACAGGCAAAATTAAGAGAAGCCTGGGCATCGAATAGAAGAAATACAGTACATAGCAACATGCATGCAGGTGCGTTTATATCGCAGTTGAATATGGATACCCAACTCAGACTAGTATACCGACTCCGAGTGGACCAGTCCTTGTCTTATCCTAGGGAGAGTTACAGGAAGTTACAAAACATAATGTCTTATAGTACGACTCAGCCGGGGATTGAACCTCCGACCATCCGCTTTCAACTGATTGCGCATAATGCAATAACTTGTCCTTGCAGCCGAATTGAAAATCAGACCTGACCTTCTTGTACAGTTTCAGCTGTTACTGGGAACAAGCACGTGGGATGTTTACAGACGAAAATAGCACTTTTAGTCAGGTGAGCTAAAAACTCATCAACATACAAATGAAAGTTGTCCGAAAAGATAATACTGGCATTGAATAGACATTGTAGTACATGGATAATGTCATGTGGTATATTGAAGTCTGCAATTTCGGGCACGGATTGAAAATATTTGGTAAAAAAAAGTCTGTCAATTTCTTTGAAAATGTTTTATTCCCTTATCTACAATTTTAATTTCACTGATGATGTTTTCTTCTGGTTCTTTTTCTGGTCTGCCTGCCTGTGTTTGACGTGAGATGACACCTCATCCTGTAGCTTGGTGAAGAAGGCAGAAGAAGACGTCAGACTTGTCTTACTGGAATCACTCTGAAAGTTAAAAGCATGATGTCTTCATAGATCCTGTTGTTTCTCATATTAGCCTTATGCAGAGTACCAACTCTTAAAATCAAAATCAGTTTATCAAATAATCCAATAAAAGCTTAAATCCAAATAGCCATCACTTTTCATAATTTTGAGAGCGACACACATATTTTGATGAATGGTTGGTGTTGAATTGCGTGTATTTGCGCTATACACAACTCCCTTTTAATTGTTTAATTTAGTCAAAGTGTGTGGCTTCTTTTAACTGCAACATATCAACCTCTATTGGCGTCATCCTATTGTTTTTACGGGGCCTGCATTTCATACAATGACCTCTCAGCAGGACATCATCAGTCTGTCCTGCGATATTCTACAGTAAGTCCCCCCGCAACAGATATATTTTGCATTTGAGGAACTTGAGCCTTGAAACACTGACTGGATTAAGAAAAATAACTACGATCACATTACTCTAAATACTATTATCGAAATATCTGTTCTTGTTAAGGGAGACTGCATGGTGCCTTTGTGGACTGTGGATACATTTGGAATTGTGAGTAGGCAAATGTGTTTTTAAAATAAAAATCAATTTATGATATGTTCGCTCACGTGTTGCTATGGAGGGGTGACTGCGTCTCTGCGGTATGCCAGGGAGATCGGGTTCAGAACCATGTTGATATGGATGGCAGATTGGCATCAAGCTGTGGTGATGTGTGGTTTGATTCTAATCAAAACTGATCGAACTCAGGATAATGTTACCAGAAACTAGTCCTTTTAAATATAAAACGTCAATGCCGTGTAATTATCTGCCGAAACAGATTGAATTGGGCGTAAAGGCAAGATAGTGATGATAACTACGTGAAGTGATCGTGTTCGTAAAAAGGGTAAAGAAGGGATTAAAATAGTATCTATCGATCTAAAACTATGCGAGACAAAAATGCCGCATCTGTTGTTGTTGGTTTGTTGTTTAACGCCGCACTCAGCAATATTCCAGCTATATGACGGCGTTCTGTAAATAATCGAGTCTGGACCAGACAATCCGATAATTAATATCATGAGCATCGATCCACGCAATTGGGATCGATGACATGCATCAACCAAGTCAGCGAGCCTGGCCACCCGATCCCGTTAGTCGCCTTTTACGACAAGCATAGTCACCTTTTACGGCAAGCATGGGTTGCTGAAGACCTATTCTACCCCGGAATCTTCACGGGTAGAACTGATCTGAAAGGGTAGCATACACTATCACATGAAACTCTGTCATGGTTTGCGGGAATAAGCTTCTCATTCAAAACTCATGTACGTCTTTTTCCATGAAGTATCATATGTCTACTCTAAACCGAAGACTGTTATGTGACCAAGTAAAATTTATATTAATTATTGTAAACGGTCAGTGGTACTCCTGCTCTCGTGGAAACCAATGCCACTAAAAACTTCATTGGTATTATTTGTTTGTTTCTTTGTTGTTACACGCCCCACTCAGCAATATTCCAGCTATATGACTGCGGTCTGTAAATAATCGAGTCTGGACCAGAACATCCAGTGATTAATATCATGAGCATTGATCCACTCAGTTGGGATACGATGACATGCATCAGCCAGGTCAGCGAGCCTGACCACCTGATCCCGTTAGTCGCCTCTTACGACAAGCATAGTCGCCTTTTACGGCAAGCATTGGTTGCTGAAGACCTTTTCTATCTTCACGGGTCTTCATTGGTATTAAAGTCATCGACTTTTACGATGTGTTCAGAGGTTTAACAACAAAGCTAGTTGCCTGTTTTAGGGAAAGAAAAGATGGATGAATACAATGCCGACCATACTTTGGTAAGGATGGCATTATACAATAGTGAAGGGAAATGCATGAAGATTTATTTGAGACGTGGAGAATTCACAGGTAAGCATCCCCAAACTGACCCATATGACTTCATAGGACTCAAAACAAGTTTATTCAAATTGAAATTTGAAATTAATAGTTTAAAATATACACTTAGCTTTTCCAACACCAATTACACTTAGGATATCTGAACTTGTGCTCAACAATATATGCACACAGTTTAGTACGGGATTGTTATTGGTGATGCCGCTAGAATCTGTTAGATTAATCAGTTTAATTGATACATTTAGTTCACTAATAATCATCTAAGTTGATACCCATTTCCCCTGGAAGCAATTAGTTTAGTAGATAAATAAGCTCAGACAAATTAATGATATTGACCACGCCCCGATACATTGATCGCCTGCTCTGCGAAGTTGATTGGTCGGTAGAGGCATGACTGTTGTCGGTCACAGCAAGCTACTTCCTCGTACAGTGACCCGACTTACAACAAATATGTCAAGGTTCGTGGAAGGACGAGTCTACATCATTCTACGTCTTACACAAGGAAAGAAGTAACCCGTTGACATGAGTGTGAGTGAGTTTGATTTTACGCCGCTTTTAGCAATATTCCACCAACATCACGGCGGGGGGCACCAGAAATGGGCTTCACACATTGTACCCATGTCGGGAATCGAACCCGGGTCTTCGGCGTGACGAGCGAACGCTTAAACCACTAGGCTACCCGACTGCCCCTCTCTGTCCAAAGAATATAAGCCAGGCCTCTATTAGACTCTCTAATATGTGATATGTTAGCTGATAATAAAGACCATTGTATCTTTTGTAGGACTGTAAAATTTAGGATTTGGTAAGGTAGTGAGTTGTCAGCACAGAATAGACGCTGGACCTCTAATAGACAGGCAAAATTAAGAGAAGCCTGGGCATCGAATAGAAGAAATACAGTACATAGCAACATGCATGCAGGTGCGTTTATATCGCAGTTGAATATGGATACCCAACTCAGACTAGTATACCGACTCCGAGTGGACCAGTCCTTGTTTCATCCCAGGGAGAGTAACAGGAAGTTACAATACATAATGTCATGGTACGACTCAGCTGGGGATTGAACCTCCGACCATCCGCTTTCAACTGGTTGCGCATAATGCAATAACTTGTCCTTGCAGCCGAATTGAAAATCAGACCTGACCTTCTTGTACAGTTTCAGCTGTTACTGGGAAAAGCACGTGGGATGTTTACAGACGAAAATAGCACTTTTAATCAGGTGAGCTAAAAACTCATCAACATACAAATGAAAGTTGTCCGAAAAGATAATACTGGCATTGAATAGACATTGTAGAACATAGATAATGTCATGTGGTATATTGAAGTCTGCAATTTCGGGCACGGATTGAAAATCTTTGGTAAAAAAAAGTCTGTCAATTTCTTTGAAAATGTTTTATTCCCTTATCTACAATTTTAATTTCACTGATGATGTTTTCTTCTGGTTCTTTTTCTGGTCTGCCTGCCTGTGTTTGATGTGAGATGACACCTCATCCTGTAGCTTGGTGAAGAAGGCAGAAGAAGACGTCAGACTTGTCTTACTGGAATCACTCTGAAAGTTAAAAGCAAGATGTCTTCATAGATCCTGTTGTTTCTCATATTAGCCTTATGCAGAGTACCAACTCTTAAAATCAAAATCAGTTTATCAAATAATCCAATAAAAGCTCAAATCCAAATTGCCATCACTTTTCATAATTTTGAGAGCGACACACATACTTTGATGAATGGTTGGTGTTGAATTGCGTGTATTTGCGCTGCACACAACTCCCTTTTAATTTTTAAATTTAGTCAAAGTGTGTGGCTTCTTTTAACTGCAACATATCAACCTCTATTGGCGTCATCCTATTGTTTTTACGGGGCCTGCATTTCATACAATGACCTCTCAGCAGGACATCATCAGTCTGTCCTGCGATTTTCTATAGTAAGTCCCCCCGCAACAGATATATTTTGCATTTGAGTGAGTGAGTGAGTATGGTTTTACGCCGCTTTTAGCAATATTCTAGAAATATCATGGCGGGGACACCAGAAATGGGCTTCACACATTGTACCCATGTCGGGAATCGAACGCTTTAACCACTAGGCTCCCCGACCGCCCCATTTTGCATTTGAACACAATCCACATAAGGAAGTGTCTTCTTTATAGTTCAGTGGAAATAACTTGCAATTTTGATACTTGTATAAAGGCACTGATTAAAGAATCTATTTCACAAGTACATGTGTGCCAGGAAGACATATTTTACATCCCTTTCCTAAGGTTCAAATTTGTAATAGGTTTATAGTTGGACAAAAACGTTCTACTCGGACTTGTGAAGGTTCATAGGGGCATTGAAAAGACATTCTGATACTATCCAGGTGCATCAGGAAAATGGAGCACACTGTGGGCTAGTATCATGTGCAATGAAACAAGTCATCTATTATTAGGGTGCCTCTTTTGACAAAATAGCTTGCTTGGGAAAGACAACGTTTTTATGAGGTGATCAACAAAAGTAACAAAAATCGCCACATTCCAAATAGCAATGCCATCTGAACATCCAGGAAGTGGCACAGCTCTCACCTTCATGAGTGTGACCGAACTGTCGGACTTGCCAATCTTCTCCAGATCCCGAAGAGCCTTCTCCTTGCTGTACTTGTTCCCTAGGCCTGGGTTCAGCTTGGACACAAGCTTCTCCCGCTGTTCACGCTCCTTCCTGCGTGCTCTCTTCCTCTCCTTCTTCTCCCGGTGGTCCCTCTTCTTGTCCTCCGTTGTCCTCTCAGTCTCTCCTTTCAAATCTCGCTTTGCCTTCTCCTGCACACACAAACAAGATTCTAGATGATAAGGCAAAGTAAATGGTGGGGTCAAGAAGGTTTTGTGCTTAAACAAATTTGTCGTGTGTGTGTCATATTTGTGTGTCATATTTGTCTGACAAGGTTGAACATTACTATTGAGCCTTTATGAATGAGTGGGTATGGTTTAACGCCGCTTTTAGCACTATTCCAGCAATATCACGGCGGGGGGACACCAGAAATGGGCTTCACACAGAGCTTTAATGAAGTGAATCACAGTACATGTACTCCTTTATACATCTTCCACTTACCTTTACTTCCTCTGGCGCCAACAACTTCTGGTCACTGACGCTGACAGGTGCGACCTCCTCCATTGCTATCGTGGGTATGTTGGACACAATCCTCAGTTCTGGCCGAGCCTGACAAGAGATTCCATCAAATAAGAGATGACACTGAACCGGTATATAAAACATGGTATGTGAAGCAACTGTTTGATTGGCATTCTAGAAGTTGGTGAGTAAATAAGAAAACATAAAACATTGTGGACAACAACTTCTGCTTTATTGCATATAGCAACATTTCAATGTAGATTCTTACACTGTTACCTACTCCAGCTTGATAACGGTGTAAGAATCTACATTGAAAGGTCGCTAAATGCAATAAAAGAGAAGTTAAACCCACATAGTTATTTGTTTTCTTGCTGGGATGAGAAGAATGAACAACGATAGAGTGAGTGAGTGAGTGAGTTGGGTTTAACACCGCTTTTAACAGTATTCCAGTTATATCGTGGTTTGTCAGCTTAATGTGGGAGGAAAGCCCGAAGTGATACAGATCTCAGACATTTACCACTTCGGTGAAACCCACGAGCACGGGTATGGTGCTGACAAACCTAGAAACATAATCGGGGCGAACAGGGATTCGAACCCACAATCATAGGTTTCTGGCGCGCCCAAAACTGGGACGCAACTCTGCACAGCGAATCGCAGCGCCTTAGAGGACTGGGCCACCCGTGCCCCCTGAACAACGATAGAAGTATCATGACAGTCAGGGGTGGCATGTGAAGAGTGGACGCTCCTTTGTCAATCAGAATCATAATACTATCACTGTCAACCAGTATGGACAACAAGTATTCCTATATATGCAATACTACTTGTGTTAATTAGTATCTATCTTAATACTGTCTCTCTCAAATTACATCCATCTCAACACTATCAGTGACAATTACGACTGTCGATATGCATGGTAGTGTCCATATTGATACCATCCTTGTCAATAACACCAAGTATTATCAGGATGCCCTGTACTTGTTCTATGCTAGTGACCTAACAGAAACAAACTAGTTTGTTTATCTGTTGTTTTATGCAGCACTCTGCAATATTTCAGATATATGACGGCAACCTGTAAACAATCGAGTCTGGACGAGTCTGGACGAGTCTGGACCAGTGACTGATATTGTAAACAACGATCCATGTTGACTGGGTACGAAGATAAACCATTAACCAAGTCACGGAGTCTGAGTACCTGATCCATTTAGTGGACCCTTATGACCAGCATAGGCTGCTGGGGATCTATTCCCCAATCAGGAACCAATGAGACAGGAAAGTATTATACGGGCAAAAAGCTAAATACCTCTTTTGGTGTGTAGTGGAAGTTGGACAGTGCATCAAGCTTGAGGAACAAAGACCTCATGGACTTGCGGATATTTTCATGTTTAGGATCTTCTTCCTCTCTTTCTTCTTTCTGCAACAACAACAACAATATCATCAACAACAACAACAACAACAACAACAACAACAACAGACATTCAGTAGCAAACAGATGCACCATGATGACAACAAGAAATATGGATGTCATTAGTTCTATGAATTATGTGATTCCATATGGAAGTATCCTAGATGGTGTTGATAGGCCACATGTCACTATACATATATATCAGGGCTGCAACGAATACACTATGAGGTGAATGCGATTCATATCACGAATATAGAGTACTGGTAACAAATACGGATATTAATTCACGAATACAATAACAAGTCAGCAGTTGATGTATTATTTGTTATATTCAGTGAAACAAAAGCAACACAAATTATTTAACATGGTTTGTTAATTATTAACATATTATCCATTTATATACTGCACTTATCCAGGTACTAGTATCCGCTCAAATGCAACAATGACCAGTGACCACATTACTGTCAAACGAAATGTTATAAGAGTGTTGTCTTTCACGAAATCTATGCATATATGTTCTTATGGATATTTTTAGATACAGGGTATGTAAATGAACATGACTGCATATTCATGCATATTCGATGTGCTGATAAAACAGTCACCACTAGATTCAGGATAGTGAAAATAGCACCCACCTCCTCCTTCTGCTGTTTGAGGAATTCCTGTTCATACACGTCGCCAAGACTCTGCTTGCTCTTCTCCTGGTCCAAGACTATCCTCTTCTTGTACTCAAACACATCCCCCTTAGGCTTCACCTTCCTCTCCACATCGTCCCACGCCTGCAACAACCACATAAACACACCTGAGTACACAGCATTGTCACATCCACGCTAACACACACCTGGAGGGTACAGGGGTACACAGCATTGTCACATCCACACTAACACACACCTGGAGGGTTCCGGGGTACACAGCATTGTCACATCCACACTAACACACACCTGGAGTACACAGCATTGTCACATCCACACTGACACACACCTGGAGGGTACCGGGGCACACAGCATTGTCACATCCACACTGACACACACCTTGAGGGTACCGGGGTACACAGCACTGTCACATCCACACTAACACACACCTGGAGGGTACCGGGGTACATTGTCACATCCACACTAACACACACCTGGAGGGTACCGGGGTACACAGCATTGTCACATCCACACTAACACACACCTGGAGGGTACCAGGGTACACAGCATTGTCACATCCACACTAACACACACCTGGAGTACACAGCATTGTCACATCCACACTAACACACACCTGGAGTACACAGCATTGTCACATCCACACTAACACACACCTGGAGTACACAGCATTGTCACATCCACACTAACACACACCTGGAGGGTACCGGGGTACACAGCATTGTCACATCCACACTAACACACACCTGGAGTGTACCGGGGTACACAGCATTGTCACATCCACACTGACACACACCTTGAGGGTACCGGGGTACACAGCACTGTCACATCCACACTAACACACACCTGGAGGGTACCGGGGTACACAGCATTGTCACATCCACACTAACACACACCTGGAGGGTACCAGGGTACACAGCATTGTCACATCCACACTAACACACACCTGGAGGGTATCGGGGTACACAGCACTGTCACATCCACACTAACACACACCTGGAGTACACAGCATTGTCACATCCACACTAACACACACCTGGAGTACACAGCATTGTCACATCCACACTAACACACACCTGGAGGGTACCGGGGTACACAGCATTGTCACATCCACACTAACACACACCTGGAGGGTACAGGGTACACAGCATTGTCACATCCACACTAACACACACCTGGAGGGTACCGGGGTACACAGCATTGTCATATCCACACTGACACACACCTGGAGGGTACCGGGGTACACAGCACTGTCACATCCACACTAACACACACCTGGAGGGTTCCGGGGTACACAGCATTGTCACATCCACACTAACACACACCTGGAGGGTACCGGGGTACACAGCATTGTCACATCCACACTGACACACACCTGGAGGGTACTGGGGTACACAGCACTGTCACATCCACACTAACACACACCTGGAGGGTACCGGGGTACACAGCATTGTCACATCCACGCTAACACACACCTGGAGGGTACCGGGGTACACAGCATTGTCACATCCACACTAACACACACCTGGAGGGTACCAGGGTACACAGCATTGTCACATCCACACTAACACACACCTGGAGGGTACCGGGGTACACAGCATTGTCACATCCACACTAACACACACCTGGAGTACACAGCATTGTCACATCCACACTAACACACACCTGGAGGGTACCAGGGTACACAGCATTGTCACATCCACACTGACACACACCTGGAGGGTACCGGGGTACACAGCATTGTCACATCCACACTAACACACACCTGGAGGGTACCGGGGTACACAGCATTGTCACATCCACACTAACACACACCTGGAGGGTACCAGGGTACACAGCATTGTCACATCCACACTAACACACACCTGGAGTACACAGCATTGTCACATCCACACTAACACACACCTGGAGGGTACCGGGGTACACAGCATTGTCACATCCACACTAACACATACCTGGAGGGTACCAGGGTACACAGCATTGTCACATCCACACTAACACACACCTGGAGGGTACCGGGGTACACAGCATTGTCACATCCACACTAACACACACCTGGAGGGTACCGGGGTACACAGCACTGTCACATCCACACTAACACACACCTGGAGGGTACCGGGGTACACAGCATTGTCACATCCACACTGACACACACCTTGAGGGTACCGGGGTACACAGCACTGTCACATCCACACTAACACACACCTGGAGGGTACCGGGGTACACAGCACTGTCACATCCACGCTAACACACACCTGGAGGGTACCGGGGTACACAGCATTGTCACATCCACACTAACACACACCTGGAGTACACAGCATTGTCACATCCACACTAACACACACCTGGAGGGTACCAGGGTACACAGCATTGTCACATCCACACTGACACACACCTGGAGGGTACCGGGGTACACAGCATTGTCACATCCACACTAACACACACCTGGAGGGTACCGGGGTACACAGCATTGTCACATCCACACTAACACACACCTGGAGGGTACCGGGGTACACAGCATTGTCACATCCACACTAACACACACCTGGAGGGTACCGGGGTACACAGCATTGACACATCCACACTAACACACCTGGAGGGTACCAGGGTACACAGCATTGTCACATCCACACTAACACACACCTGGAGGGTACCGGGGTACACAGCATTGTCACATCCACACTAACACACACCTGGAGGGTACCGGGGTACACAGCATTGTCACATCCACACTAACACACACCTGGAGTACACAGCATTGTCACATCCACACTAACACACATCTGGAGGGTACCGGGGTACACAGCATTGACACATCCACACTAACACACACCTGGAGGGTACCAGGGTACACAGCATTGTCACATCCACACTGACACACACCTGGAGTACACAGCATTGTCACATCCACACTGACACACACCTGGAGGGTACCGGGGTACACAGCATTGTCACATCCACACTAACACACATCTGGAGGGTACCAGGGTACACAGCATTGTCACATCCACACTAACACACACCTGGAGGGTACCGGGTACACAGCATTGTCACATCCACACTAACACACACCTGGAGGGTACCGGAGTACACAGCATTGTCACATCCACACTGACACACACCTGGAGGGGACCGGGGTACACAGCATTGTCACATCCACACTAACACACATCTGGAGGGTACCAGGGTACACAGCATTGTCAAATCCACACTGACACACACCTGGAGGGTACCGGGGTACACAGCATTGACACATCCACACTAACACACACCTGGAGGGTACCGGGGTACACAGCATTGTCACATCCACACTAACACACACCTGGAGGGTACCGGGGTACACAGCATTGTCACATCCACACTAACACACACCTGGAGTACACAGCATTGTCACATCCACACTAACACACATCTGGAGGGTACCGGGGTACACAGCATTGACACATCCACACTAACACACACCTGGAGGGTACCAGGGTACACAGCATTGTCACATCCACACTGACACACACCTGGAGTACACAGCATTGTCACATCCACACTGACACACACCTGGAGGGTACCGGGGTACACAGCATTGTCACATCCACACTAACACACATCTGGAGGGTACCAGGGTACACAGCATTGTCACATCCACACTAACACACACCTGGAGGGTACCGGGTACACAGCATTGTCACATCCACACTAACACACACCTGGAGGGTACCGGAGTACACAGCATTGTCACATCCACACTGACACACACCTGGAGGGGACCGGGGTACACAGCATTGTCACATCCACACTAACACACATCTGGAGGGTACCAGGGTACACAGCATTGTCAAATCCACACTGACACACACCTGGAGGGTACCGGGGTACACAGCATTGACACATCCACACTAACACACACCTGGAGGGTACCGGGGTACACAGCATTGTCACATCCACACTAACACACACCTGGAGGGTACCGGGGTACACAGCATTGTCACATCCACACTAACACACACCTGGAGGGTACCGGGGTACACAGCATTGACACATCCACACTAACACACACCTGGAGGGTACCAGGGTACACAGCATTGTCACATCCACACTGACACACACCTGGAGTACACAGCATTGTCACATCCACACTGACACACACCTGGAGGGTACCGGGGTACACAGCATTGTCACATCCACACTAACACACATCTGGAGGGTACCAGGGTACACAGCATTGTCACATCCACACTAACACACACCTGGAGGGTACCGGGTACACAGCATTGTCACATCCACACTAACACACACCTGGAGGGTACCGGAGTACACAGCATTGTCACATCCACACTGACACACACCTGGAGGGGACCGGGGTACACAGCATTGTCACATCCACACTAACACACATCTGGAGGGTACCAGGGTACACAGCATTGTCACATCCACACTGACACACACCTGGAGGGTACCGGGGTACACAGCATCGTCACATCGTTTTAGTACATGTACTTTGTGTACCCCTCTGACCATTGACAATTATGGGTTACCAGGAGCCTATTCTGGCCTCACTGTCATTACCTGTTACTGTTCAGACTCAGACCTCACCTTGTCCTTAATCCTCTGTCGTACAATGTCCTCAATAGTCTTGGTTGTCTCCTCAGTCACAACAGGGGCTGTCAAGTACAGAAATGCAAATAAATATACATACATCCCCCTCATAAAATGCATGGCTTACTTGAAACAGCTTGATGTTGGATGACAACATTCAAAAAACAAGACTTTCTGAGAAAAGTACTTTCAGCCCTACCGAACAGTGATATTTTCATTCCAAAATCATATCACATATATACAAAACAGAAATTGAAACTTCAGATACCTGACTAAAGTCACTTTTTCCCTTTATTTCCGAGTCGCCAGATGATTATGATCTTTCTCGCACTATCTCTTCATAGTTTGAGAGAGTGAGTGAGTGAGTATGGTTTTACGCCGCTTTTAGCAATATTCCAGCAATATCGCAGCGGGGGACACCAGAAATGGGCTTCACACATTGTACCCACGTCGGGAATCGAACCCGGGTCTTCAGCGTGACGAGCGAACGCTTTAACCACTCTGCTACCCGACCGCTCTCTTCATAGTATTTACCATGTAGTGATTCAGTAATCATAAATATAGTTTCAATAAAGAAAGGTCATAACTTTTGCTTTTTCTCCTTATAATTCCTTGAAAACTGATCGGTCAGTTTAATTAAAATCATGCAATAATTACAAATAAACAAAGATATGTGTATGTGGATTTCATAAAAGAAATATCCTCCTTTGTCAGATCAAAGGCACATATTTCGGGAAAAAAAGTGAGGTGAGGTAAGGTGAAATGTGGTTTAATGTCACGTCCAAGATTATTACACTGTGTGTGGCTGCCTGTACTAGTCCGGACTGATGCCGATTTATAGTGAGATATCATGCTGCAATTTAACATCCCTAACTCACTCAGACACAGTATACTGACTCCGAGCCGACCATGTTTTAGCCCCTTAATCCGGAGTGCCAGATATGGTAACAACAAGTACCATCTTTTACTGCAGAGCTCCAGATAAGCTGCGTATTTGCGTAAAATACGCATCAAAAATGCAGAAATATGCAGTAAAATCAAATACAAGCGTATCAAATACGCAACGAACATTACAGATTCGCTACAAAAATAAAACTTGTGCGTATCATCAAAATATTGTGAAGTAACCGTACATATTCGATAAGCAAATCAGCATCTTATTTTGAAATTATAAACGGACATTCCGTCAACCTTGCTAAACTACACGATGACAGTTACATCATGATCATTTGCCATCACACTTTCTTGTGTAAGTATCATGGTATTTTTGAGTCCTATAAAGCTCTCGAACCCACACAACACCAGTTTGCAGGGACTAGATGAATAGTGTTTTTAAATATTTAACTTAAATACCCACTTGTGTAAAAACTAGTGGGTAACAGATATTTGAATACCCAGATAGAATTACTGATACCCAATGATTTTAAAATGCATGGGTAAAATACCTACAGCACCAAAAGATTATCTGGAGCTCTGTTACTGTCTTTCGGTATGACTCGGCCGGAAACCCCGGACCTTCCCCTCTCCGGGGAGACGCTCTACCATTAGACCACGGAGGTCGTCCAGAAAACAAGTGTCATCCATACCAAAGATGACATGATATATTTCCATTATGACCTCTATACACATGATGTAAAATTCTCACCACAAACACAAGGAAAACACAAGCAAAAAAGGTAGACATTTAGCGCCTCTTCCTTCACATCAACCACCCGTGTCTGTCAGGATACTTACCAGAATTATATTTTCATGTTGGCCATAAAGTATCTATTTTGTATATCCTTACTCTGTGATGAAAAGGTTTTAAAACCAAAATCCCTGTACAAGGCTCACTTAGCAAAGGGAGACAACTCTCACCTGCCCGTGTTGTCACATCAAACTGCAGATGCTCTTCCAGCAGGCTGTTTTCAGGCCGGGCTGGTCCGGCTACCTCCCCAGTCAGCTGCCATGTCTTGTCAGACAGACTTGCCTTTTCAAGCTGGTCGATACGCTTCCTCAACTACAGAACAGACACACCCTTGTTGCTGTATGCAAGAGTTGGACCAGCACGTGAATACACACAATTGTACAGAGTGTACTTTTAGCAATACTCCAGCAATATCATGGTGGGAGACAGCGGAAAATTGGCTTCACAAATTGTAAACATGTGGGGAATTGAACCCGGGTCTTTGGTGTGACAAGCCGGCACTTTAACCACTAGGCTACCCCTCTTCCCTACAATTGTACAGAGACTTGTCACTTCCATGTACACAGTGAATGAGTGAGTATGGTTTTATGATGCTTTTAGATATATTCCAGCAATATCACACCGGGGGACACCAGAAATGGGCTTCACACATTGTACCCAGGTCGGGAATCGAACCCGGGTCTTCAGTGTGACGATCAAACGCTTTAACCACTAGGCTACCCAACCGCCCCTGGTGACAATGGACCCAGGGTACCCTCCATGTACACAATTTAGATCCGTCATCCAATTCCATTAGCTCAAAGAGAACCTTACCAATATTAATGGATGTTAATATTCCCTGCTCTTCAGAATAAACATGTCAAAGAGTATCTGACAAGAGTTTTATAAACCTGACTCACACATTGACTATTGACAATGATAAAAGGCTGTTAATCAGTATGATATACAGAGTGTAAAAACACAACTGATTGACAGGATTGTTCCAAATAGTTAGAACCATTAGCCTGTGAACAGCATCTTCCCGAGGCAGGAGAGATAACTGACTTTAAAAGTCCAGTTTCCACCCTTGCCGAACTAGGCTAGTATTATGGAGTTACATTTTGGCTGTAATAACATAGTCCAATCAAAATCTTGCAACAAAAGCGAAATCCGGTTCGTAAACTGTCATGCAGATTTCGGTCAATTGCAGGATTTGCAAAACGTGCACCACCAACTCTTAAACAGATATTTTCCAAACCTTTTCATGTTTTTAATCAAGGTCCTCGCGTGATTTGATGCACTTCGTGATGTAAGATCCGTTTTATCACAATATAGATCTTTATCATCGATCAGATCATCTTGACTGGGCGCCGCCATTTTGTTTGAAACAAATGCAAGTGATGGAATCTGACTGGTCCATAGGAAAGGCTTAGAAGGCACATAACTCATAATAACCACTGGTGTCGCTTCGATCGAGCCAAGAATTCCAGCCTAGTTCGGCAAGGGTGGAAACTGGACTTTTATGGTCAGTTAACCCTCTTGCCTCGGGAAGATGGTCAACAGTTAAACAAGGTGGTCTTATTAAACATACTTCTCAAAAGAAGTTAAAAAACCCTGATTCTTTCACATTACAATAGTTACTCTGTCATGGCATTCCTTAACTTCTTTTGAGTAGTACATACTAGAAAGTGCACAGGTAAACATGTTGGGCCCATTAAATATTTTCATTACTGCACACCTTACTTGTTATTTTTGATTCACTGAATGAAATCTGCACATTATTTTTACTTGATTTAATGTTACTGCAGGATAAGAAAGCGGACTTGAAACGTCCAAAGGTGCTATTACAAGCCCTGGCAGGAACGCTCTGTGCCTTGACATTGTTCTTTCCATGTCATATAATTACATCCATGGTAGTAAAACACTCTCACCAATTCTCTTTGTGTTTCGTATGTCACAATAACTTTTGTCTTTGAGTATAAATGAAATATTGCATACCTTCCTTGCTATTTTTAAATCATTGAATTAAATTCGCATCCTGATTTTTCAAATTGATGTCACTTTATGTACATATAGTAAATATTCAGTTTGGAAAGAAATATTTATTTGAATTAGGGTATAAAGTGGTTATTGTAGGCCAGCATTGGGAATCAGCTTGGTTGACAAAGGAAGCATGTCCAAAACAAAACATCTCCCTTTGTTAGCTGACGGCGATCTGTAAACAATCGAGTCTTCACCAGACAATCCAGTGATTGACATCATTGGGACCAATTGGGACCAATGACATGCATCAACCAAGTCAGCAAGCCTGACCACCCGATCCCATTATTCGCCTGTTACGACAAGCATAGTCACCTTTTACGGCAAGCATGGGTTGCTGAAGACCTATTCTACCCATCACAGGTTGTTAGCTATAGAGCATGATGAGTCCATATTTCATGTTAGATTAAAGGATGTCTACCTTCTCCTGCCTCTTTTCAAAGGTTGACAGAGACTCTGTTTTACTGACAGCCTTGACCTTGCTGTCGACGACTTCCTCCTTGTCGGATTCCATTTCCTCAGATGCGTCGTCGTCTTCTTCTTCACTTTGAAGTCACAAGTGATGAGTTATTAGTCACATCCAGCGTACAATGGATACAGAAGCAAATGTGTATCAGGCATGTTGCCATTGTTACATGATTTAAGGCTTGCAAAAGGAGGATGTGCTTCAAACATGATCATCATGATAACTGTGAGTGAGTGAGTGAGTGGGTATGGTTTTACGCCACTTTTAGCAATATTCCAGCAATATCACGGCTTCACACATTGTACCCATGTCAGGAATCAAACCCGGGTCTTCGGCGTGGCGAGCGAACGCTTTAACCACTAGGCTACCCGACCGCCCCTGATAACTGTGAAACATATAGCTTGAAATGGACCATGTTAACAAAGTCAAGTTTGAAAGATTTTCAACCGAAATATACTTAAATTGAGCTTGTTTAATGCCACATTCAGCAATATTCCAGCAATGCGATGGCATCCAGTAAATACCTGTGCCTGCGATGTACCAAGTCCCCGAGCCTGACCACCTGATCCATTTTGTCGTCTCGTACAACAAACAAAGGTTGCTGGGGACCCATACTAATCTGAAACCCCCACAGGGGCAAAATTAAATAGAATGACAATGAACAAATGTAATTAACTGTAACACTGTCAGTCACCTTTCCTTCTCATCGTGTGCAAACTTCACTTTTTTCTTTTTCTCTTTTTTCTCTGGTTCTTCATCAGGTGGGTCGAAGAAATCTTCATACCTCAGCTCTCCTCCCTGTTGGAACAGAACAGACATTAAGACAAGGCTGTTACAACATGTACTCAATATCAATGTTTGATACGAATCATATAACAATTACTCTACCACAATTTGGAAAATAACCAATTTTGATTGGTCAATCAGAGGTATCAAATCACAATACCCCCCTCAAACTGAAACAGCTGATTTGACGGTCGCATCACCATGGAAGCTGTCAGTAGGCATATATAAATAACTATATTTTACAAATCCAGGCTACAAAAGGCAAAGGTGCTGTTACTACAATATTCAAAGGATGCGTGGCAAAACATTCCGTGCAGAAAGCACAGTACAGTAGAGTGAGTGAGTGAGTTGGGTTTAACACCGCTTTTAACAGTATTCCAGTTATATCACGCGTGTCAGCTTAATGTGGGAGGAAAGCCCGAAGTGATGCAGGTCTAAGACGTTTACCACTTCGGTGAAACCCACAAGCACGGCTATGGTGCTGACAAACCTAGAAACATAATCGGGGTGAACCAGGTGGAACCCACAATCATAGGTTTCTGGCGTGTCCAAGGGACGCAACTCTGCCCAGCGAATCGCGGCGCCTTAGACGACTAGGCCACCCGTGCATTTTGTACATCAAAATGGTGATTAAGTTGGGCACGGGAATATGTGGGGCTTAACGATGCTTTGAACAATTTTTCACCTATGTCTTGCATTCTCAGCTTAATGTGGGAGGAAAGCACTGTATGGTGCAGACAATCAGAGATTCAAACCCACAATCATAGGATCCTGCACGTCTAAGGGATGCAACTCTGTGCAGTGACATGCCTTACGTGACTTGGCTACCTGTTCTCCCTCTTACTCTAATAACTTCCTAAAATCATGGTGGCACCTTAACATGGAAGAAAAGTTCAAAGAAAAACAGATCATAGACATCTGACAATAACCAGGAGGTGAGGGAAATGGGGTTTAATGGTGCCTCGGATTCAAGATTATTGCACTTATAGACATGTGTATACACAGTATACAGACTCCGAGGTCACCAGTCGGACAAATAACAATGACAGTACTGACAGTAACACTGATCCCAGTTAATAATGTTGATTACTAACCCCATCCTCCTCCTCCGATGTAGGGATTTCAGCAAACATGTCAATATCATCGCCATCATCTTCTTCGTCATCACTCTCATCACCGTCATCACCTCCAGATTCCAATCGACGACGTTTCTCTTCCCTAGCATCCTCCTGCACTAAAAATGCCTCCATTTCAGATAATTTGAAAAATTTGTCATCTACCACACTTTTGTATTTTAACTTTTTTCGTTTCTTCTGTTTATTGTCTTCTTCAATGTCATCCTCCTCCTCCTCCTCCTCCATCATCTCGTCCTCCCCCATCTCAAGGTCACTTGACCCCACATCAAAGTCATCCGAGTCTTCCCCTCTTTCGAGACGGGTCTTGATACGCCGCAGCTCCTCGTCCTCAGCATCCTCATCGCTGCTCGCTTCATCTTCATCATTCTCCGCCAACTCAACCTTTTCACCTTCTCCTTTCCCCTTCTTCCATTTCTTCGGGGAAGGTTTGGCGCCACCTCTACAACAAACACGTCAAAACTGCTTCAGGATAAGTTTGGTTCTATGATGTTCCATGCATCATTAGCATTTGGATGAGTGGACAGAGAGAGAGAGAACTCTCTCACAATGCAATTGTTTCATCCTTAACACATCTGAACTATTTATATAAAGTAACAATGAGCTTACCTCCAGAATTCATCTTTCAACACCCAATTCAAACAGGTTACCTACCATGCATACAGAAAGTCATTTCAACATTACGAATCACAACATAATATGGCATTATGGTCAACAAATACGAGGGGAGGTGAAATGGGGTTTAACGTTGTATTCAAGATTATTGTACTTACAAAGTGATGTGTGGCTGTTTCTAAGAGTCGGGGCTAATGCCGGGTTTAAAGAGCTATCCCACTGAGATACCATGGCGGTTTCCCTATTGAGACACAACTTCCCGAGGCAAGGGAGTTAACTGACTTTAAAAGTCTAGTTTCCACCCTTGCCGAACTAGGCTGGAATTACTGGGCACGATTGTTGCGCCACCAGTGGCTATTACCAGTGATGTCCCTTCTAAGCCAATCCAATCAGATTCCACCTCTCGTATCACTTGCGTTTGCTTTACACAAAAAGGTGGCGCCCAGTCAGGACGATCTGATCGATAATCAAGATCTATATTGTGATAAAACGGGTCTTACATGCTTCAAATCACGTGAGCACCTTGATTAAAAACATGAAAGGATTTGATAAATATCTACTGAGAACGAATTGGCGGTGCACATGCTTTGCAAATCCTGCAATCGACCAAAATCTGCACGACAGTTTACGAACCGGATTTTGATTTCGGTGCGGGATTTTGACTGGACTATGCATAGACTCGTTAGTCCAGACAAAACGTAACTCCATATTACCAGCCTAGTTCGACAAGGGTGGAAACTAGACTTTTATAGTCAGTTAACTTACTTGCCTCGGGAAGATGACTCAGACACAGCATCATAGATTTGACAATAACCAGGAAGTGAGGAAAATGGGGTTTAATGGTGCCTCGCATTCAAGATTATTGCACTTATAGCCATGTGTATACACAGTATACAGACTCCGAGCTGACCAGTCCTTGTTTATTCCCTTAATGTTGAGTGTCAGGCAGGGTACCAACAAGTACCATCTTTTAACGTCTTTTCGTATGTCACAGCCACGGATCGAAACAGGGCCCTTCTTTGTGGACTCTCTTTCCACCAGACCACGGAGATTCACAGCCAATGCATTACTTATCAGAACTATGATGCCACAGTTCCTGCTTCATGGGCTGTCATCAGAGAACAGGCTGAAGCATAATTCTTTATGGTCATCTTGGCCTGCAAACTTCATCACAACTTACTTAAAACTTATGTTTTTCTTGGTGAGAACTCCAGATACAGCAAACAGTAGCTTCTTTACGCTGTGTGTGTTCTGTAATTCTATTTCCTGCCAGATCTGTTCTTCATCGAAGTCTTTAACAATCAGTCGAGGTAACGCTCCTTCGCCAGAAGGAAATCCAGATTCCTGGGTCTTTGCAAAGTCATACACAGCTTTGGTGGCAGTCCTTAACTTCTTGCATAAAGATGGCTGTGTGCTAAAATGTAAGAAACTAAAAGTTAGCTTCAAATTTCATGTTGGCTTTGGTAATTATACAGTAGACATGGTAGACTTTCAACATTTATTCCCATAGAGTATTGCATAACAAGGGAACAACCAACAACAGTAATTATTATTTTTTGTTTATTTAAGAAATAAACGATTAGTGGGTGTTGTTTATTGTACAATAAAACAATGCAGGGAGAATAAACCAGGAGGGGTGCAGCCCTGAGTGGTTTATTCTCACTGCATCGTCCTATATAAGACATCATCAAAATCTCCCGAAATGATGCCATGATCACATTATGATAGAGCAATGCTTCATCAAGAAATAAACCACGCTTCATTTTTCGTTGTTCTTTGTGATTTATCACATAGCTATCTTATATTTTAGTATACAATGTTTGTGTTAACTTCTTGCATAAAGATGGCTGTGTGCTAAAATGTAAGAAACTAAAAGTTAGCTTCAAATTTCATGTTGGCTTTGGTAATTATACAGTAGACATGGTAGACTTTCAACATTTATTCCCATAGAGTATTGCATAACAAGGGAACAACCAACAACAGTAATTATTATTTTTTGTTTATTTAAGAAATAAACGATTAGTGGGTGTTGTTTATTGTACAATAAAACAATGCAGGGAGAATAAACCAGGAGGGGTGCAGCCCTGAGTGGTTTATTCTCACTGCATCGTCCTATATAAGACATCATCAAAATCTCCCGAAATGATGCCATGATCACATTATGATAGAGCAATGCTTCATCAAGAAATAAACCACGCTTCATTTTTCGTTGTTCTTTGTGATTTATCACATAGCTATCTTATATTTTAGTATACAATGTTTGTGTTGTCAATCACTAGATCATACGGCCAGCCTCCCTTGACAGGCCAACATGTGCCATACAGCTGACTTTTGCATCAGTGGTAAATAGGGCTGGGACGATGCACCAACTATGAAATCCAATACATATCATGATACAATGCTCACAATCCGATATGTATCATAAAATACTTTATGTACTCTTATCTGTGGTGCGTAAGCCATCTTTTTCAAAGACATGATTGTCAAATATCTGGCACACTGGCAATTTACAGTTTGCAATGTCAGAGACCATATACCGTCTCTGGCAATGTCAATATGGCGCATAGAAATTTTAAATTTTTTTCACTACAAATTTTCACTGCTATTTAGTGTTTGATGTTATGTTTATCATAGCAAACATTTAAGGTGGGTATGGATTGTCCAGTTCCCATACCATGGTATACAAAGAAACACTATTCCATACAATTCAACAGAGACATAATTCTGTGAATCTAACCAAACTAATATAATGTGAACATGCGAATCATATCTTGTGATTATAAAAATTACTCAGCATTACAGCATGTTATTATCTTTTTTCTAACTTGTGACTCTTTTCACTGGATTCCAACACTCTTTTCTATAAACTCCTGTTGGATAACGTCAACGAAAATGACTACGTGTACAAGTATATATCTTTAGTCTCTTGTTCATTACAGTAAAATACAGCATGAATGTGATGAAGCTGCCATTTTCGTCTGGTAACAAGGTAGTGTCAGCGACGTTATAATATCGTGAATAGATATAAATCACCCTCGGCTGTAAGAAGGTTCTTAAACGTCATATTGGCCTGACTGGCACTGGTAATCTGTAACGGTGAGTTAACGTAAGATTGAAGTTAATAAACACGTGTTTGAGTATCCGAGGGCACTCACGAAATTAGGAAACTCGACTGTCCAGCGAACGTTCAAGAACGGCATACGCTTCAACACACGCCTTGATTTTTAAGACCAAAAGTGCGAAAATCTTAATACGTTACTGTCTCTCATCCAAGGAAACAAACCTGAGAAATACTTCGGGTTTTTCCAGAAGGGTAGAAAAATCTTTCAGGTTTCGTCGCATGCTGCCCATGGTGGCAGCCATATTTGTTTTCAATGGTTGTTTACAAAAGTAGGATTGCGTTCAGGACGAAATTGTATTGTGGTATACCACATTAAATATGTGTTACTGTTGATTTGGGCCCTTTATCTTTGGAATCGAATGCGTAAGCGCAAGAAATGTACTATGCTTTATATATACGATATCACTTTTACAGTGATATATTACAGCATGAAAGTTAAATTAACACTCACATAGAAATTTATTTGGGCGTTTGCAAACCAATAGAACGCCTATAAACTGCGAACCAAGCACAGAGCAAAGTTTCCAATAAGTCACATTGTTATAATAAACGCAAATGTCCTTTGCAGGATGTAAAGTAATTTTCCTCCAAGACCATAGAAAATAATTAAAAATCTTAAAAATAATTCAACTCCATTCTAGAATGATTTGGCATGTCTAGACTGCCTCAGTTGTGGCATTGTTCAGGGCTCCGGTTAAATTTTATCATTTGTTTTGTAGATAGTTATGTTTAAATAAGATAAGTTTATTTCTGGGGATAAACGTCAGTCTAGATGTAGCTATATGTATATATATTTACATGAATTTATGAGTCACACTAGGTTTAGCCAGGGGCGCAAAGGGCTAATTTTAAGTGTAAGCAAATCTAATTTTGCGAGGACCCGCAAGGTGATTTGGGGGCATGTTCCCCGAGAAAGTGTTTTAAATTAGATGCTCTTAAACGCTATTCCCTGTATTTTTGGACCATTCGTTATGTTAGATTTCAGTTGTAAACTTTTTATTACAGGTTTTTATTAGAAATGTATGTACGTCTTTCACCAACACATTTTCGACATTCATTCAAGATTTGTTTGTTGTTTAACGTCTGCTCATCAATATTACAGCTATATGACGGCGTTCTGTAAATAATCGAGTCTGGACCAGATCGACAATCCAGTGAATAATATCATTAGCATCGATCCACGCGGGATCGATGACATGCATCAACCAAGTCAGCGAGCCTAACCCCCCGATCCCGTTAGTCGTATCCAATTAGCGTGGATCACGCTCATGATGTCAATCACTGGATTGTCTGGTCCAGACTTCATTATTTACAGACCGCCGTCTTATATAGATGGAATGTTGCTGAGTGTGGCGTTAAACAAGAAAAGCTTTTTTATCATTGCGTCATAATCCCATCACACAATGACCATGATGGCCCGTGCGTTGTATTTATTCCATTATAAATGAGAATAATAGTGAAGATAAATACATAACGACGTACCTTGGGAACCCTAGCTCAACGTGAATATATCAACCCTAAAGCATACTGATGAAATACGATGTTGGGGGAACACATAGTACTGCGCCAAAACGCAGCCCAAAGGCGGAAGCGGTAGCGATAACGGATTTTACCACTCCATGCTAACTTTCTGTTTGTTCAAGAGATATGTACTGGTATTAGCTGTACGGTGTTACGATTAATTTAATATTTAATCTGTTGGTATATGGTAGGTACATGATTTTACATATTCACTATTTAAACTATTGCTAGATCATTATCGCAACTTTCATTGGGACTCGGGGTTTCTTAACACAAGCTAGCCTACTATACATGATATATATAACCGGATCGTGACGTTATACATGTGATGTTATTCCTAGTGTCTCGTAGGCCATACCTGGACGGATGTTATATGGATTGTTTGTGTACGTGCTTTAGTATGAAGTGTATGTAACATGTGACACTATAATAAACTCTCTCTCTCTCTCTCTCTCTCTCTCTCTCTCTCTCTCTCGGGTAGACTGGTGGTTAAAGCGTTCGCTCGTCACGCCGAAGACCCGGTTTCTGAAGCCCATTTCCTTATGCCCCCCGCCGTGATATTGCTTTAATATTGCTAAAAGCGGCGTAAAACCATACTCACTCTCTCTCTCTCTCTCTCTCTCTCTCTCTCTCTCTCTCTCTCTCTCTCTCTCTCTCTCTCTCTCTCATATGTATATATTAGTAACTGTGTTTAGTTTATGTATATTCCACAATAGAACTTTATTAAAAAAAAAAACGACTTGTGGTTGTATTATATGAGATATCAACATTATTTACAGCCTCATTAAGAGTCAAGTCAATATATCAGCGTTTCATATTTTAATACTTTAGGGCATTCTAAATCAGAAATGCTTGACCAAAATTAAATTTGAAAAAAGAGATATTGGGTAAAGTTGCAGAGTTGTGTCCCTTGGGCACGCCAGAAACCTATATGACTGTGGGTTCGAATCCCGGATCGCCCCAATTATGTTTATAGGTTTATCAGCATCATACCCGTGCTCGTGGGTTTCACCGAAGTGGTAAACGTCTGAGACCTGCATCACTTCGGGCTTTCCTCCCACATAATGCTGACATGCCGTGATATAACTGGAATACTGTTAAAAGCGGCGTTAAACTCACTCACTCACTCTAATACCATAATCAGCAACAGTAGTGTCTTCACCCTTAGTGGTTGTGCTGTCACTTACCTGTCAGGGATAACCTCAATCGCTGTTCTCATCTGATTTCTAAACATCAACCATATTCCTAGAATATATGCCACCCTGTCTCCAAAATGCAGAATCACTAATCTGGGACAAACAACACAAAAGATGCGTGGTCTATTTCCTCTTCCCATGCGGGTCCTACATGATATGGGATACTAATAGCATGTATAAGTTGGAGTGAGTGAGTGAGTTGGGTTTAACGCCGCTTTTAACAATATTCAAGTTATATCGCGGCGTGTCAGCCTTTTTGTGGGAGGAAAGCCTGAAGTGATGCAGGTCTCACCACTTCGGTGAAACCCACGAGCACGGGTATGGTGCAGACCAGTCTCATTAAAATCACATCTTAGTTCTCGCTATTGCTAAACAAAGATCTGAGGACATCCCATTACGGGCCTCGTCAGAACGACCTCTCATCCGAAGGATCAAAGCGTCTCTTACCAGATCATGAAAGTGGCAGTCGGAATGAGTTTTCTAATCATGCAACGTCAAAAACGTTAGCCCGGTGTATTCTGAACGACAGTTATGGCCCTTAAGACTGATTCTGTCAAAATTATCGTCCATCTCCCCCTTCTGAGGGATAAACATTTGAACAGAGGAGGTGTTGCACAGTACGTGAGAAGCACTGCCATACAATCTCAACCATATATTACACATTCCGGAATGTTTGTTTGTTCAGTTTTCAAAATTTTAATCAAGAACTGTGTCAACATATTTTTCAAGCATAGATATGTGTAAACTGACAATCTTTACAATGTTACAACTTGGGTGAAGTTTGTCCAAACATATTTTTCAAGCATTGATATGTGTAAACTGACAATCTTTACAATGCTCCAACTTGTTTTTACTGTTTTCACTGACATATTAGGATGACGTCATAGGCCTAAAATGGACAGCACATTTAAAGAATCAAGTGTTGACCCAGATGAAATTGAAACTTCTTTTGATGGGGACAACACTCCAGGTGCTAGACAAAGGAGTAAAAGGAACAGCACGGAGTACCGAAGCCTGCCAACCTCAGATCTGGAAAATGACGCTGTGCCCTTCTCGCCAGAAGTCAATTTTGCACCAAGCATGTTTGGAGACACAGCGACACCATTACATGATATACCTTCTGAGTCATCCAGACCGGATCAGAGACATGCAACAGGAGATGGTGCTCATCATGGCCACGGACATACCGGTGCTCCTTCCCATGGAGATAGCCGGTGTGCAGCTCAGCATCCTGGTCCACAACACCAAGAAACATATCAACCAGCTCCACAACAAGAAGGACCCCCATCAACAACACCAGTTCAAGAAGAAACTAGGAAAGGTAATTTACTGTCGTGAATGATATGACAAAGAGTAAATGTTTGTTTGTTTTTTGTTTTGCGCCACGCTCAGCAATATTCCAGCTATATGATGGCAGTCTGTACATAATCATGTCTGGACCAGACAATCCAGTGATTGACATGAGCATCGATCCACACAATTGGGACCAATGACATGCATCAACCAAGTCAGCGAGCCTGACCACCCGATCCCGTTAGTCGCCCCTTACGACAAGCAACAGCAAGCATGGGTTGCTGAAGACCTATTCTAACCTGGACCTTCACGAGTCCAAAGAGTAAATGATATCATGACCATTGCTTGGATCATTCTGGTACTGTTATCTCAATCGTTGGTTGGTTGTGATAATGTTACCTCAGTGAAGATCCGGGATAGAATGGGTCTTCAGCAACCCATGTCATCATATCCCAATTGCGTGGACTGATGCTCATGATACAGGGTTTTACCTTGACATACAAAAGTGGGGGTCTAGGGACCCCCAATAATATATTTTAAGGGTCCATGCAAGCAATATGAGGGTCCTGTAAAGTAATGGTGCAGTACTCTGTGTGTTTTGACAATTAGTTTAGAGTGAGTGAGTGAGTATGGTTTCACGCCGCTTTTAGCAATATTCCAGCAATATCATGGCAGGGGACACCAGAAATGGGCTTCACACATTGTACCCATGTCGGGAATAGAACCCGGGTCTTCGGCATGACGAGCGAATGCTATAACCACTAGGCCATCCGACCGCCCCCAATTAGTTTAGAGCCTGGAATGAATCAATGATCATGTGGACAGTGGTCATGATTGATGCATGACATGACAGACACCAATAACTGCTCTTGATGGGCTGTAGGTTCAGTGAATATTATTGTACGTCCCAAGTGATGCAGAATATTCTTTTTCTGCTTCCATTCTCTACATTTGTGCGTACTGGACACACATTTGTGTGTTGCATAAAACCCTGTGATGTCAAACACTGGATTGTCTGGTCCAGACTCGATTATTAACAAACCACTGTCATATAGCTGGATTATTGCTGAGTGCGGCGTAGACAACAAAGAAATAAACAAACAAACCTCAGTGGTTGGTTGATTGTGATGCTGTTAGCCCAGTGGTTGGTTGATTGTGATGGTGTTAGCCCAGTGGTGGGTTGATTGTGATGCTGTTAGCCCAGTGGTGGGTTGATTGTGATGCTGTTAGCCCAGTGGTGGGTTGATTGTGATGCTGTTAGCCCAGTGGTGGGTTGATTGTGATGCTGTTAGCCCAGTGGTCGGTTGATTGTGATGCTGTTAGCCCAGTGGTGGGTTGATTGTGATGCTGTTAGCCCAGTGGTGGGTTGATTGTGATGCTGTTAGCCCAGTGGTTGGTTGATTGTGATGCTGTTAGCCCAGTGGTGGGTTGATTGTGATGCTGTTAGCCCAGTGGTGGGTTGATTGTGATGCTGTTAGCCCAGTGGTTGGTTGATTGTGATGCTATTAGCCCAGTGGTTGGTTGATTGTGATGCTGTTAGCCCAGTGGTGGGTTGATTGTGATGCTGTTAGCCCAGTGGTTGGTTGATTGTGATGGTGTTGGTCCAGTGGTTGGCTGATTGTGATGGTGTTTCTTCTGTGGTTGGTTGATTGGTTATAGTGGTATTAACCAAGTGGTTGGCTGATTGTGATGGTGTTGGCCCAGTGGTTTGTTGATTGTGGTGGTATTAGCCCCGTGGTTGGTTGGTTGTGATGGTGTTACCTTAATTATCAAAAGTCTGAGCTCATTAAGCAAAGACCCAGGATCAATTCCTTGTATGGCTACAATTTGTGAAGACCATTCCACAGCATTGCTGCACTATTACTATAAAGGGTATTCAACCCCACTCACTCACTGTGACTGTGGTAAACAACCAAATTCATGTATTATTGTATTAAAGTGTGGAGCTGAGTGATCTATATATGTCTGGAATATTGATGACTATGGTCTACAACTACATAAAACAATAAGGAACAGAATCTGATTAGGATGTTTCTAGTGTCACAACAATGTCAGTTCTGATTTAACTGCACTGGTATTATTTACCATAATTGTTCATGTCAGTAGCAAATTATATACTAGCCACATAAAGAAACTGTGCACGGGGAAAATATATTCTGGATTGAAATACAACACAGCAAGAACAAAATGATGCAGACGCTGTAGCAGCTGAATGATCGGACCATTAGAAAATTTCAACGGAACCTGAACAACATTTGTTACGATGACGTCAGAAGATCAAAATGGAGTAGGGGGTCAAACGTCAAAGTCACAAAGTCAAAAACGGGTATGACCACCCTGTGGGTGAATCACAGCAGTGCATCGGCGACACATGGAGTCCACCAAATGGGCATGGAAGGCCTGGGGAATGGCCTGCCATATCCTCCTCAAATCCTGTGCCAAGTCACGGACGTTATCTGGAGGATGTGGAAGACGACGCAGACGGCCCTCCATTTCATCCCACACATGCTCTATTGGGGAGAGATCTGGAGAATTTGCAGTCCATGGCAGTAACATGACATTGTTATGGTGAAGGAAATCCACTGCGACCCTAGCCGTGTGAGGACAAGCGCTGTCCTGTTGAAATGTCAATCCCGAGCCATGACGTTGCAGGAAAGGAATGACCACAGGCCTCAGAATCTGATCTCTGTAGCCAACACCTGGTGAGACTGCCCTGATCAACCACCAAAGGGGTTCGGTGCCGTGCTGTTATCCCACCCCAAATCATCACAGAGCCACCTCCATAACGATTCCTCTCCACAATACAGTTGCATGCATAACGTTCTCCCAAACGCCGGTAGACACATTGGCGCCCGTCACCTTGGGAAATGTTGAACCTCGATTCATCTGTAAAGACAACATTTCTCCACCATATTCGAGGTTGGCGAACATGATTTCAACACCATCCTAGACGGCTGACGCGATGACGGTGTGTCAGGATGGGACGTATGGCAGGGCGTCGTGGTCGAATTCCGTACTGACGTAAACAATTCCTGACAGTGTTGGGATGGATATGGCGCAGTCCAGGAATTGTCTGGGACGTCGTTACTGCCGTTTGGAACCTGTGTCAGAGGTGTGTAACTCGAATCCATCTGTCCTGTCTTGGCGTCGTTACTCGGGGACGTCCTGAACGTGGGTGGTCAGCAACGTCATTTGTGTTCTGATGACGCCTCACCAATGCCGATATCGTGTTACGATGGCATTGGAAATGTGTTGCCATCTGTTGTTGCCTCATTCCCGCTCGGATCATTCCAATGGCTTCATGACGCTGTGCAGCTGTCAATCTTGGCATGATTTGCTTGTGATATGCTTGTGTCTGCGCCTGAGAAGTTTTGAATTTTTGAATGACCACAGATCATGCTTTCCAAAGTGACAGCGAATTTTGAGTTGCACATGCTGTGTGCAGCTGCACAGGATGCAGAGGCAGTAACACATTCCACGTCCATAGACCCCCATCAATGACGTCATATCGCATGGCACGTGCATGAGCGTTTGAATGTCTCCAATAATTGCTGTGTTCAAACCTATATTTCATATGTGGACGGTGTGCCCTAATATCTATATTTTCTCCGTGCACAGTTTCTTTATGTGGCTAGTATATATATATTGATTTCATTGGCCCCATCCACATCTGTGACTTGTCCCCACAATATTGTATGTACATTGCCAGATTCAGGGGACACGAGTCTATATTTACTACCCCGGTACCCTACCCCGGTACCCTACCCCCTATTACCCAACCCTACCCGGGTACCCGCTGTAGGTCTCAAGAGATGGGTACAAAATGTCTGATTGGCAATAGTTTGACCGTAGCTCTGGTAAAATGTATTTAGATACATGTATAAAAGGATCTGGTCATGCATTCAATGAAGTTGCGTTATCTTTATTCAAACATATGAAGTCAGAAGGAATGTGTTCATGGTCGTTAGGAAATGCGAACATCAGTGACTTGTAGTGTAACCATGGAGTTCTAGATGATTTTTGTCATGACACAATATATCACGTGACTAACCACGGGTCCGGGTAGTCATGTGGGTACCCAGGTCCTACTCAGTACCCACCTGACCCGAGTACCCGAGTTACCCATCTCAGCCCTAATGCTGAACCATGTATTTTATAAAGTAGTAATTAGTTTTGATAGAACACATACAGGTAACTGAGGTTTTTCGCATTGTTTCATTAGCATTCTTTAGAATGGAATGAAGGGTTATGGAATTAAAGAGGCAACTACATTATGAACACAGCACTCTTCTCAAACCTACTCAACCCAAGGCACAGATTGTAATGTGGTTTAAGGAAGTCACTATCCACTCAGTGAAGAGTTACATCCCTTTGCTACCAGGATCCAGTGGTCATTGGTTTCAAAACAACTTGTCCAGATAGTGATGAGGTGGCCGGTATTCAGGTACTAATGGATGATAATCTATGGACCTTGCTTGTAACTGACACTCATTCTTTGTTGGGGGGACGGGTGGCCCAGTCGTCTAAGGCGCTGCGATTCACTGTGCAGAGTTGCATCCCTTAGGCACGCCAGAAACCTATGATTGCGGGTTTGAATCCTGGTTCACCCCGATTATGTTTCTAGGTTTGTCAGCACCATACCCGTGCTCGTGGGTTTCACCTAACTGGTAAACGTCTGAGACCTGCATCACCTCGGGCTTTCCTCCCACATTAAGCTGACATGTCGTGATATAACTGGAATACTGTTAAAAGTAGTATTACACCCAACTCACTCACTCATTTACTCATTCCTTGTCATTTGGTATACCTGTTTGATACATGATTATGTTTGATATATTTTATCAGTGATTAACCTGAGTATTTAAGGCCTCCGTGGTCCAATGAATAAAGTTTCTTCCCAGAGAGAGGAAAATTAGTTTTCAATCCCTGGGCGTGTCTTACCAAAAGAAGTTAAAAGGTGGTACTTGTTGTTATCCTGCCTTATGCTTGGAATAACACAAGAACTGGTTGGCTTGGAGTCAGTATACTGTGTCTGAGTGTGGTATCCATGTTAACTGTGGCATGGTGTCTCGATGGGCTAGCACTATAAAACCATCATAAGCCGGAACTAGTACAAGCACACGCATACGCCCCATTCTCATGTTAATGTGAACCCTGTTTTATCTGTAATATTTATTTAGTTTTGTTTCATCCACAGAGGACATAGCTGTGCCTGACCTATCACGGGAGACTGTGATGTATGATGCAGTGATTATCTCCCATGAGGATAATGCCGAGGAAGTCAACGAACTCAAGAAACACTTGAACAGTCTTATGTTGTTTGACGAAAAGTTGGCCTCTGTCGCCATCGAAGATGATGGACCTGACAAAGGGAAAGGAGAAGTCACCTACTTTGAGGATTGGCTGAAGAAAGCGCAAATAATGTTTCTTTTTATGACCCAAAGATTTTGTGAAGAACGTTTTTGTTGCTTCAAAAAGGATGTTGCATTATCAGAATCATTTTTTTATGAAGGTAGTAAAAAGGAATTTGTGATTCCTATTTTCTTGCGCAAAAAACATAAACTCTCGTTCTTAACGCCTTCAATACGAGCAATAAAGGGTATTGAGTATCTTGATTGCAAGTGGACTGACAGTGTGGCTGAAAGATTCAGACAGAATTTGAACAGTGCTCGTCGTAAGAGACAAGAAGATTCAGTTGATGAAAAAATGTCAAATTTGACAATTAATTAGAGACACTACAGTGATAAGTCCATAATCATGACTGATAATGAGGCAAATCTTAGATACCGTATTTGTCATGTTAAGTGCTGCTGACCAACTTCAAAACAAATTTGTAGGTATTCTTTATAAAAGGCCCATATTTTCTTGTGTCTATTACAGGCTGTTTTAACAGACAGCAAAGCAATGTAGAAAGAGTATGTTATTGTTGCCTAGTAGCTGTAATCAAAAAAGTTTCATTGACATTTGAACTAAGTTTGTTCTCAGCTGCTCGACCTCTCACAACATAATTAACATGTTGTACATGGTTTTAATAAGAGCCCCCTGTGTCAATTTTTTATACACCAAGAGCACTTTTTACTGCGAATATGGTATTCATTTATTTAAAAAGAGTGTGTCTTTGTTTTCTCATAATGTTCTATTATTAATGGATAACGCTCAAGAAGCAGTCAGTGATATGTTCACCACAAACTTAAATCATAGTTTTACATGAAGCGAAGTCATCTGTGTTGGTTACCTGTGGATGGTCTAGTGGATAGAGTACTGTACAGAGATTGGAACGTTGGTGCTTCGATCCCCAGCCATGTGACACCAAAAGATGTTAAAAGGAGATACTTGTTGTTACCCTGCCTGGCGATAAAACAAGAACTGGTCGGCCCGTTGTCAGTATACTGTGTCAAGAGGGGGTATCTGTGTTACACTCTGACATGGTATTTCAGTGGGCTACCAAACTTGCATTCCAGACTATGCAGCCATGCACACACACTTGAAAGCTCTGTTAAACCTCCATTTCACCTCACCTCATTTGTATCAGCCTATGTCTCCCACAATGCTCCACAATCTGGAAGCCATTATGGCGTTATTATCAGGACTTTTGAAAAACTGAGGCAATGTATTGCTGTTCACTTGAGTATTCATTATGATTGACAAACATCATAACATTTTACTTTCCAGGCTAACTATGTCGGTTTGTTAAAGACTTGAATCCAACTTGCTGTGACTGTATAAGGCCTTATATATTTCTTAGTTGGTTTATGAAACGACTGACAAAAAAAATGAAATTAGAAGGGGAAAAAAAAAAATTGACCAAAACATATTGGGCTGACTGTTTTACAATTAGGTAATGGTCAGAAATGGTGAATAATATGTATAATTCTGTATTTTCAAAAAAACAAACCTCATTTTTCTTTTCGGTATCTTTCCATGTTAAACATTTATAAACTTCTTCTTTCCTTCATTATAAACAGGACTAACCTGGAAGTTGAATTCTTTTTATTTTATTTTTACGACCGCCTACATTGAATTTTAGGCCACAAATTTTGCAAACCAACTTATAAAAAATGATGGGCCTAAATAAGTGGCTATGTTACGTTGTTCGGTCATTTATCCTTTTTTGTGGGCCAACTGAAGGCAGTGAACTGTAGACTGTAGACTGTAGGTACAAGGTGGCTATCACTACCAGACAATGCCATGCAGGTGATAATACCAACAAACAAGGGGTAGAATAGGTCTTCAGCAACCCATGCCTGCCGTAAAAGGTGACTATGCTTGTCGTACGAGGCGACTAAAGGGATCGGGTGGCCAGGCTCGCTGACTTGGTTGATGCATGTCAACGTATCCCAATTGCGTGGATCGATGCTCATGATGTCAATCCCTGGATTGTCTGGTCCAGTCCCGATTATTTACAGACCGCCATTATATAGCTGGATTATTGCTGAGTGCGGCGTTAAACAACAAACAAACAAAACAAAAGCCAAGAAACAAATAATCAGTTTGTTGTGTCTTTACTGTTATTCCTCATGTTTTTAGCTTGGATGAAATAGGTGGGTGAGGTGAAATGGTGTTTAATGTGGCGTTCAAGATTATTGCACTTATATAAAGACGTGCATGCACTTGAGTGTGTGTGTGGCTGCTTGAAGAGTCTTGACTGATGCCGATTTATAGTGCTAGCCCACTGAGATACCATGCCGCAATTTAACATGACACAGTTTACTTACTCCGAGCCAACCAGTGCTTGTTTAAGCCCCTTAATGCCTAGCGCCAGCCTGGGTAACAACAAGTACCATCTTTTGGTATGACACAGCTAGGGATCGAACCCCGGACCTTTCGCTCTCCTGGAGGACGCTCTACCACTGCACCACAGAGCGGGTCTTTGGATGAAATAATTCTACCTGGTGATACACTTCCCTCCTGACAACTGTGTATTTAACTTTGTTATGGGCATGGATCCCAAACTCCATTTGAATTTGCAAGTACGAATGTCGAAGATAATGTTTCATTGGTAATGATCTTGTGTTGAAATTGTCAATTTCATGTCTCATCTCTGGAAGTTTGTTATGTAGAGTGATAAGCTTATGAACTTGTATTAGATTTAATTTGAGTCATGTGACTTTAACGAAAGAGGCCCTATATGGGTGGATCTCTATAATCAACATCACAACCTCATCTTGTGATTAAATTTCTGTGATTTCAGGGTTGCTAAGTATGACAGTGCTTTAAGGTTTTGGGTAAGCGTTTTGGAATATGTGAGGCCCCTTAGAGGTGTTTTAAGCATATATGTTTAGACTTGTTTTGTTGAGATTTTATTTTAACTAAGTTTTGCTTGGTTGTGCAATCATGGGACACTTGCTTCAGACTTTCTTCCTACAATTTTCCAAACCAGTTTCAAATGGATGATCCAGCTGAGCACAGCCTCATGGTAAAGCCAGTTTCTTAACAAAGAAAGGAGATATTCAGCTTAATGTTTAGCTTATCTTGCCCCATCTTCCCGACGCAAGAGAGTTAACTGACATTCTACCATGAATTTGGAATTTACTCGATTCTTATTGGTCAATCAAAGGCTATTAAATCACAATAAACCCCCTCTGATTGAAACAGCTGTTTTGAAGGCCGCATCACTGCGGAAGCTAATATTCATAGTATTATACTATTTTCAGTCATTGTCGGTAGGCATATTTAAATAATTATATCTACAATTACAGGTTACAAAATGCACAGATGCAGTTACTACAATATTCAAAGGATGTGTGGCAATACATTTCGTGCAGAAAAACATGACAGAAATCAACAAATTGAATGTATTTACGTTTTGGAGACAACAGAGAGGTTGGAATTTTGGGGCTTTTCTGTATACGACCGTGACATCATACTTTTTGCGTCACAATGAGCGATATGACGTCATAATGGTGACGTGCGATGTAGAGCCTTGCAAAGCTAGCTTTGTTTTCTTTAGGGATGCCCACC
The DNA here is from genome assembly GCF_022045235.1 of Haliotis cracherodii. NCBI lineage: Eukaryota > Metazoa > Mollusca > Gastropoda > Lepetellida > Haliotidae > Haliotis > Haliotis cracherodii. The sequence continues at coordinate 17,205,986 of NW_027266264.1, forward strand.
TCATGTTAGCCTACCAAGTTGCCGTGCTTATATGCTTTCAATGCCTGTCATATGTTCGAGTGAAGTATAACGGTGTAAACAAACTGCTTGAGTATATACAGCACCATATTTTGTTCGGTGATTCCGTAATTCAGATCGATAACCCACTGAAAACACTGAACTCAACACATGTCATAGACTTGCTAGTACAGCCAAAACATAACTCCATATTACCAGTCTAGTTGGGCAAGGGTGGAAACTGGACTTTTATAGTCAGTTGACTCCCTTGCCTCAGGAAGATGATCTTGCCCTGGATGAGCTTGTTTCTTTAGGAGATTTTTGTCAAAGTCATTGTTTTGTTTACTTCTAGTACAAAACTGATTCAGCTGGAACTATCTGTAGGTGTTCAAAGTTACTTCATAAACATTCCAGTTTAAGAAATCTTTCTTAGTCAGATAAAGTCTATTCACATGTTCGTGTTTATGCTATACATTCTAACTAAAATGAAGTATCAGCCATTGTAAATTATCATGATTATTTTTAAAAAAATGATATTTGTCTTTGAGGATCATTCAGACTTGCTCAATATTTTGTATGTATCAGCATTACATCACATAACTTGGTGACATATAACCACTCTAACATCACTCCTGGGGAGTGTTCAGTTATCTTAACGTAAACCTATCTACCTTCTTGTAGCTATCATGTTTCCAAGGCCTTTGTTGTTGTACTGCTTGCTTCCTTTCCAAAACTAGTTTTGATGTGAGAAATGAAAATTATCAATCCAATTGAAATACCCGTATTAGTATTAAGTGATCTCTACACATACCTTCAGTTGTATGAAGTGAAAGAAATGTGCATTCTTGTAATGTCAAGTCAAACTGATGTATTTTTGTTTTGTTTGTCCACTGCTCATGGTAGTAAACACACTTCGTGAGTGATTGTTCGCAGAAGTCTCAATTTGGTGGATCTGTAAACCCAAGTACGTAATTCTTTTATTCCTAATAACAGCGACATTTCCATAATAATAAGAAACCTCTGCAAAATGCAGATTCTGTTGTACAATTTCGACTTTAGCATTAATCACTCTCAATTAGTAATGATACCAGGTGTATGTGAAGAGGTGAGGGTATCCTGCCCCATCTGTGTGCCTGCCTCCATGTAGTTTATTTTGTTACACTTTACACAATGTAGGTGCAATCTAATAGATATAGTAGACTTTGATTTCGGAATGTGCAGTTCAGGGGTACACAAGAGAGGTGTAGTGTTATTAGTCGAAGACCGCCTCCTGGTCTAATGGTAGAGCGTCCGCCCGGAGAGCGCAAGGCCCAGGGTTCGATCCCCGGCCGTGTCATACCAAAAGACGTTAAAAGATGGTACTTGTTGTTACCCTCTCGGGCGCTCGACATTCAGGGGCTAAACAAGGACTGGTCGGCTCGATTCCCGACATGGGTACAATGTGTGAAGCCCATTTCTGGTGTCCCCCGCCGTGATATTGCTGGAATATTGCTAAAAGCGGCGTAAACGCATACTCACTCAATTAAGCTTCACCCCTGAGTTTTGTCTTGCGTCGTCCACCTGAAATACCAACCGAGGGCACCCTTGGACACCCTTGGACAGTACCGACACAGTCATCTGGACACTGTCCAGTGACTGACAGGATGACAGTTGCAGCTGATGACGTCACCTTGATGATAATATTCCTCAGATGTAGCGTTTTCCTGGGTGTAAGGGACACGATGTCTGCCACTCCTAGGCCCGTCCGGCGTCTGTCCAGTGTGCCTCTAACGACCATGAGCGTAGCTACAGCCAAAACTCCTGGCGACATCGTCATGCGTCGCTCTTTGATGTATCAGTGACTTGTTCTTTCATTTGTACTGTATCTCAGCATGTTATGTGTCACTATCCAACGGTTTGGTTGTGAATGAACAGTACATCGTTTCTTATATATCCGTAACTTTGTCGGTTGGCATGCTGCAAGTGAAGAAAAAAATTCACTTCAAACTCAAGTTCCACTAATCTGGGTATTATAGCACGTGCATTACTCCGCAAACTGTTTCGGTTGTGTTTGGGCGATCTGTATTATGTTTCAGTGAACATAGGTTCAATTTGAAATGTGCCGTAAAAAGAAATTTCAGCTCTCTTTTATAAAGAAAAAAAATCTCAGCCCCTAAAATGAAGGGGACTCTACAACAAGAACTACTTGCTATGAACAAGAATCTATTACCTAAACAAACGTGTCTTAAGAACTACGGACTGGATAAAATAGATTGTATATCTTGGGCTATTTACATAAGAAAAATATTTTCAAATACCCGTGGAGATCCGGGGTAGAATAGGTCTTCAGCAACCCATGCTTTCCTTAAAGGCGACTAACGGGATCGAGTGGTCAGGCTAGCTGACTTGGTTGATGTATGTCATCGATGCCAATTGCGTGGATCGATGTTCGTGATGTCAATCACTGGATTTTCTGGTCCAGACACGATTATATAGGATGGGGTTCATATTAGGAGTGGGATCAACCTACTCGTTAATCTCTCATGTATGCAATCCCCCACCTACTATATATATTTTGTACCATGTTCATTATTTAACCTTGATCGACAACGGTCTAAGGATCTACCGAAACGTCGCCTTTACAGTAAATAAAGAAGTTGTTATCTATAAATTGTGTCTACTTTGTCATCTGTCAACTTCTAAGTATACTTGGTATAAGCGTCAGATCAAATAATGCCACGGCTTAGCCCAGTATAACCGAGGAAGATATCTGCCGAAACCATAAATCAGTACTCTCAACTTTTGACTTTACTCCCAAAGCCCCGTAAACTCCGCACAAAGAGAGGTATGTTGCTGGGTCCAGCAAATATACCGAGTAAAATATACCACCAAATCCCCGTTTCAAAGATTGACCATAATCCTTAATACAATCAAGGAAGGATTTTCTTTGCCCATAACGGTATGCCAATGCACACTGTTTCAGAATAATGTTGCAAATAAAAGCGACAAAATAACTTTGATAATCATAAGCAATCTCTGCTGAGAGTCCGTTCTACTACATGTATCATGTGTTTAATCACTATCAATTAGTGATGATATGTGTTTGCGAAAAGGTTACCCCACAAACACATGCAAAGGCATGTCAGTTGGTCACCTGAACTGATGCGTCATATTGAAAACTTTTTGAAAGCCTTACTGAGGCATTGAATGTTGAAATCCTGATCAAAGAACGTTTGAGCAAGAGTTGTATGACGCACTTTGAAATCTTCATAGAAGCATTCTCGATTGACCTTTGTACAGTGTTTAACAACACACCTTTTCGATAAATACAGTTTATGTTGCAATAATATAGTAAAATGTTTCGACATTTACTAAAAGAAACAAATGAGAAGTACATGTGTTGAACATATGTAGGTTAAGTTGGGTGTAATATTTATTAATTCTGAACGAAAGCACTTGTTTTGCTTTGGTTTTTCTTTTGCTACTCCTAGTCAACTACAGCGACGCAATCCCAAGTTTTAGCACCGACCGGGGCCACGGATGGCCCAGTCGTCTAAGGCGCTGCGATTCGCTGTGCAGAGTTGCGTCCCTTGGCCACGCCAGAAACCTATGATTGTGGGTTCGAATCCTGGTTCACCCCGATTATCTCAGCGAATCGCGGCGCCTTAGACGATAGGGCCACCCGTGCCTCCTGGTTTTAGAAGGGAGTTTAAACAAGTCTTATTGTTCTCCCGAGTAAAGTAAGTGCTGTCAATACGAGGCAGTTTTGACAGAGATTGTGGTGGTACTTAAAAGTTAGTCGGGACTTGACTCTCAGACAGCGTGGGGCGGTGGGGTAGCCTAGTGGTTAAATCGTTCGCTCGCCACGCCGAAGGCCCGGGTTCGATTCTCCACATAGGCACAATGTGTGAAGCCTATTTCTGGTGTCCCCAACCGTGATATTGGTGGAATTTTGCTAAAAGCGGCGTAAAACCCTACTCACTCACTTTCAGACAGCGGCCTTCAAGTTGCCACCTTGCCATTCATGTTACTACCATTATGTAGGTGTACTGAACACCACGACATAAAAGTGTAATGGACCCATATATGGCCTACTGTATTTGAAGAGCAGGTATCACAGACGTATTTAACTTCGGGGTACAATTTCGGGTGAAACTGGCTGCCATACATGTTTTTATCCTAAAAGGTTTGAGATTTATGATATTATGCATGGATGTCAGGCGCTCTCACCGCCAGTGACTTAGTTTAAAATTTACTCAGAAGCTTAGATGATAAATGTGAGCAGGACTTACTTATTTGTTGTACAGTCAAGTTCCGTTAATCCGACATGGTTGGTTGCATATGATTATGTCGGATTAACAAGTATGTCGAATAAACGAAATTATGTAGTTTCAACATTCGTGCCCGAAAATCGGACAACTACGCGATAGATAACAATTCAAACACGTTGTAACAACAAAAATAAAATATTCACATTATGTTACATTGTTAGCGGAATATCTTTTCTAATCATGCAACGTCTAAAGCTTTAAACAAAACTTCTGTTATGAGCTGTATGACAATTCAAAATACGTTAAAATCATAGTCTGGAATGGAAATCCCCAGTTTGAAACTAGTGCCGCAAAGCTCAAGAAAGCTGCTTTCTTAGTGGCTAATGTCGACTTCCTGTTAGTCATTTCATTGGTCGGTCAAAGTTCGCGAAAATGTAATCGGATGTCCTCGGCGGTAGCGAGAATTTGTATCTGAATTTAATGGGATTGAGGTAATCTAAGCATGTGATTAATCCTGTTTTGTTCATTTAAAGCATTAATTGTTTATTGTTAAGCAAGTTTATCTCTACAGCCATTGTATGTGTTTGGTTTTCCTACGTTTCGCTTTCCCGGGGTGTTAGAGATATGTATGTAAGCATGCATGCTTTTTGTGAAAGGTTGATATATAATTATGATTATATATCGTATCAAGACAGACGTGGTATCAGCATATTTCAATATAGCCATTTTCATCACACTGTTCTTGTCCACTACTAGAGCCCAAGAGTTACCTTTTAAATGTCTACGATAAGCCACCAGTACGGGAAATATATATCTTGCGCCCAGTAAATATATCTTGTTGATTCAATAGTGTTATTCATGTATGTTTTCTTTATGAACAGACACGCAAAGTTATGAATGTAATTAAACATGTCACAACGTGGTTTTTACAAAGTCTTTCAAAATTAGTCTTTCCCCACATACATTTCATGTTATGACTAGTGCGTAGTAAAAGTCATAGAAAAAACCAACTCCATTTGTAAAACAAAACATTTTTCATGTACCAGAAGCAACCTGACATACATTAATACCAGGACAGGTGACACATTGGTAAACGATTAATTATTGTAGATGATGACAAACAATAGTGAAAACATTTTTTCTAAACAGTCACTCGACGACGTGCAAAGGCCATCCCCATTTGGAAGGTAGGTAGGCATACCTTGTGTGGCTGCCGGCACAGCATGTTTGGCCTTCCACTGAGATCACTACCAGTGATCACTACCGATCACCATAAACCAGGGGGTCTTTATGTCGAACACAAACTGTGTCAAGAAGTGATCATAACATTACAAACTATCAAACCAAGATCTGATGTCATAAATACTCAATAACAAAAGTTCCTGTGACACCAATATTTTAGTGTATTTTTCAAACAAGTAAAGTTTGGTTTTCAATATTGTAGTACATGTATGGAATAAAGTCACAAAAACGCAACTGCTACAGAAAAGCATGCATTCCATGCAAAAGTTGACTTTTATGCAAGCCCCATGCATTTCACTACCGAAGAATGGGTATAAAAACATGTGCGCTGACGGGATTCCATATTCATTGTTTAGCATCGTGCTGACAACAGCCACTCAGAAACACAACAAAATTACGCAATTATTCAACATTACGAAATGCCACGCCTGTCGGAAAATGAGCGTCTGCGAGCCATTGGTATGCTTGAAGCAGGATCAAGTCAAAGTGATGTTGCAAGACAATTTAACGTTCATAGAAACACCATTTGGTGGCAACGTTGGCAACAGACGAATGCAGTCAGAGACCATCGCGTAACCAATAATCGACACGACAACTGGATTCGAACAACACACCTACGAAATCGATTCCAGCCAGCAACAGTGACTGCAAGAAGCATTCCTGGCCTTCGACGAATATCTTCACAAACCGTACGTCGTCGCCTCAGATGTGTAGGTATTGTCGCCAGAAGACCCGCGAGACGTCCCATTTTGACAGGAAACCACCGATAAGCACGTCTACAGTGGTGCAGACAGCGTCTACGCAGGACGGCCATGCAGTGGGGGCAAGTTCTATTCACTGACGAGTCTCGTTTTCACCTCAGCCACAGCGATGGACGGATTCGAGTGTGCCGACGTCGAGGTGAACGTTACGTCAATCATTGTGTCATGGAAGAAAATATTTTTGGTGACGGCAGCGTTATGGTATGGGGTGGGATTACAGCAAGACAGAGGACCCGTTTGATAGTGGTAGAGGGAAATCTCAATGGACAGCGCTACCGCGACGAGATCATCGGCGCTGTTCTACCGTTTTTGCGTCGTCATGGCCCAGACATTACAACGCCCGGACTCATATTGCTCGACTTGTTCAGGATTCCCTTCAACAGAACAACGTGAATGTCATTACCTGACCGGCTCGCTCCCCTGATCTCTCACCAATCGAGCAAATGTGGGATGAGATGGATCGGCGCCTTCGACGTCAACCACATGTTCCACAGACACTCCAGGAACGTCGAAACATGCTCCAGCAGATATGGATATATATCCAACAGGACTTTGTGCGACGCCTGGTCCATTCCATGAGACGAAGATGTGTTGCTTGCATCGCAACCAGAGGTGGACACACACGCTATTGATTTGTAAATTGACATTTTGGCATGTTCATGTTTATTTTATGAAATCACGCATTTTCTGAAGACAGTATGGCAAATTAAACCATTTGAACACAAACCGAAATTGTTTCAGATTTGGTAAAATAAACTTTGCATTAAATCTTATTCAATGTCACAGGAACTTTTGTGGTAGAGTATATATAGACATTAAAGGCGAAAAAGAAGAAATACAAATGTACCTTGATATAAATACATAGCATAGTTGAGGTGATACAGGTGTAGGTATTAACACGCACGTGAACACATGCAGTCTTTTTCTCTCTCTCCCTCGCTCTCTCTCGCAATAAGTATAGCAACATTAAGGGCGAATAAAAATATATACAAATGCAAATGTACTTTTATACATTACATAGTTATAGATACAGGAGTTGTTATGTCACGCAGACGTACATTCTATCGGCTCTATTTTGAAAACATATATACAGCAAACTACGGTTATAACGAACACGCTTATAACGAACTGACGGGTATAACGAATATATTTTTTGGTCCTGGCCATTGCTGTATATATGCTTATAACGAACTACGGTTATAACGAACTAAGATTAGCAGTCCCTTTGAGTTCGTCTTAACCGTAGTTTACTGTATATCTTCTAATTCACTCAACAACAGGGATCATTGTAAGATACTCGGCAGTAGAACCGCCAAAGTACAAGCTACAGTTGCAATGAAGAATAAGACAAGGAACAATCTGTCCATCACGACTGCCACCTTCTTCCACTCCTCATTAATGACCTCGGCTTCTTGTTTGTCGATGTCCCGCCTGTTGATCTCCTTGAGAACTGACAGCTGTTCTTGCATCACTTTTTCCAAGGGCAGTAGCTGCTGTTGGTCGGACACAGCAGTTTTGAGAGATTCGAAATTAGCCACTTCCTTTTGTTTTAACATGTTGAAATGGTTCTGAAATAATGGAAAGTGTATGTTAACCTTTACACGTCCATCTACAGTGTAATCTACTGGGCAAAAGAGAGCATACACTTGAACATTGGGAGTGACCAAAACATTACATCAAAACGTTACTGGGCTCAAAACAGTCGCCGAAACACTGCAAACTTCAGGTTTAAAACATAACTATGAGACTCGCATCAAATACATCCCCAGCGGGTGAACATTCCTTGTTTGTTTCATTTTAAGCAGGCTTCGAACATGGGTGTCTACTTTCTTTTGCCTGGCCGTTGACATGAACCAGTGTGTATTCATCGAATAAAAAATACACGGTTTGCTTGAAACCGTCATTGAAAATACAAACATCAGTAGAATAGAAGCTGTCAGAAGTACATTGAAGTGAGTGGCTACATGGGGTTATGTAGGCTTATAACAATGGGTGTTACATTGACTGCTGTCAGTTTGATGGTGAAGGAAATGGAAGCATGTAGCAGACGCTGCCGACTCTGGTGAAACCGACAAGCACCTGTATGCTGCTGACAGACAACGGACGAAACTCGAGGAGCTCCCGGAGACCAACTTGAACTGAACGTGTCGCTACCCAAACATCTACACCGTTAAGGATTCCTTTGTATTCTTATATCAGTTGAATTTATATTAGTATTGTAAGAGTCGTTTTGTGCATTATAATCCAAGAACTACTTATTTTCTTTCTACAAAGACGTAGTATTTCAAAGCTACCTCGTCAGAATTCATACATCTCTTATATTTAACTATTATGATATGAGTATATTGGTATGTTGGTAATATTGGTATTTTTAAGTAAATCAAGTTTCCTATAGCCGTCAAAATTCATTGGATTTTGGAAAAATAACTCTTTGAATTCATAGTTAAAATATAAGATTGCGATCATAAAGTAGACGTATCTTACCCTATGGCCGTTGATGTAGACGTCCGTTGTCGTCACTGGGTACACTGATGGTTCTTTCTTCACACACAGGAACCACGAAAGAGTTCCAAGAAATAGCTTCCTGATCCAGCGAGGAACTGGGACGCCATGCTGGCCTCTGAAGTGCACGTTGAGCACGGTCACTGTGAGGGCCGTCGAGAGGGTCACCAGCAGCAGGACCACGCAGAAGTAGATTCCTGTGGAAGGATGAAGTATTTAGTTGTCTCAAATCAGGCTGAATGAGTTTGGTGGTTAAAGTTTTCGCTCGTAACGCCGAAGGTCTGGGTTCGATTCCCCACATGGGTACAATGTGTGAATCCGAAGCCCTTTTAATTAATTGAGACTGGATAGTGTATTGAGAACATGTGTATTGAGAACATACCTATGTAGGGGAAGTTGTCCGACGTTGGCGGTAACGACTGGGCGACAAGCAGCATGAACACTGACAGAGACAGCAACACCGTGATCTCAAGCGCCACCTTCTCCCCGGCGTCTGGGGGTAGCAGGAAGCCAAGCAGACCCACAGCGGAGATCAGTATACAGGGGAACAACAGGTTCACTACGTAGAAGAACGGCTTACGTCGCAGAGAGACGTAGAACGTCACGTCAGGGTAGGGTTCTGGGCAGCAGCTGTAGAACTGCTCGTGCCGCACCCCTGGGACACTTAGCAGCTCCCACTCCGTGTTGACCTTGTAGTCGGACATGTCCCCTGCCTTGGGGCCGATGGTGATGTTTATCTGGTGGCCATTGAAGGCCCAGGAACCGAACCGAAGGGCGCATGTTTGGCCATCGAAGGGGAAGTAGGTGACGTCGACGGGACAGAGGCTTTCGATGACGGTAGGGAAGTTGTAGCTGGCGGCGCCGTCTGAGGTGAAGGTCGGCCTGTAGTCCTTCAGGCCAATAAGCTCGTCTCCAGCACTGGGGGAGAATCCAGGAGAATTGTTATGTTTGTTATGGCAACACATAGATCACGCAGGGTCGTGGGCACTTAGAGGGGTTTGGAGACATGGTGGTCAATCGATGGTTGCTTGATTAATTATTTGTTAAGTATTTTTTTATTTTTTTTATAAATATATATTTATTTATTTTTTTATTTTTTTATTTTTTATATTATATTTATTTATTTATTATTATTTTTATTTATTTTATTTATTTTTTTTATTTTTTTTTTTTGGGGGGGGGGTGTTTATTTGTTGTTTAACACCGCACTCAGCAATATTTCAGCTATATGACGACGGTCTGAACCAGACAATCCAGTAATTGCCACAATAAACATCGACTCAGGCATTTGGGATACACTACCATGAAATCAACCAAGTCACCGGGCCTGATAACATAATCCATTTAGTCGCCTCTTTATTGTTACCCGGAATCCTCATTGGTCAATATGAGTGACAGCGTTACAAAAAGGACTAACGTGTATCTCACTCACTTGTCATATAGAGTAATATCCGGGGTCCATACTTTTGCATAGGGGAGGACAAGTTGTGAGATGCCCCCGTACTCGCTGGCGTTCCAGGTCATCTGACAGTCATACCAGTTCTACAACAAACATGTTATGATAAACACAAATATAAACCTATGACAGCAGATGATTCTTCTTCACACTGGGACAAGGCTTGGTGTCCGTGTGTTGTGTGTATAGAGTGTAGAAACCAGTCGCTTCTCGAACAGTGATCGCACAGGTAAAACAGGTAACAATGGGCAGTTCGTGTGAGATAAGGTTAACAGAAGAACCCCATATCAACTTGAATGGTTGATAAATAGTGTAACAGCAGTACTAACCAATCGGATCCAGGCGTTGAGTGTCAATATCTGTTTGGGTTCATCCTGTAACAGAAGCAAAGGTGCATCTATATTATGATGGCGACAGGGAATTCGAGAAAACTGTGTTTGAACAGGTTTTAATTACAAATGTATATGTTTATGAGCATGGTTTCTATTGTAAACTAGGAGTAATAACAACCTTCTCTGACAATTGTTTAACAACATCTTCACACAGTGTTGGTGTTGGTTATAATGTTTTTATCAAAAGGTGAAACGTCACGATCCCAATTTAAAGGTTTCAAAATCTTTTGTATTGAAATCCTTATATTACCAATCAAACACGGATACAACCGTCAATTTAGCTTACACACTTGCCATACATTTTGTCTTCCACAAAGACGTATATAAGTTTGGTTGTTCACTTCCCATCACTACTGTTTTGTTTCGACATTGTTGTGAGTGTATATATCCCTAAGGCTTTCACATTTTTTCTGGAAACCTATCAAGGGGAAATGGAACACGTATGTGGCTTTTGAATTATATATTTTCTTGATTCTGATAATTGACGGGCGCACCACCCCATACATGTATCGCATCTTATATCTTAGCCCCTTGTCATAATGTTGAATACTCGGGGTATACGTGGTTTTATGCACCCTAGTTAGGTTTTATACCACTAGACTCTGGCTTGTGATATGAAAACTTACGCGGGTCGCATAAAACCACATAATCCCCTCGTTATACTGCCACAACGTATAACACTTGGACATGTGGAATCAAAATATGTCGTTCACTTTACATTCGTTCACAACATGATGATAATAACTGACTTGTGATTGATTTCCGGGAGTAGGGCAGCACGTGCTATGTCTGAGCACACCTGATGATACCACTGATTCTCAGAGATCCATTCATTAATTTCCACCACTAGTTTGCCTTTAACACCCAAAGGAAACTGTGTCGATGGATAATTCTCCCTCGTTGACCATTTTTGAATCGGATGTCCTGATCAGTAAATGCACAAAAGAACAAAGTAAATAAACATGACTTGCTGTCCAACAAGACCTAATGTGCATTAACTGTCTACTAACCAGCCCCATAATCTATCTGATTTCAGACCAACAAAACCTGATATGCATTAAATATCTACTAACCAGCCCCATAATATATCTGATTACAGACTAACAAGACCTAATGTGCATTAACTGTTCACTAACCTGCCCCATGATCTATCTGATTACAGACCAACAAGACATGTTGTGCATTAACTGTCTACTAACCTGCCCCATGATCTATCTTATTACAGACCAACAAGACCCGATGTGGATTAGCTGTCTACTAACCAGCCCATGATAAATCTGATCACAGACCAACAAGACCCGATGTGGATTAGCTGTCTACTAACCAGCTCCATGATCTGTCTGATAGCGATGCCAACTTTGACCTCTATAGGAGTGTCCGCTCCACAGATTGGCCGCACTTCACTCTTGTAACGAGTAAACAGCTTGTCCAGCAGTTCTTTCTTGTTGCCATGGATTCCTGCCACTGTAGAGAAATATGAAAATGTGTCTTTACTCTATACCGCACATTGATATAATAAAATACAACATTATCTTTCTGACGAAACAACAAAAGAACTAGCCAGCGTTCTCCAAAATTAAATTCTATAAAACCGTATTTTGTTGTATATTGATAAATGGGTTTTTTAGGTTCAAGAAGATTTTGTTTTGAACATATGTTTTCTGTCGAGGTTATGTAGAGGAAAATCCGGTGTCTTAATCGTTGAATTTAGAGTCCTTTGGTGCGGCACAGAATGGGGAAAAAACTGGTCAGTGAAGTTTGTGACGCACTAACATCAGCAGTCAGTCATTATGTAAAAAGGCGAAACTATCCAACAATCCAAATTACTTCATACATAAGGTACAAAAGTCAGTCATTATGTAAAAAGGCGAAACTATCCAACAATACAAATTACTTCATACATAAGGTACAGAAGTCAGTCATTATGTAAAAAGGCGAAACTATCCAACAATCCAAATTACTTCATACATAAGGTACAGAAGTCAGTAATAATGTAAAAAGGCGAAACTATCCAACAATACAAATTACTTCATACATAAGGTACAGAAGTCAGTCATTATGTTAAAAGGCGAAACTATCCAACAATCCAAATTACTTCATACAAAAGGTACAAAAGTCAGTCATTATGTAAAAAGGCGAAACTATCCAACAATACAAATTACTTCATACATAAGGTACAGAAGTCAGTCATTATGTAAAAAGGCGAAACTATCCAACAATACAAATTACTTCATACATAAGGTACAGCAGTCAGTCATTATGTAAAAAGGCAACACTATCCAACAATCCAAATTGCTTCATACATAACGTACACAAAACAAAGAAATACTGTTAAAAATCTCCGAAAACAAGCACAAGAGAGCTTCCATTGTAATTTAGATGAGTTTTTTTATCAACTGTATCCAAAGAAAATAACTATTGGAAGATATATTATGGAGGATTCTGGTACAAAAACAACTGTACTCCGTTTGGTCACTGGTGTTTCAAGTATGCCAACCGCTTTTTCAGATTCGGAAAGGTCTGAAGCATTTAATAAGTACTTCAGTTCAGTTGCACATATCGATGATTTTAACTACCTGTACCTGACACTTATAACATTAGTGGTTGTGAACCTCAAGATTTTCATCTTGAACATAACGAAATAATCGATTTGAAAAAGTCACTTTATGAAGTAGTAAGCATATACTCCGAAACGATGTGTTACTCATAATAAGGAAGTAGACATCCATAATTTCTCTTCCTTATTCGATGGTGATTCATATAACACATGCTTATGATAAAGACAAACCACTATCTAAGTCAATGAGAACAAGAAAGTGTAAGATCGCAAGATTCAAATGCATATTAGATTATCAAGGATCCTTGTTCCTTGTCCAGCTAACTACCCGTGCATGCTACTGCTGGAGATCAAGAAAAGGGACCTTAGAAGACTACTACTTGGAAAATGTATTTGTTTTCTGTCTTAAACGTTCGCCAGACACGTGTTGAAAATATGACCTGCAATGTAGTCTACAACAGTGTTTTACTCACCCAGGAGTCCCATGAATATTACCAATCCTACGTCAGCCATTTCACTTCACATACACTATGTCCCTGTGGGGATGTGTGTTCCGGTCCCACCACGTGTTCAGATACAACTAATGACCACACAGATTGTGTCATACCTATAAAGTAACGGATTCCAAGGGGCGTTACTGCTACTCATTTCACTGTAAGGTAGTATAACCAACCAAATGTGCAGCATAAATCCACCAATTATCCCTCCTTGTTGAATAATGTTTGTTTTAATTGGTTTAATGTATACACCCAGCAGACGCGACGTGCCTAAATACCAATTAAAGAATACCCTGAAACAAAGACATCACAATGGTTTACAGGCGCCGCATGTCAAACCGACGAGCATAGCTTGGAAGTTGATTTAACAATAGCTTTCAGCAGATTCTGTCACATCGCCTACAGCAGTGTCATGACCTATAACAAGTGTTGGTCTTTGTACAACGAGTAAGCATGTACTCGGAAACGTTGTGTTCCTCATAATAAAGAAGTTGATTTCCATATATTCTCTTTTCTTTTTTTATAACGAATTTATATAAAATAGCATAAGGAATCAATACATATACTTAAACAGAAGTACAAGCCCATGTTGGATCAGTGAAGATGCCTGCTGATGTGGACTACTTGAGTTATAAGTGCGTCTTACCGTGAACACAGACATCTCAGACTTATAGGATACCAGTGTAAATATTCACTATTTAATAGGAAGTAAATGTGCAATCATGTGCAATATGAAATTATATCTCTATGACAACAAACATAATGAAGAATGAGAGAAATAATACACGTCACAGTTGTATCCAACTCTACGAAATGCTTTAGAAATCATATTTTGGCCCTGAATCAAAGTTCCCCATATCAGGCTTCAGTTTAATCCGACGCGATCAGGCCAAATTAACAAAGGGTCAGGCGTCGGGGGATTACCAATCCTTTAAAGGAGATTAAAAGTAAACTGAGCTCAGGTAGATGGCCTTAGCTTGAAATGACACACGTCAAGGACAATTAAATAACAAAACACATTAAACTAATTAACATACAACGTCTATCTCTCATCAGCTGCATCGACGAGGGAATACTTAAGATACCACCAAATTGCAAGTGATGTTACGGACTAGTATCTATTGTTTACTCCTAACATTTTGTGTAGAATTCATACACAATAGGATATCCACTCTCGATTGTATGTTATCTGCATTTGGTCCCGATTGGTTTGGGAATTTGAAACTACATACTTTCAAATTTCTGAAAATTGCAACCGGTCTCCGTTACTAAATGCCAAAGTTCTAGGTCTACAGTAAATTTGGAAAAGAATCATGTATAAACTCATCATCATAATTTGGCATATAATTGCAACAAATAAGAAAACCCCAAAACTAACAAACATTTGATTCCAGTTTATCACTTATAATGGACACCCATGTTGTTGCTAAACTCATATGAGATTAGTTTCGTGAAAAAGCTACTTAATGATTGTGGACTTACTGAATTGTTTGATAACCCATCCATATGTTCTTGGTAATGGTTCGTAAAAGGACTATTTATAAATATCAATATTTGCAAAACTGGCGCAGCTGTATTTTGGAAAATTCAATAGATTTGTACTACAAAGAATTAAAAAAAACTTTATCTTTTGAAAATTATCTCGAATCTTCTCCATTAGCGAATTATGTACATTCCCAAAGCAATCAACGAGTGGCCAAATATGTACAAATAAAAAAAAATTGTTGTTACCCCAGACTGGGAAAAATTAAAGAATCTTTCAAAAATTTTTAATGGACTTTTTAAACATACTCCGATAAACATAATTTCCAGTTCTGTCATCCTGCTTGTATATCTATTGAATGTAAATATGTATGCTCATGTACCACCGTTAGCCCCACCGGTGGCACCCGTCACAAACACATGCGCAGGCAAGTCAAGCCATACTATCTACCAACTGTGCACCTAAACTATTTCTTGTCATGGCCCGATTTGATTTTTTCTTTGTTTAGGATAGAATACCTTATTAATGTTTCCCTATATGTTGTTGACTATAAGAATGTTTTCCCTTTGAGTGGAGGCAGAACATGTAGTTCGGTTTCAGTGTTAAATCATTCAACTAGCCATAGCATGCAATAATTAAATTTATGAATATTAGTACTCTTTATAAGCGCTGCAATTATGCGTAATATATGCAAACTAAATTAGTTTGGAGTTGGTTGCGTACAAATACGCATGGTAATATATCTATAATATGTACGTAATTACCTAATGTAGACTTTCAAGCTTGCGAACTATTATTTCTTGACATGTCTTGACTTACTAACAGCATGCATACATAGTTGAACACTACCACATTAAATAATGCCCCAAAGTGCCACGTCAAGAATACATTTTAACTTAACGTGTGTATGTGATGCTATCAGAAGGTGACACAGCATTTGAAGGCGTTTGTTTTTGTTTTGTTTTTTAGAAAAGGTCCCTTTGGTTTAAAAATACCTAGATAGCCTGGACTTAAAAGAGTTGAAATAAATATTGAATACAACCAATGCCCAATCAAAGATAACACGTGAGTACATATTCAACGTCTCAAACAATTATATGGAATTCTATAATTGTACATCTTTTGGCAGAGATTTCTTATGAATGTGGAAAGGGTTTTGCGGCTTATATTAATGTTACGGTTGTTTCACATATGTCCGTTCGTTTGTTTGTACTGCAACAAAAGACCCCTCCTTCCAAATGTGTACTGAGCATTTCAATATCACTTTTACAAAGAAGTAAACTTAACATTTTAAAAAATTGAAAATTGTCGACAAAGAAGCTCATTTCAATGAAAACTAAAGCGTTTGTAACAGAGATTGTCTGAGGATTTTAGAACACCCTAATTGATAATGAATTAAGGTTTTCATGAAACTTCGAAAACAAGAAAACTAGATTATTTGCCACAATGTCAGCTCCTTAGCTGTATTTTCAGAAGATTTTCATAACACCCTGATTGACTATGAAGTAAAAGTTGAATTTTAAGAAATTCAAACACTTTGTCATGGTACTTGTTAGAAATAGGGTATTTGAAATCAATCGAAAATCCAATTTTGTGCAAAACCATATGCAAAGTTATGCCAGAGTTAACCCTATATATTTTAAAGTGATTTTATGAAAGGATATTCACCAAACTATGCATACCAGACCTCCCATACAAAGCCAACATCTGAGAAAAAGTCTTACCGCTTGTGAACTGTTCATAAACAACGCTTGGTTATCCAATTAATCTAATTACTTCAAAGCCTGATGAGGTATTAAACATCACTTTGTATCCATTTGTCTAATTACTATCATTATTTATTTTATCATTTTTAATAAGAAAAGAAATAATTCTGAGTAACTGCTTTCCATGAATTGTACTGGGGATCACGGTGATCAGGTAAATATGACTGTGGCATAGCAGTCGTCTATTTTGATATTTATGAAAAAACAAAAACATTGTATCCAATTATTAGTATGTATTTCAAACAAATTAAGTAGTTTGGCACATGCATTTTCACCTCCCCGTAACCCTATTGGCCCAGGTTTCCTGTATTGTCGCTGCTCCTCTGAAACCTCTGGGTTTATGAAGAAACTGTGTGTGTTTTTACCTTTCATGTATTACCTAACATCATGTTCCAGGAACTTTCAGGTGAGCTGCAGAAGATCTTCCTATGCTTGTCTCATCTCGTGACTAACACTCTTTACATGCTCAGTCCATGAGAACACATGCTATTTGACAATAACAAATAGCCAAATATCCTTAATTTATCCAAGGTTAAATGTTTCAAACAATTTGCTCAATGGATATAACGAGTGGCCAATGGAAACTGTTTCAGAATGAATGCTAATAAAAGCGACAAAACAATTTCTGTAATCGTAAAAAATGATAAGCGTTTGTTTATGCAGTCAGCTGTTCACCTGAACAAGATATGGTATAAGTTAAAATATAGACTTGCCTCGGACATATATATTTTTTGTCACTGGTGCGTCAAATTTAGAAATGACCTCCATGGGTATGCCATAAATCTTTTGAAAGCTTTACTGAGGCCTTGAATGCTGTAACCCTGATCAAAAACATTTGAGCAAGAGTTTTTATGACGCTCTTTCGTAGAGAGAGTATGCTAGATTGTCGGTTGTACGATGTTTCGTGACAATATCAGGCAAAATATCATCAATTAATTAACGTATCATACAATTTACACAGCCGACGTAACGACATGCCACTGTACAAATTAATAGCAAGGCATCTTTTCCAATATTTTTCAATAGATACTATTTGTATTCTAGTAGTATCGCAAATATGTGTTAACATTTACGAAGAGAAGGAAATGATTATCAAAATATATTTCTGAAATGTGTTTTATAGAAACATAAGTCATCTTCATCATTCATTGTTCTCCCAGGGCAAGAATTGATTGTTAAAGTTTTGTTTTAGACAGACGACGATAAAGGTCTGCGATCCATCCTGCAGGGACTTTCGATGCCTGGTTGTAACAAGGTTCGCGTGGCTTTAGAAGAAGACTTTGTTCCTGCCGAAGTAATAGTCGAAGCATACAATATTTGCTTGCCGAAATCTGTTTTCCTGTTCTTATTCATTACCGAGAATTTCATGTCTCGCGGCGACATATGGAAGGGTACTGTAGCAGCAAGGAATTCGCTTGTGCATGCTCTGCCTTTGGTAAATATGTTATTCCGACTTACGCTGATAATAAACATACAGTTACGTATTTAAGGGAATATAAAGCCTAAAGATGCCTTCGCGGAATAAAGCACCACAATTGTAAATGGAGTGAATACACAAAGAATGCAATTCTCAAAACGTTGAAGGACGTTCAGAAACAGCGTAAAACTCGGAGGACGCCAGGTGCTTGTATGTGATTCATTAATACCCGAAGCTCTAAAATGATCCTAATATCAGCCGGAGTGAAAGATGAACACACAATGTTACGGAGTGAAATTTTTATTGAAATGTGATGTTGAAATATGTGATACCTCCTCATCATATAATCGCCTCCAGACTTGGATGGTCAAAAGCTTGTCAAAGAAACTGTTGCTGCTCACTACCTCTTCAGAACATTTAGACCCATTTACAGATTGTATCCTGCAAACAAGCAAACCTTCTCCATTGGTTGTCTGATATGTGACGGCTAGGCTTGTCCTGGCGTACTACAGGGGTGTCGAAATATAGGGATATCAGTATTCCGAGTTTACTGAAGAGGTAATACTTTTATTGATTTTTTGGCGTGACAAAATTTCCATCAAATAAAGTAATATTAGTTCTCACTTTGGTAGGTCATGGGTTTTAGCAGGGAGTTCAAAGAAGTCTTAAACATCACCAGAGTTAAGTGAGGTATATAACTATATAGCACATAGCAGTCCCTATGTGGCAGTGCAACAGTGATTTGATTGGTAGTTGAAGTTGTGTTGTTTGTGTCACTCGGGACTTGACTCTCGCACAACGGCTATGGGCAGGTTGGCTGACTAAACGCCTCCATGATGCCAGCTGACCATTGAGGTACGATTACCATTGTGTAGTTGTACTAAACATCACGAAAGTGGACTACTGTATTTGAAGAGCAGCTATCCCAAACGTACTTAACCACTGCTGAAACTGGCTATCATAAACGTGATTAACCATTCTACTAGATGCCTTTCACCATGTCTTTCAACATTAGTCTTTCCTCATGTACAGATTAAGTTCTACCCATGGTGTAGTGGAGGTCTTAGAAAACAGAACACAGCGGTTGAAAGAAAACATTTTTTATTCTGTATCCATATACCAGAAGCAACCTGACTCAAATTAATACCAGGACAGGTGACACGTTTGTGAACGATTTATTTTTGTTGATCGTCATGCCGCCTCTGTGGCTGCCCGCACAGCATGTTTGTTCCAAGAAGCTTCTCACTGAGATTAGAAACTGGCTACCACAAGCTCGAGTCATGAAATTGAAATCCTACAATTTGATTGTTGTATCTTGATTGGGTTGATTGTCCAAAGCGATTGTGTCAAGAGGTAAGCTTGGAATTACAAACCATCAAATTAATGATGGTATAAACATATATGTGTGTGTGAGTGAGTTGGGTTTAACGCCGCTTTTAACATTATTCAAGTTATATCGCGGCGTGTCAGCTTAATGTGGGAGGAAAGCCCGAAGCAATGCAGGTCTCAGGCGTTTACTACTTCGGTGAGACCCACGAGCACGGGTATGGTGCTGACAAACCTAGAAACCGGGCGAACCTAGAAACCTAGAAACCGGGCGAACCGGGATTCGAACCCACAATCATAGGTTGTGGCGTGCCCAAGGGACGCAACACTGCACAGTGAATCGCAGCGCCTTAGACGACTGGGCCACCCGTGCCCCATATACACATAAATAAACATAAACATTGATGACGAATTAGAATGTATACAAATGGACTTATAAATAAATACAAACATATCATAATTTACGTGATACAGGAATAGATATAGCACTGACTTACGCTCTGTTTCTCTGTGCCAAGCTTTGGGTTCGGTTCCAAATTCAAATTAGCGCATTTAGTCTAAGTCTGTATATCTCTATATTGAAAACACAGTATATTTATCTTCTAATTCACTCAACAACAGGGATCATTGTAAGATACTCGGCAGTAGAACCGCCAAAGTACAAGCTACAGTTGCAATGAAGAATAAGACAAGGAACAATCTGTCCATCACGACTGCCACCTTCTTCCATTCCTCATTAATGACCTCGGCTTCTTGTTTGTCGATGTCCCGACTGTTGATCTCCTTGAGAACTGACAGCTGTTCTTGCATCACTTTTTCCAAGGGCAGTAACTGCTGTTGGTCGGACACAGCAGTTTTGAGAGATTCGAAATTAGCCACTTCCTTTTGTTTTAACGTGTTGAAATGGTCCTGAAACAATGGAAAGTATATAATCTTGTAAACACGTACACGTCCATT
Organism: Haliotis cracherodii; assembly: GCF_022045235.1. Classification (NCBI taxonomy): domain Eukaryota; kingdom Metazoa; phylum Mollusca; class Gastropoda; order Lepetellida; family Haliotidae; genus Haliotis; species Haliotis cracherodii. The sequence goes on from NW_027266264.1 coordinate 17,226,589, forward strand.
TACAACATACATGAACCGGCGCATATTCATCGTTTATGATATAAATAAAAGATAAGCACACCATAGAAGCAGTCAAGATACATTGATGTGAGTGGCTCTACTTAGGATTATATAATTATGCTTATAGACAATGTATGTTTACTTCTCTGCATGCCAATTATATATTGGAGGAAATAGATGCAGATATTATATGTAAACAAGCATAAGCATTAAATATACAAAATGAACAGTCAAGACATTCGTGCTTGACAACATTCCTTTGTACATACAAGATCTTTCGCCGTTCAACGGCTCTTCAGGTGTAATGAAAACTTTAACGAACATTGTAGTCATAGGCGATGCACAACAGCACATTTAGATCGTACATTTGGATATCGAATTTACTGTCAGTGTACAGTGATTCGGTCTTTTAGTTGCATACCAGTTTCTCCAATATAATGCTCACCACATCCCGCACATGTTGAAACATATGTAACATCTCTACTGTGACAGGTGTTCATTTTTGCAAAATTCAAATTTACAGTCTTCAATTATTACAGGGAAAGTTCCACATCGTGGTGTGTGACATTTTGTTGCGCTATAACTACTAGGCTACCCGACCGCCCCTCGAGGTGTGTGGCATTTCGTGACCACACACACATACACCATCTCCATCTACATACACACATCTCCATTAATAAATAGTATCGTAGGTTTTAAACATAGTATGTACTTTAATGAGGACCAAGTTTCCCATTTACAATCAAAATTCATTCGATTTGAACGATAAATTATCTTATGTTGTAACGATGTTAAAGTGGACGTTTCTTACCCTATGGCCGTTTACGTAGACGTCCTTTGTCGTCACTGGGTACACTGATGGTTCTTTCTTCACACACAGGTACACCGAAAGAGTTCCAAGACATGTCTTCCTGATCCAGCGAGGAACTGGGACGCCATGCTGGCCTCTGAAGTGCACGTTAAGCACGGTCACTGTGAGGGCCGTCGAGAGGGTCACCAGCAGCAGGACCACGCAGAAGTACATTCCTGTGGAAGGATGAAGTATTTAGTGTCTCAAATCAGGCTGAATGTGTTTGTTGGTTTAAGTGTTCGTTCGTAACACCGAAGGTCTGGGTTCGATTCGCCACATGGGTACAATGTGTTAAGCCCTTTTAATTAACTGAGACTGAAAAGTGTATTGAGAACATACCTATGTAGGGGAAGTTGTCCGACGTTGGCGGTAACGACTGGGCGACAAGCAGCATGAACACTGACAGAGACAGCAACACCGTGATCTCAAGCGCCACCTTCTCCCCGGCGTCTGGGGGTAGCAGGAAGCCAAGCAGACCCACAGCGGAGATCAGTATACAGGGGAACAACAGGTTCACTACGTAGAAGAACGGCTTACGTCGCAGAGAGACGTAGAACGTCACGTCAGGGTAGGGTTCTGGGCAGCAGCTGTAGAACTGCTCGTGCCGCACCCCTGGGAGACTTAGCAGCTCCCACTCCGTGTTGACCTTGTAGTCGGACATGTCCCCTGCCTTGGGGCCGATGGTGATGTTGATCTGGTGGCCATTGAAGGCCCAGGAACCGAACCGAAGGGCGCATGTTTGGCCATCGAAGGGGAAGTAGGTGACGTCGACGGGACAGAGGCTTTCGATGACGGTGGGGAAGTTGTAGCTGGCGGCGCCGTCTGAGGTGAAGGTCGGCCTGTAGTCCTTCAGGCCAATAAATTCGTCTCCAGCACTAGGGAAGAATTGTTAGATTTGTTATGCTTGTTATATTTGCTATAGCCACGCACAGATCACGCAGGGTCGTGGGCACATGGAATTTTGGAGACATGGCGGTTGATAAATATGAATGGTTGGTTGATGGTTGACTGTTGTTTAACGCCGCAATATTTCAGCTATATGACCATGGTCTGTAAATCATCGAGTTTGGACCAAACAATGAACATCTACTCATGCAATTGGGATACGTTGACATGCACAGGGCAAGTCACCGGGCCTGACAACATTATCCGTTTAGTCGCCTCTAACGACCAACAAAGGTTACCGAGGACCTATATTGTTATCCGGAATCCCCATTGGTCAATTTGAGTGACAGCGTTACAAAAAGCCATCACTAATGTGTAACTCACTCACTTGTCATATAGAGTAATGTCCGGGGTCCATACTTTTGCATAGGGGAGGACAAGTTGTGAGATGCCCCCGTACTCGCTGGCGTTCCAGGTCATCCCACAGTCATACCAGTTCTACAACAAACATGTTATGATCAACACAAATATAAACCTATGACAGCAGATGATTCTGCTTCACACTGGGACAAGGCTTGGTGTCCGTGTGTTGTGTGTATAGAGTGTAGAAACCAGTCGCATCTCGAACAGTGATCGATCGCACAGGTAAACCAGGTAACAATGGGGAAGTTCGCGGGGATATAATGCAACTAACAAGAAAAAGACTCAATATTTTTTTTAAAGCAGCAAATAATCGAAAGAAAAAGGCATTTCGATTTCAGAAAAGATTATGCTACCAAAGTGACACCATTTGGGTCTCGTATTAGGGTCTAAAACTCAATATTTCCCACCACGCTGGGACAAGTCATGGTGTTTGTGTGTATAAACCAACAACATCTCTAACAATGATCGCACAGAAAAAAGACAGGTTACAATTGGAAGTTCGTGGTAGATAAGGTTGTAAGAGTCCAGCAGCAGTACCTACCAATCGGATCCAGGCGTTGAGGGTCAGTATCTGGCTGGGTTCATCCTGGAACAGACCCGAAAGTGTATCTATATTATGATGGCGACAGGGGATCCGAGCAGAGCATGTTTAAACAATGATGGTTCAGGTTTGTGTTATCTTTCCCGTGGCAAAAGAATTACCTGACTACAACAGAAATATGGAGTTATATTTTGGCTTGATTAGGGAGTCTAGGCCAATCAATATCGCGTAACGATATCGCAATCCGGCACAACATGGCTACTGTCGTGAAGATTTCGGGACTCGCAGAGCATGTGTGCCATCATTTAGATATCGACAGATATTTTTTTTATGTTTCTAATCAAGGTGCGCAAGTGATTTATCACAATATAAAGTTTCTGATTATAGATCAGATCGTCTGTGACTGGACGTTTTGATTGAAGCAAATGCAAGTGATATGAGAGGTGGAATCTGATTGGTCAATCGGAGGGACGTAGAAGTGACATAACTCTTAATGACCACTGATGGCGCTACGATCGAGCCACGAAATTCCAGTCTAGTTCGGCAAGTATGGAAACTGGACTGTTACAGTCAGTTACCCCTCTTGCCTCGGGAAGATGGGCTAGTGTATATCCTGTGATTACTGAACTGAGAGTTTTCCTTACGTTAATTTTAGTGCAGTATAAAGTAGATATCAAGTAGAATTGGAACACGTTTGTGGGTTATGAATTTTATATTTTCTTCTTGTAGATTTTAATAATTGTCGTGTGCACCATAATCTCGGTCACCGGCCCATACATGTATAACATCTTAACATTGGAAGTATCTCATACGCGTGCTCCGTGAAATCAAAATAGGTCGTTTACTTTACGTTTGGCATACATATGAGGACGGGATTTAAGACGCGAGAACAGGACATGCATGCTTACCCTTTTCGTGAACACCTGGTGTCATCACTGATTTTCAGTGATCCATTCATTTAATTTCCACAACTATTTTCCCCTTTACGTACATCAGAAACCGTTTCAATGGATAATCGAGACTGGTTATTCTCTGTCATTGACGTTTTATATTCGGATATCCCGATCAATGAACGCACAAAAGAACAAAGTAAATAAAAAGATTTGCTGCCCAACAAGACCCAACGTGGATTAGCTGTCTACGAACCAGCTCCATGATCTGTCTGATAGCGATGCCAACTTTGACCTCTATAGGAGCGTCCGCTCCACAGATTGGCCGCACTTCACTCTTGTAATGAGTAAACAGCTTGTCCAGCAGTGCTTTCTGGTTGCCATGGATACCTGTAACTGTAAAGAAAGGTGAATACTGATAATTTAATCGACGTAGTACTATATGAAAATATATCCACAAAATACAAAATATTAATACAGATCGATAAAATATATGTTCGATGCCCGCAGATTTGTTTATACTCTGAGGATAGTTATATGACAAACCTCACAGTGATATGACTTACAATAGTCTTTCTGATTAAAACAAAGTTCACCTTAAGCTAAATGTTATAAAACCACAATCTGTTGTGTATTGTTAAGACATGGCGTCAACGCCAGTGAACAACCAGTATCGATTGTCCGACGAAATAACGCCTTAAGTTCAACATTAACCAAGAAAATATGGTTGACGACAGGTTACATTATGTAAAGGATAAAAACGAGAATCCTCCGGTGCGGCGACATACGTTTTTCTCTTGAAATTGTTCTATCATAACTCTAAATTATAGAAAACAGTTCCAATCAGAATCAATTCTCGAGCTTTACGATACTAGTTTTAAACCGGCGACTTCCATACCAGACATTTGAAAAATATTTTGAAAACGTTCTCGATTAAAATTTGAAAACTGAACAAAACTGAACGAAAGAACATTTTGGAATGGCCGAAATTGTATGGCAAGTCGGAATACCTTGTATTAACCTTTCCGCGAGGTTGCATGAATAGAAAACACACTCGGTCTAACACTTTCCCGATCTGAAAAGCGTAGCTCTGATTGATAGGACGTCATCGGGTCTTTTTTTAACAATCAGCGTCACAGTATTCATTTTCTTAATAAAGTTTTTAAAGTTTTATGGAAGACACGTGGAGGAAATTTCCAAATTTGACGCATCAGTGACCAAAATGGTGACTGATACAATTTCCTATTTTGAAATGTACCATATGTTCCCGTGTTTGTTCAGGTAAACACTTGACTTCCTTTATTGTTTGTGAACGGTGCAAGCTATACCACAGCTGGCAAAACGTAGATCAAGACAAGAGACGTTAGAAGACTACTACTTGGAAACATACGCGTTATTTACTTTCTGTCTTAAACGTTCGCCAGACACGTGTTGAAAATATGACATGCAATGTAGCCTACAACAGTGTTTTACTCACCCAGGAGTCCCATGAATATTACCAATCCTACGTCAGCCATTTCACTTCACATACACTATGTCCCTGTGGGGATGTGTGTTCCGGTCCCACCACGTGTTCAGATACAACTAATGACCACACGGATTGTGTCATACCTATAAAGTAACGGATTCCAAGGGGCGTTACTGCTACTCATTTCACTGTAAGATAGTATAACCAACCAAATGTGCAGCATAAATCCACCAATTATCCCTCGTTGTTATTGTACATTGTGTGTATAGGTGTTAATTGGTATACAATACGTACCCCCAGACGTGGCAGGGTTCAATACTAATTGAACAATACTCTGAAACAAAGGCATCACAATGGTCTCCGCAAGTGGAGATACAGCTTGGAGGGTAATTCAACAATAGCTTCAAAAAGGTTCTGTCGGCAGTGTATTGTCCCATAACAATAAGTGTTGGTCTTTGTCGCATGCAGTAGGAACGAACTGGTGGTACTAATATTGTTGAATTAACTATCCCATGTTGATGGGTTTTTTGTTGTTTTTATAACGAATGTATAATAGCATAGCGAATCAACTTAAAACAACAGCCGAATTAATGGGAATAGTGACAGCCCTGCACAGCGATCAAATAAATAGACACCAAAAAGCCCTAATCCTTTCAGACTCATTAAGTGGGCTCCAGGCCATTAAAAACAAAAAAGCGCCCCAAACTAGGACAACAGATTATTAAAAGCGCCAACAATCCACGTAAACTAGGTAAAGACATAGAAATAGTTTGGATCCCTGTCCACGTTGGAGTGTTTGGCAACGAACACGCAGACAAAGCAGCCAAACCATACCAAAATTAGAAGAAGTAAGCATCAACCTACCAAAATAAAAAAAATGAAGTTAAAAGTACACAAAGGAGAAAATGTTCCCAAAGTGGCAAAATAACTATCTGAAATGTGACTGCAAACTAACACACCTGGTACAAAAGCCACTCCCAAAAAAAATCCATCATAAAACAAAACAAAAACGACAGAGTTATAACTAAACTACAAACAGGCCACACTAAGTTAAACTCCCAACTACACCAAATTAAAAAACACCAAACCGGTAAATGCCCCCACTGCAACTTAAAAGAAACGCCTGAACACGTAATACTATACTGCACACATTACCAGCAACACAGAACAACACTCCAATCCACACTAAATTGTAACAATCAAATGACACTAGCAACGCTTCTAATCCCCCTAAATGACTTACAAACCTTTAAAGCACTAGGCATATATCTCATCAAAACAGGCCTACTTGGCCGCATTTTAAAATAAAAGTACAACAAACAAGCTGCCAATAAACCCTAAAATTCCTGTTAGTTCCCCTCCACCTTTTGCATGGCATATTTCAGAACTCCAAATTTGTTCTCCAAATTTAGTAAGCAACCCTAAAAAGCCCCACCTAGGTTGCCTCACCTTTTCGGACATACCCTTTTCGACCAAACACCAAATGGCCTGGCGGGCCCGTGCGCGAAATACGCATATGTCGGAAGCGCACGTTAAATTCCTAATTTAAGTAAGTAACTTAAAACAAGAACTGCAGTTAGATCCGCTATCTGTCATAGATCTCCTAAAGCCAAGAGATGCAAAAGCGAAGGCCAAATAACTCTATTTCTGAGAGATGGACAGCTACTCGAACGTATATAAACAGAGCAGCCAAGAATAAAAAATGAAATTATATCAATATACTAAAATAGAAATCATATCAATACAAAAACAGAAATTATGTGAGTACCAAACTCACAATAGATATGTGTACCCTACTCACGCACATCAGTCCCAAAGAGGGACAGGTCAGCCGAAATTGCTTAGGCAGCTGAAGGCGACCTCTTAAACACTTAACGCAACAACAACAATCAATACGTAATATACTTAAACAGAAGTACAAGCCAAACTTGGATCAGTGAAGAAGCCTGGTGATGTGGACTACTTGAGTTATAAGTGCGTCTTACCGTTAACACAGTCATCTCAGACTTATAGGATACCAGTGTAAATATTCATTAATAAATAGAAATTAAATCTACAATGTGTAACTAACGGCCATAATCAATCTGTAATTGTAGCTGTGTGATAACATCTTTGTACCACAGAAAAGTATTACTTCTCAAAAGTAATGAAGAATGAGAGAAATAAGCTCGGGAAACACATTTCGGTTCTAAATTAACATTCCTACTCCAGACTTCAGTTTATCCGAGGCGATCAGACCAAATTAACAAATTAAAGGGGCAAGTGTTGGGGGATTAGAAATCCTTAAAAGGGGTATAACGGTATATTGACCTTCGGGTAGACATCCTGAGCTTGAAATGACATAGATCAAAGACAAATAAATAACAAAAAACATTGAACTAATTAACGACAAGCGTCAGCGAGATACAGAAAGGAATGCTGAGCACAACACCAAATTGCAAGTGATGTTACGCACTAGTAATCATTGTTTACATATAAAAGCGAAAACTAACCTGTGGGTAAATATAACATTTATTGACAGAAAGTGTAAAATATGTAATAAACAGTGCGTGGGAGACTAAAACCAGGATGTATCGCTATTGACGTTGAATATCCTTGTTATAAGAATGAAACGAAATTGGACTCTTAGACAAATATTATTGTGTTAATCCTATTTGTTATAACTTTCAGATTTTACTATCGCAGCCAGTAATGAGACGTGTATACTATCTATTTATTAATTTTCAGTGATTCATTCATATCATTTTTATTGCAGTTTTGTATTTTACGCCCAATGGAATCTGTTTCGGCAGATCGTTTTTTTCCCTGGCGTTGACGTTATATATTAGTCCCATGTTGCTCTATTGAACGTCGATGCCTGTGTTGCATGTCCATGTAGTGTTTTTGTTGTATATCTGTGAGTTTTTTTGTGGAATATAGATTGGTTGAGAAAAAACCTTTTAAATGACTTTATAAAGAACGCTACCTAATACACCATCACCCAGGAAAAACGTCCACGTAGATGTTTAGCAATGAGGAGAATTGCAACAAAGGATTAAGCTCACGCTCAACTCGACAATCAGCAACCAGCACGAGCAGCACCCTCCGCGGAGAAATGGCGAATCTTATTTAGTCAACTAAAGGACCAATCTATATCATAGTCCCTGAACCATATTATTTTCTCTTCTGTCCAGCCCTAGCTGTAATGCTGTAACCTAAATGAAGCATGTCCAGATTTTTACGCAAGTTCTGAATCTCCAATCCTACTGGGATTTCTTTCAAAGATTGGCAAATCGCATCGGGGATAGTATCACGCAAACAATAAAGTCTTTGATAGGCATTTAGAAGTTGGAAGAAAATAGACACCTTTCATGGATAATAAATTATTTTTATTCTTTTCAACGACCTTTCAGAGCTAACCCATGCCCCTTCCTCGGGTGAATACTAAATAAGTATATATATATATATATTATTATTAAGTAGGATTGGGTTAAAGGCCACATGCCTATACAATACAATTCTATTTTCAGGAGTGGCTGCACATAATGTTCAACAGTTCATATTCTAAATAACATAGAACGACAAATGTGCATTGGTAGATTTTAGGAGTAGAATTTTCAGTTGCTGGCTTGATCGATATATTTTTGTGTTGAGTGGGATGTACATTAAAAGGCAGTTTCATATGTGTACTTCTTAGATAATCGTATTTTGGACAAACCAAAAGAAAATGCAACTCATCATCAATTACATTTAAATCACATTGCTGACAAATCCTCAATTCTCTGGCTATGTTTCTTTGTCTTCCTGCTTCGTCTACGAGTCTACTAGAGCTGCAACTAAATTATGCTGGAGCTATTTTAAATCAGTTTATTCTTTTAAAATTGATATAAAATAAATAGTATTCAGGGGCATAGCAATATTGGTAAACCTAATTTATCAAATGTTGAGAGCAGAACATCTACCGGTAGTTTGAAGTTCCGAGCAAGTTTCAGTAGTGAAAGTGAGGCTTTCATACCTCAGCAATGTACTTTACAGCAATATTTAGATGTCCATTTCTTTGTAATATACTTCCTAAGTATTTATACTTATCTACGACCTCTATTGTCTTATTTATGACATAAATTGTTCCTCATAACTCGTTGCAGGGCCAATTCTCAAAACAGTAACTTTAGTTCTATCAAAGATTACATTCAGTTTCGGTATTTCGCAATATTTGTCAAAATGGTCAATCGTAAGTTGTAAATCTACAATGGTTTCTGCTGGACGAACGAAACCGTCCCCGTACAAAAGAACTAGAAGTTTAAGATACAGTGTTAGGTTATGAGTAACAGGGGTAAGTTGTATTTCACCACAGAAGTTTTTTTGTCTTTAAAAAGGTGTCCAAGTCATTCAGAAAAATTGAAAATAGAAGTGGGGACAGATGTCCACCTTGGCTAAGCCCAGACGAAGAAATCTGGTTTACCATTTTTTACCATAACACAGGCTTTTATATCGTTGTAATATTTTGTATCAAAGTGAGTATTTAGTCATTTTCTTACGTTTCTTAATACATAGGACGGTGGGGTAGCCAAGTAGTTAAAGCGTCTGTTGGTTGCTAAAAGTGGCGTAAAACAACACTCACTCACTCTAATTGCAATGCTTCATTTGATTGATAAGGTTTTGAAGAATGAAAACAGTATCTACTGTGGAAAAACCCTTCCTGACACCAGCCGGAACATGTGGAATTAATTCATAGTGGTAATAAAATTTAGTTAAGCTGTCGTTTAGTATACCAGTAAAAAAATTACCAAATCAGCTCAAAATGGAAATTGGTCGATATGAGACGGGATCCGTAGGGTTACCATTTTTCTAAACAATGGGTTTTTATTAATACCATGTAGCCACGATTCCTGAAATATTCCAGTTTCAAGTACAGGATTAAAGTACTCGATGCTAAAATGATATCAATGTTGACGACGAATTGAATAAATGTTCATTCAGTATAAGGTCTGGTCCTGGCGTTTTATTTCGTTTTAGTTTCTGTAACGCTGCCCTGACTTCGTCTGATATTATATGAGCATTAAGTACAATGTCGTCGTATTATGGAATATCCATGTCAAAATATGGTTCTGCGTTATCTTCAACACGTTCAATACTATTTTCGTTTATATGCTAAAATTAATCATGAAATGCTTTTAGTGGTACCGGGTTGTTATTGTTGAGTTTTTAGCAATTTCCAATATTGCTTTGATGATACATTATGAAATTTTCGTAGTGTCAAGCCCAATGTGCACAGTTTCTGTCCTGATGTATTTATTCAGTCTTTTTATAGTCTTTCCTGGCTTTACTTAAAAGAGATTTGTTGGCTTTAATCTTGTTTACCTGGTAATGTTTTGGTATTTTTTAAAAAAAGTGTTTATGTTTGCTCTTACATTCATGGCCAAACCAAGGTTTACTACAACGGCGCCAGCTGTTACTGCGTGTAGTGATCTTGACCTTATTCTGAACATCTGATTTCCGCGCAGATTCAAACAGCACGTGCCTGATCGCCTGGGCCACTTCATTCATTGCCTTCACAGGATTGCCTTGACTTCCCGCAGTGACCTAGCTTTAAGACTCAAAGTGTTTACATCATCAGCTGCAATGTTTCTCATGGATTCATCGGCCTTATAGTCATCAGATTTGCCTGGTTTATTTTCGGAATCGTCTGTAATAGTGTAGGTAAGTTTAGTATCCGGCACTACTCTTGGAGACTTGTCGTTTAATACATTCAGGTTATATTGTACTGGGCTGTGTACATCTGACAACGGAGGGCAAAATTCTGAAGAAATTACATAATCTACTGTGCTTCCACCTTTGCGAGCAGTTTTACCGTGAAATCTATCTGAACCAAGTCTGCCACTACAATGAATAAATTGTGACTATGCATAATTCAATCATTCTAAATCCATAGTTATTTGGTTTACCAGTTTGGGAATTCAAAGTCCGAGTTCAGTTCTGACGTCATGTCATCATCATCACATCTAACTTGTCTATTGCTATTTTCACCCACAATACTGTTTCATTGTCATAGTGAAGTCACATATTGACAAATCTTTTACTGTTAAAGCTATTCCACCTGAACCTCTGTTGAAGGATTTTCAAGGAAGGAAAATATTGACGGAAATATATTGTATAACCACTGATTTTAAAAATCATTTGGTAAAACACTCTGAAGGGTAATTCCTCAATATTTGTTTGCATCTGTACATAAACCACATTTGTGTAGTGGAATAATCACACCAGTAGTCCACTCTTTTGAGAAACATAATATAATAAGACGTTTCTAACATCATATTAATTCAAAGAGAACACATTGAACCCGTAGGCATACTGAAGCGTAGTCGAATTGGCGTGGTGGCATTATGAGAATAACCCACAGTTTTTAAGAGTAATGGGTGCCAGACTTAATCATTGTCCATCTTCCCGTAGCAAGAGTGTTAACTGACTTTAAAAGTCCAGTTTCACCCTTGCCGAACTAGGCTGGAATTCCTAGGCTCGATCGTAGCGCCACCACTGGCTATTACGAGTTATGCCTCTCCTATGGACCGATCAGATTCCACCTCTCGTATCACTCGCATTTGTTTTAAACAAAATGGCGGCGCCCCGTCAAGACGATCTGATCAAGATCTATATTGTGATCAAACGCGAAGTGCATCAAATCACGTGAGCACCTTAATTAAAACATGAAAAGATATGGAAAATATTTGTGACACCAAGTTGGCGGTGCACATGTTTTGCAAATCCTGCATGACAGTTTACGAACCGAATTTCGGTTTCGTTGCCCAATTTTGATTGGACCATGCATAGACTCGTTAGTCCAGCCAAAATCTAACTCCATAATACCAGCCTAGTCCGGCAAGGGTGGAAACTGGAATTTTTAAGTCAGATAACTCTCTTGCGTCGGGAAGATGACCATTGTCTTTCTCTGCGTACACTTCACAGATTTTTAATTTCGGCATGAAATAGGTCCCCGATTCTCAGTATTGAACAGAGTGTATGGTGTTTTTTATAGTTGGTGGATAAAGCCAGAAAGAATGAAAAGGCTACATTGTTGAACAATTTGAGACATCAAATACAGTACTCGCCCATTATTGATAACATCCCCATAACACAATACAATAATGACGCATTTGAGACACCACCCCACGTGGTATAACCCGATACAATAATCACGCATTTGAGACACCATCCACGTGTTATAACCCAATACAATAATGACACATTTGAGACACCACCCTACGCGTTATAACCCAATACAATAATGACGCATTTGAGACATCACCCCACGTGTCATAACCCGATACAATAATGACGCATTTGAGACACCACCCCACGTGTTATAACCCAATACAATAATGACACATTTGAGACACCACCCCACGTGGTATAACCCAATACAATAATGACACATTTGAGACACCACCCAGCGTGTTATAACCCAATACAATAATGACGAATTTGAGACCCGGCCCAAGGTGTTATAACCCAATACAACAATGATGCATTTGAGACACTACCCCATGTGGTATAACCCAATACAATAATGACACATTTGAGACACCACCCCACGTGCTATAACCCAATACAACAATGACGAATTTGAGACCCGGTCCAAGGTTTTATAACCCAATACAATAATGACACCTTTGAGACACCACCCCGCGTGTTATAACGCAATACAATAATGACACCTTTGAGACACCACTCCACGTGGTATAACCCAATACAATAATTACACATTTGAGACACCACCCCACGTGTTATAACCCAATACAATAACACATTTGAGACACCACCCCGCGTGTTATAACCCAATACAACAATGACTAATTTGAGACCCGGCCCAAGGTGTTATAACCCAATACAATTATGACACATTTGAGACACCACCCCACGTGCTATAACCCAATACAATAATAACACATTTGAGACACCACCCCACGTGTTATAACCCAATACAATAATGACGCATTTGAGACACCACCCCACGTGGTATAACCCAATACAATTATGACACATTTGAGACACCACCCCACGTGTTACAACCCAATCCAATAATGACGCATTTGAGACACCGCTCCACGTGTTATAACTCAATCCAATAATGACGCATTTGAGACACCACCCCACGTGGTATAACTCAATACAACAAGGATGCACTTGAGACACCATCCCGCGTGTTTTAACGCAATACGATGTTGATGTGTTTCAGACACTACCATAGGTGTTACAAACCCATACACCAATGACGCTTTTGATCCCATTATTTGGAAAAATATATTATCGTAATGTAAGTCGAAGGTAACTGAAGTTGAAGGCAAACTGAACTATTTCTTTTCCTTCAAATGTACAATACTGTGGTCTTGTGTGTATCCAGATTTACACCAACGAACGATCGGGCTGATGGAGGTTCGGACGAATAGAATGCCGTTCGAAGGATGTCAATCTCAATATCTCGGCCCAAACACTTCTTTCGTAGTTCACTCAGCATAATTGATAAATGCTACTAAGTTTGATGACTCGAGGTCAGAAGGGATCCCTTTTTGAGAAAGAAGTTCCGGATCGCAAGTTTTTTCTGCAGTTATTGTGGAATATCATTCACAATTTTGTCAGAATCGCGGAAAATAGGATACCACACACAATTATTACAGAAACTGTTGAAAGAAGGGCCTCAGAGTTTTGAGCATTTTTTAGACTCGTGTTGATATATTTCATATCAAAAGACATTTGGGTGAGATTCTCTGTTTATCAGAACAAAGATATATGTATTTTTCTCCACATCCTACTACACAGGAAGGTTCAGTCGTTCCGGAATCATGTGACGTCATCCACTGCAACATTGGTAGCCCTTAATAATGTTATTCAAGTCATTCAAGCATGGCTTTGTTTTTCTGTTAATTCATTTTTCAAGACGTCTAGCAGTAAATGACTACCCAAAGGGCGCTGTGTCTGGTCTGGACGTACACAGGAGGAAACACACCGGGGAACAACGCCTCTCCTTATCTCAGGACCCGTGAAGATTCCGGGGTAGAATAGGTCTTCAGCAACCCATACTTGCCGTTAAAGACGACTATGCTTGTCGTAAAAGGCGACTAACGGGGTCGGGTGGTCAGGCTCGCTGACTTGGTTGATACATGGCATCGATCCCAATTGGGTGGATCGATGTTCATGATATTAATCACTGGATTGTCTGGTCCAGACTCGATTATTTACAGACCGCCGTCATATAGCTGGATTATTGCTGAGTGCGGCGTTAAACAACAAACCAACCAGCCAACCTTATCTCAGCCTCGGATCAATTAGTTATTCACCGAGAGCGGTTTACGGAATCCTGGCCACCTGAAAATGTGTTGTTACTGTATCATATCACTTTAAACCACCTCGCTGCTATTTTCATTCCTGTGTTATGGACACTTTCTTATGTTAAATACTAGTAACAGTATGAAACTGATGTCTGGTCGAAAAACAACTCCGAAAGCAGCATGAAGATACGATCCGCACTGAACAGTGACCAAGCTCTCTCACACACACAGGTAGCGTTCTTATCTCCCCTTCAATAACCTATGGTCGATAGGTGTCGCTGTTTAAGTGACTGTAATACAGAAAATATGGCGTAATAACAAAACTTCCTGTTTAGGGGGGTGGTATTTCACCGTATTTTTGTCGTATTCAGGTACAAGAAAGCATAAGGCGTGCAATTCAGTTGTCTATTGCAATATGCACTCAAATAACTGCTAGGAAAAAATGAGTATATTTCCAGGCCTATTACGCCAAATGCAAAATGTACTTGGCGACATACTTGGTCCCGCTACCGGACCAGCACAGGGCAAGTTCATTTATTTTAATTTCATCCTTCTTGTACAAAATCGATGATAAGTTATCTATATCTTTTTCTTCCCTTTAGTCAAACTCATGTGCCACTGTAGCCAGTCATCTGGTAGCATTTAGTCAAAATCACTTGTTCATGGGATGTCTACAGTGTGTATTGTCGTGGGTATATGAAGGGCGCTCAAAACTATCACATACTGAATCAGATAAAATAGATTATGTACCAGGATTGTTAACATACAGTTGATGCAACAACACGCAGTGGTGATAATGTATACAGTGCCGTAGCCGTAGGGGGGGGGGGGGGGGGGGGTGTTGTAAAAAGTGTTTATTTGAATAAAATACAAATTTGGGACAAGTGGTACTTGGACAAATATTTGCGCCCACCCCCTGTCAAAAAAAAAGTTAACTACGCCTTGGTAAACAGGTTGCAGAAAGTGATGATGTCAGAATATTCCTGGGTATCAAATTCCAAAGATGATATATGAGCACAAAATATGAATACACATACTATATATAATCATACAACAGTTAGTTTATGCACACGTGTGTTCATAATTGTGCTGACGTTTACATACAACCTTAGACAAGTTATTGCACAATGTTGTTAATTGTGTCTATGGATATAAGGTATAGTACTTATGGAATATGGTACACAGATTGTACTTATAGTAACAATAAGAATATTTCCACACATAGTATTCCAACTCTTCAATCATTTCAAGTCCATATGAGGACAGAAGGTCGCCTCGTGGTTATAGCGTTCGCTCGTAATGCCGAACGACTGGGTTCGATTCCCTTCATGGGACAATATGTGAAGCCCATTTCTGGTGTCCCCCGCAGTGATATTGCTGGAATATTGATAAAAGCGGCGTAAACCCAGACTCACTCTCCCAAGCCCATATGTTAAAACTTGCATCGTGAACAATATCACAAGCGGTAAACCAGAAATGACGTTCACACAGTGAACTCATCGGAAATGAAAGCAGGATATCCTCGATGGTCAGTGACAGAAGCGTCCGTTTACAAGAGCAGAAACACTTGAGTATGCACAGTCTTCAAAGTCGCTATACTTCAAGGCTGTCACTTGTATGCCATATATACATTCAGCATGTCACATTTCAATTATGAATGTTATATGGGTAATAATCTTTTCTTACTATTTTTATTTTTACATTGGAAATGGTTTGTCTTTCCCTGGAACCTACATCATAAATTTCTTGAGTAAAATTGATACAGGACGAGGATGGTGTGTGGAAGAAGATACGCAAGCATGGTTATAAAGGGAATATATAACGTTGTCCTATTCAGTGTGTGTGTGTGTGTGTGTGTGTGTGTGTGTGTGTATGTGTGTGTGTGTGTGTGTGTGTGTGTGTGTGTGTGTGTGTGTGTGTGTGTGTGTGTGTGTGTGTGTGTGTGTGTGTGTGTGTGTGTGTGTGTGTGTGTGTGTGTGATACTGAGATACCATGCCGCAGTTTAACATGAATACCCCCACCTAGCGGCACAGTATACACAGTATACTGACTCCAGTCCTTTTAGAAAAAAACGCGTGCAGGTAATTACAGCACCATCACAAGCGTGTGTGGCTACAAAGTGACTCAAGACTATGTACGTAGTATGCTGAGGTTAGCAGAGTAGCATATTTGTTTTTGATGTCGACTGTTTCACATTTGTTAAAATTATTCGACTGAAATTAGAATTTCATTTAATTTGCTTTGAAACACTTATTCTATGGGATTGCAATAAGCATCACACACACACACACACACACACACACACACACACACACACACACACACACACACACACACAAACACACTAGCATATGATGTATCATTAACATACATGTATGTCACATATTTCATGGGCGTTTACTTTTTTGCTGATTAATCATTTGTTTGAATATTGAATATAACTCATACACCTCTGGTCCTTTTTGGAGTTTTAATATTTATGATCGAAATGATATTTTATATTGATCGGTACGATCGGTACGAAAACGACTGAATAAGCCTATGTCATAATGAAACGCCAGCAACACGTTTATGACAGGAACGAATGCGTTAAACTGTAAACCATTTTATGAAATACGAACATCTTCTGAAAGTGGCGTCGAGAAGCTAGTGATGAAAGCTGTTTCATGACGAATGAAGTGTGCCTTTTACAGTAGCGCATATTGTAATACGTCCATATTGTTCTTCATAATTAATGTTAATTCGAAAAACTAAACTAGTATGTTCAGATAAACACTCTATGTGATACTGCATTCATACTTATGGTTCCAAGAGGAAAGTTGTTTCTGAATGCATTTCCTTCTTGGTATGTCATATACTTTCATTGAATTGTTATTTTCAGATAAGCAGTCATGTCCAAGCAACCCTGTGCAGATGGGTAACTGTGAACCATACACTACTCTCTACCACGCTGTGCTCATATACGATAAGGATGACGAAGACGACGTCTTGACACTACAAACACGTCTAAACAATATAGTTCTCCGTCACGGTATACACGCGAAGGTGGCACTGCTAGATGACATAGAAGCCGACGGAGGAACGGAAATTGCATCATTCGATGCGTGTTTCAAACAATGTGTTTTATTCTTTTTATTCATAACGAAACCATTTATGCAAAACCGCTATGATAAATGGAAGTACGAAGTGGGACTGACTATTTCCCTGGCACATGGATCTAATAGAGACCGGGAACCTTTTGTTATTCCGATTTTCACAGACAATAAAGATACAGTAGGTTATCTTAAAGATAAACCTACGCTCACAGCTGTATCTGGCATCACATATCGCGGCTGTGAATGGAATCAGGGCGTGGAAAGAAGCTTCCGCAAAAACTTGGAGAAGGCACAAGAAAGACGGCATGTCAAACTAAATGGGACTTCAGTGGATCAACCAGACTGACAACTTCTTTGATAGGCATTTAGAAGTTGGAGTACCAAGTAAGGATAAGAACTTATGGATGAACAACTTCTTTATTACAATTAAGAGCAACGTTTCGGTGTAGGTTCTAACACCGTTATCAAGCAAGTGACAGACTGACAGTTGATGCAGTGTTCCATTAACACATCACACGATCAGTTGTTCCTGTTTGGACAATGACTTGTGACTTCTAACAAAGGTGGTGTGGTACTCACTGTGAATATTTCCAAGGGAGCTGACGATGAAGTACGAAGGTACCCTAATCCATCAACAGTAGCAGGAAGTATTGCCGCGCGCGCGCTTCGGCGTCATGTAATGTGGCGTGGAGTTGCATTACATAAACGAGAAACTTTCTTTCGTCAACATGAAGTATTCTTATGTGATACATAAATCATAATAAACGCGTATGTAAATATGAATTTTTTTTCTTCATAATAAATGCATTTGTAAATAATATAGTACGGGTTTTTTTATCTGTGGAGTTATAATAATAGACGTCAATGCGTCAGTAATTCCAATTGATACATACACCAGGTGTTGAACCTGGGAAGATTCGGGGTAGAATAGGTCTTCAGCAACCCATGCTTACCGTAAAAGATGACTATGCTTGTTGTAAAAGGCGACTAACGGGATCGGGTGGTCAGGCTCGCTGACTTGGTTGATACATGGCATCGATCCCAATTGCGTGGATCGATGCGCATGATGTCAATCACTGGATTGTCTGTTCCAGACTCGATTATTTACAGACCGCCGTCATATAGCTGGAATATTGCTGAGTGCGGCGTTAAACAAAAAACAAACAAACAAACCAGGTGTAAATATTAAGTTAAAATAACTTGTAAATAACCTAAATATCATACTATTAATCTCGGTGCACACAAATCACGTTATGATGACATCTTTTTCTATTTTTACTTGCTCAAAATGGCAGTATGATAACTCATGCATATAGAGAAAAGGTTACCAAATATTGTCAAATAACTTCTATAAGCTCAATATGTATCCCACATTACTGAGCTAGTTGGTGTTGAGTACAGTGAACCAATATGTCCAAAGTATCTATAAAACCTTGGTGCCAGAGAATAATCATTCTCGATTGTCTGACGAATCGGATTTGGTTTGGCGTTTAGTTAAGGGCAAAATTGTAGTGAAATCATATGAATGGATCACTAAAGATCGCTGGAATATTGCTGAGTGCGGCGTTAAACAACAAACCAACCAGCCAACCTTATCTCAGCCTCGGACCAATTAGTTATTCACCGAGAGCGGTTTACGGAATCCTGGCCACCTGAAGATTGTGTTGTTACTGTATCATATCACTTTAAACCACCTCGCTGCTATTTTCCTATTTTCATTCCTGTGTTATGGACACTTTCTTATGTTAAATACTAGTAACAGTATGAAACTGATGTATGGTCGCAAGTCCCTTGTACCCCAAAACAACTCCGAAAGCAGCACGAAGATACGATCCGCACTGAACAGTGAACAAGCTCTCTCACACACACAGGTAGCGTTCTTATCTCCCCTTCAATAACCTATGGTCGATAGGTGTCGCTGTTTAAGTGATTGTAATACAGAAAATATGGCGTAATAACAAAACTTCCTGTTTAGGGGTGGTGGTATTTCACCGTAGAAGTTTTGTCGTATTCAGGTACAAGAAAGCATAAGGCGTGCAATTCAGTTGTCTATTGCAATATGCACTCAAATAACTGCTAGGAAAAAATGAGTATATTTCCAGGCCTATTACGCCAAATGCAAAATGTACTTGGCGACATACTTGGTCCCGCTACCGCACCAGCACACGGCAAGTTCATTTATTTTAATTTCATCCTTCTTGTACAAAATCGATGATAAGTTATCTATATCTTTTTCTTCCCTTTAGTCAAGCTCATGTGCCACTGTAGCCAGTCATCTGGTAGCATTTAGTCAAAATCACTTGTTCATGGGATGTCTACAGTGTTGTATTGTCGTGGGTATATGAAGGGCGCTCAAAACTATCACATACTGAATCAGATAAAATAGATTATGTACCTGGATTGTTAACATACAGTTGATGCAACAACACGCAGTGGTGATAATGTATACAATGCCGTAGCCGTGGGGAGGGGGGGGGGGGGGGGGGGGGTTGTGTTTGTAAACAGTGTTTATTTAAATAAAATACAAATTTGGGACAAGTGGTACTTGGACAAATATTTGCGCCCACCCCCTGTCAAAAAAAAGTTAACTACGCCTTGGTAAACAGGTTGCAGAAAGTGATGATGTCAGAATATTCCTGGGTATCAAATTCCAAAGATGATATATGATCACTAAATATGAATACACATACTATATATAATCATACAACAGTTAGTTTATGCACACGTGTGTTCATAATTGTGCTGACGTTTACATACAACCTTAGACAAGTTATTGCACAATGTTGTTAATTGTGTCTATGGATATAAGGTATAGTACTTATGGAATATGGTACACAGATTGTACTTATAGTAACAATAAGAATATTTCCACACATAGTATTCCAACTCTTCAATCTTTTCAAGTCCATATGAGGACAGAAGGTCGCCTCGTGGTTATAGCGTTCGCTCGTAATGCCGAACGACTGGGTTCGATTCCCTTCATGGGACAATATGTGAAGCCCATTTCTGGTGTCCCCCGCCGTGATATTGCTGGAATATTGATAAAAGCGGCGTAAACCCAGACTCACTCTCCCAAGCCCATATGTTAAAACTTGCATCGTGAACAACATCACAAGCGGTAAACCAGAAATGACGTTCACACAGTGAACTCATCGGAAATGAAAGCAGGATATCCTCGATGGTCAGTGACAGAAGCGTCCGTTTACAAGAGCAGAAACACTTGAGTATGCACAGTCTTCAAAGTCGCTATACTTCAAGGCTGTCACTTGTATGCCATATATACATTCAGCATGTCACATTTCAATTATGAATGTTATATGGGTAATAATCTTTTCTTACTATTTTTATTTTTACATTGGAAATGGTTTGTCTTTCCCTGGAACCTACATCGTAAATTTCTTGAGTAAAATTGATACAGGACGAGGATGGTGTGTGGAAGAAGATACGCAAGCATGGAAATATATAACGTTGTCCTATTCAGTGTGTGTGTGTGTGTGTGTGTGTTTGTGTCTCTCTCTCTCTGTGTATGTGTGTGTGTGTGTGTGTGTGTGTGTGTGTGTGTGTGTGTGTGTGTGTGTGTGTGTGTGTGTGTGTGTGTGTGTGTGTGTGTGTGTGTGTCTCTAACATGAATACCCCCACCTAGCGGCACAGTATACACAGTATACTGACTCAAGTCCTTGTTTTAGCTCCAGACAGGGTAACAACAAGTAACATTTTTAACGTCTTTTGGTATGACGCGGCCGGGGACGCTCTACTACTAGACTACGGAGGCGGTCTTCCTAGTCGGAACCCCATAGTCGGAACCACTGGGGCAATATGGCACTGGTACTGAAATAGCCCCCTCTACTCGGAACATGTCTGTTTAAAGTATGAGATCGGATGGTTGATGCTGGAGTGGGAAGATTGAACATAATACCTATCAATGGAAGTTTCTTAACATTATGTAACCGCAACGACGTAGGTGACGAATACCATTATTTACTTCTGTCTGACGATTTTAACAGATGGAATTTTAGAAAAAAAACGCGTGCAGGTAATTACAGCACCATCACAAGCGTGTGTGGTTACAAAGTGATCACAGAACAGAACTTAATTCCACTCAAGACTATGTACGTAGTATGCTGAGGTTAGCAGAGTAGCATATTTGTTTTTGATGTCGACTGTTTCACATTTGTTAAAATTATTCTACTGAAATTAGAATTTCATTTAATTTGCTTTGAAACACTTATTCTATGGGATTGCAATAAGCATGGCACACACACACACACACACACACACACACACACACACACACACACACACACACACACACACACACACACACACACACACACACAAGCATATGATGTATCATTAACATACATGTATGTCACATATTTCATGGGCGTTTACGTTTTTGCTGATTAATCATTTGTTTGAATATTGAATATAACTCATACACCTCTGGTCCTTTTTGGAGTTTTAATATTTATGATCGAAATGATATTTTATATTGATCGGTACGATCGGTACGAAAACGGCTGAATAAGCCTATGTCATAATGAAACGCCAGCAACACGTTTATGACAGGAACGAATGCGTTAAACTGTAAACCATTTTATGAAATACGAACATCTTCTGAAAGTGGCGTCGAGAAGCTAGTGATGAAAGCTGTTTCATGACGAATGAAGTGTGCCTTTTACAGTAGCGCATATTGTAATACGTCCATATTGTTCTTCATAATTAATGTTAATTCGAAAAACTAAACTAGTATGTTCAGATAAGCACTCTATGTGATACTGCATTCATACTTATGGTTCCAAGAGGAAAGTTGTTTCTGAATGCATTTCCTTCTTGGTATGTCATATACTTTCATTGAATTGTTATTTTCAGATAAGCAGTCATGTCCAAGCAACCCTGTGCAGATGGGTAATTGTGAACCATACACTACTCTCTACCACGCTGTGCTCATATACGATAAGGATGACGAAGACGACGTCTTGACACTACAAACACGTCTAAACAATATAGTTCTCCGTCACGGTATACACGCGAAGGTGGCACTGCTAGATGACATAGAACCCGACGGAGGAACGGAAATCGCATCATTCGATGCGTGTTTCAAACAATGTGTTTTATTCTTTTTATTCATAACGAAACCATTTATGCAAAACCGCTATGATAAATGGAAGTACGAAGTGGGACTGACTATTTCCTTGGCACATGGATCTAATATAGACCGGGAACCTTTTGTTATTCCGATTTTCACAGACAATAAAGATACAGTAGGTTATCTTAAAGATAAACCTACGCTCACAGCTGTATCTGGCATCACATATCGCGGCTGTGAATGGAATCAGGGCGTGGAAAGAAGCTTCCGCAAAAACTTGGAGAAGGCACAAGAAAGACGGCATGTCAAACTAAATGGGACTTCAGTGGATCAACCAGACTGACAACTTCTTTGATAGGCATTTAGAAGTTGGAGTACCAAGTAAGGATAAGAACTTATGGATGAACAACTTCTTTATTACAATTAAGAGCAACGTTTCGGTGTAGGTTCTAACACCGTTATCAAGCAAGTGACAGACTGACAGTTGATGCAGTGTTCCATTAACACATCACACGATCAGTTGTTCCTGTTTGGACAATGACTTGTGACTTCTAACAAAGGTGGTGTGGTACTCACTGTGAATATTTCCAAGGGAGCTGACGATGAAGTACGAAGGTACCCCAATCCATCAACAGTAGCAGGAAGTATTGCCGCGCGCGCGCTTCGGCGTCATGTAATGTGGCGTGGAGTTGCATTACATAAACGAGAAACTTTCTTTCGTCAACATGAAGTATTCTTATGTGATACATAAATCATAATAAACGCGTATGTAAATATGAATTTTTATTCTTCATAATAAATGCATTTGTAAATAATATAGTACGGGTTTTTTTTATTTGTGGAGTTATAATAATAGATGTCAATGCGTCAATAATTCCAATTGATACATACACCAGGTGTTGAACCTGGGAAGATTCGGGGTAGAATAGGTCTTCAGCAACCCATGCTTACCGTAAAAGATGACTATGCTTGTCGTAAAAGGCGACTAACGGGATCGGGTGGTCAGGCTCGCTGACTTGGTTGATGCATGTCATCGATCCCAATTGCGTGGATCGATGCGCATGATGTCAATCACTGGATTGTCTGGTCCAGACTCGATTATTTACAGACCGCTGTCATATAGCCGGAATATTGCTGAGTGCGGCGTTAAACAAAAAACAAACAAACAAACCAGGTGTAAATATTAAGTTGAAATAACTTGTAAATAACCTAAATATAATACTATTAATCTCGGTGCACACAAATCACGTTATGATGACATCTTTTTCTATTTTCACTTGCTCAAAATGGCAGTATGATAACTCATGCATATAGAGAAAAGGTTACCAAATATTGTCAAATAACTTCTATAAGCTCAATATGTATTCCACATTACTGAGCTAGTGGGTGTTGAGTACAGTGAACCAATATGTCCAAAGTATCTATAAAACCTTGGTGCCAGAGAATAATCATTCTCGATTGTCTGACGAATCGGATTTCATTTGGCGTTTAGTTAAGGGCAAAATTGTAGTGAAATTATATGAATGGATCACTAAAAGTCAATGATGACCCAATGTGTCCATGAAAAACACTTAAAGTAGACTGAGGGGCAAAAGAAACTATACATCTACGTTGATTTTATTATATGTTTGATTTTCAATTGACCAGCGATATAATAATCCAAAACAATTAACTGTATTGAGGCTTAATCTGCACTCAAATAATCCTTAAAAAGGTTTTATTCTTATACATATAATTTGATTTAAAACTTGTGGGGACATTTGGTTGCGAATTCATTTTTTACCCTAGACTTTATTGAACCAATTTATTTTTACACAAATTTGACCAGCCACAGATTACATTTTACCAACTGTTGCAGGAATGGGTGATGGTTAAAGAAGCATAATTATATACAACAACTGTTCAATTCATAATCAATTCATCATTCTTGATTGCTACACAGCTCATGTTTCAATACTCTATATATTACATTGAATTATATTTCGGTTTTATGTCATGGACCTTCAATTGGAGTCAAAAGAAACGAAATGAATATCCGTTACTTCTAAAACATTTTTGTTGTCACTCGTTCTCCATATTCTCCGTGGGAAACACCCCCGAAGAACACTTCTTTCCTGTGGCCAACAAACTGATATTAAACTGTGTGGACGTGGACGTGTTGCATGTAACACATGTCATATTTGTGATTCTCGTACTTTTTGGGGGTTGAGTAGCGTCCTGGATTCGAACCCACACTTGCCAGAGTGGGGCACCTAATCACCACAGTCAGCGATCTAACCCACTCAGCCACCGAGGCTTCCACAAAAATGAAAGTCCGACAACTGGTAGTCTAGATCACATACTTTGAGTACCCCTCCGACTGGAGCACACAAAGTCAGCGATCTAACGATATGCTGGCGATTAGGTGCCTCACTCTTGCAAGTGTGGGTTCGAATCCCGGACGGGACTCAACCCCCCAAAAAGTACGAGAATCTGTACTTTACTAAGAAAGTGTTATCCCAAATATAACGTGTTACATTTGACCACTTTCTAAATGGCATTGTGTATTGATAGACGCGTTGCATGACTATCTCTACCTACGTCCCTCACGTCAAACGACAAGCACAGAGAGCTGTAATTAACTGAGTTTAACAGGAAACATGGAACACCTACAAAATAAGAAGTGATATGTAACAAACAGGTTGCGATCACTGATTTCTACAGTGGGCGTCCAATGGTACGGGCATCTTTAATACTGTACACAGCGTATATTTCATAGATATCCGTGTTCTCCCACACGCTTCAATGTAGGCCAGGGATAAGGAAAGGCCCCGACTGAATTAAAAATCAGGTCGGTACATTGACTGCTGGTTATTGTCAAGTAGAGTACGAGAGAAGACCGACGCTCAGTGGTGACGTACATGATTGGTGTGTTGTCGACTGTGTGGATCGTCGTCCTCTGATTTCTATTTTCCGGTTTGATCATAATTCAGTGTTGATAAATCACAACTAATGTTTTATTTGTCAAACGAGAAATGAGAGCATACCTGAGATACAAGAATGGCTATGATTGAAATTAAGGGTAAGTTATGGGTACATGGGTGAGGTGAAATGGGGTTTAACGTCGCGTTCAAGATTATTGCACTTCTCTAGCCACGTTCATGCACGTGTGTGTATCTATTGTACTAGTCCGAACTAATGTCGATTTTTATGGTGCTAGCCCACAAAGATACCATGCCACAGTTTAACATGAATACCCCACACACATTCGGTACAGACTCCGAACTTGCCAGTCCATCTTTTGCCCCTTAATGCAGAGCGCCAGGCAGGGTAACAACAAAGACCATATTTTAACATCTTTCGGTATGACGCTGCCTGGGAGCGAACCCCGGACCTTCCGCTCTCCGGGCAGACTCGTGGGTACATTAGCGAAGGAGGAAACAATAACGGCATCAAGATAGTACGTATGTGTGAGTTGAATTTAACACGGTTAAAGTATTTCAGTCAGTTGATGTAATTTCGAATAGGTTCCCTACCGAGAGACCTGTGAAGATCCGGATGGAATGGGTCTTCAGCAATCCATGCTTGCTGTCAAAAAAGACTATGCTTTTCGTAAAAGACGACTCAAGGGATCGGGTGGTCAGGCTCGCTGACTTGGTTGAAGCATGTCATCGTGTCCCTATTGCGTGGATCGATGCTCATGATATTAATCACTGGATTGCGTGGTCCTGACTTGATTATTTACAGACCGCCGTCATATAGCTGGAATATTGCCGAGTGCGGTGTTTAATGATAAACAAACAAACAAAACAAAACAAACTGTCAATGTCGAACTAACGTAAAAGGAACGTCAACAGTTTTTGTTCGGACCAGACACATACGATAAAGCGAGGCAATTAAAGGGGAAGTAACTCTTGTGTGACAATAGTTCCGTCAAAGTGGGATGTTCCTTGCAGTGAAAATCTAGTGTTATGTTCACAGCAATGAAAATATCACTTTTCTCAACTTCAGAAACTCAGTCTTTCACACTGAAGTACATAATAAAACATTACATTCGTGTTCATGCCGTGTGCCTAAATTTTGGTATTTCCCTCTCGCTCGGGAAATACCGGAATTTAGACACTCGTATCGTAAACATAGTATGACATGAACACATGTAATATTCTCTATATTTCCGTAACCTGTAAGAAAATGTGCTATTCGGCTTGTCCCGGAATAACATGAAAGTTATCAAACTCGTCATTTATGGCCGAGACCATATCGGTATATGGTCTCTGGTCGTGGGTACTATGGAACTGATGAACAACCCATACAGATCGAGACTGGAATATCGAATCAAGATAGTACAGCCTAGACTCCCCCTTTTATGAGCAATCTAAAAGATTATTGGTTTGACATATGGTATGGGATAATAAGTTCAATATATTTAGACTATGAATATTAATTTTGCATGGTTGTTTTTTTTCTCCGCAAGAATTAACCGGATCCTCACTATTTCTTTAATAAATCGTCCGCTGTGGTCTTGTCAGTGTTTCGCAATTGTAAACAAATTCATGACTCAGATGCTGTTTTATTTCCGACGGAATTTCCATTTCGGTTCTATCCGATCTAAATTTACTTCCCCTATGTCCGGTATAGTTTTGGTTCTTCAAGCTCCTGGCCAGCGCGTGACACCTTCCCTTACACACTTCCGTAACATTGTATAGAGCTCCGTGAACGACTATCACTGCGAGGAGCTTGGGTTAAGTCAAGGGTAGGTTACTCTCAGCCTCGTGTTGGAATCGGGAAGTCCCCGATGTATGACACGATTTAGCGCATTCTGTAATTTGTTTTATTTAAAAGAGGAATCGCTTGTCCTGATAAGAAACAAGAGGACATCGAACGTGTGATCTGACAACCAATCCTTTTCATGCCATGGAAGATGCTGCCAATATGACAGAGGTGAGACGCAGAACTTCATTCATAGTCAATTTGAAACCGAAAGTATTCTGAACTTCGGATCAAAGTCTGGCATTCCCCTTTTGTAACTAACCCACACAGTTGTGCCATGACTCTGCCAGTTGCTCACGTGTCTTCCTCGTTCCTTCAAAATCCGGTAGTAAGGTATTTATAAACAAATTTAGTAATTAAGATGTTCTGTTTAATGTCAATATGATAGTAGATCTGCTGGTACCCGTTGACAATCAGATCACCGACGATGCAATTTGTTTATTACGTGTCGTTCTTATGCTAATGAACCTGCCACCTAAGCTTAATTAGAATCAAACTTGTTTGTTGTTGTCGTCTTTGTTTCCAGTTAAGGTCTAATGACAGTTAATACTAATAAGACCCTAATATACAAGTTGTATTTAAAGAGGAAAATACAACACAAACACACACACACACACACACACACACACACACACACACACACACACACACACGGATGGAAGAGCAATACATAGCAGTCTATCATATCTGAAAGTTGATAATATTGTGAAAAGGTGACCCCGCGACATAATGTAACATTTGTCATGTTAGGCTCCTGGTAGGGACTGAAATAGTGCTGTACAAGAACTAGGGGCACAGTTGTCTAAGTTGACATTATTCGCTGTCCAGATATCTATGGTCATATGTTTCAATCCTGGGTTGTTGGGATTATGTTTCTAGGTTTGTGATAACAATACAATAGACACATGGTAAACGTGATCGAAGACTGGCATCACTTCAAGCTTTAATGCCACATTAACCTGACACACCATTAAACTGAAATACTGTTTAAATCTGAGTTAGACCCAACACACTGAATCACTCATACACTGTTAAAGAACTTGTGTCAAAACTTGGGAAACAAACGCCATATTTAGTTAAACTCTCCTACATATTTTGTGGTATGAGTCACACAACCCCCACCCCCCCATGGCCATAGGGGATTCCCCTACAAATTAGAAACTCAGCCCTGCATTCTGTGCCTGTTGTGTTAGCTGATGCATGAAGATGGGGCATGATGTGGCACTTTGAGTGAAAATGTTACATAATGAAAGTAAGACTAATGGTCTCTCACCATGTACTCACTCAGCATGTACCGAGGGCGACTGAATGTTATTTTATGTAGCTCATGCTATCAACCACTGTTTGGCCTGGCCCCAAATGGATTATTACCAATCTCCTAAAATCAAATTTTAGTTCTCACTACCGCTAAACAAATTGATAAAGGTCACCCTTGACTACTTGATACAGGTAACAATTGTCTAGTGGACTCTTTGTAGGTAACACTTGTCTAGTGGACTTGATACAGGTAACACTTGTCTAGTGGACTCTTTGTAGGTAATACTTGTCTAGTGGACTCTTTGCACGTAACACTTGTCTAGTGGACTTGATACAGGTAACACTTGACTAGTGGACTTGATACAGGTAACACTTGTCTAGTGGACTTGATACAGGTAACACTTGTCTAGTGGACTTGATACAGGTAACACTTGTCTAGTGGACTTGATACAGGTCACCCTTGACTAATGGACTCTTTGTAGGTAACACTTGTCTAGTGGACTTGATACAGGTAACACTTGTCTAGTGGACTCTTTGTAAGTAACACTTGTCTAGTGGACTTGATACAGGTAACACTTGTCTAGTGGACTCTTTGTAGGTAATACTTGTCTTGTGGACTTGATAGAGGTAACACTTGACTAGTGGACTTGATACAGGTAACACTTGTCTAGTGGACTTGATACAGGTAACACTTGTCTAGTGGACTTGATACAGGTAACACTTGTCTAGTGGACTTGATACAGGTAAAACTTGTCTAGTGGACTCTTTGTAGGTAACACTTGTCTAGTGGACTTGATACAGGTTAAACTTGTCTAGTGGACTTGATACAGGTCACCCTTGACTAGTGGACTCTTTGTAGGTAATCCTTGACTGGTGGATTTGATACAGGTCACCCTTGACTAATTGTTCCTGAACAATGTGTCTGACAACGTTTTTAATGCCACAGATGCAGGCTTGAGGAGGAATGGTTGTGCACCATGTCCAGGCTGCCCAGCATTGTGACAACCGACAGCGAACCAACAGATTCCCCCCAGTCATCTTCGGGCTCCGTGGGGTCAGGGACACAGCCTCCAAGCATGTCTGGGTCATCACCACCACAGCAGGGTGGCCAAGGCGCCAGGAAGAAGATACCTCCTGATATACGTAAGCAGGGATAATTCTAGGATGGGGCCTTATGCTTTTAGCCCCTAAATTTGAAAATAGGCCCACTTTTTCAAATACAATGGGGCATTATAACACTGTGCTGTATGGGTAAGTGTGGGTGTACACGGAATAAATTAAATTTTCACATAAAGGGCCCATTTCAGAAACTAGGATCCATTTTGTTAAGAAATGGAGACTTTTTGTCTTTTTCAATGGCTCTGTCATCTGTCAACACAGTCTCATGCGCTGAGGTAGTCCTGCGCCATGACCTGTGCAATTTATATACAGATATAGATATATATAGATATGGATATATATTTATGGATATTTTTGTACTAAAACCCTAGGCAAGTCTAGATCAAACTAAACCAAGTCTAGTTTCCTTGATATGAAAACAGCAGAATAGGAAAGATTCTTTTGAAGAAAAATAAATTACAATTATTTTGAAGAGTTGAAGTTGAGTTGAAAGATAAATTTCATGGTTTATGCTGACAGCCCGAAATGTTTAACATGTTTAAGTACGGCATGATATATGTTTCCCGAATTTAATTGCCCATAATTAAGTGTGCATATAACAAGTGCGTATTATACGCGAATAAATAAGTCTTGTGTATATTAATCAATCGGAAGGGGTGCTAATTGGGATTGTTCACTAGCCAATATATTAGCCGTGACCGTTTATTAGAGCGGGGCGCTTATTACGTCGAATACAATATGTGGAAAATGGTGAGTATCTGTTGGTAAATCATGATCTTAGGTTTGTTAACCAAATACGTAACATCATTCATGTCCATGACCAGATAGCTTGAAATGTTTCATAAAATACCAGGAACAAATCATAGCCAGTGATTACTGGATGTCTGATGTATACAAAAACATCTGAGATATGTTTTCATTATTTTCCCAGGCTCGGTGGACAGCGGATATTGCGAAACAAGCCACGCTCAACACGTTGTTTCAGATGCTGTACCATCTATGGAACCATTAAGCATGGAAACCATGAACCTCCAGCCGTCTGGAGGGAGCTCAGTAGACCTCCCTGCCTCTACCATGGACACAGTCAGTCACATCAGAGACCATCTGGTACACCAAATCCAGAAGTCAGTGGGTGGGAAAGGAAAGAAGGAAGACTCCTCCTCAATGACCCTTGCTTCTATTCCAAGCTCCTCCTCTCCCTCATCCTGCTCATCCTCCAGTGGTGCCCAGGATGTGACGGAGGAGGACATTCAGAAGCTCCTGAATGAAATGCCACCTGACATGAGGGTTGATTTCCAAGATGCCATGGTGCTGTACTGTGAAGAGGATAGGGACAGAGTTATGGAGTTTGTTGATCATTTCAAAGAAATAAGCTTATTTGGCGTTGACACGCCGAAGATTGTATTAAATGATGATATTGCCATATCCATAGGATCAAAGTTCAAGGCATTAGAGTTCGGCATTGATAGATGCACTTACGTTTTCCTCTATATAACAGATTTGTTTTGTCGTGATTCTTGGTCTGAATATTCTAGTGAGACTTGTTTAATGGAAGCTATTCATAATCCTGACAAAAAATGGTGTGTTGTGCCAGTGTTCACAGAACCAAAGCGAAGAGCTAGTTTCCGAATCCCTCCAAGTCTTAATTCATTGAAGGGAATTCAGTACTGGACAAATGACAAGTTTTTCAGAGATTCAGTTCAAAAACTTTTAGAGGAGAAGTTGTACATTAGGAAAAAAAATGAAAGACAGTTGACAAGAGAGAGAAAAGAATGGGTGACAAAATATAGAATAAAAAAATATGAGGATGAAGTACAAGAACAGAAGGAAAATCTTGCTCGACAGAAACGTGAGAATGATGCAAGGAGAGCAAGGGAGCACAAGATGGCGGAGATGGAAAGATTAGAAAGGGAGGAGCAGCTGCAACATGATTTGGAGTTGAATCGTCTGAAGAGTCAGTCACAGAGTGATATGCAGAGTATGTTGCAACAGTTTGCTCAGAAGTTTAATGTTGCATCGAACTTAAAATCTACCGAGGCTAGAAGTGAGGAAAGCTTTATACCCCCTGGTGTTACACCACATGACTTCATGCAATGGCTGAGACAGAGGTCGGGGCAATCATCAGAGCATCTGCAGTCTGTTGGTAGTCATCCTGACTCAAATACTCAAGCTACATCATCGATGCGAAGATCCGCCTCTGATCATATAGGCTTGTCTTCAAGGGCAAGTAGAGATAGATGCGGGCTGCGTGGGCTGCAGGAGACGAGTGTGGACCCACCTAGAGGTGATGAGGGCAGTACTGGCTTCAGTGTCCTTCCAGGAAACAGGAAGAATACTGGTTCAGCAGGTGTTGCTAAGTTCTTTAGCCTGCCTAACCGGCCTGTACATGGAGAAGGTGATACTTCACAAGCAAAAAGTTTGCCTCCTGAAGCATCTATTGATGATCTAGAAGAAGACTTCAAGTCTATAGGTCCTGGGTCGCTTAATCCAGATTACTCATACCAGGATTCAGGCCGGGGAGGACACACGCCATCCCAGAGACCAGGAGGCAGAGATGAGGTTCACTACCACTACCATTATTATGGTGATCCAGAGGACAAGAAGAGTTCATCAGCTGAGAAGAAAGAGCCAGCTCCTGTTAACATAGTTGGGGCCACGGTTGTTCAGATAGGGAATGACAACACGGTGAAGTTGCTAGGGGGGCAGGTGGTGTCAGGTGCCGAGGAATTGGCGGTGGACAGTGAGGAAGAAGATGAGGATCCTCCCACGCATTCAAAGGAACCAGGAGGGTAAGGACCAATGAATGCTGTTGTCACGATTTTCAATTTTGAAATTTATAATTTTTGGTTATATGTTCAACATGTTCAAAGTTGTACAAGGTAGTTAGTCTGCAGGTTTACACAACTTCCATGCAAATCCCCCCACATCAGTAGTGTTTTCTAGGAGCCGATTTACATCCCCGATGCATCTTTTGCAAACACAACTGGCATATACAGTAAACTACAGTTGTAACGAACTCAAAGGGACCAGTAATTTTAGTTTCTTATTTATTATATACTTCAGTGTGAAAGACTGAGTTTTCTGAAGTTGAGAAAAGTGATATTTTCATTGCAGTGAACATAACACCTGATATTTCACTGCAGTGAACATAACACGTTGACGGAACTATTTCGTACACTAACTGTTGATTTACGTCAGTTCAACGTTGACAAGTTATATAATGACAGATGGTCATTTATGTAGTTAATACCGATTCTTACCGTTTGTTATTTTGTTGAAAATGATTTGTATTAAACTGTGAATTTCTCTTCTGATTTGTCAGTCGATACTTAAGTTTGCAAAGCGCCATTTTGTTACTTGAATTGCGTGTATTCTTTCGCTTCGAACAACCGTCTCATTGATTTGAAATTTATTTTTTGATGAAGTTGATTTTGTATATAATCATATCCAAATGTACACTATTGAATTTAAGTGACATCAAATATTTTTGGTTACTTTTGTTTATATATTTTAAGATTTAGCAAAGACGGAACTACATTTTTAGTCATACTTACAGGGGTTGGAAAACCGTCCATGTGTGTTATGTAGGGAGAATTTACACTTGAAGGTTTTACATTGGTTATGAAATAATTTAATCTTCCTGCAGACAACTACACCAAAAGTATATAATAAATTGGATATTTCATGTGTCGAGTGAAATATGATGTTTCTCTCATCTCGTAACGGGGAGGAAAGAGATATTTTCACTCGTGGCTATGCCACTCGTGAAAATATCTCCTCCCCCCCCCCCCCCCCTCTCATCACTCGGTGAGAGAAACATGAAATTTCACTCGACACATGAAATATCCTCTATAACTGTAGTTTGTTATAAACATTTATACAGCAAATATACAGAAAATGGTTGGGACCAAAATAACAGTTTGTTATATCCGCCAGTTCATTATGAGCGTGTTCGTTATAAACGTAGTCTACTGTTTGTTGGATTTATCACATGTGTTTTTCAATGTGGGTAATATCAACCATGTCTTAGTTAATTGGTATTTGCCAAGCCTTTGGCGAGGCAAATACGAATTAACAGGGCCTATTGCCATGAATTTGTTTATACATCTTTTCCAGTGGGCCTGCGCTGTCAGCAGTTTCAGGAAGTCAGCCGCCATCCACCATATACCAAGACAACAACCCTTCAGTGGTTCCTCATCACTCACGCCAAGTACAGCTGCCCTCCAGGACACCTGAACCAGCTGGCACAGGAATCTCACAAGCACCAGCTGCAGCAGCCCCATCTCAACATGTGGCGGCAAGAAATGTGGATGTGCAACCAAGAACACAACCCATTGCACCTGTTTCAAGAAATGTGCCCAGAGTAGCTCCACATCTGCCTCCGAACCCATCAACAGCAGGAGCACCACCGGTGACGTCTTCAGGGCCGGTGGGGGCAGGGTTTGGGGACATCCCCAGTGTGCAGAGACACTCAAGTTCATCCCTGTCTGCGCTGCAAGCTCAGCCTTCTGCTCCAGTGAGGCCTGTGGGAGTTGCAGCCCTGATCTCTCGGGGTGTTGATGGGAGGAGGGACGGAGGCAGGGGGGACTGTGCACAGGAGAACATTGCAGCAGTTAGAGAACCAGCTGTCACAGCACTGCAGAATGTGGGAACACCACCACAAGAACATTTAGAAATGGCGACAGAAAGTGTGGAAACTTTACCAA
This sequence comes from Haliotis cracherodii, assembly GCF_022045235.1. Taxonomy (NCBI): domain Eukaryota; kingdom Metazoa; phylum Mollusca; class Gastropoda; order Lepetellida; family Haliotidae; genus Haliotis; species Haliotis cracherodii. The sequence continues at coordinate 17,260,963 of NW_027266264.1, forward strand.
GTGAGGATGAAGACCCAATTACAGCGCAGACACTAGCAAAACAACGAGCTCTTGAAAGTGTGAGTAGTTGGGGATCTTAGTGAACAGTTATACTTGTAGCAGGGTTCTGACAAACTATTGTAACAGAGTTCCATTTATATTACCGTATTTGACGTAATAAGCGCCCCGCTCTAATAAGCGCCCACAGCGATATTTGCAAATATATTGGCTAGTGAACAATCCCAATCAGCACCCCTTTCCGATTGATCAATGTACACAGAACTTATTTATTCGTGTATAATATGCACTCGTGTGTTATATGCACCCTTAATTATGGGCAGTTAAATTCTGGAAAAATATGTCTGTCGTATGTAAACATCTCAGGCTGTCAGCTTAAACCACGAAATTTACGATCTTCCAACTCTGTTTTTTTTTTTATCCAAAATAATATTCTAATAAAAGACCCCTATTTCTAATTTTGAGAGCGCTCTGGGCGCTTATTACGTCGAATACGGTAAATAAGTGGTGACATCTGTTTGACATTGGGAGAGGACCTGTAACACAACAGTAATGAAAATGATTTATTGCCTTAAGGTTAGTTCATGCATACCCTTTTCTTTCATCAGAAAAGTGGAATGAAAAATTGAAATCAACCGTGAAACCTCATCATTCTGGAATCTTTTCTTTGGCTAAAAAAGATAATAGTCTTGTTTCTCAGGCGTCGCCCACATCATAATAAAGTCTGCCGCATTTTTTTTTACAAAACCCTAATACTTAAAAACAATGTGATCCAATATAACATGCAGTTGCTTCCCCTTTCCTGTGTTATGGTAATGGCCGCAATAGGAGTTTGTATGCTTCTTTATGTAGGGAAGCTCTGTTCAAGGTTGATGCTACGCAACTGTTAATTTGGTTACATAGTCGTTTGAACAGCAAAAAAAACCATAAACTTCCGCCCAGCCGTACTATATTTTCAAATGTCATTGCCTGAGAACCAATTCATTTATTTTTTTAAGACTTGTGGATGATTACTTTAAGATGTATGCATATATACACAGAGGGAATTACTAGGTAACCATGGTAACATGGGGATTCTGGGTTAGAATTGGTCCTCAGCAACCTATTTTGGTAATAAGAGGTAACTTAATGGATCTGGTGGTCATGCTCGCTGACTTGGTTCGTTGTGTGTCAGTGTACCATGACAACGTGGATTGAGACTCAAAATGTCAATCACAAGCATTATTGACCTCATATGAAGCCAGTAGTTGTACAATGTTGCTGTTTGGCAAAGGTCCTGGAGAGCTCAAACAACCCTACCTGTTAGGCCAATGGTGTCCTGGTGATAATTAGTCATATATAATTAAATTTTCATTGTGTTCATTGTAGTTCCTGCATTCTGATTAGATGAATGGGTCATGTGTTATTGCACTTGTTTCCCAGTGAATGTGAAAAATTAAGCCACGCTCAAGGAAGCAGACTACTTTTATAACTACAGAAAGTTGGGGAATCACAATATTACAGTCATGGGAATTCCCTTTCTGCTCACATGTATTGTCATGCACAGAATGTTTAGCTAAATTCATGCATATTCATTGTCCATACTACCCTTTGAGACCAAAGGCTGAGAAGATTGAAACAACAAACGTGGAGGCCTGCTCGCCTGTTGTTTTTTTTTGACTACGCGGATTCATACAGTTTGCACATCGGTTTTTCTAATCATACCTCTATGAACCAAAAAAAAAAGAATCCAGTCGATTCTTTTGTGTTAAATATGACATTGCTTCTGTTAATTATGGTAATCATATCTGTTAGTCCTAGCATTTGCAGGAAAACAAGGTAGTGTTTGGACATTTTGCACAAACTTCCCACAGGACTACCAAGCATTGTTCCCCTTAGGCCAAAGATGTTTTAAATTATTCCTGGTAACCAGTTGGTTACTGAAGTTGGTCATGTTTATTGCAACATTCCTAAGTTGTTTAATAGGTATTTCCTAGAAGTTGACTGATGACAAAGTAGACACAATTTATGGAAAATAACCTCTTTATTTACTGTAATGGCGAACTCAGTATTGATCCACATTCGCTGCCATAACAACCGCCATCTAACATCAGACCCAATTGTTTTTCGCAGGAAGTGGACTGAAGTAGACTTAAATGGACATGTGGCTGTATGATATGGCAGACAATGAAGACAGCGCAGTGGTCAGTCAGTGCAGACAATGAAGACAATGCAGTGGTCAGTCAGTGCAGACAATGAAGACAGCGCAGTGGTCAGTCAGTGCAGACAATGAGGACAATGCTGTGGTCAGTCAGTGCAGACAATGAAGACAGCGCAGTGGTCAGTCAGTGCAGACAATGAAGACAGCGCATTGGTCAGTCAGTGCAGACAATGAAGACAGCGCAGTGGTCAGTCAGTGCAGACAGTGAAGACAGCGCAGTGGTCAGTCAGTGAAGACCATGAAGACAATGCAGTGGTCAGTCAGTCCAGATAATGCAGCGGTCAAGACAGTGCAGACAATGGTCAGTGACAATCAGTCAGTGCGGTGTGTTGGAGGAGGTATTGTTTCCGAGCATCTGGCCACGGATCACCTCACGTCATGTAGAGTATGTCCGGAGCGAATCACGGAGACAGCCCCCATATTACTGCAGTGGTAGAAACCAATTCATTGTCGTCACTTAAGAACACAAGTCACCTAAGAACACCTTCAATGTACCTTAACCATTATAACCATTATTAATTATGGTAGGGGTATATGTCCAGAATCTTTAAGTGGCATTTAGAAGCTGTAGTACTGATGGAAGACAGGATTGACATATGGATGCCAATTATGTTGTCAAAATATGTGGATACAGGTGCTTGTACCTTCATGAAGCAAGTTACCTGCACCTAGTTAGGACACAACTGAACAGCAACACTGTCTCTGGAGATTGGGCCTCCTAACTTGCCTGCCATATTGAATATGTCATGCTTGCTGATTTCTCAGCCTCCTAACTTGCCTGCCATATTGAATATGTCATGCTTGCTGATTTCTCAGCCTCCTACTTTGCCTGCCATATTGAATATGTCATGCTTGCTGATTTCTCAGCCTCCTAACTTGCCTGCCATATTGAATATGTCATGCTTGCTGATTTCTCAGCCTCCTACTTTGCCTGCCATATTGAATATGTCATGCTTGCTGATTTCTCAGCCTCCTACTTTGCCTGCCATATTGAATATGTCATGCTTGCTGATTTCTCAGCCTCCTACTTTGCCTGCCATATTGAATATGTCATGCTTGCTGATTTCTCAGCCTCCTAACTTGCCTGCCATATTGAATATGTCATGCTTGCTGATTTCTCAGCCTCTTAACTTGCCTGCCATATTGAATATGTCATGCTTGCTGATTTCTCAGCCTCCTAACTTGCCTGCCATATTGAATATGTCATGCTTGCTGATTTCTCAGCCTCTTAACTTGCCTGCCATATTGAATATGTCATGCTTGCTGATTTCTCAGCCTCCTAACTTGCCTGCCATATTGAATATGTCATGCTTGCTGATTTCTCAGCCTCTTAACTTGCCTGCCATATTGAATATGTCATGCTTGCTGATTTCTCAGCCTCCTAACTTGCCTGCCATATTGAATATGTCATGCTTGCTGATTTCTCAGCCTCCTAACTTGCCTGCCATATTGAATATGTCATGCTTGCTGATTTCTCAGCCTCCTAACTTGCCTGCCATATTGAATATGTCATGCTTGCTGATTTCTCAGCCTCCTAACTTGCCTGCCATATTGAATATGTCATGCTTGCTGATTTCTCAGCCTCCTACTTTGCCTGCCATATTGAATATGTCATGCTTGCTGATTTCTCAGCCTCCTAACTTGCCTGCCATATTGAATATGTCATGCTTGCTGATTTCTCAGCCTCCTAACTTGCCTGCCATATTGAATATGTCATGCTTGCTGATTTCTCAGCCTCCTAACTTGCCTGCCATATTGAATATGTCATGCTTGCTGATTTCTCAGCCTCCTAACTTGCCTGCCATATTGAATATGTCATGCTTGCTGATTTCTCAGCCTCCTAACTTGCCTGCCATATTGAATATGTCATGTTTGCCGATTTCTCAGCCATTCTTTTCTGTACCATCCAAAATTTTGTTTCTCCTTGACCGAACAGAATTTTACTAGACTCCGGCTTTGGACTAGACATGCAAGTGGCTTAAGTCGCAGACTGTGAAAGTCATATGTAGCCTCTTTGTTTAAGGCTAAGAAATATAATAGTGTTGGTTCATTCACAGGCACTGCTCTCATCATCATGAAGTCTGTTGCACGTTTCGTTTTTATTTTAAAAAGAATCAAGAAATCTTAATGCTTAAAAACAGTGCTATCTAATGTAGAACTCAGTTACTTCCCTTTACATGCCCACTGCTTTACTGTGCATCTCGTGTGATGGTCATGGTGGCGATAGGAGTTTGTATGCTTGTTCATGAAGGGAGGCCCTTTCCCAGGTTGATGGTACACAACTGTTCATTTGGTTACATGCTAGTTTGAACAAGCAACAACCAAAAAACACCTGCCGCTGCACTAGTTTCAAAAGTCATTGCCTTCGAACCAATTTTTCTGATTGTTTTAAGCCTATCGTGACTAGTTGATGAATGGAGCTGCTATGTTGATGGATGACTGCCAAGGGGGGAAAGGGATTACCCTGATAAGTGATGTCACACTCTGACACAAGTACATGTAGTAGCAGAATGTCACGGGCAATTGGGAATGTCGAGCTGAGTTTTGTCCTGTTAATACCATTGGTTTTAATCCTTCAACACCATGTCCAGATTTTGCTTTCGTTTCACATCTACCAGGATGAGGTAGTATGAGGATTTGCTCACGAGGGAGGGACATGTCTGCCACACACTGACATCTGGTCATTATTGTCACTTGCAGAAAATTGATGCCTTGGCTACCAGGTGCTTAGCTATATATTGCTTATTTAATTTATTGTACAATAAACTAACACATAGCTATCAGCTTGGGGGATGCTTGGATTATTCCACATTGTGTTGTGGATTTTATGTGCCACATTTAGAAGAATGCTTCGAGTCAAGGAGATGCAGAATTAATATGATGCCTGTTGAGACAAACTGTCCTATTATGTGGACTCAATTTGTGTTTGTTGCCGTGGCAACCTTGTTAAAAATGCATCATGCAACAGATATCTTGCTCCCTTAAGGGTTTTAGATAGAACTGTAGAAGCAAGGAAACATCAGTGACTGCTGCTGTTTGTTTGTTTGTTTGTTTTTATCGCATGTCATTATACGTATGTGATATTTCCTCAAACCCTGTAGAGGAACACCCTTGCATCATAATACTGTGTGCTCAATGGGCAGTATTAAGTATTTCATAAATATGTTTATTAGAACTCCAAAGTCTGACGATGATTTAAACAAATACAGCGCAGATATTGACCGTATTCCGTGGTTGTTGACTGGAAGCTGACATGTTATAGTCTGAGACACCAACATACATTGTTTTGAGGTAGGAAATATTTTATAGAGTTTTTCATGTCCAACGGTTCTGTTTGCTGTTGCTGTTTGTTGAATGGCACATGAACGTGAAATGCTAAAACGGTTGATGTTTGGGCTGAATATTTCTTCAGTTTCTTTTGGCGATCTAGTATTCATGATCCTGCAATACACACAATTCAGAGACTAAAGAAAGTTTACTTCCGGTGGTTGATGTGTTTCTTCCATGTTGAAGTGTAAATGTGCTGTTAACACACTGAGGCCTGTCTTGTACAGCGGCACATTCGTTGTTGATGTAGATGGTGTGCTCTGCTAGTCAACACTTAATATATTGAGTGAACAAGTGAGTTGATAAATTGCATCAGCACTTTTAAGCTATGAGGCATCTCTGAATATTACTACTCAAAAGAATTCAAAGAACTCGTAGGAGGCGACTAACGCAATCGGGTGGTCAGACTTGCTGACTTGGTTGATGCATGTCATCGATCCCGATTGCGTGGATCAATGCTCATGATGTCAAACACTGGATTGTCTGGTCCAGACTCGATGATTTACAGTCCACCATCATATAGCTGGAATATTGCTGAGTGCGGCGTTAAACATCAAACCAACCAAACCTATCAAAGAACATCCGATTTTTTCATATGACTAAAGTTACTCTGTTATGATCGGTTGTTCATAACCTCTTTTGAGTAGTATGTTATGAACTCCATTAGAAGAGTTAGATTAGATGAGAATTGTAGTTGTTGTTGTTGATTGTTGTTGAGGTTAATAGCCTTCATAAGGCCAGGATGTATGACATCGTTGATTCTGAAAGCTGTCTGACAGGTCAGAGAAAGAAAGATGTCTGTGATATTTGACGGAGGATGCCCATTTGTTGCTGTAGCTACGTGTTGTAGCAATCAATCAGTTTGTGATTAAGATCCTGGCATCTTGGTGCTGATGTGTGTGTCAAGACTTATGTGTATGCGAGTGTGTGAATCAGGGTTGGTTTGAGTAGTGGAAACAGCTTGGGAAACCAAAGCCTGCGTGGCCAATCCCGACTAAGAGAATCATAGTCCGTGTCCTCCAACTTCCTCAAGACTCTGAGAGAGGCAATGGGGGGATAGTGTAGGCAAACATCACTTACCAGCTCATTGATAATGCAACCACTGGTAGAGCGTGTAGTTCTGGAACTGGACTGACGTATGCTGTGATTTTTTTTTTTGATGCCACTGACAGATCAGTCCAGATGAAGGGTGTCCCAAATTGATTTTATGCACTTGAACATTTCTGGATGGAAAATATTTCAGTTGTATCAGGGCTGCCATCTTGGTGTGAGAGGAATGTTTAGAGGGACGCAAGTCAGACATTTTCCACTTCGGTGAAACTCACTAGCACAGACATGCTGACAGATGAAGAATAATATTTTGGAATCTCAGTCCTAAGGGACTCCACTCTTCATAGTAAATTAAGACATACTAGAAAATTAGACCCAGTGCTCACTGTCTTATGTTGATTATATAATGAAAAATTGACCGAATCTGTTAATTCTGGAAGTAGAATGAGCGATTGAAGGGACAAGTTGATTCCACTTCCAGTGATTTCTCAGATTTAAACCATGTTATGGTGGATATACAATGACCTATAGTTGTGAGATGAGGTGAAATGGCGTTTAACCTCGCGTCCAAGATTATTGCACTTATATAGCGACGTTCCTATAGTTGTGTAATTTTACTTGTTAATGGCCAGGGGGGCGGTCCGGTAGCCTAGTGGTTAAAGCAGTAGCTCGTCACGCCGAAGACCCAGGTTTCGATTCCCGACATGGGTACAATGAGTGAAGCTAATTTCTGGTGTCCCCCGAGGGGTGATTGCTGGAATATTGCTAAAAGAAGCATAAAACCACTCACTCTAAAGAATGTAAAAGGCATTCGAAAATTGCAGATAATTACAAAAATACAAAGAGGGGGTGGTAAAGAATGGAAGAAGGACAGACTAGGTGTAACTTGACAGTCACAGGACATGTTGGCGGTGTGTTGTTAGGGCACAACCAACCTTTAAACTGAACGTTTGCGTGATATTGCTAAAAACATCGTAAGACCAAACTCACTCACCTACTGTTAATGGCCAGTGAATTCCTGGCTCAGAATAAACTGCAATGACAATAGCGTGATGCCATCTTGATAGTTTGGAAGCATTAATGCATTATGAGCTGTCAGCGAACAGTCCAGTGGTCACTTGCACAAAGCGATCTTAGCGCTAAGATCATCTTAAGCCTATGTTATAGTATGAGAAATACAATCATCTTAGCTCTGAGATTGCTTTGTGCAAGTGGGTCCAGATGTGTCCACACATTGCATATACATGATGACCTTTTGAATGTTTTGCTCAGTTTACATTCCCTGACCATGATGACATGCCTGCAGAATGATCTCAGTACTTGCAGGAGTTTGGCGATTCATGTCTGTCTGTGTCGAACCTATGAACATCACTGTAAACTTATATTTGAACACCTTAGCAACAGCTATAGCACTTTTGTTTGATTCTTTATAAGAATTTGATCATAAATCGTTTTGTGGACGATAATGAAAGCTTGCTATTAATGTTTCAACTTAATATAGTTAATCTTTTGTTGTTTTGGAATTGTATTTGTTTGACTACAATTTATCCTCCAAAACAAGAGCAAAACTAATAAAACAATACTTTTTATACTTTGTTTATTTTGTGCGCTATAATGAATAAATAGTTGTTCAAATTGCAGTATTAGCCTCCATGGTCTAGTGAGTAGAGGTCTGCACGGAGACTGTCTCCGTGGTCTAGTGGATACAGCATCTGCTTGTAGACCGCTTCCAAGCACACACACACACACACACACACACACACACACACACACACACACACACACACACACACACACTTGCAATAACCTTGAACGTAATGTTAAACCCCATTTCACCTCACTGATATCAGTCAGACCAATATTCAGTACATACAGGATACACCTGTGGGTACCTGGTAGTGTAACATTCCTATATTGAAGTAATCTTTCCCTACTAACATTCTAGATAATGTATGCATGTAAATGTCACACACAGGAATAGCCAGGTGAGCTGGCAAGGATGTCTTATGATTTATCCCAGCTTTTTCTACACAGGGTCGTTCGAAATAAAAATAAATAGCTGTATCAATCATTTATTTATTCATATCAGAGTCACAGCTGGCTTCTTAAAATCACCAATAGTGATATAGACATAGAATATGTATTTAAAGTTTTATGTTGTATAAGAGGGTCTATGATTACTAGCAAGAGACATGATAAAAATAAATTGTTTTATGTTTAATTTATTTCTTTTTCAGCTGCTTTTCAGTAGGGGCGTAACATAATTTGTGTGGTCTTATTTACATAAATATTGAGACCTATTCTTATTGCTGTTTGATTGGATTTACTCTTCCACTTAGAGCACATTCATTTTTAATATGTCATTCATGGATTTATTTTTTTTTGTAAATTTAATTATGGATTTGTACAGAATGTGTGTTAACAGGTTAACAGAATGCATGACTGTGTATATATGCTTCAAGTGCTTTTGTAAAATGACAGAGTTAAGTGCCATCTTTGTACGATACAGGTAATAAACATATTAAACATAAGAAAACCTGTTTATTGTGTGTTGATTTGCCAAATTTTCAAATATGTTCACTGTATGTCTTTGTTGTTTTATCCATTGCAGAGAAAAGGTCAATAGTGCCCCATGTTTAACTACTTAAGATTGTCACCCCCTTAGAATTGGTCTTCAGTAACACGTTTAAATACTTAAGATTGTCACCCCCTTAGAATTGGTCTTCAGTAACACGTTTAACTACTTAAGATTGTCACCCCCTTAGAATTGGTCTTCAGTAACACGTTTAACTACTTAAGATTGTCACCCCCTTAGAATTGGTCTTCAGTAACACGTTTAACTACCTAGGATTGTCACCACCTTAGAATTAGTCTACTGTAACCCATGCTTGTTGTAAGAGGCACTAAGAGGAATGGGTGATCAGGCTCGCTGACTTGGTTAATGCATGTCATTGTATCCCCATTGCAGATTGATGCTCAAGATGTCAGTCATTGGATTGTCTGGTCCAGACTTGATTGTCATACAGCTGAAATATTTCTGTGTGCGACAACAAGACAAACAAACCTAGAATGCCTGGCATCAGGATTATGGCATGGAAAGTTACTGATGTGCTTTCAGTCACTGGTTTGTCTGGTTGGAAGTTGATTATTACAAGCTGCTATGATGTGGCTAGAATACTGCGGACATGAACTAGGTAAGAAAGTAGATGATCATACATTTAGATCAAACAGCTCCAATGTATTGATCATCTGTCTTAGGTTTCCACTGGTGCGGGAAGGAAACGAGTGATCCTCTACTTACGAATGAGTGAATGCTGTACACTTAAGTCAGCAATTGTCAAGCTTTATCATGGTGGATCGTGTTTGGGAAACAGTGGTTAACTGCATGAGCAACATCCAACTCCACCGGAGTATGGTGACAACTCAATCAAGGCACAGAGTCTTGAAACCCACACCACTGGAGTATGATGACACGCAAATCAAGGCACAGAGTCTTGAAACCCACACCACTGGAGTATGATGACACGCAAATCAAGGCACAGAGTCTTGAAACCCACACCACTGGAGTATGATGACACGCAAATCAAGGCACAGAGTCTTGAAACCCACACCACCGGAGTATGATGACACGCAAATGAAGGCACTGAGTCTTGAAACCCACACCACTGGAGTATGATGACACGCAAATCAAGGCACAGAGTCTTGAAACCCACACCACAGGAGTATGATGACACGCAAATCAAGGCACAGAGTCTTGAAACCCACACCACCGGAGTATGATGACACGCAAATGAAGGCACTGAGTCTTGAAACCCACACCACTGGAGTATGATGACACGCAAATGAAGGCACTGAGTCTTGAAACCCACTCCACCGGAGTATGATGACACGCAAATGAAGGCACTGAGTCTTGAAACCCACACCACCGGAGTATGATGACACGCAAATGAAGGCACTGAGTCTTGAAACCCACACCACTGGAGTATGATGACACGCAAATCAAGGCACAGAGTCTTGAAACCCACACCACTGGAGTATGATGACATGCAAATGAAGGCACACAGTCTTGAAACCCACACCAACGGAGTATGATGACACGCAAATGAAGGCACTGAGTCTTGAAACCCACTCCACCGGAGTATGATGACATGCAAATGAAGGCACTGAGTCTTGAAACCCACACCACCGAAGTATGATGACATGCAAATGAAGGCACTGAGTCTTGAAACCCACACCACCGGAGTATGATGACATGCAAATGAAGGCACAGAGCCTTGAAACCCACACCACAGGAGTATGATGACATGCAAATGAAGGCACTGAGTCTTGAAACCCACACCACAGGAGTATGATGACATGCAAATGAAGGCACACAGTCTTGAAACCCACACCAACGGAGTATGATGACACGCAAATGAAGGCACTGAGTCTTGAAACCCACACCACCGGAGTATGATGACACGCAAATGAAGGCACTGAGTCTTGAAACCCACACCACCGGAGTATGATGACATGCAAATCAAGGCACAGTGTCTTGAAACCCACACCACTGGAGTATGATGACATGCAAATCAAAGCACTGAGTCTTGAAACCCACACCACCGGAGTATGATGACATGCAAATGAAGGCACTGAGTCTTGAAACCCACACCACCGAAGTATGATGACATGCAAATGAAGGCACTGAGTCTTGAAACCCACACCACCGGAGTATGATGACATGCAAATGAAGGCACAGAGCCTTGAAACCCACACCACAGGAGTATGATGACATGCAAATGAAGGCACTGAGTCTTTGAAACCCACACCACAGGAGTATGATGACATGCAAATGAAGGCACAGAGCCTTGAAACCCACACCACAGGAGTATGATGACATGCAAATGAAGGCACTGAGTCTTGAAACCCACACCACCGGAGAATGATGACATGCAAATGAAGGCACACAGTCTTGAAACCCACACCACAGGAGTATGATGACATGCAAATGAAGGCACTGAGTCTTGAAACCCACACCACAGGAGTATGATGACATGTAAATGAAGGCACAGAGCCTTGAAACCCACACCACAGGAGTATGATGACATGCAAATGAAGGCACTGAGTCTTGAAACCCACACCACCGGAGTATGATGACATGCAAATGAAGGCACTGAGTCTTGAAACCCACACCACAGGAGTATGATGACATGCAAATGAAGGCACAGAGCCTTGAAACCCACACCAACGGAGTATGATGACATGCAAATGAAGGCACTGAGTCTTGAAACCCACACCACCGGAGTATGATGACATGCAAATGAAGGCACTGAGTCTTGAAACCCACACCACTGGAGTATGATGACATGCAAATGAAGGCACTGAGTCTTGAAACCCACACCACAGGAGTATGATGACATGCAAATGAAGGCACTGAGTCTTGAAACCCACACCACCGGAGTATGATGACATGCAAATGAAGGCACTGAGTCTTGAAACCCACACCACAGGAGTATGATGACATGCAAATGAAGGCACTGAGTCTTGAAACCCACACCACAGGAGTATGATGACATGCAAATGAAGGCACTGAGTCTTGAAACCCGCACCACAGGAGTATGATGACATGCAAATCAAGGCACTGAGTCTTGAAACCCACACCACAGGAGTGTGATGACATGCAAATGAAGGCACAGAGTCTTGAAACCCACACCACAGGAGTATGATGACATGCAAATGAAGGCACTGAGTCTTGAAACCCACACCACAGGAGTATGATGACATGCAAATAAAGGCACTGAGTCTTGAAACCCACACCACAGGAGTATGATGACATGCAGATGAAGGCACTGAGTCTTGAAACCCACACCACAGGAGTATGATGACATGCAAATGAAGGCACTGAGTCTTGAAACCCACACCACAGGAGTATGATGACATGCAAATGAAGGCACTGAGTCTTGAAACCCACACCACAGGAGTATGATGACATGCAAATGAAGGCACTGAGTCTTGAAACCCACACCACCGGAGTATGATGACATGCAAATGAAGGCACTGAGTCTTGAAACCTACACCACAGGAGTATGATGACATGCAAATCAAGGCACTGAGTCTTGAAACCCACACCACAGGAGTATGATGACATGCAAATGAAGGCACTGAGTCTTGAAACCCACACCACAGGAGTATGATGACATGCAAATGAAGGCACTGAGTCTTGAAACCCACACCACAGGAGTATGATGACATGCAAATGAAGGCACTGAGTCTTGAAACCCACACCACAGGAGTATGATGACATGCAAATGAAGGCACTGAGTCTTGAAACCCACACCACAGGAGTATGATGACATGCAAATGAAGGCACTGAGTCTTGAAACCCACACCACAGGAGTATGATGACATGCAAATCAAGGCACAGAGTCTTGAAACCCACACCACCGGAGTATGATGACATGCAAATGAAGGCACTGAGTCTTGAAACCCACACCACCGGAGTATGATGACATGCAAATGAAGGCACAGAGCCTTGAAACCCACACCACCGGAGTATGATGACATGCAAATGAAGGCACAGAGTCTTGAAACCCACACCACAGGAGTATGATGACATGCAAATGAAGGCACTGAGTCTTGAAACCCACACCACAGGAGTATGATGACATGCAAATGAAGGCACTGAGTCTTGAAACCGACACCACAGGAGTATGATGACATGCAAATGAAGGCACTGAGTCTTGAAACCCACACCACCGGAGTATGATGACATGCAAATGAAGGCACTGAGTCTTGAAACCCACACCACCGGAGTATGATGACATGCAAATGAAGGCACTGAGTCTTGAAACCCACACCACCGGAGTATGATGACATGCAAATGAAGGCACTGAGTCTTGAAACCCACACCACCGGAGTATGATGACATGCAAATGAAGGCACTGAGTCTTGAAACCCACACCACTGGAGTATGATGACATGCAAATGAAGGCACTGAGTCTTGAAACCCACACCACCGGAGTATGATGACATGCAAATGAAGGCACTGAGTCTTGAAACCCACACCACAGGAGTATGATGACATGCAAATGAAGGCACTGAGTCTTGAAACCCACACCACAGGAGTATGATGACATGCAAATGAAGGCACTGAGTCTTGAAACCCACACCACAGGAGTATGATGACATGCAAATGAAGGCACAGAGCCTTGAAACCCACACCACAGGAGTATGATGACATGCAAATGAAGGCACTGAGTCTTGAAACCCACACCACCGGAGTATGATGACATGCAAATGAAGGCACTGAGTCTTGAAACCCACACCACCGGAGTATGATGACATGCAAATGAAGGCACTGAGTCTTGAAACCCACACCACAGGAGTATGATGACATGCAAATCAAGGCACTGAGTCTTGAAACCCACACCACAGGAGTATGATGACATGCAAATGAAGGCACTGAGTCTTGAAACCCACACCACCGGAGTATGATGACATGCAAATGAAGGCACAGAGCCTTGAAACCCACACCACAGGAGTATGATGACATGCAAATGAAGGCACTGAGTCTTGAAACCCACACCACCGGAGTATGATGACATGCAAATGAAGGCACTGAGTCTTGAAACCCACACCACCGGAGTATGATGACATGCAAATGAAGGCACTGAGTCTTGAAACCCACACCACAGGAGTATGATGACATGCAAATGAAGGCACTGAGTCTTGAAACCCACACCACCGGAGTATGATGACATGCAAATGAAGGCACTGAGTCTTGAAACCCACACCACAGGAGTATGATGACATGCAAATGAAGGCACTGAGTCTTGAAACCCACACCACCGGAGTATGATGACATGCAAATGAAGGCACTGAGTCTTGAAACCCACACCACCGGAGTATGATGACATGCAAATGAAGGCACTGAGTCTTGAAACCCACACCACCGGAGTATGATGACATGCAAATGAAGGCACTGAGTCTTGAAACCCACACCACAGGAGTATGATGACATGCAAATGAAGGCACTGAGTCTTGAAACCCACACCACCGGAGTATGATGACATGCAAATGAAGGCACTGAGTCTTGAAACCCACACCACCGGAGTATGATGACATGCAAATGAAGGCACTGAGTCTTGAAACCCACACCACAGGAGTATGATGACATGCAAATGAAGGCACTGAGTCTTGAAACCCACACCACCGGAGTATGATGACATGCAAATGAAGGCACTGAGTCTTGAAACCCACACCACAGGAGTATGATGACATGCAAATCAAGGCACTGAGTCTTGAAACCCACACCACAGGAGTATGATGACATGCAAATCAAGGCACTGAGTCTTGAAACCCACACCACAGGAGTATGATGACATGCAAATGAAGGCACTGAGTTTTGAAACCCACACCACAGGAGTGTGATGACATGCAAATGAAGGCACAGAGTCTTGAAACCCACACCACCGGAGTATGATGACATGCAAATGAAGGCACTGAGTCTTGAAACCCACACCACAGGAGTATGATGACATGCAAATAAAGGCACTGAGTCTTGAAACCCACACCACAGGAGTATGATGACATGCAGATGAAGGCACTGAGTCTTGAAACCCACACCACAGGAGTATGATGACATGCAAATGAAGGCACTGAGTCTTGAAACCCACACCACAGGAGTATGATGACATGCAAATGAAGGCACTGAGTCTTGAAACCCACACCACAGGAGTATGATGACATGCAAATGAAGGCACTGAGTCTTGAAACCCACACCACCGGAGTATGATGACATGCAAATGAAGGCACTGAGTCTTGAAACCTACACCACAGGAGTATGATGACATGCAAATGAAGGCACTGAGTCTTGAAACCGACACCACAGGAGTATGATGACATGCAAATGAAGGCACTGAGTTTTGAAACCCACACCACAGGAGTATGATGACATGCAAATGAAGGCACTGAGTCTTGAAACCCACACCACAGGAGTATGATGACATGCAAATGAAGGCACTGAGTCTTGAAACCCACACCACAGGAGTATGATGACATGCAAATGAAGGCACTGAGTCTTGAAACCCACACCACAGGAGTATGATGACATGCAAATGAAGGCACTGAGTCTTGAAACCCACACCACCGGAGTATGATGACATGCAAATGAAGGCACTGAGTCTTGAAACCCACACCACAGGAGTATGATGACATGCAAATCAAGGCGCAGAGTCTTGAAACCCACACCACCGGAGTATGATGACATGCAAATGAAGGCACTGAGTCTTGAAACCCACACCACCGGAGTATGATGACATGCAAATGAAGGCACTGAGCCTTGAAACCCACACCACCGGAGTATGATGACATGCAAATGAAGGCACAGAGTCTTGAAACCCACACCACAGGAGTATGATGACATGCAAATGAAGGCACTGAGTCTTGAAACCCACACCACAGGAGTATGATGACATGCAAATCAAGGCACTGAGTCTTGAAACCCACACCACAGGAGTGTGATGACATGCAAATGAAGGCACAGAGTCTTGAAACCCACACCACCGGAGTATGATGACATGCAAATGAAGGCACTGAGTCTTGAAACCCACACCACAGGAGTATGATGACATGCAAATCAAGGCACAGAGTCTTGAAACCCACACCACCGGAGTATGATGACATGCAAATGAAGGCACTGAGTCTTGAAACCCACACCACCGAAGTATGATGACATGCAAATGAAGGCACAGAGCTTTGAAACCCACACCACCTGAGTATGATGACATGCAAATGAAGGCACAGAGTCTTGAAACCCACACCACAGGAGTATGATGACATGCAAATGAAGGCACTGAGTCTTGAAACCCACACCACAGGAGTATGATGACATGCAAATGAAGGCACTGAGTCTTGAAACCCACACCACCGGAGTATGATGACATGCAAATGAAGGCACAGAGCCTTGAAACCCACACCACAGGAGTATGATGACATGCAAATGAAGGCACTGAGTCTTGAAACCCACACCACCGGAGTATGATGACATGCAAATCAAGGCACTGAGTCTTGAAACCCACACCACAGGAGTATGATGACATGCAAATGAAGGCACTGAGTCTTGAAACCCACACCACAGGAGTATGATGACATGCAAATGAAGGCACTGAGTCTTGAAACCCACACCACCGGAGTATGATGACATGCAAATGAAGGCACTGAGTCTTGAAACCTACACCACAGGAGTATGATGACATGCAAATGAAGGCACTGAGTCTTGAAACCGACACCACAGGAGTATGATGACATGCAAATGAAGGCACTGAGTCTTGAAACCCACACCACAGGAGTATGATGACATGCAAATGAAGGCACTGAGTCTTGAAACCCACACCACAGGAGTATGATGACATGCAATTGAAGGCACTGAGTCTTGAAACCCACACCACAGGAGTATGATGACATGCAAATGAAGGCACTGAGTCTTGAAACCCACACCACAGGAGTATGATGACATGCAAATGAAGGCACTGAGTCTTGAAACCCACACCACCGGAGTATGATGACATGCAAATGAAGGCACTGAGTCTTGAAACCCACACCACAGGAGTATGATGACATGCAAATGAAGGCACAGAGTCTTGAAACCCACACCACCGGAGTATGATGACATGCAAATGAAGGCACTGAGTCTTGAAACCCACACCACCGGAGTATGATGACATGCAAATGAAGGCACTGAGCCTTGAAACCCACACCACAGGAGTATGATGACATGCAAATGAAGGCACAGAGTCTTGAAACCCACACCACAGGAGTATGATGACATGCAAATGAAGGCACTGAGTCTTGAAACCCACACCACAGGAGTATGATGACATGCAAATCAAGGCACTGAGTCTTGAAACCCACACCACAGGAGTGTGATGACATGCAAATGAAGGCACAGAGTCTTGAAACCCACACCACCGGAGTATGATGACATGCAAATGAAGGCACTGAGTCTTGAAACCCACACCACAGGAGTATGATGACATGCAAATCAAGGCACAGAGTCTTGAAACCCACACCACCGGAGTATGATGACATGCAAATGAAGGCACTGAGTCTTGAAACCCACACCACCGAAGTATGATGACATGCAAATGAAGGCACAGAGCTTTGAAACCCACACCACCTGAGTATGATGACATGCAAATGAAGGCACAGAGTCTTGAAACCCACACCACAGGAGTATGATGACATGCAAATGAAGGCACTGAGTCTTGAAACCCACACCACCGGAGTATGATGACATGCAAATGAAGGCACTGAGTCTTGAAACCCACACCACCGGAGTATGATGACATGCAAATGAAGGCACTGAGTCTTGAAACCCACACCACCGGAGTATGATGACATGCAAATGAAGGCACTGAGTCTTGAAACCCACACCACCGGAGTATGATGACATGCAAATGAAGGCACTGAGTCTTGAAACCCACACCACCGGAGTATGATGACATGCAAATGAAGGCACTGAGTCTTGAAACCCACACCACTGGAGTACAATGACACGCAAATCAAGGCACAGTGTCTTGAAACCCACACCACTGGAGTATGATGACATGCAAATCAAAGCACTGAGTCTTGAAACCCACACCACCGGAGTATGATGACATGCAAATCAAAGCACTGAGTCTTTCCACCCACTCCAACAAAGCAAGGAAAACAAGGCGTTAAACAGTTTCCCCTAACAAGACATGGATGTGGGACAACACCTCAACGTCAATGTTGATTTTGTTGATGGTTCTGTACTGCTGGAGGGTACAGAAATGAGTGTCAACCAAGCGAAGTGCCGTATCAAATCGGTCCAGACTCAGTTTTTCAGGGAGAGGCTATTTGAACGACCACTGCATCGAGTTTATGTGCAGTGTGTTAAGATGATCGGCAACCCTGCAGAGTCCTTTGCAGCGTCGGTTGGCCTGAAAAGTGAAACAGAAGGCTTTCTGTTTGATGCTCAGGACCAGTCACTACCCACTCGAAACTGTCAATGTTTTGAGTGACTCGATCCTTTAATTATCGTCTTTGCCATGCTTATGGTTTTGACACAGAGGTCCATCCATGGTACTGACGTAGCTTGTTTCTGGGGACTGTTTTGCCTTGTGTGGGCGTGGTCCCGTTTGCTACGTCACAATGACCAAGATAGTAGGGGATTTAACTTGGTAGAGCTGATTACTCGGCTATCACCTTAAAACAAAGAGAAGGCTGCTGAGTCCCTTTACGTCTTTATTTGTCGCAGAGTCGAATTTCATAAATAGAGAGATATTTAAACAATATTACATTACAAGACAGATGCAGTCAATGACTTATCACATTAAATATATAATTGACAACCATACATGAATTGATAGCGACTGGTTTGAACGTTTCTTAACAGGATTCTTCTTACAAATATGGTACAAAAAGCGAATTGTGAATAGTAAGCGACTGGGAGGTATTTCATGTTATTCTAGTTACGACATTTCATACAGGAACTGATAACATTTTCATTTACGGCATTCTAGCTTTACTCATTCATTTACATACAAATGAATTTAACATACTGTATAATTTCAATGCCGTAAATGCTTAACCAAATGATAGACGTAGTATGGCCAATATTCGCAGGAGACGGTATTTACGTGAGATTACCCGCGGGTATTTACCACAATGTTCTCTTTCTCATGCTATGTAATGTACGGCTTTATCTATCACTTGGCATATCAACAGTTAATGTACAAGTGAACTAATCTACTAATATCAATAAAAACACACACAGATACAATTAACGTTCAAGTTGCTTTGCGGTATAATAAATGCAATATAACGCGTTAAGGATATGAAAACATGGTAAAATATAGTGGCGTGTACAGGATGTCATATAAGTTTAAGGCAAGGAAAATTTAACAAGAAATGATGTTATCTTACCTTAAAACAGAGAAGTATGCTGAGTCCCTTTACGTCTTTATTCGTGGCAGAGTGAAGTATCTGCCACTGGACTCCGTATATATAGGGACTCAGGCCTTCTGTAGAATTCATTAGTTACCTAATATTGAAACTATGATCTACAACTGCCACATGCGTGGTGTATTAATTACAATTATTCGACAGTTACGGACATTGCGACAATGCAATATCCTTTATTTTCCACCTTTCTGATACTAAAATAATGGTGTGACCGGCCATACACAGCATGTTACAGCCTGGGGCATAATCCTAGCGTGGCCGCCAGGCTGAGTCAGGTAGTCCACTGGTTTGTGACGGTCAGTTTCGTGCACGACAACTGACTAACATTATCTACAGAAATATATTCAGATTTTGCTAGTTGTAAGATGAAAATATTGAGAAAAATACGAAACGTATTATTGAAATATGACCACAATAATTATGGGTTAATTATAGTGATTTTAGAACTATGACAATATCCCTCCGCTGTGGGAAGCTTTTAACTGCAAAAGCACAAAATATGTTACATGTAACTAGTGCTACTGAAAGATACAATATCCAAACATAATACAGGTATTGATACAAAAGGAATACAATATTTGAGCAATAGTCTACCAAACAGAACATGTTATGACAGAGTATTGTTCTGTTATGAGAACCACAAAAAGTACAACATATTGAAGCATAATACAATAGTTTTAGCAACATCTGGCTTAATAGAACATGTAGAGTATTGTTCTCAGCACAAACTCGGCAAATTGAAAACTTTCCTTGATGGAAGAGGTCATATACATGTGTTGGTTTAGTTCATGGGTGAGTAACAGTTCACACAACGTAAACTGTTTTTTATTAAGTTTAAAGTTTTAAATAGTTATGGGAAGGAAGGTGGCCAGATGGTCGATTTTGGAATATACACCATTATAACAGCATAATCTATAATAATATATAGATAACTGAAGCTGACAACTCTGAGAGAAGGTCAAGTGGGTTGATTAGTGTTGACAAGAGATGACATTTGCAACTATCATCCTTCTAGCACTTAATAACACAGGAGGCCCAGCAGGTTTGTCGACAACATCTAACTACTCACAATGAAACTAACTACCAGGTTCTATCAAAGTCAAGGATAACTATATTATTAGAGATTACACAAAATGTTTGTTTGATCGTTTGTGCTTACGACTGCGTCCAGCCTGTGTTTTATGCACGTGGAAGTCTCTGATAAGTCCTTGTCCTATGTTATGGTATTGGATACGCAACCAATTTGATATCTTTGTACTTCAAGAGTTTTTAGACATCATAGGATTGATCTTGATAGTGATCTTTTGTTTGCTTTTGATTGTGCTCTGATGACCTAGTTGCATCTGCTTCTGCATTTGGCTTTTCACTAGAGACTGATGAGTCTGGTGGAGGGCTGCCTTGCCAAGTTTGTGCAGGAGGGTCTGGTAACGGTTCCTGTGCTCTGCAGGTGTAGGTGCAGAAGAAGTTGATGAGTCAGCATGCTGTGCAACATTACCTCTGAGGACATAGGGTGTCAGGCGATTGGCATGGACCAAAGATTTATGTTCTTTGCCATCTGAACATCTGTGAATTTTTAAGGTGTGGTTTGGACTAATGTCTATGATATCATAAGGACCTGTCCATGATTGGGATAGCTTCGGGGAAAGTCCTTGTTTGACTACAGGGCTGTGGAGAAGCACCTGCTGACCGAATATGAAAGAAGGTTCTGATGAATTTAGCTCTTGTTTATCTCTAGAAATGATACAATATGCCATCACATAGATCATACTCCTGTGAGAGACCTTGGAGACCTTTGCCTTGAGAATCAGTGTAATGAGAGGGAATCTCTCCATTCTCTAGATAGTCAATGATAGGCTTGAAATCTGGTGAACGTCGCTGTCTCTCTGCAATATTGTTTTCAGAAATATCAGTTCCAATAGTTTGAACTGTTGGTCCTGATAAAATCTCATCTTGATAACAGAATTCAACATACAGATCTATCGACGATGCTGAAGACGGTGCTATAGCCTTCTGACCAGATAAATGAGGGTCTTCTGAAGTTGAACATTCAGGAGTTATCCCATAGACATTATCTGCTGCAGTGAGCTGATTAGCAATCTGGGAGGGGTTGATATTGATGGATTTGTGGGCGGTGTTGAAACCACTTCAGCATATGAATGCTGGATTGGATGATGATTTGACTGGATGGTGGCTGAGGTGTAGTTGATAGAGGGGACTGGTGGGCCAGGGAAATCATCAGTGACAGGTTCTATGATCTGTGCAGGATAGGAGAGCATCGGCATTTGTATTGACTTTACCTGCTCTGTTTGAACTCATAATCATATTCCTGCAGCATGAGAGACCATCTGCCAAGACGACCTGTTTCCTGTTTGATGTCCTTATGCCATTTCAGAGCATGATGATCTGTGAAGACTTTAAACTTTTGACATGTGAGATACACCCTGAAAGTTCTGATGCCTTCTAATACTGCCAAACATTCCATATGAGTGATGGCCCATTTCTTATCAGCACCATAACAGATGACATGTTCTTGGCCAGACACATCTTGTTGACATAAGATATACACTACAGCTGAGGTGGAAGCATCCATTGTGAGAATGAATGGTTAATTTGGATCAGGATATGTTAAGACAGGGGCTGAAGTTTTGGACAAATGTGCAGTAGTAACAAGACCCAAGAAATGTCTTATATCATGGACATTTTGGAGGGAAGGGATGCTTTTAACGACTTCTATCTTTGATTTGT
Organism: Haliotis cracherodii; assembly: GCF_022045235.1. Lineage (NCBI taxonomy): Eukaryota > Metazoa > Mollusca > Gastropoda > Lepetellida > Haliotidae > Haliotis > Haliotis cracherodii. The sequence goes on from NW_027266264.1 coordinate 17,283,248, forward strand.
CAACTTCTGCTCCCTCTTTGCTGAAGACGTGGCCTAAATACGTTACTCTCTTAGCTGCAAATCTACATTTGCTTGTTTTAAGGTTAGACCAGCTTCTTTAAGTTTGCCAAAAACACATTTCAGATGATGTAAGTGCTCTTCAAATGTTCTGCTATAGATTATGATATCGTCCACATATATTAAAATATGTTTCGAATTCATAGCTTGAAGAACAGAACAAATGGTTTGCTGGAAAGCTGCTGGTGCATTTTTGCGACCGGAAAGGAAGGCGATTGAATTTAAAAACGCCATCTTGGGTGATGAAGTCGGATTTATGTTTTGTTCCCAGGTGAAGTGGTATCTGCCAAAATCTACTTGCACAATCAAGAACAGAGAACATCTGAGCATGTTTTTCCCCAATAGCATCTATGACATCTTCCAAACGTGGAAGAGGGAACAATATTGGTTTCGTAACTGCATTGAGCTGGCGATAATCGACCGCAAATCGATAACTGTTGTCAGATTTCTTGACCATGACTACTGGTGAATGCCATTCAGAATGACTTGGTTCAATTATGCCTGTGTCTAACACATCTCTAATTTGCCTAGCACATTCTTTTCTAACTTAATATGACTGACGTTAGAAGGGGAGTCTAACTGGACGCTTATGCTCTGTTTCAATCTTATGTTGATGCAGATGTGTTTTACCTACCTCTGACCATTCTCGTGCAAAAACTGTTCTTTGAGACAAGAGGAAGCACTCAAGCTGTTGTTCTGGGTCTCTGTGAGACCTGAGTCACTCAGGTCAAAATCCAGGTTAGCACTTAGCTTTGAGAGGCTAGAAGGGATTGCAGTTTTGACTGATTGATGATCTAAGATTGGCTCAGATGAATGGACAGATGATGGGTCAATGATGGATGCTGTGGCTACTATTCATTGACAATGAAGTGTGATAGGTTTGTCAGTTGGGTTGAGAAACCTCATACATGGTCTGCCCTTGGCGCTTTAAATGAGACATTTGGCTCCTTGAAGCGGGAGTGCCTCTAGGCAAGGAAATGGCTCCAATAGCAATGCTCTGTTGCTCTCGCAGCGGGAGATTTGAACGGGAATATCAGCCGGGGAGTGGGGAGGAATCTGTTATGCGAGGTCTAGCAAACGCTGCATTGGCATCCACCAAGCCTACGGATATTAATCCATCATGCAGGTGAACTGTGCGTTTTGATAGATCAATTTTGACATGGTTTGACTCTAGAAAGTCCATACCAAGAATGATGGTATGATGTAATGATGTGAAGACATGAAAATCTTGTGAATAAGAATCATGGCCGATGTTAACTTGTAGAGTGACTAAAGCAAACACAGGTTGGCGTTCTCCTCCTACACCAAGAATCTCTGTTAGATGAGATTTCTGAAGGTGAGACTCAGTGAGTCCTATTTTCTTCAGAAATGTCATATGAACATGCTGCCACTGTTTGGCTGGTCCTTGAAAGAGGAAGTTCAATATTTAACATGCTCTGTCTTGATCAGTACCTTGGCGTTTAACCCAAGTTTCAAGATCTGACCACCAGTTATTTGCATCCTGCTTACCTGAATATTTAGGAAGCTGAATATGTGACATGGCCATGCTTGTGTTTGAAGCCGTGGAAGAAATACTTTGAGGAGCTGCTGTTGAGGATGTTGTTGATAACGTTATACAGGTTGTTGATACTGACGTAGATGTTGATGTTGATGTTGGTACCGTTGATGTTGACGTTGTGTATGTTGCTGTTGATGTTGGTATTGTAGAGGTTGGCGTCTGTGATGTAGAGCTGTTGTTGAGGATGTTGTTGATAACGTTAAACAGGTTGTTGATACTGACGTAGATGTTGATGTTGAAGTTGACGTTGGTACCGTTGATGTTGACGTTGTGTATGTTGCTGGTGATGGTTGTATTGTAGAGGTTGGCGTCTGTGATGTAGAGCTGTTGTTGAGGAGGACTCTGCCTGGTAACTCTGCCTGGTCAAGACTAAAAGACTGCAGCCTCATCCTGTTCTCTGTGTTCTGCCTTTCATCAGCACCAGAAACTTTGATCTCCATCAACTGACGTAGCTTGTTATCGGGAACTTTTTGCCTTGTGTGGGCGTGGTCCCGTTTGCTACGTCACAATGACCAAGATAGGGGGGGAATTAACTTGGTAGAGCTGATCTAGATCTAGAATATGTAGAGGGCGTCATGGAAAATGTTAAATACAATATTCTTTGGAATAGGCCCGTATACAGTCTCAGACCAAACAAACTTGATCTCCTTTTTGATAAATCCAATGAAATAATTTATACCATTGACTTTTCTGTCCCTTTTGACACTAATGTGATTGACAAGAGTGAGGAAAAATATGGCAAATATGCGGACCTTCCTTTCGAAATGTCACGCCTGCATCACAAGTCCCAAGTTGTCCGACTCATTGTTCCCAGTGTCTAAGGTTTGGTCAGACAATATATTGGGTTTTCTGCCAGGAATACAGCCCTTCTGACAGTCTAGGTAATCACACCTTCCGTAAATTCCTGGGTGTGTTCCACTGGGCAGCACTTCCTGGGAGAAGTCCCATTAACTGTCTGGGATGACAACCAGCCTGACTGTGCCAGGATCACGCAAACCCTCTTTGCTGCATGTATTCATTTTAGTCTGTACATAATATTTATGTATGTATGTATGTATGTATGTATGTATGTATGTATGTATGTATGTATGTATTTAATTAATTAATTAATTAATTAATTAATTAATTAATTAATTAATTAATTAATTTATTTATTTATTTATTTATTTATTTATTTATTTATTTATTTATTTATTTATTTATTTATTTATTTATTTATTTATTTATTAATTAATTAATTAATTAATTTATTTATTTATTTATTTATTTATTTATTTATTGCCCAAAAAGGGAATTTGTTATACACCATTTGTTATATACTTGGGAATAGAACTAAAAAATGAAGAATTATATAAATTAGGGTGATGAGTGTTCTTTTTAAAATTAATTTTGAAATTTTGATATTTGAGCCTCTTTTGACACTATAGCTACTTTCCATAAATTATCCGGACTCCAGGAGAATTTTGATAAAACAAAACCTTTACAGATTGGTTCCATATCACTGGCATTCGGAAGAGTATGGAGTATTCAAAATCTAACTTTGGAATTAATATCAGGAAAAGACTCCAAAATTACTGCTAATCTTAAATTGTCGCTTGCCTCCTTAGCTAGTTCAAATCCTAACTTTTCAGGATCTTTTTCTCTTCTTTTATAAACTTGTATTAAAGGGATCTTTCTTGCTTCATTCACATCATTATCTTAAATTTCATTATTAAATAACTTCTTTTTTTTCATGACCCTCCGGACGGAGACTGATGTACTATTATGACGGAGACTGCTCGATGTACTAATATGACGGAGAATGATGTACTAATATGACGGAGACTGATGTGCTAATATGACGGAGACTGGTGTGCTAATATGACGGAGACTGATGTACTGATATGACGGAGACTGATGTAATAATATGACGGAGACTGATGTACTATTTTGATGCACACTTGATCACTGTCATGATAGCGGCTTCCTGTCTACGTCGAGTTGAGCATGGAGTTGCCGATGTGCCGGATGATGACCTTGTCAATCACATCCATGTCCGCGATCTGGATCTCGTCAATGTCGCCAGAGTTCATCCTTTGTTGATACTCGGCGAATAGGCGGCCCTTGGTGAACAGCTGTGTTGACAAAAACGGCATGTAGGTGATGGAGAGATTAACTCATGCTTTACTATTTTTCAAATCTGAATAGATAAAAAGTTTTAAAAAACATAGTATCCAGTAGTGTAAATCTAGTCCTCTTTCTAAAGACAATTGACCTTCAATCCTGGATAACATATATATTAAGGGGTGCTGCACATCGAAACTAAAATGAGATTCGAGGTTTAATGACACACGACCAAAATTCAATCTCAAATCAGTTTTGTTCTCCTTCTTTGTCAAGGACACACAAACATGGGCAAATACTGCATGGCAAGAGATGTGACGTGGAAATAATTTCAGATGTGACAAACGGCCCGTCGACGTACAACGCCAGGTCACGTGAGCTCCTTTAACGTCTCTTTTACGATTAAAAACGTCACGGTTGTGGATGAAATATCTCAATGATGAGAGTCAATTATGATTAGCTTCGGTTGCGTGTTTGGCATAATGTACATAGTGAATAAATCATGTGTTTGAAATATGACAGTTTGCCCTTTGGTACCTTGAGTTTCTTCTCGAAGAAGCAGATTGTAAGGTTGATCGGCTTGTCGTGAGAGAACGGTGCAACCAAAGAGTACGTCTCCTCGCGTCCCCACGAAGAGTTCCCGCGACGAGAGTTCCTCACCCACTCACCATACCGATGAGTCAGATGAAGCATGCAGGACCAGGAGTTAGTGCTGACCAGATTCAAAGTAAACCTGAATTTAAAAACAACAACACATATTTAGATATTGATTGTTCAAGGCAACTACGACACTATGTACTAAGCGGCAACGTATTCTTAGCTAAGCGCTGAAGCATTGCGATAATAAAAGGTCGAGACAAGGTAAGAATGCTTATTTTAGTGGGGGTAATGTCACGGTGGTAGAGTTTAGATAACGCTAGAAAATGATCCACATGCCGAATCACTATTTGATAAGGATATACGACCTCGAGGTTCATCTGCATACTTAATAAGTTATCAAATAAAATAACTACAATACAGTATCACATGACGATGAGTGAGTGAGTGAGTGAGTGTGGTTTTACGCAGCTTTTAGCAATATTCCAGCATTATCACGACGGGGGACACCAGAAATGGGCTTCACACATTGTACCCATGTCGGGAATCGAACCCGGGTCTTCGGATTGACGAGCGAACGCTTTAACCACTAGGCTACCCGACCGCCCCCTTATCACATGTTGAATTAGCGCCCGCACACGTCTGTAGTCTGAAGACTATTACTAACCACATTTCCCTCGGGCAGCTTCCGTGGACCTCAAGACATCTACCGGACACGAGAGTATTGCGGGGAATCTTCCCCGTCCATCGGGCTGGCTTAAACAGATGTATGCTGTCCTCAGTACATGCACGGTAACGTTGTACAGTGAACCCCCTTCAATCAAGACAGAACCCCTCCCAGTACAACTATCCGGATTAGCAAAGTTTAGCAAAGCAGATTGACGAATCATTGTTACCAAGCAATGGCATTTTAACATTATTTGACGTTCTTTATTGAATCGTCCGACAAGAGGGGTTTCCGATTTAACGGAGTCCAGTATTACTGTATATCGAGGTTTGTTTGTTTGTTTAACGACGCAGTATTCCAGGTATATGACGGCGGTCTGTAAATAATCGAGTCTGGATCAGACAATCCAGTGCATGATTGATATCATGAGCATCGATCCACGCAATTGGGATCGATGACATGCATCAACCAAGTCAGCGAGCCTGACCAGCCGGTATCGTTAGTCGCCTCTTACGACAAGCATATTCGCCTTTTATGGCAAGAATGGGTTGCTGAAGACCTATTCTACCCCGGATCTTCACTGGACGTATATCGATGTGTATAAAGGGTTGTGATGGAGATTTTATTTCCCCTGATGCAATATGAAATTTGAAAAGTATTACATATATTATGGATATGATATCCGAAGCTTCCAAACTAATAACAAATATATACATCATAAACCAATGGTGATACCAGGAATAACGCATGGTTGTGTGGTTTATGTGTATACAATGGGAATATGAAAATATATGATAACATTCCATGGAACATTTATTCACACAAGTATCTCTGTATATCTCTATGGATATATCAATGAATCCCTTAATTAATCTGAAGCCCTTGGAGGGACTGTTAATGGTGAGTTTAACCTCATGATGGCGTCAAGTTACCAGGTCGGTCCACATGTACAGCGCACAGAAGCCAACATCAGGTTCCCACGTGGCAGACTTGCTGCACGTGAGGTTCTTGTTGCTGCCGGTGTACACTGTGGTACCACGACACGTGACTCTCGCAGCGCCCTCTGGTGTGTTCCCGATGTAAGTCAGGAAGCGGCCTCTGGAAGGTTCCAGTACAGGACAGGAGACGAGAGGCTGGTAACCTTAAAGGACAACCATGTTCTTGATATTTGAACCCCATAAACGTCCCTGTTCCATGAACTTGTTTAATATACAGGTATGAAACTATATATTTGCTTAATACATTCAAAACGTCAATGCCAGAGAGTATGTCAACTGTCTTGAATATCTTTTCAAACAGATTCCTATATCAGAGTGTAAAAGACAAAATAGTATTTACAAGCAGTTTCATGGGATAGCTTCGCGCATCAGGTCGACAAGCAACGTGCCATATTTAGTAAGTGTCTCTGAATTTACACTATACAAGTTCTCGAATGACTTAATCATATGTTTGATGGTGACCCGTGATTGAAAAGTTTAACTGTAGGTACAATGTGCTTTTCAGTACAAGTTAATACAATGTTCATCCTCTAAAGTACCTTTAAGCAGTAGACAGTATGAAGACGCAATTGTTTCCCCTCATACACTCCCGTGTTTACCCTCATACACTCCCGTGTTTACCCTCATACACTCCCGTGTTTACCCTCATACACTCCCGTGTTTACCCTCATACACTCCCGTGTTTCACCTCATACACTCCCGTGTTTACCCTCATACACTCCCGTGTTTACCCTCATACATCCCCGTGTTTACCCTCATACACTCCCGTGTTTACCCTCATACACTCCCGTGTTTCACCTCATACACTCCCGTGTTTACCCTCATACACTCCCGTGTTTACCCTCATACACTCCCGTGTTTACCCTCATACACTCCCGTCTTTACCCTCAAAGACTCCCGTGTTTCCCCTTATACACTCACGTGTGTACCCTCAAACAATCACGTGTTTACCGTCACACTCCCGTGTTTCCCCTCATACACTCACGTGTTTCCCCTCTTACACTCACGTGTGTACCATCAAACAATCACGTGTTTACCGTCACACTCCCGAGTTTCCCCTCATACACTCACGTGTTTACCCTCAAACAATCACGTGTTTACCGTCACACTCCCGTGTTTCCCCTCATATACTCACGTGTTTCCCCTCATACACTCACGTGTGTACCATCAAACAATCACGTGTTTACCGTCACACTCCCGTGTTTACCCTCATACACTCCCGTGTTTACCCTCAAAGACTCACGTTTGTACAATCAAACACTCCCGTGTTTCCTCTCATACACTCCCGTGTTTACCCTCAAAGACTCACGTTTGTACCATCAAACACTCCCGTATTTCCTCTCATACACTCCCGTGTTTACCCTCAAAGACTCACGTTTGTACCCTCAAACACTCCCGTGTTTACCCTCAGAGGCTCACGTGTTTTCCCCCATACACTCACGTGTGTACCATCATACATTCACGTGTTTACCTTCATACATTCACGTGTTTAGCTTCATACATTCACGTGTTAACCCTCAAACACTCACTGAAGGACACACATACAATAATATATTTACCCCCCCCCCCTCTCTCTCTCTCTCTCTCTCTCTCTCTCTCTCTCTCTCTCTCTCTCTCTCTCTCTCTCTCTCTCTCTCTCTACCCTCACACATAAAAATATATACTCACGTAACGAGACGCACTCGTGACTATTTTCGGTACTTCTGTCGGTGATGCAAATCTTGCCATCCGGGCACTGGTGGGAAGAGCACGGATCCCGGGTTGGCTGAAGGACACAAGGGTATATTTTAAATGTGAACCTTTACCAAACACCAAGTTTATGAATAATATTGTTGATTACGATGCAACGATTTAATCATATGTCATTTGTTTGTATGTGCGTACATCCCTCAAGTCCTGTACGTGTCACCGAGGATAAGTGCATTCGGAGTTCGTTCCCGCCACCTTATCAGTGTTTTCAACCAACCCGACTTTCTTTGACCTTGAACTTGGAACAACATGCCCTCGCTGACGTTGTAGGGGCGTGCGCGTAGCCTAATGGTTAAAGCGTTTGCTCGTCACGCCCTAGACCGGGGTTCGATTCCCGACATGGGTACATTGTGTGAAGCCCATTTCTGGTGTCCCCCGGCGTGATATTGCTAGAATATTGCTAAAAGCGGCGTAAAATCATACTCACTCACCAACTCACTGACGTTGTAACCCGACACGTTGGATCTTTTTTTCAAACCGGAAACAGTGTGACCTTCATTAAGCCGACTAAGATGTATGCAGCTGATGATCTATAATCTAATACCTAAATACTAAAGTAAAAACAAAATAGTGTTGCGCCTTGCGACATTATTCGTCAATGTAGTTGTATGAATATCATAAACTTACAACACTTAAAGCCAATCTATTGGATAAAGCTTTAAACTGTATACCACTGACTTTGCATAGGGGTTTCTTCTTCACAGCATACATCTCAAAGACGCTATCTTGAAATGTGGCATTGCCGATGTCGCTCTGAGAGAAAAGTCGACACTGTCGTGTGATGTTGTTGAAGCTGACGGTGTAGCAGGAGAGGAGGGACCAGCACGTGTCATAGCACTGGATCTCACTACGGGCTAGGGCGTGGTGGAAGGCCGGGGTGGAGAAAACCATCTTGCCCTCAAACCTGGGAGGCCCGCATATTTGACCTGCTCTGGCGGCAGAGGGCGCTACTACCATCAGTGGGACTAGCAGCAGTAGCATCCTGTGGATAATAGACAACTCTTCAGTTAAAGAGCGAAGAAGCTAAAACATACCAACAGTGTCATTGTTGATGAATAATGCACATAGGAATATCGTGAAATAAACACACTGCGTTTTTTACTTTCATCCACGTTCAGTGCGACGTTTGAAGCCGCAGAACCTTGGAACGCACATCGATCCCTTCATCCCGCCAACAATCTGGGTATGTGCTAGGTAAAACGTTCTACAGCCCCAAGTCCATGTATTTGTCAATTTGTCCGCCTCAGTGGTCTAGTGGTAGAGCATCCGCCCGGAGAGAGGAAGGTCCGGGGTTCGATCCCCGGCTTGTTGTTACTTGTCTGGCGCTCGGCATTAAGGGGCTAAAACAAGGACTGGTCGGCTCGGAGTCAGTATACTATGTCTGAGTGGGATATTCATGTAAAACTGCGGCATGGTATTTCACGGCACTATAAATCGGCATCAGCCCGGACTAGTACAAGCAGCCACACAAACACACACACGTACATGCACGTCGCTATGTAAGTGCAATAATCTTGGACGCGACGTTTAACCCCATTTCACCTCACCTAACTTGTCAATTTATGTCACTAACTGAAACGTCCTGTCCCATTTTCATTTCCATTTAACGATTTTAACGTCGTTAGAAGTCGTTACGGTATAATCTTGATTAACATCAAGGTAAATATGTCCCTTTCACCATGAAATATTCCTTCGGCTTACCACACATTTGTGGTAATAAACTACCTAAAATTGATATCATAGATCAATGCCCCACAGAACAATATAACGTTTTAATCCCTGACTGTTGGATATCAAACATACAAGCGCGCGAATGGAGGAATACGCGTGAAACAACTTACCTGAGTTTAGATATATGCGACTGCTGTTTTCAAGTGGTCTGGTGGTTTTAATGCCAATAGTGTCTTCGGCAACAGAAAATGATAGGCTCCTACCATTAATTTCAATCAAAAGGTCAAAGATCAGCCTTTCGATAAGCCTCACCAATATACTCAAGGCGGGTCTCTGGTTTCAATCCACATTTGAAAAACTCATGAAAGAGTAACAAAGGTAGATTGCTTTTATCTGTATATATGCGGGTCTTCTTTCAAATGGAGCTGACTTTCTGAAGATGGCCGCAGTATTCCGCTACTTTAGGCGTGGTTGCACGTACTGTTGTTGTAATGTGTGAAGATCATATGTATTCTTGGAGTCTTCTTCTTCTTCTTCTTGTACACTGTGTTGGACTCTCTCACTTTCTCCCAAACTCTGACAACTGTGTTGGACTCTCTCACAAACTCTGACCACTGTGTTGGACTTTCTCACAAACTCTGACAACTGTGTTGGACTTTCTCACAAACTCTGTACATTGTGTTGGACTCTCTCACAAACTCTGACCACTGTGTTGGACTCTCCCACTTTCACAAACTCTGTACATTGTGTTGGACTCTCCCACTTTCTCCCAAACTCTGACATTGTGTTGAACTCTCCCACTTTCTCCCAAACTCTGACAACTGTGTTGGACTCTCTCACAAACTCTGTCCACTGTGTTGGACTTTCTCACAAACTCTGTACATTGTGTTGGACTCTCCCACTTTCTCACAAACTCTGTACACTGTGTTGGACTCTCCCACTTTCTCACAAACTCTGTACATTGTGTTGGACTCTCCCACTTTCTCACAAACTCTGACCACTGTGTTGGACTCTCCCACTTTCTCACAAACTCTGACCACTGTGTTGGTCTTTCTCACAAACTCTGTACATTGTGTTGGACTCTCCCACTTTCTCACAAACTCTGTACATTGTGTTGGACTCTCCCACTTTCTCACAAACTCTGACAACTGTGTTGGACTCTCTCACAAACTCTGACCACTGTGTTGGACTTTCTCACAAACTCTGTACATTGTGTTGGACTCTCTCACAAACTCTGACCACTGTGTTGGACTCTCCCACTTTCACAAACTCTGTACATTGTGTTGGACTCTCCCACTTTCTCCCAAACTCTGACATTGTGTTGGACTCTCCCACTTTCTCCCAAACTCTGTACACTGTGTTGGACTCTCCCACTTTCTCACAAACTCTGTACATTGTGTTGGACTCTCCCACTTTCTCACAAACTCTGACCACTGTGTTGGACTCTCCCACTTTCTCACAAACTCTGACCACTGTGTTGGTCTTTCTCACAAACTCTGTACATTGTGTTGGACTCTCCCACTTTCTCACAAACTCTGTACATTGTGTTGGACTCTCCCACTTTCTCACAAACTCTGACAACTGTGTTGGACTCTCTCACAAACTCTGACCACTGTGTTGGACTTTCTCACAAACTCTGTACATTGTGTTGGACTCTCTCACAAACTCTGACCACTGTGTTGGACTCTCCCACTTTCACAAACTCTGTACATTGTGTTGGACTCTCCCACTTTCTCCCAAACTCTGACATTGTGTTGAACTCTCCCACTTTCTCCCAAACTCTGACAACTGTGTTGGACTCTCTCACAAACTCTGTCCACTGTGTTGGACTTTCTCACAAACTCTGTACATTGTGTTGGACTCTCCCACTTTCTCCCAAACTCTGTACACTGTGTTGGACTCTCCCACTTTCTCACAAACTCTGTACATTGTGTTGGACTCTCCCACTTTCTCACAAACTCTGACCACTGTGTTGGACTCTCCCACTTTCTCACAAACTCTGACCACTGTGTTGGTCTTTCTCACAAACTCTGTACATTGTGTTGGACTCTCCCACTTTCTCACAAACTCTGTACATTGTGTTGGACTCTCCCACTTTCTCACAAACTCTGTACATTGTGTTGGACTCTCCCACTTTCTCACAAACTCTGTACATTGTGTTGGACTCTCCCACTTTCTTTTGCCCGGCAGTTTGCTGGCTCATCACAGCTAGTGTTTACATTGTCATTTGAAATTTAAAAAGAGAATGACGAAGACAAACAGTTGTGTCTTATAGTGCATTAATGTAAAATATAAGGCAGCTCTTAAGCAGGTGTCACAAATATGGCTGCCCAAAATGACTCAACTCATATACAGTGAAAACGTTAACACTGCGATAACTCGAAATATGACCTACTACGACGTGGCGTGATGTCCCCGGTGTAATCTACATCGTCATGCTGTGGGAAATTCATTATGAACGTCAACGCCAGAGAATAGTCAGACTCGATCCCATTAGGTGTAAAATGCAACATATTTGAGAAAGTAATTTGAATGATTGACTGATGATACCAGGTGTTGGGTTGGCATGTGTGACAAGGTTTCATTTTGAGGGGCGGACCCCAAGATATAGGGGCACGGGTGGCCCAGTCGTCTAAGGCGCCGCGATTCGCTCTGCAGAGTTGCGTCCCTTGGGCACGCCAGAAAACTATGATTGTGGTTTCGAATCCCGGTTAGCCCCGATTATGTTTCTAGGTTTGTCAGCACAATACCCGTGCTAGTGGGTTTCACCGAAGTGGTAAACGTCTGAGACCTGCATCACTTGGGGCTTTCCTCCCACATTAAGCTGACGCGCCGCGATATAACTTGAATATTGTTAAAACCGACGTTAAACCCAACTCACTCACTCACTCAAAATATGACGTTTCCTAAAAATCATCTACCAAGGTAAAACATTCGATGATAACGCCAGACATTGCAAACGTTTTTAATGATTTTTTTCTGTGTTTGTCAGTTTAAATTTCTACTTCATTAAAACTATCATGTAATTGATATTGTAAGAATGTAATGGAGAAGTTGGTTGATTTTCCGTTAGTCTGTAATCTCGAACCAATTTGATTATACAAACAACAAAGTAAATTCATCTGGAAAACATGGTCAGTCGTAAACCTTTTCAAAATGAAATATGATGGCATTCCCAAAGACATAAACAAAAGCATAAACGTTACTGCATTTGGGGTAGAGGGCAAATTTCAAGATTCTTGTACATTCGTCACCAACTCGTGTTATTCCGGGACTTCTTGCAGGTTACGGAAAGGGTCGAGTGGTCACGAATGATTCTTGTAATGACCGCGCCCACTCTCCTACCCAGAGTTCCATGCTGAGTCAACACTGCGCCGGAGTGTGGACCGCACCCACACTAGGGCAGCGACGTTACCGAGAGTGTAACGTAGGTGTCAACGCGCTGGGAAGGAGCTTGATTATTAGTTAGGGTGTCTTCAGCTGTCATATACGGTGTTAGGTTAGAAGACAAATATTAGGCGAGACGTGAGCCGAGCCCAATATTTTTTTCTTCTATTAAACTGACATGGCACCTTATACGGCAACTAAAGGCATCATATTGAATTTATTATGCCGAAAAGTTTACACTGCTAGGTATCTATATCGCACATGTCATGTTAAAATGAAAACTTGACACTTACAACCGATACAAATGATAGGACCAGTACATATTCCAACACAAGGCTTTAATGTAAACACAAACGTTAACAGTGGAATATATAATGCACTAAATGTGAACGTTTAAACAAGTAATATAGTTGAAATGGACAGAAAAAGCATAAAAATGCCCGCATGTTAGTACGTTTTTATTACACACAACTATTCACTCGTTTCATAAAATTGGCTTTACACGGGAGCGAGTTGAGTATTTTATTTATTACTTGCCATTTATAACGTTTTTAGAATTATACTGTTGAGTGTGAATAGGCTGATACCTACATGATCCACGGCATAATCCAATTGAGTTTAACACAATAATACTTCAAACACGTCAAAAGTTGAAACGGGATCGGGTGGTCTGGCTCGTCGATTTGGTTGGTGCATGCAGCGTGGATCGATCCTAAAGATGTCAATCACTGGCTTGTCTGGTCCAGACTGGAATATTGCTGAGTGCGACAACAAACAAACAAACAATTGGTATATCTTTGTCAATGCGCTTTAATGCAATCGTTCTATTTATTTATTTATTTATTTATTTTTCGTATTCACGCTTGTGTTTTCACGCCCACTTTTAATCGCTTTTGTCAATTATGAATCGGCTCTTCTGTGAGGCGTTACTCTAGCGTTGGGGCTGAAATCGCTAGTTAAGCACCGTGAAACATGTCCTGCCCTACCGGTACAACCCGCCAGTCACAATTTGTTTTGTAAAGAATAATTAAATAATACACCACACTAATTCATTTCAACGAGCACGGTGCTGACCAACCGTCAGAACGCGAGACAAAGTAGTACATGCACATACCATAGGATTTAAGAAAGAGATGGAACATTATCATCATGCAGCACCAGGTGTCGCTGCTCATGCCATTTATACACTGTACATCATTTATCAAAACTATCAAACGCAAAACACGTGCAGTTTGTACGTGAGCAATGGCAACATCAATTGGATGTGACATATATCTACAAGTCCATGGAGAGGCAGGCGGTGTTGGGCATCATTACATTCCGATAGTCCGGTCCAGCTGACGTACACATCAGGTGACCTTCGTAGGGCGGCACCTGTCGACAGGAGCATCACCTCTCATTCAAGACTAACCTCAAACGTCCAACTCCCCCACCTGTGCTGTAAAGGAAGTAACACATTTGTCTATTTACATGCAATCTATGAAGCTTATTGTTACACCTCTATTAAGAATCCTGTAATTCCATTGGTTGATCCGTCCCAGAGACCATATAAGAGATGGTCCGTGACAAACTGTTGGGGAGGGCCGTCCCTCTATTATATGGTCTCTATCCGTACCACGAAACAATATATTTCAATGTTGACCCTAAAATCATGCGACAGACGCTGATCTCGAATATTGACTCGTCACGTGATCAGTATTGACCTGTCACGTGATGAATATTGACTCGTCTGCTCGTAAACAAGATGCCGTCTGGTAATAATATTTTACAGACCGCAGCCAAGTTACTATACATGAAACAGAGGACGGGTTAAATGCTTCGTGAACTTTAAAGTGTATTTCGGTGTATTGTCTAATCATTAGTCTGTCTTACAGACCCTGACACAAATATATATCAAATACAGCCCATGCAAGTCTACAATGTTTGGCAAGTCTACATTACTGCAGTATCTGAAAATGAAGAGAGTCACTGGGCTCCCTTCTATTATATTTTTATTAAGATAACTGAATAACTGTTTTTTTCTGTACGATATGTTCATTTCAGAGACTAGATGTCAGTCTGAAAATGAAGAGCGTCACTGGGCTCCCTTTTATTATATTTTTATTAAGATAACTGAACAACTGTTTTTTTCTGTACGATATGTTTATTTCAGAGACTAGATGTTAGTCTATCTAATTCTTTGACCTGATGATACGAAATAACCACATAATAACAAACTAAAAACAAATGAATGTCCAATATTGAACATATTTTTGTTTGTTTTGAAATATTCTTTAGGGTATTGGATTTACGTAAAATTGAAGTCAAACAAGACTAACTTGTCCAATTAAGACACACGGTAAAGCTAGTCTAATTCATTCATTTATTCATTAAACATTTACATGGTAAAACAGTCATTTAATGTTGCGTCGATAAAGCTTCAATTTCAAATCAAGACATTTCATTCAATGTACGAAAATTAGATGGGAATAATAATGATCAATACACCAATGTCGTCTTTCTCCGACGTCATCAAAGCCATTAAACAAACCATGACGTTAAACAAAATGGTTTCGAAATGTTAGTAATTCATTACATATGATGATAAGACCAGTACTCTATTAATAATGGCGCAACATTAAATAAATTAGGCTTTCACAGTCAGGTGAATGCGGGAAGATAAGTCCTAATTTACACCTAAGATAGGGCCATCAATTCGCTATTATTTCCCTTTGCATATTTCATCATTTCTTATGACTTGTGTTATACAAAAAAGTGTACTGTTTCAATATTGATATTTGTGTTGGAAACCAAAAAAGAATCACGAAAGATACTGTCCTTACCCACAGCACATTTGACCTTTTCTTTAGTTGAGAAAAGTGATATTTTGTTTGCACTGAACATTATACTTGATATTCCACTGCAGTTAAGACATCTTCCCGAGACAAGTCTCTCTCTCTCTCTCTCTCTCTCTCTCTCTCTCTCTCTCTCTCTCTCTCTCTCTCTCTCTCTCTCTCTCTCTCTAGGCGGTATTACAAGCCTCATAAAAATGAGTATTTCCTAACAGGTCAGCCTAGTAACCTAATGATACCGTTTGTAATGTTTTGGTAAAATGCAATTTTCAAATGTACACCCTCTTTTGCACAGGCAGTTTTTATCGAGCAGACCCTGACTACCTCATTATCATACCCTTAAATCTACACGCTCATCTATTTATCGACATATATGTATCTGCATTGAATGCTCAGCAATGAACCCTTGTGGCCTACCTGGTCGGTTGCACCTCGGTCGGTGGTTTCTGTCCAAGTAGCAGGATCCGCTGCAGGTGAGGGAAGTACAGCCGCCTACAAGATCCGGCATATCCTACATCAGACCGGAAATAAACATTCGTCAGAATTTGCTATTGGTGAGTTGGCATTACCAAGTATTTATCTGATAAGGGTCGTTTAGGGACCTTTGTGTCAGGTTTTGAATCATATGTTTCCATTGTCTTTATTTGTCCTGGAAGGGACATTGTCCCGTTGTGGCCCTAAAATAAAAAAGCAAAATTAAACTGACTACAATTAATGCAACAACGCTAAGTATTGGCCAATTGTCGCATTGTCCCGCTTTGAATATTTTGTTTATTTTTACCAAAACGGAAAATCTAAATGTGTAGAAAAGTTCTTTATATGCGTTGCAATGCATTAAAATGTCGCATTGTCGCGGCGCATTGTCACGCTTATATTAATTACTGTCAGGCTTGTTTTCGAAATTCCAACAAAGCATGAGCTGTAATTATGAATGAATCCGACAAGGGATCGACCTGAGTCACATCAATTACAAACCCACATAATACGTCCCTCAAAGGGCAAGTCTGTGGGGTAAAGGGTCGTCGGTCGCCTGAAGTTTGATGCAGTAGGTATATGTGGATGTCGCAAAAAACATCGTGAAATGTGCTTTTAATTTACCAATCTGTCTAAGAATCGTTTCGCTAAAAAGGTTGTCATGAGGAATGAATATTGTTAAACGCCGCTCTGAACAGTGTCTCAGTTACGTCACGGTGTGTCAGCTTGATTTTGGAGACCCAGATTTCCCCACATTGTTAAAATCCACAAGTAAGGTTAAGGAGCTAACAAACAAGAACAATATTCAGAACGAATTGGGGATTCGATGTCACGGACATAGGATTCTTGCACCCCTAGGGGACGCAACTCTGCACAGCAAGTTGTTCGATGTTAGCAAGTTTGGTTTGACAGTGTTTCAGTCATTTGATAGCGTCAGCTTCAAGATGCAGGAGAGCCTGAAGTGATGCATGTGTATGGTGCTGGAATCAGAACCTACGATCAGTTTTCAGACAGGCCTTGGGGACGCAACTTTGCACAGCGACTTTCGCCGCCTCATTGATTTGAAAAGGTTTGGGGGACTGAATATTAATGAAATGAAAATTGGTTCTTGTTGTCATAACACGTTGATTTATGAAAACGTCACCGACAATAACGATGTATGAATTAATTTCAAAAGAAACGATCAAAGCTTTTTTTAAATTATTTTGAGAAAAGCACCCATTCATTCCCATTGGTCACTTGATTTTAGGATCATAGGAAGTAGACCACTGGAGTTAAAAAGGAGTATAACCATTTCTGCGCATGCCTAAATTAATTCACTTACAACATGTGCCCACCATTAATGAAAAGGGGCGACAACCCGACAAGGCACATTTTACCTCCGCTTTTACACATTGTATATGGGAGACAAACGCGAAACATTTTGACATTAAATGTCCCGTTGTCACATTGTCACAAACCAAAAGTATGAAAGTCACGTTTTGGTTAATAATAATACTTTTTGCTTGTTTTTCTGTAAGGGTGACAACAAGAGACAACTTCTCTTCCATGTTCCCAAAGTCTTATCTACTGATCCCTAGATACAAAAGTAACATGTATTTACTCTCAAATCCTCTTGCAGAAAACATATCTTTATTCATCTGGTAAACCCCCTAAAAGACGAGCAGACCATGGCATTTTGCCACATGAGCTTATGTTAAGGTCGCAAATGGACCACATAAGACTCATGGCTTAATGTCTGTTTTTTTTAATATGAAAGCTGGACACTTGATAAAAGATAAGGATTTGAAACATAAACTGACGTCCAAAAGATACCTTACCAACTGAAAATATAAATTTCAGACAAAGTATAAATTTTTTTTCGATGAAGTCTATCTAAAACACATAACCTACAGTCCGTTTGACTCCCAATGAGAACGATGAATTGCAAAATAACTCGAAATCCAGAAAAAGTGTATGAAACATCAATACGGTACTTGACCATGAATACCCTGTACCCAACAAAATCTGAATTTTGTTTATTTTAAGAGCCATGACGGATGAAGTTCTTTAAGAAACTATCATGTAATTTTGTATAGAAATGTGTACATGACACGTAGGGGCACAAACCGTGGAAGGAACAGCGCAAGCACGGTCTGCACGTGCTACACAGTGACCGTGTTCATTCAATGACAAGATGCGCTACTCAGCAGATGTTAAACAGTTGATGTTGAATGTGTATGATTTCTTTAGAAGTGAAGCAGAAAGAGCAAAACCTTTTTATGCAATTAATAAATTCTTGAAACGAGCTTCAAAAGCTCTTGGTATGTCCCCTCAGAAACTTTAAAATGTTGTTAGTCGACGAGATACAAATAGTCAGGCCAAGGAGGTAGGGAACATGTCAAAACCACGCAAGGTTGATTAATTAGACCTGTCCCTAAGAATTTTGAAGAAACACCGTGGAACTGACCATGATCTATGTGTTACAAAGTACAAACTATGGCAGCTGTTGCATACATTTGGTTACAAATACAAACAGATAACTGGAGAAAATAGGGCTGTGTTGTGTGAACGGTCTGACATTGTTCGTCTCCGAAATCATTACCTTCGTACCATCAAGCAGAAACGTGAAGAAGGATATGAGCCCGTCTTCTTAGATGAGTGAGTGAGTGAGTATGGTTATACGCCACTTTTAGCAATATTCCAGCAATACCACGGCGGGGGACACCAGAAATGGGTTTCACACTCTTAGATGAGACATGGGTAAATGCGTCACACACAGCCAGCAGTCAGTGGGTACCCAGTGGTGACTGTAAGGAGTCTGGTAGAAAGTTACCAATGGGAAAGGGTGAAAGACTCATAGTTCTCCATGCTGGTTCTGCTAATCAGGGTTTTCTCCCAGACTGTGACCTCGCCTTTAGAGCCAAGGCCAAAGACAACAGGGACTACCACACAGAAATGAATGGCAATGTATTTCTGGAGTGGGTGAAAGATAAATTAGTCCCTGCTTTGCCTACCAAGTCTCTCATTGTCATGGACAATGCACCGTATCATAGTGTGTAGTATCGAGAAAGCAAGACTCCAACCTCTAATAACCGTAAAGGAGACATGGTTACTTGGCTGCAACGGAGGAACATTACCATTCCTTCTCGAGCGACGAAACCACAGCTCTATGAAATCATCAAAACTATGAAACCTGACCCCGTGTATAAAGTTGACAGTTACATCAAGGGTCAGGGTCACGCTGTCTTTCGACTGCCTCCTTATCACTGCGACCTGAATCCAATCGAGTTGGTATGGGGCATCGTCAAGGGTGACGTTGGATGATCGAACACAACGTTCAAATTACGAGACGTTGAACAACTCGTAAAGGAATCCCTTGGTCGGGTAACAGTAGAAACATGGAGGCGTTGTGTGGCCACAGTCGTTGACGAGATAGAGCCACGTTATTGGTCCCGAGATGGACTACGGCCAGCAACAGTCCAACCTATGATAGTGGCAGTCGGTTCAGGCACCAGCAGTTCCCACGACGAGATCTATGGCATGAGCGAGTCAGATTGCGACTGAAATTATCATGAGACGGCCCCTCTAACGCTCTGTCATTTCCCCTACCACAGAACGTGCAGTGCATGCGTGCTTGCGCTGTGCCTTCCACGGTTTGTCCCCCCTACGTGTCATGTACACATTTCTATACAAAATTACATGATAGTTTCTTAAAGAACTTCATCCGTCATGCCACGTGGTGTCATTTATCAGCATGACCACGCTACAGCCCATACAGCCAGAATTGTCACTAACTTCCTCGCAGCCAACAACGTCAACGTCCTGCCGTGGCCTGCACGCTCACCCTACATGTGCCCCATAGAACACCTCTGGGACTTGATGGATCGTCGTGTTCGACAACGACCACACTCTCCAGCCAACCGGCAAGAACTGATCTTGGCCCTCCAAGAAGAATGGCGTCAAATACCACGTGACCTCATCAGACGACTGACTTTTTCTGTGCGTCGAAGAGTTTTTGCGTGTATGGAGGCATTTGATGGTCACACACGAAACTAATGACTTGTTATTGAACGTGAGCGATTGTTTATGTACTCTGCCTATTGTCCCTGATTCTGAAAGCTCGAGTTTTGTACCACGCCCAGCTTTGGGGGGCTCGGTCGCGGTATGATTGTCATTTTCAGTGTTGAATATGTTGATATATTGATCTTCTCAATACACTTTACTTCATTCGTGTATTTCTTGTTGTTTTTGAGCAAGAGTATTTCAAACTCTGGTAAAGGTTCTTTTGGACGTCAGTTTACATGGCATATCAGCTATTATTATTGGAGGATAACATATTTGTACTATTGCCTTTTGCACTGAGAGCCCATTTTGGTGTGAACGGGCGACATTAGTTCATAGTACAACTGACTGAAGTGAACTTTTATTTCAACAACATAATACATATACATATAAATATAGAATAGATACAAAAACATCTCCGCCGAGCATGCATGTATATTTTTACAGATTCACTAGGGTAGCAATATGTATGTAATTCAATACGAGGGAGAGTTACTTGATAGGTTTAAACAATGACATGATGATTTTACAGAATTTGGACAATTTCTCACGAACAAACGTTCGTTGGGAATCCTGCAAGGATATTCCAGGAACACTGCCAAAAGCGGCGTTAAGATAGTGGCTCATCCATGCGCTCAGGTGAACTACAATATAATTATACTCTAAAAATTTGCAATAAAATACCCACACAATGTATTCAACACTTGTGAAATATAACACTAATCATTTCAAGCTAAAGTCATCAATTCACCATTAATGACAAATCTTAAATAATTCGTAACACTTCTAAACGTGCAACATTTAGGAGGAAGCAAAATTCGCAGAGACTTCATTTATTCTTTAGTTTGCAAATTGTAGACCCTACCATTAACCCGTTCTACGAGTGCTACAACAGAAGGCATTAATTGCAAATTGTCATGATGTCGCTAATAATTCATAACGTATCGATCCTTTTATATTCAACCTTGGAAACTTGAGGCAACGGTCTTGTTACCGTGTTGAAGATAGATGTATCAAACACACAGATAAAGTTTTTATTCAAATTATAAATTCCATGCTTGTAGTACGGTGAAAGGTAAGATACGTGCATATTTTAGTATCGATGACAATTAAGATTACAAAGAAATCAATAACTGGCAAACAATCATCGCCATTATACTCATGAATCAGCACTGTAAACACATGCAATATATTCCCAGGCGCCACTAAATAACTTTTAACAAATAAGTGAAATATTTTCTTTTTATGACTTGAACCACAGATTCTCAGAAATGAGGTCAAAAGAACATGTTGCCATAGTAACCGTTATGATTTGAATAGTTTCTATGAACACATATAATCAAACACACACTCTTTCAAACAGAGGGGGCACGGGTGGCCAAGTCGTCTAAGGCGCCGTGATTTGCTGTGCAAAGTTGCGTCCCTTAGGCACGCCGGAAACCTATGATTGTGGGTTCGAATCCCGGATGGCCCCGATTATGTTTCAAGGTTTGTCAGCACCATACCCGTGCTCATGGGTTTCACCAAAGTGGTAAACGTCTGACACCTGCATCACTTCGGGCTTTCCTCCCACATAAAGCTGACACGCCGCGATATAACTGGAAAACTGTTAAAAGCGGCGTTAAACCCAACTCACTCACTCAAACAAAGACTTTAATAGTGCCCCTATCTTTATATGGCCAAGCTGTGAACTGTGAACAGGGGTTGTAAAGGTGTCTACATGCATGTTTATGGGATATGATGACATGCATCAACAAAGTCAGCGAGCCTGACCACCCGATCAAAAGCGTCTGTTTTGTGTGACTGCAGTATGGCACAATCTGCCGCATGATGTGCAACTGGTGGACATGTGGTTATAAAACTGTTCAAGCATTGCTCATTCCTTTATCCAGAGGCAGACATGATTTTAAAGGCACACATGAACTCCAGCCAATTTTTGGACTGCTGTTTGTGGCACCGTGTCGGTTTGAATATGGTTTTATTCTGACGCACATTTTCCTAAGATCGGAAAAATGAAAGTTGTGCGAGAATTGCGCTCACGCGGCACGGGATCTACCCCGGCTATAAAATTACGCAGAGATGTAGAATATTAAATTTCCTATTTGATGGTGTAAATGCAACTGCCAATATTAAACCGGTTTGTAAGAAAACGACGGATAAGTGTTGTCCAAGAAATTATTCTGCGTTGAAATACAGGACATTGCTCCGCCTGTTCTCGTTCACCGATAAAGGTACTGTGCGACGATTTCTATTTATTTAGCAGCTTTACGGAAACTGAGCGAACAAAATAATGCTTAAAATCTGAAAGACATAAATATAATTATATCAAATGGAGTTATATGCGTATGTATAACGACATAAATTCAATGAAAAACAATAGCCTGCCGTAAATGACGAAAACTGATTTTCTTCTATGACGTCAAATGGCGACAGTGGTCACACACGTACAAAGATTAGGGGGCAAAACTCCGCTATGCTCAGCACTGGTTTTTTGTAACAGGTCAGTTGGTGAGAATTAGTCGTGGGTAAGAACAATATATTTTCGTGGTGTTTTGTTCATGATCACGAGGAACCAAACTATTCCAACACAAATATCAATAGTGATACTGTATACGTTTAGGTATAAAAAAACCCACAGGAAATGAAATCGTACATCATAAAAAGAAGTAATAGCAAAATAGATGGCCCTATAAAACCTATAAATTAGTCGTCCCATTCTATTTGACGTCATGGCTGGTTTTATGTCTTTGACAACGTCGGAGGAAGACGACACTGGTATTTTGATTGAAATATACTGAACTACAAAAGAAACGTCACCATGGATAGATATATGAGAAACCTTATTTGTCCAAACACTGTAAATATACTTTGAGACATATCAAAAAGATGAAACTTGGCAAAACTGATCATCAAGGTTGAAATTAAAGTGTAAAATGTTCTTAAAGTGAAACACAAATCTAGTCTCTGAGAAAGTGGCATCACATGTCAGTATCTCGTGTGTCCGCCATGTGCATTGATGACTGCCGTGCAACGTCGATACATTACATGGAATGGATGAAGCGGTTGATGAAGGCCATAGGCACTTGAACCCACATTCTGAGGAACGCCTGCCGCAGTTCAGCTGCAGTTGTCGGCCTTGGTCGGACGTCATTCAGCCGTCTTTGAATCTCGTCCCACAGGTGCTCAATGGAATTTAAATCTGGACTGAGGGCAGGCCACTGCATGGTTCTCATGCTATTCTGCTGGAGAAAGTCTCTTGTTGCTCTCGCAGTGTGGGCACGGGCGTGTTTATGTTGAAACTCGTGGTTGCGGCGACGTGCCCCATGTCCTGTCGAGCAGTTTCCGCAGCAGTAACAAAGCGATCTTGAAGATGCTATCGCACAATCTGACGATCCTGACGTCGGGTGGTGACCCTTGGTGACTGCGTGGTCGGTAATCTGTAGTGCTGGTGGTTTGGTACCGTTGCTGGAGCCTGTATATGGTCCTTACGTGGACTTGAAATGCATTGGCAACTTGTCGGGCGGTTTGTACAGGTTGCAATCGTCCAAAGGCTTGGTGTCGCTGATTTCTTGTCAATCTTGGCATGTGGTAACAATTCAATAACGAATGAATGTTATCCGATCTAGGTGGATTTTTATAGGGCAAGAAATGGGGGAACGCATGTGCATTTTAATTTGCATGGAACTCACGTGCATCGGGTTACCATGGCCATTGCCGTGATGCGTTTGGGCGATCGGTTTTATTGTCATCTGCTATTTCTATCATCAAATTTCATTTTTCCGGACAAGGTAATGTTAAACTTTAGAAACTTTGACAAAAATACCAAGATATTTCAATGAAAACTTTTCATGCAATGTTACTTTGGGTTACGTTTCTTTTG
The DNA here is from genome assembly GCF_022045235.1 of Haliotis cracherodii. Lineage (NCBI taxonomy): Eukaryota > Metazoa > Mollusca > Gastropoda > Lepetellida > Haliotidae > Haliotis > Haliotis cracherodii. The sequence continues at coordinate 17,307,264 of NW_027266264.1, forward strand.
CGGTTCGGTATATATGAAACTAATCATAAATCATTATGATAATGAACGTGAACACATACGATTTTTTAGTTCATATTTTCAATATGTATTTGTGACCTTTGTGTATGAAAATTGTGACATGATATTCCTGAAAAGTCTTTACAAGATAATAATTCTTAATAAATAAATGAAATAACTACATTGTATAAATCAATGAGAAGTTGGCCTTGATATTTTAAGTTTGATATTCAATTACAAAAAAACAAACATATTTGATATGAATAATAATAGGCTATTTATATTGCCCATATTTCCACACCACACCAAAGTGCTGTTATTACCCGGGTCACTGGATCATTGTGCACGCAAGAATCATTCTCGGCTCACATTAGATGGTGTCCTAAGTCTAATCAAAGGTGTCCAGTATCGGAAGAAGTACCAGGACGCTGAGTACATCGATATATTTGATGCGTTGAAACATTTGGTGAGATGTTGTTCACAACACAAAAACAATCAAACGTGTTATTCCAACTTCGGGGGCACGGGTGGCCCTGTCGTCTTAGGCGCAGCGATTCGCTGTGCAGAGTTGCGTCCCTTTGGGCACGCCAGAAACTCATGATTGTGGGTTCGAATCCCTGTTCGTCCCGATTATGTTTCTAGGTTTGTTAGCACCATATACCCGTGCTTGTGGGTTTCTCCGAAGTGGTAAACGTCTGAGACCTGCATCACTTCGGGCTTTCCTCCCACATTAAGCTGACACGCTGCGATATAACTGGAACACTGTTAAAAGCGCGTTTAACCCAACTCAATCACTATTCCAAGTTTACGAATGCCATAACATCAAAAACGTTTTGAGAAAATCTTGAATATGTCTCGGACAATGGCCATGCTGAAGGGGATGCAAGATTAAGGACTAGAGTGAGTGAGTGAGTGAGTATGGTTTTACGCCGCTTTTAGCAATATTCCAGCAATATCACGGCGGGGGAGACCAGAAATGGGCTTCACATATTGTACCCATGTCGGGAATCCAACCCGGGTCTTCGGCGTGACGAGCAAACGCTTTAACCACAAGGCTACCCGACCGCCCCTTAAGGACTAGAAGCTCTGTGAACCAATATGACTGGCGCTTGTGCATATTTTGCCAAGATGTCGCCATAATGTCCAATGTCTAGCAACATCTGAAAAGATTTTAAACATTTCAAATCACGACTGTACCATGAGATTTAGACTTGCAGGTGCATATAACCTTATTGCATCTGAGGGGAAATATCACCGTAAATGTTATTCCCGTTTCCTAAGAACCTACTCTAGAGATGTTAATGGGAGCAATGGTGGTTTTGACAGTCAGGAATAGATATGTTTCCTGAACTACTTTCATCAGACTTTTCAGAAGAGCAATGTCAATGTTGAGTCTGTCAGGCCACTGGACGAAAATGAATCCATATTATTGTACCGAAAGGTACAGCTTTGCATGCCCTGAAACTAGCTGGAGCTACGGAAGGACACATCACGTGAAATCTCAAGATGTTTCACTGACACTAACAGTGGCACTGTACGCTGCGCCCATGACAACATAGATATAAATGAAGAAACAATTGATGGGAACTGAACGTTCTATGCATTCGGAAGGGCAGTTAATGGATCTGAGAACACACAAAGAGTTATTTCTGTTGAAGCTGGAAGATCTCGTTCTGTACATGTCCCTCCAGAATTCAATCATCTGAAATCTGTCCGCATGGAGATACCTAAACTTGAATGGGTTGAAACGGACACAGGTTTGACACTGAAAATTTCTGCGCTCGACTTAGCCTGATTTACAACATAATGTAGAACAGCAGCAAATACCATCCTGCAGTGGGTTCAATGAAAAGCTTTCCCTTTCTAATCCTACCAAGACTGTTGTTGGCCATTTGCCCCTGCACATGATATCGACACCATTTAAAAGTTATACAACGATGCATGGCAACGACAGAAAAACGGTATAAAAATACATAGTTAATTCAAATTGATTGCCAAAGTCTCATTGTACTTCTTCGTTGATTCCATGTAAAAAACGAACTTTACGACTTGGGGCTTTCCTCCCACATTAAACTGACACGCCGCGATATAACTGGAATACTGTTAAAAGCGGCGTTAAACCCAACTCACTCACTCATTGGACTAGATGATGCGAGGTCACTTTAGCAACGTTTTTTTTTCAAGAGAACTATCTCATGTTCAACCTGGAGAAGTGGTAGGTTTGATCAGATTGACCAGAGTTTCTCAGCAACTGGCTGAGATGCTTCAAGTATGGCCAGCACCCATGAAGACGCTGTCACTCAGATCATTCTTCATGCCTTTGATACTTAAGCCTAAGGATATCACAACGCACTGTTGTGAGTTGTAGAGACACTGATGTCTTAATACTTCTTATCGCTTTCTATCCCAGCTTGACCAAAGCCTAAGGATATCACAACGCACTGTTGTGAGTTGTAGAGACACTGATGTCTTAATACTTCTTATCGCTTTCTATCCCAGCTTGACCAAAGAAATCTGGATGAAGACTGGAACATATAAGGATCCAAGGTTCATTTAAGTGCATTCCAGCAAGTGCCTTTCGGATATTCGTCGTAGCCTAATTGTATTTCATGCCCCTACAGGATTGAAACAACACGCCAGTTTTCTGGAATTTCAAAGAAAGCAGCATGGAAATGTTTAGAGAAGAATCCAAAACTAATCATGTATTTTGGCTGTAAACAGAACCCAACAACAGAGGATTTAGCACGTGCAGAAGCTTTTGTTTGCCAACTTTATGATCCTGGAACACATCTTACTTCCATTCAAAGCCTACGTTATTTATTCTTCCTAAATATGACGAAACAAATTGATAAATTACCACCAACTGTTGATGCAACCAGTATTGCCATCACCAATTGATTGTGGATGGACAGCTAAAGATGGAAGTCTTCTGCCTCTGTTCAAACCAAAGCTGTTATTTCCGCAGCCTGGGTTCATCTTGCGATTTAGATCGCCTCCGTGGTCTAGTGGTAGAGCGTCCGCCCGGAGAGCGGAAGGTCCGGGGTTCGATCCCCGACCGCGTCAAACCAAAAGACGTAAAAAAAAAGATGGTACTTGTTGTTACCCTGTCTGGCGCTCGACATTGCGGGGCTAAAACAAGGACTGGTAGGCTCGGAGTCAGTATACTGTGTCTGAGTGGGGTATTCATGTAAAACTGCGGCACGGTATCTCAGTGAGCTAGCACTATAAATCGACATCAGTCCGGACTAGTACAAGCAGCCACACAAACACACACACGTATGCACGTCGGTATATAAGTGCAATAATCGTGGACGGGACGTTAAACCCCATTTCACCTCACCTCATCTTGTGATTTGCGGTGGCACAGAGTCAGGAAGTCGCGGTCAGACAAGACAATTCAAATTCTATCAACAGTGTGTATCTTATAACTTGAGTACATTTTGTTTGGAAAATATCGGTTTTGAACTATGATGGGACTGATGTCTCTGGAGTTTGTTGTAGTTATATTTGGCCTTGATATGATATGACCTTCAAGGTCATAGTCATGCCAAGTGCCAACATGTATGAATGAGAACAGTATTACATGGTCTTTGAATATATGTTAGTGACACATTTCTACTAAAAAATATTAGCGATTGTCATTTCAAAGGCCTCTTATGAGACTGGCTCCGAGACTAACACAAACATGAGTGCTCTCACTGATTCCCCTCGTGATGCACTGGGAAGTCGTTGTAGCACAGCGCACGGTACGTTGTTGGAGACGTTGAAGCAAATAGATTAACCTGTTCAGGTGTGTCTCTGCACCAAGAAACTACATATCTGCTTATCAAGGACAAATGAACATATATTATGCGTGCTACTTCTATTAAGAATGGACAAGATACAAGCAGATTAGACTCTAAAAATTCATTAAGTGGCATTCCGTTCCCCGTAAATGAGTTGATATTTCCATTATTGGACATTTTCATATTTTATATTTGTGTGTAAATCGACTACCACTGCGAAACTGGATTGTTATGATATGACGTCTCATCTTCACTTGTAAACTGAATTAAACACAAGAATTGTCCGTATTTGTAATGTGTTCATTTATTGCAGATTGCTGACAGAAACGCGCACGCATACATGCAAGGCTAATCTTGTGACGTCATAAATGGACTATTCTTTGACAGATGTACAAAAACGACTCAAAACAGGTCTGTTTGTGCTGTAGTTTCTTTTCCTATTACCCATGATGTATATTTCGAAAATTTACCACCTCTTTCAAAAATACTTCTAACAAGAGTTTGCCACTAACTATCCCCCGCCCCTGTTGCAGAAGTTAGGACATATTTAAATCTAAACAAACCCTAACCTTTTTAAACCGAGGCGGAACTTGTTGCCATGGAAGTTGTTAAAAAAGAAGAGTTTGCCACTAACGTGGCCAAGTCTCCTGCCCAGCAAATGAAGTGTATATTATGTCAACAATAGCGAAATTTGATCCCACTAACACATTCATTTGAAAATATTCAAAATTTTGTTAGGAGTAAAATGCAGCAGGGAAGCATCTACTTGACGTAAATGCAGAATATCCTGAAGAAACAAAATAAAATGCTGCAAAACACAATTTCTATGAAGTTCAAGAAAAAAATGAAACCTTCTCCACAAAAACATGATGGAAGTACAAACTGACAAAACCAGTTACTACATTTACTACTGAATTCATTAGGGTGGGAGAAAGAAAAAACATTACACGTCATGTTACCGGCACTCACTGCGATGAAAGTAGGCTGCCATGAGTGCCACACACATTTTATGTTGTGGCTTTTTAACAATTATAATTACTCGAGTAAGACGTTATCAACCAATTGAAATTTGCCATCACATTTGTAACAAGAGGGGACGGTCGGGTAGCCTGATGGGAAAAGCGTTCGCTCGTCACGCCGAAGACCCGGGTTCGATTCCCGACATGGGTACAATGTGTGAAGCCCATTTCTGGTTTCCCCCTCCGTGATATTGCTGGAACATTGCTAAAAGCGGCATAAAACCATACTCACTCACTCATACTCACTGTAACAAGAGCTGGTCGGCTCGGAGTCAGAATACTGTGTCAGAGTTGGGTATTCGTGTTAAACAGGGCATGGTATCTCACTGGCACTATAAAATCGGGATTAGTCCGGACTAGTACAAGCAGACACACAAACACAAGAGCATGCACGTCGATACACAAGTGCAATAATATTGAACGCGAAGTTAATCCCCATTTCACCTCACCTCATCCTTATGAAGAATGCTCACATTAAATAGTAAATAGCAAGTATAATACTATGCAGCCTTTTGTTACAGACACCAAGTTGTCCACATTCCCACTGATGGACACTATAGCAGAGATAGATATCATCACAATAGGACATACCTATTACATCCGTTCGTGTACACAGTCATCTTCCCGAGGCAAGGGAGTTAACTGACCATAAAAGTCCAGTTTCCACCCTTGCCGAACCAGGCTGGTATTATGGAGTTACATTTTGGCTGGACTAACGAGTCTATGCATAGTCCAGTCAAAATCGCGAAACGAAATCAAAATCCGGTTTGTAAACTGTCGTGCAGATTTCGGTCGATTGCAGGATTTACAAAGCATGTGCACCGCCAACTCGTTGTCAACAGATATTTTCCAAATCTTTTCATGTTTTTCATCAAGGTGATCACGTGATTTGATGCACTTCGCGATGTAAGACCCGTTTTATCACAATATAGATCTTGATTTTCGACTAGATCGCTTTGATTGAGCGCCGCCATTTGGTTTGAAACAAATGCAAGTGATGAGAGAGGTGGGATTTGATTGGTCCAAAAGAGAGGCTCAGAAGGGACAAAACTCGTAGTAGCCACTGGTGGCGCTACGATCGAGCCCAGGAATTCCAGCCTAGATCGGCAAGGGTGGTAACTGGACTTATGAAGTCAGTTAACTGCCTTGCCTGGGGAAGATGGTACACAGTATGGGGAATGGGCATCTCAGGTCGCGTTCTATTTCTAGCTGGGAGTGATACATATCAAATCCAAAATACATTCCTGAATGCATTTACTTATAGTCACATCCGAAATTAAAATAGGCTGTTATTTGAAAAAATACATATAGAATCAGAAAATAACTGATAAAATGGAATATTAGTAATCTCTAAACCTAAGAAATCGTTAAGGGTTAAGATCAATGCAAAACGAGGTATTACTGCACCTACCGAGGACACTTGGTGTTCATACTCCAGACATACAATAACAACCTCATAAAAATCAGATCTCAGTTCTCGCTGCCGCTAAGTTTAGCGAAATCGAGTGAGTGAGTGAGTGAGTGAGTGAGTATGGGTTTACGCCGCTTTTAGCAATATTCCAGCAATATCACGGCGGGGGACACCAGAAAGGGGCTTCACACATTGTGCCCATGTCGGGAATCGAACCCGGGTGTTCAGCGTGACAAACGAACGCTTTAACCACTAGGCTACCCGACCGCCCCTTAGCGATAGCGAGAACTAAGATCTGTTTTTAATGAGATTTATACAATAGCAACCTCGATTCAGGATTTAATCTGACTTTGTTTCGTAAAGACCAAGAACGTACGGAATGGGAAATTAAACTGCAATTATTCAATTAAATAATCTGTAATTATTAAATCAATTAAGCTGAAATTTTTAAATCAATTAAGCTGCAATTATTAAATCAATTAAGCTGCAATTAATAAATCAATTAAGCTGCAATGATTAAATCAGTACGTGGAATACCAACAAAGTTCCTCGATAGTTATTTTAAAACAAAAGGACTTTCCTGTTTCCAAATTTAAAGCCACACCATCCCAGGATACTGGACGCGGGTTCTTTCCCGAGTCATGGAACATTTGTTTGAGTCTTCCATTTCATAAATGTGGAAATAGGTAAAAAATAGATTGAGTATCACAGGTAAATTGTTTACACAAGTATTGTGAAGACGATAATAAATTGATAGCTGAATGGTTATGTGGATATCAATACATAGAGAATCTGATGTTATTATTTGCATATGATGCAGGCATTATTGTCCATAGAAATAAATATTCTGGTGTCATTTTCCTCTATGTACATGTGGATAAAACAAATGTGATTGTAGGAAGTTGTAGGAACTGTCTGCCCCACAAAAGCTTTGACTGATGTTAATCTTAAATAAGTAACTTGTTATAGATATTCAGTGGTGTTGGTGGGAAGTAAAATATATGCTGGAATTGTTATAACAACATGTTGCCTTTAGAAAAAAAGGCAAGCATGTAGGGTTGCGTCCCTAAACCGTTCCAGGATCCGCTGATTGAGGAACCGCAACATCGTCACAAGATTTACCTTGACAGTGTATAAAATATTCAGCTTTAAGAGGTAAATATCGAATTTTCTGAGGATGAAAATTGCATTTGCCTCATTTCCTTATTAAAAGCAAATATTCAAAATTATAGCTTTCATGTCTGATAATAAAACGTCAATGTTTATCCTCCCGGCAATGCTGTTTTTTTACTGGAATTTTACTGTAAAATTATATCTCACAACCACTTGTCACCGATCACTATTGATCTACTATTCTGAATAACAATGACGGATTGCTGACCTTGTGGTTGGTTGGTTGGTTTGTTGTTTTACGCCGCACTCAGCAATATTCCAGCTATATGACGGCGGTCTGTAAGTAATCGAGTCTGGACCAGTGATTAATATCATGAGCATCGATCCACGCAATTGGGATCGAGGACATGCATCAACCAAGTCAGCGAGCCTGACCACCCGATCCCGTTAGTCGCCTTTTACGACAAGCATGGGTTGCTGGAGACCTATTCTACGCCGGATCTTCACGGGTAGCTGACCTTGTGAGAGCCCCTGAAACAAAAGATCACGCACGCTACGTGGTATATTCCTAGAAAGTAACAGTGAACCTACCGGTGGCATGGTGGCCATGTCGGTGTAGATGGAGTGGACACTGGCGCCTTCTTCCTCGTTGTCATTGTCATTCAGGGATATAGCAAAGAACTCACAGACTGAGGAATTCGCCCAGTAATTAAACGACCGGCACGACTCGGTGTTGACGAAACAAGTGGCTAAACACTCGTACAGAGTCAGCCCTGAAAGTATTTTGGAATATGGGTTGTCCATTGTTGGAATTTGATACGATCCGCGAATCCAGTGTTCCTTGTACGTACACGAACAGTACACCACATAACTGCGGAGACACAGAAAGATGACAGACAGAAGTGTAACTAGCCTACACTGCATGCTATGGCTGGCACTTTCACCTGTGTTTCCGATTTCATGTGTCGTCTGCTTGTCTCGTCTGCTGCAGCTGAAATGAACATCCTGAGTGTTCAACACATCCACTCCAATCTGGTTGATTAATAAATTATATACATAGACTTGACATTTAGAAAAAACACACGTCAAAAACGACAGCTGAGATAGCAGAACGGACGAACCAGATACTACTTAGATCAGTATCAACTATTTGATACTGATCAATGTCACAGTAATTACTGGACCGCCTTCGTGGTCTAATGGTAGAGCGTCCGCCCGGAGAGCGGAAGGTACCCGACCGCGTCATACCAAAAGACGTAAAGATGGTACTTGTTGTTACTTGTCTGGCACTCGGCAATAAGGGGCTAAAACAAGGACTGGTCGGCTCGGAGTCAGTATACTCTGTCTGAGTGGGGTATTCATGTTAAACTGCGGCATGGTACCTCAGTGAGCTAGCACTATAAATCGGCATCAGTCCGACTAGTACAAGCAGCCACATACACGCATACACGTGCATGCACGTCGCTATATAAGCGCAATAAACTTGGACAGGGACTTTAAACCCCATTTCACCTCACCTCACAATAATTACTGCATAAGCTGGTTTTCCCCATAGGTCCGACACCAAAATGACAATGAGAATTAGATGGCCACAATTGTTGGGTGCTACATGGAAGCGAGACTAACTGGGACTACCTATCGCTCTAACAGTCTTTTTGCTGATCCGACTGGTAAACGTCAAACATGAATACCTAGTATTTTGTAATATCTGCAACAACGTCCATTTCATACTAGACGGCCTGTATGAACTTTAGAATGCATAAGATTTGAACGCATTCTCATGACGCACAAGATCAAAGTCTCAATTTTAAGTATACTACTGAAATATGAAAATTAATAAACAGTGTCTTTGACAATGACCTGAAATGGCATCAAGGCAAGGCGTTGTTTCATGAAGGAAGACCAGCAATATGTGGTTACACACGACCCGATGAAGCAACAACTATCAGTTACGGTACCCTTTGGGTACTGCCCTGTTGTGAAACATATCGATATCGTCAAAACGCAAATATCTGCATCCAATTTCCAAAATCGATGGAAGCTGTCAGTAACGTGATACAAGTAGGCCTGAAGCTAGAATGTCAACTTACAGTTGGCGTGGGCGCGTTTGTAATGCAGCTTGAGAATGATTGCTTCAAAGCCCTTTCTCATAAGTTGAGAGAGGGCACAATGCTTCACCACTGGAAATAACAATGTTGGTGCCTCTTGTGGTCCCTTATCACTATTCCACTACATTACGAGATCATTCAGGGGCACGAGGAACTATTCCTCTGAGGATGGAAATTTCTGCGATTCCAGGGATTTAAATAAATCAAGGGTCACATTTGTGATACATGCCATTATCATATATGCATAAATCATATAGTTCCCTACAAAATCATTCATCACTGAATATAGTTATTGTAGCCATACAGTTGATCTCTCATCCCTGTAGTGTTTCAATGCTATAAAGTCCAGGACTAAGCTGATATATAAACTTATGGAAATGAATACAGGAACACATTTTGTAAAGGTACATTTATTGATATGTTAGACACATGACAATGGAATATCAATGGCCTAAATTGTTTAAGAGAAGAATTCATATTGAGCGCTGATGTATAAATATTCTTCTTCAATAGTGGTATGTGGTCTGTGTCTTATTATGTTCCTGCAGTGTGAGAGGTGACTAAGGGATCTGGTGGTCAGGCTCGCTGACTTGGTTGATGCATGTCATCGATCCCAATTCCGTGGATCGATGCGCATGATTTTAATCACTGGATTGTCTGGTCCTGACTGGATTATTTACAGACTGTCGTCATACAGTGCGTGCGTATATTGCGGCGTGCAGGCTTTAAACAACCAACCAGCAACATGTACAATCAACTGTTAGAGCATACATGGGACAGACAGTTTTACATGCTATGCAAACAGGCAGATACAAGATCAGATATGACCAAAAATCAATGGCACCACTAAGGAGAAATTACATGTTTAAATGTTAATCATTCTCTTTAAGCGGCTGACTCATTAAACATTCATTATTGGTTCTCTCTGGAATTTGTTTGTGAAATCTCAAATCTGAGATGATTCTCACATAAGGTTCTGAAATCACATATGTCAAAGTTCAAAGTTCAAAGTTCAAAGTTCTGTGCATTTCCAACCGGGGTAGAATAGGTCTTCAGCAACCCATGCTTGCAGTAAAAGGCGACTGCGCTTGTCGTAAGAGGCGACAAACAGCTTTGATGGTCAGGCTCACTGACTTGGTTGATGAATGTCATCAATCCGGATCTGCTCATGATATTGATCACTGGATTGTCTGGTCCAGACTCGATTATTTACAGACCACCGTCATATAGCTGGAATATTGCTGATTGCAGCGTTAAACAACAAACCAACCAGCCAACCAACCAACCAATCAGATGATGTTACTTGCAGAGAAAACTAAAGCCTATTGCAGTAAAATTTCAAAACAGTGAGATTGATGCCTACAGCTACCTTAGTTAGAAAGTTATATCCACTTCACCTTCAGAAAATTTATGATTGTAAGCATGGATATTGTTAGTGAGTGAGTTGTGTTCAATGCCGCTTTTAACAGAATTCCAGTTATATCACAGCGTGTCAGCTTTATGTGGGAGGAAAGCCCGAAGTTTTGCAGGTCTTAGACGTTTACCACTTCGGTGAAACCCACGAGCACGGGTATGGTGCTGACAAACCTAGAAACATAATCAGGGCGAACCGGGATTCGAACCCACAATCATAGGGTTCTAGTGTGCCCAAGGGACACAACTCTGCACAGCAAATTGCGACGCCTTAGACGACTGGACCATTGTATTTGTGTTGTGAACAACGTCTCAGCAAATGTTTCAACACATCAAATATATAAATGTACTCAACATCCTGATACTTCTTAGATGACTGGGCCACCCGTGCCCCCTGGATAGCGTTACAAACCTAGCTATGTGTAGACTGCATAGCCTTCTGTAAATACAGCAGCTGAGCCTGAATCAAACTAGTCTTTCAATGTGTGAATGACATAAACATCGGACATGACCTTCAGGTATTAATAGTCATTGAAAGGTTTCGCTTGCCATGAACTAAAACCAAATTTATCATTATTTATTACCATGTTTTACAATGTGAAATTGACCATTACTGGACGCCAGGCAAACCCTATTGCAGATGCCCCGATTCATGTTGTGGGCATATTCTAACCCTGGATCCCCATGGGGGCAGCCATCTTGACTTGTCACCTTGACAGTTCACACTGACACTGGGTCACGCCAACAGTGCTGCCATCTTGACCAGAGGCCAAACACAAATGGATCTCTGTTGCAGTCAAGGAGAGCAGTTGGTCAAGCAAGAGACAGTTCTCATTCTTTGTGAGATTTCTTGTGTTTGAGAATCTCTGTTGCTGTCAAAGAAAGCTGTTGGTCACAGTCCGGGCAAAAGTAGGACCTTCTCAGAGGGTTGAGCTGTGAGGCTCGTTCTGATTCACGCTCTGCAGCCTCCTCATCTTTAGACACTGAAACACAAGGCACACAGTCATATTATTTGTACATACAAGAGGGAGAATTTGCAAAGCATCCAGTGTCCAGGTATTAAACAGTGGAAAGCCATGCAGTGTCCAGAACTAAGTAGCCACAAAGAAAAAAACAACATATTGCCCCCCTGGCATCCATGCTTTAATTCTCCACATTCAAGCCAGTACAAACTCAACCCCTTGTGGTCTGTAAGTACTTTTAGTCGTGGTTACCAGGCTAAACCTTCTGTTGGCCAGTTCTTCCTTGGGGATGGTTTGGCCTAGGAAAGTGCTTCCAAGGGGATGATATAGCCTAGGCCAAACCTTTCCAGATCCAGATCCTGCCTCTGGATTTCAGATCTGTTGAACATAAGAGGAGGATGGTTCAGCCTAGGCCAGATCCTCATCTCTAGATTTCAGATATGTTGAACATAAGAGGAGGATGGTTCAGCCTAGGCCAGATTCTGCCCTCTAGATTTCAGATATGTTGAACATAAGAGGGGGGTGGTTCAGCCTAGGCCAGATCCTGCCTCTAGATTTCAGATATGTTGAACATAAGAGGGGGATGGTTCAGCCTAGGCCAGATCCTGCCTCTAGATTTCAGATATATTGAACATAAGAGGGGGATGGTTCAGCCTAGGCCAGATCCTCATCTCTAGATTTCAGATATGTTGAACATAAGAGGGGGGTGGTTCAGCCTAGGCCAGATCCTCCCCTCTAGATTTCAGATATGTTGAACATAAGAGGAGGATGGTTCAGCCTAGGCCAGATCCTCATCTCTAGATTTCAGATATGTTGAACATAAGAGGGGGGTGGTTCAGCCTAGGCCAGATCCTCCCCTCTAGATTTCAGATATGTTGAACATAAGAGGAGGATGGTTCAGCCTAGGCCAGATCCTCATCTCTAGATTTCAGATATGTTGAACATAAGAGGGGGATGGTTCAGCCTAGGCCAGATCCTGTCTCTAGATTTCAGATATGTTGAACATAAGAGGAGGATGGTTCAGCCTAGGCCAGATCCTCATCTCTAGATTTCAGATATGTTGAACATAAGAGGGGGGTGGTTCAGCCTAGGCCAGATCCTGCCTCTAGATTTCAGATATGTTGAACATAAGAGGGGGATGGTTCAGCCTAGGCCAGATCCTGTCTCTAGATTTCAGATATGTTGAACATAAGAGGAGGATGGTTCAGCCTAGGCCAGATCCTGTCTCTAGATTTCAGATATGTTGAACATAAGAGGAGGATGGTTCAGCCTAGGCCAGATCCTCCCCTCTAGATTTCAAATATGTTGAACATAAGAGGGGGATGGTTCAGCCTAGGCCAGATCCTGTCTCTAGATTTCAGATATGTTGAACATAAGAGGAGGATGGTTCAGCCTAGGCCAGATCCTCATCTCTAGATTTCAGATATGTTGAACATAAGAGGGGGGTGGTTCAGCCTAGGCCAGATCCTCATCTCTAGATTTCAGATATGTTGAACTTAAGAGGAGGATGGTTCAGCCTAGGCCAGATCCTGCCTCTAGATTTCAGATATGTTGAACATAAGAGGGGGATGGTTCAGCCTAGGCCAGATCCTGTCTCTAGATTTCAGATATGTTGAACTTGAGAGGAGGATGGTTCAGCCTAGGCCAGATCCTCATCTCTAGATTTCAGATATATTGAACTTAAGAGGAGGATGGTTCAGCCTAGGCCAGATCCTGCCTCTAGATTTCAGATATGTTGAACATAAGAGGGGGATGGTTCAGCCTAGGCCAGATCCTCCCCTCTAGATTTCAGATATGTTGAACATAAGAGGGGGGTGGTTCAGCCTAGGCCAGATCCTGTCTCTAGATTTCAGATATGTTGAACATAAGGGGAGGATGGTTCAGCCTAGGCCAGATCCTGTCTCTAGATTTCAGATATGTTGAACATAAGGGGAGGATGGTTCAGCCTAGGCCAGATCCTGTCTCTAGATTTCAGATATGTTGAACATAAGGGGAGGATGGTTCAGCCTAGGCCAGATCCTGCCTCTAGATTTCAGATATGTTGAACATAAGAGGAGGATGGTTCAGCCTAGGCCAGATCCTCATCTCTAGATTTCAGATATGTTGAACATAAGAGGAGGATGATTCAGCCTAGGCCAGATCCTCATCTCTAGATTTCAGATATGTTGAACATAAGAGGGGGATGGTTCAGCCTAGGCCAGATCCTCATCTTTAGATTTCAGATATGTTGAACATAAGAGGGGGATGGTTCAGCCTAGGTCAGATACTCCCCCCATGATTTCAGATATGTTGAACATAAGAGGGGGGTGGTTCAGCCTAGGCCAGATACTCCCCTCTAGATTTCAGATATGTTGAACATAAGAGGAGGATGGTTCAGCCTAGATATACTGTACCGGTACATAAGTCCATTTAGTTCATGGGATCCTGGATGCAAGTATGAGGAGCAAGTGAGTGACAAAATATTTTTGAAATTTCCAGTAGATTAAACTTAGGAGGGAAGATCTATTATGAGGAGTGAGTGAGTGTTATTTTTAATAAAAAATACTAAATTTGAAAAAAAAGAAGCAAAAATAATGAATAATGAATGTAATGACACAAAACTAAATTATTATGTCCGGTAGACAAGGTTCAGCCTCAGTCAGATCTTTCCCTCATTGTGTACTTTACCATGGCTCAATCTTCCCATTCATAATGTTATAAATAGCTAGAGATCCCCTTCAGAACATGAGTATATCTCAATAAAACCACAGCATTTAACACTTCAGATGCAAGACTTATTATGTGGTAAATCATATTTCAAAGCAATGGACATGTGTTTGAAGGGACCACTTTGCAGGACAACAGTAAACCTTCCTGTTGAACATTATTGAATAGTACAGAGGAATGAATACACAAAAAAGTTAATGAATATCATGACATAAGTTTTGATGTAACAGTCGTTCTACCGCTTTGCCTTTCTACTTATTAATTGGTGCAGCCTAATCCTGATATAAGGAGTGAAGATTGGTGCAGCCTAATCCTGATATAAGGAGTGAAGTAAAGATCACATGATAGACAGCTCTTTTACTATCCTTCATTTATTAGTCTCCAGTCCAATGACATTGGAAGAAACTAGGAATGGGAAAAGTCCAAATTTACTACCCAGGTACCCAACACCCTAGTATCTGTCCCTACCCAGGTACCCAACACCCTAGTATCCGTCCTTACCCAGGTACCAAACACCCTAGTATATGTCCCTACCCAGGTACCCAACACCCTAGTATCCGTCCTTACCCAGGTACTCAACACCCTAGTATCCGTCCCTACCCAAGTACCCAACACCCTAGTATCCGTCCCTACCCAAGTACCCAACACCCTAGTATCCGTCCCTACCCAGGTACCCAACACCCTAGTATCCATCCCTACCCAGGTACCCAACACCCTAGTATCCGTCCCTACCCAGGTACCCAACACCCTAGTATCCGTCCCTACCCAGGTACCCAACACCCTAGTATCCGTCCCTACCCAGGTACTCAACACCCTAGTATCCGTCCCTACCCAGGTACCCAACACCCTAGTATCCGTCCCTACCCAGGTACCCAACACCCTAGTATCCGTCCCTACCCAGGTACTCAACACCCTAGTATCCGTCCTTACCCAGGTACCCAACACCCTAGTATCCGTCCCTACCCAAGTACCCAACACCCTAGTATCCGTCCCTACCCAAGTACCCAACACCCTAGTATCCGTCCCTACCCAAGTACCCAACACCCTAGTATCCGTCCCTACCCAGGTACCCAACACCCTAGTATCCGTCCCTACCCAGGTACCCAACACCCTAGTATCCGTCCCTACCCAAGTACCCAACACCCTAGTATCCTTCCCTACCCAGGTACCCAACACCCTAGTATCCGTCCCTACCCAGGTACCCAACACCCTAGTATCCGTCCCTACCCGGGTACCCAACACCCTAGTATCCGTCCCTACCCGGGTACCCAACACCCTAGTATCCGTCCCTACCCGGGTACCCAACACCCTAGTATCCGACCCTACCCAGGTACCCAACACCCTAGTATCCGTCCCTACCCAGGTACCTGCTGTAGGTCTCAAGAGAACAAAATGTCTCATTGGGAATAATTTGACTGTAGCCCTGACACTCAATCGTGTTGAGAAGCAATCTAATAATGTTGCAGGATTTTTTTGTGTGAATACCTCTGTTAACAAAACCTGATCTATCAAAACCAAATATATGCTCTGCAATCATGATTTGACATACCTTTGGGCCTAAGTCCACACACGGATCTGGGCCTTATTCCAGATACAGATCTGGGCCTTCTACCACACATAGACCTGGGCCTAATTCCACACACGGATCTGGGCCTAATTCCACACACGGATCTGGGACTTATTCCAGATACAGATCTGGTTCTTTTTCCACACATACCTGGGCCTAATTCCACACATAGATCTGGGCCTAATTCCACACACAAACCTGGGCCTAATTCCACTCATGGATCTGGGCCTTATTCCACATAAGGATCTGGGCCTCATTCCACACACAAATCTGGGCCTAATTCCACACACAGACCTGAACCTACTTCCACACAAACCTGGGCCTAATTCCACACACGGATCTGGGCCTTATTCCACACACAAATCTGGGCCTAAATCCACACACAGACCTGAACCTTCTTCCACACAAACCTGGGCCTAATTCCACACATGGATCTGGGCCTCATTCCACACACGGATTTGGCCTAATTCCACACACAAATCTGGGCCTAATTCCACACATAGACCTGAACCTACTTCCACACAAACCTGGGCCTAATTCCACACAGGAATCTGGGCCTTATTCCACACGTAGATCTGGGCCTAATTCCACACACAAATCTGGGCCTAATTCCACACACGGGTCTGGGCCTTATTCCACACATAGACATGGTCCTAATTCCACACACGGATCTGGTCCTAATTCCACACACAGACCTGGGCCTAATTCAACACACAGATCTGGGCCTAATTCCACACACGGATCTGGTCCTAATTCCACACACAAATCTGGGCCTAAATCCAAACACAGACCTGAACCTACTTCCACACACAAACCTGGGCCTAATTCCACACACGGATCTGGGCCTTATTCCACACACAGATTTGGGCCTTATTCCACACACAAATCTGGGTCTAATTCCACACACAGACCTGAATCTACTTCCACACAAACCTGGGCCTAATTCCACACACGGATCTGGGCCTTATTCCACACACGGATCTGGGCCTAATTCCACACACAAATCTGGGCCTAATTCCACACACAGACCTGAACCTACTTCCACACAAACCTGGGCCTAATTCCACACAGGAATCTGGGCCTTATTCCACACATAGATCTGGGCCTAATTCCACACACAAATCTGGGCCTAATTCCACACACGGATCTGGGCCTTATTCCACACATAGACATGGTCCTAATTCCACACACGGATCTGGTCCTAATTCCACACACAGACCTGGGCCTAATTCATCACACAGATCTGGGCCTAATTCCACACACGGATCTGGGCCTAACTGACTACTGCAATCAATCTCATTAAAAATCTAGTTTTCGCTACCTCTAAACAAAGATCTGAGGACATCCCATTTCGGGGCATGTCAAAACAACCTTTCATCTGACCAATCAGAGCATCGCGTAGCAGATCATGAAAGTGACAGTTGGAATGTGATTTTTTATCGTGCAACCTCGAGGTTTCCAAAAAGGGTAATCTGAACGAGAGTTATATGGGCTTCAAATCTGTATTCCCACAATATGGACCATCTTTTAGCCTTCCAGAATATTCTTTTGTTCAGTTTGTAATTTTTTAGTCGAGTATATGTCAAAATATCTTTGAAGCAAAGTCGCCAGTTTGAAACTCATGCCGTAAAGCTCGGGTTGATGTTTTAAGTTTGGTCTGGCGAGACACGAAATGTGATGTCCTAAGATCTTTGTTTAGCGGTAGCTATAACTAAGATCTGATTTTAATGAGATTGCATCTGCAATTAACATACTCACATGACAGTCGTCATGCTAATACCACTTTGTGAAACAGGGCCATGTTAGCTGACTTTCTGAGGTGAGGTTGGGTGAAACAGTATTGCACTTAACATAACAAATTGCATCAACATGTGTGTGTGTGTGTGACTTTGTGTACTAGTCCCGACTGATGACGGTTTTATAGCGCTAGACCACTGAGTGACATTGACGCAGTTTAACATGGCTACCCCACTCAGACACAGTATTCTGACTCCGAACCGACTCGTATCTTCGTCCCTTAAAGATGACACTTGGCAGGGTAACAACATGTACCATCTTTAAACTACATTTGGTATATGGGCAGGAACAATGGGCCTATTGTCATACCTACATCAATATCACTTTCTCCAATATTACCTTCAGCAAAGTATCTGGAAACAAGTGATTAACATCTTTCTGATTCCCACTGTTCAAACATTTATCGGGGAGGTAAGTGGAATGTGGAAATTCAAGATACGCATCAGATATAATCTGTAAAAATTCCCAAGGCGCATGCCAAACGTCACATGAGACTACCCTTCTTGGTGAAAGCTGTGCATATTTCATTGATCTGGGCATTTGAATAGCACAGTATCATCAGATTATTACTTTGACATTTCTGTTCTTGACACATGTAAGGACAGAGGACAGGATCACATTTTCTGAGAGCATACAATGGCTGAAGTGAATGTTGTTTTATGCCATTGTCAACAATATTCCAGCAATACCATTACATGGCAGTCTGTAAACATGGAACATCAAGTCTGGGCCAGCGGAACATCAAGTATAGGCCTGACAGACCAGTGGCACATCAAGTCTGGGCCAGACAAACCCGAGGTACATCAAGTCTGGGCCAGACAAACCAGCAGTACATCATGTCTGGCCAGACAAACTAGTGGTACATCATGTCTGGCCATACAAACCAGTGGTACATCATGTCTGGCCAGACAAACTAGTGGCATATCATGTCTGGCCAGACAAACAAGTGGTACATCATGTCTGGCCAGACAAACTAGTGGTACATCATGTCTGGCCAGACAAACCAGTGGTACATCATGTCTGGGCCAGTCAAACCAGTGGTACATCATGTCTGGCCATACAAACTAGAGGTACATCATGTCTGGCCATACAAACTAGTGGTACATCATGTCTGGGCCAGACAAACCAGTGGTACATCATGTCTGGCCATACAAACTAGTGGTACATCATGTCTGGCCAGACAAACTAGTGGTACATCATGTCTGGGCCAGTCAAACAAGTGGTACATCATGTCTGGGCCAGTTAAACTAGTGGTACATCATGTCTGGCCATACAAACCAGTGGTACATCATGTCTGGCCATACAAACTAGTGGTACATCATGTCTGGCCAGACAAACCAGTGGTACATCATGTCTGGCCAGAAAAACTAGTGGTACATCATGTCTGGCCAGACAAACTAGTGGTACATCATGTCTGGCCAGACAAACTAGTGGTACATCATGTCTGGCCATACAAACTAGTGGTACATCATGTCTGGCCATACAAACTAGTGGTACATCATGTCTGGCCAGACAAACTAGTGGTACATCATGTCTGGCCATACAAACTAGTGGTACATCATGTCTGGCCAGACAAACTAGTGGTACATCATGTCTGGCCAGACAAACTAGTGGTACATCATGTCTGGCCAGACAAACCAGTGGTACATCATGTTTGGCCATACAAACTAGTGGTACATCATGTCTGGCCAGACAAACCAGTGGTACATCATGTCTGGCCATACAAACTAGTGGTACATCATGTCTGGCCATACAAACTAGTGGTACATCATGTCTGGCCAGACAAACTAGTGGTACATCATGTCTGGGCCAGTCAAACAAGTGGTACATCAAGTCTGGGCCAGTTAAACTAGTGGTACATCATGTCTGGCCATACAAACCAGTGGTACATCATGTCTGGCCATACAAACTAGTGGTACATCATGTCTGGCCAGACAAACCAGTGGTACATCATGTCTGGCCATACAAACTAGTGGTACATCATGTCTGGCCAGACAAACTAGTGGTACATCATGTCTGGCCAGACAAACTAGTGGTACATCATGTCTGGCCATACAAATTAGTGGTACATCATGTCTGGCCATACAAACTAGTGGTACATCATGTCTGGCCATACAAACTAGTGGTACATCATGTCTGGCCAGACAAACTAGTGGTACATCATGTCTGGCCATACAAACTAGTGGTACATCATGTCTTGCCAGACAAACTAGTGGTACATCATGTCTGGCCAGACAAACTAGTGGTACATCATGTCTGGCCAGACAAACCAGTGGTACATCATGTCTGGCCAGACAAACTAGTGGTACATCATGTCTGGGCCAGACAAACCAGTGGTACATCATGTCTGGCCAGACAAACCAGTGGTACATCATGTCTGGCCATACAAACTAGCGGTACATCATGTCTGGCCAGACAAACCAGTGGTACATCATGTCTGGCCATACAAACTAGTGGTACATCATGTCTGGCCAGAAAAACTAGTGGTACATCATGTCTGGCCAGACAAACTAGTGGTACATCATGTCTGGCCATACAAACTAGTGGTACATCATGTCTGGCCAGACAAACTAGTGGTAAATCATGTCTGGCCAGACAAACCAGTGGTACATCATGTCTGGCCAGACAAACTAGTGGTACATCATGTCTGGGCCAGTCAAACAAGTGGTACATCAAGTCTGGGCCAGTTAAACTAGTGGCATATCAAGTCTAGGTCAGACAGGTTAGTGGTACTAGGCCAGACAAACCATAGGTACATCAAGTATGGGCCAGACAATTTCTTATTGTATCAGTGAATATTATTTTATCCTGGAATTCCAGCCAAAAAATATTTACATCTACTTCAAAGTAAAAATTGCCCCCAAAATCAGATAATTCAAATTTCATTTCAATATGATATTTATCAGAATTTTGTTATACAGGGTTTTAAGTGTTTCAATCATAACTGTAAAATGGGAGTTTTCTGCTAAGATTCATAAGTAGACTATCAACCAATCAAGGAAATGTAGAAACTCTCATTATCTATTATACGTTTACTGGTGTATCCAGTTACAGTCTTGATGCATCCTAAAGGACACAATTTCAATAATACATGCACTCTTTCTGAAATAAGGTATTGCTAAGGAAGTACTTTACAAGACTGTTTGACAAGTGGGATGACGTCAACATTCCATACGTAAAGCATGATACATCTGGTACCTTTTCAGGAACATCTGGTATCTTCACTATTTACAAGGGATTCATAAACACAAGTTTATGGTATTATCCAAATCGTAGAATCAACTCATGATTTTTTTAGGAATATGGAAATTGTTTTGTTGCTTTCAGAATTTGAGAAGTTGATTTTCACAAGAAGTATGTTAAACTAGCTCTGTTAGTGCTGTGACTATCAAGTCAATAACTTCCATGACGCAGGCAATGCACAGAAAAGTCAGTTCAAAGATACATCAATTACACAGGAGAGATATCATTTTTAACTTTTCCCCTTGGAGAATATTTCTGACTTAAGTGAGTGAGTGAGTGAGTGAGTTTGGTTTTATGCCTTGTTTAGTAATATTCCAGCAATATCACGGCAGGGGACACCAGAAATGGGCTTCACACATTGTACCCATGTTGGGAATCGAATCCGGGTCTTCGGCGTGACGAGCGAACGCTACAACCACTAGGCTACCCGACCGCCCCATTTCTGACTTAAAATTGGGGGCATCAACCTACTCATCCAATTCGATTGTGCAAAGAAACTGTCTCTCCACATGATAGCGCAATGGACATACAGCATCTACATGACATCCACTTCAGTGCAGCATGGTTTTGGTTTGGTTGGTTGTTTAACGCCGCACTCAGCAATATTCCAGCTATATGACGGTGGTCTGTAAATAATCGAGTCTGGAACAGACAATCCAGTGATTATTATCATGAGCATCGATCCAAGCAATTGGGATCGATGACATGCTTAACCAAGTCAGCTGGCCTGACCACCCGATCCCGTTAGTTGCCTCTTACGACAAGCATAGTCGCCTTTTACGGCAGGCATGGGTTGCTGAAGACCTATTCTACCCCGGATCCTCACAGGTCCAGCATGGGGTGGTGGGGCAGCCTGGTGGTTAAAGCAGCCGCTCTTCACAGCGAAGACCCCTGTTCCATTCCCCATATGTGTCCTATGTGTGAGCCCACCATGATACTGGCAGAATGTTGCTAAAAGCTGTCCTCCAGTCCAGTGTTCGAATTAATTTTATGACCCAACAAGAACAGCCGGGCTGGTGACTCATAAATGTTGCATGCCCATCTTCAAAGTTACCTGCCCCCATTTGATTTAATATTGAATTTAAATGTATCCTTGCGTACTGTGTTTTCGATTATGTGTCTTAATATCAATCCCAATAGATTAAGACTAGATTGACCAATGACAGTGTGGTTACTTCCTTTCATTGACCGTTAATACTAGATTGCCGACAACAGAATGAGTAGAATAACGTAAAATATGAGACAAATCATGTCTTAATTCAGTTGAAATAATGCAACCAATTACTTGAGAATCTATATGAATACTGAATACGTAAGTAGTCTTAAAATTATCTGCCAGACAGTCTGACAGGTGGAGGCAATATCTCATGCATCCCGACAGAAAAGTCACCAGCCACGGGCAGGTGGGCAGGCAGTTATTTCGGACCCTGTTCCAGTCTCCTTCGGCCATTCATACGGAACTGGGCACCTTGTGTAAATGACGAGAACGTACCTGACCTCCAGTCAGTCTGCCTCCTTCATACATGCATTGATTGAGCATCTGAGCATCTAGTGTCAATGTATATGATGGCTGTACCAGGTTGGCTACAAATGGCACTTCTTCATATTTGGTTATTCTCCCACATACTACTGTATACATTTATGGAATAATTGTACATAAATGGTTTCAATATTTGAAATGAAAGCTTACAAGGCTTATCAGCACTCTGACACTCCATCTGATGCTGCAGCCGTTCTACCACTGACACAATCAGGCTGACATGACATCGTGGACATTCCCAGACCTTCTGCATGTGTGACGTGTATTCCCCCCACACGCTGGCCGAGGTATCATCAAGCAGGCTGCAACAGGAAATTAACCAGTGAACGGGAGATTTTAAAACATCCTTGCTACTATTCTCTAGACAACTGATGCATAGAATAAATCAAGCTACTACTCTCCAGACGACTGATGCATAGAATAAATCAAGCTACTACTCTCCAGACAACTACTGCATTGAATCAATCAAGCTACTACTCTCTGGACAACAGTTTCATAGAATCAATCAAGCTACTACTCTCCAGACAACTGTTGCACAGAATCAATCAAGCTACTACTCTCCAGCCAACTGCTGTATATAATCAATAAAGCTACTACTCTCTAGACAACTATCACACAGAATCAATCAGGCTACTATTCTCAAGACAACTGCTGCATAAAATTCTTTTTGCTGCTACTCTACCGTACCTAGGGAATCATGTTTCTATTAAACAGCTAACCATATCGTAGGAATTAATCATGTGGTTACTTGTAAAACAACACTGTACTCACCAGCCAACTGTTAAATAAGAATTGACTTGTGTTCCTCCTTTAACTGAATGTTCCTTATTATCTTGACTGTCTGAAACAGAGAACATCCAACTCCTAGTAATGATAATCTGGTACCTTGTCATTTCAAAGGAATTCAATATGAACTCGATGGCCCTTTGCACCTCTTTGTCAAGTTTCTAAATAACAGCTGAATTAGGGAAGAAACATTATTTGTTTCAGTTTTCAGCCCATTAGGTCCAGTGGAAAGAGCGTCTGCCATACCAAGAGACGTAAAAATAAGAGTAATTGTTACTCTGTCTGGCACTCATCATTTAGGGGCTAAAACAAGGTCTGGTCAGCTCGGAGTCAGTATACTGTGTCTGAGTACCTTATAGGAGGGGTCGCTTTAGAGACAGGAGATATACTGTATTCATGTTAAACTGTGGCGTAGTATTTCAGAGGGCTAGCACTGTAAAAATTGGCATTAGTTTGGATTAGTAAAAGCAGACAGACAGACAGACAGACAGACAGACAGACAGACAGACAGACAGACAGACAGACAGACAGACAGACAGACAGACACACACACACACACACACACACACACACACACACACACACACACACACACACACACACACACACACACACACACACACACACACACACACACACACACACACACACACACACACACACACACACACACACACACCTCAACTCACCTCACCTCACCTCATCTAACTCTAAGAGTACTACCTTTCTTACATTATAGCCAATATTCCTGTCATTCGGCTAACACCACACTTAAAAAATCCTTACAGTCTTAACAGCGTTCTCTTCACCATCATATGGTATGCTCTTAGACCATAATAGTCTGTCTGGAAAGTCCACAATACCGCCTGGAACAGGTATGGAGTATTCCCGATGACCTAACATCTGGTACGTGAGTGAGTGAGGAGTATTCAACGGCACGTAGCTCAGCCATTTCTTTGAAAAATTTACTGAATCAGGGAGATCAGGTCTATCTGTCATTCTAATTTAATAAATTAAATCATATTAGATAAAATATCCAAGGCTTGCTAAATACAATGTTATTCCTAATACAGGATATTTACAATCCCTAAACACACTCGCATGATAACCTCTCTCTCTCTCTCTCTCTCTCTCCTTCTCTCTCTCTCTCTCTCTCTCTCCTTCTCTCTCTCTCTCTCTCTCTCTCTCTCTCTATATATATATATATATATATATATATATGGTGGTCTGCTTTTTTAAAAACCCAAGATACTTTAGTACTAATGTTAAACACAAAATGTGTTCAAGTATAAACTGAAATATTTTTCATGTGTTGGTGCTTGCACACACAACAAAGAACTGAGGTTATCCTGGCATGTGCAGAGGCATGTGAACAATGTTTGGTTTGCCTAACAACTGGTTGGGATGGCTAACATCTGTTGAAAATGTAAGATTTTTTTCAGTTTGATGTTTGGCAAGAGTACAGGAATAGAGGCTGCGATGTAATATAGAGGCAGGGCAATCAAAGAAATTATTTTATTGTGAACTTACGGTGGCAGTCAGGCATTTCATACATCAAAATGTCTGCAAAAGTGATGTGAGGTTTTTCTTATAAATGCCTCTTTTAAAATTACCCAACCCAAATTAATTGTCCCATTGTTTAAGTGTGACATGATAATGTATATTGATTATTAAATTTCAACTAAATGAACTGGGCTATCAATTGATTTACAGGCAGACACTTTCAAGCTCTCATGAAATGAACTGATGAAATGGCAGTTGAGCCATAAATCAGAATATTACTGAATTAATAATATGTATATATATTCCAGGAAGCACATTTCCTTGTTCAGGCTCTCTTAATACATTTTATTACATTGTTAACCTTTTGAAAATTTCTCCATTTCTTAATACAACAGACACTGTGGTCTAGTGGTGGAGCGTCCACCCGGAAAGTGGAAGGTCCAGGGTTCGATCATGAGCCGAGTCATACCAAAAAGACATTAAAAGATGGTTCTTGTTTTTACCCTGCCTGGCACTAGGCATTAAGAACTAAAGGTGAGGTGAGGTGAAATGGGGTTTCACGTCGCGTCCAAGATTATTGCACTTATATAGCGACGTGCATGCACGTGTGTGTGTGTGAGGCTGCTTGTACTAGTCCGGACTGATGCCGATTTATAGTGCTAGCTCACTGAGATACCATGCCGCAGTTTAACATGAATACCCAACTCAGACACAGTATACTGACTCTGAGTCGACCAGTCCTTGTTTTAGCCCCTTGATGCTGAGCGCTAGACAGGGTAACAACAAGTACCATCTTTTAACGTCTTTTGGTATGACGCGGCCAGGGATCGAACCCCGGATCTTCCGCTCTCCGGGCGGACGCTCTACCACTAGGCCACTTAGGTGGTTCATTAAGGACTAAAACAAGGACTGGTCGGCTCGGAGTCTCTATACTGAGTCTGAGTGGGGTATTCATGTTTAACTGCGGCATGGTATCTCAAGGTGCAAGCACTATAAATCAGCATCAGTCCAGACTGGTTCAAGCAGCCACTCACACACACAAAAGTGCATGCATGCTGTATAAGTGCAATAATCTTGGGAAGTGATGTTAAATCACCCCACCTCACCTCTTAATACAACAGGATACATTGTTGTATACACAGTCCAGAACCAATGCCATTTAATTACCAAACATAATGCCACTTGTTTGCTGAAGGATAAACCCCTTCAGGACATAGCCAATACTCCCAGTTATTCCACAGATGAGTGAGTGAGTCGGGTTTAACGCCGCTTTTAACAGTATTCCAGTTATATCACGGCGTGTCAGCTTAATGTGGGAGGAAAGCCCGAAGAGATGCAGGTCTAAGACATTTACCACTTCGGTGAAACCCACGAGCACAGGTATGGTGCTGACAAACCTAGAAACATAATCGAGACGAACCGGGATTCGAACCCACAATCATAGGTTTCTGGCGTGCCCAAGGGACACAACTCTGCACTGCGAATCGCAGCGCCTTAGACGACTGGGCCACCCGTCCCCCCTCGACAGATGATGACATATAGGTACAGTGAGAGGAGGAGACTGTCAACTTGAACCTACCTGTACTCATGCCTACATACAGGTGCTGCTGTTCGGCCGCCATCACCCGACGTATGGAGTATGTGACTCGACTGTCAAGGAACTCGGCCAGTTTGCGTGCAAGGAGCTGCTCCAGGCGCCGGGCTTTGTTGCCGACCTTCTTATGGTCGTCATCCATCTGACTCATGGTATCTGTGGAGAACACATGGAATTCTCTCACTCAGGCACATGCTTGGGGCGTCATCTTTCTGTCACTTCTATTCAAAAACTCTAAGCTAGTAAATCATCGGAATTCTTTCAATTGTCACAAGACAACACATCTTCGTCACAAAAAGTCACAAAATGAAAATAGTCTAAATTTATTCTTACTTGTCTGGACAATGATTGATAGAGAAAAACAACCATAAAAATCATTCGAAATGAAAGAAAATAACAACTTTTTTAATAACAGTTGATCCAAGGCATTTCATGTCATTTCATTTTTCAGACATTAAAAACTTCTCAGAAAGAAGAAGGAAGTCTTTTCAGAAGAAAAACATATGTGTTACAAATATAAACATTCTGCGTGTGAGACAATAATAGCATACATTCCACCATCCCACCACATACAATCAATTGTAATAATACTGAATAATGCTGAGCTTCACTACTGTATCATTACTTTGACCAACCCAAGTTAATTGGTCAGAACAATTTTTAAACCATATAAAATAATAAACGGTACAAAACAATATCCCCCTCATTAACTGCCTAAGATGAATTCTCATCATTCACATACCGGCCAGGCGGACTTGAAGCAGGTTCAGCCAGGTGGCGCGGAGATGTAGGATGCTGGATATGACACCATCAGCAGACTCGGCGTCGGGGAATCGGATCTCCAGCCACCCATCACACACCAGCCTGAAAGACACGGACACATTCACAGACATGTTGACATCACTGGGAGATCTCCAGCCAGCCATCAAACACCAGCCTGAAAGACACGGACACATTCAGAGACATGTTGACATCACTGGGAGATCTCCAGCCAGCCATCACACACCAGCCTGAAAGACACGGACACATTCAGAGACATGTTGAAATCACTGGGAGATCTCTGGCCAGCCATCACACACCAGTCTGAAAGACACGGACACATTCAGAGACATGTTGACATCACTGGGAGATCTCCAGCCAGCCATCACACACAAGCCTGAAAGACACGGACACATTCACAGACATGTTGACATTACTGGGAGATCTCTGGCCAGCCATCACACACCAGCCTGTAAGACACGGACACATTCACAGACATGTTGACATTACTGGGAGATCTCCAGCCAGCCATCACACACCAGTCTGAAAGACACGGACACATTCACAGACATGTTGACATCACTCGGAGATCTCTGGCCAGCCATCAAACACCAGTCTGAAAGACACGGACACATTCACAGACATGTTGACATCACTGGGAGATCTCCAGCCAGCCATCACACACCAGCCTGAAAGACACGGACACATTCACAGACATGTTGACATTACTGGGAGATCTCCAGCCAGCCATCACACACCAGCCTGAAAGACACGGACACATTCACAGACATGTTGACATTACTGGGAGATCTCCAGCCAGCCATCACACACCAGTCTGAAAGACACGGACACATTCACAGACATGTTGACATCACTGGGAGATCTCCAGCCAGCCATCACACACCAGTCTGAAAGACACGGACACATTCACAGACATGTTGACATTACTGGGAGATCTCCAGCCAGCCATCACACACAAGCCTGAAAGACACGGACACATTCACAGACATGTTGACATTACTGGGAGATCTCCAGCCAGCCATCACACACCAGCCTGAAAGACACGGACACATTCAGAGACATGTTGAAATCACTGGGAGATCTCCAGCCAGCCATCACATTCAGTCTGAAAGACACGGACACATTCACAGACATGTTGACATCACTGGGAGATCTCCAGCCAGCCATCACACACCAGCCTGAAAGACACGGACACATTCAGAGACATGTTGACATCACTGGGAGATCTCTGGCCAGCCATCACACACCAGCCTGAAAGACACGGACACATTCACAGACATGTTGAAATCACTGGGAGATCTCTGGCCAGCCATCACACACCAGTCTGAAAGACACGGACACATTCACAGACATGTTGACATCACTGGGAGATCTCTGGCCAGCCATCACACACCAGCCTGAAAGACACGGACACATTCACAGACATGTTGACATTACTTGGAGATCTCCAGCCAGCCATCACACACAAGCCTGAAAGACATGGACACATTCACAGACATGTTGAAATCACTGGGAGATCTCTGGCCAGCCATCACACACCAGCCTGAAAGACACGGACAATGGGGAAGCAGTGAGTGAGTGAATGAGTATAGTTTTACGCCGCTTTTAGCAATATTCCAGCAATATCATGTCGAGGGACACCAGAAATGGGCTTCACACCTTGGACCCATGTCAAGGAAATGACAAGCGGACGCTTTAACCACTAGGCTACCCCACCGCCCTACTGGGGAGGCAGAGACTGTATGATGGAAGACGGGCCACCTACCTGGTGCAGTCAGCATTGGCATCAATGGAGTTGGAGAAGAGGGTGATAGTTTGCAGTGCTGGGACCCGCATTGTGTTGATGAGGTAAGGCTTGTTGGTCTCCAGGATAGAACTATTGGAAGGAAGACAAACTATTTGAAATAACATTTTTTTCTGCTTAATCCGCTAAAGATATGTCGTTTTCTGATGATTCCTAGCTGTCTAGTTGTTAGAAACTTTGAAATCAAAGGCAAGGAAAATTTCCCCTCACCATGGTAACTTACACAAATGCCAGGACCTCGTGTTTGCTGCTGAGCCGCCCCCTCAGCTCACTGGGCGTGGTCTTGTTGTCCTTGATGTCACTGGGACGTAGCACCTCTGGCTTGCTGGCGAACACACTTGTGGGATGCAGGAGGATGAAAGCCTTGTTCTGAGGTCAAATACGTTGACATTTGTTAGGAATGGAGGAACATACAACTGACATATCCAGATATGTCTTTCTAAAATTTCTAAACCTCACAGAATTAAAAACCAATAATGAGTCATCAAAAGTATCATAATTAAATGAAACTAAATAATATACACAAACATCATACAGGCTAGAGGTAGTTGGCACTACAGGGGCTTGTAACGCAAACAATAGCAGTAAGCTATAAAGTCAGGTGTTCTAGTATCCGTTTATATTATGAAACCAGTAGTGAGCATGTGTCTTGCTGCTATTTTTTCTGTTACAAGCAGCTGTGGTTGATATTTCTGTTACAAACTGATGTATCATCCAAAACCGGCTCCTACAGGAGATATTGCTTGGGTGAGATCAAGTGATATCTACATTGTAGTAACCGATATCTACATTGTAGATATTGCTGCAATGAAATTGCATCACAATGCTTTGCAGACCATTGTGACATCTTTGGTTACCATGATGCCACAATCAAATGACATCACTAATGGCTCTGCTACTGAAGCTGTTAGCAGTACTTTTTACCCTTAAAACACTGCTTGTTACTGTCTACAAACTGAAAAAGTTGGAAGAATGATTTTGGATGATAAATGGAATCTCACCCTTGAGTCTTTTAATATCAAATATATCAACACTCGTTGATTAAAGTTCAAAACTTCTCGGCAAGCCTCGGAGTTTTTAACTTTTATCAACTCGTGTTGATATATTTGATATCAAAAGACACTCGGGTGAGATTCTCCATGTATGTACTAAACTATATATGAATTTTGGGTTGAATCTGATTAACATGAAAATACCGATCCTAGTGAAACTGTAAGATGAGTGAGGGAGTGAGTATGGTTTTGCAACGCTTTTAGCAATATTCCAGCAATATCACGGCTGGGGACACCAGAAATGGGCTTCACATATTGTACCCATGTTGGGAATCGAACCCGGCTCTTCGGCGTGACGAGTGAATGCTTTAACCACACGGCCGCCCCAAAACAGTAAGATGAATATATGTCATGTAGATACTAGGATCCAGCAGGCACCTTTGTATGGAAGGCTTGCTCAGAGTCGCCCTTGTAGGAGTTGCAGTCATCAGCCAGCGCCACCTGTGGGTACAGCCCGCTGCACAGGATGACCTTGAGCAAGTTGACATCACGCAGCTTGAAACACCGAGTCTTGTTCGCAGTCTCCTGTCAGGATACAGGTCAAGTTACACTCAATGAATCATTGAGCAATTAATATTGCTCTTATGTTATTGTAGCATTTACTCTTGCTCTGCAGAGGCACCTTAATGTTATTGTAGCATTTATTCTTGCTCTGCAAAGGCACCTTAATGTTATTGTAGCATTTATTCTTGCTCTGCAGAAGCACCTTATTGTTAAAACATAAACCCCATGGTATGCAGGTTATTGATGCAGAATCGCCGTCTACAAGTAACCTTAACTATATACAACATTTTCGCATGGCATCTTTCTCAGATATTACGTATTGCAGCAACAACGTCTGATGTCCTACATAATTAGCCTCAATAGTTTGTGTGAGTGAGTGAGTTTGATTTTACGCCGCTTTTAGCAATATTCCAGCAATATCACGGCGGGGGACACCAGAAATGGGCTTCACACAATAGTTTGTGTGTGATCACTGCCGTTAGCATGTCCCTTCAAGGTACTCGTTATAAAATTAGAATTAACTTTGTTATTGAATTAGATTTCACATGATTTATACAAAGCTGACATGTCAGTAGTATTTCTTCTTAATTATGCTGCATCCATATGTAGTCATGAAATCAGATTCGCTGAAAAGTTAAGCCTTTCTCAGTTTTTCTAAATTCAGATGTTTAAGGCAACAAAAATCACAATGTTTACATTCAATAACGGAAGCAGCTATCCTGTGTTTTTGACACAGTAAATGACCCTCACAATTACATAATATAAACCCATCTACATGAGTACGTTCCTTTTCCTTTGAGAGTATATATCAAGCGCCAATAGATAAAATATTGCGAGAATCCTGCTCGACCACTGCCTTTATGTTATTGTAGCATTTACTATTGTCTGTACATCTCCAACCTACCCCTCCCCACCCTCCATGTTTATCACACACACCTGTAGCTGACTAAGGTCATGTGACAGTCGGAATTCCAGATCCTTGATGTCGTTCCCCTTGTCATCTTCATCGCCATCACTCAGCTGGTAGTCCTGATTCATAAATGTTCAAATACATGTCTCCTGTCCTCAGGAGGTTCACTGAAGTAATGTCGAAAGCAAAAGGGATATAAATTATCTGTTTTGCCAAGTAGCAACACTAAGGTACCACAATATCATTTTCATCCGTTTGGTAGCAAAAATCCAACATTTTGAAACAACTAATTCTTTTCATTCTAAACATCTAAGTACAGTGCACCTTTGTATGACAACACCAACAGTGATTGGTTAAGTCACAAATATGCTACAATGTGATATTCTCAAAGCAAAACATGTGTGAATAGCATTTTAGTTATAGTTACAACACACCAAGACGAGTTGTTTGGGCAGTAAGAGCATGGTTTGGCTTGGCATTTGATTGACAGACAAAAGGACCGAGGGGCGGAGCCCCGAGGTGATCCTTTTGTCTGTCAATCAAATGCCAAGCCAAACCGTGCTCTTACTGCCCAAACAACGAGTAGGTGGGTGTGTTGTAAGTGACTTGTAGCACGGGTTGCGACAGTCATTCCAAAATTGAGCGAGTTTGTGTAAAATTTAGTGACGTTTGATATGACGTTAACTTTTAACGTTAACGTTTAACTTTTAATGTAATTGTTAAATCAAGGGTAAACTTTGGAATTTTCAAAGGCACATTAGACATGTCAACTATTAATTTTCCGAATTTTGCAAAATGCGTCTGTGTCCAGTTGTTTTTATGTTTGACAGTTACATTGTAATCTTTTGTTTAATTTATAAACATTTCTATTGTTTTTTGTTGTTTATTTACGTTATTACTCTTGAAAGTGTACAACACTAAAGAAACATTGTAAGTTTGAAATTTCTCAAGCTAGTAGGCGGGGCTTGCTGATCTTGGCATCAGCCAATGGTAATAATCTTTAACAAACTGTGCTCTTACTACCAGGATACAGCACGGGTAAGATCAAAGGTACCGCTCGCAACCCGTGCTACAAGCAACTTGTATAAAACAATTCAAGCCCTGCAGCAGTAGCTTCTAACCCTTAAGTGCTACAGTGTTGATACATCTGTCATGTGAGATTTTATTTGCTTGTGCTAATCGTAGTGTCTCTTAGTATCTAAGTAAATCTGAACTGGCTATCCATAAGAGTTTTGTCTTGATTCCAAAAATGTCATAAGAGCTTTGCTAAGGTTCATGATTTTTCGAAAGTTCCACAAGTGCTTCCCAGTGCCAACAATGTTGGAAGTTCTCTCTGCGAACCTCTACTTACATCCTCAGTGAACTTGAGTACTTTCCTCTTCTTGGACTCATTGTTCTGTTCTCTCTTCAGCTGCCCAAGGCGCTTCCTCTCCCCGTGGCGCTGACGGCGTTCCTCGCTGGTGTAGTAGCGTTCCTCCTCCTGAACGTCATCCAACAGCCCATGGTCCTGCAACATCAGCGCCAATGGTACAGCCTTGTGTGCCCTCAGAGAGCAACATCAACAGTCATGTATCTACTATTCTATATTCAGAGGACAACATGTAATTATCCACTTGACCTACCACAACATCATTCTAACAGATAATTATCCACTTGACCAACCAGTACAGATAAGTACCCACTTGACCTACCAGTACAGATAAGTACCCACTTGACCTACCAGTACAGACAAGTACCCACTTGACCTACCAGTACAGACAAGTACCCACTTGACCTACCAGTACAGATAAGTACCCACTTGACCTTCCAGTACAGATAAGTACCCACCTGACCTAACAGTACAGATAAGTACCTACTAGACCTACCAGTACAGATAAGTACCCACTTGACCTACCAGTACAGATAAGTACCCACTTGACCAACCAGTACAGATAAGTACCCACTTGACCTACCAGTACAGTCCTACCAGTACAGATAAGTACCCACCTGACCTACCGGTAGAGATAAGTACCCACTTGACCTACCAGTACAGACCTACCAGTACAGATAAGTACCCACTTCACCTACCGGTAGAGATAAGTACCCACTTGACCTACCAGTACAGATAAATACCCACTTGACCTACCAGTACAGGTAAGTGCCCAATTGACCTACCAGTACAGATAAGTACCCACCTGACCTACCAGTACAGATAAGTACCTACTTGACCTACCAGTACAGATAAGTACCCACTTGACCTACCAGTACAGATAAGTACCCACTTGACCTACAAGTACAGATAAGTACCCACTTGACCTACCAGTACAGACAAGTACCCACTTGACCTACCAGTACAGATAAGTACCCACTTGACCTACCAGTACAGATAAGTACCCACTTGACCTACCAGTACAGATAAGTACCCACTTGACCTACCAGTACAGATAAGTACCCACTTGACCTACCAGTACAGACCTACCAGTACAGATAAGTACCCACTTGACCTACCAGTACAGACCTACCAGTACAGATAAGTACCCACTTGACCTACCAGTATAGACAAGTACCCACTTGACCTACCAGTACAGACAAGTACCTACTTGACCTACCAGTACAGATAAGTACCCACTTGACCTACCAGTAAAGACAAGTACCCACTTGACCTACCAGTACAGATAAGTACCTACTTGACCTACCAGTACAGATAAGTACCTACTTGACCTATCAGTACAGACCTACCAGTACAGATAAGTACCCACTTGACCTACCAGTACAGGTAATTATCCACTTGACCTACCAGTACAGATAAGTACTCACTTGACCTACCAGTACAGGTAATTATCCACTTGACCTACCAGTACAGATAAGTACCCACTTGACCTACCAGTACAGGTAATTATCCACTTGACCTTCCAGAACAGACCTACCAGTACAGGTAATTATCCACTTGACCTACCAGTACATCAATCAGAAGATCTATCCTTACCTTCAGGAGGTCTCGGAACTGTCGCTTGAGTTTGTTCATCTCATAGAACCTCTGTTCCTCAAGACCACGTCTCTGACACCATTTCCGGGTTCCTCGGCCCTCAGCCTTCACCTGTTAACAGTAACCATGGCAACCATGTCAATATAATGAGGCTTGAAGGGATGACCAAAAGTGGTACAGACAATGGTGATAAATAACTCACAAACTGTCGCATGCATGAAATTTCAAACGAAAAGACGTTGATTCCTGTCATGCACAGATCAACGTTTCTAAATATATCACAGGATTTTCATGGAATTCATACACTTTTATTTTCAAAGTAAACATAACATCTAGCTAGCCTTCACGATTTCTTTACTAATGACAGTCAGCAGTAACAAAGTGAATATTGTTTTAGTAAGTACAAATATCTGTGAAATTTCAAATGTTGGTTTGATGATTTTCTTTTATGCAGAACTCGTGTAAAATCAGTGATCATGATTAAGTTAATGTGAATTCTGCAATTGTGCGACTTTGCCAATCATTGAAGCAGTAAGCAATGGTAAGCAATGGTAAGCAATGGTAAGCAATGTGTACCTGTATCCATTCATCTGCAGCATTGAGCAGTGTGAAGGGGTCTCCGTGATCCGACTCCAGGGGCTTCCGGGCTGCCTGGAGGACAAACCAAAAATTAGGTCAAACTCCACAATGACATTTTAAAATCCTTTCTCCACATCGGTCTGCCAGCAGTAACAAATCTATGTTAGTCCCTGATTTAACTGATGAATGCATCGCTATGGATGAAAAATATTTCAGGCAGAACACTACATACTTTAGAATGCTAGAACATTACAACCGTCACTTCAAGTTTTCTAGGTATAACAGTTTGGATAATGCTTTGAGGATGATTTTATTATGTCTTACTGAAGTACCTTTTGCCAAGTCTTCAGGTGAAAGTTATTACAGACAGACACAGTAAACATTCCACATCCCACACAACAGACTCTCATTATGAACATTCCACATCCCACACAACAGACAGACTCTCATTATGAACATTCCACATCCTACACAACAGACAGACTCTCATTATGAACATTCCACATCCCACACAACAGACAGACTCTCATTATGAACATTCCACATCCCACACAACAGACAGACAGCCACAGTGAACATTCCACATCCCACACAACAGACAGACGGCCACAGTGAACATTCCACATCCCACACAACTTACAATAATCAGACATGATAATGTTGGATTACTGAGTATGTCAGATAAACAAAATTAAGAAGCATCAAGGTCGAACAACTACACAACAGATAACGATTCAAACATGTTATAAAAATATGATAAAGGAAAAAATCATATTGTTATGTTGTACTGTTAGCGGAATATGTTATCTAATCATGCAACCTCTGAAGCTTAACACCAAACTGTTGTTACGGACTGTATGACAGATTCAAAAAGCATAGTCTAGAATGGAAGTTGCAAGGTTGAAACTAGTGTCGTAAAGCTCAAGAAAGCTGCTTTATCAGTGACTTATGTCGACTTCCTGTTAGTCATTTCATTTGTCAGTCGAAGTTTGTGAAAGGACGTTCTGACGTGACCTGTAATGGGATGCCCTCAGCGGTAGCGAGAACTTATATATGATTTTCATGAGACTGAGGTAATCTAAGCCTGTGATTAATCCTGTATTGTTCATTTAAAGCATTAATTGTTTACTGTTGAGCAAGTTTATCTCTTCAGATCAAAACACTGGGCTGAGTACTTGCGGGCAGATGACCATTGAGTACGCTGAACACTGTCGGATTAATGAGACTGATTAATGAGTGATTTCAGTAATTCATTGCAAATTAGGTGTGTTGGAGCCGGGGTGAGAGACTATAGGATTAACGGGTCTAAATAGCACTGATTTAATCAGTTCACAACACTAGTGTCGGAGAAAGCCGAATGTCAGATTATCTTGTGTTGATTAATGAGACTTATTTTTCCATGCCGTGTCTCTTTAGGAGACTTCTTCAGTAGAATTGTCTCAACATGTGGACTACTATTAGTTCATCTTACTCTACCAAAATATTACAGACTTTGGCCTCTGACGAGTGGCCACAGTCACACACTTGTGTCATTTATTAATTTGGAATGCGTTGTGGTTACAGGTTGAGCCACAATACTTACAATAGCATCTCTGTCTTGGTGGGCCTTCATAGTGAACGGAGACTGTACACTCATGGCAGCCGCGATCGTCAGCACTGGGTCTATCATCTGGGGGATGAATAAACAGAAGATTATGACCGTTGTTTTATTGAACAGAATGTTCACCCACCTCACTATGACAGTTCTATTTATTAACAGAAAAGAGGGGGGTTATATCAAACGGCTGAAGTTAAGCACACTCTGAAGCTGACATTGATATATACACGTATAACTCGTAATGACTACCATGATGGTGACATGTTCACTGCAGTATTCAAGGCTGTGCATACATGCTTCTCAATGATATAAAACGGAGGAGGGTGAGCTATCTACTGGATGAAACAGCAGACTCATGAACTGTGTACATCTTCATCTGTGCCGGGACACACTAAGCTGGCTACATGACACTGTAAATAAAGCGTAGAGTGAGTGAGTGAATGTGTTTAATGCTGCTTTTAACAGTATTCCTGTCATATCACTGCGTGTCAATGTGGGAGGAAAGCCCGAAGTGATGCAGGTCTTAGACGTTTACCATTTCTGTTAAACCCACGAGCACGGGTATGGTGCTGACAAACCTAGAAACACAATCGGGGCGAATCGGGATTCGAACCCACAATCATAGGTTTCTGGCATAGCCAAGGGACACAACTCTGCAAAGCGAATTACGGCGCCTTAGACGACTGGGCGAACCATGCCCCAAAATATGGTGTAGTGATGAGTGGACTCATTACACATAGCCTACATCCTGATGCCATTTAATGATGACACACCATTGTTTGTTCATAAACCTAACGGAATGTATACATCTTAACCATGGATATTTCAATACACATTGTCCACAAACATTCACCACTGAAAGCCAAGGGACATAACTCTTATGCTGAATATTTTAGGTTGAGGGGTTCCCTAGGTCCATGAACTACAGGAGCAAACAATAAGGATCCCTTAATTTTGCATACTGCAAACAATTAATGCTTTTATCTGAAAAATTGATTCAGTGATGTTCTATTTAATATCTATTAATATCTGCTTAGTCCTTATATATTTTTATATTTGGTTTACAAGTTCAAACGAAAAAAACACACACCTGAAAAGAGAAGAAGAGAAGAAAAATTACTTGTTACACAATTAGGTGGTTGGTGATGTCTATTGTTTTAGATGATTAGCCCCAGGTAATAGTGAGTGAGTGAGTTTGGTTTTACGCAGCTTTTAGCAATATTCCAGCAATATCACGGAGGGGGACACCAGAAATGGGCTTCACACATTGTACCCATGTCAGGATTCGAACCCGGGTCTTCGGCGTGACGGGCGAACGCTTTAACCACTAGGCCACTTTAGTTTGAAGCATAAAACATTACTACAAAACTCATGCTCAAATTCAATGCCCATTATAGTACAATACAATGGGGATTAACAATTGGGATTGGCATGTTATAAATAATGGCAATTAAGTGATTCTAGACATATACATGTCATGGCTACAAGATACTTAACCTTTGGAATTGAGCTTCATTCAGACAATGTTTGTCCCAAATCGGTCACAAAGCCATTTGAATAAAACATTGTCACCAACTTTCTGTTATACCCATAGGTAACCAAATCCATATCTAAATAATATACGTCTGAGATGACTAGCCCAATTAGGAAGGTTATCATAAAGAGCAGGCAGCACCATCTTCTGATACAGTAAGGGGACCTGCATCCAGGTGGATCAAAGTCTCAGCAAGCCAATACCCAAGACATATATTATACATAGGATATCTTCCAGTACCCAATATAATCTCAAAGGCATGTATTATACATAGGATATCTTCCAGTACCCAATATAATCTCCAAGGCATGTCTTATACATTGGTTATCTTCCAGTGCCTAATAGGCCACATACTTGAAGATGTATAGATTTGCACAATGTGAAACTATCATGTGAGAAAATCCCCATACATCTCACCAACATACCAGGGCTGGTCAAAAAGTTCTAAGCTTAACAAACAAAACCAAAACTGTGAAAGTGTTTTCAATTTTATTGTTCAACATAACCTCCCTGCTTTTCAATACACTTCTCATATCAATAGTGAAGCTTTTCATTTCCAGTCAGGAAGAAGTTTTCTGAAGCCACCCTGAGAAACCCATTCATGGCAGCTTTGACGTCATCGTTATTGTCATACCATTTTCCACGAAGGTTGTCTTTCAGTTTAGGAAACAGGTGGAAATCACTTTGTGCCAGGTCTGGCGAGTATGGAGGGTGAGGAAGCTCTTCAAACCCACATTGTTGCACAGCAGCCCTTGCCAGTTGAGAGATGTGAGAAGAGGCATTGTCGTGAAGTAGTAGAACTCAAGCAGTCAACATTCCTTGAAGCGTTTCTTTGATAGAATCTCTCAGGCAATGAAGCAAATCAGCATAGTAGGCACGGTTGATGTCTTGAGTGGGTACTAACTCAGGTTGTCAGGGACAACCAGGAAGCCCCGATACGAGAGTAGTTGAATGAGGAAGACTTGCTATATTTGCGACTTCTCCTGATCAGCCTGATGAAGTAGTGTAAATAGCCATACAGTCTTACTAGCTTTAAATAAGCAAACCTGATGCCGTGGTTAGACCTAAAGGTTTTGACGGTGTGTCAGTGATGACTTCCAGTTTACTGCATACCGCATGATACATCCCCGGGGTTGGCATTGGGTTGAACAGCAACAGTCTGCAATCGATGTCCGTGTGAAAAGCAAGGTCAACAGGATTTGGAGAAAAATGTTGAACGTGAGACGATTGATGTTCAACAGGGGCTTCCTCTAGGACCGCCTCTACCTCGGCCTCCGCCACGCTGGGCTGCTTACTCTTGGTGTAGTTCTGATCTGTCTTTCCAGGCTGGGACATGAAACGAGTCCTGCCCTTATGACACATGTCTTCACTTGGGGGGATCTGGCTGAACTTGATAATCTGCTGGACATCTCTCTATCCACGAAGCCAGGCTGATGGCAGTGTTCTTGAACTTTTTAGTAGACCGAGCAACCTCGTCATGGAAGGAGTGTAGTCTTCCGTTGAAGAACTTTGGGGCTGTGATGGGCTGTGACAGCATTCCTCTCTTCAGCGGCTCCAGGATGCTCTTGACACGGTATGTGAAGGACATAGGTGAATCCAGAGAACGGATCCCGGGGTTCTGGACATCCCCCTTTTTAAAACCAAATGTAGTATGTTGAAGACAACCAGTCTACCCGACAGGCCTGGACACACATCGGTGGATCGACATCCAGCGAGGTACACCTGCTCCTTATCCTTTTGCGGGTTGCTCGGACAGATAGATCTCCCCTTTCTAAGGGTGACGGCGATCCCTTGCAGTGGGGAGGAGAGAGTTTGCATCACAACTATTAGATATATTGGCAGTGAAAAGGAATTTCTCTGTGTGTGTGTGTGTGGCTGCTTGTACTAGTCCCGACTGATGCCAATTTATAGTGCTAGCCGACTGAGATACCATGCTGCAGTTCAACATGAATACCCCACTCAGACATTATACTGACTACGCGCCGACGAGTCCTTGTTTTAGCCCCTTAATGCCAAGCGCCAGACAGGGTAACAACAAGTACAATCTTTTAACGTCTTATGGTATGACGTGGCCAGGGTATTGACCTCCGGACCTTCGGCTCTCAAGGTGGACCCTCTACCACTAGACCAGGGAGGCGTTCCGGCTATGATGTAAAAGAGGTTAGGTATTCAAAGGAATTCTATGCTTTCCATCATCAGTGGTTCATGTGCCATTTCAACAAGAACAGCCTTGCCATGAACATTTCAACAAGAACAGCCTTGTCATGAACATTTCAACAAGAACAGTCTTGTCATGAACATTTCAACAAGAACAGCCTTGTCATGAACATTTCAACAAGAACAACCTTGTCATGAACATTTCAACAAGAACAGCCTTGTCATGAACATTTCAACAAGAACAGCCTAGTCATGAACATTTCAACAAGAACAGCCTTGTCATGAACATTTCAACAAGAACAGCCTTGTCATGAACATTTCAACAAGAACAGCCTTGTCATGAACATTTCAAGTTAATCTTTTATGGTAAAATTGACACATCTTGTGTTTATGGTTTACATTTACAACAGACAGAGACTCACATGGAAGATGTCATGTACATTTACAACAGACAAAGGGAATATGTCATGTACATTTACAACAGACAAAGACTCACATGGAAGATGTCCTTTTACATTTAAAACAGACAAAGACTCACATGGAAGATGGAGCCCATGATGAGCATCTTGCCGATGACAACGTCCACTGGTAGCCGCGATAACATCTGTCCAGTAGGAGTCAAAGCCTCATCGTCAGTCAGAGCCCCCTGCAGTCAGAGTGTATCTTTATATATACATGAGGTGTGACACTGAATCAAGACACTGGAAGGACAGTGAGCCACTCATGCAACTCTACACAGTGAACTGGGAGGCCATTGGGCCACTCATGCAACTCTACACAATGAACTGGGAGGCCATTGGGCCACTCATGGAGCTCTACACAATGAACTGGGAGGCCATTGGGCCACTCATGCAACTCTACACAGTGAACTGGGAGGCCATTAGGCAATTCATGCAACTCCACACAATGAACTGGGAGGCCATTGGGCCACTCATGCAACTCTACACAATGAACTGGGAGGCTATTGGTCCACTCATGCACCTCTACAAAGTGAACTGGGAGGCCATTGGGCCACTCATGGAACTCTACACAATGAACTGGGAGGCCATTGGGCAATTCATGCAACTCTACACAATGAACTGGGAGGCCACTGGGCCATTCATACAACTCTACACAGTGAACTGGGAGGCCATTGGGCAATTCATGCATCTCTACACAGTGAACTGGGAGGCCATTGGTCCACTCATGCAACTCTACACAATGAACTGGGAGGCCATTGGTCCACTCATGCAACTCTACACAATGAACTGGGAGGTCATTGGTCAACTCATGCAACTCTACACAATGAACTGGGAGGCCATTGGGCAATTCATGCAACTCTACACAATGAACCGGGAGGCCATTGGTCAACTCATGCAACTCTACACAATGAAC
Source organism: Haliotis cracherodii (assembly GCF_022045235.1). Classification (NCBI taxonomy): domain Eukaryota; kingdom Metazoa; phylum Mollusca; class Gastropoda; order Lepetellida; family Haliotidae; genus Haliotis; species Haliotis cracherodii. The sequence goes on from NW_027266264.1 coordinate 17,349,064, forward strand.
TGGGAGGCCACTGGGCCATTCATACAACTCTACACAGTGAACTGGGAGGCCATTGGGCCACTCATGCAACTCTACACAATGAACTGGGAGGCCATTGGGCCACTCATGCAACTCTACACAATGAACTGTGAGGCCATTGAGCCACTCATGGAACTCTACACAGTGAACTGGGAGGCCATTGGTCCACTCATGCAACCCTACACAATGAACTGGGAGGCCATTGAGCCACTCATGCAACTCTACACAATGAACAGTGAGGCCATTGGGCCATTCATGCAACTCTACACAATGAACCAGGAGGCCATTGAGCCACTCATGCAACCCTACAAAATGAACTGGGAGGCCATTGAGCCACTCATGCAACTCTACACAGTGAACTGGGAGGCCATTGGTCCACTCATGCAACTCTACACAATGAACTGGGCAATCTCATTAAAATCAGATCTTAGTTCTCGCTACCGCTAAACAAAGATCTGAGGACATCATATTATGGGTCACGTCAGCACGACCTTTCATCCAACCAATCAGAGCGTCGCTTACCAGATCCTGAAAGTGACAGTCAAAATGTGTTTTCTAATCATGCATCCTCGAAATATTTAACAGAGGGTATTCCAAACAACAGTTACGGGTTTAATGATTATATCCATACAATTTAGGTCATCTATAAGTCATTCCATAATGTTGTTTTGGTCAGTTTTAATTTTTTTTAATCGAGAATACGTCAAAATATGTTTCGAAGTGTGCCGTAAAGCTAGAGATAGCTGCCTTCTGATTGGCAAATGTCGATTTCTTGTCAGTCATTTCATTGGTCGGTCAATGTTCGCGAAAGATCATTCCGACGTGACCTAAATGGGATGTCCTCAGATCTTTGGTTAGCGGTAGCGAAAAATAAGATCTGATTTTAATGAGATTGTGAACTGGGAGGCCATTGGTCCACTCATGCAACTCTACACAGTGAACTGGGAGGCCATTGGGCCACTCATGCAGCTCTACACAATGAACTGGGAGGCCATTGGGCAATTCATGCATCTCTACACAGTGAACTGGGAGGCCATTGGTCCACTCATGCAACTCTACACAATGAACTGGGAGGCCATTGGTGCACTCATGCAGCTCTACACAATGAACTGGGAGGCCATTGGTGCACTCATGCAGCTCTACACAATGAACTGGGAGGCCATTGGGCCACTCATGCAACTCTACACAATGAACTGGGAGGCCATTGCTGCACTCATGCAGCTCTACACAATGAACTGGGAGGCCATTGGGCCACTCATGCAACTCTATATGGGGGTCGGGGGTGGGGTGGGGTGGGGGGGGAGGGGGACTATGGCAAGTGTACCAAGTTACCATCTAAGAACTAAGAACTCCAAGATGAAGCATGTCACATGTGGTACTATATCTCTATCTGTGTATAACACTGTAAACAATAACCGACATGCTGCAATTGAATCCAGCAGCGTCATCAACTGGAATGAATATTTCGAGGCTTCAGGTGGTTCTCTAACGTGACCTCTGACCCCCATGACCTCAGCCAAGATGTCATGCATGTCAGGTTCCATGTCATAAGTGGTACCACCATTGTGACAAGACTTTGTCATGCTTATGTAATGATTAAGGATAATTGGGTGTTGATGCAGGAAAACGAATTCTGGCAGAGCAGTTCTGAATTCTGCACAGCCATACGGCAGTGGAATATACCAAAACTCCTTCTCCATTTGTAAAGATCTACTAACTCGCAACATGCAAGAATATCAACACGAACATTAACATGTGAATATTTCATGTATGATATGATGAGTAATCTATACAAACATGTTATAATGGCTGTCTGATTCTCTGCTCATTATATTATATTCATGGAGGAATTTTAGTAAGGATACTTTAAGTGTCTTTTCTACATGCATAATACTTGACTTCAATATTTTTTTAATTTATGGAGGATTGTTGGTTTGTTTATTTGTTTGTTTGTTGCTTAACACCGCACTCAGCAATATTCAAGCTATATGATGGCGGTCTGTAAATAATCAAGTCTAGACCAGACAATCCAGTGATAATCGGGATACTATGACATCCATTAACCAAGTCAGCGAGTCCGACCACCCGATCCCATCAGTCGCCTCTTACAAAAGGTCAAACATTACGATAGTTTTACTTTGACCTATTTGACAAGAAAAACAAGGAAAGTCACCATTTTAGAAGACTCACAATTATCCAATAAACATATTTGGGGCATTAATATCCTGGTTTCATGGGTAAGTTACTTTGTGAACAGATATAGGAGTCAAATGTCTAGTTCCAATTCCATTGGATTGTGGGCTTGTACCCGAGTCCTTGAATGCGTAATTCTGAATTTAGCAATGAGACTGTCAGTATCAAAATTCAGGGATTTCTCCAGGATTTCAATCTACCGAAAGTGCCCCTGGCAGGCAATTTTGGGAAATATCGCTGTGTTGCTCATATTGGTCATTGCAATACATGTCACTTCTACAAAGCCGTAACATTAGTTACTACAATATAACAGGAACTGGGTAATTTGTAAAGCTGTAACATTAGTTACTACAATATAACAGGAACTGGGTAATTTGTAAAGCTGTAACATTAGTTACTACAATATAACAGGAACTGGGTAATTTGTAAAGCTGTAACATTAGTTACTACAATAAAACAGGAACTGGGTAATTTGTAAAGCCGTAACATTAGTTACTACAATATAACAGGAACTGGGTAATTTGTAAAGCTGTAACATTAGTTACTACAATATAACAGGAACTGGGTAATTTGTAAAGCTGTAACATTAGTTACTACAATATAACAGGAACTGGGTAATTTGTAAAGCCATAACATTAGTTACTACAATATAACAGGAACTGGGTAATTTGTAAAGCTGTAACATTAGTTACTACAATATAACAGGAACTGGGTAATTTGTAAAGCCGTAACATTAGTTACTACAATATAACAGGAACTGGGTAATTTGTAAAGCCGTAACATTAGTTACTACAATATAACAGGAACTGGGTAATTTGTAAAGCCGTAACATTAGTTACTACAATATAACAGGAACTGGGTAATTTGTAAAGCTGTAACATTAGTTACTACAATATAACAGGAACTTGGTAATTTGTAAAGCTGTAACATTAGTTACTACAATATAACAGGAACTGGGTAATTTGTAAAGCTGTAACATTAGTTACTACAATATAACAGGAACTTGGTAATTTGTAAAGCCGTAACATTAGTTACTACAATATAACAGGAACTGGGTAATTTGTAAAGCTGTAACATTAGTTACTACAATATAACAGGAACTGGGTAATTTGTAAAGCCGTAACATTAGTTACTACAATATAACAGGAACTGGGTAATTTGTAAAGCCATTACATTAGTTACTACAATATAACAGGAACTGGGTAATTTGTAAAGCCATAACATTAGATGCTACAATATAACAGGAACTGGGTAATTTGTAAAGCCGTAACATTAGTTACTACAATATAACAGGAACTGGGTAATTTGTAAAGCCATAACATTAGTTACTACAATATAACATGAACTGGGTAATTTGTAAAGCCGTAACATTAGTTACTACAATATAACAGGAACTGGGTAATTTGTAACTCCAATTTGGAAATTTTCGCTGACATTTGATGACTTTGGGCCGAAAATATTGGTGTCTAAGCCAGTCCTGATAAATCTCTCAATTAGGCATAGTCAGCGTTAGAAATTGGCACTTGTCCTTTAGTCCTTGCCAGCCTGCCCAACAGTTAAGGTATCATAAGGACTAGTAGAAATTTGCCTTTTGGGGGGGTTTTTGCTATATGTTAACATTATAAGGACTAGTGGACTAAAACAGTCAGTCTCTACCACTGATAGTTTTCATGTACCTGCTCCTTGAGGAAAGCTATGGAAGTCTCAATGCTTGACATCTCTGGAGCCTCAATAAAAGGGAATCTGAAAAGAAGGAGTTCTATTACAAGAGTGCACCCAGTATATACTTCGGTGAACACAAAACTTCAACAGCCAAAGCAGACAGCAAATCAGCCCTCTCAGACCACCACAAAAGTTCCCTAGCCATCCTATACAGTTCATCCAGTTATCTGTGTGCCACTTGTTATCGAGTAACAAACTACTAGCTTGATAACAGTGTAAGAATGTACACCAAAATGTTACTTCATGTAAATGTAACAAGGCCAAAATTGAGCAGGGCTCACTAACGTCCCCGACTTTGACGCCAACATATTTCTAAGTTCAAAACATAATTTATTTATTTTTTAAATCAGGAAATACACATATCAAAATCAAACTTTGCACTGCACCTCTCCTATTGGTATAAAAACTGTTCCCCTAATTGGAAAAGAAACCATAAAATAGCTTTCAAGTTGTAGGTCACACAAAAAAGTTCAAAACATATTTTTTTAATATCAAACTTTGTAGTGCAAAAGAATTAGAACGTAAGATAAATGACTCAGAAGATGACATAAGGCGAAATTTCAACAAATAGATGAAAAAACATGTATCAGAATTATCAAAATACAAATTAGATATGAAACATATAAAAGAAGAGGAAATAAGAGGAATTCAAATTTAAATAGAATGCAATGGTATGAGTGAGTGAGTGAGTATGGTTTTACGCCGCTTTTAGCAATATGGCAGCAATATCACGGCGGGGGACACCAGAAATGGGCTTCACACATTGTACCCATGTCGGGAATCGAACCCGGGTCTTTGGCGTGACGAGCGAAAACTTTACCCACTAGGCTACCCGACCGCCCCCAATGGTATGAGGAAGGAGAAAAGCCAACAAATTATTTTTGCCACATAGAAAATAGAAAATGTCAGTAAATAAATAAATAAAGTTATAATTGAAGGTGATACAGTTATAACAGGCGGCAATCGTAATTTGGATGAGTTAAGAAACTTTTATTAAAAATAACATACATCTGATAGCAATGACCACGATGACAGAAATTACAAAAATTGAACACATTTAAAGACTCCAACATCAGACAACCAAATATAAAAATTATCAGAAAGAGAAATTGAGCTTGAAAAATTTCAATTGCATTAAGAACATTTTTTTTAAGAAGAATTTTTTAAGTTTTTCTGGAAAGAACTAAAATTCTGGATATAGATTTGTAAAAAGCACTTCTGCTAATTACAAAATGAGCTTGACAATGAAAAGAGGAGTTATAACTTGTATACCAAAATAAATATACAAATAAAGACAGGGCATAGATAAAAAACTGGAGACCAATAACTTTATTGAATGCACTCTATAACATAATCAGTACTTGTATTGCAAGCCGTATAAAATCAACATTGGAATTGCTCATTCATAATAAACAAACAGTATTTATTCCAGGAGTATCTATTACAGAAAATACAAGGTTGTCATACGATATTATCTTTGAATCAAAAAGACAAAATAAACCAGGATTACTTCTGCTGATTAATTTAGAAAAGGCATTTGATGCAGTATCAAAACAATTTATAAACAAAGTTTTAAAAAATATGGATTTGGACCAGAAATGATAACTTACAATACAAAATCAAGCATAATACAAAATGGACATCTGTCAGAATCGTTTACAAATGAAAGAGGCTGTCGACAAGGAGACCCTACCAAACCCTCCTGTTGACTTTGTCTTATCAGTTGACAAAACATTTTACAACTTTATATGGAACAATAAAAAAGACAAAATCAAAAGGACCCCTTGATGAGAAAATATGAGGAATGTGGATTACGCATGATTAACATTAGAGCCCATATTGACGGACTAAAACTATCTGCGCTCAGATTATATTGTAAAATAACAACATATAGTAACCCTTGTAATATCCCAATTAAAGACATCCTCTCTTTGGCTGCTAATGTTGACAAGCAATCTCAGGTTAAAAGCCCCTACTGGAAAGATCTATTGAAAGCTTGGAACAACTCGAAAAAATAATATTATTATGATAATATAGAAGACATTTTGTCCCACCCATTATGACCTAATCACAACTTCAAACAAGCAACATTCTACACAAAGCAATGGGCTAATATTGGAATTTACTAAATTAAAGATTTATACAATGAAAACAGATTGACGTCATTTGAAGAACTGATACTAAAATATCCGATAAAAGGTACCATGTTAGACTATATATATTTATAGAAATTGTATGTAAATAATTGATATATAATATATAATAAGTGATCTGATGAAACCTGTTACAAGTGTTAGAATCTTTTATGATAAATGTTAAATGAATATAATCTTAAAGTTTGTGATAAATAGCAATAAATTCTTGACTGAGTTTAATTAGAAATAGATATTTACTGTTTATAGATGTAAACTGAAGGATGTAAAACTTTTAGATTTTCAATACCAATTTCTACATGGAATTATCTACACAATGAAGGAACTATTAACAATGAATCTTATAGACAACAGTGTGTGTAGCTTTTGTAATGCTGTCAGTGAAGACATCAGCCAGTCTTTTGGCAATGTAATGAAACTAAACAATTTTGGAATGATTTCAAACTTTGGCCCAATATTTATCTTGCACAAAAATATAAATTGACAAAATATCTTATTTGGTTTGGTTCTAACAACTCTGATACTTTAATCAATCATATACTTTTATTGGGAAAAAGGCATAATCGCGTATGTAAAATCAAAGGAGTCAAACTGAAAATAGATATGCTTTTGAAACTACTTAAAAACATATATTCAAATATATTGCTATATAAAAAAGGATGATAAAAATAACTTCCAACAAAAAGTCATCACTTTTAATGTCAGCATTTAGCTCTCTGTTGATACATGCTATGTTTGAGTCTGATTGCGTGCTGCAAACTTTTTGGTTTGGAATGTGACAATGTTTGTTTCAAAACCTTTAAATTATTAAAGAGTGTATTGTGTCATTCTATGCAATCCGAAATATGTTTTGACGGAATACTGTATTACTCTACAACAATAAATTTAAAAAAAAGATGCTGACAACATGGAGATGGTGGACAAATGGCCACACTATCTGCTGCCATCGGAGTTGTAGAGTGAGTGAGTGAGTTGGGTTTAACACCGCTTTTAACAGTATTCCAGTTATATAACTGGGTGTCAGCTTGGTGTGGGAGGAAAGCCCGAAGTGATGCTGGCCTCAGGCTTTTACCACTTTGGTGAGTGAGTGAGTTAGGTTTAACACCGCTTTTAACAATATTACAGTTATATCACGGCGTGTCAGCTTAATGTGGAAGGAAAGCCCGAAGTGATGCGAGTCTCAGACGTTTACCAGTCGGTGAAACCCACGATTACGGGTATGGTGCTGACAAACCTAGAAACATAATCGGGGCAAACCCACTTTGGTGAAACCCAAAAGCATAGTTATGGTGCTGTGAAACCTAGAAACAATCGGGGCGAACCGGGATTTGAACCCACAGTCAAAGGTTTCTTGCATGCCCAAGGGATGCAACACTGGACAGGGAATATAAGAGTATTAGAGGCAATGATGAACATAGCATCAGAACATTTACTTAGTACCTCCGAAAGTTTCGTTTTTATTTCTATTTAAAAAAAACAACAAAACAATCCTTTAATATTCTGCGTCTCAACACACAACCCTGGTAGTGAAATGTCGCAATTCTTAAAAACAATGCGATCCAATATAGCATGCGCACAGATTTACTGCACATCTCGTGTGTTATGGTTATGACGGCAATAGAAGTTTGTGTGCTTCTTTAGCCGTTTGCAAATTTGGTCAATGAAATAATGAAATTTCTGATAAAACATCACCAGACATAAGGATTTACAAATTCAATGGTATTTATGTACTGTATGCCGGAAAATGTTTCATATGCAGAGGTTAAGATTACATGTGTAATTGTCTCGTAAAATAAGCCGGAAATAGCAATCAGCTGTTCACACATTTTCTCCCCCATCTTAGGGTGATTTAGTTTTAAAAATACTTAATGTCATGGCCAATAACACAACTGAAAGGAAATTTCCATACAGTTATGAGAAGACCAAAGACTTTGTATCTCTAACGAGTAAAGTTCGTTTCAAGGCGAGTTCATGGTAAGTAGATGTGATTTGCAGATCAGCTCTTACACAATTTCGCCAAAATTAATGTAAACAAAATTGAATGAAGTCTTGAATAAAAGTAATATACCCGGTAATGGAGTACAAACGGAAGTCCAGATACACAATGAACACTTTTATAGCCAGATAGTGTATAACAGGACAAACTTGCGTACTTCAGTACAGATTTGTTGACATGCTTCTTCCGGTGTTGTATGCTCACAATAACGTCTTCGTGTTGTGAAATATAATCGAAGCTCATTGTCTGCGTGTATTATGCACTCACTGGTAGTCAATCGATAGTCATGTACTGTATTCCAGTATTTTACGCATCAAGGAATAGAGTTATGTAGAGAGGCCCTTTCCCAGGTTGATTGTACACAATTGTTTATTTCGTAACATACTAGTTTGAACAACCCCCCGCAAAAAGCCGGTCCACCTGTGCTATATTTTCAAACCCCCTTGCCTGAGAACAAATTCTTTTATTTTTTTAATGCCTTAACTGATGCGTAAATTTTCCTTACTGAGCTGGAGAGTTCTGTTCAAGTATCCTACCTCCTTGCATCGGGTAATCCAAGGGACATCATCTGGAGGATGAGGGTATCCAGCGTGACGCGCTGTATCTCGGGTGTGGCATACTCCTGGAAGGAGTTGTAGTCGGTGTCGGCATACAGGCGGTAGCACACCCCCGGGCCGGTCCTACCTGGGGGGAGCCAATGGGAGGTTGTGAAGACTCCTGCAGTTGATCATCTTATATACCTACATATGATTATAATGTTTGCTCCCTCACAAATCATCAAAACAGTCATTTGATGATGCTGAAGCTGATTTGCACAAAGATGTTGTTTCATTTCAGCGTAGTTTATTGATTTAGTGAGTGTGTTGGTATTATTTTGTAACAGTTTTTTCAGCCAACTCGCAGCAGGAAAATCCAAAGTGGCTGTAGCAGACATCTACCCCACTGTAGCAATATTGTGCCAACAAACCAAGGATCATAGTCAGAGCAGGTCAGGAACTCAACACACAATCTTATTAATATCAATATTATATATATTAGGTCTAGCTCTACCAAACAAAGATCTTAGCACATGGGTCACATCAGAATGATCCTTCAGAAACTTTGATTAACCAATGAAATGACTAACAAGAAGTCGATATTAGCCAATCAGAAAGTAGTTTCTTGAGCTATACGTCACTAGTTTCACACTGGCGACTTCCATTTCAGACTACACTTTGAAAAAAATTGACAAAGTTCTTGATTCAAGAGCAGTGCTATGATTGGTCGGATGAAAGGTCTTCCTGGCATGCCCTGTATTGAGTTGTTCTCAGATCTTTGCTTAAAGGTAGTGGAAAACTAAAATCTGATTTTAATGAGATTGCTCAAACCCATGACCAGTCGACTAAGTGATACCACTATGCAGTGAAATTTGCATGCCTTTCTCCCCCACCCCACCCCACCCAACCCCTCCCTTAAGGCAGCAGATCCACCTGTGCCCAACCAAACACATCTTGGAGAAGTCTGGCAAGATGATGGTAACGAACCTGCTCGACCCTTCCTCTGTTCCGCACTAGCTCGACTGATCCAGAACTCCTGAAGACGCCGCATCTTATACTTGGGGTCAAAATTCATTTCCTTGACCTGTCGTGCAATATGTTCAGCCATTAGCCTTTCATGTATTAATCATTTCATTAGTCAAAAACATTTCATGAAATGAAGACGATTCATTTGAGAGAGTGAGTGTAATCAATCCATCTCCAAGGTTTGATCATTATTTAACTTAATATGTTTCTATGAAATTGCCCATCTTTGTAGTCTGGACCCTGACAATCCAGCGTTATGGAACTGATTATTCGTAAGATTCAGTTGTGTGTTGCAACCAACCATGAACACGCCACATACCTTGCCTTAGACTAACATTTAGTCTCTGAAATCTTATATTACACAATATCATTCTTCACTCTAAAAATTTTAAAAAATTCCCTACGCTGATTTCAGAGCTAGCTTGAACTGGCTAGACTTGCTTTTGTATGCATTTCTAGATTATTTTTTTCATAAAATAAATATATTCCACGGTCATGGTGCAGGACTAACCTTGCCTGAGTCTACAATGAACCGGACCCCGTCAATGGTCACCGACGTCTCTGCGATATTCGTAGATACGATGCACTTTCTCACTCCCTCGGGAGACATGTCAAACACCTGAAGCCAAAAACACACAGTGAATACTTCTGCCACACTGAGGATCAGCACCTTTAGCAAGTATACCGTCATTTACATATGTCCAAAATATGCCCTGCATGGAACAGTGAAACTATCATGAAGCAGTCAGAAATATTCCACTTATATCACAGCAAGCCAAGACAACAGTGGTTAATAGTGTAGGCAACGATCCACACCGTCAGGTATGACCCATCATCCAAGTCACACTCAGTCCTCATTGGCTGGCTCTAAGGACAAGCACTGAATACTGGGGACCTATATTCTGCCCTGGAAGCCACACAGGAAGACAAGCATTAGATACTGAGGATCGATATTCTTCCCTGAAAGCCTCACAGGAAGACCAGCATTAGATACTGAGAATCCATATTCGGCCCTGGAAGCCTCACAGGAAGACCAGCATTAGATACTAGGGATCGATATTTGGCCCTGGAAGCCTCACAGGAAGACCAGCATTAGATACTGGGGATCGATATTTGGCCCTGGAAGCCTCACAGGAAGACCAGCATTAGATAATGGGGATCGATATTTGGCCCTGGAAGCCTCACAGGAAGACCAGCATATTAGATCCTGGGGATCGATATATGGCCCTGGAAGCCCCAGAGGAAGACCAGCATTAGATCCTGGGGACCTACATTCTGCCCTGGAAGCCACACAGGAAGACCAGCATTAGATACTGGGGACCTACATTCTGCCCTGGAAGCCACAAAGGAAGACCAGCATTAGATACTGGGGACCTACATTCTGCCCTGGAAGCCACACAGGAAGACCGGCATTAGATCCTGGGGACCTACATTCTGCCCTGGAAGCCACACAGGAAGACCAGCATTAGATACTGGGGACCTACATTCTGGCCTGGAAGCCACAAAGGAAGACCAGCATTAGATACTGGGGACCTACATTCCGCCCTGGAAGGCACACAGGAAGACCAGCATTAGATACTGGGTACCTACATTCTGGTCTGGAAGCCACAAAGGAAGACCAGCATTAGATCCTGGGGATCTATATTCTGCCCTGGAAGCCACACAGGAAGACCAGCATATTAGATACTGGGGATCTACATTCTGCCCTGGAAGCCACACAGGAAGACCAGCATATTAGATCCTGGGGATCTATATTCTGCCCTGGAAGCCACACAGAAAGACCAGCATATTAGATCCAGGGGACCTTTATTCTGCCCTGGAAGCCACACAGAAAGACCAGCATATTAGATACTGGGGATCTATATTCTGCCCTGGAAGCCACACAGGAAGACCAGCATATTAGATCCTGGGGACCTTTATTCTGCCCTGGAAGCCACACAGGGACTTGTTTGACAATACATGGTCAGATGTAGTCAATACATCAGATCCTCAGAGTAACTCCATTACGTCCTAACAATTCGACCACAAATCTACTGAACCTAGAAAGGTTTTGTCCTCATGCCAAAGGATCCTGGAAATATGCCTTGTATTTATCACATTATTTCTATACAAACAGTGGTGCAACTCTTATTGGCATCACCATGGTAAGTTTTCCAACATTTGTCATCCCTACCATCATCCCTGCACCAGTTTCTGATAGCTCACCTTATCCTGCTCCTGGACCGACAGAGCACTGTGGAGGGGCAGGATGATCCATCTCTTGGTCTGCTGAGCGTACTGATTGGCTGCCTCCACAATAGTCATAATCTCTGTCATCCCACTCAAAAATATCAGCAGATCACCTCGCTCTGTGACTGGGTACTGCAATCAGGAAACTCCATTGTATGTACAAATACCAAGTCCCAGGAACAGCGGTACAGGAAGCAGTGTCAACCCACTCTGTGTCACAGCATGTCACATACCATCGATAACAGCATGTCACCTACCATCAATAACAGCATGTCACCTACCTTAAATAACAGCATGACAGCTACCATAAATAACAGCATGACAGCTACCATCAATAACAGCATGACACCTACCATCAATAACAGCATGACAGCTACCATCAATAACAGCATGACACCTACCATCAATAACAGCATGACAGCTACCATCAATAACAGCATGACACCTACCATCAATAACAGCATGTCACCTACCATCCATAACAGCATGTCACCTACCATCCATAACAGCATGTCACCTATGTCACCTACCATCAATAACAGCATGTCACCTACCATCAATAACAGCATGTCACCTACCTTAAATAACAGCATGTCACCTACCATCCATAACAGCATGTCACCTATGTCACCTACCATCAATAACAGCATGTCACCTACCATCAATAACAGCATGTCACCTACCTTAAATAACAGCATGACAGCTACCATAAATAACAGCATGACAGCTACCATCAATAACAGCATGACACCTACCATCAATAACAGCATGTCACCTACCATCCATAACAGCATGACACCTACCATCAATAACAGCATGTCACCTACCATCCATAACAGCATGTCACCTACCATCCATAACAGCATGTCACCTATGTCACCTACCATCAATAACAGCATGTCACCTACCATTGACAACAGCATGACACCTACCATCAATAACAGCATGTCACCTACCATCAATAACAGCATGTCACCTACCATAAATAACAGGGGGAAGGAAGAGGAGAGAAGGGGAAAGAGGGAAGAGGAAGGATGGAGAGGGGGGATTCAAGCAGGCTACCTGCAATACATGGAGAAAATAATGTACAAAAGAACTACTACTCGAGCTGTGAGAGTGTTACTCGTCACGTCTAAGCTGTATAATCCCATGTTCAGAATGGAAATAAAGTGCTACCTTAAATAAAACAGTATTTACCACTCCAACTATACAACGACATGAGGTTGGACCCACATAAGGAGGTACATGGTTGCATACAAATTCTACTCACCCGGTGGTCAATTGTCTGCATTATGCGGAGGTACGGGGTCGGATCCAACTTCTCGCCACGACTTGTCATCTCGTCACGTTTGATTGGCTGGTACTCCAACTCAATAGGATGAAGACGCCCTGGGACCTGCAACATATCATCTTTCTTTGCTGATACAACGTGCATGAATAAATCAATACCATCAACACTGTTTGAACATGTTTACAATTCTGCACAACAACCAGTCAAATATAGCTTAAGAGCTGTCATCTTAGGTTTAAAAATGTGAAAGAATTCTCAGGCAACGACTTTAGAAAATATAGTGCAGACAGGTGGCGTTTTTGTTTTTTTGCTTGTTCAAATTAGTATGAAAACGAATAAACAGTTGTGTACCATTAACCTGGGAAAAGGCCTCCCTACACAAACAAGAATACAAACTCCTATTGCCACCATTACCATAACACGAGATACACAGTAAAGCAGTGCCCATGTAAAGGGAAGTAACTGTGTGCTATATCAGTTCTCACTGTTTTTAAGCATTACGATTTTTTTGTTGTTGTAAAATTTAAATAGGAAATAAAAACGAAACGTGCTGCAGACTTTATGATAATGCAGGCTGTGTCTGAGAACCAAGACTATTATTCTTTTTAGCTTTACAAATAGATTCACAGTGAGATTCATTGATGTTGTACTGTTTCATATGATAAACACATAAATACAGATGGCACAACCTCAGATATACAGAGAAGGTCACCAGAGCCACGTCAGTGTAAACAAGAAGTAGATGAGTAGGTCAAGTAATGACACTAACAACAGGATGGACAGAGAACACATAATGAGGAAGCCAATAAGACAAGAAGCCAATGTCAGTGTATGAATCAAACATGTTGTCAAACTGTAAAACTGATCCAGTGAATAGGCAAAATACATCAGCAAAGACTTATTATACATGTAAGATGTCCCTCAAACCTAACACGATAATGAACCTTATTAATGTGGACAGCAAATTCTGATGCAAGACATTTATTGAGGTGGCTTCGAGGGTATGACTAAATGACCAGACGGTAGTTGCCTCACCCGTATGACTGGGGCGTTCTCGAAGTAGCCGCTGAAGAGCTCGATGTTGATGGTGGCGGACATGAGCACCAGCTTGAGGTCCTCCCTCTGTGTCAGCATGCACTTGAGCACACCAAGCAGGAAGTCCGTGAAGATGTGACGCTCGTGCACCTACACACACCATCAGTTACCCTCACCTCATTTATACAAGATTGAAAAATAGAGCCTAGCTTGTGCTTATCTGTTTACATCACTGACAGGAGCTCTACCATCCAGGAAACCCTGAGTGAGTGAGTGATTGACTTGTTCCACTTTTCAAAGTATTTCAGTTATGTTTGCTTAATGTGGGAGAATACCTGGAGGTATGCAGGCCTCTGTAGATACCCACAAGGATCAGGGCCACGTTCCACAAAGCGATCTGAGGCCTACCGTAGGCCTGTGTTAAAGTATGGGAGTTACGATCATCTTAGCGCTAAGATCGCTTTGTGGAAAAGGGCCCAGGATCAATTTGAATGTTGGATTTATGTCCACAATAACAGGATCCTGGTATGCGAACAGTTAAAATCATTATGGAATAGAACCATGTTAAGTACATGGAGAATGTCTACAATTTTCAAGCGACATCAACAAAGTTGCCTGACTACGTGAAGTATCATAGTATTGTCATAGGGCTGTGACGGGTAACTCGGGTACTCAGGTCGGGTGGGTCCTGAGTAGCACCCGGGTACCCACAGGACTACCCAGACCCCTGTATATATATATGATATATATTGTTTAATGACAAAAATTATCTAAAACTCTATGGTTACACTATAAGTCACGTATGTTCCCATTTCTTTTTGACAATACACCCATTCCTTCTGACTTTTATACGTTTGAATTAAGATAAAACTTTATGTATTAAACTTCAGTGTATGCATGACCAGATCATTTTACACGTGTATCTAAATATATTTTGCCAGGGCTACGGTCAAACTTTTCCCAATCTGACAGTTTGTACCTATCTCTAAATATCTACAGTGGATACCCAGATAGGGTCGGGTAATAGGGTGGTGGGTACCCGGGTAGGAAATTTTGACCCATCCCAGCCCCAACTGTAACATTCTGTAACAGTCCGGGTACCATGATGCTCTATTATCAAAGACATACCTTATGAACTACAACTAATCACTAATGGACCATCAGTACAATGTCCCCACACAGGGATTCCACACGGAGTCTCTACACTACCTCGTCAATCACAATGACATCATACTGTTTCAGATAAGGATCAGATGTCATCTGTCTCAGCAGCAGTCCTGGAAACAGAAAATACAACAACATAAGCTGTGGAATTGTGTACTTCAGGGGACAGCTAGACTGTTCTCTGCAACACTAATATATACTAAAGCAGCAGTCAACTGTCATAAAGTCAGTGAGGTGGTGGTGTAGCCTGGTGGTTAAAGGGTTCGCTCATCATGCTGAAGACCCGGGTTCAATTCCCTACATGGGTACAATGTGTGAAGCCCATTTCTGGTGTCACCCGCTGTAACATTGCTGGAATATTGCTAAAAGCGGCGTAAAACCATACTCACTCACTCACTCATAAAGTCAGTGTCCTGGTTGGCCAGTGGGTAACCCTGTCTGTCTGATACTTGTTTGCAGCTGTCTATTGATCTACTTACTGACATTCCACTAACAAAGAAATGGGACTGGTGGAATATTTGATATACTCATATCGTCCTGTTTGTTTTTGTGGGGAACATGCGAAGGACGACTTCTTTTCAACACGATTTGGCCCTGGTGGTCAGTGGATTGTGTTTTTTCTTAATTCTATACGTTCATTTCTGGTGTCCCCCACCGTGATATTGCTGGAATATTGCTAAAACCCATACTCACTCACTCACACTTAATTCTATACAAGCTGTATGACTGCTTCTCCTAACTTTGACCACACAAGTATACAACTGTACTATTCCTCTGATTAGCCCAGCATCACCATCATTTCCTTACCTTCTGTCAGGAAGAGGATTTTAGTGGCTCTTGTTTTGCTTTTCTCAAAGCGCACCTGGAATCAAGCAATTTGTATGAGATTACAGGTAAAAATATTCATTGATATTGTCTCAGCAGGATTAATGCCTGTTCCAACAACTTGTATGAGTGAGTTAAATATTCAAGCTTTATGACAGCGGTCTGTAAAATAATTGAGTCTGGACCAGACAATCCAGTGATTGATATCACGAGCATCGATCCACGCAATTAGGATACGATGACGGGCATCGACCATGTCAGCGAGCATGACCCCCCGATCCCGTCAGTCCCCTCTTACAAAAAGCATACTGTAAACAGGGAATTTTTTGCGACCGTTTTATTATTGCGAGTTTTGCGAACGAGACTCAATCGCAAAAATTAGTATAAATAATACATACATACTTTATTCATCACGTCATCAAAAGTTGAAATCATCAACCAGAACCACAAGTTACTCAGTAATTTAAAAACACAAATGAATGCAGAATGGTCACACAATACATCACAAATGACAGTGTAAACAGACCGATTAGTGTCTTCTTATATAGTTTGCATTCAAACTCACAGTCATGACACTGAGTTGAGTCAATCATCGTATTTAATAATTGGTCGCAATCCCTTCCATTCAATTTTCCGGCCAACTCAGATTAACTAGCTTCGGAGAGAAGCTGTCGATTGTTTGGTAATCGAGGGGTCATCTCAACACGGCAACTCGCAAAAATATCTCGTCGCAGTATTGTCTTTGGTTTATTTGGTTACACAACAATTTATTTGGCACTATATTTTCAAACACCATTGCCAGAGAACCAATATTTTTAAGCCTTACTAAAAATGTAAAATGCTGTCTTTGGATATTAGGGGTGACTATTTTCACTATTGCAAAAGAACGGAATGTTGTTGATAAGTTTGAATTGGAAGAAAGCTGGGAACGTATGTGACATTGTTTCTTGGCTATCAATTACCTGGAAGGCTACAGCTGAGCCATACTCGTTGAGGGTCTCATAGCCAACTCGCTTTGACAGAGAGATGCAGGCGATCCTCCGCGGCTGTGTGCAGGCGATGTTCTCGAACCCTGCCTCCATCAGATACTGCGGCACCTGAGATAACAGCAAGTGAGACGGCCTTAAATGCTGCTTTTAACAACAGTTCAGTATCTTACAGTGTGTCAGCTTGATGTGTGAAGAAAGCTACACATGATGCATGTCCCTGACTTCATCCACATTGGTGAAACCAACAAGGACAGGTATGGTGATAACAGATTGACAAAGACAGGTATGGTAATTATAGATCAAATCCTAATCAGGCGATTGTTAGAGAGAACTCACATGCATTGGATTGTGTAGCATACAAGGGACGCAACTCTGTACAGCAAATTACGGTACACAGCCTCAGATAATGGGCCAGTAATGCCGCTTCAGTGAGTCTGGATTTATGCCACATTCAGCAATATTTCAGCAATATCACGGCAGGGGGACAACAGAAACAAGTCATAGCACACACCCTATCTCACACAATGGTAACAAATTGATTACATATTTTCAAAGAAACACTATAGTATTGAACAATAAATACACTTTAAATTGTCAGAATCACTGTAGCAGGAATGACTTGTTAATAGGCACAAACATAGGGAATCAGAGTATTCCACTTATTTATATACTTATCCTGACACAACAGTATGCAATATTCCTTCTATATAACAGCATAGAACATTGTGAAAACAATCCTCACTGGAACATACTCTTCACCACCTCGCACCCAGCATACACCTGCACTACCTTTTTCAACAATCGCCTGTAGGTAGGTGACAAGTGGATCAAACGTTGAGGGGATGGACTGGTGGGCAGTCATGACCTGTTGTGTTAGGATAAGTATGTAAATAAGGGGAATACTCTTATTCCCTATTTTTTTAACTTATCCCTCCACAACAGTATGCAATTATCCCACGGTAGGACGGTGGGTAGGATCCCCATTTGCGATTGAGTGGTCGGGCCAGAGCACAGACTAGACTAGATAGTCTGTCTTACAGACCCTGATACAAATATATATCAAATACAGCCCATGCAAGTCTATAATGTTTGGCAAGTCTAGATCACTGCAGTATCTCTGAAAATGAAGAGAGGCACTGGGCTCCTTTTTATTATATTTTTATTAAGATAACTGAACAACTGTTTTTATGTACGACATGTTCATTTCAGAGACTAGATTTTAGTCTATAGACTAGACTGCCACTTAGTCTTCAACCCATGGATGTGTTCAGCTTCACTAGTCCCTTAATACATCACGCCATGCCTGGTTACAGGTATGGTTGGGTCTGAAATTACACTGCAACTGGAGGTACTCCAAATATCGGGAACGGTAGTTACCCGAAATGATACGTAGTAACCTTGGTACAGAGTTTAATGCAATCATACCGTTGAAAGAAAGAACACACATGCAGTGCCGGTATGGGCGTCCAAAATGGGAGGTGCTCCGGTCCAACGTGTCAACAGCGATGGGGCGGGGCAAGGCGACGAGTTGCTGAGCAAAGACGAGAGTACATAGCACATAGACTCGCTCTACATCCTCATCGGACAGATCTTGAAGATAGACGTTGGCGAAAGTAGAGTCTGTCCGCATTAAAACTACCTCAGATGATGTCTGTGATGGAGTAGTTTATGTGAAGTGCCATTGTGGACGCCAACGCCCGAATTTCATTTGGTTGGGACGCACTGTGCGGATCCAAACAAGCATGGACATAAGACTGAAGAATGGTGGAACATAACCAAAAGGACAGGGTATTCTTGGATGGGGTATTCTGACGGCCCTCCTCAATGGTTGGGAGAAAAAGGCATTACGTTGATGCCGAAACCAACAAATGACTTCAATACAACGCCGTAACGAGAGTGGTTATCCCTGTCGCTCTGTAGGCTCTGATGATTACTGCTCGCATCCAGAAGGAAATAGTTGTTCAGGATGCTTCTGTGGTATTATTCATAGATAAAGGAAGGAATAACTTTCTTAGTTTTTGTCGTCTGGAGCTTGATCTGCTGATGCGTAAAGCTGGGACTGAGTGGGCATAGGGATAAATCCTCAGTATCCTCGGATCCTAGGATCAATGAAAGTGGCAGAATATGAAACTGTCTGTCTGGCTGACCAGGTAGTTTATAGTTGGCGATAAAATCTGATCTCAGGTCGAGATTGGCTGATGCATTCTCGCCACTGTCAAATCGAGTACGAGAGAAATCAATGGCATGAAACTCAGACATTCTAGCTGCAGTGACTAAGGCTAGTAGAAATAATGTCTTTTGAGTCAGATCTTCAAAAACAGGTTGTTGTAAGGGTTCATACGCTTCACTGGTAAGGTGATTAAGTACCACATTCAGATTCCAGACTGGGTCTCTGAATTTCATCTGTTGATCTTCAAGTCTGTACAATCTCGTATAATTCTGGAACTTTGGTGATTTTAATTCCGTTATGCATTGTTAGGATGGAACTAATCGCTACAAGATAGGTACTTAATGTTGAACCTTTAAGATTCCTTGTTCTTCGACAAAGAAATTCTGCTACTTGTGGTAGGGTAGCGTTGGCTGTCGTAACACCTTTATAGGTCGCAAACTGGTCACAGCTCTTCCATTTATCATCATTTAAATTCCTCAGAGATCTGCGAAGGGCTAGGGAGACTGCCTTGGCTTCTGTCAGAATATCCCCTTCTAGTGAGGTTGAATGTGATATGTTCCAATCAAAAACAGTAATAGGTTGTTGGTCTGTCTGATTTTCAGAATAATCAGCGGTATTAGCGCCGGTGGTGGGAACACATAAAAGTGTAGCCCTTCCCAAGATATCGCCGGGGAGTCAACGGCTCAAGCTAGTGGGTCAGGTACTGGTGAGATGAACAGCAATAACTGTTTGTTGAACCTTGTTGCAAATAGGTTTATTGACAGGTAACCATTCTCCCTGGAATGCCTAGGGATGGAGCATCCATTCTGTTGGAGATGGTTTGGATGGCCGAGACAGAGCTGCCGGGATGTGTCTTTTATTTGTAAATTGAGACTGTCTGTTAATGTGAACAGTTGACATGGTAATCCCAGAAGGGTCGCTGATCCTGTCATTCTTGGAGATTGATGTAAAAGGCCAGGGTTGAGTTGTCTGTTCTTAAGAACTTGTGTTGGAGCTGTGGGACCAAATGCCTTGGTGGCCCATGGTGAAATGGAAGATTGCTAACTGTCTGTTTAATCTGGTTGCAATCCACAGAGTTATTGAGGTGGAGATTGTGTTTTTTACAGATCAACCACCCGGTTCCATGCGGATGTAATAAGTGCACTCCCCAGCCAATTGCTGCGTTCTTGACATAACGGCCATTGAAAGTAGGCTGCATCTTGTAGATCAAGGCTGCATACATAATTCTTCGAAGTATGATGATCGAGACCATGTGGAAGTATGGCAGTGTTGTCAGAAAATTGTGGTTTGAAGGAGTGTAGAGAACATTTGGAGCGTATGCCGCATCAATGGGTCTGTTTGCACCAATTCCAATCCTCAAAGATGAGGGACTACTTGTCCCTCCGGGTTGATCGTTGCTATGTCAACGTGTAGTTTGGGTGAAAAGGTGATGGATTCCATCCCGTGGGTGTTGTATGAGCACTCCCATTATTATATCGAGGTGACAATGAAAGGTGGTGCCTCGGTGTGAATTGCTCCACATGACGTCATCAGGGGTCTCCTGAAGTCCTGAAGTTAGTGACCTGTTCACACTGATGTACAGCGTCAGGTCTGATCGTTAGCTTGCATGAAATCTTGACATGTGACATGTAAATCATCCTGCGCAGAAAACACAGAAAATTCTCTCTGGGGCCGAGGTCCAATGCTCCAAAAGTGAAGCGTAAAGGTGTATACGCAGTCAGTTCCCGGTAGAATCTGTGACATGTCTGGTGTAGAAGCAATTTGAGTTTCACGATATTTAATGTATGTAGGTAACTGAAAAGTGTCAATATTCGACGAAGCTTTGACGATCGTTCTGGTGAAGTTTTGATGAATGGCCCAGTTGATGTCTATCTTGTCCTGAGCGTCCATGTATGACTGATCATCTTGGTATAGATATGCTGAAAGCGACAATGTACTGCAATCACCACAGCAGGGTTTGAATCCCTAGGTGAGAATCATGAAGGTTATGGATGGTGATTCCGGAATTTGGGTACCCGGTAGTACATGACTACTGTGTAAAATGTCAAGGCAGTTGGTAGTGTTTTGATCTTTTCTGTTTCGATGCGGGTATCGATCTTGAGATCAATGACCATTACTTCATAAACGTTGCATCAGTGCCAAGCCTCATAGTGAGAGTTAGGTGAATTTTCCCGCCAATTCTCCATGTCTAATTGGTGTTGGTTCAAGGTTAGCTGAATGTTTCCATGGTGAGGGTGTATCCTGATCTGTACCAAACTTGAATATCAGACTGGGGATCAACGATGATATGAGAGATTCCTTCAGACAAAAGTGTTGAGGCGCCAGGTTGTGTGCAGGTTCATGCTGTTGCATGTTTAATAGCGCATACTGCGTTAGTCTAGCAACCAGGTCAGTGCTTGATAACGACGCAGGTATAGCACTTCTTCATGAGTGAGTGAGTATGGTTTCACACTGCCTTTAGGGATATTCCAGCAATATCACAGGTGGGGGACAACAGAAATGGGCTTCACACATTGTTCCCATGTCGGGACTTCCTAGTGAAGGCAGACTGGTGCACGAAGATTGAGTCTGCTTGAATGATGTGTCTGCAAAAGGTTTGTGTCTGGGCAATGACCTTGACTTTTCCCAAAGGAAGAAGATGTCATAGTCAAAAACAAAGTCACATTCTAAGCCAAAGTTTGGAGAAAAATTTGGCCAAACGTAAAAAATATTCTTTACATAATAGTAAAAGGTGAGAAGAATGTAATCTGAGCAAAAACAACTGATGAAAAAGGTTTAATTTTGATAGGATGGCTCGGATTACAAAGCTCAGGAAATTTTCCCCAACCACTCGGTTTGGCACAAAAATGAGAGAGTGACAAGTAATCAGGCTTGGTCACATGCTTCCAGTGCGCATGTGCAGTCCAAGGGTGCATTTGGGTAAGATATTTTCTCTGTTCTCCTGGAACACAGTTCAGGAAGTTTCCACTACCTTAAATGAGTAGAGATAAGCAATAAGTTTGAATCAGGATAAGATAAAATTGCATAATTTTGCTGTCAGACTGGTGACACACCACCCACCATGACATGAGCTCGTACAGATCCTTAGTTTGGGTGCACCATGTGAACATGCAATGGGCTACAGGACTGAGGCACATCTGGACAGCACTCGAACTTGGGCTAAACACCAGCGCTCAAATCATATCAAATATCACCAAACGACATGTTTTGCTTGGATACCAATTCAGAAGTAAGGACCCATTAAAACTTATGATTATTCTTTGCAAAAACTTAATTTCTCCCATAGAGACAAAAAGTATATTCCATCGATCCTGATCTTCCAGAATGAACTGAAGCAGTATTACTTCATCTCCAAATGTACAGCACTTATGAGGGGGAATTTAGACAGATTCTATAAATATTGGTCATCATACCATACACTTTTTGGGGAACATGGAAGTCACTGTTTTTTATGTTTTATAAAAAAATAATGAATTGCAACAAACAAACAAAATTATAAAAAAAGTCACCAGGTACACTGTGCCTCTAAGACAACCGAAGCAGTATCTGGACTATTGTTGATGACCGCCACCTTGACTGAAGTACCCTCTCCAGATCCACCTAGACGTTTATGCACACCTCTGCATCCCCCCCCCCCTACATCGACTTAAGTTTATCTCCACGTTACATACCTGTGTGGATTTGCCACACCCTGTATCCCCGGCGACAACCACCACTTGGTGGCGCTTCACCATACCACAGATCATGGTCTTGTACTGGAAGATGGGCAAGTTCTCCTGGTCTGAACGGATCTTCTTCAACTTGGTGAACTGATGGAATACAGTAAGCGAGTGCATGTTTGTTAATTACTGCCGTCAGCAGATTTACATGACATACATGGTGGAATGTAAACAATCAACTCTGGACAGGGCAAATCAGTGACTGAAAGCTTGAGCAGCGACCCACACCATTGGGTTACGATGGACACACGATCAGCTTAGTCACGGAGCCTGGGTACCCGACCCACATCTCAGTTGGCATTTGCAACAAGCCAAAGTCACTGAGGACCTACATGGGTTGTTTGTTTGGTTTTCTCTTTGTTTGTTTGTTGTTAAACACTGCAATATTCCAGCTACATGACAGCGTCTGTAAATAATCGAGTCTGAACCAGGCAATCCAGTGATTGACATCATGAGCATCGATCCACGCAATTGGCATACGATGACATGCATCAAACAAGTCAGCAAGCCTGACCACCCAATCCTGTTAGTCGCCTTTTACGACAAGCATAGCCGCCTTTTACGTCAACAATGGATTGCTGAAGACCTGTTCTAGCCCGGATCTTCACAGGTCACATGGGTTGTTCCAATAAAGACATTTACATCATAATGTCCTACCAGTAAAACTAAATGTGACTAAACCAGTCAAACAGACTTGGCTCACTGCTAGCTCATCTAAATATGCCAACTATTTTCAATTTCACTAAATACATGGAGTGTGTGAGTGTGGTTTTACGCCACTTTCCAGCAGTATCACCGTGGGGGACACCAGAAATGGGCTTCACACATTGTACCCATGTCGGCAATCGAACCCGGGTTTTCAGCGTGACAAGCGAACACTTTAACCACTTGGCTACCCGACCACCCCTCTAAATACATGGGATAATTAGAGTAATAAATATTACTGCTAAAAACAAGGCACACCAAATAAAACTTACAGGGACACTTTAAAAACATGAACAAGATGTGTCACAGAAAAACATGCAAACCACAGTGTCTGGGGACATTTCCACCTTTGCCCACCTTCTGTTTCTGTTGGAAGTCCAGGTAGTGAAGCAGGATGCCCTTGAACTTGGTCACTCTCTCCCGGGTCAGGTCTCGACCCACATCGTAGTCTGGCACCAAGGAACCAAAGTGTTCGTATATATGGCCGATAATATCAATGATCTGTTACACCGGGCATTGATTACTAGTTGTTTCACTTCACATTCATAAAATCTTGTGTCAATACCTTTGACCCTGGTCACATGCCGTATAGGAGATAAATATCTCCCGTGTTATGAGTTTTCTGACGCTTAAGAAACATTCATAGTTTTCTCTCTAATCCAGCTGCTCTAATCACATGAACAACAGTAAAACATCTCATTCACTTATAAAAGACAACTTTCTCTTAAAAACAAGCCATCATCTGAATATTTACAATGTATCTGTGATGCTACACCCCCTGTTATAGCGTGAGTAATCATGATAACCATGGCCGTCCGAAAACGTATGATGTCCAAAAACCTATGATCCGACGATACTAACGTCTCATATTAATTATATTGAGCCAGTTCACTTCATCCATGGAAGGAAGCCCCATCAGAGATGTAATAGTTACAAAGTGTTTGTTTGACAAATACTTAAAAACAGAAGATATAGCTAAACCAAACACACTCTACTGCTGCCATGACAGTGACAACATTCACATATGCCATAACGATTTTAATTGATGCATTGTATTGGTGAGAAGCTATGCATTCCAATGACAGGTAAAGATTTTGCTTTACATGAACCAAAAGCTTTAATGTCGGGATGTGTTCCAAACAATCCAAACAATCAATGCACAACGGGAGAATCTCTGCACACAGATGCATCATGGTCAGTGGCACATCATGTGACAACAAAAGTACAATCATTAGATTGAGTACGTCTTGCAATAACTCACTGATGCTTAACCCATTATTCTCTTGAAGGGAAACAAGAAAGGACTTTTCAGACTTTCCACTAGCCAGGTCAATCCTCTTTGATTCTATAGTTGCACAGATTAATGTTTTCTGTCATTTGCCTAGTGAACCAGCATGTTTGTCAAAGTCAGCATAGCTTCCATTGTTTGTATGTTTGTTTATCACCGCACTCAGCAATATTCCAGTTACATGACGGCGGTCTGTACATAATTGAGTGTGGACCAGACAATCCAGTGACTGACATCATGGGCAACGATCCACACAATTAGGATACAATGACATGCATCAACCAAGTCAGCGAGCCTTACCATCCGATCCTGTTAGTCGCCTCTTACAAGAATGGATTATTGAAGACCAATTCTAACCCAAAGCTTCTCAGGTCACAGCTTCCATTGATAACTCACCAACAAGTCGCCCCTTCTTGAGGAAAAGTTCCACATCTTTGCTGACCAGTGACAGGTTGATGCGGTAACGGTTGTCGTATGTTCGTGGCAGGCCAAGCCTTCCCTCATCTTCCTGTCTGGTGGATGTTTTACTCTTAGCTGTAATTGAAACCATGAATACAACACATGATGTCAAGATGATACATAAGTTAAATAAACCTATATTTAAAACACACAAAACGACTGTCGTGTTTCTGATAGCCGGGTTCGCGGAAGCTATGCCCAATTTTTCTTTGTTTATTTGACTTATTGACTTTTGCCATTGACTTATTACATTTCTTGGGTCCATGTCATTGACTTTTGAGTCAAAATCACTGGATTTACGACCCCTGTAACGCAAGATCTCTTTGTTGAATGGGGCCCTGGGCCCAGTTCCTCAAAGCGATCTTAGTGCTAAGGTGATCGTAAGTCCCATACTTTAACATAGGCTTACGATCATCGTAGCGCTAAGATCGCTTTGTTGAATGGGGCCCAGGAATTCATATTTTCTGTATTTTTAACCAAGGGCACATTAAATTACAGTAAACTACGTTTATAATGAACACGCTTATAACGAACTGGCGGATATAACAAACTCTTTCTTGGGTCCCGGACATTTGCTGTATATATGCTGTATATATGCTTATAACGCACTATAACCGTAGTTATAACCTGCTTTCCCTAATCTGAACATACAAACAGCACATGAAGCATGATGCCTCTAGTGTCTTTTGGCATACCGAATTCAAATAAATTGAAACAAGGTCAGTTACATGGTATATCTAGATAACATAGCATTACCATTATTGCCAGCTCATACTATTTCTTTAACTAGTCATACACTGTACAGAGCAAATAAACATTTTGGAGTGAGTTAAGCCATAACGTCACATCTGAAATATCCAGCCATATGATATACATGATATAGAATCTACTAACATTCACTTTTGTTAAGAACCACTCCACAACTGTGCTCTAACATCATGGGATAGATACATACACTGTTTCTTGGCTGCCTTCTTCCGTTGGAATTCTTGATATTTGACCAGGAATGCCCAAAAATCATCATACTCTTTAGTTCCTCTGCAATTCAATGAAACAAATGGGAAGAAATAAAAGATGCCCAGAGAGCTTCATCACCTTTATCCTCACGATCTAGTTTCATTTCCTTGTCAGTTACCAAAAGACATTAAAAGATGGTACTTATTGTTATCCTGTCTGGCGCTCGGCAGTAAGGGGCTAAAACAAGGACTGGTCGGCTCGGAGTCAGTATACTGTTTCTGAGTGGGGTATTCATGTTAAACTGCGGCATGGTATCTCAGTGTGCTAGCACTATAAATCGGCATCAGTCCGGACTAAAACAAGCAGCCACACACATACACACACATACACGTGCATGCACGTCGCGATATAAGTGCAATAATCTTGGACGCAACGTTAAACCCCATTTCACCTCTTCTTGGATGGGGGCACGATTGGGTAGCCTAGTGGTGAAAGCGTTCGCTCGTCACGCCGAAGATCCGGGTTCGAGTCCACACATGGGTACAATGTGTGAAGCCCTTTTCTGGTGTCCCCCGCCATGACATTGCTGGATTATTGCTTAAAGCGGTGTAAAACCATACTCGCTCACTCTTCTTAGATGGCATCAAACTAACTGGATTTTAATCGCAGTATTACTCTGCTCAACCTGCAGTATCTCAAACAATTTGTACAGATTAGGATGCCACCCCTTGAGACGATTTATTGACGTCCGCCCAGTGACATATTATTTTGCTTTGCGACAAAGTCATCTTTGGTGTTCATGGTAGTCGGGCATCCTCTTTGGGAACATTTCCATTGAATCGAAGTTTGGCGTCATGTTTTAATCTTCAAAAACAATTCAGCAAAAACAAGTGCCAACCCCTCTTAGAATTGAGAATAAACGGTTTATCAACCTGTGCATTTGCACAATGGAATACTGTTTCCTGTCTGTAATGCCTTTTACAGCCCAAATCGTACTAAATAATTAATATGTTCACTCACGCATTGATGTATATTTCAAAGTTTTCACTCACAGTGTACATGGTGTATGTGAATATAGTTTACCAAGTAGTTGAGTCGTTATATTTTCTGAGATATTAACCAATTAGTCATATGTGAGAGGTCCCCCTAATCCCCTATTGTGTTACCAATAACCACACTCAGGTGAATTTGTACCTATAACAATAGGTGCTGGACAAGTAGGAAGAACTATTTGGGACTATTTCATCTGTCGTTATTCATCGTCTGTTTCACATTATTTTCGTTTTTTCAAATTTTGGTCCATCTTCCTGAGGCAAGGGAGTTAACTGACTATAAACGTCCAGTTCCCACCCTTGCCGAACTAGGCTGGAATTTCAAGGCTCGATTGTAGTGCCACCAAAAAATAAGCAAAGTTACTAAGTTGACTTTACTTGCCCATTAATGCAATTTCTATCAAGAAAAATTCCGGAAAAATGTGAATCTATGTATCCCTATAGGTTTCTGTCACAAGTCTTCTTTCTGTCTTAGAGCAACAATAAAATACTTGAGTTCCACTGACAATATATATCCATAGTGAACAGTTCACACCAACTGCACTTTTCACTTTTCGCTAAAAGCGCACGAACCCATGGCACAGGCGGGAACTGAAGAATCTGTAGGCACAGAGATCCCAACCTTGTACACTGTGGTGTACTTGTACACAAGTGTTGGATAACTCATACCCACCCATACCTAATCAGCTGGATGACACCTACCCCAAAATCATAAACGTACACAATGAAAATCTCTATAAGTTAAACATTATTACCTTCTATTGTTATCTGTTGCAATGACCTGTAAAGGATATTTGACACCTGTAGATGCTATTGTGACCAAGATGATAATTATCATGAACATGATGAAACAATAGCTTAATTTCTGGAAAATCTGTCTAGTACTACAATGTACTAGTATATAATCGTATGGAGTTTTTAATTAAAAGTTCCCAAAATGTTAAAATGTGTAAATATAGAGCTATTAATAAAATGCTAATGATTTCTGTGAAAGTGTCTATGAAAGTACTGAATTAAAAGTGCCCAAAATGTTTGCCAGAAAAAGTGAATTAGTACCCACCCATTATGCATGCAACAAATATGAAAATAAATGGGTACGAGTTGTCCAAGTTAGTGTACAAGTCAGCCAAATAAAATATGAACACCCTAAATAAGCTACAGATTGGAGAGGGAATTTTAACATGTTTGGGTACGAGTAAGCCATTTTCGATGGGTACGAATCTCCGTGGCTATATGGATCATCTGGTATAGGCACAGGCATCTGTCAGGCACATGCATTTTGAACGACACTGTTGTAAATTTGTATCTGTGTACTTGTTTGAGTACATAAAAAAGAAGTGCACTATTATTGTACTACGTGTGACCCAGGTGACAAACATTAATCTTACATTAAGAGGCGGTTTGGAGGTTTCACTGTGTTCTCTGTACTTACCTTTTTATAAAGTCCTGATCTCTGAAAAATATTCTGTTCAAAGATGGTTTATGCTGAGTGAAATCAAAGTCAGAGTCCTGCTGCTCTTCTTCAGAATCAGAATTTAATGAAGTTTTTTTACTGTGATGATCTTTGTCTTTATACTTTGTCTCATGCACCCTTTCACTTTTAACATCACTGTTTTTGTCTGCAGAAATATTCCTTGTTTTTTCAAGTTCAACAAAACTTTGCCTACATTTTTGGGAAGGCTTCTCATGATCATGATGATGCTTATCTCTGTATCTACTGCTAGCATTGGGAACCACATCTCTGTATCTACTGCTACCGTCGACATCTCGCTCTCTGCTATCTTTCGGATGCCCATCTCTGTATCTGCTGCTTTTGTCAATGTACGTCTTGTCTTCACCCGAAGATCGATGTCTTGTATGAGATAAATGACGGTCGTGGTACTCCGGGCTACGCTCCCTTTCCCTGTCACGTTCGTGGTGTTTACGTTTTGACTTCTTGTGTTTACTATGTTTACGTTTATTTTTGTGGCCGGAAGATTTTTCTTTAGACAGAAAGGAATCGGAATCACTGAGATCGTCGCTTGTTGTCATGTTAAGTTATGTCAAGCATCGTCAACCGTATACGAAAAGCGAACGTTGTAACATTTGCTGTTTTTTGTGGTCGTATAACGACGACCGTTTTTTGTTTTTCATGGTAGCCGCCATTTTACCGGAAGTTCATTTAATACTAAGCAATAAATAAACGTATAATAATTCTTGCACCTAACGTTCAGATAATAAGATATATGGGTAAAAAACTTAATTACAAATATAAACATTGTAATTTTACATTTTTTACGAACATATTTTGTTTTATTTCTAATCTTGTATTTAACAATTGTTATCGACAATAGACTGTAGGTACACCGGAAGTGATTCGAAAGAGCGCCATATCCAAACTTCAAAATCTCTGCATTCTGTGGTGAGAACGTTATATCAGGCCTTATTGTAACTGTAACTGAAATAACTTGCTAATGTTAATCAGTTGTCATTGCCATTGTCACTATTATCTACCAAATGGTATAACGTCATATAATTCTGACTTAGAGTTAGGGTTCCATGTTAATATTGATCCACAGCTTTTGTCGATTTGATCAATATCCCTCTCAACATGTTGACAGCTGCCAGTATGCTAGCTTACTCGGAGCTCAGCGATAGAAACTAACAGTTTTCGTCCACTATCCTTATAATGATACTACATAGCAAAACCCTAAATAATAGCAAATTTCTACTAGTGATACTTTAAAGGGGCACTGATCTAACGCAATTCCCCGGGACTGGTTGTTGCCTTTGTTATTGTTTTTTCCCAGTGAGTACCCGGATGTAGAGCAGAAATCTAGACTAGCTCGCGACCTCTGTTGCGCCATTCGTAAGCGCATTAGTCACTTTTATGGATACCGGTAGTAATAAGAGCGTATGGTCACATTGATCAACAAAATGAAATACTGTTTTCGAGATAATAAGGAAATGTAGGTATCTTTGTGGGTAGCATCGGTAATGGTGACGAAGATTTGATAAGTCACTTGCTTGGTAATTTTGCGATTTTCGTTTACACTATTTTGACTTGCAACACAAAGTAAATATTTCACCTGAGCATTGCTTTTTTTATAGTGTGTATATTTTTTTACTGTCAAAATGTGTAACATATTTATTAAACGTCTAAATATTCAGTTATTTTACAAAGTGACTGAAACACATTTCCATCTGTATTATTATGATATCGAATTCCAAACATTTTGATGTTTAATGTCATCACCAAGAGACTGAAAATGTTACGTTGAAAAGTACATTTCTATGTTGTTTGGCTTCTAATCCTACATAATAATCTGTTGTGATGTTTGTAGGCCCTTTTGATCGTCTTAATCAATCTGGACAGATTTTTTAGTCAAAATGACTGAAATATTTACACATTTTATAAATTGCCTGAGAGAATCACATTTTACAAATTGACGGTAATCTATACACGCTTACAAAGGAAATGACCTGTGAAAACAACGTCTATCGCGCATTGAAGAATTTCCCAACCAAGACGTAGAGAAACAAGAACGAATCGGTTCAAATGAAGGAAAACAAAGTGCAAATACCATAATTACAACTTACCAAATTTATGTGTATAAATAGGCAGCTTCCTTGTTCGAGGAATGTATCCGTGAATATCCACACAAAGGAATAATATCCCACTCGTCTGCAGCTATACAAAATAACTTATTCGATGTCACGTGTCTCTGTAACTATCAAATATTCTAAAAGATATATATCGTTTCGGGATATTATAACCAGTGTTCGTTTCTCAACTGATCACTTGGATTGTTTCAGGTGTTTCACATAGGTGTCAAGTCTCAAGGGTCGGCTGAGAAAGGCCACGTGACAACTATTTTCATTACGTCCACGGTTCCTAAAAAATCCATTGAGTTTGATAACAATGAGCAACCAATCAACGTATTATCAGTTAACCCTTTGAACAAAGTATGTTGTTTTTACATCGGCACTTCACGCCATGACATGAGTGTATTCCCTTTGTTTTAGTAAACCTAGACATGTAAACACTCACTTTTGACATATCAACTGTGCAAGATAACAGTGATTAATCAATCAACGTATTTTCTGTTAATCCTTTGATGACTAGGAACGATCCGTTGATTTACCTAAAAAAGTAAATCAACTGATTATTCATCTCTTGCTGGGCTGCCACGTGCGTATTACATAACGCACATTTCACCTCACTTCAAACCTGGATTTAGATTGAATAATTACCCCAGACACAATAAATGCCAAATGAGAACCTTTGTCAGGTAATCGAAGTGGTGCTACCACTAATTGTACCTGTAATAAATTCATTAACTGAGCATCAAGTGAATGACGACAAATACACAAGTGTAGGGTTATACGAGAAAACGTGGATGACAACAAGGGAGTAGTAATCGTATTATCGACGCAATCCGAAATCAGAAAATGCTTTCACTGCATGGATACTTTTTTTAGTATTAAAAATCTGGGGTATTTCCAAATGACGACTTCCGATGAGCTCCACCGTTCTTTTTGTCTGTTTCTTTAGGCTGAAGAAATTAATTGACATGCGCCCTTTGTCGAATCTTTATAGATCACAGTTAACCAATCAGTGTTAATGCAAAAATGCGTAAAACAAATATTGCCTCCAGCCTCCAAGTTTATTTAGCTGTCCTTGCAGACGGTAGCCCAGTCTCTGGTCACGCTCAGTTGCGTTGCGTATCATCCGGGTACTCACGGGGGAAAAAACAATAACAAAGGCAACAACCAGTCCGGGGAATGGCGTTAGATCAGTGCCCCTTTAACTGTTGAGTAGTTTGGCTATAGGACCAGGTAGATCTAGTGCTAATTTCTAACTCTGAGAGCTAGTGATATTGTAAACAGGTTTGTGGTGGGAAGCAAAATGTCCAAAGCAGGCTACAGGTGTGATGATCTTTATTACCAGTAGAAGAGATATTGACACCCTGTAATGTACAAAACAATAACATTATAAGAACACTAGTACACAACACATATATCATGTATATATCCATACAATACAAAGTGACCATTGATTTCATTTAAACATACATCTATGTTCCGTACATGAACATGTACTTAATAATCAATGATATATGAAATCATTATCGTGACCCTAATTTAATAGGCTAAAGTAAACAAACAATCCAGCAAGGGCGATAGTTCGATCCCGACATTACTTATACGGTACACCATAAACATGGTCCATAGTTGTAAATAACATTGAATATTACAAATACAATTACCACTTTCTTGTAACTATTATTATAATGACAGTAATTGATCATACATTTGGTATGATACACTATTTCCAATACATACCTAGAGACATGACAAACATGTAAATTACCCGTAACCTGTGGGTGACACACTCAAAGCAGCCGCCTATGCAGCTATCAGCACACTCCTATGTATACAATGAATAAATATATAAGTTTATAATACAATTGAAGTATTACAGAAAATGTCATTGAATCCTTACTAACTACACACTATCATACAATGTTTGACATTGCTTACAGATCCTGTATTTACACAATTATTAAAATCTACGCATACACTCAATAAACATTCACACACAGAAATACAGAAGAATGATAAGAAGCATTTAAAATGTTTACTTAGCCTTTTTTTATTAGTAACTTGGCAATATTGCAACACAATCAGCATTCCAGAGATAGGCAATTTAGAGATA
The DNA here is from genome assembly GCF_022045235.1 of Haliotis cracherodii. Taxonomy (NCBI): domain Eukaryota; kingdom Metazoa; phylum Mollusca; class Gastropoda; order Lepetellida; family Haliotidae; genus Haliotis; species Haliotis cracherodii. Next base: position 17,382,289 of record NW_027266264.1, read on the forward strand.
CTGAAATAACATTACACATAACTTAGAAAACATCAGTCATATTATTATACAAATAGATATTAGCTAGCAATTCTATATGTTACTAACCTTAATGATCAAATTGTTTATTCAAAGTTTTGTCACTGTCCAAAATGTTAGCTGACTTCCAAAGTGGTGTTGTGTCAAGTGCAAGATGGAAGAAAAGTGCACAGTTTGAACAAGCCAATGAAACCAAGGCTTCTAAAGAAGTAACAATGACACAAACATGGACTAACCCCACCCTTTACTATATAAGTAATGTAAGTAAACTAATCCAGAAGCCCACACTAGATATTAAACTAAGAAACCACATTACTAACAACTTAGAATAATATCACAGAAATTAAAGGACCTCAAATAGATGAAAACATATTTACAATAAAACTGTGTACCAACACTTGTGTCTGTTTCACCGAAGTGGTAAACATCTGAGACCTGCATCACTTCAGGCTTTCCTCCTTTATTAAAGGGGAAGTGTACACGCAAAAATCACTTTCTTTCTTTTTCTAAACAAAACGCAATTTTAGAATTAGTTAGTATCTGTGTTTGAAAATATACACTCATTTTTTTTCACAGTGAAAGTAGGAAGCTCACAATAGTGTGAAAGTGATATGCCGTTATGAGGCCTTCGTTTTACGAGCGAAATAGGCCTGAGTTATCCCCCTTAGATTATGACGTAATTGGTGCCAATTCAACTGGGTCCCTGTCTATTCTCAACGCAAAAGATATCAAGGACCAGTTTGCGGTAAAACAACATGGTCTACGACACACTCCGGCGCAGTGGTGACTCAGCATAACACAATTCTGGCTGGCATCTGAGATGCTAGAATCACAAAACTGTACCTACACCACGTGAAGCGGCTCTAACAAAGCATGATGACGTCATAATGTTTATCAATTGGCACCAATGACATCATATTGCAAGGGACATAAGCCATGGTGTTTTTGTTATGGAAATAGAACACTTGGAAAATGTGAAAAATATAAATCGTTTTAGTGCAAAAAATATGTTAATTAAATATGATGTTTTTATATTTTTGTCTATGACACTTCTATGTTAACACTTTTAATATGGAAAAAGTACAAGAAAAAAAGGTTCATTTCCGTGTGAACTTGCCCTTTAAGCTGACACGCCGTGTTATAACCATCATAACTGGAATACTGTTCCAAGCGGCGTTAGGGGGCACGGGTGGCCCAGTCGTCTAAGGCGCCGCGATTCACTGTGCAGAGTTGCGTCACTTGGGCACGCCAGAAACCTATGATTGTGGGTTCAAATCCCGGTTCGCCCCAATTATGTTTCTAGGTTTGTCAGCACCATACCCATGCTCGTGGGTTTCACCGAAGTGGTAAACGTCTGAGACCTGCATCACTTCGGGCTTTCCTACCTCATTAAGCTGACATGCCGTGATATAACTGGAATACTGTTCAAAGCGGCATTAAAGCCAACTCACTCACTCACTCTAGAGTGCAGTGGATCCTTCTAGTTGCCTGACGTCTTGCTAATTCACTGGGTCTTTACTTGATGTATTTAAGCAGTAACTATAATCAGCACAATTTTTTAACTTATCCTGCATTACTCCTTAATGCATTTACTGCTGTTTATTGACAGAAAACAAACTGTGAGATCCAGCTTCTATAGAAAAGTTGCTCCAATCAGTAACTGGCAGAACCCTCACACAGTAGGCATGTGACTTGGAGGAGATGACATCACCTAAGAGCACATAATGGTTTTGTCAGTCTACACGGACGGACGTGTATTTGGTTGAATAAAGCTCTATTGTTTCTAGCATCCTTTGCTTGTTTCTTACACCATTGTTGCTCATATATTATACTGTGTGTATGGTTTGTACCTTTTATGTTATTCCTGTACTTATATTATAAAGTTTTCCCGCTTGCTTGTGTCTCTAGTCACGGTTATATTGCGGGAATATTGCTGTTCCATCCACCATTTTGAATTTGCAAAGTGGCGACGATTTCTTGTCTTGCGTACTGAATTCTTTTATTTGGCTTGGGTAATCCATTATTCTGTTTTACCTAATGTTTTCTGTGTTTTAAAGCTTTGCTTCTTCACTACCTTTACGTAATTGTTTTCTCTTATAAACTTTTCCGTTTTTGAGTTACAGTATACCTCCCTTGTGTGTTTTCCACATCAATATGACTTGGCTTAAATTAAAGAATTTATGCCTCGTTGTACCCTTTCCCTCAGGAAGAAATCTGTCCAGGATCCCCACACTCTGCCTAGACTGTACGGGACCCTGAACATTTACATCACAGGGACGCTATTGCAGTCCCTTGTCACTGTCTGCCTTCACCCTCTACCTCAAAGTAGTCAGGAAACATCAGATTCAATGTGCCCATCAGCAACACGGGATGTCTGACACAACAGAGGCTCCAGAGATCGACACCTCGTTGCAGTCCCCTACATCACCCTTGCTGTCACCCTTACAGACGACCTCATCCCCATCACTGGTGATCCCCTATCACAGGCTTGCTACAACAACATATAAAGCAAAACCCTTTAAAAGAGTAAATTACTACTAGTCCTTAGGGAACCTTCACTATTGGGCAATTTGGCAAGGACTATAGGACTAGTGCCAATTTCTAACCCTGGATGTAGGCTTGGATGCAGTCTTTGTTTTAACAGACCTTGGCGCCACTGGTTTGCCTCCTCAGCCTACATCACTCCTCTTGTTTTATATGGCACTATAGACAATTACCTTTTCGGTGCCACTGTTGCGTCCATCATCGGCCTTGATCATCTCTTGCTCCCATAGTCACTCACCCATACATTATCGGGATCGTGACTACCGCTCGGAAACTTCAGAGGGATCCTTGCAACCCAACTATGGTTCTCCTTCTGCAAATATTGACACTCACCTGGGATTGAACCAAGTTGCTGAGTGGTTGGCTGATCGCTTTTCCTCTGCTGCGCCGTTGACAAGAAATGTTTGATATGGTCTATCCCGACGTCTCTTCCACCCCATGTTGACCGTCCTCACTTTGGCCTTAGACGAGGACTCTGCCAAGCTCTCTCTCACGCCATCATTCAAGGCTCCTCGTTTTCGAAGGGGTGATCTTCCTGTTCACTCTTTGATCAGAGCCCATTTATTGGATGATGACCTGCATCGCATGACGGGGTCTTCCAAACCTACCACCATTCACATGCCAGATACCCGCCTTTGTTGGGTCAGAGATACGCCGTTCACCCAAACCTCTCCCTCCTCAAGACCTGTAGACCAGCATCTGTTGGGGTCTCATCCCAAACGGATCGACCACTTGCGGACTTGAGTGTCCCAGCTCTGACAGATCAACCATATGAGGAGCCACTTGTATGCCGCACTGGCGGAAATCACTAGGACCTGATACTTGGATTCTTAAGACTTACAGAATGGGATTCCGAATTTAAGAAATCCATCCTGTGACAGCCATGGTCTGGTCCCTCTTTTAACGTTTGCATCAGCCCCAATCTTTTGCCAATGGCAGGTGCTCTTAGGCCTCCTAACCTCGGCTCAAGACCTGACTTCCAGGGGATAACTGCCCACTAACCAGTGATATCTCGCCCCCTGGAATCAAATGACTTTGGCTTCATCTCCTTGACCGTGCAACATCCCACACTCCACCTGTTCGTTGACACATCCAAACAGGGGAGGGAGCTGGCGAGCTCACCTGGAGACTCAGACGGTCTCAGGGCTGTTGGCAACAACCTCGAGCTGGAAGCTCTTATACTGTCCGTCACACACTGGCAGAGCAATCTATGTCACGCCCAGTTGACCATATCCACGGATTAAATCACCGTGGGAACTCTCCACTCTCCATCCCTGCTAAACCGGACCTTCCGCTTTTTCGACCTGGTGAACAGTCGGGACCTTTACTTCATCGTTCAGCACATACCAGGTTGCAAGAACAATCAAGTGTACGCTCTGTCCAGACCAGACAAGTTGGCTCCAACCGAGTGACAGCTCCACCCAGACCTGTGACCACGATCTGCCCAAAACATCGACTCCCACCAACATTGATCTGTATGCCACATCCCAGAACTGCCAACTGAAAACTTACGTCTCCCCAATTCCGGATCAGTTGGTAGTGGAAGTAGACGCCCTCAGCGTCCCGGGGAAGGATTAAATGGGTACGCTTTTCCGCCTCTGGTTCTCCGTCCCAGGGTTCTTCAAAAGATCCAGGTCACTCGGAACATGATCCTGATTTTGGTCGAGCCCTTGTGGCCAGTGAGAAGTTGGTTTGTCCACCTCTGAGATCTCACCAGCGACGACCCCCTAGAACTTCTGGTATGCACAGCAGGTTACCACAACTGAATCCCACTAGGTTACCAGTATGTGCCGTCCCTTCACTGCACTACCTCCCCAGAAAGTTCAGATGTTGTGTTTGAAGCAGTAATGTGCTCATATGTGACATCATCGTTTCTAGGTCACATGCCGACTGTCTGAGGGTGCTGACAGTTACTGGTTGGAACAACTTTTCTATAGCAGCTGGACCTCTCACAAGTTTGTCTTTCTGTCCAAGTTTGATCGTCAATCCGAAGACCCGGGTTCGATTCCCGACATGGGTACTATGTGTGAAGCCCATTTCTGGTGTTCCCCGCTGTGATATTGCTGGAATATTGCTAAAAGAGGTATAAAACCATGCTCACTCACACTCACTCACTCACTCACTCACTTTCTGTCCAAAAACAGCAGTAATTGCATTAGGAGCAAAACTTTTTTAAAAATCAAATTTCTACTAGTTCTTTTGATACTTTAACTATTGGGCATGTTGGCAAGGAGTACAGGACTAGTGCCAATTTCTAATGCTGTTGAATAACAACTATCTGCATGATTAGCTAGACAAGGATCTGATCGTCAAAAGGTGGTCACAGAAATCCTGTTGTTGATCAATGGAGAGCTATAGTCTTGATAGCAGTCGACAAGTACATTAAACTGTGGTTATAATGAACTCAAAGGGACCACTAATTTTAGTTCGTTATATCCGTCGTTTGTTATTAGCGTGTTTGTTATGAATGTAGTTTACTGTATTATTCATTATTTTCATGTTTACGTCAGATATTGATCAAGATAAGATGGAGTCTGAGGTTTTGGAAATAATGAAGATGAAGGACAAGTTTGATCCTGGCCTGTATGCACAGATGGAGCTGGTGCAGCAGGTGTGTATTGTTACCGTATTCGACGTAATAAGCGCCCAGGGCGCTCTCAAAATTAGAAATAGGGAGCTCTTATTAGAATATTACTTTGATGAAAAAACAGAGTTGAAAGATAAATTTCGTGGTTTATGCTGACAGCCTGAAATGTTTATATACGACAGATATATTTTTCCAGAATTTAATTGCCCATAATTGAGGGTGCTTATTACACACGAGTGCGTATTATACACGAATAAATAAGTCTTGTGTACATTGATCAATCGGAAGGGGTGCTAATTGGGATTGTTCACTAGCCAGTATATTAGCAAATATCGCCATGGGCGCTTATTAGAGCGAATACACTATGAGGTGAATACGATTCGTATCACGAATATAGGGTAATGAATATGTATATTAATTCACGAATACAATAACAAGTCAGCAGTTGATGTATTATGTTATATTCAGTGAAACATTAACATAAATTTTTTTATATGGCTTCTTAATTACAAATATATTATACATTTATATACTGCACTTATCCAGTTAGTAGTATCTGCTCAAATGCGACAATGACCAGTGACCCCAATACTGTTAAATCAATATTATAAGAGTGTTGTCTTTGAAGAAATCTATGCATATCATATGTTCTTATGGATATTTTTAGGTACAGGGCATGTAAATGCACTTACTTGCATATTCAAAAATATCTGCCACATGTTTCGTTTTTATTTCCATTTTCAAAAACAATTTAAAAATCCTATTACTTTATAAAAACAATGCGATCCAATAAAGCATGCTGTTACTTCCCTTTACATGGGCACTGCTTTACTGCAACATCTTGTGTTAAAGTCATGGTAGCAACAGGAGTTTGTATGCTTGTTTATGTAGGGTGGCTCTTTTCTCAGGTTGATGGTACACAACTGTTTATTTGGTTACATACTAGTTTGAAAAAGGAAAAAAAGGAAAAAACACTGCCCGCCTACACTATATTTTCAAAAGTCATTGCCTGAGAATCAATTCTTTCATTTTTTTAAGCCTTAGATTAATATGTGTAACAAGGCTGACGATGTGTATGGACAAGATGAAGTGAACGTGAGGGAATGTGTCATCACAACAGTACTTTATCATGTCCACTGACATGACAATGAAACCAAGTAAACAGACGAAATCATCTTGGTCATCGGCACAAATCACATCTCCTATTTCATCATGTTCCTACCTATCATAAACCTTGTCAAGCTGTTATTTCATGCCATCTTCGTCACTGGGTTTAACATGATTCTCTTTCTTTTTCTGTCAGCGCAAGATGTTTGTGAAGACAAATTATTTCTTTGTGAACGCCAAGAAGCAGTTCCTTAAGAGTCTATACATGGATCCCAGCAAGTGGTTGACTACAGAGCAAGCTGGTAACTTCATGTGTTTTATCACACCTGTGTTCTATAGTCTGATTCCAAAGATCGATAGAAGTCATCATTTTTATAGATTTCACTCTTGATATGTCATGTATATGGGTGCTATCAACTCAAATGCTTGTAAGTCAGTAGAGTGACCCCATACTGTCTGTCCATTTGCCTCCCTGTTGGTTTCTAAATTAAAACTTGAACAATGCAGATATGTTTTCACCAAGTTTGTATTTTTGTCAGTTCCGGTTTTGTCAAAACATATGGGCAGTATCATCTTCCCGAGGCAAGGGTGTTAACTGACTATAAAAGTCCAGTTTCCACCCTTGCCGAACTATGCTGGATTTTCCAGGCATGATTGGAGCGCCACCAGTTACGAGTTATGTCCTTTCTATGTCCGTCCTCTTGACCAATCAGATTCCATCTCTCATATCCCTTGCATTTGCTTCAAACAAAATGGCGACGCCTAAACAAGACAATCTGTTCAATAATCAAGATCTATATTGTCTTACCCGCAAAGTGCATAAAAAACTTGAGCGCCTTGATTAAAAACATGAAAAGTTGTGCAAAATATCTGTCAACACCCAGTTGGCAGTACATATGTTTTGCAAATCCTGCAGTCAACCAAAATATGCACATAGAAATCCATGCTGTTTACAAACCGAGAGTTTACTTCGTTATGCAATTTTGATTGGACTATGCATAGACTCGTTAGACCAGCCAAAATGTAACTCCATAATTCCAGCCTGGTTCGGCATGGGTGGAAACTGGACTTTTATAGTCAGTTAACGCCGTTGCCTCAGGAAGATGGGGAAGCATAGGTCAATATTTCGTAGGATACAGGTTACATAATGCAGCACTAGAACTTAGAAGGTAGGATTACCCCTTAACCAAATTCAGTTTGTTGCTGGCTCATATATACATTGATGTAAAGTTTAGTCGCCAAATTGATAGCAAGTCCACAAGTCTATATGTGGCATGAGACAATTTTTAAAATCTGCTAATCAGGCTAATTGAACTGATGATGCTGCAATAAAAAAATCACAGTTTCAAGCAATCAAAAGTGGGAAATTCTCCGCAGCGGATCATTTTGCCCTTGATGCTGCAGGGTTAAGCCCCTTTGATGATGTTACCATGGTTATGTTGGCCATTACAGATGCTGAGTTAGAGGAAGCTTCATCAGAGTTGCAGGATGTCAAGAGTGAAATAAAGGATGTCAAGACAGCCATTCAGTCTCTGTGCGAGTCTGCCGAGGAAGGTGAATGACACCATATGCATCATAGTTTTCTGTCATATTTTCTCATGGGCATATTGTCTACAAGACTTTACTCCATGATGCATCATGTCGCTGTTCATGTCATAGGAGTGTATCCCAGTGGCATCTATGATTGCTGCTGTAGGTACAGGGACCCCAGTTGGCACTAACACAAAAGCCTATCAGTTTGGCTGAAGTTGAGGGGTATCCTGATCATTAGTAGAATTTCAGGATTTTAAGGGCGTGTCCACATATGTTATAACTATTACCGTATTCGACGTAATAAGCGCCTAGGGCGCTCTCAAAATTAGAAATAGGGGGCTCTTATTAGAATATTATTTTGGTGGGGGAAAAACGGTTGAAAGATAAATTTTGTGGTTTATGCTGACAGCCTGAAATGTTTATATACGAGTGTGTATTATACACGAGTAAATAAGTGGTGTGTACATTGATCCATCGGAAGGGGTGCTAATTGGCATTGTTCACAAGCCAATATATTAGCAAATATCGCCGTGGGCGTTTATTAGAGAGGGCGCTTATTTCGTTGAATACAGTAAGTTTGGCTGAAGTTGAGAGGTATCCTGATCATAAATAGAATTTTAGGATTTTAAGGGTGTGTCTACATATGTTATAACTATTAAGGGTAGTAAAGTTTTGCATCCCTGCACAAGTTCAAAGCATAAGTCTTGGACAGTTAGTCTTTGGCTATTATTCTCAGCTGATAATACATGCAGCTCATGTATGTCAAATGTAACAATACACTGGTTAGTAAAATCAAAAGGGTTTCGGGAAAGACAGTAAATGTGGCATAAAACCTCACTCACTCACCCAATCAATCAGCGTGTCACTCGCTCCCTCTTCTTGTAGGCTTCTCCCTGCTGACACAGAAGCAACAGCTGCTGGAGGAGAAGAAGCGAGACCTGGAGGAGAAGGTGCAGCATATGAACTTGAGATTCAATTTATTGCAATCGGCTATTGTCGGTGTAACGGTTCTTGATTTGGTGGTTTTAGCCTATTTCACGCATCTGCATGATGTTCCGTGCTCTTTGTGTATAGCCCTGGATGCAAGACACTTCATGGATTTTTATGGATTTATTACTGAGATTGGTCGTCAATCCACCAAACAACATTGTTAGGATTCATGAGAGCATAACACATCGTCACAAACATACACTTTCACTTGACAAGTTCATGTGTAACGCAAAAGTTTTCACAAAGCCCACACATCTCACCACATTGCATTTTTCATCTCATAACATGTGCTCTCTCTTTTTCACTTCCGTCAAAAAGGGACATAACTCACATATCACTAACTCACATACCACTAATGATAAAATACACATTGCCATATTGTAACACTAAAATATAAATCAACCATTAAAGTCAGTGCTTTCATTCATTGACACATACTGCAGATCATGAGACCCTAATTCATAGAATTAGCTCCGCTCTTCACACAAATATCCTCACCTAGCCAACACCACAGGGAGTATGGCACATGCTCACAGTTCCTCAGAGACCTGGCTGTTCTGCATGACAACAGATCTTTTATATATGGAGTCAAAGTTGATTTACAATTCGTTACAATAAATCTAATGTCTGGAGAATTATTGGAGGTTGAGGAACAAATCTCAAGTTCGCATTTTTCTATCGACCCGTGAAGTTCCGGGGTAGAATAGGTCTTCAGCAACCCATTCTTGCCGTAAAAGGTGACTATGCTTGTCGTAAAAGGCGACTAACAGGATCGGGTGGTCAGACTCGCTGACTTGGTTGATGCATGTCATCAATCCCAATTGTGTGGATCGATGCTCATGATGTCAATCACTGGATTGTCTGGTCCAGACTCAATTATTTACTGACCGCTGTCATGTAGCTGGAATATTGCTGAGTGCGGCATTAAACAACATACCAACCAACCAACCATTTTTCTATCAATGTCAATGTTCTTTCCATTTACTTGCCATCTACTTACTTGTAATGCTGTTGATAGAAACACAAACTGCAGCAGCGGCGGACGAAGAGTAGCACCGCACAGCTGGAGTTGGATGATACAGTGCAGGGCAGCACTGGTCCGGCAATGATCAACAACCTGGTAGGGGTACTTCCATCATCATCATCACATCAACCGGGGCTCACATGGGGTTCAGTTGTCTCAGGCAACACAATTCGCTGTGCAGTTACGTCCCTTGGGCATGTCAGAAACCGATGATCATGGGTTCGAATATGGTTCTAGGTTTGTCAGGAAGGTACCCGTTGTCATGGGTTTCACCAAAGTGATAAACGTCTGAGACCTGGTTCACTTTTGGGGTTTCCTCCCACAAGCTATCAAGCTGACACCCAGTGATATAACTGGAATATTGTTAGTGTTAAACCCAACTCACTCACTCACTCACTCATATGATTCCTTACTTTATAGTGCATTCTACAAAACGTAAACTAAACAGAACAAAGTCTTTGATGAGTATGAAATGTTCCTTGTGAAATGGAAGTAATTATGTCATCATTTAAGCTTTCTTGTCTTTCTGTCTTTTATTTTCATTGCCAACATGCTAAGAAGCTATTTCCCGCATCTGACCTTCTTTCTTTTATTCTTAACAGTCAAAAAAGATCGAAGCTGTGGAGTCGGCCATCTTGAAGTGTGATGAAGCAATAGATCATGTGACCTCTGAGCTGCAGTTGATGCAGCCAACCATCAAAACAATGGAGCAGGCGGTCTCACAAAACACCAACAGACTACAGCAGATCACGGCAGAGCAGAAGGGGAAGAAGGGTGTCATCTCACAGCTTGTTAATCAGTCAGTAGATCATGGCACAACTTACCAAGCAGTCAGTAGATCATGACACAGCTTACTAAGCAGTCAGTAAAACATGGCACAACTCATTAAGCAGTCAGTACAGCATGTCATCGCTTACTAAGCAGTCAGTAGAACATGACACAGCTTACTAAGCTGCTAGTAGAACATGTCACAGCTTACTAAGCAGTCAGTAGAACATGACACAGCTTACTAAGCAGTCAGTAGAACATAACACATCTTACTAAGCAGTCAGTAGAACATAGCACAGCTTACTAAGCTGCCAGTAGAACATGGCATAACTTACTAAGCAGTCAGTAGAACATGACACAGCTTACTAAGCAGTCAGTAGAACATGGCACAACTTACCAAGCAGTCAGTAGAACATGGCACAGCTTACCAAGCAGTCAGTAGAACATAACACATCTTACTAAGCAGTCAGTAGAACATGTCACAGCTTACTAAGCTGCCAGTAGAACATGGCACAACTTACTAAGCAGTCAGTAGAACATGACACAGCTTACTAAGCAGTCAGTAGAACATGGCACAACTTACCAAGCAGTCAGTAGAACATGGCACAACTTACTAAGCAGTCAGTAGAACATGGCACAACTTACCAAGCAGTCAGTAGAACATGGCCTTTTGAAAATATTTTATGCATACATACACCCTGTACACATCTGATTGGGTGGTTAGCCTAGGTGATGGGATATTGCTAATTTTAATCACTGGATTGTCTGGTCCAGACTACTTTTTCTACAGCCTGCCGTCACATAGCTGGAATATTTTGACTGGCAATACACAAAGAAACATTAGGGAGTAATCATGATACTCCAGTTTTTAGATGAAGTGAGAAATGTTATTTACTAAACATTGTATCAATAGTATAAGAAGTTTCAGCTAAATTCATTGACATATTTAAGTTATTCTGGGGAAGACAAATAACTGTTTCAAATGCGTCATATTTTGTGGTTGTCTGATTCATCCTTCAACCGTGCAAGTTGAATATACACAACTCAGCCTTTGCCTAGGACCAACCTAGTCATCTTTAGTCAAAGTTGTGATCCTAAACAAATGTTGAGTAGTATATATACAAACACCAGAAATCATCATGCCACAAGCCTACTTCATCTTTTGGCCCTTGTGTTTGACATTTGAATTGGGACATCTGTGTGTTGCAGCCTGGAGAGGCTGGTGAGTGAGATGGAGGCGATGAGTGGGCTAACGGTGACCCCCCTGAGTTGGAGTGGTGTGAGGGTGGAGTTCCCGCGGGCAGGGACTGAGGGGGTGCAGCTGGCGCTGTCCCTCGAGTACTTGGAAAACAATCTGGGTGACCTGGTGCTTAAGTCTGCTGAGGTAAGAGGTAGATTGTAGTCAAAACGCTGAAAGTACATGAGATCATGTACTAAAATCTTAAAAACAGTTGAGAAGTGAAATGATGTTTATCTCTCTCCATTAACAGATTGATTAAACTTGTTCTTCCACGGTGTCAGATTCAGTATAGGGTTTTCCCTGATGAAGACGCCCAATGGGGATTCCAGGTCAGAAAAGGTTGCAAGTGCCTCATGCTCGTCACAATGCCTGATGAAGACCATTGGTTTAGGGATGGGACGAGTCCTTAGTTACTACCCGGGTACCCACTACAAGATTTGGGGACAAATTGTTATACCGCAGCCCTGGCCAAAATTATTTAGATACATGTATCAAACAATCAGATCATGCGTACACTGAAGTTGACTGAAGCTTTATCTTTACTCAAACATTTACAAGTCAAAAGGAATGTGTGCATCGTAACCACTGAGCTACAGTGAGTTTTTGCCATTAAACAATACATCATGTGACTAACCGCGGGGGCAGGTAGTCCTGTGGATATCCGGGTCCTATTCAGGCCCCACCCGACCCGAGTACCTGAGTTACCCGTCCCAGCCCTGCATTAGTTGTCAACTTCGAAACTTAGTTGGTTTTGTGTCATCATTCCCAAACAGCCTTCATCCTTGCTCATGCTTTCAGTCAGTGATTTGCCTGGCAGAGACATAGTTAACAGGCTGCCGAGTTTACACCTAATAGCTCTGTGTCGACAACTGTTCTGATTCTGATAATGCACGATTCTCTATTCACTCCACTGAAGAGCCAGTATGTGTATATTACTTTTTACCTTAGTCAATGGATCAGTGTGCACTCGATTTTCATTCTCAGCTCCCTTGGGAGTGTACCACCCAAGCTGCCTTAAGGCACTAGAAGGTTAACAGTCATTACCATCTCATCCTACCGGGTACCCATTCACTGCCGGGTGAACAGAGGCATATTACGAACAAAGTCACCTGCCCAAGTGAGACGCCACATGTGCTATATATGCTTTAGTGTGGGCAGGACCGAATCCCTAGAAACTCACAAGAGTCTAACCACTCTCCAAGATCACTGTTGCTAAACTTCACCTGATTTGTGCACTGTGCCCTGAGCACAGGACCATGTCGCCACGAATATTAAGATGAAAAATTTAATACAAACGTGTATTCAACCACTTGCTCCTGTATGTCCAGTTACCCAGTACTAACACTATTGGGGATGGTCAGGCTCGCTGACTTGGTTGATGCATGTCATCAATCCCAATTGCTTGGATCGATGCTCATGATATCAATCTTTGGATTGTCTGGACCAGACTCGATTATTTACAGACCGCCGTCATATAGCTGGAATATTGCTGAGTTCGGCGTTAAACAACAAACCAACCAACCAACCAACCAACTAATGTGGACGGTGGGGTAGTCTAGTGGTTAAAGTGTTCGCTCGTCATGCCAGAGACACAGGTTTGATTCCACAGGGGTACAATGTGTGAAGCCCACTTCTGGTGTCCCCCGCCGTGATATTGCTGGAATATTGCTGGAATATTGCTAAAAGCGACATAAAACAGTACTCACTTACACACTCACTAATACCAATGTATGAACAACTTGCAGGTGAATGTCGACTCAATCGATGTGTCGGAGCTGCTAAAGGAGGCTGTCAGTCATAATGATGTGCCAGCACTTGTCACAAAACTGAAGTCGCGATGGCTATCCCACCAACCTTTGCTGACAGAGGTGTCTCAGCTCAGATTCAGGTAAGCCAATTAGATGTTGTACATTTCTGTATGATTCCAAACACAGAATAAGCTCTTTTTACCTAATGGTTGTTGACATCAAATACTGTATTACCTCTACTAGATGCCGGCCTCCAATTGATGCCTGGTCATACGCTCTTATACTGTGATATTTTGGTGATGAATCATTTCAGTTCCCTGCAAATGTGTCCTATTTATTAATGCAGAGACCAGTGAAGATCCAGGATAGAATAGGTCTTCCGCAACCCATGCTTGCTGTAAAAGGAGACTATGCTTCTAATAAAAGGCGACTAACGAAATCGGGTGGTCAGACTCGCTGACTTGGTTGATGCATGCATTGTGTCCCAATTGCGTGTATCGATGCTCATGTTGTCAATCGCTGGATTGTCTGGACCAGACTCGATTATTTACAGACCACCGTCATATAGCTGGAATATTGCTGAGTTAAACAACAAACAAACAAACAAACAAACAGACAAACAAACAAATATAAATGCAGAATTTGGGATTTTGTAAGATAGTGAGTTGCACTGTGCCAGCATTAAACAGAACAGACATCGGGCCTCTTACACTCATCAGGCTCTAACTGACAAAGGTCAATGGTTTGGGCAAAATTAATACACGCCAGGCGTCAAATAGAGGAAATATGGTATGTGCATGCAACACTGGCTGCTCAATATGGATGGTATTGATCTACCCTCATTATTAACCTACTTCACTTTATTTACAAGCTTGTTTCTTCATGCATTTTTTGAAATAATCCATTGTTACAAGTCACATGGTCCTGGTGTTCGTCATTGAGGCCACTACTTTGTATCTGTTTCTGATCTATAGGCATGCTATTGACTGGATACAAGAGGAGAATATTTTGCGAGTGATGGTCGGGCGGGGAGGTAGCATCGTCTGTACTCTCATCATACCCTCGGGGTATCCTCTGTCAGGGAAGGTAACTCTGGCTGACATCAAGGGACATTCGGATGCTGACATCACAGACTTGAAGGTAAAGAAAATGAATTCTGTAGAAATACAACAATCCTTAAAATGTGTTATGTCAATGAATCAATCCATCCATTGTTTGTAGTGTACAAGTTAGGGGGTGCAGTTGGGACTGTGAGCTTTATTTGGGTAATGGCTAGAACTCTTGAAGTTACATTCATGATTTGGAATAGTGTTGTGTATTTACTAATATGGATTGATAACGGTCTCATAGGCCGCCATTATAGCAGAACCAGTGCCGTAGCCAGCCGGGGGCAGGGGGTGCAGTTTGGACTGTGAGCTTTGTTTGGGTAATGGCTAGAACTCTTGAAGTTACATTCATGATTTGGAATAGTGTTGTGTATTGACTCATATGGATTGATAATGGTCTTATAGGCCGCCATTATGGCAGAACTGTGCTAGAATTAGTTTTTCAGAGCTGAACCATTGAAGACGTTTGCCTACTGTTCACCTTTGTTCCAAGAGACTGCAGTAGGGCAGGAGACTTGTAACTACCATAGTGCCATGGTGGGGAATGGCACCCATATTTTGTATCAGAGTTTTAAGATTAGTAATAAGGATTAGGGCTGGCAAAAAACATCGATAATCAGAATTATTGACGTGAAGAAATATTAATCATTATTGATATGAAAATTGTGTCATCGATAATGCCTTACAATAAACTATTGTGATGAAATAAAATTTAGATTTACCAAAACAGATTTGTTATTGTCAGTAATGTTATTTGCTGAAGATTGAAAGTAACTGTTTTTGTTATGTATCAAATGTCCACAAAGTAATCCCTGCAAAAATGTGCTTCCATTCACCTTGGAGTGAAATATGTTGATTTATCTAGGTTTTCTTGTATGTATTTACTTAAACATACTTCTCCAATATTTATCAATAATTGATAGATATTTGGTTAACGATTATCGATCTCGATGATCTGTATCGATAGCCAGCCCTACTAGGGATAGTGTTGTCTGCTCCCGAGACTGACCCATGTCCTTTTTCTTTCCCAGCCTGCGGGGTCTGAGAGAAGCTTGACTGCCTGGGCTGAGCTGCTGGAGGCGAAGTTCGGGCGGCCATGATCACAACATGTAACAACTGTACATACAATACATTGTAAATATCATCACTTTTGTAGATATGGCAATAAACAACAAGGAATCCATACACGTGCTGTTTTATTTCAGTGTTTGAAATAACGGGGCATCCTTGACATCTCCTGCTGTAGTTAATCTTGACTTTTGTTGAGTTGTGAGAAGTGTATTTGATCCTGTTTAGTTTACTTCAGTCAATATAGAGACATGTGATCGCGTAGGGAATCATCTAACAAGCATCAGCAGGTACAGTGAAACTCCATTCACAGAAGCCAGGATATACCTGTTGGTTAATATTGTGTCCTGTGAGAATGGATGCAAGAACATTACATAGTGAGTTCTGGAAGCAAGGAGCATGGCTATTGGAATCATTAAATTCAGAACAATTATAGACTGCTGTTACATTTAACTGACATTTCTATTCTTGTAAAAATAAGATAAAGTTTGGTATGTCATGGTTGATTTTCTTCGATCTAACTCCAAAATCCCCACATAAAATTGACTTACGGCTCCAGAGCATGTGCTTTGAGATGACATCAATAAAATCAAAGAAAAGTGTGACACAGATCGCCAGTCTGGGGCCCCCTCACAAATTGGCCCCCATAATTGTAACTTGAGTGAAAGAACTCTTCATGATGGAACATCTTGCAGTCTTCTTCATTGACGCTATGGCTTTCAAAGTAAGATCATGAATGCTGTGCAAGAACATACATGGATGTATTATATAGAATAACAGGTCCATCACATCTCATCTGCTGTTAGGGGTTAAAGTGCACGCTCGCCTAGTGAAGGTCTGCGTTCGATTCCCCACATGGATACAACCTATTTAGAAAATAGATAAGGCTAAAAGAAAATAATAGTCTTGGTTCTCAGGCACCGCCTACATCATCATAAAGTCTGCCGCACGTATCGTTTTATTTCTGTTTTTAAAAAAAATTAAAAATCCCAACACTGAAAAACAATATTACACACAGTTATTTCCTTTAATCTTGACTTATGGTCATGGCAGCAATAGATTGTATGCTTGTTTATGAGGGAAGGCCCTTCCTCAGGTTGATGGTACACAACTGTTTATTTGGTTACATACTAGTTTGAACAACAAAACAACAAAAGCCACCATCCACCCGCACTATATTTTCAAAAGTCATTGCCTGAGAACCAATTCTTTTAATTTTCTAATCCTGACTGCACTTGAGCCTTCATGTGATGGCTGCTGTACTGTCACTCCTCTTTGTCTTCCTTATCTTCCAACAAGTACAGCTTGCAGTCAAACACATGTTCCTTGGCGCCAATCTTCTGCCGAAACAGCTGGGCCTGCCTCCAGGCAGTTGGGCCGGACCCCCCACTGACCGTGGCTTCCAGGACGATCACCCTGCTTCTCTTCATGTTGATGGAGCGGGTTTTGTACAGATATTCACCTGGGGCATAGAAGAACGGCAGATTATTCAGAACCATAGACAACAGATAGCTTTCTTTATTGTTAAAGCCCAAATTGTTACAACAAGATCAGGAGGTCAATTTGGGTTCAATCCTCACCACAAACACTCTATCAATCGCTGATTATCCACAGTTTTCACTTTGCAGGATGCCTACCTTGGTATGTGACTGATTTTATTGTCTTTCATTACCCATATCAGCTACCTTGGTGTGTGACGGATCTCATTGTGTTGTTCCCCATGTCACCTACCTTGGTGCGTTACTGATATCATTGTGTTTCATCATCCATATCACCTACCTTGGTGTGTTACTGATCTCATTGTGTTTCATTATCCATATCACCTACATTGGTGTGTTACTGATATCATTGTGTTTCATTATCCATATCATCTACCTTGGTGTGTTACTGATATCATTGTGTTTCATTATCCATATCACCTACCTTGGTGTGTTACTGATCTCATTGTGTTTCATTATCCATATCACCTACCTTGGTGTGTTACTGATCTCATTGTGTTTCATTATCCATATCACCTACCTTGGTGTGTTACTGATCTCATTGTGTTTCATTATCCATATCACCTACCTTGGTATGTTACTGATCTCATTGTGTTTCATTATCCATATCACCTACCTTGGTGTGTTACTGATCTCATTGTGTTTCATTATCCATATCACCTACCTTGGTATGTTACTGATCTCATTGTGTTTCATTATCCATATCACCTACCTTGGTGTGTTACTGATCTCATTGTGTTTCATTATCCATATCACCTACATTGGTGTGTTACTGATATCATTGTGTTTCATTATCCATATCACCTACCTTGGTATGTGACAGATTTCATTGTGTTGTTCTCCATATAACCTACCTTGGATTTGATTGTGTTTCATGATCCAGATTGCCTACCTTGGTGTGTGACAGATTTCATTGTGTTCGATGATTCATATCACCTACCTTGGTGTGTAACTGATCTCATTGTGTTTCTTTATCCATATCACCTACCTTGGTATGTTACTGATATCATTGTGTTTCATTATCCATATCACCTACCCTGGTATGTTACTGATCTCATTGTGTTTCATTATCCATATCATCTACCTTGGTGTGTTACTGATCCATTGTGTTTCATGATCCATATCACCTACCTTGGTGTGTTACTGATCTCATTGTGTTTCATTATCCATATCACCTACATTGGTGTGTTACTGATATCATTGTGTTTCATTATCCATATCACCTACCTTGGTATGTGACGGATTTCATTGTGTTTCATGACCCATATTACCTACCTTGGTATGTGACGGATTTCATTGTGTTTCATGATCCATATCACCTACATTGGTGTGTTACTGATATCATTGTGTTTCATTATCCATATCACCTACCTTGGTATATGACGGATTTCATTGTGTTTCATGATCCATATCACCTACCTTGGTGTGTTACTGATATCATTGTGTTTCATGATCCATATCACCTACCTTGGTATGTGACAGATTTCATTGTGTTGTTCTCCATATAACCTACCTTGGATTTGATTGTGTTTCTTGATCCTGTTTCATGATCCAGATTGCCTACCTTGGTGTGTGACAGATTTCATTGTGTTCGATGATTCATATCACCTACCTTGGTGTGTAACTGATTTGTCATCAGCGTAGATTTTCCAGATCACTTGAGCATCTTTATACTTTTTGCATTTAGCCATCAAAGCCATCTTCTGTACACACATCCCCGAGTCTGTAAATTGATGGAAGTTGAAGTTATTTATTGATGAATTCATTTGATTTAATATGCAATTTGCATCAATACAATCTTGCCAAATTTCACACACGCACACGCACACGCACACGCACACACACACACACTTCTGATGTCATCATGGGCAACTAATGAAAACTAACATAATCATAGGTGACCAACGATTACTTGAAAGTGTTCATTATACCTGAGGAGCCGTTGAGTGGCCAAAAATCATGTGTGCATGACAAGTACAAATGTTTTGACTCTGTGGGTTTTTTGTGTGTGTCAAGCACAAATATCTGGTGCGTGCGTGTGTTTGTGTGTTCTGTTGTGTTTTTAATTTATTAAATATGCCATTAAGCAAAAACGTTGGGAATGTGACTTCCCAAATCCAGTTTCAGCAACTGTCAACACTTGCCCAATATTATTGATCTGTTACCCTTTGAGATTGTTTACAAATGAACTGTTTTGGCTTGTACCAATGTATACAATGTGTTTCCTATAATATTGTCAGTAAGAGAGGTTTGAGTATTTAACTATATGGGGGTAGGAGACACCGAAATGCCTTTTCATCACTATAATATAACTTGGTGACTCTTGACAGATGTTGCCAAAACTACAAGAAATTCTGTTCAAAACAGCATTTAATATCACTACCTACATTTCATTCATTCATCCTCCCAGCAGTTTAAAGGCCCAGTTTTTGCTCAATTGGACATAAATATCTCTTAAGGTGTGTTGCTATATGGCAGTGTAATTTATTGTTAAACAATGATTGTAACTGTATGACATTGTTTCTGTTTTAGATTCAGTAGAAGTTCATTGCATTTTATTTGGACAATGGTGAGTTGTCACGAATGTAGAACTATTTAATGTGAGTAGTGGTGAAGAAGTTATTATATTCAGATGCTCGAATGGATATCAAGCATTATAGAAACGTGGACTATGTGATGTTCTGGTGACACTGGACTGGTCTAGCACTTTGTGGAAAGTGTTGGAAGCGAATTAGATTATGTAAGTGGAGCGGGCCTGCCCTTCACATCTCACATTTCATCTGACATTAGATCAAGACCAGCTTCCGTGTGAAGATCACTCATCAACCCCCATTCCCAGCCTAGGCCTCTCTCCGAAGCTTGACCACTGTTGCGATTGATGAATATTATTATCACTGAAATTCTAGCTATCCCTACTGCCATCAAATTTGGTATTTGATACTGCCATTGAATATTGTACTACCACGCTTTTGCATACTGCCATTATGATTGTTGTGCAGTAATTTGTATTGATTTGTAAACCTAGGTAATGGTGTATACAATTGCTTATTGTATACCATTTGTTGGTTGGTTGTTGGTTTCACACTAAATTCTTTTACATACAGATTTCTGGGTTAACTAATTGTTTCAATTTGGGAATCGACACGTAACAGTGTATGACATTCCAGGCCAGAGCATATCCCCAGTATCCCATTCTTATAGTAACTGACAACAATGGGGCCGTGTTATCACTCCGTCGACATGGGACGTTATCCATAATATCAACAACTCGTTTGCACGACCAAGACTCAATTATTAAGTTATATTTATAGCTGTAATGCGTAAGAAACGAACTAAACACAAAATGAGACGTAGGAATTGATGGCAGGGCTTCCTTGTGCCCTCTCTTCGCTGTGTGTGGCTGAAACATCGCCGATGCGACGTTAATGTTAACTATCTCATACTCTCCCCTGAAGAAGGTCTCAAATAAGCTGATAGTCTTTTTGTGTCGCATGCCCGACATTTAGTAAAGATCTGACGCGAATTTATTAAATATGTTTTTCGAAATACAAGGTCTCCACCGTCATGAATGTAGAGGTATATTCAGTAACAACATGTATACGAAAAATATGTGACTGTTAGCCGAGCTTTTCGTCCCAAACAAGGTAAAATGTTCTTTAGAAGCCGGGCTGTCGAGATCGCTTTTTGTTTTCCGTACGAAACCCAGTGGTAGTAGAAATAGGTTGAATGGACTGCTCAATGTTTGCATTGTCAATCCACCTAACAGTAAATCCAAGGCAACGAGCTGATTGTAGCTATACTTTTGATGGATTAATCTCAGATATGTGCCCGATTCTCATATTGAAGGCCATGAACCCAAAACAGTTTGTAGCCCAGACTCAATATTAGGATAACAATGCCGAAGCCAATTTAGGCGCTCACGTTCTCAAAATCCGTATGTCCAATGCCGGCATTCAGGGGCAAAATAGGAGCCAACAACCCCACTCTTGTAAATTACGAATAAAACGGCGTGTACGGTAGCTCCACCACTGGCTTGTCCTACCCTGACTCGCCCTTGAAGATCATCCGGGTTAGAATAGGTTTTCAGAAGCCTATGCTTGCCTTAAAAGGCAGCCAACGGGTGGTCCGGCTCGCTGATTTGGCTGATGCATGTCATCGTATCCCAACTACGTAGATCGATGCTCATGATGTCTATCACTGGACTGTCTGGTCCTGACTCGAGCTGGCGTTTAACAACATACAAACAAATTCTACCCATACTCGCTTATTTGCAGGCCTCCGTCATGTATCTGAAACATTGCTGTTTTTATTTACCTGTTAGATCAATCTTCCACCGGTAGACCGCCTCATCTCGGCCCTCCTCTCGGGCCCAATACACCATCCCCTCATCCACCTCCCGCTGTGCCCCTTCGCTCTGGAAGAGTCCATTCAGCAGGCCCTCTATGTTGGCACCAGACGACTTCCGGTGGTAGGCGTCGCTATCACAGAAGTAGCGGAGCTGGAAGAGTTGCATCTGCTTCTCGAGGGTGGTAAGACGGTACACCATGGTATATGCGGGTTCCTGGAAAAAACACGGGGCAGAATAAAGAATGTCATTGTGAGTTCTGGAAAACACAGAGCAGAATAAAAAATGTCATAGTGAGTTCTGGAAAACACGGAGCAGAATAAAGAATGTCATAGTGAGTTCTGGAAAACACGGAGCAGAATAAAGAATGTCATAGTGAGTTCTGGAAAACACGGAGCAGAATAAAGAATGTCATTGTGAGTTCTGGAAAACACGGAGCAGAATAAAGAATGTCATTGTGAGTTCTGGAAAACACGGAGCAGAATAAAGAATGTCATTGTGAGTTCTGGAAAACACGGAGCTGAATAAAGAATGTCATAGTGAGTTCTGGAAAACACGGAGCAGAATAAAGAATGTCATAGTGAGTTCTGGAAAACACGGAGCAGAATACAAAATGTCATCGTGAGTTCTGGAAAACACGGAGCAGAATAAAGAATGTCATAGTGAGTTCTGGAAAACACGGAGCAGAATAAAAAATGTCATCGTGAGTTCTGGAAAACACGGAGCATAATAAAGAATGTCATTGTGAGTTTCTGGAAAACACGGAGCAGAATAAAGAATTCCATAGTGTGCTCTGGAAAACACACAGTCGATCGTGTCAACGGAAGGTGGGTGGAAAGCCCAATCTGATGAAGATTGTAGAGTTTACGATCACTTTGATGAAACACGGGCACCAGCTTGATGCCTTTTCATTAAGGATCACTTTCGGGTGATTCTGGGACGAACTAAGATACACAAAGTAGACGTTTGCAATTTGAAAAGTTTTCGTGAATAGGACAATTTATGCCCAACTGAGTCCGTCTCTTCAACCATGACATGTATCAACGAGAGCCTAATACAGTAAGACGCTGGATACGTCATCTGTGCAGGCTGTGCTCCAATAGTTAACTATTTTCTCAGGTATTTAACTTTCATCTATATTGAATCAAAATAACAGTTCTCGCTACAATCTACACACTGGGACATCATAAGAACTGACACTACTCCCATAACTGAAACCAGTAAGAGCAAAACGACCATCAGCGACCACTTATGATTCAAAAATTCACTGGCACGTATTCCCAATGATATTTCCTATCAAAGAATATATGCATGGTTGCGCCAATCATACCAAGATGAGACTCAGGCTCAATCAGGAGGGAACGAGAAAAAACAAACACTTGCGATGAAGAGTTCAGTACCAAGGCGTAACCGTGTTGTGAATCTGTACCTAAAGCAGAAGTCGCCACACTCCGCGATATAACTGGAACATTGTTAAAAGCGGCGTTAAACCCAACTCACTCAGAAGTCCACCCCACCATCCTCCTTGATTATCTTGGAAAGTACCTAGAACCACTAAAATCACTGCCGCGCCATCCTAGAAATCTCTTCCGATGATGTTTGTTTGTTTGTTGTTTAACGCCGCACTATTAAACGCAATATTCCAGACCAAATACCCTACTTTCTACTAATAGGATTTCAATAACACAAACAAGTGGTACTACCCTGGAAAACTGTTTCAATTGACAACTAAGCATTAAACATTGACCTAATTGTGTCAGTAATCTGGTAAAATCCTAGATGGATTAATAATCGAATGTATGAGGGAAATGTTCCTTAAAGTTACTTTTGCAACACTGCAGCTCTGAGCCTTGAAGGGGAAGGATTCAATGGTATGGACGGTAGTAGATATTTATTAATAACTAGAGCACCACCTAGGTGGTGCTCTGACGTCATCAAGGTCACATGACTGTCAGTGTCTCATTAATATGCAGAATAACTCATTGATATTCAAATGTATGCATGACGTCACAGGTCAATTAGGTTAATAAAGGGTTAACTGACCAGATGCAATCATGCAATTAATGACTTGACCATTCATTAATCGCAGAACACGGGATAGTAATGAATGTCCCTATATGGACATGTTACTACGACCGGGGTTGGGTTGGGTCTTGACTCACGCGGAATGGAATGTTATTGTGAGACTATTTTGGCGCGAGAACATGTGGTGAACATTTGAACCTTTTGCATTGAAGACATTTCTCTGTGGGCATTCGGTGGCGGGCTATGTGTGGTAATATTAAAAAGCCCAGGAACAAGTTTACACAGAAAGATCTCCCGATATTCAATTACGTTAATTAAGGGTCAACTGATTGGATGCAATCATGCACTTGACCATTCGTTAAACGTAGAACAACATGTGTCTAAAAACAAGATGGCCGACGTTGCCATGAACGCTCACGGGTGTCACGTGTCCTCGGTTTGAATCTGGCGCCTGACCTACAAGTTAGTTCTATGGGGCCCCCGTTCCACAAAGCGATATGAGACTAAGTTGATCCGCAAGTGCATTAACTCATTTATAGTCAAATATAATCATAACGTCACAGGTCAGAAAGGGTAATGAGAGGTCTGTTGTTCCAATGCACGAATGCAGTGTGTTAATGAGTCCTTCATTAAGTGAGAACAAAGCATAGTAATGAGTGTCCCTATATGGAAGTAGCTACTACGAGGTTCAAATGTTATTCACGGGGAAAGGAATGTCATTGTTAGACATATTCCATTGATGCATGGATTTCGGTAGTAATGACTGTCACATGTGGCAAAGAGGGGTGTGAGTTGAATTTCCATAGAAACCACATGTCCAGTTCTTAACTCTTCTCGTGTTACCCATTATAAGTTCCTTTTAACAAACAGTTGCCATGACAACTATAAAAAAAGAAATAAGGGTTAACAGTCTTGACTCCTAGCTAGAGGTTAGCTCGGAGAAATATAGAGTCGGTATCGCGAAACCCGTGTGTTGAAGACTGTAATGTATGCCAGTCTGGTATATGACGTTTTAATACTGTAAAATTCTATTCTTTTTTCTCAAAGATGTTTGAGTTCAAAATGTCGGTTCAGTTTCCTATTTCAATGGAAAAAATACTCGTTTAACCCATACCCAGAATCATTTTTATGAGAAAAAATAGAGTGAAATAACGTAGTTTAGTAGATAACTTCTAAGAGATAAGATTACTTGGGCATTCATTAACAAAGAACAATGGATAATAATGAATATCCTTATATGGAAACTTAGGTCACCAATCCCTCATTAATATGCAAGATAACTCATTAATATGTAAATGTATAAGTGATGTATCAGGTGAATTAGATGAATACAGGGTCAACTGACCAGATGCAATTTACTTACATTAACAAAGAACAATGGATAGTAATGAATATCCTCATATGGAAACTTGACATCGCACGCGAAATGGAATGTTATTGCGACTGAATTTTGCCGCCTTTTTGCCCCCTCTCTACATGCTCATTCGGGGGGCTGCGTCTGCTGAGATTATCAGCCCAGGAATAAGAGTGTGATTTATGTCAATATGTGTTATAAAACTCAACGGTCGTGTTGAGTGACTGACATTTTCACTCTAACCTTGCTGACAGTATTGAAGACGGAATGAATGAGGAGAATGGAGGTCACGTGCTACTGTGTCAGAGTCGTCTTAGGTGAGTAATAATTTTAATCTAAATATTTTAACAAATTATTTACTGATATGTAATTAGTTACATTGAAATCTTTTTTCTTTCTTTCTCATCTGTCTACCTCTAATGCATATTTGTGTAAAGTATTTTTGTAATGTTATGTATGCATTTGTACACCATGCTTTTGATAAAATAATTCATATTATTTAACAGTTAAACTTAAAACAGATTCTTATTTTACCAATCCATTTGTAGAGTTTAATACCCAACAGAAATTAGATATAATTCTTCTTTTTTTGTTGTTGTTGTTGTTGATAAAACATCACTCGTTAAACATTTTACAAAGCAAGAAATAGAACACTCATAGTGATTTTATGAAAATTTACTTTTTATGAAATGTAACAAAGT
Organism: Haliotis cracherodii; assembly: GCF_022045235.1. Taxonomy (NCBI): domain Eukaryota; kingdom Metazoa; phylum Mollusca; class Gastropoda; order Lepetellida; family Haliotidae; genus Haliotis; species Haliotis cracherodii. The sequence continues at coordinate 17,407,946 of NW_027266264.1, forward strand.
GATTTCTGATACAGACTATACTTTGGTGTGCGAGCGGCGCACAACTTTTGGGTACATGCTATGGCATTGCGATTCCTGGCTGTAGATGTTATAGTCTGTTTCTGCATGATGTATGATGTGTATGAAAAAAAACCTTGATTGAGTTTATTATGTTATCATGAGTCCAACGAATTCTCATTTAGGAAAAAAAAAGTACATGTTCAAATTCAATGTTCCCTTTGTTCAAGGATGTGTGCACCACAAATGGCGTCCCATTGAAGAACCATCATAATTAAGAGACATAGTGATGTAGTTACCTTTACCTATGTGCTCTTTAATATAGTCAGACATGATCGATCAATGTATTCTTATATTGTCTTTTTTTTATCTCTTTTTACAAAACAGTTACGATTAATCTTAAGGTTTTAAAAAGGTGATCTTAGCATCGTGTTAGTTAACCATTGTCATGATACATTTCTATGACTCGAGATAAAGTTAGAATATTCTGAATTTAGCATGATTAGTTTTTTAAAACCTTAAGATTAATCGTTTGGTGTATTGTGTCCTCTGTCAGTGGTCAGGAAGATAACCCGATGATCAATTCAACGCAAGCTTCACCAAGTACATATTCGCTGGGGAGTCACGTGATCACCTTCTTTACAGCGCTCAATGGGCATAGTAATATTTCCATATTTAGTTAGTGTACTATGTACACAGTTGTCGACGCATCTAACAGTAGATCACATTGCTTATATTGTTACAAGTGAGGTTTATTTTACAACACTCCGAATGAGTTCGTATATGCTATACACATAACACCTTGTTTTGTCCGTGTTCTATGAGGCACCATTCCACATCTCAGGCTACGTTGATCCATAAGTGCAATAACTCATTCATTGTGAAATATAATCATGACGTCACAGGTCAGAAAGAGTAATGAGAGGTCTGTTGTTCCAATGCAAGAAGGAAATGTGTTAATGAGTCCTTCATTAAGTGAGAACAAAGCATAGTAATGAGTGTCCCTATATGGAAGTGGCTACTACGAGGTTCAAATGTGATTCACGGGGAAAGGAATGTCATTGTTAGACATATTCCATTGATGCATGTATTTCGTGTAGTTATGACTGTCACATGTGGCAAAGAGGGGTGTGAGTTGAATTTCCATAGAAACCACATGTCCAGTTCTTAACTCTTCTAGTGTTACCTCTTATAAGTTCCTTTTAACATTCAGTTGTCATGACAACTAAATAAAAAAATAAGGGTTAACAGTCTTGACTCTAAGAGGTCAGCTCTGAGAAATATAGAGTCGGTATCGCGAAACCCGTGTGTTGAAGACTGCAAAGTATGCCAGTCTGGTCTGAGACGTTTTAATACTGTAAAATTACATTCTTTTTCTAAAAGATGTTTGGAGTTCAAAATGTCGATTCAGTTTCCTTTTTTCAATGGAAAAATACTCGTTTAACCCATACCCAGAATCATTTTTATGAGAAAAAATAGAGTGAAATAACGTAGTTCAGTGGATAACTTCTAAGAGATAAGATTACTTGAGCATTCATTAACAAAGAACAATGGATAGTAATGAATATCCTTATGTGGAAACTTAGGTCACCAATCCCGCATTAATATGCAAGATAACTCATTAATGTGTAAATGTATAAGTGATGTATCAGGTGAATTAGATGAATACAGGGTCAACTGACCAGATGCAATTTACTTACATTAACAAAGAACAATGGATAGTAATGAATATCCTCATATGGAAACTTGACATCGCACGCGAAATGGAATGTTATTGCGACTGAATTTTGCCGCCTTTTTGCACCTTTTCTCCATGCTCATTCGGGGGGGCTGCGTCTGCTGAGATTATCAGCCCAGGAATAAGAGTGTGATCTATGTCAATGTGTGTTATAAAACTCAAGGGTCGTGTTGAGTGACTGACATTTTCACTCTAACCTTGCTGACAGATAAGACGTCCGTTTTCAAAATGAAGAGAGTTTCAGAGGATATATTTGGAACTACAGTCATTTTCACAAAGCATAGCAAGACCAAGTCGAGAAAAACATGTCGGAGAAAATCAATGGCATCAAAGGGGTCGCCGAAGAGACTGGTTGCATCTAAGAAGAAAAAGATGACAACCAAGAAAGCGAAAATGACTATACTGAAAATGCAACCCCTGTCGAAAGTAAAGGCTGCATAAACACCCTCCTCCTCCTCCTCCTCTAGATAAACACCCTCCTCCTCCTCCTCCTCCTCCTCTGGATAAACACCCTTCTCCTCCTCCTCCTCCTCCTCTGGATAAACACCCTTCTCCTCCTCCTCCTCCTCCTCTGGATAAACACCCTCCTCCTCCTCCTCCTCTGGATAAACACCCTCCTCTTCCTCCTCCTCCTCTGGATAAACACCCTCCTCCTCCTCCTCCTCCTCTGGATAAACACCCTCCTCCTCCTCCTCCTCTGGATAAACACCCTCCTCCTCCTCCTCTGGATAAACACCCTCCTCCTCCTCCTCCTCCTCCTCTGGATAAACACCCTCCTCCTCCTCCTCCTCCTCTGGATAAACACCCTCCTCCTCCTCCTCCTCTGGATAAACACCCTCCTCCTCCTCCTCCTCTGGATAAACACCCTCCTCCTCCTCCTCCTCCTCTGGATAAACACCCTCCTCCTCCTCCTCTGGATAAACACCCTCCTCCTCCTCCTCCTCTGGATAAACACCCTCCTCCTCCTCCTCCTCCTCCTCTGGATAAACACCCTCCTCCTCCTCCTCCTCCTCTGGATAAACACCCTCCTCCTCCTCCTCCTCTGGATAAACACCCTCCTCCTCCTCCTCCTCTGGATAAACACCCTCCTCCTCCTCCTCCTCCTCTGGATAAACATCCTCCTCCTCCTCCTCCTCCTCCTCCTCCTCTGGATAAACACCAGAGGAGGAGGAGGAGGAGGAGGAGGAGGGTGTTTATCCAGAGGAGGAGGAGGAGGAGGAGGGTGTTTATCCAGAGGAGGAGGAGGAGGGTGTTTATCCAGAGGAGGAGGAGGAGGAGGGTGTTTATCCAGAGGAGGAGGAGGAGGAGGTTGTTTATCCAGAGGAGGAGGAGGAGGAGGAGGAGGGTGTTTATCCAGAGGAGGAGGAGGAAGAGGAGGGTGTTTATCCAGAGGAGGAGGAGGAGGAGGGTGTTTATCCAGAGGAGGAGGAGGAGGAGGAGAAGGGTGTTTATCCAGAGGAGGAGGAAGAGGAGGAGAAGGGTGTTTATCCAGAGGAGGAGGAGGAGGAGGAGGAGGGTGTTTATCTAGAGGAGGAGGAGGAGGAGGGTGTTTATGCAGCCTTTACTTTCGACAGGGGTTGCATTTTCAGTATAGTCATTTTCGCTTTCTTGGTTGTCATCTTTTTCTTCTTAGATGCAACCAGTCTCTTCGGCGACCCCTTTGATGCCATTGATTTTCTCCGACATGTTTTTCTCGACTTGGTCTTGCTATGCTTTGTGAAAATGACTGTAGTTCCAAATATATCCTCTGAAACTCTCTTCATTTTGAAAACGGACGTCTTATCTGTCAGCAAGGTTAGAGTGAAAATGTCAGTCACTCAACACGACCCTTGAGTTTTATAACACATATTGACATAGATCACACTCTTATTCCTGGGCTGATAATCTCAGCAGACGCAGCCCCCCCGAATGAGCATGGAGAAAAGGTGCAAAAAGGCGGCAAAATTCAGTCGCAATAACATTCCATTTCGCGTGGGATGTCAAGTTTCCATATGAGGATATTCATTACTATCCATTGTTCTTTGTTAATGTAAGTAAATTGCATCTGGTCAGTTGACCCTGTATTCATCTAATTCACCTGATACATCACTTATACATTTACACATTAATGAGTTATCTTGCATATTAATGAGGGATTGGTGACCTAAGTTTCCACATAAGGATATTCATTACTATCCATTGTTCTTTGTTAATGAATGCTCAAGTAATCTTATCTCTTAGAAGTTATCCACTGAACTACGTTATTTCACTCTATTTTTTCTCATAAAAATGATTCTGGGTATGGGTTAAACGAGTATTTTTCCATTGAAAAAAGGAAACTGAATCGACATTTTGAACTCCAAACATCTTTTAGAAAAAGAATGTAATTTTACAGTATTAAAACGTCTCAGACCAGACTGGCATACTTTGCAGTCTTCAACACACGGGTTTCGCGATACCGACTCTATATTTCTCAGAGCTGACCTCTTAGAGTCAAGACTGTTAACCCTTATTTTTTTATTTAGTTGTCATGACAACTGAATGTTAAAAGGAACTTATAAGAGGTAACACTAGAAGAGTTAAGAACTGGACATGTGGTTTCTATGGAAATTCAACTCACACCCCTCTTTGCCACATGTGACAGTCATAACTACACGAAATACATGCATCAATGGAATATGTCTAACAATGACATTCCTTTCCCCGTGAATCACATTTGAACCTCGTAGTAGCCACTTCCATATAGGGACACTCATTACTATGCTTTGTTCTCACTTAATGAAGGACTCATTAACACATTTCCTTCTTGCATTGGAACAACAGACCTCTCATTACTCTTTCTGACCTGTGACGTCATGATTATATTTCACAATGAATGAGTTATTGCACTTATGGATCAACGTAGCCTGAGATGTGGAATGGTGCCTCATAGAACACGGACAAAACAAGGTGTTATGTGTATAGCATATACGAACTCATTCGGAGTGTTGTAAAATAAACCTCACTTGTAACAATATAAGCAATGTGATCTACTGTTAGATGCGTCGACAACTGTGTACATAGTACACTAACTAAATATGGAAATATTACTATGCCCATTGAGCGCTGTAAAGAAGGTGATCACGTGACTCCCCAGCGAATATGTACTTGGTGAAGCTTGCGTTGAATTGATCATCGGGTTATCTTCCTGACCACTGACAGAGGACACAATACACCAAACGATTAATCTTAAGGTTTTAAAAAACTAATCATGCTAAATTCAGAATATTCTAACTTTATCTCGAGTCATAGAAATGTATCATGACAATGGTTAACTAACACGATGCTAAGATCACCTTTTTAAAACCTTAAGATTAATCGTAACTGTTTTGTAAAAAGAGATAAAAAAAAGACAATATAAGAATACATTGATCGATCATGTCTGACTATATTAAAGAGCACATAGGTAAAGGTAACTACATCACTATGTCTCTTAATTATGATGGTTCTTCAATGGGACGCCATTTGTGGTGCACACATCCTTGAACAAAGGGAACATTGAATTTGAACATGTACTTTTTTTTTCCTAAATGAGAATTCGTTGGACTCATGATAACATAATAAACTCAATCAAGGTTTTTTTTCATACACATCATACATCATGCAGAAACAGACTATAACATCTACAGCCAGGAATCGCAATGCCATAGCATGTACCCAAAAGTTGTGCGCCGCTCGCACACCAAAGTATAGTCTGTATCAGAAATCACTTTGTTACATTTCATAAAAAGTAAATTTTCATAAAATCACTATGAGTGTTCTATTTCTTGCTTTGTAAAATGTTTAACGAGTGATGTTTTATCAACAACAACAACAACAAAAAAAGAAGAATTATATCTAATTTCTGTTGGGTATTAAACTCTACAAATGGATTGGTAAAATAAGAATCTGTTTTAAGTTTAACTGTTAAATAATATGAATTATTTTATCAAAAGCATGGTGTACAAATGCATACATAACATTACAAAAATACTTTACACAAATATGCATTAGAGGTAGACAGATGAGAAAGAAAGAAAAACGATTTCAATGTAACTAATTACATATCAGTAAATAATTTGTTAAAATATTTAGATTAAAATTATTACTCACCTAAGACGACTCTGACACAGTAGCACGTGACCTCCATTCTCCTCATTCATTCCGTCTTCAATACTGTCAGCAAGGTTAGAGTGAAAATGTCAGTCACTCAACACGACCGTTGAGTTTTATAACACATATTGACATAAATCACACTCTTATTCCTGGGCTGATAATCTCAGCAGACGCAGCCCCCCGAATGAGCATGTAGAGAGGGGGCAAAAAGGCGGCAAAATTCAGTCGCAATAACATTCCATTTCGCGTGCGATGTCAAGTTTCCATATGAGGATATTCATTACTATCCATTGTTCTTTGTTAATGTAAGTAAATTGCATCTGGTCAGTTGACCCTGTATTCATCTAATTCACCTGATACATCACTTATACATTTACATATTAATGAGTTATCTTGCATATTAATGAGGGATTGGTGACCTAAGTTTCCATATAAGGATATTCATTATTATCCATTGTTCTTTGTTAATGAATGCCCAAGTAATCTTATCTCTTAGAAGTTATCTACTAAACTACGTTATTTCACTCTATTTTTTCTCATAAAAATGATTCTGGGTATGGGTTAAACGAGTATTTTTTCCATTGAAATAGGAAACTGAACCGACATTTTGAACTCAAACATCTTTGAGAAAAAAGAATAGAATTTTACAGTATTAAAACGTCATATACCAGACTGGCATACATTACAGTCTTCAACACACGGGTTTCGCGATACCGACTCTATATTTCTCCGAGCTAACCTCTAGCTAGGAGTCAAGACTGTTAACCCTTATTTTTTTTTTTATAGTTGTCATGGCAACTGTTTGTTAAAAGGAACTTATAATGGGTAACACGAGAAGAGTTAAGAACTGGACATGTGGTTTCTATGGAAATTCAACTCACACCCCTCTTTGCCACATGTGACAGTCATTACTACCGAAATCCATGCATCAATGGAATATGTCTAACAATGACATTCCTTTCCCCGTGAATAACATTTGAACCTCGTAGTAGCTACTTCCATATAGGGACACTCATTACTATGCTTTGTTCTCACTTAATGAAGGACTCATTAACACACTGCATTCGTGCATTGGAACAACAGACCTCTCATTACCCTTTCTGACCTGTGACGTTATGATTATATTTGACTATAAATGAGTTAATGCACTTGCGGATCAACTTAGTCTCATATCGCTTTGTGGAACGGGGGCCCCATAGAACTAACTTGTAGGTCAGGCGCCAGATTCAAACCGAGGACACGTGACACCCGTGAGCGTTCATGGCAACGTCGGCCATCTTGTTTTTAGACACATGTTGTTCTACGTTTAACGAATGGTCAAGTGCATGATTGCATCCAATCAGTTGACCCTTAATTAACGTAATTGAATATCGGGAGATCTTTCTGTGTAAACTTGTTCCTGGGCTTTTTAATATTACCACACATAGCCCGCCACCGAATGCCCACAGAGAAATGTCTTCAATGCAAAAGGTTCAAATGTTCACCACATGTTCTCGCGCCAAAATAGTCTCACAATAACATTCCATTCCGCGTGAGTCAAGACCCAACCCAACCCCGGTCGTAGTAACATGTCCATATAGGGACATTCATTACTATCCCGTGTTCTGCGATTAATGAATGGTCAAGTCATTAATTGCATGATTGCATCTGGTCAGTTAACCCTTTATTAACCTAATTGACCTGTGACGTCATGCATACATTTGAATATCAATGAGTTATTCTGCATATTAATGAGACACTGACAGTCATGTGACCTTGATGACGTCAGAGCACCACCTAGGTGGTGCTCTAGTTATTAATAAATATCTACTGACGGTCCACTGTCACCAATAAAGTTTCAAACTGTATTCATGTATGTACTGCACTTGTAGGTTCTGAAATTGTTTGAAACTGCAAGATATTGCACCCACCATATGCAGTTTGGCTTCAAAAGGATACGTATCAGTATCAACAAGTGACTGCTTGAACAGGTGCGCGTCCTTCCATGCTCCCCCGTGAATCTCAGCTACGATGGTGACACTGCTGTACCCCAGGACGTCCACGGTGACCATTGACCGCAAGTCGGCAGCTGGAAAATGTGAAATGTCAAAACGGGAAGTCTTGCGGGAAGAATTTACAACTCGGATAAAGTCAACTGTATAAACACATTGCATCATGTTTTGGGGCTGTCAAACGGTTACAATGACCCTGAAGTTAATAACACGAGAAGTCACGTTTTACCGTCTATTGTCTGTGAATTGTCACCGCAGACGATCTTCCAGATGACTTTGGCTTCTCCTGTGGCGTGACTCTCAGCTCGAAAATCAAGGCTTTTGCCATGGACACCGGTTCCTGAAAACAATGAGATGCGTGACAGAAAGTTTTGATTTAATAAATAATCTGTATGCGTCACGTTCAAGTATAGTTATCTTTATTCCAGGAGGTTTAAAGTTAATTTACAGGGTACTATACCGACCTAAAGCAGAAAAGCCCCACCCCCATACCAAGCAGCTATTCAGATCCGAATTCATAATGTTGAACTTATCCTCTTTAGGCTTGATACGAATCCTAGTGTATGAATGTATTCGTGTAAATAACCCAATGGAAATGTGATGTTACAGTTTTGATATCGAACCTTCCATGTCGATCTTCCATGCAATGGACGAAGTGTCCTGGTCCTCCTGCCGTGCAAGAAATGTGCACATAGCATCTGCGTCCTCGTGACGGTACATCCGGGGCTCTCCAAATGTCAGGTTCCGCCAACCAGTGTTCCTCCGTGTGGAAGCAGACGACACCCGCTCGTACATGTCCTTAGCGCAGCTGTACCGGAAGTGGAACACGCGGTCTTGGATGTCATCATCTGACGGTACTAGACGTGTCGGAAAGGCGGCCATCTTGGGTGCTTGAGAACTTTATCAGTAGCCCTATATACAAATACAAATTATCCAAGAAATAGTCAGTTTTGTCCTGAACCAATAAGAAAAGTGGAAGAATTGGGCAAGTATCTTTGTCACTTTTCTGAATATGGGAGGAAGTTGGTTCATAACAACTGACAGGATCACCAACTTATTAGATGCTTTACGGTTCTCAATTTTGCAGAAGGTACTCTTTACCTTCATCGCCCTACATCAAAAATTGAAACAAGATCGTGGAGTCACAATGTGGGGGAGTGAGGGACGTGTTTGATGTTTAACGCCGCAAAATGTGACGAGTCTGAAAATAATAAGGTCTTGACCAGGTAATCCGGTGATTGACATCATGAACATCGATCTACTCAATCGAGTTACGATGACATGTATCAACCAAGTCAGCGCACATGACCACCCGGTACCGTTTGTCGCCTCTCACGACAAGCATGTGTTGCTGAAGTCTAATTTTAACCCGGATCTTCACGGGGAGATTGGAAAATTAGAATTAATGCTGTTTCACACAGCGGTCATCAATTACGGTTGCTGGTAAAGCATAGTCTTGACCAGACAAACCTGTGACCGAAAACATGGACACCAATTCACCAATGAGCTTACGATGACCACCCGCCAATTAGTGGTGAAAATGATATGCATGGATCACTGAAAGTCAGGGATGACACCTGGTGTTCGCGAAAAGGGTATCTTTTATCTATAGAAATTAGTTTTGATATTTATTTATTCACAATTTCAGTGAAACTAATATATACATCACCACTATAATAGTAATAATCATCAGAATTATATTCCTAAACATTTCCACCCGTGAAGATCCGGGGTAGAACAGGTCTTCAGCAACCCAGCCGTAAAAAAAGTCGACTATGCTTGTGGTAAAAGGCGACTAACGGGATCTGGTGGTCAGGCTCGCTGACTTGGTTGATGCATGTTATCGTATCCCAATTGTGTGGATCGATGCTCATGATGTCAATCACTGGATTGTCTTGTCCAGACTCCAATATTTACAGACCGCCGTCACATAGCTGTAATTTTGCTGAGTGCGGCGTTAAACAACAACCAAACCAAATCATGATATTTCACTCTAATCGTGGTACTTTGTAGTCACGCAAAGACTACATATGCAAGACATATCTGCAAGAATACAAATGTTAGTGCTGAAGTGTGTTTCGATTATTGTCGGCATCACATTTAGTCAAAGTAGCGTTCTTAAATTGAGTCGCAAATCATAATGATGAAAAGTAGTAACAATTTCGATTGTTTTTTTTTATATTAATGCCATTGTTTTATTTCAGTATCACGTGGCCAAACCAACCGCATTTTCTAAAATCGGTCAAATCACTGAAGAATGTGGCATATTAATATCAAAGTGTGACACAATCACATATCTGTAAGGGTTTAATATGATTGGGGCAATTCGTTTCCCTTGTGTATCTGTATGTTTCGATGTAGTTCTGCCCTCCATGACCATGTGGAACGTGACGGGAATACAGCTGGCGATATGTAGCACATTGTTTGCATCTCCACTATTGGAACAATATGAGTCTTTTGCGTAATATATCTTACAATATATAAGCCTGCGAGTGTAATGTTTGAAATGATGATCAACTATTTATCCTTTGATAACTACGCACATGTTGTCTGTATATTTTAGTGTAGCCCCCACTCTCTCTGCTTCTCTCTGATTTTATCATGTTTCGACCAAACAAATCGACATTACATAAAAGGAAAATACAAGTATCGCAACATGTTATGCGAATAATTGTTCGTCGAAGAAAATGAACAAACACAGAATTCAATGAAAATCAGCGTACCTGGCGATTCTTGAAATTAATGTTTCATCAGCAAATCAGTATGGGTGTGTGCTTTGGCTCGATTCAGTGCACATTTGAAGTGGCGAGGCCTACGCGTTCTTTCACTACAACGTCGAAGTGAGAGGCCACGCGCTGTGGTGAAGTCTCACCTTCATTTGTATGCGGCATGGCAGCTTCAGACGTCACTTGTTCGTATGTGCTGTGCATTCCTGTGATTGGAATTATTTTGCCATCAACAATGATGAATGCGTCGCCACATATGATCATAGATAGAGAAAACTATTTATTGCATAGGTATATTCTGTTTGGGTGAAACTGTGATGTCAAAGGCCTTTAATACACTGAGGGAGGGAGTTGGTTTTAACGCAACATTGAACAGTACCTCTGTTAAGGACCGTCTATTTCATTCGGTATGGGGGTGGGGAAGTTTTTATGGAAACTGTAAATGCCAAAACATATATTTAAAAAAATTATAAAACTTTGATCCTAAATAGTTTTGAAGAAATTACACCCTGCCATGTATTTGTTTTGTGGCGGACGAGGTATTTATTTTGCAGTATGAAGCATTATTATTATTCATTATTAAGTATTTTCTGTAAATATTTATTCTTTCGATATAATCCCAGCAGTAATGTGATTGTTACGGTGCAAACTTTATGGGGATTGTGTCTTTGTAATTTGTATGGGAGCCACTATCGAATACCTTTGCCACTATTTTTATTTAAGGAACCGAGGGCCAAGGATAGAGCTGAGGGTAAACTACCCTCACCCTAACTCACTAACTGTAAGGATCCAAGAGATGGTCGCAACATCCAACATCGGGGTGAACCGGGATTTGAACCCACAATCATAGGTTTCTGGTGTGCTCAAGGGTCGCAACTCTGCACAGGGAATTGCGGCACCTTAGACGACTGCACCCAGTATAAGTATGAACATATAACAAACACACTGCGTCCAACAAATAAAAAATGTTTATGTACAACCTGATAATACAAGTTAAATCTTCTGGACTGTACAGGTACGCATGCCTCATCTATTCAGCAGAGTCCATGTCATCCAGCAGCAGCAACACTGAATGTCAGCGAAACATATACATGAAGTATCAGAGGTTCAGCAGCTCACCTTTATTGGGGGATAGAAAATACTGGGTGAGAGTAACTGTTTGACTGGCATTCTAGAAGTTGGCAAACAAGTAAGAAAAACATACAAATTTATTGACAACTGGTGTATTGCATATAGCGACATGTCAATGTAGATTCTTACACTGTTGTCAAGCTGGATAAGGTGTAAGAATCTACATTGAAACGTCTCTATATGCAATAAACCAGAAGTTGTTATCCAGCAAATTGTCTTGAAACAAACACTATCTAACACTTGGATATTAGATATTATTTTTCAAGAATGTTTTGTGATACTTTTTCCATACTTTGGGATATTTGAACAAAGAGAGATCTGACTGAAAATATTACTTTTCAAGCTGATGTAATGTTCTTTTTACTTGTGTTTCTATGTTTCCTTTTGCATCAGTCAACTGGGTGTTAAAAATACAAAATGATTAATACATGTAGTAGCTATCCACAGAATATATATAAAATAGAATGACTGCACTTAAAAATGGTTTATTCCTACAAGACACAAATTTAATTCTTTTAAAAACATCAATTTAATTTCAACATATGAAAGCTTTCATAAGTAAAGTAGTACAAACACTTTCTTATTTTCGTACCGAAGCGTCTAAATCTTTGCCTTTTAGCATTCTTTTGGCCTTGACCTTTCAAAAAAGGTCAACATAAGCTTATATAACTGAAGACATAACAGGTCTCATAACCTTGCTTCATGATTATCCTATAATTTGGTTATTTAGTCACACGTTATTTGTGTGCATATTCATATAAACTTTAACCTTTCACAATCATATACCACAAAGATCTGATTAACATGCATAAAGGGTTCTTTAAGCATGAAAACGTACTAGGACAGCGAGCATGTGCCAGACAAAACAGGATGTGATTTTACTAACCCTAATGTTGTTAACAGGAAGCAGCTGTGCTTTCCGAATGGTTTAGTGATTTTAGTGAGAATTTCAGCTAAACCATGTTTTTCTCAAGTATTGTAGCTGGGGTCATGTGTTTGAGAAGCGGAATACTTAAAGATTTATTTTTTGAAAAATGGAAATAAAAATGAGACAGGCGGCAGTCTTATGACGATGCGGGGGTGCCTTAGAACCAGGGCCATTTATTTTTTAGCCTAATATACAAATGTCTTGGTCACATTTTCCTTCCATCAAAAGATAGTTGGTTTTCTATCAACCAGATTCCAAGACAACCTACTGCCATAACTGGGAGACATTGACTCCCTATATGGACAACTGTCAACAGAGTCAGTCAGTCAGCACATGAAAACTATGACATGTGACTGTTTGACAGTTTGTTTGTTCGTTGTTTAACACTGCCCTCAGCAATATTCCAGCTATATGACGACGGTCTGTAAATAATCGAGTCTGGACAAGACAATCCAGTGATCATGAACATCAATCCACGCAATTGGAATACGATGACATGCATCAAACAATTCGGCGAGCTTGACCACCCGATCCGTTAGTCGCCTTTTACAACAAGCATAGTGCGGTGTTTAACAACAAACAAACAAACATTGCTTGAAAACCAATAGTTTGTATGGTTAAGATAAAGATGCACATAAGGAAGTGACAAATACTCTAACCAAAAAACAGTGACAGTGGCAACGACATCTAATAAAGCTTTTAAGATTGCTTCTCGAATCTCTCACACAGTGTTCGAAATAAGCGCCGGCCCATAAGCCCACTCAGGTAGATCGTGTTTCAGGTCTATAGTTTCACATTTGTATGGGTCCTTATTGCCTTCAGTAAATTTGTGTCAATTTATTTGTCACAAAAAGCTGAAGTTTTTTTAAAGAGGGTCTGAAGAGTTTAGTCAGGGTCTACAACTTTTAAAGTCTGTGGGTCCTGATGGCAGCCTGGCTATTTCTTATTTCCAACACTGATCTAACATGCTGACTTTTCACAGCTACCATCTTGATCAACATGAAGAGTTGACACTCATTGTGACCTACTTGCATATTGATTAACAACAGTGAGACAACATCAAGGTAACAATCCTTATACATCAGAGCAAGTGTCTCACCACTACACATGAAAGTTCACCATACCAGTGACCAGTCTCACCACTGTACACATGAAAGTTCACCATACCAGTGACCAGTCTCACCACTGTACACATGATAGTTCACCATACCAGTGACCAGTCTCACCCCTGTACACATGAAAGTTCTCCATACCAGTGACCAGTCTCACCACTGTGCACATGAAAGTTCACCATACCAGTGACCAGTCTCACCACTGTACACATGAAAGTTCACCATACCAGTGACCAGTCTCACTACTGTGCACACAGCTGTGGTCGGTGGATGACATGTCCATGGGGAAGCATTGACAAGAAGGCACACAGGGCTAATTACTACATCATTTCATTGATAACATTACCAACATCACATTCCACCTAAAACAGGTTAAAATATACACATGACAAACAAATCAAGTTAGTTTGTGTTATTCTTAAGGCAAGCATGCATAACATGAACAGCAGATGTTAAAATGTGACATGCATGTCTCCGTTCACTGCTGTACTCATTGAAACCACCAACAATCCACCTGATCTTTAAGATCAATTACAAACTTAAACCTTACCACTAATTGAAAATCCTTGCCATATTTGAAGAGGTGCAAGTCTTTTGCAAATGGTCTGTTCTAGCAATCAGCATATCCATATAATGTCAGTCAACAAATTGGCATACAAGTATATATATATTCAGATACTTGGAAATGCAAATGTTTCTAAATTATTTCAACAATATCCAAAAATGTCTCATGTAAAAAGGTCTGTAAATCAATCAAGTAGGTAAATTGTTCTGTGTTCATAAATATATATATAAGTCAATGTCGTACAGTAGTAAAAACACTAGTCATGGGGAATCCCAAAACTGGTGTTACAACCTTGACATCACATAATTCCTAATTTAATTACATAAAGGTTTTTCATTGAACAAGATCCTAAGACATATTATATGAAATATACCATTATACAGAGGATATTATATGAGTGTTCATGTCATATTATGTTTACAACACGAGTGTCCAAATTCTGGTTTATCCAGAGCGAGAGTGTGTGAAATACCGAAATTTAGGCACAAATATAATGTTCTATTTATAACCGATAACATGTTTACACACAGAGACGAATTTTAGTGTTTACATATAAGGACAGCAAGTCGCAACATCATCAGGACCACATTTGTCGAATGACGTCAACAATCTTCAGCTATGACTTCGTTTCTAGTGTGACGTCATTCCAACCTCATGTCACAATAAGATTCGAATGACGTCAACAATGCCGTCCGGACTGCTGTCTCATTACGTGATATAACCCAAGACCACACATGAATTTTATAAACCCTGATATGTTTGCCCTCGGAGGTAATAAAAGAAAATAAGGCCTAATAACAGAGAAACATAACATTGGGTTATCTGCTTGGCAGATAGAAGGTGTTAGACACAACAGATAGGATTCCAGATCATTCTTCTGATCAAGGCATAAGAAGTAGTCTCGAAAACATTTTCATGTCGATCAAAGAAGCTGAAATTCATATATCTTGTCTGTGAGATACATTTGTATATCCACATAATATGGAGTGTTTTGAACGAGTTAATTACACAGACACTAAAACATGACATAATAAACTATGTACATCCGGGCTAGAGTAGGTCTTCAGCAACCCATGCTTGCCGTAAAAGGCGACTAACGGGATCAGGTGGTCAGGCTCGCTGACATGGTTGATACATATGTCATCATATCCCAGTTGTCTGGATCAATGCTCATGATGTCCCAGACTGGATTATTTACTTTCCACCGTCCTATAGCTGAATATTGCTGAGTGCGGCGTTAAACAACAAACAAACGAACAATTTGATATAAGAGCCTAACTTGGGGTTAGACCGGACAAGACAGTGAGTGCTCTCCCCTTCTTGCGAACTTTAATACTCTTCAGTACTGGCTAAACATGCTACAACTAGTTGTACAACCAACCCTTTCCAGACAAACGTTTAGATCCAGCTGAGGCAGCAGTGTGGTAGAGCATCAAAGTAGACATGATGGATTTCATCTATCACCAGGTTGCCTCAAATAAATAATCAGTTTTTACAAACACATTAATTGTCAGACATCTAAGATTTACATCATGGGGCCAATGGATGTATACATCCTACCTGCAAGCAAATGGACAAAAGCTTTCTGAACGATAATCAACAAACCAACATACAGGTAGGGCTGCAACAGTTCACCAATACTTCGATTCGGTTCGATGCTCGATTATTTCCATTCGATTCGATTATTTTCGATTCGATTCATTAGTCTAATAATATACAATGATTCATGTATAATATGCATAAATAAGTAACAAAACGTGTATTTACTTTAACTTTTTTATTGAACAGTGCAACACTGTGCACCAACAGGACAAACTCATCACCTCAGACTGTGAGGTCAATCAGGTCATCAGGGATGATCATGTTTTGGGATAAAAACACAAGCATGTCCACATTGTCACTACTGAGGGAAGCCCTCTGAGCAGTCACAACATCCCCGGCTGTTGAAAAGACCCTCTCACTAGAAACACTTGTGGCAGGTGTGCCAAGGCACTGTTTGGCATATTTTGACAACAAGGGATACTTTCCCTCCCTCACCCTCCACCAACTCAGTGGGTCAGACTCTAGGCTGGGCACCTCATGAACGGAATCGAAATCTAGACATTGTAGATCGAAGATCGAATCGAGACGACAAGTACCGGTTCTCGGTGCACCGAACCTAACCGTTGCAGCCCTACATACAGGCAAGAACCATACATGTTATCATGTAAGTTTAAAAATTTCCTAACAAACTGCACACATCTCCTTAAAAAGAATGGCTAGTGTACAACTATTCCTTTAGTGCTGCTAACACTGTTATAAAAACATATATGTTAATTACACATCAACTTTTGTTTCATAAATAAGCCACATTCATCCTACACTGGACATAACACACTGAATCCATTGAGGGCTTGGGGCAAGCAAGCGACATATTTTCACCCTCCTCTGACACTTAACTTATATTGAACACACAAAAATCTTTTTCAGTGCAATTAAAATCTGTTTTTAGGGCCAGCAGACCCATAAACCAAGTAACAAAAATAACATAAGTTCTCAATCCCCATTACAAATATTCAATAACTTACCACATCTCTTAAACCACTTTGGCTGTCTACTAAGAAAACCACCCCCTAGCCCAGTGTTTTCTCATGAAAGCCTTATGGAATATTGCATCAATCTCATTAAAATCAGATTTTAGTTCCCGCTATCGCTAAACAAAGATCTGAGGACATCCCATTAGGGCTCACGTCAGAACGACTTTTCATCCGACCGATCAGAGCGTCGCTTACCAGATCATGAAAGTGACAGTCGGAATGTGATTTCTGATCATGCAATCTTGAAAGCTTTAACATGGGGTATTCCGAACGATAGTTATGGGTTTTACGACTGAATCCATACAATCTAGACCATATATTTGCCATTCCAGAATGTTCTTTTGTTCAGGTTTCAAATTTTTATTCAAGAATTTGTCAAAATATGTTTCGAAGCGTAGTCGCCAATTTGAAATTAGTGCTGTAAAGCACGAGAAATCTGCTTTCTGATTGGCTAACGTCGACTCCTTGTTAGTCCTTTCATTGGTTGGTGAAAATGGTCGGTCTGACGTGACCTGTAATGGAAAGTCCTCAGATCCCTGTTTAGCGATAGCAAGAACTAAGATCTTATTTTAATGAGATGAATATTGCATACACTGAAACTGTGCCCAGTGTTCTACTTCATAGACAAATCAGAGAAAACGTAGGCCGGGGGATAAAGGATTCATTTCTGCAGCCATAAGACCCGGCACCGGAACATCTACAAAGAAACCTAGCTCACAGATGCTGAAAGTGATACACAGGGCTCGATTTAAAAACCTGATTTAACTTGCACCATCGGCATGTTGACATGAAAACCCAGTTGCACCAAACAAAACCAGGCTGCACCCTGGTCCCATAAATTTATTGAAGATGAAACATAGGCTGGTCTGCTGCCAGTGTCACATAAATTGAAGAAGTATTGCTGTAAAACGTAATAGGAACATGATCACATAATCTTGAAGTACCCACAGTTTGATGATGTCAAGCCCACCAAAGCATGAAAAGATACGCAGAACACAGATTATCGATGTAGTATGGTAAATATACCTCAGAGGAACTGAATGTGTTCCAAGATTGTTGTTATGTGGAAAAGTAAGAGTTAGATACACACAAATATTTAACATGCATTTGGTGCATGTTGACAAAAATATCAGGTTGCATTTTTCAATGATAGGTTACACTGGTGCATGTTTTACATAGCTAAAGCGAGCCCCGATACCGGGATGTATAACATCATTCACACAAATCCTCCACAAATTTCAACATCATGTCTCCCCTGACCAAACAAAAAGCAAGTTTCCCTTCTATAACATGATTTTCTTTCCTGAAACTGAATCAATCATATATATCAAGTGTGTCACAACTTAGCCAACTATCCTGCAGTTTCACCATGTCTAGGTAATTAAGCCAGGGATATCTTTACTTCAAAGGGAGAGTTATCAGCATTCATTTCCTGTCTGAAGAGCTGTGTGTGTTGCCAGGCGTTGTCCCCGTTGCCCCCACTCAGGTCCGCAGTGATCGTCAACGTCAGACATCCCTTTACATCAACCTCTCTCAAGGTCACCAGTTCAGGACCTGCAACATCCATTACAAAGCCCTTACAGTTAATGTGCTATAGGTGTAGTTGGGGCTTCATGTATTTATGATGAAGTGAGTGAGTGAGTGAGTTAAAATTTAAAGTCACATCGGCAATATTTCAGCCATATCATGACTGTCAATAGTTAAACAAATTGGTTGGTTGGTTTGTTGTTTAACGCCACACTCAGCAATATTCCAGCTATATGACGGCGGTCTGTAAATAATCGAGTCTGGACCAGACAATCCAGTGATTAATATCATGAGCATCGATCCACGCAATTGGGATCGATGAAAGAGCAAACTTTTTCATATTTTTGGAATTCTAGTTGGTATTATAAAACAAACAAATGTCCAAACATGACACTTGTTAAAAAGATGTAGGATATGCTTCCATACAAAAGGTCACTCCCTGAACCATCCTCGATTGTCCGGTGTTTTTAATCTCCATTCTATTATAATAAACACTCTGGACATGCTGAACCAATTCGCCACCATAGTTTGGATTCAAACATATCAGGCTCGCAAGGAAGGAGGGCACAATTTGGAAAGTAGATCCAGAGCTCCAGATAAGCTTTTGGTCTTGTGGGTATTTTACCCACGCATTTTAAAATCATTGGGTATGAGTAATTCTATCTGGGTATTCAAATTTCTGTTACCCACTAGTTTTTACACATGTGGGCATTTAAGTTAAATATTTAAAAACACTATTCATCTAGTCCCTTCAAACTGGTGTCGTGTCGGTTTGAGAGCTTTACAGACTCAAAAATACCACGATACTTCCACAAGAAAGTGTGATGGCAAATGATCATGATGTAACTGTCATCGTGGCGTTTGGCAAGTTTGACGGAATGCCTATTTATAATTTCAAAATAAGTTGCTGATTTGCTAATCGAATACGCAGGGTTACTTCACAATATTTTGATGATATGCACAAGTTTTACTTTTTGTAGCATATCTGTAATGTTCGTTGCGTATTTGATATGCTTGGGATTTTATTTTACTGCGTATTTCTGCATTTCTGATGCGTATTTTACGCAGATACGCAGCTTATCTGGAGCTCTGTAGATCCATGATAAACACTGTCAGAAGAGGCTTTTGACTGGTTATTGATTTCAAGCTCATGGGTCAGAACAATCCTGTGCTAGGTTAGTGAAAAGAGAACCTGTGTTATGACGTCAGTTCGGAAACAAAGCTATGTCGGTGTTTGTTTGTTGTTTAATGCCGCACTCAACAATATTCCAGCTATATGACGGCGGCCTGTAAATAATAGAATCTGGACCAGACAATCCAGTGATTAACATCATGAGAATTGATCCATGTAATTGGGATTGATGACGTGTCAACCAAATCAGCGAGCCTGACCAACCGATCCCATTAGTCACCTCTTACGACAGGCATAGAGACCTTTTACGGCAAGCATGGCTTGCTGAAGACCTATTCTACACCGGATCTTCATGGGTCGTGTGTTGGTGAACATGGTGATTAGGTTCAGTGTACATGTCGTAATCATGGTACCAGAATAGAGACATGATGATCAAGGATGTCTCAGGCCATGTGTCAGCTAAATATATATGTGTTGTGTTTCCTTTATGTAGGAACAGATCCTCTCAAGAGCCTGTCTTCTCCACACAGGGAAACACAAAGGTGACGGTGTAGCAGCTAATACAGCATGTGTATCACACCTAGCAAACCAGCATTTTCCCGAGGCAAGGGAGTTAACTGACCGTAAAAGTCCAGTTTCCACCCATGCCGAACTAGGCTGGAATTCCAGATTTACATTTTGGCTGGACTAATGAGTCTACGCTTAGTCCAATCAAAATCGCGTAACCAACTAGATATCCGGTCTGAAACAATATGGATTTCAACGTGCAGATTTCAGTCGACTACAGGATTTGCAAAGTATGTGTACTGTTAACTGGGCGTCGGCAGATATTTTGCAAATCATTTCATATTTTTAATCAAGGTGCTCAAATGCTTTGATGCACTTTGCTGAGTAAGACCTGTTTTATTACAAAATAAATCTTGAATCTCGTTCATATCGTCTTGACTGGGTGCTGCCATTTTGTTTGAAAAATATGAGAGATTGAATCTGATTGATCAATAGGAAAGACATAGAAGGGACATAACTCGTAATAGCAACTGGTGGTGCTACGATGAAGCCTGGAAAAGCTTCGTTCGGCAAGGGTGGAAACTGGACTTCTACAGTCCGTTAACTCCCTTGACTCGGGAAGATGGCAGACCAGTAGCATCCCAACATGGGAAACTTGAATCATGTCAATAGTAAATGAGCAAGAGACCAATTCCTAATATCAAATCATAGAAGTTACCACTTGCAGATACGGACCTGATTTCAACAAACAATGTTCAATGTCCAGTATTCACCTACTGCCTCACCAGGTGCCTTGCATCAGCACCAGATTATGGTGTACACAGCTGTCATACCCACACAATGACGACACAACAACATTAACAGTTGCACGTACAGCCAGCATGGAAGTAGACATAACTGGATACAACTGATTACAAACACCCTATTTCTAATAAGCAACATGACAACATGTCTTAATCTGAGAACAACTGTATGTCCAATTGTTTTAAAGAGGTTGGCACGAAAGTTTTCGAAGGCTAAATAAAATAATAGTCTTGGTTCTCAGGCACCGCCCGCATCATCACAAAGTCTGTCACACGTTTCGTTTTTAATTCCATTTTCAAAAAAAAAATCCTAATAGTTTAACAATGCGATCCAATATAGTACACAGTTAAATCCCGTTACATGCGAACAGCTTTACTGAGCATCTCCGGTTATGTTCTTGGTGGCAATAGGAGTTTGTATGCTTGTTTATGTACATGATGTAGGTAGGTCCTTTTCTCAGGTTGATGGTACACATCTGTATTTGGTTACATACTAGTTTGAACAAGCAAACAACACGTGAACAAAAAAAACCACCGCCAACCTGCACTATATATCAAAAAGATATTATCTGAGAACAAATTCTTTGTTTTTTTTAAAGCTTCAGTGGCAGCCATTTTGAATGTTTAAAATGAGAAGTTTACATTGTTGTATCTATGGACATGTCGAATAGACGTGAAACTGATATTAATAGGTTCAGTAGGTGTGGTTGGTTGGTTGGTTTGTTGTTTAATGCCGCACTCAGCAATATTCCAGCTATATGCCGGCGGTCTGTAAATAATCGAGTCTGGACCAGACAATCCAGTGATTAATATCATGAGCATTGATCCACGCAATTGGGATCGATGACATACATCAACCAAGTCAGCGACCCGATCCCCGTTAGTCGCTTTTTACGACAAGCATAGTTGCCTTTTACGGCAAGCATGGGTTGCTGAAGATCTATTCTACCCCGGATCTACATGGGTCCAGTAGGTGTAGAGAAGAAAAGATTATACCTCTCATTTTGATACATTTGTCATCACCACAGATCGTCCACATCACTTGACCACTCTCGAACACAGAACTGTCCGCCCTCAGTAGGCACCGGTTGACTCGCAAACCACTGTCTGGAATAATATGAAAACAATTTACAATCATTCTCATAACAATATTTATGCAACAAAAATTTTGCCTATTGTCATATCCATTTCCAAACTATGGGTACATTATATTTTTTCTGTGTACAACAAAATATCATGTTTCACTTTGAACATGATCAATGGTAGTAATCGTTGAATGTAAGTAAATGTGTTTGACCAAGTAGTTACTATGGTTACAGACACTTAACATAATCTAATAACCATAGGAACTATTTGTTGATATACAGACACAATACAAATCGTGTTATCATGGTTATCATGGCTCTTGGTACTTTCTGACAGCTCTACAACAGCCACAACACACATATCATACGAATAGTCTAAACATGACAGTAAAAATCCCTCTACAATAACATAACACATTTAAAGATTGACCTCCATTAATCACATTAACATGTTAAACGTTTACTATGCCATGTTCAAGGTGAAGCAGGAAGCCCATGCCATGATGGAGACACTATGATTAAGGGGGCACGGGTGGCCGCGTCGTCTAAGGCGCCGAGATTCGCTGTGCAGAGTTGCGTCCCTTGAACGCCAGAAACCTGTGATAGTGGGTTCGAATCCCCGTTCGCCCCGATTATGTTTCTAGGTTTGTCAGCACCATACCCGTGCTCGTGGGTTTCACCAAAGTGGTAAACGTCTGAGACCTGCATCACTTCGGGCTTTCCTCCCGCATTAAGCTGACACGCCAAGATATAACTGTAATACTGTTAAAAGCGGCGTTAAACCAAACTAACTCACTCACTCACTATGATTAAATTTATCAGTGAGTGAGTGAGTGAGTGAGTGAGTGAGTGAGTGAGTGAGTGAGTGAGTGAGTGAGTGAGTGAGTGAGTGAGTGAGTGAGATTATTTAATGTCACATCGGCAATATTCCAGCAATATCGTGACAGGAATTTATATTTTAATAATACATACATTTAGACGAAATAAAAACCTAACAGTATGATACAAAGAGTGTCCCTCGTAAAATGTGCTATAGTGAAGGACCTTGACCTTTAAAGTCAAACTTCCATGATACAGATGCCCGAGCAGCTCCTTCTGTCCGCGCTAGGTAGACCATCTTCCAGTCTCTCTCCTCCTTCCTGAACACAGATGACGCCTTGTGTACGCAACTCTGCCAGCCTACCGTCTCCGAGTTACCCGACGACAAGCGTACATACTTGTCCTCAGCACAGCTATACTGAACATGACACACCTCCCGTTCTTTCTCTTCCTGTGTCAGAGTGAAAATGAATGAACCACTTGAACTGGTACCTTCAGCACTCCCTATTTCCCCACGAGCCTGCCGCCATGCTAGTGACCCCGTAGTACGCCCTGACAAGCCTCTACCGTCTGCTGTTTTAGGAGTGATGAATTCAACCAGCTCTACAATCAGGCGATTTAAGAGTTCATTTTTTCTGGACGTAGACAAAGCATTGACTTTCTTGTTCCACTGTCGTGTAAGGACACTACACAGCCAGTTTTCACGACATTCTTTCCTTCTCATCAGCACTTCAGAATGTTTAGATGAATACCGCCAGGTAACGTCCAGCACTTCGTCTTTGGAGAAAGCTATGACATACGTCAGCTTCTTCCCCCAGCCAGCTTCATAAAGCAAGGGTTTATCACAGACATTTTCACAAGGGTCACAGTGCAGCCATCGCCGCTGTGAATCCGAGTACACTTCAGTCCACACATGGTCAGTCCAGTCCAAGACGTACCTAGCCTCGAGGCCCACTGCTCGACAACACAGAGTGAAGCAGTTGGCCCATTCCCCACAACGACCTCTTCGCGTCTCCAGGAGTTTCTGTGGGTGGTTGTAACGCGGGAAGCGTGTGAACTGCTGGCAAGAATTGCACCGATAGTTCTCTACTCGAGATGCCCCCCAAATCCTTTCCTGAGGTAAGGAATCAACTCCACCCACGAGTCGGGTCTCGGCCCCGCATGCATTGCATGGAGGAGCATCCACCCACTGGAAAAAGGATTTTTTAAACCATCGAAGCAGTTCCAACAGAAGAGTGTCTTGTCTGTCTAGAGCAGTCTCGCCACGGCCAGCTGGGCACTCCTGGATCAGGTTCCGCCAGTTGGCGTCTGCTGCCTTTTGGAGCTGTTCCAGTGGAATTACCTCCCTTGCCTTCTGCTGCAGGGAACGATCCTCATACATCAACACATGGGACAGTGAGCTCTGAATCTTGCTGAAGAAGACTGACTCCATTTCCTATAATGTAAAATGTTTAAATTCATAAGACTACCAATAACTTCTAGTGCATCCATTACACACTCAGATCATAATGTATAATATATATGATAATATGTAGCAAATATGATAATATGTAGGAAAGCAGACAGTACTTTTAACATAGATAGTCCTAACTGCCAGCATGCTATTCTTTGATTGTTATAACCATGTTCTACAGCATACAGACACAGTGAAGTGACATGTAATGGGTCATGGAGAAATGGATATTTTTAACAACTGCAGTGCTTGTGTTCTCTTCCAAAGCCTTAGAAGACATTTGAGGATAATTGTCTCAAAGAATTATTATCAAATAACCATTCAGCATTTGAAATGATTATAGTTAATAGCAGGGTTTAGAATGATATAGTTTCTCGTACAACATGTACAATGCTTCCACAGTTTCCAAAAGATTTTTCTTCAGGTACGGAAATGATCCAGAAGATTGTCATATCAAAATTTTATAAAATCCTGACAACGTTGTAATGCCATTTGATTGCAGCAAAATCAATGAAAAGGGATTCTAGGGTCCTTGATGTTGTCTGCTGTGTTGCTTTAGTTTGGGTAATATGTAGAAGTTGTTAACTGTTAAAATTAGGGTTATTACAAGATCCCTTGACACTGTCACTAAATTGACTTAATCTGATCAGAGATTTAACGTCGCGTCCAAGATTATTTCACTTATAATCACTTTGGCTGCTTGTACTAGTCCGGACAAATGCCAATTTATAGTGCTAGCTCACTGAGATGCCATGTCGCAGTTTAACATGAATACCCCACTCAGACACAGAATACTGACTGAGCCAACCAGTCCTTCTTTTAGCCCCTTAATGCCGATCGCCAGACAGGGTAACAACAAATAACATCTTTTAACTTCTTTTGGTATGACGCGGCGGGGCATTGAACCCCGGACCTTCCGCTCTCTGGGCGGATGCTCTACCACTAGACCACAGAGGCAGTCTTAATCTGAAACTGCAGGACATGTTTAAACATGCTACCCTTACTGAGGAAGCCACACATACATGAATATCCTGTGATGACACGGTCTGTTGAGCAGATGCTGTCGCAGCGCTGCGGGGCGCTTGAGTGGATGGAGAGGGTGTAGATGTTGCTGTTGATGCACTGCTGGGAGCTTGCGTCGAGATAGAGGGTGTAGACATAGCAATGGATGCAGTTTGAGCTGGAGACTGTGGAACCGAAGTGATAAGTTGGGGGTTGACAGAGGCAACATTGTCAAGTACAGGCGCACCCAGCTTGTTGCGCTGAGACTGCAGTTCGGAATAGATGAGACGGAGTGTGTTGAGTCCTGAGCCAATCGGCATCGTCAAGTACTCTCCATCCTGCAACAAACAACATTTGACATGTAGACCAAATAGATATGACATTCATCCTGAAATTGTAGGCCATCATTAAAAATCATTGTTTTTTGTTCAATCTGACCCAGGTATTAGGTTGATTATCATGGTTAAATATAGTTGGGTGTGTTGGCTGGGACTCTCTTTATCAAAACCATTATCCTGATTAGCTGAGTTTGTCACTTGGTCAGATGAACATGAGTGAGTGAGTTGGGTTTAATGCCGCTTTTAACAGTATTCAAGTTATATCACAGTGTGTCAGCTAAATGTAGGAGAAAAGCCAGAAGTGATGCAGGTCTCAGACATTTACCACTATGGTGACACCCACTAGCATGGGTATGGTGCTGACAAACCTAGAAACATTATCGGAGCGAACCGGGATTTGAACCCACAATCATAGGTTTCTGGCATGCCCAAGGGACGCAACTCTACACAGGGAATCGCCGTGCCTTAGACGACGCGGCCACCCGTGCCCCCCACATGAACATGAAGTTGGGGCCCTTTCCACACAGTCATTATAGTACAATAACTGTTGTAAGTCTCTGTTACAAAAGTCGCAGTGCTACAATTGTTCACTTGGACTCTTCCCTGATCATGCTGATGACTGTATAGTCAGATGAAGTGAAATGGGGTATAACGTTGCGTTCAAGATTATTTCACTTATACACTTGTTAAATGTTAAAAGTTCATAAATATCGCGAGAGCGAGACTCCATTCAAGATGGCGACGCCCAGCGAGTGATCGCATTCGATTTCACCAGCGTAACATATAACTGGTAAGTAATGTTCTATGTGATTATATACGTGACTTAATGTAGGTAGGTTGCTGGGGAGATGACAGTTAGTGTTAGTGTGGTTGTGAGAGCTGCTGTGTGCGCATGTACATGTATTGTTGTCAAATATATCCCCCAAATAAACCACCTTGACTCAAGACATCATCGCTGTGTCATCTAGGCTTCCGATCTAACACAGTGATGTGCATGCACTGGAGTTTGTGTATGTGTGTGGGGGATACCCCACCCAGACACAGTATACTGACTCCGAGCCTACAAGTACTTGTTATAGCCTCTTAATGCAGGCTCCAGGCAAGGTAACAACATGTACGATATCTTAATTTTGTTAGGAAGCATGCACCCACATAGATCAAACTAATGATGGTACTGAGCAGGCGGTCATTTATATTTTGAGAGAGAGAGAAACAAACACTCACTCAGATTGAACTATTTCAAAGCACTGTTTTACAAGGTGAGGTGAAATTGGGTTTAACGTCGCATCCAAGATTATTGCACTTATATAGCGACGTTCATGCACGTGTGTGTGTGTGGCTGCTTGTACTAGTCTGGACTGATGCCGATTTATGGTGCTAGCTCACTGAGATACCATGCCGCAGTTTAACATGAATACCCCACTCAGACACAGTATATTGACTCCGAGCCAACCAGTCCAACCAGTCCTTGTTTTAGCTTAATGTCGATCGCCAGACAGGGTAACAACAAGTACCATCTTTTAACGTCTTTTGGTATGACGCAGCCGGGGATTGAACCCCGGACCTTCCACTCTCCGGGCGGACGCTCTACCACTAGACCACGGAGGCGGCACACTGTTTTACAAAGTGAGAGGGTTATTTTTGGCTAACTGTCTGCAATAATGAAAGAGTCATATAGAAAACGATTTACCATCATATCTGATTCATGTACATTCAATCAAGGATGTAAGAAACTTGAACTGATCAAAAACAAACAGTGATCAAATCTCGCATGATTTGTACCAGTTACCACATTTCAAATATCAGTCAAACATTGTAGTTGACTAAATACGGAACAAACCATTCCCTATATTTCTTATGCCAGTTGTGGTAAGTGAATGACTTCCAATGATCAGATAATGTGATCGCACCTCTAAGAATCCCATTTCAAACAGTACTTCCAAAGCGCCACTAATTGGGAGTATCTTCGACTGTACGATGGGGTTTCCCAACCGGATCTTTCTATATTTGTCCTCATTCGGTTTCTTTAGGATATTGCTGGCAAATTTAATCAATAACTCGGACGTTTCGATAAAAATTTCCTTAGAATTGTCCGTCAAAAGTTGGGACACGGAATCCCACGTAGAGGCCATAGCTGTGATGAGTCACGTGATAGGGTCACTTCCGGGTCCATGATTCAAAACTCGCAGCAGTGTTGTGACTATGAGTCTTGTGATTATACGATGTCGGATAACAATGTGTGGAACATGATTTCTCGTACAATGGATGCGCAACGAGGACACGGTACCAGTCTAAACAAAGGCAACAACTGACGGAATTAACTTCCTTGCTCACGTTGCGACGTTGTGACTTTCTGACCCCTTGCCATTACCATAAATAGAGGTTATCACTCGAGTATGTTTGGGGATGGTAACTATCCTGTATTAGGAATAAACAGTATTTAGCGAGCTTATATATGTATACTCTACTTTAGAAATGAAGACCTAGCATAATATCTCCAAAAGTTTCAACATTCAAGTTAAAATGATCGTATCACGGTAATGGAAATATAACTACCAATTAAAGAAAAAAATCATCTGGTCCTAAATTTTATTTTTATTCATGTATATAAGTTTGGAATACAAGTTTATAGCTGACGTATCTGACTCGTACAGATTAGTTTCTGGTGTACAATTCGGATTCATCAATTTGCTCTTAGTTCTTTCCGTTGTTCTAGCCATAACCTAATGCTTGAAGAAGGTAGAAAAATTGGTCTTTCTAGAGATGAACGCTTATGTCCATTTTGTGTAGTCCGTGTAATTGAAACTGAGTATCATTTTTGCATTGAATGTCAATTTTATTCAGATCTAAGAAATAGTCTTATACCTAAGTATTACCATTCACAACCTTCATTTCATCAATTTTGCACTCTTATGTCTTTCCAAAATGAACATATTATTTGTAAATTAGCTAAGTATATTTTTCTTGCTTTTAGGAAACGATAACAGTTTTTCAAATGTATGCAATGATTCAATTGTTTCACTTTGTATATCACTTGTATTATCTGGCGCCTGCTATTGTTGTAATCCACTGAATCCATATTGTATAATGGGCCGGTGGCCTCTTTACTGAAATAAACTCATTCATTCATTCGGATTCACTGAACATGGTTAGTTATTAATAAGTTCCTTTTAGAAAATAACTACAAGTAATGTATTATGTATTTGTAGATTATCAAACATCTTTTGATATGGTGCTTATTAAACGACTAATGGTTAAAACTAGATTAATTCGGGATTGAAGTTTATGAATATTTACAAATCTGTGTATGTGTTAGTAAGAAATAGAAACTGTATCACAATTCTATTACCTTAATGCCAAATCCCACCCTTGTAAGTGTTTCCTCTGCTTCCTCTACTTGCGACCATCGAGAGCAACACGCGGTGTTCTTGTACCAAGTGACCCAGTACTTGCGACCATCTAGAGGAACACACAGTGTTCTTGTACCAAGTGACCCAGTACTTGCAACCATCTAGAGGGAAATACAGTGTTCTGGTACCAAGTGACCCAGTACTTGCGACCATCGAGAGGGAAATACAGTGTTCTTGTACCAAGTGACCTCGTACTTGCGACCATCTAGAGGAACACACAGTGTTCTTGTACCAAGTGACCCAGTACTTGCGACCATCTAGAGGAGGACACAGTGTTCTTGTACCAAGTGACCCAGTACTTGCGACCATCTAGAGGGAAATACAGTGTTCTTGTACCAAGTGACCCAGTACTTGCGACCATTTAGAGGAACACACGGTGTTCTTGTACCAAGTGACCCAGTACTTGCGACCATCTAGAGGAACACACAGTGTTCTGGTACCAAGTGACCCAGTACTTGCGACCATCTAGAGGAACACACAGTGTTCTTGTACCAAGTGACCCAGTACTTGCGACCATCTAGAGGAACACACGGTGTTCTTGTACCAAGTGACCCAGTACTTGCGACCATCTAGAGGGAAATACAGTGTTCTGGTACCAAGTGACCCAGTACTTGCGACCATCTAGAGGAACACACGGTGTTCTTGTACCAAGTGACCCAGTACTTGCGACCATCTAGAGGAACACACGGTGTTCTTGTACCAAGTGACCCAGTACTTGCGACCATCTAGAGAAACATACAGTGTTCTGGTACCAAGTGACCCAGTACTTGCGACCATCTAGAGGAACACACGGTGTTCTTGTACCAAGTGACCCAGTACTTGCAACCATCTAGAGAAACATACAGTGTTCTTGTACCAAGTGACCCAGTACTTGCGACCATCTAGAGGGAAATACAGTGTTCTGGTACCAAGTGACCCAGTACTTGCGACCATCTAGAGGAACACACTGTGTTCTTGTACCAAGTGACCCAGTACTTGCGACCATCTAGAGGGAAATACAGTGTTCTTGTACCAAGTGACCCAGTACTTGCGACCATCTAGAGGAACACACGGTGTTCTTGTACCAAGTGACCCAGTACTTGCGACCATCAAGAGGAGCACAGGGTGTTCTTGTGCTAAGTGATCCAGTACTTGCGACCAACTAGAGGAACACACGGTGTTCTTGTACCAAGTGACCCAGTACTTGCGACCATCGAGAGAAACATACAGTGTTCTTGTACCAAGTGACCCAGTACTTGCGACCATCTAGAGGAACACGCGGTGTTCTGGTCCCAAGTGACCCAGTACTAGCGACCATCTAGAGGGAAATACAGTGTTCTTGTACCAAGTGACCCAGTACTAGCGACCATCTAGAGGGAAATACAGTGTTCTTGTACCAAGTGACCCAGTACTTGCGACCATCTAGAGGAACACACGGTGTTCTTGTACCAAGTGACCCGGTACTTGCGACCATCTAGAGGAACACACAGTGTTCTTGTACCAAGTGACCCAGTACTTGCGACCATTTAGAGGAACACACGGTGTTCTGGTCCCAAGTGACCCAGTACTAGCGACCATCTAGAGGGAAATACAGTGTTCTTGTACCAAGTGACCCAGTACTTGCGACCATTTAGCGGAACACACAGTGCTCTGGTACCAAGTGACCCAGTACTTGCGACCATCTAGAGGAACACACGTCGTCTGCGATTGAGATGGGCCCGGACTGCACGACGTTGGCAACGACGTGACTGGCAGAGGGTTGTCTTCACTGACGAAAGTCGATTCTGTATGTTAAGGGCTGACGGAAGACAACGTGTTTACCACCGAAGGGGTGAACGAACGGCGGCGTGTTGCGTGCAGGAGGTCGTACCATATGGTGGAGGGAGTGTCATGGTGTGGGGAGGGATCTGTGGGCAGGAGAGGACACAGCTGGTCATCGTTGACGGAAACTTGACTGCTCCGCGTTACATGGATAACATTCTTCGTCCAGTTGTCCTACAATTTCTCCAACAGCAGCCACGTGGTGTCATTTATCAGCATGACAACGCTAGAGCCCAAACAGCCCGAATTGTCACTAACTTCCTCGCAGCCAACAACGTCAACGTCCTGCCGTGGCCTGCACGCTCACCCGACATGTCCCCCCTAGAACACCTCTGGGACTTGATGGATCGTCGTGTTCGACAACGACCACACTCTCCCGCCAACCGACAAGAACTGATCTTGGCCCTCCAAGAAGAATGGCGTCAAATCACACGTGACCTCATCAGACGACCGTCGGGTAGCCTAGTGGTTAAAGCGTTCGCTCGTCACGCTGAAGACCCGGGTTCGATTCCCGACATGGGTACAATGTGTGAAGCCCATTTCTGGTGTCCCCCGCCGTTATGTTGCTGGAATATTGCTAAAAGCTGCGTAAAACCATACTCACTCACTCACTCACTCATTTACCCGGGGGGTATTCCGTGCTTTGGGTGGAGCGTCTCGGTGACTTAATTGATTGCGTATCCCCGTATCCCCTATGGGATATCGTTGGGAATATCAAT
Organism: Haliotis cracherodii; assembly: GCF_022045235.1. Lineage (NCBI taxonomy): Eukaryota > Metazoa > Mollusca > Gastropoda > Lepetellida > Haliotidae > Haliotis > Haliotis cracherodii. The sequence continues at coordinate 17,439,418 of NW_027266264.1, forward strand.
CACGCTGATCGATTATTTACTTGCCGCCGCTGCGACGTTGAACAACAAAGAAAAGCGAAAATAATATAATTTAATCATGGACCCAAATGACAAAAAGATTCCTTTGTTTTATTGAAAACAAACAATTATGTAAGAGACAACTCTCTGAAAAAAATATATACGCCCGACTCGAAACCTATATGTAAGGCTTTTCGGTATTTCATTTCCAGAAAGTCATGCTTTGGTGCATTTGCTTTGCCAACACATTTTGGTGTTATACCCAGACCATGTTTCAGACCCATTTCCGCTTCCGGTGTAGGCAGAGACGTTATTTTTTTACAGAATAACTATAGCGTAAATATTCACTGCTTGATTCATATATATTATTGATTTTCTCTCTCTCAATATTAGCAGACAGTCAAAAAGGTTTTTGAGTAACAACAATCTAAAACTCTTAAAAATGTAGTGTGGGGGGAGGGGAGGGAAGGGAAATATATATGTTAATACCAAGTATTAGAACAAAGATACGTGTTGATGACAAACATCCTATGCAAGAACGTTTATGTCGGTAGATCTTAACACAATAACACATCCTATAGTTTGCAGTTGTCACACAGTAGCGCCACATACGTGCGTCGGGTGTCGTCATTCTTGATTTTGCCACTTTCAAGGAAGGTCTGCGATTAGCAGACTATCAAACAGGTACCAACAAACCCAAGATATTGACGATCGACCCCGATCATAGAGTTCCAGGTCAAAGACCACTAGTTATGCCGCCCTTACAAATCGTCATATTGCCAACAGACGTCATGTGGTGCACACAAAGTCGAAACTGGGGTAATCGTCGCTTGTCATGTCATGGTTTTTTTCAGATGAGTCCCGATTCATCTTGTGCTTCATTGATACGCGTGGTCGTGTCGTGCGACGTCGAAATGAACGTCAAGCCAATGTCTACCTGAGACCTCATGACAGATTTGGCGGTGGATAGGCTATGGTTTTGGGGTGGCATGCATCATTATGAGTGAGCGAATCCCACCCCAAATTGTACAGTATTGACACCATACAGACACCCTTTGTTGTCCCGTCTGCAAGGCGTGTTTTTCAGGACAACAACGCTCGTGCTCCCAGTTCACGAATCGTCAATGCTCCTCTCTGCTGCAGCACAGCATCAATAGAAAGCCTTGGCCAGTAATGAGCCCAGACCCTTCCTCCTCCATTGAACAACTTTGAAATTCCCCATCTTAACCCTACCGCCGTTCCAGATCGTAGTCCTAGCGAAGATCCGGGGTAGACTACGTCTTCAGCAACCCATATATGAGCTATATGACAGCATTCTGTAAATAATCAAGTCTGGACCAGGCAATCCAGTGATTGACATCATGAGCATCGATCCACGCAATTGGAATACGATGACAAGCATCAACCAAGTCAGAGAGCTTTACCACCCGATCCCGTTAGTTGCCTCTTACGACAAGCGTAGTCGCCTTTTACGACAAGCCGGGGTTGCTGAAAACCTATTCTAACCCGGATATTCACGGGTTTTCAAGGACTATGATGAGGTCATCGGCCCATTAAACATACACGTCATCTTGGAGAGAGGGTAATACATATATACTATGTTAATTCAATTTACATAGTCTCCAGAACATTGCATGATAAATATACATTGCAAGATTTATAATTGTGCATGGATCAGAGGAGAACATCAACTGATTACATTTATAACGAGATGGGTAATCATACAATCTTTGACTAATATATTCTGCCCTAACGGCATTATAAGCATAACAAAGTGAAACTCATCTTCAATAGTGTTACAATTACAAAATTCACACACCCGCAGTTATCTTGGCAATCGCATTAAAATCAGATCTTAGTTCTCGCTATCGCTAAACAAAGATCTGAGGACATCCCATTACGGGTCTCGTTAGAACGACCTTTCATCCGACCAATCAAAGCGTCTCTTACCAGATCGTGAAAGTGGCAGTCGGAATGAGTTTCTAATCATGCAACCTCGAAAACGTTAACACGGTGTTTACCGAACGACAGTTACGCCCCGTACGACTAAAATGGAAGCAATTTCATTAAAATAAGATCTACCGCTAAACAAAGATCTGAGAACATCCCATTACAGGTCACGTCAGAACGACCTTTCGCGAATTTTGACCGACCAATGAAATGACTGACAAGAAATCGACATTAGCCAATCCGAAGGTAGCTTTATGGAGCTTTACGACACTAGTTTCAAACTGGCGACTAAGGTTCGAAACATATTTTGACGTATTCTCGATTAAAAAAATTAAAACTGATAAGAAGAACACTCTGGAATGGCTTACAGATGGCCTAGATTGTATGGGTATAATCATAAAACCCGTAACTGTCGTTCGGAATACCCTCTTTTAAATGTTTCGTTGTTGCATGGTTAGAAAACACATTCCGACTGTCACTTTCATGATCTGGTAAGCGACGCTCTGATTGGTTGGAAGAAAGGTCGTTCTGACGTGACCCTTAATGGGATGTCCTCAGATCTTTGTTTAGCGATAGCGAGAACAAAGATCTGATTTTAATGAGATTGGAAATGGAAGTCGCCAGATTGAAACGAGTGCCGTAAAGCTGGAGAAAGCTACTTTCAGTTGTCGGTCAAAGTTCGCGAAAGGTCGTTCTGACATGACCCGTAATTGGATGTCCTCAGATCTTTGTTTAGCGCAGCGAGAACTTAGATCTGATTTTAATGAGATTGTTCTCTTGGTTGCCTAATATATAATATTCTTCTTTCTATATTCCTGATTTAGTGTGAACTACATCTAAAACTAGCCAGGGCTACTCTAAATTTTTAAACTGTTATAACTTTAAGGTAAAATCCCGAGCAGAAGGAAAGTTTATAAAGGGCATTACTATTTGTTTTGGCGCCCTGGTGAAGCGCATCGTGCCAATCTTGTCTATATTGCGTTTACGCGAACTACGAATTCTGCGATAAAAGCTGCTCTATAATGTACCAACTGTTGCTCCCATATGTAACCAAATCCCACAGAAAAGATAATATGTTTTACTTTTGAAGCCAAATTAATTTTCCCATTTTCTGCTGCTTGAAACATCCTATTATAACATTTTTTAGACATATCTACTTTCAGGCATTTGTATATACTGCACCAATACTTTAAAACACTTTTGTATATATAAACATTAAAAGGGTATCGGCCGCATTCTCTTCTTGCAACATGATTTGAAATTCATTTTTAAAAACAAAACCCGTCTTATCGTGCTAGGAAGATATATTTAGACAAATTTCCTTTTTATAGCATCATTACGCCTACAGTCCGTTAACTCTCAATCTGATGCAGCCTGACTCCGGCTGTCTGCTTGCAGCGTGTTGTGTTGTGTGCAGTGACACGCGTGGTAGCTGTAGACACGTGTGGGGTTATACACGTGTTTAGGGCACATGGACTCGCTTATTAAATTATACCACGTGCGCAGTTACTTGTTATTGTGTTACATGTCAGAAAATGTTATGTGGGTGTTACGTCGCCTTAAGTTTATTAGCTTCACAACGACACGATTATTCAATAATGATGTCATTATTTCAAGGACAATCGATGTAACTTTCAATTATAAACATTATTTGTCTAGAAATTGATTTACACGGGCAAATTGAAGTTTTCGGAATATAATAAATATGATATGACCAAATATGCATTCAAAGCAAGGATTAATATATTCCTATTGAGAGAGAGAGAGAGAGAGAGAGAGAGAGAGAGAGAGAGAGAGAGAGAGAGAGAGAGAGAGAGAGAGAGAGAGAGAGTCTAGACCACGGCTGCGGTACATGAATATGGGAAGAGAGCCAATAGGTTTACAACATTCAGAGTGGGAGTTCTCAGCAGTGCATGGGTAGGGTGAAATACGCTGTGCAACCCGCCATACCTTGTGACGTCTTAAACTGACAACGAAGTGTACTATGTAGCACATGCAGTACGTGTTTCCGCTGTTCCTCCTACCGATCCCCCCCCCCCCTCCCCCCCTTTCTTTATTCATTTCTTCTTCGAATAAAAATAACAAACAACAGATATTGTTCGGTATTCTTTGCCGTGCACCATACTGACATTTAATGGACTATTCCCTATTTTTAGTTATTTTGCAATTCATCATTCTAATTTGGAGCCAAACGGACTCTAATGGGAAGATATGAAATATGTATGTACCCATTTACTGCCAGTGAGTATACTGGTTCTTTGGATGAAATCATATATTATTACATGTATGTGAAGACATGTGCAAAACATGTTTGCATCGTGCTGTATAGAGGGTACCATTGTTGCATTTCCTCACTGTAGGTTCATACACCTGAACCAAAGTTACTTGTGTTACTGTACCAGACAGCATGGATCATGTATGTCAAAGTTTGAATCTTTATGTCCAGTGTGTGTGTGTGTGTGTGTGTGTGTGTGGTGGTTGATGCATGTCCCAATTGCATGGATCAATGCTCATGGTGTTAATCACTGGATTGTCTGGTCCAGACTGGATAATTTACAAACCACCATCATATAGCTGGAATATTGCTGAGTGCAGTGTTAAACAACAAACCACCAACAACACTTGCATCCCTGTTAGTTTCCACTTACAGTCCTACACTAAAGTAAGTATATGTTGAACATTTAATGTTCACAGTTACTGCATTTATATAACAACATGCATAGTGTGTTGTGAGTGAAGCTGCATGCCAGTTTAACATGGATACCCTACTCAGACACAGTAAACTGACTTTGAGACGACCAGTCCTTGTTCTATCCCCTTAATGCAGAGCACCAGGCAGCATAAAAGACCTTCAGTTCTCAGTAATCCTTACCAAACTGCCCAATAGTTAAGGTATCCAAAGGACTAGTAGATACTAGTAGTTGTCCTTTTCAAGGGTTTTACAATGTTTTCCTTAAAAGGATTAGTGGACTAAAACTGTCAGTTTCTATCGCTGGCAGGTGCTTATCTACTAGGCCATGGAAGCTGTCAGTTGTAACAGTGAGTGAGTGAGTTCAGTATAACACTGCTTGGCTTTCAAACAACATTTCTATTGATGAGTGTGTTGGAGATAAGTCCACAGAACCACAGGTCATCAGTTTGGTGAAACTCACCATGAGAATAATATTTATTATAAACCAATAATCATAATCAGGTTAATCTGAGACTCTGAACCACAACAAGCAGACCCAAGGAACTATGGGATGCAATTTATAAGTTGCAGTGCCACTGGGCAACCCACATATTTGGATGGATGATGGATGAGTATGGTTTTACGCCGCTTTTAGCAATATTCCAGCAATATCACGGCAGGGGACACCAGAAATGGGCTTCACACATTGTACCCATGTCGGGAATTGAACCCGGGTCTTCAGCCTGACGAGCGAATGCTTTAACCACTTGGCTACCTGACCGCCCCCCACATATTTGGAAAAAAAACCAAGAAATAACATGGTGCTGTAGATATACAATGTTTATTTTACCTTCAACAGACAGGTACTACATTCCTTCCATTCACAGTGTTTATTTGAAACAAATTCAAAATGACATTGTATGTTCTGACAAAACTTTAGAATATTCATGCCTCCCCTGGCACAATGTTTTGTCTTTCCTCCCAGCTGAATCAGGTTGATTATTTCCACAATAATTAAACCGTTTCAAGAATATTTTCCACACTATCTGTAAGGACCAAGTTCTATCAATGGCAAATATCCAATTTCTTCAAAATTAACAGAAAGGTATCAATAAATATTCAATTAAATATCCTGAGTTGTAATCACAATCCATTCAAGTGAAAACTCACCAATACAAAGATTTCCTGTATCAGCAGAAATGCTGAAGCAAATATTAACAGCAGCATATGTATCTTGCATATCAAACTGCTTGAAATGATATCAAATTATATTCATGTGGTAAATAATTGTAGAAATAACTGCCTGTCATTTACAACCATGCAATAAATAAGTTAGTCCTGCTACTGAGTACAGATTCCTTCTTTGGCAAGTTTTCATATACAATAAATTATGTATGCAATGAGCAAACTGTGTACTACATTCTTCACATACTTCGCAACAGATTATCCAAACATCTGAAAGGTGGATTTTGTAAGTTTTGCCCTCCACCTCCTCCTAAAATATATTTTACAGGGAGATGAAAGAGATACCCAGGGATTCCTTTTTCAAGTTTTGATAAATGCATATTCGCTGTACTGGACCCTGTTCCCCAAAGCGATCTTAGTGCTAAGGTGATCGTAAGTCTCATTCTTTAACATAGGCTTACGATCATCGTAGTGCTAAGATCGCTTTGAGGAATGGGGCCCTGGACCCTAAAGCCAGTATGTTGGTCACTCCAGAACATTCCAGTGAGTACATAGCTTCCCAGGTTAACTAAAAACAGCAAACTCGTAGACAATATACAGCTCAAACTGAAATATACTTGTAAACAAAAATTACAATATCAACACAATTCAGATTATACAAGCAAAATGAAATGGGTTGAAAACATCTGACTGGATTAAAACTAAAGAGTTGTATAGAGATTGTGATAGCATGTGGAATGACATAGAACGTAATGTTTCAGCTAAATGGAAAATCAGTGATGAATTTTAATGAAGTTAAAAGAAGCAATGCAGATATATTCACTTAAAACAAAGCAAACATTTACCTGTTCCTTAGGTGTGTTATAAACAGTTTTCAGTACCCAGCTGTGCTCACACTGTGACCCATGTCATCTATAAGGGTTAACATGTGTCAAAATCTGGTCAACTATCTATACAGTCCAAATCACAAACCAAAGACTGTCAAAGTATTCTTGGATGTGTAAATCATCTTGTCACAATGAATGCCAGTCACAAGATGAGTCAGTTGTTTAACAATTAAATGTAAACTTGTCAAGGATCATTAGATCCAGGAATGAACAGAAACAGGCTATTCCTGAAACATTTTATGATTACGGCTTGAGGGAGGGTGTCCCAAGGAAAGAAATGTGAACTTAGGTAAACAGTATGTAGTAAGGGGAGGAAAAGTGACAGAAATAGCAGAATACATAGAAAATGGTTGTGAACAAAACTGATGTCTAAAACATACTTGAGAATGACTATGAAGAACTAAAACGAAAATATCACTTCACTTTTTGCTAAAATATACAGGATGAAAGCTGCGGCATCAGCTGTGTGTGTATCATGATAAATGCATGTGTGCAGAGTATGAAAGTGACAGTCTGGTGGCGGTGGTGGAAGTCCCAAATGGAGATCAGAAGGAATGTCATGACATGCAACAAGAGCAATGTATCTGTAGCAGACACACATCACACACAGAACCATACTGTTGGTAACAATATAATACACAATTAAACATATATGGAACAGCAACATAAGTACTTCCAATCTTGTATGTGTTTATCAGTGGACAAGGCCAAATTGAAGCTCCTTTTATTTGCCTTGTCATTAGGAAAAAGGCAAAACCTATGGTTATCTTTAATGACCAAATTAGACCCACATACTACCATTCTCAAGATAAGACAGCTGATATGGCACACCGAACATGTCTAACTTATATACTTTCCTTGCACTAAATGTCTGAAGACAATCAGTGATGTTTTGACATTACAAATACAGGATAAGGGAGAGGGAAAACAAACCTATTTCAATCATTGACTTCAGGATCATACTATCATTTTCGGCCCTGACTGACAAATTACAATCTGAAGTACTAAATGTCACTCACAAGCATCCTTGAAGAAAAACTACGAACCAAATTCTATGACTTCATCTGTAGATTTTGTCCATGGTGCAGGATATCTTTTGGTGATATTTAACAAAAGACCATTTCAGGTAACACTTCAATATATACATTATAAGACGGAAAGACTTACTCATGGAAGCAATCTCAACTTTGTGATAAACTCTCAATAAATTCTTTAACATTTTAAACAATATATTTATCTCAAGCTATTCTTCATCATATTAACACTTCATGAAGATCACATACTAACCTTATGGTTTGAATCTTCAAATATATGTTGCTGAAAATCATTCATATGTAATGCAAACTAATTTTCATGAAAGATAATTGCTTGAAGTTCGGGAGAACAGAAACAAACAGGGTGCTTCCAAACAAAAGAGTTATCTCCCTTTGACCAAGTAAGTTATACGCTGCATTCCCAGCAACTTCATGTGGATTTCGTTGGAATACTTTGAAAGACATGTAACAACAAATAAAGAAGAAATGCGAACCATTCTTTTCTCATGAATGAATGAAATACTCCCTGTAGGAGAATTGATTTCTAATGAATGTTGTTTTCTCATGGAAAATTCATGTTTCATTAAAACAAATTCAGATCCAATGAATTTCAAAAAGCACCATTTCTTTGGTTCACAAAAACCATCAGCCATTCCATGTCTGGAAAATACTAGTTGAAAGTATGAAATATTGTACCAGGTTTGTAGTTTGCCAACTTGGATATATGTACAACAAATAATATGCAACAAACACCACCAATCATCACAAACATGGATCATCACACATAGGTTATGAAAGCAACTATAGGATATAGGTTTGTATGTACACTTTACACTTCAATAACTACCATCTCAACAGCGTAGTATGTTCGCAGTCATCTCACTGCACAGTCACTACCAATATGGAAGTGAATGGAAGCCAACAGCTAACTTTTATCAATCCTACGTTATTTTCAAAATGTGACATCAATAACAGTTATAGTTATTCAGGGACAGAAAAATAACAATTAACATAAACGGAAACAAGTGAAAACTATTGTTTTTAATTTATTTGAAAATACGTACAATTTCAAAATGGCTGCAACTGTTGTGTTTGTTACACAGTGAAGAGACCAAAATGAAAGTAACCTTCAGGAGTTTGGAAATTAAATATGCGTAAAAAAATATTTTTTTAAAGACATCAAATCAATGCATTGTTAATCAAGTCATTTGGAGTGCCACCATCTACTTTGATTATTTTAGGCTGAGTGACAGAAATGCAAAGCCTGGTGACCAATTTACTAATATCAGCTGATCAATATTTGCCTGCAATGTAACGTGATGCAATGCAGATAAAGACCATGGATGTTTCATGCAAGGTTTGCACCAAGATACAGTACTGATGTGTGAAGGCACACTTTGTGGGATGAACACAGCACATGAGCTAGCACTATAGAGGTGTGTCTCCACACAGGGAAAACTTCAGCTAAGTCATAACAGTGAGAGACACATTAAGTACACATACAGACTGGACATGCTCTTCCTGACAAGGAAGTTACATCTTCATGTCATGTGAATCTGTTCAAGTTTTCAACCCTTTCTTGACACAGAGGGGTTGGCCATAACAGTAGGATCTCAGTGTAGTGACGTTGTCCATGCTGGCCAGGCCTTAGAGGCTCCATGTCCCGAGGGGGGAGATAATTACGGCGATGCTCCTGGACTGGACCGATCAGATATTCCATCACTGTTGATATCTATTTTAGGTTGGGGTCGTTTCTTGAGCATTCCAGGTTCAAACTCAGGGTGGCGCCGAGCATGTTTGTTCAAATGGTCACTACGCATAAAGCGTTTTTCACAGATTGGACATGAGAACTTCTTTTCACCTAAAAGAATAAAAGAGAATCATACAATCAGAAACAATTCTAATGCCAAAGAAAAACATGCAACAAAATAAATTTCAAATTTCCAGGGGGTTTATGTAAGTTGTAACACTACGAAGGGAAAATTCACCCAGAATAATGATAATAAAACAAAAATATTTCATAAATTTCAATTTTCATCCAAGCAAGCCTAGGAAACAATAACAAAAGGTGACAATGTAAAACCAACCGTGAGAACTTGCTTGTGCCTAAATGGCTGAAACATTTGTGATGTAACAGAAATACTAACTCACTCTTGAACATTAAATTTGAAAAGTGGTTATTTGTTACATCTTTTCTGAATCAAAGAATAAACATGCTCTTCAGGACACTGTAAGATGTTGTGGTTTTGTACAAAAGCTATGAAACATCAAAAATGTTGACAAAAACAACATGGAATATTCCTTAAGAACAAGATACAAAACTGACATATTGCAGATATCAAGGGTGTGAAGCACAGAGAGAAAGGTAGGCGGCTTAGGTTCTATTTATAGAACAGGCTATCCACAGCTCCACCCTGACCAGTGATAGCAGCTGATACAACCCCTTCTGTTTCTATACTGTTACAGCAACGAGCTAACTCTTACAACATAGATAGCAATAGCAGAAATCCATTGGCTGTGGCTGAATAACTAATCTGCAACAGTTTTTCCAATGTAATTATCCCCAAAGATATTTTAAGTCCTAACCCTAGTTGTCCCTTGGCATAGCTTAGCTAGATTGTATTCTTCACATTTGGCCCTTCACTAGCTGATGACTACTCTTATAAAAGGATTTGACGGGGCTACCAAAATGAAAGGACACCAATATAATTCTTAACATCCATAAAATAATGTACACAGCAAAGCATAAGAATATTGAGCTAGTCCAGATTTGTTTCAAATGTAGTTACAGCATGTCGAAAACAGAAAGTTGGCTTACCTGTGTGTGTGCGTATGTGTCGTGCAAGTTCATCTGATCGGGCAAAGCGTTTCTCACATCCATACCAAGTACATGGGAATGGCCGCTCGCCTGTGGATAAACACATAGATTAATCACACTGTGGACATGGGTACATACTGACTTTTTTCTGTTAGATTCTGCAATGTCAGTGTTGATTACTCAACAAGGTAATGTTTTCTCACATGTGGTGAAAAGGTAAGTGGTTAAAGAAACACAGTTTTTCCAAGAACCTAACCAAACATTACACAAAATGATTAGACAAATCGTTTGAAATGGCCATGGATAAAAACTGGCACTGCATCTATCAACATGATCAAGGAAAATAATTACAATGACACCACTACATCTTCATCAAGACATATAATATATAAGTACCAGTACAATAATATGAGAACAATAATTTGGACTGCATCAATTTGTAGGAAGACATGACATCATTAGTATTTCTCAAATACCCATCAGGGCTACTTCTCGCCCTTCCAGCTGTGTATTCACTGTCACCCTCAAAGTAACGAGACCGTCATGAAAATAATTCAACCAAAACCAATCTGCAGCAACATCACTTGAATTTCAGAATGGCAACTGTTCACTTGTGACTATATAACCTACCAATATATACACTGAGCGTGACAATTGTTTGTGACACTATTAGATGAACGTCTGTACACTGTGATGTGCTATATTTGATGTGTTTATCACTATTAGCTAAATGTGATATATTTAGTACTTGAAGGAGGATTAAATTGCACATTGTGTTCCTAGCCCCGAAGGATAGGCTGTTCCCATTAAACTATTGATATTTCTATTTGCAGATTTATCAGCTAGAGTCAAAAGCCATCCGCACAAAAAAATCAATAATATTCATTCATATTTGACCATATGATCTATAGTTGATTAATCTTTAAATAAAAGTGAAAAATTTAGTAAAAAGATATTAACAATAACTGACTATAAAGTATTGTTGGCCACTGCGAACACCTTATCATGTTAATAGAGAAAACAAAGTCTTCTGGACAGAGCTGAACACTTCAATCTGTAGATAATGTAACACCCAGTGTGTGGCAGATGCAGATCTCAGACTCAATGTTCAGGGATAAACTGACCTAAACCAAATGTCATGCCTCAAAACATATTCATAACACACTTGTTTCATCTTATTTCAACCAATAAGCTGGGTTTTGTTTTGGTTTACATTTGAACCTATACGTATATGATGTGGCTTTTTAAGTATACAACCTCATAAATATTCAGTACTGAAGCACACAAAAATATCTCATATCTGATTAACACATTCTTGTTTCAGATAAATATCAAAGCTATCTCATTACAACACAAAGCAGATTAACAAGTTGACGGTTTGTAAAGGACACCTTCCAACATGCATGGGCAAACATACATGTGTGAACTATCCAACAGCAGACAGGTAAATGAAGGACAACATATACTACTCAAAAGAAGTAAAAGAACACAATATCGTCACATGACTATGTATAATTATCTGTCTTACAAACCCTAGTCAAACAAATAGATCCAATTCAGCCATGCAAGTCTATAACATTTAGCAAGTCTAGATTACTGAAGTTTTTTAAACTCAAGAAAGTCACTTAGCTCTTTTTTTATTTTATTTCATTACGATTATACAACTGTTATTTTTCTGTAAAATATGTTCATTTCAGATACTAGATGTTAGTCTTATCATAAATCTATCAGGGCATTACACATAAGCTAGTAACTGAAAAAAGATTGTGTGTTCTTTAACCTTTTTTGAGTAGGATAAGCCTTGCACTGAGGCAAGTTGGTAGCACATGACTCTCAGCTAAAGGAGCAGCAGTTGGTGACCCAGGGTCAGGCAAACGACACACCCACTCCGTGGCAGCAGGGTAACTGCTTGTACACAGATCAGTGTGACAGACAGCTATCATGTACAGTGGAGGCTCCTAAGAACAGCTGATAGTGTGGAGGCGGGAGCTTCTCCATGACCTACAGGAAGATGTGGGGATACCAGATAACTGCTGACAGGCAATGGATGCTTGCTGCCCGCTTACTTGTAAGGACTGGGGGGTAATCTGGTGTGCAGTATGTAGCTCATAATCAATATAATTAATTTTCTCATAGCTCTAGTTTAAAACTAGTTGATGCGACTAAAAGTGTTAAAACCCTGTCTTTCACTAGGCCACATACATAACAGAACAGGAACTGTGATTTCAGTTCCCTATGAACTCGAGTTAAGTAGGAAATAGATAAACTCATGAAACAAGACGAACTCATGAATTGTGATAAAATGGATGTTACAGTTTCATCTGCACAACCTCTTGTCAATTTATATGGGGTGAGTGAGGGATTAATTATTGCTTGATTTGCCTCAGCAATCTTGCAGCTATTCGTAGCAACAGTTCATATGGGGATTCCCCATGAACCTATACAGATTGTAGGAAGCAACACAAAGAATCAGGTAGCAAGGTTTCTAGGGCTGCAACAAATACACCATGAGGCGAATACGATATGTATCACGAATATAGGGTAAAGAATACGAATATTTATTTACTAACACAAAAACAAGTAAGCAGCTGATGTATTATTTATTATTTTCAGTGAAACAATAACAAAATAAATTATTTGACAGTGTTAATTATTATTATACATTCATATACCCCACCTATCCAGGTACTAGTATCTGCTCAAATGTGACAATGACCAGTGATCACATTACTGTCAAATTAAATCCATAAGAATGTTGCCTTTTTAGAGAAATCTATGCATATGATAAGTTCTTATGGATATTTTTACGTACAGTGTATGTATATCATGTATATGCACATGACTGCATATTCATGGTTGCAGTCTTTAAATTTTCTTGGGTAAATATTTGATTCTAGTGACCACAAATAACGAATTCAATTCATAAAGATCTGCGGTTCGATTCACCGAACACACGAGTGAATCATAACAGCCCTACAGGCTTCGTGACTTGATTGTCCGTCATTGAGCCCAGATGGTGTTGGATCACTCATTATAGCAATCTCACATTTACCGGGTTCCCGACTTGATTACTTACAGGTTGTCATTATATTGCTGATTGTGATGTTAAACAAACAGAGAACAACTTATGTACACTCTCAAGAGACAAGTGCAGACTTTTAACAAACAACAAACAAACTCAAATGGAACATGCCCATTTCAAATACATTTAACCCATTGATGTGAATAAGTAATTTGTACAACATTGTCTCCTATTCCTGATAGCCAAAACAATATGTACAGCAAATGTCACATAAACATAGACGTATCTCCTGACAAATCCTATTGTTAATAGAAATATATATAGCTCAGCCCACACAATATCAGATTTGTTGCTTTAAAACAATTCACTGACAAGGATGCATGCATGCTGATGACTTGTAAACAGGACCATATTCAAGTTTATACACATTTATCAAGCAAATAGATTAACAATACAATATAAGTACTATTGTACTGAAACAAACTATTCATGCTGTATGAAATTGGCCAGGCCGTCCTCTCTTGAATAATGTATGAAAGTGAAATATGACAACCTATTTGTAAATCAGGATGGAAAATTAAATCATGGATAATTAGAACTTATTGTCAGCAGCCATGAGACACTAATTAACTTATCAATGTCAAGTTACGTCATGCACCAGACTATGGTAGCTATCAACCTGGCAACCAGCCCCACCTGAAATCACAGGTAACACAAGCGGATTTACATGCTTCAGTGCCTGCTTTGATTCAAACATAGATAAAATCAGCTTGTGACTTGACAAGTAAAGCTTATTAAGTTTACCTCAAATCAGTCACTCAGCCTTCATTATAGGATCAGTTTTACAGAAAGGTAACTGTAGTTCAGTTTTTGAATAAGCACTTTCATATGATCTTTTGTGCAAAAAAGATATTACTATGAAACAATTTATAGAAAATCACAATACTTGACATTTATCATCTAAGCTGGGCAGTAATAAGCTTATCAATTGTACACGTTTCCTCCTTCTTAAAATTCTCCTGGGCGTTGCCATGCTACATACACAACACAGTCAAGCTGGGATCCCAGCTTCAAAATGTCCTCCATAACTGTAATAATTTTATCGCCATTTAGCAAAGGATGTTTAGAACGAAATGAAAGTAGGTCAGCATGAGATAAACAAACCGAACCAGTTCAACCTGCACCACTGTTTACCCATTATTTAATTTATTCTTTAAAGGTTTAAACTACTGAGCAAGTGACTGATAAAGCAAAGTTCAGGATTCTTAAGACAGGTGACGTGGTTGGTGGCAGCCGCAAGTCCTTCGACCTGCCCCAAAGGTAAACGACACTGTTACTCCTACCGAGACAATTCAAACAAACTTTGAGGGAAGACAAATGAAGTTGATCAGTGAGAGGACAGGGAGAAGGAGAGAAAGAAATTGGCTTTGTTCAACAGACCACGAGCCAAAACCGCGGGGAACATAGTGGCACATCTCAACACAAAGGGCTAAAAGGAGGCTTACCTACACACCTCATTTGAATACAGGTGTAGAGGGGGACATCATAGCTAAGTTATTATATTGGTTGAGCGGGTTGGCGGGCACACGGCGGGACAGATGGCACGTGGCCTGCACACGACCCGACCTACACACAACCCCACAAAGACGTCACACCTAAAAACACCTGCCGTTATCAGCCCAGACAAAAACTCAAATATTCTAAGCTGAACGCATCAGTGGTCACAGATATTGTTCAAACATCTTGAAGGAAATGGTTCAGAGACACAAAGATAGGAGCAGTTCAACAGCTCATTTTCAGCGTCCGTTCAAACGAGATAAAGCACAGTTTTGACGTTCACATCACTCAAATGAGGAAAAAAAATGAAAACAAATTTGAATAACATGAAATTGATACAGCTCTCATTTCATTTAGTGATGGTGAATGTTGAGCTGCAAATGAAAATAACCCCACCAAATATAAGTTTATCAATGGGTTAAGAAATTGAGATTTTTTAAAGTATTTTCAAAATATAAGGGATATATTTATATTTATTGTCTACGAAAACTCACTCTTGACAAGTAAACTCGATGTCACAATGGCCACTGCCTGAACTGCCCCTCACAATACTGGTAACAGATACAACTGTACATTACAACCACAATGACATCGCCAAATACAGAATAGTAGCATATAATTATGGTGGGGAGGCTGGACAGATTGGAGTATTTTGGGATACATATAAGTATTAGTCCAAATATTACAAATAGTGACAATATTTGTCAGGATACATTTTATGGCAGGAGCCCCTCCCACTTATAAGTGCTTGGTTGAATTTTATGTCAATTCCGATATAAATTTGACATTTAAAAACTAGTAGATCTAGAACTAGATAAAAACAATTAAAGGTCTTGCATAAGGTATGCACCAGACTAACTTTATATTTGACATTTACATCAAAAATGAATTAATGAACAGAAATGTGGTATTATCCTTGAATTCATAATTATTGATCCACTTTTTAATTTGTGACAGTTACATAAATACAACATGTTCTGATCTCACTGTATTTCATGTTCCATACGTTCTGTTTGGGAGGTTACATTAAATGTTTCCTTCCTTCCTATAAACTGGGCATGATCAGTTATAGAAAACAAGCAAACTATATTGGTAATGTCAAACAGTTTAATATTACAAATTGAGTAACTCAGTGAATCTAAGAGTTAAATGGGCGTGACTCTGTTATTGGGTTCTTTTCGAGATTCCAAGCACTTTTCCGACCTGTGAGTTCGCATGGGAGTGAGCACATGGCCTCTGACCTATTTAGCACAGAAATATTGGGACAAAGGAATGGGTGCGACAGTGTTCCTACAACATGACACGCAATACAAAACGATTCCAACACACAGACGACAAACATATGTCAACAGGAATGATGTGCAGTCAGGTTTAGAAATAAATAAGCTACTCGAATAGCCAATCGATCTGAATTACATCTGCTCTATTTTAAGCCCCAACAAACTACAGATGAACTGACGTAATTTTCACTGGGCGGGAACGCTTATTTTCCTTCAATAAAACAGAATAACACATTCTGAACATGTAATTAGTAAATATAATTGTCATTAGAAATAATATACGTTTGTCAGACGGACTGTTTATTCTTATCCTTACTAGGAAACTACAGTTTTGAAAGAAGGCGTTGGCTTGTGTTTACCTCGCCATGCGGTCGACAACAAACAATGGCGCGCAACACACGACGAGGATAACCGCTGTACGTTCTTACCTGTATGAGTTCTAAGATGGGCCTTGAGATGGGAACTTTTGCCATACACTTTCTCACATCCCAGATAGTGACATTTGTGAAGCTTCTTAACCGCTGCTGACATGTCTTTCCCAAGTTGGTCTCCTTTCTTCCCCTCCCAGTCACTTCCACTCAAAGTAGGCGTGGTCGAGTTAGCTCTTCGCCGTCGCACTCGTTTACGCTGCGCGGAAACATTTTGACAAATGTCAAATGTGTTGTGATGATTACTGGAGTTAATTCTACAAAGTTCGTCACTATCGTAATCATTGTCAATTGGGTCTTGCTTGAATTTACTCAGATCAGCTAGAATTCTCGCCAACATGAACAAAGACTCAGGCTGACTTCTCGAAGCGTCCGTTGTTGTGGCAACTCTCTCCTCACATTCAACTGACACAGCCGCTGTGTCGTCTGATCGTGGGTTAAAACATGAATTTGACATCGCGACAAGGCATTCTGCCGCCAGGTTTGTGTCATAATCGCGACAGTCTTTATGCTGCAAGAGTGTCATATTGATGTCTTGAAAGGTCACATAAAATCAGCTGGTCTTGTAAGATCACACGCCCTCTTTGTTTGAACACAGCTTGTTCCCGACAATTTCACCTTATGACGATCAACTAAGATGAAGATGGTAACCTCACGTTGTATATAATGTCCCCCTTATGAAAGTACTCGTTCCGGAGATATGCCGTCTTGTTTTGTCTCGGATGACTTTCAGGT
The DNA here is from genome assembly GCF_022045235.1 of Haliotis cracherodii. Taxonomy (NCBI): domain Eukaryota; kingdom Metazoa; phylum Mollusca; class Gastropoda; order Lepetellida; family Haliotidae; genus Haliotis; species Haliotis cracherodii. Next base: position 17,456,982 of record NW_027266264.1, read on the forward strand.
CTACACACACACGACCAACAAACGCCACTGCAATGTTTCATACTACACCGCGTGCAGTGGGCGTGCCGTTCCAAAAGTCGGAAGTGACGTCAAACAACCTATCCCGTGATTTGATTGGCTAGTGAATCACAAACCCGCGAAAGATAAGAATTTTCGACCCGAATAATCAGCTGATGGCTGACAGCTATCCCGAACAAAAGCAGGTAAATCTAGAGCGTTAGATTTTTAGGTCACCTGCCGCCTTACCTATCATTACTTCAAAACTGAAAGTATGTCTCAAATATATTTTCCATATACCTTTTGAAATACTTTTTAAAAATATACGCGCAATAATTAATGGTGAATGAATTTGTAGCCGTTTGACCTAGAAATATATCCGAATATTTTAATAGCACAACCGCAGGTGCAACCTAATTCTACTATCGAACAAGTGTTAAAACCATTAAAAACATATGACATTACTCAATATTATATTATTACCTCTACAAGTACCTATTAACATGACAGATGCGGCTACCCATTGTGGGTTGTAAATGTGTTTACATATCACGTACCTAAATATATATGAGTATATCATTTATGTCCGTGGTTTGTTTTTAGAAAACATCAGCCTTTGAACATGATCAAACAATAATGTCATTATTTTAGAAAAGGTATATCTGCACTTAAAACATGAATGATGTCTACACTAAACTTTCTCCTTTTCCATACATAAAGTGAGATTAAAATGTAACTTTTAATTAACGTTTACATGGACGATCGTTTCTATATTATACAAATTAACCGCAGTTCTATTACTGTGTGTGATTCAGATCTGATATACTAAACCGAAGGTCATGGAAGCCGTCCTCAAATATGACATGCTGTTTGTGACGAGAATAATGAAAGTGTCAATTTCAATAATATATATAATGAAGACTTTACACCCCAGAGAAAACGTTTTAGGCACACAACTCCACTGTATATTGTCGGGTGGAATTTGTTATACACTAATGGTAATGGATTTTTAGTTTCATTGCGAAATGGGTTACTTAAAAATTATAGGATATATTGAAAGGTGTTTTTTTCTGAAACAAACATTCCGCCAGTATAAATTTGCTCATCTTATGACACTTAAAAAATAGATATTCATGTAAATTGATTGTTTTAATATTTGTGTCAGCTTTGCTGACAATATCACACTGGGTGCACGCCAGTAATGCATATAAATAGCAAACTACATCAACTGCAATAAGATATCCAAAAGACAAATAATGTTGATGCGGGATGAGATAGATGAAGGTAGATTAACCTTGTGGACGTGTTGACACGTAGGTTGCTGTCTGAGGACCTTGTGTGTTATTGGATGAGCTGAGACTTTGACCTATTTGATTTTTACATATTTAACTATTTTATCTTAAAATCATTTTTCAATTTCGTTGTCAATTCCAGTTTCTCTCTCTTTGAATCACTACAATACTGAAATTGATGGTGAATTTCTGTATTTCTATTACCGTCCATCATTTAGCAAACAGTTGAAACATGAACTCTTCAGATTATAATGTCGACCGAGACAAAGAACATTTCTAAAGCACATATACCTAGCACAGGCAGGTAGGTAATACAAAAAAATCCTAATCAACTTAATGACGCTAATTGATATAAGCTCAATAAGGGGTAGAGTTAATCCCCCTTAGAAAATACAGAACAGCCTGTGACGAGTTGGCAATGGTTATCATCACACTTAGCCTTAAAGCGCAATTTGTTTCATAGATACCGAGAATCCAACGAAGCTAGCGTAAAATGCACTTTACTGCACACGTTTGTTTAACACCAATAAATAGTACTTCATTTGAAACCAGTCACGTGGGCAAGTTTTTGCATCATATGATACTAAAGCATAATTCCTTCGTAGAGCTTTGCTTTTTTGTTTGTTGTTTTACGCCATACCCAGCGATAGTCCAGTTATATGTCCGGACCAGACAAACAAGTGATTGGTATGAGCTAGATAAAAGTTTATTCCCAACTTCTTTATCTGAAAATTTGTGACAAATGAAAAAATAGAGCGACAGGGCTCTGAAGCTCATCCGAATTATGACGAAATAATAGTGGCCATGTTTTGAATCGGATCGGAATTCCGTGAGCACATTTTGGAGACACCTTTCATTCACATAAACTGTCACCTCCATAGATTTGCAGATTTAGAGGAGTTGTTAAAATAGACCCACAAGGCTTTGTAGCTCACCTGACTTAATACTAATTGATACTGACTATTTGATGGCACCTTATTTGCAACATCGTTTAGGACAAGTATGTGTGTAAATAGTGATCTCTCTATGGTCATTATATTCACACAACGTCTAAGCCCTGTGCCCAATGCATATAGTGGTTCTCAAAAATAGATATTACAAACCTTTTTTTTAAATAAAATTTGATTTGTTAAATATCTTTAAGTTAAACAACAACACACAAAAATCTCAATGATATGAATAAGAAGTCATCATAACAAGAAGCACGCATGCCTCATCATTCAAGCAGTATCAGTGTGTGTGTGTGTGTGTGTGTGTGTGTGTGTGTGTGTGTGTGTGTGTGTGTGTGTGTGTGTGTGTGTGTGTGTGGAGGGTGTGTGTGTGGGGTGGGGGGGGGGGGGGTGGGGGGGGGGGGGGTGGGGGGGGGGGGGGGTGGTTAAACGCCGTACTCAGTAATATTCCAGCAATATGACAGCGGCCTGCAAATAATCGAGTCTGTAATACGATGACATATATCAACCAAGTCAGCGAGCCTGACCATCCGTTCCCGTTCACGGAATCAGAGGAGAAGATATATATAAGAGTATACTAAATTGGCTAAGCTCTTTCAACTGCGAAGGTCAGTGTTGAGATTTCCATTGTGATGTGCTTTTTAAGCATTCCATCACAGGAAAGAGACCCTTCTTTGAAGTGATGTAGGCCCCTAGCCTTTGCCTCGACGGCCGAAGCAATGGGTTTTTTTGGCAATTGAGAGGTCACGGACACACAAGTTACATTAGTTAAAACGCTGACATACAGTCCGGGGACAGTTTCACCCTGCTTGAACTGGTTTACTTTCTATACTATTTAACGATATAGGCATGTGAAACTTGTGGACCCCCATACCGACAACCTCTCCCAGTGTTGCTCGAACCGTTTCTTTTCGAAGTCAAGTTTGATTTCCATGGCAACCCTGTGCGAAAACCTACTTCTTGCCATTGCGCCGCAAATAGAGGATATTATATGTGTGTTCATGTCATACTATGTTTACGACACGAGTGTCTCAATACCGGAATTTTGGCATAGCATGACATGAATACGAATATAAAGTTCTATTTATTACCGAAGAAGATTTTACCAGCAAGTCGCAACAGCAGCGGAACCACAATTTGTCGAATGACGTCAACAATCCTCAGCTATGACGTCGTTTCTAGTGTGACGTCATTCCGACCTTACGTTACAATAAGATTCGGATGACGGAAACTATACACTGTTTCGCGTGACGTGAAATGACCCTTGGGCGCATAAGAATTTTATGAACCCCGATATGTTTGCCCTCGTAGGTAATAATATGAGATATGATACCGTTTTTTACTTTTTATGAACAATGGTGCTATTAACGGTGCTACAGTTAATTATCATGACTTGGCAGCGCAGATTTGGCGTGAGTGTTGTTCCTTTGGTATTTTGTAACTACATATCCTGCTTCAGCTACCCCCTCGATTCACTCATGGTGACGCAGTGCCCTTTTCGAGTGAAGATTGGTTTGGTTGGTTGGTTGTTTAACGCCGCACTCAGCATTATTCCAGCTATATGACGGCGGTCTGTAAATAATCGAGTCTGGACCAGACAATCCAGTGATTAATATCATGAGCATCGATACACGCAATTGGGATTGATGACATGCATAAACCAAGTCAGCGAGCCTGACCAGCCGATCCCGTTAGTCGCCTTTTACAACAAACATAGTCACCTTTTACGGCAAGCATGGGTTGGTTAAGACCTATTCTACCCCGGAATCTTCACGGGTCTTCGAGTGAAGAGGAAACAAGATATCGAATGTATAAAAATGCTTTATTATATAAATATCAAGTATGTACAAAAATAGTGGTTGGTTTATTACCAAGACATTACAAATGCCACGTAAACACAGGAACTAAGGCTTCACAGTCATTGTGTTCAACAGAAAGTTGAGACAGTATTGACAGCTTGGAAGAGCTGTTAGTCCAATCGAGTGTATTTTGATGGGTAATTAGTGCAAACTGCATCAACAATCTTTCAACCACATCCGTATTAATATGCTCAAAATTACAATAATTTAGTATGTACTCCATTTCTGGACTCATTTTATTTAAAAAACCCACATTTTGTCGTATTTATAGGAGCAATAACTGTTACGATGTCTTTGCAGTATACGCCTAATACAAGACTGTCCTGCATGTGTGATTACGTATCGTGACATCAGTCAGTGATATTACCGCATGGCGATCTGGGCGTTTTAACACTAGGCGCATGAACGAGACACAAATTGCATGCTGAGATCTAACAGCCAAACACAGTTTGAACCGAAACTATCGATGCTTCCCGATACTTCAAAGGCAGTTTATCATGATGTTTTTTTTTATGTTGTAGCTCATCCAAATTAAATTCACTAGACCAGTGGATGATCATCACCTGATTGACCAAACACGGTTGAATCATGAGGCACCAGTAGTTCTGATCAATTTGCTCAATAACATCAACACATCGGTGTACATTCAACACTAGGATGCGGGGCATCACGTCCAGACTTGACAGCTGGATGTAGCCAATAACGTATTTTTGGTTTGATTTGTTGTTTAACGCCGCACTCAGCAATATTCCAGGTAAATGACGGCGGTCTGTAAATAATCGAGTCTGGACCAGACAATCCAGTGATTAAAATCATCAGCATCGATCTACGCAGTTGGCATACAATGACGTATCTGTTAAGCAACCGAGGATACATTCTGATAACCCCTTTCCACCTTTTTATATCAAAAGATATCGGATGTGGATTTTATTGTTAATGTCACACAGTGTCGGTGATCGGTAAGATATAGGCATAACCATAACCTCTTTGAACAACATAACTTACTCATGTGGCGATATGTTTTCAAGAAATATAACACCACTACCAAAAGCAAGTTTTCAAAAGTCTGTTTCCATGCTTGAAGTGGGACATATTACGAGAGTGTTGGTGAGCGATTGCTGACATGTTGGAATTCACATATAGAACGAATTTAGGCATCACGCGCGAAAACACCATCCAGCCGTAAGACACAAAACAATAAGTAAGGATACAATATATGGATGAACAATTTCATAATTACAATTAGGAGCGACGCTTCGGTGGAGGTTCCAACACCGATATCAAGCAAGTGTTGACGGTGTTAGAACCTCCACAGAAACGTCGCGCCTAACTGTAATAAAGAAATTGTAAACCATATATGGCATCCTTACTTAGTACTCCAAGTTTTTAATGCCTCTCAAAGAAGTCACCAAACAATAATTGTTTCAGAATCTCCGAAATAATCACACATTTAATCACAAAGGCTTTGAAATTTTGAGTCTCAGCAATGAGAAGAGTATTGAAAAATTGTGATGTTCGTAACCTCACACAGGGCTCATGTTCAGAATGTATTGAATACTCTTGGAATACTATGGGGGCTTACTGGCGATCTCCATCGTAAACTTCATCAAATTCAATTCCCTTTTGGCAACAATTTGAATAAAAACATATATTTTATTTAAATAAAATCCATAAGTGTACCATTACATGTAATATACATGTTTTGTATAGCATTTGTATTTCTGATTTTGTTTTCTGTCTTACAGTCAAGTAGAGAAGTCATTGGCATCGTAAGTTTACACTGGTTTCTTGTGATGAACTATCTTCGAGACAACCGAGCCTGAGATCACGGTGCATACCAGAATAACAGCTGGCGTGGTATCACATTGAATGACGTCACATGGTGTGTTGTATCGTGAATATCGGACCAGTAGAGTGTGACGTGGTATCACAGTAAATGACGTCACAGTAGTGTTTGACGTGATATCACATTGAACAGTTTTTGTCGGACTTGGCCCCACAGTGAAGATGTCCCAGTGGCGAGTGACGTGGCATCACAACGTCATTGAGGTCTGGCATAGTATCACAGAAGTGAATAGCATCAAAGTGTGGTCTGGCTTAGTAGCACTGGGCATAGTGTCACAATGTCACAGGGAATAGCATCACGAGCGTATGGCGTTGTATCAGTGTATAGCGTCACAGAAATGGCCGTCATGGTATGTTCACAACAGTGTCCGACATACTAGTAATAGTACATACTTATCACAGTACTGCTTTTTGGATATCAACATCAATCCTCGTATGCTTCGACATAATTCTATAGCTATTACGTCACCCGACACAAACAGTAGTTTCAGTGACAGACATATTCACCCTTGTCACGTGCTACAACGCCTTCCTGACTGGACTCACTGAAGTCTTCAAATGCGCAGTATGTCACTGTAAATGTCATTCATTCGGTGGTAACTACCTTGTCCTATAGTGTCATTTTGAAAAGAGCATTTCCTTTGGAAGCGGCCTCGGCTTGGAAAATTTCTGTGACCTTGACCTTCCTTCGGCGGAAGACGTTGTGGAAGCTATGGATGGCAACTGACTGGAAGCCGAGTTTGGCCGTGGGCTTGGGTTCAGCTGGAACAAAAATACACACGAACATATTAACCAGTCGTTCTGTGCTGCTCTTTAAATTTGATGTATTTTAATGAGAAACTACTTTTCTCCATGAGGTCAGAGATGTACTGAGTCTTATATTTGTTTTTGTTGGGAATAAAAATTATTTCGTCAACATCTTCAGCTTGTTTAACCTCAGTTCTGATTCATGGATGCGAGAGGCACTAAATGGTGCACGTAGGCCAATATTGTATGCGAATGGGATTTATTTATCTCATTACATCGATATCTCTGTGACTACCGAGAACTTTACAAAGGCTTTGCAATAAAATCCTTCATTTAAAGGCTATTGATTATATTTTAATTATTCTTCATTTAGTCGATACCAATGGCTTTTACGTTTTATTGTCAATATAACCCCATAGTGCTGAGTTAGAATTTTGTCGTATCATGAAGTTTGAATTTTGACTAAAAGGAAATAAGTTTGTAACTCGAATATCTTTAACACAATCAAATTAAATACATGTGAATACAAATTGGTGTAACAAAACACGAACTTGATCTTAATTTAGAACGTTCCCCCACAAAATGCACGTATTGAGGAGTTAGTCACAAATAATCATTCACTTTCGGTATTGATAGTTTTCACTGGGTATTTATAATATTTTTACACGCTTGGGTCCAGACTAATTGGTATTTTCCCCCAAATTATGTGAACACAATGCTGTTGAAATTTTGTTCCAGATGACTCCTACTTTATATCTCTTTGTGTGCTGCCCCTAGTGTGCAACATGTCGCATACACTCACAACAGTGTTATACATGTCTTATTAGACGTAGAGCCTTTTGTATGCATTATTCACTGTATTAGTTGTTGCATACGCGATGCATTGGATCAGTAAATAAATATGCGTAAAGAAACATAGGTACGCTCTTTGAAAAAAATAAATTGAGTAATTACGCACAGTGTTGTTCTACTATTCTGTTTTATTCATATTTTAATCCGAATTTGTACGCAAGCAACTTAAATTATTTGGATAATGGTCATATATTTTGGGTATATACAAATTATCTGGAGCTCTGCAAATATATATTCATCTTCCCGAGGCAAGCGTATCCACTGGCCTATATCAAAGCCTACTTTCGACCTTTGCCACATCAAGGCCATTTTTCTTGGCTCTAAACTGGTGCCACCTCGCGTAGATCACGAGTTGTGCCCCTTGTAATGAAAACGCGATATCCAATCAGATCGCTGTTCTTATCTCGTACAGCTTCACTAACCATGCATAGGCGACGACCTAGTCGACCAGATAACGAAAACATTCGCGATTTCATCCCTGACACAAAAACATAGGCAATCGTTGGGGTTTTGAAAGATGAAAAAGGCATATTCGGGTCAACAAAGACAGACAGGGGTAAATCACTTTCGTACGAAAGTGTACAGTCGTGGATGTTGATTTTGTAAGATGATATATAAAAGCCAGATAATACTGGTAAGGTGGAGGTTGTGTCAGACCACTTATTAGGGTATAGGATTCCTATATTCCGATATACCATATAAGATTGAAGACACCATAATAAAGCAAAAATAATAATAATAAAAATTATAATTCACAATTACAAAACAATAATAACACTTTTACAGTATACTGCTATCAATGGACTCACGTGAATGACCAAGCACCTAGGGCTTACCTCCTCGTAGTACGTTTGTATGGTACTGGAGAAGTGGGGTTTGCCTGTGGGGACTGCGGTGTTTCTGTGGTTCCGAGAGCCGGGTTTTGTGTACCCGTTTACCAACACTGGCTGGCCAAGTCCATTTTGAATCACAGACCCTGACTGACCATGGCTGAGGTTGCTTTGGCTTCGATTGAGAGATTTGTTAGGTTGAGGTGACTGTCCTGCCCCGGACTTAGCGCTCCTCGGATCCACAATGACCGGCTGTTGCGTGGTAAACACACGGTTGAAGTTGGAGTCCCTATTGCTGAGCTCCAGGCGGTAACGCTGTATTTCCCGGCGTAGTCGCTCCAGCTCCTCGTTGTGGTTCTATAAAACAAACACAGTACTACAGGAGTGAGTTGAGAAGTCCTGTACCACTCAATCATGACGGAAATCCTGAAGACCTGGGCTAGAATAGGTCTTCAGCAACCCATGCTTGCCGTAAAAGGCGACTATATATGTTTGTCGCAAGAGGCGACTAACAGGATCGGCTGGTCAGGCTCGCTGACTTGGTTGATGCATGTCATCGTATCCCAGTTGCGTGGATCGATGCTGATTATGCCAATCATTGGGTTGTCTGCTCCAGACTCGATTATTTACAGACCGCCATCACATAGCTGGAATATTGCTGAGTGCGGCGTTAAACAACAAACAAACAATCATGACGGAACGACCCCTTCAACGAAGAAGGCGTTCCGGATAAAACCATCCACGGGTAGTGAGTAAAGCATACATAGAAATGATTTGATCACGGTGTGGTCTTCCCCTTCAGCAACCGAAGGTAGGTCTTGTCCTTCAAGTTCTTTTTACTGAGACACAGATTTATGATAATGTTTCTCAAACATAAAAAAATCTTCATATGCAGTTGATAAGAGTGGGGTTGCTTATGGTGTAACGCCACTTGTAATAGAATATCAGATATATCGCGGCCTGTCTGCTTGGAAAACCCAAGGGTATAGTGTTGACAGTCATAACTTGGGCGAAACTCGGATTCGACACCAACTATCAGCAGATCCTGGTTCCACGAATTGAGGCGCCTTACATCACGATATAATAACAGAGTATGAGTAGTAATACATTGAGACAATATTTGGATATAGTTTTGAGAACGGGAACGTAATCAGTGACATAATTGAATATATACCCTTAAAACTGGCTACAATCAGCGTTTCATCTGTCGGCAGTGGTTACTTACTGTATATGACGGCGCACTGCGGGGCATCTTGTTTACTTGACTAGCCACAGTTTCTGTGACGCGTCTGTTGAAGTCTCGCTTCAGATTTTTCAACTCAGTCTCCAATACCTTGACCTTGGCCAACAACTGATCCTTCACCCTATGACTCTCTTCCAACAGTTCATGCATGTGAGTCAACTCAGTCTCCAACTTCTCATTGCTCTTCTCGAAATCTCTGACAGCCGAGTTTGTCTCCTTCTCCGAATCCTTCATTCCCTTTTCAAGAAGTGCCACTTGTTTGCGCAACCGTTCAATCTCTCGGTCTCGCTTTGCTATCTCGTCTGATTTTAAGTTAAGTTGTTCTGCGACTCCATGGCGTAGCTGCTCAATGTCCTTCTGGGCGTTGATGAGAAGGTCCCGGATGTTCTGGCACTCCTTCCTCTCGTCGACCAAGAGTTGCTCGCTGTCCGCCAGCCTCCTGGCGAGTTCCGCCTCCCGCAGTATGTACTCCTGTTTCATCACCTCTCGCATCTTCTCGCCCTCGTCCCCAGCCCGGGATCGCATGTCTTCCAAATCTGACTGCAGGGTCGACAACCTTTTCCCGGCGTCTTCTAGGATGTTCTGGATCTCCAACTCATATGCTTCCTTCACAGCATCAATTTCAACCTGAAGATAACCATAGAACATTAGACTTAAATATACAGTTATCATTTCGCAAACAAAGTTGTCTTACTGGCTAACTACGCGTTCATATTATAATAAGCCTGTGTGTTACTCTGTTCTAAGACAAGGTTGCTGTTTATAGAATAGTTTTACGCCGTGTATAGCAAGATTCCAGGGACCAGGGAGAGAACACCAAGACTTCACACAATGGGCGAATAGACTGGAAATGGAACATACGCTTTAACCATTAGGGTACCTTATTGCGCCCTGATGAACTTTTCAAGAAAGCCGACGGAACACATACACACAGACAGAAACGTAGTGATATTCTCCACCTTTCTTAACAAACTATCGACTAAAATCTATGTCTACCCGATGTATAGATATCTTTACATTTTTTTCGTTACATTGTTACCTCCTTTTCATGATTGCGCGTGAAGAGCATGTGCACGACCTGCGTCAGCTCCGCCACCTTCTTTGACATCCGGAACTCAAAGCTCCTCCTCTGCTTCTCCATGTTGTCCTCTTCGTCTGTCACAACACCGGGGCCGTTATTCCGTCGTCAAACAACAACATGCCCTTCTCCGCGACACTCCTGCACCTTCTTCAGTGATCTTCAGCCGAACTCCATAACTGAGACTGCTGTAAATGAAGGAGCGAGTTAGATTGGTGAGCAAACTGACAAGACGCTGTCATTGAAAGCGCCGTGACCTCAGGTCTGGATCTCATCCTTCCAGGATATAATTGAATAAAGTCCTATACATGACTGACTGCACTGTTCGTGAACAGAGTGACTGACTTCTAGAACGATTAATGTGACGTTTTCGGTAAACCATGCCGCTCCATAAGACGATTAGTTGGACGTATCGACTGTGCATCCTAATCTTATATTTTCTTGATCCTGTATTTTGTGAAGTGAATTGCATTACACGGTGCAACTGGTTTCACTGGGGACACTTTAATCCCTCTTGCTAGTAATAGAGATTATAGTTAATCCTCTGGGATTGGCACGTTCAATTGCTTACTGGAAATAAATCGACAGTGATATCCCATAATGTTCTTATGCGTTGTAGCTACAGCAGGCCGAGTGCCGGGAATTGATGTGCACGTTAATCAAGAAAACCTATATAGTTTATATGGCCAGGTAGATTTTAAGAATAAATGTTCTCTGTGTACAACCCCATCTGCTTTTGAGAAATATACATTGTGTCTAAACAATTTAATTAGAAATTCGTGTACATTTTCAAAAGAAATAAAGTAAAAATCGTTTCATATTATTTTTTTCATGCTTTAAAAAGTCCTTTCAGAAAATGTATGGGCCTATACACTTTGCTAGCTATTTTTAAGAATGATAAGTCACTTATTAAATAATGTTATATCATCGTTAGGTACCATATATCAGTAACATTTGCCAATATATTTACATGTATGTTGATTTGTTAGGAGGCGACAACCTCAGTGCACTAGGATAACGACGTTGGTGCATGAGCAAAGAGTGTTTTTCAGGCTATACAGCTACATGAGGCGATTATCTGGTATGCTAATTTGATGACTGTCCTTTTCGAAGTCCTTTGAAAAAATGGCTCGTGAACATGGAACAATGTGGTTGGGGTAAGATGACACACCAGGGCAACCAGGCTTTACCTGCTGTAGGAAGGCGTGTATCGTGGCGCTGTCTGTATCATGTTATCTTCTAAGATATGAAAACAAGACACACAATAGATATATTGTTGACAGGACACTACCCCTATACCACTCACTCATACATGTTAACTGACATGTTATCATTGTTCAATCATGGCTGTACCTATACTACTCAAAAGAAGTTAGGGACCACCAGATTCTTTCATTTCATCATAGTTAAGCTATCATGCCATGTAATATGACAGAATCGGGTGATCCTTGACTTCTTTTGAGTAGTATATATATATATCTGGTTTACATGTCCTGCAGGGGTCACGGACACTGTCGGTGAGTGAGTTGGTTTTAAAGGCTGGTTGCACATGCTGGTGAAAGGGTATGGTGCAGACCAAATATCAAAATCGGGATGAATATTGGATTCGAAGCCACTCACTCAATTCAGGAAACATGTCTTATTCCATATATTTCTTGCTCTAGGTTCCTGTTTAAGTGTCTCAATAAGCGGCTTGTCTGCTACCCCAGTGATAAAATAATAATAATGCCAGTCTTATCTCGATCACAAAGAAACTGCGGAACAGATCAGCTAATAAAACCTGCGATGACTACACCTTAGCAACCGTTACTTCCATTTACAAGCGGTGACAATCTTCGGCATAAATTCAAGAATCGTGAGTACAACGTAGAGCCATGTGGTTGCTCAAAATATTGAATTGAATACCCCGTTTCCGTGTCGCCAGAGAATGTCTCAATAGTCTCTCTAGTAACGGGCCTGTCCATGGCGTGTTGTATGGCGAGACCGCTGACACGGAACACGAGGGGCGACTGTTCAATATATTAAATATAATGCATAACTGTAGATACCGGGGATCAAATTGTCAGTATCTGTAAGGGGATTTATTACCAATAAAGATCATAGATCAAGAAACGTTTACACGTCCGACAGATCACCGATATTTGGGTAATGTTAATTGGAGCAGCACTACAACAACTTGGGGCAGCACTACAACAAAAGCACCACCGTTTATGTTGGCGTTGTCGCATAAACGCCAATAGTTAAAGTCTAAAAAGTTATGGGTACATGTATAACAAAATCTCCTTTTTTCAGAAAGGCGTACGATGTTCCGCTTTAAACTAACCTTTATAACATACACACACACACACATGTGGTGTGTGTGTGTGTGTGTGTGTACCGTATTATATAGGTCCTTGCACATCACGTCAAGAATATCCAGAACCAGTATAAATATTAAGCATTCTGCTCAACACCATCTTATGGTGGTATCGTCTAAATATATGCTGAACTATATAGGTATAACAAAGTTTATAGCATACACAAGGCGAAAAGGAGTTATAACTCCACTGTGGTATGTTGTAAATATATTACCTTGAACTCTGGCCACTGACATTGGGAATCAGCTATCCCCCCACACATCGTCAACACCTACATCCAAGCTGGATCGTTGTCAAACAAGTTCGACAGTATACTGTTTACAGCCCGTAAGAAACTAGTCCATGGCGTAGGGATAAGCGTATTACTGGAGTCCGGAGTCGCGAATTAATCTACTTAGGGCTGACATTATTTTTGTTCAGTCATGTATTCCCGTTTGCCGTGCCCTACACCGGGGTATGCTGGAGCTGGGGGATTATAGTGTTGTCGTCAGTCTACAGGTGGGTAGGGGCGGGGGTTATCTCCCATACAATATCTGATCAATATTGGTTTTGGAGCGAGTAATGTGTTTGACAACGTGTCCGTCACCTTTCTTGTTACTGTCACAAGGGGCAAGACGGGTGTACGGGGCGCGACATTGTACGTACAACTACAGCGCTGGCTATGTGACATTACAGGAATGCACACAGAGACGTCATAAAACCCCTCGTTCTCTGTATGTCTATACAAGTTCAAACATGCCGAATACAAACAACGGCGAGACTTAACTTTGACAATGGGGAATAGTTAACTTAATTTCACATCCAACGGGACATAGTTGATGAAGAAGACTGTAAGACGATGGCAGTCTCCCAAACCCTAGACAATATAATATAAAAGGAATCAAACTCAAGTCTAGAATTACTCAGCAATTCTAAATTGCCTCAGCTCTGAAAGTAAGCATTGTTCTTGGCTAAATTTAAATGTTACTGTTTATTTTAAGGAGATATATATACGTGAGATAACTTTTTTACCGAGATTAAATGTTAGTCTATGACGCTGCCTGTATGACGATATATATTTAGGTAAGACCCTTGAAGATCTACGGTAGAATAGGTCTTCGGCAAACCCATGCTTGCCCCGAAAGGTGACTATGCTTGTCAAACGGGATCGGGTGGTCAGGCTCGCTGACTGGGTTGATGCATGCCATCGTATCCCAGTTGCGTGAATCGATGCTGATTATGCCAATCATTGGGTTGTCTGCTCCAGACTCGATTATTTACAGACCGCCGTCACATAGCTGGACTATTGCTCAGTGCGGCGTTAAACAACAAACAAACAAACAATCATGAAAGGACGATCCCTTTCAACGATGAAGGCGTTCCGGATAAAACCATCCACGAGTAGTGAGTAAAGGATACATAGAAATGATTTGACCACGGTGTGGTCTTCCCCTTCAGCAACCGAAGGTAGATCTAGTCTTTCAAGTTCTTTTTACTGCCACACAGATGTATGATAATGTTTCTCAAACATAAAAATTGCTTCATATGCAGTTGATAAGAGTGGAGTTACTTATGGTTTAACGTCACTTGTTACAGAATATCAGATTTATCAGATAAAACAATCTTATACTTTCATTTCATTTGTTATATTTTCAACTTCTTTATTATGAGGAACACAACGTTTCGGAGTATATGCTTACTCCTATATCAGGTGAATGAAGGAGTAAGCATATACTCCGACACGTTGTGTTCCTCATAATAAAGAAGTTGACATCCTTAAATCCTCTTCCTTATGTGCATCACTTCTAAAAGCCTTTCAAAGACTGTTATATTTTCGTTTACCTTTTGTGATGTCCGTTACATACACGAGAGAGATAGAATGTATAAAGACACCAACATCACATCTTGTAAGTCAGAGGAATCCAACCTGTTGCTCACGTTAGAAGGTACCAACCCTCTTTTTGCACGTCTGACAGCGAGCCTCGTTAAGCGTTATTCCGGATGTCGCAGAGCAGATGTTTATCTGGTATGCGGATGCCAATATTTCAATATTGAAATATGTTTCTTCTTTTTCTTTTTGCAAAACGACAAATAGTTAGACTATGAGCACGCATGGTCATGCATTCTATGTGAAAATCCCATCTAAATGTCCCAAGAAAAATTAAGCCGGATGCCTATATAGCAGTTTGGGATTTGGAACACTCCATCCCCCAAAACCACCCCCACCCCACTCCCTACAACACAGACAGACAGGATTGATAATGGCACGTGGCCTAATTGACTCTCTTGATCGGAAAATAAAAGCAATCCCTCTTCCAAAGACTGTTCGGTATGCCCGGTACGAATACGTCCATATGATAGTGTATTTAAAAACACATATCATCTTTGAAAAAAGAAAACAGATCACGCTCCATTTACTCTACAGGGCCTCTCAATTCGCAATGGCCATAACTCTCTTTCACACTGTTAAGTGACAGATCCACCGTAAAACATGTGTCCCTTGTCGAGCTGCACACCTGTCGCGGTAACGCGCTACCTGTTCCAAGCACCTGTTGCTACTGTGACCCGGGTCACCGCTTGACCTCGATGACTTTAGACATAATCCTCACCTTTCGCCTCTCACCTGTCGGGAGTGATGATCAAGATGAATGCAACCGGACCCGTTTGAAAAGAACAGGTGGAGTTTAAGAAAAGTCTGCTTCCTATGGAATCACCTTTTGTCGCTGTACATATATTTACCGTGACCGCGATTAAGGAAACCACAACGCTTTGCTCGCGTCAAATTGCTTTATTTGCATTTAGATGCGTGTATGTACATGGTAGCACAGTTTGTCGCTGTACGAGGACGGGCTAAAGAGGATATAGGTTTCATTTCCGTTATCCACAAAGGCCTCCACATGAATGTGATATCCAAGGCTAACACAAAGACCCCCAACGAAATAAGATCGTCCTCAAGCCTGCAGTTTGGGAAGCCGGGTATGATTATACCACCTCAAATAACTCGTAGGTGGTAAACAACACAGTGAGTATGGGGCGAGGAAGTTATGCGTTAACAGGCATAGCTCGAGGAGGATTCCCGGTGAGATTCAAAAGCATATTCTGCTTACACTGACTCAATACCTGAATATACTCTAACGTTCATTTCAACAATTGTTTATGCAAAACGTTAATCCATACCTATCTAAACATTATAAAACATTATTAAAACAATGTAAATGTGTTTCAAAAAGCGTCTATGATGCATATCAATAATTATTGACCAAAGTACTGAGACGATGTCTAGACTATAGACTCGGGTTGACGATCAAGCTGTGGACCACATCTATTTCCCTCCTTAAACGTTCAAGTCTGACCGGGGCGGTCGGGTAGCCTAGTGGTTAAAGCGTTCGCTCGTCACGCCGAAGAACCGGGTTCGAATCCCGTCATGGGTGCAATGTGTGAAGCCCATTTCTGGTGTCCCCCGCCGTGATATTACTGGAATATTGCTAAAAGAGGCGTAAAACCAAACTCACTCACTCACTCAAGCCTGACCGACGTGCATTCACCAACGATATCTATACAAGGCATCATAAGAACTATGCTCTGGTTGGTTCAGTGAATGGTTAATATTGGACCTTCTGATGGGCCAAAACAGATCGTTATTGTTTCAGCGATTGGATGTGTTCTAGTGTTATATAGCAACTCAGACTCACATATAGGAATTGGTGCTGTCCGTCCGTCACGTTTAGTTTCCGGAGCATGACTGGGAAGTCGTTCTATAGTTTATAATGAAACTTTGCTTTTGTATAAATCGCACATTGAACTGGTGACTTTTGGTGTTTTTGGTCAAATCAACTGTGACAGGTACCGGCTGTAAACGACCCGTGAAGATCCGGGGTAGAATAGGTCTTCAGCAACCTGCTGTAAAAGGTGACTATGTTTGTCGTAAAAGGCGACTTACGGGATCGGATGGTCAGGCTCGCTGACTTGGTTGATGCATGTCATCAATCCCAATTGCGTGGATCGATGCTTATGGTGTCAATCACTGGATTGTTTGGTCCAGACTCGACTATTTACAGACCGCCGTCATATAGCTTGAATATTGCTGAGTGCGGCGTTAAACAACAAACCAACCAACCGGCTGTAAACGGGACTAAGGTATGCGGTGGAAGAGCTGAGGCATGAGGTACAGTATACGGTTACTTGATTTTCACTTATTTTCTTCGATTTTTATAGGAGTATATACAGCCTAAGGGTGACTAGGTTAAACTGTTAGATTGTTATAGAGTCTACGAGCGATTTGAGTTAACATACAATAAAGTGCATTTTAATGACTGAATCATAGCTGGGATTACCAATTGGCCCGTTTACAAGGTCTTCCTACACCATAACTTATGGTCAACCTATTGTCTTCTGCCCATGCGCAGCCAATAGTAAATCACTAAGTGACAATGTATACAACACCCAAGTTTGTGTTTGTTTGTCTGTTGCTTAATGCCGCAATGCCGCACTCAGCAATATTCCAGCTATATGACGGCGGTTTGCAAATAATCAAGTCTGGACCAGACTGTCCAGTGATTGACATCATGGGCATCGATCTACGCATGTTGGATACGATGACATGCATCAACCAAGTCAACGAGCCTGACCACCCTTTCCCGTTAGTCGTCTCTTACGACAAGCATGGGTTGCTGAAGACCACTTCTAACCCGGGTCTTCACAGGTTCACTATATGTATAACACAGTGTGAACATTGCCCACCTTTGCATTACTATATATCTAG
Organism: Haliotis cracherodii; assembly: GCF_022045235.1. NCBI lineage: Eukaryota > Metazoa > Mollusca > Gastropoda > Lepetellida > Haliotidae > Haliotis > Haliotis cracherodii. The sequence continues at coordinate 17,474,773 of NW_027266264.1, forward strand.
ATTTGACTATGGGTAACATGTGACATGTTTTGTATCAACTGATTACATCTATATAGAGGCGGTTGGGTAGCCTAGTCGTTGAGCGTTCGCTCGTCACACCGCAGCCCGGGTTCGATTCTTAACATGAGTGTAATGTGTGAATCCCATTTCTGGTGCATGTCACGCCGTGATATTTCTGGAATGTTGGTAAAAGAGGCGTTAAGCCAAACTCACTCACTCACTACATCTATATAGGAACAAGGCGTGATGATGACGAGGTATATTTTACACATGCATCGTGACATCTGCCACAGTATCGGTACAGTCCAGTAAAAGCAGGTCACACGGGTGAATACCCATGTGTTCGTCGTGTATATATATGCAGTAGTTTCACAGACGTACCTCTAAACGTTATCCAGGGATAACGATTCGCACCGTCTCGTTTATTTGTATGCAGTAGTGATGGGTTTTGTCGTTGTATTAAAGATGTTCAAATGTTGGTTGGGAAATCTACTTGTATAGATAGATAGTGAGTGAGTGATTTTAACCCGCATTTAGAAAGCAACAGACCTGCTATAATAATTTATGGCAGTGGCGCCACCAGAAACGGACTTTAAACATTTAACTCGTGTGGGGTATCGACCCGACTCTAAGGCGAGACGAACTGACACTTAAACCACCAGGCTATCCCGCCGCACCTCAAAAGCAAGGAATTTTGAGAACAAATACAACATACACGAATGTTAATTATACAGACTTAGATCATCCGTACAACAGTACGCTTACACATCATGTGTAAATAAAAGTGTCACATTCTAAATCCATGGGGCAGTGAATAGCACAACATATTCTAATGGGGTAATAGTGCGATAAAATCGAATTTAGAAATCGAATGGCTTTGTTCTGAACTTCAGTCTTACCTTCGCATGCGGGTTATCTGATCTCCAAATGAAGCTTCAGGCTTTTCACGATATTACAGAAACTCACGACGGTTAGTGTGTAGCATGTGCATGATTCATTATGTCGCGATGGGCGCAATGTTCAGAAGCCAGTCAGGGCAATCTTACCGGGTGTGTGGAGACGAATGTGTCACAGCTAGGCGACATAGAACTTGTCGTGTCTACTCTCTTCTGTCCCCCGGCACCAGACGATCTATGTGTCGTCTGCCCTGGAGGCAGGCGATCTGTGTCGTCTGCTGTTCCACCACGTTGGGACGACCAAGGCTGTCAAAGTTCTGTAGTCCAACACCTTTACTCTGTCTGGGAGTGATTTGGTAAACAAATTAATCAATACATCTGGATTTGATTGGGTCGTCTGCCCTGTCCGTGTTTACCTTTTCTGAACAACGTAATGTGACATGATCCAACTTCCCACAGATAAAATCACAGGTAGCTAGCTGTGCTATAATTGGTGAAGCCGGTAAAATTGTCCATAGGCTGGTGACGCGCGTTAACATAACCTATTGAAAGAGTACAGCACTCCGAGAGTAGCCGGTAAACACAACTAAATACCCTTGCTAAACGACATGTACAAATCCCATTCTAGCCTCCACATAATGCCGCGGCCTTCTACCGTCTTGACGGTAGCTTAGCGTTCTACTGACTGGAAGCAAACATTACTATAACGTGTGCACCGACCGAGTATTTCATATCTAGCATGCCGTTATTGTTTATAGGGGGTATACTGGGTCACCGCTCATGTTCGTTCACTATATTTAACTATATCAAACTTAGTCGCAATCGATCAAACCAATAAAGTGTTTTAATATTGATCTAAACAAAACAGTTCCGTCGTGGTGTTGTTTGGGCTTTCAATAAAGCTTTCTTTGAAGCAATAATGTAACAAACGGCAGCAAGGGTAGGAGACTGATATTGTTTCGCTGACAGGCAAAGTGAATGGGAAAATGGCAATCAATAACACGATTGCTATCGAGACACTTTCAGGGAGTAAAGTGATTACGTTGAGTGACATTGAAAGCTATATAATCACGTCGACACAGGTTGTCAAATATCATGATGATAAAAAACAGTGTCAATACTGAGTGATAAATATAAAGATATATTGTCAAATACTGTTTTCAAAGTCCCAGTGGTTCAACAGGCATTTGCGTCATCTGTGGTGGTATACGGTGTTCTTTGATCTTTTAAACTGTTCTTGAAATCAAAAGAAATAAACAAAAGATAAAATAAGTTCAGGATACTCTTTTTGCAATTTATTTAAAGTCCACATTACCCACAGAAATAACAAATGAAATAAACAAAGAAGAAAATAAACATCTTCCCGAGGCAAGAGCGTTATCTGACTATTAAAGTCCAGTTTCCACCCTTGCCGATCTAGGCTGGACTTCCGGAGTTACATTTTGGTTGGACTAACGAGTCTATGCATAGTCCAATCAAATTTGCGTAACGAACTATACACCCGGTTTGTAAACATATACCAAATTTCAAATCAAGCTATCAAACGACAATATAATATGATTGTGGCAACAATTTGATTTTCATTGGCAACAGGTCAGAATCTCTTGCACAGTTTACGGTTTCATCACCGCCAAACATGCCAAGTCCCAGCAAGATGGTTCTGGTGGTTTCAGAGGGGAAGGTTTACCCTCAACCACGACATGCTGACTTGACAGAAACTTAATATATCCGTAATTATTGGCTTTAGTGCATCGGGAAGTAATAGCCAACGTCATTTTGTCACCTTTTATTCAGATTCTCATAGTTATTCCATCAAAAATAAACCCGCGAAGATCCGGGTCAGAATAGGTCTTCAGCAACCCATGCTTGCCGTAAAAGACGACTGACGGGAAAGGGTGGTCAGCCTCGTTGACTTGGTTGATGCATGTCATCGTATCCCAATTGCGTGGATCGATGCTCATGATGTCAATCACTCGATTGTCTGGTCCAGACTCGATTATTTACAGACCGCCGTCATATAGCTGGAATATTGCTGAGTGCGGCGTTAAACAACACCCAAACCAAACCTAAACATTTCACTCTAATCGCGGTACTTTGTAGTCCAGCAAAGACTACATATGCAAGACATAACTGCAAGAATACAAATGTTAGTACTGAAGAGTGCTTAGAGTGCGGCGTTAAACAACAAACACACAAACCAACCATCAATAATATGCCAAAATAAAAATCTAACTCTCAGTATCATAATGAACAGTACTGTCCTGACCAATGGATCAAAACTCGCACAAAATTACAGCTACAAGATATATGGTCGCACCCAGTGTCGGTATACTATATAAAAGGACCTTTTATATAGTTTACTGACACTGGGTGTGACCATTTATCTTGTAGCTGCTATTTTTGAGATGCAAGCCCGTGTGTGTATATGGGTATACATTATGTATGCATGAATTCCTCAAAGACACTTCCATCAGCTTTCCATCATACTTTAGTTCCTACACAGTAGACGTCTTCATAAATGAAGTAATACGCACGTCTGTCCTTATTATCTAGTATAGAAGCATATAAAAACGCTGCTCCAATTAAAAAATCTAGTTTGACAATTGGTGTTTATATTCTTGGGACCATGACGACTTAACATTCAACTGGGTAGCGTGATGAAGTTGTTTGATATTCGGTTTCCAAGTTTAAACAAATAGACGATTGACGTTTATTACAACACTATTCTGGCTATGTCAGTCTTCAGTGGTTAAGTCGTTTTTTCGACCATTCAAACGTGTTATGGACACTATTCGTGAGTTTTATTCCCTTTGCGCCTGGGCATTGGTGAATTTTACGTACGCTTCTAATAATAGGACAGGTGCGACGGACATATGCGCATTATTTCTGCGCATTTACCATAGCAACGTCAGCCATACTGCTTCCGTGTAAACAATCCTAAATGCTTGCTGTATCGCCTCCACTTTTTTAGAGAGAGCGTGAATTTAACATACCTTTTCAATAATCGCACTGCTTTTAATATGAGTTTACTTAATCAAGGTCGGAATGAGATAAGGTTCAACAACTCTGGAGGAAAATGTTTGCTAGAGAACTGGGTCGAAGAGGTAAGAAGGCGACTTGATCTTTCGGCGAGTGTCACACACCCAATATTCACACAATGCATGTATCATCGTCTGATATTTGGCTAATTTCGGGTGATAACACGTATGATTATTTCAAAAAATTACTCTAATATTTGTATTTTCTGGCATTTAATCAAATATATGTTAAAGTTTAATTAGACTAATATATTATTGGTGTTAGAAAATACCAAAACGTTACGATGTCTCTACTCAGTAGCTATGTTGGACATCCAAGAAAATTTACAAAGCGATATTGCCCATTGCAAGATATGTATTTTGTGTAAAATGTATAGTCGTCATTTGAAGTTATCAAAGGATGTTGGTGTTTGTAATGATGTCCTTTCATCACGTTGGACCTAATGCCTGGTCATTCTGATCCGTTTCGTCCGAATATTCCTTATAAAGGTATCCACACACTTAAAATTACCATTGTTTCACGGATGATTCATCTCGGGACATCATCTTGTAAAAGGTTAGCAATACACTACACTAAGGATTGAAATGGATAATACTGACTCACTTAGTGACAAAGTGAACAATACCAGTCACATCACTGTACCTGCTGCAAGCAAAAGCTGCGATTCATTGTTCTTTTGCTGAATCATTTCAGTAAAGTAATGTGAAGGAATGATGTCAGTGTAGATAAAAGTGTATGCCTTGAATTATCCCTCATGTGACTCAAAGATGTAATTCACAGTTAGGGGGGGCTGTTGGGTAGCCTATTGGTTAAAGCGTTTGCTCGTCACGCCGAAGACCCGGGTTCGATTCCCGACATGGGTACAATGTGTGAAGCCCATTTCTGGTGTCCCCCCACCGTGATATTGCTGGAATATTGCTAATAGCGGCATAAAACCGTACACACTCACAGTTAGGGATGCCGATGGTAAGACAACTTGCTTCTGTCAGCACTAAACATAGTTCATAATAGTTAGCCAGTAGGAAGTAATGTTTAAAAGATTTTACAACATACATCACTACAAGCGCTAGTTACTAAATGAGTTAGTTTCTAATGTTATCTATAGGCAGATAATGATAAACATGAAACCTGCTACTTTTAACACTGGATAGATTGCTATATCAAGCAAGCACCTTCCATTATAACTGAATATTTCTTTAACAATGGCATCAATTCGGACATCTTTTGCATTTTAGAGAGCTGTGAAGGAGATAGAACCTGCCAATGATAGCAACAATGTTGCCAGTGCTCAGGCGTTTAAAGATGGACATCAAGGAATTTTATCAACAGCTTTCAACGCTAAACCTGAGAAACTGACAACATTTACAGATTCATATAGGGAACCTGTCAGGCCTGATGTCAGACAGATAGGTAATGAAACGTCTATCATTCTGTAACTTCATGTGTGTGGAAGATATATTCCCTGTCTCAGTCAGTGGACATTATTGTGTACAATGGAATGAGGAAAAAGGTAAACACTGTAACATCTAACCTGTGTATGAAATATGAAGATATTAATAATGAAGAAACGTGTTATCCTTTCAGGAAGAAAAGCTGAATTAATGCAGCAGATGTTGTTTGAGAAAGTCAGGTAAGCTCACAAACACTTGGATCTTGGATTGGTATAATGATGTATTACATAAGTTGGCAATAACAAGAAAATGTATGTCCAAAGATTTGATAATCTGAAAAGGTCAACAATAAGCGCAAGCAGCTAATCTTTATGTTGAATGTGTTTGACAGTCAAGAAGTGCACGATGAGTTCAACGAACCACCCCCTGAGGATGACTTCAGATCTGTCACAATGGCCGACTTCAACAAGCCTGATTTTGTGTCCATTAAACCTAAACCCACAGCTGTAAGTAATCAAAAATAAATCTGGCTATCTCTTATGTCAAATTCCTACCAACTTTCAGATTAGAAAGTATTCTAATGCATATAGAAATGTAATGACAAGCATGAGTGATATTGTTCATAAACAGGAGGCTAATGACTTGAATGACTTTTGAATTATTTCACTTACAATCTAAACTTTGGCAATTCAATTCTTCCATTTCTAAACTGTCCAGTTCACAGCCAACTAACATAAACATGTAGAGTTCTAATTCAGAACAATAAAAGTAGAATAATATTCATTTGTAGATCTAAATGCACATCGAACATATTTAAGTGAACACAGTGTTTCAATATTACCCTCTTTGTCCTTTTTCAGAATCATGATTACCGGACAGATCAGCCAGTCAGCTTCTGGTCTGAACACAGAGATAGAGCAACAGTGAGTTATCTGCCCTTTATTTTTCAGACACATTAAGAAGTTGTCAAAATGAACACTGGTAAACTTATTATACAACCTCATCAATGTCCAATAACATATCTGCTATCCCTTTTGTTAAATATAATTGATGTAACATGATGGTTAAACAAAGACTTTGCCCTCCATGTTCTTTGGGCATTGTCCATGGTTGGTTAAATCATATTGTCAAATGGAGCTCTGTTGATGCTGACTGTTATTTCTTCCATCATCAGGGTGTGACACAGAAGAAGACTAGGGACACAGTGTTTCGCAAGAATGATGGCTTCAGTAAACCAATCAGTGAATACTGGGATGAGCCGCAGCCATATGAGCTGGAAAACTATCCCAAAATGTGAACATTTTAACTTTGTTATATTCTTCAGCCATTGGGTGAACACAGATTGTAAAATTTCATAAGATCCACTTCACAGCAGGAATGTGGAGGGGTACTTGAACTTCTCATTTGTTGTAAGATTTACTGTAATAATAATATCTAGAGAATAGGAAACTTATCCACTTCTCTGTAATGTTTTATATTCTATTGTTTGAAATCTGAATATATTTAGATCAAAACTCCTGTCTTAAATTGGTATCACTGGATCTATTTCAACTTTATCCATTTTGTGAAGATGTAGTGCGCATATCTGTCACTGGACTGATCTTGTCCATACTTTGTACATTGTCATTTACTAATAAATGTTCTTGTAAATACAGAAAATTGATGTTTATATATAATGGTGTAAGAGTATACATACAGTAGATACTTGTAGCACTACCAACCTCTACATCTCCAGGGCGAGCATTTTGGTAAATCTACACGAACCTCTGGATCCATTTTCGTGGTGGTTGCGATTGCAAATTACGCACCCTTGATTTTAATTAATACTTTACCGACCAATGAAACATAATGGAAAGGGTAAGAGAGGTAACATGCATCACCTCGAAACCAAAGTCACCGCCAGTTTTAATGGACCTCCTTTCCATCAAAAGATTATTGGGGTCTTTCTTTTGCGTGTCAGTTTCTCAATGTTGAATTTCTTGCAATCTTGATCATAATAAATGGAACTGGCAAAGCCAATATTGAGACTTGTTTGTAACTCTCAATTCTGATTGGTATGTTAGACCTAGTACAGTAGCCAATCAAATTGTCAACTGGAAATCAAGGGCGGGAAATTTGAGATTGTGAGAACCATGGGAATGGATCTATGGGTTAGTGTAAGTTTACTGAAATGCCAGCCCTGATATAGAGGATGTAGCACTACGAGTATAGTTGCTTTGTACATTAAGGTCTTCTACAAAAACAGTGGGCAGTCAGGCTAGATGATTTGGTTGATTTGCTTGTCTTCAAACCCAGATAGTCTCTCATAATTTCCATCGCTGGCTTGTCTGGTCCTCGTTTCATTATTTACTATTCACCGTCACACAAAATCTTTCGAGTGTGGAACGTTACCTTAGCAATATATGTCATGTCTATGTGAAGCAAGAACAAGTGGAAATCTATATAGATATCCCCACTATAACCCTAAAAGAAAACTGACTTTGATTATAATAGTGGCTGAAGATAGCAAATGGTGAAAGCACCTGTGACTCATTCTGACTATTGTAGGACAATGTAAGTGTGAGATTTGAAATAGTCATCACAAAGACCGCTTTGAGGATCTTTGCCCAGATATATTAAAGCAAAAGAGTATATCTTAGCCATCCATTGACAGTATCACATAGACCTGACATAAATCATTTTTACTTGTTGACGAGAAAAAGAGGAAAGTTTCTGGAATTTGCATCTGGAGTGCAGCAACATTGCCAAACAGCATAAATGATCTCACAATTTCCTGATATGAGGTAAGAGGATGATTTTTATACAGCTTCAAAAAAGTTTAAGCGTTTTTATCACAGTGGACACCGGATAAGGCCCTCAAGCATTATACCCATGTGGGGAAATCAAACAAATGCTACATGTCAACACAAAACTACAACGCTGCACCTTTTGGTGCAGAATGGCATGGCAAACAAAGGATTTCCCTCATATCCGTTCCAGCACTGACATCAAATGATAGCAGATTGTACTTGTCTGTCAGGGATACGACCTAAAGACTAGCATGGAACATGATCATACGGAGTCCTACATAAACACTTGCACAAACTTGTGTAAAAGACTTCTCATTAATTTTACGAAAACTACATGTATTAGTGATAAAAAAATTCTTGTTAACATTTATTCATAAAGTAATCAGAGTAAGCATGCTTTCTTCACATTGAATTCATACAACACAGACAGATCCATGTTTATCACTATTTATTATAATGGTAAAATGAACATAAAACCATGGCAGTACTACACATAAAGTACATGAAATGATGACATACAATGAGTAAAGCATCAGCAGCCCATCCTACTGAATGTATGTGTACGAGACGGACTTACAACAATATCTTACACTCTACAGCTGACTGATGCAGCATCTGTGTGATACATCTGTGATACATCTGTGATACATCTGTGACTTAAGCCAGAAGAGAGAAATGAAAATGATGGGATCTCATAAACGAGTAAATAAATCTGGCTAGTAGGCAAGAGGTTTCGTATGATTCTACACTTTCATTCACAATAACTGTTTCTGCAATTAACTTTTCCATCTTGAGTCGAAATCCACTCATGCCTCGTAATGCTGATATTCAAAGACATAAGTGTTTGTTGCAAGTTCATTTTGACTTTCAGCCATGACATGGGTTTTACAAACAATATACACAGCTTTCTGTACAAGGTACGGCAATAATGATAATTATGATGAATGCAGGACATGTCAGCGTCGTCTCCGGTCATCTTTTCTGCCTCTGCAAAGAACAAACATGACTTCCATTAGAAACAAGACAAAAATGAGGATTCACTAATGGCCCCAACTTTGATATGAAAGAACAATATTTTCTCAGAAAATCCACTTATTAAAATCAAACATTTCACTGCACCTCTCCAGTTGGAAAAGAACCTATGAAGTAGTTTTTAAGTTATGTGTCTCACAAATGTTGAAGTATAAAATTCTAAGTAAAAAATGAAAAATAGCTGTATTTTTTCAGAAAATACAAATATTGAAAACAAACTTCACACTGAACCTCTCCTATTGGAATAGAAACTGTACCCCTTATTGGAGAAGAATCCTTGAATTCGTTTTCAAGTTTTAGGGAGCATTAATGCTAAAGTAAATAAATATTCTAAGTTCAAAACATGAAATAAATCATCTTCTTTTCAGTAAATACACATCTGCAAATCAAACTTTGCACCACTTCTATCAGAATATGGAAACTGTTCTCTAAATTTGAAAAAATCCATGAAGTAGCTTTCAAGTGATAGGTCGCACAAATAATGAAGTAAAAAAATGTTTTTAAGTAAAACAATGGCTGTATTTCTTCTAAATAAATAAATACGCCTGTCCTTTAAGGTAGGGACAGACAGAATTTTTGGTGCATGTATAACTATAAACCCCCAATCTCTTAGGTTGGGGACATTATAAAATATACCAAGAATGATACAGAGTTATCTCCCTGCAATTAACTTTGTCAAAACAGTCAGTGTCTTACAATATTTATGAACTGAAACCCTTTCAATTATGATATACAGTAAATTATGGTTATGACAAACTCATAAGAGACTTATAATTTTAGTTCATTATAAGCATTTCGACTTTCAGACATTTTGGATCAAGTCATGTCATCGCGACAGAAAATATCAACTTCAAAGGCTATCCTAATCAATGTTTTACTATTGTTCATCGAGGGTGTAACCTGACTACAGTCCGTTTGACTCCAAATGAGAACGATGAATTGCAAAATAACTCGAAATCCAGAAAAGTGTAAAACATCAATACGGTACTTGACCATAAATACCCTGTACCCAACAAAATCTGAATTTCGTTTATTTTAAGACCCATGACTATCATGTAATTTTGTATAGAAATGTGTACATGACACGTAGGGGGACAAACCGTGGAAGGAACAGCGCAAGCACGGTCTGCACGTGCTACACAGTGACCGTGTTCATTCAATGACAAGATGCGCTACTCAGCAGATGTTAAACAGTTGATGTTGAATGTGTATGCTTTCTTTAGAAGTGAAGCAGAAAGAGCAAAGCCTTTTTATGCAATTAATAAATTCTTGATACGAGCTTCAAAAGCTCTTGGTATGTCCCCCCAGAAACTTAAAAATGTTGTTAGTCGATGAGATACAAATAGTCAGGCCAAGGAGGTAGGGAACATGTCAAAACCACGCAAGGTTGATAAATTAGACAGAAAATAAGTACCTGTCCCTAAGAGTTTTGAAGAAACACCTTGAAACTAACCATGATTTATGTTTTACAAAGTACAAACTATGGCAGCTGTTGCATACATTTGGTTACAAATACAAAAATATAACTGGAGAAAATAGGGCTGTTCTGTGTGAACGGTCTGACATTGTTCGTCTCCGAAATCATGACCTTCGTACCATCAAGCAGAAACGTGAAGAAGGATATGAGCCCGTCTTCTTATATGAGACATGGGTAAATGCGTCACACACAGCCAGCAGTCAGTGGGTACCCAGTGGTGACTGTAAGGAGTCTGGTAGAAAGTTACCAATGGGAAAGGGTGAAAGACTCATAGTTCTCCATGCTGGTTCTCCCAGACTGTGACCTCGTCTTTAGAGCCAAGGCCAAAGACAACAGGGACTACCACACAGAAATGAACGACAATGTATTTCTGGAGTGGGTGAAAGATAAATTAGTCCCTGCTTTGTCTACCAAGTCTCTCATTGTCATGGACAATGCACCGTATCATATTGTGCAGGATCCAGAACGCAAGACTCCAAGCTCTAATAACCGTAAAGGAAACATGGTTACTTGGCTGCAACGGAGGAACATTACCTTTCCTTCTCGAGCGACGAAACCACAGCTCTATGAAATCATCAAAACTATGAAACCTGACCCCTTGACAGTTACATCAAGGGTCAGGGTCACGCTGTCTTACGACTGCCACCTTATCACTGCGACCTGAATACAATCGAGTGTGTATGAGGCATCGTCAAGGGTGACGTTGGACGATCGAACACAACGTTCAAATTACGAGGCGTTGAACAACTCGTAAAGGAATCCCTTGGTCGGGTAACAGTAGAAACATGGAGGCGTAGTGTGGCCACAGTCGTTGATGAGATACAGCCATGTTATTGGTCACGAGATTCACTACGGCCAGCAACAGTCCAACCTATAATAGTGGCAGTCGGTTCAGGCACCAGCAGTTCCGACGAGATCTATGGCATGAGCGAGTCAGATTGCGACTGAAATTATCATGAGACGGCCCCTCTAACGCTCTGTCATTTCCCCTACCACAGAATGTGCAGTGCATGCGTGCTTGCGCTGTGCCTTCCACGGTTTTTCCCCCAACGTGTCATGTACACATTTCTATACAAAATTACATGACACACCTTTCTGGATTTCGAGTTATTTTGCAATTCATCGTTCTTATTTGGAGTCAAACGGACTGTACAAGTTGTGATTACTTAATCCAGTTAATCACTTCCCTACAATTGTTTACTGCCTCTTTGAACAGCTGAGCGAGGCCATGGACATTTTAATAGGATGACACGTGATCAGCTCAGAGATTAACATTTCATTATAAACATAAACATTGTCGTTGACACAAGGGACCTTAGACTTTGTTTGTTTTTTTATAAGCATAATCGTTATATCCATCTATTTTATATGATAAAATATACAGCAAACAGCTAGGACAAAAAAATCTGTTTGTTAGGCCTAACAAAATATAAGAATTGGTTCTCAGGCCATGGTTTAAGAAAATTTGGTGCGGGCATGCAGTGTCTTCTTTTTTGCGTAGTTCAAACTAGTATGTAACCAAATAAACAGTTGTGATACTAAATAAACACTTGTGTACAATCAACCTGAGAAAGGGTCTCCCTACCTAAATGTATTCCCTGATGAGTAAAATACTGGAAACTGTATTTGACTACTTGCTGGACTTCGATTATTTAAGGAATGGAAATAAAAATGAAACATGCGGCAAACTTTATAATGATGCGGGCGGTGCCTGAGATTATTTTTTTTAGCCTTATATCTGTGAGTTCGTTAAAAGCCTGTTTGTTATAAACATAGTTTACTGTATGCAACATCCATCAGAGGCAACAGAATAAAGACTGTATCCATTCAAGGTCTTTTTTAGACAAATAGCATTTGGCTGTCAAACAGTAAAAACCCTGAACCAGGCCACATGACACTGACACCCTGACAGATGACATATGCTGAAGACATAATTCCCGAGAGCATGTTGAAACCACCTACTGAAATAAACACTTCTTATAATTAATTTTAACTAAAACAACTAAGTGCCACAAAAGTGGTCGAGAGTTTAAATTGTGGGTCTGGAATGCTCTATTCTCATTTGGATCACCCACTTAAAAAAAAAGAAAGTATTTCCGTCTTCTCTTGAGAGATGACACTGAAGGAAAATAATAATTATCAGGAATCAATATAATGTCATCCGCAGCGTCATAGCCCTTCTGTATCAATGTGACAGGGACACACATGGAGAACAGGTCCTATCTGTGATCTGCAAACACTACTAAGCCTCAAACAAACAACAAATTTGTCAAATTATTCCCTTGGCCTTGAAACGGAGGTCAAAATCACCATTGTATCCAATACATACAGTCCTAAGACACTCTGGCATCAATACTGATCCAAATCGAAAAAGAGGTTACGGAGATATCTTGTTAACAGCTATGGAAACGTAGTGGTGGGGGGTAATGAGAAAAACGACCCTTTGGGGACCACTACCATGACTACAACAACATACAAATATCCCAGAAAGGTGAGTTTTTCAAACACTTCAGAAAAGTAGGACATCATCCATATACACTCAACATTTCTAATACAGAATATGTACAGTCTGCATTGAAGCAAAACTGCTTTAAACTGCTACGCTGTTACTAAAAGTTATGTCTCCAACCACCAGAGTTCTCTGAGACAAGAACTGACTGGCAACTGCCTGTGTCAGTATTACTCACTTGTTCTTTCTTGGCCCCCTGACGAAGCACCAGTCAACGCTGATGGACTGCCCCAGGATCTCGGTACCATTCAGTGCTTCCATTGCTTTCTCTGCCTCCTTAAATGTCTCGTACTCCACCAGCGCATAGCCCTGGTAAACACATTAGAAAACTATCACAGACAGCCTCTGTACATAGTCATGAACTTTCAGATGCACTTTGACACGTAATACTCATTAAAAGATCTATTATTAACATGTCACCTACCAACCAAGTTTACATGGAATCTCATACATGTAACATGTATAAGCTGCTAGCCCATATTCCAAGCCTTAGGATGTCAACATGATTTGTTTGTTTGTGACTGAACACTGCACTCAGCAATATTCAAGATGCATGACGACGGTCTGTCAATAATTCAGTGATCATCGATCTACACAATGACATGCATCAACCAATCCGTGAGCTGAAACATGTGTCAATCGTCTCCTCCAATTACATGTCAAGATGAAGAAACAAATTTTGTAGTTATCACTGTTTATGATCCATATTCATATCTAAACCTACTTTAAGAAAACCTGTTCTTCGATCTAAGTTGAGGTGAAGATTCTTGATTTCTCCATATTCAGCGAACTTGTCGTAGATGTCATCCTCCTGGGCCTCTTCATGCACCCCGGTCACAAACAGAATCCAGCCCTCAACCGCTGTCACCAGAAAAGTCATTACACTCAAACCAATGCGCAGTTATTATGATATCAATTTACATATCAGTTTCACAGCTTTTCAAGTGAGAAGCTACTGACTTTATTGTCAGTCTTACAGTTAGCTTAGTTAGGCAATTGAAAAACAATAATCCACCATAGCATGATACCCAGGTAGATACTTATCAAGATCATGATGTTCATAACTGAAAGTTGGACATGAACAAAGTTTCACATGTACACTGACACTTGGTTCTTACTGCAGTAAGTGAGTGAAGGTTTTATGCATCCTCAATTATCCAGTGTAATATATCCACTTTCCATGATGATCAGTAGTCTGGACCCATTTGCCACCATAGCTGTTTTGGATGTAAAGTCACCAGCTCTATCCCTCTTATCACAAGCATCAAAAACAGTGTAACTTGATTGGACATCTATTTTAAGCATCATGTCATTCAAACCTTCCACAGAACGAAACCATGGTGGCATATCGGTCCACTGGAAAATCGAGGATGGTTTTAAACCGCTTTTATCAACCTTTCCCTCATATCCTTTCCTGTAATTCACAGAGTACCAGCACTGACATCATACCACAATGGTTTGTCAATGTCTGTCAGGGGTCTTTGGAGTGATAAACCAATGTTTTAACCATTAGACAACCCCACCACCTGCTCTTGCAGTAAAAACTACAAACCACAAATACAGTAAAAACCATTTTGAGCACTGAGAAAAAGACCAATAATTTAGCCATACATGTACTTTCGATTCATGTTCATGAAGTAGTTTTTTTAACAGTAAACAACAAACACAAAAGATTCTGGGGTGTTTGTTTGTTTTTTTTCAAATTATTTAGCATACTGTTTTCGAAACCTATTTGTCATGTGTTTCCTAGTTGTTCTTTACCTTAAACATGTGTAAACAGGAACCTTATTTTGTGATAAACAATACACCATCTATCATATTTATTCACAAGGTCAGCTCGAACCATAACTCCTTATGGCAGAAATACTGGTCTTACTTACACTTACTCTCAAAACTGAATTATTTACTGTCCGTCTCAAAAGTACTCGTATAAAGTTCCACTGCAACATGTTCAATGACATTATTATGTTTAATATGTACTAATTAGTAATATTTATACAGTGATCCTCGCTACAACGTGATCTTTGGGGTCCAAATAATTGATGAGTGTTATAGACGATCACGTTTCAGAGTTTAAAAATTAGAATAGAAGTTGTTTGTGATTCATAGTGTTAAAAAAAGATTAATTGAGTGTTTTCCGCTTTAAACAAACACACATTGTATACCTTCAGCGACACAATGAACACTTTTCATGTATGCACTTTACAGCATTTAACAGAGAAAATGTATCTGAAAGTTAAATTGCCGCCATTTTGAAAAGACAACATGGCTTACCCCCCTTGCCTTGTGATTACAAGGTGTACAGTGATGTGAGTGTGAAAATAACATACCTGGTACTTTTTCTTTTGAAAGCATCATTGATATCTCAAGGCTAATGAGTTTCCATTCAATTCATGCATGTCAAATAAACCTCTAAACACACAATAATCGGAGTGCAGCATTGAAATTTACGTACACCTTGAAATCTGGTGTTGTGTCCAGACCTGGTAACCTGATAAGATTTCTCTATATGACTTCAGTATCTATAACTGGTCTAGATAATCAATTAAACAAGAAGCAAAATCAATCTGCATTCACCATCTGTACCAAGTTGACAAGCAACACAAGCTACATAAAAGTAAATTCCTGGTTCATGATCATGACATTATAACTACTGATAACAATATTTGTCTCTTACATCTCTGTGGTCCTGGTCCATCAGTCTCATCCACTTCCATCGCCTCAAACGACTCGACGCCACTCCGTGTTGGGCCATCTGCATGATTAGCAATACTTGATAACTTCTCTGTTATACATGTTATATATATGCATTAAGTCATTGGTTTAATTCCCATGATTTATTATTTGTAAATCTGCTCAACAACTGCCATTCAGGGAAAAGTAAACACGGCAAAGACATTACATTTTTCTGAATAAACGTATGGTGACACAAATCATGCAAATGACAATGCTGACTATTCACAAGTAACACTATAGTACACAAGATGCTTTAACCAACATGTGACTGATGACTTATCAACATGCCCAATAACAGGGCTTTTATCACCACAATAAATCATGATAATTGAGAGGCCAATTTGTTGAACTGACCTGAACCGAATCCTCGTCCTTTTCTCTTCTTTGCTTTTTCTTTAAGCTTCAGCAAACCCTCTGTAGTGCAAAATATTATTTTTGAAAACAAACTTATTATAAGTGTCATGAACATTGAAACATCATCAACATGTCCAACAAATCTGCTTCAACTTAAAGTCGATACTCTATTTTATAAGAACTTGTGAGGCAAGGACATGCTTATATTTCATGTAATGATCATGTGCATACCGCCAGATCAGAGATATCAAGGTGAGTAAGGAGCATTAGCCATTTGAAACTCACATAATCTCGAAAAAGTAAGCATGTGCTCACTGTTTATCTTGCATCGTTACAAAGAAAGGAACCAAAACACCTCCGGCTTTTTGAGTTCACAGTGATGATCATGCCCATAACATTGCAACTATTTACAGCCCATGTCATGTTTTATGGCTGTAAGAGCACCGTAACCACGGGGTAAGACTTCCGCCCGTATATATACCTAAAAAGATTGAGAGGCAATACATACATATACAACTTTTGGAGTGGAAGTCTTTCCAACCACGGTTCTTAAAGTTCCGTTTCGAAGACCTCCGCCAAAATGTGGGGTATCGCGCATAAATCAGTTGTCCTGCCGTAAAACATACCCATGTAAACTAACTAAGCTAAACCATATTTACACGATTTACTAAATTTCGTTCGTCGTCTGTTTTCACTTACGATCTCCCTCCTCGTCGACCTCGAATTCATCACCATCTTCCTTTACAAGCAAAACGTCCGCCATCTTTACATGTGTTTGAATCAGTAGGCGAATGTCGGGTTATTCCGTAAGGCCTTGGTTCGGTCGTATGAACAAATGTACTGGAAGAAGGGTTCCGATTGCTATCGACGGTGGCGCTACGTTCCATGGGGAGGTAAATGCATCCCGGGGGTTGCATACCACAATTAATTAGTGTTCAATGTGAACTCCACACAGCGATAAATGGCTTGATCCTGCATTTTGTCATGTGCCTAGTTTGTTTCTTTTTTTGTTGGTTGTTATTCGAAACTGTTCCAATTATACGGCAGTGTTTTAAAAACAATCGAGTCATCGGGACAATCGGGACAGGCAATCAAGTGATTGATAGTGCGAACAACGATTACCATGCCACATAATGAACCAAGCCAGAAATGTGTTTGACACCTGGCCTGGAGTAATAATACGTGTTATTATACATACCCTTGCATTACTACTCATTTCTGGTATTGGGTATCAAGTCAGGGAATTTATGTAATTACAGAATGTTATACATGATCCGTAATCAAGTTAAAGCCGCCCAAATTGTTGGCAAAAAGTTAAAAGAGAAAACACTTTCACATTTACATTTTCTTTCCCTACTCACCAAACGTTTCCGCATGGCATTGTATCTTTGATTTCATTCACACATTTAACTTCAAATGCACGTTACCCACTCATCCTATTCATTTTAAGACTTGTCATCCTGTCGATTAATAATTTACCAGCACTCACAATCAACATCGGTAGTCGCCCAGGTATCGACCAAAAACAACCAAAAATGAAAGAATCACCTAGTTACAAGATTATGGCTAAAACGGCACCTCCGTAGAAAAACGTCACCGAGTGGAAACGGCACCGATTTGGGTAAACGGAACTTCAGTCAAAGCGAAAACGATTTAACACTATGTCAAGCTGAAATTGCAATTAAATTGCATCGCAGGGTGCTGTCAGATCTTCAATTCTTCACAATGTATCGATGAGTTGCATGCTCACACAGTGCTCTGCTTATCCATGGTCAAGTGGTGTAAAGAATATGTTACAAGGTGACAATGATCAATTGTGAATAGAGACACGTGGTGACAATGGCGGTGATAAACAAACGAGGGAGATTATGTATATACTCCCTGAATAAACCAAGCAATATAAATAAAACATACTGGTGCCGTTTTCACTCAACAAGCAGTAGCCGGTATATTAGTATAGAGAATCGGAATTTCAAGGATACACATATCTATTGTAAATACAGATTGACATATATTGGTTTCTAAATGTAGCTCTTAATCTTGATTTTTCATAATCGTATCTGCATGGGTGCGTTACACGAATGTGATATCTATGAAATATATTTGAACCTAACTGATAGCTCAGTGAAACATTGTTTATCAATTGCCATTTCAATTGCATGTCCTAGCCAGTTTAGCATAGTATATAGAAGCATAAATAACACTGTTATTTCATATATATTTCCAATAAACAAATATGATGATACTTCTTCTCCTGTCTCCAAAAGCAATACCTAAATAAATTACACGTAGAGATTGCGAAAACTTTGCTGTAATAGTTTGTTAAATATATTTATAAGTGTACTGCAGTATATAAGACGCTGTTAGGAGCTTAAGAAGCTCCCACGTACTAAATTATCTCCCATGGGATATTCAGATGCAAGCTCCTCGCAGCGATAGCCCGTTCGCGGAGCTCTCTATACAAGAGTGTAACGAAGGTTTCACGCGCTGGGAAGGAGCTTGGTTCAGATGGCGCAAAATTCAATATGTCTGCCTCCATCGTATTTTTTGTGTAAAAAAGAATATTACACCAAAGATTATTGCACAACATGAATTATGGCTTGCGAGTAATGAAATACTCATGTCTGTTGTTTCATATCATCAGTGCAGATAGTCATCATGACGATTCATTGTGAGGTAAGGCACAAGTCCGAGAAGGAAGGGTGTACTTGCCATTGACAGTCCGTATTTTCTTACTTCATACATTTTCGCGAAAAACACAACTTGTGTGCTTACTATGCACTAGACATTGAGTTCTGACGTCTTTCCTCCAAAGCTAACGTATTGCCGCTGGCATGTGTTCAACAATCACTCAGTGAAAGCGTGCAACCAAGGTATATCTCAAGATAAATTAGGTACCGGTTTATATTTACGATCTTGGAGCACCTTTAGAATACAGTACCACATCTTCTCGTGAGGACGGTCTCTGCCGTAGGTCACATATCTCAAAGACAAGCAACCAGTTTTTGTGAGAATCCGTGGGACGCGAACTCGCGACCTTCGGATTGTTAGCCCGACAGCTAACGGACTGAGCTACGTCCACACTGTGAAACAAAGTCAAACCTAGTCATGCCTACGACGTTACGGAACTGAATGAAAAGGGTCGGATAGGTGACGGACCCTTACGAAGGTTAAGGGTAGGCATGGTGTCTCATGACTTTAGTCTATCGACACTTACGAATGATCCTGATGCCATTTGGCACACTCGTCCCATTCCGTAATCTACAAGATACCGAGTGGCGAGGAATGATCCGATATGGCGCGAACTGAAAATGGCTCACTGTGTCAGACGTCAGACGTCAAACTCGCGAGTACGCATGAATGACGAGTTATTTAATAATTCGTCGGGTGGATTTTGTGACAGATAAGTGTGGTAGGGAACACTGTAATCATGATGTGGATAATAGTAAGGAACAAGGGAGGCATGTGCATGGCTAGTGACGACACAACGGTGAGTTCGCTTTTGAATCAGTACTGAAAAAATGTAGCCGGTGAAAGTGGCTTGTGTGAATGTTCCAGGACAGTTTCCAGAAGCCAAAGTATTCGACACAAAACCATTTCATTTTCTTTTTACTCAATGTTTTTGTGTGAAGAATTGCGTTAAGGAGAAACCGAACCCTAATGATCGTGAAGGGATGATTGATCGTAAAGGGGATCCAAGGGGTAAGGACAGAATTTGGGTAATCTAATAGCCACTAAACGGGTACCTGACCCTAATGATCGAAAAGACGTGATTGATCGTAAAGGCAATCCAAGGGCTATGGATAGAGTTCTGGGTAATCTACCATAACACTAGCGATATTTGTTTGTGTTCAGCGTCAATTTAATATCCCTAATAAACTACATTCTTGTGCATAATAATGAAAATTAATGCACCGAAAAAATAATATATGTATATTAGTTCCCATTTATAACCCTCTTAGCCACTTGAATTACGAGAAAAACGAAATAAAAAATAAAAGTGCTTTCGTATACTAGCACTTGCTATAAAATGCGCCGTCGCAGGCTATATTCAGTATAGAAATATTCATAACTCTCCACAGCGCTTGGCGTATTCAATGACATTTCGTGTAGAGATGATAGATCACTGGGGGGAGCTTATGCACACTCGGTGACCCCTGATTGGAGAGGCTTAGAAGGGACATAATTGGTTATAGCCACTGGTGGAGCTACGATCGAGCCCAGTAATTCCAGCCTAGTTCGGCAAGGGTGGAAACTGGACTTTTAAAGTCAGTTAACTCTCTTGCCTCAGGAAGATGGCATTAAGGTGACACATCAAGGTGACCTGACACTTTTCTTTACAGATTATGTCTTGTGTGTAAACGAAGCTTTAGAACATCTGGATCATCACTCCAGAAATCATGGACACAGAAAGAGCTGCAACACAAGCTTATGAGACTTGCCAATGGAAAGTGATGTCCAGAAAAGGGATGGTATTTTGCTGTAAGCTTTAAAACATAGAATCTGGAACTGTGCAGAATGGTTTTGTTGTCCAGTTCAACTGTACGCACAGAGCGTCAACTTCGAGTGAAGAGTCGTCAAGGAGGACGTATCCGTGTTGTAAGAGAGTTGTATTTACGTGAAGATATCCCTTGTCAAAGTTCTCTGTGCGTTGCTGGTTGTCTTAATAGTGCTGGTAAGTTGGCGTTTTATTCACAATGGACTGGTTGGCTGTCTGCAACACTTATACATGATGAACTATTGAATATGGAATCTTTAAATAAACATATTTTATTTTTGAATAAATGTTGATTGAACATGTTGAAAGACCTTAAAGTTTCTATAATTAAGATTTAAAAATCCTTGAATTTTCCAGTAATGCTTTATAAACATTTCTTAAATGCTATGTAAATATTTAGCAAGTCTTTTGTTTTTGTGATACTACATTGTAAGTATCAAATGAATGGAGTATGAATATCTTCAAGAATGAATGTTTCAACTCTTCAGCCTTGAAATATTAGCTTTGTGGCCAGTATGAACCATGGATTATGACACGGTATTCACTATGGTGTGTTGTACAGAAAGCCTGTCCCTCCTCCCAAGTGATGTGACCCACTACGTATTCCCTGACTGCCAGGTGGCACGAGATTACTTGGAGATCTTGGAGGCACCGGAGATAAGAGGCATCGTCTTCACTCAAACTGTAGCTAACAGTGTAAGTGGCTTCTGGAAGTATTTCACAATATTAGTAATTACCGTGGAAAAAATATTAATTTTCTGATACTTGCACACGTAAATGAAGCCTCTCAAAGCTGTCTGACCCGACTGAAGCCCCCAAATCAGCACTCTGTTGCTTGTTGCTTGCAAGAGGTGATTGGATGGTCAATCTCAGGGACAGTTGAAGTAATATACTGTTTTCATTGTTTATTGTTGAGAACAATACAATGATGCCATTGTGTGGAGGAATAAAACATAATACGATTTTGTTAGACAGTGTGAATATGACTTTAATGTTGAAGATATAACATACATGTACACTTTAATACTGAAAGGAAGATTGGTGCAGCAACTTTCATCCCATTCTACATCCTGTTGTAACAAGCTGCTTTGAATGTCCTGACGTAATGAAGAGATCTCAATAACCATGGTGATAAGTAAGGATAAGATTTATGGATGAACAACTTCTTTATTACAATTAAGAGCGATGTTTCGGTTTAGGTCCTAACATGAAACGTCGCTCTTAATTGTAATAAAGAAGTTTTTCATCCATAAATCTCATCCTTACTTAGTACTCGAAACTTCTAAATGCCTATCAAAGAAGTAACCATGGTGATAATGCATGTTCATTCCATTAGGTTCAACATGACGGAAGTAAGCGTCTCTACAGCCGACTGAGAAATATTGTCAAGGATCCAAGGCGTGGGTCAATCACTTTCCACAATGAGTTCCAGAAATATGCATATTGTGAGAGACAAGCTCGGGAGCCCCTGAATGACTGGCACATCAGGTGGGGAAACTACCTCAGATCATCTCATATCTAACACTGCCATTATCACCTTGCATCCCTTAGTTGTGCCAGGATCCGCTAATCGTGGGTTATGATCCTAGATTTGTCCTGATTATGATCCTTGATCAGTTAGCACCTTTCCCATCTCATGGGACCATCTCTGTGGTCTAGTGGTAGAGTGTCTGCCCGGAGAGCGAGAATTCGGGGTTCAATCCATGGCCGCATCATACCAAAAGACGTTGAAATATATGACTTGTTGTTATCCTACCTATTAAGGGATAAAACCAGGACCAGTTGGCTCGGAGTCACTCCTGCATGTGAGTGGGGTATTCATATTAAACTGTGGCCTGGTATATCTGTGACTCTGTGGGCTGGCACGAAAAATGTCCGCATTAGTCTGAACTAGTACAAGCAGCCAGACACACATGCGCGCATATACATCGCTATATAATTGCAATATTCTTGGACATGACATTAAACCCCATTTCACCTCACCTCCCATCTCATGAATGTCGCCAGTGGTACATCTTCACATGACAAGCAATATTATGACCAAAACAAACCTAACTCCCAACACCATCATATCATTATGTGTGTAAATGACCTTTCACAAACATCATTTCATACATGTTTAGTATGTTCTGAATGTAATATGGCGGACGTTGTTTTCTGCTGCTTCTCCAGAAGTACCTACCAGGCAGCGGAGTGGTTCTACAACCACCTTGCAGGACAAATGCCGGTTGTCATGGTTACACAGAACCAGGAGGTAAGGAATGGTGGTTTTGTCAGTAGTGTTGTTTTTATTGGCATATTATCTATATGTGTAATCTGTCTCTTGTGATGGTTCTACCGAGCCTGCAAGTTGATGTAGTTACGGTGATGCTGTTGTCTTGGTTACTGAATAAGGAAGGAAGAGATTTTGTTTTTTTCTGATAAACATTCCTACACTTGCATATATATACCTATGGTCCAGCTGCGAATTTATGAATTGCTCAATTAAAATTCATGCAAATTTATGAATTGCTCAATTAAAATTCACACAAATTTATTTTGTTTAGACTATTTCTTTAGGCTTTTTGGTTCAAGGATCGACTATTTCTGCAGGCTATTTCGTACAAGGTTTGTCTATTTCTGCAGGCTATTTGATACAAGGATTGACTATTTCTGCAGGCTATTTGATACAAGGATTGACTATTTCTGCAGGCTATTTAATACAAGGATTGACTATTTCTGCTTACTATTTGGTACAAGGATTGACTATTTCTGCAGGCTATTTGGTACAAGGATTGACTATTTCTGCTTACTATTTGGTACAAGGATTGACTATTTCTGCAGGCTATTTGGTACAAGGATTGACTATTTCTGCTGACTATTTGGTACAAGCATTGACTATACCTGCAGGCTGTTTGTTATGATTGACCATTTCTGCAGGCTATTTGGTACAAGGATTGACTTTTTCTGCAGGCTATTGGTCATGATGACTACATCTGCAGGATATTATTGGCTACGTTGACTGACTTTTTCTGCAGGCTTTGATTATGATGATTGACTTTTTCTGTAGGCTGTTGCCAAGTACAGCAACAGGACTCTCAATGTGTTTGTGATGTGCCTGAAGGACTACCTTGTGGGGTTCCTCTCGTCACTCACCGGCGCCATGGATCTCTACGAGTCTCTCACTGCTGCCCTGGAATCCAAGACTACAAAAGGTGAATATGAGAACCTGAGCTGCTGTACATGAATGAACACATCTGGACTGTTGAAAAATGAATGAGGTCCTAAAGCTGGCATGGATCTCAGTGGTATGGATGTAAAGGGCTGACTGTCTTCTAGTTGGATAGGGTCAGGGATTATTGTTCCGGAACAGAGTGGCCATGACAGAAATCCAACAGGATCTTTTAAACTTTTGGTCCTTTGGACTACTATCTCCCTGAGGCAAGGGAGTTAACTGACTATAAAAAGTCCAGTTTCCCACCCTTGCCGAACTAGGCTTTAATTACGGAGTTATATTTTGGCTGGACTAACAAGTCATACAAAGTCCAATCAAAATCATGTAATGAAATCGACATCCAGTTTGTCAACTGACGTGCAGATTTCGTTTGATTGCAAGATTTGTAAAGCGTGTGTACCACCAACTCAGCATCAACAGATATTTTCCAAATCTTTTCATGTTTTTAATCAAGGTGCGCACATGATTTCATGCACTTTACAAAGTAAGACCCGTTTTATTACAATATAGATCTTGACTATCATCTTGAATGGGCGCCACCATTTTGTTTGAAGCAAATGCAAGTGATATGAGAAGTGGAATCTGATTGGAGGGACATAGCCACTGGGTGTGCTTCGATCGAAATGGAAAATGGACTTTTACAGTCAGTTAACTCCCTTGCCTGGGGAAGATTTTGGACTACTGACAAGTTTTGGTTTGTTTCCAATACTGAGTTCTATTGTTTACTTCTCGTCAGATCGTGACTACTTGGGTTATCTCCCCTCCGATGTGTTGGAGGCAGGTATCAAGTCAGGCCGCTACATCTCTGGCTGCATCAATGTCAACAAACACAACGCCATGACAGAGGCCTTCGTCAAGAGGACAGGGTAATAACACGTTTTCCATTAATTTCTATTTCTGTTTGTAATGAATAATTTATCATCATGATGATTGAATCCTATGCATTATAAACAAGGGTGGAACAGTCTAATCGGGATCATGAACTTTCAGAGGTTGCCAGGATGTTGTCCTTTGGGCGTATACAGATACAAGTCTATCACAGTCCATCTCTTACACTATGGTAAATCTTATGGATGTTGCAAAGAGCCATTTTGAAATCAAATCAGTATGCACAAAAGATATTTTGAGAGGTAATGCTTAATAGATCATTATGCATAGAATATGTTTTAAGATGAACAGTTTATTATTTGCAATAAGTCTTAAAGAGTTGATATGAAGGCGTGCCTGTAAGTATTTTAAAATGTCATTTAGACCCTTTGCTCATCAGTTAACTGACTTTTAATGACCTAATTCAGGACCACCTCTGTGGTGTAGTGGATAGAGCACCTACCTGGAGAGCAGATGGTCGGTGGTTCAATCCCCAGCCACGCCATACTCAAAGACATTATAAGATTGTGCAAACGCTGTATTAATACAATAATCTTGAAAGCAACATTAAACCTTCGTTCACTAACTTAATGCAGTCTACACTAGTAACATAGAGATAATGTTTCACAGGGCAATAATTTCAATGTCTAGACCTTGGATGGATTGAGGCCATGACCAAAGAGTCAAGGACTAAGTAATGCATCCTTGAAACCCTGGTGTACATGTTGTGTTACTGCCTGGCCCTGGTGTACATGTTGTGTTACTGCCTGGCCCTGGTGTATATGTTGTGTTACTGCCTGGCCCTGGTGTACATGTTGTGTTACTGCCTGGCCCTGGTGTACATGTTGTGTTACTGCCTGGCCCTGGTGTACATGTTGTGTTACTGCCTGGCCCTGGTGTACATGTTGTGTTACTGCCTGGCCCTGGTGTACATGTTGTGTTACTGCCTGGCCCTGGTGTACATGTTGTGTTACTGCCTGGCCCTGGTGTACATGTTGTGTTACTGCCTGG
Source organism: Haliotis cracherodii (assembly GCF_022045235.1). Lineage (NCBI taxonomy): Eukaryota > Metazoa > Mollusca > Gastropoda > Lepetellida > Haliotidae > Haliotis > Haliotis cracherodii. The sequence continues at coordinate 17,500,586 of NW_027266264.1, forward strand.
CCCTGGTGTACATGTTGTGTTACTGCCTGGCCCTGGTGTACATGTTGTGTTACTGCCTGGCCCTGGTGTACATGTTGTGTTACTGCCTGGCCCTGGTGTACATGTTGTGTTACTGCCTGGTCCTGGTGTATATGTTGTGTTACTGCCTGGCCCTGGTGTACATGTTGTGTTACTGCCTGGCCCTGGTGTACATGTTGTGTTACTGCCTGGCCCTGGTGTACATGTTGTGTTACTGCCTGGCCCTGGTGTACATGTTGTGTTACTGCCTGGCCCTGGTGTACATGTTGTGTTACTGCCTGGCCCTGGTGTACATGTTGTGTTACTGCCTGGTCCTGGTGTATATGTTGTGTTACTGCCTGGCCCTGGTGTACATGTTGTGTTACTGCCTGGCCCTGGTGTACATGTTGTGTTACTGCCTGGCCCTGGTGTACATGTTGTGTTACTGCCTGGCCCTGGTGTACATGTTGTGTTACTGCCTGGCCCTGGTGTACATGTTGTGTTACTGCCTGGCCCTGGTGTACATGTTGTGTTACTGCCTGGCCCTGGTGTACATGTTGTGTTACTGCCTGGCCCAGGTGTACATACTGTGTTACTGCCTAGCCTTGGTGTACATGTTGTGTTACTGCCTTGCCCTGGTGTACATGTTCTGTTACTTCGTTCGCTCGTCACGCCGAATGCCCGGGTTCGATTCCTGACATGGGTACAATGTGTGAAGCCCATTTCTGATGTCCCCCGCCGTGATTTTGCTGGAATATTGCTAAAAGGGGCATAAAACCATACTCACTCACTCTGTTATTGCCTCGCCCTGGTGTATATGTTCTGTTACTGCCTTGTCCTGGTTTATATGTTCTGTTACTGCCTGGCCCTGGTGTATATGTTGTGTTACTGCCTGGCCCTGGTGTACATGTTGTGTTACTGCCTGGCCCTGGTGTACATGTTGTGTTACTGCCTGGCCCTGGTGTACATGTTGTGTTACTGCCTGGCCCTGGTGTACATGTTGTGTTACTGCCTGGCCTTGGTGTACATGTTGTGTTACTGCCTGGTCTTGGTGTACATGTTGTGTTACTGTCTGGCCCTGGTGTATATGTTGTGTTACTGCCTGGCCCTGATGTACATGTTGTGTTACTGTCTGGCCTTGATGTACATGTTGTGTTACTGTCTGGCCTTGGTGTACATGTTGTGTTACTGCCTGGCCCTGGTGTACATGTTCTGTTACTTCGTTCGCTCGTCACGCCGAATGCCCGGGTTTGATTCCTGACATGGGTACAATGTGTGAAGCCCATTTCTGATGTCCCCCGCCGTGATTTTGCTGGAATATTGCTAAAAGGGGCATAAAACCATACTCACTCACTCTGTTATTGCCTCGCCCTGGTGTATATGTTGTGTTACTGCCTGGCCCTGGTGTATATGTTGTGTTACTGCCTCTCCCTGGTGTATATGTTGTGTTACTGCCTGGCCCTGGTGTATATGTTGTGTTACTGCCTGGCCCTGGTGTATATGTTGTGTTACTGCCTCTCCCTGGTGTATATGTTGTGTTACTGCCTCCTCCTGGTGTATATGTTCTGTTACTGCCTGGCCCTGGTGTATAGGTTGTGTTACTACCTGGCCCTGGTGTACATGTTGTGTTACTGCCTGGCCCTGGTGTATAGGTTGTGTTACTGCCTGGCCCTGGTGTATATGTTGTGTTACTGCCTGGCCCTGGTGTACATTTTGTGTTACTGCCTGGCCCTGGTGTATATGTTGTGTTACTGCCTGGCCCTGGTGTATATGTTGTGTTACTGCCTGGCCCTGGTGTACATGTTGTGTTACTGCCTCTCCCTGGTGTATATGTTCTGTTACTGCCTTGCCCCGGTGTATATGTTGTGTTACTGCCTGGCCCTGGTGGACATGTTGTGTTACTGTCTGGCCTTGGTGTACATGTTGTGTTACTGTCTGGCCTTGGTGTACATGTTGTGTTACTGCCTGGCCCTGGTGTACATGTTCTGTTACTTCGTTCGCTCGTCACGCCGAATGCCCGGGTTTGATTCCTGACATGGGTACAATGTGTGAAGCCCATTTCTGATGTCCCCCGCCGTGATTTTGCTGGAATATTGCTAAAAGGGGCATAAAACCATACTCACTCACTCTGTTATTGCCTCGCCCTGGTGTATATGTTGTGTTACTGCCTGGCCCTGGTGTATATGTTGTGTTACTGCCTCTCCCTGGTGTATATGTTGTGTTACTGCCTGGCCCTGGTGTATATGTTGTGTTACTGCCTGGCCCTGGTGTATATGTTGTGTTACTGCCTCTCCCTGGTGTATATGTTGTGTTACTGCCTCCTCCTGGTGTATATGTTCTGTTACTGCCTGGCCCTGGTGTATAGGTTGTGTTACTACCTGGCCCTGGTGTACATGTTGTGTTACTGCCTGGCCCTGGTGTATAGGTTGTGTTACTGCCTGGCCCTGGTGTATATGTTGTGTTACTGCCTGGCCCTGGTGTACATTTTGTGTTACTGCCTGGCCCTGGTGTATATGTTGTGTTACTGCCTGGCCCTGGTGTATATGTTGTGTTACTGCCTGGCCCTGGTGTACATGTTGTGTTACTGCCTCTCCCTGGTGTATATGTTCTGTTACTGCCTTGCCCCGGTGTATATGTTGTGTTACTGCCTGGCCCTGGTGGACATGTTGTGTTACTGCCTGGCCCTGGTGTATATGTTCTGTTACTGCCTTGCCCTAGTGGACATGTTGTGTTACTGCCTGGCCCTGGTGTATATGTTCTGTTACTGCCTTGCCCTAGTGGACATGTTGTGTTACTGCCTGGCCCTGGTGTACATGCTCTATTACTGCTTCGCTGTTAGCGGAACATTGCCATCTTGCTTTTTAAGAAGCTCTCAGTCTTGCTGCTGTTTCTGTGATTTCAATCTTCCTCTTCAGACGTGACTTGAAAGAAGAGAGTGACTCTGACATCCTGATCCATGGAACTGCGTCTCGCAACAGAGCTGTCCATGGAGACAAAGTTGTAGTTGAACTCCTGCCACGATCTCAGTGGAAGGGGAGATCACTCTCCATTAAGGAATTAGGAGACAAGACAGGTCTTTTTGTTGAATTAACATTGTTGCCTACACTTACATTTCTGAAACTACCAGTTTCATAAACAAATATATATGTTAAGCAATCATAGTTTGAAGGAGTTCGACCAGAGTGCAAGTAAGAAATCCATCGGGATCGTACAGGGTGACATCTTTTTCAGTGTGAACCTCTTTGTTGTCTACTTAATAACTAGTGTCATGTGTTGAACCTGGGACTTTGTCACTTGGCTCATCTCATTAAATCTCATTAAAAATCAGATCTTAGTTCTCCCAACCGCTAAACAAAGATCTGAGGACATCCCATTACGGGTCACATCAGAACGACCTTTCGCGAATTTTGACCGATCATCGAAATGACTGACAAGAAATCGACATTAGCCAATCAGAAGGCAGCTTTCTCGAGCTTTATGACACTAGTTTAAAACTGGCGACCACGCTTTGAAACATATTTTGACATATTCTTGATTAAAAAAATTAAAACTGATAAGAAGAACATTCAGGAATAGCTTATAGATGGCCTAGATTGTATGGATATAATCATAAAACCCATAACTGTCGTTGGGAATACCCTCTGTTAAATATTTTGTGGTTGCATGATTAGAAAACACATTCTGACTGTCACTTTTATGATCTGGAAAGCGACGATCTGATTGGTTGGATGAAAGGTTGTTCTGACGTGACCCTTAATGGGATGTCCTCAGATCTTTGTTTAGCGATTGCGGGAACTAAGATCTGATTTTAATGAGATTGTCACTCGGCTGTGAGGGTATGAGAAACTTTTCCTGAGCAGTGTGGTGTTTGAAAGACTTGAATCAAATTTACTAGGAATGCCAATTTGCAGAACCTACTCTCTCAGACCTGTTTCATCTAAGGCAGATTATATTTATTTATGTAATTGTCTTTAAATGTTATCATTGCTTGTTTTGAATAAGATTTTAACCAAATCCTACACCTACTACTGTCTACTGTCAGGGGAGACAACTGGTGATGGTGAGACGACCAGTGATGACATGAGCAGTGTGATGCCAACAGGCCGCATCGTGGGGGTGCTTCAGAGGAACTGGAGGGACTATGTGGCCAGCTTCTCTGCAGATGAGGTCAGTTACTTTCCGAATGTCTTTATCATAGTGGGAACACATTTTGAATCTTATGACGACTTTGACTCCGAAGATCTTCATCTACTTACACTAACTACACAGATGTAGCACTACATTCATTTTGTGTAATGTGCTCAAGATCTGTAGCTTGATTTTCAATAGCAATGATTTAGTAATTTTAATTATTTAATAATAATTTAAAATAGTTCTGTTTGGTAAAGGACTAAATCAGTAATGTGTGGTCAAAGACTTAAAATTGTAATGTGTGGTCAAGGACTAAAATAGTAATGTGTGGTCAAGGACTAAAATAGTAATGTGTGGTCAAGTTCTAAAATAGTAATGTGTGGTATAGGTCTAAAATAGTAATGTGTGGTCAAGGTCTAAAATAGTAATGTGTGGTCAAGGACTAAAATAGTAATGTGTGGTCAAGGTCTAAAATAGTACTGTGTGGTCAAGGACTAAAATAGTAATGTGTGGTCAAGGTCTAAAATAGTAATGTGTGGTCAAGGACTAAAATAGTAATGTGTGGTCAAGGTCTAAAATAGTAATGTGTGGTCAAGGACTAAAATAGTAATGTGTGGTCAAGTTCTAAAATTTAATGTGTGGTTTAGGTCTAAAATAGTAATGTGTGGTCAAGGTCTAAAATAGTAATGTGTGGTCAAGGTCTAAAATAGTAATGTGTGGTCAAGGTCTTAATTAATAATGTGTGGTCAAGTTCTAAAATAGTAATGTGTGGTCAAGGACTAAAATAGTATTGTGTGGTCAAGGTCTTAATTAGTAATGTGTGGTCAAGTTCTAAAATAGTAATGTGTGGTCAAGGTCTAAAATAGTAATGTGTGGTCAAGGACTAAAATAGTAATGTGTGGTCAAGTTCTAAAATAGTAATGTGTGGTCAAGGTCTAAAATAGTAATGTGTGGTCAAGGTCTAAAATAGTAATGTGTGGTCAAGGACTAAAATAGTAATGTGTGGTCAAGGTCTAAAATAGTAATGTGTGGTCAAGGACTAAAATAGTAATGTGTGGTCAAGGTCTAAAATAGTAATGTGTGGTCAAGGACTAAAATAGTAATGTGTGGTATAGGTCTAAAATAGTAATGTGTGGTCAAGGACTAAAATAGTAATGTGTGGTCAAGTTCTAAAATTTAATGTGTGGTATAGGTCTAAAATAGTAATGTGTGGTCAAGGTCTAAAATAGTAATGTGTGGTCAAGGTCTAAAATAGTAATGTGTGGTCAAGGTCTTAATTAGTAATGTGTGGTCAAGTTCTAAAATAGTAATGTGTGGTCAAGGACTAAAATAGTATTGTGTGGTCAAGGTCTTAATTAGTAATGTGTGGTCAAGTTCTAAAATAGTAATGTGTGGTCAAGGTCTAAAATAGTAATGTGTGGTCAAGGACTAAAATAGTAATGTGTGGTCAAGTTCTAAAATAGTAATGTGTGGTCAAGGTCTAAAATAGTAATGTGTGGTCAAGTTCTAAAATAGTAATGTGTGGTCAAGGTCTAAAATAGTAATGTGTGGTCAAGGTCTAAAATAGTACTGTGTGGTCAAGTTTTTAAATAGTAATGTGTGGTATAGGTCTAAAATAGTACTGTGTGGTCAAGGTCTAAAATAGTAATGTGTGGTCAAGGTCTAAAATTGTAATGTGTGGTCAAGGTCTAAAATAGTACTATGTGGTCAAGGACTAAAATAGTAATGTGTGGTCAAGGTCTTAAATAGTAATGTGTGGTCAAGGTCTTAAATAGTACTGTGTGGTCAAGGTCTTAAATAGTAATGTGTGGTCAAGGTCTTAAATAGTAATGGGGGAAACAGAACCATAGGACTCATAGTGGGGTGTAATGCTGGCAGAGCTCCAGATAACATTTTGAGCAGTTGAGTTTTTACTCTAGGGTTTCTATTTTAATTGGGTTATTACATTTTTCATTGCGTAACCAATATATATTTTTCACTCATCTATTCATCAATTTATTGGGTTTTTCGCAAAATTAGTGGACATTTTAAGATTGAAAAAAAATGACATAATGTTTTAGATGTATATAACTGTTCTAAATAAATAGCCTTGACCCGGAAAGTAAATATGTTCGTAATTGTGTTTTGGAAATTAGCTCCTTTGTACGCATGCTGAAAAAGCGTCATTGGTAGTTTACACATGCTGTTTTTATACATTTGAGTTTTGCATTCAATGCATGCGTTTCTGTACACAAGTTAATTGAAAGAAATTGGGTTTTGAATATGTTCTGGGGGTATTTTACGCAAATATGTAGCTTATCTGTAGCTCTGTGCTGGGTATGATGTGTCATGACAATGGACCGTCCCCCACAGTTGGCGTGGCCTCCATATGTTCTTGATGTTCAGGAGGCCCAGAAGAATGCCAACAAAGCTGGGAAGGTTCTCCTCATCCCCTGGGACTACCGCATCCCCAAGATCCGCATCAGCACCCGACAAGTGGGCACACTCCGCGAAGACAGGTAGGTGCACAGAATTTTGTTATTCTTCCTTCACAGGCCTGTAAATGTCACTTTGTAGAAACAGTGTCTTTGACTACCTAGGATCTACAAGGATTATTATATGAAGATAATGTAACAGAATGTTTCAGGAGCGGATCCAGGATTTTAAGAAAGGTAGGGTTCCACTTGCGTCATTTGTAAGTTCAGTCAGTGAGGGTGGGGGGTTGGTGGTGGGGGAAGTCTACCCCAAAATCACAAAAAGCGTTATGTAAACCATTATTATCCCCCGCCCAACAAAGTTAGCAGGGGATATAGAAACGGGCTCCGTTCGTCCGTCCGTCAGTCACATTTCGTTTCCGGAGCATAACTCAGAAACCGTTCAATATTTTTTCATGAAACTTTGCAGGTTTGTCAGGTACATGCTGAACTGGTGCCTTTTGCTATTTAGAAATTTTAGAATTTTTAATTTTTTACGTTTCCATGGCAAAAAGATGGTTCTTTGAGGGTTGGGTTCGTTTCCGGAGCATAACTCTTAAACCGTTCAATATTTTTTCATGAAACGTTGCTGGTTTGTCAGGTACATGCTGAACTGGTGCCTTTTGCTATTCAGACATTTTTGCCCCAGGACCCCTATCTGGATCTGCCACTGTGTTTTGTAGGCCGTAACTCAGTACCTAAAGTTTGCCCTTATTATATGAGGTGATTAAAGTGGGACTATGTGGACACAGTGGCGACTGCTTGACCTGACTGGACACTCACACAATATTTAGGGTGCTGACCTGTTTAAATTATTCATTCAATAGTAGAATGAGTGGGGTTTGGGGTTCCTTGAATTTGTGTGCTCCATATTACTTTTTTGTTTATTTGTTTGTTGTTATTAATTGTTGTAAGTATACCAGTAATTGATATAGAGTAATAGTACCTGACACACAATCAACAATCTCACTAAGTCTGACGTCCCCACCCAAGTCACACTGGTGCAGTAACTGTAACAGTGTTGACTGGTGTTTATCATTTGTAACCTGCTTACCCTTTTCAGGATAATTGTAAGGATTGACTCGTGGGATGTGGATTCACAGTACCCAAATGGACACTTTGTGCGGAGCTTGGGGAAGATTGGGGAGCTGGAGACGGAGATCGCGGCACTGCTTGTGGAGAACAACATCTCGGTGCCACCTTTCTCCGACCTGCAGGTCTGTCATCTTCAGCAGGGAACAAACCAGATTGTCTGCAATACAGACTCTCTCCAATACAGACTCTCTCCAATACAGTCTCTGCAATAACAGATTCTCTACCATACAGACTCTCTACAATACAGATTCTCTACAATACAGATTCTCTACAATACAGATTCTCTACAATACTGATTCTGTACAATACAGATTCTCTACAATACAGACTCTCTATAATACAAATTCTCTACAATACAGACTCTCTACAATCCAGATTCTCTATGAAACAGTTTCTCTACTATACAGGTTCTCTACATTACAGATTCTCTGCATTACAGATTTTCTACAATACACACCCTCTACAACACAGACTCTCTACAATACAAACTCTCTAAAATACAGATTTTCTACCATAATGATTCTCTACAATAGAGACTCTCTACAGGACAAATTCTCTACATTACAGACTCTATAATACAGACTTCCTACAATACAGACTCTCTACAATACAGAGTTTCTACAATACAGATTCTTTACAATACAGACTATAATAAAGACTTCCTACAATACAGATTCTCTCCAATACTGATTCTCTACAATCCAGATTCTCTATGATACAGTTTCTCTACAATACAGGTTCTCTACATTACAGATTTTATACATTACAGATTCTCTGCATTACAGATTTTCTACAATACACACCCTCTACAGTACAGATTCTCTACAATACAAACTCTCTAAAATACAGATTCTCTACCATAATGATTCTCAACAATGCAAACTCTACCCTACATATCCTATACAATAGAGATTCCCTCTACAATAAAGATTGCCTACAATACAGATTCTCTACAATAAAGATTCCCTACAATACAGATTCTCTACAATGCAAACTCTACAATACATATCCTCTACAATAGAGATTCCCTCTACAATAAAGATTCCCTTCAGTACAGATTCTCTACAGTGCAAACTCTACAATACATATCCTCTACAATAAAGATTCCCTCTACAATAAAGATTCCCTACAATACAGATTCTCTACAATGCAGATTCTCAGCTAAAATGATTCTCTGCTATTATTCACACATCAGCCTTCAGGATGTGATGATTGCCACATGAGGATGAGCATCAGGTGATTCTGTGTGTCTGTCAGCAAGGACGTGGAAGCAGACTGTGTATTTATGCATGAGTCTTCTAGTTGAAGGAGCTGCCGACAGACACACAAGAGCAGCCGTGGACAATGGTTGAGGAGGAGGTTTCAGTCAGACGGGACCTGCGACAGTCTCACCTCATCTTCAGCATTGACCCTAAAGGTTGCGAGGATGTAGATGACACTCTGTCCATCAGGTATTTTGAAGGAAATACCTAGGAAAAGCTAAGCATGGACACTGTTACAATACTATTGTTTTGGTGGTTAAAATATTGCAGTTGCAATAGTTATTTGAAACATGCCCTCAATTGTCACACCTACAGAGAGAAAATTATAATTGATTTGTTTATCTGATGTTTTGGGTAGTTCTTCTCTTAAATACAGGGTCATTCAGGCGATGGTCAAACAAACCTTGGCAAAAATGTCTCTAACTGAAATAGTTTTTAGGAAAGCATCCATCCCCTTTTCTATTAATATATAAATGTGTTTTAATGTCCCCCCCCCCCACCAAACTCAGCATATCCATCTGTCCATTCGTAATTATTTCAAATATTTTTAAAAAAAATTATCGGCCAAATACCTGGTTCAGGAAACAGAAATATTTTGTATTGGGGCCTTCTATCTGATCTGATTGTGGAGTGCCAAGTGTTGTATAAGACGACTCCATCTTATGTTTTATTAGTAAATATTTCCATTATGTGTTGATCGTATCATGCTTTTCAGACAACTTCCTCATGGAAACTATGAACTTGGTGTGCACATAGCGGACGTCACCTACTTTGTAAAGCCAGGATCCCTTTCTGATGTAGAGGCAAGGTCAAGGTCAACATCTGTGTACCTGGCAGACCGGAGATATGACATGTTACCCACAATCCTCAGTGCCAACCTCTGCTCCCTCATTAGCGGAGTGGACAGGTCAGCAGACTGGGCTCCGGCCTGGATTAATCTTGATTATTTATACCTGGTATCCAGCAGTGAAACATGAATACTGATCTCTTTACCCATATGTACAGAGTATTCAGTTTGATTCATATTGGACAGAATAACTTTGCTTTAGTTGATATTTCTCTGCATTCTGCTCAATTATTCCCAGACGATTAGTTGTCATGGAAGCGTAGGATGTCATTCATTGTTTGATGATGATATTGCTTTCCATCATGTTATGTCTGCATCATGTTTGTCACTAACACCCACTGTGTCTCCAGGTGTGCCACGATGTATGTAGGTGTTTGTCACTAACACCCACTGTGTCTCCAGGTGTGCCACGATGTATGTAGGTGTTTGTCACTAACACCCACTGTGTCTCCAGGTGTGCCACGATGTATGTAGGTGTTTGTCACTAACACCCACTGTGTCTCCAGGTGTGCCACGATGTATGTAGGTGTTTGTCACTAACACCCACTGTGTCTCCAGGTGTGCCACGATGTATGTAGGTGTTTGTCACTAACACCCACTGTGTCTCCAGGTGTGCCACGATGTATGTAGGTGTTTGTCACTAACACCCCTCTGTGTCTCCAGGTGTGCCACGATGTATGTAAGTGTTTGTCACTAACACCCACTGTGTCTCCAGGTGTGCCACGATGTATGTAGGTGTTTGTCACTAACACCCACTGTGTCTCCAGGTGTGCCACGATGTATGTAGGTGTTTGTCACTAACACCCACTGTGTCTCCAGGTGTGCCACGATGTATGTAGGTGTTTGTCACTAACACCCACTGTGTCTCCAGGTGTGCCACGATGTATGTAGGTGTTTGTCACTAACACCCACTGTGTCTCCAGGTGTGCCACGATGTATGTAGATGTTTGTCACTAATACCCATTGTGTCTCCAGGTGTGCCACGATGTATGTAGATGTTTGTCTATAACACCCACTGTGTCTCCAGGTGTGCCACGATGTATGTAGATGTTTGTCACTAACACCCACTGTGTCTCCAGGTGTGTCACGATGTATGTAGGTGTTTGTCACTAATACCCCACTGTGTCCCCCCAAGGTATGCCATGAGATAATGTAGATGTTTGTCACTAATACCCCATTGTATCTCCCCCAGGTATGCCACGATGTATATAGATGTTTGTCACTAATACCCCATTGTATCTCCCCCAGGTATGCCACGATGTATATAGATGTTTGTCACTAACACCCCATTGTGTCCCCCCCAGGTATGCCATGAGATATGTAGATGTTTGTCACTAATACCCCATTGTGTCCCCCCCAGGTATGCCATGAGATATGTAGATGTTTGTCACTAATACCCCATTGTGTCCCCCCCAGGTATGCCATGAGATATGTAGATGTTTGTCACTAATACCCCATTGTGTCCCCCTCCCCAGGTATGCCATGAGATATGTAGATGTTTGTCACTAATACCCCATTGTGCCCGCCAGGTATGCCATGAGATATGTAGATGTTTGTCACTAATACCCCAGTGTGTCTCCAGGTATGCCATGAGATATGTAGATGTTTGTCACTAATACCCCAGTGTGTCTCCAGGTATGCCACGATGTATGTAGATGTTTGTCACTAATACCCCATTGTGTCCCCCCCAGGTATGCCATGAGATATGTAGATGTTTGTCACTAATACCCCAGTGTGTCTCCAGGTATGCCATGAGATATGTAGATGTTTGTCACTAATACCCCATTGTGTCTCCAGGTATGCCTTGAGATATGTAGATGTTTGTCACTAATACCCCAGTGTGTCTCCAGGTATGCCTTGAGATATGTAGATGTTTTTCACTAATACCCCAGTGTGTCTCCAGGTATGCCACGATGTATGTAGATGTTTGTCACTAATACCCCATTGTGTCCCCCCCAGGTATGCCATGAGATATGTTGATGTTTGTCACTAATACCCCATTGTGTCTCCAGGTATGCCACGATGTATGTAGATGTTTGTCACTAATACCCCATTGTGTCCCCCCCAGGTATGCCATGAGATATGTTGATGTTTGTCACTAATACCCCAGTGTGTCTCCAGGTATGCCATGAGATATGTAGATGTTTGTCACTAATACCCCAGTGTGTCTCCAGGTATGCCATGAGATATGTTGATGTTTGTCACTAATACCCCAGTGTGTCTCCAGGTATGCCATGAGATATGTAGATGTTTGTCACTAATACCCCAGTGTGTCTCCAGGTATGCCATGAGATATGTAGATGTTTGTCACTAATACCCCAGTGTGTCTCCAGGTATGCCATGAGATATGTAGATGTTTGTCACTAATACCCCAGTGTGTCTCCAGGTATGCCATGAGATATGTAGATGTTTGTCACTAATACCCCAGTGTGTCTCCAGGTATGCCATGAGATATGTAGATGTTTGTCACTAATACCCCAGTGTGTCTCCAGGTATGCCATGAGATATGTGGATGTTTGTCACTAATACCCCAGTGTGTCTCCAGGTATGCCATGAGATATGTGGATGTTTGTCACTAATACCCCAGTGTGTCTCCAGGTATGCCATGAGATATGTAGATGTTTGTCACTAATACCCCATTGTGTCCCCCCCAGGTATGCCATGAGATATGTAGATGTTTGTCACTAATACCCCAGTGTGTCTCCAGGTATGCCATGAGATATGTAGATGTTTGTCACTAATACCCCAGTGTGTCTCCAGGTATGCCATGAGATATGTAGATGTTTGTCACTAATACCCCAGTGTGTCTCCAGGTATGCCATGAGATATGTAGATGTTTGTCACTAATACCCCAGTGTGTCTCCAGGTATGCCATGAGATATGTAGATGTTTGTCACTAATACCCCAGTGTGTCTCCAGGTATGCCATGAGATATGTGGATGTTTGTCACTAATACCCCAGTGTGTCTCCAGGTATGCCATGAGATATGTGGATGTTTGTCACTAATACCCCAGTGTGTCTCCAGGTATGCCATGAGATATGTGGATGTTTGTCACTAATACCCCATTGTGTCCCCCCCAGGTATGCCATGAGATATGTAGATGTTTGTCACTAATACCCCAGTGTGTCTCCAGGTATGCCATGAGATATGTAGATGTTTTTCACTAATACCCCAGTGTGTCTCCAGGTATGCCATGAGATATGTGGATGTTTGTCACTAATACCCCAGTGTGTCTCCAGGTATGCCATGAGATATGTGGATGTTTGTCACTAATACCCCAGTGTGTCTCCAGGTATGCCATGAGATATGTGGATGTTTGTCACTAATACCCCAGTGTGTCTCCAGGTATGCCATGAGATATGTGGATGTTTGTCACTAATACCCCAGTGTGTCTCCAGGTATGCCATGAGATATGTAGATGTTTGTCACTAACACCTCTTGTGTCCCCCCCCAGGTATGCCATGAGTGTTATCTGGGAGCTGACCCCAGACTTTGAAGTGAAGGATGTTTGGTATGGCAGGACTGTTATCCGCTCACAGTACAAACTATTCTATGAGGTCAGTGCTTTTCCACGATTGTGCCGTTCATGTTAAACTATGCACATATTTTCAAACTAAATAAATAATAGGCCATTCCCCTGCCAATTTAGCATTGTTGTGGTGACCAGACCTACTGGCCAACTCTGCAGATGTTATATTAGAAAGTGTTGTTAAGGCAAATATACGATGTATAAGGTATATGCCATGTATGAGGTTATTAAATATGTATTAAAACTCTTCATATCATTATTTTATGTAAATGCAAATGATTGTATTAAAGATTTGGGTGTGTTTGATATGTTGTAATCCACAAGAAATTTAGATTAGTACCATAACATTTATCTCTCGCTGCAAGCAATGTTGATAAGACATGTAATTCACTCACTCACTACCTCACACACTCACCCTCTCTCTCACTCACTACCTCACACACTCTCTCTCTCACTCACTACCTCACACACACCCTCTCTCTCACTCACTACCTCACACACTCACCCTCTCTCTCACTCACTACCTCACTCTCTCTCACTCACTACCTCACACACACACCCTCTCTCTCACTCACTACCTCACACACACACCCTCACTCTCACTCACTACCTCACACACACACCCTCACTCTCACTCACTACCTCACACACACACCCTCACTCTCACTCACTACCTCACACACACACCCTCACTCTCACTCACTACCTCACACACACACCCTCTCTCTCACTCACTACCTCACACACACACCCTCTCTCTCACTCACTACCTCACACACTCACCCTCTCTCTCTCACTCACTCAATCACTCACTTTCACTCACTACCCCACACTTTCACTCACTCTCTCTCACTCTCACTACCTCACTCACTACCTCACTCACTCAATCACTCACACTTTCACTCACACTTTCACTCACACTTTCACTCACTACCCCACACTCTCACTCACTCTCTCTCACTCACTACCTCAAACACTCTCTCTCACTCAATCACTCAATCACCCACACTTTCACTACCCCGTTCACTCACTCTCTCTCACACTCACTCACTACCTCACTCACTCTCTCTCACTCACTACCTCACACACTCACTCTCTCTCTCACTCACTACCTCACACACTCAATCACCCACACTTTCACTACCCTGTTCACTCACTCTCTCACACTCACTCACTACCTCACACACCCACTCTCTCTCACTCACTACCCCACACACTCATTCTCTCTCACTCACTCAATCACTCACACTTTCACTCAGTACCCCACTCTCACACACTCACTACCTCAAGCACTCACATTTTCACTCACTACCCACACTCACTCACTACCTCACTCAATCACTCACTCACTCACTCACTACCTCAAACACTCTCTCCCACTCACTCAATCACTCACACTTTCACTCACTACCCCACACTGTCACTACCTCACTCACTCTCTCTCACTCATTACCTCAATCACTCACACTTTCACTCACTTCCCCACACTCTCACTCACTACCTCACTCAATCACTCACTCACTACCTCAAACACTCTCTCTCACTCACACTTTTACTCACTACCCCACACTGTCACCCACTCACTCACTCAATCACTCCGGCTATGTGGTTTCCCCTGCAGCTGGCACAGTCTATATATGATGGAGCTGCAGATGAGGACATTGTCAGTAACGTCCCTGAGCTGCACAGCGTAGACCAGTCAAAAGTGAAGGAGAGGTTGGTTCTAGTTCTTATATTTACTTAAGACAAACTTGATGACTACACAGTGTCTGGTGTGTGAACAATGGAACTCAAGTTTGCAGCTTGTACACACAATATTCACTAATAATAACCAGTATCTATCTGCAAGGATTGACAAAACATTGCCAATGAGGTTGTCATATTATTTCATTTAATTAATGTCTAATTAGAATAACAAATATATATATCATTTGATAGAAAGAAGTAAGATTTCTTAATGACTGGAGGAAAATCAGCCAAGCCTGGGTAAACATATGTTGATGTTATTGATGAAATGTTATTACTCTAATGATCAGATGATGTTATTAACTTTGTTATTTTATAACATAAATATGTTTTGCACATACAGTCAAGTCCTGTTAATCCACCATGGTTGGTTGTATATGTTTATATCGGATTAATGACTTAGTCGGATAAACAAAATTAGGTAGTATCAACGTTCGTGAACGAAAATCGGAAAAACTACACGATAGATAACGATACAAACACTTTGTAATAAGAAAAATGTAATGTTACATTGTTAGCGGAATAGGGGGCACGGGTGGCCCAGTCGTCTAAGGCGCCGCAATTCGCTGTGCAGAGTTGCGGCCCTTGGGCACGCCAGAAACCTATGATTGTGGGTTCGAATCCCGGTTCACCTAAAATTATGTTTCTAGGTTTGTCAGCACCATACCCGTGCTCGTGGGTTTCACCGAAGTGGTAAACATCTGAGACCTGCATCACTTCGGGCTTTCCTCCCACATTAAGCTGACACGCCTTGATATAACTGGAATACTGTTAAAAGCAGCGTTAAACCCAACTCACTCACTCACTCACTGTTAGCGGAATATGTTTAGGTGTGTCGGAGGCTGAGTGCAAGACTCTCAGATTAACGAGTCAAAATAGCACTGACTTTATGGGTTCATATCATTATTGTCAGATAAAGCTGATTGTCGGATTAACAAGTGTCTGACTATATATTTGATAGAAACATCATTGATCAAAAGTTCTTTCATTTGACTGGTGAATAAACATGCAGAAGGCTATCTGTCTTTATGAGGCTGG
Organism: Haliotis cracherodii; assembly: GCF_022045235.1. Lineage (NCBI taxonomy): Eukaryota > Metazoa > Mollusca > Gastropoda > Lepetellida > Haliotidae > Haliotis > Haliotis cracherodii. The sequence continues at coordinate 17,516,685 of NW_027266264.1, forward strand.
ATGTCTCCGGACAATATGGTGTGTGTCTTTTCCTAGTGTAGAGGGAGGTTATGTGTTTGAGGCCTCCCTGTATGAAGTACTTCATGACTGTACAGGTTGTCTGAGTTGAAGTGGGCAGTGTGTAAACTGATGGAGGTGGCAAGAGTGTTGAAGTCTCGCCGTGTGTCCGGCGGGGCCTTGGAACTCGAGAGTGTGGAAGTACGCGTGGAAATGGATGACAGCAAGAAGATAGATGACCTCACACCAAAAGATGTAAGTAGACCTCCAGTAGACTTCCCGAATTTTCCCATCATCAGCTTAGTGTCCCAATCTGATAAAAATCTGACGCTGAACAGTAGAATTTCCCTGATCATGTTGTCTGTCATCTGGGTACAATGTCTGAAGCCCATTTCTGGTGTCCCTGACGTGGTATTGCTGGAATATTGCTGAAAGAGGTGTAAACTCTTACTCACTCAGTCTCTCACTAGACTGTCATCATATGTAGTTTGTCATGAACACTTCCCTGGTTCCTATCAGCGCTCATTAGGTTTCTTCATACGTTCTGACTTGAGTGAGTGAGTGAGTTTGGTTTAACGCTGCTTTAAACGGTATTCCAGTTATACTGCGGCGTGTCAGCTTAATGTGGGAGGTAAGCCCGAAGTGATGCAGGTCTCATGTTTACCACTTCGGTGAAACCCACGAGCACAGGTATGGTGTTTACAAACCTAGAAACATAATCGGGGCGAACTGGGATTCGAACCCACAATCATAGGTTTCTGGCATGCCCAAGGGACGCAACCCTGCACAGCGAATCGCGGTGCCTTAGATGACTGGGCCCCCTATGCCCCCCATTCTGACTTGAAAACAATATAGTCATAACATTGATGAGTGTGATACAGCTATATTTCAGACATGGTTCCCAAGTATTTGACTTGTTTCTTCCACAGCACCTGGAGATTCACGATACTATAGCTGAGTGCATGATCTTTGCCAACCACTGGGTGGCCCGGAAGATAGCAGAGGTCTACCCCAACCAGGCCCTGGTGAGTCGAGAGGCAGGATTTGATCGAGTCTGGTTCCATTGAAAATCATCAAAAACATCTTGGTGTGTGTTTTGACTTGTGTGACATTGCGTAGAGAGTGAAGGCACTGTTTGTTTTTTGTTTCTGATTCTAGCTTCGTCATCACCCACTGCCCAGGCAGGACCACTTTGCCAACCTCATCAACTGTGCAGCATCCAAGGGCTTTACAATAGATGTGTCATCCAATAAAGCTCTTGCTGCGTCCCTGGATTCCTGTGTGGACTCGGCAGACCCAACAGTTAACAAGGTGGGTTGTGTAGACCGGACAGTTAACAAGGTGGGTTGTGTAGACCTGACAGTCAACAAGGTGGGTTGTGTAGACTGGACAGTTAACAAGATGGGTTGTGTAGACCCAACAGTTAACAAGGTGGGTTGTGTAGACCCAACAGTTAACAAGGTGGGTTGTGTAGACCCAACAGTTAACAAGGTGGGTTGTGTAGACCTGACAGTTAACAAGGTGGGTTGTGTAGACTGGACAGTTAACAAGGTGGGCTGTGTAGACCTGACAGTTAACAAGGTGGGTTGTGTAGGCCTGACAGTTAACAAGGTGGGTTGTGTAGACCCAACAGTTAACAAGGTGGGTTGTGTAGACCTGACAGTTAACAAGGTGGGTTGTGTAGGCGTGACGGTTAACAAGGTGGGTTGTGTAGACCTGTCAGTTAACAAGGTGGGTTGTGTAGATCTGACAGTTAACAAGGTGGGTTGTGTAGACCCAACAGTTAACAAGGTGGGTTATGTAGACCTGACAGTTAACAAGATGGGTTGTGTAGACCTGACAGTTAACAAGGTGGCTTGTGTAGACCTGACAGTTAACAAGGTGGGTTGTGTAGGCCCAACAGTTAACAAGGTGGGTTGTGTAGACCCGACAGTTAACAAGGTGGGTTGTGTAGACCTGACAGTTAACTAGGTGGGTTGTGTAGGCCTGACAGTTAACAAGGTGGGTTGTGTAGGCCTGACAGTTAACAATGTGGCTTGTGTAGACCTGACAGTTAACAAGGTGGGTTGTGTAGACCTGACAGTTAACAAGGTGGGTTGTGTAGACCTGACAGTTAACAAGGTGGGCTGTGTAGACCTGACAGTTAACAAGGTGGGTTGTGTAGACCGGACAGTTTACAAGGTGGGTTGTGTAGACCTGACAGTTAACAAGGTGGGTTGTACAGACCGGACAGTTAACAAGGTGGGATGTGCAGACCTGACAGTTAACAAGGTGGGTTGTGTAGACCTGTCAGTTAACAAGGTGGGTTGTGTAGACCTGACAGTTAACAAGGTAAGCTGTGCAGACCTGACAGTTAACAAGGTGGGTTGTGTAGACCTGACAGTTAACAAGGTGGGTTGTGCAGACATGACAGTTAACAAGGTGGGTTGTGCAGACCTGACAGTTAACAAGGTGGGTTGTGTAGGCCTGACAGTTAACAAGGTGGGTTGTGCAGACATGACAGTTAACAAGGTGGGTTGTGCAGACCTGACAGTTAACAAGGTGGGTTGTGTAGGCCTGACAGTTAACAAGGTAAGCTGTGTAGACCTGACGGTTAACAAGGTGGGTTGTGCAGACCTGACAGTTAACAAGGTGGGTTGTGTAGACCTGTCAGTTAACAAGGTGGGTTGTGTAGGCCTGACGGTTAACAAGGTAAGCTGTGTAGACCTGACAGTTTACAAGGTAAGCTGTGTATACCTGACAGTAGTTTACAAGGTAAGCTATGTAGACCTGACAGTTTACAAGGTAAGCTGTGTAGACCTGACAGTTAACAAGGTGGGGTTGTGTAGCTTCAGTAGAGCTGACAGTTAACAAGATGGATTGTGTAGACCGGACAGTTAATTAGGTGGGTTGTGTAGATCACTGAACCAGATCACTGCGTGTTGCAGCTACTCCGCACTCTGGCGACACAGGCCATGTCCAACGCCCAGTACTTCTCCACAGGCAGCCTGGCAAGGGACCAGTTCTTCCACTATGGCCTGGCTCTGGATCTCTACACACACTTCACCTCCCCTATCAGGAGATACGCAGATATTCTGGTCAGTCAGTCGTTGAATGTTGGTACAAGATAACTCTTTGGTGCTGCTGATTTCTTACTGATGTTGTTTGTTTGTTGTTTAATGCCACACTCAGCAATATTCCAGCTATTTGACAGTGGTCTGTAATGATCGAATCTGGACCAGATAATCCAGTGATTGACATCATGAGCATCGATCCACATAATTGGGATACGATGACATGCATAACCAGGTCAGCGAGCCTGACCACCCGATCTTGTTAGTCGCCACTTACGACAAGCATAGTCGCCATTTACAGCAAGCATGGACTGCAGAAGACCTATTCTACCTGGATCTTCACAGGTTGATATCTTACTGAAGATCTACTGCTTAATTTGGGACATTTGTTCTTTTAAGATGGATACTTCTGCTTTTAGTTTAGAGTAAATAGAACATGGATTGTCAACTCTTTGTCAGGTGCATCGCCAGCTTCTTGCAGCCATTGGTGCAGATAGTCACGCCAGGTTGCCTGGCAACAAGGAGCTAGATGAACTCAGCAACCACATCAATCAAAAGCACAGGGTAAGTGCTGAAGTGTACAGGTGTGAAGGCTGTGAGGAGGAAGTGTTAGTGCTGAAGTGTACATGTGTGAAGGCTGAGAGGAGAAAGTTGGAAGTGTTAGTGCTGAAGTGTACAGGTGTGAAGGCTGTTAGTTGGAAGTGTTAGTGCTGAAGTGTACAGGTGTGAAGGCTGTGAGGAGGAAGTGTTAGTGCTGATTTGTACATGTGTGAAGGCTGAGAGGAGAAAGTTGGAAGTGTTAGTGCTGAAGTGTACAGGTGTGAAGGCTGTTAGTTGGAAGTGTTAGTGCTGAAGTGTACATGTGTGAAGGCTGAGAGGAGGAAGTGTTAGTGCTGAAGTGTACAGGTGTGAAGGCTGTGAGGAGAAAGTGTTAGTGCTGAAGTGTACAGGTGTGAAGGCTGTGAGGAGGAAGTGTTAGTGCTGAAGTGTACAGGTGTGAAGGCTGTTAGTTGGAAGTGTTAGTGCTGAAGTGTACAGGTGTGAAGGCTGTGAGGAGGAAGTGTTAGTGCTGATTTGTACATGTGTGAAGGCTGAGAGGAGAAAGTTGGAAGTGTTAGTGCTGAAGTGTACAGGTGTGAAGGCTGTTAGTTGGAAGTGTTAGTGCTGAAGTGTACATGTGTGAAGGCTGAGAGGAGGAAGTGTTAGTGCTGAAGTGTACAGGTGTGAAGGCTGTGAGGAGAAAGTGTTAGTGCTGAAGTGTACAGGTGTGAAGGCTGTGAGGAGGAAGTGTTAGTGCTGAAGTGTACAGGTGTGAAGGCTGTTAGTTGGAAGTGTTAGTGCTGAAGTGTACAGGTGTGAAGGCTGTGAGGAGGAAGTGTTAGTGCTGAAGTGTACAGGTGTGAAGGCTGTTAGTTGGAAGTGTTAGTGCTGAAGTGTACAGGTGTGAAGGCTGTGAGGAGGAAGTGTTAGTTCTGAAGTGTACAGGTGTGAAGGCTGTGAGGAGAAAGTGTTAGTGCTGAAGTGTACAGGTGTGAAGGCTGTGAGGAGGAAGTGTTAGTGCTGATTTGTACAGGTGTGAAGGCTGTGAGGAGAAAGTGTTAGTGCTGAAGTGTACAGGTGTGAAGGCTGTGAGGAGGAAGTGTTAGTGCTGAAGTGTACAGGTGTGAAGGCTGTGAGGAGGAAGTGTTAGTGCTGAAGTGTACAGGTGTGAAGGCTGTTAGTTGGAAGTGTTAGTGCTGAAGTGTACAGGTGTGAAGGCTGTGAGGAGGAAGTGTTAGTGCTGAAGTGTACAGGTGTGAAGGCTGTTAGTTGGAAGTGTTAGTGCTGAAGTGTACAGGTGTGAAGGCTGTGAGGAGGAAGTGTTAGTTCTGAAGTGTACAGGTGTGAAGGCTGTGAGGAGAAAGTGTTAGTGCTGAAGTGTACAGGTGTGAAGGCTGTGAGGAGGAAGTGTTAGTGCTGATTTGTACAGGTGTGAAGGCTGTGAGGAGAAAGTGTTAGTGCTGAAGTGTACAGGTGTGAAGGCTGTGAGGAGGAAGTGTTAGTGCTGATTTGTACAGGTGTGAAGGCTGTTAGTTGGAAGTGTTAGTGCTGAAGTGTACAGGTGTGAAGGCTGTGAGGAGGAAGTGTTAGTGCTGAAGTGTACAGGTGTGAAGGCTGTTAGTTGGAAGTGTTAGTGCTGAAGTGTACAGGTGTGAAGGCTGTGAGGAGGAAGTGTTAGTGCTGATTTGTACATGTGTGAAGGCTGAGAGGAGAAAGTTGGAAGTGTTAGTGCTGAAGTGTACAGGTGTGAAGGCTGTTAGTTGGAAGTGTTAGTGCTGAAGTGTACATGTGTGAAGGCTGAGAGGAGGAAGTGTTAGTGCTGAAGTGTACAGGTGTGAAGGCTGTGAGGAGAAAGTGTTAGTGCTGAAGTGTACAGGTGTGAAGGCTGTGAGGAGGAAGTGTTAGTGCTGAAGTGTACAGGTGTGAAGGCTGTTAGTTGGAAGTGTTAGTGCTGAAGTGTACAGGTGTGAAGGCTGTGAGGAGGAAGTGTTAGTGCTGAAGTGTACAGGTGTGAAGGCTGTTAGTTGGAAGTGTTAGTGCTGAAGTGTACAGGTGTGAAGGCTGTGAGGAGGAAGTGTTAGTGCTGAAGTGTACAGGTGTGAAGGCTGTGAGGAGAAAGTGTTAGTGCTGAAGTGTACAGGTGTGAAGGCTGTGAGGAGGAAGTGTTAGTGCTGATTTGTACAGGTGTGAAGGCTGTGAGGAGAAAGTGTTAGTGCTGAAGTGTACAGGTGTGAAGGCTGTGAGGAGGAAGTGTTAGTGCTGATTTGTACAGGTGTGAAGGCTGTGAGGAGAAAGTGTTAGTGCTGAAGTGTACAGGTGTGAAGGCTGTGAGGAGGAAGTGTTTGTGCTGAAGTGTACAGGTGTGAAGGCTGTGAGGAGGAAGTGTTAGTGCTGAAGTGTACAGGTGTGAAGGCTGTGAGGAGGAAGTGTTAGTGCTGATTTGTACAGGTGTGAAGGCTGTGAGGAGAAAGTGTTAGTGCTGAAGTGTACAGGTGTGAAGGCTGTGAGGAGGAAGTGTTTGTGCTGAAGTGTACAGGTGTGAAGGCTGTGAGGAGGAAGTGTTAGTGCTGAAGTGTACAGGTGTGAAGGCTGTGAGGAGAAAGTTGGAAGTGTTAGTGCTGAAGTGTACAGGTGTGAAGGCTGTTAGTTGGAAGTGTTAGTGCTGAAGTGTACAGGTGTGAAGGCTGTGAGGAGGAAGTGTTAGTGCTGATTTGTACAGGTGTGAAGGCTGTGAGGAGAAAGTGTTAGTGCTGAAGTGTACAGGTGTGAAGGCTGTGAGGAGGAAGTGTTAGTGCTGAAGTGTACAGGTGTGAAGGCTGTGAGGAGGAAGTGTTAGTGCTGAAGTGTACAGGTGTGAAGGCTGTGAGGAGGAAGGTGGAAGTGTTAGTATTTTGTAGTATGTACATATACTGTTTGCTTAACCCTCACAATCACTATGGGCTGATAGGAACATGGTATTTGTATTTCTAGGCATCCCAGAATTCGCAGAGAGACTCTCAGGAAATTTTCCAGGCATTGTTCTTCCGAGATAAATCTCCGAATGATGCGAGCTGCATTGTGGACGCCGTCATATTCCAAATCAGAGCAAATGGTGTGCTGGCCTTCCTTCCCAGGTACTGTTCATACAATCATATATTAACCATATAATATATACATAATAATATGCATGAGATATATATCAAGAATCTCACCAAACCTCAGATTTTTAAGCGTTGATCATCAAGAAAGAATTTATATTAGATGGCGCAAGAGTGAGATTCTATTTATCATAAAAAACAGTAACAGTGCCTTGAGTGTAAAAAGTACAACTAACCAGCTTCGGTGGCAGAGAGATTAGTGATATCATCTGATTGTGTCGTTAGGTAACCGATGGCTTAAAATAATTATGATCCAATTTCATTGTAGTGATATCTCCTTGGAAGCCAGTTTTGGATGATAAAATAGTATTATCAATATGTCTTGAATATACATATCTCAGAAATGTATATATGCCTAAATACTTTGTTAGTGGATCATCTTGTGAAAAGTTGAATGTTCTTCTCCAACTGATGATGTGTATATGTTGTTTTAGCTCTCTGTATAGCTTCACATGTATTTCGCTTGAGAAGTTGAAATAAAACTATGATGTCAACCTAGGGATGAAGTATTTTGTGCTCGCTGAGTAGAACATTATTATCATTTTTGCTATTTCCATGGAAACAAGTGGACACTCACCAGGTGGATACGTCGTCTCCAGATATACTTGTTGGGGCTACTTGTCAGCGCAGATAAACCAGTATGCCATGTCTTTTACATATGTTTGCATTGCCCAGGTACGGCATCAAGGGGCCCGTCTATCTAAGGAACAAGGACAACCTCGTTGCCAATGCCAACGCTGACAGGAAGTGTGAATGGACTGGTGGCTCCCTCTCACGCACAGATACTTCCATTACAATTACCTCCCCTTTCGGCAGTCATACATACAAGCTGTTTGACCATATCACAGTAAGTTTAGAGCATCCAGAAACAACTTGAAATCTTTCACTTGATATTTATATGTGAAACAGTTGGGACATGCATGTTATAAGCTAGGACAGTATGTGCATGTTATAAACACATTATACATTATACACAAAGGCTACAATGTGCAAAACATGACCCTTGGCAACAGCATTAGCCACCTATCATAGTTACGTGCAAACAATCAGAATGCACACATGACTATACTATTTGCTATTTACATAGTTAAAGTATCAAGCTATGCTTGTCGTGGAGTCATGCTAGAGTCATGTACTCTCCAGGCTGCTGTGCCAGCTTGTGCAAAGGTGGTATCTCAGTAGTAATGTCCTGAAATCATGCATATTTCAATAGTAATGTCCGGAAATCATGCATATTTCAATAGTAATGTCCAGAAATCATGCATATTTCAATAGTAATTTTGTGATAGATCAGTTATTGTACGTTTGCTGCAAAATTGTACCAATGAAATGCCATCGGTGCCATTTTAGAATAGAAGTTTTGAGACTATCCCTGTGTTACAAGATGCCCTTCAGCTGTTCTGTTGATAGTGCAGACTCCCTTGCTACAACAGTCATTAAAACACCAACCATTACATGATAACATTTTCTCTACTTCATGACAATGTCTGAAATTATGGTGGCGAGTTGGTATGGGCAAGTAAACAACTTTCTAGCGATTCCTGACGAATTGCTGCTTTCTGATTTATATTTATTTGGCATTTCATCGGTACGACTTTGCAACAAACGGACTATAGTTACTCAGTGGCTGGAGGCCTCTTGTACCAGCAAGCTAGTAGTGTTCATTTCAATTTTCATGTTTCACCGTGAAGATCCGGGTTAGAACTGGACTTCCGCAACCCGTGCTTGTTGTAAGGGGTGACTAACAGGATTGGTTGGTCAGGCTTGCTGACTTGGTATCCTAATTGCATAGCTCGATACTAGATAGTGTCGACACTGACAACAATCATATATATACTTTGTATCATTTTTGTATTGATAGATGACCTCCTAATATGATAGTCGTGAATAAGATGGAACTATTGGTCTTACATATGAACAATTAAATTTTAGCAGTTGGTGGAAGGGTGTCCTAGCGACTGAGTCACTGAGAAATATTGTCAGTTTGATGTGTGTGAAGTAGTGCTGTTTACTGGGTGCATCCTCTGTTTCCTTGAAGTTGGTGAATTGAATCAACGTTACTGCTCCTCAGGTGCAGATTATATTGATGCATTCCCGGGCCCATTCCTCCGCTCTGAAGCTGGAACTCATCTCCAACACTCCTCACCTGGAAGACAATCTGCAGCACCGAGAGACAAGCCACTCAAACAAGGCAGACATCATAAAGGTAAGTCTGGTCTCTCCTCACCTAGAAGACAACCTGCAGCATCGAGAGACAAGCCACTCGAACAAGGCAGACATCATAAAGGTAAGTCTGGTCTCTCCTCACCTGGACGACAACCTGCAGCACCGAGAGACAAGCCACTCGAACAAGGCAGACATCATAAAGGTAAGTCTGGTCTCTCCTCACCTGGACGACAACCTGCAGCACCGAGAGACAAGCCACTCGAACAAGGCAGACATCATAAAGGTAAGTCTGGTCTCTCCTCACTTGGAAGACAACCTGCAGCATCGAGAGACAAGCCACTCAAACAAGGCAGACATCATAAAGGTAAGTCTGGTCTCCTACATGAGGCGGGGCACAGATGGCCCAGTGACTCAAGGGAGGCATTTTGCTGAGTTGTGTCCCCAAGTTTGATCCATGGACTGGTAATTATTTAGTTCACCAGTCGTAAATGATGTAAAGCTGATGTGAAATGGCGTAACTGAAATATTGTTTGAAATGGCATAAAACTCAAACCTGCTCACTCACTCACCAACTTATTCTCTTACTTGCGTGTGAGACTCACGTCAGTGGTAGACACCTACAACCTTGTTATATCCTGCCCAATTACATTGACAAGTTTTGATATAACCACACTCATCATTTCTAGTGCGCTTCATCGTAGCATTAGAAAAGTAAGGCATCTGCCTGTTGTGGAATGGATTGTGTGGCCATGATTCATAGAGTTCTATCATTCTGGGATAGCTATGTGACACCTGTCAACTCTCAGCTGCCTACATGGATTTAGTATCCTGACTGTGGAACAAAACCCCTTTCACCGACTCTCCTTCCAACTTGGGTCAATATTTTACACATATTTCTGCATTACAGGAAGTCCGCAGTGCTGCTGAGGACAAGAAATCAGAGTTACCCTTCACTGATTTGAGCTCCAATTTCCTCCAGCTGAAGGCTGAATACGGGCAGACGGCAGAGAATCACAGCTTGTACTGTGTGTTCCAGTCCTTCAGAGAGATGGGACTCACTGTGGATTAGGCGGGACATAGTTGGAGGTGGGACTCACTGTGGACTAGGCAGGACAGTTGGAGGTGGGACTGACTGTGGACAAGGCAGGATTTATTGTGTGTTCCAGTCCTTCAGAGAGATGGAACTCACTGTGGACTAGGCAGGACTTATTGTGTGTTCCAATCCTTCAGAGAGACGGGACTGACTGTGGACTAGGCGGGACTGACTGTGTGTTCCAGTCCTTCAGAGAGATGGAACTCACTGTGGACAAGGCAGGACTTATTGTGTGTTCCAGTCCTTCAGAGAGATGGGACTCACTGTGGATTAGGCAGGACTTATTGTGTGTTCCAGTCCTTCAGAGAGATGGGACTCACTGTGGACAAGGCAGGACTTATTGTGTGTTCCAGTCCTTCAGAGAGATGGGACTCACTGTGGACAAGGCAGGACTTATTGTGTGTTCCAGTCCTTCAGAGAGATGGGACTCACTGTGGACAAGGCAGGACTTATTGTGTGTTCCAGTCCTTCAGAGAGATGGAACTCACTGTGGATTAGGCAGGACTTATTGTGTGTTCCAGTCCTTCAGAGAGATGGGACTCACTGTGGACAAGGCAGGACTTATTGTGTGTTCCAGTCCTTCAGAGAGATGGAACTCACTGTGGACAAGGCAGGACTTATTGTGTGTTCCAGTCCTTCAGAGAGATGGGACTCACTGTGGATTAGGTGGGACATAGTTGGAGGTGGGACTCACTGTGGACTAGGCAGGACTTACTGTGTGTTCCAGTCCTTCAGAGAGATGGGACTCACTGTGGATTAGGCAGGACTTATTGTGTGTTCCAGTCCTTCAGAGATGCAGCACTCACTGTGGATTAGGCAGGACCTATTGTGTGTTCCAGTCCTTCAGAGAGATGGGACTCACTGTGGACTAGGCAGGACTTATTGTGTGTTCCAGTCCTTCAGAGAGATGGGACTCACTGTGGATTAGGCAGGATTTATTGTGTGTTCCAGTCCTTCAGAGAGATGGGACTCACTGTGGACTAGGCAGGACTTATTGTGTGTTCCAGTCCTTCAGAGAGATGGGACTCACTGTGGATTAGGCAGGACTTACTGTGTGTTCCAGTCCTTCAGAGAGATGGAACTCACTGTGGATTAGGCAGGACTTATTGTGTGTACCAGTCCTTCAGAGAGAGGGAACTCACTGTGGATTAGGCAGGACTTATTGTGTGTTCCAGTCCTTCAGAGAGATGGGACTCACTGTGGATTAGGCGGGACTTATTGTGTGTTCCAGTCCTTCAGAGAAACGGAACTCACTGTGGACAAGGCAGGACTTATTGTGTGTTCCAGTCCTTCAGAGAGACGGAACTCACTGTGGACTAGGCAGGACTTATTGTGTGTTCCAGTCCTTCAGAGAAACGGAACTCACTGTGGACAAGGCAGGACTTATTGTGTGTTCCAGTCCTTCAGAGAGACGGAACTCACTGTGGACTAGGCAGGACTGACTGTGTGTTCCAATCCTTCAGAGAGATGGAACTCACTGTGGACAAGGCAGGACTTATTGTGTGTTCCAGTCCTTCAGAGAGATGGAACTCACTGTGGACAAGGTAGGACTGACTGTGTGTTCCAGTCCTTCAGAGAGATGGAACTCACTGTGGACAAGGCAGGACTTATTGTGTGTTCCAGTCCTTCAGAGAGATGGAACTCACTGTGGACAAGGCAGGACTTGTTGTGTGTTCCAGTCCTTAAGAGAGATGGGAGTCACTGTGGACTATGTAGGACTAATTGTGTGTTCCAATCCTTCAGAGAGACGGAACTCACTGTGGACAAGGCGGGACTTGTTGTGTGTTCCAGTCCTTCAGAGAGATGGGACTCACTGTGGACAAGGCAGGACTTATTGTGTGTTCCAATCCTTCAGAGAGATGGAACTCACTGTGGATTAGGCAGGACTGACTGTGTGTTCCAGTCCTTCAGAGAGATGGAACTCACTGTGGACAAGGCGGGACTTGTTGTGTGTTCCAGTCCTTCAGAGAGATGGAACTCACTGTGGACAAGGCAGGACTTATTGTGTGTTCCAATCCTTCAGAGAGACGGAACTCACTGTGGACAAGGCAGGACTTATTGTGTGTTCCAATCCTTCAGAGAGATGGAACTCACTGTGGACAAGGCGGGACTTGTTGTGTGTTCCAGTCCTTCAGAGAGATGGAACTCACTGTGGACAAGGCAGGACTAATTGTGTGTCCCAGTTCTTTCGGGAGATGGGAGTCACTGTGGACTATGTAGGACTAATTGTGTGTTCCAGTCCTTCAGAGAGAGGTGGGAGTCCCTGTGGACAAGGCAGGACTTATTGTGTGTTCCAGTTCTTGAGGGAGATAGGAGTCACTGTGGACCAGGGGGAACTAATTGTGTGTTCCAGTCCTTAAGAGAGATGGGACTCACTGTAGGCAAGATTCAATTTATGGAAGGATTTGTCAAATATTCATTGAACTCAATCACTTGCTCCAAATAGTCAGCAACTCACAGTGCAGAACAATAACAACAGAACACCTGAATAATGAAAGAAGAAAATGATGTATATACTCATGAAATAAAAGTCTTTTGAAATCACTTCTGTGTACATGGTGTAGCTGCACTGTTATCATAGATAATAGGGTATGGTAAACTCAGAGTGAGTGAGTTGGGCTTAACACTGCTTTTAACAGTGTTCCAGTTATATCGCGGAGTGTTAACTTAATGTGGGAGGAAAGCCCGAAGTGATGTAGGTCTCAGATGTTTACAACTTCGGTGAAACCCACAAGCACGGGTATGGTGCTGACAAACCTAGAAACACAATCGGGGCGAACCCACAATCATAGGTTTCTGACGTGCTCAAGGGACGCAACACTGCACATCGAATCGCGGTGCCTTAGACGACTGGGCCACCTGTCACCCCGGTAAACTCAGAAGGACCTTGACTAGGTAAAGACATTCCACTATGTTTAATGTGACTGCTTGGTTCCCAAATGTCTGCTAAGTGCTTATGCTGTCAGGGACTGTCAAGACTTACAAAGAAATCAGTTTTACATAATTCTCACGTTCCTTGTTATCAGGATTATGCCATTCACATAATCATCATACTATCATTATGTGATATATACTTTCAAACAAAGTAGGAGATATTTGAAAATTTGAGATGATTAAATACAAAGAGATATGGAGTGACGGTCATGGATGGATTAGAAAAAGAAAGGACGAGGTCTAACATGATAATCAATAGAATATGTTGGGGGTGTATTGTAAAGGTGCACATCAACAATAAAGACGTCAGGGGTGTGTGCTGAACGTTTGAGATGACTTGATCAATAATATGTCATGCTCCCAATCTCCCAATGACAATTTGAGGTGTCTTGCCCACTCCTCCTGTAGCCCCTGGCCCAGTTCAGCTGAGGTAGCGCTGGTTCTAGAAGTCAGGCCAAATCTGCAAATCATAGACACACACTGAATATATTCGCCACTGTTCGCTGAGTTCTATCAGTTCGAAGCATTTCCAATCTGATAATAATTACTGCATTAAAGCCAGGGAGCTTACACGTTACTGTGAATAATGAAAATCAACAATACTAATGGCTCAGAGCAACTTGACCACCTTCTACTGGGTGTCAAAGTCAAGAATGGCTTAAATGCCATCTGTATGCTGTTCTTTCCTATCTACCAGCAAGTAATCGCATGTCACCCTGCGTTGTGCCTGTATCTCAAATACAGCTCGTGTACATCTTTCACATATACGGGGCTGTCGAGTAGCCTTGTGGTTAAAGCGATCGCTCGTCACGCGGTTCGATTCCCGACATGGGTACAATGTTCTGGTGTCCCGGTCGTGATATTCCTGGAATACTGCTAAATATTGCGGCGTAGAACCAAACTCACTTACTCGCTGACTTCCACATACACGTGGCTTCATATGGTTGTACAACACTACTGTTTAAACAACCGACAATGAGTAAATATGTTTCACAGCGTACCATACACACGCCAACAATGTTGAGAATTAATGAGTATTGTTTTACGCCGCTTTTAGCAATTTGCCAGCAATATTCACGGCGGGGGTCACCAGAAATGGGCTTCACACACTGTACCCACGTGGGGTATCAAACCGGAAGAGTATTCGTGAGCGATGAGCAGCGTTGCCAAAACGTGATACATCCACGAGGAGCAACCAAAAGAAGAATTTAATTTGGTCCTAGGTTGTGCTATCCTGCGCGCGCTCTACGATATCCAGAAGAGGTTGTGCTGCAATGTCTATAGATTATGCAAAACTATACACGTTTTGCAGCGTAAGGGGCACGTTGTCATCGTTGAAGCACTCGTAAAATATCATTCACTGGTGAAAATTATGGAATACTGTAAGGGACATTCTCGCGATCTCGCATTCTCGCGATCTCGACCTTTGGAAACGAGCTAAATATGCCCAAAACACGAGAATGCGAGATCGCGAGAACGCGAGATTTGGCCAAAATCTCGCGTTCTCGCGATCTCGCATTCTCGTGTTTTTGGTACATAGCACTTTTTGTCAAAAGTCGACAACGCGAGAATGCGACATTTGGACATGATGCAAAATCTCGCAATCTCGCAATCTCGACTTGTCAAATTAGGCCACAAAAACACGAAATCGCGAGAACGCGAGAATGCGACATTTCATTTTCTCGCGATCTCGCGTTCTCGCGTTCTCGCGTATTAGACACTGTCCGTGCGCATGCGTAATATCATGGGGTCAAGCGCATGCGCACGTTAGTAGTCCTATGGTCATGCTTCTTTCATGCTCTTCATTCTCCAAGTAGCATTTAGCAAACTTATGACTTGAGCTTGGAAATGCTATGTAATTTACATACACAAAGTTGTTACAGTTTCCTATGTACTTTATAATAAACCCCTCAACATGCACAATATAATTTACAAAAGAAATTGCGTGCATGAATCTCCAATGATGGTGAAAACATTAATGTGTCCGAAAGCTGGAAACAAAAATAATATGAGTGTTCCTATTTTCTTTACCTGATAAAATACTCCGCACACGTAGCCCTACTGAACACACATGATGCATGCGAATCGCATCCGTCGACAGCAATCGTACACATATGCCTAAAGTAGGTTAATAAGAACAAAATAAAACGTTAAATTTAAACGTCTCCTGTCTCCCATGTTTTTAAAAAATCAATCAAACTGTAACTATTAATTTATTGCGGCCTTAACATCCAAATGACAGGCATGCTTATACTGGAAAAGTACCCCCAATATCAAGCCTGGGGGACCGGCATGGCTCTGAATAAGTGAGTGAGTTTGGCTTAACACTGCTTTGACCAGTATTTATATTTCAGTTATATCCCGGTTTGTAGGTTTAAAGGGGCACTAATCTCCTCGGCTGTCTAACACTGCCAGCGGGGGTTCACTATCTGCCGATTTGCTCGCTGACGCAACTGAGCGTGACAAGACTACCGTGTTCAAGAACACTGATTGGTTACCTTTAATCTCTGAATCTCAGACACAGGGCGCATGTTAATTAATTTCGTCAGCCTAAACAAACGGACAAAAAGAACGATGGAAGCTCATCGGATGTCGTTATTTGGAAATACCCCAGATGGCTATAAACTGAGGGCCAAAAGAAACGTTACCAACATTAACTGATTTGCCACTTTGAAACAAAGATGCCAACCTGTTCAAAAACAGTAAAGAACACATTTCACGAATACAACCTTCATGTTCTCTGTCGTTCTTTACACGTGCTTTAAGGATTTTGGGAAATATTATATTAAATATTCCCCAATTACCGTGCAATCCCGGGTATAAGTTACGCACCGATCTGTTCCCTATCACTGGTTGCGATGATTAACACCAACGAACATGCCAAGACTGACCGCTGTCCAGAAAGGGAGAGCCATATGTATGCTGCAGATAGGAGCGACACGGAGAGCGGTTGCCATTAACATGAAGTGCTCCAAGATAACCATTACCAGACTGGTCGCACGTCTCCGACAGACCGGCAGAACCGCAGACAGACCACGGAGTAGCAGACCAAAGGTCACGTCCCCGCAGGATGACCGCTTTTTACGGGTACTTCATCCGAGGAACATATTTCTTACTGTGACGTCATCAGATGCCAACAACTTAGGACATCCGGTCAGCAGACAAACAGTGACCAGACGACTACGACATTATGGTCTCCGGGCTTATCGCCCTTTCAAGGGCATGACCTTGACTCGTCAACATCGACGTGCCAGACTGACGTGGTGCAGGCAAACTCAGCGATGGCAACAAAGGGATTGGCGGCGAGTGCTGTTTAGTGACGAGAGCAGGTTCCAACTCTTCAAACCTGATGGGCGGACGCGAGTTTATCGACGACGTGGTGACCGTACGGCAACTTGTTGTGTCCAGGAGGTTGAACCTTACGGGGGCGGAAGTGTGATGGTCTGGGGCGGCATTTGCGGGGACGAGAAGACGGAACGTCTCATCATCGAAGTCAATCTGACAGCACAACGCTACATTGACAATATTTTACGGCCAGTGGTTCTTCCTTTCATCCAGCGTCAACAACGGACGGTGTTCCAACAAGATAACGCCACACCCCATAAAGCCCGTATTACTAGAGACTTCCTCAACGCCAACAACGTGACTGTCCTGCCGTGGCCAGCTCGATTACCAGATCTCTGGGACCAGCTGGGGCGTCGTCTTCGGAAACGTCAACATCCTCCCTTCACGAGACAAGCGTTGATCGTTGTCCTCCGTGAGGAATGGAATCGGATACCTTCGGTCGATGTGAGGACGCTTGTCTACTCAGTTCGACGCCGCATTCGAAGATGCATTGCTGTTCATGGAGGTCATATCCCGTATTGAACGGTCTGGGCCGTCGTCACCTTAAAGTTGTAACCAATGTTATTGATCGAATACTGGACGAATGACCCCTTGTCAAGAAATGTCCCTTGAGGTCAAGGACTTTGTTGTCGAATTAGCAATTTTACGGTTCTGAATGATGAATTTCTACAATACAATAATTGGCCCATGGGAGAGATGGTGTAAATATTGAGTTTTTGAACTCTTTTTTTTTATTTTTCCTTCCTTGGTATGTTCCCATGAAAACAGCATGCTTATTTTTGTAAATACCTTTGACCGAGACTGGGAAAAGACCGTAGAGTTTCTGGACTTTTGGGTTTCCAGAATTAAAATGGGACGTGTTAATTGTTATTGCTGCTTCAATTTGTGTTGGTCATATTTTATCCTAGGAATATCGTTGGTAACGTTTCTTTTGGCCGTCAGTTTATTTTTATAGTTTAAACAATGGTATCCCAGCAGTGAAAGCATTTTCGGATTTTTGGATTGCGCGTATAATACGATTGCTACCTCTTGTTGTTATCCACGTTTTCTGGCATAACCCTACACCTGTGTCTTTGCTGAGTTAATGAACCTATTACAGGTAGTTAGTGGTAGCACTACTCAGATTACCTGACAACGGTTCCCATTTGGCATGTCTTGTGTCTGGGGTAATTATTTCATCTGAATCCAGGTTTGAATTGAGGTGAAATGTTTGTTATGTAATATTCACGTGGCAGCCCAGAAAGAGGAGTGATCAGTTCATTTACGTTTTTGTAAACGGATCATTCCTCGCCATCAAATGCTCCACAGAAAATACGTTCATTGATTAATCACTGTTATCTTGCACAGTGGATTTGTAAGTGTTTACATGTGTAGGTTTACTAAAGCAGACGGAATACACTCATATCATGGCGCGAAGTGCCGATGTAAAAACAACATACTTGGTTCAAAGGATTAGCCGATAATACGTTTATTGATTGTTCATTGCTTTCTAACTCCATGGATATTTTAAAGCACCATGGACATCATGAACATAATTGTCACACGTGTTATCTCAGCTGACCGATGAGACTAGACACCTGTGTGAAACATCTGAAACAAACTTAGTGATCAGTTGAGAAACGAACACGAGTTATAATATCCAGAAACGCTATATGTATATATTTTAAAACATTTGAATGTAACAGAGCCATGTGAAGTCGAATAAATTTATTTGTACAGCTGCAGACGTATGGGATATTGTTCCTATTTGTGAATGTTCACGGATACATTCCTCGAACAAGGAAGCTGCCCAAATGTATACATAAAACTTCGGTGGGTCGTTATTATGATATTTGCATTTTGTTTTCATTCATTTGCTGTTGCATTGGATAGAATCATTTTTGTTCCTCAGGTACCTGTAGGCGTGTATACATGTATATTACACTCAATGTGCAAAATGGGATTCACTCAGGCAATTTATAAAATGTCTAAATATATCAGTAATATAAGAATTGACTGAATCCGAGTCCAGATTGACTAACAATTTTTAAGAGGTCTAAAAGGGCTTAAAAATAGACTATTTATCCTAGTATTAGAGTGAGTGAGTGTGTTTGATTTTACCCCCCTTTTAGCACTATTTCAGCAATAACCACTAGGCTACCCGACCGCCCCGCAAGTAGTAGAAGCCAAAACTATAGAAACGTACTTTGAATTTCGTTTTCTTTAATATAATCCTATCATTTTCAGTCACTGGGTGATGAAATTAAAACATAAAAATGTTTGGAATTCGTAATTACAATAACATAAATTCACCGATTTTCAGTCAATTTGTAAAATAACTGAATATTTAGGCGTTGCAAAAATTGCCTTCGTGAAATTTTATACATTTTGGCTAAACAATATACCCACAATGAAATACTCTAATGAATAAAAGCGATACATGCGCTTACGAATGGCGCAGCACAGGTCGCGAACTAGTCTTGATATCTGCTATATCATTCGGATACTCACGGTGGGGAAACAATAGCAAAGACAACAACCAGTCTCGGGGCATTGCTGTAGATCAGTGCCCCTATAAAATGGGAGGACACCTACACACAGCTCCACTTTCTCCACTTTCTGGTTTTCAAGCGATTTGCTCCGAATTACTTATTTATGGTGCGCGTATTTTGTTGGTGATTGTTCATTAATGTCATGTGTGTATGTTGCATCAATTATGTGTAGGTATGATCGCCGATAATGAAGTAATTAGCCAGTAACACTTTGGCCCGTCTTGGCCCAGCCCGGCCCGACTTTTAGGCAATGCCCCTACCATTGTAGGTTTCTGGCACATCCAAGGGACGCAACTCTACACAACGAATTGCGACAACTCAGATGACTGAGCCACAAGATGACTGTACAGGCAATCAAGCACAAAAACACGAGAACGCGAGATCGCGACACTTGACCAATGTCGCAATCTCGTGTTCTCGCGTTCTCGTGTTTTTGAAAATAGTTACATATAAGTGTATAGCCAATAGCACAAAAACACGAGAACGCGATATCGCGAGATCGCGACACTTGACAAATGTCGCAATCTCGCGTTCTCGTGTATTTGAAAATAGTTACATTTAAGTGTATAGGCAATTGGCACAAAAACACGAGAACGCGAGATCGCGACACTTTACTAATGTCGCAATCTCGCGTTCTCGTCTTTTTGAAAATAGTTACATATAAGTGTGTAGGCAATTAGCACAAAAACACGAGAATGCGAGATCGCGACACTTTACCAATGTCGCAATCTCGCGTTCTCGCGTTCTCGTGTTTTTGAAAATAGTTACATTTAAGTGTATAGGCAATTAGCACAAAAACACGAGAACGCGAGATCGCGACACTTGACAAATGTCGCGTTCTCGCGTTCTCGTGTTTTTGAAAATAGTTACATACAACTGTATAGGCAATTAGCACAAAAACACGAGAACGCGAGAACGCGACACTTTACCAATGTCGCAATCTCGCGTTCTCGCGTTCTCGTGTTTTTGAAAATAGTTACATACAACTGTATAGGCAATTGGCACAAAAACACGAGAACGGGAGATCGCGACACTTTACTAATGTCGCAATCTCGCGTTCTCGTCTTTTTGAAAATAGTTACATATAAGTGTGTAGGCAATTAGCACAAAAACACGAGAATGCGAGATCGCGAGATCGCGACACTTTACCAATGTCGCAATCTCGCGTTCTCGCGTTCTCGTGTTTTTGAAAATAGTTACATTTAAGTGTATAGGCAATTAGCACAAAAACACGAGAACGCGAGATCGCGACACTTGACAAATGTCGCGTTCTCGCGTTCTCGTGTTTTTGAAAATAGTTACATATAACTGTGTAGGCAATTAGCACAAAAACACGAGAACGCGAGATCACGACACTTGACCAATGTCGCAATCTCGTGTTCTCGCGTTCTCGTGTTTTTGAAAATAGTTACATATAAGTGTATAGCCAATAGCACAAAAACACGAGAACGCGATATCGCGAGATCCCGACACTTGACAAATGTCGCAATCTCGCGTTCTCGTGTATTTGAAAATAGTTACATTTAAGTGTATAGGCAATTGGCACAAAAACACGAGAACGCGAGATCGCGACACTTTACTAATGTCGCAATCTCGCGTTCTCGTCTTTTTGAAAATAGTTACATTTAAGTGTATAGGCAATTAGCACAAAAACACGAGAACGCGAGATCGCGACACTTGACAAATGTCGCGTTCTCGCGTTCTCGTGTTTTTGAAAATAGTTACATACAACTGTATAGGCAATTAGCACAAAAACACGAGAACGCGAGAACGCGACACTTTACCAATGTCGCAATCTCGCGTTCTCGCGTTCTCGTGTTTTTGAAAATAGTTACATACAACTGTATAGGCAATTGGCACAAAAACACGAGAACGGGAGATCGCGACACTTTACTAATGTCGCAATCTCGCGTTCTCGTCTTTTTGAAAATAGTTACATATAAGTGTGTAGGCAATTAGCACAAAAACACGAGAATGCGAGATCGCGAGATCGCGACACTTTACCAATGTCGCAATCTCGCGTTCTCGCGTTCTCGTGTTTTTGAAAATAGTTACATTTAAGTGTATAGGCAATTAGCACAAAAACACGAGAACGCGAGATCGCGACACTTGACAAATGTCGCGTTCTCGCGTTCTCGTGTTTTTGAAAATAGTTACATATAACTGTGTAGGCAATTAGCACAAAAACACGAGAACGCGAGATCACGACACTTGACCAATGTCGCAATCTCGTGTTCTCGCGTTCTCGTGTTTTTGAAAATAGTTACATATAAGTGTATAGCCAATAGCACAAAAACACGAGAACGCGATATCGCGAGATCCCGACACTTGACAAATGTCGCAATCTCGCGTTCTCGTGTATTTGAAAATAGTTACATTTAAGTGTATAGGCAATTGGCACAAAAACACGAGAACGCGAGATCGCGACACTTTACTAATGTCGCAATCTCGCGTTCTCGTCTTTTTGAAAATAGTTACATATAAGTGTGTAGGCAATTAGCTCAAAAACACGAGAATGCGAGATCGCGAGATCGCGACACTTTACCAATGTCGCAATCTCGCGTTCTCGCGTTCTCGTGTTTTTGAAAATAGTTACATTTAAGTGTATAGGCAATTAGCACAAAAACACGAGAACGCGAGATCGCGACACTTGACAAATGTCGCGTTCTCGCGTTCTCGTGTTTTTGAAAATAGTTACATACAACTGTATAGGCAATTAGCACAAAAACACGAGAACGCGAGAACGCGACACTTTACCAATGTCGCAATCTCGCGTTCTCGCGTTCTCGTGTTTTTGAAAATAGTTACATACAACTGTATAGGCAATTGGCACAAAAACACGAGAACGGGAGATCGCGACACTTTACTAATGTCGCAATCTCGCGTTCTCGTCTTTTTGAAAATAGTTACATATAAGTGTGTAGGCAATTAGCACAAAAACACGAGAATGCGAGATCGCGAGATCGCGACACTTTACCAATGTCGCAATCTCGCGTTCTCGCGTTCTCGTGTTTTTGAAAATAGTTACATTTAAGTGTATAGGCAATTAGCACAAAAACACGAGAACGCGAGATCGCGACACTTGACAAATGTCGCGTTCTCGCGTTCTCGCGTTCTCGTGTTTTTGAAAATAGTTACATTTAAGTGTATAGGCAATTAGCACAAAAACACGAGAACGCGAGAACGCGTCACTTTACCAATATCGCTATCTCGCGTTCTCGCGTTCTCGTGTTTTTGTGCTTATAGCCTATACAGTTGTATGTAACTATTTTCAAAAACACGAGAACGCGAGAACGCGAGATTGCGAGATTGGTCAAGTGTCGCGATCTCGCGTTCTCGTGTTTTTGTGCTAATTGCCTATACAGTTATATGTAACTATTTTCAAAAACACGAGAACGCGAGAACGCGAGATTGCGACATTAGTCAAGTGTCGCGATCTCGCGTTCTCGTATTTTTGTGCTTATAGCCTATACAGTTATATGTAACTATTTTCAAAAACACGAGAACGCGAGAACGCGAGATTGCGCAATTAGTCAAGTGTCGCGATCTCGCGATCTCGCGTTCTCGTGTTTTTGTGCTAATAGCCTATACAGTTGTATGTAACTATTTTCAAAAACACGAGAACGCGAGAACGCGAGATTGCGAGATTGGTCAATTGTCGCGATCTCGCGTTCTCGTGTTTTTGGTAATTGCCTATACAGTTATATTAACTATTTTCAAAAACACGAGAACGCGAGAACGCGAGATTGCGACATTGGTCAATTGTCGCGATCTCGCGTTCTCGTGCTTTTGTGCTAATAGCCTATACACTTATATGTAACTTTTTTCAAAAACACGAGAAAGCGAGAACGCGAGATTGCGAGATTGGTCAATTGTCGCGATCTCGCGTTCTCGTGTTTTTGTGGTTATTGCCTATACAGTTATATGTAACTATTTTCAAAAACACGAGAACGCGAGAACGCGAGATTGCGACATTGGTCAAGTGTCGCGATCTCGCGTTCTCGTGTTTTTGTGCTAATAGCCTATACAGTTGTATGTAACTATTTTCAAAAACACGAGAACGCGAGAACGCGAGATTGCGACATTGGTCAAGTGTCGCGATCTCGCGTTCTCGTGTTTTTGTGCTTATAGCCTATACAGTTATATGTAACTATTTTCAAAAACACGAGAACGCGAGAACGCGAGATTGCGCAATTAGTCAAGTGTCGCGATCTCGCGATCTCGCGTTCTCGTGTTTTTGTGCTAATAGCCTATACAGTTGTATGTAACTATTTTCAAAAACACGAGAACGCGAGAACGCGAGATTGCGAGATTGGTCAATTGTCGCGATCTCGCGTTCTCGTGTTTTTGGTAATTGCCTATACAGTTATATGTAACTATTTTCAAAAACACGAGAACGCGAGAACGCGAGATTGCGACATTGGTCAAGTGTCGCGATCTCGCGTTGTAGTGTTTTTTGGTGCTGATTGCCTATACAGTCATCTTGTGGCTCAGTCGTCTGAGTTGTCGCAATTCGTTGTGTAGAGTTGCGTCCCTTGGATGTGCCAGAAACCTACAATGGAAGGTTTCCTCTCATTTTAAACGGGCACTGATCTACAGAAATGCCCCTAGGCTGGTTGTTGCCTTAGTTATTGCCTTAGTTATTGCCCCACCCCCCACCACCACACACACACACCCTGAAATAGTGCTAAAAGGGGGATAAAAACAAACACACTCACTCACTCTAATACTAGGATAAATAGTCTATTTTTAAGCCCTTTTGAACCTCTTAAAAATTGTTAGTCAATCTGGACTTGGATTCAGTCAATTTCTATATTACTGAAATATTTAGACATTTTATAAATTGCCTGAGTGAATGACTTTTTACTCATTGAGTGTAATATACATGTATACACGCCTACAGGTACCAGAGGAACAAAACTGATTCTATCCAATGCAACAGCAAATGAATGAAAACAAAATGCAAATATCATAATTACGACCCATCGCAGTTTTATGTATACATTTGGGCAGCTTCCTTGCTCGAGGAATGTATCCGTGAATATTCACATACAGGAACAATATCCCATACGTCTGCAGCTGTACAAATAAACTTATTCGACGTCACATGGCTCTGTTACATTCAAATGTTAAAATTTATACATATAGCGTTTCTGGATAATTATTATAACCCGTGTTCGTTTCGCAACTGATCACTAAGTTTCTTTCAGATGTTTTTACAAAGGTGTCAAGTCTCATCGGTCAGCTAAGATAGCACGTGTGACAATTATGTTCATGATGTCCATGGTGCTTTAAAAATATCCATGGACTTGATGAACAATCAATAAACGTATTATCGGCTAATCCTTTGAACCAAGTATGTTGTTTTTACATCGGCACTTCACGCCATGATATGAGTGTATTCCGTCTGCTTTAGTAAACCTACACATGTAAACACTTACAAATCCACTGTGCAAGATAACAGTGATTAATCAATGAACGTATTTTCTGTGGAACTTTTGATGGCGAGGAATGATCCGTGTACAAAAAAGTAAATGAACTGATCACTCCTCTTTCTGGGCTGCCACGTGAATATTACATAACATACATTTCACCTCAATTCAAACCTGGATTCAGATGAAATAATTACCCCAGACACAAGACATGCCAAATGGGAACCTTTGTCAGGTAATCTGAGTAGTGCTACTGAGCAAAGACACAGGTGTAGGGTTATGCCAGAAAACGTGGATTACAACAAGAGGTAGCAATCGTATTATACGCGCAATCCAAAATCCGAAAATGCTTTCACTGCTGGGATACCATTTTTTAAACTATAAAAATAAACTGACGGCCAAAAGAAACGTTACCAACGATATTTCTAGGGTAAAATATGACCAACACAAATTGAAGCAGCAATAACAATTAACACGTCCCATTTTAATTCTGGAAACCCAAAAGTCCAGAAACTCTACGGTCTTTTCCCAGTCTCGGTCAAAGGTATTTACAAAAATAAGCATGCTGTTTTCATGGGAACATACTAAGGAAGGAAAAATGAAAAAAAAAGAGTTCAAAAACTCAATATTTACACCATCTCTCCCATGGGCCAATTATTGTATTGTTTCATTCTGAAACGTAAAATTGCTAATTCGACAACAAAGTCCTTGACCTCAAGGGACATTTCTTGACAAGGGGTCATTCGTCCAGTATTCGATCAACAACATTGGTTACAACTTTAAGGTGACGACGGCCCAGACCGTTCAATACGGGATATGACCTCCATGAGCGGCAATGCATCTTCGAATGCGGCGTCGAACTGAGTAGACAAGTGTCCTCACATCGACCGAAGGTATCCGATTCCATTCCTCACGGAGGGCAACGATCAACGCTTGTCTCGTGAAGGGAGGATGTTGACGTTTCCGAAGACGACGCCCCAGCTGGTCCCAGAGATCTGGTAATCGAGCTGGCCACGGCAGGACAGTCACGTTGTTGGCGTTGAGGAAGTCTCTAGTAATACGGGCTTTATGGGGTGTGGCGTTATCTTGTTGGAACACCGTCCGTTGTTGTCGCTGGATGAAAGGAAGAACCACTGGCCGTGAGATATTGTCAATGTAGCGTTGTGCTGTCAGATTGACTTCGATGATGAGACGTTCCGTCTTCTCGTCCCCGCAAATGCCGCCCCAGGCCATCACATTTCCGCCCCCGTAAGGTTCAACCTCCTGGACACAACCAGGAGCCGTACGTTCACCACGTCGTCGATAAACTCGCGTCCGCCCATCAGGTTTGAAGAGTTGGAACCTGCTCTCGTCACTAAACAGCACTCGCCGCCAAACCCTTTGTTGCCATCGCTGAGTTTGCCTGCACCACGTCAATCTAGCGCGTCGATGTTGACGGGTCAAGGTCATGCCCTTGAAAGGGCGATAAGCCCGGAGACCATAATGTCGTAGTCGTCTGGTCACTGTTTGTCTGCTGACCGGATGTCCTAAGTTGTTGGCAGCTGATGACGTCACAGTAAGAAATATTTTCCTCGGATGAAGTACCCGTAAAAAGCGGTCATGTTGCGGTTACGTGACCTTTGGTCTGCCACTCCGTGGTCTGTCTGCGGTTCTGCCGGTCTGTCGGAGACGTGCGACCAGTCTGGTAATGGTCATCTTGGAGCATGTTAATGGCAACCGCTCTCCGTGTCGCTCCTATCTGCAGCATACATATGGCTCTCTCCCTCTGGACAGCGGTCAGTCTTGGCATGTTCGTTGGTGTTAATCATCGCAACCAGTGATAGGGAACAGATCCGTGCGTAACTTATACCCGGGATTGCACGGTAATTGGGGAAAGAATGTTTTATAAAAATGCTGAAAACACCAATATTTCCCAAAATCCGTAAAGCACGTGTAAAGAACGACAGAGAACATGAAGGTTGTATTCGTGAAATGTGTTCTTTACTGTTTTTGAACAGGTTGGCATCTTTGTTTCAAAGTGGCAAATCAGTTAATGTTGGTAACGTTTCTTTTGGCCCTCAGTTTATAGCCATCTGGGGTATTTCCAAATAACGACATCCGATGAGCTTCCATCGTTCTTTTTGTCCGTTTGTTTAGGCTGACGAAATTAATTAACATGCGCCCTGTGTCTGAGATTCAGAGATTAAAGGTAACCAATCAGTGTTCTTGAACACGGTAGTCTTGTCACGCTCAGTTGCGTCAGCGAGCAAATCGGCAGATAGTGAACCCCCGCTGGCAGAGTTAGACAGCCGAGAAGGAGATTAGTGCCCCTTTAAACCTACAAGCCGGGATATAACTGAAATATAAATACTGGTCAAAGCAGTGTTAAACTCACTCCCTTGTTCAGAGCCATGCCGGTCCCCCAGGCTTGATATTGGGGGTACTTTTCCAGTATAAGCATGCCTGTCATTTGGATGTTAAGGCCGCAATAAATTAATAGTTACAGTTTGATTGATTTTTTAAAAACATGGGAGACAGAAGACGTTTAAATTTAACGTTTTATTTTGTTCTTATTAACCTACTTTAGGCATATGTGTACGATTGCTGCCGACGGATGCGATTCGCATGCATCATGTGTGTTCAGTAGGGCTACGTGTGCGGAGTATTTTATCAGGTAAAGAAAGTAGGAACACTCATACTAACGATACTTCTATTTCAAGGAATTTGAGGGCATTAGAATAATGTAAGGCAGGATGTTTTGTTGTCAGGCGGGATGAAAATCAATTAATTAAAGTAGCGAATATGGTATCGTATAAAAAAACATAAACAAAAAAAAACATCGGACAATATCATT
Source organism: Haliotis cracherodii (assembly GCF_022045235.1). Taxonomy (NCBI): domain Eukaryota; kingdom Metazoa; phylum Mollusca; class Gastropoda; order Lepetellida; family Haliotidae; genus Haliotis; species Haliotis cracherodii. The sequence goes on from NW_027266264.1 coordinate 17,543,746, forward strand.
TTATCCGAATGCTACAAATTGGTCTGTGAGAATTTTATTTTAATGAATATTCTAGCCGTGTGTGAAATTGCCTCATTGAGAAACTCACTGGCTTGTGATTATTTCTGTAACTCACAGTGTAGCCGCGAATAGCTGCAATACTGCTGATGCGGCTTTAAGCAATATTACTCACTCACTCACTGACTGTGATAGTTTTGTTTCCAGCTTTCGGACACATTAATGTTTTCACCATTATTGGAGATTCATGCACACAATTTCTTTTGTAAATTATATTGTGCATGTTGGGGGGTTTATTATAAAGTGCATAGGAAACTGTAAAAACGTTGTGTACATAGCATTTCCAAGCTCAAGTCATAAGTTTGCTAAATGCTACTTGGAGAATGAAGAGCATGAAAGAAGCATGACCATAGGACTACTAACGTGCGCATGCGCTTGACCTTATGATATTACGCATGCGCACGGACAGCGTCTAAAACGCGAGAACACGAGAACGCGAGATCGCGAGAAAATGAAATGTCGCATTCTCGCGTTCTCGCGATTTCGTTTTTTTGTGGCCTAATTTGACAAGTCGAGATTGCGAGATTGCGAGATTTTGCATCATGTCCAAATGTCGCATTCTCGCGTTGTCGACTTTTGACAAAAAGTGCTATGTACCAAAAACACGAGAATGCGAGATCGCGAGAACGCGAGATTTTGGCCAAATCTCGCGTTCTCGCGATCTCGCATTCTCGTGTTTTTGGCATATTTAGCTCGTTTCCAAAGGTCGAGATCGCGAGAATGCGAGATCGCGAGAATGTCCCTTACAGTATTCCATAGAAAATGCAACACTTTATGAACAGTATTGAGCCGGAACACTTTCTTGAGAGTGAAAACGGATCATGTGTGGGTGAAAGGGGCTTAAGATCTCTAAACGACCACATGATTAATTCTTAACGCTGAGAGCATGGACCGTTCTGACTTTCTTCAAGATTCAAGTGACTTTATGTGAGAAATGTTTGAAAGAAATGGTTGGTAACATTGCAAAATGCAAAATATAGTACGACCGGTTTGAATAGAGATTCCATTTGTTTATATTTCAAAGGTACTTTTGTTGATGTACAGTGTGCGTCCCCGTTGTATACTGATTACGAGTTTGTAAACAAAAACATGTTCTCTGCACGAGTTACCGCATATCATTCAAATGTGAACAGATCAAGGCGTTTAAAAGTCCAACGTTCTATTTAGTACGAATACATGTTTCATTATACACTGTATGCTATTTAAAGACCTCCCTATTTTCCATATTACTATAGTTAATCTGTCATGCCACGAATAGTATATTTCCGTAAAATTGATTTCTTCTTGAATAACCAAAAGATTGTTATCCCCGAAACAATCGGCGCAAAACGTAAGATCACTGTTATGGAGAGGTGAAAAGAAGTGAATTGATTACCTTGAAGATTAGACTAACGTGTAATCTCTGAAAATCTTTATTTGATATAAACAAATGACTCCATTTAAATTGAAAAGGAGTCCCAGTGAGAAGGAAAATCTAGACTTGCTTCATTTAGAGCTTTGACATAACAGAAAAGGCTGGGCGGGAGGAAACATAATATGGTTCAGGAACTGTGAGACTGGCATACAGTGAAGTGATCCTTCCCAAGATGATGAATCAATCGATAGAAAAACAAGTCTCGGGTCTCGTGTATGTTGTCTAGCAGATAGATGAGTAGTCATATAACACAGTCCCCCCCCCCCCCCCCCCCCCCCCCCCAAACTGTATGCAGGATGTATTGCTTTGTGTTTGAAGTCATCTTTTATTGCTCGTCATGGCAACTGCATTATAACATAATCTTCATTCGTGTCACCTATTTGTGTCCCTACTTATATTGCCCATGCTGTAATATGTGCAGCCCATATCGACCAGATGCGGGTGTGTCAGCCGATCAACGCGGTCGTGGAAGAGCTGTGTCTAGCTGGAGCAGACCGACTGGGCCCCCGGTCAACATTGTCCTCGACGTGCTGTACTGTGTGTGATCTGGCGTCAAATATTGATGGTGTAAACACAATCTTAGAGAGAGCTGAACGACCCATGGAACTGGGTTTAGTCTAGTCATCGAGGAAGGGACGGGGTTAGAAATAGGGCGTCGTCAATATTGCTAAATTTTGTATCTGATAAGAATAGTATTTTCGCTAACTCATCTTGATCAATAATTTCTTAAGAGGAAGTTTTAATACAGTCTCTAAAAGAATAATATGTCTCTGATAAGAGTTCATTCCTTGCCAAGTGTTGTCATCGAACAGTTGTAAAATATGGTACAAGTATTTTGTCTTACCATATGTTCCCGTGTGTGTGTTTTCAGGTGAACAATTGACTTGCTTTTGCATGTGTTTGTGACGGGTGACACCGTTGGGGCAGGATACGTTCCCCTTTTCGCGAACATTCTTTGATAGTAATTCATATTAAGCACTTCATCACGATATAGTCGGAATCTGCCGCGATTTGTTTGGAAGGGGTTCTGTCGCTTTTATACATAATATGTGCTGTAGTTCCAGTGAAAAGTTACGTTTAGCACTCAGTACAGGGACAAGATGTCTAGAAATGACAGGAAGTGTTGGTGTAGATGTCACCATATAGAGGAGTACATCTTTGTGCAGGGTTGCTCAGAGACACGATGATAGAAATGGTCGAAATATTGTTTTATTTTATTTGGAACAATGCCGTTTTCTTACTAATGGATTGGCTCGTCACGCCGAAGACCCGGGTTCGATTCCCGACATGAGTACAATGTGTGAAGCCCATTTCTGGTGTCCCCCGCCGTTATATTGCTGGAATATTGCTAAAAGCGGCGTAAAACTATACTCACTCACTCACTTACTAATGGAACTGTGAAGGTCCGGGGTAGAATAGGTCTTCAGCAACCCATGCTTGCCGTAAAAGATGCCTGTCCTTGACGTAAGAGGCGACAAACGGGATCGGGTGGTCAGCCAGCTGGCAGATTAACATTGCCAACGGAACCACCCGGAATACCACCCAGGTGAAGACGAGCCGAATCGGCCCTGCGCTACACGAGAGATTGACTGCTTGACTGTTGAGGACTAGTGGGGACTGATGCCGATGTATAGTGCTAGCTCACTGAGATACCATGCCGCAGTTTAACATGAAAACTCAACTCAGACACAATATACTGACTCCGAGCCGACCAGTCCTTGTTTTAGCCCCTTAATGCCGAGCGCCAGACAGGGTAACGACAAGTACCATCTTTGAACGTCTTATTGGTATGACGCGGCCGGGGATCGCTCTACCACTAGACCACGGTGGCGGTCGTCTTATCAAGGTAGAGTTCTGAGTGAGTTCGATTTGACGTAACGTCGAGTAAACCAATTGAAGTAACTCATTTCGCAATTTCATTGAACGTTCACAAGACCCATGACAGTAGTGTTGACATGTATATGGATGATAGAGCTGTTTATCATAATTGATTGAACACGTTCAGTATTTAATATTCTCTATAAACAGGGTAAACCACATACAACGGAACGAATAATATCATATATATGAAATGAATCATTATCAAGTTATGACGTCGCTATGTATGGACTTAATATATCAAATAATTACAGCCTTGCTATATTGTAAAGGTATGTAGCCCATCTGTTCCGTATCAATAGGAGCTATTACATATTCAGTAGATAAAAGTGTACGGTAACGTGATGCGCGTGCACTTGCGTCAGGACTTTTATCGATGGGAACCTGGAAAGGTTTTAGAATCGTGAATTTATGAACATTGGAAACGAATATTCTGCGTTTCCCCACGTTCCACAACAGCGCTCCACAACAGCGTTCCACGGTCTCAACTTTGATTCTAGATCTAGTTGTTGTAATAAATGTCATTGGTGTGGCGTAAAATGACACTCACCCACTCACTCACTCACTCACTAAGTGTCATGCATGAATTGAGACATTGTCTAATAAGGATATGATTTTAGTTACTGGATTGGTGTACATCGTGTCACTTGAGTAAATAAACAACGTTAATGGTATCAGAACGACTTTATTATGTAATTAAATCTTAATCAAGGAATGGCCGTTTAGCAGTTAAATTTACATATACGGTGATGAAGTTGAAATGTTGTGGCAAGCGACATGAATCCCAGCCTCATGGGATTTTGACGTTATTATTGACCGATTGTGCTATCTAATATTTTATAATAACCACGATCTAAAAATCTATCATTCTTGTCAACTAGTCATGAACGCCCGTATCGTATTTCATTGGAGCAAACCTAACAGCAAACATCTGCTGCTCTTAACGCTGGGTATGGGGTTTGAGGTTCGTGCTTAAAATTTTGATTTACATTGCGATCATTATGTGTTTCTAATGGCAGTTATTTTATGAAGGGCAGGTGAAGACGGAAATGACTCCGGTCATTGAAGTACACGTGGCTCTTGGTTGGTTGGTCAGTCATCGTCCAGTGTTGGCCGTCTGCAAATAATCGCGTCTGGATCAGACAGTCCAGTGACTGAAATCATGAGCATCGCTTCAACAGGCTACGATGACCTGTATCAAGCGAGAGAGCCTGACCACCCAAAGTCGCCTCTGATTTCAAGGTTGGGTTGCTCAATGATATTTCAATACCTCAACTCGAAAAGGTGCACGGGAATCACGCACGCACGATTACGGTGTTAGAATTGGGCGTCTCAACGTGCGTGATTCCCGTGCATCCTTTCGAGTTGAGTTGATTGGTTCAACTGTGTCATATGGCCCTGTGACGCAGGGGTAGCATTATACAGATGGCTGTTTCAATGAATGCTCGTTCCACCCGTGACGAACAGGTCCGGTTGTTGTTGAAACATAGTGATAGCTAAATAGACAGATTTTTTATTCATGCACCGTTTGTCTTTAAATTTAATATCCAGTTATGTATGACTGTTTAATAATCTAATACCAACTTTGACTGGAGTAGGTCCGATAGTTTTTCAGATATTGTAGCAAACGTCGGTACCTTAAATGACCTTCCAGACTATAGTATTGAATCCGGGATGTTTGCTGAATATTCAGGACAATCAATTTATGTACAATGTAAAAATCATGAAAATTAATTCTTACAAAATAGCACAGAGAGTAATGGGTTTTCATGGATGGATGATTGACACAATCCACTATTGGTGCCCGAGCACATTCTTGGATATTAGATGTTTTATCTGTAGCACGTGCAGCATACGCATTGGATTTAGGAGATGCCTAGATTTGTTACTTTACGTTTTGTTTGTTTGTTTGTTGTTTAACGTCGCACTCAGCAATATTCCAGCTATATGACGGCGGTCTGTAAATAATCGAGTCTGGACCAGACAATCCAGTGATTGACATCATGAACATCGATCCACGCAAATGGAATACGATGACATGCATCAACCAAGTCAGCGAGCCTGACAACACGATCCCGTTATAGTCGCCTCTTACAACAAGCATAGTCGCCTTTTACAGCAAACATGTTTTTCTGAAGACCTATTCTACCCCGGATTTTTACAGGTCTACGTATAACTTATGTGCCGTGCCCTTGACACATCTGACAGCAAGATGTCCAGTTCACACATCTAACACAGGCAGCAAGATGTCCAGTCGACACATCTGACACGGGCAGCAAGATGTCCAGTCGACACATCTTACACAGGCAGCAAGATGTCCAGTCGACACATTTGACACAGACAGCAAGATGTTCAGTCGACACATCTAACACAGGCAGCGAGATGTCCAGTCGACACATTTGACACAGGCAGCGAGATGTCCAGTCGACACATCTAACACAGGCAGCAAGATGTCCAGTCGACACAGGCAGCAAGATGTCCAGTCGACACAGGCAGTAAGATATCCAGTCGACACATCTAATACAAGCAGCGAGATGTCCACTCGACACATTTGACACAGGCAGCAAGATGTCCAGTCGACACAGGCAGCAAGATGTCCAGTCGACACAGGCAGCAAGATGTCCAGTCGACACATCTAACACAGGTCGGCAAGATGTCCAGTCGACACATTTGACACAGGCAGCAAGATGTTCAGTCGACACATCTGACACAGGCAGCGAGATGTCCAGTCGACACATCTTACACGGGCAGCAAGATGTTCAGTCGACACATCTGACACAGGCAGCGAGATGTCCAGTCGACACATCTAACACAAGCAGCAAGATGTCCAGTCGACACATCTGACACACGCAGCAAGATGTCCCGTCGACACATCTAACACAGACAGCAAGATGTCCAGTCGACACATCTAACACAGGCAGCAAGATATCCAGTCGACACATCTAACACAGGCAGCGAGATGTCCAGTCGACACATTTGACACAGGCAGCAAGATGTCCAGTCGACACATCTAACACAGGCAGCAAGATGTCCAGCCGACACAGGCAGCAAGATATCCAGTCGACACATCTAACACAAGCAGCGAGATGTCAAGTCGACACATTTGACACAGGCAGCAAGATGTCCAGTCGACACAGGCAGCAAGATGTCCAGTCGACATAGGCAGCAAGATGTCCAGTCGACACATCTAACACAGGTCGGCAATATGTCCAGTTGACACATTTGACTGGGCAGGAAGATGTTCAGTCGACACATCTGACACAGGCAGCGAGATGTCCAGTCAACACATCTTACACGGGCAGCAAGATGTCCAGTTCACACATCTAACACAGGCAGCAAGATGTCCAGTCGACACATCTGACACAGACAACAAGATGTCCAATCGACACATCTGACACAGGCAGCAAGATGCCCAGTCGACACATTTGACACAAGCAGCAAGATATCCAGTCGAAACATCTGACACAGGCAGCGAGATGTCCAGTCGACATATCTAACACAAGCAGCAAGATGTCCAGTCGACACATTTGACACATGCAGCAAGATATCCAGTCGAAACATCTGACACAGGCAGCGAGATGTCCAGTCGACACATCTGACACAGACAACAAGATGTCCAGTCAACACATCTAACACAGGCAGCGAGATGTCCAGTCGACACATCTAACACAGGCAGCGAGATGTCCAGTCGACACATCTAACACAGGCAGCGAGATGTCCACTCGACACATTTGACACAAGCAGCGAGATGTTCAGTTGACACATCTGACACAGGCAGCGAGATGTCCAGTCAACACATCTAACACAGACAGCAAGATGTCCAGTCGACACATCTAACACAGACAGCGAGATGTCCAGTTGACACATCTAACACAGGCAGCAAGATGTCCAGTCGACACATCTGACAAAGGCAGCGAAATGTCCAGTCGACACATCTAACACAGGCAGCGAGATGCCCAGTCGACACATCTGACACAGGCAGCAAGATGTCCAGTCGACACATCTAACACAGACAGCAAGATGTCCAGTCGACACAGGCAGCAAGATGTCCAGTCGACACATCTAACACAAACAGCAAGATGTCCAGTCGACACAGGCAGCAAGATGTCCAGTCGACACATCTGACACAGGCAGCGAGATGTCCAGTCAACAAATTTGACACAGGCAGCGAGATGTCCCGTCGACAGATCTAACACAGGCAGCAAGACGTCCAGTCGACACATCTAACACAGGCAGCAAGATGTCCAGTCGACACATCTAACACAGACAGCGAGATGTCCAGTCGACACATCTGACACAAGCTGCGAGATGTTCAGTCGACACATCTAAGACAGGCAGCGAGATGTCCAGTCGACACAGGCTAACACAGGATGTCCATCAAAATGAAAACCCTGTTTTCTTTGATTTTTAAATGTGGATTCCCATGGCGATCCATGTCAGACATCAAAGGACCACGCGTATCGTGATCTAGTGAACCCTTGTTCTTACTTTAAGTCACTGGTTTGTCTAGCGATATAACTAGCATATTGCCGCCTGTGGCGTTAAACAACACTCACCCACCCAATGCGCAGTTACACGAGTTACTTATAATCTGATACTACAATTTAAATAAATGAATTTAAATTAAAGAACTAGAGATTAATGTTAAAAGTATTGTCTGTAATGATACGTATATCGTCTTTGTGATTTGCACTTGCAAGAATAGTGTCAGTTATTTGTTGACAAGCACCTCTGTCAATCTATACTGGGCGGAAGCACCCCCAGACACCCACGCTACCCCCTCAATCTCATTAAAATCAGATCTAAGTTCTCGCTACCGCTAAACAAAGATCTGAGGACATCCCATTGCGGGTCACGTCAGAACGACCTTTCGCAAACTTTGACCGACCACTGAAACGACTAACAAGAAGTCGACATCAGCCAGTTAGAAAGCAGCTTTCTCGAGCTTCACGGCACTCGTTTAAACCTGGCGACCTCTATTTCAGACTACGCTTGAAAAAAATGTTGATACAGTTCTCTATTATAATTTTGAATACTGAACAAACGAACATTCCGGAATGTCTAATACATAGTTGCGATTGTATGACAGTATGACAACGCCTCCTCCGTTCAAATGTTTATTCCTCCGAAGCGAGAGATAGACGATAATTTTGACGGAATCAGTCGCCGTTACTGTCGTTTGGAACACCCCGTGTTAACGTTTTCGAGGTTGCATGATCAGAAAACACATTCCGACTGTCTCTTTCATGATCTGGTAAGCGACTGGTCGGATGAAAGGTCGTTCTGTCGTGACCCGTTATTGGATGTCCTCGGATCTTTGTTTAGCGATAGCATGAACTAAGATCTGAGTTTAATGAGATTGGCAACCCCATCAGATACAAGGGGCAGCATGTGTGTCCTTGAATCACTAAAAGGTGGGTCTTTTCTCAATTGTCAAACACTCGTTTGCGTGCGTGCGTGCGTGCGTGCGTGTGTTTTTTTTCTAATACGCACACATACATATATGTGTGTCGTGTGTTTGTGTGACTGTGAAATTCTATTCTGGAAATACAAAACATCATTTGCCTTTATTTCTTCAAATAAAAATAACCATTTCCATCTACATTTACAGGCTTATCACTGATGCAATCTTTAATTATCTCGCATTCGTATCGCTCCATCAGCCTGCCGCATGCTGCAACGATGCGGGACAAACATATCAATCAGAAATTGACAGAATGAACAACAGTGTTAACCAATCAGCGTCTAGACCACGGTCAATTGGCTCCCAGGGACAATCGGCTCATACCAGTCCACTGTGTGATCTCATCCAGCATTAGGCGGTAGCCATGTTGGACCTGTATTTACTTGTTTCGCATGACAATGTCACATTACACAACAAAATCTACCGGTATTCAGTTGTGACCTTATGTATGCTCGACCATATATATTGCCTCAAATTGTTAACTAAATTTATAATAACTACAGCAAAATCGTCTGGCACATAAGAACTATAGACGGAATAAGCCGAATCAACCCGAATGTACGTTTGACGTAGTTAACATGATTTTCAATCATGGAAATTTACCGTCTGTGTGTAGGCATGCAGTAGTTATGATTGGTCAATCCAAAGACGTACATATCCATCTTTCCGTGTTGAGCAGTAATTATACAATAAAAACAATTACTCGACAGTGTTGCTTGGATACCAAGGGAAATATATTGAAACATCTCCCTTGAATGCATTCGGCGTCACATGTCACCCTGTTACAAGCCCCGTCGTTCCGGTAATGCTTCTTCAACTCCGTGTGTGGCCGGGAAACTATCTCGAGGTTAGACTATGGATGCCAGGATATTGGAAATGAAGTGAGTGAGAGAGTGAGTCAGTGAGTTTGGTTTAACGCCGCTTTTAACAGTATTGGAAATGAAGCTAAATATCATCTTCAGAAATTTGACATGATCAAGTCCTCGGACTTCGTTCGACAAAGCAAATATGACACAGAAGCTTATGTAATAGCTCTACAATGTTTTCTATTCTTATTCTAAATTAACGTTGAAGTGTGAAGAATAATTGTATTGTGTAATCTTGAGTAAATTCCGGTGATGTATGTTAAGGTTTAGAGGCAGTGAACCCTGGCTGGAAATAGAAACTGGTAGAAAACTTAACATCACTCGTCAAAAAACCGATTTTGCAAACAATGTCAATATGACCTAAGAGATGTGAGGTGAAATGGTGTTTAACGTCGCGTCCAAGATTATTGCACTTATATAGCGACGTGCATGTACGTGTGTGTGTTTGTGTGGCTGCTTTTACTAGTCCGGCTGATGCCGATTTATAGTGCTAGCTCACTGAGATACCATGCCGCAGTTTAACATGAATACCCCACTCAGACAGAGTATACTGACTCCGAGCCGACCAGTCCTTGTTTTAGCCCCTTAATGCCGAGCGCCAGACAGGGTAATCCGATATTCTGTTATTGTAAACTTCCTGTATGAGATAAATACCACACTGTAAAAAATGTGTTCAGAATGTAAACACAGACAAGGCATGTTTAGATATGTTTTGATTATAGAAATGGTGTGTTTAGGCGGTGTTTAGACTGTGAGACGATATCTCATTTCATGTGTTTAGAACCTAAAAGTGTTTAGATAAAAAACACCAAATGTTTATTCTGCTTCGGATTTAAACACATTCCTAAACATGTCTTTTCCGGGTTTACATTCTAAACACATTTTTTACAGTGTAGTGTCAGTCCATCCCAGATGTATGGCATGCTCTCTAAACAGTGGGTATTAAAACAAGTTACAATGTAAATATTTAATATATACTGAAGTATCAAGGGATAGGCCAGTAGTATTCTCGTGCTCGTGAGTTTCACCAAAGTGGTAAACGTCTGATGATACAAGTCTAAGAGCTGCATATTTCAGGCTTTCCTCTGACATGAAGCTTATATTACTGAACGACTAGAGCGGCCTTAAACCACACTTACACGCACGTACGCGCCACAGCAAAGCTATACTCTTCAAAAAAAGAAACGCAAAACGGATATTTTCCGCCATAAAAGCAAAATTATGGGATCATGCGGTACAAAATGAAGATATTTAATGTGTTATTGTGTCAGTTTACAAATTTCCCGGATGATAATTATCACAACAAGGGCATGCAAACCATTAGTCGGGAAACATACGATTCGGAAAAAAACGCTCCCAATGTATTAACAAAAGGGCAATGGAGCTACACGTACTACACGTGCAGCAGCACTATGAACGGTAATAAAGTGCAGGGTGTTTGATTGCCTGGCATCTTCGTCAATCGAACAGTGACAGTTCAACAACATGCCAAGATTAACAGAAGTGCAAAGAAAAACGTCATAGGCCGCTTGTAGGCAAGGGAATCCCGATCAGCTGTAGCCAGGGTTTTCAATGTCGGTTCCAGCACCATCACAAGGCTATGTGATCGGTTTCAACAGCATGGACCAACACGTGATCGGCAAAGGTCGGGCGGACCACGGGTAACCACCCCCGCCCAAGATCGCTACATCCGACTGCGCCACCTACGTGAAAGGACGACCTCAACCGCACCCCAAATACCAGGACTGCGCAGAATTTTCGACCAGACCGTACGAAACCGTGTACGAGCAACAAGTCTACGAGCAAGATGTCCTGTTCGACGCGTCATATTGAGCCGACAACAGCGTCAACAACGACTGCATACAGCACGGATCAAAAGAGCCTGTCTACACAACAACGTTGATGTTCTCCCCTGGCCCTCCAGATCCCCGGATTTGAACCCGATAGAGCACCTGTGGGATGAATCGGATAGACGGCTATGCCACAACCCCAGACGTTGCAGCAGTTGGCTTTTGCGTTCCCAGGATGTGATTCGCATACTCGTCTGTTCCAAGGGCAGGAGATGTCAGACCGCTATCGATACCAACGGGGACATACGCGTTATTAATGGTAGCTGACCTTCACCTTGGAATTTTCCTATGTACCGATCCCTGAGATCACTACAATCACTACGTTTCCTCTCCACAACGTTTTGGCTCAATACCTTGCACAGTTCCTCGTATAAATGTATTTTCCTTCCTCACGTAAATCTGGCTTAGCGTTTCCTATTTTTGAAGAGTATACAATTTTGGTCACATTGTCAGCGACCGAGATTAAGAAGTCTGACAAACACTGTAAATATGTGCCATGTAATTGTTCTGGGGCAGTTCACTTAAACCTATCTCAATGCTTGTGACTGTTTTTGTCAAAACATTTTTGGAATTGAATCTGACGACAAACCCGTGGCGCCGAGCCTAAAGTCCAAGGCCTAGAAGGGCACTCACAGTACCACCTATGGTTTCTGTCCTCCAGAATCAATATCGGTGACTTCACTGTATACGGGCAAGGCAAAACTAGATTAGCTTGAATCAATACAAGATCCAATATCAGCCTTTCAAGACCGGTGTTATTGAGAAAAGCGATGAAGTGCCTTCGCATTGTGACCAATTAAACTAACGCGCAGTACCAATCTCCATCATCATCACATCACTGCCGCAAGAGCTGCTATGCAATACCTGTAAGTGTTTCACAAACAGGTTTGCCATCACACAGAAAATGAATGCATTCGACAAATACTTGAATATTGCATGTTGTAACGAGCGAGGTATGCACAGCGCAGGGACTATATTTCCATCCATAATTTATTCAGTATTCGACTGAATACTATCTAACACCGTCTAATGATATTTATAAGCCCACTCTAACACTGTCTAACAACAAGATGTCTATAGCAAGCTTATCGATTGTCCTGATTGTTGTGAGTCAGAAGCAACAGCTGACGCCGCGATGACGCATGGTGCTGCATCACTCGGCTACACACGTTTGTTCCTAGTCGTATGTTTCCGTGATCAGCAATTTTGTTACGGAAAGAGACGAGTTGCTCATGTATGGTTTCCATTCTTTCATCACTCGGCCGTAACTTCGGCTTGTTCCAGAATGACTGGGCTGGTTACGAACGGAATGCATTCGTGACCAACTCGTGTTATTCCGGGACAAGCCGAATAGCGACTCGTACCCTTCTCATGGCCATTTTTGCGACCGAGTTCCGTCTTAGCGCAAACGGGCAGACCTAAAAAAATTGTCAACTCGTTGCGAAATGGTTCACACATTTTCCCCATATTATATATATTTCAGATGCAATTTAAAGCACATCGGGACGTGCGGAATTATACAGTATGATTGAACACATTTAACTGTGTCTTTTGTAAATCTTTAGATGCAAGACATATGTAAAATCCAAAATGATTTCTGAGGGATTCTTTGACGAAGAACTTGAAATCATACGCGCATTCTGATTGGTTTGTCGTATTTTCGCACATAACATTCATCAATAGGGGGGACGAGTCTTCTTGCAGGTTACGGAAACGGGCGAGTGGTGACAAATGGAACCGAATGGTTTCAATTTCACAAGCCACGGGATAACTCGAGCTGAACCGAGCGGATTGTCGACATGAGAGGCCGGAAGTAACCATTCACCGTCATCATTCAGTCATATCACGTTTACCGTTTTGTTTCCAAGCAAGAAACTACTACAGCTGCTGATGACAAACAATGTATTATTTGTATATACAATGTTTATTGGTGTAGAAAGGTCATAAGAAATAAGTGTATACTCAAAACAAAACATGGTGAACAAATAAAATCACGTGGTTTATTAATTGTTAACGTATAACTAATAATAATCAACAGGTTTGTAATATTGATGATGCCGTGGCTTCATACCACAACCTAACGTGTATTAAGCCTAAAATACACCGCAACAGGAGATCTTCTCCGTGAGATTTATGATTTATAGTGTCAATATTGTAGGTTGCTTTCACCCATTCGTGTTTAATGTTAACTGCAATATTATCGTGAGACCAGGGGGGGGTCAGTAAACCAAGGAGGAGTTCGCATTTTCACAGAACCCATGACCATATCTCCCACACTGGAACCACAGTTGTCTTTCCTTCCGAATAGTCCGAACAGAAAGGTTTCCGAATTAACGAGGTGCCTACCGAAACGTTTTCGGCATGACGAGGTTCAACAGTGACCACATTCAAAGCATTATGCCCAGCTCACAAGATGACGTTTATGTGTCTATCTATCTACAAGCTACATTGACAGGATTTCAACCAAGCTGTTATTGTCATAGTGTCTGACTCCTCGAGTACATCGGCCGTCATGGGAGCAGATATACTCAAACACACAGCTGAAACACGCAGACTCCTTATAATTAAGACGAATATAAACAAGTCCCTGCAGTGCCGAGGATGGTACAAACTTGAAAAGAACATGAAAGACATACATTATTTGTTGTAATACAAGGCCAGCATTAATCACGACTGTGTTCTCTAAAGACAATCAGATGGACAACTCGTGTCTTGACTGAAAACGTGATACAGCCTGCGTTCTATCCATCCCTCCGGAACACCAAGTACCTCACATTAAAATACAGATACAGGCCACTACCTTTGCACTACTAGATGTAATCTGGCCTTTTAGGGCGTGTCAAAAATCATTGGGTTATCATTGCATATAAACGTATTCGACGATACACAGGGCATACGGAAATGACGTATAACATTGTTTAACTTGCTGTATTTAAAGCTTATAATTCAACCGTTTCCTACTTAACGCCCAATCCAAGTAAGGCACGGGACAGATGGGCGGAGAGCCTGACAAAGACCGTAAAGCATTAAAACAGAAGTTTACAGGCGGCGGCCACGACCCACGTGACCAGGAGCGGGGTGACTGCAGCAGCAGCACTGGGGTCATCACCACCACCCATCTTGGCTTTAGCCAGCTGGAGGAAGAAGCTGTATTTCACGGAGGAACGTTTAGGGAGGCTGAAGCTGAAGTCGTTACCAGACATCATCGGAGTCACAGAGTCATTGGTAGAGCCCTCCATCACCTGTAAAAAGACAAATATTGAATCTAAAAGAGGACTATCATTTCACAAAACACACCACATACTTTCGCTTTATTGATTAAACATTTGACAATATAAACAATATACATGTGAAAACATTGGTGCAGTGTCAAGATATCAGTATCTGACAAAGATACAACACAAGAGGGCCGATAGTTCAATGTCAAGATATCAGTATCTGACAACGATACAACACAAGAGGGCCGATAGTTCAATGTCAAGATATCAGTATCTGACAACGATACAACACAAGAGGGTCGATAGTTCAATGTCAAGATATCAGTATCTGACAACGATACAACACTAGAGGGTCGATAGTTCAATGTCAAGATATCAGTATCTGACAACGATACAACACAAGAGGGCCGATAGTTCAGTGTCAAGATATCAGTATCTGACAACGATACAACACTAGAGGGTCGATAGTTCAATGTCAAGATGTCAGTATCTGACAACGATACAACACAAGAGGGCCGATAGTTCAATGTCAAGATATCAGTATCTGACAACGATACAACACAAGAGGGTCGATAGTTCAATGTCAAGATATCAGTATCTGACAACGATACAACACAAGAGGGCCGATAGTTCAATGTCAAGATATCAGTATCTGACAACGATACAACACAAGAGGGCCGATAGCTATGGTGCGCATACCATTTCAGAACATATGTTAATGGGCGAGGTGGGATGAGGGTCCTGTTTGGCCACTGAAGAAGCAAACTTTGGAAGATGAAGTACGGGTTTTGGAAAACAAGATGGTGGCCCCTAGTTTCCGATCTTGAATGCTTACATAATGTTCAATAATTTCGAAGAAATACTGGAATAATACTAGTATAGCATATGTATTTGGAGGTAAGTGATTAAAGAAGAGACTGGTATATAGATTTTAAAATATAATTTACGACTGACAGCTAATCGGAGATGTAGAAGTGTGTAGTATCCGCTAACACCCGCTAACGTTTTATATTGAACGATCCGTGGCGCCCAGGAGTGACACATATAGAAACTGATATGACGAGGAACAAATCAGGGGATGGGATAACCGCAGCTTACCTTGTCCCTTGCTATGAGACTATATTGACCCCCACCCAACTCCACCCTTTTTCTTTGATGAGCTTGGGAAATGCATTCATGTGTGTCATGCATTTTTGGTGTGTAAAATTTCTCATCAACATATCGCAATACAAAAGAGTTACATCTGTTGTAACATGACCGAGATACTGCAGCCGTGTGGCTAATGCCTCCAATAGACACTCATGCTATACCAGTATCCGTATGACGAATAGCATATGCATGGTTTACATAGAATGTCAGCTGTGGCCACGTTGTTGGCATCGAAGGATAAAACACGTACAGCGACATATGGTGGGTATTGGTTACACTCAATGACTCAGTGAGTGCATGTCACCATAGCAACGACAGCCCAAAGAGCAGGTACACGCGTATAGGTAATTCACGCATTGTGACTGGTTTAACGCCTCTTTCAATGATAGGTAATACTAAAAAAGTTTTCAGACTTTGGTGTACAGAGCAGGGTATAGTGAAGTGAAATCGAGAATCAAACTAAAGGAAACGGCGGATTCTAACACAACTAAGGGACGCAACTGTGCACAGCTCGGTCAAACATGTCCCCAACAAACATGGTATGAGTACAATGTAAAATTATGTTTAGAATGTAACACATACAAGACATATATAAATCTAAACATGTTAATGAAGGTGTTTAAATCCTAAACGAAATACAGATAGGTTGGTATTATGGAGTTACATTTTGGCTGGACTAACGAGTTTATGCACAGTCCAATGAAATCGCGCAACGAAATCGAAATTCGGTTCGTAAACTGTCTTAGAGATTTCGGTCGATTGCAAGATTTGCAGGATTCGCTAATTCGTTGTCATCAGATACTTTCCAAATATTTTCATGATTTTAATCAAGGTGCTCACGTGATTTGATGCACTTCGCGATGTACATCAGATCGTCTTGTTTGAAACAAATGCAGGTGATAAGAGAGGTGGAATCTGATTGGTCCATAGGAGAGGCTTAGAAGAGACATAATTCGTAATAGCCACTGGTGGCGCTACGAACGAGCCTAAGAATTCCAGACTTGTTCGGCAAGGGTGGAAAAAGAACTTTTAAAGTCAGTTTACTCTCTTGCCTCGGGAAGGTACCCACAGCCTAAACAACACTCAAACACAACAATCCCCATAGTCTAAGCATGTGTAAAATCTAAACATGTTTAAATTCTAAATATGGTTAGAGTTTAATCATGTGTAGAATGTAAACATGTTTACGACAAAATTGATATAATTGTGTATTATCCTTGGGTCTTGCCCACATTAAGACTCTAAACAGGGTTAGCTGTTAAACACAATCCTAAACATGTTTTGACCAAAACACGCAAACATTATGGGACAAGAAACGTTTTTATTTGTTTTTGGGATCTACAGTGTAAGTAAGTACGTCATGGCTAACACTATAGTTATGCTACAGCGTCCTTCCAAATCGTTTCAGGAGCAAGCAAACCAATAGTTGACCACGGGGTAAATATAGATCTCGTCCAAGATTATTGCACTTATATAGCGACGTGCATGCACGTGTGTGTGTGTGTGGCTGCTTGTACTGGTCTGGCCTGGGGCCGATTTATAGTGCTAGCTCACTGAGATACCATGCCGCAGTTTAACATGAATACACCACTCAGACACAGTATACTGACTCCGAGCCGACCAGTCCTTGTTTAGCCCCTTAATGCCGAGCGCCAGACAGGGTAACAACAAGTACCATATTTAAACATGTTTTGGTATGACGCGGCTGGGGATCGAAACCCGGACCTTACGCTCTCCGGGCGGACTCTCTACCACTAGACCACGGAGGCGGTCCGTCGTGGTCTAAATAAACATGAGATATACTTCACTTCCTAGGCCATTTGCTGTCAAATAAGAACACTAAGTCTTATATTTGAGATCGTGCTACAATATATTTGTTTATCGAGCCGGAAACCTGACAGTTTTTTTCTCCACCTTTGCGATTGGCAATGACACAAAAAAATATGTACCCTCTCGAGTATTCCAACCCGATAAGTATAAAGAAGGTTGCATGATCAAAAATATAAGTACACATATATGAAGGCAAGTGTTCTAGCAGTTTTTCTGGGATTACGATTAATGTACATTATAGCAGGGTTGTAAGTGCGGCATGTTCCGAATCGGGAATCAATTAGGAAAACACTATTGGACAGCCTGTAGCTCTGTGTAGCGACAAGTCAATATCATAAGTGTGTATAGGAAGCAGCACAACGATATTGTAACCGCAACTGAGTCCCGGCACTGCATCGTATCCCGACGCCGGGGATTTCGTAACACTTTGACATTGACATCAATAGTCCCACTGACCCGTGAAGATCCGGGGTAGGATAGGTCTTCAGCCATCCAGGCGACTATGTTTGTCGTTAGAGGCGACTGACGGGATCGGGTGGTCAGGCTCGCTGACTTGGTTGATGCATGTCATTGTATCCCTAATGTGTGGATCGATGCTCATGATGTCAATCACCGGAATGTCTCGTTCAGACTCGATTATTTACAGCTGGAATATTCTCAATCACCGGATTGTCTCGTTCAGACTCGATTATTTACAGCTGGAATATTGTTAAGTGCGGCGTTAAACAACAAACAAATGACAACAACAATAGTTCCACTACAACCAGGGTCTAGCAGACTGAGAATAGTATTGGCGCCTTGGACGTTTCAGTAGGAGGATTCACCTGTACAGACTACCTTGTCGTTAACATAGTACTACATTACATTACGCCCATACAGCACCGAGGCAGCCTTATCGCTGCGTCTAACGTAAGCTTACGTTATTAAATGTATCCATTGTAAATATGCATACATGTAAATCTATGGGAGGGGGCGACCTAGGTTGTGATTAATTGTGTCGAATCCTTTTCATGAGAATACTATATGTTTAAACTGAAAAACCTAGGATTGCCAATATCAGCGACAGCTCACCTGAACACTCCCGGACGCCCTGATGACGTCAGTTATTTTTCATTTCTCTCTAATCTATCACCTAATACACGTGACACTGTTTCGGTCGGTTGTCATTGACCGTGAAATTTTGTAATTTTACACACACACACACACACACACACACACACACACACACACACACACACACACACACACACAGAACTAAATTAAAAACTTCACAATCCTAAAATTTAAACAGTAATGGTCACGTATTGTCTTCAGATAACACACGTTTTTGTGCAGATGAATCGATCAAAATAATGTGCACAGCACTATAGTAGCAAAAGTGGTTTTTCACGTGCAACTGTCACGTTGCCATAATACCCCCGCACATGTTTTCAGCCATTCAGTCTTTACGGCCATTTGTCATGCCACGCCTTTCAAATGTGCAACGTGAACGTGCCATCGGCATGTTGCAGACGGGAACGTCCGTAGCTGAAGTCGCAAGGACGATGGGTTGTAGTCGACTGTTTATGATTTACAGACGCGTCTACAGCAAACGGGTACCACCGCTGATCGCCCTCGGCTAGGTCAACCACGTGTGACGTCACATGCAGAGGATCGTCAGATTGTCTTACGTCACCTCCGTAACCGATTTTTGACGGCTACATCAACCAGAAATGAACTATTTAGGGGTAGACTGAGTGCGCAAACTGTTCGAAACCGTCTGAGAACTGCTCACTTTCAAGCACGACGGCCATACTGCGGGCCGATTCTGACTCAACTACACAGACGTCAACGTCAATTGTGGGCACAGCGACACTAACGATGGACTCAGAGGAATTGGAATCAAGTCGTCTTCAGTGATGAATCCCGATTTAATCTTAATCGATTTGCTGATGGTAGGGCGAGGGTGTGGAGGCGCCGTCATGAACGTTACGCCCAGTGTTTTGTACATGAAGTTGACAGATTTCGAGGCGGAAGTGTCATGGTGTGGGGTGCCCTCTGTGGCAATGCACGTTCCAGGCTTCTTGTCATCCGTGGCAAACTCAACGCTGCTGCTTACCGCGACCAGGTACTGGCACCAGAAATTCTGCCTTTTATGTCAGCACATGGACCCAGTTTGATCTTCCAATACGACAATGCCAGACCCCACACAGCAATTTTGACAAGGAATTTCCTTCAGAATGCGGGAGTCAACGTCATGGACTGGCCGTCAAGGTCTCCCGACCTCAATCCCATCGAACACGTCTGGGATGCTCTTGGCAGAAGTCTGCGCACTCTCCAGAACCAACCACAGAATTTGCAAGATCTTGGCACTATTTTGCAGCAACAATGGCGTCATCTTCCCAATCATGTGTTCACAAGCATCACAAGGTCCATGCGGAGGGGTTATGTGGCAGTTGTCAACGCACATGGCGGCCATACACCCTACTGAACTTGTGTGCCATCAGATTCTCGTGCTTGGGACTTATGATTTAAACTGTTGATGTTTTTACCGAATACCGTAGGTGCTTGGAACAAATTATGGTTACCACCGTTAATTGAAATCCTTCTTTGGACATAAATGATTAAAAATTACCTTCTCTGATACATTTGTCCGTTGTTTATCATATATGGGATTACTTTTAAAAATGTGAAGTTTTTAATTTGACTCAGTATACATACATACAAACATACATACATACATAGAGACCCTGAACTGCAACGCTCTCAGAATTCCCCAGGAAGTGATACGGATCTTTCCAACTTTTAGACCCTAAACACGTTTAGCTGTTAAACAGAAACCTAACCTTGTTTAGGCCTAAGCGCTTTGAAATTATGAGACAGGGAACACGTTTAGTTTTGTGTTTAGGATCTAAACACATTTTACAATGTAACGCAATAAGGCCAACGCTGTGATGCGGTCTGGCCATTTAACTTCCAAACGTCAGTGCGCAAAACACATTGAAACAACATGTGTTCTGTGTTGGGAACAGACTTTCGTTCTTGAGAGATTGTTTGATACTCTCTCAAAACAAACAAAATACAATGTTGATTTTTTATTATTTGTGAAATTGAGACGCAGTGCAAGAAATCTTTTTACAATTGATACAGCTGACATGCAAAATACGAAATCCACGGACACAATACGTCGAAAACGTACACCCATAACGTGTGTATTGATTCTGTTTGTTGGTCTAAATCTGGCAACACATACATGTATTACCTCTTTAATACTTTGATCAATTATGGAAGAGTGTTTTGTCATTTCTGGAGATTTTGTCAATATTTCACAATTAGGAATCGTGGTTGACGTGCAGCATTCTTTTTTCGCGCTTTATTATATTACTGATCGAACTCTCCGACTCCACGCAATTGGGAAGCATCGATAGGAAATTACTGTATCCCGTTGTCACGGTGATAGTTGTCGCCATGGCAACAAGTGATTTCCATCACTCCATTATTTCCATAAGTGTGCTTTCTTATAAACCTGTTCTAAAAAGGGAACAGAGGGGGAACATTTATGTCAGCACGTCAAAGCCAATATATTAAAGATGCGAGATTACATTTGCCCGATAGTTAGTTCCTTTTCCAGTGCGAGTCAAGCAAGTGATATCCTTTGTTAGCCTTATTTTAGGTCCGATATTCGGAACCGCGGGCTAAAATCTATATGAAGTCAAATAAATATGTGGATTGCAAAGATCATAAAAAGAGCATTTATTTTGTTTAGCTTCCTCGTGCGGTGCCTATTAAACCCAGTGCGGTGCTCTCCGATACACAATGACTCATGGCCATGTGGTTCCCAAGAAATCAATATAACTTAATAATTAATGGGCTGTGTTTGATAACGTCCAGTCCAAAAAAAATATATCAACATAATCGACAATCTCTCTAGATTTAACTAGAGGGAATAAACACAGTGTATAACATGTTTCAACATGTTTAGATTCTAAACATGTTTAGATTACGGGGACGTTGTGTTTAGGTAGTGGGCTGTGAAACGATAGCTTGTAGAACCTAAACGTATTTCATTTCGGATTTGTTTGTTTGTTGTTTAACGCCGCACTCAGCAATATTCCAGCTATATGACGGCGGTCTGTAAATAATCGAGTCTGGACCAGACAATCCAATGATTGATATCATGAGCATCGATCCATGCAATTGGAATCGATGACATGCAGACTCAGCGAGTCTGACCACCCGATCCCGTTAGTCGCCTTTTACGACATTTCGAATTTAAACACAATTCTAACGGTGGATGTGGTGATCAATAATGGCATATAGGCGAGAGAAGTGGGGATAAATTAGTTCGCTGATGTATAAAGGACTCAAATATCCGCTACTGCTTCCATATTTAGCTCCTTTGTTGAGTGGATTAATGAGATTCTGATCTTGTTCCCATTTTGTGATCGAAACCAGGACTTCGGCGTGACGAACGAACGCTTTAACCACTTGGCTACTCAATCATGTGGGTCATAATACCATTTTTTGCAAAAACACTATTTGGGCGTCAGAGAAGGACGGTTATGTAAGAAACGAGAAACCGTCAGGGAGGCCATTCATTTATTTTCACTCTTCCAGCTGAGCAATTTCTCACCGTATTTGCACTGAATATAATCACAATAAATAAATAAATAAATAAATGAATAAATAAATAAATAAATAAATAAATAAATATTTATACCAACACGCCGCTCACGTGACTTAGAAAACAGGATTAAGCCGTGACATGTAATTACAGATGAGTTGTTTTCTGATCGTCCCATGTGTGAGGGCGTTATGTCTGATATCACCACCATATAACGTCAATTGCCATGAGACAGACAGCCGTATTGTGTCAAGCCAGCGCGGGGTCATAATGACATATTTCCGTTACCATGGTAATCATACAGAAAATCAATGTGTTTACAATAATAGTAACAGACAATTGATACAGATTGGGTTAAAAATACTGACACTTTGGAAAATAGATAATTCGGCTATTCTTAAAGGGAATATTAATATTTGTTTTATTATTTTATGAAACAGCTCTTTGGGGTTTGTACTAGATCGTTGATCAAGCTACCCTAAGTTATGTAGGATATTTAGAAGATGAAAAGTACCATGCATGAACGCATGATATAAATATTACATACATACATACATACACGCACGCACGCACGAAAACACACACACACACACACACACACACACACACACACGCACGCACGCACGCACACGCGCGCGCACACACACACACACACACACACACATACATACATACATACATACATACATACACAGAGACCCTGAACTGCAAAGCTCTCAGAATTCCCCAGGAAGTGATACTAACCTTGTTTAGGCGTAAACGCTAGGATCTAAACACATTTTACAATGTAACGCAATGAGGCCAACGCTGTGATGCGGTCTGGCCATTTAACTTCCAAACGTCAGTGCGCAAAACACATTGAAACAACATGTGTTCTGGGTTGGGAACAGACTTTCGTTCTTGAGAGATTGTTTGATACACACACACACACACACACACACACACACACACACACACACACACACATACATACAAAGACATTCTCTTAATGATGACTACTCGAATTGTTCCCAAATATGTTTCAATTTTATCTTCTTCTTTTATATATATAATGATTGAAGATGATAATTCTTTCAAACGTTTAAACAAATGTCTGCCTTGAGATACAGTTATCTGAGTTATTAAATGTACAGGAGATACCATCTTCCCGAGGCAAGGGAGTTAACTGACTATAAAATTCCAGTTTCCTTCCTTGTCGAACTAGGCTGCAATTATGGTGTTACATTTTGGTTGGACAAACGAGTCTATGTATAGTCCAATCAAAATCGCGTTACGAAAGCAACATCCGGTTCGTAAACTGCCGTGCAGATTTCGGTCGACTGCAGGATTTGCAAAACATGTGTACCGTCAACTTAGCGTCAACAGATATTTTCCAAATCTTTTCATGTTTGTAATCAAGGTGCAAATTGATTTGATGCATTTCGCGAAGTAAGGCCCGTTATTACGATATAAAGCTTGATTATCGATCGGATCGCTTTCACTTGGCGCCGCAATTTTGATTGAAACAAATGCAAATTATATCAGAGGTGGAATCTGATTGGTCAATAGGATGGACATAACTCGTAATAGCCACTGGTGGCGCTACGATCGAACCCAGAAATTCTGGTCTAGTTCGTCCAGGGTGGAAACTGGACTTTCATAGTCAGTTTACTCCCTTTCCTCGGGAAGATGAGGAGATACCAATATATATAATAAAGGTCAAGATTATAGATGATAATTATTTTAAACGAATAAATGCCAGCCTTGAGATACAGTTATTGATACAGTAGATACAAACCTATAATACTGTTGTCTATCTGAACAGGTCTTGACAACCTTAACATGCTTTTCCCTACCTGGACAGACCTCGGCAACTGAAATATACTGTTGTCTATCTGAACAGATCTTGACAACCTTAACATGCATTTCCCTACCTGGACAGACCTCGGCAACTAAAATATACTGTTGTCTATCTGAACAGATCTTGACAACTGGACCAACAATCAAAGCACAGAAAATACAATTCTCTACCCTCAATCAATGCACATACAACACAATCAGCCACTAATCACTGCAAAAACAACACAATTAACTACTAATCATAGCACAAACAACATAATCAGCCACTAATCAACGCGCAGACAACATAATCAACGACTAATCAAAGCACAGACAACACAATCAGACACTAATCAACGCGCAGACAACATAATCAACGACTAATCAAAGCACAGACAACACAATCAGACACTAATCAGAGCACAGACAATGCAATCATGCACTAATCAACGCACAGACAACATAATCAGCCATCAATAAATGGACAGACAACACAATTCACCAAGAATGCACAGACAACACCGGGTGTCGTGAGAGGCGACTAAAGAGGATTGGTTGGTCCAACTTGGTGACTTGGATCATTGTGTGTTTCCGGCTCTTGATGTCTTTGGTCATTGCGCATACTCCAACTTACTGGTTTGCTTGGTCAAGCTGGCTACCGCGTTAACCAACACTCACTCACTCACTCACTCACTCACTCACTCACTCACTCACTCACTCACTCACTCACTCACCCACTCACTCACTCACTCACTCACTCTAATATCCCGTCATGGTGGCCGTTTCAAGAATCTATGACATCTAGTCTAACACATTAAGCATTGCCACATCACTCACCTTCTTGGAGAGTCTGACAGCGCCCCCATCCCCGAGATTGTAGGCGACCCCATCTGTCCCCGCAGGTGTCAACATTGCCGGGGTGGCAGGTCCTTTAATGTTTAGCATCAGCTTCAAGGTGGCATCAGCGTCCGCAATCGTCATGTTCGCCATCTCCACAACCACTCTCACGTCTCCCTCCATCACTGTCGTAGTTTCCCCGTCTGTTGTGACGTTACCGCCCTTGGTAAACAATTCAATGTTCACCTTGAACGTTCCTTCAAAGACAGACGCAGTGCCTACCCGACGTTTAAAAGTAATGTCCCCTGCAGTCTCGTTTGTCTCATTTTCAAACGTGAACGTTGCTGCAGTCAGATTGTTGTTTAGGCCAGTAATTGGAACATTATCAGCATTGACCTGCTGAAGATCCGCGAACACTACAGTCAGTTTATTTTCGTCTTGGGAAATGTTGCTCTGTTTGGACGCCATTAGCGATCTTGTCATAAATTCCACGTAAGTGTTATTGATGTTTACTTTATAGGACATGTCTGCGGTACAGGCCGCCACAAACAACACCAACACGGCCAAACTCAACTTCATCATCGTGGTTAAATACTACACAATGTATCACGGGTACAGTCCAAGTGTCTCTCGCCTCTAGACGTCTCTAGATGGCTTGGTGATGTGGAGGTTGTTATCGCACCGATAGACGCTCCCAGCAATGTACAATTACCTTTATTACCTGCACAAACCACGTGTCCCGTCCCACAGGTGCAAAATACACCGCCGCTCTCTCATTGGTTGTCCTGCCTCGCAGCGATTAGTTATTTATAATCAGAACGATCGCATCGACCATGTGAACAGAGACCCCATTTTCTAGAAAGCATGGGTGGTTGAGTTACACCAGAACACGGAGAGGAAATTGGGTGGACTCATCACATGTATTAAAAAGTAGAGTACGGCTTGAAAAAACGCGTGACTTTGTTGGGGCAAGACATTTGTCGTGTGGTGTATTATTGATGTACAAATATACATATAGAGATTTGTATGTGTAGATAAATAGATATACATGTATACATACTAAATTAATAGGTTGCATCTTCGTGATCTAAAAACTTTATGCACACTGTAGACATGTACCCCATGTGGTGACAAAGACACGGGGTTGACACGGGATTCTTGAAATACCAACTCGCTGCATCGATGTCCAGCCACAAACGTGGATACACAGATGTTACCATTAGATCAATACTTGGCATACATTATGTGGATTTCTCTTATTAGTCATCAGATTATTTCTGAACACGCTCATTTGTGAGAATACTGATGTAGCGACATGATGCAGTTGTGGTCGACGCCCGAAATCGGTTTTAATCAGTCAGTATTTCGCGATATCCTTCAGCCGAGCAGTGTAGTTACATAGACATATATTTTCCTAATCTTTACATGTTTATAATCAAGGTGCTCAAGTAATCTGATGCACTTCGCGAGGTAAGGCTCGTTATATTAGAATATAGATTTTGATTATCGATCAGATGGTCTTGGCTGGGCGCCGCCATTTTGTTTGAAGCAATTGCAAGTGATATGAGAGGTGGAATCTGATTGGTAAGTAGGATGGACATAGCAGGGACATGACTCGTAATAGCCACAGGTTGCGCTGCGATCGAGCCTGGAAATTCCAGCCTAGATCCGGCAAGGGTGGAAACTGAACTATATTAGTCAGTTAACGCCCTCGACACGGGAAGATGTAGTCACGACTGTTGCCGAGTTGGTCTTTCATCGCCAAAAACATTTTTAAGTCCTAAAAATAGACCTGACACACACTGAATTTGATATTTCGTAGCGTTTCGGGACCGTAAATATTTCAGGGAAAACTATTGTAGCCAGCCCACACCTCAGCGTGCCCTTCTTTCTTAACTAGTTGGTCCGTAGTATAGCGACGTGCATGCACGTGTATATATGTGTGTGGCTGCTTGTACTAGTCCGGACTGATGCCGATTTATAGTGCTAGGTCACTGAGATACCATTCCACAGTTTAACATGAATACCCCACTCCAAGTACCATCTTTTAACGTCTTTTGGTATGACGCGGTCGGGTATCGAACCCTGAACCTTCCGCTCTCCGGGCGGACGCTCTACCATTAGACCACGGAGGCGGTTACTGGAGACAGTGTGGCAGATTTAATGACCCTGACCCTTACGGCGGTGGAAACGATGGGTTCATCAACCGCGGAGCTCTCATATCTGGAAGCAAGTCAGTGACCCTGTCCGGTCCCCTTTGTGAAGATGTGTTCAATTTCGATCGACACCTGGTGAGTGGTGTGGATGTCGGCATCAAGCTATTCAGATCCAACACATCCTTCGTCTTGATGTCGGGAGAAAGTAGCAGTGAACATAACATTGAACTACAAGACGTGTACTTGAAAGCATGTAAATAAAAAATTAATGATGCATTCATTAATCCATGCTCACAACAAACTGTTCGAGAAGGGAAATGCTCTCTACCAATATGAGGGGGCACGGGTGGCCCAGTTGTCTAAGGCACCGCGATTCGCTGTGCAGAGTTGCGTCCCTTAGGCACACCAGAAACCTATGATTGTGGGTTCGAATCCCGGTTCGTCCCGATTATGTTTCAAGTTTCGACAGCACCATACCCGTGCTCGTGGGTTTCACCGAAGTGGTAAACGTCTGAGACCTGCATCACTTCGGGCTTTCCTCCAACATAAAGCTGACATGCCGTGATATGACTGGAATACTGTTAAAAGCGGCGTTAAACCCAACTCACTCACTCACTCACTCACTCTATCAATATGAGAGGTCCATGGTGAAAATGGTATCCTCCACATGGGACAAAATGTTTCTGAATGAAATGCCTAGTCGACTCATTGTGTCCCTGGTTAAAGCCGATGGGGTTCGAGGATCCTACACAGTCAACCATTTCTGTTTTGAAGGAGACATTGTCAAAAGCATGGGTCTGTATCTGAATGATACTAGTGTGCCAGTACGTCCGCTCGAGACAGACGACATCGAAGCTTACACCAGCCTGTATGACTGGAACAATACATGTCGAAAAGACAAAGGCCTCGGTATTGAACGCACAGAGTTTTCTACTGGCTACGCCCTTTACGTATTCAATCTTCAAGATACAGACACGGATGGGGACTATCTGAACCTGGTCCGGCCGGCAATTTCCGTCTGGAAGTACAGTTCACCCAGCCCCTAACCCACACGTTCAATATCATAACCCTAGCCAAGTTCCCGGCCATATAGAAATTGATCAAAGTCGAAACGTGTTCCTGAAGTCAAAAACAAACAAAACAAATCAAACAAACAAACAAAAATGAACGCAGATGAATTGCTGTGTGCCATTCAGAGTGATCCGTATCTTCGTCGACGCATAGTCTGGGTGTTTTCCCGAGATTCCTTACCCTCCTCATCGCAACATGGAGCTTGGGGATGTGTGGTCAACACGGATGTGACGCGGTCGAGGGGACACCATTGGGTTGCTTTCTATTTTGAAAACGATGTTGCAGATTTTTTTGATAGCTTTGGACACAAACCAGATTATTATAACCGGGAATTCACTCAATTTATAAAGAAACATTCTCTTCAGTATCAGCACAACACGAAAGCAATCCAACAATCAACGTCCAAAACGTGTGGATTTTACTGTTTATTTTCCTTGCTTCAAAAATGTAGAAGTAGAGACTCTATGATAGACATCGTGTCTACGTTTAGAGCAGATAAACGACAAAATGATATGTTCGTATCACGATACATCTACAACTATTTCAAATACCTAACCATGCTCTTTGTACATCCTAATAGTTTACGTACTTCTCTATCTCTGTATTGTAACCAAATAACCCTAGAAAAGAACAAAAGGTTGAAAACGTTTCACCAGGTTTTTGTCACAATATTTAAGGAGGAACTGTTAAGTTCCATGTCATTTGAGAAGTAACTTTCGATCGAGAATTGCCAGATGCGTGCTGCAGCATTATACTTTTCTAAGACAGCTCATTCTACAAAATGATTATGACGAAACACTCGATGACATACGTGGTATGACTAGAGGACAGATCAAAGCTGTCAAAGCGATTGTCAAGCGACTGAACGGACGCACACCCGTCACTCGGAATGAGAACCGAAGGTATCTGCAACCCAATCCTCACAACACTTATCTGAGGATTTTAAGGCGCATCCCTCTCCCCGAAACTCCAGATAGGAGTGTTAAACGCAGTTTTATCAATCATACCCATTTGATCCCATTCGTATTTAAATACGAACACGTGAGACAGGTGAGAGACAAAGCGCAAAACAATAATCGTCGTCGTCGTCGTCGTCGTCAGGCTGCTCAAATGAGAGGCCCACTCATTCCCCGAGCGGCTTGAAATAGGGTTTATGCAAGTCTGTATGTTCAACATGAGCTTGAAATGCTTAGTGCCGTTTGCAGTACCTACTACCATTACCATTATTGGAGGTACGTGCAGCGGAAAAACTTACTTGACCAAACGAATACTGCAGAATGCTAAGACTATGTTTGAAAGGTCACCCCATCTCATCGTGTATTGTTATGCTGCATGGCAGGAAATGCATGAGGAAATACAAGCTTCCATTCCAAATATACAGTTTCACGAAGGACTACCAACTGAAACTGACATTCATGAGTGGTCCGATACATCCCACAAAAACATGATTTTGGTACTAGACGACCTCATGAAAGCGCTTACCCCAAAGGTCCACAAGGCGCACATTGAGTTTAAATACTCAATGACATATATTCAGGGGGAAAGTATGTTTATTTAGTCGTTGATGCATCGCCTTACAATAACCCAGAGTATGGTCGCTTACGCACGGGTATCTTACCCGGTGAGCTTTGTACCATCTATTTACCTCGAGACTGAAATATCATACATAACCCATGCAGTGTCAGTAACTTATTCAGTTGCTAATGAACTGCGAGATGCGCAAGGCCTACCTCTGGAAGATAGTCTGTACCACACCAGCCCGCACTTTACATATGTCAGTGCGTCCTACTGAAGCAATAACGGTTAAAGAAAGTCAAAGGGTGTTTTACTATAAGGAAGCGTGCATAAAATCCTTAAGCCTTGCTCGAATCAATAGATATCCCTGATCAGTTTGGTGGACCCATACCTTATATCTACAAGAGGACTGAATACAACCCTTGAAAAGAATATATAAAAAATAAAAACAAACAACAAAAACAATACCATGACTGAGTGTATTGTACCATGTTTAGATTTTCTTCACTTGTTAAGGGATTTCGTACCCGTGCAAAGAAAATCTCTGTTATCTCACTTAACCAGAGGGGCGGTTGGGTAGCCTAGTGGTCAAAGCGTTCGCTCGTCACGCAGAAGACCAGGGTTCGATTCCCGACATGGGTACAATGTGTGAAGCCCATTTCTGGTGTCCCCCGCCTTGATATTGCTGGAATATTGCTAAAAGCGGCGTAAAACCATACTCACTCACTCACTTAACCAAGGTGTATAACGTACTCATAGGTAACAATCCGTTGGAGGACAGTGTTAAAAGAAACTGCAGCGCTACAGACATGTCATTCGCTCGATAGCGAGCAAAACGCAAAGTAAAAAACACAAGTTGGAGCTGCTGATATCTCATCACTACATCCCCCCCCCCCCCCATGCATTGCCGCCCTCGATACGTATTTAGAGGCAGACGACGCTACGGATGAAATCAGTTCAGAGGATGAAGCCTATGATATTACTATCACGAGAAAGTTATCAAAGGTTGACCCAGAAGAGGGGCACCAGTCCTCCACCCCACAGTAAACCTACATCTACTTCGATGACAACAGACGGTGAAAGTAAGTCAGGAGGATCTGCAGTCAACACTTCCACACAGAAGAGACTAAGGACGAACCAACTACATCAACATCATCATCAACGACATCTAATGCAACGACTAAGGAGGATGATCACGTCTACCATCATGGAATGCCGAGTGTCCTTAATGAATCGGACGATATACTCGAACAACTTTTGCGAGATATCAAAACTAACTCCACTATTGGGAAACTAGTGGGTGGGTGGCAGCTCTTGAAACAACAACAACGCGACCTGGGACTTTCGTTATGGAATGCCAAACTCGAACTGAGTGACAATTACGGACAAACTAAACATTGTTCCAATATCATTGAATTGATAAGACATTTCATTTTTTCTTCTCACAAAGATGAGGGGGTGCCCACTGGCTTCCAACAATTTAAATCACAAGTGAAAAATATAGCAGGTTATGACAAGTTTTTGTCGCAAGTGGGGAATGGTCTAAAGAGAACATTGTCCAACTATACTCAAAAACGCATGCATGTTCGAAGAAAAGTCAAGTTTGGCGTTCCAGGTGTTGGCAAAAAGCTCAAACCATTAGAAACTTACTAAGTGTCTGTCAAGATAGAAAAAAATGTAAACCACTGATGTGTTTAACAATAAAGTCTTTACATACATGACTTGGTTGGTTGTTCTTCACAAAATGGATCAAGGTTCTAGAAAGAGTTACCTCCCATGGGTTGAGCTTTTCTCATATTCAAAGAATACTTGTCAAAAGGCTTTGGACTATGTCGTCATCAACCATGTGACGAGACAATCGGACAATTGATAGTATGCAAACTCCACGCATCACCTTACAATGTATTTCGAAATGGTCATTAACCCTGTTCGGAACTGTGTTTCGAGTATTTCATCATTGAGGAAACGCATTTCCGAATGATCATCACGGCGGGAAAAAACTCGTTTTTCCATTCGTTTTGGTGCGGTTTAATGGAGAGGTGGCTGGATAAACGGTTTACCCTTGGAATGGGATAGTCTAAACCGTCAACATACTCACAGGTGTCATTGCATCACAAACGCATTTCTACGGTGGCCCATAAGGGACATGGAGTCGTCTGTTTTTTCATATTTTCATATTTCACTTACATTTATCGTAACCTTTTGCAAATTATTGTCTTACATATATGTGATAAATCATGTGTAAAGAAGATATTGAATCGCTGAAAAATTTTAGTTTTTGACATTTTCGCTTTTAGTTTTTGACCTTTTCGTTTTGGTTTTTGACATTTCCATTTTAGTTTTTGACATTTTCGCTTCACTTTTCAGTGACTCAAAAGTACATTTTCCATGTTTTAGGATGTTTTTATGCATGATTTATCACATATTTGTATGGCAAATGGTTACGATAAAAGTAAGTGAAACATCAACATATGGAAAAACAGACTCCATGTCCCTTATGGGCCACCGTAGCACCCACATGTATGGAAGCCTTTTGGGATCATTTGTTTTTTTCTTGAAATTTAAAGACATATATGTTGAAAATTCAAGATACTAAGTATAAATTACAAGATAATAAGTTGAAATTTCAAGTTATAATCTAAAATTTCAACTTATCTTGAAATTTCAACTTAGTATGTATCTTGAAATTTCAAGAAATTTCTTTTTAAAAAAAAACAAATGGCCCTAAAAGGTTTCCGTAGGGTGTTGTCCCAGCTTGCTTCTTGATAGCGTTAAACGAAAAGACGAAAGAAGTATTCTTGCCAAGTTCAGGTGTGGTTCCTTTCCATTCTCCATTGGAACGGAACGCTACTCCAAGCCTCCCCCCCCCCCCCCCCCCCACCTTCATTCAAAGTACATGTAAATACTGTACAAACTCCAGTGGTGCTCTTGAAGATGAGAAACACTTTCTCATTGACTGTCGTCTCTATTTTTACATGAGATTTGACCTAATTCGTGCTGCTGAATCTGAACCGTGACTTTAATTAAGAAAACGAACAACTTTATGGATAACAACTTTTGGTTTATTGCATACAGCCACGTTACGATGTAGATTCTTACACCGTTATCAAGTTGGAGTGACAAACAACCAAGTGCTTGGCGGTATATAGGCATGGCATTGTGATAAGCAGCAGATTAACATGCAGTACTGGTAACTCTTATAACTGCTGTGTTGATATCATCACCCTAGAAATGTCAGAAAAGCTTCCAGCCAAAAGAGTGTTCATAACAGAGGGAAAGAAAAATAGGAGACGAGCACAACGACAGGCGGTTGGAATGAGAGATTGACGGTGAAATGGAATGACATGTGTTCAGAAGAAAGGGAATGGTGTGAAGCAAGTGGTATGTCTAAACGTCTAAACGACAACTAAAACACCGATATATCTGGTTGAGGAACGCATTTGACAAGTGTGTTCCACGAGAGAAAAGACAATATAACTGGAAAATATGTGTTACGAGAACAGAGACGAGTTCTAGAGGAGAAAAGGAATACCAATGGAAATACTGCTGGAGGATGGATCAGTGCGTAAAGACAGAGTGAAGGTGCTTGACAAGTGGAAGACTGACTATGAAGGGTTAATATACGGTACCAGTGATGGTAATGACAGTGTGGTTCCAGATGAGAATGTTTCACCAGAGGCTTTTAACAACGACATAACATACCAATGGAAATACTGCTGGAGGATGGATCAGTGCGTAAAGACAGAGTGAAGGTGCTTGACAAGTGGAAGACTGACTATGAAGGGTTAATATACGGTACCAGTGATGGTAATGACAGTGTGGTTCCAGATGAGAATGTTTCACCAGAGGCTTTTAACAACGACATAACATACCAATGGAAATACTGCTGGAGGATGGATCAGTGCGTAAAGACAGAGTGAAGGTGCTTGACAAGTGGAAGACTGACTATGAAGGGTTAATATACGGTACCAGTGATGGTAATGACAGTGTGGTTCCAGATGAGAATGTTTCACCAGAGGCTTTTAACAACGACATAACATACCAATGGAAATACTGCTGGAGGATGGATCAGTGCGTAAAGACAGAGTGAAGGTGCTTGACAAGTGGAAGACTGACTATGAAGGGTTAATATACGGTACCAGTGATGGTAATGACAGTGTGGTTCCAGATGAGAATGTTTCACCAGAGGCTTTTAACAACGACATAACATACCAATGGAAATACTGCTGGAGGATGGATCAGTGCGTAAAGACAGAGTGAAGGTGCTTGACAAGTGGAAGACTGACTATGAAGGGTTAATATACGGTACTAGTGATGGTAATTAAACGGTACCAGTGATGGTAATTAAACGGTACTAGTGATGGTAATTAAACGGTACCAGTGATGGTAATCAAACGGTACCAGTGATGGTAATTAAACGGTACCAGTGATGGCAATTAAACGGTACCAGTGATAGTAATTATACGGTACCAGTGATAGTAATTAAACGGTTCCAGTGATAGTAATTAAACGGTACCAGTGATGGTAATTAAACGGTACCAGTGATGGTAATTTAACGGTACCAGTGATGGTAATTAAACGGTACCAGTGATGGTAATTAAACGGTACCAGTGATGGTAATTAAACGGTACTAGTGATGGTAATTAAACGGTACCAGTGATGGTAATGACAGTGTGGTTCCAGATGAGAATGTTTCACCAGAGGCTTTTAACAACGACATAACACTAACAGAAGTAAAGACAACCCTTAGGAAAACAAAAAATGGAAAGGCTACTGAAGTGGACAAAATCCCAGCGCAAATACTAAGGGGGTAATTTATAACTATATGGTTACATAAGCTTTTAATATCTGCTTCCAAACATCACGAATTCCGGAGCTGTGGTCAGAAGGGATCATCAATCCAATTCCAAAATATTCAGCGTTGGATGCACAAGACCCGCTCAGCTACAGAGGGATTACACTTGCCCCAGTTATCTACAAAGTTTATTGTGGTGTACTAAATGCGCGACTTAACACATGGGCGATAATTTATCCTATTCTGTAGCTGCAATAATTAAATCCATGTACAAACGTAGGTTATATAACAACGTGTCATAACCCATTCTAGTATTGTATGCCCCTGTATATATGTTATAAAACATGTCATTGTATTTATTATTTGAGTATTATACTTTTATCACGTATTTTGTGCACCATTAAAAAATAAATACATCACTGTCCACTATAACTATTTTAGCACTTGCTTTTAAGAACATTAGTGCCTAATAGGCCCACGCTGGCCGGGCGATGTATATCTTTTAATTTATATTTATCTACTGTATAAATTAATGTAATTTTACGTATACACCGCTGGACACTTAAATAAACTATTTTTATTTTTCTTCTTCTCTTCTTCTTAACACATTGGCTGAAAAGAATGACATTCTGTTTGATGTACAGAATGGTTTTAGAAAAGGAAGATCAGATTTCATCATTGACAAGCATAATTGAAAAGAGAACGTTATTGAGAAAGTCTACATTTACAGCATTTATTGATTTTATAAAGGCGTATGATGGAATTGATAGACAGATTTTATGGAGAAAGTTAAATGAAGCAGGCGTAGGAGGGAAACTGTTGCAAGCCATCAAGTCGTTTAATCACTATGTGAAATGCTATGTGCGCATTAATCACGTTTAGACTTCATGGTTTCCTGTGAGCAGAGGACTGAAACAGGGATGTCTTCTATCACCTTTGTTGTTTAATGTGTATATTTATGACTTTCTAAAGACCATCAACGAGCTTGCTTGGAAACGGAATTCAAATCGGAGAGGAAAATACTGTTGCTGTAGCTTATGCAGACGATATATGTCTATTAGCAGGATTCCAGCAAATTTGCCTACTCTCTTATCAGCTCTGAATACATGGTTTGAAGATAGTAAGATGTATATAAACTCAACAGCAACCGTAATCCATTGTGGTGATATCGTTTTAGGCCTTGAAGTTTCATATCATTATCTAGGTGTGCTTTTGACTGAACACCTAGACTATAACGCAGATCCCTGGGACTTTTAATTTCTAAATTATATGCCTTTTACCAAACTATACGACACTATGGTATGGTCGGTTTTAAACTATGGGTCCGCAATATGGGGAACGACAGAGCATTCTGCTGTCAATGCTGCCCACCATCGAGCTATTTGATGTTTCATAGGACTTGGAAAATACGCACCAAACATTGAAATAAATGGAGAAGTAGGTTGGATCCCGCCATATATCAGATCATGGACAACAGTCTGAAGACACTGGGACAGACCTGTCAACACTCCAAACAGAAGAATAACTAAGAGGATATGTGTGTGGTCAAGCAACTGCAAGAGGAGCTGGAATGGAAAAGTGACGTCATGTCTAAAGAGAATCGACCTGGGACATTTAACAAGCTTAAATACCCAAATTGAAACAAAGTTAAACGATGCAAGAACGCCTTATGTTGGAATATAAGTCTAAATGGAGGGACAACTTATTGTTGGAGTAAGGAAACCGTGGAAGAAACAAACAAAGAAGCTACAGGTTGTTTAAGAAAGTCTACAGCACAGACAAACACGTGGAATACCCTCTCAATCGTGCTCACAGGAGCTCCCTAGCTAAATTCAGATGCGGATTGGTGCCTTTAAAGATAGAGACTGGACGTTACACAAACATACCACCAGAAGAGAGATGTTGCTTTAACTGTACAGACAAGGTGGAAGACGAGATCCATGGTTTACTTATCCATCTTTATACGACGACGTGAGGGCTGATCTTCTGAATCGCTGTAGTTTACTAATTTCAATAATAACTCTTACAGTGAAAAGTTTAGACAGATTTTATCAAACGTTGATTTTATTTCTTGCGTGGCCAAAATCTGCCATAATATTTCAGCAGAGCGACGTTCCATTTTATATCATTGATGTATATATGTATATATCTTATTGCTTTGTATTACTGTTTATGTTTAAAGACATATTGCCTCTCGTAAGTAGAATGTTATGTTTATACTTCTTTTGATATATTATAAGTGTATTCTACGAGTGAGACAAAAATAAACTTGTCTGTCTGTCTGTCTGTCTACAGTCAGTTGGAATTACAAATGGCACACAGGTAATGAAGCACACGGGTAATGAAGGCAGGTTACAGTAAGGATAAGGATTAAAAGGATTAAACACTTGTGACAAGCTGATTGGATCCTGATTGGAATCTGATTGGATCCTAATAAAAAATGGTATATTGTTTGATTAGATCTTCATTGGCAGACGATACCCTATGTCTGTGTTGATCAAAGGTTTGTGATGGCGGATTGCTAAAGCTTCTATGAGGTTTATTTTGGTGAAGTCTTGATGTTTGGTTGAGAGGATTTAGACCTTGTAAAATTGATTTTGAAGGCTTGGGGATTTTGCTGGTGGTCTGAGAAGGCTGATTTGCGGTCTGCTTTGGCTGTTGGTGTCTTATGTTCTGTGATGCGGGTATCTCCAGGACGGGAGGTTTCACCAATGTACGAGTCACCACAGTCACAAATAATCTTATAGATTACACCTTTGGCGGGTTACACAGAAAAGTCCCGCAACAATATAAATGAAACATAATTTGTCAATGCAAGAGAACAACCTGTCTAGATTATCCGCCGAAACAGAAACAAACTTGGCGTAGAGGGCAAAATAGCTGCGAACATTATATGAATGGACCACTGCAAATGACACAGTAACGACATCAGGTGTTCGCGAAAAGGGTAATCATTTCCTGCCCTACCGGAAGCACCCGACACTCAAACACTTGGCATAACTAAGTAGTCGGTTTCTCAATTTTGAACATAAATCTGTTATTGAAAGAAAGAGGATTATATCTTAACCCTTTAATCCCACTCATACGAGTGAGTGAGTATGGTTTTACGCCGCTTTTAGCAATATTCCAGCAATATCACGGCGGGGGACACCAGAAATGGGTTTCACACATTGTACCCATGTCGGGATTCGAGCCCGGGTCTTCGGCGTGACGAGCGAATGCTTTAACCACTAGGCTACCTGACCGCCCCCACTCATACGAGGGAAAGTACAGTGTACAAATGTTCAAAGGAGATGTTTAAGGGTTCAACAGGGGTGAAGAACAGGTTTGCTTTGCTGAGAACATGTACAGCCGACCATGATCGTACACGGAGGCGTGGTGGCAAGGGTGTGATCGGAGTGGCGGGCTTGTTGTGCGATCAAGCGGTTAATTTTGGAGGAAGCCCCCCGCAACATGACCATATATGGACCTTTTATATCCGCCTCTGCTGTATTTTCGTCTCTGCTGTCTTCATTGGTAGACAGGACTAAAATGCAAATACATCACCGCTTTCGATGTATTGTATACGATATTTGCATTAACAAATGCATGCTACGATCTATTCAATTTGCTACGATCTATCCAATTCAGCCAAGTTGTATGTACCCATGACACTTGCACTTAAAGTTAAACCCACGCTCACTGGGGTAATACACATACACTTGTGTGTCATAAGCTTCTGTAATGGGTAAATTCTTTAGTTAAATGATAAATATATATCCGCGCGATAAACGTCAAAGACCTGCATCACTTTTAGCTTTCCTCCCACATCAAGCTAATGTATCTGAGACCCGTGAAGATCCGGGGTAGAACAGGTCTTCAGCAACCCATGCTTGTCGTAAAAAGGCTACTATGCTTGTCGTAAGAGGCGACTAGCGGGGTCGGGTGGTCAGGCATATTGCACGAGTTGTTAAGAATGCTTTCCATTCGTCACCACTCGTCTGTAAATTGGGCTTGTTCCAAAACGACACCAGTTGGTCCCGAATGGAATAGTTTCAATTTCATGGGTCGCGGAATAAGCCGAGTTGACCCGAGTGGATTGTCTTCATGAGTCGGAAGTTACCATTCATCGTGATCATTCAGTCAGATCATATTCAACAGTTTCTCTCAAACGCTGTTATACCAAGCGGGAAACTGCTACAGCTGATGATAACAAACAATGTATTATTTGTATATACGATGTTTATTTGGGTAGAAAGGTCCTAAGAAAAAAGCCCATAAACAAACAAATGATAAATGGAGAAAAATATAATCACGTGATTTATGAATTGTTAACGTATAATTTATAATAATCAACAGGTTTATATAATGACCACATCGTGGCTTCATAACACAGCATATGGTGGTGGTGGTTTTGGTGGTGGTGGTCTGTTCGTCCGAACAGAAAGGTTTCCGAATTAACGAGGTGCCTACCGAAACATTTTCGGCGTGACGAGGTTCAACAGTGACCACATTCAAAGCATTATGCCCATCTCACAAGATGGCGTTTATGCATCTGTCTATCTACAAGCTTCATTTACAGGATTTCAACCAAGCTGTTATTGTCATAGTGTCTGACTCCTCGAGTACATCGGCCGTCATGGGAGCAGATATACTAAAACACACAGCTGAAACACGCAGACTCCTTATAATCAAGACGAATATAAACAAGTCCCTGCAGTGCCGAGGATGGTACTAAATGTGAAAAGAACATGAAATACATACATTATTTGTTGTCATACAAGGCCAGCATTAATCACGACTGTGTTCTCTAAAGACAATCAGATGGACAACTCGTGTCTTGACTGACCACGTGAAGCAACCTGCGTTCTATCCATCCCTCCGGAACACCAAGTATCTCAAGACCCGTGAAGATCCGGGGTAGAAAAGGTCTTCAGCAACCCATGCCTGCCGTAAAAGGCGACTATGCTTGTCGTAAGAAGCGACTAACGGGATCGGGTGGTCAGGCTCGCTGACCTGGTTGATGCATGTCATAGTATCCCAATTGCGTGGATCGATGCTCATGATGTCAATCACTGGGTTGTCTGGTCCAGACTCGATTATTTACTGACCGCCGTCATATAGCTGGGATATTGCTGAGTGCGGCGTAAAACAACAAACAAACAAACCAAATATCTCACATTAAAATACAGATGCAGGCCACAACCTGTGCGCCACTAGATGTAACCGTTTTCAACCGTTTCCTAGTTTACGCCCAATCCAAGTAAGGCACGGGACAGATGGGCGGAGAGCCTGACAAAGGCCGTAAAGCATTAAAACAGAAGTTTACAGGCGGCGGCCACGACCCACGTGACCAGGAGCGGGGTGACTGCAGCAGCAGCACTGGGGTCATCACCACCACCCATCTTCGCTTCAGCCAGCTGGAGGAAGAAGCTGTATTTCACAGTGGGACCTTTAGGGAGGCTGAAGCTGAAGACGTTACCAGACATCATCGGAGTCACAGACTCATAGGAAGTGGCCTCTGTCTGTATCATCATCACCTGTAACAAGACAAATATTGAATCTAAAACAGAAATTGAAAATGAATCTGACTATTATTTTACAAAACATCACCGATGGTACTTTTGTTGTATCCATTACACATAACTTTTAATGGGGACATATTCCAGGGGTTTAATGATTTGTCCATCTATTGCTGTATTTGCAACCGCTCAGTGAAAATGTTGGTGCAGTGTCAAGGCATCAGCATCTGACAACGATACAACACTACATTGTCGATAGTTCAATGTCAAGATGTCCGTATCTGACAAAGATACAACACCAGAGGTCGACAGTTCAATGTCAAGATGTCAGTTTCTGACAACAGTAAAACACTAGAGGGTCGATAGTTCAATGTCAAGATATCAGTATCTGACAAAGATGGTACTTTTGTTTTATTCATTACACATAACTTTTAATGGGGACATATTCCAGGGGTTTAATGATTTGTCCATCTATTGCTGTATTTGCAACCGCTCAGTGAAAATGTTGGTGCAGTGTCAAGGCATCAGCATCTGACAACGATACAACACTACATTGTCGATAGTTCAATGTCAAGATGTCCGTATCTGACAAAGATACAACACCAGAGGTCGACAGTTCAATGTCAAGATGTCAATTTCTGACAACAGTAAAACACTAGAGGGTCGATAGTTCAATGTCAAGATATCAGTATCTGACAAAGATACAAAACTAGAGGGTCGATAGTTCAATGTCAAGATATCAGTGTCTGACAACGATACAACACTAGAGGGTCGATAGTTCAATGTCAAGATGTCAGTATCTGACAACAGTAAAACACTACAGTGTCGACAGTTCAATGTCAAGGCATCAGCATCTGACAACGATACAACACCAGAGGTCGATAGTTCAATGTCAAGATGTCAGTATCTGACAACGATACAACACTAGAGGTCGACAGTTCAACGTCAAGATATCAGTATCTGACAACGATACAACACTAGAGGTCGATAGTTCAATGTCAAGATATCAGTATCTGACAACGATACAACACCAGAGGTCGATAGTTCAATGTCAAGATATTAGTATCTGACAAAGATACAACACTAGAGGATCGATAGTTCAATGTCAAGATGTCAGTATCTGACAAAGATACAACACCAGAGGTCGATAGTTCAATGTCAAGATGTCAGTTTCTGACAACGATACAACACCAGAGGTCGACAGTTCAATGTCAAGATGTCAGTTTCTGACAACAGTAAAACACTAGAGGGTCGATAGTTCAATGTCAAGATATCAGTATCTGACAAAGATACAAAACTAGAGGGTCGATAGTTCAATGTCAAGATATCAGTGTCTGACAACGATACAACACTAGAGGGTCGATAGTTCAATGTCAAGATGTCAGTATCTGACAACAGTAAAACACTACAGTGTCGACAGTTCAATGTCAAGGCATCAGCATCTGACAACATTACAACACCAGAGGTCACTAGTTCAATGTCAAGATGTCAGTATCTGACAACGATACAAAACTAGAGGTCGACAGTTCAACGTCAAGATATCAGTATCTGAGGTCGATAGTTCAATGTCAAGATGTCAGTTTCTGACAACGATACAACACTAGAGGTCGATAGTTCAATGTCAAGATGTCAGTATCTGACAACAGTCAACCACTACAGGGTCGATAGTTCAATGTCAAGATATCAGTATCTGACAAAGATGGTACTTTTGTTTTATTCATTACACATAACTTTTAATGGGGACATATTCCAGGGGTTTAATGATTTGTCCATCTATTGCTGTATTTGCAACCGCTCAGTGAAAATGTTGGTGCAGTGTCAAGGCATCAGCATCTGACAACGATACAACACCAGAGGTCGATAGTTCAATGTCAAGATGTCCGTATCTGACAACGATACAACACCAGAGGACGATAGTTCAATGTCAAGATATCAGTATCTGACAAAGATACAACACCAGAGGACGATAGTTCAATGTCAAGATATCAGTATCTCACAACGATACAACACCAGAGGACGATAGTTCAATGTCAAGATATCAGTATCTGACAAAGATACAACACTAGAGGTCGACAGTTCAATGTCAAGATATCCGTATCTGACAACGATACAACACCAGAGGTCGACAGTTCAATGTCAAAATATCAGTGTCTGACAACAGTAAAACACTAGAGGGTCGATAGTTCAATGTGAAGATATCAGTATCTGACAACGATACAACACTAGAGGATCGATAGTTCAATGTCAAGATGTCAGTATCTGACAAAGATACACACCAGAGGTCAATAGTTGAATGTCAAGATGTCAGTTTCTGACAACGATACAACACCAGAGAGTCGCTAGTTCAATGTCAAGATATCAATATATGGCAACGATACAACGCCAGAGGGTCGATAGTTCAATGTCAAGATGTCAGTATCCGAAGAGAATACAACACAATCAACCACTAATCAATGCACAGACAACAGTCAACCATCAATCATTGCACAGACAACACAGTTGACCGACAATTAATGCACAGACAACACAATCAACCGACAATCAATGCACAGACAACACAGTCAACCATCAATCATTGCACTGACAACACAGTTAACCGACAATCAATGCACAGACAACACAGTCAACCGACAATCAATGCACAGACAACAGTCAACCATCAATCATTGCACAGACAACACAGTTGACCGACAATTAATGCACAGACAACACAGTCAACCGACAATCAATGCACAGACAACACAGTCAACCGACAATCAATGCACAGACAACACAGTCAACCGACAATCAATGCACAGACAACACAGTCAACCGACAATCAATGCACAGACAACACAATCAACCGACAATCAATGCACAGACAACACAGTCAACCGACAATCAATGCACAGACAACAGTCAACCATCAATCACTGCACAGACAACACAGTCAACCGACAATTAATGCACAGACAACACAATCAACCGACAATCAATGCACAGACAACACAATCAACCGACAATCAATGCACAGACAACACAATT
Source organism: Haliotis cracherodii (assembly GCF_022045235.1). Lineage (NCBI taxonomy): Eukaryota > Metazoa > Mollusca > Gastropoda > Lepetellida > Haliotidae > Haliotis > Haliotis cracherodii. The sequence goes on from NW_027266264.1 coordinate 17,586,792, forward strand.
AACCGACAATCAATGCACAGACAACACAATCAACCGACAATCAATGCACAGACAACACAGTCAACCGACAATCAATGCACAGACAACACAGTTGACCGACAATCAATGCACAGACAACACAATCAACCGACAATCAATGCACAGACAACACAATCAACCGACAATCAATGCACAGACAACACAGTCAACCGACAATCAATGCACAGACAACACAGTTGACCGACAATTAATGCACAGACAACACCGTGTGTCGTGAGAGGCGACTAAAGAGGATTGGTTGGTCCAACTTGGTGACTTGGATCATTGTGTGTTTCCGGCTCTTGATGTCTTTGGTCATTGCGCATACTCCAACTTACTGGTTTGCTTGGTCAAGCTGGCTACCGCGTTAACCAACACTCACTCACTCACTCACTCACTCACTCACTCACTCACTCACTCACTCACCCACTCACTCACTCACTCACTCACTCTAATATCCCGTCATGGTGGCCGTTTCAAGAATCTATGACATCTAGTCTAACACATTAAGCATTGCCACATCACTCACCTTCTTGGAGAGTCTGACAGCGCCCCCATCCCCGAGATTGTAGGCGACCCCATCTGTCCCCGCAGGTGTCAACATTGCCGGGGTGGCAGGTCCTTTAATGTTTAGCATCAGCTTCAAGGTGGCATCAGCGTCCGCAGTCGTCATGGTCGCCATCTCCACAACCACTCTCACGTCTCCCTCCATCACTGTCGTAGTTTCCCCGTCTGTTGTGACGTTACCGCCCTTGGTAAACAATTCAATGTACACCTTGAACGTTCCTCCAAAGACAGACGCAGTGCCTACCCGACGTTTAAAAGTAATGTCCCCTGCAGTCTCGTCTGTCTCATCTACAAACGTGAACGTTGCTGCAGTCAGAGTGTTGTTTAGGTCAGGAATTGAAGCATTATCAGCTTTGACCTGCTGAAGATCCTCGAACATTACAGTCAGTTTATTTTCGTCTTTGGAAATGTCGCTCTGTTTGGACGCCATTAGCGATTTTGTCATAAATTCCACGTAAGTGTTATTGATGTTTACTTTATAGGACATGTCTGCGGTACAGGCCGCCACAAACAACACCAACACGGCCAAACTCAACTTCATCATCGTGGTTAAATACTACACAATGTATCACGGGTACAGTCCAAGTGTCTCTCGCCTCTAGACGTCTCTAGATGGCTTGGTGATGTGGAGGTTGTTATCGCACCGGTAGACGCTCCCAGCAATGTACAATTACCTTTATTACCTGCACAAACCACTTGTCCCGTCCAACAGGTGCAAAATACACCTCCGCTCTCTCATTGGCTGTCCTGCCTCGCAGCGATTGGTTAATATATATTATCAAAGCGATCGCATCGACTATGAAAAAGAGGCCGTATTTCAACATTCTAGAAAGCATGGGTGGTAGAGTTACACCAGAACTCGGAGAGGAAATTAGACGCATTAAACAGTTGTCACCTACCATGTGACAATTAGTGTATAGCTTGAAATCTCTTTTGACTTTGCTGGGTTATGAGATCTGTCGTGTAATGTTTTATTACTGCACAAATAAATATTTCGAGATTTGTATGTGTAGATAAATTGATATGCATGTATACAAACTAAATTAATAGGTTGCATCTTCGTGATCTGAAAACTGTATGCACACTGTCCAGTGCACATGCACTTGATGAATACTAATAACGGAATATTGGAGTTTACCACCTTAGATCACAGGTATTGTGGATATATCAGGTTTTAATCCCTCAGTTCGTATACATGTACATAGAGAAATTCGATTATGTCGAACTGACTTGAAGAATCATGATTATATTAGAGTTGACTGTAGTCGTTAGGTTTCACACGGGATTCTTGAAATACCAAATAGCTGTATCAAATTCAATGGACAGACACAAACGTGGACAGCACAGATAATACCATTAGATCAATACTGTAATAATATTATATGGCCTTCTCTCGTTCGTCATCAGATGTAAGATGTATATTAGTTCTGAACACGCTCGTTTGTGAGAATACTGATGCTACAAGGGATGTAGTTGTGGCCAACGCCCAAACCGGTTTTTATCAGTTGAAAAGTCTAAGTATTTCGCAATATCCTTCAGCCGAGCAGTGTAGTCACGACTGTTGCCGATTTAGCTTTTCATTGGGAAAATCCACCCCGACGTATTCGTAAATCCACACATAGCGACTTTGATATTTCGAGGGCTTTCAGGACAGTAAATATCACGAAGAACGATTGCACCCAGACCACACCCTAAAATACCCGTCTTTCTTAACTATTTCGCGGGTGGATGAACATTTTAACTCCCATGCTAGTCACGAAAAAAATATGAAAATCCAATCTATGAATAATTTTTATCTATGATAATATTTCCTTTCAGGTTATAGTCCAATGTTGAGGAAGGTTCGACATTCGCAATAACGTTCCACAAAGGCTGTACTGTTCTACTTATGCAACATACAACAATTCAGTCATTCGGCTTGATGAAGTTCGCACTTTAGGTCGCCGTAAACTCGTCAGTCGGATACACGAGCGAACTAGCGCCAAGTAGTAGAACACCTGGAGCATGACAATATGTCCAGGTACAGTGTTCTGCATGACTGGGACAAGTGGTGACATCGTTGACTGAGAGAGTCACGCAGCCTGGAGCTGAAGAGAAGCGTGATATGCAGATTGAGCTACACTGACAAAACAGCGAGCACAGTTGTTAAACTGCTTGGAGACATGAATGCACCTCGCATTCTTGTGCCCGGTGTACCTGCGGGGCAAGCGTTCACGAAGTCTCACTGCAACATGGCAGATGTTTTATACACGAGTCAATGATGAATGTGTTATATACACATGTCAATGATGCATGTGTTTTTACACAACTCAATGATGCATGTGTTATACACACGAGTCAATGAAGCATGTGTTATATACACAAATCAATGATGCATTTGTTATGTTATAAGGGTAACTCTATCGGGGCATTATCATTTGCAGAAGCCCGAGGTCTTCCATTAACGGCCCGACGAAGGAGGGCAGTTGAAAAGACTTCGGGCTTGATATTGCTGGAATATTGCTAAAAGCGGCGTAAAACCATACTCACTCACTCACTCACTCACTCACTCACTCACTCACTCACTCACTCATGCCCACTGGCTAGTATGCAGCAATTGTTCCACAGTGTCCATTGTTTACGAAGACGCGTGACGCCATTTGAACGAATTGTCACAAATAATTGAAGACGACGTCATCCATTGTTCGTGACGTCCAACAATAATGCCTCATATTTAAATCAACATGTTTTACATTTTCTAAGAACAATTTCTATGGACGATATAACCTACTCACAATCAAACTACAAATTTGATTAATAATGAACTGTACTTGCGTTTGTTTTAGCCCTCAGAGAATATTTCTACATGGTTTCATTTTTTAAAACATGATTTGATTTGAAATGATGGGTATTTTAGACATATTATACTTGAAAATCAAGACATTTGCTTTTTTTCGGCACAAATGTACAACCTTTCAAGAATGGTAAGGGTCGTGTGGTTGCAAATTCATTTCTTACCCTTGTCTTCATTGAAAATTATATTTTTACACATCATTTTACACAAATCATGGTTAAAAAGATATAATAAAACGTAAGAAACAAACACGGTGTACTTTCTTTTGCCCCTCAGTGTATCTCCGTCGAGAATTTTCATTGAAAGTTAAGTCGATACGCAAGGTTCGAGACTAATCAAATCTGCCGGGCAAAATGAAGTATACTCTTGAAAATTGGCTTCGAAAAAATACAAACGTTGTAAAAATCTTTCAAGGCTGAAGCAGTGTTCGAAGCACTGCAGATCTAAGGTCCAAAACATTATAATGATACAACAACAAAAAAAACCATCACCATAACCATTCTTGTTTATTTGCTTTTAAGATATATGTATATTAGAACTTTTAACAGTGTCATTTATTGTTCACTAACACATATTTTATAAAACATAACTAATCAAATCCACACTTCTAATCATCGCTGATGGTTATTGTACGTCCAAGCTGAGATTTCACGCAAACCTGTCTGCTCAAGAAATATTTGTCTTTCATTATCAGTATATATGATTGATCTGGTTAGCAAACAGGACTTGCGAAATCCTGAACGCTCATAAAACATAACCATCATCGGTACGAATAAATACGTGGAATTTGTTTTGTTCATTGCAGATGCAGACGGCATTGCTTCACGTTCCGGCGTCTACTGGGGAATCAGTAGAATTCCCCTTTAAAGATAAACCGGTTATGAGTCATACTTTACCCTCTTGTGTAAACTACCCGTTGTGCAATCGTCCTTTCATATCTGTTGTTTGCGTGTATGGATTGGAATGAGGATGTGAGCCTGTGGAATGCCACTTGCAAAACAGCTGAGAGAAAATGTGAGGTACAATTAAACGAGTTTGGCCAAACATAAAAAGATTTTTCTTGGGGTCTCAATCTCACCATTGCTCACAGCCCAGTCCCAGATATGTTAGTACTGTACTTTAATACATTAAACTAAGGACATTCACACATACACACATACCTCCGTCAGACATTCACTCATACACACATACCTCCGTCAGACATTCACTCATACACACATACCACCGTCAGACATTCACTCATACACACATACCTCCGTCAGACATTCACTCATACACACAAACCTCCGTCAGACATTCACTCATACCTCCGTCAGACATTCACTCATACACACACACCTCCGTCAGACATTCACTCATACCTCCGTCAGACATTCACTCATACACACATACCTCCATCAGACATTCACTCATACACACATACCCCCGTCAGACATTCACTCATACACACATACCTCCGTCAGACATTCACTCATACACACATACCTCCGTCAGACATTCACTCATACACACAAACCTCCATCAGACATTCACTCATACACACATACCTCCATCAGACATTCACTCATACACACATACCCCCGTCAGACATTCACTCATACACACATACCCCCGTCAGACATTCACTCATGCACACATACCTCCGTCAGACATTCACTCATACACACAAACCTCCATCAGACATTCACTCATACACACATACCTCCATCAGACATTCACTCATACACACATACCCCCGTCAGACATTCACTCATACACACATACCCCCGTCAGACATTCACTCATGCACACATACCTCCGTCAGACATTCACTCATACACACAAACCTCCATCAGACATTCACTCATACACACATACCTCCATCAGACATTCACTCATACACACATACCCCCGTCAGACATTCACTCATACACACATACCCCCGTCAGACATTCACTCATGCACACATACCTCCGTCAGACATTCACTCATACACACAAACCTCCATCAGACATTCACTCATACACACATACCTCCGTCAGACATTCACTCATACACACATACCTCCGTCAGACATTCACTCATACACACATACCTCCGTCAGACATTCACTCATATCCAAACGATATATGATGGTATCACTGACAACACTGAGCAATGCGAAATGGCAAACGCACAAGTGAATATAAGATTCATTCCAAGTTCACTTTGTGATGGGTATTTGATATATTCTCACTTTAAGTATAGAGTTAATGGCCATTATTACTCAGAAACACTTTACTGGATACTTTTTGTAGATGATGCAGTATACATTTCCGCCGGTGCGAGGCGCAATACTGTGACTGCAATACTCCCCAAGATAAACAGTGTCTTCCTATTCCCGGTCTCGAGGTGGGACGCGAGTCTCGTGGTCACATGACCCATCCGGGTCAGGAAAGGTCACTGAAGTCCCTGGAATGAGGATGTAAACCTGAATGTGAGTCTAGCAGTGTATATACGTTCAGCGGGGGTAACCTGATATGGGATCTATACAAGAAATGAACCAATCAAATAATCGGAAATTTTAACGTTACCTTATACGGTAGCTCGGATACACCCAACAGATCGTTTTGAAGCTTTATCGTTGAGAGACTGACAGATGTAGAACAGGTTCCCATAGTCTGAGGCCACGTTTGTAATTCTGTATAAAGAAGAACGTATTAGTACCCTTGAGTGTGGAACAACACCCAATACACCCCCCACCTTAACCCCCACCCCACCATCCTCTTGATAAGTTAACAATGACTACTTCTTATATAGCTGGGCGGTCGGGTAGCCTAGTGGTTAAAGCGTTCGCTCGTCACGCCGAAGACCTGGGTTCGATTCCCGACATGGGTGCAATGTGTGAAGCTCATTTCTGGTGTCCCCAAACGTGATATTGCTGGAATATTGCTAAAAGCGGCGTAAAACCATACTCTCTCATTCACTCACTCATATATAGCTTTTAAAGGTAGCTATTTCAATAGGGGGAGAGAGGCTAAGAAAATTGAGTATCATCTCGGGTAGATGTGGCACTTGGTACGGCCTGCAGTCACAGATGTACAAACACACTGTGGGCGGAGTTGTTCGACAGGTAGAGTTTCTACCACTGAATTACATGTTGAATTACATGTTGTCATTAGCAAAGTGACTTTGGTTCGACAATTGCTTTTGATTACGATACCCGGTAGAATGATATGGAAATAAGGACGCAACCCCCCAGCATGCAACAACGACTGTATACTTCGAAGGGAGCTGAGAATGACTTGAGTCGCTAAGCTTCTTTTCCAGTTATTGATCACACTGGACAATAATCCGCTTCATATTTATTTACGAAGTTTTGTTTGTTTGTTGTTTAAGGCCGCACTCATCAATATTCCAGCTATGCAGCGGTCTGTAAATAATCGAGTCTGGACCAGACAATCCAGTGATTGATATCATGATCATGACTACCCGATCCCTTTGTCGCCTCTTAAGACAAGCATAGTCGCCATTTACAGCAAGCATTGGTTGCTGAAGACCTATTCTACCCCGGATCTTCACGGGACTAATTATCTTGCCAAAGTCATATAATTCCACGCCAATGTTGTATGCTCGAAAAAAAATGCAGCCACACAGACCCTGTGGTCGAACATAGGATAGTGTCGAATGTAATCTAATGACAATACGATGTAGGTCATGTGTTTATTTTTAAGTTGAATCTAGTAAACACAAGACATTCATCAATCAAACTGTCATGTGTAAAAAACAATTTACAATTTCAATATGGCGGCGACATGAAGGGCTCAGGCTGTGAGGTATATGAACTATGTATACAGTTTGTTGGGGGTGTTGTATGGCACAGATAAACACAGCTGGCTTGTCGTGGTGGCTCGATCTGCAGCTTGGCCCATACGGTGTAATAACGAACAGTAGACGGCATTAGTCGCCATGTAAGGCAACACGATAAGGACACTTTATGCACGCAAATCGGAAGGCCACCTCTGCGTTGAAACGTCACGAGAATCACACAGCACGATCAAAGTAAAACTAAGATTCGTCTGAAAACGGTGATAGATTCAACATAGAAATATCACGATAATTGTAGGAAGGACGTCCCATGTTGTCTTGTTATTAATAAGAGCACTGTTGATTACGTCAATAATACCCGAGTTGAAATACAACCTCTTAACATCCTGAGTGTTCTTTAACAATAAATACATGTCCTGCACTATCATTTTTTAATACTTCGATTGACTTCTAAGTGAAACATGTATACAGACTACTACTACTACTACTACTACTACTACTTATACTACTAAATACGACCGCCTCCGTGGTCTAGTGGTAGAGCGTCCGCCCGGAGAGCGGAAGGTCCAGGGTCCGATCCCCGGCCGCGTCATACCAAAAAACGTTAAGAGATGGTACTTGTTACCCTGTCTGGCGCTCGGCATTAAGGGGCTAAAACAAGGACTGGTCAGCTCGGAGTCAGTATACTGTGTCTGAGTGGGGTATTCATGTTAAACTGCGGCATGGTATCTCAGTGGGCTAGCACTATAAATCGGCAACAGTCCAGACTAGTACAAGCAGCCACACACACACACACACATACACACACACACACACACATGCACGTCGCTATATAAGTGCAATAATCTTGGACGCGACGTTAAACCTCATTTCACCTCACACCTCACTACTAAATAAAAGCGAAAAACATTCAATGATCATAAGAAATCTCCACTGCCTGTGACTATAATGTCTTGTTACGATGATATGACAACCTACCCCTGTGGCGTTCATCGTCCACTGGTTTGTCCGATCCAGATCCAGATCCAGATCCAGATCCAGACACAGATCCAGATCCAGATCCAGATCCAAGACACAGTCATGTAGGGGCAAGGGTTACACGACGGCACCACGCCATATGTTCCCACTAACTCACAACCGGGTTCTTGTTGTGTGTAAATGGAAGAAGCAGTGTTTGCAATTGCAATTATTCAAAGACTAATACAGTAAAATACGTTTATAACTAACACGTTTATAACGAACTCACGGATATTACGAACGTAAATTTTGGTCCCGCCATTTGCTGTATAGATATGGTATGTATGCTTATAACGAACTACGATTATAACGAACTTGAATTAGTGGTCCATTTGAGTTCGTTATAACCCTATTTTACTCTATTAATACTCTAACTGTTTAATGATATATACTTACAACATTTACGAACAAGTTCGAGTGTGGATGCTGGACATTTAATAGGTGTTCATTGGCTGTCTTTAGTCTGTAGGTAGATTTAATTGAATTTGGGTATGTATTTGATTTGAGATATTTTCTTTCACACAACTGCAATAGCATATAAGAAAGAAAATACTCACCCTTTCCTTAAACATGTTGGGTATATTGAGTCATTTGAAATTCAATTTAATATTCAAATGTTCATCCCAAAACAGATCCAGTCAAGCATGTTGCTTCCTGTCACTGCTCCTGCTTGATAAGAAAGTTAGATGCACTTCCTGTCTGGTGACGACACTTCCGGTTTTACACTCTACTACAGCAAGACTTCAAGCCATAATGTCATGTGTCAAGCCATCATAGCAAGGAAGACCACAACACTTCCGGTGTGATATATGTCACTTCCTGTTTAGAAAACAATAGCTTGCCAGCGACAGCGACTCTATAAAGCAGAGAGCTCATTGGCTCTAGTTAACTTGATAAGAAATGCGTATGCACTTCTTGGTTGATGGCGTCTTTTGAAGGTTCTGAAAACATTTGTCTTCCGCAGTGGGTCTTGATATCGATCACAACACCAGGAAGATCTACCAGTATTTGGAAAAGTGTAATAAGTACTACCTCGTTGATCAAGGCAGGTTTAAAGTCCCATCTCTAATTCATTACACAAAATTAGATTTAAATATATGGACAAAAGTTTTACTCAAGCATACCATTGCATGAATTGTTATTGCGATGACATGTTTTTTTTAAATGTTTATTTCATTAGTGATATTGATCTGTCAGAATTATTCCCAAGGGGTGTGCAAGTGAACTTTGTCTGTGACAGGTAGTGAGATCGTGATTGAGGGTACAGACATAACGTTGTACACCCACGAGCTGGGTATGGTCCCCACTGTCACTGAGGCAGTGTCCCTTCAATCGTTTCGGTAGTGGTTTTGAAAATACAAATGACAACCCCTTCGTATCAGATATCGGTCTCCCTTCTCCATCTAGAATCTGTAAAGGTAATGCAATCGTATTTAAAAGTTGATTTCTGTAAAATGAATAATATGTGTTTGGAAGTAAGTTATTAGGTCAGATATATAGATAGTTCGTATACATGTTGTATTATTGAGTGTAGGAGAGAGTTGGTTAGTGACGGAGAGAGTGGGTCAGTGAAGGAGAGAGTGGGTCAGTGAAGGAGAGAGTGGGTCAGTGAAGGAGAGAGTGGGTCAGTGGAAGAGAGAGTGGGTTAGTGTTGAAGAGAGTGGGTTAGTGTAGGAGAGAGTGGATTACAGTAGGAGTAAGTGGGTTAGTGTTGAAGAGAGTGGGTTAGTGTAGGAGAGAGTGGGTCAGTGAAGGAGAGAGTGGGTCAGTGAAGGAGAGAGTGGGTCAGTGAAGGAGAGAGTGGGTCAGTGTAGAAGAGAGTGGGTTAGTGTAGGAGAGAGTGGATTACAGTAGGAGAGAGTGGGTTAGTGTTGAAGAGAGTGGGTTAGTGTAGGAGAGAGTGGGTCAGTGAAGGAGAGAGTGGGTTAGTGTAGAAGAGAGTGGGTCACTGAAGGAGAGAGTGGGTCAGTGAAGGAGAAAGTGGGTCAGTGAAGGAGTAAGTGGGTTAGTGTTGAAGAGAGTGGGTTAGTGTAGGAGAGAGTGGGTCAGTGAAGGAGAGAGTGGGTCAGTGAAGGAGAGAGTGGGTCAGTGAAGGAGAGAGTGGGTCAGTGACGGAGAGAGTGGGTTAGTGACGGAGAGAGTGGGTCAGTGAAGGAGAGAGTGGGTCAGTGAAGGAGAGAGTGGGTTAGTGTTGAGGAGAGTGGGTTAGTGTAGGAGAGAGTGGGTCAGTGAAGGAGAGAGTGGGTCAGTGAAGGAGAGAGTGGGTTAGTGTTGAAGAGAGTGGGTTAGTGTAGGAGAGAGTGGATTACAGTAGGAGTAAGTTGGTTAGTGTTGAAGAGAGTGGGTTAGTGTAGGAGAGAGTGGGTCAGTGACGGAGAGAGTGGGTTAGTGACGGAGAGAGTGGGTCAGTGAAGGAGAGAGTGGGTCAGTGAAGGAGAGAGTGGGTTAGTAACGGAGAGAGTGGGTAAGTGACGGAGAGAGTGGGTCAGTGAAGGAGAGAGTGGGTAAGTGAAGGAGAGAGTGGGTTAGTGTAGAAGAGAGTGGGTCAGTGTAGGAGAGAGTGGGTCAGTGAAGGAGAGAGTGGGTCAGTGAAGGAGAGAGTGGGTTAGTGTTGAAGAGAGTGGGTTAGTGTAGGAGAGAGTGGGTCAGTGAAGGAGAGAGTGGGTCAGTGAAGGAGAGAGTGGGTCAGTGAAGGAGAGAGTGGGTTAGTGTTGAAGAGAGTGGGTTAGTGTAGGAGAGAGTGGATTACAGTAGGAGTAAGTGGGTTAGTGTTGAAGAGAGTGGGTTAGTGTAGGAGAGAGTGGGTCAGTGACGGAGAGAGTGGGTCAGTGAAGGAGAGAGTGGGTTAGTAACGGAGAGAGTGGGTAAGTGACGGAGAGAGTGGGTCAGTGAAGGAGAGAGTGGGTCAGTGTAGGAGAGAGTGGGTCAGTGAAGGAGAGAGTGGGTTAGTGTAGAAGAGAGTGGATTAGTGAAGGAGAGAGTGGGTCAGTGACGGAGAGAGTGGGTTAGTGAAGGAGAGAGTGGGTCAGTGAAGGAGAGAGTGGGTCAGTGTAGGAGAGAGTGGGTCAGTGAAGGAGAGAGTGGGTTAGTGTAGAAGAGAGTGGGTCAGTGAAGGAGAGAGTGGGTTAGTGTTGAAGAGAGTGGGTCAGTGTAGGAGAGAGTGGGTCAGTGTAGAAGAGATTGGGTTAGTGTTGAAGGGAGTGGGTCAGTGTAGGAGAGAGTGGGTTAGTGTAGGAGAGAGTGGGTTAGTGTAGAAGAGAGTGGGTCAGTGAAGGAGAGAGTGGGTTAGTGTAGGAGAGAGTGGGTTAGTGTAGAAGAGAGTGGGTCAGTGAAGGAGAGAGTGGGTTAGTGTAGAAGAGAGTGGGTCAGTGAAGGAGAGAGTGGGTTAGTGTTGAAGAGAGTGGGTCAGTGTAGGAGAGAGTGGGTCAGTGTAGAAGAGATTGGGTTAGTGTTGAAGAGAGTGGGTCAGTGTAGGAGAGAGTGGGTTAGTGTAGGAGAGAGTGGGTTAGTGTAGAAGAGAGTGGGTCACTGAAGGAGAGAGTGGGTTAGTGTAGGAGAGAGTGGGTTAGTGTAGAAGAGAGTGGGTCAGTGAAGGAGAGAGTGGGTTAGTGTTGAAGAGAGTGGGTCAGTGTAGGAGAGAGTGGGTCAGTGTAGAAGAGATTGGGTTAGTGTTGAAGAGAGTGGGTCAGTGTAGGAGAGAGTGGGTTAGTGTAGGAGAGAGTGGGTTAGTGTAGAAGAGAGTGGGTCAGTGAAGGAGAGAGTGGGTTAGTGTTGAAGAGAGTGGGTCAGTGTAGGAGAGATTGGGTTAGTAACGGAGAGAGTGGGTTAGTGTAGAAGAGAGTGGGTAAGTGACGGAGAGAGTGGGTTAGTGTAGAAGAGAGTGGGTCAGTGAAGGAGAGAGTGGGTTAGTGACGGAGAGAGTGGGTTAGTGACGGAGAGAGTGGGTTAGTGTAGGAGAGAGTGGGTCAGTGAAGGAGAGAGTGGGTTAGTGAAGGAGAGAGTGGGTCAGTGAAGGAGAGAGTGGGTCAGCGTAGGAGAGAGTGGGTTAGTGACGGAGAGAGTGGGTCAGTGTAGGAGAGAGTGGGTCAGTGAAGGAGAGAGTGGGTCAGTGAAGGAGAGAGTGGGTTAGTAACGGAGAGAGTGGGTTAGTGTAGAAGAGAGTGGGTAAGTGACGGAGAGAGTGGGTTAGTGTAGGAGAGAGTGGGTTAGTGTAGAAGAGAGTGGGTAAGTGAAGGAGAGAGTGGGTTAGTAACGGAGAGAGTGGGTTAGTGTAGAAGAGAGTGGGTAAGTGAAGGAGAGAGTGGGTTAGTAACGGAGAGAGTGGGTTAGTGTAGAAGAGAGTGGGTAAGTGAAGGAGAGAGTGGGTTAGTAACGGAGAGAGTGGGTTAGTGTAGAAGAGAGTGGGTAAGTGACGGAGAGAGTGGGTTAGTGTAGGAGAGAGTGGGTTAGTGTAGAAGAGAGTGGGTCAGTGAAGGAGAGAGTGGGTTAGTGTTGAAGAGAGTGGGTCAGTGTAGGAGAGAGTGGGTCAGTGTAGAAGAGATTGGGTTAGTGTTGAAGAGAGTGGGTCAGTGTAGGAGAGAGTGGGTTAGTGTAGGAGAGAGTGGGTTAGTGTAGAAGAGAGTGGGTCAGTGAAGGAGAGAGTGGGTTAGTGTTGAAGAGAGTGGGTCAGTGTAGGAGAGATTGGGTTAGTAACGGAGAGAGTGGGTTAGTGTAGAAGAGAGTGGGTAAGTGACGGAGAGAGTGGGTTAGTGACGGAGAGAGTGGGTTAGTGTAGAAGAGAGTGGGTCAGTGAAGGAGAGAGTGGGTTAGTGACGGAGAGAGTGGGTTAGTGACGGAGAGAGTGGGTTAGTGTAGGAGAGAGTGGGTCAGTGAAGGAGAGAGTGGGTTAGTGAAGGAGAGAGTGGGTCAGTGACGGAGAGAGTGGGTTAGGGTAGAAGAGAGTGGGTCAGTGAAGGAGAGAGTGGGTTAGTGACGGAGAGAGTGGGTTAGGGTAGAAGAGAGTGGGCTCGTGCAGAAGAGAATGGGTTAGTGTAGAACAGTGCGGGTCAGTGTAGGAGAGAGTGGGTTAGTGTAGAAGAGAGCGGGCTCGTGTAGGAGAGTGGATTACAGTAGGAGTAAGTGGGTTGGTGTAGAAGAGAGTGAGTTAGTGTAGAGAGAGTGGGCTCGTGTAGGAGAGAGTGGATTACAGTAGGAGTAAGTGGGTTAGTGTAGAAGAGAGTGAGTTAGTGTAGAGAGAGTGGGCTCGTGTAGGAGAGAGTGGGTCAGTGAAGGAGAGAGTGGGTTAGTGTAGGAGAGAGTGGGCTCGTGCAGAAGAGAGTGGGTTAGTGTAGAAGAGAGTGGGTCAGTGTAGGAGAGATTGGGTTAGTGTATGAGAGATTGGGTTAGTGTAGGAGAGAGTGGGTTAGTGTAGAAGAGAGCGGGTTAAAGACGGAGAGAGCGGCCTAGTGTAGAAGAGAGTTGGTTAGTCTAGGAGAGAGTGGGTTAGTGACGGAGAGAGCGGGTTAATGACGGAGAAAGCGGGTTAAAGACGGAGAGAGTGTGTAGTGTAGGAGAGAGTGGGCTAGTGACGGAGAGAGTGGGCTAGTGTAGGAGAGAGTGGGCTAGTGTAGGAGAGAGTGGGTTAGTGACGGAGAGATTGGGATGGTGTAGGAGAGAGTGGGCTAGTGACGGAGAGAGTGGGCTAGTGTAGGAGAGAGTGGGCTAGTGACGGAGAGAGTGGGCTAGTGTAGGAGAGTGGGTTACAGTAGGAGAGATTGGGTTGTGTAGGAGAGGGTGTGTCGGTGACGGAGAGAGTGGGCTAGTGACGGAGAGAGTGGCTAGTGTAGGAGAGAGTGGGTTACAGTAGGAGAGGGTGGGCTAGTGTAGGAGAGAGTGGCTAGTGTAGGAGAGAGTGGCTAGTGTAGGAGAGAGTGGGCTAGTGTAGGAGAGAGAATGGGCTAGTGTAGGAGAGAGTGGGCTAGTGTAGGAGAGAGTGGGCTAGTGTAGGAGAGAGTGGGTTAGTGTAGGAGAGAGTGGGCTAGTGTAGGAGAGAGTGGGCTAGTGTAGGAGAGAGTGGGTTAGTGACGGAGAGAGTGGGCTAGTGTAGGAGAGAGTGGGTTACAGTAGGAGAGATTGGGTTGGTGTAGGAGAGTGTGGGCTAGTGACGGAGAGAGCGGGTTAATGACGGAGAGATTGGGGTAGTGTAGGAGAGAATGGGCTAGTATCGGAGAGAGTGTGCTGGTATACGATGTAGGTGAGTGTGGGCTGGTATGAGGGTGAGTTTATAGGGAGGGGTCATGGGCATGAGATTTAGTTCAGAATAAGGTATATTCTAGATCTTTTTACTGTGTAATGTGGACCTATTCCCGGAATGTCACGGTTATACTGAATGTTTTATGCAGTGCACCACATACCCAGTATGATACAAAGCCACCCGTCTTACACACAAACACAGCAATTACCCAACCAATTGCAAGATGACGGGTACCTTACACCCGGAAGGTAGAAGGTCAAGGACACCATGTTTTTTGTGTAGGGAACAATAAAGACTAGATTTAGTGAGATGGAACACAATCCTTGGACTGTTATTTTTTCGTGATACATCACGCCTGGATGAGCAGATACCCCGTACTTGTCAACCACAGATACAATTATCACACACTTGTCCCACTGTTTATGTGTCTCTTTCTCATCCTTGACGTGGTGCGATCTTATCTTCCCACGATATGGCCTGTGAATAAACAGACATTGGGAGTTACACACCCAAGAACAGCCAGCACTAGACTAATGTCTGAACAAAACCAGCTGAGAAGTTTGCGGAGCCGTAAAAGTTTGAATGCGTCATGATCACGAGAGAGTTTGAATAAACATGAATAAACAACAGGAGTGATACCTTGTGTGCGGGGGGCACGGGTGGCCCAGTCGTCTAAGGCGCCGAGATTCGCTGTGCAGAGTTGCGCCCCCTGGACACGCCAGAAACCTATGATTGTGGGTTCGAATACCGGTTCGCCCCGATTATGTTTCTAGGTTTGTCAGCACCATACCCATGCTCGTGGGTTTCACCGAAGTGGTAAACGTCTAAGACCTGCATTCCTTCGGGCTTTCCTCCCACATTAAGCTGACACGCCGTGATATGACTGGAATAATGTTAAGAGCGGCGTTAAACCCAACTCACTCACACTCACCTTGTGTGCGCGTCATATACTCCTGTCACCACATGATCCACGCAGCCAAAGCAACAGTAAAGGGTAGATAGCCTATTTCTCACATCACTCAGCTTCTGTTACAGGAGGAGCGGTCGGGTAGCCTAGTGGTTAAAGCGTTCGCTCGTCACGCCGACGACCCGGGTTCGATTCCCGACATGGGTACAATGTATGAAGCCCATTTCCGGTGTCCCCAGCCGTGATATTGCTGGAATATTGCTAAAAGCGGCGTAAAACCATACTCACTCACTCTGTTACAGGACCTGTCTCCTTCACAGTGTATGTACGATGCAGTTGTGAAGGGCATGCCGTCACACAAATAACATTTGCCACAAGAAGATATATACCGAAAAACGAAATAAAAAAACGCTTGGCCATATACTGTAAATCTTGAAATTAACGCGAGCGTGAATTAAAAGCAAACAATGTGCATTTATGTCCCCCAAACGACGATCAACAATCTGCACACTTTGGACGGCGGAAATATCAACTTGAATATATACACAAACACGGTTTATTGAGCAGCAGTTGTAACAAGTACATAACACTGTC
The DNA here is from genome assembly GCF_022045235.1 of Haliotis cracherodii. Lineage (NCBI taxonomy): Eukaryota > Metazoa > Mollusca > Gastropoda > Lepetellida > Haliotidae > Haliotis > Haliotis cracherodii. The sequence goes on from NW_027266264.1 coordinate 17,602,746, forward strand.
ATTTAAAGAATAGGAATTATACAATAGGCATCCGGTGAGTTATCACTGCTGGCGTCAAGAGTTCTACCCACTCGTGTCAAACTAGGCATCTTTGACCACTCCAGTCAGTGATTTCAAGATTTACAGCATAACATCCGCTTTTGAAGCGATTGTGTGACAGCAATAATCGAGTCTTGGCCACACAAACCTGTGATCAAGCATAGGGGCACAGGGACAATTATCACAAGTAGGGCACAGTCAAAGGGCTCTTTAGCTCACCTGGATTTTGCATGTGCAAATATTTTCTCACGAACTCAGACTAAAATAGATTCATGACGCATTTTCCTCCTCCACCCAAACATGAATGAACAGCCAAGACATTGTCAAATACATTATACCCAGTGCTTCAGTGTGCAACACCCACTGATGCAAAGCTTGGCTACCGTGGTTAAAACTGGTCTGGTGTTATGTGAACGAGACGGGTTTAACGCCGTTTAAACATTACTTGTACAGAGCACTTATGTACAGTGAATACCGCGCTATACAAATGCATGTACTATTATTATTATTATTATCATCATCATCATCATTATTATTATTCACAGATTAATAAAAATACTCTAATTGTTTAATGATATATACTTACAATATTTACGATCAAGTTTGAGTGTGGATGCTGGACAGTTAATTGTTGTAATTGGCTGTCTTTAGACTGTAGGTAGATTTAATTGAAATTCAGTATGGATGTGATTTGAGCTATTTCCTTTCACACAACTGCAATAGCATATAAGTAAGAAGATACATACCCTTTCCTAAAAAGATGTTGGGTATATTGAGTCATTTCATTGAAATTCAATTTAATATTCAAATGTTCAACAGATGAAGTCATACATGTTGCTTCCTGTCACTGCTCCTGCTTGATAAGATAGTTAGATGCACTTCCTGTCTGGTGACGACACTTCCGGTTTCACACTCTACTACAGCAAGACTTCAGGCCATAATGTCATATGTCAAGCCATCATAGCAAGGAAGACCACAACACTTCCGGTGTGATATATGTCACTTCCTGTTTAGAAAACAATAGCTTGCCAGCGACAGCGACTCTATAAAGCAGAGAGCTTATTGGCTCTAGTTAACTTGATAAGAAAATAGAAAATAAAAAATGCAGCAAAGAGGGTTAGACTTTACTAATCAGAAGTTCATTACTAGGTGGTCTATCGTCACTAACTAAACAAGGTAAAGTTGTAATCAGATATATTTTCATTTTGAGCTTTCTGTATGGGAGAAATACTATTAGGCATACAGCAACAACCTATTGATGAACACAAATATTTTAATACCTTGGTAGGATTCGTACCTGCAACCTCTTGATTTTTGGTCAGTTACGTTACAACCTGTACTCCTGGAACTGTTGTCGTCATAAGTGTCAATTTTCCTAGTCACAATTAGTTTATTTGTGCATTTCTAGGTTGATATTGTACCAAGTTCGTTGTAAGTCCTGGTGGTGTATATGTTATGGTTTGATCTAATTTCAATATATATTTATATATATTATACATCTGATCCACATTTTACTTAGAGACTAGTGAAATGCACTTTATTAAACATGTTTGAAGGTATTTAAATTCTAAACACATTGCGATAAGGTGGTGTTTAGGCTATGAGGCGATTTTATATGTTTAGACGCTAAACGTGTTTAGATAGAACCCACCAAATGTGCATACCGTTTAGGATTAGTGAGTGGGTGAGTGAGTATGGTTTTACGCCGCTTTTAGCAATATTCCAGCAATATCACGGCTGGGGACACCAGAAATGGGCTTTAACACATTCCTAAACATGTTTAAATGCTCATTTTCTGTGATCACTCAGTGATGAACATCGAAAATAAAAAGCAACGGATTGGTTGGATGGTTTGTTGTTTAACGCCGCACTCAGCAATATTTCCGCTATATAACCAGGTTGATGCGACGTTTTCGGTCGATCGAGAGAGACTGAGTGCATGAGTTGGGTTTAACGCCGCTTTTAACAGTATTCCAGTTATATCGCGGCGTGTCAGCTTAATGTGGGAGGAAAGCCCGAAGTGATGCAGGTCTTAGACGTTTACCACTTCGGTGAAACCCACGAGCACGGATACGGTGCTGACAAACCTAATTGCGGCGAACCGGGATTCGAACCAACAATCATAGGTTTCTGGCGTGCCCAAGGGACGCAACTCTGCACACCGAATGGCGGCGCCTTAGACGACTGGGCCACCCGTCAATTGAGAGAGAGATGGCTGTTTGTTTGTGTGTGTGAATTTCAGCGATCTTGTTTGGGGCATGGCTGTGTATGCGTGCGAGGTGGTGTGTGGTGGCTTGGGTATGTATTGTTGACAAACTTTGTCCAACCACCTTGACGGGTCCCGAGCACCCAGTGACTGTCGTAGGAGCGACCAAATAGGATCAGACTTCTACTTGTGATATGCCTGGATGGCGTGCATCGCTGAACACGTTTCGGGTCACTGGTTTGACTCACTGATTAATGACAGGTCGCTGTTACACAACTGGAATGTGGCCGACAGTCCCCGTAAACAACATTTATTTAGTCATAATCGCTCACTGTGCAAGTATGGAGCGCTGGGGACGTATTCTGTTCCGGGTTTCCTTGGGGGGGACATGGATCGGGACAGAACCTACTCTGACAAGGAATCCATTCCTATGGGAGCCTATTATTTATGGGGATGACATTTCATCAAGTTGGGAGGGAGCTGATTGTGTATCTTATTGATGACATGGCGCAATAGTGTTTCATTGTTGTCAAAACAATTTATGGGGATGACATTTCACCAAGTTGGGAGGGAGCTGATTGTGTATCTTATTGATGACATGGCGCAATGGTGTTTCATTGCTGTCAAAATAACAAATGAAACCGTTAAACATTAATTGTCCGAGGAGGCGGTCCCCAGATCCAACTTGGTTGCTTGATTGCTTAAACCAAGACTCGATTGCCTTTCAGACTGCAGTGAGTGAGTGAGTGAGTGAGTGAGTGAGGTTTTACGCCGCTTTTAGCAATATTCCAGTAATTTCAAGGCGGGGGGACACCAGAAATGGGCTTCACACATTGTACCAATGTCGGGAATCGAACCCGGGTCTTCGGCGTGACGAGCGAACGCTTTAACCACTAGGCTACCCGACCGTCCCTCAGACTGCAGACTATCCAGGAATTCATGGGAAAATACGGTGCACGTCGTCGGATTCAAAATACGTGTTTATATTTGCCTTTTTTGTTTGTTGTTTAACGCCGCACTCAGCAATATTCCAGCTATATGACGGTGGTCTGTAAATAATCGAGTCTGGGCCAGACAATCCAGTGATTGACATCATGAGCATCGATTCACGCAATTGGGATACGATGACATACATCAATCAAGTCAGCGAGCCTGACCAACCGATCCCGTTAGTCGACTCTTACGACAAGCATAGTCGCCTTTTACGGCAAGCGTGGGCTACTGAAGTCGTCGCAAAACAGAGCCTGTCTGTTTTGCTACGACTTCAAAAGTAATACTGCACCTAAATGCTTTGCGTTCGACAAACAATACATACTGACAATACCATTCGATATGCGGTGGAAAACTGCTACCCTTTTGAGATTCGTTATTTCAATACGTCCATGCAACATGAAATCGCAAAATGAATAATTTATTTCCCAGGTGGATCTTCTGGATTACACTTCCTGGTGTGTTGAAAGGGATTCTTCTTCTTTGTACAACGTGGCTCTTCCCTTGCCAACACACTCAGATGTCTGTACGTAAATAGAAGTGTGACTGATAATAAGTGGCGACCGTAGCGACTCGAAACATCTAGATCGTATCACAAAGTCACCCATTCGAAATTATTCTAACCACCTCTGATTAAGGACGAGAATATTTGGATGTCAACTTATTTAAGCATATACTCCGAAACGTTGTGTTCCTCATCATAAAGAAGTTGACATCCATAAATTCTCGTCCTTATGTGTATCACTTCTAAAGACCCGCGCTAGAATAGGTCTTCAGCAACCCATGCCTGTCGTAAAAGGCGACAAGCGGGATCGGGTGGTCAGACTCGCTGACTTGGTTGCTGCATGTCATCGATCCCAATTGCGTGGATCGATGCTCATGATGCTAATCACTGGATTGTCTGGCCGAGACTCGATTATTTACAGACCGCCGTCATATAGCTGGAATATTGCTGAGTGCGGGCGTAAAACAGCAAACCAAACGAAAAAGTACTTCTAAAAATGCCTTTCAAAGATCTCCTCTGATTAGATTTTACGCACGCTTCATGTTTACAGCCAGGTCACATAAACATTGATCAGGAACAAGTACTATTTTGGGTAATGCACTCCTACCTCTACCAGTGTATTTCTTGTGAATCGTTAGCAGTGCAATCCATGTTAACTGTTACCAAAGCTCCTTGCACATGTTGTATTGCCATTCAACTTTGCGACTTGGTAAATGTACACATGGAATTAAATGTACACATGGAATTGACTCACGGAACAGGAGCATGAGAAGGCTACAAGGTCTGTAATAAGCAGCTTGTATCCAGATGATGAAATATACCCCTCAACATTTGCCAAGGACCACATCTTTGACTGAAGATGACTATTCTGGTCCTTAGCCAATGTTGAGCAGTATGCTAGACTAGTAATATTTGCTAACATTTTAACCAACACTGCATAGACCATGTAGACGATCTTTACTCATGAGTGAAGTACTGGTATCAGACATGAGAACAGCAAAACTGGTTTTTGGAGGAACATGGGCAATCTAGGGGGGTTGGGTGAACATTTTAAAAACAAGGATTAAAATAAGTGGATTTGACATCATTCTGAGAGGAAAAATCCCGGAATTCCGGGAATCGAGGAATTCTCATGTCTGTAGTATACTTCTCAAATTAACGTTTTCATATGACTATAATTTATCTGCGTATGGTTAGTGGGTATTGCAACATAAAGACTTCTAATTGTGGGTGTTCTTTAACTTGTTTAGAGCAGTGTATATGGAAAGTTTTGGCACCTTGAACATGTTAAAATACAGTTTTATCAAACTGATGTCTTTAAAACTAGCATCAGATGGATTTAGCCAAAGTATATCAATGAACTGTTCCAATTGTATGAAGGCAAACTTGTCGTAAGAGGCGACAAATGGGATCGGGTGGTCACGCTTGCTGACTTGGTTGATGCATGTCATTGCATCCCAATTGTGTGGATCGATGCTCATGAGGTCAATCACTGGATTGTCTGGTCCAGACTCGATTATTTAGAGACTGCCGTCATATAGCTGGAATATTGTTGAGTGCGATGCTAAACACAAACAAACAAACAAAAGATATTGCCAGAAGTTTGATTGATTATCAACAAAATGATGCCTAGGATGTAAGTAATTCAAGAGTCTGAAAATCATTATTCACCGATGTATGATGACTCATGAATTTCCACCAGGTGATACTTAACACCATACACTGTACATGTATCGATCTATATATCAATTCTGCATCAATTTTGAAAAAGAAAACAATTATGAAGTTTGCAATAACAAAATGCTGTATCTGATAGCATGATGTCATAAGAACTGCCATGCAAGAGTGAGTGAGTGAGTTTGGTTTAACACCGCTTTTAACAGTATTCCAGTTATATCGCGGCGTGTCAGCTTAATGTGGGAGGAAAGCCCGAAGTGATGCAGGTCTTAGACGTTTACCACTTCGGTGAAACCCACGAGCACGGATACGGTGCTGACAAACCTAATTGCGGCGAACCGGGATTCGAACCAACAATCATAGGTTTCTGGCGTGCCCAATGGACGTAACTCTGCACAGCGAATCGCCACCCGTGCCCCCGCCATGCAAGATAAACACAACCTGGTTGGAAGTTTCACTCATAAACCGACTTCGCAAATTTAGTACCTTGATAGGTGTTATGTTGTGAAGTAAGTTTGGCAATACGTATCAATACGAGTGGGAGGCGTAAGGGGACAATTATGGGCATGAGACGTTCAGGATTAGATAACTGAGTTGGTCGATAACATTTGTTGGGTCAACAATCAGGAAATAACCAGATAACAGGTGTATATTTTACTGAACATGACAACAAAGTCCTCAGTTAAATATTTAATTCGACTTGTATCTATAGCCACTCACATACAGACAATGTTTCATATTTACACTTGCAACAAGGTACCATCAGATATGGTGACACAGGCAACGCTTGTCATTTGAAGGTCTTGATTTGACAATCAACCAGGTTTGCTGATTGCTGTTTACACAGGAGCTGGTTCCTCGCTATCAGTCACAAACATACCAAAGCTAGTAATAACATAACTGACAAGAAATGAAATGAGGTTGCCCTCAAGTTTCACAATCTGACAGATTCATTATTTGGTAGACACCCGTGTCTTCTTGTTCCAAGAGAAATTGGCACCGTAGGATTTTCTCTTGAAGGTGGGTAAGTGTTCTTCTTCAGTGAAATATTCCCACCCTTAAACAAAGAAACATGATGGATGAACATGACTGCATTACTTTGTATTGATAATTCAAAGTCAAGTTGTAAGAACAATTGAATGAGGGTGCCAACCCCGATCCCCCTTGAATCCTGAATACCATCTAATCTTTCACTCTGATTCTCATTGCAAACCCCGAATCCTGAAAACTACCTAACACAGTTTAAAAACATTGAGAAAAGGGTGTGATTTGAAGTTAATTACTAATTTATTTTCACATACACCATTAATATTTTTGAAATGTTAAATCTCCATACCAATTACAATTTTATTTGCATCCTGCGCATGCATACCACACAACAGAGCCTTGAATACCCTCTAAAAAGACCCCAAATCCTGTGTACAAAAGGTGAGTTGGCAGCTTCTTTAATACGGGTACTGACCCATGAAGATTCCGGGGTAGAATAGGTCTTCAGCAACCCATACTTGCCGTAAAGGCGACTAAGCTTGTCATAAAAGGCGACTAACAGGATCGGGTGGTCAGGCTGGCTGACTTGGTTGATACATGTCATTGATCCCATTTACGTGGATCGATGCCCATGATATCAGTCACTGGATTGTCTGGTCCAGACCTGATTATTTACAGACCGCTGTCATATAGCTGGAATATTGCCAAGAGCGGCGTGAAACAACAAACCAACCAAACAATAGGGGTACTAGGCGCTCTGGCAGTCCTGGTTATTTTAATTAAAGATTATCAAACCCCACTTTGTCCGCCAACTACAATTATATGATTTACATCAGTGAAACAGTCAATGTTTCTCTAACTAGACATACTGTGTCAGTTACACACAAGGCACTTATCTCATCTAGACCTGCACTCACAATTAACACCCAATAGTAGAGCATGCTTATCATGCAACACAAGCACTTATCCATGACATAAACCTATGAAATAACATGTATGTCATACCTTAATGACATAAGAATGCAAATCCGATAACAAAAAACTGCACTTTTGTCACTGGTGCACATGAACTGGAGTTTAATGTTGACAACATTTCAATAGTAGATAAAATGCCTATGACAACTTCTCAACGAAAAAAGACAGATTACACTTTTGACCAATTTTTGAAATTTTTTGACCAATGGTTATCAGATAGTGTATAGAGAAATTTAAACCATCCACTCTCATGCAAAGCATGTCTAAATCAGCCAGGCTGTAGACCCTAAACTGACAAACAAATCACATGCTGTTCAAGCATGATCAACATTATCAGTGATTATAGATGAAAATACACAAAATACACTCTCACCATTCTTCTCACAGAAGGACATGGCTTCCTCCTTTGAACTGAATTCTACATTCATTGTCGAGAGTGGGTCCGCTCTGTGAAAGAATAAAAACAATAACATATAATTTACAAAAACAGGGCTAGGGTAAATGTTTATGCTTTACTTTCATTTTCAAAATCCTATTGGCCATGTTGACGTGAAGAGCTAGTTGCATCTGACAAAAACCAGGTTCCCGAATTTATCAAAGCTGAAATATAGATATCTAAATAAGTTGGAGCTGTGCGTGCGTGTGGTGCATGTGTTCAAAGTGGATGTCGAGTGGACAAGGTTGGTTAGACATAAATTTGAATCTTCTTTACATACATTCCTTAATACCATATATAATGATCATGCATGTAACATCATATATCATGATCCTGCATGTAACATCATATATCATGCTCTTGCATGTAACATCATATATCATGATCATGCATGTAACATCATATATCATGATCCTGCATGTAACATCATATATCATGCTCTTGCATGTAACATCATATATCATGATCCTGCATGTAACATCATATATCATGCTCTTACATGTAACATCATATATCATGCTCTTGCATGCAACATCGTTTATCATGATCCTGCATGTAACATCATATATCATGATCCTGCATGTAACATCATATATCATGATCCTGCATGTAACATCATATATCATGATCCTGCATGTAACATCATATATCATGATCCTGAATGTAACATCATATACCATGATCCTACATGTAATATCCCATATCACGCTCCTGCATGTAACATCATATATCACGCTCCTGCATGTAACATCATATACATGTACCATGCTCTTGCATGTAACATCATATATCATGATCCTGCATGTAACATCATATATCACGATCCTGCATGTAACATTATATATCATGATCCTGCATGTAACATCATATATCATGATCCTGCATGTAACATCATATATCATGATCCTACATGTAATATCATATATCACACTCCTGCATGTAACATCATTTATCACGCTCCTGCATGTAATATCATATATCACGCTCCTGCATGTAACATCATATACATGTACCATGATCCTGCATGTAAAGCCACACATCACAATCCAATGTGTAACATATATGATAATGATCCTGTCTGTGACATGTAATAATTGCCTCTAACCACATGCATATCATACTGAGGAGACTTCATATAGTAACATGTTTATCATTGAGCTGTTTAATGTCAAAGCAGGTTTTCAAATGGCTAGTCAGTCTGTGAAATCATTAAGTTTACTTTCTTCTCATAGTCATTGATCCTGATGAAGATGGAAGTAAGTTACTCACGTTGACACCCATCCCATGAGTGGGTTTTCCCATCTCTCCCTCTGATCAAACTCAATCCTCCACCTGCGAGTGCCATAGGATCCGGACTGCATAGCATTCCTTGCAGGTACAAAGATGCGCACTCGTCGCGTGGTGATGTGCTCCTCCGGGACGCCAGTAAGAGGTGTGATGTCAACCTGCATAAACATCATAAACACACATCATTGTCAGGTCTCTTGTATGTTTGGATAACATATTTCTAGGTTTAACATTTAGAAAGGAAGGAAAAAGAAAACGATTTATCCCAAACTCAATTTCAAATTAACGACTCTGCCATCCATTTGAGTCCACTATTATGACTCCACTTATTTGCAGGACCAGCTACAACACATTTTTGGCCATCATTTTCAGTTGATTGTGTTTCTAAGAAATTATGACAAAACAATAAGGAAACATTTATAGGTGCAGCAGACTGATTTCTGTTTCAGTGGATTCAAACCTTCCAGCCTCCACTACCCTCACTGAATGATAGTTTGTTTGTTGTTGAACGCCGAACTCAACAATATTCCAGCGTTATAATGCCAGTCTGTAAACATTCGAGTTTTGACCAGACAATCCATTGATTGTCATCGGGAACATCGATCTTCGCAATTGGGATACAATGGCATGCATCAACCAACTCAGCGAGTCTGACCACCCAAACGTTAGTCCCCTTTTACGGCAAGCATGGGTTGCTGAAGACCTATTCTACTCCGGATCTTCACAGGTCCTGGACGATAGTCAGATGATCTAAGTGTTAGTTGTGTATTGTATTAGTTTCAATAATAATATTTATTTCAATGATCTTTGTGTCTATAACATAAACACCTTCACACTGGTGTCAAGATATAGCTGTACTTTGTAGTTATAGCATGGTCAGGCTGACATAACTTTTCAGCAATCCCATGTACTTGTTCTAGCCATAAGTTTAGGAGGACAAGGTGACCATCGTTAAAGGCTTCATGTACAAAGTCATTTCAAGTTCAAACAGCTGCAAGCCAGAAGGATAGCATCATCTGACGATACAAACGATGTCTTTGGCTACGAATGCAGGCTACACTGTTACATCATTTGTTTGCTCATTGTTGAATGCCACACTCCACAATATTCCGGTCATATGACAGCATCCTGTAAGTAATCGAGTCTGGATCAGACAATCCAGTGATTAATATGGTGAGCAATGATCATAGTACACTGACACCCGATCCATTTGGTTGTCTCTTATGCTTGTTTGTTTGTTTGTTTGTTGTTAAACGTCACACTCAGCAATAGTACAGCTACATGATGGTGGTTTGTAAATAATGGAGTCTGGACCAGACAATCCAGTGATTAATATAATGAGCATTGATCTACCAAATTGGGATACCATGACATGAATCAACCAAGTTACAGAGCCTGACCATTTGATCCCATTAGTCGTCTCTTACGACATGTATGGGGCGCTGACGGTCACTTAGAACCCAGATTTTCAAGGGTTAATGTCTCTTATGACCATTATAGGTTGCTTGGCACGTGTGGGACCAATTGGAGACCAGATTCCTTTCAGGTTCCAAGAATAAACATGGTAAGGTGTTAAAGTCATAAAGTATTGCCTGCCCTAATCCATGATCAAACAATTTTGAGCGGATTAGGTCATTATTATCACAAGTCACTTGTCATGGCTGAGTCGTGACATTACCTTCTCACGGACAGTAATGGTCTGCACTTGATGTGACTGATCTTCATCTTGTTGACGGGGTTTTGCTGCTGTTGTCAAATTATCCCCTGGCCGACCGGAAGCGTAGTACCTGTGAGCATAGATATTGAAGTTAATTAGTCCTCATTTTCATTAGTAAACATTATCATGATTACGGACATTTGGCATTCAGCAAACACCTTCGTGTTATTATTTTGTTCCTTTTTGAGGTTGAGAAATGAAAAAAAAATCAGTTTATTGTTCAGTAGAAACCAAAATAGGTTATGGTTCAAATGGTTTTATTCTTCATTGAACGCAATGTTTTCATGTGTTTATAAGTTGGTCTTGAAGGTTATAAAGGACGGGGCCGTAAGCATTCTTCTGAAAGCAAACACGTTATCTAATTCGCCATAGTGTTCTATATTACATCTGGACAGCTTTCGTGGGCGACACGTTCGCGTAGTGTATTCACAATATACCTTGGAATTATGCTCCTACTGGCTGTTGCTAGTCGACCAGCCACTCGCAATCCTAAAGAAGCAGCCATTTTGAATGTTTTTAAAGGGGTGTAACTCTTTACAAAACATAGCAACTGAGGCGCACGTAAAAGTATTCTCCTAACCCCCTAAGTCGAAAGTTGGATAAATTGAGATATTGGCTCTAATTAAAAAACACATTTGCATAAAGTATTGATAATATTTATCGCAAAGATGAGTTCTGAAGAAACTGTAAGAGTCCTGCAGATCATTCCTCTTATTCCGTGATAGACGATTTATGTCAAATAAATGATAGAGGCGTAAATTTTCAACTGAAATATTAGAACTGCACGTTTTGAACCGCGTCGTTATTTAGCCCACGGCCTTAAAAAAAATGTGAAATAACACGCTCTTAGACCATGGGTTTAAATCAAATTGAAAAATTGATTGATCTATCTTAGCGGATGTTCTTCAGCATTTGTTGTAGCACGCTTCTGTATGGTCAATCTGCACCAACATTGCTTTTAAAAGTTTCAACATTTACAAGACACACTGGTCCCATAACATTGGTTATATTCTGGATACCCAGTGGGACGTTTTAGACACATATTACAGACACGCAGATATTGATATAGGTTGGTTTGTTTTACTTTATTTTTCGTCATTTCAAATTTGAATGTGTTCTTGACTACGAAAGCCTATTGGGGTCAAAATTGAAATATGGAAAAGACACGAAAGGAAATTCGTGCTAACGGAAAAAAGATTCGTTAGTACGAAAATAATGTCGTTATAACAGAAAAAAAGATTCGTTATTACGAAAATAAATTCGTTGTAACGGAAAACGATTCGTTATTACTAAAATAATTTCGTTATAACCAATTTTTTTTCCGCAATATATTTTTTTTCCGTTATAACGAATTAATTTTCGTAATAGCGAATCTTCTTTTCGTAATAACGAATTTATCTTTCGTACTTGAATCATAATTTGAAAAAGAAAATCATGTCTTATGTTAAATTGTTGCTCTCTCATTCCATTTGTGAGTATTGTCTCATTCCATCATGTTATTGTCCTTTATTTTGTTTTTAAGCCCTGGGCTTAAATTTGGATAAAAGGTTACTCAACTAAAATAGGTAAAATCCGCAAGTAAGCCCAGGGAATAAAAAAGGGACAGTCCCGGCATTTAGTGATACTGAAGTTCCATCCACTAATTTAGGTTACTATGGGTAATATATGCCTACAAGCGACAATACCCTCTCCAGAAGAAATATCTGTTGAAAGCAGAGTCCATACTACGATTCCGACTATCTCACAAGCATTGGTCAATGAATCACTATGAAATAGTGATAGTACTATGGACGTTCGCGAAAAGGTGAACGTACCTGCCCCACCGGTAGCATCCTACACAAACACACGCAAATGCAAGTCAAGTGTTCGCCTGAACAAACACGGGAGCATACAGTATGTCAAAATAGGGACTTGCATCGGACATCATTCCATGATGCGTGAAGTTTGAAAATGTCCTCCACTTGTCTATCGTGTACGTTGCGAAAGCTTTGCTGTAAAGGCTTTGAATGCTGTAACTCTGCACGTGATGTAACTGGAATACTGTTAAAAGCGGCGTAAAACCCAACTCACTCACCCACTGTAACTCTGATTAAAAACTTTTGATCAAGTCGTGTGACGCTCTTTGAATCTTGCCAACAAAACTAGCCACTGTCGATGAACCGGAGGAAACGGACGTGAACTATTGAATTCTGATATCTACGCTTTTAAAAATCTAGGAATGGTCCGAATCAATCTCCCAATGACGAAATAAGGGAGTCTTTTTCACCCCTCTAGAAGTGCCTGGGGCCCGTTTCACAGAAGACAGTCGTAAGTCTATGTTAAAGTATGGGAGTTACAGTAGTTGTAGCGCTACAATAGCTTTGTGAAACGTGCCCCTGTCCAGTTCGGCCGCGGGTTACGTTATGGCACTCATAGTCAATTGATCCACTGTCGATGAACCGGAGGAAGCGGACGTTAAATATTGAATTCTGACATCTACGCCTTAAAACTTCTTTTTCGCGGCATGGCATGGTCCGAATCAATCCTCCTATGACAAAATGAGGTAGCCTTGTTCACTCCTCTTGAAGCGCCTGGCCAGTTCGGATAACGCAGCGGGTGACCTTTGACGTCGTCCACTTCTTCCTGTCATGGGGGGCACGGGTGGCCCAGTCGTCTAAGGCGCCGAGATTCGCTGTGCAGAGTTGCGTCCCTTGGGCACGCCAGAAACCTATGATTGTGGGTTCGAATCCCGGTTCGCCCCGATCATGTTTCTAGGTTTGTCAGCACCATACCCGTGCTCGTGGGTTTCACCGAAGTGGTAAACGTCTAAGACCTGCATCACTTCGGGCTTTCCTCCCACATTAAGCTGACACACCGTGATATAGATGGAATACTGTTAATAGTGGCGTTAAACCCAACTCACTCACTCACTCTTTTTTTAATACACAGCTCATAATTTTGTGCAAATAAAAAACAAAACAAAAAACCCAACCTCATACTAAAAAAACAGGTCTCAATACAGAATATTTCGTGAGCAAAGCCATAATTGTTTATATCGATAGATGAGCATGAGACAGTATGCCTGTAACACTTATTTATTAATGATCATTTCAAATCTTCCACTTCAAGATGTGTCACTGTGTCGTATCCTTGGACACTGTGATATGACTGAAACAATTGCTGACTGTCATGTGAAATGTCCATTTATCATCATTTACCCTTACTTGGAACAAAATACCACATAACATACTTTTTTGGGTCAAAAGACACGAATTGTATATGATTATTATTACAAGTTATTCCATGAATGAGAAAAAAAAGAAGGTATTGTGTCCGTAGTTTGGAGGATGGGGACAATTGTTCAGTATTCGATCCACCACCAAAACTGAAATCAGCACATGAAACTCTTTTTAATCCTTCACAATTTCACAATTGTCAGTCAGTTGCCCCAACTCGACCATGAGTGAGTGAGTGAGTTCATATGGTTTTACGCCACTTTTAGCAATATTCCAGCAATATCACGGCGGGGGACACCAGAAATGGGCTTCACACATTGTACCCATGTCTGAAATCAAACCCAGGTCTTTGGTGTGACGAGCGAATGCTTTAACCACTAGGCTACCCAACCGCCCAAACTTGACCATGAGAAAATGTGATACGTCTGATGACCAGAAATGGGATTCAATACCTTTCATCTCAGAGGGCCTGTGCTGACTGATCCTTGTTCTAAGGACGACCTGGTCGTGCTCTAATTTGACGGTCAAGGTGATCCCACAAGAGTTGTTATGGTGATCAGTGTTGTGATTGTGCTGGCCAAGGCAAGATGTTGTATGGGATGTGTGTTGTCTTGTTGATACGGGGTCTGTCCTGTCTGTTGCAAGAACGGTAGTACAACAGGGTAGAGAGATTGGTCAATGTAATGCTGCCAAGTGAGAGTTCCTTCTAAAACCACCACATCTGTCTTGACTTGGCTACATTTGCTTATTTGCAGGACTAATGATGCCGCATTGCAGGACTACCGCATTGGCAGGGCTGCAGATGCCGCCTTGTCAGGACTTACGATGCCGCATTGACTTGGCTACAGATGCCGCCTTGTCAGGACTTACGATGCCGCATTGACTTGGCTACAGATGCCGCCTTGTCAGGACTTACGATGTTGCATTGACTTGGCTACATATACCGCCTTGTCAGGACTAAGGATGCCGCATTGACTTGGCTACAGATGCCGCCTTGTCAGGGCTAAGGATGCTGCATTGACTTGGCTACAGATGCCGCCTTGTCAGGACTAAGGATGCCGCATTGACTTGGCTACAGATACCGCCTTGTCAGGACTAAGGATGCCGCATTGACAGGGCTACAGATGCCGCCTTGTCAGGACTAAGGATGCCGCATTGACTTGGCTACAGATGCCGCCTTGTCAGGACTAAGGATGCCGCATTGACTTGGCTACAGATGCCGCATTGTCAGGACTCAGGATGCCGCATTGACTTGGCTACAGATGCCGCATTGTCAGGACTAACGATGCCTGATGACAGGGCTACAGATGCCGCCTTGTCAGGGCTAAGGATGCTGCATTGACTTGGCTACAGATGCCGCCTTGTCAGGACTTACGATGCTGCATTGACTTGGCTACATATACCGCCTTGTCAGGACTAAGGATGCTGCATTGACTTGGCTACAGATACCGCCTTGTCAGGACTAAGGATGCCGCATTGACTTGGCTACAGATACCGCCTTGTCAGGACTAAGGATGCCGCATTGACTTGGCTACAGATACCGCCTTGTCAGGACCAAGGATGCCGCATTGACTTGGCTACAGATGCCGCCTTGTCAGGACTAAGGATGCTGCCAGGAAAAGCTTGAATCTGCACTCTCCTATGAGTATGACTCTTTGCCAGTTTCTTATCTACCAGCGTTGCAGTGTCAGCGTTACATCTCGTAGCTCTGATATTGTAACGGCGCGGTCTTCTGGACACTGTCCAGCGATTGACAGTATGACTGTCTCAGCTGATGACGTCACAGTGGTAATATCATTCCTCAGATGGAGGCTATGAATGAAAAGTTCCTGGATGATGGTGACAGGCCTCGATCAGAGCATGCGCCTAGTGACTATCATTTGTGTACGGCCAAAACTCCTTGCAACGTGATCATGCATTGCTCCTTGATGTACATGTATCATGCCAACAGCCTGTTCTTTCTGTTGTAGGGTTAATCTTAGCATACTGTCCAACGGCTTGGAGTAACAGTAAATCGTTCCATTTCTACCAATAACTTTGTAGGTTGGCATGCTGTTAGTGCAGCTGAAGTTTCCCTTCAAACACAAGTTCCATTGATCTGACCACTGTAGTACGTTCATTACTAAGCACATTGTTTTGGTTGTGTTTGGGAGATTGATTCTCAACCATTGTGTAACGCTATTCGGGGTTTGGATCCAACGTCTCCAAATTTCAGTTTGGTAACGGGTTTTTTATGCCATTCTTCAACCATTGTGTAACACAATTCGAGGTTTGGAGCCAACGTCTCCAAATTTCAGTTTGGTAACGTTTCTTTTATGCCATTCTTCTATTCTGTGTTATGCTATTACTATTAATGCTATTTATATATTTGCTATTTATGCTATTTATATATTTGCTGAGGCCTGCATCATTTGGGCTTTACTCTAACATTACGCTGACACGTGGTGCTATTACTAAAATAAATTTCAGTGCTATTACTAAAAAAATGTTCAGTGTCAAAAAACAAACTCACGAGCCTGGTCACGTGGGGTGCTCGATTTTGATTACCTGATGAACGTTTTTAATATGGATTCTTCGTACCTTCAGGGATATAGCACACGTAGTCTATGATACGAACCTGTTCAAAGACAACTTAGCAGACATTATTTTGTTGAAGACTAACAAGCATCTTACCTTCATATATCTTAAATTGGATTCCCAGATTTTTATTAAGAGTGAGTGAGTGAGTGAGTGAGTGAGTGAGTGAGTGAGTGAGTGAGTGACAGGAATCCCCTCAAACGCGGTTTCTGATTATTTTTACATAACATGCTAGCCAGCAGTAGAATATTATTCCTATGGATGGTTCTACCCAACATGCCCAGGCCTCGCTCCCCAAAGCGATTCTATTGTTACTACTGACGGAAGTCTATGTTAAAGTATGGGAGTTACGATCGTCTTTTTGGAATGCATGTATGTATGCACGTGTGTATGTGCGTGCGTAAATGTATGTGTGTATGCGTGTGCGTGCGTGTGCATGTGTAGTTTCTATAGTAAAAGGTGAGGTGAAATGGGGTTTAACGTCGCGTCCAAGATTATTGCACTTATATAGTGACGTGAATGCACGTGTGTGTGGCTGCTTGTACTAGTCCGGACTGATGTCAATTTATAGCGCTAGCTGAGATACCATGCCGCAGTTTAACATGAATGCCCCGCTCAGACACAGTATACTGACTCCGAGCCGACCAGTCCATATTTTAGCCCCTTAATGCCGAGCGCCAGACAGGGTAACAACAAGTACCACCTTTTAACGTCTTTTGGTATGACGCGGCCGGGGATCAAACCCCAGACCTTCCCCTCTCAGGGCGGACTCTCTACCACTGGACCACGGAGGCGGTCCGATTGTAAATAACTTGACTGAAAAACAACAATACAACCTGACTATACAGTGAATATTTTATGAATAGTTATGAAGATAAATAAACATTTTGAATTTCTTTCAAAATTGAAATAGATGAATGTATGTCATTTATTATGAATCGATTTACAATGCATATGTACATATATTCGAAACATAACGACGTGTAGTTATGAACACGCCACGCTCATGCTTAGTTCATGTACTCAGTGATGAAATGACACTCTAGCTGTGTCAGTGAGTATACGAGGTCATTTTCGGTCAATTCCCAGTGTCAGTTTGCTTCAACAGGTCATTCCGTCTGAAACGAGGGTGATGAACAGTGTAGCATTCTGACACGATGGCAGGAATGTCCTTGACACGAATGTCAGCAGTTTTCCAGCTACTAGTATATAAAATCGAACCTTCTGCAGTCAAACCAGTGGCTGAAAACATGAGCACGTATCCACGTGCCGGTTCTAATTCATAGTACAGCCATTATTCCGCTTGGGAATCCCGACGGGTGCCGCCTGAGGTGAAAAGATACTTAAGTGCCCCCAGGTTTTCTTGCCTTAGCAGTCATAACCTTGTCTGCAACGCTGCCCTGTAGGAGTTTGGCTGGGGTGTAGTAGTGAGTGAGTATGGTTTTACGCCGCTTTTAGCAATATTCCAGCAATATCATGGCGGGGGACAACAGAAAATGGGCTTCACACATTGTACCCATGTCGGGAATCGAACCCGGGTCTTCGGCATGACGAGCGAACGCTTTAACAACTAGGCTACCCGACCGCCCCTGGAGTGTAGGACATAGGGAACAGAATAATAAACCACGAAGCCCTCATTAGAAGCGTGACGTAAAAACAATCCTGTTAATTAAACCCAGGCCCCCACAGCTACAACATGTACAAGTAAATTAGTCATTTTCATATAAATTGCCGGGCATCCATGTTATAGTGTGTCAGAAAGTAATGTGATCAAACTATATACCCTGCCGGGCATGAGACAATATACACTAATGTTTGATCGTGGTTAAGAATGAAACAAGAAATGGTTATTCGGTGGTGATCTATACGAGTATCAAAATTGCGTTTTAGACCTCAAGTTTGCAGTGTTTGGTTGACTGTTTTCAGTCTTGTAACTTTTTGATAACGTTTGAAATGTTTCGTATTATAGGCAAACGTTGACGGATTACAAAGTAGACACAATTTATGGATAACAATTTCTTTCTTTCTTTCTTTATTTACTGTTAAGGCGACGTTTCTGTATAAATTCTTATACCGTTGTCAAGCAAGCAAGTTGTTATCCATAAATTGTGTCTACTTTGTTTGGAATGTTTTGTCAAATCCAATTTTCAAGTGCATACTTTCTTTTGACCGGCAGTTTAAAATTCACGACTATGCGTGTTCATAATCTTAGCTTTGGAAGAAAGAAATACAACAATAACTTTCAACATTGAAATATTGTTATCTGCGTACTAGATAAACATTTCATGGCATCCGCGCTGCACTGCGGCATCCGGAATGCCACTCAATGCCATCCGGGTGATGTCAAAAGGCAGACACGTACATGATCTTCAGACGCGCGCGATGTACATATTTTCTTCCATAACATCCCTCTGGCCACGTCAGCAGGACAATGTGACCGCCTCATCCAGGAGAGATGGCTGCAGCAGGGAATGTATGACGTGTCTGGTTGTATTGAAAACGGGATTACGTCAACGCGAACAGTCAGTGTAGGTCAAGGTTGACGTATGAGTGTTGGCGTGTTAAGATAACAAGAACGTACAGAAATACTACTGTCTGCATCACAAACCGCAATACAATGGACATGATATCGCGCTTTTTTTCTAAATGTGTTTCAGTTCTGTTATGAAAAAGACATATCTACGGTTATTCCATAGTTATTCGCCAATCGTAATTTCGCCCGTTTTGGCCTTGCTTCAATAAAATATGGAATTAAATTACACCTCAAATAAACATGCGAGCTACTATTATTCTTTGTGACATTGGCTACTCTATGCATCCGTAATACATACAAAGGTTAGTGATCTGAAACACCACAGGCATAAAAACATACCCAAATCGCCCAAATTCGAAAGCAAATGGTCTTCCATTAGTTACCAAGGCAGTCAACCGAAAGTATATACAAATCTGTGTATTCCAACACACAGGCGGATATTTCCTTGGATAAATAAAATAAACCCATACTCTTCTTCGTTAGAGACCCAGAGGCGTGGATCTGTCTATCAGAAGACTTTATACAGACGGACTATGGAGTGATGCGTACATGGTGCCGTTCATTGACCAAAACAAAACTCATGGTGACATCCACAACACGGCCATGGCGTCAGAGGTGGCGTCTTATTGCACTCGCCCGTCCATCATCACGGTATACACGTCACTCGATAATGGCGCCGTCATAACAACAGGCCAACTCAGACTGAAATCATGTTGACTCATGTGTCTGCAAGAAAAGGGAGAATCATGTTGATGCGAGTGGATTAGCGTGGAAGGTATGTGTCGATTTTAGGATGAGAGGTGAACGCTTTCCAGAACTTTTAAATCAAGCAGCAAAAACCGTTGACCCACCTGAATTACAAGGTAACAAAGCGTTGCTATATAGTAATGTCTTTTGAATAAATGCAGTCGCAATCACCCGGATTGGTGTCCTGATTAACGAGGTCCGGATTATCGAGGTTTCACTTTCCCTCGAACTATAAACACCTAGGACCGCCTCCGTGGTCTAGTGGTAGAGAGTCCACCCGGAGAGCGGAAGGTCCGGGGTACGATCCCCGGCCGCGTCTTATCTAAAGACCTTAAAAAATGGTTCATGTACTTGTTGTTAGCCTGTCTGGCGCTTGGCATTTAGTGGCTAAAACAAGGACTGGTCGGCTCGGAGTCAGTATACTGTGTCTGAGTGGGGTATTCATGTTAAACTTTAGCATGGTATCTCAGTGAGCTAGCACTATAAATCGACATCAGTCCGGACTAGTACAAGCAGCCACACAAACACAGATATGTACGTCGCTATATAAGTGCAATAATGTTGGACGCGACGTTAAACCCCATTTCACCTCACCTCACCTCCTGGTATACAGACACGCATGATCCTCATGGTCACCGGACATCGACATGCCCGACTTTCATTAGCCTATTTTGACCAGGTCGTTTTAAGGTTCTGTACATATAAATCTATGAACTATACAATGTATGAGAACGACAATTTGAATCAGTTTTGAAAAGCGTCCACTTGTACTGTACATGAGTGTTTGTGTTGGCGTCGAGTGTTACTGCAGCTTCTCGATATACTATACTGAACCGCAAAAGAAACCTCCCCATGGACAGATATATAAGAGACCATATTTGTCCAAACACTGTAAACATATCAAAAAGATGCAACTTGGCAAAACTGATCTTCAAGGTTGATATTAAAGTGTCAAATGTTCTTAAAGTGAAAATGGCATCACAAGTCAGTATCTCGTGTGTCGGCCATGTGCATTGATGACTGCCGTGCAACGTCGATACATGGAATGGATGAGGCGGTTGATGAAGGCCATAGACTCTTGAGTACACACTCTGAGGAACGCCTGACGCAGTTCAGCTGCAGTTGTCGGCCTTGGTCGGACGTCTTCAGCCGTCTTTGAATCTCGTCCCACAGGTGCTCAATGGGATTTAAATCGGGACTGAGGGCATGCCACTGCATGGTTCTGATGCCATTCTGCTGGAGGAAGCCTCTTGCTGCTCTCGCAGTGTGGGCATGGGCGTTATCATGCTGAAACTCGTGGTTGCGTCGACGTGCTAAATGAGGTAAGGCGTGTGGCCTCAAGACTTGATCAATGTACCGAGCTGCTGTGACACCATTGCCTCTCTCTGGACCGATGTTCTGGAAGACCACAGGGCCGACCCTCTGTGCAAGACCAATTCCACCCCACACCATGATGCTCGGACCACCCCACGAGTCTCTCTCAACAATACAAGCATCCGAATAACGTTCCCCACGGCGTCGCGAGACTCTCTCTTTCTCTCTGCCATCTGCTGTTGAGATACAGTAACGACTCGCGTCTGAGAAGAGGTCTCTTCTCCACTGCTGTGTTGCCCAGTGAAGACGGTCCCGGCGATGATGTGGTGTCAGAATGGGTCCTCGGTGTGGCCTGTGATAGTGGAGGTGCCTGTTCGTCTATCGTCGACTCACGGTGTCCGCACTAATGTGTCGCTGGTGTATCCCCGTGGTCTGTCGAGCAGTTTCCGCAGCAGTAAAGCGATCTTGCAGATGCTGTCGCGCAATCTGACGATCATGACGTCGGGTAGTAACCCTTGGTCTTACCAAGATATATAAATGACAACTTTTCATGCAATGTTACTTAGGTGACGTTTCTTTTGCGGTTCAGTATACTTTGTAAGTAGTCAACGTGTGTGAAATTATATATTAAGTAATGTTTTGTTTTAAATTTTAAATATATTGAACTGTGCACTCGAATATTAAGTACTTTTAGTGCAGTGCTCCAAGTGACATCATATGGATTGACACATTTCCAAACTGACGATTCCTACTGCTTGACACATTTCTAAATTAATGAACTCATACGGCATGACACATTTCCAAACTAACAATTAATACGTCTCGGCATTTTCCAAATGAACGAAATCATACGGATTGACACATTTCCAAATTAACTAAATGTTCCTAACAAATAGTCCAAACTTGATATCCAAATTTCTAGAATTTATGAGAGAATGTTACGACAATCCAGTATAAAAACAATAAAATAATTGCGGCCTTGTTCACAGAAAGCGGAGATGATCCCACAAACCTTTACATCTCCCATAATGCGCTGTCTTGATGACCACCCCGGTGCGGCATGCGTGTCTCTGCATTTGGCAATAACTTGAATAGGTGTGGCCATCACTGCCACACACGAAGATGTTCTCTTCCGCCCCGGATAATATAGAACAAGCGTCCTTGCAGTTGACGCACTGGGGCAGGCCGGAAGTGTAGTTCATCAGACACCGTCGGTCATCCGGGCACTTCAGGGTCTCGCAGGTCAACCCACCTGACAACATAGAACAACGAGTCAACCCACCTGTCAACATAGAACAACGAGTCAACTTACCTGATCACAGAACAGGGAAAGAGTGAGTTGGATTTAATGCCATGAAACATAAATCAAAATGTTAACACGGCCCATAGAAAGTATTCATTGCAACTGAAGGGAAATAAAAATCTTATTAATTTAAACCAGGAAGTAAATTGCATGTAAAGTTAATATGAAAATGATAGCATACCTTATTTCCTCTGTAAGGGGAAAGACTCACTAAATCCTATTATTACCGAATAATTACATGGCCTGCTTAACAGTCCCCGGGTTGAAAGAGTAAAGTGAACTATCCCTTTATATCACCGATAAATGGAAACGCGAGATCCCGAAAGAGTTGAAGTATTTGGCGTCGGAACACGCCATGATAAAAAATTATGTATCCCTACAAAACGTAGATTTACGGCAGTCGCAAGGCTACGAAGGTTTGTGGAACGTGGCCCTGGACAATAAATCCAGGTCTAACATAGGTGAGGTGAAATTGGGTTTTAACGTTGCGTTCAAGATTATTGCACTCATATAGCGACGTGTATGCACGTGTGTGTGTGTGTGTGTGCGCGTGCGTGCGTGCGTGCGCGTGCATGTGTGTGACTGCTTGTACTAATCCGTACTTATGTCGATTTTATAGTGCTAGCCCACTGAGATACCATGCTACAGTTTTACATGAATATCCCACTCACACACAGTATACTGACTCCCAGCTGACCAGTGCTTATTTTAGCCCCTTAATGCCGAGCGCCAGACAGGGTAACAACAAGTTCGTCTTTGAACGTCTTTTGGTATGACTCATACCCCCGACCTACAACTAGGCCACGTAGGCAGTAAAGTCATAGTGAATGAAAATGCCTTTTTAAGAAGATAAATGGTATTTATTTGCAATTTGTTGTGTAAAGCTGCGACTGTAAAGTGTAGAAGATTCATATAGAGCGTATTCTTGAAAATATAATATGATTAGAGAATTGTAATTTTTCGATTTACCAATGCATGGCCCTGTGTATGCAACTCGAATAGCCGCCCCTTTCATACATATGGCTGCCACTAGATGGCACTGGCTGGAGTAAGTGACACCGTCTTCACCGCACAGGCTGTAGAAGGGGACGTTGGAACAGTAGGTGTTGCAGGGCACGCAGTGGGGTAGGCCATGCTGATCCTGAAGACAGTGATGTCCACGTCTGAAGCACTTGACGCCGCGACACGAGTCTGGGACAAACATGGAGTAACCCCATCAGGGAAAAGAACACAGGAAATAACAATTACCTCTGTCACGCCCTTTGGGAAATTCATTATTGAAGTCACAGGGTAAAACAAGTTAAAACAATTTCATAATTCCAGAATGTCCGATAAGCGTTTTCTAAAGCTGATTTCACCACAGTAACCTGTACCTGTCATACTAGGAGACTGAATAGGTCGCTTGGTTGGTGGTGTGTCATCGTACTCATTACATCAATCACTGGTTTGTGTGTTACAGACGCGATTATTCACAGACCGTCATCATACTGATTGCGGCGTTAAACAACAAACAAACAATACCTAAATTGTTCCCAAGACTAAGACGGAAACATAGTTTTCATGGCAATGTCAGTTCTCGATCTTGGAAAGGCAGTGTGAAATGTTCGCCCTAATACAATGACGCTATGTTTTCACGTGTAACCACTGACACCGATACAAAATGCTAAGTTATTAGTAAGATCATTCGATATATATAGACGTGATACCCAAGAGTTATTTTCTGTTGGGAAGTATACAGCCGCTTCAATCAATGTTGATTTTGCACTAACCAGCAAAATGTTTTATATTGCTTTTTTTTTAATTTGATGCGTATCGCTGTCGGCATCTTCCTACTTGCACCTTATTGTGGCATGATTGTTATTTGTTTGCTTCATAACAACGGTGTAAGGTGCAGTTGAATTAACATCAGACATACCACTTCGAGGCATCCGCGTTGGAAATAACACTATCCACTGAACAATAAACTGCCAGAAAGAAAGTAGACACTTGAACGTTGGATTTAACCTAAAAACAGGCTGAAACAGTCGCCGAAACACTGCAAACGTAACAATAATAACCTTATCAAATACACCACTATCGAATAAAATATGGGTGTATACTTTCCTTTTCCCGGCAGTGTATATACAGCAAACTACGTTTATAACGAACACACTAAAACCGAACTTCGGTTATAACGAACTGCAAGTCGGGGTCCCTTTAAGTTCGTTTTAACCGTAGTTTACTGTACTTTGTTCACATTACTTTCTGAAACAACATGTGTCTACCTTTACAGTGTCCCAGGTACGCAGGCTTCACCTCTCTGTTGTGCTTGCAGTTGTGGCGAAGCATGGCACAGTAGTGCTTGTAAGTTTTCTGATCAGAGCCACACAGAACTCCCATCATCTTCAGGTGGCGAGGACACTGTGGGGAGCACACACATCTTGCTTGTCCATGCCTCACTCGACACTTCCGGTCAGCACCGCACTTCACTTTGTCACACGTTTCTGGAGAGGGATTAAATTTTGTTTTCATGAATTATTTGAGTAGTAAACTGTTATTATATTCTCCTCGCAAAACACGATATTCTTATTTGTGGATCCCAGATTTATTATCGTAAGTTCCAAAACTCATGATGCACCAAAAACATGCATACAAATTCCCCAACTTGACAAAAAAGTTCATTGTACAACAACAGAACAAGGAGCTGCTCAACTTTTCTGTTTGTTTATTTGTTTGTTGAAGCAATATTCGAGCTATAGCGTCCCCTAAAAAGACATTCGACCCGTGAAGATCGGTGAAGAATAGGCCTTCAGCAACCCATGCTTGCCGTAAAAGGCAACTATGCTTTTCGTAAGAGGCGACTAACGGATCGGGTGGTCAGGCTCGCTGACTTGGTGGATGCATGTCATCGTTTCCCAATTGCGTGGATCGATGCTCATGATGTCATTTACTGGATTGTCTGGTCCAGACTCGATTATTTTTAGACCGCCGTCATATCGCTGAGTGCGGCGTTAATGTAAACAACAACGTTGTAATGTTATCAACGTCACTGAGGCGGCTCAAGCCACAGCTGGACCAGCTACTGGTGGGCATGGAATCTATAACAATGGCGATTCAGTACAGTTGTCAATGAAATTTCATTTCAAGACGAACTTGTCCGCTCTTCGAAAGACCACGCACAGGACGCCCAAGGGTGGCAATGGAGAGAAGGCCGTTACTTGCCTCCGTACGCCTGTTGAAACAGTTTTACTGGAGATCTCTCGAGAATGATCTCCAAAAGGTGACATGAAACAGGGTTCCTTCACGGATTGTCCCGAATTTACTGTCTGTAAACCAGCAACGCCAGCGGCACTAGCAACGTCAGCAACATCATCATCACCTCTCACCAATAGCAGCAACCTCAGCACCAACAGCAATACCCGCAGCACAGTCACGTCAGCAACACCAGCAGCACCTCTAACTAATAGTAGCATCAGCAGCACCTACAGCACCAGCAACATTAGCAACATCATCCAAACCAGAAGCATCAGCAACCTCAGCACCATCAGCAAAACCAGCAGCACAGCAACGCCAGCAACTCCAGAACACCAGTATCATCAACAGCAACATTAGCAACATCAACAACGCCAGCAACGCCAGCAGCACCAGAAACACCCGCAACATTAGCAACACCATCAAAACATCGGCAACGCCAGCACCATCAACAGCATCAGCAGCATCGGCAACACCAACCAAACTATTAGCACCAGCAACATCATTGACATCAGCAACGCCAGCTTCAGAACACCAGTAACATCAGAAGAAGCAGCAAGGGATGCTTTGGGCAAATTAGTATTGCAACTGAAGGGTCAACATTTGGTTATGATCCTGCCTAGACTGCACCGATGGGAGGGTTCGTTTCCAGAGGAACAACACAGAATAATACGCCAACTATTCCACTATGATGAAGTAAAGTCCTTTAGGATGTGTCTGTGACCCCGAGCTCACGTTCACCCCCAGACTCACCTTTCACTGTCGGATGATGACTGCTGTGGAATGAGTGTGATAGATCTCCTGACCCGTGCATGGTCAGCAGGTGTCAGGGCTTTCCTCACCCGTGTCATTGTACAGTCACTGTCACATGGAAGTATTTGTATTTGGGTGCATCCGTTTACAGTTGTTGATGCATCATTTGCGCGGTGAAACTTGCGTTGATAGTTAGACTATCCACAAAATTATCTTACTTAATTGTGAGAAGTAACTCTCGTCATAAATAAAACTCGAAAACCGCATCATTAATAATATAATAGACACCACGGAGTGGGCTTCGTGCTTATACGCCCTGTGGTCCAGTCCCTATACTCCCTGTAACCAAGTCCTTATACTCCCTGTGGTCCTGTCCTTATACTCCCTGTGGTCCAGTCCTTATACTCCCTGTGGTCCAGTCCTTATACTCCCCGTGGTCCTGTCCTTATACTACATGTGGTCCCGTCCTTATACACCTTGTGGTCCAGTCCTTATACTCCCTGTGGTCCTGTCCTTATACTCCCTGTGGTCCTGTCCTTATACTCACTGTGACCCAGTTGATATACTCACTGTGACCCAGTTGATATACTCACTGTAACCCAGTCTTTATACTCCCTGTGGTCCTGTCCTTATACTCCAGGTAACCAACTCCTTATACTCCCTGTGACCCAGTCGATATACTCCCTGTGACCCAGTACTTATACTCCCTGTAACCCAGTCCTTATACTCCCTGTAACCCAGTCCTTATACTCCCTGTAACTCAGTCGATATACTCGCTGTAATCCAGTCCTTTTACTACCTGTAACCCAGTCCTTATACTCCCTGTGGTCCAGTCCTTATACTCCCTGTGGTTCAGCCCTTATACTCCCCGTGGTCCTGTCCTTAAACTCCATGTGGTCCCGTCCTTATACTCCTTGTGGTCCAGTCCTTATACTCTCTGTGGTCCAGTCCTTATACTCCCTGTGGTCCTGTCCTTATACTCCCTGTGGTCCTGTCCTTATACGCACTGTAACACAGTCGATATAATCCCTGTAACCCACTCCTTATACTCACTGTAACCCAGTCTTTATACTCCCTGTGGTCCTGTCCTTATATTCACTGTAACCAACTCCTTATACTCCCTGTGACCCAGTCGATATACTCCCTGTGACCCAGTACTTATACTCCCTGTAACCCAGTCCTTATACTCCCTGTAACCCAGTCCTTATACTCCCTGTAACTCAGTCGATATACTCGCTGTAACCCAGTCCTTATACTACCTGTAACCAAGTCCTTATACTGCCTGTGGTCCAGTCCTTATACTCACTGTAACCCAGTCCTTATACTCCCTGTAACCCAGTCCTTATACTGCCTTTGGTCCAGACCTTATACTCCCTGTAACCCAGTCCTTATACTCCCTGTAACCCAGTCCTTATACTCCCTGTAACCCAGTCCTTATACTCCCTGTAACCCAGTCCTTATACTCCCTGTAACCCAGTCCTTATGCTGCCTGTGGTCCAGTCCTTATACTCACTGTAACCCAGTCCTTATACTCCCTGTGGTCCAGTCCTTATACTCCCTGTAACCCAGTCCTTATACTACCTGTAACCCAGTCCTTATACTCCCTGTAACCCAGTCCTTATGCTGCCTGTGGTCCAGTCCTTATACTCCCTGTAACCCAGTCCTTATACTCCCTGTGACCCAGTACTTATACTCCCTGTAACCCAGTCCTTATACTCCCAGTAACCCAGTACTTATACTCCCTGTGGCCCAGTCCTTATACTCCCTGTAACCCAGTCGATATACTCCATGCAACCCACTCCTTATACTCCCTGTAACCCAGTCCTTATACTACCTGTGACCCAGTCGATATACTCCATGTAACCATCTCCTTATACTCCCTGCAACCCAGTACTTATACTCCCTTTGGCCTTGTCTTTGTACTTACTGTGACAGACATGGCACTGTGTCGCTCCCCCTGTGAACAGCATTGTGTGGGTGTGAGATGCCACGTCGCGGGGGGTCCAGCTGATGGCAACAGCTGGTATGGTGAGGCTGCAGCACTGGTCACGTGATATGTTGACACTGTACATCTGTCTGCACCGTCCATTCCTGCTCCTGGACAACCAGCAGATGCCGCCTAGAGATAGAGATCACAGCTGGTATAGCTTCATTGAGATCATAGTATAGGTTCACTGAGATCATAGCATAGGTTCACTGATACCATAGCTAGTATAGGTTCACTGAGATCATTGTAAAGGTTCACTGAGATCATAGCATAGCTTCGCTGAGATCATAGCTGTTATAGCTTCATTGAGATCATAGCATAGGTTCACTGATATTATAGCAAGTATAGGTTCACCGAGATCATAGCATAGCTTCACTGAGATCATAGCATAGCTTCACTGAGATCATAGCATAGCTTTACTGAGATCATAGCTTAGCTTCACTGAGATCATAGCATAGCTTTACTGAGATCATAGCATAACTTCACTGAGATCATAGCATAGCTTCACTGACATCAGAGCATAGCTTCACTGAGATCATAGCATAACTTCACTGAGATCATAGCATAGCTTCACTGAGATCATAGCTGATATAGCTTCACTGAGATCATAGATAGTATAGCTTCACTGAGATCATATCTGGTATAACTTCATTGAGATCATAGTATAGGTTCACTGAGATCATAGCTGGTATAGCTTCATTGAGATCTTAGTATTGGTTCACTGCGATCATAGCTGGTATAGCTTCATTGAGAATTGAGATCATAGTATAGGTTCACCTAGATCATAGTATAGGTTCACTAAGATCATAGGTGGTATTGCTACATTGAGATCATAGTATAGGTTCACTGAGATCATAGCATAGGTTCACTGAGATCATAGGTGGTATAGCTACATTGAGATCATAGTATAGGTTCACTGAGATCATAGGTGGTATAGCTTCATTGAGATCATAGTATAGGTTCACTGAGATCATAGCATAGGTTCACTGAGATCATAGGTGGTATAGCTTCATTGAGATCATAGTATAGGTTCACTGAGATCATAGCATGGGTTCACTGAGATCAAAGCTGGTATAGCTTCATTGAGATCATAGTGTAGGTTCACTGAGATCATAGCATAGGTTCATGGAGATCATAGCATAGCTTCACTGAGATCATAGCATAGGTTCACAGAGATCATAGCATAGCTTCATTGAGATCATAGCATAGCTTCACTTAGATCAATGCATAGGTTCACTGATATCATAGCTAGTATAGCTTCACTGAGATCATAGCATAGCTTCACTGAGATCATAGGTGGTATAGCTTCATTGAGATCATAGCATAGGTTCACTGAGATCATAGCATAGCTTCACTGGGGTCATAGGTGGTATAACTTCACTGAGATCATAGTATAGGTTCACTGAGATCATAGCATAGGTTCACTGAGATCATAGGTGGTATAGCTTCATTGAGATCATAGTATAGGTTCACTGAGATCATAGCATGGGTTCACTGAGATCAAAGCTGGTATAGCTTCATTGAGATCATAGTGTAGGTTCACTGAGATCATAGCATAGGTTCATGGAGATCATAGCATAGCTTCACTGAGATCATAGCATAGGTTCACAGAGATCATAGCATAGCTTCATTGAGATCATAGCATAGCTTCACTAAGATCAATGCATAGGTTCACTGATATCATAGCTAGTATAGCTTCACTGAGATCATAGCATAGCTTCACTGAGATCATAGGTGGTATAGCTTCATTGAGATCATAGCATAGGTTCACTGAGATCATAGCATAGCTTCACTGGGGTCATAGGTGGTATAACTTCACTGAGATCATAGTATAGGTTCATTGAGATCATAGCATAGGCTCACTGAGATCATAGCTAGTATAGCTTCAATGAGATCATAGCATAGCTTCACTGAGATCAAAGTATAGCTTCACTGAGATCATAGCATAGCTTCACTGAGATCATAGCAGAGCCTGCAGAGCCCTTCGCTTGGATGAAGGCAGCTGGCCTGAAAAGTGAAACAGAAGGCTTCCTGTCTGCTGCCCAGGGCCAGTCATTTCCAACTCGAAACCGTCAATGCGTGATTTTGCATCAAAATATGGCAAATATGCAGACCTCGCTTTCGAAATGTCACGCTTGCATCCCAATTACCAAGTTTTCTGACCCCCTATTGTTCTTGGTGCCTTAGGTTTGGTACCTCCCAATCTGTTGACTGACAATCGGAGAGTAGTCGAGTTTGCTACCAGGAATGTTGGGGAGTCTTCACATTCTCTGATAAGGTCTGGGTGGGTTTGACACGGCAGCTTAACTAATGCAAACTGACTTTTTAAGTTTGTCCTAGGTACTACCAACAATGCGCTTGAAGTACCATGAGTTTAAGTAATTCTTAAAACAAAAGTCTTGGGCGTTGATGCTGTATTGTTTGCAAAACACAATAACACAACAGCAGGAACATTTTGTTGACGCGAATACATAGAAATGTCAACAATGCCCATATTTGGGCATATTTAAATACTCATGCACAAGCAGATTTGCAACCGGTTTCAGTTTGGTCTGTTAACAAAATAAGGTTGTTATGTATTACACTTAAATACACATTTAACGTATTTAAAGTGGGTACTACACGTGAAGAGCCTGGGTAGAAAAAGGCGATTATGCTTGACGTAAGAGGCTTCTAATGGGATCGGGTGGTCAGGCTCGCTGACTTGGTTGATGCACGTCACGGTATCACACTGCGTGGATCGATGCTCATTATCTCAATCACTGGATTGTCTGGTGCAGACTCGATTATTTACAGACCGCCGTCATACAGCTGTAATATTGCTGAGTGCGGCGTTAAACAACAAACAAACAAACAAACATAACATGGGTAATAAATAAAATACTACACTCATTCCCGTTAGATACAATTTTTACGAAACTATATACACTTTTCAAAAACAAGAAACGCACAGGTCGATTTTTAGTAAATTTATGGTACCTAAGAAAGTCGATATATTCAATTTAATATCATAGATACAAATATAAAATTTTGAAGCTCGATAGTCACATGTTGTCGTTGTACAAAAGCATTGAAAACTGTTCATTATCATGTCACATTAGGCCACGAGGTTGCGCTGAACTCAGTATCTCGTGTGACCGCCCCTGGCAGCAATCACGGCTCCGCATCTCCTCGGCACTTACTAGATAATAAGTGTACGAATTCTGTCCTGCGGAATTCTGCACCATTCTGCTTCTAACGCGTTGGCCAGTTGTGGGAGTGTCTGCGGCGTGTTCTAACGTTGACGTACACGTCGATTGAGTTCATCCCAGAGGTGTTCGTTTGGGTTGAGATCTGTAGATCACGACGTCCAGGGCAAGACGTTGATGTTGGCATTATGAAGGTAGTCTACCGTGACACGAGCTGGGTGCGGTGGAGCGTTGTCCTGTTGAAACAGCTCCCTCTGGCGATCAATGATTGGAAGATGGTGAGGTTGAAGATTTTGATTCATGTAGCGATTTGCTGTCAAATTTCCCTGAACCATAAGTCAGATATCCTGGTGTAAGATATAGGTCGGTCGGTTCTTGGACGGTCTCCAGTGGAATTTGGACTGTGTGTATCGGTCCCAAAGGCGGCAAATGGTGCTGTGGTGGACGTTGAAGTGGCGTGCAACAGAAGACTGCGATCCCCCTCTTTGGATACGTCCTATATTCCGATATGCAGCGCTGAGTCTCGGTATTTTCGAACTTAAAAAATGTTGACAACTGAAAGACAAATTATTGGCTTCTGCTTGCCTATTTATAGCCACTACCGCGTGTTACGAATGCCATAACTTGCACGTGCATTTTGCTTTACTGTTTTCCTCCGTGACATTTTTTAACAAGTGTGAAATCAATGCCGTTTAAGACATTGCAAATCGACAATGGCTGCGTTTTGACGCACCGTTTGTCGAATATCAGGCCACCAACATTTTCCAATAACATATATCCAATTTATATACCGGATCTTTTGTGTAGTCAGGTTTAATGAACCACATACTACCTGTGCTTTTCTCTTTTTTGAAGAGTATATCCGTTTTAATGATATATTCGATATATATATATATATATATATATATATATATATATATATATATATATATATATATATATATATATATATATATATCCGGGTCAGTACACACGCACTCTTTCTCTTAAGGTCAAATCGAGCCAGACATGACGGCAAGCAAGTCCCAATATAGCCTTCTAAGGCTGCCTACATACAGAATCAGTATCAGGCAACATGAAGAGCTGAAGGCCTTCATGTAAATAACGCCACTTAGTATACGTAACTGATCAGCCGATGGCAGATGACAAGACAATCGACTGGATAGTTCAGATGGCGTACCTAGCAGACCCATGTACATAGGGAGGCATTAAGAGCTTGTCTGAAGTTCACTGCCGTCGCCGCACTTTGTTTTTGAATTCCCGGAATAACTCATCATGCATATCTCTATTATAACCAAGATGCATTTACTGCATGTCAATGAAAATTGGTAGATGTCATCTTGGGTCGGGTCGCGATCTGAAAAGACTGTGAGTAACGTGTGAATTCAAAGTCCCAGAGGTCATTCTAAAAGTATGTTTGCCATTTTCACTTGAATGCCCTTTTCTGCAAATATTTATTATATCTTATCCATGTGCTGGTTGTATCATTTGACTACATTGATAAGTGATGACTATAAATGATATCAGTAGGTCATTGTGACCTACTTTCCATGAGAATCTTACGCTATTATTTCGTTTTTACGTTGAATTCCTCCAAGGGACACCGTATTTGCTAGACAACCCTTGAAGATGAAGGTTAACTTCACGCTCAAGGTCATAGATTCAAAAACTATTATAATCCTGATAACCCAAGTAGTGTTCTCAGTAATAAAATGGATTTTGGTCTTAATGATGGCGCATTGAATTTGGAAACCTTTGAACGACTTTTATTGAAAGTGAAATTCACTGGAATCGTCAATTGTAAGGTAGTGTTGGGTGCCCTGAACCAACCCTCTGTTTGTATTAGAGTTTGTAAGAACAAGCTTCCATGCCTTCAGCAAAAAATAATCCAGCATTCTAGAATTAAGGGTAAAGGGCGTTAAGTGCAAACAACTTCCCTTGAGGTAGACGGAGGCATGGAACTTTCTGTTTTAGAGAGATCCTGCATTACACACATGTTTTTCTCAAGCCGGGAGTGATGTTATAAAAAAACAGGTACATTTTCTTGTTAGTGTAGCTAGAGGCATGGGACTCTCTGTTTTATAGTCGTATCACATATGGCATGTTTTCCCTCCAAGTGATATCATTCAATCAAAAGTGCATACAATTTTCTTACTAACATTATTAGGGCACAGGACTTTCTTTCTAAATGTTTTGCATTATACATTTGCATAAATTTTTCGTATTAATTATGTTTGATGCATGGGACTTTCTGTCTTAAAGTGAGTGTGTATGGTTTTACGCCGCTTTTAGCAATATTACAGCAATATCACTGCGGGGGACATCAGAAATGGAATTCACACATTGTACCCATGTCGGGAATCGAACCCGGGTCTTCGGCGTGACGAGCGGACACTTTAACCACTAGGCTACCCGACCGCCCCTTCAGTCTTAAAGACGTACTGCATTTGGGCATATAAAATAGTGGACATCTCTTGTATTCGACGTGTATTTTACCAACTCTGAAATGAAGTCCATATATCTACGTTATTAATATAGGAATGGGACTTTCTGTATCAAAGTTGCGCTGCACTGGTAAACCGCAAGAGGTGAGGTGAAATTGGGTTTAACGTTGCGTCCCAGATTATAGTGTGTGTGTGTGTGTGTGTGTGTGTGTGTGTGTGTGTGTGTGTGTGTGTGTGTGTGTGTGTGTGTGTATGGCTGCTTGTACTAGTCCGGACTAATGCCGATTATAGTGCTAGCACACTGAGATACCATGCCACAGTTTAACATGAATACCCCACTCAGACACAGTATACTGACTCCGAGCCGACCAGTCCTTGTTTTAGCCTCGTTATGCCGAGCGCCAGACAGGGTAACAACAAGTACCATCTTTTAACGTCTTTTGGTATGACGCTCTCGGGAATTGAACCCCGGACCTCCCGCTCTCCGGGCGGACGCTCTACCGCTAGACCACGGAGGCGGTTTAAACCGCAAGAGCCTATAAAGGCTCGCCTAATACATATTTTATTCAAAATATATGATATTTACGAAAGGAAACTGCACATGGCTGATAATCTCTATTAATGTTTTGAGCGTTGAGTTTTGTTTTTGTTTGTTTGTTGTTTAACGCCGCACTCAGCAACATAGCAGCTATATCACGGCGGTCAGTAAATAATCGAGTCTGGACCAGATAATCCAGTGATTGACATCATGAACATCGATCTACGCAATTGGGATACGATGACATGCATCAACCAAGTCAGCGAGCCTGACCACCCGATCCCGTTAGTCGCCTCTTACGACAAGCATAGTCGCCTTTTAGGGCAAGTATGGATTACTAGAGACCTATTCTACACCGGATATTCACGGGTATTTGAGAGTTGAGGGCTTGAAAGAAAGCGAGTGACAAGCCAGTATTATGTACGCCGCTTTAGGCAATATACCAGCCACAGCAAGGCGGCGTTGCATGACTGGGGTTGCACATTTGTACCTACATGTATGGGAGCGAACCATGGTCTTTAGCGTTGCGAGCGAAACCTGTAAGTGAGAAATATTGAGTTTTGTAGAAGGTCAAGGTCTGAAACCAGACACGACCACGGAGCTGGTCTAGCAGATGACGTAACGGGTGTTCTGCCCGCCGCTTTGAGACTTGAAACAGGCGTTGATCAAATGAGGAGGGCGTGGTCACCGAGATGTGGCATGGGTTCAGAATGATACCACAGTGCATGATGTGCAGAAATATATTCACCTGACGTAGATGTCAATTATTTGGCAAAGGTTTCAGGTTAATGAGCTGTGACGGGAAGTTATCCGTCTCTCCGATGAATAGGTTAGATTTGCGCTTACTAGGTTTCAGTAAGACTGTGATGGGTGTGGCTTCAGACGTTTGTTTCAGAGAGATGAGCGAGCGTTGAGGTCAGAGGCTGATCTAGGTTCGTGCACGACTGATGGAATAGGGGTAAAATTGGAATCTATAAATGCACGTTATTCATACGCTTCTTCAGAGCTCCTCCTGCACATTTGTTCTTCATCATTAATATCTAAAATTATTTGTAATATGAAACACAATTAAGTTAAACGCATCATTACATCGACGTGTTTTTTCCAGTACAGTAAAGTACGGTTATAACGAACTCAAAGGGACTACTAATTTTAGTTCGTTTTAACCGTAGTTCGTTATAAGCATATATACAGCATAACTACAGCAAATATTCGGGACCAAAAGAGTAGTTCGATATATCCGTCAGTTCGTTATAAGCGTGTTCGTTATAACCGTAGTTTACTGTATGTCGATACAATTGTGAAAATCGGTCGACGTCAAAATGATAGCCACAGTTCCAGAGTAAGAGTGGGATCGGAATTTATTGAAACCTTATTGAGTTGATCAATGTGTTGGTGTTAGTTTGAGGTTAGCTGCAGAGGACATGAAAGAGCAGCATCACTGAACATATGTCAGGCTGGGTGAGCTACAGATGATACTTTATGAAGGCTGTGTTCACTAGGGCCGGTTATGGTTGTGTGTACTCCGTCGTCCAAACATTGTGAGGAGAGCGGGCTCTGAACACACGCTCACATTTGTGAGCGGTTTTGTGTGTGTACCACAAAACACAGCTTCTGCAATTTATCATGACAATTATATAAATACGATTAACCTATATAATATTACAAGTGTGTGACGAGTATGCCAGGTATATAGAGAAAAGTGCACATGTTATGCTTATTTCATTTATCAATAAAAGGCTCCGCATAGGCAGGTAAGTATGTCAGGCATTCTCTGGGACGACAAGGCCAGTTGTAAACAGTTAGTCGACGAAACGTGCATGTTGAACGTATGCAGCGTGTCTGTGTTTGCAATCCGTCAGTCAGATAGACTACCCAACATAGACGCATGAACAGCTCAACACACTGACCCGGTTGCGCAGTGGGAGGCAGTGAATGCGTGAGTTGGATTGAAGGCCGATTTGACCACTCTTTACATCACATCATGATGTCGGGATGGCGAGGGAGGAAAGTCCGAGCACAAGAAATATAATAAATATGGACCGGGATTTGAAACCGCCTAAAGGACGCAACTCTGCAAAGAAACATATACATATGGACATGAACCTGCATGGTAGCAACCATATCCAAAACATGAACTCTACGCGATATCGTCTTCATCCAACAGGTGAACACTCCGGTATATCTACTTCATCCAACAGGTGAACCCTACGAGATATCTTCTTCATCCAACAGGTGAACCCTACGAGATATCTACTTCATCAAATAGGTGAACCCTACACGATATCTTCTTCATCTAACAGGTGAAACCTCCGTGATATCTACTTCATCCGAGAGGTGAACCCTCCGTGATATCCACTTCATCTAACAGGTGAAACCTCCGTGATATCTACTTCATCCAACAGGTGAACCCTACGCGATATCTTCTTTATCTAACAGGTGAACCCTCCGTGATATCTACTTCATCCAATAGGTGAACCCTACGCGATATATTCTTCATCTAAAATGTGAGCCCTCCGTGATATCTACTTCATCCAATAGGTGAACCCTACGCAATATCGTCTTCATCTAACAGGTGAACCCTCCATGATATCTACTTCATCCAATAGGTGAACCCTACGCGATATCTTCTTCATCTAACAGGTGAAACCTCCGTGATATCTACTTCATCCAACAGGTGAACCCTACGAGATATCTACTTCATCCAATAGGTGAACCCTACGCAATATTGTCTTCATCTAACAGGTGAACCCTCCATGATATCTACTTCATCCAATAGGTGAACCCTACGCGATATCTTCTTCATCTAACAGGTGAAACCTCCGTGATATCTACTTCATCCAACAGGTGAACCCTACGCGATATCTTCTTCATCTAACAGGTGAAACCTCCGTGATATCTACTTCATCCAACAGGTGAACCCTCTGTGATATCTACTTCATCCAACAGGTAAACCCTACGCGATATCTTCTTCATCTAACAGGTGAACCCTCCGTGATATCTACTTCATCCAACAGGTGAACCCTACGCGATATCTACTTCATCCAAAAGGTGAACCCTACGCGATATCTTCTTCATCCAACAGGTGAAACCTCCGTGATATCTACTTCATCCAACAGGTGAACCCTACGCGATATCTACCTCATCCAAAAGGTGAACCCTACGCGATATCTTCTTCATCTAACAGGTGAAACCTCCGTGATATCTACTTCATCTAACAGGTGAACCCTACGCGATATCTACTTCATCCAAAAGGTGAACCCTACGTGATATCGTCTTCATCTAACAGGTGAAACCTCCGTGATATCTACCTCATCCAAAAGGTGAACCCTACGAGATATCTACTTCATCCAAAAGGTGAACCCTACGCGATATCGTCTTCATCTAACAGGTGAACCCTACGTGATATCTACCTCATCCAACTGGTGAACCCTACGCGATATCGTCTTCATCTAACGGGTGAACCCTCCGTGATATCTACTTCATCCAAAAGGTGAACCCTACGCGATATCTTTTTCATCTAACAGGTGAAACCTCCGTGATATCTACTTCATCCAATAGGTGAACCCTCCGTGATATCCACTTTATCTAACAGGTGAAACCTCCGTGATATCTACTTCATCAAACAGGTGAAACTTCCGTGATATCTACTTCATCCAACAGGTGAACCCTACGCGATATCTTCTTTATCCAACAGGTGAAACCTCCGTGATATCTACCTCATCCAACAGCTGAAACCTCCGTGATATTTTCTTCATCCAACAGGTGAACACTCCGGTGTATCTTCTTCATCCAACAGGTGAACCCAGTGTGATATCTACTTCATGCAATGCGTGAATCCTAGGTGATATCTATTTTATCTAACAGAACCCTGCGTGATATCTACTTTGTCCAACATATGTACCCTAGGTGATATCCGCTTTGCCCAACAAGTAAAACCTACATATCTACTTTTCCAACCAGGTGAAACCTACATGATATCTACGTTACCCAACAGGTGAAACCTACATGATATCTACTTTACCCAACAGGTGAAGCCAACATGGATCCTACTTCATCCAACATATAAACCCTACGTGATATCTACTTTATCCAACATCTAAACCCTACGTGATATCTACTTTATCCAGCCAGTGAACCCTACGTGATCTGTACTTTATCCAGCTTGTGAACACTACGTGATATCCACTTTATCCAACATCTAAACTCTACGTGATATCTACTTTACCCAAAAGGTGAAACCTACATGATATCTACTTTACCCAACAGGTGAAACCTACATGATATCTACTTTACCCAACAGGTGAAGCCAACATGGATCCTACTTCATCCAACATATAAAACCTACGTGATATCTACTTTATCCAACATATAAACCCTACGTGATATCTACTTTATCCAACATCTAAACCCTACGTGACATCTACTTTATCCAGCCAGTGAACCCTACGTGATCTGTACTTTATCCAGCTTGTGAAACCTACGTGATATCCACTTTATCCAACATCTAAACCCTACGTGATATCTACTTTATCCAACATCTAAACCCTACGTGACATCTACTTTATCCAACCAGTGAACCCTACGTGATCTGTACTTTATCCAGCTTGTGAACCCTACGTGACATCTACTTTATCCTCTATGCTCTGTTGTACCCTGTTATTACGGCAACGTTAAGTTTATTGGAGCGGGGTGAAATACGCCGACACCGTGAAGGGGCACATAGTTTCTGTACTTGGTATCTTGGTCCACGTGGTTATCTGTGTTGTGCAACCTATTTACTCTGTGCGTGCTTTACATATCTCCTTGTGCATAGGCTTTGTGTCGTTAAACTATTGATCAATAACAGTACTTGGTCGTTTAGGCATTTACAGAATGTCGGTGACTGAGTTTGTTTTTGTTTTTGTATCTTGGTGATATAGCAGTATTTGCTACTGTTCTACTCCGCGCAATATTTATCAACGTGCGGTTTTGATAAATACCGACACTAATTTGCCAATGTCACCCCAACTAATTTCTCTTATTTAGAAACATTTATTAACTGTTCAAGCGTATGTGGCATGATATGAATTACATTTCCTCAAATCACGTTTTGTATATTGAACCATAGACAAATATGGTATAAGAATAAGACACCCTACATTAATAGAAACTTGAGTTATGTGTAAAAGTAAGTCCATAGGTTTTAGAAAAAAATACTGAAATTATTCAAAATAATATCCACTGTGTTTTTACATGAATCAGTATGATGACGGTGTTTGGGAGCATAAAGTCTGAATCATGTGTCGGGAGTTGTTAGAATCCCACTCCACATAAACACACAAGTGAACACGAATGATTGTTCCAAGAATCTATCTTAACAACGTGATTATTTCATAAATATTTTACCGTACTATCATAGACACACGGGTTTTTTCCGTCGGTTCCTTAACATAAATCTCAATACCCAAGCATATATTTACTAACAACAATATATCCGTTTTGAAAACATATTGCATGGTACTAAACATTTTTTACTTTAACTCAAAAATACCTAAAGCAAACAGAAGAATGAAACGAATACAATTGAAAGTCTTACCATTCACAGAAGAAAAGTGGCTTGCTGCTAAACACATTATGACAACACTTATGACGTTCATGTTGTCGTCTTCAGAAGATGAAGGAATGCGTCCGGGTACCGTCGAGACCCTCCCCGCAGTCACTTTCTCAACGGAGACTGGGTTAGGTACTGACCGCTGGCTCGAGTGGTGGCGCCGTACTCTTTTACTTGAAGAGGGTATGCGATATAGGCGACTACTACTTTCTGTGGGTATGTACCAGTCCCGAGAGATACAGCTTCTACGATCTGTGATGGGGGGTCGGAGAATGTACACCTGGATGTCTGTGGTCACATCGAAAGAACTGTCGTCAGGAGGAGTGGGTCTATAGGTTCATACGACGTGTTACTTACACGTCCTTAAGATGCGTTCACGGGACCCGGCTACGTGATATACGGCTTTCTAAATCCTCTCCTGGTTCAATGAGGTCCGATCCAGATCCGACGACAGTGGCACGTGTTCTGTGACTTAGCGTGAAGGTTCTGTGCTTTTGCTTTTTGTTTCGAGGTAAAGGGGCGTATCCTAGATCCTATCCGTCTTCTGCACTCTGTAACGCTCATTGAATTGACAGAACATTGTCAGTGGGTGGCCATCAAACAGATCGTCTCATGAAATTGGAGGAAGTCCTTTTCAATAAATTGTTTCCTGACTAACCTGGTCCCTGCATCAATCAGACGGATCACCCGGACGCACGGTGCCTCTGATCCGAAAGGTTGCTGTCAAAGTTATAAGAATATTCAGTTGCAGGTGATCAACACTCCCAGGATTGTTTCATGCGATGGGTCGAATACGCACAGCTGAGAGTAACCGTAAATCTCTATAACCAGTCAATATAACGTTATCTTGAGCCGAGTCAATAAGTTATATTCAAAGTCGTTTGTGAGGTCTCGCTATGGCGTATGTCCAACAAGTGAATTGCAATAGACCTGCCGATGATTGACAGCCGTCACTGGATGCGCCACGCCGCCGCGCATTGTCACACTCTGAACACAGGTGCGCGATCACTCGAGGCTCCGCGCGGCCGCTCACGTATGCCGTTGTAAAGTGATGCGGGACAAATATTAAAAAAAATATCAACTAAACGTCCTTATATCTCAACAAGGTGACGTTGAACACATTAGCGCTGTTACTTGTGAAAATGAGCTGCCCGTGATAACTTTTTGATCGCGTGTTTCTCCATTTCATATGATGCTTACATTGATGGTTAATGCCAGAGCTTAAAACGTACGTACTGGCACTTTTGATTCCCATATTCATCTCTGTTTAAGTCCGTAACTGAGAAAGGCCTGTCCTGGAATGACACATGTAGTGGCGGGAGATCATTCTTGGATAAGTCAGTTTGCTGTCGTGTATGTAGACAAACATTTAGTCCCAGGAATAAAGTTATCTTTGCAATAAATATATATCTACTAAATGATATAATAAAATCCAAATGGAGCTTGGAACAATGCTTAATTTCAGGAATTTGCCAAAAATTCTAGACTTGAGTTTGAATCATGTTTAATGTATTCCAAGGGACACAGACTATGTTGTGTGTTACAGAGGGGTACGAATGCTGTCGGTTGCATGCATCCCTTGGGGAAACGCTTTTGGAAAAGAAGAACCTATCACAAATACATGGTTGTAAATATTCCATAGCAGTGTTAGAAACTAACATTTTTCGTCCACTAGTCCTTACTATGATAACATATAGCAAAACCCTTAAAAAAGGCAAATTTCTACTAGTCCTTCTGATACCTTTACCATTGGGCAGTTTGGCAAGGACTATAGGACTAGTGCCAATTTCTAACGCTGCATAGGGTTGACAACACAAAAGAAATGTCGACTCCATTCTCTTAAACAGATGGCCGCCAAAGGTTTCTTTCCCCGGAGTAAAAAGAATCTAGACATTGTTTGTCGCGACAACAGATGGCGAAGTTGTTCAGCAGCATGAACATCTATATTTGGTCAAACGTCAGACTGTCAGGATATATAACAATAAACAAAGAATCATAAATGGTTTTCTTTTACAATTTGAAATTAGATACACTCAATCAATGTCAGAAAGTAAGGGAAATTATTGCTGAGATTGTTTCATCTTACGCCCGAGGACTGATTTGCCGAGTGAAGGGGAAAGAGAGGAATAGAGTGCCTGCTCCGAGGCAGCGAGTGACACCTTAGCTATGCTCTCTACACGATGAACACAAGTAACGAGCACATACAACGCTCCTTCACTTCAAACCCAAGTGTTTAGAGATTCAGTAGATGTGAGTGAGTGTGGTTTTACGCAGATTTTAGCAATAGACACCACGCAAGGGACATCAGAAATGGGCTTCACACACTGTACCCAGGTGGGGAACAGAACCCGGGTCTTCGGCGTGACGAGCGAACGCTTTAACCGCTGGGCTACCCGACCGCCCCGATTCAGTAGATTACAGGCTACTGGAACACAGGGGAATATTATTGTCATGGGTCTTGTCCAAACTCTGTTGTCATGGGAAACATCTTTTCAAATTGACTTTTATTTCAAGAATAGAACATATTAAAGTGAACCCCGTTATATCAATCAAGGTTGACGTATGTGCAATAACGTATTATGTATATGGATCTAGCTTTACGAATATAGAAATATAATATCGAGGGTTGTCGTGGACATGCATATGTACTTACGTATGTACTAAACAGATATCGAGGGCTGTCGTAGGCCGTTATGTGAAACCAGGGTTAACGTTTGTAGCAAACGTACATTCGGGGCTATCATAGACCGTTATATGAAACAAGGTTTACGTATATACTACAGCAAGAGGATATCGAGGTCTATCGTAGACCATTTTATGAAACTGGGTTTACGTATATACTGTAGCAAGAGGATATCAATGGCTTTCATAGACCGTTATATGAAACAAGGTTTACGTATATACTACAGCAAGTAGATATCAATGGCTTTCATATACCATCGTATGAAACTGGGTTTACGTATATACTGTACCAAGAGGATATCGAGGTCTATCGTAGACCATTGTATGAAACAAGGTTTACGTATATACTACAGCAAATAGATATCGATGGCTATCGTAGACCACTGTATGAAACTCGGTTTACGTATAAACTACAGCAAGTGGATAAAGAGGGCTATCGTAGACTGTTATATGAAACTAGGTTTTAAGCCCCCAAATGCTCATTATTTTCATTAATAACTTTAATAATTCCTTTATGGAAGATGATGGTGGCAAAGGTATCACCTGATGGAGGTAATTTGCATGATGTCTCAGCTTTATCAGAAGGATGAAATCAGCTGCAAAAGAAAAATAATGCACTAGGGTTGTTCTGTAACAGCACAGGTATGAATTTAACGAAAACCAAGGTTATTGTCTTCAGGCAAGGTGGTCCAATACGCACTTATGAGAAATGTCTACAAGGGTGAGTCCATCGAAGCTGTTTCTTTCTATAGGTATGTGCCCCGGCACGGTAAAACATTCACTGTATAGTCAGGTTGTATTGTTGTTTTTCAGTCAAGTTATTTACAATCGGACCGCCTCCGTGGTCCAGTGGTAGAGAGTCCGCCCGGAGAGCGGAAGGTCTGGGGTTTGATCTCCGGCCGCGTCATACCAAAAGACGTTAAAAGGTGGTACTTGTTGTTACCCTGTCTGGCGCTCGGC
Organism: Haliotis cracherodii; assembly: GCF_022045235.1. Classification (NCBI taxonomy): domain Eukaryota; kingdom Metazoa; phylum Mollusca; class Gastropoda; order Lepetellida; family Haliotidae; genus Haliotis; species Haliotis cracherodii. Next base: position 17,646,630 of record NW_027266264.1, read on the forward strand.
ATAAAGGGGCTAAAACAAGGACTGGTCGGCTCGGAGTCAGTATACTGTGTCTGAGTGGGGTATTAATGTTAAACTGCGGCATGGTATCTCAGTGAGCTAGCACTATAAATCGGCATTAGTCCGGACTAGTACAAGCAGCCACACAAACACACACACACGTACATGCACGTCGCTATATAAGTGCAATAATCTTGGACGCGACGTTAAACCTCATTTCATCTCACCTATAGGTATGTGGGTTTAACATTTACGCCTAAGTCTGAGTAGGGTCCAGGTTGTTTTAGCATCTCAGGCTACTAAAGCACTTTAAGCTATGAACAGTTTCCAAAGAAAACTTGGTAATATTATTTGTACTAGAGACCTTTTTTAAAATGTGTATTCTATGGTTAATCCCAGTTTATGCTATGGGTCAGAAGTTTAGGGCACTTCATATTGGAAAATAATAGTCCCTGTCCCTTTATAAGCATGTTCTGAAAGTATACACATGCACAATGTCCAATATGGTTTTAGGCGAGTGTAGAAGGTATCCCCTACAGGATGTTTACAAGACGAGAGCTATCAAATAATGGTAAAGACTCTCACGTCTTACATCTGCTAGACTGCCATTTCAGTGTTGCATAATGCTTACGGGTCCAGATGATAGCGGGAAAACAACATGGGTCACCAAAGTTAACAACATTTCATTTGGTTTTGGCTCTGCCTTGTTTAGCCCGGATGTTGGTGATGTTAAAGTATCCATATGTCTAATTAAACAAAGACTTAAAGAAACTTTACAACCATTGTAGTATTCTTCTGTTGATTCTTCTCCCAAATGTGTTCTGTATAAACAAAGAAAATCTCTTTTAAATGTCGAAAGATATCTATCTTATAATGTTCCAGTACATCCAGGTTTAGATGTTTCATCTTTAACATTGATCCAGAAACTGCCAGATATCCAAATACTGAACGCAACCTTAGAATTTGTACCTATAGCAAAAACAAAGGTGTTAATGTTATCTAAGGCGAGTACCACGTGTTTCTCATATTGCGCTAGTCATTCCATGTTTAAGTAAATCTTTTTTTCAAAATAATGCTAAGAAATATGTGTCCTATGAAATGACCGTTTCATGCGTGTATTGTGGGCCTCAAGTCTTTTATTGAACAAACCTGTCTGTCTCTCTGTATGAAACTAGGTTGACGTTTATACTGCAACAAGTGGGCATCAAGGTCTATCGATGACCGTAATAAGGTGGCAACGACCTATTCAACACCCTGCCACTCCTTGAGTCAGGTTGGAAATTGTTTACCTGCCATGAATATTGTATTGACATTAACTCCGCAAATACATGTTATTATAAACACATTCCCAGACACCCGGATAGAAATTTCAAAACTGCATGTTCATTTCGCTTTAGGGTGTAGTTTTTAAAATCTATTCGAGTATTGCTTACTAAACTGGCAAAGTGCTGATTGCATGCCCTAGCGCCTGTCCAATGCTTTGATCCCAAAGAGAACGTGATTATATTACGTGTAGGTGAGTTTTACACCTTGACATTTAGAGTGAGTGAGAGAGTTGGGTTTAACGCCGCTTTTAACAGTATTCCAGTCACATCACGGCGTGTCAGCTTAATGTGGGAGGAAAGCCCGAAGTGATGCAGGTCTCAGACGTTTACCACTTCGGTGAAACCCACGAGCACGGGCATGGTGCTGACAAACCTAGGAACATAATCGGGGAGAATCGGGATTCGAACCCACAATCATAGGTTTCTGGCGTGCCCAAGGGAAGCAACTCTGCACAGCGAATCGCGGCGCCTTAGACGACTGGGCCACCCGTGCCCCCTTGACATTTAGATGCTGAACACACGTCAATCAGTTCATTCTTAAAAAGTTATTTCAGATGTAATATTTTGATTATATAAAAAGGTCTTCATGGTCGTATGGTTGTTTAAACGAATAATTAAAAATATATATGACTGTGCGTTTAATTCTTTATTTTTATATTCTCGATACAACTGCAGGCTTGGTTGAGATTCAAACCAAAGGGGGCGGTCGGGTAGCCTAGTGGTTAAAGCGTTCGCTCATCACGCCGAAGACCCGGGTTCGATTCCCGACATGGGTACAATGTGTGAAGCCCATTTCTGGTGTCACCCGCCGTGATTTTGCTTGAATATTGCTAAAAGCAGCGTAAAACCATGCTCACTCACTTCAAACCAAAGTCTTGAATTGAAATAAGTGCTATAGGTGGAGAAACAGTTGCCTCCTGTCTCGGCTATGTCACACTTAACTATGACCACGTGGTGGGGGCATTTATATACTCACCGCAAAATGAAACGCGAACACCATATGTTGGATGATATGTGAAGACTTACTTATATCCAAGAGATACTAGATTGGTTCGATGCACAAACGAACATACTGTTATGTTGTGTGAACCGCCGCTTATGAACGCATCACATGTACCTCATAGATTTATGACTCGAGACGCACTATTTGTCTCGTGCAGGATTAGCGTGTAAAGTTTGGAAAGCCCGTGCTGCATATCGTGATACTAATAGTCGCGGTTCTTTTGACGGTGAGTATATTTTCGCCCGACTTTAGTCGAACACGCCAGGTCGAAATAATTAGACCAGGCAATAACCGTTCCACACAATCTGTCACATTCAAAAAGAAATAAGACTTGCTTGAAAGACCGCTTCCTATAGTTGCTGCCGATATGTACAATATGTAATGTGGACCGTTTGTTGCTGCACAAGCAGAATACACTGACGAACAAATATAGATCAGATCTGTGAAAGAGTTATTTGAAAATTGTTCAGGAATGCATTTAACATATATTTTATTACTCGCATTCAAATATTTTATTCATTTCTTAATAACCTATCCTGGCCTATGCAGCCTTTGAAATGCTGTACAGTTAATCTTTGGGTCCTTATTGCGCAGTTATAGGGTGTTTCATGGGATAGTAGACTGTTTGAAGTAGGCCAGTCATTGTTGGGTATAAGAAATACAATTTTAAATACAGCTTTTGTCAATCATTTTTCTCTCAGATTATGAAGTCGACAGGAAGAGCAATTTTATAACGCATAAATAGAGAATGGACAACATGTGTGTTTCCACACAAACTGAGCACTGCCATGTTAAAGAAGCAACGACTTAGTAGGTGGTAGGAGATATATGACAAAAGGTAGGGGATTGTGAAGTATAAATGTTAGTACCATCTATTACAACAAAGATAGGTGTTAACGAAAATCATGCTATGCAAGAACGTTTCTTTAGTTTGCACGTGCCTCACACAGTAGCGCACTCACGTGTGTAGGGTGTCATTTCCGGTTCTGACATTTTCAGGACGACAACAGCCGGTACATGTGTAACTGTCTGTGTGTCTGAACATATATAACTGTGTGTGTATCTGAGCATATATAACTGTATGTGTATCAGGACATATATAACTGTATGTGTATCTGGACATATATATCAGTGTGTGTATCTGGAAATATATATATGTATGTGTATCTGGACATATATAACTGTATGTGTATCTGGACATATATAGCTGTATGTGTATCTGGACATATATAACTGTATGTGTATCTGAACATATATAGCTGTATGTGTGTCTGGAGATATATAACTGTATGTGTATCTGGACATATATAACTGTATGTGTATCAGGACATATATTACTGTATGTGTATCTGAACATATATAACTGTATGTGTGTCTGGACATATATAACTGTATGTGTATCTGAACATATATAACTGTATGTATACGTGGACATATATAACTGTATGTGTCTCTGAACATATATAACTGTATGTGTATCTGAACATATGTAACTGTTTGTGTATCTGGGCATGTATAACTGTATGTGTATCTGAACATTTATAGCTGTATGTGTATCTGGACATATATAACTGTGTGTGTATCTGGACATATATAACTGTATGTGTATCTGGACATATATAACTGTATGTGTATCTGAACATATATAGCTGTATGTGTGTCTGGAGATATATAACTGTATGTGTATCTGGACATATATAACTGTATGTGTATCTGGACATATATAACTGTATGTGTATCTGGACATATATATCAGTGTGTATCTGGACATATATAACTGTATGTGTATCTGAACATATATAGCTGTATGTGTGTCTGGAGAGATATAACTGTATGTGTATCTGGACATATATAACCGTTGGTGTATCTGGACATATATAACTGTATGTGTATCTGAACATATATAACTGTATGTGTATCTGAACATATATAACTGTATGTGTGTCTGGACATATGTAACTGTATGTGTATCTGAACATATATAACTGTATGTGTATCTGAACATATATAACTGTATGTGTATCTGAACATATATAACTGTATGTATACGTGGACATATATAACTGTATGTGTCTCTGAACATATATAACTGTTTGTGTATCTGAACATATGTAACTGTTTGTGTATCTGGGCATGTATAACTGTATGTGTATCTGAACATATATAGTTGTATGTGTATCTGAACATATATAACTGTATGTGTATCTGGACATATATAACTGTGTGTGTATCTGGACATATATAACTGTATGTGTATCTGGACATATGTAACTGTATGTGTATCTGGACATATATAACTGTATGTGTATCTGGACATATATAACTGTGTGTGTATCTAAACATATATAACTGTATGTGTGTATCTGAACATATATAACTGTATGTGTATCTGAACATATATAACTGTATGTGTATCTGGACATATATAACTGTGTGTGTATCTGAACATATATAACTGTATGTGTGTATCTGAACATATATAACTGTATGTGTATCTGGACATATATAACTGTATGTGTGTCTGAACATATATAACTGTATGTGTATTTGGACATATATAACTGTATGTGTGTCTGAACATATATAACAGTATGTGTATCTGGACATATATAACTGTGTGTGTATCTTGACACAACATATATAACTGTGTGTGTATGTTGACACAACATATATAACTGTATGTGTATCTTGACACAACATATATAACTGTATGTGTATCTGAGCATATATAACTGTATGTCTATCTTGACACAACATATATAACTGTATGTGTATCTGGACATATATAACTGTGTGTGTATCTTGACACAACATATATAACTGTGTGTGTATCTTGACACAACATATATAACTGTATGTGTATCTGGACATATATAACTGTATTTGTATCTGGACATATATAACTGTATGTGTATCTGGACATATATAACTGTATGTGTATCTGAGCATATATAACTGTGTGTGTATCTTGACACAACATATATAATTGTGCGTGTATCTTGACACAACATATATAACTGTATGTGTATCTTGACACAACATATATAACTGTATGTGTATCTGAGCATATATAACTGTATGTGTATCTGGACATATATAACTGTATGTGTATCTGGACATATATAACTGTATGTGTATCTGAGCATATATAACTGCATGTGTATCTTGACACAACAAATATAACTGTATGTGTATCTGAGCATATATAACTGTATGTGTATCTGGACATATCTAACTGTATGTGTATCTGAGCATATATAACTGTGTGTGTATCTTGACACAACATATATAACTGTATGTGTATCTGAGCATATATAACTGTGTGTGTAAGTGAGCACAACATATATAACAGTGTGTATCTGAGCATATATAACTGTATGTGTATCTGGACATATATAACTGTATGTGTATCTGAGCATATATAACTGTGTGTGTAAGTGAGCACAACATATATAACTGTATGCGTATCTGAGCATATATAACTGTATGTGTATCTGGACATATATAACTGTATGTGTATCTGAGCATATATAACTGTGTGTGTATCTTGACACAACATATATAACTGTATGTGTATCTGAGCATATATAACTGTGTGTGTAAGTGAGCACAACATATATAACAGTGTGTATCTGAGCATATATAACTGTATGTGTATCTGGACATATATAACTGTATGTGTATCTGAGCATATATAACTGTGTGTGTATCTTGACACAACATATATAACTGTATGTGTATCTGGACATATATAACTGTATGTGTATCTGAGCATATATAACTGTGTGTGTATCTTGACACAACATATATAACTGTATGTTTATCTGGACATATATAACTCTGTGTGTATCTGAGCATATATAACTGTATGTCTATCTTGACACAACATATATAACTGTATGTGTATCTGGACATATATAACTGTGTGTGTATCTTGACACAACATATATAACTGTGTGTGTATCTTGACACAACATATATAACTGTATGTGTATCTGAGCATATCTAACTGTATGTGTATCTGGACATATCTAACTGTATGTGTATCTGGGCATGTATAACTGTATGTGTATCTGGACATATATAACTGTATGTGTATCTGAGCATATATAACTGTGTGTGTATCTTGACGCAACATATATAACTGTATGTGTATCTGGACATATCTAACTGTATGTGTATCTGGACATATATAACTGTATGTGTATCTGAGCATATATAACTGTGTGTGTAAGTGAGCACAACATATATATAAGTGTGTTTCTGAGCATATATAACTCTGCGTCTATCTGAACAAAACATATAGTTCTAGTAGTAATATTAGTAGTAGTAGTTGTAATAGTAGTAGTAGTAGTAGTAGTAGTTGTAGTATAGTAGTAGTAGTAGTAGTAGTAGTAGTAGTAGTAGTAGTAGTAGTAGTAGTAGTAGTAGTAGAAGTGGTAGTAGTAGAAGTAGAAGTAGAAGTAGTATCAGTAGAAGTAGTAGTAGTAGTAATATATTTATACATGAAATATCTACACACGTTAACCTTGCTATCTTCCAGTTTCAGCTGATAATATGTGACATGAAAGTATAAACATTGCTATTCGTTTTATAAAAATGACTGAAATTGATTTTTTCAAATATAAATAGCCTTTTACAAGCAGGACAGGGTGCCAGAGCCCCGGTGTCACCACGGGTCAGTAATAGCCGATGAGTCAGCTGTACTTAGAAGTTGTAGAGGCAGTAGTAGAAGTAAAATGACACTTATTGATATTGTTCATGACTTAGGTACAATATCATCATTTCTTCAACTCCAATCTTGATAAGACACATTCCTATTTTTGTACCACAATGTGCACATTCTAGACAGATATTGCTGGGGGTTTAATTGACCTGAGTTGTTAATGACGGTGCGCCCTTCGTGGTACATTCCGCGGCGTAATTCGGGGTGGGAGACGGCTGTCAGACGCACGTAGGCAGGGTGCAGGTCTGCTCAGTCAGACGTCTAGACAATATGGAATTTGAACAGTTCAATGACGAGGGTTAAAGAGTGCAGAAGTGTTGTTATTCGAAAGTAAACAGAAATATTTTCATTGATAATGTACTCCGCACCCAGACAGCAGCGCTTTATTATATCCTTTCAAGACGCTGTATTACGAGCTTTCATACCGCAACTCTTTGCTAAACACCCCGGTCCATTGTCGGAGACGACGATAAAGATAATAATATCGCTTTTGAAAACTATCTATGGCTCGTAAGTTGTTTCCAATAGCCCTGGAATACACTTGACTCTTTGTAGTATTTGTTACCTTAACTTGTTCAATAACACTGCACATCAACCACAGCCTGACATTTGTCAGTGTACGGACAGCGGGGACTTTCTGGACTTATGTCTTAGGAATATTAACTCAGGACCGGAGTATGTGTATGTTGAGATGACGCAATACCTATCTACCGTGAAGGATCGGCCTCAAAACAATGGGAGGTGTGCTACATTCTGAGTTTATGAAACTGCCGGCTTGGCTTAGTTTGAGTGAGTGAGTTGGGTTTAACGCCGCTTTTAACAGTATTCCAGTCATATCACGGCGTGTCAGCTTAATGTGGGAGGAAAGCCCGAAGTGATGCAGGTCTCAGACGTTTACCACTTCGGTGAAACCCACGAGCACGGGTATGGTGCTGACAAACCTAGAAACATAATTGGGGCGAACCGGGATTTGAACCCACAATCATAGGTTTCTGGCGTGCCCAAGGGACGCAACTCTGCACAGCGAATCGCAGCGCCTTAGACGACTGGGCCACCCGTGCCCCCAGTTTTAGTGAGAGGGTGAATGGGTGAATGCCATGTCATATCTGGAGAAATAGACCCTCGGAGGTACAATGATTGTGTACCACGGTACAATGAGTATGTACCAAAACGTCGTGTTACGATGCTGCACAATCAACAAGTAACCGACCCTGTCTACCGGATACATGTCGTTGCTTCTGTGACATGGGACCTCTTCTGACCCGAGTCGCGGGTTTGGTGTGGAATTCTTCAGAATTACTGAATCGCGTAAACTCACTGACAATAATAAATCGAGTTAATAAAACAGGAAGATGAAATGAATCGTACCACCAATGCGTAATACTGTAAAGATATCACGATTGTGTCTTTGGGGACCTTGTATTCCGCATAACGAAAAATAAGTACCAAACTCGCCACGGCTCGCTAAAAAAATGGTTGTTCCTAAGACAGGCGCCTTTTTCACAAAGCCATCTTAGCTGTAGGACGGTCGTTCCTCCCATACTTTAACACTGATTTACGACAGTCGTAGTGCTAAGTTTGCTTTGTATAACTGGGCCACGGGTATTTACCATCCACAAACACACAATCGTGATAACCTCTTTGTCATATCATATCATTCTTAAATCTCTCACACGGTTCCTTAACACTGCAAGCTTACCTGGAATGTGCGCATTAATGTATTAAATCACGAGGGCGTCGATCAGTCATTCGGACAGTGACAGCAGTTTTTAGGCAGTAGCGTAACTACCACATAGACAAAACGACAGTTGCTTTCGCATACTCTTTCGGGGTAATTTTTTAAAGCACAAGACTATCTTTGACAGTGATTGCCCTCCGCAGCAATCCATTTATCAAAGAGAAGCTTCTCTAGTCTAGGCGACGTCACGTTTGTTCAGAGTGTACCTGGTCATTCGCTTGTCATAATGTTACTAAAAAAGTCAGATATCCCCCATAGCTACAAAATATATCAAACTAAAACTTGTATTTGCATGCTTATCCGTAAATGACAGCATTGGATTCCTTTTTTTATTCGCTGGCTCTATCCTGCCGGGAAACCTACTCATTATATGATATTTCGAAGTATATCAATGTGCCGACGTATATCTCATCGTGCACATCATACAACTGTGAAAGACAGGTCTCAAAGCTGGATGCAGCATTAAAGTATCTCTTTATTAAAGTTGAAGCGCGTCAATAACATAAAGCTAAAAAACACACATTGAAAATATTTCAGAGAATAAACGTTTTTCGAAAGCTACCTATCTATTAACCAAGTAATACGCATCAGCAGCTGTCAAATTGGCTATAAGAATACAAAGCCGGAGTTCGAAATGAGCATGCCATTGTCAGCTCATGTGTGGCTCTTTATCAGAATATGGATCCCTCTGCGTGATGGTTAGGTACTGGAGGTGACCAACCAATTAACTCATAAATGACAGCCGCGAAATATAAGTGTACATATACCTATGGTATTATTTAGCTCATGTGAAAACCAAACAGCGATCTCTTCAAGCCCGAAGCACACTACACACAGGATCAAACTGAGGCCATGACTAAGTTTATAATACTCTACTGAAATCAATTGCTTGATAATATAGAACCATAGACTGTTCTTTATGGCGTATATTGATTGCACTTGCCTTGTGAATGTGTTACATTTATTCATAAGGTCCTACTCGTGTAATTTTGTTTTACATATGCGCACACGCATAGGTTAATACTGAAATATACATCCCTGCCAGCATTTTTACGTCTGCAAACATGGCGCGGGGCATCAGACTTGCGCTTCACACATTGTACCCATGTGGGGAATTAAACACGGTTCTTCGGCAATACGAGCGAACGCTTCAACCACTAGGCTACGCCACCGCCCCACATACATTTACAGGTGTATTATCGCGATACGCTGTTGATGTTGTACATAATGTTTAGGTGTTTGTCGCGATATGCTATTGGCGTTATCCATACATTTACAGGTGTATTATCGCGATACGCTGTAGACGTTATACATTATGTTTAGGTGTATTATCGCAATATGCTATTGACGTTATCCATACATTTACAGGTGTATTATCGCGATACGCTGTAGACGTTATACATTATGTTTAGGTGTTTTATCGCGATATGCTATTGGCGTTATACATACATTTACAGGTGTATTATCGCGATACGCTGTAGACGTTATACATTATGTTTAGGTGTTTTATCGCGATATGCTATTGACGTTATACATACATTTACAGGTGTATTATCGCGATACGCTGTAGACGTTATACATTATGTTTAGGTGTTTGTCGCGATAGGCTATTGGCGTTATACATACATTTACAGGTGTATTATCGCGATACGCTGCAGACGTTATACACTATGTTAAGGTGTTTGTCGCGATACGCTATTGGCGTTATACATATAGTTCTAAATATAAAAAAAATATTCTTAATCATATTTAAATATGCTCGTGATAGTGTATAATTTTATTATAGTTTGATGGTGTATATAATATCATTGTGTCTTGAAAGCCTAACGTGGCAGCATGTACAGGCTTTTAAAGTATTTTATTATATATAATTGTACATGTGACACATAAATATTAAACATTTCTCTCTCACTCGTTAGACATAATATTTAGAAGTTGTTTTGCCATATATACAGTTTTCAATATTTCCATATTTAGTCGTGTTTAATCGCGATTCATAGTTGACATTATACTTCTCTGTACGACTGTTTTATCGCGACATGCAACTGACATTATCTGTAATGATACTCTATTGACACGGGGTTTTTTTTATCGCGAGACACTCTCATCAATATTGATATAATGTCAGGTGGTTTATCGTGATGCAGTTTGTTATGTAAAAGACGTCAAACGTGCGATGTAAAATGAATGTATATCATATATTTTGATAATTCAGTCAGCTGTACGGTAAACACGGAAGCTTGTAGAATATGCAGATCCAAGGGGCACACAATCAACCTCTTGTTGGATTAGTGTGTGGCTTGTTTCTCCATGGGAAAATGCCGGAGTTTATATCTGTATATCTGTTGCGTATGCAATACTGAATACACGGTACGTAATACATATAATAAACAAACATGTGATGAACAATGTGTTATTGTTGAAACGCAATGAACTCAGGGGAAGGAAATATTTCAAATTGTCTCATAACTTTTTAAAAATACTTGTCTGTGTTTGACGTTAGATGATTGTACATACGTGACAGAACACGTGTTACGTCATAGTCAGAACTAAAACCTCGCTATACGGCGGTTCCGAGATGTGATTGGTATTGTGTCTGGATTGTCTGGTCCAGACTCGATTATTTACAGACCACCGTCACATAGTCGGAATATTACCGAGTTCGGCGTTAAACAAACAAAGTCATTACCTGTAAAGAGTGAGTGAGTGAGAATTGCCTAATTATATAACACCGCATCAGCAACCTCCACGGGGTGAATAATCTGTTGTCTGACATGTACAAAGTCAACACATTCGAGCAAAATATGCAGGACCAGATAAACTAGTAATTGATAGCATACGGAACAATCACCACCGTCGAAGTACGTTGGTGCAGAAATTGAAACCCCCTTTTAACCACCAGACCACAAAACGATCTTAGGGCCAAGACGATCGTAACTCTTCTAGGTTTTTTTTGTGTTTTTGTTGTTGTTGTTTTGTTTTTTTTGTTTTTTTTTTGTTTGTTTTTTTTTTGGGGGGGGGGGGGGGGGCGGTCGGGTAGCCTAGTGGTTAAAGCGTTCGCTCGTCACGCAGAAGACCCGGGTTCGATACCCGACATGGGTACAATGTGTGAAGCCCATTTGTGGTGTCCCCCGCCGTGATATTGCTGGAATATTGCTAAAAGCGGTGTAAAACCACACTCACTCACTCACTGGTACAGTTGGGGGCGCATGCATGGCAGTAGAAATGCCACAAGTCCATGGGACCCTGTCTAGAGTAAATATAATTCAAATCTAAGACAATCGCAGGTGATATTGCATCACTTCAAATCACGAAAGTTGTCAAAGTCTGTTGACGATCAGCGCAGTTCACTTCAGGTCAGGGTAGGCTTTGGCAGTAGTCCAGGTTGTATGCAGTTCAGGGTGACGGCCAGGGGTCTGCCTTGTGTTCCAGTTATCGACTTTGTGGATAATCCCAGACGCAGATCAAGGCTAAGGGCGGGCGAGGGGTGGTGCTTTGGTGCGGGGGTATATGTGGAGGTGAGTGCGGAAGTGCGGATCCTCATTTTTTAACATACTTTTTAACAAGATTTATACACTGGGAAATTTTATATATGATTTGGTGTACCAACCGTACGTGTATACTGGAGACGATCTCACTTGGTGATATGTCTGTAACATTATGTTTTTTGTAGAATATATAAGTATCTCAGTAAATGAGTCCTAGTGTTCAGAAAGTTAATATTTATTTAGGATATCTTTGCCGCAGCTGAAATCAGTGCCTGAACTTTACTACAAGTTACTGAGCTTTGCTGAACATTACTGAACATTACTAGCCATTACTGGATATTACTAAATATTACTGAACATTTCTAAATATTACTGAACATTTCTAAATATTACTGAACATCAATTAACAACACTCAACATTGCTTAATATTATTGAACATTATTAAACATTGACAAACATTACTGAACTAAACTAAACACTAAACACTAAACAAAGCTAGTCCAATCATGGCCTGTGTAAATGGGCAGTCTAGGTCCAAATGTTTTGTTCAGAGTCGAGCATGGAACGGACATCTTGAGTCTGTAACATTATTATTTTTATTATTTTTATTATTAACTGTTCTTATATCTACATCATACACGTTGGGACAAAGAGGGTTGTAGGAAGGGGACTCCATCGTGTTTGGGCCACCCCGACCTAGCCTGGTGACAGATGAGTCACACGCACCCGAGTACCCAGACAGCGTGATTAGGAACAAGGTCCCCGTTCTCAAACAAGGAAAACTCACAACCATTCGACAAGTAGAAACTGATAAGCCTCAACCCCTTCAACAAAGCATTGTCGACACTCGGCTTATCACTTTGATACACATTCTTTAACCGTGTATAATCTTTGTTATCTGAAGTAAATGTGAAAAGAAGACACTTTCGAGGACCATATGTGTTTACTTAAGAGGTTCAAAGGACATTTATGTACTGTCTACTTAAATATGAAATACCTGCATAAATAGCAACTTAGTCGCACGCAGCATGAAAGCAATACGCCTCCTCTTGACGATAATAACAATTAACCGCATTAGCGGCATCCCTGTTTGTCTGAAGCAAGTAACTCGTGACTTTGTAAATGTACTTTTAGTTACCTTGAAATATACATTCCCATTACAATGACTTTAAAACTGGTATTATAGAATTTCCGAAATATGAATTCCACTTTCGTCATGCTTGGGTTTGATCTTAGGAAGAAGGAGGCGTACCTGTGTAATTATAGGTATTCAGAGCAGGTCGGTTCATTTGTCTGGATACATTATGTCTGAAGCACTGTGTTGTAATCATATGAGCACATCAGAGAATAGCACACCTTTTTGTAATAGGTCTCGATGAGTGGAGACAGTGGTTGCTAATCACGTCGGAGATACGGGTTCGATTTCCGACCTGTGTACATTATTTGAAACCTTTTCTCTGTGTACCCGACGTGATGATTGATAAAGGCAGAGTAAAACTGCACTCACTCACTCACTCACTCACTCACGCACACACGCGCGCACGCACTCACTCACTCACTCTCTCAAGCACGCACTCACGCACACACGCACACACGCACGCACTCACTCACTCACCCACCCACCCACCCACCCACCCACCCACCTCACTCACTCACTCACTCACTCACTCACTCACTCACTCACTCACTCACTCACTCACCCACCCACCCACCTCACTCACGCACGCACTCACTCACTCACTCACTCACTAACCCACCCACCCACCTCACTCACGCACGCACGCACGCACTCACTCACTCACTCACTCACTCACCCACCCACCCAGCCACCCACCCACCCACCCACCCACCCACCTCACTCACGCACGCACTCACTCACTCACTCACTCACTCACTCACTCACTCACTCACGCACGGACGCACGCACGCACGCACGCACGCACGCACGCACGCACTCACTCACTCACTCACCAACCCACTCACCTCAATCACTCACTCACTCACTCACTCACCTCACTCACTAACTCACTCACTCACTCACTCACTCACTCACTCACTCACTCACTCACTCACCTCACTCACTCACTCACTCACTCACTCACTCACTCACTCACTCACTCACTCACTCACTCACTCACTCACTCACTCACTCACGCACACACCTCACTCACCCACTCACCCACTCACCTCACTGACTCACTCACTCACTCACTCACTCACTCACTCACTCACTCACTCACTCACTCACTCACCCAAACAACCACCCACCCACCCACTCACCTCACTCACTCACTCACACACTCACCTCACTCACTCACTAACTCACTCATAGTATAGTGCATACAGGCAGTAAACTTCATGACTTAAACATTTACCAATATGAACTGCTACACGTAAATACGTCCGCACGTTTTTGTCATTCTGATAAATTGTCACCAATTGGTTTTATTGTCTTTCCTTCCTAATATTGATGACCTTTGACATTTGCATGATTGGATTTCTTGGGAAACTGAAAAAAAACTTTCAAGTCAGGGAATTTGTAACCGGTTTCTAAGGAAGTTTAAGACACATGTCGTTTTCAAATATCATTATCATTCCGTTAACGAAGTGAATTTTGAAAATCATCATGTCAAAAGTAAAACATAATGCGAGAAATATCGCTGTTGGAAGACTTGAACCTGGTGGATCAGATACGTCAGTTGCAAGGGAGTTGAATGTTGCCCGTAGCACAATTTCACGACTCTGGGTACGATGTCAGCAACATGGCACTACTAAACGTGATCTTTCAAGAGAGACCCAGCATCACCACATCAGCCTAGACTCACGACATCCGGGTCCTTCACACTCGAAACAGTACACTCGCTGCAGCACACGAGCCACTAGTGTACTAGTTTCCCGAGAGCCACGAGTGTACTAGTTTCCCGAGAGCCACTAGTGTACTAGTTTCCCGAGAGCCACTAGTGTACTAGTTTCCCGAGAGCCACGAGTGTACTAGTTTCCCGAGAGCCACAAGTGTACTAGTTTCCCAAGAGCCACTAGTGTACTAGTTTCCCGAGAGCCATGAGTGTACTAGTTTCCCGAGAGCCACGTGTGTACTAGTTTCCCGAGAGCCACAAGTGTACTAGTTTCCCGAGAGCCACAAGTGTACTAGTTTCCCGAGAGCCACTAGTGTACTAGTTTCCCGAGAGCCATGAGTGTACTAGTTTCCCGAGAGCCACGTGTGTACTAGTTTCCCGAGAGCCACGAGTGTACTAGTTTCCCGAGAGCCACTAGTGTTCTAGTTTCCCGAGAGCCACTAGTGTACTAGTTTCCCGAGAGCCACGAGTGTACTAGTTTCCCGGGAGCCACTAGTGTACTAGTTTCCTGCTTCGTGGCCTTCAAAGGTCATCCGATCACAACCAAATGGAGCATCATTAGGATGAGGTAGACAGTCGTTTGCGTTTGCATCAACCTGGGCCACAGCATCAGCAACAATTACGCCAAGTTCTTCAGGAAGAATGGACTACCGTTCCAGAAAGTGTCATCCTCAGGCTTCTTGGTGCCATGTACAGGAGGTGTCATGACGTCATTCAGGCCAATGGTGGACACACACGGTGCTATGCATTACGACTGCCATGCTCGAGAAACACATAAAGATATATTGTCGGCTACTGTCGTTGGTTAAGTAAGACGTAGAGCACGTAGCAAGCACTAGATTTGAATCGCCGGTGGAAGGTGCTGTTACTTGGTCGTTCTATCCGGGGATTTCAAATAAGATAACGAAATTGTTTTCGAGGTTGCGTGTTTCCAAACAAGCACGCACACGTATCTATCAGAGACAATATAGGTTATTGTGAAAAAAACACCCAGCACACTCGATAATCCGGCATTTCGGGGTAACAGGGTTTGAAACTTAGGGTGGATAATCGACTGCAGTTGCATAACAAATGTACCTGGTACCTTAAAAAGAGTGTATGCAAAAAAAGGATTAATATAAATCTGATTAATGTGCAGTGAACGTGAATTAACGCAAATGCTTATATTAGCAACATTTACCTGATGTAGCAAGTTCTCAATATGAATACAGTTTACGCAAGGGTATATTCATAATTTAATAAATGAAGGTACAATTGAATTTGAAATGCTTGTTTGAACACTGGTAATGCACGGGTGTTAATGTGGATACAATGTGAACTTTACGTATGTTATTCGCCAAATCCACACCCTGAACCACGCCCAGAGCACTACTTTATTACCTGGTGGCTCACGACATGTCCATTCCTATTTACTGGATTCCGAAGTTCCATAAAAATCCGTAGAAAGAGAGAGATATATTACTGTCAAGCAAATGTACCAATAAAATTCCTGTTTCAAAGATTAACCACAATCCCTAAACAATCAAGGAAGAACTTTCTTTAAATTCACAAAAAAATATTTGAGACAGGTTGAAATAATGCCATGTGAATTCTCAAAAACTCAAATGATTTGCCTGATTTTTTGGCAATCTCAGAAAAGTTCAATTCTGTCAAGACATTCAATAGTTCAACGTAAAACACCGCTATCCCATACTGAAGGGAATACTTCATTCCTTGATAAATTGAGCATTAGTAACTAAACATGGCGATAATAGATATAGTTTCATAGTTATCTTCAGAAATTCAGGACAAATTGTAAAAAAATGAAAGCCAATGTCATCTGAAGTTTACTGAGAAAACTCAATGTGAAATGCTAAACATCCTCACTGACAACATAAATATAACATTTGGGAATAAGACATTTAGGCAAGAAGTAGGCCTCCCGGATGTGCTTCCCTCATTATTGATCTTTTTCTTAATGATTATGAATCGGAATGTCTGCTCAGATTGGCAAATTAAATTCAAGGGAATTTGACCAAGAAGTTGAACTTTAGCTTCAAGTTTATCAATGATCTTATATAGTTCAATAACCATCAGATAGCCAAATCCTTTCTGAACCCAACTGAACTTGAAATAAAAGAAACCAGTGAAAAATGCCTCATCCGTTTCATTTTGAGATCTATGTATTCAGTGCGTGAGTGAGTGAGTTTGGTTTTCCGCCGCTTTTCGCAATATTCCAACAATATCACGGCGGGGCACACCAGAAATGGGCTTCACACATTGTACCCATGTCGGGAATCGAACCCGGGTCTTCGGCGTGACGAACACTGTACAGAGGTCAATGAACAGATATACCCAAGTCCGACAATAAACAATATCATGGGGATTGAACATGGGTGTTTGGTAACCATTGTCATTTTGCACAGAAGAGCGTGAACAGCTCATGAAACATTTGGATTTGTGAACAACATGAAGGGTACATCGAAGTAACTAAAATATTTGTGGCCTCAGAGCATTTCACCAAAAAGAATTCGATTGAAGGGAAGCCCGAAGAAAACGATATTGATACAATACAAACAGCCATGATGAATTCCACATAATAAAACAAAAATGAAAGATAATTTGACAACCAAAATTTTCTATCTGTTTGGAGGCGCAGTGTAAGGGAGATAACTGTACAAGAACTAAAAGGAAATCGCTGTTGCATGGATGTCTGAGTCATAATGGCATAATGTCAGGCGTAGGTCGGAAGTCCATGCTGGCTCCTACATGCTGTGCAGAGTTGCGTCCCTTGGGCACGCCAGAATCTGGTTCGAATCTGGGCTCGTCCCGTGTTCGGGTTTGTCAGCACCATACCGTGCTTGGGGTTTCACCACAGTGGTAAACGCCCTGCATCACTTCCCATATCAAGCTGACACGCCGTGATATAACTGGAATACTGTTCAAAGCGGCGTTAAATCTAACTCATTCACTCACTCATACTGAGGCCTGATTCAGGGTGACTCAGAATTAAAAGATTACACATTATTCGGATTTCCTGGACAACAACATTGATGTCATTGGTCAACATAAATATTAATACACAATTATCAAAATGTGAGTAACATGTAACAATACATTTAGTAAATTTAATGTACTGAAACAATTGACAGTATATGACACTGCATTGACAGATTAGTTACAGAGTGCTGACAAAAAACTAAGGATTATACAGCGCCTCGTGTTTGGACAAGCCAGTGTCATTTTGTACAGAATAACGTGTTATGTACAGGTTCGCAACATGTAGAATGGTGAACAGTTGTAAAGAAGGGTTAATATATTTTCTGAATAGTCCAGTGATATATCACAGGGTATATGATACAAGAGAGAGCCAACAGAAAAGGAAGTCGATATCCCAAAAACAGCCACACTGAAACCAGGAGGATATTTAATTGAAACCGGAAGTTCCAGTTTAAGCAAATGCAGTGTAAGGGAGATAACTGCACACACGCCAAGTAACGAACCAAAAAGCAGCATATTTCTAAATGCTGAGTGTGTCACATTTTGCACAAACATAATCTGCTCGCTAAAAAGAGACATCTTGTAATCATAATGCAGTACACGACACATCCATGCAACCAATTACTTTTAAAAGTTTTAAAGTGCAAAGGTATACACATACAGAATGTATTTCAATCAAGCCTGAATCTAATCAACAAATGACTCCAGATGTGTGTACCGTGTGGCGTCATCGGATGGCCCCAGCGTCTCATAGCGTCTCTGATCTGCAGCTTCAACTACATCAGGCGAATCGTCATCTTCATCTGTACCAGCCGATTGGTCAGCTTCGTATTGAATCATTTCATAATGTTGGTAATCACTGTCACGTGACCCACCAAGCTCTTCCCGCGAGATGTCATCGGATCTTGATTCCAGATCGTTTTGTACAGGTGATATGTATATCCCACCTGAACCGTTCACTGCGTACCTACAAGTTACAAAGAAATAACATGCACGTTTTTGAAGCGCAAAATCACACACTATGTATGGTATTTAATTCAGCGCCCGCATGCATTCTCTGATTAACTAATTATAAGATTTTAAAAATGTTAAATAAAAGATGACCCCCATAAATGACCGAGTGAGGGAGGAATTGCGTTTGTCAGCTTGATTTCGGAGGGTCTAAGAAGTTTACCATGAGCACATAGAAACATAATCAGGGAGAATAAGGGTTTCGAACCTAGGTTTCTAGCGGGACTAAGGAACGCAACTCAGCACGGGGAATTACGGAACCACGACAACCCCCTATAAATACGTTAGCTCTTATTAGTGAGTGAGTGAGTTTGGTTTTACGCCGCTTTTAGCAATATTCCTGCACTATTCGGGGGACACCAGAAGTGGGCTTCACACGTTGTTCCCATGTCGGGAATCGAACCCGGGCCTTCGGCGTGACGAGCGAACGCCTAACCACAAGGCTACCCGATCGTCCCTTAGCTCTTTTTAAGAAGTGCAGTTACTGTCAAAGTTTAAATATCCAATTCATTTTTATTCAAATATTTATACCCAATCGTTTCAGAATGTATATACTATTACCGTTTAAGGAGGAAAACGGCCATGATGATAACAAGAGAGACCAAAACAACAACCGCAGCAGAAAGGATCCATGTCTGGCGACGATGTGAACTTTGTTCTGAAAATACGGACAAGGACGCAAAAAGGTAATTATGAGTGAGTGAGTGAGTGGGCTGAACGGTGTTCCTGTTATATCACGGCGTATCCGCTTAATGTGGGACGAAAGCCCGAAGGGATACCACTTCGATGAAACCCACAAGCATGGGTATGGTGCTGACAAACATAGAAACATAATCGGGGCGAATCGGGATGCGAACCCACGATCAAAGGTTTCTGGTGTGCCCACGGGAAGCAACTCTGCACAGAAAACTGCGGCCACACCTGCCACCAGGTAACTATTAAGAAAACCAATTTACATGACAATATTTAGCTTAAGTTAAGCGTTTCCATAATGAGTGAAATAACACACAAGTAAGACGTTAATGCTAATCTATCACAACAATCAAGGCCTGAGACAGAATCTGTTGAATGAGTTCCCTGTTGCAATGACTCGAGTTGTTGGATACGGTGACACGCTATAAAAGCTGTAAGTCGCCGTACTCGACGAACCAATCCAGTAAGTCGTCATGAAAGAAACATCACCGGGGACACATTCTTACGTGGAACCACCACTAGGGATTACATAGTGAGTTGTTATGGCGTTCAATTATAAATAACCAATACAAGTGTTTATATGCGAATACGTTTCTTACCATTACAGTGTAGTCCCATCCAGCCATCAGCACAAGTAAGGCAGGCACCATCATACTGACATGTGTTGCACATCGTGGGGCATCTTTCAGAACACTGGCTTCCGTACCGCCCGTCCTCACACCCGTTTACGCAGGCTCCTGTCATGTTACACTGCGACTTCAGGCAGGCAGTGTTACAGGTCATGTTACAGGACTCGCCGTATCTGTGGGCTTCACACTCCAGGCATTGGCCATCATGTCTGTCACATCTCACACAGTGCTGTAGACACGTGTTGTCACAGTAGTCACCCCACCATCCGTCTTCACACCCCTCAGTGCATTGGGGCGTATCTACGTCAGTGTTAACTGTATGACAGTTTCTATTGACACAGTGATCACTGCACGAATTGTTACAGTAATGGCCAAAGGAAGTTCCAATACATCCTTGTGAACATATTCCAGTTTGGTGGTGACATTTGCCTCCATTGCATCCGGATGAACAAAGTTTGTCACACATCTTGCCGAAATGTTGTTGGTGACAAGAGAGACATGCTTCACTATACTGTTCACATTTGGAACAGAACTGTGGACACGAAGCGTTGCAGTGGGAGCCTTTGAATCCCTGCATACAAGACTTACAGGAACCAGTCTCTCTGATGCAAGACTCTGAGGCACATTGGTCGGGACATTCTAGATGACATGTATCTCCGTACCAGCCTGTGGTACAACCTTGGATACACCTTCCTGACATTTGTTCACAGGCATGATTGAAACAGTTGGACCCACAATGTCGCTCACACATTTCCCCAAAGTTTCCAACTCTGCAAGATTCACAAGTTCCACTCCTGTCACATCTCTTGTTACTACAGTGACTGCTGCATGAGATGTTGCATTGGTCTCCATGGAAACCGGGTTTGCATCTTTCACAGGTTCCGTTACGATAACACAGTTCGTCCTCACAGCTGACATTGCAGGCTTCGTCACACTTGTCACCAGACCATCCGCTATTGCACCCGGATGTACATGTCCCGTTCAATGAGCATGTTCCGTTGACACAGTTATTGCACTGTTTTTTACACAAACGTCCATACCACCCGTACTCACATCCCCGTGTACACAGTCCTTCCGAGCCACAAACGTTATAGTGGCAGTGCAAGGGACAGGGGACGGTACAGCCATCTCCATGGAATCCAGCCTTGCATGTACAGTAGGCTCCATTACAACTCTGACAGTTCACACAGGTCTCTTTACACAACACACCCCGAAATCCTTCTTGACATGTACAGTTATTTCCTGTACACATTTCACAGTTTGGACAGCTTTGGTCACATTTGTTTCCTCGTCTTCCTCTCTTGCAGCCACACAGACATCTCCCCTCATTGTCACACGTCTCAACACCGTCTCCACACGACCTGCACGTATCACAAATTAAATCACATCTAGGTCCATAGTAACCTGCCAGGCAGTTTTGAAGACAGTGCCCTTTCCACCGGTGACATGTTTGATTCCTGCATCTTTTACTACATGGAGTAAGACAGTCTGCACCCCACGTGTGGCTCTGGCTACAGGGAACACCACATCTATCTGTGTATTCGGTTGACTCTACATCGACAGCATCCTTGCATTGTCTGCACGAGGAGCCATCCTGGAAAGATCCCGATCTGCACTCTGTGGAAAGTATGTTTCAATATTAACAATGATAATCAGGTCGCTTAAAAAACAAATCCCAGATAAAGGGAATAGGCAGTTGATAAATTGACCGTTTAAATATTGAGAATATTGCACAGAACACTCTATCGATATGAGATTCAGCTATCTTCCCTTAGATTTGCCTCTCACCTTCTGGACAACGGCCGCATGTCCTATTGCACATTAATTTCAGTCCTGGCTGATTACAGTGCGACTTTCTACACCAGGAATCTATATCCTGGCACGGTGGAAAGGCTGCAACAATAAAGTCAGTGCGAACGATATATGTCTCAAACTAAGCTGTCAACTTGTAGGATAGATTGAGCATACGTGAATTGGTGAGATGCTAAATCAGGCTAGAACTTAAGCTGAACTAATGTTGTAAAGTAAACTTGAGAGGTCACGTATCCCAGATAATTTAATTCCTGATACCTTACCAAACGTTAATACTTCATGATTCACGATAAAGACTCTGCCATAACCACTGATTAGTTAGCACATCTTTCATATCTTATTGACATGTCGGACATTTAACCACTGCTATAACTATGATACTTCAATGTTTGCCCCAGTGTATCCAAAATATACCAAGTGTGACTGCGAACATGCGTCAGTTATATAATATAAACGTTAGGTGTTTAATATATATACCAGTACATTGTGTGAGAGCCAGCCCGCACATTGCCAGAAGGAGGGTGTTGTGGTGACACATGGTTGAATGCTTCAATCCTCGAACCTGTAGTCGACAAGAAGGTTTCCTACAGAAGCATATCATAAGTCGACAAAGAGATAGTTAACTAAAATACAATTGCTTACATCACTCTTCAAACACAAACATAAAAGAACTAATAACTCCCACTGAGCTTGTCATTGAGCATTAACTTCCTGGCATTAAACATGGCTTATTCTGAAGAAATGTAATCGCTGAGGCAATTACTGTAATTGCATTGATGACACCAGGTGTTTGACAACTCTCATGTGTGACTGTCCTTATACATGATCCGAGATATATAACGATTACGTCTTTTCAAATGAACTATAGAAACATTACTTTACCTTTTAACGTGGTGTTACTAGCAGGACAAGGATGACACATTTGTAAAACTACACAGTGACCGAATGAATCCTATTTTCTATTTCCCTTTACGTTACATGCATCAAACAAGGACGAATAAATTGCCTGTCTATGGCATACATAAAGTGTGATTCATACTACCCCCTGTCTCCGTCAACGTTGTAACATGCATGTCTGTGTACACCATGTTGTCCCCGTCAACGCTGTAAGATCCATGTCTATATACACCATGTTGTCCCCGTCAACGTTGTAACATGCATGTCTATATACACCATGTAGTCCCCGTCAACGTTGTAACATGCATGTCTATATACACCATGTAGTCCCCGTCAACGTTGTAACATACATGTCTATATACACCATGTTGTCCCCGTCAACGCTGTAAGATCCATGTCTATATACACCATGTTGTCCCCGTCAACGCTGTAAGATCCATGTCTATATACACCATGTTGTCCCCGTCAACGCTGTAAGATCCATGTCTATATACACCATGTTGTCCCCGTCAACGTTGTAACATGCATGTCTATATACACCATGTAGTCCCCGTCAACGTTGTAACATGCATGTCTATATACACCATGTAGTCCCCGTCAACGTTGTAACATACATGTCTATATACACCATGTTGTCCCCGTCAACGCTGTAAGATCCATGTCTATATACACCATGTTGTCCCCGTCAACGTTGTAACATGCATGTCTATATACACCATGTAGTCCCCGTCAACGTTGTAACATGCATGTCTATATACACCATGTAGTCCCCGTCAACGTTGTAACATACATGTCTATATACACCATGTTGTCCCCGTCAACGTTGTAGCATGCATGTCTATATACACCATGTTGTCCCCGTCAACGTTGTAGCATGCATGTCTATATACACCATGGTGTCCCTGTCAACGTTGTAACATGCATGTCTAAGTATATACACCATGTTGTCTCTGTCAACGTTGTAACATGTATTTCTATATACACCATGTTGTCCCCTTCAACGTTGTAACATACATGTCTATATACACCATGTTGTCAACGTCAACGTTGTAAGATCCATGTCTATATTCAGCATGTTGTCCCCGTCAACGTTGTAACATACCTGTCTATATACACCATGTTGTCCCCGTCAACGTTGTAACATGCTTGTTTACATACACCATGTTGTTCCCGTCAACGTTATAATATGCATGTCTATATACACCATGTTGTCCCCGTCAACGTTGTAACATGCATGTCTATATACACCATGTTGTCCCCGTCAACGTTGAAACATACATGTCTATATACACCATGTTGTCAACGTCAACGTTGTAACATGCTTGTTTATATACACCATGTTGTCCCTGTCAACATTGTAAGATGCATGTCTATATACACCATGTTGTCCCCGTCAACGTTGTAACATACATGTCTATATACACCATGTTGTCCCAGTCAACGTTGTAACATGCATGTCTATATACACCATGTTGCCCCCGTCAACGTTGTAACATGCATGTCTATATACACCATGTTGTCCCCGTCAACGTTGTAACATACATGTCTATATACATCATGTTGTCCCCTTCAACGTTGTAACATACATGTCTATATACACCATATTGTCCCCGTCAACGTTGTAACATGCATGTCTATATACACCATGTTGTCCCCTTCAACGTTTTAATATACATGTCTATATACACAGTGTTGTCCCCGTCAACGTTGTAACATGCATGTCTATATGCACCATGTTGCCCCGTCAACGTTGAAACTTGCATGTCTATATACACCATGTTGTCCCCGTCAACGTTGTAACATGCATGTCTATATACACCATGTTGTACCTGTTAACGTTGTAACATGCATGTCTATATACACCATGTTGTCCCCGTTAACGTTGTAACATACATGTCTATATACACAGTGTTGTCCCCGTCAACGTTGTAACATGCATGTCTATATGCACCATGTTGCCCCGTCAACGTTGAAACTTGCATGTCTATATACACCATGTTGTCCCCGTCAACGTTGTAACATGCATGTTTATATACACCATGTTGTACCTGTTAACGTTGTAACATGCATGTCTATATACACCATGTTGTACCTGTTAACGTTGTAACAATATAATTTCTTAAATACAAACTTAAAATCATGTACCCATGTGAAAGGTATAGCTGTTGCATCTCTTTGTTAACATGATTCGATATAGACGCAAAGTGACAGAAACCATTTGAGTTGCAGCGACCGCACTTCTTCCACAGATTCCAGCAATGCCCACAACACGTCTTCCGACAGATTTCAGCAATAGCTGACTGTCCACAACACGTCTTCCTTCAGATTTCCGCAATATCTGACTGTCCACAACACGTCTTCCGACAGATTTCAGCAATATCTGGATCTCCACAAAAAGTCTTCTGACAGATTTCGGCAATAGCTGACTGTCCACAACACGTCTGCCGACAGATTCCAGCAATACCTGGCAGTCCTCAACACATCTGCCGACAGATTTCAGCAATACCTGGCAGTCCACAACATGTCTGCCGACAGATTGCAACAATACCTGACAGTCCACAACACGTCTGTCGACAGATTTCAACAATGCCTGGCAGTCCACAACACGTCTCCTGGCAGATTTCAACAATACCTGGCAGTCCACAACACGTCTCCTGGCAGATTTCAACAATACCTGGCAGAACGACGCTCTGTCCTTTCATGTTGCGCCTTCTGTTAAGTAATATAATATGGCTGAAGCAACACGTATCTACCTTCCTAAATGTGGGAATCGTTCTGGCCATCGCTCCTTTTACTGATTTACTGTCTGATCTCCAGTAATTGCTACAAGTATGCCCAAGGGCGGATCCATCATTTATAAAATGGAGGGATCCAAAATATCAAAAAACCCTCTGCTTACAACATCCTACATTTGGTTTTCAAAAGGGGAGGGGTCCGGACCCCCTCGACCCCCCTCAGGACCCACCTATGTACAAGCATCTCAAATCTGTGGGGTAGTACCTGTTCCGAAAAGAACAAAATGGCATCGATTGCAAGGATACATATATATAGCTGTAACCTTATATGTGACGAACATGCGAATCTATAAATCGTGAAAAAAGTAGAATAAAAAGGAACAAGCATGAAATAATCATATCCCCCGCCAATATGACATGTCCGGTTGTGTGCAATGCATTAGCTCCTGTGAACTATGTTCACTAGGCATTTTTGTAAAGGGCCTAATTGCAGGACTAAAGAAGTTATTACAGGTGTTGTTTTGCCATCTGCAGTTTATGATAGAATATGTTACTGAATTAAGGATGAGACATATTGACGAACAACTTCTTTATTACAATTAGGAGCGATGGTTTCGGTGTAGGTTCTAACACCGTTATCAAGCAAGTGAAGTACAGAGTGGGGTGGCTATTCTCTTTAATTCCATTGAAATGTCTATTCATAAGGTTATGATAGATGATGGTGGAAATTTTATAATTGCTGATATAACCATTAAAGGAATAAGATTGACCTTAGCTACTTTATATGGGCCTAATTCTGATCACCCAAAATTTTATCATGATATCTTTAATGCCATTGATGGACTTGATAATGAAGCGATTATAATTTGTGGGGATTGGAACCTCATTCTTGATCAATCTCTAGATCTGGAAAACTATAAAAATATTAACAACCCAAATGCTAGAAAAACGGTTCTAGACTATTTATCTCAGTTTAACCTATATGATGTTTGGCGTGAACAGAATGCAGCTGTTAGAAAATTTACATGGTGGAAACATAAACCCAGACAGCAAGCTAGGCTAGACTTTTGTCTGGTTAGTGAAGATATTTTAATCCTATCCTCTGCTGCTGACATTCTCCCAGGTTATAAATCTGATCATTCGGCTATTTCTTTATGCCTAAATGATTCTCTGATAAATAATAGGGGCCGTGGATATTTTAAATTTAACACTTCCCTGTTAAGAAATAAACAATATGTGGATATGGTTACGACTGTTTTAGATGAAACAAAACAACAATATGTGCATCCATCTTATAGATCAGACCATTCTGCTCCTTTTGATGATTTGGATTTAAAACTGAATATACCTGATTCCCTATTCTTGGAAACCTTTTTAATGAATTTGCGAGGTAAAACAATTTCTTTTTCCTCATATTTGAAAAAGAAAAGAGGAAAGAAATTGGGCGATTTAGAAAAAGAAATAAACCAATATGAAAACAAAATTAGAGAGGATTTTCAAAATATTTCTGAAGAAGCTTTAAGTAAATTATCTGAATCAAAAAAGGAGTATAAAAAATTAAAGAAGAAGAAAGCAAGATAAATGCTTCTAATACGAGATTACAATGGTATGAGGAGGGAGAGAAACCAACTAAATACTTTTGTCGTCTTGAAAATAGAATTTTTACAAATAATATCATATCCTCTTTGATTAATAGTGAAGGTGAGGAACTGAATGATACAACTCTCATCATTAAAGAACAAGAATCATTTTATAGAAACTTGTACCAAAAAAATAGTTCAGTAGATATTGACCCAAGCCTGATGTAAAACAATATTCCAATTCCAAAACTAGAGATTGATATGCAACAAGCCTTTGAACAGCCGTTATCCTTAAACGAAATTGGTAAAGCTACACTTGCAATGAAAAATAATAAGAGCCCAGGTCTTGATGGCTTCCCAATTGATTTCTTTAAATTTTTCTGGAAAGATTTAAGAGTCTGGATATGGAGATACTTTAATCACGCTTACCACTCTAACTCTTTGACTTCTACTATGAACTGGGGCGTGATTACTTGCATTCCAAAAGCAAATAAAGATAGAAAAAGATTAAAAAATTGGCGTCCCATTACTTTATTAAATGCTGTATATAAGGTTTTAAGCTCTTGTATTACTAATAGAATCAAGCAATCTTTAAACAAATTAATTCATTGCAATCAATCAGGATTTATCCCTGGGAGATGTTTAAGTGAAAATACTAGATTACTTTACGATATCATATTTGAAACTAAGAGACTTGACAAAAAAGGTACGTTGATACTCATTGATTTTGAGAAAGCGTTCGACACCGTGAAAAAAGATTTTATTTTCCTCGTTCTGGAAAAATTTGGCTTTGGGCCAAATATGATCAAATGGATTCATATACTCATATCTAATGCCTCTTCTTGTATTGTCCAAAATGGCTACCTCTCTAAATTTTTCATGAATGAAAGAGGTTGTAGACAGGGTGACCCAATTTCCCCCTATTTGTTTCTTTTCGTAGCTGAAATTCTCGGTATCATGATTCGTAATAATGAAGATATAAAAGGTATACTTCTACACGATATTGAACACACATTGGGCCAATATGCTGACGACACCCAACTTTTTTTAGATGGCTCGGAAAAATCATTAAAATCAGCCATGGATACACTTGAAACTTTTTACAAAATCTCAGGATTAAAAATGAAAATAAAAACCAAAGCAATATGGATAGGCAGTATGGCTGGTAGTAAAGTCCGATTTTGTCCTAACTTAAAGCTAGATTGGCATGATGGCAACTTTGAAGTTTTGGGCATATGTTTTAATGTTGACTTAAAAGACCTTTGGGTAATCAACACTAAAAAACGCCTAGATAATATCTATGGTATTTTAAGCAAATGGAAAAAACGTAATTTGACTTTGATGGGTAAAATAACAGTTGTTAAGACCTTAATTCTCTCTACCCTTGTACATATTTTTTCCGCTCTCCCAAATCCATCAAAAGCTTTTATTGATCAATTGAATAGAATTCTTTTTAACTTTATTTGGAGTGGCAAAAGAGATAAGATTAAGAGGGATTATTTGAAAAGGAATTATAGTCAAGGTGGATTGAAAATGACTGATATACCCAAATTTATATCATCTTTAAAAATTTCATGTTTAAAAAGATATTGTGAAAAAAACATTAATTATGACCTTGCTAGTTTTCAGCTGGCTCATATCTACACTTTAGGTGCCAGTTTGCACAAGAATTGGGAAATTGTAAATCCGTTCTGGAAAGATACCCTTATAGCCTGGAGTGACTTTATGCATTCATATGACTTTGAAGAGTTAGAAAAAGCAGAAATTGCTTCCCAACCGATATGGTTAAACCATTATTTTAGAGAACCAGTATTAATTTTTAATGACTGGTTTAAAAAAGGTATAGTTACGATAAAAGACTTGTATGATGAAAACGGATGGATCCCTTTCCCACGTTTACAACAACTTTATGATCTTAAAGGAACTTTTCTCGACTATAACCGTATGTTTTTTAATATTCCAAGAAGTTGGAGACAAAATATTGATAAAAATCTACATTCCTCTTCTAATCTCACAATATCTCCTTGGATTTATGATCTTACACGTTCTATTAAAGGAACAAAAGTGTTTTATAATAAATTGATAGGGTATTCCCTCCCTCTCCCTAAATCTTGTTTGAAATGGGAAAATCAGCTGGGATGCTCTTTTCCATGGAAACAAATATTCAGTGTATATTGCCATGGGTTAAGGGACACAAAACTCAGGGATTTCCAGTTTAGATTTATTCATAAAGTAATATTTACTAAACGTGAGTTATTAAGAATGAAACTTATTGATAACGATGAGTATTCTATGTGTCATACTCACAAAGAAAATATTTTTCATGTTTATATCGAATGTCATGTTGTTAAGAATTTTTGGTCAGATTTCTGTATTTACTTGACTCATATCTTACATAGAAAAATCCTTATAACTGACAACGAGCTCCTCTTTGGTACCTCTGATGTATTAATTAACCATTTGATTGTAGCTGCTAAAAGATTTATCTTTGTCCAGTGTATTAAGAATGAAAATGTTGACTTTGTTGCTTTTAAGAACACAATAAGAAGTATCTATGACGTTGAATATCATATTGCACGTAGAAAAAACGACTTCTTTGCCTTTAATAGAAAATGGGCTTTGTTTGGGCTCAAACTGCAAAATAACTGATTCACTTGATGTTTGCAACATAATTTGATGTACCATAAATACCGCATCTTCTTAATTCTATACATAAATATGCCTTCATCTGTACCATGATGTGGACTATGTCCTCTTCTGTACCATGATGTGGATTATGCTTTAGGCCTCCTCTGTACCATATCCTTTTGAGAAAGATCGATATTCATAAAGCTGTATTGCTCTCCGAGTGCTTATGTATCATGTGTAATGACTGAATAAAAATATTTAAAATAAAGAAAAAAAGTGAAGTACAGAGTATGGTTGACAGGAATATATAGTGTTTATACAGTTGAGTAGGTTTAAGATCAGCTACACTGCTGTATTTGTAATGAGTTGTGTTTCTGCATGAAGTTAGTCAGTGAATGCAACAACTGTGTCCATGACACTTTTGGAGGAACATACACTCAAGCAATGCAGAACTTACCAACAAGAAAGGAAATGTATTCAATACTGTGAGATGACAATATGTGCCAAGTTTGGTGAAGAAATATGGTACGGTTTTCAAGATCTGCTCCGGAAACGAGGACTACCGCCATTTAAAGTTAAGTTAAAGTCGTTGCCATTGAAACTCGAAAAATAACTTTTTTTTAAAAATCCCAAACTATCAAAAGGCACCAGTTCACCACTAGACCTATCAATGTGCCAAATATAGTGAAGAAACATGGTACGGTTTTCAAGAT
Source organism: Haliotis cracherodii (assembly GCF_022045235.1). Lineage (NCBI taxonomy): Eukaryota > Metazoa > Mollusca > Gastropoda > Lepetellida > Haliotidae > Haliotis > Haliotis cracherodii. The sequence goes on from NW_027266264.1 coordinate 17,677,440, forward strand.
CTGCTCCGGAAACGAGGACTACCGCCATTTTAAGTCTAAATCAAAGTCGTTGCCAAGGAAACTCGAAAAATATTGTTTTTAAAATCCCAAACTATCACAAGGCACCAGCTCACCACTAGACCTATCAATGTGCCAAGTTTGGTGAAGAAATATGGTACGGTTTTGAAGATCTGCTCCGGGAACGAGGACTACCGCCATTTCCAGTCTAAATCAAAGTCGTTGCCATGGAAACTCGAAAAGAATTATCATTTTTTAAATCCCAAACTATCAAAGGGCACCAGTTCACCACTAGACCTATCTATGTGCCAAGTTTGGTGAAGAAATATGGTACGGTTTTGAAGATCTGCTCCGGGAACGAGGACTACCGCCATTTTAAGTCTAAATCAAAGTCGTTGCCATGGAAACTCGAAAAGAGTTATCATTTTTTAAATCCCAAACTATCAAAGGGCACCAGTTCACCACTAGACCTATCTATGTGCCAAGTTTGGTGAAGAAATATGGTACGGTTTTGAAGATCTGCTCCGGAACGAGGACTACCGCCATTTCCAGTCTAAATCAAAGTCGTTGCCATGGAAACTCGAAAAGAATTATCATTTTTTAAATCCCAAACTATCAAAGGGCACCAGTTCACCACTAGACCTATCTATGTGCCAAGTTTGGTGAAGAAATATGGTACGGTTTTGAAGATCTGCTCCGGGAACGAGGACTACCGCCATTTCCAGTCTAAATCAAAGTCGTTGCCATGGAAACTCGAAAAGAGTTATCATTTTTTAAATCCCAAACTATCAAAGGGCACCAGTTCATCACTAGACCTATCTATGTGCCAAGTTTGGTGAAGAAATATGGTACGGTTTTGAAGATCTGCTCCGGGAACGAGGACTACCGCCATTTCCAGTCTAAATCAAAGTCGTTGCCACGGAAACTCGAAAAGAGTTATTTTTTAAATCCCAAACTATCAAAGGGCACCAGTTCACCACTAGACCTATCTATGTGCCAAGTTTGGTGAAGAAATATGGTACGGTTTTGAAGATCTGCGCCGAAAACGAAATGTGACGGACGGTCGGACGGACGGACGGACGGCACCCATTTTTATATCCCCCTTCCAGTTGTGCTGATGTGCACGTGCTGACGTCACTTTTTGTGAATCATACTTTTTTTTTATCCCTAATCCCTATTGCTTCTTGAGGGGCGGTCGGGTAGCCTAGAGGTTAAGCGTTCGCTCGTCACGCTGAAGACCCGGGTTCGATTCCCGACATGGGTACAATGTGTTAAGCCCATTTCTGGTGTCCCCCGCCGTGATATGGCTGGAATATTGCTTAAAAACGGCGTAAAACCATACTCACTCACTCACTCACTCACTATTGCTTCTTGAAATGATTCCGGGTTGTTTGTTTCGCAGTGAGTGTGGTTTCGTTTGGCTGCGTGTACGCTTCTGTACTGCTGTTAGCCGGTTTCCTGGTGCTGACCCACTGAGATACCGTGTTTGAACATGGACATGCCACTCAGATACTGTACACTGACTCCCATCTGACCTGTCCTTGTGGTATCTCCTTTATGTGAGGCAGGTAACAAGTACTCTCTTTAAACATCTCATGGCATGACGCGCACGGGGAATCCAACCACAGGCATAACGCTCTCCAGGTGGACACTCTACCCACTAAACCACGGAGGCGGTCAGAAAGTTAACAGAACGTCAAACAACATTAAGGATAAGGATAAATAGACATTTTATATTAATTTGTTACATAATTTGTTATTCTTGTATGGTATGTATATGTAATCATCAATTAACAATTAACATGACCGCATTCCATGGTTTAGTGGAAGCGCGTCCGACCGGAGTCCGAGGTTCGATCCCCGGCCGCGTAATACCAAAATTTTGTTAAAATATAGTACTTTTTGCTACCCTGCCTGGCGCTCGGCTTAAAGGGGCTTAACAAGTTCTGGTCGGGTCGGAGTCAGTACACTGTGTCTGAGTGGGGTATTTTGTTTAACTGCGGCATGGAATCTCAGTGGGTTGGCACTATAAAACCGGCATTAGTCCGGAAACACACACACACACACACACACGCACGCACGCACGCACGCACGCACGCACGCACGCACGCACGCACGCACGCACGCACGCACGCACGCACGCACGCACGCACGCACGCACGCACGCACGCACGCACGCACGCACGCACGCACGTCGCTATATGAGTGCAATATTCTTGGACGTGACGTTAAACCCCATTTCACCACGTTTTCATTTCCGAGGTATGCTCATTGAACAATGTCGGGTGTATGTTTATGAAACCAGTTGTAACAGGGAAAAAGAAACCTATTTATTCACTTACGTTGTACGTGGTTATTTGTACTCATTCTGCCTCGCATGAGTGTAGGTTTTATGCGAAATATACGCTATGAGTTTCCGAAAACACATGAATCACGAATTCTCAGTAATTGGTTGGGTGAGTGTGTTACAGAAAGTGTATGCTTGTCGTAAGAGGCGACTAAAGGGATCGGGTGGTCAGGCTCGCTGACTTGGTTGATGCATGTTATCGTATTCCAATTGCGTGGATCGAAGCTCATGATGTCAATCACTGCGTTGTCTGGTCCAGATGGTATTATTTACAGACCGCCGTCATATACCTCGAAAAGTGCTGTGTGCGGTGTAAACCTACAAACACACAAACAAACAATCAAACAAACAAACATGCTGCCATGATCCGAACAGGGCTTTGGAGTGCCTGATGATCATGCAGGACACAATCCCAGTTTAATTATTTGTAATTGTATCTACAATACAATATCTAATCCAATAGTTCGCCACCTAATCTTATGTGTTCTAAAACCAAGTTATCTGCTTAGTGTTTGCGTTAGAATTTCATAATACAAAAAAACCGTTTCTTTTCCATTTCGTTGTTTTTGCAATAAAATGATTTGTTATAATATGTTGTATAATAAAATTAGTAGATAGTAGTGTTTCGGTGCTGTTTTGACAATATAATGTATTGACATGCCTTGTACAATGTAGAAAGTAGATCAACTGTTGCGAACTTGCCTTTCGCTATGGTCTGTCGGGCTGACATTATGCTGTCAGATACCCGCTACTGGTCGTTACAGGCGACTGAAATGAACCGGGGGGTCAGGTTCTACTAGATCTTTTCTCATGTATTCAATCCAGGGTTTGCTTGACCCAGACTCGATTATTAACAGGCTGCCGTGACAGCTGCAATATTTCCAACTGCGACATAAAACAACATTCTCTCACACATTCACACGCTTGTAAAATTACCGTACAGCATTCTTTCTTCTCCTCCATATCAACTATTACCCGGGAATAGGAAAGTGGGACATTACCAAAATACGTCCCGTAGTTTCGATTCTTGTTTCAACTTATTTGTTTTATGTTACCGGGAAATACGCTTTTTCGTGTTTACGAAACTATCAGTATTAAGATTATTTTGGGCATGGGAGTTTGTCGGTGTCCCCGATAGAGTCGACCTGCTTACGTCAGGACTTTTCCCATTTGTCTTGCAGCAAGACTGCAAATCATGCATTCGATCGAAATTTGGACGTTGAATTCCATGTTGTTTACGAACCGGGTGTCTAGTTCGTTAGGCGATTTTGATTGGACTAAGCATAGACTCTTAGGTCCAGCCAACATGTAACAACATGGAATTCTAGCCTAGCTCGGCAAGGGTGGAAACTGGGCTTTTACAGTCAGTTAACTCCCTGGACTCTAGAAGATGTTTGGACGCCAACTGTCTCACCCGTATCAATACAACTTCTATTATCTCCCTTTAATGCGTCCTTTGACATACAACCTGAGGCATTACATTATGCCAAAACAAACAAGGAACGTTATATAAGACAACAATGATGAGGCATTCACCGGTGTGTGGAAACCGCACAAGAAACATCATGAAGGACTTGTGTGAACAGACGGGAGTTTAACCTTGGCCACAAAGTTCACCACATTATCTTGCAGGAATAAATTTAATTATTAATGTTACAGGAAATACATATAATCCCCGAAATGTAAGGGAATATGTGTAATGTCTGCTTCATTGTATAATACTAGGATTATGTATAATTCAGTGATTTTATACGTATTCCCGAAGTGAATCAGGCATTCCACATGTTCCCTATAATGTCCAGGGATTATAACAAGTTCCTGATTATACATATTCCCTAAGTGAATCAGGCATTCCACATGTTCCCTGTAATGTCCAGGGATTACAACAAGTTCCTGATTACATATATTCTCTGTAACAAACACATTCGTTCTTTAAAACCCATATCAAATCTGAGAGAAAAACGTAAGACAAAAATAATTCAGATTTATTTGGTCTAAATTGTTTATTTGTTAAAGCTTGAATACATTACATATTACGGAATACATTTCATGTTATATGTACAAAGTATTGAAATATTGACACGTTGTAAAGCTAAATGTTTTCTGTAAAAAACACACGTATTTACACTATTGACACATGACGTCGTTATATGTGATCAACAGCAAAAGTAAATGATTAATTTATGGAATATACAGAATATCATAATCCAATCTCATTCAAATCAGATCTTAGTTCTGGCTATCGCTAAGCTTTGTTTAGCGGCAGGGAGAACTTAGATCTGATTTTAATGAGATTGATTATAATCAATAACAATAGAATCAACATTTTATATTTCTGTACATGATGAAACATCTATTACAGTTGCAGCAGCCGTGACTTCACAGTTAGGATACAATACACGATAACATTATCGTTTTCAGCCTACATTTGGTAAATTAGCAGCTACATATCATCTGTGGGCAGTGTGTGGCTGTTATTAATGTTATTCTTCATGTATGTGATCAAATGACAGTGAACGATTAATTCATTTCAGTGCTGTAAGGCGTGATTAAAGCCAGGTATTTTTGTGACACTTGATTGCCTTATATGTTGCTAATACATGTCCATCCAATTACGTGTCATGATAAAAACAGACCCAAAAGCATTCAGTCTCTTATACTTTCAAACACTCAGACACTCACATAACAAGACTCATAAATTCAGACTTCCATACACAAACACTCAGATACACAAACTCCCTGAAAGTCAGAGATGCATACTCTCTAAAAGTCTTTAGTTTAAAAGTCCAGTTTCCACCCGAGGTAAGTGAGTTAACTGACTTTAAAAGTCCAGTTTCCACCCTTGCCGAACTAGGCTGGAATTGCTGGGCTCGATCGTAGCGCCACCAGTGGCTATTACCAGTAATGTCCCTTCTAAGCCTCCCCTATGGACCAATCAGATTCCACCTCTCATATCACATGCGTTTGCAACTGTACAGGAGCTTAAATGTAATGTAAGTGTTCAACAAATTACATGCATATGTTTTGTTCGGAAAAACAAAGTGGAGACGAAATATCTGTAAGTGACATCACATAAGCTGACATGCATTTCAACTTCTATATTACTTGAACTGTTCATAGTTGAAATCCATAAGACATCCCTGTCGTCATTGTAATTATAGTGTTATGTACTCAACCCCCTTCATGACCTTGTATTCACAGGTATCCTCTTGTCGATCTCATTCTGTCACACGTAGGAAGGGCTTCCATTAAGGCATCGTGTAGATATATGTACTGAGCCTACAAATAGATAGTAGTCACCTTTAAAAATCGTTATTGTTATCCGTTACATTAATTCTAAAAGCGCATGCACATCTCTTCCGGTTCCTATGCACAGTCTTAAAGTTTGTCAGTCGCACTGGTTCAACCTCCGCGGTAGAATTACAAGTACATACTATATGTAGTCAGTATATTGGCGCTACCAGCCCCAGGCCCGTATTTACAATGGTGCAATACCCGCAACGGGTCGACTGTACATCTGTCTACCCGCCCACCTTCTAATGGATGAGACCCGTGAAGATCCGGGGTAGAATAGACCTTCAGCAACCCATGCTTACTGTAAAAGGTGACTAACGGGATCGGTGGTCAGGCTCGCTGACTTGGTTGATGCATGTCATCGATTCCAATTGTGTGGATCGATGCTCATGACGTCAATCACTGGATTGTCTGGTCCAGACTCAATTATTAACAGACCGCTGTCATATAGCTGGAATATAGCTGAGTTAATGGCGGCGTCAAAACAACAAACAATCAAATCCTAATTGATGAGCGGGATGCCATGAGTGCACAGTGCTGATTGATACACACTCGCGTGGTGAACACCATTATAGCTACCTTCGACACTAGACTGGTACTAACGCTGACCAGCACTCGGCTTGACCACTGGTACCAACGCTGACCAGCTTTCGGCTTGACCATTAGTGCCAACGCTGACCAGCAGTCGGCTTGACCATTAGTACCAACGCAGACCAGCACTCGGCTTGACCAGTGAGCATCTCCAAAACAGAAATGAGCCAACTCATTGCACAGTTGTCTGCTTGGAATTCACATCGTGGATTATGAGCCATGTTTTGCATCATACTTTTGTGGAGGGAGAGAAAATACGTCTAGAAATCAGTCTAGAAATCACAACAAAGTGATTTAGATTGATTACAAATACGACACTACTCCTCTCACAGAAAGGTTTATCTCCAGGACCTCTCACCTCTGTCTGTATGAGATCCATACGCTGGTGTCGGAGCTTGACAATGCACTCACAGACATCTACCGCGCCTTCCGCCTTGGCTTGTGCAATCAAATAATCCAGAGCAATAAATGTTCCCGTGCGGCCCACTCCAGCACTGAAAAAAAACATGAAAAACTTAAAGGAAAACAACGCTTTGTGTTTGGATACCAACTGAACCTTATCAAAGTACAAAGTACATTCAATAAAATAATAGTAAATTGTTTAGTAAGAAGCAATTAAATGATAAAATTGAACTTTGTCCCTCAATTTCAGTCCGGAATCCGGAGAGGGAAGTCCGGTTTAGTCAAGCTGTACTTGACAAAATAGCGTAGCATTCGGGAAGGTAAATGGTCCGGTATTGATAGATCAGGGCCCCGTTCCACAAAGCGATTGTAGCGCAAAGAGAGTCTTAAGTCTATGTTAAAGTATGGGAGTTTCAATAACTTTAGCGCTACGATAGCTCTGCGGAGAGGACCCCAGGATTAGTTCCATTGTACATACACTAATGTAAATATATGCTACATGCCTGCAATGGACGACCATTGGGCCGTGGCTTGTTGATGGGGAGTTCCTGACAAGTCTGTAGAACTCAACAAGTGACCCAACTCCTCGTGGCACCCCTTTGTCCGGCCATGCAGTGAAGTGGAACTGCGTCAGGGTCCTCGCTGACTGCCCTTCCTGTATAACAATGGTTGTGTATAAACGGAAATGACAGACAACATTGAGTATTGTTCCCTACAACTGTTGATTCAAGATGAGTGACTGGCGCCACGTTCAGCAATAGTATCATATCACGACAGGAGCCACCGAGACTGACCTTCCCACACAGTACTCCACTTGTCTACCATGCTTTAGATATTAATGGCATATACAGGCAGAAGAAAATATTCCATAGACATGTCTCTTCCTAATGCTTGATTTCTGTACTGGTCCGAAACTCTGCTATGCAGAGTTGCATTCCTTAGTCGCACCAGGATCTGCTGATCGTTGGTTCGAAACCCGCGATTTCGAATGCAGCCTGCAACATGTGTCTCTAAAATGAAACTGAGACGTCATGGTATGACTGAAATACTGGCACAAGCGGCGTATAAACAACTCATTCACTCATGCGAATGTCATTGAACCTTGTACCCTTAAACAAAGGAAACATATTAAATGAAGACCTGTACATAGTGCCTTCGTGAATTCAATTTGACCTCAACGTACCCTGTGTATTCAACCCCATTTCACCTAACCTTACCCTCTGTATTAAACCCAATTTATAAACCCATTTTATCTTACCGTACCCATTTCATACCTTGTGTAAGTCCATTTCATCTCACCGTACACTTTGATTAAACCCCATTTCACCTCACCGTTGCTTGTGTATTAAACCCTATTTTGTCTCACCGTACCCTGTGTATTAAACCCCATTGCACCTCACAGTACACTGTGTATTGAACCCCATTTCACCTAACCGTACCCTGTGTATTTAACCCCATTTCACCTCACCGTTGCTTGTGTATAAAACCACATTTCATCTCACCGTACCCTGCGTATTAAACAACATTTCACCTCACCGTTGCTTGTGTATTAAACCCCATTTTGTCTCACCGTACCCTGTGTATTAAACCCCATTGCACCTCACAGTACACTGTGTATTAAACCCCATTTCACCTCACCGTGCCCCTTTGTATTAAACCCCATTTCACCTCACCGTTCCCTGTGTATTAAACCCCATTTCACCTCACCGTATCCTGTGTATTAAACCCCATTTCACCTCACCGTGCCCTGTGTATTAAACCCCATTTCACCTCACCGTGCCCTGTGTATTAAACCCCATTGCACCTCACCGTACACTGTGTATTACACCCCATTTCACCTCACCGTGCCCTGTGTATTAAACCCCATTGCACCTCACCGTACCCTGTGTATTAAACCCCATTTCACCTCACCGTGCCCTGTGTATTAAACCCCATTGCACCTCACCGTACCCTGTGTATTACACCCCATTTCACCTCACCGTACCCTGTGTATTACACCCCATTTCACCTCACCGTACCCTGTGTATTAAACCCCATTTCACCTCACCGTACCCTGTGTATTACACCCCATTTCACCTCACCGTACCCTGTGTATTAAACCACATTTCACCTCACCGTACCCTGTGTATTACACCCCATTTCACCTCACCGTGCCCTGTGTATTAAACCACATTTCATCTCACCGTACCCTGTGTATTACACCCCATGTCACCTCACCGTGCCCTGTGTATTAAACCACATTTCACCTCACCGTACCCTGTGTATTACACCCCATTTCACCTCACCGTACCCTGTGTATTAAACCACATTTCATCTCACCGTGCCCTGTGTATTACACCCCATTTCATCTCACCGTACACTTTGATTAAACCCCATTTCACCTCACCGTTGTTTGTGTATTAAACCACATTTCATCTCACCGTGCCCTGTGTATTAAACCCCATTTCACCTCTGCGTACCATGTGTATAGAGAACGTCCTGACTGTGTAGTCCGCCATCTCCTCCTCGGCCAAACACTGAACATGGACATCGTCATAGTTGGAGCCTTGGTAGCCGAAGTCGGGCCAGTACTTCTCACACTTAGCCTGGAAAACACATTTACCTTTGTGATTAACCCTTAGTTGCATCGAATGCCGTGATACGTGAATATTGGATGTGAATAGTAAACGGTAGAAATCTGGCAATAACACACAATGTCTGACCTTTCTGTTCTCTACAAAGTTCGTCAGCATTATCACTTTACTGGAATCCGTTTCCCATATCATTCTCCAGAAATCCCACATCACAGCGGCATAGGGGCCTGGAATGTAGGCAGGATGGATATTAAGTACAGGGTAAAAAAAAATAAGAATACTTTAATGAACGTTGAAGAACATTTAGCTTTACAGCTGTTGGTGAATGTATCAGATACGAGTTACCTGGGATACTTTGAATCGATTTCAAACGAACGAGCGGGAATGTATTACCTTGGGTGGCCACAAATGCTCGCGGTTCCCCGTATCCCTGAAATAGGGACACATTATTATAGGCAACGGTCATATACACTAACATACCTCGTGACGCATTATTTATCGTCATGCATCATGGTGAAATCAGGTATGTTTTCTTTTAAAAAAACCCAGTATACAAAGGAATGTCATTGTTATAATCGATTTGACTTTAATTCAAAACACTGGATGTTAAAACGTTGGAAAGGATGATGCATGTGTTCATGACATTGAGTTATGCTTGGGTCTTTTCGTTCTTACACATAACCTACATTGATCCAGTTGGCGTTGATGAAGTCAGAGCCAGGGATACTCGGCACATGGGATAGTTTGACTCTGCTGTGATCATCTGGAGAAAACAGGGAGGACTTATTACGATGCATGCAACTAATTGTCATATCAAATGCACATCTTGCACATGAAGTAGCAGCCTGGTTCCTTGGATATGCTGCGCTGGCGCTTCAGTTTACCGTAGCGCAGCATACCCAGGGAACCAGGCTGATGAAGTAACAGAGATACGAGATGTAATACTCCTTGGGCCTTGACGGCTTCAGTTAACACTGAGTGAGTGAGTGAGTGTGGTTTTACACCGCCTTTAGCAATATTCCAACAATATCACGGTGGTGGACACCAGAAATGAGCTTCACACATTGTACCCATGTCGGAAATCGAACCCGGGTCTTCGGCGTGACGAGCGAACGCTTTAGCCACTAGGCTACCCGACCGCCCCCAGTTAACACTGAGTGTGCACATCACAGATGATAACAAAGTCACCAGAATGTAGGGAGGTGACCGCCTACGACAGCAGGCTTGTGAAATAGACAGGCCACAGGAGCAAGTGAATGTCACCCAGAGCTCCCTTGACGCTCATATGGGGCACTATCTCCTACATGACATGACATGTTAGTGATTTCAAAATTATTCTCATTTCTTATGAAGGAAGACGTGTGAAGATGCATTCCAGATGGTCTCGCATATTCTTAGAACATTCATGCAAACATTCCTACTTTTTTAAGTGGCAGACCTTTTGCTGTGGTATATGTAATGAAAGATAAATACTATAGACACTTACACGGTAGTATGTTTCTGTATCTGTTCTTGAAGGCATTTTCTGGCCATTCGGCTTGGGTACAGGAACCTAGCTTCCCACTGGGCAGGTTCTGAAACAATAAAGAGTGAGTGAGTATGGTTTTACGCTTTTAGCAATATTCCAGCAATATCACGGCGGGGGACACCAGAAATGGGTTTCACACACTGTACCCATGTCGGGATTCGAACCCGGGTCTCCGGCGTGACGAGCGAACGCTTTAGCCACTAGGCTACCCAACAGCCCCGAAACAATAAAGAGGAAACAAATGGATGACAGACATATATATCCCTCAGGGTCATACTATTCCAGGACAACAGGATTATACTCACGTAAAACTGGGAAGTAAAACCGCCTTCCCTCTTCATTTTTCCAACATATTGTCCTAGATTCTGTACTGTCACTTCCGTTGACCAAACCCAGTCAGGAATTGCTGTGTCAGTCACGTGACCCAATGCTAAAGAATGTGAGTGTGGATATCCCTGTCCCTCTCTCGCCCTGGTGTCAACACAAGGGGACATAACTGCGTCCTCGACGGGGTCCAGGGGTTCTAAGTCGACAGGGGTTGTAGAACCTTTAAATGATACACAGTAGGTTGTCACTACTACTTATCAAAGATCAGGGGCAGTCACTCTCTCCAAAAGACTGTAATAGTTATTTGCTAAATATCGATTAGTGTTTAACATATCAGTGGCTGAGATGAATATGTTGGAGATGGGGTGAAATTGGGTTCAACGTGTGCGTGTGTGTGCGTGTGTGTGCGTGTGCGTGTGAGTGTGCGTGTGCGTGTGCGTGTGCGTGTGCGTGTGCGTGTGTGTGTGTGTGTGTGTGGCTGCATGTACTAGTCCGGACTGATGCCGATGTATAGTGCTAGCCCACTGAGATATCAGGAAACAGTTTAACACGAATACCCCACCCCAATATACTGACTCCGAGCCGACCAGTCCTTGTTTCTGTCCCTTAATGCCGAGTGCCAGACAGGGTAACAACAAGTGCCATCTTTAAACGTCTTTTGGTATGAACCCCGGACCTTCCGCTCTGCGGGTGGACGCTCTAACATAAGACCACGAAGGCGGACGGATATGTTGGAATGTAAAACAGAGACATGGTTAGTTACCCTTTGGAGATTCTTCATAGGATGGGTTCAATATGCACACTAAGGAGGAACTGCGTGGCCCTCCGAGTCTTTCTACTCTCCTTGAATGTCTCACATTACTTCTAAACAAGATAAAACAAAGGATATATTATATTTATAGAGGGAAATAGAATATTTTTTATACGTGACGACGTATATAATCTGGACCAGACAATCCGGTGGTTGATATCATGAGAAACGAAGACACACCATAAACCAATTAGATGAATCTGTCTAAACGATCGCGCCAGTCTTACTACCAGCATACGACCCGTGAAGATCCGGGATAGAATAGGTCTTCAGCAATCCACGCTTGCCGTAAAAGGCGACATTGCATGTCGTGAGAGGCTCTCTGACTCTGTTGATGCATGTCATCTTATCCCAACTGAGTAGATCGATGCTTATGATGCCAATCACAGGATTGTCTGGTACAAACCGCCGTCATATAGCTGGAATATAGGTTGTAGGTTGATAGGGGCTATTCTTATCAAGAATTGCCACGGGGACAAAAGTACAACAATTAAATGCCACCAGTTCTATCCCTTGGGATAAGTGACCCGTGAAGATTCAGGGGTAGAATAGGTCTTCAGCAACCCATGCTTGTCGTAAACGGCGACTATGCTTGTCGTAAAAGGCGACTAACGGGATCGGGTGGTCAGGCTCGCTGACTTGGTTGATGCATGTCATTGATTCCAATTGCGTGGATCGATGCTCATGATATTAATCACTGGATCGTCTGGTCCAGACTCGATTATTTACAGACCGCCGTCATATAGCTGGAATACTGCTGAGTGCGGCGCTAAACAACATACCAACCAACCAACCTTGGATATAAGTATTATTCAACTGACCTCCCCAAGACGACAGCGGCCATTATGACGAGGCCGGCTATTAGTAGACATGGGATCACAACCCACAGCAACTGCGTCTGATTTCCTCTGGGTTCTTTTCAAAGAAAACAAAGACATATTAGATATTCAGCAGTAAACAGCGAGGTCGAACTGTCAGTTGACCTTATCATAACTCTCAAGGAAAGTTGAGTGAGTGACTATGGTTTAGCGCCGCTTTAAACAGTTTTTCAGTTATATCATGGCGTGTCAGCTTAAGGTTGGAGAAAAGCCCTAAACGAGATGAAAGTTGAAAGCATTGTGAAATGAACAATTGATCACATTATGTTTGTATTGATTGTTGTTTTAAACCGCATTCAGCAGAACTCCAGCTATATGGCTCACCCTGTAAATAATCGAGTCTGGACTAGCCAAACATGTGATTGATATTGTAAGCACCTGTTTACGCTGTCTGGGTACGGTGACACGCTATAAAAGCTGTAAGTCGCCGTGCTTGACGAACCAATCCAGTAAGTCGTCATGAAACAAACATCACTGGGGACACATTCTTACGTGGAACCACCACTAGGGATTACATAGTGCGTTGTTATGGCGTTCAATTATATATAACCAATACAAGTGTTTATATGCGACTACGTTTGTTACCATAACAGTGTTCTCCCGTCCAGCCATCAGCACAAGTAAGGCAGGCACCATCATACAGACATGTGTTGCACACCATGGGGCATCTTTCAGAACACCTGCTTCCGTACCGCCCGTCCTCACACCCGTTTATACAGACTCCTGTCATGTTACACTGCGACTTCAGGCAGGCAGTGTTACAGGTCATGTTACAGGACTCGCCGTATCTGTTGGCTACACACTCCAGGCATTGGCCATGTTGTCTGTCACATCTCACACAGTGCTGTGGACACGTGTTGTCACAGTAGTCACCCCACCATCTGTCTTCACATCCCTCAGTGCATTGGGGCGTATCTACATCAGTGTTAACTGTATGACAGTTTCTATTGACACAGTCATCACTGCACGAATTGTTACAGTAATGGCCAAAGGAAGTTCCAATACATCCTTGTGAACATATTCCAGTTTGGTGGTGACATGTGCCTCCATTGCATCCGGATGAACAAAGTTTGTCACACATCTTGCCGAAATGTTGTTGGTGACAAGAGAGACATGCTTCACTATACTGTTCACATTTAGTACAGAACTGTGGACACGAAGCTTTGCAGTGGGAGTCTTTGAATCCGTCCATACAAGACTTACAGGAACCAGTCTCTCTGTGGCAGGACTCTGAGGCACATTGGTCGGGACATTCTAGATGACATGTATCTCCGTACCAGCCAGTGGTACAGCCTTGGATACACTTTCCTGACATTTGTTCACAGGCATGATTCATACAGTTGGACCCACAATGTCGCTCACACATTTCCCCAAAGTTTCCAACTCTGCAAGATTCACAAATTCCACTCCTGTCACATCTCTGGTTACTACAGTGACTGCTGCATGGGATGTTACATTGGTCTCCATGGAAACCGGGTTTGCATCTTTCACAGGTTCCGTTACGATAACACAGTTCGTCCTCACAGTTGACATTGCAGGCTTCGTCACACTTGTCACCAGACCATCCGCTACTGCATCCGGATGTACATGTCCCGTTCAATGAGCATGTTCCGTTGACACAGTTATTGCACTGTTTTTCACACAAACGTCCATACCACCCTACTTCACATCCCCGTGTACATTCTCGTTCCAGACCACATACATGTAAGTTGCAACGGTTGGGACAGGGGACGGTACAGCCATCTCCATGGAATCCATCCTTGCATGTACAACTGTCTCCATTACAACTCTGACAGTTCACACAGGTCTCTGTACACAACGCACCTCGAAATCCTTCTTGACATGTACAGTTATTTCCTGTACACATTTCACAGTTTGGACAGTTTAGGTCACATTTGTTTCCTCGTCTTCCTGTCTTGCAGCCACACAGACACCTCCCCTCATTGTCACACGGGTCAACACCGTCTCCACATTGCCTGCACGTATCACAAGTTAAATAACATGTAGGTCCATAGTAACCTGGCAGGCAGTTTTGAAGACAGTGCCCTTTCCACCGGTGACATGTTTGATTCCTGCATCTTTTACGACATGGAGTAAGACAGTCTGCACCCCACGTGTGGCTCTGGTTACAGGGAACACCACATGCACCTTTGTATTCGACTGACTGTACATCGACAGCATCCTTGCATTGTCTGCACGAGGAGCCATCCTGGAAATTTCCCGACTTGCACTCTGTGGAAAGAATGTTTCAATATTAACAAGGTTTATCAATCGTTTAAAAGAAATCCCAGATAAAGGGATTAATCAGTATATAAATGGACTGTTGGAATATTGAGAATATTGCACAGAACATTCTATCAACATGAGAACAGTTCAGCTGTCTTCCGTTAGATTTGCCTCTCACCTTCTGGACAAAGGCCGCATGTCTTCTTGCAGAGAAAGACTATACCTGGCTGACCACATTGCGACTCTCTACACATGGAATCGTTATCCTGGCACGGTGGAAAGGCTGCAACAATGAAGTCAGTGTGAACGTTATTGTCTCCAAGATTAAGCATGCGTGAATCGATGAGGTGCTAAATCGTTTTTATTTAATGTTCTCAGGCCTGATCTAAAGATGAACTTATGTTGCAAATTAAACTGGAGAGGTCACGTATCCCAGATAACTTAGTTCCTTGTTCGGACCTGATACCTTACTAAACGTTAATACTTCATGATTCACGATAAAGACTCTGCCATAACCACTGATTAGTTAGCACATCTTTTCATATCTTATTGACATGTCGGACATTTAACCACTGCTATTATAACTATGACACTTCAATGTTTGCCCCAGTGTATTCAAAATATGCCATGTGTGACGGCGAACATGCGTCAGTTATATAACATATACGTTGGATAGGTGTTTAACATATTCACCAGTATATTGTGTGAAAGCCAGACCCCATATTGCCAGAAGGAGGGTGTTGTGGTGCCACATGGTTGAATGCTTCAATCCTCGAACCTGTTGTCGACAAGAAGGTTTCCTACAGAAGCATATCAAAAGTCGACAAACAGATAGTTACCTAAAATACGATTGCTTATATCAATCTTCAAACACAAACATAAAAGAACTAATAACTCCCACTGAGCTTGACATTGAGCATTAACTTCCTGGCATTAAACATGGATTATTCTGGGGACGTTTTCTCGACACAGGGTCATGTTATGGGCAAATGAAGAAATATAATCGCTGAGACAATTACTGTTATTGCATTGATGACACCAGGTGTTTGACATCCCCCATGTGTGATTGTCATCACTGATCGGAAATATATAACGATTATGTCTTTTCAAGTGAATTATAGAAATATTACTTTACCTTTTTACGTGGTGTTACGGAAAGGACAAGGGTGGCATATTTGCAAAGCTACACGGTGACCGAGTGAATCATATTTTCTATTTCCTTTTACGTAACAAATATGAAACAAGGACGAATATATTGCCTGTCTATGGCACACATCAAGTGTGATTCATGCCCAACTACATCCTGCCTCCGTCATCATAAAAACAGGCATGTCTGTATACACCCTGCTGTCCCTCTTAACGTCGTAACATGCATGTCTATATACACCATGTTGTTCCCGTCAACATTGTAACATGCATGTCTATATACACCATGTTGTCCCAGTTAACGTTGTAACATGCATGTCTATATACACCCAGTTGTCTACGTCAACGTTGTAAAATGCATGTCTATATACACCCAGTTGTCACCGTCAACGTTAATTGTAACATGTTTGTCTATATACACCATGTTATCCCTCTTAACGTTGTAACATGCATGTCTATATACACCCAGTTGCCCCCCTAAACGTTGTAACAGACATGTCTATATACACCATGTTGTCCCTGTCAACGTTGTTACATGCTTGTCTATATACACCATGTTGTCCCTGTCAACGTTGTAACATGCATATCTATATACACCCAGTTGTCCCCGTCAACGTTGTAACATGCATGTCTATATACACCATGTTGTCCCTCTTAACGTTGTAACATGCTTGTCTTTATACACCATGTTGTGTCCATCAACGTTGTAACATGCTTGTCTATATACACCGTGTTGTCCTCGTCAACGTTGTAAAATGCATGTCTATATACACCATGTTGTCCCTCTTAACGTTGTAACATGCATGTCTATATACACCATGTTGTCCAACGTTAACGTTGTAACATGCATGTCTATATACACCTTGTTGACCTTCTAAACGTTGTAACATGCATGTCTATATACACCATGTTGTCCCCGTCAACGTTGTAACATGCATGTCTATATACACCATGTTATCACAGTTCACGTTGTAACATGCATGACTACATACACCATGTTATCCAAGTTAACGTTGTAACATGTATGTCTATATACACCATGCTGTCCCTGTCAACGTTGTAACATGCATGTCTATATACACCATGTTGTCCCAGTCAACGTTGTAACATGCATGTCTATATACACCATGTTGTCCCCGTCAACGTTGTAACATGCATGTCTATATACACCCAGTTGTCTACGTCAACGTTGTAAAATGCATGTCTATATACACCCAGTTGTCACCGTCAACGTTAATTGTAACATGTTTGTCTATATACACCATGTTATCCCTCTTAACGTTGTAACATGCATGTCTATATACACCCAGTTGCCCCCCTAAACGTTGTAACAGACATGTCTATATACACCATGTTGTCCCTCTTAACGTTGTAACATGCATGTTTATATACACCATGTTGTCCCAGTCAACGTTGTAACATGCATGTCTATATACACCATGTTATCCCAGTTCACGTTGTAACATGCATGTCTATATACACCATGTTGTCCCAGTTAAAGTTGTAACATGCATGTCTATATACACCTATTAGTCCCCGTCAACGTTGTAACATGCATGTCTATATACACCATGTTGTCCCCGTCAACGTTATAACATACATGTCTATATACACCATGTTGTCCCCGTCAACGTTGTAACATTCATGTCTATATACACCATGTTGTCCCTGTCAACGTTGTAACATGCATGTCAATAATATTTTTATACACCATGTCGTCCTCGTCAACGTTGTAACATGCATGTCTATATACACTATGTTGTCCCCGTCAACGTTGTAACATGCATGTCTATATACACCATGTTGTTCCCGTTAACTCTGTAACATGCATGTCTATATACACCATGTTGTCCTCGTCAACGTTGTAAAATGCATGTCTATAATATTTTTATACACCATGTCGTCCTCGTCAGCGTTGTAACATGCATGTCTATATACACCATGTTGTCCCCGTCAACGTTGTAACATGCATGTCTATATACACCATGTTATCACAGTTCACGTTGTAACATGCATGACTACATACACCATGTTATCCAAGTTAACGTTGTAACATGTATGTCTATATACACCATGCTGTCCCTGTCAACGTTGTAACATGCATGTCTATATACACCATGTTGTCCCAGTCAACGTTGTAACATGCATGTCTATATACGCCATGTTGTCCCCGTCAACGTTGTAACATGCATGTCTATATACACCCAGTTGTCCCCGTCAACGTTGTAAAATGCATGTCTATATACACCCGGTTGTCACCGTCAACGTTAATTGTAACATGTGTGTCTATATACACCATGTTATCCCTCTTAACGTTGTAACATGCATGTCTATATACACCCAGTTGCCCCCCTAAACGTTGTAACAGACATGTCTATATACACCATGTTGTCCCTCTTAACGTTGTAACATGCATGTCTATATACACCATGTTGTCCCAGTTAACGTTGTAACATGCATGTCTATATACACCATGTTATCCCAGTTCACGTTGTAACATGCATGTCTATATACACCATGTTGTCCCAGTTAAAGTTGTAACATGCATGTCTATATACACCTATTAGTCCCCGTCAACGTTGTAACATGCATGTCTATATACACCATGTTGTCCCCGTCAACGTTATAACATACATGTCTATATACACCATGTTGTCCCCGTCAACGTTGTAACATTCATGTCTATATACACCATGTTGTCCCTGTCAACGTTGTAACATGCATGTCAATAATATTTTTATACACCATGTCGTCCTCGTCAACGTTGTAACAAGCATGTCTATATACACTATGTTGTCCCCATCAACGTTGTAACATGCATGTCTATATACACCATGTTGTTCCCGTTAACTCTGTAACATGCATGTCTATATACACCATGTTGTCCTCGTCAACGTTGTAAAATGCATGTCTATAATATTTTTATACACCATGTCGTCCTCGTCAGCGTTGTAACATGCATGTCTATATACACCATGTTGTCCCCGTCAACGTTGTAAAATGCATGTCTATATACACCATGTTATCACAGTTCACGTTGTAACATGCATGACTACATACACCATGTTATCCAAGTTAACGTTGTAAGATACATGGCTATATACATCATGCTGTCCCAGTCAACGTTCTAACATGCATGTCTATATACACCATGTTGTCCCAGTCAACGTTGTAACATGCATGTCTATATACACTATGTTGTCCCCGTCAACGTTGTAACATGCATGTCTATATACACCATGTTGTCCCCGTCAACGTTGTAAAATGCATGTCTATAATATTTTTATACACCATGTCGTCCTCGTCAGCGTTGTAACATGCATGTCTATATACACCATGTGTCCTCGTCAACGTTGTAACATGCATGTCTATATACACCATGTTGTTCCCGTCAACGTTGTAACATGCATGTCTATATACACCATGTTGTTCCTGTTAACTTTGTAACATGCATGTCTATATACACCATGTTGTCCCCGTCAACGTTGTAAAATGCATGTCTATAATATTTTTATACACCATGTCGTCCTCGTCAGCGTTGTAACATGCATGTCTATATACACCATGTGTCCTCGTCAACGTCATGTTTTCCTCGTCAACGTTGTAACATGCTTGTCTATATACACCATGTTGTTCCCGTCAACGTTGTAACATGCTTGTCTATATACACCATGTTGTTCCAGTTAACGTTGTAACATGCATGAGTGGGGTATTCATGTTAAACTGCGGCATGGTATCTCAGTGGGATAGCACTACAAATCGGCATCAGTCCGGACTAGTACAAGCAGCCACACAAACACACACACGTACCTGCACGTCGCTATATAAGTGCAATAATCTTGGACGCGACGTTAAACCCCATTCCACCACCACCAAAGTTGTAACATCCATATCAAGATATACGATGTTAACTTATCCTCTATACATGAAACTCAGAAGATAAAAATAGAATTTGTTTTCAGTATAATACCATACAATGCATCATGTCTACAGCAACCAATTTTATCAGCGAATCGTGATACGTTATGCATCTTCATACTCGTCTTCATTTGGTTACCCATTTCATACATCTCTTTGTTAACATGATTCGACATAGACGCAAAGTGACAGAAACCATTTGAGTTGCAGCGACCGCACATCTTCCGACAGATTTCAGCAATACCTGCGTTGATGGCATCAACAGGGCTTTCGACAGACTTCAGCAATAGCCGGCTGTCCCCAACACGTCTTCCGGCAGACTTCAGCAATAGCCGGCTGTCCCCAACACGTCTTCCGGCAGACTTCAGCAATAGCCGGCTGTCCCCAACACGTCTTCCGGCAGACTTCAGCAATAGCCGTCTGTCCCCAACACGTCTTCAGGCAGACTTCAGCAATAGCCGGCTGTCCCCAACATGTCTTCCGGCAGACTTCAGCAATAGCTGACTGCCCACAACACGTCTTCCGGCCGATTTCACCAATACCTGGGTGGCATCAACAGGTCTTTCGATAGATTTCAGCAATACCTGGATGTCCAAAACGCGCCTTCACGCAGATTTCAGCAAGACCCGGATGGCATCAACAGGGCTTTCTACAGATTTCAGCAATACCTGGGTGGGAACAACAGGGCTTTCGACAGATTTCAGCAATTCCTGGATGTCCAAAACGCTCCTTCCGGCCGATTTCAGCAATACCTGGAAGGCATCAACAAGGCTTTCGACAGATTTCAGTAAGACCCGGATGGCATCAACAAGGCTTTCGACAGATTTCAGCAAGACCCGGATGGCAACAACAGGGCTTTCGACAGATTTCAGCAATACCTGGCGGTCCACAACACGTCGTCCGACAGATTTCAGCAATACCTGGCAGAACGAAGTTCTGTCCTTTCATGTTGCGCCTTTTGTTAAGTCATAATATGGCTGAAGCAATACATATCTACCTTCCTAAATGTGGAAATCGATCTGTCCATCGCTCCTTTTACTGACTTACTGTCTGATCTCCAGTAATTGCTTCTACAAGTATGCCCAAGGGCGGATCCATCATTTTTAAAATGGAGGGATCCAAAATATCAAAAAACCTTCTGCTTACAACATCCTACATTTGGTTTTCAAAAGGGAAGGGGTCCGGACCCCCTCGACCCCCTCTGGACCCGTATGTACAAGCAGATGTCACATCTCAAATCAGTAGGGTAGTGCCTGTTCCCAAAACAACAAAATGGCGTCGATTGCAAGGATACACATATGTAGTTGTAACCTTGTAAGTGCCGAGCATGCGAATCTAAAAATCGTTCAAAAAAGGAGAACAAAAATGAATAAACTCTACCTGGAAAGATTATTCATTTACCAAATGTACCTTCGTGTGTGAGCAGTTGTGCTGATGTGCAGGCACTGGCGTCGCCTTCGTGAATCATACTTTCTTCTTCCCTAATCCCTATTGCTACTTGTATTATTCCGGGTTGTTTGTTTCACAGTCGGTGTGGTGTCATTTGGCTGCGTGTACGCTTCTGTACTGCTGTTGCCGGTTTCCTGGTGCCAACCGTATGAGAGACAATGTTTCAACATAGACATGCCACTCAGATACAGTAAACTGACTCCCATCTGACCTGTCCTTGTTTTATCTCCTTTATGTGAGGCAGGTAACAAGTACCATCTTTAAACATTTCATGACATGACGCGCACGGGGAGTCGAACCACAGGCATACCGCTCTCCAGGCAGACACTCTACCCACTAGACCACGGAAGCGGTCAGAAAGTTAACAGAACAACATTAAGGATAAGGATAAATATACATTTTATATTAATGTTACATAATTTGTTATTCTTGTAAAGTATGTATATGTAATCATCAATTAACATGACCGCCTCCCATGGTTTAGTGGTAGAGCATCTGCGTCATACAAAAAAAGGTTAAAAGATGGTACTTTTTGTTACCCTGCCTGGCGCTCGGCTTAAAGAGGCGTAACAAGTACTGGTCGGCATTAGCCCGGACACACACACACATACACACACACACAGACACACACACACACACACACACACACACACACACACACACACACACACACACACACACACAGACACACACACACACACACACACACACACACACACACACTAACACACACACACTAACACACACACACACACACACAAAAAAAACCACACACACACAAAACACACACACACACACACACACTCGGGTGTATGTTGATGAAACCAGTTGTAACAGGGAAAGTGGCCTTTGTGACTGTGCACGAGGACTTATTTATTCACTTATGTTATACGCGGTTATTTGTACTCGTTCTGTCTCGCATGAGTGTAGGTTTTATGCAGAATATACGCTATGAGTTTCCGAGTACACATGAATCACCAATTCTCAGTAATTGGTTGGGTGAGTGTGTTACAGAAAGTGTATGCTTGTCGGGAGAGGCGACTAACGGGATCGGATGGTCAGGCTCACTGGCTTGGTTGATGCATGTTATCGTATTCCAATTGCGGTGATCGAAGCTCATGATGTCAATCACTGGATTGTCTGATCCAGACGGTATAATGTATTGACATGCCTTGTACAATGTAGAAAGTAGATCAACTGTTGCGAACTTGCCTTTCGCTATGGTCTGTCGGGCCGACATTATGCTGTCAGATACCCACTACTGGTCGTAACGAGCGACTGAATTGAACCGGGTGGTCAGGTTCTACTAGATCGTTTCTCATGTATTCAATCCAGGGTTTGCTTGACCCAGACTCGATTATTAACGGGCTGTCGTGACAGCTGCAATATTTCCGACTGCGACATAAAACAACATTCTCTCACACACTCGCTCGCTTGTTAAATTAGCATACGACATTCTTTCTTCTCCTTCATATTAACCATTACCCGGGAGTAGGAATCTGGGACATTACCAAAATACGTCCATTAGTTTCGATACTTGTTTTAACTTATTTGTTTTATGATACCGGGAAATACACTTTTTCGTGTTTATGAAACTATCAGTATTAAGAGTATTTTTGGCATGGGAAGTTGTCGGTGTCCCCGATATAGTCGACCTGCTTACATTTCCCATTTGTCTTGCAGCAAGACTGCAACACCTTACGACAGAAAATGATCATACTAAACATGAAATTAACTGAGCGCACTGTAACGGCGACACCACAGGAGAGATTAAACTTCCCCGGCTTTACAATTCATACATATACCCCATCCGGTAGCGCCATCTACCTTGAATAGCCTCCCTTTATATCTGACTTTACCTTCAAGAGAAATCTATTTCATTCTAATTCAGACTGTTCAACCGAATGACATTTTATGACAGCGATTGAGCATGGTCTTATACTGTTTTAACACATAGCAGCCGTGACAACGAGACTAGGTCTCATGTGATTTAATCCATCTTCCCGGGTCAAGGGTGTTAAATTACGTTCTCTGCAACAAACGCATTCGTTCATTAAAACCCATATAAAATCTGAGAGAAAAACGTAAGACAAAAATAATTCAGATTTATTTGGTCTAAATTGTTTATTTGTTAAAGCTTGAATACATTACATATTACGGAATACATTTCATGTTATATGTACATAGTATTGACACGTTATAAAGCTAACTGTTTTCTGTAAAAAAAAGACACGCACATCGTATTTACACTATTGACACATGACGTCGTTATATGTGATCAACAGCAAAAGTAAATGATTAATTGATGGAATATACATAATATCATAATCCAATCTCATCTAATCCGATCTTAGTTCTGGCTATCGCTGAGCTTTGTTTAGCGGCAGGGAGAACTTACATCTGATTTTAATGAGATTGATTATAATCATTAACAATAGAATCAACATTTTATATTTCTGTACATGATGAAACATCTATTACAGTTGCAGCAGCCGAGACTTCACAGTTAGGATACAATACACGATAACATTATCGTTTTCAGCCTACATTTGGTAAATTAGCAGCTACATATCATCCTTGGGCAGTGTGTGGCTGTTATTAATGTTATTCTTCATTTATGTGATCAAATGCAGTCGGCTTGACCACTGGAATCAACGCTGACCAGCAGTCGGCTTGACCACTGGTATCAACGCTGACCAGCAGTCAGCTTGACCACTGCAACCACGCTGACCAGCAGTCGGCTTGACCACTGCAACCAACGCCGACCAGCAGTCGGCTTGACCACTGGTACCAACTCGGCTTGACCACTGGTACCAACGCTGACAAGCAGTCGGTTTGACCACTGGTATCAACGCTGACCAGCAGTCGGCTTGACCACTGGAATCAACGCTGACCAGCAGTCGGCTTGACCACTGGTATCAACGCTGACCAGCAGTCAGCTTGACCACTGCAACCACGCTGACCAGCAGTCGGCTTGACCACTGCAACCAACGCCGACCAGCAGTCGGCTTGACCACTGGTACCAACTCGGCTTGACCACTGGTACCAACGCTGACAAGCAGTCGGTTTGACCACTGGTATCAACGCTGACCAGCAGTCGGCTTGACCACTGGTACCAACGCTGACAAGCAGTCGGCTTGACCACTGGTACCAACGCTGACCAGCAGTCGGCTTGACCACTGCTACCAACGCTGACCAGCAGTCGGCTTGACCACTGCAACCAACGCTGACAAGCAGTCTGCTTGACCACTGCAACCAACGCTGACAAGCAGTCAGTTTGACCACTGCAACCAACGCTGACCAGCAGTCGGCTTGACCACTGGTACCAACGCTGACCAGCAGTCGGCTTGACCACTGGTATCAACGCAGACCAGCAGTCGGCTTGACCACTGGTATCAACGCAGACCAGCAGTCGGCATCTCCAAAACAGAAATGAGCCAACTCATTGCACAGTTGTCTGCTTGGAATTCACATCGTGGATTATGAGCCACGTTTAGCATTTTACTTTCAGTTTGTGTGGAGCGACAGAAAATACGTCTAGAAATCAGTCTAGAAATCTCAACAAAGTAATTTAGATTGATTACAAATACGACACTACTCCTCTCACAGAAAAGTTTATCTCCAGGACCTCTCACCTCTGTCTGTATGAGATCCATACGCTGGTGTCGGAGCTTGACAATGCACTCACAGACATCTACCGCGCCTTCCGCCTTGGCTTGTGCAATCAAATAATCCAGAGCAATAAATGTTCCCGTGCGGCCCACTCCAGCACTGAAAAAAAACATGAAAAACTTAAAGGAAAACAACGCTTTGTGTTTGGATACCAACTGAACCTTATCAAAGTACAAAGTACATTCATGAAAATAATCTTCTTTGTTTAGTAAGAAGCAATTAAATGATAAAATTGCCCTTTGTCCTTCAATTTCAGTCCGGAATCCGGAGATCCGGAGAGGGAAGTCCGGTTTAGTCAAGGTCAAGACACGCTATTGCCGTGAAACATATATTATTAAATATACAAAATTATTCCTAATCATATTTAAATATGCTCGTTATAGTTTATAATTTAATATAGTTTGATAGTGTGTATAATATCATTGTGTTTTGAAAGCCTAGTGCGAATGGATTTACAGGTTTTTAATGTATTTTATTATATATTATTGTACATGTGACACATAAATATGAAATATTCACTCGTTCGACATAATATTGAGAAGTTGTATCGCCATAGATACAGTTTTCAATATTTCCATATTTAGTCGTGTTTAATTGCGATTCATAGTTGACATTATACTTCTCTGTACGACTGTTTTATCGCGACATGCAACTGACATTATCTGTAATGATACTCTATTGACACGGGGTTTTTATCCCGAGACACTCTCATCAATATTGATATATTGTCAGGTGGTTTATTGTGATGCAGTTTGTTATGTAAAAGACGTCAAACGTGTGAAGTAAAATGAATGTATATCATATATTTCAGTCAGCTCTACGGTAAACACGGAGGCTGTAGAATATGCGGATCCAAGGGGCACACAATCAACCTCTTGTTGGATTAGTGCGTGGCTTGTTTCTTCATGGGGAAGTGCCGGAATTTTTATCTGTTTATCTGTAGCGTATGCAATACTGAATACACGGTACATAATACATATAACAAACAAACAAGCGATGAACAATGTGATATTGTTGAAACACAATTAATTCGGGTCTCATAACTTTTTAAAAATACTTGTCTGTGTTTGACGTTAGATGATTGTACATACGTGACAGAAGACGTGTTACGTCATAGTCAGAATTAAAACCTCGCTATACGGCGGTTTCGAGATGTAATTGGGATTGTGTCTGGATTGTCTGGATTGTCTGGTCCAGACTCGATTATTTACAGACCACGGTCACATGGTCGGAATATTGCCAAGTTCGGCGTTAAACAAACAAAGTCATTACCTGTAAAATGTGAGTGAGTGAGTATTGCCTAACACCGCATCAGCAATATCCACGGGGGGAATAATCTGTTGTCTGACATGTATAAAGTCAACACATATGCAGGACCAGATAAACTAGTGATTGATATCTTAAGTAACAATCACCACAGTCGAAGTACGTTGGTACAGAATTTGAAACACCGTTCTAACCGCCAGACCACAAAACGATCTTAGGAATAGCACACCTTTTTGTAATAGGTTTCGATGAGTGGATAAATTGGTTGCTAATCACGTCGGAGATACGGGATCGATTTCCGACCTGTGTTTATTATTTGAAACCTATTCTTTGTGTACCCGACGTGATGATTGATAAAGGCAGAGTAAAACTTCACTCACTCACACACTCACTCACTCACTCGATCACTCATTCACTCACTCACTCACTCACTCACCCACTCGATCACTCACTCGATCACTCACTCACTCACTCACTCACTCGATCACTCACTCACTCACTCATAGTATAGTGAATACAGCCAGTAAACTTCATGACTTAAATATTTACCAATATGAACTGCTACATGTAAAAACGTCCGCACGTTTTTGTCATTCTGATAAATTGTCACTAATTGGTTTTATTGTCTTTCCTTCTTAATATTGATGACCTTTGACATTTGCATGATTGGGTTTCTTGGGAAACTGAAAAAAAGCTTTCAAGTCACCGGTTTCTTGGGAAGTTTAAGACACATGTCGTTTTCAAATATCATTATCATTCCGTTAACGAAGTGAATTTTGTAAATCATCATGTCAAAAGTAAAACATAATGCGAGAAATATCGCTATTGGAAGACTTGAACCTGGTGGATCAGATACGTCAGTGGCAAGAGAGTTGAATGTTGCCCGTAGCACAATTTCACGACTCTGGGTACGATGTCAGCGTCATGACACTACTAAACGTGATCGTTCAAGAGAGACCCCGCATCACCACGTCAGCCTAGACTCACGACATCCGGGTCCTTCACACTCTAACAGGACACTCGCTGCAGCACACGAGCCACTAGTGTACTAGTTTCCCGAGAGCCACGAGTTTACTAGTTTCCCGAGAGCCACAAGTGTACTAGTTTCTGAGAGAGCAGAATATAAACGTACTGGTCGTGGCCTTCAAAGGTCATCTGATCACAACCAAATGGAGCATCATTAGGATGAGGTAGACAGTCGTTTGCGTTTGCATCAACCTGGGCCACAGCATCAGCAACAATTACGCCAAGTTCTTCAGGAAGAATGGACTGCCATTCCACAAAGTGTCATCCTTAGGCTTCTTGGTGCCATGTACAGGAGGTGTCGTGACGTCATTCAGGCCAATGGTGGATACACACGGTGCTATGCATTACGATTGCCATGCTCGAGAAACACACAAAGATATATTGTCGGCTACTGTCGTTGGTTAAGTGAGACGTAGAGCACGTAGCAAGCACTAGATTTGAATCACCCGTGGAAGGTGCGGTTACTTGGTCATTCTATCCGGGGATTTCAAATAAGATAACAAAATTGTTTTCGAGGCTGCGTGTTTCCAAACAAGCGCGCACACGTACCTATCAGAGACAATATAGGTTATTGTGAAAAAAAAAGACCCAGCACACTCGATAATCCGGCATTCCGGGGTAACAGGGTTTGAAACTTAGGGTGGATAATCGACTGCAGTTGCATAACAAATGTACCCGGTAGCTTCTAAAGAGTGTATGAGAAAAAAGGATGTTTATATTAGCAACATTTACTTGATGTACCTCAGAATTCAAGTTCTCAATATGAATACAGTTTACGCAAGGGTATATTCATAATTTAATAAAAGAAGGTACAATTGAATTTGAAATGCTTGTTTGAACACTGGTAATGCACGGGTGTTAATGTGGATACAATGTTAACTTTATGTATGTAATTCGCCAAATCCACACACTGAACTACGCCCAGAGCACTACTTTATTACCTGGTGGCTCACGACATGTCCATTCCTATTTACTGGATTCCAAAGTTCAATAAAAATCCGTAGAAAGAGAGAGAGATATTACTGTCAAGCAAATGTACCAATAAAATTCCTGTTTCAAAGATTAACCACAATCCCTAATCAATCAAGGAAAAACTTTCTTTAAATTCACAAAAAAATATTTGAGACAGGTTGAAATAATACCATGTGAATTCTCAAAAACTCAAATGATTTGCCTGATTTTTTGGAAATCTCAGAAAAGTTCAATTCTGTCAAGACATTACATTTTTCAACTTTGAACACCGCTATCCCAAACTTAAGGGAATACTTCATTCCTTGATAAATTGAGCATTAGTAACTAAACATGGCGATAATAGATATAGTTTCATAGTTATCTTCAGAAATTCAGGACAATTTGTAAAAAAATGAAAGCAAATGTCATCTGAAGTTTACTGACAAAACACAGTGTGAAATGCTAAACATCCTCACTGACAACATAAATATAACATTTGGGAATAAGACATTTAGGCAAGAAGTAGGCCTCCCGGTTGTGCTACCCTCATTATTGATCTTTTTCTTAATGATTATGAATCCGAATGTCTGCTCAGATTGGCAAATTAAATTCAAGGGAATTTGAACAAGAAGTTGAACTTTAGCTTCAAGTTTATCAATGATCTTATATAGTTCAATAACCATCAGATAGCCAATTCCTTTCTGAACCCAACTGAACTTGAAATAAAAGAAACCAGTGAAAAATGCCTCATCTGTTTCATTTTAAGATCTATGTATTCAGTGCGTGAGTGAGTGAGCTTGGTTTTCCGCCGCTTTTCGCAATATTCCAACAATATCACGGCGGGGCACACCAGAAATGGGCTCCACACATTGTACCTATGTCGGGAATCGAACCCGGGTCCTCGGCGTGACGAGCGAACGCTTTAACCACTTGGCTACCCGAACGCCCCCTATGCTTTCAGATTCAGTGACAAAAACTCTTTACAAGACTGTATGACAAGAGGGATCACTTCAACTTTCCAATAGTCAGTTTACCCTTTATGCCGCGCAATATTCAAGCCTTTTGTGTCTACATTTCACAACTTTTGAGATACAATCCAGCATGCTCTTTCTACGAAAATTTCAAAGAGTGTCGGTGCCACCGACGGTGCAGGATACGCTCACTCTTTCGCGAACACCCGGTATCATCGCTATTTTAGAGTGATTCAAATGATACAGTCGGAACCATACTTTTGATACAGTCGGAATCGTACAAGGTAATAGTCTTCTTCTGTAGTAATGAAAATGCTTATGAACATGTAACTGTTTTTGTCGCTTATGTTCATTTAGCTGTACAGACAGTAAGAAACTGTTTCGATATTTATTTCCAAAGTCGCTGTAATGACCCACGTAAGACTAGGTCCCAGTACTCTATTGCTTGTCATGAGAGGCGACTAAATTAGTGGGGGTGGTCAGTAAATAATCGAGTCTGGACCAGACAATCCAGTGATTGACATCATGAGTATCGGTCTACGCAATTGGGATCGATGACATGCTTCAACCAAGTCAGCGAGCCTGACCGTCCGATCCCATATGTATGTATGTATGTATGTATGTGTGTGTGTGCCTGTGTGTGTGTGTGTGTGTGTGTGTGTGTGTGTGTGTGTGTGTGTGTGTGTGTGTGTGTGTGTGTGTGTGTGTGTGTGTGTGTGTGTGTGTGTGTGTGTGTGAGCAAGTGATTTCATATATTATTATTATTATTCAGTTATGGCCTGAAACTGTGTTCAATCTTACTCCACTTATTTGATTATTACTATCTTGTGCCTGAGAGTTAGAACTTTACTGTGTTTTTTCTACATATACAGTAATTGATGACAAAGCAGACAATGGGGACTTCACGGACATTTTATTTACATAAGCTGCGCATATATACACAGTACAGAGGTCAATGTACAGATATACCCAAGTCCGACAATAAACAATAACATGGGGATTGAACATGGGTGTTTGGGTAACCAGTGTCATTTTGCACGGAAGAGCGTTAACAGCTCATGAAACATTTGGATTTGTGAACAACATGAAGGGTACATCGAAGTAACTAAAATATTTGTGGCCTCAGATCATTTCATGAAAAAGAATTTGATTGAAGGAAAGCCCGAAGAAAACGATATTGATACTATACTATACCATTTGACAACCAAAATTCTATATCTGTTTGGAGGCGCAGTGTAAGGGAGATAACTGTACAAGAACTAAAAGGAAATCGCTGTTGGGTGTTTGAGTCATAATAGCATAATGTCAGCCGTTGGTCGGAAGTCTAGACTGGCTCCTACATGCTGTGCAGAGTTGCGTCCCTTGGGCACGCCAGAATCTGGTTCGAATCTGGGCTCGTCCCGTGTCCGGGTTCGTCAGCACCATACCGTGCTTGGGGTTTCACCACAGTGGTAAACGTCCTGCATCACTTCCCATAGCAAGCTGACATGCCGTGATATAACTGGAATACTGTTCAAAGCGGCGTTAAATCTAACTCACTCAGTCACTCATACTGAGGCCTGATTCAGGGTGACACAGAATTAAAAGATTACAGATTATTCGGATTTCCTGGACAACAACATGGATGCCATTGGTCAACATAAATATCAATACACAATTATCAAAATGTGAGTAACATGTAACAATACATTGACTGAACAATTGACAGTATATGACACTGCATTGACAGATTAGTTACAGAGTGCTGACAAAAAACTAAGGATTATACAGCGCCTCGTGTTTGGACAAGCCAGTGTCATTTTGTACAGAATAACGTGTTATGTACAGGTTCGCAACATGTAGAATGGTGAACAGTTGTAATGAAGGGTTAATATATTTTATGAATAGTCCAGTGATATATCACAGGGTATATGATACAAGAGAGAGCCAACAGAAAAGGAACTCGATATCCCAAAACCAGCCACACTGAAACCAGGAGGATATTTGATTGAAACCGGAAGTTCCAGTTAAAGCAAATGCAGTGTAAGGGAGATAACTGCACACACGCCAAGTAACGAACCAAACAAAGCAGCATATTTCTAAATGCTGAGTGTGTCACATTTTGCACAAACATAATCTGCTCGCTAAAAAGAGACATCTTGTAATCATAATGCAGTACACGACACATCCATGCAACCAATTACTTTTTAAAGTTTTAAAGTGCAAAGGTATACACATACAGAATGTATTTCAATCAAGCCTGAATCTAATCAACAAATGACACCAGATGTGTGTACCGTGTGGCGTCATCGGATGGCCCCAGCGTCTCATAGCGTCTCTGATCTGCAGCTTCAACTACATCAGGCGAATTGTCATCTTCATCTGTACCAGCCGATTGGTCAGCTTCGTATTGAATCATTTCATAATGTTGGTAATCACTGTCACGTGACCCACCAAGCTCTTCCCGCGAGATGTCATCGGATCTTGATTCCAGATCGTTTTGTACAGGTGATATGTATATCCCACCTGAACCGTTCACTGCGTACCTACAAGTTAACAAAGAAATAACATGCACGTTTTTGAAGCGCAAAATCACACACTATGTATGGTATTTAATTCAGCGCCCGCATGCATTCTCTGATTAACTAATTATAAGATTTTAAAAATGTTAAATAAAAGATGACCCCCATAAATGACCGAGTGAGGGAGGAATTGCGTTTGTCAGCTTGATTTCGGTGGGTCTAAGAAGTTTACCATGAGCACATAGAAACATAATCAGGGAGAATAAGGGTTTCGAACCTAGGTTTATAG
Source organism: Haliotis cracherodii (assembly GCF_022045235.1). Taxonomy (NCBI): domain Eukaryota; kingdom Metazoa; phylum Mollusca; class Gastropoda; order Lepetellida; family Haliotidae; genus Haliotis; species Haliotis cracherodii. Next base: position 17,709,603 of record NW_027266264.1, read on the forward strand.
CGGCACTAAGGAACGCAACTCAGCACGGGGAATTACGGAACCACGACATCCCCCTATAAATACGTTAGCTCTTATTAGTGAGTGAGTGAGTTTGGTTTTACGCCGCTTTTAGCAATAATCCTGCAATATTCGGGGGACACCATAAGTGGGCTTCACACGTTGTTCCCATGTCGGGAATCGAACCCGGGCCTTCGGCGTGACGAGCGAACGCCTAACCACAAGGCTACCCGATCGTCCCTTAGCTCTTTTTAAGAAGTGCAGTTACTGTCAAAGTTTAAATATCCAATTCATTTTTATTCAAATATTTATACCCAATCGTTTCAGAATGTATATACTATTACCGTTTAAGGAGGAAAACGGCCATGATGATAACAAGAGAGACCAAAACAACAACCGCAGCAGAAAGGATCCATGTCTGGCGACGATGTGAACTTTGTTCTGAAAATACGGACAAGGACACAAAAAGGTAATTACGAGTTAGTGGGTGAGTAAGCTGAACAGTGTTGCAGTTATATCACGGCGTATCCGCTTAATGTGGGACGAAAGCCCGAAGAGATACCACTTCGATGAAACCCACAAGCATGGGTATGGTGCTGACAAACATAGAAACATAATCGGGGCGAATCGGGATGCGAACCCACGATCAAAGGTTTCTGGCGTGCCCACGGGAAGCAACTCTGCACAGAAAACTGCGGCCACACCTGCCACCAGGTAACTATTAAGAAAACCAATTTACATGACAAAATTTAGCTTATGTTAAGCGTTTCCATAATGAGTGAAATAACACACAAGTAAGACGTTAATGCTAATCTATCACAACAATCAAGGCCTGAGCCAGAATCTGTTGAATGAGTTCCCTGTTGCATGATTCGAGTTGTTGGATACGGTGACACGCTATAAAAGCTGTAAGTCGCCGTACGTGACGAACCAATCCAGTAAGTCGTCATGAAACAAACATCACTGGGGACACATTCTTACGTGGAACCACCACTAGGGATTACATAGTGAGTTGTTATGGCATTCAATTATAAATAACCAATACAAGTGTTTATATGCGAATATGTTTCTTACCATTACAGTGTAGTCCCATCCAGCCATCAGCACAAGTAAGGCAGGCACCATCATACTGACATGTGTTGCACGCCATGGGACATCTTTCAGAACACTGGCTTCCGTACCGCCCGTCCTCACACCCGTTTATACAGACTCCAGTCATGTTACACTGCGACTTCAGGCAGTCAGTGTTACAGGTCAAGTTACAGGACTCGCCGTATCTGTGGGCTTCACACTCCAGGCATTGGCCATCATGTCTGTCACATCTCACACAGTGCTGTTGTAGACACGTGTTCTCACAGTAGTCACCCCACCATCCGTCTTCACATCCCTCAGTGCATTGGGGCGTATCTACATCAGTGTTAACTGTATGACAGTTTCTATTGACACAGTGATCACTGCACGAATTGTTACAGTAATGGCCATAGGAAGTTCCAGTACATCCTTGTGAACATATTCCAGTTTGGTGGTGACATGTGTCTCCTTTACATCCGGATGAACAAAGTTTGTCACACATCTTGCCGAAATGTTGTTGGTGACAAGAGAGACATGCTTCACTATACTGTTCACATTTAGAACAGAACTGTGGACACGAAGCGTTGCAGTGGGAGCCTTTGAATCCCTGCATACAAGACTTACAGGAACCAGTCTCTCTGTGGCAAGACTCTGAGGCACATTGGTCGGGACATTCTAGATGACATATATCTCCGTACCAGCCTGTGGTACAACCTTGGATACACCTTCCTGACATTTGTTCACAGGCATGATTCATACAGTTGGACCCACAATGTCGCTCACACATTTCCCCAAAGTGTCCAACTCTGCAAGATCCACAAATTCCACTCCTGTCACATCTCTTGTTACTACAGTGACTGCTGCATGGGATGTTGCATTGGTCTCCATAGAAACCGGGTTTGCATCTTTCACAGGTTCCGTTACGGTAACACAGTTCGTCCTCACAGCTGACATTGCAGGCTTCGTCACACTTGTCACCAGACCATCCGCTATTGCACCCGGATGTACATGTCCCGTACAATGAGCATGTTCCGTTGACACAGTTATTGCACTGTTTTTCACACAAACGTCCATACCACCCTACTTCACATCCCTGTGTACACCCTCCCTCCAGACCACATACGTCATAGAGGCAGTGCAAGGGACAGGGGACGGTACAGCCATCTCCATGGAATCCAGCCTTGCATGTACAGTAGGTTCCATTACAACTCTGACAGTTCACACAGGTCTCTGTACACAATACACCCCGAAATCCTTCTTGACATGTACAGTTATATCCTGAACAAATTTCACAGTTTGGACAGTATTGGTCACATTTGTTCCCTCGTTTTCCTCTCTTGCAGCCACACAGACACCTCCCCTCATTGTCACACGCCTCAACACCGTCTCCACACGACCTGCACGTGTCACAAGTTAAATCACATGTAGGTCCATAGTAACCTGGCAGGCAGTTTTGGAGACAGTGCCCTTTCCACCGGTCACATGTTTGATTCCTGCACCCTGTACTACATGGAGCAAGACAGTCTGAACCCCACGTGTGGCTCTGGCTACAGGGAACACCACATCTATCTGTGTATTCGACTGACTCTACATCGACAGCATCCTTGCATTGTCTGCACGAGGAGCCATCATGGAAAGATCCCGATCTGCACTCTGTGGAAAGAATGTTTCAATATTAACAATGATTATCAGGTCACTTAAAAACAAATACCAGATAATAGGAACAGGGAGTTGATAAATTGACCGTTTAAATATTGAGAATATTGCACAGAACACTCTATCGATATCAGAACTGTTCAGCTATCTTCCCTAAGATTTGCCTCTCACCTTCTGGACAAAGGCCGCATGTCCTATTGCACATTAATTTCAGTCCTGGCTGGTGACAGTGCGACTCTTTACACCAGGAATATATATCCTGGCACGGTGGAAAGGCTGCAACAATGAAGTCAGTGCGAACGATATATGTCTCAAACTAAGCTGTGAACTTGTAGGATAGATTGAGCATACGTGAATTGGTGAGATGCTAAATCAGGCCAGAACTTAAGCTAAACTAATGTTGTAAAGTAAACTTGAGAGGTCACGTAACCCAGATAATTTATTTACTTGTTCGGACCTGATACCTTATAAAACGTTAATACTTCATGATTCACATGAAGACTCTACCATAACCACTGATTAGTTAGCACATCTTTTCATATCTTATTGACATGTCGGACATTTAACCACTGCTATAACTATGATACTTCAATGTTTGCCCCAGTGTATTCAAAATATGCCATGTGTGAAGGCGAACATGCGTCAGTTATATGACATATACGTTGGATAGGTGTTTAATATATTCACCAGTATATTGTGTGAGAGCCAGCCCGCACATTGCCAGAAGGAGGGTGTTGTGGTGACACATGGTTGAATGCGTCAATCCTCGAACCTGTAGTCGACAAGAAGGCTTCCTACAGAAGCATATCAAAAGTCGACAAACAGATAGTTTCCTAAAATAAAATTGCTTATATCAATCTTCAAACACAAACATAAAAGAACTAATAACTCCCACTGAGCTTGTCATTGAGCATTAACGTCCTGGCATTAAACATGGATTATTCTGGTGACGTTTTCTCAACACAGGGTCATGTGTTATGGGCAAATGAAAAAATAAAATCGCTGAGACAATTACTGTTATTGCATTGATGACACCAGGTGTTTGACATCCCTCATGTGTCATCACTTATCCGAGATATAAAACGATTATGACTTTTCAAATGAATTATAGAAACATTACTTTACCTTTCTACGTGGTGTTACGAGCAGGACTAGGAGGGCACATTTGCAGAGCTACACAGTGACCGAGTGAATCATATTTTCTATTTCCCTTTGCGTTACAAACCTTAAAAATGGACGAATATATTGCCTGTCTGTGGCAATCATAAAATGTGATTCATGCCAAACTACATCCTGCCTCCGTCAGCATAAAAACAAGCATGTCTATATACACTATGTTGTCCCAGTCAACGTTGTAACATGTATGTCTATATACATCATGTTGTCCCCGTCAACGTTATAACATGCATGTCTATATACACCATGTTGTCCCAGTCAACGTTGTAACATGCATGTCTATATACACCATGTTGTCCATGTCAACGTAGTAACATGCTTGTCTATATACACCATCTTGTCCCCGTTAACGTTGTAAAATGCTTCTCTATATACACACTGTTGTCCCCGTCAACGTTGTAACATGCATGTCTATATACACCATGTTGTCCCCGTCAACATTGTAACATGCATGTCTATATACACACTGTTGTCCCCGTCAACGTTGTAACTTGCATGTCTATATAAACCAAGTTGTCCCCATCAACATTGTATCATGCATGTCTATATACACCATGTTGTCCCCGTCAACGTTTTAATATGCATGTCTATATACATCATGTTGTCCACGTCAACATTGTAACATGCATATCTATATACACCATGATGTCCCTGTTAACGTTGTAACATGCATGTCTATACAAATCATGTTGTCCCCGTCAACGTTGTAACATGCTTGTCTATATACACCATGTTGTCCCCGTCAACGTTGTAACATGCTTGTCTATATACACCATGTTGTCTCCGTCAACGTTGTAAAATGCATGTCCATATACACCATCTTGTCCCCGTCAACGTTGTAACACGCTTGTCTACATACACCATGTTGTCCCCGTCAACATTGTAACATGCATGTCTATATACACCATGTTGTCCCTGTTAACGTTGTAACATGCTTGTCCATATACACTATCTTGTTCCCGTCAACGTTGTAACATGCATGTCCATATACACCATGTTGTCCCCGTCAACGTTGTAACATGCATGTCTATATACATCATGTTGTCCCCGTCAACATTGTAACATGCATGTCTATATACACCATGTTTTCCATGTCAACGTTGTAACATGCTTGTCTATATACACTATCTAGTCCCCGTCAACATTGTAACATGCATGTCTATATACACCATGATGTCCCTGTTAACGTTGTAACATGCATGTCTATATAAATCATGTTGTCCCCGTCAACGTTGTAACATGCTTGTCTATATACACCATGTTGTCCCCGTCAACGTTGTAAAATGCATGTCCATATACACCATCTTGTCCCCGTCAACGTTGTAACATGCTTGTCTATATAAATCATGTTGTCCCCGTCAACGTTGTAACATGCTTGTCTATATACACCATGATGTCCCTGTTAACGTTGTAACATGCATGTCTATACAAATTATGTTGTCCCCGTCAACGTTGTAACATGCATGTTTATATACACCATGCTGTCCCCGTCAGCGTTGTAGTATGCTTGTCTACATGTATTACACTATCTTTTCCCCGCCAACGTTATACATGCATGTCCATATACACCATGTTGTCCCAGTCAATGTTGTAACATTCTTCTCTATATACACCATGTTGTCCCAGGCAACAGTCTTACATGCATGTCTGTATACACCATGTTGTCCCCGTCAATATTGTAACTTGCATGTCTATATACACCATGTTGTCCCCGTCAACGTTGTAATTTGCAAGTCTATATACACCATCTTGTTCCCGTCAACATTGTAACTTGCATGTCTATATACACCATGTTGTCCCTGTCAACGTTGTAACATGCATGTCTATATACACCATCTTGTCCCCGTCAACGTTGTAACTTGCATGTCTATATACACTATGTTGTCCCCGTCAACGTTGTAACTTGCATGTCTATATACACCATGTTGTCCCCGTCAACGTTGTTACATGCATGTTTATATACACCATGTTGTCCCCGTCAACGTTGTTACATGCATGTTTATATACACCATGTTGTCCCCGTCAACGTTGTTACATTCATGTTTATATACACCATGTTGTCCCCGTCAACGTTGTTACATGCATGTCTATATACACCATGTTGTCCCTGTTAACGTTGTAATATTCATGTCTATATAAACTATGTTGTTCCACGTCAATGTTGTAACATTGTAATTTCTTAAATAGAAACTTAAAATTATGTGCCCATGTGAAAGGTATAGCTATAGTATTTACACACGTGGAGGCTATAACAATAATTGACTTATCCCCTACCCATGAAACCCAGAAGACAAAAAACAGAATAGGTTTTCTATATAAGACCATACAATACATCATATCTGCAGCAACCCATCGTATCAGCAAATCGCGATACGTTATGCAAGTTCATACTCGTCTTCATTTGGTTACATCATACATACATGCATCTCTTCGTTAACATGATTCGACATAGACGCAAAGTGACAGAAACCATTTAAGTTGCAGCGACCGCACTTCTTCCACAGATTCCAGCAATGTCTGGATGCCCACAACACGTCTTCCGACAGATTTCAGCAATAGCTGACTGTCCACAACACGTCTGCCGACAGATTTCAGCAATACCTGGCAGTCCACAACACGTCTGCCGACAGATTTCAACAATACCTGGCAGTCCACAACACGTCTGCCGACAGATTTCAACAATATCTGGCAGTCCACAACACGTCTGCCGACAGATTTCAACAATATCTGCAGTCCACAACACGTCTGCCGACAGATTTCAACAATATCCGGCAGTCCACAACACGTCTGCCGACAGATTTCAACAATATCTGGCTGTCCTAAACACGTCTTCCGACAGATTTCAGCAATAGCTGACTGTCCACAACACGTCTTCTGACAGATTTCAGCAATAGCTGACTGTCCACAACACGCCTGCCGACAGATTTCAGCAATAGCTTGCTGTCCACAACACGTCTGCCGACAGATTTCAAAAAATACCTGGCAGTCCACAACACGTCTGCCGACAGATTTCAACAATACCTGGCAGTCCACAACACGTCTTCCGACAGATTTCAACAATACCTGTCAGTCCAAAAACACGTCTGCCGACAGATTTCAGCAATACCTGTCAGTCCACAACACGTCTTCTGACAGATTTCAGAAATACCTGGCTGAACGACGCTCTGTCCTTTCATGTTGCGCCTTTTGTTAAGTCATAATATGGCTGAAGCAATACATATCTACCTTCCTAAATGTGGAAATCGTTCTGTCCAATGCTCCATTTACTGACTTACTGTCTGATCTCCAGTAATTGCTACAAGTATGCCCAAGGGCGGATCCATCATTTATAAAATGGAGGGATCCAAAATATCAAAAAAAACCTCTGCTTACAACATCCTACATTTGGTTTTCAAAAGGGGAGGGGTCCGGACCACCTCGACCCCCCTCAGGACCCACCTATGTACGAGCATCTCAAATATGACATGTCCGGTTGTGTGCAATGCATTAGCTCCTGTGAACTATGTTCACTGGGCGTTTTTGTAAAGGGCCTAATTGCAGGACTAAAAAAAGTTATTACTGGTGTTGTTTTGCCATCTGCAGTTTATGATAGAGTATGTTACTGAATTTGTAATAAGTAAGGATGAGACATATTGACGAACAACTTCTTTATTACAATTAGGAGCGATGGTTTCGGTGATAACACCGTTATCAAGCAAGTGAAGTACAGAGTATGGTTGACAGGAATATATAGTGTTTATACAGTTGAGTAGATTTTAGATCAGTTACACTGTTGTATTTGTAATGAGTTGTGTTTCTGCATGAAGTCAGTCAGTGAATGCAACAACTGTGTCCATAACACTTGTGGAGGAACATACACTCAAGCAATGCAGAACTTACCACTAGAAAAGGAAATGTATTCAATACTGTGAGATGACATTATGTGCCAAGTTTGGTGAAGAAATATGGAGCGGTTTTCAAGATCTGCTCCGGAAACGAGGACTACCGCCATTTTTAGTCTAAATCAAAGTCGTTGCCATGGAAACTCGAAAAATATTATTTTTTTTAAATCCCAAACTATCAAAAGGCAGCAGTTCACCACTAGACCTATCTATGTGCCAAATTTGGTGAAGAAATATGGTACGTTTTTCAAGATCTGCTCCGGAAACGAAGACTACCACCATTTTCATTCTAAATCAAAGTCGTTGCCATGGAAACTCAAAAAAAAAAAAAAATTAAAATCCCCAACTACCAAGAAATATGGTACGGTTTTGAAGATCTGCTCCAGAAACGAAATGTGACGGACGGACGGGAGGAAGGATGGAAGGACAGAAGGACGGACGGACGGACGGACGGCGACCATTCCTATATCCCCCTACCGCTTCGTGGCGGGGGATAATAAACATTATACATCATTTACCTTCGTCATACCAAAATTTCGTTAAAAGTTGGTACTTATTGTTACCCTGCCTGGCGCTCGGCTTAAAGGGGCTTAACAAGTTCTGGTCGGATCGGAGTCAGACACTGTGTCTGAGTGGGGTATTTTGTTAAACTGTGGCATGGAATCTCAGTGGGCTGGCACTATAAAACCGGCATTAGTCCGGAAACATACACACACACACACACACACACACACACACACACACACACACACACACACACACACACACACACACACACACACACACACACACACACACACACACACACACACGTCGCTATATGAGTGCAATATTCTTGAACGTGACGATAAACCACATTTCACCACATTTCCGAAGTATGCTCGTTGAACAATGTCGGGTGTATGTTTATGAAACCAGTTGTAACAGGGAAAAAGAAACTAGCCTTTGTGACTGTGCACGAGGACTTATTTATTCACTTATGTTATACGTGGTTATTTGTACTCGTTCTGCCTCGCATGAGTGTAGGTTTTATGCAGAATATACGCTATGAGTTTCCGAGTGCACATGAATCACGAATTCTCAGTAATTCGTTGGGTGAGTGTGTTACAGAAAGTGTATGTTTGTCGGGAGAGGCGACTAACGGGGTCGCGTGGTTAGGCTCGCTGACTTTCTTGATGCAAGTTATCGTATTCCAATTGCGTGGATCGAAGTTCATGATGTCAATCACTGCGTTGTCTGGTCCAGATGGTATTATTTACAGACCGCCGTCATATACCTGGAATAGTGCTGAGTGCGGTGTAAACAAACAAACACACAAACAAAGAAACAAACATGCTGACATGATCCGAACAGGGCTGTGGAGTGCCTGATGATCATGCAGGACACAATCCCAGTTTAATTATTTGTAATTGTAATTGTATCTACAATACAATATCTAATCCAAGAGTTCGCCAACTGATCTTATCTATTCTAAAACCAACTGTTGCGAACTTGCCTTTCGCTATGGTCTGTCGGGCCGACATTATGCTGTCAGATACCCGCTACTGGTCGTAACAAGCGACTGAATTGAACCGGGTGGTCAGGTTCTACTACATCGTTTCTCGTGTAATCAATCCATGGTTTGCTTGACCCAGACTCGATTCCTGTAATGTCCAGGGATTATAACAAGTTCCTGATTATACATATCCCCCAAGTGAATCAGACATTCCACATGTTCCCTGTAACGCCAGGGATTATAACATGTTCCTGATTATACATATTTCCCCAAGTGAATCAGACATTCCACATGTTCCCTGTAACGCCAGGGATTATAACATGTTCCTGATTATACATATTCCCCCAAGTGAATCAGACATTCCACATGTTCCCTGTAACGCCAGGGATTATAACATGTTCCTGATTATACATATTCCCCCAAGTGAATCAGACATTCCACATGTTCCCTGTAACGCCAGGGATTATAACATGTTCCTGATTATACATATTCCCCCAAGTGAATCAGACATTCCACATGTTCCCTGTAACGCCAGGGATTATAACATGTTCCTGATTATACATATTCCCCCAAGTGAATCAGACATTCCACATGTTCCCTGTAACGCCAGGGATTATAACATGTTCCTGATTATACATATTCCCCCAAGTGAATCAGACATTCCACATATTCCCTGTAATGTCCAGGGATTATAACATGTTCCTGATTACACATATTCCCCAAGTGAATCAGGCATTCCACATATTCCCTGTAATGTCCAGGGATTACAACAAGTTCCTGATTACATATATTCTCTGTAACAAACACATTCGTTCTTTAAAACCCATATCAAATCTGAGAGAAAAACGTAAGACAAAAAAAATTCAGATTTAATTGGTCTAAATTGTTTATTTGTTAAAGCTTGAATACATTACATATTACGGAATACATTTCATGTTATATGTACAAAGTATTGAAATATTGACACGTTGTAAAGCTAAATGTTTTCTGTAAAAAAGACACGTATTTACACTATTGACACATGACGTCGTTATATGTGATCAACAGCCAAAGTAAATGATTAATTTATGGAATATACAGAATATCATAATCCAATCTCATCAAATCAGATCTTAGTTCTGGCTATCGCTGAGCTTTGTTTAGCGGCAGGGAGAACTTAGATCTGATTTTAATGAGATTGATTATAATCAATAACAATAGAATCAACATTTTATATTTCTGTACATGATGAAACATCTATTACAGTTGCAGCAGCCGTGACTTCACAGTTAGGATACAATACACGATAACATTATCGTTTTCAGCCTACATTTGGTAAATTAGCAGCTACATATCATCCGTGGGCAGTGTGTGGCTGTTATTAATGTTATTCTTCATTTATGTGATCAAATGAGAGTGGAACAATTAATTCTCTTCAGTGCTGTAAGGCGTGATTAAAGCCTTTGTAACAGATATTTTTGTGACACTTGATTGCCTTATATGTTGCTAATACATGTCCATGCAATTACGTGTCATGATAAAACCGACCCAAAAGCATTCAGACTCTCAGGCTTACAGACACACGGGCACTCAGACATACTGTCTCTCAAACTTTCAAACTCAAAGACACTCAGACACTGAGATAACAAGACTCAAATTCAGACTTTTATATACACAAACACTCAGATACACAAACTCCCCGAAAGTCAGAGATGCATACTCTCTAAAAGTCTTTAAAAGTCCAGTTTCCACTCTTGCCGAAATAGGCTGGAATTACTGGGCTCGATCGTAGCGCCACCAGTGGCTATTACCAGTTATGTCCCTTCTAAGCCTCCCCTATAGACCAATCAGATTCCACCTCTGGTGGCGCCCAAGTCAGGACGATCTGATCGATAATCAAGATCTATATTGTGATAAAACGGGTCTTACATCGCGAAATGCATCAAATCAGGTGAGCACCTTGATTAAAAACATGAAAAGATTTGGAAAATATCTGCTGACAACGAGTTGGCGGTGAACATGCTTTGCAAATCCTGCAATCGACAGAAATCTGCACGACAGTTTATGAACAGGATTTTGATTTCGGTGCGCTATTTTGATTGGACTATGCATAGACTCGTTAGTCCAGCCAAAATGTAACTCCATAATACCAGCCTAGTTCGGCAAGGGCGGAAACTGGACTTTTATAGTCAGTTAACTCTCTTGCCTCGGTAAGATGACTCTCTCATAAACCAAGACACTCTCTACCCAGACACTCTGGGTATGTTTTAGGGTCGACTGATTGTCGCTCAAACGGTCTATGTAAAGATAAAAATATTATATACAACTGTACAGGAGCTTAAATATAATGTAAGTGTTCAACAAATTACATGCATATGTTTTGTTCGGAAAAACAAAGTGGAGACGAAATATCTGTGAGTGACATCACATAAGCTGACATGCATTTCAACTTCTATATTACTTGAACTGTTCATAGTTGAAATCCATAAGACATCCCTGTCGTCATTGTAATTATAGTGTTATGTACTCAACCCCCTTCATGACCTTGTATTCACAGGTATCCTCTTGTCGATCTCATTCTGTCACACGTAGGAAGGGCTTCCATTAAGGCATCGTGTAGATATATGTACTGAGCCTACAAATAGATAGTAGTCATCTTTAAAAATCGTTATTATTATCCGTAACATTAATTCTAAAATGTCTTCCGGTTCCTATGCACAGTCTTAAAGTTTGTCAGTCGCACTGGTTCAACCTCCGCGGTAGAATGACAAGTACATACTATATGTAGCAAGTATATGGGCGCCACCAGCCCCAGGCCCGTATTTACGATGATGCAATACCCGCAACGGGTCGACTGTACATCTGTCTACCCCGCCACCTTCTAATGGATGAGACCCTTGACGATCCGGGGTAGAAAAGGCCTTCAGCAACCCATGCTTACTGTAAAAGGTGACTAACGGGATCGGTGGTCAGGCTCGCTGACTTTGTTGATGCATGTCATCGATTCCAATTGTGTGGATCGATGCTCATGACGTCAATCACTGGATTGTCTGGTCCAGACTCAATTATTAACAGACCGCTGTCATATAGCTGGAATATAGCTGAGTTAATGGCGGCGTCAAAACAACAAACAATCAAATCCTAATTGATGAGCGGGATGCCATGAGTGCACAGTGCTGATTGATACACACTCGCGTGGTGAACACCATTATAGCTACCTTCGATACTAGACTGGTACTAACGCTGACCAGCACTCAGCTTGACCATTGGTACCAACGCTGACCAGCTTTCGGCTTGACCATTAGTGCCAACGCTGACCAGCAGTCGGCTTGACCATTAGTACCAACGCAGACCAGCACTCGGCTTGACCAGTGAGCATCTCCAAAACAGAAATGAGCCAACTCATTGCACAATTGTCTGCTTGGAATTCACATCGTGGATTATGAGCCATGTTTTGCATCATACTTTTGTGGAGGGAGAGAAAATACGTCTAGAAATCAGTCTAGAAATCACAACAAGGTGATTTAGATTGATTACAAATACGACACTACTCCTCTCACAGAAAGGTTTATCTCCATGACCTCTCACCTCTGTCTGTATGAGATCCATACGCTGGTGTCGGAGCTTGACAATGCACTCACAGACATCTACCGCGCCTTCCGCCTTGGCTTGTGCAATCAAATAATCCAGAGCAATAAATGTTCCCGTGCGGCCCACTCCAGCACTGAAAAAAAACATGAAAAACTTAAAGAAAAACAACGCTTTGTGTTTGGATACCAACTGAACCTTATCAAAGTACAAAGTACATTCATGAAAATAATCTTCTTTGTTTAGGAAGAAGCAATTAAATGATAAAATTGAACTTTGTCCCTCAATTTCAGTCCGGAATCCGGAGAGGGAAGTCCGGTTTAGTCAAGCTGTACTTGACAAAATAGCGTAGCATTCGGGAAGGTAAATGGTCCGGTATTGATAGATCAGGGCCCCGTTCCACAAAGCGATTGTAGCGCAAAGAGAGTCTTAAGTCTATGTTAAAGTATGGGAGTTTCAATAACTTTAGCGCTACGATAGCTCTGCGGAGAGGACCCCAGGATTAGTTCCCTTGTACATACACTAATGTAAATATATGCTACATGCCTGCAATGGACGACCATTGGGCCGTGGCTTGTTGATGGGGAGTTCCTGACAAGTCTGTAGAACTCAACAAGTGACCCAACTCCTCGTGGCACCCCTTTGTCCGGCCATGCAGTGAAGTGGAACTGCGTCAGGGTCCTCACTGACTGCCCTTCCTGTATAACAATGGTTGTGTATAAACGGAAATGACAGACAACATTGAGTATTGTTCCCTACAACTGTTGATTCAAGATGAGTGACTGGCGCCACATTCAGCAATAGTATCATATCACGACAGGAGCCACCGAGACTGACCTTCCCACACAGTACTCCACTTGTCTACCATGCTTTAGATATTAATGGCATATACAGGCAGAAGAAAATACTCCATAGACATGTCTCTTCCTAATGCTTGATTTCTGTACTGGTCCGAAACTCTGCTATGCAGAGTTGCATTCCTTAGTCGCACCAGGATCTGCTGATCGTTGGTTCGAAACCAGCGATTTCGAATGCAGCCTGCAACATGTGTCTCTAAAATGAAACTGAGACGTCATGGTATGACTGAAATACTGGCACAAGCGGCGTATAAACAACTCACTCAATCATGCGAATGTCATTGAACCTTGTACCCTTAAACAAAGGAAACATATTAAATGAAGACCTGTACATAGTGCCTTCGTGAATTCAATTTGACCTCAACGTACCCTGTGTATTCAACCCCATTTCACCTAACCTTACCCTCTGTATTAAACCCAATTTATAAACCCATTTTATCTTACCGTACCCATTTCATACCTTGTGTAAGTCCATTTCATCTCACCGTACACTTTGATTAAACCCCATTTCACCTCACCGTTGCTTGTGTATTAAACCCCATTTTCTCTCACCGTACCCTGTGTATTAAACCCCATTTCACCTCACCGTTGCTTGTGTATAAAACCACATTTCACCTCACCGTACCCTGTGTATTAAACCCCATTTCACCTCAGCGTACCCTGTGTATTAAATCCCATTTCACCTCACCGTACCCTGTGTATTAAACCCCATTTTGTCTCACCGTACCCTGTGTATTAAACAACATTTCACCTCACCGTTGCTTGTGTATTAAACCCCATTTTGTCTCACCGTACCCTGTGTATTAAACCCCATTTCACCTCAGCGTACCCTGTGTATTAAATCCCATTTCACCTCACAGTACACTGTGTATTGAACCCCATTTCACCTAACCGTACCCTGTGTATTTAACCCCATTTCACCTCACCGTTGCTTGTGTATAAAACCACATTTCATCTCACCGTACCCTGTGTATTAAACCCCATTTCACCTCAGCGTACCCTGTGTATTAAATCCCATTTCACCTCACCGTACCCTGTGTATTAAACAACTTTTCACCTCACCGTTGCTTGTGTATTAAACCCCATTTCACCTCACCGTACCCTGTGTATTAAACCCCATTGCACCTCACCGTACCCTGTGTATTAAACCCCATTTCACCTCACCGTTCCCTGTGTATTAAACCCCATTTCACCTCACCGTATCCTGTGTATTAAACCCCATTTCACCTCACCGTGCCCTGTGTATTAAACCCCATTTAACCTCACCGTGCCCTGTGTATTAAACCCCATTTCACCTCACCGTACCCTGTGTATTACACCCCATTTCACCTCACCGTTCCCTGTGTATTAAACCCCATTTCACCTCACCGTGCCCTGTGTATTAAACCCCATTTAACCTCACCGTGCCCTGTGTATAAAAACCCCATTGAACCTCACCGTACCCTGTGTATTAAACCCCATTTCACCTCACCGTTCCCTGTGTATTAAACCCCATTTCACCTAACCGTACCCTGTGTATTTAACCCCATTTCACCTCACCGTTGCTTGTGTATAAAACCACATTTCACCTCACCGTACCCTGTGTATTAAACCCCATTTCACCTCACCGTACCCTGTGTATTACACCCCATTTCACCTCACCGTATCCTGTGTATTAAACCACATTTCACCTCACCGTACCCTGTGTATTACACCCCATCTCACCTCACCGTGCCCTGTGTATTACACCCCATTTCACCTCACCGTACCCTGTTTATTAAACCCCATTTCACCTCACCGTGCCCTGTGTATTAAACCCCATTTCACCTCTGCGTACCATGTGTATAGAGAACGTCCTGACTGTGTAGTCCGCCATCTCCTCCTCGGCCAAACACTGAACATGGACATCGTCGTAGTTGGAGCCTTGGTAGCCGAAGTCGGGCCAGTACTTCTCACACTTAGCCTGGAAAACACATTTACCTTTGTCATTAACCCTTAGTTGCATCGAATGCCGTGATACGTGAATATTGGATGTGAATAGTAAACGGTAGAAATCTGGCAATAACACACAATGTCTGACCTTTCTGTTCTCTACAAAGTTCGTCAGCATTATCACTTTACTGGAATCCGTTTCCCATATCATTCTACAGAAATCCCACATCACAGCGGCATAGGGGCCTGGAATGTAGGCAGGATGGATATTAAGTACAGGGTAGAAAAAAATAAGAATACTTTAATGAACGTTGAAGAACATTTAGCTTTACAGCTGTTGGTGAGTGTATATTCAGATACGAGTTACCTGGGATACTTTGAATCGATTTCAAACGAACGAGCGGGAATGTATTACCTTGGGTAGCCACAAATGCTCGCGGTTCCCCGTATCCCTGAAATAGGGACACATTATTATAGGCAACGGTCATATACACTAACATACCTCGTGACGCATTATTTATCGTCATGCATCATGGTGAAATCAGGTATGTTTTCTTTTAAAAAAAACCCAGTATACAAAGGAATGTCATTGTTATAATCGATTTGACTTTAATTCAAAACACTGGATGTTAAAACGTTGGAAAGGATGATGCATGTGTTCATGACATTGAGTTATGCTTGGGTCTTTTCGTTCTTACACATAACCTACATTGATCCAGTTGGCGTTGATGAAGTCAGAGCCAGGGATACTCGGCACATGGGATAGTTTGACTCTGCTGTGATCATCTGGAGAAAACAGGGAGGACTTATTACGATGCATGCAACTAATTGTCATATCAAATGCACATCTTGCACATGAAGTAGCAGCCTGGTTCCCTGGGTATGCTGCGCTGGCGCTTCAGTTTAGCGCCAGCGCAGCATACCCAGGGAACCAGGCTGATGAAGTAACAGAGATACGAGATGTAATACTCCTTGGGCCTTGACGGCTTCAGTTAACACTGAGTGAGTGAGTGAGTGTGGTTTTACACCGCCTTTAGCAATATTCCAACAATATCACGGTGGTGGACACCAGAAATGAGCTTCACACATTGTACCCATGTCGGAAATCGAACCCGGGTCTTCGGCGTGACGAGCGAACGCTTTAGCCACTAGGCTACCCGACCGCCCCCAGTTAACACTGAGTGTGCATATCACAGTTGATAACAAAGTCACCAGAGCGTAGGGAGGTGACCGCCTACGACAGCAGGCTTGTGAAATAGACAGGCCACAGGAGCAAGTGAATGTCACCCAGAGCTCCCTTGACGCTCGTATGGGGCACTATCTCCTACATGACATGACAGGTCAATGATTTCAAAATTAGGCACATTTCTAATGAGGGAAGACGTGTGAACATGCATTCCAGGTGGTCTCGCATATTCTTAGAACATTCATGCAAACATTCCTACTATTTAAGTGGCAGACCTTTTGCTGTGGTATATGTAATGAAAGATAAATTCTATAGACACTTACACGGTAGTATGTTTCTGTATCTGTTCTTGAAGGCATTTTCTGGCCATTCGGCTTGGGTACAGGAACCTAGCTTCCCACTTGGCAGGTTCTGAAACAATAAAGTGTGGTTTTACGCTTTTGGCAATATTCCAGCAATATCATGGCGGGGGACACCAGAAATGGGCTTCACATTGTACCCAAGCCGGGAATCGATCCCGGGTCTTCGGCGTGACGAGCGAACGCTTTAACCACTAGGCTACCCAACAGCCCCGAAACAATAAAGAGGAAACAAATGGATGACAGACATATATATCCCTCAGGGTCCTACTATTCCAGGACAACAGGATTATACTCACGTAAAACTGGGAAGTAAAACTGCCTTCCCTCTTCATCTTTCCAACATATTGTCCTAGATTCTGTACTGTCACTTCCGTTGACAAAACCCAGTCAGGAATTGCAGTGTCAGTCACGTGACCGGATGCTAAAGAATGTGTGTGTGGATATCCCTGTCCTTCTCTCGTCCTGGTGTCAACACAAGGGGACATAACTGCGTCCTCGACAGGGTCCAGGGGTTCTAAGTCGACAGGGGTTGTAGAACCTTTAATTGATACACAGTAGGCTGTCACTACTACTTATCAAAGATCCGGGACAGTCACTCTCTCCAAAAGACTGTAATAGTTATTTGCTAAATATCGATTAGTGTTTAACATATCAGTGGCTGAGATGAATATGTTGGAGGTGGGGTGAAATTGGGTTCAACATCGCGTCCAAGATTATTGCACTCATATAGCGACGTCCATGCACGTGTGTGCGTGTGTGTGTGTGGCTGCATGTACTAGTCCGGACTGATGCTAGCACACTGAGATATCATGCCGCAGTTTAACATGAATACCCCACTCAGACACAGTATACTGACTCCGAGCCGACCAGTCCTTGTTTTACCCCCTTAATGCCGAGCGCCAGACAGGGTAACAACAAGTCTTTTAACGTCTTTTGGTATGACGCGTCCGGGGATCGAACCCCGGACCTTCCGCTCTGTGGGCGGACACTCTACCACTAGACCACGAAGGCGGTCGAATACGTTGGAATGTACAACAGAGACATGGTTAGTTACCCTTTGGAGATGCTTCATAGGATGGGTTCAGCATGCACACTAAGCAGGAACTGCGTGGCCCTCCGAGTTGTTTTACTCTCCGTGAATGTCTCCCATTACTTCTAAATAAGATAAAACAAAGGATAGATTATATTTATAGAGGGAAATAGAATATTTTTAGCTTCCATTTTCATTACTTTTTAATTTGCAATCATCACATTTACTTGTTTTTGTTACTGTTTAACGCAACACTGAGCACTATTATATACATGACGACGCCCTGTGCATAATCTGGACCAGACAATCCGGTGGTTGATATCACGAGAAACGAAGACACACCATAAACCATTTAGCCGAATCTGTCTACTGTCTTACTACCAGCATACGACCCATACAGATCCGGGGTAGAATAGGTCTTCAGCAACCCATGCTTGCCGTAAAAGGCGACTATGCTTGTCGTGAGAGGCGACGAACGGGATCGGGTGGTCAGGCTCGCTGACCTTGTTGATGCATGGCATCGTATCCCAACTGAGTAGATCGATGCTCATGATGCCAGTCACAGGATTGTCTGGTCCAGACTCGATTATTTACAGACCGCCGTCATATAACTGGAATATAGGTTGTAGGTTGATAGGGGCTACTCTAATCAAGAATTGCCACGGGGACAAAAGTACAACAATTAAATGCCACTAGTTCTATCCCTTGGGATAAGTAATATTCAACTGACCTCCCCAAGACGACAGCCGTCATTATGACGAGGCTGGCTATTAGTAGACATGGGATCACAACCCACAGCAACTGCGTCTGATTTCCACTGGGTTCTTTTCAAAGAAAACAAAGACATATTAGATATTCAGCAGTAAACAGCGAGGTCGAACTGTCAGTTGCCCTTATCATAACTCTCAAGGAAAGTCCTTGCGTGCAAAGAAAGCTTTAATAAGTGTAATGTCTATTTCTCATAAAGTGGGATCGATGTCACCTAATATCTTCTTTAAGCTTTTCGATACCCAGATACAACCAATTTTATTGTATGGTTCTGAAGT
This sequence comes from Haliotis cracherodii, assembly GCF_022045235.1. NCBI lineage: Eukaryota > Metazoa > Mollusca > Gastropoda > Lepetellida > Haliotidae > Haliotis > Haliotis cracherodii. Next base: position 17,728,838 of record NW_027266264.1, read on the forward strand.
ATGGGGATTTCAACGTTATGACTGTTTAGAGAAGGTTCATTTATTAGCATGTAATAAGATTCTTTGTGTCGGATCTTCTACACCAAATTGCATGGTTTATGGTGAATGTGGTAGATACCCATTATATATTAATTCTCAGATCAGATGTTTAAAATACTGGTTTAAAATTCTTCATATGCATGAACAACGTCTCCCCAAATTAGCCTATAACATGCTTCTACATTTAGATAACATGGGAAAGAATACTTGGACATCGCATATAAGAAATCTTTTATTTTCGCATGGTTTTGGCTTTATATGGCTATGTCAGTCAGTTGGAAATGTAAATATGTTTCTTAATGAATTTCGGAATCGGTCTATAAATATGTTCTACCAAGAATGGCACTCCACTTTAGAGCATAGTTCGCGTTATGAATATTACAAAACTTTCAAGACTTTACTTCAACCAGAAATATATTTATCAGTACTCACTACGGAAAACTTAAGAAAACAGTTAATTAAATATCGACTTGGTTTGCTAGACCTATTTGTAAATGAAGGAAGAAAACTGTCCATTGAAAAAAATGAAAAGAATTTGTCCATTGTGTAAGCTAGAGATAGAAAATGAAATTCATTTTGTGTTTGTCTGTCCATTTTACAATGATCTCCGAAAGAAATATATAAAAGATTATTTAATAGCAATGTCACCGATAAACGCCTTTGTAGTTATGCTGACGACAAAGAACGAATCAAATATATTAAATCTTTCTCTTTATATTAAGCATGCATTAGCCAAAAGAAATGAATTAATCAAACAACGTGTATATCCCAATGTGTAACAAATGTAATTGTATCTACATGCGTAACTCTTTCTTGTATATGGGCCGGTGGCCTTTTGTACAATAAACTTCTTTGACTTTGACTATGGTTTAGAGCCGCTTTAACCAGTTTTTCAGTTTTATCATGGCGTGTCAGCATAAGGTTGGAGGAAAGCCCTAAACGAGATGAAAGTTGAAAGCATTGTGAAATGAACAACTGATCACATTATGTTTGTATTGCTTGTTGTTTTAAACCGCACTCGGCAGAACTCCAGCTATATGGCTTACCCTGTAAATAATCGAGTCTTGACTAGCCAAACATGTGACTGATATTGTAAGCACCTGTTTACGCTGTCTGGGTACGGTGACGCTATGAAAGCTGTAAGTCGCCGTGCTTGACGAACCAATCCAGTAAGTCGTCATGAAACAAACATCACTGGGGACACATTCTTACGTGGAACCACCACCATGGATTACATAGTGAGTTGTTATGGCGTTCAATTATAAATAACCAATACAAGTGTTTATATGCCAATATGTTTGTTACCATTGCAGTGTTCTCCCGTCCAGCCTTCAGCACAAGTAAGACAGGCACCATCATACAGACATGTGTTGCACCCCACGGGACATGTTCCAGAACACCTGCTTCCATAAAACCCGTCCTCACACCCGTTTATACAGACTCCTGTCATGTTACACTGCGACTTCAGGCAGGCAGTGTTACAGGTCAAGTTACAGGACTCGCCGTATCTGTTGGCTACACACTCCAGGCATTGGTCATGTTGTCTGTCACATCTCACACAGTGCTGTAGACACGTGTTGTCACAGTAGTCACCCCACCATCCGTCTTCACATCCCTCAGTGCATTGGGGCGTATCTACATCAGTTTTAACTGTATGACAGTTTCTATTTACACAGTGATCACTGCACGAATTGTTACAGTAATGGCCAAAGGAAGTTCTAATACATCCTTGTGAACATATTCCAGTTTGGTGGTGACATGTGTCTCCTTTACATCCGGATGAACAAAGTTTGTCACACATCTTGCCGAAATGTTGTTGGTGACAAGAGAGACATGCTTCACTATACTGTTCACATTTAGAACAGAACTGTGGACAAGAAGCGTTGCAGTGGGTGCCTTTGAATCCCTGCATACAAGAATTACAGGAACCAGTCTCTCTGTGGCAGGACTCTGAGGCACATTTGTCGGGACATTCAAGATGACATGTATCTCCGTACCAGCCTGTGGTACAGCCTTGAATACACCTTCCTGACATTTGTTCACAGGCATGATTCATACAGTTGGACCCACAATGTCGCTCACACATTTCCCCAAAGTTTCCAACTCTGCAAGATTCACAAGTTCCACACCTGTCACATCTCTGGTTACTACAGTGACTGCTGCATGGGATGTTGCATTGGTCTCCATGGAAACCGGGTTTGCATCTTTCACAGGTTCCGTTACGATAACACAGTTCGTCCTCACAGTTGACATTGCAGGCTTCGTCACACTTGTCACCAGACCATCCGCTACTGCACCCGGATGTACATGTCCCGTTCAATGAGCATGTTCCGGTGACACAGTTATTGCACTGTTTTTCACACAAACCTCCATACCACCCTACTTCACATCCCCGTGTACACTCTCCTTCCAGACCACATACGTTAAAGTGGCAGTGCAGGGGACAGGGGACGGTACAGCCATCTCCATGGAATCCAGCCTTGCATGTACAGTAGGCTCCATTACAACTCTGACAGTTCACACAGGTCTCTGAGCACAACACACCCCGAAATCCTTCTTGACATGTACAGTTATATACTGTACACATTTCACAGTTTTTACACTGTTGGTCACATTTGTTTCCTCGTCCCCCTCTCTTGCAGCCACACAGACACCTCCCCTCATTGTCACACGTCTCAACACCGTCTCCACACGACATGCACGTGTCACAAGTTAAATCACATCTAGGTCCATAGTAACCTGGCAGGCAGTTTTGAAGACAGTGCCCTTCCCACGGGTCACATGTTTGATTCCTGCATCCTGTACTACATGGAGTAAGACAGTCTGCACCCCACGTGTGGCTCTGGTTACAGGGAACACCACATGCATCTTTGTATTCGACTGACTGTACATCGACAGCATCCTTGCATTGTCTGCACGAGGAGCCATCCTGGAAATATCCCGACTTGCACTCTGTGGAAAGAATGTTTCAATATTAACAATGTTTAACAAAGAAATCCCAGATAAAGAGATCAATCCGTAGATAAATGGACTGTTTGAATATTGAGAATATTGCAAAGAACATTCTATCAATATGAGAACAGTTCAGCTGTCTTCCCTTAGATTTGCTTCTCACCTTCTGGACAAAGGCCGCATGTCTTCTTGCAGAGAAAGACTATACCTGGCTGACCACAGTGCGACTCTCTACACATGGAATCGTTATCCTGGCACTGTGGAAAGGCTGCAACAATGAAGTCAGTGCGAACGTTATTGTCTCCAAGGTTAAGCATGCGTGAATCGATGAGGTGCTAAATCGTTTTTATTTAATGTTCTCAGGCCTGATCTAAAGATGAACTAATGTTGCAAATTAAACTGGAGAGGTCACTTATCCCAGACAACTTAATTCCTTGTTCGGACCTGATACCTTACTAAACGTTAATGCTTCATGATTCACGATAAAGACTCTGCCATAACCACTGATTAGTTAGCACATCTTTTCATATCTTATTGACATGTCGGACATTTAACCACTGATATGATAACTATGACACTTCAATGTTTGCCCCAGTGTATTCAAAATATGCCATGTGTGACGGCGAACATGCGTCAGTTATATAACATATACGTTGGATAGGTGTTTAATATATTCACCAGTACATTGTGTGAGAGCCAGCCCGAACATTGCCAGAAGGAGGGTGTTGTGGTGACACATGGTTGAATGCTTCAATCCTCGAACCTGTAGTCGACAAGAAGGTTTCCTACAGAAGCATATCATAAGTCAACAAACAGATAGTAACCTAAACTAAAATTGCTTATATCAATCTTCAAACACAAACATAAAAGAACTAATAACTCCCACTGAGCTTGACATTGAGCATTAACGCCCTGGCATTAAACATGGCTTATTCTGGTGACGTTTTCTCAACACAGGGTCATGTGTTATGGGCAAATGAAGAAATATAATCGCTGAGACAATTCCTGTTATTGCATTGATGACACCAGGTGTTTGACACCCCTCATGTGCGACTGTCCTTATACATGATCCGAGATATAAAACGATTATGTCTTTTCAAATGAATTATAGAAACATTACTTTACCTGTTTACGTGGTGTTACGAGCAGGACTAGGATAACAATTTGCAGAGCTACACAGTGGCCGAGTGAATCATATTTTCTATTTCCCTTTTCGTTACATACATCAAACAAGGACGAATACATTGCCTGTCTATGGCATACATAAAGTGTGATTCATGCCCAACTACATCCTGCCTCAGTCAGCATAAAAACAGGCATGTCTATATACACCATTTTGTCCCAGTTAACGTTGTAACATACATGTCTATATACACCATGTTGTCCTAGTCAACGTTGTAACATGCATGTCTATATACACCATGTTGTCCCCGTCAACGTTGTAACATGCATGTCTATATACACCATGTTGTCCCAGATTACGTTGTAACATGCATGACTATATACACCATGTTGTCCCAGTCAACATTGTAACATGCATTTCTATATACACCATGTTGTCCCCGTCAACGTTGTAAATATGCTTGTCTATATACACCATGTTGTCCCCGTCAACGTTGTAACATGCATGTCTATATACACCATGTTGTCCCAGTGAACGTTGTAACATGCATGTCTATATACACCATGTTGTCCCCGTCAACGTTGTAACATGCATGTCTATATACACTCTATTGTCCCCGTCAACGTTGTAACATGCATGTCTGTATACACCATGTTGTCCCCGTCAACGTTGTAAATATGCTTGTCTATATACACCATGTTGTCCCCGTCAACGTTGTAACATGCATGTCTATATACACCATGTTGTCCCAGTGAACGTTGTAACATGCATGTCTATATACACCATGTTGTCCCCGTCAACGTTGTAAATATGCTTGTCTATATACACCATGTTGTCCCCGTCAACGTTGTAACATGCATGTCTATATACACCATGTTGTCCCAGTGAACGTTGTAACATGCATGTCTATATACACCATGTTGTCCCCGTCAACGTTGTAACATGCATGTCTATATACACTCTATTGTCCCCGTCAACGTTGTAACATGCATGTCTGTATACACCATGTTGTCCCTGTCAACGTTGTAACATGCATGACTATATACACCATGTTGTCCCAGTCAACGTTGTCACATGCATGTCTAGATATACGATGTTGTCCCTGTCAACGTTGTAACATACGTGACTATATACACCATGTTGTCCCTGTCAACGTTGTAACACGCATGTCTATATACACAATGTTGTCCCTGTCGACGTTGTCACATGCATGTCTAGATATACGATGTTGTCCCCGTCAACGTTGTAACATGCATTTCTGTATACTCCATGTTGTCCCTGTCAACGTTGTAACATGCATGACTATATACACCATGTTGTTCCCGTCAACATTGTAACATGCATGTCTATATACACCATGTTATCCCAGTCAAAGTTGTAACATGCATGTCTATATACACCATGTTGTCCCTCTTAACGTTGTAACATGCATGTCTGTATACACCATGTTGTCCCTGTCAACGTTGTAACATGCATGCCTATATACACCATGTTGTCCCCGTCAACGTTGTAAATATGCTTGTCTATATACACCATGTTGTCCCCGTCAACGTTGTAACATGCATGTCTATATTAACCATGTTGTCCCAGTGAACGTTGTAACATGCATGTCTATATACACCATGTTGTCCCCGTCAACGTTGTAACATGCTTGTCTATATACACCATGTTGTCCCAGTGAACGTTGTAACATGCATGTCTATATACACCATGTTGTCCCCGTCAACGTTGTAACATGCATGTCTATATACACTCTGTTGTCCCTCTCAACGTTGTAACATGCATGTCTGTATACATCATGTTGTCCCTCTCAACGTTGTAACATGCATGACTATATACACCATGTTGTCCCAGTCAACGTTGTCACATGCATGTCTAGATATACGATGTTGTCCCTGTCAACGTTGTAACATACGTGACTATATACACCATGTTGTCCCTGTCAACGTTGTAACACGCATGTCTATATATACAATGTTGTCCCTGTCGACGTTGTCACATGCATGTCTAGATATACGATGTTGTCCCCGTCAACGTTGTAACATGCATGTCTGTATACTCCATGTTGTCCCTGTCAACGTTGTAACATGCATGACTATATACACCATGTTGTTCCCGTCAACATTGTAACATGCATGTCTATATACACCATGTTATCCCAGTCAAAGTTGTAACATGCATGTCTATATACACCATGTTGTCCCTCTTAACGTTGTAACATGCATGTCTGTATACACCATGTTGTCCCTGTCAACGTTGTAACATGCATGCCTATATACACCATGTTGTTCCCGTCAACATTGTAACATGCATGTCTATATACACCATGTTGTCTCCGTCAAAGTTGTAACATGCATGTCTATATACACCATGTTATCCCAGTCAAAGTTGTAACATGCATGTCTATATACACCATGTTGTCCCTCTTAACGTTGTAACATGCATGTCTATATCCACCCAGTTGTCCCCGTCAACGTTGTAACATTCATGTCTGTATACACCATGTTGTCCCCGTCAACGTTGTAACATGCATGTCTATATACACCCAGTTGTCCCCGTCAACGTTGTAACATGCATGTCTATATACACCATGTTGTCCCAGTCAACGTTGTTATTTCTTAAATACAAACTTAAAATCATGTACCCATGTGAAAGGTATAGCTATAGCATTTACACACGTAGAGGCTATAACAATAATTGACTTATCCCCTACCCATTAAAACAGAACATGTTTTTTATATCATACCATACAATGCATCATTTCTGCAGCAACGCATCTTATCAGCAAATGGTAATACGTTATGCTTCTTCATTCTCGTCTTCATTTGGTTACCCATTTCAAACATCTCTTTGTTAACATGATTCGACATAGACGCAAAGTGTCAGAAACCATTTAAGTTGCAGCGACCGCACTTCTTCCACAGATTCCAGCTATACATGGCTGTCCTCAACGCGTCTTCCGACAGATTTCAACAATACCTGGTTGTCCACAACACGTCTTCCACAGATTTCAGCAATACCTGGCTGTCCTCAACGCGTCTTCCGACATATTTCAGCAATACCTGGCTGTCCATAAAACGTCTTCCGACAGATTTAAGCAATATTTGCCTGTCATCAACACGTCTTCCGACAGATTTTAGGAATAGCTGACTGTCCACAACATGTCTTCCGACAGATTTCAGCAATATCTAGATGTCCACAACACGTCTTCCGACAGATTTCAGCAATATCTCCCTGTCATCAACACGTCTTCCGACAGATTTCAGCAATACCTGGCTGTCCACAATACGACTTCCGACAGATTTCAGCAATAGCTGACTGTCCACAACACGTCTTCCGACAGATTTCAGCAATACCTGACTGTCCACAACACGTCTTCCGACAAATTTCAGCAATAGCTGACTGTCCACAACACGTCGTCCCACAGATTTCAGCAATATCTGGCTGTCCACATCACGTCTTCTGACAGATTTAAGCAATATCTGGATGTCCACAACACGTCTTCCGGCAGATTTCAGCAATATCTAGCTGTCCACAACACGTCTTCCGACAGATTTCAGCAATATCTGGCTGTCCACAACACGTCTTCCGGCAGATTGCAGCAATATCTAGATGTCCACAACACGTCTTCCGACAGATTTCAGCAATATCTCCCTGTCATCAACACGTCTTCCGACAGATTTCAGCAATACCTGGCTGTCCACAATACGACTTCCGACAGATTTCAGCAATAGCTGACTGTCCACAACACGTCTTCCGACAGATTTCAGCAATACCTGACTGTCCACAACACGTCTTCCGACAAATTTCAGCAATAGCTGACTGTCCACAACACGTCGTCCCACAGATTTCAGCAATATCTGGCTGTCCACATCACGTCTTCTGACAGATTTAAGCAATATCTGGATGTCCACAACACGTCTTCCGACAGATTTCAGCAATATCTAGCTGTCCACAACACGTCTTCCGACAGATTTCAGCAATATCTGGCTGTCCACAACACGTCTTCCGGCAGATTGCAGCAATATCTGGCAGTCCATAACACGTCTTCCGACAGATTTCAGCAATATCTGGCAGTCCACAACACGTCTTCCGACAGATTTCAGCAATACCTGACTGTCAAGAACACGTCTTCTGGCAGATTTCAGCAATATCTGGCTGTCCACAACACGTCTTCCGACATATTTCAGCAATATCTAGCTGTCCACAACACGTCTTCCGACAGATTTCAGCAATATCTGGATGTCCACAACACGTCTTCCGGCAGATTACAGCAATATCTGGCAGTCCACAACACGTCTTCCGGCAGATTTCAGCAATGCCTGGCAGTCCACAACACGTCTGCCGACAGATTTCAGCAATACCTTGATGTCCACAACACGTCGTCCGACAGATTTCAGCAATAGCTGGCTGTCCATGTTAGCAATACCTGGCAGAACGACGCTCTGTCCTTTCATGTTGCGCCTTCTGTTAAGTCATAATATGGCTGAAGCAACACGTATCTACCTTCCTAAATGTGGAAATGGTTCTGGCCATCGCTCCTTTTACTGACTTACTGTCTGATCTCCAGTAACAAGTATGCCCAAGGGCGGATCCATCATTTCTAAAAGGGAGGGATCCAAAATATCAAAAAACCCTCTGCTTACAACATCCTACATTTGGTTTTCAAAAGGGGAGGGGTCCGGACCCCCTAGACCCCCCTCAGGACCCACCTTTCAAATCTGTGGGGTAGTACCTGTTCTAAAAAGAACAAAATGGCATCGATTGCAAGGATACATATGTAGCTGTAACCTTATATGTGACGAACATGCGAATCTATAAATCGTTAAAAAGAAGTAGAATAAAAAGGAACAAGCATGAAATACTCAAATCCCCCGCCAATAAGACAGGTCCGGCTGTGTGCAATGCATTAGCTCCTGTGAACTATGTTCACTGGGCGTTTTTGTACATGGCCTAATTGCAGCACCAAAAAAAGTTATTACTGGTGTTGTTTTGCCATCTGCAGTTTATGATAGAATATGTTACTGAATTTGTAATGAGTAAGGATGTGACATATGGACGAACAACTTCTTTATTACAATTAGGAGCGATGGTTTCGGTGATAACACCGTTATCAAGCAAGTGGAGTACAGAGTATGGTTGACAGGAATATATAGTGTTTATACAGTTGAGTAGGTTTAAGATCAGTTACACTGTTGTATTTGTAATGAGTTGTGTTCTGCATGAAGTCAGTCAGTGAATGCAACAACTGTGTCCATAACACTTTTGGAGGAACATACACTCAAGCAATGCAGAACTTACCAACAAGAAAGGAAATGTATTCAATACTGTGAGATAACATTATGTGCCAAGTTTGGTGAAGAAATATGGTACGGTTTTCAAGATCTGCTCCGGAAACGAGGACTACCGCCATTTTCAGTCTAAATCAAAGTCGCTGCCATGGAAACTCGAAAAATATATATATTTTTTTAAATCCCAAACTATCAAAAGGCAGCAGTTCACCACTAGACATATCTATGTGCCAAATTTGGTGAAGAAATGTGGTACGTTTTTCAAGATCTGCTCCGGAAACGAAGACTACCACCATTTTCAGTCTAAATCAAAGTCGTTGCCATGGAAACTCAAAAAAATATTATTTTTTAAAATCCCAAACTACCAAGAAATATGGTACGGTTTTGAAGATCTGCTCCGGAAACGAAATGTGACGGACGGACGGGAGGAAGGATGGAAGGACAGAAGGACGGAAGGACGGACGGCGACCATTCCTATATCCCCCTACCGCTTCGTGGCGGGGGATAATAAACATTATACATCATTTACCTTCGTGTATGAGCAGTTGTGCTGATGTGCACGTACTGAAGTCGCTTTTTGTGAATCATACTTTTTTTTATCCCTAATCCCTATTGCTTCTTCAAATGATTCCGGGTTGTTTGTTTCGCAGTGAGTGTGGTTTCGTTTGGCTGCTTGTACGCTTCTGGACTGTTGTTGCCGGTTTCCTGGTGCTAACCCACTGAGGTACCATGTTTGAACATGGACATGCCACTCAGATACAGTATACAGACTCCCATCTGACCTGTCCTTGTTTTATATCCTTTATGCCAGGCAGGTAACAAGTACTCTCTTTAAACATCTCATGGCATGACGCGCACGGGGAATCGAACCACAGGCATAACGCTCTCCAGGCAGACACTCTACCCACTAGACCACGGAGGCGGTCAGAAAGTTAACAGAACGTCAAACAACATTAAGGATAAGGATAAATAGACATTTTATATTAATGTGATATAATTTGTTATTCTTGTATGGTATGCATATGTAATCATCAATTAACAATTAACATGACCACCTTACATGGTTTAGTGGTAGAGCGTCCGCCCGAAGTCCGGGGTTCGATCCCCGGCCGCGTCATACCAAAATTTCGTTAAAAGATGGTACTTATTGTTACCCTGCCTGGCGCTCGGCTTAAAGGGGCTTAACAAGTTCTGGTCGGATCGGAGTCAGTACACTGTGTGTTTTGTTAAACTGTCGCATGGAATCTCAGTGGGCTGGCACTATAAAACCGGCATTAGTCCGGAAACACACACACACACACACACACACACACACACACACACACACACACACATACGTCGCTATATGAGTGCAATATTCTTGAACGTGACGATAAACCACATTTCACCACATTTCCGAGGTATGCTCGTTGAACAATGTCGGGTGTATGTTTATGAAACCAGTTGTAACAGGGAAAAAGAAACTGGCGTTTGTGACTGTGCACGAGGACTTATTTATTCACTTATATTATACGTGGTTATTTGTACTCGTTCTGTCTCGCATGAGTGTAGGTTTTATGCGGAATATACGCTATGAGTTTACGAGTACACATGAATCACGAATTCTCAGTAATTCGTTGGGTGAGTGTGTTACAGAAAGTGTATGCTTGTCGTAAGAGGCGACTAAAGGGGTCGCGTGGTCAGGCTCGCTGACTTGCTTGATGCAAGTTATCGTATTCCAATTGCGCGGATCGAAGTTCATGATGTCAATCACTGCGTTGTCTGGTCCAGACGGTATTATTTACAGACCGCCGTCATATACCTGGAATAGTGCTGAGTGCGGTGTAAACAAACAAACACACAAACAAAGAAACAAACATGCTGCCATGATCCGAACAGGGCTGTGGAGTGCCTGATGATCATGCAGGACACAATCCCAGTTTAATTATTTGTAATTGTAATTGTATCTACAATACAATATCTAATCCAAGAGTTCGCCAACTGATCTGATCTATTCTAAAACCAACTGTTGCGAACTTGCCTTTCGCTATGGTCTGTCGGGCCGACATTATGCTGTCAGATACCCGCTACTGGTCGTAACAAGCGACTGAATTGAACCGGGTGGTCAGGTTCTACTACATCGTTTCTCGTGTATTCAATCCATGGTTTGCTTGACCCAGACTCGATTCCTGTAATGTCCAGGTATTATAACATGTTCCTGATTATACATATTCCCCAAGTGAATCAGACATTCCACATGTTCCCTATAATGTCCAGGGATTATAACATGTTCCTGATTATACATATTCCCCCAAGTGAATCATACATTCAACATGTTGCCGGTAATGTCCAGGGATTATAACATGTTCCTAATTATACATATTCCCCCAAGTGAATCAGACATTCCACATGTTCCCTGTAACGCCAGGGATTATAACATGTTCCTGATTATACATATCCCCCAAGTGAATCAGACATTCCACATGTTGTCTGTAATGTCCAGGGATTATAACATGTTCCTGATTATACATATTCCCCCAAGTGAATCAGACATTCCACATGTTCCCTGAAACGCCAGGGATTATAACATGTTCCTGATTATACATATCCCCCAAGTGAATCAGACATTCCACATGTTGTCTGTAATGTCCAGTGATTATAACATGTTCCTGATTATACATATTCCCCCAAGTGAATCATACATTCCACATGTTCCCTGTAACGCCAGGGATTATAACATGTTCCTGATTATACATATTCCCCAAGTGAATCAGACATTCCACATGTTCCCTATAATGTCCAGGGATTATAACATGTTCCTGATTATACATATTCCCCAAGTGAATCAGACATTCCACATGTTCCCTATAATGTCCAGGGATTATAACATGTTCCTGATTATACATATTCCCCAAGTGAATCAGACATTCCACATGTTGTCTGTAATGTCCAGGGATTATAACATGTTCCTAATTATACATATTCCCCCAAGTGAATCAGACATTCCACATGTTCCCTGTAACGCCAGGGATTATAACATGTTCCTGATTATACATATCCCCCAAGTGAATCAGACATTCCACATGTTGTCTGTAATGTCCAGGGATTATAACATGTTCCTGATTATACATATTCCCCCAAGTGAATCAGACATTCCACATGTTCCCTGAAACGCCAGGGATTATAACATGTTCCTGATTATACATATCCCCCAAATGAATCAGACATTCCACATGTTGTCTGTAATGTCCAGTGATTATAACATGTTCCTGATTATACATATTCCCCCAAGTGAATCATACATTCCACATGTTCCCTGTAACGCCAGGGATTATAACATGTTCCTGATTATACATATTCCCCAAGTGAATCAGACATTCCACATGTTCCCTATAATGTCCAGGGATTATAACATGTTCCTGATTATACATATTCCCCAAGTGAATCAGACATTCTACATGTTCCCTATAATGTCCAGGGATTATAACATGTTCCTGATTATACATATTCCCCAAGTGAATCAGACATTCCACATGTTGTCTGTAATGTCCAGGGATTATAACATGTTCCTAATTATACATATTCCCCCAAGTGAATCAGACATTCCACATGTTCCCTGTAACGCCAGGGATTATAACATGTTCCTGATTATACATATCCCCCAAGTGAATCAGACATTCCACATGTTGTCTGTAATGTCCAGGGATTATAACATGTTCCTGATTATACATATTCCCCCAAGTGAATCAGACATTCCACATGTTCCCTGAAACGCCAGGGATTATAACATGTTCCTGATTATACATATCCCCCAAATGAATCAGACATTCCACATGTTGTCTGTAATGTCCAGTGATTATAACATGTTCCTGATTATACATATTCCCCCAAGTGAATCATACATTCCACATGTTCCCTGTAACGCCAGGGATTATAACATGTTCCTGATTATACATATTCCCCAAGTGAATCAGACATTCCACATGTTCCCTATAATGTCCAGGGATTATAACATGTTCCTGATTATACATATTCCCCAAGTGAATCAGACATTCCACATGTTCCCTATAATGTCCAGGGATTATAACATGTTCCTGATTATACATATTCCCCAAGTGAATCAGACATTCCACATGTTGTCTGTAATGTCCAGGGATTATAACAAGTTCCTGATTATACATATCCCCCAAGTGAATCAGACATTCCACATGTTCCCTGTAACGCCAGGGATTATAACATGTTCCTGATTATACATATTCCCCAAGTGAATCAGACATTCCACATGTTCCCTATAATGTCCAGGGATTATAACATGTTCCTGATTATACAAATTCCCCAAGTGAATCAGGCATTCCACATGTTCCCTGTAATGTCCAGTGATTATAACATGTTCCTGATTATACATATTCCCCCAAGTGAATCAGACATTCCACATGTTCCCTGTAACGCCAGGGATTATAACATGTTCCTGATTATACATATCCCCCAAGTGAATCAGACATTCCACATGTTCCCTGTAACGCCAGGGATTATAATATGTTCCTGATTATACATATTCCCCCAAGTGAATCAGACATTCCACATGTTCCCTATAATGTTTAGGGGTTATATCAAGTTCCTGATTATACATATTCCCCAAGTGAATCAGACATTCCACATGTTCCCTATAATGTCCAGGGATTTAAACATGTTCCTGATTATACATATTCCCCCAAGTGAATCAGGCATTCCACATGTTCCCTGTAACGTCCAGGGATTACAACAAGTTCCTGATTACATATATTATCTGTTAAAAACACATTCGTTCTTTAAAACCCATATTAAATCTGAGTGAAGAACGTAAGACAAAAATAATTCAGATTTATTTGGTCTAAATTGTTTATTTGTTAAAGCTTGAATACATTACATATTACGGAATACATTTCATGTTATATGTACAAAGTATTGAAATATTGACACGTTGTAAAGCTAAATGTTTTCTGTAAAAAAGACACGTATTTACACCATTGACATATTACGTCGTTATATTTGATCAACAGCAAAAGTAAATGATTAATTTATGGAATATACAGAATATCATAATCCAATCTCATCAAATCAGATCTTAGTTCTGGCTATCGCTGAGCTTTGTTTAGCGGCAGGGAGAACTTAGATCTGATTTTAATGAGATTGATTATAATCAATAACAATAGAATCAACATTTTATATTTCTGTACATGATGAAACATCTATTATAGTTGCAGCAGCCAAGACTTCACAGTTAGGATACAATACACGATAACATTATCGTTTTCAGCCTACATTTGGTAAATTAGCAGCTACATATCATCCGTGGGCAGTGTGTGGCTGTTATTAATGTTATTCTTCATGTATGTGATCAAATGACAGTGGAACAATTAATTCTCTTCAGTGCTGTAAGGCGTGATTCAAGCCTTTGTAACAGATATTTTTGTGACACTTGATTGCCTTATATGTTGCTAATACATGTCCATGCAATTACGTGTCATGGTAAAACAGACCCAAAAGCATTCAGACTCTCAGACTTACAGACACACGGGCACTCAGACATACTGTCTCTCAAACTTTCAAACTCAAAGACACTCAGACATTCACATAACAAGACTCATAAATTCAGACTTTAATATACACAAACACTTAGATACACAAACTCCCCGAAAGTCAGAGATGCATACTCTCTAAAAGTCTTTAAAAGTCCAGTTTCCACCCTTGCCGAACTAGGCTGGAATTACTGGGCTCGATCGTAGCGCCACCAGTGGCTATTACCAGTTATGTCCCTTCTAAGCCTCCCATATGGACCAATCAGATTCCACCTCTCATATCACTTGCTTTTGTTTCAAACAAAACGGCTGCGCCTAGTCAAGACGATCTGATTGATAATCAAGATCTATATTGTGATAAAACGGGTCTTACATCGCAAAATGCATCAAATCAGGTGAGCACCTTGATTAAAAACATGAAAAGATTTGGAAAATATCTGCTGACAACGAGTTGGCGGTGCACATGCTTTGCAAATCCTGCAATCGACAGAAATCTGCACGACAGTTTATGAACAGGATTTTGATTTCGGTGCGCTATTTTGATTGGACTATGCATAGACTCGTTAGTCCAGCCAAAATGTAACTCCATAATACCAGCCTAGTTCGGCAAGGGCGGAAACTGGACTTTTATAGTCAGTTAACTCTCTTGCCTCGGTAAGATGACTCTCTCATAAACCAAGACACTCTCTACCCAGACACTCTGGGTATGTTTTAGGGTCGACTGATTGTCGCTCAAACGGTCTATGTAAAGATAAAAATATTATATACAACTGTACAGGAGCTTAAATCTAATGTAAGTGTTCAACAAATTACATGCATATGTTTTGTTCGGAAAAACAAAGTGGAGACGAAATATCTGTAAGTGACATCACATAAGCTGACATGCATTTCAACTTCTATATTACTTGAACTGTTCATAGTTGAAATCCACAAGACATCCCTGTCGTCATTGTAATTATAGTGTTATGTACTCAACCCCCTTCATGACCTTGTATTCACAGGTATCCTCTTGTCGATCTCATTCTGTCACACGTAGGAAGGGCTTCCATTAAGGCATCGTGTAGATATATGTACTGAGCCTACAAATAGATAGTAGTCACCTTTAAAAATCGTTATTATTATCCGTAACATTAATTCTAAAAGCGCATGCACATCTCTTCCGGTTCCTATGCACAGTCTTAGAGTTTGTCAGTCGCACTGGTTCAACCTCCGCGGTAGAATGACAAGTACATACTATACGTAGCCAGTATATGGGCGCCACCAGCCTCAGGCCCGTATTTACGATGGTGCAATACCCGCAACGGGTCGACTGTACATCTGTCTACCCGGCTACTTCTAATGGATGAGACCCATGACGATCCGGGGTGAATAGGCCTTCAGCAACCCATGCTTACTGTAAAAGGCGACTAACGGGATCGGTGGTCAGGCTCGTTGACTTGGTTGATGCATGTCATCGATTCCAATTGTGTGGATCGATGCTCATGACGTCAATCACTGGATTGTCTGGTCCAGACTCAATTATTAACAGACCGCTGTCATATAGCTGGAATATAGCTGAGTTAATGGCGGCGTCAAAACAACAAACAATCAAATCCTAATTGATTGACCACTGGTACCAACGCTGACCAGCAGTCGGCTTGACCACTGGTACCAACGCAGACCAGCACTCGGCTTGACCACTGGTACCAACGCTGACCAGCATTCGGCTTGACCATTAGTGCCAATGCTGACCAGCAGTCGGCTTGACCATTGGTACCAACGCAGACCAGCACTCGGCTTGACCAGTGAGCATCTCCAAAACAGAAATGAGCCAACTCATTGCACAATTGTCTGCTTGGAATTCATATCGTGGATTATGAGCCATGTTTTGCATCATACTTTCAGTTTGTGTGGAGGGAGAGAAAATACGTCTAGAAATCACAACAAAGTGATTTAGATTGATTACAAATACGACACTACTCCTCTCACAGAAAAGTTTATCTCCAGGACCTCTCACCTCTGTCTGTATGAGATCCATACGCTGGTGTCGGAGCTTGACAATGCACTCACAGACATCTACCGCGCCTTCCGCCTTGGCTTGTGCAATCAAATAATCCAGAGCAATAAATGTCCCCGTGCGTCCCACTCCAGCACTGAAAAAAACCCATGAAAAACCTAAAGGAAAACAACGCTTTGTGTTTGGATACCAACTAAACCATATCAAGGTACAAAGTACATTCATGAAAATAATCTTCTTTGGTTAGGAAGAAGCAAATATATGATAAAATTGCCCTTTGTCCCTCAATTTCAGTCTGGAATCCGGAGAGGGAAGTCCGGTTTAGTCAGAGTGTACTTGACAAAATAGCGTAGCATTCGGGAGGGTAAATGGCCCGGTATTGACAGACCAGGGCCCCGTTCCACAAAGCGATTGTAGCGCAAAGAGAGTCTTAAGTCTATGTTAAAGTATGGGAGTTACAATAACTTAAGCGCTACGATAGCTCTGCGGAGAGGACCCCAGGATTAGTTACCCTGTACATACACTAATGTAAATGTATGCTACATGCCTGCAGTGGACGACCATTGGGCCGTGGCTTGTTGAGGGGGAGTTCCTGACAAGTCTGTAGAACTCAACAAGTGACCCAACTCCTCGTGGCACCCCTTTGTCTGGCCATGCAGTGAAGTGGAACTGCGTCAGGGTCCTCGCGGACTGCCCTTCCTGTATAACAATGGTTGTGTATAAACGGAAATGACAGACAACACTGAGTATTGTTCCCTACAACTGTTGATTCAAGATGAGTGACTGGCGCCACGTTTAGCAATAGTATCATATCACGACAGGAGCCACCGAGACTGGCCTTCAAACACAGTACTCCACTTGTCTACCATGCTTTAGATATTAATGGCCTATACAGGCAGAAGAAAATACTCCATAGACATGTCTCTTCCTAATGCTTGATTTCTGTACTGGTCCGAAACTCTGCTATGCAGAGTTGCATTTCTTAGTCGCACCAGGATCAGAATGCAGCCTGCAACATGTGTCTATAAAATTAAACTGAGACGTCATGGTATGACTGAAATACTGGCACAAGCGGCGTATAAACAACTCATTCACTCATGCAAATGTCATTGAACCTTGTACCCTTAAACAAAGGAAACATATTAAATGAAGACCTTTACATAGTGCCATCGTGAATTCAATTTGACATCACCGTACACTATGTATTAAACACCATTTCACCTAACCGTAACCTGTGTATTAAACCCCATTTCACCTAACCTTACCCTCTGTATTAAACCCCATTTATAAACCCATTTTATCTTACCGTAGTCTGTGTAATAAAACCCATTTCATACCTTGTGTAAGTCCATTTCATCTCACCGTACACTTTGATTAAACCCCATTTCACCTCACCGTTGTTTGTCTATTAAACCCCATTTTGTCTCACCGTACCCTGTGTATTAAACCCCATTTCACCTCTGCGTACCATGTGTATAGAGAACGTCCTGACTGTGTAGTCCGCCATCTCCTCCTCGGCTAAACACTGAACATGGACATCGTCGTAGTTGGAGCCTTGGTAGCCGAAGTCGGGCCAGTACTTCTCACACTTAGCCTGGAAAACACATTTACCTTTGTGATTAACCCTTAGTTGCATCGAATGCAGTGATACGTGAATATGGATGTGAATAGTAAACGGTAGAAATCTGGCAATAACACACAATGTCTGACCTTTCTGTTCTCTACAAAGTTCGTCAGCATTATCACTTTACTGGCATCCGTTTCCCATATCATTCTCCAGAAATCCCACATCACAGCGGCATAGGGGCCTGGAATGTACGTAGGCAGGATGGATATTAAGTACAGGGTAGAAAAAAATAAGAATACTTTAATGAACGTTGAAGAACATTTAGCTTTACAGCTGTTGGTGAGTGTATATTCAGATACGAGTTACCTGGGATACTTTGAATCGATTTCAAACGAACGAGCGGAAATGTATTACCTTGGGTAGCCACAAATGCTCGCGGTTCCCCGTATCCCTGAAATAGGGACACATTATTATAGGCAACGGTCATATACACTAACATACCTCGTGACGCATTATTTATCGTCATGCATCATTATGAAATCAGATATGTTTTCTTTTAAAAAACAAGCATACAAAGGAATGTCATTGTTATAACGATTTGACTTCAACTTTAATTCAAATCACTTGATGTTAAAACGTTGGAAAGGATGATGCATGTATTAACATGTGTTCATGACATTGAGTTATGCGTGGGTCTTTTCGTTCTTACACATAACCTACATTGATCCAGTTGGCGTTGATGAAGTCAGAACCAGGTATACTCGGCACATGGGATAGTTTGACTCTGCTGTGATCATCTGGAGAAAGCAGGGAGGACTTATTACGATGCATGCAAATAATTGTCATATCAAATGCACATCTTGCACATAAAGTAGCAGCCTGGTTCCCTGGGTATGCTGCGCTGGCGCTTCAGTTTAGCGTAGAGCAGCATACCTAGGGAACCAGGCTGATGAAGTAACAGAGATACGAGATTTAATACTCCTTGGGCCTTGACGGTTTCAGTTAACACTGAGTGAGTGAGTGAGTGAGTGTGGTTTTACACCGCTTTTAGCAATATTCCAACAATATCACGGTGGTGGACACCAGAATGAGCTCAACACATTGTACCCATGTCGGAAATCGAACCCGGGTCTTCGGCGTGACGAGCGAACGCTTTAGCCACTAGGCTACCCGACCGCCCCCAGTTAACACTGAGTGTGCATATCACAGTTGATAACAAAGTCACCAGAATGTAGGGAGGTGACCGCTTACGACAGCAGGCTTGTGAAATAGACAGGCCACAGGAGCAAGTGAATGTCACCCAGAGCTCCCTTGACGCTCATATGGGGCACTATCTCCTACATGACATGACAGGTCAGTGATTTAAAAATTAGCCTAATTTCTTATGAAGGAAGACGTGTGAAGATGCATTCCAGGTGGTCTCGCATATTCTTAGAACATTAATGCAAACATTCCTACTATTTAAGTGGCAGACCTTTTGCTGTGGTATATGTAATGAAAGATAAATACTATAGACACTTACACGGTAGTATGTTTCTGTATCTGTTCTTGAAGGCATTTTCTGGCCATTCGGCTTGGGTACAGGAACCTAGCTTCCCACTGGGCAGGTTCTGAAACAATAAAGAGTGAGTGAGTATGGTTTTACGCTTATAGCAATATTACAGCAATATCACAGCGGGGGACACCAGAAATGGGTTTCACACATTGTACCCATGTCGGGAATCGAACCCGGGTCTTCGGCGTGACGAGCGAACGCTTTAACCACTAGGCTACCCGACCGCCCCGAAACAATAAAGAGGAAACAAATGGATGACAGACATATATATCCCTCAGGGTCCTACTATTCCAGGACAACAGGATTATACTCACGTAAAACTGGGAAGTAAAACCGCCTTCCCTCTTCATCTTTCCAACATATTGTCCTAGATTCTGTACTGTCACTTCCGTTGACCAAACCCAGTCAGGAATTGCGGTGTCAGTCACGTGACCCAATGCTAAAGAATGTGAGTGAGGATATCCCTGTCCCTCTCTCGTCCTGTGGTCAACACAAGGGGACATAACTGCGTCATCGACGGGGACCAGGGGTTCTAAGTCGACAGGGGTTGTAGAACCTTTAAATGATACACAGTAGGCTGTCACTACTACTTATCAAACAACGGGGGCAGTCACTCTCTCCAAAAGACTGTAATACTTATTTGCTAAATATCGATCAGTGTTTAACATATCAGTGGCTGAGATGAATATGTTGGAGATGGGGTGAAATTGGGTTCAACGTGTGCGTGTGTGTGTGTGTGTGTGTGTGTGCGTGTGCGTGTGCGTGTGCGTGTGTGTGTGTGTGTGTGTGTGTGTGGCTGCATGTACTAGTCCGGACTGATGCCGATGTATAGTGCTAGCCCACTGAGATATCAGGAAACAGTTTAACACGAATACCCCACCCCAATATACTGACTCCGAGCCGACCAGTCCTTGTTTCTGTCCCTTAATGCCGAGTGCCAGACAGGGTAACAACAAGTACCATCTTTAAACGTCTTTTGGTATGAACCCCGGACCTTCCGCTCTGCGGGTGGACGCTCTAACACAAGACCACGAAGGCGGACGGATATGTTGGAATGTAAAACAGAGACATGGTTAGTTACCCTTTGGAGATTCTTCATAGGATGGGTTCAATATGCACACTAAGGAGGAACTGCGTGGCCCTCCGAGTCTTTCTACTCTCCTTGAATGTCTCACATTACTTCTAAACAAGATAAAATAAAGGATATATTATATCTATAGAGGGAAATAGAATATTTTTTATACGTGACGACGTATATAATCTGGACCAGACAATCCGGTGGTTGATATCATGAGAAACGAAGACACACCATAAACCAATTAGATGAATCTGTCTAAACGATCGCGCCAGTCTTACTACCAGCATACGACCCGTGAAGATCCGGGATAGAATAGGTCTTCAGCAATCCACGCTTGCCGTAAAAGGCGACATTGCATGTCGTGAGAGGCTCTCTGACTCTGTTGATGCATGTCATCTTATCCCAACTGAGTAGATCGATGCTTATGATGCCAATCACTGGATTGTCTGGTACAAACCGCCGTCATATAGCTGGAATATAGGTTGTAGGTTGATAGGGGCTATTCTTATCAAGAATTGCCACGGGGACAAAAGTACAACAATTAAATGCCACCAGTTCTATCCCTTGGGATAAGTGACCCGTGAAGATTCAGGGGTAGAATAGGTCTTCAGCAACCCATGCTTGTCGTAAAAGGCGACTATGCTTGTCGTAAAAGGCGACTAACGGGATCGGGTGGTCAGGCTCGCTGACTTGGTTGATGCATGTCATTGATTCCAATTGCGTGGATCGATGCTCATGATATTAATCACTGGATCGTCTGGTCCAGACTCGATTATTTACAGACCGCCGTCATATAACTGGAATACTGCTGAGTGCGGCGCTAAACAACATACCAACCAACCAACCTTGGATATAAGTATTATTCAACTGACCTCCCCAAGACGACAGCGGCCATTATGACGAGGCTGGCTATTAGTAGACATGGGATCACAACCCACAGCAACTGCGTCTGATTTCCTCTGGGTTCTTTTCAAAGAAAACAAAGACATATTAGATATTCAGCAGTAAACCGCGAGCTCGAACTGTCAGTTGACCTTATCATAACTCTCAAGGAAAGTTGAGTGAGTGACTATGGTTTAGCGCCGCTTTAAACAGTTTTTCAGTTATATCATGGCGTGTCAGCTTAAGGTTGGAGAAAAGCCCTAAACGAGATGAAAGTTGAAAGCATTGTGAAATGAACAATTGATCACATTATGTTTGTATTGATTGTTGTTTTAAACCGCATTCAGCAGAACTCCAGCTATATGGCTCACCCTGTAAATAATCGAGTCTGGACTAGCCAAACATGTGATTGATATTGTAAGCACCTGTTTACGCTGTCTGGGTACGGTGACACGCTATAAAAGCTGTAAGTCGCCGTGCTTGACGAACCAATCCAGTAAGTCGTCATGAAACAAACATCACTGGGGACACATTCTTACGTGGAACCACCACTAGGGATTACATAGTGAGTTGTTATGGCGTTCAATTATAAATAACCAATACAAGTGTTTATACGCCAATACGTTTGTTACCAGTACAGTGTTCTCCCGTCCAGCCATCAGGACAAGTAAGGCAGGCACCATCATACAGACATGTGTTGCACACCATGGGGCATCTTTCAGAACAGACCGCCTCCGTGGTCTAGTGGTAGAGCGTCCACCCGAAGAGCGGATGGTACGGGGTTCGATCCCCGGCGCGTCATACCAAAAGACGTTAAAAGATGGTACTTGTGGTTATCCTGTCTGGCGCTCGGCATTAAGGGTGTAAAACAAGGACTGGTCGGCTCGGAGTATGCTGTGTCTGAGTGGGGTATTCATGTTAAACTGCGGCATGGTATCTCAGTGGGCTAGCACTATAAATCGGCATCAGTCCGGACCAGTACAAACAGCCACACACACGTGCATGCACGTCGCTATATAAGTGCAATAATCTTGGACGCGACGTTAAACCCAATCTCGCCTCACCTCACCTCACCTCACCTCACCTCACCTCACCTCACCTCACCTCTTTTAGAACACTGGCTTCCGTACCGCCCGTCCGCACACCCGTTTATACAGACTCCTGTCATGTTACACTGCGACTTCAGGCAGTCAGTGTTACAGGTCAAGTTACAGGACTCGCCGTATCTGTGGGCTTCACACTCCAGGCATTGGCCATGTTGTCTGTCACATCTCACACAGTGCTGTAGACACGTGTTGTCACAGTAGTCACCCCACCATCCGTCTTCACACCCCTCAGTGCAATGGGGCGTATCTACATCAGTGTTAACTGTATGACAGTTTCTATTGACACAGTGATCACTGCACGAATTGTTACAGTAATGGCCAAAGGAAGTTCCAATACATCCTTGTGAACATATTCCAGTTTGGTGTTGACATGTGCCTCCATTACATCCGGATGAACAACGTTTGTCACACATCTTGCCGAAATGTTGTTGTTGACAAGAGAGACATTTTTCAACATATTGCTCACATTTAGTACAGAACTGTGGACACGAAGCGTTGCAGTGGGAGCCTTTGAATCCCTGCATACAAGAATTACAGGAACCAGTCTCTCTGAGGCAGGACTCTGAGGCACATTGGTCGGGACATTCCAGATCACATGTATCTCCGTACC
Source organism: Haliotis cracherodii (assembly GCF_022045235.1). Classification (NCBI taxonomy): domain Eukaryota; kingdom Metazoa; phylum Mollusca; class Gastropoda; order Lepetellida; family Haliotidae; genus Haliotis; species Haliotis cracherodii. The sequence goes on from NW_027266264.1 coordinate 17,752,574, forward strand.
AGCCTGTGGTACAGCCCTGGATACACTTTCCTGACATTTGTTCACAGGCATGATTCAAACAGTTGGAACCACAATGTCGCTCACACATTTCCCCAAAGTTTCCAACTCTGCAAGATTTACAAATTCCACTCCTGTCACATTTCTGGTTACTACAGTGACTGCTGCATGGGATGTTGCATTGGTCTCCATGGAAACCGGGTTTGCATCTTTCACAGGTTCCGTTACGATAACACAGTTCGTCCTCACAGCTGACATTGCAGGCTTCGTCACACTTGTCACCAGACCATCCGCTATTGCACCCGAATGTACATATTCCGTTGAATGAGCATGTTCCGTTGACACAGTTATTGCACTGTTTTTCACACAAACGTCCATACCACCCTACTTCACATCCCCGTGTACACTCTCCTTCCAGACCACATACGTCATAGAGGCAGTGCAGGGGACAGGGGACGGTACAGCCATCTCCATGGAATCCAGCCTTGCATGTACAGTAGGTTCCATTACAACTCTGACAGTTCGCACAGGTCTCTGAGCACAACACACCCCGAAATCCTTCTTGACATGAACAGTTATTTCCTGTACACATTTCACAGTTTGAACACTCTTGCAAACATTTGTTTCCTCGTTTTCCTCTCTTGCAGCCACACAGACACCTCCCTTCTTTGTCACACGTCTCAACATTGTCTCTACACGACCTGCACGTGTCACAATTTAAATCACATGTAGGTCCATAGTAACCTGGCAGGCAGTTTTGAAGACAGTGCCCTTCCCACCGGTGACATGTTTGATTCCTGCATCCTGTACTACATGGAGCAAGACAGTCTGCACCCCACGTGTGGCTCTGGCTACAGGGAACACCACATCTATCTTTGTATTCGACTGACTGTACATCGACAGCATCCTTGCATTGTCTGCACGAGGAGCCATCCTCGAAATATCCCGATCTGCACTCTGTGGAAAGTATGTTTCAATATTAACAATGATTATCAGGTCGCTTAAAAAACAAATCCCAGATAAAGGGAATAGGCAGTTCATAAATTGACCGTTTAAATATTGAGAATATTGCACAGAACACTCTATCGATATGAGAACAGTTCAGCTATCTTCCCTTAGATTTGCCTCTCACCTTCTGGACAATGGCCGCATGTCCTATTGCACATTAATGTCAGTCCTGGCTGATGACAGTGCGACTCTCTACACTTGGAATCTATATCCTGGCACGGTGGAAAGGCTGCAACAATGAAGTCAGTGCGAACGATATATGTCTCAAACTAAGCTGTCAACTTGTAGGATAGATTGAGCATACGCGAATTGGTGAGATGCTAAATCAGGCCAGAACTTAAGCTGAACTAATGTTGTAAAGTAAACTTGAGAGGTCACGTATCCCAGATAATGTAATTCCTGATACCTTACCAAACGTTAATACTTCGTGATTCAAGACTCTAACATAACCTCTGATTAGTTAGCACATCTTTCCATATCTTATTGATGTGTCGGACATTTAACCACTGATAAAAATATTGATACTTCAAAGTTAACCACAATATATTCAAGATATGCCATGTGTGAAGGCGAACATGTCAGTTACATAATATATACGTTGGATAGGTGTTTAATATATTCACCAGTACATTGTGTGAGAGCCAGCCCGCACATTGCCAGCAAGAACGTGTTGTGGTGCCACATGGTTGAATGCGTCAATCCTCGAACCTGTAGTCGACAAGAAGGTTTCCTACAGAAGCATATCATAAGTCAACAAACAGATAGTAACCTAAAATAAAATTGCTTATATCTATCTTCAAACACAAACTAGAAATCACACGTGAAGTTATACATTCATGGCTTATTTTGGCGATGCTCTATCATGCTTTTGAATAAAGCTTGATTCTGATTGGTTAAAATGGGGTATTTTTTCCCCTACCGATACCTCTTTTAAATTAAGCCTTACAGCACACCAAAACGTGCGTATGAAAACACCGATTCATGGGCAGTCTTCGCATCGATGCATATAAAAATGGCTGCCAATATCACATTAGAATGTTGTTTACTTTCTATATCAGAACAACAACTTATCAAAGAAAAGGCACAGTTCAGTAAAACACAAACTAACAATTGTGCCAGCGATATATAATCAGGGGTCACAAAAATAATCTCTCGCGTTGTCGTCTGTTGTCGGGTGGAGAGTTAGTGTATTAGTGTTGACAAACTGCTACATGAGTACAGCTTACCAATAACTTAAATCTGATTATTTAATACGGTTTGATGGAGAAACAAATTTGTTTCTGCATTTTGTACACCATTTCAACATCCTGTCACTCCAACAATGGGATGTCGTGTTGATTTCTAAGAAATAACGAACGGGCGTTGATTTCCAAGTAATGACTTGGTTGAGTCCAAACAGTGCAGCTATACAACAGGTTGCGATGAAATTAGAACATATATCTGTGGAGGTATATTTGACAACTACTTTTTGAAAATCTATGCATTTTGAACCGTTATTTTAACCAGTGAAGACTGTGAGTATTTCAAACTTAAGCAATATGTATTACATTTATATACCGGAAACCACTTTTCGGGATGTTCTCAGATAACAGACCTTTGAACTATGTGTAATTACGCGTTCCAAGAGACCGCCGTTTTCAAAGCGTTTTGTCGTCACGGAAGAATGGAGAATAACCTTGTTTGTAAACTTTCTTTGTGTCTCACTGTGGATTACATACCCATTTTTTAAACATTTGAAACCCGATTCCAAATTAAAATAAGAGGTATCTAATCTACAGTGGGACTACATCAAATTTTAAAACACAGAAGGTTTATCTCTCAATTCACCAGTATATTCCGTGAAAGCCAATCCGCACATTGTCAGAACGAGTGCGTTGTGGTGCCCCCGAATAGTTGAATGGATCGATCGTCTAACCTGTAGTCGACAAGAAGGGAACCTACAGAAGTATTTCATGTGTCGATAAAGGGATTACCTAAAGTAAAATAGCGTATAGTTCACTGTAAACACAAATTTAAAAGAACTATTAAATCAGACGGAAGTTTGGCATTAAGTAATAACTGTATGGCATATTCTGACATTTTCTCAACACAATATGTTGGCAGTCAGTGGGTTGCGGTAATTTCGTAAGCCAAGCGAATCCATACCCCTAGAAATGTCGTACCCCGAGACAATTCGTAACCGTAAAAATATAAACATTGTAATCCCATTTCGTGTTTCTAAATATTCGTTTATAAGATAACATTATTGTTGTCACTAAAAAAGAAAACCCATCCTCATGACGATCAGTAGCTATCACTAAAATTCAAACTACCTGGGACAGCTGGGCCCATTTATACACTGATGGATCCAAGAATCCTATCAACACTGGTTACGGGATCCATGTCTATAGATTCAAACCCCAAACCAATTCGGTTCTCCTGCCTGACGGCCAGTCAATATTCACTGCTGAATTGGAGGCAATTCATCATGCACTCAAGCTCATACCGGAACTACCGGAAGCAAAGGCGGTCTATCCTATCAGACTAAGTGCACTTCAAGGCTTCATCGGCAGAAGCTCAAACTCTAGACCAAACACAGTCAATATTGTTCTGTACGAATATACAAAACTATCGGAGCAAGGGCAAAAGGCGGAGCTGTGTTGGATCCCGTCTCACATAGATATTCATGGAAATGAAAAAGCAGAACACACTGGCAAAGCTGGTTCAAGACAGAGCGAAGACACAGCCTATTCCTTTCAGTGAACTAGAGATAACAAGCAAAATCCAAGCCTCCATAGCTCAAAGATGGCAAGTCCAGTGGGACGCAAGTACAATCTACCGATACAAAATCCTACCCCAGATCCACCATAAGCCCTATCCATACTCAAATGAAATGAAAGTGAAAGTAGCCCTCTCACGCCGCAGTCTCGGTCGCAAAAACACTATACAAAGGTATGCCCATCTTGCAATCAACCTGAATCCATTGCTCACTTGTTACTGGAATGTCAAGACCACGCCCCAGCCCAGGCTCGGTTAAAACAAGAATTGCAGTTAGATCCGCTATCTGTCGTAGATCTCCTAAAGCCAAGAAATGCAATAGCGAAGGCCAATCTAACTCTACTTCAGGGAGTAACAGCTACTTGAACATATAAACAGAACAGACAAAGATAAAAAAAAAATGAAATCATATCAATATACGAAAATAAAAATCTTATAAATACAAAAACAGATATTTTATCAATACTAAAACTCCCAATCGATATGTGTAACCTACTCACACACACGTGTCCCAAAGAGGAACAAGTCAGCCGAAACTGGTAAGGCAGAAGGCAACCTCTAAAACACTTAAAGCAACAACACTACATCACAACATATACCCCGAGATCGGCTGACAACTCAGAATGTTCATGTTTTTTTCAAAAGCATGTAAGACAAAACTACTTTACCTTCTATTGTAGTGTGACAAGCAGGACTAGAATTGAGCAAAACACAGTGACCGAGTGAATCATACTTTCTATTTCCCTGTACGTAACAAACATCAAACAACCCGGAAGAAAAAGTTGGGAAAACTTGATTCTATTTGTATAGCTTGCAAAACGCATAGTCTTTATTCTTTATTCTGCACAGTTGTGTAGGTCATAGGTCCATTATGATGGACACAATGGTTACATTGAGAATGAGGGATGATTCACAAAACAGAGACAGTTACACTGTTTTTTGCACATTCCGTGATGGTTTGTTTTGTTTTGTTTTTTTGTTGTTTAATGCCGCACTCAGTAATATTCCATTTTAAGGACGGCGCTCTGCAAATAATTGAGTCTGGACCAGACAATCCAGTGATTGATATCATGAACAATTGTGACACGATGACATACATCAACCAAGTCAGCGTGCCTGACCACCCGATCCCGTTAATTGCGCCTCTTACGACAAGCATGGGTTGCTTAAGACCTTTTCTACCCGGGATCCTCGCGGGTCACATTGTATCACAAATCTCACTTAGAGATAGCAACGTAATACAAATGTATGCCTAGATTGGGTGTTTGTAATATTTCTCTTGAATATATGTTTTCCTCAGATCGCAATCAAAAATATAAATATACATGAAGTAATATTCATCTTCAATGTAAATCTAAATTGTGCTAAAGCATTCCTAAATTTATTATATAAATAGTATATATTTAAGATATGATTCATTTAAGAATTGACCTTCACTTTGTGTGAGTTCATTGGAGTATGAACCTGCATAGAGTGAGGGCCAAACTGTATGAACGTCGGAGCTTTTTTATCACAATTTCTTTCCTCAAAGGACGTAGGCCAAGATCTAAACACAATTTTATTTAGTACGTGTGACTTCATGTTTACACTGACAGCCAAACAACAACCAGCTATATCGCGGAATAAAATAGATCCCCCAAAAGAGAGATGACATGAGCGTATAGATGCAAGTAGATAACTTTGGATAACTATCCATCCACAAATCCACATTTGATGACGTCACAAGTGCACCTAGTAACCTCACGTGACTGATGACGTCACATAACCTTGACCTTGGGGGGGTGGGGGGGTGGTTGTTGTCAACGTCATTGCCTCATTAATATGCAGAATAACTCATTAATATGCAAATGTATGCATGACGTCACAGGTCAGTTAGGTTAAAAAAGGGTCAACTGACCAAATGCAATCATGCAATTAATGACTTGACCATTCGTTAACCGTAAAACACGGGATAGTAATGAATGTCCCTATATGGACATGTTACTACGACCGGGGTTGGGTTGGGTCTTGACTCACGCGGAATGGAATGTCATTGTGAGACCATTTTGGCGGGAGAACATGTGGTGAACATTTGAACCTTTCGCATTGAAGACATTTCTCTGTGGGCATTCGGTGGCGGGCTATGTGTGGTAATATTTAAAAGCCCAGGAACAGGTTCATGTAAAAAGATCTCCCGATATTCAATTACATTCATTAAGGGTCAACTGACCGTATGCAATCCTGCAATTAATTACTTGAACATTCGTTAAACGTAGAACAACACGTGTCTAAAAACAAGATGGCGGACGTTGCTATGAACGCTCACGGGTGTCACGTGTCCTCGGTTTGAATCTCGCGCCTGACCTACAAGTCAGTTCTATGAGGCCCCATTCCACATCTCAGGCTACGTTGATCCATAAGTGCAATAACTCATCCATTGTGAAATATAATCGTGACGTCACAGGTCAGAAAGAGTAATGAGGTCTGTTGTTCCAATGCAAGAAGGAAATGTGTTAATGAGTCCTTCATTAAGTGAGAACAAAGCATAGTAATGAGTGTCCCTATATGGAAGTGGCTACTACGAGGTTCAAATGTGATTCACGGGGAAAGGAATGTCATTGTCAGACATATTCCATTGATGCATGGATTTCGTGTAGTTATGACTGTCACATGTGGCAAAGAGGGGTGTGAGTTGAATTTCCATAGAAACCACATGTCCAGTTCTTAACTCTTCTAGTGTTACCTCTTATAAGTTCCTTTTAACATTCAGTTGCCATGACAACTAAATAAAAAAATAAGGGTTAACAGTCTTGACTCCAAGAGGTCAGCTCTGAGAAATATAGAGTCGGTATCGCGAAACCCGTGTGTTGAAGACTGCAAAGTATGCCAGTCTGGTCTGAGACGTTTTAATACTGTAAAATTACATTCTTTTTCTAAAAGATGTTTGGAGTTCAAAATGTCGGTTCAGTTTCCTTTTTTCAATGGAAAAATACTCGTTTAACCCATACCCAGAATCATTTTCATGAGAAAAAATAGAGTGAAATAACGTAGTTTAGTGGATAACTTCTAAGAGATAAGATTACTTGAGCATTCATTAACAAAGAACAATGGATAGTAATGAATATCCTTATATGGAAACTTAGGTCACCAATCCCTCATTAATATGCAAGATAACTCATAAATGTGTAAATGTATAAGTGATGTATCAGGTGAATTAGATGAATACAGGGTCAACTGACCAGATGCAATTTACTTACATTAACAAAGAACACTCGATAGTAAAGAATATCATCATATGGAAACTTGACATCGCACGCGAAATGGAATGTTATTGCGACTGAATTTTGCCACCTTTTTGCACCTTTTCTCCATGCTCATTCGGGGGGCTGCATCTGCTGAGATTATCAGCCCAGGAATAAGAGTGTGTTCTATGTCAATATGTGTTATAAAACTAAACGGTCGTGTTGAGTGACTGACATTTTCACTCTAACCTTGCTGACAGATAAGACGTCCGTTTTCAAAATGAAGAAAGTTATATCAGAGGATATATTTGGACCTACAGTCATTTTCACAAAGCATAGCAAGACCAAGTCGAGAAAAACATGTCGTTGAAAATCAATGGCATCAAAGGGGTCGCCGAAGAGATTGGTTGCATCTAAGAAGAAAAAGATGACAACCAAGAAAGCGAAAATGACTATAATGAAAATGCAACCCGTGTCGAAAGTAAAGGCTGTTGTGAAACGAATCCGACCTGCCTTGAAGCGTCGCATGGCTGAAGGAAATAAAAGAATGCTTCAGACCCTCTCATCAGGCACTTGTATTTGATCACTATGGAGGTTACCACCTGTCCAGACTGAGAAAAGAGTTTTACGCGAAAAGATAATCTACAGAGACATCAGAAGCAGGTGCACAGGTCAACTCAAGACTCGCCTTCTCTTCTTCCTCCTCTGGATAAACACCCTCCTCCTCCTCATCTGGATAAACACCCTCCTCCTCCTCCTCTGGATAAACACCCTCCTCCCCCTCCTCCTCCTCTGCATAAACACCCTCCTCCTCCTCCTCCTCCTCCTCTGGATAAACACCCTCCTCCTCCTCCTCCTCCTCTGGATAAACACCCTCCTCCTCCTCCTCCCCCTCCTCCTCTGGATAAACACCCTCCTCCTCCTCCTCCTCTGGATAAACACCCTCCTCCTCCTCCTCCTCTGGATAAACGCCCTCCTCCTCCTCCTCTGGATAAACACCCTCCTCCTCCTCCTCCTCTGGATAAACACCCTCCTCCTCCTCTGGATAAACACCCTCCTCCTCCTCTGGATAAACACCCTCCTCCTCCCCCTCCTCTGGATAAACACCCTCCTCCTCTTCCTCTGGATAAACACCCTCCTCCTCCTCCTCCTCTGGATAAACACCCTCCTCCTCCTCCTCTTCCTCCTCCTCTGGATAAACACCTTCCTCCTCCTCCTCCTCTGGATAAACACCCTCCTCCTCCTCCTCCTCTTCCTCCTCCTCTGGATAAACACCCTCCTCCTCCTCCTCCTCCTCTGGATAAACACCCTCCTCCTCCTCTGGATAAACACCCTCCTCCTCCTCCTCCTCTGGATAAACACCCTCCTCCTCCTCCTCTGGATAAACACCCTCCTCCTCCTCATCTGGATAAACACCCTCCTCCTCCTCCTCCTCCTCCTCTGGAAAAGCACCTTCCTCCTCCTCCTCCTCTGGATAAACACCCTCCTCCTCCTCCTCCTCCTCCTCTGGATAAACACCCTCCTCCTCCTCCTCCTCTGGATAAACACCCTCCTCCTCCTCCTCCTCCTCCTCTGGATAAACACCCTCCTCCTCCTCCTCCTCCTCCTCTGGATAAACACCCTCCTCCTCCTCTGGATAAACACCCTCCTCCACCTCCTCCTCTTCTGGATAACCACCCTCCTCCTCCTCCTCTGGATAAACACCATCCTCCTCCTCCTCCTCCTCCTCCTCTGGATAAACACCCTCCTCCTCCTTCTCCTCCTCCTCTGGATAAACACCCTCCTCTTCCTCCTCCTCCTCCTCCTCTGGATAAACACCATCCTCCTCCTCCTCCCCCTCCTCTGGATAAACACCCTCCTCCTCCTCCTCCTCCTCCTCCTCCTCTGGATAAACACCCTCCTCTTCCTCCTCCTCCTCCTCCTCCTCTGGATAAACACCCTCCTCCTCCTCCTCTGGATAAACACCCTCCTCGTCCTCCTTCTCTGGATAAACACCTTCCTCCTCCTCCTCCTCTGGATAAACACCCTCCTCCTCCTCCTCCTCTGGATAAACACCCTCCTCCTCCTCCTCCTCTGGATAAACACCCTCCTCCTCCTCCTCCTCTTCCTCTGGATAAATACCCTCCTCCTCCTCCTCTGGATAAACACCCTCCACCACAACCAACACCTCCTCTTCCTCCTCCTCCTCCTCCTCCTACTCCTACTCCTCAGGAAACCTGTGTCGAAAATAAAAAGCTGCTGTGAAATGAACCCAAGCTGTCTTTAAGCATTGCATGGGTGAAGGGTATTAAAGAATGGTTCAGACCCTCTTATTGCGCACTTGTATTTGTTCACTATGGAGGTTACCACCTGTCCAGACTGTGGCAAGAGTTTTGCGCGAAAAGATAATCTACAGAGACATCAGAAGCAGGTGCATAGATCAACTCAAGACTCGTCTTCTCTTCTTCCTCCTCTGGATAAACACCTTACTCCTCCTACTCCTCCTCTTCCCGATAAACACCCTCCTCCTCCTCATCAGGAAATATCTCCACGTTTGCTTTCATCTCGGGAACACCAGCGACACGGACGATTCAAGTTCCTTATACCCTCCAATAGCATCGTTGTTGGACCCAGTGGATGCGGAAAGTCGGTGTTTGTCTTCAACCTATTACGTCGTGGATTCGTTCAACGCCTGCCCGACTGTATTGTCTGGTGTTATACTGTGTGGCAACCGCTTTACGATAGCATTCTTCAAACTTTACCTCAAGTACGGTTTGTGAAAGGAATACCTTACAATCTCGAAGATGAAAACTTCTTCGATGCCCGTAATCAGAACATGATGGTGTTGGATGACTTTTTGTCTGAAGCAAAGAATGACAATCGGATTTCCCGTCTGTTTACCTAAACCTCCCACCACAAAAATGTCATTACATTTTTGCTATTGCAAAACCTCTTCCCGAGAGGTAAGGAATCTAGGGACATTGCTCTAAATTCTCATTATGTCACACTTTTCAATTCGCCAGTGGACAGACAGCAGGTGAAGTTATTCGCCAGAAGAATATTTCCTGAAGACATTGGTAAATTTATGACTCTTAATGAAAGGGCTGTTGAAACCCCTTATGGACACCTTACAGTGGATCTCAAACCCGGTACAAGTGAGAAGAATAGATTACATGTCAACGTCTTGACAACCAGCGACAATCAACCTGATCACAGTGCTTCACAACAACAACAACAACAACAACGGGTAAAAGATGTCTCTCTAGCATTAGACGTGCAGACAGCTCCTGACATTCGTGCTGATCACACTTCGAAAGAAAGGTCTCTAAGCTCTGACGACGACGACGTTGAAACAGCATCCATCTCGAGTGACGACACAGGACCTTTTGCCATGGCCACTGCGTGTACTGACTGCGGCGTATTGATAGACAATATGCACGATCTACAGCGACATATTAGATCATGGTGTCCAGCAAACAACAACTTGAAATGCAAAAGAAAATGTCTCAGATACGAGAGTGACGACAACGGTGACGACGATGAGGAACGACTTCCTGAACAGAAAGGTGGAGGTCTCGCTGTCAAACGTCGTCGCTGGAAGCCGCCAAACACCGACGTGGATGCGGAGGAGTGGCAAAATGTTGGTTTACAACGCATTTGGAATCGTGTGTACAACATCAAGCATGACGTGATGAAACTCAAGAGGAAAAAGTACAGACAACAGGGTCGAACAGAAGAATGGATTGACAGAAAAATGAAACAGATGTGGGAAAGCGAATTGACCGACAGTCTCAAAAGTGTCATAGAGTTCTCCCAATATTTTAGACAGGCGCCTCTATTTCAACCCATCCTAGACAGCCTGAGCGATATGGATCCTGGCACTGATCAGTCTATTATCAAAAACAAGATCGCTCGTTTCACGAAAACTGTGATGAAAGACATTCTGACTCGTGTAGACATACCTGAAGCAGATAGTGACACTGAATCTATCTCAGCCGCCGATGATGGCGATGACGAGCAGAGCGAGCAAGAATAAAAACCTTGCTCTCGTGTTACAACCCTTCAGTTGAGATTTTGTGTTACCCAAAGCAATGACACGGAAGAATCGGTCACCGAGCCGAGGTAAAGGAAGAAGATTTGGACTTATCCATGTATTGAAAACAGGACCTGTCATTAAGTCAAAACACATTTCTCTAAATGACAGCTCCCTGGCGTCAAAGAAACGCCTGGTCGTATACATCAGGAGACCGGTCAAGTTGGGACCTCCGGGACGCAAACATCTATAAATGTCACAAAGATGGGCGTCTCCATCAGGTGCATCTGAGTGGTGTATTTCATGTCGAGATTAAACACTTAAAACTTTTCTAAAATCATTGAACCGTCAAGGTTTTTAATCATTTTGTAAATCTTTGAAATCACTCGAACTCTACACTTGTAAAGTCAACACCATGTGCTGTTAATAAAAGCTTCATTACAGTTTACATTTTGTTGTTGTTTTAATTCATATTTCTATGATGTCATACATATGGTCAATATGCCTCTGGAAAGCAATTATCTCTACAAGCCGATCACACGACAGTTCGCTTGTGGTTTTTTTGGTTATTTTTTTTTTTAGTATCATACAGTTACTAACAAGAGCTTGTCTATAGTAAAACCACACTGTTAACACTTCAATTCAACGAGAACTGTGAACCTACAGTGAGTGAGTATGGTTTTAAGCCGCTTTTTAGCAATATTCCATCAATATCATGGCGGGGGACACCAGAAATGGGCTTCACACATTGTACCCATGTCGGGAATCGAACACGGGTCTTCGGCGTGACGAGCGAACGCTTTAACCAATCAGCTATCTGACCGCCCCTCCGTACAGATTCACATCATAGATCTATCCAACTTCATTCGAGGTGCTCTGACGTCAGCACTTACAAAAAAAGGAGCTCTTTTCAACAAATTGTCACAGGATAGGTTTTCAATAGCCTATTTAGGCTGAAATTTGATTGTTAAAACGAACAAATGTCCAGCTTGGCACTCAAGGGGTTAAACTTTTGGAACTATATTTAAATGAGAATCTTGCGTGCCCGGAGACTTTAGAAAATTGGAATCTTTGTAAAACGGTTTAGTGTTAAATATTATTGTTTAATCACGTTTGTATACACGCAATGAATAAATATTATTGATGTGAGTGTATTGTCATTTTGCTTGTTTTTTAACATATACCCAACCTGATACAAAACAGTCAATTAATCTTGTGATATTCGCTGCAAGAGGTTTTGAGTTAAAGGTAATGAACGCTGTGATGTGACATGGTGAAATAATAGAAAAAAATATACAATAATTGGTATCAATAAACTTAAGAAATTTTGATTTGGTAAAATACAATGTATAACACTTAGCATGGATTTTTAAAATTTTCCGACTTGCAGACGAACTCGCATTAGTCTTTTCGTTCAAAATCGAAATGGATATATTTATTAAATCCAAAAAAGTATGTACGGATGTACAAGTGCTATTCGATAACTAAACTAGGGAAAGATGCATATGAAAATCATGCACATGTTGCTGAGATGATCTCCTGACTTCTACATACTCTTTGGAAGATATTAGACATAATCACAATTAACGAAAATTATTCTTATCACTGCAAATTAACACGAATATACACTCATACTGTAAGCAGGTCAAGGGTCAGATGCATTCGGGCAGTGTTTGAAGTAAAATGCTCGAATTTCAACTCGTGAAATAGTCGTTCGTTGGTTTCTCCTGTAATTACAAATACTCTGAATCAGGCATAATAGACACATACTTTGGAAGACATCCTCTCTCCGACTTTAATTTCTCGTGCAAAACACTGTATTCTCCCACCGAATATCATGTTTCCCACTTGATTTTGTTATAACACACAGAGGTGAAGTTTCCAGCTAACACCCCATGTTCTCAATTAATTTCCAATAATTATCAAATTGACTTCCAAGTTATCAGGTAACGACCATTCCGTTAGCTAGCTATCGCGGTATTATAATATATATCTAGCAAACAATGGTTACATGGTCAGTTTGAAGTTAAAACTAGCATTAAATATTACACAATGATTTTGTAAATTCGTACTTTGCAGAGTTAAAGGATATGGTTGTACATTTCACACAGACGAATTGGTGTTTTTCATATAATTAGTATTGTTCTTTTACAAAATTAGATCCTGATATTCTTAGTATTCATCATGCCTTTATTGAATAGCATGTGTATAGTAACTCATACCATATGTGAACTTTCTACAACGGAGTGGAGCTGTGGTTAACCAACCCCCTCCATTCATAAGCAGGCTCATGATAAATGGCATGTGGTGACCTCAATTTCAGGAGGTTCTCTTGTCAGTATTTCGCAAAACAGCGACACAGACAAAACAAGGTGTTATGTGTATAACATATACCAACTCATTCGGAGTGTTGTAAAATAAACCTCACTTGTTACCATATAAGCAATATGATCTACTGTTAGATGCGTCGTCAACTGTGTACATAGTACCCTAACTAAATATGGAAATAGTACTATGCCCACTGAGCGTTGTAAAGATGGTGATCACGTGACTCCCCAGCGAATATGTACTTGGTGAAGCTTGCGTTGAATTGATCATCGGGTTATCTTCCTGACCACTGACAGAGGACACTATACACCAAACGATTAATCTTAAGGTTTTAAAAAACTAATCATGCTAAATTCAGAATATTCTAACTTTATCTCGAGTCATAGAAATGTATCATGACAAGGGTTAACTAACACGATGCTAAGATCACCTTTTTAAAACCTTAAGATTAATCGTAACTGTTTTGTAAAAAGAGATAAAAAAAGACAATATAAGAATACATTGATCGATGTCTGACTTTATTAAAGAGCACGTAGGTAAAGGTAACTACATCACTATGTCTCTTCATTATGATGGTTCTTCAATGGGACGTCATTTGTGGTGCACACATCCTGGAACAAAGGGAACATTGAATTTGTACTTGTACTCTTTTTTTTCCTAAATGAGAATTCGTTGGACTCATGATAACATAATAAACTCAATCAAGGTTTTTTTCATACACATCATACATCATGCAGAAACAGACTATAACATCTACAGCCAGGAATCGCAATGCCATAGCATGTACCCAAAAGTTATGCGCCGCTCGCACAACAAAGTATAGTCTGTATCAGAAATCACTTTGTTACATTTCATAAAAAGTGAATTTTCATAAAATCACTATGAGTATTCTATTTCTTGCTTTGTAAAATGTTTAACGAGTGATGTTTTATCAACAACAACAAAAAAAAAAAAGGAATTATATCTAATTTCTGTTGGGTATTAAACTCTACAAATGGATTGGTAAAATAAGAATCTGTTTTAAGTTTAACTGTTAAATAATATGAATTATTTTATCAAAAGCATGGTGTACAAATGCATACATAACATTACAAAAATACTTTACACAAATATGCATTAGAGGTAGACAGATGAGAAAGAAAGAAAAAAGATTTCAGTGTAACTAATTACATATCAGTAAATAATTTGTAAAAATATTTAGATTAAAATTATTACTCACCTAAGACGACTCTGACACAGTAGCACGTGACCTCCATTCTCCTCATTCATTCCGTCTTCAATACTGTCAGCAAGGTTAGAGTGAAAATGTCAGTCACTCAACACGACCGTTGAGTTTTATAACACATATTGACATAGATCACACTCTTATTCCTGGGCTGATAATCTCAGCAGATGCAGCCCCCCGAATGAGCATGGAGAAAAGGTGCAAAAAGGTGGCAAAATTCAGTCGCAATAACATTCCATTTCGCGTGCGATGTCAAGTTTCCATATGATGATATTCTTTACTATCGAGTGTTCTTTGTTAATGTAAGTAAATTGCATCTGGTCAGTTGACCCTGTATTCATCTAATTCACCTGATACATCACTTATACATTTACACATTTATGAGTTATCTTGCATATTAATGAGGGATTGGTGACCTAAGTTTCCATATAAGGATATTCATTACTATCCATGTTCTTTGTTAATGAATGCTCAAGTAATCTTATCTCTTAGAAGTTATCCACTAAACTACGTTATTTCACTCTATTTTTTCTCATGAAAATGATTCTGGGTATGGGTTAAACGAGTATTTTTCCATTGAAAAAAGGAAACTGAACCGACATTTTGAACTCCAAACATCTTTTAGAAAAAGAATGTAATTTTACAGTATTAAAACGTCTCAAACCAGACTGGCATACTTTGCAGTCTTCAACACACGGGTTTCGCGATACCGACTCTATATTTCTCAGAGCTGACCTCTTGGAGTCAAGACTGTTAACCCTTATTTTTTTATTTAGTTGTCATGGCAACTGAATGTTAAAAGGAACTTATAAGAGGTAACACTAGAAGAGTTAAGAACTGGACATGTGGTTTCTATGGAAATTCAACTCACACCCCTCTTTGCCACATGTGACAGTCATAACTACACGAAATCCATGCATCAATGGAATATGTCTGACAATGACATTCCTATCCCCGTGAATCACATTTGAACCTCGTAGTAGCCACTTCCATATAGGGACACTCAATACTATGCTTTGTTCTCACTTAATGAAGGACTCATTAACACATTTCCTTCTTGCATTGGAACAACAGACCTCTCATTACTCTTTCTGACCTGTGACGTCATGATTATATTTCACAATGAATGAGTTATTGCACTTATGGATCAACGTAGCCTGAGATGTGGAATGGTGCCTCATAGAACTGACTTGTAGGTCAGGCGCGAGATTCAAACCGAGGACACGTGACAGCCCGTGAGCGTTCATGGCAACGTCCGCCATCTTGTTTTTAGACACGTGTTGTTCTACGTTTAACGAATGGTCAAGTAATTAATTGCATGATTGCATCCGGTCAGTTGACCCTTAATGAATGTAATTGAATATCGGGAGATCTTTCTACATGCACCTGTTCTTGGGCATTTTTTTTAATCCTACCACACATAGCCGGCCAGCGAATGTGCACAGAGAAATGTCTTCAAAGCAAAAGGTTCAAATGTTCACCACATGTTCTCGCGCCAAAATGGTCTCACAATGACATTCCATTCTGCGTGAGTCAAGACCCAACCCAACCCCGGTCGTAGTATCATGTCCATATAGGGACATTCATTACTATCCCGTGTTCTACGGTTAACGAATGGTCAAGTCATTAATTGCATGATTGCATTTGGTCAGTTGACCCTTTTTTAACCTAACTGACCTGTGACGTCATGCATACATTTGCATATTAATGAGTTATTCTGCATATTAATGAGGCAATGACGTTGACAACAACCACCCCCCCACCCCCCCAAGGTCAAGGTTATGTGACGTCATCAGTCACGTGAGGTTACTAGGTGCACTTGTGACGTCATCAAATGTGGATTTGTGGATGGATAGTTATCCAAAGTTATCTACTGATGCAGAACTTGCTCTTCAGAAACATCTTACGCAACACATGTCTTCATATAATATCCCCATTAGATGAGAAAGGTCTGTAATGAACTACCTCAGTAAGTCAGTCACAATGACAGCGCGTCGTAATACATAAATTACATCAAGTACAAGACGTCAAAATGGCCGACACGATAAACGTAACGGGAGGATTTCCGAAGTTTTTAATGAACCTGTGGCGGTTACATGTGTTAGTCATAATTGATCAACTGACCGATTATTGAAAGGTGATTAAAGATGCGTCAAACAGACACCAAGGTAAATTCGTAGATTGCTGGAGGCGGTCACTGTCAGCCTAGACACAGATCGAGTCGATACTGACGATAGTTTGGATGTGCATTTTTCCGTTTGTTCATTAGGATGGGCCGTAGCGAGGAAATTCGTGAACAATCATGCAGTCAAGCTCTCTTACGTTTCTCAATGTATACTGAAATGCTGTGACCAAGATAAAAGGTTCTAAATGATCAGAAATAATGCTAATGTATGTTTTCGTGGTAGGGAATTCCCAGGGGTTTCCCCAGGAATGTGGAAGTAGTCCGTCAGTGTTTACGTCATTTCAAGAACACGTTCTCGTGAAAAACGTATGAACGTCAAATTGTGTCGTTCATACACTTATGAACGTCAATTTCGCGGTCATGTGACCGACCTCTCGTCCAATGGAAAAGTCGCATATCGTGTAAACGTCAAATTAAAAAATTATAGCAGGATGAAAGTTAAAAAATAGAATTTATCATCCCAAACTGGCTCCCACAGGAGATACCGTTTGGATGAGATCAAGCGATATCTACACTGTAGATATCGCTGCAATGAAATTACATCACAATGCTTTGCAGACCATTGTGACGTCACTGGTTACCATGACGTCACAATCAAATGACATCACTAATGGCTCTGCAAATGAAGCTGTTAGCAGTACTTTTTACTGTCTACAAATTGAAAAAGTTGGAAGAATGATATTGGATGATAAATAAAATCTCAACCTCGTGCCTTTTGATATCAAATATATCAACACTCGTTGATAAAAACGGAAAAAAATCCTCGGCAAGCCTCGGAATGTTTCCGCTTTTATCAACTTGTGTTGATATATTTGATATCAAAAGACACTCGGGTGAGATTCTCTATATGTATTTGTTTTAGAACTTTTAGCCAAAGACCTGTGCTGCTCCTCTTCATAAGATGAGATATTCTACTGTTGCAAAACCCTTTGGAGCATAGAAACAGCTTAACCTTGGATACCCAGTTCATTTTAACAGGCTGCAAAAGTAAGTTAACATAAAGTTTAACATATCTAAAGCCCATGAATGTAATAATCTTATCTAATATTAAATAATTCTTGTATGAAAACATATGCCCACATGCGCCATATGCCATATGATTAGGTGAAGAAGTTTTAACACCTAAAACCCGTTTACAGGCTGCTGTTCATATCTTGACAAAACATCACCATTCTTTAACACTACAACCTTCGTCTTGTCCAAAGTTATAGATAGCTTACAGTCTTCGCAAAATATTTTCATACGTTTTTGTAAGCCAAAAACAGTATCACATATGCATATCACATCACCTGCAAACAGGGGCGGTCGGGTAGCCTGGTGGTTAAAGCATTCGCTCGTCACGCCGAAGACCCGGGTTCGATTCCCGACATGGGTACAATGTGTGGAGCCCATTTCTGATTTCCCCCGCCATGATATTGCTGTAATATTGCTAAAAGCGGCGTAAAACCATACTCACTCACTCACTCATCTGCAAACAAAAGTGAAAGTAATTGGACCACCTCTGGATGAAAGTGTACACAAGGACAACGCTGATGTTCAGTATATTAGGCCAGTTCGGGGTCAAATGTCAAACTCTAATCGGCTCTATTTACACAATCAAATTCCTTCTTGAAATTGATTTCAAATTGAATAAATGTTTTCTCTTTACTAGAATATCTTTGTATTACGAACTGTAACACTAAAGCATCAGCCAAGTATCATGCCCTTTCCGAAACCAGGTGGTGCCTCGACTATTTTATTGTATGCATCGGGCCAAAAAACCAATCGTTTCTTCAAAACTGAAGTATATATAAACTTTACTAAACATTCTGGGAGGGAGATCCCTCTATAATTATTTGGCTTTGAAATACTGTCCTTCTTATACAAGGGAACAAACACACCAGTACAAGAGTTTGGAAAATGTGAAGTCGATACCGGGCATTAGACAAAACTTCGAAATAAGACACCATCATTTCATTGGCACATTAAAACAAATCTGGAAAGATCATCTGAACCTGCTGCCTTATTACTTCCATCAATGTTTGTTCTTGAGTGATAGAGTATTGTAAACATCACTAAATATTTCATCCAATTCATATGTTTACATTTCACAATTTTGAGGTACACAGAGCGTGACATAATATTTGCATTCACAGTCATACCAAGGTTGTGAAAAATATTTAAAAGCTCTAACTTCTTCATAAACATTCATGGAGCTGAAACTGCTCCAGTCAACAAATAACTCGCTCTATCAAAGTCTGTAATTGAAGAAATGTTTAAGGACTTGATCACTGAACGTTCCTCAAATTTGTCCATTTTCCAAAGGTCACAGACTCCTGCTTATATTACCGACTTGTCACAACGAAACAATATGCTCAATTGACTCAAGATTTTGCTGATGTGCCTCTGTGACAGCATGTGTCCACGACTAAAGATTTCACAATTATGCATGTTCTTCTTATAAGAGGCTAACTTATCAATCGATATTCGTACTGCGGATTGTAGGGTGGGCCGTATTACTGTTTATGGGCCGATGTCCCACTCCATCACGAATATGGATTGAATTATTAGAAATGATTCAACGTAAACGCCAGAGACTAACCAGTCTCGATTATCTGCCGAAACAGATTCCTCTTGACGTAAAAGGAACAATAGCGGGTAACTGCATAAACTGAAAACTGATTACAGTTACAGTTTCAAGTTCAACTAGAAGACACCGATCTCTATGTCCTACAGTGGGGCACGGTGACAGGTGTGTGATACAGTTATGACATTCTGCATGTATACGTGAGACCATATACTGGTGCAGTCGGGCCAGTCTTCATCCTAATGAACGATAACGCACGACCTTATCGTGCTAGGGCCGTTGAAACCTACCATTTTCCGTATGGAGTGGCCAGCCCAGTCACCAGACCTCAATCATATGGAACACATGTGGAACGAGCTACAGATCGCCCTCTCATGACGCGCTATCCTTCTGGCAACTCCGCAGGAACTCGGCAATGTTCTTACTTAAGAGTGGAACAATCTTCCCTTGGCAACCAAACCATACACATACTTATTGGGAGCATGATACGAGAATGCCAGGCTGTCATCACACCACATACGTGCTACTGAGAGTTGTTTTTGACAATGAATTCGTTTTTGTGATATTTTCATTAGGTCAGATACTCTCATTTTGACGGGTGATCTGACTGATCATTGGCCACATGTTGTTTAGTGGCATAGGGTGGAAAATGACAACGGTTTTTTGTTCGTTAAACATGTCTTCTCGCAATATTGTCTTTCGCTATTCATCAGATGCACACAATTTGACGTACTAGATTTAAAAGTGGTGATCCTCGGCACACTTTGGGGAGTATAGTTGTCTTTAAAATATATAATAAAACCAGAGTACCAGAGGTACAGAGGCTCACACTTTACGAAGGGTTAAAAACTGACGACTTTGGTTTCGAAACTTCATAATTGAAAACACGGAAAGTTTATCTCCTAATTGAAGTTACGAAACGGTATATATTATACAGCGATTAGACAATTGTACTGAATGTCATGGGAAACTTCAAAGCAGTAATATTTCATTAAATGCGACAATCCAGTCGTTCAAACACATTTTAATGTGAGTGAGTGAGTGAGTTGGGTTTATCGCCGCTTTTAACAGTATTACAGTTATGTCGCGGCGTGTCAGCTTAATGTGGGAGGAAAGCCCGAAGTGATGCAGGTCTCAGACGTTTACCACTTCGGTGAAACCCACGAGCACGGGTATGGTGCTGACAAATCTAGAAACATAATCGGGGCGGACCGGGATTAGAACCCACGATCATAGGTTTCTGGTGTGCCCAAGGGACGCAACTCTGCACAGCGAATCGCGGCGCCTTAGACGACTGGGCCACCCGTGCCCCCACATTTTAATGTGAGTTCCTACATATATACTAGTATTTGCATAAGTAAATCTGTTAATAATACACACATATATTCACACATGGTCTTATCGTGTATTTTATAGAAGCATTTAATACCTTGCTTATTTTCCTAACCTATCCTGTTTAAACTTCATCTTTCAAAAACTTCCATATAAGCCTAACAAACAAAACCAACAATTGTGAAAGTGTTTTTAATTCTATTTTTCAACATAATCTCCATACTTTTCAATACACTTCTTATATTGATAGTGAAGCTTTTCAATTTCAGTCAGGAAGAGGTTTTCTGAAGCCACCCTGAAATACCCATTTATACGGTAGCTTTAAGGTCATCGTTGTCGTCATAGCGCTTTCCACGAAAGTGTTCTTTCAGTTTAGGAAACAGGAGGAAATCACTAGGTGCCAGGTCTGACGAGTATGGAGGGTGGGGAAGCTCTTCGAACCAACATTGTCGCACAGCAGCTAGAGCGGTGTGAGAAGAGGCATTGGCATGAAACAGTAGAACTCCAGCAGTCAGCATTCCTCGACGCTTTTTTATAGAATCGCACAGGCGATGAAGCAAATCAGGCACCAGTAATGGTCTTTTTGACTTTCTAAGTAATCAACAAGGATCACACCTTTTGCATCCCAGAATACAGTGGCCATAACTTTCTTCTCTGATCTTGAAGACTTTAATTTCTTTGGTGACGGAGAAGTGGAATGGTGCCATTCCATGAATTGACGTTTTCACTGGGGATCATAATGGTAGACTCTAGTTTCATCACCAGTTATTTATCTCTTTTTGAATTTGACGAAATCCTCCATGTTTAGCTCTAAATTTTCAATGGCAATGGCACCCAACGAACAGATATTTTAATCATATCTAAATATGCATGAATAATATTTTCAATGGATCCATGGCTTAGACCTGTATCTGTATCTTAGACCTGACGTCATGAGCATCTTTCCACGCAATCGGGATACGATGACATGCCTCAACCAAGTCAGCGAGCCCGATCCAGTTAGTCGCCACTTACGACAAGCATAGACGCCTTTTACGGCAAGCATGGGTTCCAGAATACCTATTCTACCCTGGATCTTCACGGGTATCTCATACCTGCGTCTTCCTCAAATTCAGCAATAGTAATACGTCTATCGGACAGTATAAGTGTTTCTATCTTCTTGATTTAATCTTCATTGATGGAAGTTGAGGGATGTCCAGACCTAGGGTCATCATCAAGGCTCGTTCTCCAACGCTTAAATATAGCTGCCCAACGTTTAACAGTGAATAGCTGGGGCACTTGTCCCCATACACTTGTGACATGCGGTCATGAATTTCTTGGGATTACTTTTCTCTAAAGTCAAAACCTTGATGACTGCTCGGTACTTGTTCATTTTCATGTCTGTGACTATTTGGGCCTTTATCACGTTCAACTGACAGTCACTAATATACAAACGGCCTCAACAGACCAAATACACTTGCAATGAACTACTCAAACAATGTACAACATTGACTAGTTCACTTTGTCTTGGCCCATAGTTGAAAGTTAGGCTCAGAACTTTTTGACCAGCCCTCGAACTATATATACGTTAGACCACGAGGACCCAGCGTCTAATCGTTGAAATGGTTAATTAATTCACGAGGCGCGCAGAAACTTTTGAGAAAGGTAGTTTGAAATATATTCAGGAGCTCTATGCCCTACTGTGAGAACACTGTGTGAGTCGGCCCTGCGTGAAGCACGTGAAATGTGTTCCCCGAGCCTTTCGCACGTGCACCTCGCCGATTTGGGTTATGAAATGCATGTCCCGGGGCAAGTGTACTATTCATGTTGGACCAACTCGAGCACATTCATCAATGACCTAAATATTGCTTGCCCATGTTGATGGGCCTATATATAACGAGCAAACATCATGCCCTGATGATGATAATAGTTATTTCTTTTCTATCTGTTTGTTTGGATGAAGGAGAAGCTACAAAATCACAAGTACTGTACAAATACTATAGAATGTATAGAGTAACATACTGTATAAAAGTTGCATGAAACACATTTCGCAGTTCATAAACGGATAAAAAAATTGTCCTGATTTAATAAATATTTTAAATAGTTGTAAATTTCATACCATTTCTCCCATGTCGCCATGGCAGAGGACCACATTCGTTAGCCTTCAGTGCGAAGTTCGCGGGTTCAAATCCGGCTGGCGACAAACGTTTTTCATGAAATTGTTCTGTTAATGATATGGGGGAAAAAAAGTTCCGTCATTGCCAAGTGATGTTTAACTAACAATTCAGTTAGTTAGACCACGGTCAAAGACAAATGAGACATGGTTAAATGACTTCACACATATTTCAGACCACTGTCATGGCGGCCATTTCAAAAAGACAATTGAATGTGTCAAGGCTGAACTGCAGTGTTATTGTCAGTTGTCATATATATGCCAGTAACGTCACTGGAACAAATGCGGCTTCTGAGCGGCTGGTGATGAGCCAAGACCAGCAAATAATAAGACGGCTTTTAGCAAGTCATGCAATGTAACGGCACTAACAACGTCTCTTGATTGAATGTTTAACACAGCTTTTATCAAGATCTGGCCTCACAAAAACACAGGATTTAAGGCAATGTTCGATTTCCCTCCTCCCAGGCCATCTTGCCAAAGCATCCTTGGCCAATGGTACAGGCGCTGCAATGCGTGATTGAGAGATGCGTCCCTCAGTTGACACATGATACAAGGTTGCGAATCCCAGAATCAGACGCCTGATTAGAATCCTTGGTTTGTTAGCACTAACTCTACTGGTTTTCAGTGAAATGACCTTTCATCAACACTGTTGATGTCAATATGTTCCAATACTTTTAACACAAAAGTTCGGCTACTTTAGAGGAAACATTTCTGTACACCTCCAAGAGGCAACCTATCTAAACAAACACTTACAATGAAAATTCAGAATTGTGTTTTTTAATAATACATAATCTGACCATGGGCCAAAAACACGACAATATGCAAAACAACTGATTGTCACAAGGTTGTCCTCACTTGAGCTCGAGTTGATTAAGATCTTCTCAAACAATAAAACACATTTCATCCTCCTACTTTACAAAGTGTGAGTGAATGTACCACCTGCACTGTCCATGTCATCTGGACACACTTGTATCAAACCCTCATTAACCACTGGGCACATTAAACACGACTGGTTCATAAAACCCTTCATGTTTCATAAGTTAATGGCAACAGTAAAACCGGTACAAAGCGGTCATTAATCTATCATTAACTAATGATTTTTTTAGTACAAGATTTTCATGAATGTGTTGTTAAATTAGGGTATTTCCGTGTAATTTCCCAACAATTCCTGCCCAACTGCCCTGTTTGTTAGCTATCATCTGCAATGTGTTAGCTTGATAATGAAGATAGCACTCCTCGGCTCTAAATATTCGTAAGTCATAATTGCCATACGCATCACTTATGATGTTCACTTTGTGTTGTACACCTGTACTTCATTTTTTTTAATTCAAGAAATAAACAATAAGTGGGTGTTGTTTATCTTACAATAAAAAATTGCTGGGAGAATAAATCAGGAGATATCAACATCATGTACAGACTCCTTAAGGATGTTAATAAAATCTACAGGTTTTAAAGATATTTACCCTAAATTTGATTAAACTCCCTGAATATAATCTGACCTTGGCAATGTCGGACAAGTCCATTTTATGAGGTGAGGTGAAATGGGGTTTAACGTCGCATCCAAGACATGGTAACAACAAGTACCCTCTTTTAACGTTTTTTGGTAGGACGCGGCCGGGGATCGAACCCCGGAACTTCTGCTCTCTCCATTTTATGAACAGGGGGGTAAGTTAGGTATTTTCTGCATATTCTCACAATTCCCAAGTAGATTATCAGTACCTTTTCTCCAAATACCGAATGTCTTATCTCTCCCACTTTTGAATGCAATCGTTCAGCCAATGCGTTCATCTGCATTGCTACATCTGTGGGGATCAACTCACAAGACACTTCCCTCTCAAAAATAACGTCTTCCAATTTACGGTGTCAAGTTGCGAGCGTATGTTCGAATCTCCAGAACTGACGTCAAGACAAAGAACAATAAAGAATGCAGCATGGTTTATTTCACGATGAAACATTGCTGTAGAGGGGAGTCTAGCGAGTTGTTCCCAATAGATGTAGCTGGGCAATGCAGATAAACATGATGTCCAAATGATTACATCCAAAAGCAGGAGATATTTGACAATCGGAATTGGGAGAAAAGCTACACGTAATCGACGTGAGGATTGTAAAAATATGCAGGAAGTGTGCATTAAATGGTTGCTAAGGTCAGATTCTATTTGGGGAGTCATCATTATTAAAATACAAGTAAATATTTTGAAGCTTGTACATTTTATCATCATCCTTAAAGAGTCTGTACAAAATGTTGATATCTCATATAAGAAATAAACGACTTGTGGTCTTTGTTTATCATACAATAAAACCCTGCAGTGTTTTACTGTATGATAAACAACTCCAACTCGTCGTTTATTTTTTAAATAAACCATGCTTCGTTCTTCATTGTACTTTGCAGTTTATCGCACGGCTCTCTTAAATTTGTACATTTCATAAGGCAAGTTTAGTTTAATTACAGCCTAATGCTTTACCTCCAATATCATAATGGCTTTGTAATGTAAACATGGCGTCATAAAAAGTTTGATAAAACCGAAATTAATTAGTTAATGGAGGTTTAATGACAGATGAACATATGGTATCATTCCAGTTTAATGCAACAATGTCCTGGACAACTAATCCAGCAATACCAGTAACTATCAAGGGATTATCTCACCAAGTTAAGGATCCTGGAAACGTCTTGTTGTTTCCTAACACAATAGATCTAGCCTGGAAATACCCAGTTGCCAATGTGACAAGGCATAACTCAAGAAAAGATCATGAATAAATAAGTGCACATCCAATTTTCTCGATAATGAGTCACAATGAATCTTCCATCTCGAGAAGCAACAGCCTCGAGAAACTGCTTATCGCAACATCACCTCCTGGCTTGTGTAGAGGACATTACATCACTCCTTGTGCCCTCAAGTTCCTGTTTTCAAAACCCTCCCTTGGACAGAGTCCTTCAGGCTCAAAGTTCCCTGTAGTAGGGGCAGAAACACATAGTGACGCTGTCTGTTCTACCTGTTGGCTTATCTCAGTGACATCTGAACAATGCCTGTAGTCATGGCATGGGTTGGTTTGTTGGGTAGCTTTGATTGGAGTCCTGCACAAACTGTGTCCACCAACTCATCCTGCCTTGTCTCCATCCTCATCGGATTCTCCTGCCCCAAGGTCAACCCTTGGCTGGAGGTTGACAGTTGGGCCTTTCTTGAAGGAGAGGGTCATGTTGGTGGGTTTGCTCAGGTCAACAGGTTGATTATCCAGCTTGTTGTATCTCTGCTGTGCCTGCAGCCATCTCCGACTCTTCCCTGCAGTCTGCACATCATCCAGGCTCTTCTGAACCGCCGCCCCAGATCCTAATCCAGCTGCCTGATTGGTCCTCAGCATCACATTGATCTGAAACAAGGTCAAGGTCATATGTCCTTCAAAATTGAATGACTCCATGAACAGAATTTTTTTTATGTTTTCATCAGCCTCAACCCATAATTCACTCTGTCACTTGGTCAATTTTCTTATAATCACATCACAAACTATTTCACTGACTGGTTCTGCTATTCCTGTGTTGTCCTTGCCCAGACCTTGACCTTCCTTCCAGCCCATCTTGGCCAGCAGCTTGCGGCCCTTGTTCTCCGTGGAGATTGGTCTGAAAACATGACGAATGATATCAGTGGAACTATCAATTCAAGCCATCTGTTATCACTTATATGTAATGAGTTGCCATGGAGACAAAGCGGACAAGACTGCCAGCTTAAGGAGACAGGGCCCCGTTCCACAGATGATTTAACTCCCATTCTTTAGCATAGGCTACGATCCCTTTGTGGAACGGTGCCCAGGACTTCAGAATGTCACAACTGGCACATGCAGAGAACTCTATTTAAAGGACATTGACAGTAAACCTTACAGGATATCTTTAACTCGTTTCTGCTGTGGTTGTCATAAGCTCACAATGGAGACAGGAAGACATATAAAGGTGGAGATCCATGAATACCATTTCTTGTTAGTATGCCAACAATATTCAGAAGTACAAACTCGCATCATTTCAGTAATCCATCTTGAAGCAATTTTGTTAAGCTTATGTCTTTAAATCGTAAACGTATGATTAATCAATTGTCTCAAAATATACATATATATAGAAAAAGCACAGAAAAGTTCTAACTCTCAGGCACAATATAGTTATAATTAAATAAGTGGAGTAAGATTGAACGCAGTTTTAATTGGCTATATAATATATATATATCACGTTATGAAACTTAAAATGTCGCTTCACATGTAAGGATTAGTAAGTTATATGTATGTATTCATTGATATGCCAAACATCATGACTTTAAATATCTATGGGCCTGTGGCCTTAGAACTTCTGTATAACCTCTCGATTCATGCACAGAACTGCTGTAAATACTATAAAGGCAAACACAGTAATAGCTGCGTCTTACTGCATGACAGAGGCTGGGGCCTCGTCTGGAGCATGTGGGTTATCACTGCCGACTGTGCGCCGCCTGGATGCTGCCTTGTCTTCATAGGCTGGGTTGTTGATGGCTGTTGTGTTGTCTATGTAGGCACAGTTCTGAAACAGGTGATGGATGATGTAGCTCAAACCAACAGCAAAAGACTGACACGGGTAGACAAATGAATACCAAACACAGACAGTCTTGGATAAGTTCTATAAACCAGGAACATTTGTATACCATAGTCATCATTAATCTGTCTTCTTTGGTCAGACGTTTCCTGAGAATGTTTCCGAGTGATCAATTGACTTGCCTTTGCATGTGTTTGTGGGGCTGGATACACTCACCTTTTTGCAAACACCTGGTATCATCTCTATTTGATTATCCATC
The DNA here is from genome assembly GCF_022045235.1 of Haliotis cracherodii. Lineage (NCBI taxonomy): Eukaryota > Metazoa > Mollusca > Gastropoda > Lepetellida > Haliotidae > Haliotis > Haliotis cracherodii. The sequence continues at coordinate 17,780,162 of NW_027266264.1, forward strand.
ATAAACTCATATAATGACATAGTCGCAATCGTACACTGGCCTCTGCTTTAAGCAGAGAATTATTATGAATACGAAAATGGTTTTGTTGCTTTTATTTATATTCAGTTGACTTGATAAAAGCTTGAGTGAGTGAATGTTGAATATCCACGCGTAAGTCACAGCGGGTCAGTCTGGGTCACAGCGGGTCAGTCTGGGTCAGTCTAGGTGAAGCTAGGTCAGTCTGAGTCAGTCTGGGTTAGTCTAGGTGAATCTAGGTCAGTCTGGGTCACATTGGGTCAGTCTGGGTCAGTCTAGGTGAAGCTAGGTCAGTCTGAGTCAGTCTGGGTTAGTCTAGGTGAAGCTAGGTCAGTCTGAGTCAGTCTGGGTTAGTCTAGGTGAAGCTAGGTCAGTCTGGATCAGTCTGAGTCAGTCTGGGTTAGTCTAGGTGAAGCTAGGTCAGTCTGGATCAGTCTGGGTCAGTCTTGGTTAGTCTAGGTGAAGCTAGGTCAGTCTGAGTCAGTCTAGGTCAGTCTTGGTTAGTCTAGGTGAAGCTAGGTCAGTCCTGATCAGTCTGGGTCAGTCTGGATCAGTCTTGGTCAGCTTTGGTTAGTCTAGGTGAATCTAGGTCCGTCTGGGTCAGCTGGGTCACCCCAGGTCACACCTGGTCAGTCTGGGTCAGCCGGGTCATCCCGGGTCACACCTGGTCAGGCAGGACACCCATGTCAACTACCAGCATGGGGCCCTGGAATCCCCTCGTGGTGGACAGCTCACCTCCAGGCCATATCTCCTCTTGATCTGCTTCAGCTGCTGTCTGTGCTCCTTCAGCCGGTCTGCCCGACTCACAATCTTCACCTCTGGAACACACACATCACATTACTTGAAGACTCTCATCCCAACAATGCCAGCTGACCTACATAATCTACAATACGATACAATAACAATACAGACATCCTCCCAACTTTTCTCAGGTATCTTACACGGATATATTTGTAACATTATTTTGATCAATGTGGTTCTTTGCTTTCAAAACCAGGCAAGTCTCTCAAAAAAGAGAGGCACAGTTAGCCAAGTGGTCTAAAATACAGCAAATGTCTAGGCCAAGATCAGCTGATGTGTTTGAATCCCTGTTTTGCCCTGGTAATGATCCTTGCTGTCTCAGCACAATATCTGTGCACTTTTCTACCTATTTGTCACCATGTAGGATCTCTTACAAAGCACACAGTTTTACTTGTCCTATCCATCAGACTGCTCAATGCAGGGGCTATGACAGTGACTTCACATGCTGGTGTAGCACAGCTTTCTTAACTCAGAGTAGCATCCAGACTCCAAAGTGAACATTTGAAACACAACACTTAAAAGGCCAGACCATGACGTCAATACAGAAATGGCCAGACACTGACCACCACACAACAATGACTAGACACTGACCTTGAAAAAACAAGGTCCAGACACTGACCCCGACACACCACTGGCCAAACACTAACCCCTGACACAACAATGGCACGACACTGTCTTTGACACACCAAAGACAAGACAATGATACTGACACAAAGCTGACCTCAACAACAAAGGCCAGACACTGAGCTCAATACGCCAATGGCCAGACACTGACCTCGACACACCAAGGACTAGACAGAATAACGGCCAGACACTGACCATGGCACATGAATGGCCAGACACTGACCTTGACACACCAATGGCCGGGCATTCACCTTGATACACCAATGGCCAGACACTGACCTCGACACACCAATGGCCGGGCATTCACCTTGATACACCAATAGCCAGAAACTGACCTCAACACAACAAAGGCCAGACACTGACCTCGACACAACAACGGCCAGACACTGACCTTGACACAACAACGGCCAGACACTGACCTCAATACAGAAATAGCCAGACAATGACCTTCATACAACAACGGCCAGGCACTGACCTTGACACAACAACGGCCAGACACTGACCTCAATACAGAAATAGCCAGACAATGACCTTCATACAACAACGGCCAGGCACTGACCTTGACACAACAATGGCCAGACACTGACCTCAATACAGAAATAGCCAGACAATGACCTTCATACAACAATGGTCAAGCACTGACCTCCACACAACAATGGCCAGACAGTAACCTCGACATAACAATGACTGACACAATAATGGCCAGACACTGACCTCAACACAACAATGGCTACACACTGACCTCGACACAACAACAGCCAGACACTAACCTCGTTTAGCCTTCTCCTCGGCCTGCAGTCTGGCCAGGACTTGTCCTGGCTCACACTCATCACATGTGTCACTGCCAGGGTGGATGTGCAGGGACAGCGTCGTATTGCCCACTTGAAGTATATCACCATGTGATACCACTGTACCCTCAGCCTTCACCTTCAGGGGAGAATACCATGATATAACATTATCACTTAGACAGGTCACCATCCACTCCTACAGTCTGAATACAATATTCATCGTTTGGAAATCCCAGTACACATCTCTTATTTTGTTTCCATGGATAACGATGTTACCATGGTTACAGTGTAAGAAAAATTATTTTCAGTTTTATTCAAATTATCACAACATAAGCATAATGATAAGCTTAACATGCGTCAAAATGTCACAACTTGTAGCAATCTGACCTGTGATATTCGAGCATCATTGAGGAATGTTCCGTTCTGACTTCCAGAATCCGTGATGACATAACTCTGCAGGTTGTAGTCATACGTTATCCCAGCATGCACCTGTAAATAAAGATCTCATTCAGCTGTTGTCTAGAGTGTCAGTGGCGAGTGTGTAAGTCAGGACAACTGGCAATGATAGTGCTGAGTGACTGGTGTTGACACAGACGATAGTCAGCTGGACAGGAACTTGTGAGAAATTGTAAGGACACAGTAGTGAGTGAGTGAGTGAGTATGGTTTTATGCCGCTTTTAGCAATATTCCAGCAATATCACGGCGGGGGACACCAGAAATGGGCTTCACACATTGTATCCATCTCAGGAATCGAACCCGGGTCTTCGGCATGACGAGCGAACGCTTTAACCACTAGGCTACCCGACCACCCCAGGACACAGTAGCATTAATGGAAGCGAGGGGCTGTCTTCTTTGTCATAAGGTAAGCAGTAAATGCATCAAGGAGTAATGCAGGATAAGCAAAACATATGATAATGGAAGCTGTTTTTGACATGGCGACTCCAGTAAAAGTCATCCGCAACAAGCACAAAATACTTGAGATCAGAGATCAAGCCAAGCTATGACGGAAGTTGAAGGAAGTTGAATCATGATAGTTACGGACCTGACAAAACTAAATTTAAGGCCAAAGAATATAGGACTTGCGCAATTTCCTTAACAGAAAAAGGTTTGAGGTTTTGAGGAGTTTTCTTGATGATGAGTTAAGGATCTCACACATCAGACGGCACAGTATTACTGGTAAACTAGTACACCGTGATTCAAATCTTCAAGAATATGTACTGTCATTCGATATAAATGGGTTGGTGTGCTGAGAAAATATGTAATTATGTGTATTTATTTCGGTTTTATCTTTGAGATAAGGTATATGTGATAAAACACCTACCTTGAGACGAGATATGTGAGATCAGACACCAACCTTGGGACGAGATATAAGATCAGACATCTACCTTTATACAAGATATGTGAGATCAGACACCTACCTTGATACAAGATATACGTGATAACACACCTACCTTGACAAGATATATGTGATAACACACCTACCTTGATACAAGATATGTGAGATGAGACACCAACCTTGAGACAAGATATGTGAGATCAGACACCTACTTTGAGACGAGATATGAGATCAGACACCTACCTTGAGACAAGGTATGTGAGATCAGACACCTACCTTGATACAAGATATGTGAGATCAGACACCTACCTTGATACAAGATATGTGAGATCAGACACCTACCTTGATACAAGATATGTGAGATCAGACACCTTCCTTGATACAAGATATGTGAGATCAGACACCTACCTTGAGACAAGATATGTGAGATCAGACACCTACCTTGATACAAGATATGTGAGATCAGACACCAACCTTGAGACGAAATATGTGAGATCAGACACCTTCCTTGATACAAGGTATGTGAGATCAGACACCTACCTTGATACAAGATATGTGAGATCAGACACCTACCTTGAGACGAAATATGTGAGATCAGACACCTACCTTGATACAAGGTATGTGAGATCAGACACCTTCCTTGATACAAGATATGTGAGATCAGACACCTACTTTGAAACGAGATATGAGATCAGACACCTACCTTGCTGACATTGATGTCAGGTATTCTGATGAGGTTGTTCATGTCCTTCTCACGACCAATGCTAGCGCCATCACAGGTGACAATAAACAGCGTAGCTTCAGGCAGACAGTCCGACTCTGTGACCATCACGCGGATACAGGGCGGCCAGTTGGTGGAGACCTCTGACATGGAACACAGGAACATGACAATGAGGCATCAAGCAGGGCTGTACCTGATGTATTGGAGCACAACTAAATAATTGATTGATTGTGTGTTGTTTAATGCCGCACTTCAGCTATAAGACAGCAGTCTGTAAATAATCAAATCTGGACCAGACAATCCAGTGATTGGCATCATGAGCATCGATCCACGCAATTGGGATACCCTGACATGCATCAACCAAGTCAGGGAACCTGACCACCTGATCCCGTTAGTCGCCTTTCACGCAACTAAATGACAATTGAGTTACCGGGTGTTGTTTAATGCCCTGTCAGCTATTTCCAAGCAATGTCTCGACAGGCTGTAGATGTGTCAAGTCAGGGCCAGGTACACCAATCATCTGGGAATGGTGAGACACAATCTGTCTGTTTCAATTGAGGTAAGGTCAGGTGACTCTCTCTGCTTGTACTGGTGGACTGATGCCGATTTATAGTGCTAGCTCAGTGAGATACCATGCCGCAGTTTAACATGAATACCCCACTCGGACACAGTATACTGACTCTGAGCCGACCAGTCCTAGTTTTAGGCCCTTAAAGCCAAGCACCAGACAGGGCAACAACAACTACAATCTTTTAACGTCTTTTGGTATGACGCAGGCAGATGCTCTACCACTAGACCACAGGCGGTCGTTTCAATTGTGTGTGTCATGACAGGGTGTACTGCACAAGCCCCATTCTCAAGGCAATGCTACGTATGATGCACCCTTATAAAAGTGGCTGTCATCTTGAATAAGATACTTAATCAATTCAAAATACACAAAAATATGTTGATGGCATAATTGTTACTTGAATGATAAAAAGACGCTTCAACAAACTTGTGTTAAGCTCACATATATAAATTTATATATATCAATAAACTTTGAGAACTTTTCAACAGAAAGGTTCTGCAGTTAACTTTAGTGTCACCATGACAACCAATGCTGCCCACCCTCCTGCTCCTCCTCTATGATCTCCTCCTCCTCCTCCTCCTCCACACTACTCTCACTGATGGAGGAGAGGGTGGAGGAGGACTCCGTATCTGACGTCAGTTCCCCCGGCTCCAGGTCACACCTCCCAGAGGCGAAACTGTCTGACAACACTTCACCATCACTCAGATGCACCACTCCTTCTGACGAAGACTCCACAGACTTCATATCAGGTGGCTCCTGAGAAGATTCAACAATTTCACCCATCTCAACATCAGACTCGGGTTGATTCTTTTGTGCAACACTTAATTTTCCTGAGTCTTCCAATACTGTTTTCTTCCTTCCTTTTGAATGTCTACTTCTTTTCCGATCTTTATCAGCCATCCTCTCCCTCCTACCCCTCTCCTTGTCCCCATGATGTCTACTGATTCTACCAGAGTCAGACCCAGGTTCCTCAACAGATTGCATATCATCCTTCTCTGACCCACGAGAGTTGCCTCCCCTTCTGTGATGCGATCTATGCTTCTTTCTCTTTGTTTTCTTTTTTTCTGATTTCCTTCTCCTCGACTTGGATTTTTCTTTGTCATCTTTTTCTTTTTTCCTTTTCTTCCTGCTTTGCTCCTGAAAGAGAAAAAAGAGTTTGTGAGGTTTAGGTTTTACCTATTGCCTGTTGCCAACTGTTTTCTATTTCCAGTTTGTGCAGGGCAGAGGTCACTTCGTCCACGTCGGACTGGTTGGTGGGAATCTGGAGAAATACAAAGACAGAGGTAACAGCACAAATAGCAGCAGGACAAGATCAGGGTCACCACGGATCTGACAGAGATGGTTCCAGAAGTTCACTAAGAATGTCGTCAAACACGATAATTAACATCAACTATGGATTTTTAAGGGGGTGTCGTATGGTGTCATACTCTGCTATCCTCTATTTGGTAAGCTCTTATACCGACCAGATTTACTAGTAATCTAATCTGCCCCCCAAAAAACCCTTGGGGTTCTTGAAACATTGACGCATTATGAATATGTTACACATATAATTTCTCCTATCAAATACATTTATTAAAAAAATGAATTTCTTGGCCAAACTGTTACAGGTGAGGCTACAATTAGAATCAACAGATACATTTGACCTTTACAGAGAACCAAGACTAGTTCTCCCAGATTGAACTTACTGTCTCCTCCCTCTCTCTCTTCCTTTTATCCTTACTCTTCTTCTTCTTCGCCTTCTCTTTGCTACCAGAGGGCTCTGCTGTGGGATTCCTGGGCTGTGATTGGCTAGGGGGACACGTGTATTGGAGTGGCTCCACCTGGGAGTGGAACTTGTACTCTCCACTCGCCTCCTCGTAGTAGAAGTAGGTTCCAGTCGCTGGGTCATAGTACAGGCCCTGCTCCTGTGATAAGGAACACAAGTGTCATACAGGCCCTGCTCCTGTGATAAGGAACACAAGTGTTATACTGGCCCTGCTCCTGTGATGATCAACACAAGTGTTATACTGGCCTTGCTCCTGTGATAATCAACACAAGTGTTATACAGGCCCTGCTCCTGTGATGATCAACACAAGTGTTATACGGGCCTTGCTCCTGTGATGATCAACACAAGTGTTATACAGGCCCTGCTCCTGTGATAATCAACACAAGTGTTATACTGGCCTTGCTCCTGTGATAATAAACACAAGTGTTATACAGGCCCTGCTCCTGTGATAATCAACACAAGTGTTATACTGGCCCTGCTCCTGTGATAATCAACACAAGTGTTATACAGGCCCTGCTCCTGTGATAATCAACACAAGTGTTATACTGGCCTTGCTCCTGTGATGATCAACACAAGCGTCATAGAGGCCTTGCTCCGGGAAAACAGTAAAGATGGAGGTTTTGTGTCATGAAATTATCATGAATGGCTTATAATAGCCTTAAATTGGTCTGGAAATTAGGCGACAACCTGTTCCTGAGATTACCAAAGGGCAAAGCTACTTTTAATGCATGTAGTTGACAAGCAATGTTGTCATGGTTGTAGTAGCAGGTATTCATGTCCTCAGTGTATGTCTGGACCCGTGAAGATCCGGTTAGAATAGGTCTTCAGCAACCCATGCTTGTCATAAGAGGCGACTGACGGGATCGGGTGGTCAGGTTCGGTGACTTGGTTGATGCATGTTACCACATCCCAATTGCATGGACCGATGCTCATGATGTCAATCACTGGATTGTCTGGCCCAGATTCGATTATTTACAGACCACTGTCATAAAGCTGTAATACTGCTGAGTGCAGCGTTAAACAACAAACAATCAATCAAACAGTGTATGCATGATGACATGTGGCATGTCAGTAGACTTTCCTGGTTAGACAACCGACACTGGGAGACAATGTGAAATAACGAAACAGGATGTGAGGAACTATTACCGTATTCTCCGTAATGAGCACCCCGCTCTAACGGCGATAACTGCCAATATACTGGCTAGTGAACAATCCCAATTAGCACCCTTCCGACTGATCAATGTACACAAGACTTATTTATTCGTGTATGATACGCACTCGTGTGTTATATGCACCATTAAATTCTGGAAAAATATATCTGTCATGTACAGACTTTTCTTTTGTATCATTTCCGGCTGTCTGCATAAACCACAAAATTTACGTTCTTTCAACTCTTTCACCAAAATTATATTCTAACAAGAGCCCCCTATTTCTAATTTTGAGAGCTCCCTGGGTGTTTATTACGTCAAATACGGTATATGTATGTAATCATGCACAATGGGTGCAAGTGACTAAGGAAGGATGCATCCTTTCGCTCTTTGTTTGATGTGGGTCTCACTTTGCAAAATAACCAGGACATGAAACTTCTCTGCTCAAATTCTTATCCAGCTTTACAGTAACCATTGCAATTACAACACAAGCATGGTTGTTGTTACAACACAAGTCCATCTCTAAGTCAGTAGAATTTTTCTTAGTGCAGATATAGTATTAATAATAATAATAATAATAATAATAATAATAATGATGATGATGATGATGATGATGATGATGGTGATGATTATTATTATTATTATTATTATTATTATTATTATTATTAATATTTTATTGTTGTTGTTGTTATTATTATTATTATTATTATTATTATTATACTAATAATAATAATACACAACTGACCTAGATCGCGATGAACACACTGCTAAATATAACAGCTCTCAGTCACCTGACTGCCTAGCCTTACCCAGATTGTAACCATGTGATCAAAACTCAATGATGGTGTTATAAAAATCTTATAAAATAGATCATTCTTGAAAAGTGCATTTTGCAATCTTTTGCAAGTAATATTCTCACCGCTGGAATGGCTTGTTTCCAATTTATAAGTATTAGCACCTAGGCAGCTGTCTTAGCTATAGTCCGTTTGATTCCATTTGAGACCGATGAATTGCTCACTAACTCAAAATCTAATAATTGCAATAAAACCAAAATGTGCACAGCGACATGAATTGGACAGACCAACTCTGATGGTTTGTCTCATAATTTTGGACACCCGAATCAAAAAATTGTTTAACAAACGATCATCATATTGTTGACATTTTTTGCCATCCCCTACCAGGGAGGACCAGTTGCTCATAGAACAGCCAGGGGGGCGAGTTTCGTGTGCGAAAGTGACGTAAGGCTTGCTGAGCAAACCATAGATGCGTGATTGCTATACCTGAAACAATGAGAACATCACTCGACGCGAAGTCAATTATTTGCAACGTCTTCAATTTTTTTTGAAAAGAATGTGAAAGAGGTAGACCACAATATGCTTTGAAAAGTATCGTTTACGAACTGCAAGTGCAGTTGGGATAACAGAAGGGAAGTTAAAGACTATGTTAAAAAAGTGTACAGATTCAACCTGCAGTGACACACCTGAGGGGACCATCTCAAAAGCCTAGCGATGTTTTAAAGTCGATTCATTTCAACAAGAGATGGTTAGAAACGCCATTAAGACTCTGTATAAACAAAATACCTTTGTCTCTCTCCATACTCTAAAAAAATATATGGAGACAATTCATTCTTTGACCATTTCAAAATATCAGTTATGGAAATTGCTACACCAATTTGGTTTCCGTTACAAAAAAGTAGGCTCCGAAAATAGACATGCATTATGCGAGAGGTCTGATATTGTTCGACTAAGGAACCATTTCTTACGCACAATACGAGAAAAGCATTACGAGGGTTATGAGCCCGTATACAAAACATGTGGTAAACGCTTCCCATACCACAGGAACACAATGGTTCCATAGCTCCTCTTCTGATTTCTGTGCCAGGAAATTGCCACTTGGCAAGGGTGAGCGGCTTATTGTGCTCCATGCTGTCTGCAAGAGTCAGGGATTCCTACCAGGCTGTTCGCTGGTCTTCAAGGCAAAATCCAAGGACAACCGAGACTATCATACCGAAATGAACGGAGCGGTATTCCTAGAATTGTTTCGAACTCAACTGATACCGGTATTGCCCCCAAAGAGTCTGGTTGTCATGGACAATGCTCCATATCATGGCGTTCAGGTACCTAACACAAAAGCCCCCATGTCTAACAGTAGGAAGGGCGATATGATAGAATAGTTGACACACAAAGCAATACGGTATCCACAAAAAGCAACGAAACCTGTTCTGTATGATATGATAAAGTCTAATAAAACCACACCTGTCTTTAAAGTTGACATGTATCTTAAAGAACATGGCCATTCAGTTTTGCGATTGCAGCCCTATCATTGCGATTTAAACCCAATAGAACTAATTTGGGGTATCATTAAATCAGATGTTGCCAGGCAAAATACAACATTCAAACTGCGGGATGTACAGAAACTGGTTCAACAATCAACAGACACCATCACGCAGGAAACGTGGCAAAAGTGTGTTGAGAAAGTTGAGAATGAAATAGAGAGACATTATTGGGATCATAGTGGATTGGACCATGCCACAATCAAGCCAGTGATCATCAGGGTAGACCCTGACAGCGGCAATTCCGAATGCACTGTCACGGCTTCAGAAACCTCCAACAGTGACTCCGATTGAACACCCAAAACGTCTTTTGAGATGACCCCCATATACGGTGCACATGCTTGTTCATTACCTGGCTGTTCCATGAGCGACTGGTCCTCCCTGGTATGGGATGGCAAAAAATGTCAACAATATGATGATAGTTTGTAAAAAAAAAATTTGATTCGGGTGTCCAAAATTATGAGACAAACCATCAGAGTTGGTCTGTCCAATTCATGTCGCTGTGCACATTTTGGTTTTGTTGCAATTATTAGATTTTGAGTTAGTGAGCAATTCATCGGTCTCAAATGGAATCAAACGAATTGTAATTAACAATTGCGATAGTATTTTGGTATTATTTCAGCAGATTTTAATCTTGGTAGATAGATTAGCCTAAACTGATCTTCCTAGATCTGATTACATTTTACTAGACTAAGATTTGGACAAGTGGCTAAAGTCACAGACTGTGTTAGTCTCTTTAAGCTTGTTTGTTCTTTAACACCGCACTCCAGTTATATGATGGCAATCTGTAAATAATCGAGTCTGGATCAGACAATCCAGTGATTGACATCATGAGCATCGATCCACGCATTTGGGATACAATGCACCAACCCAGTCACAGAGTCTGACCACCCGATCCTGTTTGTAGCTGCCTTTCACAGCAAGCATGAGTTGATGAAGACATAGGTCTTAAACCCAGATCTTTACAGATGCAGCCTCATTAAGACCATTGCAGACAGGTTAGATCCGATCACCAATTCAGTCATATCCTAACTCTGCTATGCATGCCACTGTTGGACTCTTCCAATGCAAGCCTACTCACATGGTTGTAGTAGTATCCAGAGTTGTAATCATAGTAGAGTCCACTGTTATCATCGAACACAAACCCTGACTGGGACAGAGTTGCCTCTGCCGTCAGTTTCAGGGCTTCTGCTATAGAGACTGGCTTGTCTGTGCCCTCCTGTAACAAACACAGAACAACTGCATCAAAAACACAAGTAAGAGAAATGTCCATGTATTTCATGAATTTAGAATACAATCAAAACTGGAGTGAGTGAGTAGGGTTTTACGCCGCTTTTAGCAATATTCCAGCAATATCACGAAGGGGGACACCAGAAATGGGCTTCACACATTGTACCCAATTCGAGAATCGAACCCGGGTCTTCAGTGTGACGAGCGAACGCCTTAACCACTTGGCTACCCGACCGACACATCAAAACTGGAACTGACATACTACCATGGCAGCCACATTGGATCAGTACACATTGAGATGTGTTTGTTTGTTTGCTTGTTTGTTGCTTACCACCGCACTCAGCAATATTCCAGCTATATGGTGGCAGTCTGTAAATAATCGAGCCTGGACCAGACAATCCAGAGATTGACATCAAAGCATCGATCTACGCACATGGGATACAATGACATGCATCAACCATGTCAGCGAGCCTGAACACCCGATCCTGTTAGTTGCCTCTTACAACAAGCATAGTCACCTTTTACGGAAGGCATGTGTTTGCCGAAGACCTATTCTAACCCGGATCGTCACGGGTCACACATTGAGTAACATCATGAGTTGACTATGAATGCAACGATGTTCACTAGTCAAGCTGTTCCAGGAGTTAAAATATTTACACAGGCAATGAGATTCCCTCACTTGGGATTGCAGCACGGAGAAGCTACAAATGTTAAGCAGACAAGCATGAAGTGTACTTTAAAACTCACAGAATTATGACTTTATCATGTTTATACAGGTTGACAAAGGTTTTTGTTTGTTTGTTTGTTGTTTAATGCTGCATTCGGCAATCTTCCAGCTATATGATGGTGGTTACAAAGGCTTTCACTAAGTCGTGTTTGTTTGTTGTTTAATGCTGCATTCAGCAATCTTCCAGCTATATGATGGTGGTTACAAAGGCTTTTACTAAGTCGTGTTTGTTTGTTGTTTAATGCTGCACTCAGCAATCTTCCAGCTATATGATGGTGGTTACAAAGGCTTTTACTGAGTCGTGTTTGTTTGTTGTTTAATGCTGCACTCAGCAATCTTCCAGCTATATGATGACGGTCTGTAGACAGTAAGGTCTAGGCCACACAATTCAGAGATTGATAGTGTGAGCAAGCAACGATCCAGCCCTTCAGGGTTGAAGACACGCAGATACGTAGTCACCGAGTTAGACTACCCAATCCATTTAGTCACCTCTTTCAACCAGCACAGGTTGCTGGAGAACAAATCTAACCCAGAGTCCCCACAGGGAACATTGCCATACAAACTGTTGAAAAAACCAAACATGCTCAATGTGATCAAAATTAGTCAAATTACCAGTGTGGTAGTTCCTCCATTTTCCCAACTTGGCAGTGGCTTATCTCCTAGCTCTGTGGCAAATATACACACAAGACAATGACACACACATGACACAAGTACATCAGATAACTTACAGAGCAAGAAAACAGTGGTACTGGTAGATATCCTTCTACTACATTGAACAACTGATAAACTAGTGCTGATCAGTTGTTTATTTTATTTTCTGTTATATTTATCCTGATGCTGTGATATACAACAATACTGTTCAAATTGGTGTTCTACCCATCTATCCAGGGGTGTTGACTGACTATAAAAGTCCAGTTTCTACCCTTGCGGAACTAGGTTGGTATTATGGAGTTACATTTTGGCTGGACTAACAAGTATATGCATAGTTCGATCAAAATCGTGCAACAAAATCGAAATCCGGTTAGTAAACTGTTGTGCAGATTTCAGTCGATTGCAGGATTTGCAAAGCATGTGCACGGCCAACTCGTTGTCAACAGATATTTTCCAAGTCTTTTCATGTTTTTAATCAAGGTGCTCAAGTGATTTGATGCACTGCGTCATGTAAGACCCGTTTTATCACAATATAGATCTTGATTATCAATCAGATCGTCTTGACTAGGCGCAGCTATTTTGTTTGAAACAAAAGCAAGTGATATGAGAGGTGGAATCTGATTGGTCCGTAGCAAAAGGCTTAGAGGGGACATAACTCGTAACAGCCATTGGTGTCCACAACGAGCCCAGGAATTCCAGCCTATTTGGCAAGGTGGAAACTGGACTTTTAAAGTCAGTGAACTCTCTTGCCTCAGGAGGAGGTGTTCTACCCAACTAACTCACTACTTTCCTTTAAACCCCATTTCACATCACACCCATACACAACATTCAACAGTCATGTCAATCAACAATGATCAATACCAGTAAGAATCTCCTCTGCAACTGCTTGGAGCCCTATCTCCTTCCTAGTTCGCCATTTGTCTCGGAAGTCCTGAATCTCTCGACTCAAGGCTGTCATCTGTTCACGAAGATCATCATTGTATGTATTGGCTGTCTCGAGCTGTCGTTTTTTCTTTTCCAAAGCCTTTGCCCCTTTCTCTATTTCCTTGTGGGCATCTTCTAGTTCCTGCTTCACTGCTGAGAGTTCAGCTTCCAGTTCCAGGACCTTTGTCTTTAATGTCTCAATCTCCATATCATCACCTGCCATGGCTAGGTTTTATGGAGTCCTGAAATACTGTAAATATTTGGTTGATAGTTTCACATAGATTTGCTTTTGTCAGGTTAGCTAATGACCTCTGCATGAGCCTGCTAATGCCAATGAACTATTTCTACAAGTAGTGTTCAGGGATAATTCTGGGGTGGGGCTTTGTGCTTTTAGCCCCTAAGTATATCCAGACTGAGGACAAGAGGATCATTCAGTAAGTGGTGAGTGGAGTATGGGATTACCATACTTTTGCTTTGATAGAATATTTGTGATTCCATATCTATCACTATGAAAGATAACTGGCAGAACTGGCATATCTTTGGATTTGAAATGGCAAACTGCTTTACATGCAAGGAAGAAGTAAGAAAGAGACAACATGCATTTCTATGTGACAGTTGCTACCGTCTGTGTATAAGCCAACTTTTATTGCCAGCTAGTGAAAGATGACTTGAGTTAGGATTTCTTGTGCCCTGAGTGTCTGCTTACTCCTCCATTAGAACTATATCTTTGGATGTCCACTTAAATTTTAAGAATTCCCAAATCTATTTGTTTTGTCTATGAGATAACCATGAATTTTGTCTACAAATTGGGAGTGTCTACAAAATTATTTAGGTTATGAGTTCACATACAGCCTCGATTGGAATCTGAACATTCCAGTTGATGTAAAATTGTTGGCAAATACAAATTTATTGGGTTAACATGGTGCCTATGGTATTGCTTTGTTCGAGAACATATATACCTGTACCTGATACTAGGGCTAGGACGGGTAATTTGGATACTCTGTTCGGGTGGTAACTGTTAGGACACAGGTACACCAAGGGCTACCCAGACCCTGTGGTTAGTCATGTGATATATTGTTTAATGACAAAAATTCACTATAACTCCATGGTTACAGAACAAGTCACTATTGTTCGCATTTCTTTCTGACGACTTTTATTTGTTTGAATTAGATGATGATTCAATCAACTTCAGTGTATGTATGGCCTGATCGTTAAATATGTGTATCTAAATATTTTTTGCCCGGGCTTGAGTTAAACAATTCCCAATCTAACAATCACCTGTATCCGTGTAGAAAATGTGAGCTCGTCCCAGAACTACATGATATCTACCAACATGAATTGATAGAACAATAGACTGGGCTTGATATGGTTGGTGATAAAATACGTTTTTGTTCAAGGGGATACGTAATGCACTAGATTGTTAGAACAGTTGCGGATATGAAGAATGATTTAAACACCGTGCATGATACTGTTGACAAGTCTTGTGTTGTTGTTACTGCCGTGGACAATAACACATATTGCAAAATGGAGCCATGGTTTTCAAAGGTGAAATCCAGTGGATGTGTGACAATGTCGCTAAGACATGTATATATCATCTAAAATGTATTCACAATATCTTAACCAGAATTACAATCACAAAGCACTGTGTGCACGAAAATTGAAGGTCTATCTACAAACGAATTCATTTTGAAACATAGTGTTCACGGTGTGCTCTCTAACACTCTATAACATATGGTCTACAAAGTGAATCGTTCATAATTAATTAACTGTCTTTATTTGTCAAAACATCGTACCTGTTCAAAGCACGTTCATACCGACATGATAACATGTCGCTTTCATTTCGCCACAAACTCATTTGTAAGGGAGGTAACTTGCGAGCAATCAAAGGAATCACTCGCTAAAAATGTGACTATTTACGGTATTTACTGTTAAATCGACATTATAATCTTTCGTGTAACGGTTAATGTTCGTGACTGTTCATTGCGGGTACTGGTCAAACAAGTGACGGCAGTGGCAGGCTTGTGGCTTTTTCATTCTCTTAATATATTCTTAAACTAATTGCAATTATGCCAATGACAATACTGGACAATTCAGATGACTGTCAAAATGTTTTATATATAAAAAAAGTTTTAAATTCAATAAAATCAACTTTCAGAGGAAAGACAGATCAAACCAAGATATAACATCTCTAATCTTCATATTTTGTATTGCGAAATTTACAGCCTCCATCAAATATCTAAAAACAATTAGTGAAAAAACAATGAACTTAAATATTCCAAATCTGCTGTTCCACTTATTATTTACTATGTGTAAAGTACCTTCATTTAATTGTGGAGAACAATAACATAACAAAATTCACACTTTGAATGATTACTTTAATATGACATATTTCCATCATGTCCCAAGTCCAAGTGATTCCATCAATCAAATGGAATACAACAGTCACTGAAATTAATAGTGTGTTCATAAATGGCAGCCATGCCATGCCATGGAGATATGCCATGATGTTTTCTTCCCATATCAGAAATGTTATATCTCAAAGCATGAACCTTGAGACTGACTCTATTTGCTCATATTTTTGTATCAATTTCCCACATTTCTTCAGGTGAACAATTGACATGCCTTTGCATGTGTTTCTGATAAGTGCCACCAGTGGGGCAGGATACAATCATCTTTTCACGAACACCTGGTATAATCAATATTTTATAGTGATTCATCAACACATGCTAAAGTACAGTCGTAAACGTAGAAAATATTCTGCTTTTAGCAAAGATTTCTTCAGGCTCTGGAAAGTATTTTGTCACTTTTATTCACAAACCCAGTCCCCTTGACAAGAGATGAATAGGTGACATTTACACCATGATCACTCTGATGACATCATGTTGAGCCAAAATAAAAACAAAACATTTGCACATAAGAATAAGATTTATTAACAAAATCATGAAAATATAACCAGTTTAATACAAAGTGATATAGAAAAAGATGTCATTGACACACGTTAACATCAATACCCTTCCGAATCCTGTGCAAACACAAACACTTCAAGCTGGTGTAGTTTGGGATCATCATAAAGTTCAAAGTAAATTGCTACATTCAAAAGTTACATGGACTTCACCACTTCCACTGAATAATGAAGGGTAATGTGTGGCAGGTTATATATTACTTGGTAAAAGGATCTGCTGAATTTCACAAATGTTAACAAAATAATTATTCAGTGATAATAAAAACAAACCCAAAGTGCTTGGCATGGAAAGGGAGATAACTCTTTCATTTGGCAATCAGACACCCTCAACAGCACATTGAACGTTTCAGTTCTCTCAACAATATATAGACACAACATATACTTTTTTACAATCAAGCTTTATTCTGACCAATTAAAAAAGACTTCACATATAATATAACAGCTGAGAAGGTGAACAGGTGGACATACATGACCCGATGGATCTGCTTATAACACTGAACTTGTTTACGGGGCATACCAAGACATACACACGCCTTACATTTGATTTTAATTACAAGTAGCAGTATAGACTGTAAACTTCGCAAGAATCCCTCATACCATGGACATCCACACACTCCAACTGCATCTAGATATAAATTAAACACATTTCAAATCAAACATTTGTACAAATATTGTTTAATTACTTGTTGAATGGATACCATGTCAACATATAAGCTCTAGGTATTTAAAGTCAAACTTTTAAAAAACAACAGATAGTAAGCTGTAGCTAATTCAAAAACAAATTTAAATGGGTCAATTTTTTGGGGGGGGAATATCCTTTTGAAACAGAATCCATTGTAGTTTTGGAACCAATCTCATGTAAAAAAGATCTTTTCCATGAAGTGGTATCATATCAAAGTAAAAGATCTGAATTCAATGAGATTGTGTTTTTAAGTAATGTAGTTTTACCCTTTATTTCTCAGACTTTCTCCCCTTGACTAACACCACCACCACCAATAATGTCATTAGGCTCCATCATGTCAGGAATATGTTGTGGTTAAAAAAATAACAGTCATATTTGAAGTTTCGCTCGTCAGATACAAGAACTATTCACTCGTTTCACAAAATTGGTATTACACAGGAGCTTATTAAGTATTCTATTTATTATTTGCTGTTTATAACTTTTTTTTTAAAACACTTCACTGTCATGTGTAAATAGGTGGACATCTACGCAATCCAGAGCACAATCAAATTGAGTTTAAATTAACAGAATAATACTTCAAACACATTAAAAGTTGACACATATTAATACAATGCCATACAACGGTCACTTTTAAAATTAAGGAATGCGTTCCACAATGGTAACGCAGCACGAAGGTGATCGTAACTCCCATACTTTAACATAAAGAACAAACAATTTATTTATTATCAGGTGAAATCATCTGGTTAATGTTATTTAAGTGTACATTAAAATATGCAAAATTCCTTCAAAGAATGCATTGACTTGTTTCTGTTACCCAGGTAACTAGTAGCTTTGGCTTCCATAGTGTATGACTGAGAGAGATGATATCGTCCATTGTTGGATGATGTCACTGCATTGTTGGATGATATCATCCACTGTTGGATGATGTCACTGCATTGTTGGATGATGTCACTGCATTGTTGGTTGATATCATCCACTGTTGGATGATGTCACTGCATTGTTGGATGATGTCACTGCATTGATGGATGATATCATCCATTGTTGGATGATGTCACTGCATTGATGGATGATATCATCCACTGTTGGATGATGTCACTGCATTGTGACTATGTCGGTCACTGATGAGAAGACCATGTGATTATCAGACATAGCCCAAACATCATAAACAAATATCTCCACGTTTCCCATGCCTACATAATTGCTAGAAATACATTATGACATAATTACACATAATCTTTGTTTATTTGATGTTTTACACCAAAGTTAGCAATAATGTAGGTACATCACATTGGCCTGTAAATAATCCAATCTGGACCAGGCAGACCAGAGGCTGATGCATGTGTCCCATCTTCAATCTTCTTTCTATGCAAATTCAATATTCAATGAACATATAAAAAACATACACATAAAAGCATACTTTAAAAGATAATGTGTAACATAAAACATGTCAAATATGATCCACAGAATATAAACTACCTACATTAACTAAAACGAATACTGTTTTCATATACAGAAATGATCCTATATTAAGTCATGATAATCAATCAGCACTTCCTTCCAGGGGTATCTTACACACCAAAACTCTTATTTCAATTTCCATTGACTGCATCCTGAAGTATGACAAATGCTTTACCATCTGCTATGTACAGTGAAACCCAAGAAAAGCAGCAGGAATACAGTCATACGTAATCAAAGAGACATTACTCTGTATCCAGATTCCTAAATGCAAACAAGACAAACAGTGACCAGGGCTCACTAATACCTCCGTCTTCGTCTCCCAACATATTTCTAATTTCAAAACATGAAAAAAAATCATATGTGTTTCAGAAAATAACCTTTTCTAGTTATAGGTTGCACAAATGCACCTCTCCTATTGTTATAGAAACTGTAACCCTAATTGGAAAAGAATCCATGAAGTAGCTTTCAAGTTATAGATCGCACAAATGTTTAAGTTAAAAAATTCCAAATAAAAAAATGAAATAAAGTTGTTGTTTTTTCAGAAAATCCAAATACTGAAATCAAACTTCGCACTGCAAGTCTCCTTTAGATATAAAAAGTGTTCACCAAATTTGAAAAGTATCTATGAAGTAGCTTTCAAGTTATAGGTCACACACAAAAAATGTCCTCGGAAGGACATGATGGACAGAATTCCTTGGTATAACTATATACCCCGCCCTATTAGGTTGTGGGTATAATATATGTTAATCTTGGACTATGTCATGAAGATTAACAGGGCTCACTTAACTATGACATATTGTCCCCATCTGAATAAAGTGTACAGTTACACTGTATACATAAACTTGCAAATACATAAAAAAGTTCGGCTCGACTTCTGTATATTTCTTGGTAAGCAGATATTTATGTGAAATATCCTGGCTTGGAGGGAAACAGACAATAAAAAAGCACATTTCAGATTATTATGTTGGTTCTTGAGCAGTTGTCTGAATATGCTGCTGTGAAAGTTAAGCCTGTCACATCAGTCTTGCAGTTTAACCTACTGAGGGCCCTATGATCCTGTGGTGACAATGCACTCAGCATGTTCAGCGAAATATAACAGTGCTTTTCAGATTAATTTTTCCGTAAATCACATAAAAAGGTCTTGCCTTAATATTCAAACTCAAATATGTCAGTGCTGAAAATATTACTTCATAATCAAACACACGAAAAGATCTATATCAGGCAAGCATAGCAAAATAGAGATCATTAAACCCTCTGCATCGTCCTTGTCAACTTCATCCTACAATGTCACTTAGCCATGTAAAGTTTGATACATGTACAACAATCTGTTTCTGGGTCAGACTGAGCCTGATGGGCGAAATTGATCAAAATCAGCAGTAAATCATTAATTGTGATAGTTTTTGGTTGTTTTGTTTGTTGGGGGGGGAGGGGGGTAAAGGTGGACATGGTAGATGAGACTCCCTCAGTCATCCAACTGACTACTACCACAGTTAGGCACTTTATTTTTCATGAGTTTGTTACTAAACACAATTTAAACGTAAAACATGGTGGTTTTTTCATTAGTGATAGTTATCTAATTTGGAAGTTGATTTTTATCCCCAAACCACCCACATTGAATTGAAGGCCACAAGCTTTGTAAACCAATGAACAAATATAATGCCTATCAGTAGCAATGGAATTACTCGACCATTAGAACAGAATCTGCATAACACACAGAGAGGATTTCATGGTGAAAAACATGAATAGGAACAAACATGACAATGATTTTAATGTGTGTATGACAAGCAAACTTTCCTGAGATAATATACCTGGTACCAAAAGTAATTTTTTAAATTCTGAAGATGTCAAAACTCTTTAGTGTTGTGACTGACTATAACACATTGAAAAAACACACTTTAATTAGTAAATAATGTTTCTATCATGAAATCTGATCTGTTATTTCATATGGCAGTCAAAGTGCTAACGGAACTATCTAAAGTGCTAACGGAACTGTCAACTTAGATATATCAACAGACACGGTCACTAGTCCGTTAGTCTAAGACTCATGAACCCCCAAAGGGACTTGTTTTTCCCCAAATCTAGCTTTTTTATAGTTGGATATGTATCAAAATCCATTTGTCATATGTTCATTTACTATGCCTAATGCACGATTAACATGAACAATAGCGAAAGCCAACTATGCTACTAATGTGTAGGAAACAAACTCATTCACTTAATTCCTATGTTTTTCCATTGCCTAACTTGCTGTCCTGTGTTGACCGTAGATTCATGAAATTATGAAAATATTTTCAGCATCTCAATGCACACAGTGATATAAAGGCACATAAGTGAGGGAGTATTTACAAGACATACCGGTACACAACAGTTCTCACACATACACTGCAGATTTCAGATTTTATCACCAACATCTTGGAAGACATGAATGTGGACAGGGCTATGTCCCTTATTTACAAGTATTTCATCCTTCTCCCCATGTCAGACATTACAGGTCCGGTCATCTTACAAGTGTCATAAACTAACTTGTCACCAAATGTCTGAAGAATTTAGAAAACTATAGCATTAATTCCATACACCTTGTCATAAATAGGCCTGAAGTAGCTAACATCTTGTACACAAACGCCTAGGTAAACCAATACTCAATGTCAGTCTTTCTTTGCAACTAAAAGGAAAATGAACACCAGGATTATCCGTGTCACCAAGTGGTTTGTCCTGCAGTATTTACCATGCATAGGCACACAACAGGGTCAGTGGTATGTGGAACTGAAGTGTATTCTCTACAGGGGCAGTGGTATGTGTTTGTGGAACTGAAGTGTATTCTCTACAGGGGCAGTGGTATGTGTTTGTGGAACTGAAGTGTATTCTCTACAGGGGCAGTGGTATGTGTTTGTGGAACTGAAGTGTATTCTCTACAGGGGCAGTGGTATGTGTTTGTGGAACTGAAGTGTATTCTCTACAGGGGCAGTGGTATGTATTTGTGGAACTGAAGTGTATTCTCTACAGGGGCAGTGGTATGTGTTTGTGGAACTGAAGTGTCTTCTCTACTGGGGCAGTGGTATGTGTTTGTGGAACTGAAGTGTATTCTCTACAGGGGCAGTGGTATGTATTTGTGGAACTGAAGTGTATTCTCCACAGGGGCAGTGGTATGTGTTTGTGGAACTGAAGTGTACTCTCTACAGGGGCAGTGGTATGTGTTTGTGGAACTGAAGTGTGTTCTCCACAGGGGCAGTGGTATGTGTTTGTGGAACTGAAGTGTATTCTCTACAGGGGCAGTGGTATGTGTTTGTGGAACTGAAGTGTATTCTCTACAGGGGCAGTGGTATGTGTTTGTGGAACTGAAGTGTATTCTCTACAGGGGCAGTGGTATGTGTTTGTGGAACTGAAGTGTACTCTCTACAGGGGCAGTGGTATGTGTTTGTGGAACTGAAGTGTGTTCTCTACAGGGGCAGTGGTATGTGTTTGTGGAACTGAAGTGTATTCTCTACAGGGGCAGTGGTATGTGGAACTGAAGTGTATTCTCTACAGGGGCAGTGGTATGTGTTTGTGGAACTGAAGTGTATTCTCTACAGGGGCAGTGGTATGTGTTTGTGGAACTGAAGTGTGTTCTCTACAGGGGCAGTGGTATGTGTTTGTGGAACTGAAGTGTATTCTCTACAGGGGCAGTGGTATGTGTTTGTGGAACTGAAGTGTGTTCTCTACAGGGGCAGTGGTATGTGTTTGTGGAACTGAAGTGTATTCTCCACAGGGGCAGTGGTATGTGTTTGTGGAACTGAAGTGTATTCTCTACTGGGGCAGTGGTATGTGGAACTGAAGTGTATTCTCCACAGGGGCAGTGGTATGTGTTTGTGGAACTGAAGTGTCTTCTCTACAGGGGCAGTGGTATGTGTTTGTGGAACTGAAGTGTATTCTCTACAGGGGCAGTGGTATGTGTTTGTGGAACTGAAGTGTATTCTCCACAGGGGCAGTGGTATGTGTTTGTGGAACTGAAGTGTATTCTCCACAGGGGCAGTGGTATGTGTTTGTGGAACTGAAGTGTATTCTCCACAGGGGCAGTGGTATGTGTTTGTGGAACTGAAGTGTCTTCTCTACAGGGGCAGTGGTATGTGTTTGTGGAACTGAAGTGTATTCTCTACAGGGGCAGTGGTATGTGGAACTGAAGTGTATTCTCTACAGGGGCAGTGGTATGTGTTTGTGGAACTGAAGTGTATTCTCTACAGGGGCAGTGGTATGTGTTTGTGGAACTGAAGTGTATTCTCTACAGGGGCAGTGGTATGTGTTTGTGGAACTGAAGTGTGTTCTCTACTGGGGCAGTGGTATGTGTTTGTGGAACTGAAGTGTGTTCTCTACTGGGGCAGTGGTATGTGTTTGTGGAACTGAAGTGTATTCTCTACAGGGGCAGTGGTATGTGTTTGTGGAACTGAAGTGTGTTCTCTACAGGGGCAGTGGTATGTGGAACTGAAGTGTGTTCTCTACAGGGGCAGTGGTATGTGTTTGTGGAACTGAATTGTATTCTCTACAGGGGCAGTGGTATGTGTTTGTGGAACTGAAGTGTATTCTCTACAGGGGCAGTGGTATGTGTTTGTGGAACTGAAGTGTATTCTCTACTGGGGCAGTGGTATGTGGAACTGAAGTGTATTCTCCACAGGGGCAGTGGTATGTGTTTGTGGAACTGAAGTGTCTTCTCTACAGGGGCAGTGGTATGTGTTTGTGGAACTGAAGTGTATTCTCTACTGGGGCAGTGGTATGTGTTTGTGGAACTGAAGTGTATTCTCTACAGGGGCAGTGGTATGTGTTTGTGGAACTGAAGTGTATTCTCTACAGGGGCAGTGGTATGTGTTTGTGGAACTGAAGTGTATTCTCTACTGGGGCAGTGGTATGTGGAACTGAAGTGTATTCTCCACAGGGGCAGTGGTATGTGTTTGTGGAACTGAAGTGTATTCTCTACAGGGGCAGTGGTATGTGTTTGTGGAACTGAAGTGTATTCTCTACAGGGGCAGTGGTATGTGTTTGTGGAACTGAAGTGTATTCTCTACAGGGGCAGTGGTATGTGGAACTGAAGTGTATTCTCTACAGGGGCAGTGGTATGTGTTTGTGGAACTGAAGTGTATTCTCTACAGGGGCAGTGGTATGTGTTTGTGGAACTGAAGTGTATTCTCCACAGGGGCAGTGGTATGTGTTTGTGGAACTGAAGTGTATTCTCTACTGGGGCAGTGGTATGTGTTTGTGGAACTGAAGTGTCTTCTCTACAGGGGCAGTGGTATGTGTTTGTGGAACTGAAGTGTGTTCTCTACAGGGGCAGTGGTTTGTGGAACTGAAGTGTATTCTCTACAGGGGCAGTGGTATGTGTTTGTGGAACTGAAGTGTATTCTCTACAGGGGCAGTGGTATGTATTTGTGGAACTGAAGTGTATTCTCCACAGGGGCAGTGGTATGTGTTTGTGGAACTGAAGTGTATTCTCTACAGGGGCAGTGGTATGTGTTTGTGGAACTGAAGTGTATTCTCTACTGGGGCAGTGGTATGTGGAACTGAAGTGTATTCTCTACAGGGGCAGTGGTATGTGTTTGTGGAACTGAAGTGTGTTCTCTACAGGGGCAGTGGTATGTGGAACTGAAGTGTATTCTCTACAGGGGCAGTGGTATGTGGAACTGAAGTGTATTCTCTACAGGGGCAGTGGTATGTGTTTGTGGAACTTAAGTGTATTCTCTACAGGGGCAGTGGTATGTGTTTGTGGAACTGAAGTGTATTCTCTACAGGGGCAGTGGTATGTGTTTGTGGAACTGAAGTGTATTCTCTACAGGGGCAGTGGTATGTGTTTGTGGAACTGAAGTGTATTCTCTACAGGGGCAGTGGTATGTGGAACTGAAGTGTATTCTCTACAGGGGCAGTGGTATGTGTTTGTGGAACTGAAGTGTATTCTCTACAGGGGCAGTGGTATGTGTTTGTGGAACTGAAGTGTATTCTCTACAGGGGCAGTGGTATGTGTTTGTGGAACTGAAGTGTATTCTCTACAGGGGCAGTGGTATGTATTTGTGGAACTGAAGTGTATTCTCCACAGGGGCAGTGGTATGTGTTTGTGGAACTGAAGTGTATTCTCTACAGGGGCAGTGGTATGTGTTTGTGGAACTGAAGTGTATTCTCCACAGGGGCAGTGGTATGTGTTTGTGGAACTGAAGTGTATTCTCTACAGGGGCAGTGGTATGTGTTTGTGGAACTGAAGTGTGTTCTCTACAGGGGCAGTGGTATGTGTTTGTGGAACTGAAGTGTGTTCTCTACAGGGGCAGTGGTATGTATTTGTGGAACTGAAGTGTATTCTCTACAGGGGCAGTGGTATGTGTTTGTGGAACTGAAATGTATTCTCTACAGGGGCAGTGGTATGTGTTTGTGGAACTGAAGTGTATTCTCCACAGGGGCAGTGGTATGTGTTTGTGGAACTGAAGTGTATTCTCTACAGGGGCAGTGGTATGTGTTTGTGGAACTGAAGTGTATTCTCTACAGGGGCAGTGGTATGTGTTTGTGGAACTGAAGTGTGTTCTCCACAGGGGCAGTGGTATGTGTTTGTGGAACTGAAGTGTGTTCTCTACAGGGGCAGTGGTATGTGTTTGTGGAACTGAAGTGTATTCTCTACAGGGGCAGTGGTATGTGGAACTGAAGTGTGTTCTCTACAGGGGCAGTGGTATGTGTTTGTGGAACTGAAGTGTATTCTCCACAGGGGCAGTGGTATGTGTTTGTGGAACTGAATTGTATTCTCTACAGGGGCAGTGGTATGTGTTTGTGGAACTGAAGTGTATTCTCTACAGGGGCAGTGGTATGTGTTTGTGGAACTGAAGTGTATTCTCCACAGGGGCAGTGGTATGTGTTTGTGGAACTGAATTGTATTCTCTACAGGGGCAGTGGTATGTGTTTGTGGAACTGAAGTGTATTCTCTACAGGGGCAGTGGTATGTGTTTGTGGAACTGAAATGTATTCTCTACAGGGGCAGTGGTATGTGTTTGTGGAACTGAATTGTATTATCTTCCAACAGATTTGTACATATTGCAGTTTGGAGATTGATTCGTCTTATCACAGAATGTCACTGGGTGAGATTTTAGCAGAATAACTTCTCATAGATATAATATTCTGCATCCTGTTATACCATAATCTTCCTGTCAAATGACCATCTTGCTTGAGCATCTTCTTGACAGGCCCAACATCACTTTTCTTTCACAAAACAGGCAGCATCCTCAAATACTCTCATACGATGAAGATTCGACTTGACCGCAGCGGAATGTAAATAAAAACCCATCCTGAAACAAAAGAAGCAAGATATTTCCCTGAAAATATGACACAATCTGATAGCTGGATCAATTTCCTTATTTCATAAATATGTAGCGGACATAGAATTCTCATGATGGGATTTGAAACACAGACATTCTGATCTGAGGTCAGATGCCATGTCCACGTGACCAAAGTGTCAACAAGCTGACTAGATAAGGATCTCATCTGTGGGATGACTCCACACCCTGCTACATACTCCACTGTCAACAGAAGGCACGTCCCGGACCCAATAGTAGGGTATTGAAACTTATTTTGCTACAATCTAATATGTACGTGCGCAGCCCAACGTTCATGGCCAATGTAGAGGCCATAAAATTTACCAGTCCCGTGATAGGATTTGAACCACGGACCTTCTCATCCGAGGTCGGACACCTTGTCCACATGACAAAGAAGGTTAACCCCATCAGCAAGCTGACAAGGTGAGGATGTCATTTGTGGGATGACTCCATGCTCTGCTACAAATGTCACACTTAAAATCATTCAGTGAAACTTATTTTTTATTTTATTCTGTCAGCCCTAAAGTTATGCTAATTAAAAAAGACACCCTACCATTTCATCCTGACAAATTGTACAGTAGGTTTAATAGCAAGGTGAAGGAGACAACCTAACAAGCACTGCTCACATGGCAACGTAGTTCCATAATGTTTGAAGAAGAAAAGAATATCTGAAATATCTGATTTATTTTCTGTATGTTCATCATAACATTCCAAAATAAGGATTTGACCTTGGAATGATCTGTGAACAAGGAAACAAAACAACACTTGACTTAGATTTGGATGTCATATCATGACTTCAAAAATCATGCCAATGTCACAACTACAACTGGACTTGATACTAGTAATCCGGTCTTGACAAACCCTGCCACCCTTAACAAATTATGGTAGAGGAATTAATTTTGTAAAGTTTGCATTTAATTGTTTAATGTGTATATGTTACAGGAAACAAGTATAATCAGTGATTAAGTCTAATAACTGGAAATTTCAGTGATTATGTCTAATAACTGATTCACTCGGTGGTTATGTAAGTATAAGTGGATCATGGTTTACCAAGATCATCTTACCAAGTTTGTTGTGTTGTGTCCCCTTGCAGGAATATGGTTTCAGTAAACAGGTATAAAATCCCTTGGTTCATTTCAGTGATAATGTCTAATTACTGAAGATTTCAGTAATTAGACATAACCACCGAGTGAATCAGTTATTAGACATAATCACTGAAATTTTCAGTCATTAGACTTAATCACTGATTATACTTGTTTCCTGTAACATATATACTTATCCTATCTCACTCGATGCATTTTTTTCAACATGCTTGAACAGTTTCCACCTTGGAAACAAATCACCTGAACACATCCCAGTTTCACCATGGTTACCTCCCAAACAAAGGGTCATGCACTGTAATCCCGTGATTAGCAACCTACACAACCTGATCATGTGAACACTACTGCCACATCATTCTCTTTCTTACAGCTAAAAGGCTAGAGTTTCTGTGATGCAGGGATTTGAGGGCAAATAGGGTGTGCGATAAGATAGGTACATATCCTGTCTCCCACTATGCATATATCCCAAGGTTGGATGATGGGATGCATATGCCCCAGCCAGTAGTAGACTTCAACCGTGAGACATACACTAGAGACAGTGAGTCACAGAAACAGTGGGAAGCGACAGAGAAGGTGTAGGCCCGTAGGATCTTTGAACGAAGCCAAAGGAGACTGTAGTATGGGAGACTTCCATTGTAGCCACCGTAGAAATAGTCTCTTCCGGGATTGCAAAAGTGGTCTCGCAGCCTCAAGGTAGATAACAGTGCGTGATACATTTGTTTGGGTGGTGACCATGGTGATGCTTGGATGTGTTCAGGTGATTTGATTTTAGAAGCTATTTATTTATTAACATGTTGAATTCTAAAGATCACAACATTTTTCTTGACTCGGTGATGTCAACATGGTGACTTGTACATTAACCGGAGTATATTTGAATTATCTTTGAAAGCTGTTACAATTCAATGGCGTATAGAGTGTAAAAAAATATCTTAAGTCCTAAACAAGACGAAGGATTATTTTAAGCAGTGTAAATCTCTGCTAATAACTTACAGCAATATACACCGGCAGATCTGTCCAAAACTCGAGGTTTGGCACCGCCTCCTTCCCTCGGGCCCCACGACAGGCAATATTCCACATGGCACCAAACACAAAGTAGGAAACCATAAACACGAGGAATCTGAAATGATATCAATGTGAGTGAGTACAATGTGACCATGTGGGGAATCGAACCCAGGTCTTAGGCGTGACAACCCGATGCTTTAACCACTAGGCTACCCCACCACCCCTGATATCAATTTAAACATTAGCATATCAGTTATATATTTGCATTTCAGTAAACAGTTCAATGGAACAAAATCTATTTCAATTTTCTGTTTGATGACGTGGCTGTGTGACTATTTCTTGATCATTTTTATGGTACATTCTAAAATAATTCATGTTCACATGGAAAACATGAAAGCCATGTGATTGATATGCAATCACCTGCACTGGCCTATACAAGCTGTCAGAACAAAACAGTCCATGACCCTCTTCCACAAAATGATTATCACCATGGTCACAAGACTCACAACTAACAAAACCTCCACATATTATGGTGTTATGATCATTTTGGGAAATGGTATTGTGGAAATCTATGTTGCCATAATTACAAAAACAGAAGACAGAAATGAAATTGATAAAGCTCTACCATGAACTGTCTATAAGCATGACAAGGAGATCATAAGATGCCTATTATCCTATGACGACAAAATGGTCAAGAGATCCACAGCTTACATTATAACCAAGACCGACCCGGCGCTCATTTGGTTTGTGACTGTTGCAGGAATACTTCTGAGACATGCTCCAGCAAAATCAAATGTAACGTTGTACTGCCAAAGAAACAATTCACATGATCAAGGTTATTTCATTCAATAAAAAGTGAGTGAGTTGAAATGATCCCCACTTTTAACAATATTAGTAAAATCTAAATATTTTTTTACATTTGTACACTTATCCTGCATTACTCATGTTACTCATTACTACATCATAATTCATATAAATTCTAACTTGTGCTAAGCTGTGTTTGCAAAAACATTTAGTTTTACAAGTCAGAGAGTTCTATGGATATACAACTTTTTTATCATATTGAATGCGATGTTTCATTTTAGTTAACTTCATTTGCTTAATATCAGTGTTATTACAGTGAACTATGTTTAAAATGAACACTCTTATAACTAATTACAGTCAAGTCTCATTAATCCGGCAATCAGCTATATCTGACACAAATGATGGTAACCGATTGAATCAGTTCTAATTAGATCTGTTAATCCGACGGTCTCCAGCGATAGAAACTAACAGTTTTAGTCCACTAGTCCTTATAATGATTACACATACATGTAGTAAGACCCTTAAAAAGGGATACCTTAACTATTCGGCAGTTTGGCAAGGACTACAGGACTAGTGCCAATTTCTAACGCTGGACTCTTCCACTCCGACACATGTCAGAACGACCTTTCAGGAACTTTGACCGACCAATGAAATGACTAACAGGAAGTCAACATGAGCCACTAAATGTGAAGCTTTCTTGAGCTTGCGGGCACTAGTTTCAAACTGGCGACTTCCATTCCAGACTTTCGCTTCTTAACATACAGTAAACTATGTTTATAACAAACACACTTTTAACAAACTGACAGATAACTGTTTTTTTCCTCTTCCATTTTCTGTTATTATGCTGTACATGTGCTTATAACGAACTACAGTTATTACAAACAAGATTTAGTGGTCCCTTTAAGTTTGTTATAACCATTGTTTACTGTATTTTGATTCAGTCATACAGCTCATAACCGCAGTTTTGTGTTAAGCTTTAGAGCTTGCATGATTAGAGTGAGTGAGTGTGGTTTTACGCCGCTTTTTGCAATATTCCAGCAATATCACGGCGGGAGACACCAGAAATGGGCTTCACACATTGTACCCATGTCGGGAATTGAACCCGGGGGTCTTCGGCGTGGCGAGCGAACGCTTTAACCACTAGGCTACCCGACCGCCCCTGCATGAATAGAAAACATATTCCGCTAACAATATAACATAACAACATGAATATTTGATTATTCGTGTTTGTATTATCTATCATGTAGCTGTTCAGTTTTCAATCACGAACGTTGATACTACTTAATTTTGTTTATCCGACATACTCGACAATCTGACATAATCATAGGCAACCAACCATGTTGATTAACGGGACTTGACTGTATATGTATCATACCCCAGACACACACATACAGCCGCAAAGAAAACATTACGGTATACATATACTGATATTGAGCTCTATTTCAAAACAAACAGAGACTTAAGTCTTTGAAAGGCATTTAGAAGCGATACACATAGGAAGGAGAACTTATGGATGTCAACTTCTTTGTTATGAGGATCGAAGCCAAACCTTCCTTTTGTCCATTACTAATCTCCTATCAGCACCAATTATCTGTTGGCTTCCCTTGTTAAGTTTCCACCTTTGTTATCTTATTAATTTTTGTTGTTCTTACAGGCACATATATCTGTTCTCTGCTTCATAGCATTTATTCACCTGATGGAGTAAGTATAAACTCCAAAACGTTGTGTCCTCGATCATAATAAAGAAGTTGACATCCATAAATTGTTGATAATATTATACCATGGGGATCGTTTGGAGATTTGATTGTGTGTATATTCACTTCCAGTATAACCTACCAGGCATTTCTCATGTAAGAAGTTAATTTCAGGTTCATATGGAACATTCTGTTTGCCTGCACCTGCTGGCCAAGGCTTCTGTAAATTGCATCGGAAATTGATGGTGGTATTCAGCTTACAGGAACTGTTATTGAAGGTAAAGTCATCTCCGAGAGGGAAGTTGGTCCTGAACCCAAGAGAAGCTGAGAACCAAACACAAGCAAGTGAGCTGAACATCTATTAAACATCTACACAGCTTTGTCCAGAATTTCATTTGTATCCCTGAGTGTCAGCAAAAAAAATAAATCAAAACGGACTGCTGACAACTATGGAGGATGCGACAAATTGCACTACTGACAAAGATAATATTTCGGCTAAAGATTAAAAGTTATTTGGCTGTATTAAACTTTAGGTACAGACAATGAAATAAGACCTCTGTATTGTGTATGAACTGATGACATTGTCTTGATGAATGACCTGAATAACAGTAAATGGTCACACTTGCAGCGGCAGTAACTGGCACGAGTTAAGTTTCATGTCATACTCACGGTCTGGTAATGTTGTGAATGGTGTCGTTGAGAAACCAGCCAATTTGTAGTCATTGCCAACACTGACTTGACAAACACTAGCATCTTGACAACTTGTGGTTCCTGTCAAGGGTTGGCAGAATGACATTTCACTCACACAGCCCACTTCTACAGTTCCATTTGACACGCATCTGGTCCCATTGCTGCTGAATTTCCATAAACTGAAAACAAAAGCATGTCCAAACCTTCAGCATGTTCAGTGATAGGGTGAGTGAGTTGGGTTTAACGCCGCTTTTAACCTTATTCCAGTCATATCACGGCGTGTCAGCTTAATGTGGGAGGAAAGCCCCAAGTGATGCAGGTCTCAGATGTTTACCACTTCAGGGAAACCCACGAGCAAGGGTATGGTGCTGACAAACCTAGAAACATAATCGGGACGAACCGGGAATCGAACCCACAATCATAGATTTCTGGCGTGCCCAAGGGACGCAACTCTGCATAGCGAATCGCAGCGCCTTAAGACGACTGGGCCACCCGTGCCCCCTGTTCAGTGAACACTACTTGCCAAAGATGTCCAACAGGATTACCTCTATTGGTATAAAAAATATCATCTGTCTTTTTGAGTGTTAAACTAAAATTGAACATACTATGAATTATCATTCATACCAGGTTCTTTTTATGGTATTTAATATATATATTCATACTGTTCGTTTATCTTTGTTTAACGATACACTCAGCAATATTCCAGCTACATGGCCGCGGTCTGTATAATAATCCAGTCTGGACCAGACAATCCAGTGATTGACATCATGAGCATCGATCCATTGGGATACAATGTTTTCATACACTGACGGTCATATATGGATACATAAACACACAAGGTCTCATATAAAACAACACAAAGTTCGTGAATGTTGTCTGTTTGTGTGGAATCATTTTTAAATGTATTTAAATGCAAGCTTGAAGCTGGGAGGGCTAGACAATGGAGCTTATAATATCGGCCAACACCGCCCATAAGTTGGTTGGTTGGTTTGTTGTTTAACGTCACACTCAGCAATACTCCAGCTAAATGACAGCGGTCTGTAGATAATTGAGTCTGGACCAGACAATCCAGTGATATATATTATGAGCATCGATCCATGCAATTGGGATCGATGACATGCATCAACCAAGTCAGCGAGCCTGACCACCCGATCCCGCTAGTCGCCTTTTACGACAAGCATAGTCACCTTTTACTGCAAGCCTGGGTTGCTGAAGACCTATTCTACCCCGGAGTCTTCACGGGTCCCGACCATAAGAACAAACACAGGTGCTATCATGCATATGATGCATATATGTGCACATTTACCTAATGATCAGCTCCTGATTACACCACATGTGCACAAACACAACTGAGTCATGAGCTTATGCACAGTAGGGATGACATTCACTTTTTACCTTGATAAAAAAACATTGATTTAACTCGGGTTACACTTGATGGATTACTTTCTAAAACATTTATTAAAAGAAGTGAAATAAGTAGCCCAAACTCACAAGTAACTTTAAGGCTTGGCAAGGGGTGTTTGAATGATAAGGGTACCTAACCCTAATGATTGTAAAGGGGTAACATTTTGTATCCTCAAATTCACAGCTATTCATCCATGATATTACTGTCAGCAATGAGTGGATATCATATATTAAACATGGAGCAGTACATCGCAATGATTTCGCAGCTGAGAGTAACCAATATCATCGTTGTATATACTAGTGGTGTGACGATACTGCGATCTAGTATTGTGTCGCCAAACAAGGCCCACTCTAAAATACATTGATTTACAACCCATGTATTGCAATAAGGAAGAGAATTTATGGATGTCAACTTCTTCATTATGAGGAACACAACTTTTCGGAGTATATGCTTACTCCTCCATACAAATACAAATCGTATTGCACCCACAATATCTTGATACATAACATATTGTGACCCTGGCACCATATCATTAACCTCTAGTATATACCTTCGTATATTGTATACCCATAACCATGATTTAATATCTGCATATAAAACAATGCCAAGCAGAACAGAAAATATAGGATACTGCGCATAATATGATAATGATCATGTATACACTAATCGACAACAAAAACACGTCAATGTGGCTGCTGCTCAGATAGGTGTCGTTTGGCGCAGC
Organism: Haliotis cracherodii; assembly: GCF_022045235.1. Taxonomy (NCBI): domain Eukaryota; kingdom Metazoa; phylum Mollusca; class Gastropoda; order Lepetellida; family Haliotidae; genus Haliotis; species Haliotis cracherodii. The sequence continues at coordinate 17,813,620 of NW_027266264.1, forward strand.
AAGAATAGAGCGGAACCGCATTCAGGCGCATTTATCATAATGATTAAGCGTTTCTCCACTGCCACAAAAGGCTAAATTGTATATCACGTGATCGGACATTTTGATAGTTTTTCTTGTAATATCGCCGAGGAACAATTATCGCCCCCGCGGTTGCATCTCTTTTTAGTTTTGAGAGTCTTAGTTTTCATAAGAGGAGAGAAATATTTATCCGAAAACAATGATCAAAAGGACTCTTGTGCGGAAATATTTTTCAAAACCCGCCATAATCACCTTGCTCAATACAACTTTAGAAAAGACACGTCTGGGTGTCACATGACTAATTCACGCGACATTATATGATTCCCTTTCAGTTCTGTTATTGCTTCCTATCTTCCTCAAAATACAATTCTGAAATCTATTTGAGGTACACATAGGGATAAGCAAGATCGAATAAGGGCAATATTGTCAGTTTGCAAAGAACAAATTGATAATAGCATTTCTTATTAATTTTGGTGAATTAAAGTAATATTGAGCGCGATAACTGAAATTTCCCCAAAATGTAATTTGTAAACTGGAACTTTGGGCGTGATCACGTGCTGTAAGGCGATGGCGAGAGCTGGTACAATAAGTCACCGGTAAAGTTTCAACTGTTCCCTATCGTAGCACAGACAGACATCGTAACAATATAACTGAAATCAACTGAATCTTATTCAAGAAAGCGCATATGCTCACAGTTTCACAAAAATTAAAGTTATTGGTACATTCAACTTTGTAGCCTGCAGCCTCGGGTTTCGCGGTACTTGTCATAAATGGAACAAATTGCACTCACTAACATTTATGATTATTCGTGTTCTAAGTATGGTGATATCAGACTTCAGTGATTTGTCCAAAGACAACACAAGTCAAATTCTGAATGTGTTATCGTTAATACATATTCAAAGCATATTTCCTGAAAAGTAACTGAAAAGTTAGAACAAAATATTGAAAACTAATAAAATATCAGAAATGATATTTTAAGATTTTTTGGGATAAAAATTGGATGAAAATAAATTGTAAAAAAATAGAAACAAGTTAAAAATATATATAAAGCACTCCTGTTATGCCAAAAGTATGTATTTATGATTTGGCTACTAGTGAAGAAAGTACTGCTAAGTATGACATTTTTGCCCTAATTATCTCCTAATATATCCTGACCACAGCGCGAGAAAATGTGCGGGCTACGTAACTTCCGTTACCTTATTAGTCGCCATGAATATGTAGATGAGCTAGTTCAGGTCGAGAGAGAAAGTTTATTTGGGAAACTGCCGGTCATATCGCTGTCCATTGACAGATGGGGGTAAGGCAATAATAAAAAAATAAAAAGATACCAGAAGTAAGTATCAATGCGATAATGACCCCTAACTTTCAGCAGACGGAACATTCCGAGGAAATTGAAATTGTTTACGGAGCGAGCACTTCCTGGTTACTGATTGTCATTAACAGACACCCGCTAAAAGGCGTGTCCCACGTGAGCGACCGGAAATCACAAATGCCGCGATACGATGAATGCCGCGGTACCACGAGTTCAGAGTATACACGGAATATTCCAGAAATAACATGAAAAAATGGCGATAACTGGTCGCTAGCTTCGACGTGTACACTTTCAAGTGTATCCAGTCCAGAATGACATGTTGACATGTTTTAACTGTTCAAAAATAGGGTATGTGAAAATAGGAAGGCGGATGCCCCGATGCACACGCGACCCGCCAGTCACGACCTTGGGTGGATTGTTGTGGTCCCTCTCGGCAGTGGATGATTTTACATAGCGCTTTAATTACTTTCGCGGAGGTCGCGGGTGACAGCACAGCCACGGTGATTGAATTAATTAGTATCAAGCGCTTCACTGAGTACTGCGGACCGCACCCATCTCGCGTACAAGAGACGGCAGAGCCGTCACGCGTACATGTTACGTCTGCGACTGATGATAACAGCTTATCCTAAAGATTGGCCATATCATGTATATAGCTGGTGCCAGTAAACTGCAATCTTGCCAATGTTTCTTTAAGGGCTGGGACGGGTAACTTAGGTTCCTTGGGTTGGTAGGGTATCCACAGGACTACCCGGACCCGTGGATAGTCATGTGAGACATTGTCTAATGACGAAAACTCAATATAATTCCATGGTTACACTACAAATCACTTTCTGACTATGCACACATGTTTGAATAAAGATAAAGCTTCCGTCAACCTCAGACAATGCATAACTAGATTGTTTTATACATGTATCTAAATACCTTTTAACAGGGCTCTGATAAAACAATTCCCAATCTGACATTTTGTACCCAATTCTTGAGACCAACAGCAGGTACCCAGGTAGGGTCGTATAATAGGGTGTTGGGTACCTGGGTAGTAAATTTGGACTTTTCCCTGCCCTAGTTTCTTCCAATGTCATTGGACTGGAGACCAATAAATGTAGGATAGTAAAAGAGCTGTCTATCATTGTGAGCTTTACTTCTTTGCTTATATCAGGTTTAGGCTGCAATGATATGCACTCACTTACAGAACAAGTTGAACTACTCCAACTTCTTATAACAACAAGCAGACACATTTCCACTAAAACAACTGAAACTAAATCAAATTTGTTAATGGAGATAGCACCACAATCAGTGGTCAGATCTGCTGCACTGGGGTCGTGGTTTCGAGAGTTAGATGAGCTATAATGGCCCTCTTAGTGGATATACTGCCTACATATGACAACAATTAATAGGTGAGTTAAAAAAAATCAAAGTGGTAGAACGACTGTTACATCAAAACTTCCGTCCGGACTCTGTAACAGAGAATATGTTGGGAATATCCTGCTAAAAGCAATCGACGTTACTGCAAATGTGTTGATTTACCTGGCACCAGTCAAATTTAGCATGTCGTATCCCATTAGGCCTGAGGAACAATCATTTGCATCAACTAAACAAAACAAGCAAACAGAAGATAGAAATAGCAGAAGTCTGCATTCTCGTCTACTTTTCATTTGCACCGCCATGTTTCATCATGTGACAGCTATTTTTAGAATGACCTTATTTTGGTTGCGTTTCAGTCATCAGTTTCCGGTCAGAATGCTCGCGAAAACGGCGTTCTTTTTTCTCTTTGCATGTATAAATAAAAACGACAAAAACATTTTCCACATTCATAATAAATCCCTGCCAAAAGCAGAGTCCATTGTACGATTCTACGACTGTATCATGTGCATGTGTTTATGAATCACTATCAAATATTTGAGTGTTCGCGTAAAGATGAGCGTCACAAACACACGAGAAGCAATATTGCAAGTCATTTGCCGACATGACGAAACACGGGAACATATGGTACAAGTCAAAATAGGGAATCGAACATCATTAGTGTCATTTATGCGTCAAATTTGCAAATTTGACATAATTGGTGTCATTTATGCGTCAAATTTGCAAATTTGACATAATTGGTGTCATTTATGCGTCAAATTTGCATATTTGACATAATTGGTGTCATTTATGCGTCAAATTTGCATATTTGACATAATTGGTGTCATTTATGCGTCAAATTTGCATATTTGGAAATGCCCTCCATATGTCTACCTTAAAATGGAAGCTGTACTTGTAATATTTTTTTTAAGCCCTGTTGTATTTATGAACCTTGATTAAGCAACTTTGGACCAGTTGTACGCTCTTTGAAATCGTGGTAGAAAGTGCATGTTCGATTGTACCTCATGCAGACGTTGTGGAATTTACACTAAACCACAAGAGAATTAGTGTGAAGCCCATTTCGGGTGTCCCCCGCCGTGATATTGCTGGAATATTGCTAAAAACGGCGTAAAACCCAACTCACTCACTCACTACCAAGAGAATTATATGTCAAGACCGAGTGCGTAGGATTAATATAACGCCGTTTTGGACAATATTCCAGTTATATCACGGCATATCAGCTTAATATGGGAGAAAAGCTGAAAGATGTTTTATACGTTGGTGAAACCAACGCGAGCACTGGTATATGGTGCTGACAAACTTAGAAACATAATCGGGGCGAGCGGATTCAAACCAACGACTGGGCCACCACGTCTTCTCGAGGCAAGGGTATCCACTAGCCTATATTTAAGCCTATAGTTTCAGGACTTTGAATGAAAGGCTAGTGGACGCTCTTTCCTCGGGGAGATGGGTCCACTACTGCCCACTATACATCTAGGGAAAGTTTTTGTTTTCCCCAATCTTCATGGAAATGGTTTTACTGCCAGTCCCAGCGTGTGTGTATATGGTGTATATGTTGGGTTGACAAAACGTATATGTTGAAAAGGTCACATATTTATAATTATCACTAACTAAACGTGTTTATAGTTATGTTTAAGTCCCCAAAAGAACAAAGGCTTTGCGTGTTTTATTCCCATCCGATATGATCGGAATGGTGTCATCAATTCTTAACCGACCCGTGAAGATCCGGGGTAAGAATAGGTCTTCACCAACCCATGCTTGCCGTAAAAGGCGACTATGCTTGTCGTAAGAAGCGACTATGCTTGTCGTATGAGGCGACTAACGGGATCGGGTGATCTGGCTCGCTGACTTGGTTGATGCATGTCATCGTATCCCAATTGCGAGGATCGATGCTTATGGTGTCACTCACTGGATTGTCTGGTCCAGACTCGATTAATTACAGACCGCCGTCATATAGCTGCATGGAGTGCGGCGTTTAACAACGAACAAACAAACAAACATTCTTAACCCTCCCTTACTTGCCGTTCTTGTGAGGCTTGTGAGGAATTTAATCTCAGGGCAATGAAAATCAAGCATTATTCAGAAAAGAAATGTCGATTGTTGTGCAATTCCATTTAAGTCTTCAAGTGACCAACCAATTATTATTATTTTGATACTAGAAATAGCGTCCGATCTAACACATTTATATAGACATTATAAATACTGGAGTCTCTGAATAATGTATCACTTCGCTTTGATTATAACAACAGCGAGTTAGAGTTAGAGGTGTACTTATATATATATAAATTTGAACTGATCTGTGTTTTACTTGGAGGTGAGGTGAAATTGGGTTTAACGTTGCGTTCAAGATTATTGCACTTATATAGCGACGTGCATGCACGTGTGTGTGTGGCTGCTTGCACTAGTCCGGACTGATGTCGATTTATAGTGCTAGCTCACTGAGATACCATGCCGCAGTTTAACATGAATACCCCACTCAGACACAGTATACTGACTCCGAGCCGACCAGTCCTTGTTTTAGCCCTTTAATGCCGAGCGCCAGACAGGGTAACAACAAGTACCATCTTTTAACGTCTCTTGGTGTGACGCGGCAGATACACAAGGTTAATGTCTTGGTATTGGTAAGTGTTTGCATTTAAAACAATTCTAAAAAGTTTTGGGATACAAACATATTTTGGGATCAAAATACGTTTGAATTATCTAACAAGAATTAAACATGTTTTCAGAGTAGTTACTTCAGTGCCCACATCTATAATATAGAAAGACAGATTTTGGGTCATATCCGATGACTAATTATTAGCTGAGATCATGATGAGGCTGAGGTCGAATGAAAACAATTTCAACTCACAATTATTACTTAAAGATACACTGGCACCATAACTTCAGTTTTTTTAATTCATTTTCGAAACATTAGTTCTTGAAATGGAAAAGGTAGTTTTCTGAGCTACTTAATAAATGCCATTTTATCAGTATATTCAGTCGGCATTTCACAGACATTGATAATTAAGCACTGTTGTTCTCACACACGCTATACATGCTTAGGAGGATAAGAGAAAAAAAAAACACGTTTTCTTTGATAAGTGAAGCTAAAAGATAAGACAAAAGAATCACATGCGACATGGGCTTGAATAATGAAGAAAACACATTAAACAGAAAACACTTAATATGTACCCAGTCACCTGGAATAAACATAATACGTCAACAATTACTCTCGATTATCGACCGAGACGGATTCCGTTGGGTCAAGATATCCGTGAAAAGGATATGAACGTGGAACTAATAAGCAGTGATGACACCAGGTGTTCGCGAAAAGGGTCAGCACGACCTTCCCTACCGGTAGCACCCGCCACCCACACAATGTGCAGAAGAGTTAAGTGTCAATGTAAATACAATCCCATACATTCTTGTACGTATCATCTCCTTCGTCGAAGTGAAATTTCAAAGAGCGTCATACGACGTCCAGGGACTCAGTAAAGCATTACAAAAGGTTTTATGGTAGACATGTGGAGAACATTTCCAATTTGACGCATCGGTGACAAAAATAATGTCCGATGCAATTACCTTTATTAATGTGAACCGTGGTGAACAACCGAGTGTGTCAGAATACATTAGAGTAGGTTTACAAAGTATGATATATTTATTTATTTGAAACATAAAAACAATGCAAGACAGTTTTTTAAAATATGTGTTTATGTTTTGTCGAAATGTTCTGGTTCAATAGTTACATCATATCTTTGTTATCATGAATGTTTAGTGTTTGTTAAATTACTCGAGATATTTTTTTAAACGATGTAATTTGGATAAAATTGCAACGTTTAAGCACATATAATCTATTTAAAAGGCTTCGGTCCTGCCTCACACTGAAGCACATTAAACACATGTGGCGTCTCCTTGGGCAAGTGACTTTGTTCGAAATTTGCCTCTGTTCACAAAGCAGTGAATGGGTACCCGGTAGGATGAGATGGTAATAACCTATAAGCGCCTAATAGGCAGAGTTGTATACTCCCCAGGGAGCTGAGAATTATTTTTGAGTGCATTTTGATCCAGTGACCGGGATAATAATAGCGCTTTGAGCATGCCCCTGAGTGGCGTGGAAATATGCGCAATATAAATAGCCTGTTATTGTTATTATTATTATTATTATTATTATTATTATCGTCGTCGTTGTTGTTATCGTATGTGGTGTAGAGTACAGTGTGACATATATAAAAGTAGCTTCCTCCTACATCTCCTTCATATGATGAATATCTTGCGTCAGTTATCAACTTCCATCCTGTTAGTGTGATGATTTATAAGTAACAGATCCGTATTTGTCAGATTGGCCATATCAAGCCTTGCATTATTGTGACACGAGTACTGAGAGCTCTGCACTACGCCTCTACGTTATCGGTATAAAAGAGCTCCTTACAGAGAATAGGGTCCACTCAGAGTGCATGAGCTATATATAAGTCAGTGTGGATTTTACTGGCCATACCCTCACATATCGGTGCCAATGGAGAGAAGATCAGCATGTGCCTGTCATTGTCACAGACACTTATTTGGATTTCATATAGAAGAACAGAGTAAAACAGAATTCGTCTTGTCTCAGGTAAATCAATACGTATATTAGAAGCAGGGGTATACAAAAGTACGTTCAAAATAGACAACACGGTCGCCGGTGTCAATCTCAGTGCTTCTAGATACTAATGTTGTAGTTATGTTAATAAATAATGTCCGTGTAATTAGGTTATTCATAACTGACTGATATATATAAAATATGAGGTAAAATACCAAATGGGTTTTAACTGAATTGAATCAACTTGGTTCCTCATATCGTCTTAATGCACGATATGGATCTACCGGTAATTCAGCTTTAACGGTCAACTTAAAATTGTCAATCTATTGTCATTTTATATATTATTAATCTTATTAAAGAGCATGTTAAAATGGCGGATGAATTATTGAATATTCAACGACACTGTAGCTAGATGTATTGTTGGTTGGTTGGTTGTTTTGTTGTTTTACGCCGCACTCAGCAATATTCCAGGTGTGTGGAGTGAAATTGTAATATAGGATAATGGAAATATTGAGCATGTCCCTCAGCGATGTGGATTTTGCGCTATATGAATAGCATTATTATTATTATCATTATTATTATTATTATTATTATTATTAAATATTTGGGTATTGTTAATTGCCATGAAATAACAAGTGTATACACATATACCATAAGCGGTATTAGGAAGAGCAAGTATCTTGTCGACATTCCTCCATTAATAATACTGCGAGTGTGATAACAGCGTATACGTGATAGCTCTCAGGTGATAGGAACTTTTTGGGGTGTAATCAGAGGGGCTATTTGGGTCAGAAAGATAAATGAAAAATTCAAATATCAGAATACGGATATAAAAACGTCCCATATCTGTGAGAAGTGTTCAGATGGGGTTAGATTGGATAATAAACCCGCTCAACCCGTGGAGTCCACTGTCACTTCATGTACAGCTGTCTTAATTGTCTGGGTGCGTGTTTTATTTCAAAGGAATGTGCATTTGTCATAGTGAGACGCTGACATGACAGAAATAAGAGGAATGAATACTTAAAAAAGAAGGGGAGATTACAGACAGGGGGGGGGGCGAATGTGGTCGGGGGGGGGGGGGGTGGTGGGGTGGGGTGTCAAGAGAGTTATTGAATTATTTCAGGTAGCGGTTTGGAGAGAAGGTTGTATGAGCTAGTGGCAAGAATACTAACATGGAAAGAAGGATTACCCGTGAGGCGCTTTCGACAGTAGTAATTAAAATAGAGGGGGGTGGGGGGTTGTCGGAGAAAATATTTATTCATCATATAACTAATTATACAGCATGTAACTCACACAGTTCACATTATATTCCAGCTTCCTGTCATCATATCACAACCACCTTCGCAACTATCTATTTATTATATAAACATGGCAGCGAAGTGCTGACATTTGCGACTGTAATATCAATGGTTAATAACATTTGGATAAAATGTTTGGTTGTATAAAACACCCCCTGAAATGAGAGATGTTGATTCACTCGTGGGTGTGCTACGCGTGGACATATCTGCTTGTTTTTTAGATATTTTCTGAAATCATTTGATATGATTAGCTATGTTGAGCATATATAACCACACACACGCCATTGCTCTGCCTCGGTACAGCGCGTGCAACATGGGCCACGTGTGGGGGCAAATCAAGACGGGGACTGGATACCATACACACGTAACATTCACAAGTTATTACAGGTATCAACGTTACAAAAAAAATCATTTATCTTGTGTTAAGTATAAAAGTAAGTAGTGAAAATTCATAACGGGTTTGATGGCAAGACAAAAATAGTAGGAACATATTTTTCTAAAATTTCACAAAAACACGGGATCAGTGTCATGCCCCGCTGTGTGAGAAGGACTGGACTTCGAACTTTTTGTGTTAGCGTTTGAGTTATTGGTTGTATAACTGGCCACCTGTTCTCCGATTACGCCTACACGTTACACATTCACCACCTGCCACGACAGTCCTCCCTTCTCAACAGACACTCACTTACCACCTCATATATCTGTACACGTGTATACTCTGTAGCGTGATATTAAGTGGTACTACACACGCCCAATTAAATACTTACAGCTTTGGAAAATGCTCATAAATCAAGAGCATTGACCAATAAACGCGTGCTCGAAACGGATCAACGAAATATATTCGTGGAATGTGTGGTATTCTAAGGAACGCACGAGCTTTGGGTGTCACGCGATCGAGATAAAGAAAATGTTTTGGGCATTGCAACGTTGATTGATAGTTATGTACTGTAATCTTTGGTCTTGTTGATATTGATCGTATATGGTGGAGTTGGTACATACAATTTAATATTACTTGTTTACATCCGACCAAATCCAGCCATTATAAGGGAGCAATCTTTATTTTTAATGGGGTGGGGGGGCTTTATTATTTTTATAGAAAATATCCCGCTCGTCCCCCGAAAATGAAATGCTCCCTAAGGTAAGAACACAAGAAATGACCTTGATTGAACGACTGAAATTAATACAGGCATTCCATACACAATTTCAGCGTTCAAATTCATACCTACGAGGGCTGAGCTAAAAAGTTCTAAGCCTTACTAACAAAACCAACAATTGTGAAAGTGTTTTTAACTTTACTTTTCAACATAATCCCACTTCTTTTCAATACACTTCTCATACAGATAGTAAAGCTTCTCAATTCCAGTCAGGAAGAAGTTTTTCGAAGCCAGCCTCAAAAACCCATTCACGGCAGCTGTAAGGTCGTCATAGTGTTCTTTCAGTTTAGGAAACAGGTGGAAATCACTTGATGCCAGCCTGGCAAGTATGGAGGATGAGGAAGCTCTTCGAACAAAACATTGTCACACAGCAGCCTTTGCAAGTGAGAGTGAGTGAGTGAGTGAGTGAGTGAGTTGGGTTTAACCCCGCTTTTAACTTTCTAAGTAATCAACAAGAAGCACGCCCTTTGCATCCCAGAATACAGTGGCAATAGCTTTCTTCTGATCGTAAAGACTTGAATTTCTTTGGTGCTAGAGAAGTGGAATGCTGTCATTCCTTGGATTGACGTTATGACTCGGGATCATAGTGGTAGACCCATGTCTCATCATCCGTTACTAATCTCTTTTTTAATTTGACGCAATCCTCCCCAATTAGCTCAGAACTTGTCTAGCAGTGTCAGATACTTTTTTCATTTAGAAACTTTGGGACCCAACGAGCAGATATCTTATTCATCTGTAAATGTTCATGAATAATAGTTTCAATGGATCAATGACTTGGGCCTGAGTCGGTACTGGCTGTATACTGTTAAAAGCGGCGTTAAACCCAACTCACCCACTCACTCACTCAACTGGCTGTCACTAATACACAAACGACCTCAACAGGCCATATACACTTGAACTACTCAAACCATAAACACATGAACTACCCAAACAATATATTACACTGACTTATTCACTTTGTTATGGTCCATAGTTGAACTTTTTTACCAGCCCTCGTTTAATCGGAGATGTTTAGTTTCAGCTAAAGGAACTGCGTTGTTAGAACGAGTACATATTGACACACACTGTTGTTACCACGTCATGGTTTAGTACTTGCTCTTCCTGATTGATTCGCTCATTACAAGTGCACGACGCTCCCCACTGCTGAACTGTAGGATAGGGACGGACGTCAGTGGACGTCGAACGGAAAGTTGCCGTCAACGTATCGTGAGTGAAATCGGAAATAAACACGTGCATACTAAACGTCATTTGGGTAATCTGAACATACAGAACGTTTCGTCACATCCGAGATTTACACTTACTAAAGTGTAACAAGATACCAATTGTATAACATAATTGATATGAATACATTATTACGGAGATAGCAGCAATGTGAAATCTTATGACACCTATCTGTCAGTTTATTAAAGAGTGAGTGAGTGGGTTTGAGTGGGCTTTGAACAGTATTCCAGTTATATCACGGGGTGTCAGCTTGATGTGGAGGAAAGCTGGAGATGATACAGATGCCAGACATTTACCTCGTTGGTGAAACCCACGAGAACGGGTGTATGGTGGTGACAAACCCCAAAAACATAATGAGCCGACTCTGGGATTCGAACTCACGATCGAAGGTTTCTTGAACGCCTTCGGTACACAGCTCTGCAGAGCTAATTGCAGCGCCTGTGATTACTGGGTCACCTTTGCACCTATTTATCAAACAGTAAACCGATAAGTACTTGTGGTGTCAATGGCGTCAATGGTGTTTGATTGTATGTTCTTTAGTCACGCGGTCAACTGTATGTACCGTGATGTGAACGGTCGGCCAGTTCAGTTACCATATAGATGACGAAACATCTCATTTGTCAGTGATTGACATGTATCAAGACTTGTATGTCATGAAGGTGTTGATTGACAGGCATCAGGAGTACACATTCCATGTCACGTGATCACCCTGCCCAACAAAGGTCGATCACATTATAAACATGCCATAGTCAGTGAATTGTATAAAGGTCCGTAAGTTCACAATTATCCATGTTTTATCTGCACCAAGTGTTACATGTTTAGCACCTGCATCTTTTCCCTCCACGTATTATTTGTTTGTTTGTTTTGTTGTTTTACGCCGCACTCAGCAATATTCCAGCTATATGACGGATGTCTGTAAATAATCGAGTCTGGACCAGACGATCCAGTGAAAGACATCATGAGCATCGATCCATGCAATTGGGATCGATGACATGCATCAACCAAGTCAGCGAGCCAGACCACCTGATCCTGGTAGTCGCCCCTCACGACAAGCACAGTCGCCTTTTACGGCAAGCATGGGTTGCTGAAGACCTGTTCTACCCCGGATCTTCTCGGGTACCCGTATTAAGCTGATAGACATGTGTTGATTGTCGTATCATATAATCATAACATCTTTTAAATAACTCTAAATTTATGCCCAACCAAAAACATTATGATCAATAATCCACACTTTAGTGCAACGATGGGGTTAGAGCCTATATTCACCAAAGGGAAGAAGAAGAGCGCTTCTGGAACTGTTAACACTATAGTGGTCCTGAATAGTGTGCGAACTATAGAGTGAGTCCCGTTTTATCACGGCGTGCTTAATGTGGGAGGAAACCCCGAAGTGATGCAGATATCAGACTTTTACCACCTTGGCGAAACCCAGGAGCACGGGTACAGTGGTGACAAACCTTGAACCATTATCGGGGCGAACCGGGATTCGAACCCACGATCATAGGCTTCTGTCGTGTCCAAGGTACTCAACTCTGCAGAGCCAATTTCAGCGCTTAAGACGACTGGGTCGCCCGTGCATCTATTTTTGAAACAGTAAACCGATAAGTACCTATGGCGTCTGGTGTTCGATGTTTGACTGTACGTTGTTCATTCCCATCGTTGACTGCATGTACCAGGATGCGAACGGTCAGCCAGTTCAGCTACCATGTGTAGATGACTAAATTCTCATTTGTCAGTGACTGACTGCTTGGCTTCCCGTGCCCCCGCGAACTATAGAGAGGGTGATTAGTAAGTATAAAGCCAAACAACAGAAGGAAATGCTTCTCGGGAGTAGTCGCTTCACTTTTCAGCCTTCACGCCCGGCCATGTTGCCTTATCAAGACGATCAGTTTCATCAAAGTAGAGAACTATATATACTTGGAACAGGCCCTGGGCCCTGTTTGAAACAACGATCTGCCTAAGTCTAGTGCCCCGTGAAGATAAGGGTTGTTGTATAAAGTGGCGACTAACGGGATCGGGTGGTCAGGCTCTGTGACTTGGTTGATGCATGTCATCGTATTCCAATTGCGTAGATCGATGCTCATGATGTCAATCACTAGATTATCTGGCCCAGGTTGGATTATTTACATGCCGTCGTCATATAGCTGGAATATTTCTGAGTGCGACTTAAACAACAAAGAAGGAAAATTACAAGTCTGGTATGTTGAAGTCGGACATTAGCGCTGCATCTTCCCAAGGCAAGGGAGTTAACTGACTGTAAAAGTCCAGTTGGATATTTATAGTGAGTTAACTCCCTTGCCTCGGGAAGATGGTAGTGCAGCGATCATACCTGAAAAGGGCCGGGCCCTAATCAAGTTTTTATGCTGACACAGCTTGACACAGTGAGGGCCTGGTAAATGATAGAATATCATGTAATATGTTCTTCCTGTGTGTATTGACAGTGGACTGACCGGCCTATACTGTTCGCCCTGTACAGAAGCCTTGTGAGCCTCTACACTATCGGCGTGGTGGTGTACTCGGCCATCAACAATGAATATGGGGTGAAGATCTTCATCTGGCTGACGTACTGGTCATACTTCATCCTGGCAACTGGCTTCCTCATCCGGGCTCTCACCGTTTGGCTCCATGTCTATGGACAGAAGGATAAAGGTGATTTATATCTCTCACACGCGCGTGTGTGTCTGTCTGTCTGTCTGTGTCTGTCTGTGTGTTTCTGCTTGTACTAGTTCGGACTAATGGCGTTTTTATTATGTTTTGTTTTGTTTGTTCTTTAACGCCGCACTCAGTAGATAATCGTGTCTGGACCAGACAATCCAGTGATTGATATCATGAGCATCGATCCACGCAATTGGGATTCGATGACATGCATCAACCAAGTCAGCGAGCCTGAACACCCGATCCCGTTACATTTTGGCTGGACTAACGAGTCTATGCATAGTCCAATCAAAATCGCGCACCGAAATCGAAATCCGGTTCGTAAACTGTAGTGCAGATTTCGATCGATTGCAGGATTTGCAAAGCATGTGCACCGCCAACTCGTTGTCAGCAGATATTTTCCTAATTTTTTCATGTTTTTAATCAATGTGCTCACGTGATTTGATGCATTTCGCGACGTAAGACCCGTTTTATCACAATATAGATCTTTATTATCGATCAGATCGTCCTGACGGGACGCCGCCATTTTGTTTGAAGCAAATGCAAGTGATACGAGAGATCATCTGATTGGTCAACAGGGGAGGCTTAGAAGGGACATAACTGGTAATAGCCACTGGTGGCGCTGCGATCGAGCCCAGTAATTCCATCCTAGTTTGGCAAGGGTGGAAACTGGACATTTATAGTCAGTGAACTCTCTTGCCTCGGGAAGATGCAGTATACTGACTCCAAGCCGACCAGCCCTTATTTTAGCCTCTTAATGCCGAGCGCCAGCCAGGGTAACAACAAGTACCATCTATTAACGTCTTCTATTATCAGTAATGCTAGCAAGGTCCGGAGAAGCCCAACCTATGTGATCGCGTGACCATTCCTCCATTCCCATAGGGCACAGTGACACGCCCATGCTGACACCAGTCGCGGACGATTGTCTCCCCTGATCCTCTCCCAACAATGGTCCACGGTCACCCATTGACGTTCGTTCGACGAACAGTTTTATTCCAAGCATAAACACACAACTTGAGTTAAATTTCTCCTTCCCACAGATCGTCTGCGTCTGCGTCTGCCGGACCGACTATTACAATTACAGTGGATATTACAGACGCTGACGTGTGCAGCAGCCCCAATAGTGTCTGTGCTCTTCTGGACGGTGGAGTATCAAGGTAAATATTCTCCATTTACATTTTGCGCATCATTGAAAGTCAAGGTTCGTGTTGTGAGTCAGTCACTGAGTCGCTGTGGCCCAGGGATCCAATGCGCCGCCATGTTGACTCTTCGTTTGTACCTACCAAACCCGTGCTCGTGGCTAAAGTTTTCATCGAAATGATATTTAAAACTCCCCCTACCACGACAACCTTTCTAAATTAAGCCGACACGCAATGAAATATTTTTCAAGACCAGGCACTCTTCCTCACTCACCGCAGACTAAACGTGTTTTCATCAAGAACGCTTTATGTAGGCATATAGCTAGAAAGATGAGACCACATCTGCTTTAAAGGCTGGACGGTCCCAATAATGTTGGCAAAATATAACATACATATATGATAACCACAAAGTTGATCCACGAACAATATTCTCTTCTCCTCGTATTTCTTTACCTATCGCCACAGGGCCCGACTTTAGCCGAATGACTACTCGCACCATTTGTCTCACGTGCAACATTTGTTATTTTCGTATCTGCATAGACGTACGACAGTCATAATGATCAGGTCGCTTTCTGGGACTGGCGGTTGGTCCGACACAGATGAAAGTTCCCAACACAGTGGATACTGTTTTTCCAAAGTAAATTGTGTGAATGGCGGGTGCTGCCGGTAGAGAAGGACCTGCTTATCCTTTTCGCGAACACCTGGTGTCATCACTGATTTTCAGTGATCCATTCATATAATTGTCACCGCTATTTTGCCTATAACGCCCAATGGAATCTGTTTCGGCGGATAATCGAGACTGGTTATTCTTTGGCGTAAATGTTTAATTTATATTTACAATGTTTTGACATTTAGCGCCGTGAGCCATATATAACATCGACGTATAAAGTTTGGTTGTTTGTTGTCGCAAGGGACTTTTGATCAGCCATTATCTCAGGTCGGTTAGTTACTAGTGTTTTTAAATCAATAATTGTTTTACTATCTTTATATCTCCACCTTCTGTTCCAGGTGGAGGCGTGGACTTCAAGAGCGTCAACACCCACGCCATCAACCTCACCCTTGTTGTCGTCGACTTGTTTATATCTCGCTATCCAATCAGAATTCACCATTTCTACGTTAGCATGTGCCTATTCACGACCTACTCTGCGTTCACCGCCATCTACTGGGTGACAGGGGGAACTAACCACCTGGGTCGCCCCTATGTGTATTCTGCCCTTAACTACTCGGAGGACCCTGGCTTTGCCATGATATTCGTGTTCTCTGTGACTCTAGCAGCGGCCCCCTTCGTCCACTGCCTCATGTACGGGCTGTACAGGCTCCGCGTGGCCTTGTGGAACAGATGCTGCCGCGCAGAAGATGCTGTCCCGGAGACATTGGTAGCCCTTACAACCCAGTCGTCCGCTACCGATGTCTGAATATTTATGTGTTTGTGTTCATTTGACTCTTGATCAAAAGTTGTTTGATCAAAAAATGTTTGATCAGGTTTACAACATTCATGGAATTAGTAAAGCTTTCAAAAATACGGGATAACCTCACATTTTTGCGAACACCTGGTATCATCACTATTTGACAGTGATTCATAAAAACGAGCCTATGATAGATATACATAGTCGGAATCGCACAATGGACTAGACTCTAACAACAAAGGATGTATTAAATACCTTGATACTCATTTCAAACCCATGTTCCGGATAAGTGACGTTTGTAATATCAAAGTTGGCGCAATAGGGAAAAACATTGAAACTGACGTGTTCCAAATCATGAGCACAGCAAATGCATCAAAAGGGCTGGTCTTTAATGATTTCGGGGGCCCAGTCGACCAAGGCGCCGTGATTTGCTGTGCAGAGTTGCGTCCCTTTTGGCACACTAGAAACCTATGATTGTGGGTTCGAATCCCGGTTTGCCCAGATTATGTTTCTAGGTTTGTCAGCACCATGCCCGTGCTCGTGGGTTTCACCGAAGTGGTAAACGTCTGAGACCTGCATCCCTTCGGGCTTTCCTCCCACATTGAACTGTAATATTGTTAAAAGCGGCGTTAAACCCAACTCACTCACATTTCAAATTAGAGGGAACAATTGACTCAGTTATGTAGATAATTGGAAAGTCTTTTCAACTTAGAGACAATCTGAAAAGAATACTGCACTTATTCTCGTCAGATACAATTATATTTTTAGGAACGAGTGGAGTTTCTATTGAAACTGACCGAGCGAAAGCCAAGAGACAGGTAATGAGATAATAAATCCGTACGTCATATGTGTGTCATACAAGGTTGAACTCATTTAATCCGTTTTGATTGGATAACCTTGACCTCGCTGAGGTCACACATGAAAGCTCATGCTGCAACTTCTACATAAACATTCATAAACAATAACGATATATTTTTGACAATTTAACACTTTATTAAACCAAACAAGCTCGTCACATATTCGTCATGCATTTTATATTAGTTGCGCGTTGAACCCAACTCACCCACCCATGAACTATATTAATTATGCATAGGTATACTACAGACATTATATAAATCTTGCTACATACATCTGCCATGTATACTGCCGGAAGAATGTAACTGTATAAAGTTCAATAAATATATATTTATTTTGATAGTAAATTTATGAGTATTTTAAGGTTGTCATTCTCAGTTTGTACCAACATGTTATTGCACGGCGTACAATTTGGATGTTAGAGTGTTTGTGTGGAGCATGATACTAACACACACGTGGCTTCATAATGTGAACTGCACAAAATGATTGTTTAGCTATTTTCACCCATTGTTGTTTAGCCGTAGATACCGCTTACAGAATGCAACGGCTTGCTGGAAATCAGCGCTGTGGGTATGCTGCAAACAGAAATGGCACAAAAAGAAGTTGCCAGACATTTTAATGTTCATCTGAACACAATTTTATCTTTTTGGAGACGGTATCTACAGCAGAGTAACACTCAGGACTTGTCACGGGCCGGGCGACCACGCGTGACGTCACGTCAACAAGACAACCATATTCGGTTGGTGCATCTACGGTTTCGAAACAATACTGCCACATTAACTGCTCGGACAATTCCTGGGGTGGGAGCAATTAGTGGTAGAACCGTCCGCAACCGGTTGTAACAGAGTTTTTGAGGCAGTAGAACATTGCTATACTGCCATGGCCGACTGTTTCTCAAGACCTCTCCCCCATTGAACATGTCTCATCCTCTCGAGGCAAGGGGGTTTACTGACTGTCAAAGTCCAGTTTCCACCCTTGCCGAATTTGGCTGGAATTTCTGGGCTCGACCGTGGCGCCGCCAGTGGCTATTACGGGTTATAGGCCTTCTATGCCCTCCTATTCCTCAAATCAGATTCCACCTCTCATATCACTTGCATTTGCTTCAAACAAAATGGTGGCGCTCAGTGAAGACGATCTGATCGATGACCAAGATCTATATTGTAATAAAACGGGTTTAACTTCGCGAAGTGCAACAAATAACGCGAGCACCTTGATATAAACATAAACAGATTTGGAAAATATCTGTTGACGGTACACATGCTTTGCAAATCCTGCAATCGATCGAAATATGCATGGCAGTTTACGAACCGGATGTCGATTTCGTAACGCGATTTTGATTAGACTATGCATAGACTCGTTAGTCGAGCCAAAAAATACACAATAATTCCAGTCTAGTTCGGCAAGGGTGAAAACTGGACTTTAATTGTCAGGTAACTCCCTTGCCAAGGGAAGATGAAGATGTCTGTGAAGAGAAGGATCGACGCCTACGACAGGACCAGAACCAGACGGGCCAATCTTCGATTGACATTTGGAACATTCCCCAGGCTGTTTTCAATGATATAGTGTCTTCAGTGCGCCGCCGTTGCCTCGCCTGTATCAACGCAAATGGTGGTCACACCCCTAATGACATTGTTTTGAAAGTGTGTTGGTTGTTACCCCACACTCCAGCTCTGTGAGAGTGGTCTGTAAATAAT
Source organism: Haliotis cracherodii (assembly GCF_022045235.1). Taxonomy (NCBI): domain Eukaryota; kingdom Metazoa; phylum Mollusca; class Gastropoda; order Lepetellida; family Haliotidae; genus Haliotis; species Haliotis cracherodii. Next base: position 17,832,280 of record NW_027266264.1, read on the forward strand.
CTCTTTCTAGGGACCAAACAAACGGAGATAATGAAAAGGGAGATATTAGTTTGAATGATATTTCAAGCTAACAACTTATTATCAATAACTCACAATCGCCATCTGGTTATTTGTACATGTTTGTTTGTATGTTTGTTGTTTAACGCCACACTGGGCAGTATTCCAGCTATATGACGGCTGTTTGAAAATAATCGAATCTGGACCAGACAATCCAGTAAATGGCATCATGATCATCGATACACGCAACTGGGTTACGATGACATACATCAACCAAGTCGTGACTTGACAACCCGAACCCGTTAGTCGCCTCATACTACAAGCATAGTCACCTTTTACCGCAGGCATGGGTTGCTGAAGACCTATAATTCCCGGATCTTCACGGGTCGGTAACAATAAGTATAAGAACCATGGTTTAACGTCTTTTGGCATGACGAGGCCGGGTATCGAACCACCGACCTTTCGCTCCCCGGGCTGACGCTCTACCACTAGACCACAGAGGCGGTCCTCTGAGCTCTGTACGTGTAGAGACTGGTTATGAGACACGGAGGTCTGAGCATATTATGACAGGTTGTGAGATCTGGAGGCAGAGAGATCCGTGACCTTATTAACCTCTGTGCGGGATGTAGAGCGCAAGGCCAAAACCGTCAGTGTTATTACCCCTAGGGACACACATGAATATTCAGTGACCTCTGACCTCTTCTATATGCATGACGCCGGTGTGCAAACAACTGCATTCCTAAATCATAGACCGGAGTGGGTAGGACTTGGCTTCCGCAGATGAAGTTTTGTATGGCTAATGGCTTTATTTCTTGTCAGGGCATACCAAGGCGTGGTGGCCTTGTTGGTTGTCAGAACAAACCAAGGTGTGGTGGCCTTGTTGGTTGTCAGAACATACCAAGATGTGATGGCCTTGTTGCTTGTCAGGACATACCAAGGCGTGGTGGCCTTGTTGGTTGTCAGAACACACCAAGGCGTGGTGGCCTTGTTGGTTGTCAAAACATACCAAGGTGTGGTGGCCTTGTTGGTTGTCAGATTTGTTGTTTTTTTTGTTTAACGCCGCACTCAGCAATATTCCAGCTATATGACGGTGGTCTGTAAATAATCGAGTCTGGACCAGACAATCCAGTGATTAACCTCATGCGCATCCATCCACTTAATTGGGATCGATGACATGCGTCAACCAGGTCAGCGAGCCTGACCACCCGATCCCGTTAGTCGCCTTTGACGACAAGCATAGTCACCTTTTACGGCAAGCATGGGTTGCTGAAGACCTATTCTACCCCGGAATCTTCACGGCAATTTGGTTGTCAGAACAAACCAAGGTGTGGTTGCCTTGTTGGTTGTCAGAACACACCAAGGCGTGGTGGCCTTGTTGGTTGTCAGAACATACCAAGGTGTGGTGGCCTTGTTGGTTGTCAAAACAAACCAAGGCGTGGTGGCCTTGTTGGTTGTCAGAACATACCAAGGTGTGGTGGCCTTGTTGGTTGTCAAAACATACCAAGGTGTGGTGGCCTTGTTGGTTGTCAGATTTGTTGTTTTTTTTGTTTAACGCCGCACTCAGCAATATTCCAGCTATATGACGGTGGTCTGTAAATAATCGAGTCTGGACCAGACAATCCAGTGATTAACCTCATGCGCATCCATCCACTTAATTGGGATCGATGACATGCGTCAACCAGGTCAGCGAGCCTGACCACCCGATCCCGTTAGTCGCCTTTGACGACAAGCATAGTCACCTTTTACGGCAAGCATGGGTTGCTGAAGACCTATTCTACCCCGGAATCTTCACGGCAATTTGGTTGTCAGAACAAACCAAGGTGTGGTTGCCTTGTTGGTTGTCAGAACACACCAAGGCGTGGTGGCCTTGTTGGTTGTCAGAACATACCAAGGTGTGGTGGCCTTGTTGGTTGTCAAAACAAACCAAGGCGTGGTGGCCTTGTTGGTTGTCAGAACATACCAAGGTGTGGTGGCCTTGTTGGTTGTAAGGACATACGAAGGCGTGATGGCGGCTTATCAGGACATACCAAGACATGATGGCCGCTTGTCAGGACATACCAAGACGTGATGGCCTTATTGCTTGTCAGGACATACGAAGGTGTGATGGCCGCTTGTCAGGAAATACCAAGGCGTGATGGCCTTATTGCTTGTCAGGACATACCAAGACGTGATGGCCTTATTGCTTGTCAGGACATACGAAGGTGTGATGGCCGCTTGTCAGGACATACCAAGGCGTGATGGCCTTATTGCTTGTCAGGACATACCAAGACGTGATGGCCTTATTGCTTGTTAGGACATACCAGGACGTGATGGCCTTATTGCTTGTCAGGACATACCAAGACGTGATGGCCTTATTGCTTCTCAGGACATACCAAGACGTGATGGTCTTATTGCTTGTCGGGACATACCAAGACGTGATGGCCTTATTGCTTGTCGGGACATACCAAGACGTGATGGCCTTATTGCTTGTCGGGACATACCAAGACGTGATGGTCTTATTGCTTGTCAGGACATACCAAGACGTGATGGCCTTATTGCTTCTCAGGACATACCAAGACGTGATGGCCTTATCGCTTGTCAGGACATACCAAGGCTTTATTGCCTATTATTTGCAAAACCGTTTAAAATAAATTAATTGCAGAGAATGTTAAATTTGTGGTTCGAAATCTTTTCTAAATATCCCAAAACATGGAATCTAAAATAACGATTTGAAATCGACGAATCACACATTGTGTTGTTTCATTTGTAGAATTACAAATCTACTTCGTAATCGGTTAAAGAAAACTTGGAAGGTAGAACATACTCTTTTCGAATAAACTTACAGTGAATTCTATCCCTTGAAAATAACTTCCACGACCAAAAGGATCTCTGACCCGATTCTCTCATGTTGAAGGTCGGACAATGATGATGCACATGACGAGACATGGGTTAACGTGCATAGCGACGAGAGAACACTGTTTGATTCATAAACACGACCGTCATGCTCATGATACAATCGGAATCGTACAATCGAGATTTCTTGTGGCTTTAAAGTGTTTTATCGCTTTTATTAACTTGCAGAGAGACGAGAGAACGCGGTGGTATTAAACTTTGCAGTTGCTGCAGATAACGCTCACTGTACCTTATTGGTGTAATCCTGCGAAATACATGAATGTAGAATAAACGTATTGAGGAGTGAGTTGACTTTTCCCACGTTTAGCACAGTTATTCCAACCATACTGAAACAAATGGGTTTCACACATTATGCCTACATTGAAAGTATAAACCAGTACTGTGTAAGTATTGCAACATAAACTGACGGGGAAGAGAAAGTATGCTCTTGAAAATTGTTTTTGACCAAACAATTATAACCGTTATCAAAACGTCACTAGGCTGAAACAGTCGCCGAAACACTTCATACTTAACACAAAACACAACTAGGATATCCGTATCAAATAAATCACCGTCAAATAACCATTTCTTGTTTGTTTTTGTTTTTTTCAGTAGCCACCAAAAAACATGCGTGTATACTTTCTTTTGCCCGGCAGTTTATATATCGTTCAGTCTCACAGATGACCATCGATTGTATTTGATTATTCTGAATTCACGTGAAACATTCAATAACTCACCATGACAAGACACGTGTTTCTAGTGTTATTTTATTGTATGGAATTGTTTATTAGCCAACTGTTGGGGTTTGTATGTGTTTGGAAATATCAAGGTAATATTGCCTCATCGCGCTGTGTGACTGTAGCAGCTGCGCCGTCCATAACCTGTTCTCCATGCACTGACGTATGTCTCCATGCACTGGAAGTATGTCTCCATGCACGGAAGTATGTCTCAATGCACTGACGTATGTCTCCATGCACTGGAAGTATGTCTCCATGCACTGAAGTATGTCTCCATGCACTGGAAGTATGTCTCCATGCACGGAAGTTTGTCTCCATGTCCTGAAGTATGTCTCCATGTACTGAAGTATGTCTCCATGCACTGGAAGTATGTCTCCATGCACTGAAGTATGTCTCCATGTACTGAAGTATGTCTCCATGCACTGAAGTATGTCTCCATGTACGGAAGTATGTCTCCATGCACTGAAGTATGTCTCCATGTACTGAAGTATGTCTCCATGTACTGAAGTATGTCTCCATGCACTGAAGTAAGTCTCCATGCACTGAAGTAAGTCTCCATGCACTGAAGTATGTCTCCGTGCACTGAAGTATGTCTCCATGCACTGAAGTATGTCTCCATGTCCTGAAGTATGTCTCCATGCACGGTAGTATGTCTCCATGTACTGAAGTATGTCTCCATGCACTGGAAGTATGTCTCCATGCACTGAAGTATGTCTCCATGTACTGAAGTATGTCTCCATGCACTGAAGTATGTCTCCATGTACGGAAGTATGTCTCCATGCACTGAAGTATGTCTCCATGTACTGAAGTATGTCTCCATGTACTGAAGTATGTCTCCATGAACTGGAAGTATGTCTCCATGCACTGAAGTATGTCTCCATGTACTGAAGTATGTCTCCATGCACTGGAAGTATGTCTCCATGCACTGAAGTATGTCTCCATGCACGGAAGTATGTCTCCATGCACTGAAGTATGTCTCCATGTCCTGAAGTATGTCTCCATGCACGGTAGTATGTCTCCATGCACTGAAGTATGTCTCCATGCACTGAAGTATGTCTCCATGCACGGAAGTATGTATCCATGTCCTGAAGTATGTCTCCATGCACTGAAGTATGTCTCCATGTACTGAAGTATGTCTCCATACACTGAAGTATGTCACCATGTACTGAAGTATGTCTCCATGCACTGAAGTATGTCTCCATGTACTGAAGTATGTCTCCATGTACTGAAGTATGTCTCCATGCACTGAAGTATGTATCCATGCACTGAAGTATGTATCCATGTCCTGAAGTATGTCTCCATGTACTGAAGTATGTCTCCATGCACTGAAGTAAGTCTCCATGCACTGAAGTAAGTCTCCATGCACTGAAGTATGTCTCTGTGTACTGAAGTATGTCTCCATGCACTGAAGTATGTATCCATGTCCTGAAGTATGTCTCCATGTACTGAAGTATGTCTCCATGCACTGAAGTAAGTCTCCATGCACTGAAGTAAGTCTCCATGCACTGAAGTATGTCTCCGTGCACTGAAGTATGTCTCCATGCACTGAAGTATGTCTCCGTGCACTGAAGTATGTCTCCATGCACTGAAGTATGTCTCCGTGCACTGAAGTATGTCTCCATGCACTGAAGTATGTCTCCATGCACTGAAGTATGTCTCCGTGCACTAAAGTATGTCTCCGTGCACTGAAGTATGTATCCATGTACTGAAGTATGTGTCCATGTACTGAAGTATGTCTCCATGCACTGAAGTATGTCTCCGTGAAGTATGCCATATAGTACAAGGGCGTCGACTACAAACACGTGCAATATTTAAATCGCATGACGTTTTGTTGTAGGGTTGCTCATAAAGAAACACATTGATGTCTCACTCGACCCTGCTTTATACAGCTCGTGCGTGTTGGAATCCTTCCTCTGTACCTGACATTACACGGATGAGTGTCGAGACTGGCTTAATGTATCCTGTGATAGGACTTAAACGCACTCAACCAGGAAATGCACTCAGATCATGACGCGGGTCTCACCCCTCGGGAGTCGGGATGTTTACCACGTGGAGGTGAGGTGAATATCGTTGCACCTATATATAGCGACATGCATACACGATTGTGCGCGTGTGTGTTTGTTTGTCTGTCTGTCTGTCTGTCTGTGTGTCTCTGTGTGTGTGTTTGTTTGCTTGTTGTTTAACGCCGTACTTAGCAGTATTCCAGCTATATAACGGGGGTCTGTAAATAATCGAGTCTGGACCAGGCAATCAAGAGAATGTCATCATGATCATCGATCTACGCATGTTTGTGTGTGTGTGTGTGTGTGTGTGTGTGTGTGTGTGTGTGTGTGTGTGTGTGTGTGTGTGTGTGTGTGTGTTCGTGCGTGTGCGTGCGTGTGCGTGCGTGTGTCTTTGAGTGTGTTTGTTTTGCTTTGTTTGACAATCAAGAGAATGTCATCATGATCATCGATCTACGCATGTTTGTGTGTGTGTGTGTGTGTGTGTGTGTGTGTGTGTTCGTGCGTGTGCGTGCGTGTGTCTTTGAGTGTGTTTGTTTTGCTTTGTTTGACAATCAAGAGAATGTCATCATGATCATCGATCTACGCATGTGTATGTGTGTGTGTGTGTGTGTGCGCGCGAGCGTGCGTGTGTTTTTGTGTGTGTTTGCATGTTTAACGCCGCACTCGGCAGTATTCCAGCTATATGACGGCGGTCTGTAAATAAATAAATAAATAAAAATTACCAACAGGGCGACAGACAAAAAGGCTTATTGTTTAATCACCTTATAAATCAAATGCTGACTGCATGAGACTAAAATAAACCTTCACAGCCCTCACAAAAACTACGATCTCAGGTAAAGTGTTTCATCGTCATAACTTCAGCACTTTGGTCCTCGAGGTTCTGATGATGATGATGATGATGATGATGATGATGATGATGATGATGATGATGACGATAAAAATATTCCGACATTGTCGACAAAATCTGAAGCTGACCATGTTGACTGCCGCCAATGATGATTTTTGTTGTTTTATTAAAGAAAGTACTTAAACCAATTATCATTTAATCTAAATTCAGCTTTCAGAACCATTTGACTTAATTTTGGTGCCATCGTTGGTAGGAACGTCAAAGTTCAATCGTCTTTGTTCCAGGGATTCAGAAGGGGATTGTTCCGTGATTCCGCACATCTAAATGAAAACATCCTGACGCCGGCCGCGGCCAATGCATAATGTGGTCGTTATCACTGTTTGGTTAAACAAACAAACATGCCCCACCGCCCACGCCGCGTGGCATTGGAAGCTAGTTGTCAGTCATTAACTTATTTCGATATGATCGCACCAGCTATCACTACTCCTCGCATAGTCGCCATCGTGGCTGATTAGTAGATGAGCGCAGCTTAATTAAATGCCTTCTCTGCAGAACATTGGAGTAGACTGAGTAATCGACTGTACCCGGGACAATGTCCCGATAGCGCTGTAACTCAGCGTCTATGCTACTCTAAGCGATACAAAAGCATCAGTATTGATCCAATTGGGTAAACATATTTATAATTCCCGCCGGTGTCAAACTGGTGAATCTGTAGATCACTATAGAAGCAGCTGACTGACTTCACATCCTCGCTGGAGCTATCAGTACCGGGCGTTGGACGTTACTGGGTCCGGGACTGTAGCCCACCATGTTCCGTGGTGTGCGTCTGTGAGACTGTTCCGAATGTGCTTTATCGACGACCATTTGAATGTTTAACAATGTACCAACGATTTAAGTAAGTTGGAATAGTTTTACTACGGCTGCTATGTGAGAGTCATTCGCATGAAACACGCGGGAAGGAACGGCTGTGGTAACTGCATTGGTCGAGGATAGAAGGACATTTTAACATGATCTGTTGCTGAGGCGATGACGCCGATGTTGTCAACGTTTCTGCGATGTGTCTTTGTCACGGGTACGACAAAACTGACGTATAATTGACAGAACGTAAATTAATCTATTCCCATCAATAGATCAGAAATATTTCTCTTCGACATGGCCTGCGTATGGTGATTATATTAGCTACCTTGAGTGTAATGGTAGACACTCTGTGACGTCTCCGCCAAGTGTTGTTACTGTCGGTGTCAGGACGCAGCATCATGGGCAAGTTACAGGAGTTCTGTATACGACTTGACAACTCGAGGACAGTGTACACGTCGGGGGAGGTGGTGTCGGGCGTGGTCGTCGTCACCATCAGCGAGCCCATGAAAATGAGAGGTATGTTCTTTGACGGGTCCCGAAGTTCTATCTACATCCGACGTTACTTAATTTGAATAACAATTAATGTTTTAAATACGTATATCATGTGTATTAACTAAACCATTAATTTGTGTATGATAGAATGTTTGAAACAAACTATTTATACTATCATAAACAAATTATCACATCTTTGTCATTTCGATGTTCAGTGCGACACATGATCCTTTCTATAGAAAAGGGGTTGACAGCAACTGTTGTATCAAAAGCACGCCCATGTGGGCACCGTGCGCTAATGTGACCCCCGGCGCTAATGGCAACGCGCTTCCATCGCTATTTCTATGTAATGTAACTGGAATATATATTTTAAAACTATTTATCGACTCAAATCCTGACTTGAAGTACCGTTAATCGCGGCAGATGACTAAAATGTTTGATAATTTTTACATCAACAGCGGACCGGTGCTTGGTCTGTCCGACAATGGTTCTTTCTAATGGGCCTGTCACACACTACCGATGTACCTCGCCGTGACTAAACGGAGCAATAAATTTAACAACGTTGAAAAAATCGGCGGAGCTCCGGCGAGAAAGCGCTTTAAAATTTAAAATTGACCGTAGCAATACCGATGTAGTACCGGCGTTCCCGTTGTTCTACCGTTGTAAGAGACGATGTGCGTCCGAATACCACTTTTTCTGTCACCTTAGTGTTACCGATGCGCCGCCGATGTTATACCGATGTATCACCGTTGACCGGAGCTCTAGCGGCGTGATGTCGTTGCGGTGCCGATGCACTACCGGAGCTCCGGTATCACATCGGCGGCGTATCGGTACTACTTCGGTGGTATTCGGTAGTACTACGGTATAACATCGATACCAGTAAGGGACACATTGAGGCCACCGGAGAGCCGCCGATCCATTACGGGACGCTACCGATGCTCTACCGACATTAACGAAGCCATACCGAATACGCCGTTGGACTGCCGTTGTAGTCCCGTTGCTCGCTCCGGCAGCGAAAAAACTACTACCGTCGCTTGCCGTCGCTAATTTTTTTGCCGATGTTCCGACGATGTCCTGAGGATGTACTAGCGTTCTTAGCGATATGATACTGTTGCGCTGCCGTACTAGTACCGATCCCCTAAAATCGCCAAATTTGTGCTCCGGTATAGCTCCGGCGACCCAAATCGTCCAGGTGTGACAGGCCCTTAACTCATTGACTCAGCAATAGGCCCAGGACAAAGCGCTATTGATTTGTGAAAATGGCCTATTTGTAAACATTTATAAATCACTTGACTGTTAATAATGAAGATTACTCTTGCCCTTTAACTAGCACTTATTCTAGATATGCTACTCAGAAGAAGTTAAATTTGGTTGGTTGTTTAACGCGACACTCAGCAATATTCCAGCTGTATGACGGCGGTCTGTAAATAATCGAGTCTGGACCAGGCAATACAGTGATTGATATCATGAGCATCCATCCACGCATTTTGGATCGATGACATGCATCAACCAAGTCAGCGAGCCTGACCAACCGATCCCGTTTGTCGACAAGCATAGTCGCCTTTTACGGCAAGCATGGGTTGCTGAAGACCTATTCTACCAGTTAAAGATCACGGCCTTTCTTCATAGAGTTAATCTGGCATGAATCATTAACTGTACAGTCATATAAGAAATTCGGGTGCTCTTTAACTTCTTTTGAGTAGTTTATTGAAAAAACCCCAAAACATTTCAATGTTTATCAACGCACCATGAACGTAAATATTTTAAGAAAATAATCTGTGGAACTACCGATTATTTTTAGCATATATTGCAAAAAAATGTCGACACATTTGATCATATCAGCCACGATTCTGCAAACTGTAGTTATTGCAAAACATTTGCTTTAGTCGAGATGCATGGTGCGTCTGTGTAGGTAGCGTGTATAGCTTTTTAGCTGGAGCAAAGACATACTGGAGCCAATACACACTGCACCCAAATACACACCCACCCACCCCACCCCCCACCCCACCTTCTCCCTCTCTCTCTCTACCCCCTCTCCCACGACCCAACCCCGCCACATTAAGCGTTGTTACAGACGTACCACCTGATCGCTGGATACTGAAAGGTAGCACCGATGCGGTAGGTCGCAAGCTGGAGCTTTGTACGTTGGATGCCGTTCCCGAAAGCCAAAACGATAAAGTGATATAAAAGCTGGGTGTTAGGAGTGAGTCCTGGCAACGTTTTAATTGAGCACTACAGCCAATGTCACAGTTTGATTGAGCTTAAGTTGAAAATATGAAGTACCCTTTGCTCTCACACTGACTCATTAACTTTTAAAGAATTTCTTGATTATACTTCAACCTGGATAGTATCATAGTGAATAACACCACTCAGATAAAAAAAACCCGTAGATTCATCGTCGAACAGAGAAATACAGTATACTACGTTTATAAGGAACACGCTTATAACAAACTGACCGATATAACGAACTTATTGTCAGTCCCTACCATTTGTTTCATAAATGCTGTATACATGCTTATAACAAACTACGGTTATAACGAACAAAAATTAGCGGTCCCTTTGAGTTCGTTATAAGCGTAGTTTACTGTAGTTATGGTTTATGTGAATTTATTATCGGGCGAATGGTTGAGGTAGAAGTTTATGCGTTAATCCATTGATTCCCTATATAACTACATGAATCATTTATAGAATAAAAGCAAATCTACAAGCCTGTTAACGCCAGCTCCCCCCCCCCCCCCCCCCCATGTTTAGTGTGTCACGCCAGTGTTTATCGAGTGTATTCTCAGGAGAACGCTATTAAGGTATTAAATCACCACTCTCTCACAATCTCAACACCACATTAATTGCACGCCACCACACACCAGTATCAGCGGACATCAGGGAGCAATATAGCAGCATAATATATAAACCTTATCACAGATCAACTCAACAGAATAAAAAAGGACAGTATTGAACAATTGTGTAGACATCTATTTCTATCCCATGTGCTGTTTTCCCCTTGCCTGCGAATATATACAATATGGATTAGGAAGCTTCAGGTCATGGCGTTTAGTGGACCGGACTTAAACTTGATTGGACTTCTGATTCAGTTTCTCATCACTCATCAATTAAATAGATAGCGTCCTATATCCATGACATTAAAACGAGTAAGATTTATTCCGATATCAGACTTTACTACTGAAAACATCCGATAGCGAAACCCTTATCGCTACTACACAAGTATAGGGCACTCAGCCAATAACACGTCTTCCGGTAAAAATCAGCTCGTTGTGAACGTGTTCTGATTGACAAAATCTCGGAAACCGTTTATTGATAGACAAAAAACTGCCATGCGTGCCTTCAGTAATCTCTCTCTCTCTCTCTCTCTCTCTCTCTCTCTCTCTCTCTCTCTCTCTCTCTCTCTCTCTCTCTCTCTCTCTGAGGTGAGGTCGCCTTTGGCTATAGTTCTAAAACACCAGTACACAAATATAAGTATGTTGTTTTTAAATAAATCCTACATTATTATCTGGCATATATGTCCACTATGACATTTATTGTCTTCTTGTCTATTATGGGAATATGTCATGATGCCGATTGTGTCAGCTATCCACATATATACAAAGTACCAAGAAGCAGCTGTTATATTTCAAGGAAGGACTGTCCAATTTAGTATTGGTCCACGCAGCATTAGAGTAGTATGTCTCCCAGACCCTAGAGAATAATCTAAAAAGGGAATCCAACTCAAGTTAGAATAATTTGGTAAGTCTAGATTGCCCCAGCTAGAAATTTAGCCATGTTCTGGGATTCATTTGGATTATATTTTTATTTTGTAGATACATATTTTTTAACTCAGATAACTTTATTTCTGGGACTAATTGTTAGTCTATAGTAATAGTCAACAAGTGTAAAAGAGACAAGAGGACTCTACAATTCAGGGATACGAGTGACCTTTCAAGGCAAGGCAGGGGTCAACTGGAAGGAGACGGCCAATCAGGACGACGACGACAGTAAGAAGACCGTCGTGGTCCACTTCAACGCAGAGGAGATCTACATCAACCACAGGAAGCTGCTCTGGGGAGAAGGTAGGTGCATCTAGGTTGAGAGGAAGATAAAACTAGATATATCACGGGGTAGGTGCGTCTGTGATGGCAGGAGGATAGAACTAGATATATCACGGGGTATGTGCATCTGGGGTGAGAGGAAAATAAAACTAGATATATCACGGGATATGTACACTCTTCAAAAAAAGAAACGCATAGTTAAAAAATAACGATATATATTAAGCGGATGTAAAAGTATCTACACAGAATATGCGTGAACACAATCAAATAAAATTAGACACAGTGATCGAAAAAAGCATTGTCGTCATTGTCAGCATTAATTCAGTTCAGTCATTGCACATGTGTAGCCACAAGGGGGCGTCATGGTCAGTACCTGGTCACACCACCTCTTGCAGGCGTCACTGCTCGACACCTCCTCGGCACAGATTGCACAAGTCGTCGGATGTTTTCGCGGGGAATTCTTCGCCATTCCTCCTGTAAGGCGTTGTAAGTGTGTGGGGACGCTGGGGACGTTGACGGACGCGTCGATCAAGTTCGTCCCACAAATGTTCAATCGGGTTGAGATCAGGCGATTTAGACGGCCATGGAAGGGCATTGATGTTCTCATTAACAAGGAAATTAGCTGTTGCACGTGCTGTGTGGGGCCGAGCGTTGTCATGTTGGAACCGCTCCCTCTGGCGGTCCAAAGTTGGGAGGAGGTGGGGACGCAGAATTTGGTCTATGTATCGGTTTGCCGTAAGATTGCCCTGGACAACCACTAACTGTGATGTACCCGTGTAGGATATGGCTCCCCACACCAAGACACTCCCGCCACCAAATCGGTTCACCTGTCGAATGCAGTTCGTCGCAAAACGTTCATGTCGACGTCAGTATATACGTTATCTTCCATCCCGTCGTTGAAGAAGAAAACGTGACTCATCGCTGAAGCAAATGCGTCGCCAGTTCCTGCAATCCCATGCCTGTACTCTGTTGCACCACCGGACACGTCGTTGACGGTGTAGACGTCGCAAGACAGATCCAACTTTTGGTCGTCTCGCTCGAATTCCTACTTCCCTCAGACGAGTTCTGATGGTTTGGTCGGAAATTCTTCGCATACCAGGCACCTGTCCTGCAGTGTCAGTTGCTGTAGCAAATCGATCCCGAAGGTGATGCAACCGGATGTACCGATCCTGCGCAGGGGTGGTCACTCTTGGTCTTCCACCTCTGGGATGATCTTGAGTCGAATTAGTGCGGGTATATCGATCCCATAGTCTAAATATGGTGCTTTGGTGAACGTTGAAGTGTCTTGCAACGGCAGACTGGGACTCCCCTGCTTCCAAACGCCATATTGCGGTATTTCGGTCAGCTGCAGTTAATCTTGGCTTTTTTCGATCTCCGTTCACGTCAGGAAATTCGTAATGAACTGATGAATTTTGTACGGTCTTTTATAGTCAGTGTCTCTACTCTTGTTTCCAACATTTTGCACGTGCATTGTGCTGAAAACTATTTCTGAAAGCAATTTCCGTGCATCCTTTGCATTTTTGCTGACAAACGTTTACAAAAAACATTTTGAGATGTGTTTGCGCGCAATGCACAACAAACATGACATGATTAACGGGAATCAAACATAGAATTGTCTTTATGACGATTGCCGGGAAAAATCTAATTGGAATTCTCAAAACACCTATGCGTTTCGTTTTTTGAAGAGTGTACATCTGTCATGGGAGGAAGATAAAGCTAGTTATATCATCAATGATGGGCGTATAGTAATACTAGATAGGGGCACAAACATCTGTGATGGGAAGAAGATATAACTCGATATATCACGGGGTAGGTACATCTGTGTAGAAGGAAGATGAACCTAGATATATCACAGGGCAGGCACATCTGTGTAGAAGGAAGATAAACCTAGATACATCACGGGGTAGGTACATCTGTGTAGAAGGAAGATGAACCTAGATATATCACAGGGCAGGCACATCTGTGTAGAAGGAAGATAAACCTAGATACATCACGGGGTAGGTACATCTGTGTAGAAGGAAGATGAACCTAGATATATCACAGGGCAGGCACATCTGTGTAGAAGGAAGATAAACCTAGATACATCACGGGGTAGGCACATCTGTGTAGAAGGAAGATGAACCTAGATATATCACAGGGCAGGCACATCTGTGTAGAAGGAAGATAAACCCAGATACATAAACGGGGTAGGCACATCTGTGTAGAAGGAAGATGAACCTAGATATATCACAGGGCAGGCACATCTGTGTAGAAGGAAGATAAACCTAGATACATCACGGGGTAGGCACATCTGTGTAGAAGGAAGATGAACCTAGATACGTCACGGGGTACATCAATGTTGAGAGGATGATAATACTAGATAGATACGGGACAGGTATATCTGTGATGTGATGTGATGACATCATTAGCCGGAGCAGTGTGTATTCTAGCAGATATGATACAGCCGTGGCGAGACACATTCATTGTTTGTGTGACAGCAGCTATCAAATGGTCACTCGCCTATTCCAGATTCTGACAAGGACTTCTCGGCACATCTCCCCGCCGGACATTACGAGTTCCCGTTCAGTGTCCCCCTCCCTAAAAACCTCCCATGTTCCTTTGAGGGAGATCATGGCTGCGTCAATTACAAGGTCAAGGCCACAATAGACAAGCCGTGGAAGAGAGACCACAACGTCAAGATATTCTTCACCGTCCTCGGCATGTACGACCTCAACGACGACCCCCACGCCAGCGTCAGTAATCATATTTACCTTTACTCTCACTAATCACAAAAGTCGTACTCTATGGAGTTAATGCCATCAATGCTCTCTCGATAAATGCAGCTACGAATCCACGGCGTTTAATAACTTGACTTCTAAGTTTTTAATCTTAACCAATATAAAATTGAAATGTCAACGCCGAAGAATAACCTGCCGAAAAAGGATAACAGGGGCGTAAAAATCAAAATAGCGGTGAAAATTATATGAAGAGATCACTGTCAAACAAGAGTTAGCGAACAGGGTAAGCGTGTCCTGAGATGCTTGTCTCAGGTACTTCCGGTTCCGGTAATGGCTAGCTTTTGGGGGTTATCACGCGTCACGGAAACACATAGAATTCCATACATGGGCCCAACCTGCTATAGAGAGAAATTAACTCCAGTAATCTGTATTGTGGTGTGATAACATGACATAACTCATGTCTCGGCCAGGGGACATGCATTTCTTTATTCAGCATATGTGTGAGTTAAGTCTCTTTTACACCGGGTTTAGCAATACACAAGCACCATACATCGTCCTCACGCTGTGAATCGACCACGAACGCGTGTCGACCACCGCTTTAACCAATGAGTAAGCCCGACCCCGGTACTAATTCATTGAATCATGCTGTTACATTCCATCTTCGCGAGGCAAGGGACTTAACTGGCTGTAAAAATCCAGTTTCAACTGGACTATTATAGTCAGTTACTACCTTGCCTCGGGAAGATGGTTAAATTCACATTGTTTGAGATCCAACGTTTGGAGAAAAAATATTTCCAATATGGACAGTATTTAACATCCAAACAGCGCATCTACTTCACAAACTTGAATAGAGAATTGCATCCGAGGGTTGATATCAAATATATCAACACAAATCGATAAAAGTTTAAAACTCCGAGGCTACCCGAGGATTTAAACCTTTTTTTATCAAATATGTTTATATCAAAAGATACGAGGGAAAGATTCTATAAAGTATCGAAAATCAATCTTTTTCATTTTGTAAACAATAGTCTTAAGTCTAAATCGTACAGCTGACCAGCTTCAGTGTCAGAGAGATTTCATTGTCATTGTAATCGGTGACATCACAATATTCTGTAAAGCAGTATGACGCAATCTCATTGTAGTGGGGGCGGTCGGGTAGCCTAGTGGTTAAGCGTTAGCTCGTCACGCCGAAGACCCGGGTTCGATTCCCGACATGGGTACAATGTGTGAAGCCCATTTCCGGTGTCCCCCGCCATGATATTGCAGGAATATTGCTAAAAGAGGCGTAAAACCATACTCACTCACTCACTCACTCACTCATTGTAGTGATATCCCCTAGTGGATATCGCTTGATCTCACCCAGATGATATCTCCTGTAGAACACAGTTTTGGTTTAAAGTCCTTCTAAGCACATATCTACCAACTTGCAGGAGCCCATCGTGCACACTGCGGAACAGACGGTGTGTTGCGGGTGCTGCAGGGCCGGCTACTTCTCGCTCAACTACCACATCGACCGCCGCGGCTTCGTCCCCGGAGAGGAGATCCCCCTCACAGTGGAGGTGAAGAACAAGTCGAACAGCAGACTCCTGTCAGAGGTCAAGTTCAAAATGGTTTGTACTATGACCGCCAGTATGATTAATAGTGTAAGTGAATGTCCGATTCATATTATTGATACGACTCGCTGTGTTATGCACTCTACCCTATTGCCCTTAGCGATAGCCCTATCCAGCATCTTGAGCGTCTTCAGCGTTGTGTGAGTAACCGGTTTATGATTTTGCGCTCTAAGGCTCCTAAAACTACTTAATGCGCTAGTATACGGTCAAGTATAATGTTCTTTATATAGGAAGTACGCTCGCTCCTTCAAGGGCTCACAAGGTCGTATGTACGTACTGGGAATGGGGTCGTCTGGTGGTTAAGGCGTTCGCTCGTCACGCCGAAGACCCGGTTCGATACCCCACATGGGGATTCAATGTTTGAAGCCAGGTCTCTGATGAAGCCCATTTCTGGTGTCCCCCGACGTGATATTGCTATAATATTGCTAAAAGCGGCGTAAAACTATACTCACTCACTAACTGAGTCATAATACGTATGTGACAAATTAACCAAATGATTCTGACTGTTTTCGTATACACTGAAACCCCGTCCACATTAACGATAAGTGGTTGGGTGAAGACGTTCCAGTGGTTGTCATATATATAATGTGAATATATACTGTCTTGTACAATGGGCCGGTGTCCTCATTACCGAATAAACAATACATACAGTTGTCCGGATAGCGGGGTGTCCGTGTACGACAGTGTACTGCACATAAACTGCGTGTTGCTAGGTGACGACGTATTTCGCCCACGATGACTCCAAGAAACAGGAGGAAGAACTGGACAGGTTCGACATGGATCCGGTGACCGCCCACAGCTCGGGGATGCTGAAGACCACGGTAGACATCCCACCTACACCACCCTCTCATCTCATGGGCTGCAACATCATCGACGTGGACTACATCATCAGGGTACGGTCGTTTGTAGAGTAGCAAGTCAGAGCTGTAATGCCGTAGGTGGTTGAGGGGTTGAAGAAGCAGCATCTCATCTACAATATATTTTCCTGATGCTGGTTGGATTAAAAGAAATACATATAATACACAGTGATGGTGCACGACTACAGCAGTGGTAACAGTGGTCTTAGTGGTAGTAGCAGTGACAGTGGATGTAGTAGTAGTAGTAGTAGTAGTAGTAGTAGTAGTAGTGGTAGTAGTGGAAGTTATAGTGGCAGTAGTAGCAGTAATAGTAGTAGCAGTAGTAGAAGCAGTAATAGTCGCAGTAGTAGTAGTAGCAGTTGTAGTAGCAGTAGTAGTAGCAGTTGTAGTAGCAGCAGAAGTAGTAGTAGTAGTAGAAGTCATAGTAGCAGTAGTAGTAATAGCAGTAATAGTGAGGTGAGGTGAAATGGGGTTTAACGTCGCGTCCAAGACTTTTGCACTTATATAGCGACGAGCATGCAGGCGCGCGTGCGTGCGTGCGTGCGTGCGTGTGTGTGTGTGTGTGTGGCTGCTTGTATTATTCCACGGAGGCGGTCCTATTAGTAATAATAGTAGTAACAGTAGTAATAGTAGTAGTAGTTGCAGTAGCAGTAATAATAGCAGTAGTAATAGTAGCAGTAAAAGTAGCACTAGTAGTAGTAGTAGCAGCAGTAGTAATAGTAGCAGCAGTAATAGTAGCAGTAGTAGTTGTAGTAGTAGTAGTAGGAGTAGTAGTAGTAGTAGTAGTAGTAGTAGTAGTAGTAGTAGTAGTAGTAGTATAGTACAATTGAATGGATGTATGAACAACGACGGTCCACGCCATCTGTCGGACGGCCAGGTTCCCAAGTAGTTTCCTCTTGAGGTGCTGGGGATCTAACCTGATCCGGACTCCCTACAGAGAGTGTGAATGTATGTGTGTGTAAAGGAGGGGGGGGGGGGGGGGGGGGGGAGTAGTGGTAGTGTTTGTACGTGTAGCAGGAGTTGATGTAGTAGTGGTAAACAACGTAGAGATTCCGGGTAAGAATAGGTCCCCAACATTCTATGCTGTGATGGACTTAATGGATCGGGTGGCTTGTCATCTTACCCCGATGGCGTGGGTCGTTGCACTCAATATCAATATCAATCACTGGATTGTCTGGTCCAGCGCGGTTATTTACAGGCCGCCGTCATACAGCTTGAACATTGCTGATTGCGGCGTCAAATAACAAGTGGTAAGAGTACAATAGTAAAATACGTAGTGCCTCACAGAAGGAATATGGAAACGCAATAAGGATGTAAAGGAATTATATACTATGCAAAAACGGTAGGGGTATTTTGTTTTGAGGTGAAACTACAGAAAAATACACACACAAAAATGTCTGGCAATGAAAGAAAGTGATTTACATGGCAAGAATACTTCAGAGGAAATCAAGCTCCGAAACACAGCATGGTGACAGTCTCTAGTATTTCATAGTTGGACATACAAAGTATAACATTCACAATGCCTTCTACCAATATGTTTCTGTCAATATCCCATCTTTGATCTCTTAAGATGTAATAACAAATGTTTCAGGGCTGTGATTCACTTGCAAAAAGAAAGAATATCAACGATATCTACTATAACTATAAAAGTACTGTATTGGGATACGAATCGTATCACAACCATAGCATCGGGATAAGTATCGTGTCGCGACCCCACCGTATCGTTACACCTCCACCTTAAAGTTATAGTATATATGTATCCGCTTTGGATGAATTATTTCAGTGTTGTCTTATACTGTGTTCTCTACTCAAAATACAACAGATTTTTTATCATTGTCTATTTTGTATATGACTACTCCGGCTTCTATAGTTGAAAATAGTCCCTGACGGCTGCAACTGTGACAGCATCGAGTTCCACGACGAGATCCTCATCGGCACAATCCCACTACGACACGTGGTTGCCCGGATGTTGGGTGGAGAAGGATTATTCAACCTTACTGGTGACCGGGAGCAAAACGACATACCCTCACCTGGCGCCACGCCCTTTCCATGTAACGGCACATCGGGGCCGGGAGCCACGCCAATCCAGGACCCAGGTTCTCTTACTGTGCCAGCAGCAACATCGAGTCTCGCCAGCATAGCAATGCGTAAGTTCCATCTTCGTGTCTGAAGCACATGATGAGTGTGATATATCAATGAGAGTTAGGGTAAAAACCTCTTCCAACACTACATCACTTATCCCATGGCGCGTCAGCGTGAGAGGAAAAACCTAAGTGAAGAGTGCAGGCGTTAACTATTTGGGGGGAAATCCAAGAGTTCTGACAAAATGTCACATTCGGAAAAGATTCTGAGATTCGAACACACGACCAATGGTGAACATTTGTGACCAACTTGTGTTATTCCGATCCAAGCCCATCTTTCCGAGGCAAGAGAATTAACTGACTATAAAAGTCCAGTTTCCACCCTTACCGAACTAGGCTGGTATTATGGAGTTAGATTTTGGCTGGACTAACGAGTCTATGCATAATCCAATCAAAATCGAGCACTGAAATCGAAATCCGGTTCGTAAACTGAAATGCAGATTTCGGTCGATTGCAGGGTTTGCAAAGCATGTGCACCGCCAACTCGTTGTCAACAGATATTTTCCAAATCTTTTCATGTTTTTAATCAATGTGCTCATGTGATTTGATGAACTTCGCGATATAAGACCCGTTTTATTACAATCATTATAGACCTTGATTATCGATCAGATCGTCTTGACTGTAACCCGCCATTTTGTTTGAAACAAAAGCAAGTGACACGAGAGGTGGAAGCTGATTGGTCCATAGGAGAGGCATAGAAGGGACATAACTCGAAATAGCCACTGGCGCTACGATCGAGCCCAGGAAATCCAGCCTAGTTCGGCAAGGGTGGAAGCTGGACTTTTAAAGTCAGTTAACGTTCTTTCCTCGGGAAGATGATCCAAGCCTTGTAATTTACGAGAAAAGGCGAGGGAAACGAATGGGGACGTTTCGGTAAGATGACGTGAAACTACTTGACGAAGATACGTAAGGTATGCTTCAACAAGCAGGATGAGATCCTGCAATGTGAAGTGGAATGCATTATACGCGTCTTGTTCATTTCGTAAGAAATGCTAAATGTGTTAAAAAGGTTAGTTAAAAAGATTATATTTAAACGTATACGTCTTATACTAACGCTGACACATAACGTCAAAGGGGAGATAATTGCAATTGATACAGATATATTTTTAAACATTATTTTTCTGTTTACAACGCAGCACCCCCTGTGTATGCTAAATGCGTCCACATCAAGGGTAGCAAGCTTGATGACGACGACGTAGCGACGTCGGGAGACGCCTTCACGCCTCAGTACACGTTCTACAACTGGAAGCAGCTGATGGCACGGATGAAGGAGCAGGCGCATCGTCCACCACGTGACCAGATGATGGAGAGGGACGAGACAGACGGCAATGTCAACACTCAGGTCGTTATTGAAAACGGCGCAACACCGGAACCGGAACAGCCTAAGGATCCTGGGACTTCAGAAAGTGACGTAAATGTTACACTCAACGCGAGACAAGGCACAAACATGACCGTGAGGTTTGACACTAGTGTCAATGAACTACACGCAGATGACGATGGGAGAGTATAGGGTGGACACATTAAATCTTCCCTGTGACCTAAAGATGACGATAAAAACGACTGAAGAAAAAACGCTCCCCAGTCAACTATCTTAACAATCATAGTCCAGTGATCGTGGTCGTACAACATGGAGGTCAACACGGTTGAGTTTATTTCTATTCGCATCGGGCAGCTGCTGGTTATGTGTCACAGTTACCCAACGTACGCAACACTTTGTAATGAGACCAACATACCCAACCTCCCTTTCCCACCCCCACCACCACCCCAGTAAATTACAAGCTTGACATTCGGAGCTCATAGGAACTGCATGTACTCTGAAGATCCGGGGTAGAATCGGGTTTCAGTAGCCCAGGTTACTATGCTTGTCGTAAGAGGCGACTAACGGGATCGGTGGTCAGACTCCTTGGCTTGGTTGATGCATGTCATCGTATCCCAATTGCGTGGATCGATACTCATGATGTCAATAACTGGATTTTCTGGTCCAGACTCGATTATTTACACACCGCCGTCATATAGCTGGAATATTGTCAAGTGCGGAGTTAAACAACATACAAAAAAACCTCGTATAGTTCTATGTAACTATATGTATGTAACTACAATGACATGTCTCAATTGATTATGTCAGAACAGTGTTGTTTTCAAAAAACTTTTTGGCGAGCCTAAACACAAATGGATTGCATTATAGCGGCCAAAACCAAGTAAACCAACATCTTCCTTGCCTCTCTATTTCTTGAAAGTTGACCTACCCCTCCGGATCAGAATTGGCCCTCAGTACCTCATGTTTGAGGTGACAGACTTCTAAAATGGGTATTCGGTGGTCAGGTTTGGCTGATTGTGTCATCGCACCCCGACTCCACGAGGCGTTGGTCATGCTATACACCACAGGCCCAGACTCGACTAAATACAGGCCGCCGTCGTATTGGGGACACCGACGGCATCATAAAACCACAAACAAGTGAGGCTTCCGCAATATGTGCTGCTGATTGCCTTGTGGCTCAGAGGGACAGTACTGGATAGACACGCAAGTGGCAGTTTAATGACAGTACTCGTTTTATCTTACTTGTTATTGTGAATCGTCAATACGTTTGAATGAACACACTATTTACGGGTCCTTTATTAGTGTTAATAACAGATGTGCTCCTGTCGTGGTGGAAGAACCTGCTTATGCAATGAACAATATGGCAATGTTTCTGAAATGTGTAATCTATACCTTTCTGATTTTCCGTGTTTACACAGGCAAATGTTTCATACATTTTATACTATCTGTGTGTAGATATATTTGTATTGTGTTTGTCATTAAATGCTGTTGATGTAGCAGCCCTGTGTTACAGGATATTTCCCTCACTACACTGTACATACATATTAGATCCGTAAAGATCCGGGGTAGAATAGGTCTTCAGCGACTATGCTTGCCGTAAAAGGCGACTATGCTTGTCGTAAGAGGCGACTAACGGGATCGGGTGATTGGTTGATGCATGTCATCATATCCCAATTGCATGGATCGATGCTCATGATGTAAATCACTGGATTGTCTGGTCCAGACTCGATTATTTACAGACAGCCGTCATATGGCTGGAATATTGTTGAGTGTGACCTTAAACAACAAACAAACCAAATGACCCAGTAAATACAAGGATAAGGAACGCTTGATGTCCGACTATTGGGATCAGACCACCCGATCCCGTTAACGTTAGTCGCCTCTTACAAGCATAGACGCCTGTTATACGGCAAGCATGGGTTGCTGAAGACCTATTCTACCCTTTGTGGTAAACAAATGTAGTCTCGTTAGCTACTTCACTGGATGTGTCGCAATTTAATTGTTTATTAAATGATTAAAAAAGAATACCATAAAACAATATAACCTTGAATACTGCCGTTATCCTGGCTAAAGAAAAAGCCTTAATGGTCAGGCAGTTACCAGAATAGAGTACAAAAACACAGCACGATATGGCGGCGACTCGGTGGCGTTGCATACATACAGCTAGGGGACAGACCTCAACTATTGTGATAGTCGACTCACGGGGGCTAAATTTTACCATGACGATGTTTGGAGACCAGTAGTGGTACCGTCTGCACGGTAGGTTGTTGACCGTAGACGCCCAGCCGCACACAGCTCGTTTGTCAGTATGCTATTAAGATTGGGAACATCCGGGTACTGCCTTTTATCAAGCAAATGACCAATAAATGGTTTATCATCCTTAAATACGCTTTTGGTTCAGACAATATGATCGCGACAGACACTCTCACTCAGTTTTACTAAGTACATAATTGGCCTGTATTGTCGTTTACCTCGACGTTATATGGCTGAAATAATTCCGATGCGACGTTAAATTGTAACTCACTCACTCAGCAAGCCCAAACAGTTGCGGGCATATATCTCTATAATTTGATATTGATACGGTAGATGAATTCCACCCATTTACATTTGGCAGATTGAAAAAGCCTCGAAACGCTATCTTGTCGCTCTTACATAGGTACAGCTAGCCTTCAATTAACTGTCCCAACCCGAAACGTCTCCAAAGATCAAGTCTGCTGTGTCAGGTAATCAGCAAGGGAAAGATGACATCTGGAAGCTTCTCTCGCCGCCGCTGTTGGCTGCAGTTCAAATCTGGCCACCACAGCTTTTGATATTTTGTACCAGTATTTCAATATTTTGCTGCCACTAACAATTACATGTACTACAAATAAATATATTTACACAAAACCTACTTTGACGTAACAAGGTGAAATAGTTCCATGCACAGCATGCAGACTGGACGCGTTGCCAGATCGTGTTAAACAGTGCATGCCTGTCAATACACACAGACAGGGCGTACATTGTCCATGTTAAACCGTACCTGCCCATACGTACGGACGAGCCACATTTTGATCACGTCAGAAATAGTCAAGTATTAATTCGGAAATGTTATCAACATTTCTCTTACTGCATAATGCTTTTCTCTAAATTGTATTTCGTATTTCATTTCTGCGCGGAGTTAATGAGGCCAGTTTAATGACAACAGAGAACATCAATAATGTAATGGAAAAGAACTCGAAAGCTAAATGATTCTGACTGCTGTGTGACTCTGTGTGTGTGTGTGTGTGTGTGTGTGTGTGTGTGTGTGTGTGTGTGTGTGTGTGTGTGTAACTATGTGTGTGTGTGTGTAACTATGTGTGTGTGTGTGTGTGTGTTTGCCAGTGTGCGTGAGAGAGAGAGAGAGAGAGAGAGAGAGAGAGAGAGAGAGAGAGAATGTGTATTTGTAAGTCTGTGTGTATGACTGTGCGTGTGTGCGTGACACTCTCTGTGGTTAGCTGAGTGTGTTTCCGTATCATGACTATGACGTATTAGGGATATAAGTTGTATTATGCGAACATGTGGCGAAATTATACGTATTTTATATTCCTAGTAGATTATATAGGCCACACATGTGTGTATGTGTATTTTCTAAAGTACACATTTCTAATATATATATATTGGCTCGTTGACTACGATATGTTGTTTCGATCTATTTTATAAGCCAAATAGTAACCAATAGTAAGTATCATTATATAACACTAAAGAAAATCTTTGTATAGACCCTCTGACCGAATACAAAACGCTTCAGGTTACAGAGCAAACGGTAAAGAGTCTCTCTGAGCCATTGAACCGTTCTCACATTCACGTATTTAGCCTAATAAGGTCAAATGCATTAGACCGCCTCTTTGGTCGAATGACTAGAGCGTCTGCCCGGAGAGCGGAAGGTCGGGCATTCGATCTCCGTTCGTGTCATGCCAAAAGGTGTTAATAGCGGTACTTGCTACGCTGACATCACCTGGCGCTCGGCATTATGGGGACATCAAACAAGGACTGGTTGGCCGCTACTGGTCTCAACAAGCATCAGGGGAAATAATCCTCTACGGGTACCCTATACCTACAACCAAGTCAGTCAAGCATGTTGGTGTTATGCTGACTGATGACTTCACCTCTATGGAGAGGACGCTGGAAGCAAGCAATAAGCTAAGGTCTTGTGTGTATTCCATGTCACGCAAAGGACTAGGTCCAAGTTTTGTCAGTCTCGTTTGAGATTTATCACGGCTGTAGCTCTACTGAGGTGTCGTTTTGGATGCCAGTTGTGGGACTCTACCAGTTCTACTGAAATCCTCATACTTGAGTGATCCCATCAACATGTGACCAAAGTCACCCAAAGACAATATGGACTGATGTATGCATTTGCCTGTTGGAACTACTACCCTTTGAGGCCGAGATTGATAAATGCAAACCTTTCTTTTTGTAGATAACTTCATCAATATGAACCAGACATATCGTCTTCATCAGGTATTCATTATCAGACTACTATGTTATGTGCAGGGCCTATGTGAAAGGCCACGTGGATATACCTGATGTGGTGACAGTCATGCAGAAGTACAATCTGCGTAATGGTTGGTTGGTTGGTTGTTAAACGCCGCACTCAGCAATATTCCAGCTATATGACGACGGTCTGTAAATAATCGAGTCTGGACCAGACGATCCAGTGAGTGATATCATGAGCATCGATCCACGCAATTGAGATCGATGACATGCATCAACCAAGTCAGCGAGCCTGACCACCCAATCCCGTTAGTCGCCTCTTACGACAAGCATAGTCGCCATTTTCGGCAAACATGGGTTGCTGAAGACCTATTCTACCCCGGATCTTCACGGGTCCTGCGTAATGTACTAGATGAGTCCAGTACCTGTCCACGGGCTCCTTTCCCAGTCAAAAGATGCGGAAACAAAGTGTAAAAGCTGCTGTTATAAGGTTCCATGAGACAGCTTGGTGTGAACGAATTGCAAAGGATGGAGAACAATTTTGGTTCTCATTGATGCGCAAGAAATTTGTGGTTCACCCAACATGGGAGCTGGCCCAGGCAAATCCCAGGCAAATCCTGCAGGACTCCAGGCAGGATTCCTGCAAAGTTCCTGATCCATATCTGTGCCTCTATATGAAATCCTAACGACGTGGCATTCCTTTGTGAGAAATGTGGTAGAACCCACACAGACCCATGTGTCCAGGCAGTTGTTTACTGTGATGACCTTAATGATATACGGGATCAACTTTCGTGTGAACTGATCAGTATTGGACCAATAGGCTTTAGTGTATATCCCCACAGCCTCTCTGTTATTCGGCTTGTGTTATGCATCTGTCCTGTAAGGCCTGACTACTAACTGAACAAAGACGAGCCCGAACAATTCATCTCTGTGTATGGCAGTTATGTACAACTGATGTGTAGAGGAACTCGCTGCACTGATATAAAGTATAAAGCATTGACACAATGTGCCAGTAAGATAAGTCACATCCAAATTTGTATGTAACTACATAAACTCCTAATCATGTTATTGTAATCTCCCAACACGGGGGATTAATGAAGAATATATAACACTGTAAAATATCTCTGTATAGACCCCCTGAACGAATACAAAACGCTTCAGGTTACAAAACAAACGGTAAAGAGACATTGAACCGTTCTCACATTCACGTATTTATCCTAATAAGGTCAAATGCATTAGGCCGCTTCTTTGGTCGAATGAATAGAGCGTCTGTGCGGAGAGCGGGAGGTCGGGCATTCGATGCCCGTTCGCGTCATGCCAAAAGGTGTTATGGTAATAGCGGCACTTGCTACCCTGGCATCGCCTGAATTGACTGGTTGGCTCTGAGTCAGTATCTCAGTGGGCTAAAAGCGTAAGGAGATTAGTCCGTACTAGTACAAACGGGCAAATACATACGCGCGCGCACGAGTGCTTTCGCGTCGCTATATTAATGCGATAATCTTGAACGCAACGTTACACCCCATTTCACATCGAAACCTCAAATACATTAATTATTTATTACAAAATATCTTTAACAACACTCAGTATAAGATCGATGAACCACCTAAACAAAACATGGATAAATTGACGACGCAATGAAAATGAAATTTTATTGACACACTTGAGTCAAAGATGGTCGAATAAAGTCAAGACCTCATAATTATTAAATGGACAGGTAATCGCTTTTGAAAGTATATTATGAACGCTTCAAACAACTCTAAACAGTTTTTAGCGGTGTGCACTTACAATATTTAGAGTTACCGTTCACAAATGAGTACGCATGCGTTTCATTCATCATGGCCGATAGCATAACAAACAGCCTGTCAAACTGCCTCCTATCTTGACATCGAAAGGCGTGTTGTTTACAGATATAAACACTAAAATGGCGTCCGAATTTTCGCCAGAGATGGTGAAGTCTCTGAAACAAAAGGTATTTACATCTGCAAGAGATGGAATGGCTATCAGCATTTTCGCAATGCTGTGGAATCTGGATGCCAAGATCGTCGACACGGTTCTCAATCATTACACAGAAGAGGACGGGCAGAAAACAACGCCCCTCATCATAGCAGCCAGAAACGGTGAGGACAAAGTTGTACAAGTTCTTCTCAGCAACTTCCGTGTAGATCACGAGCAGACGGGAACTGTCAAGTTCGAAGGTTATGTGATCGAAGGTGCGACAGCGTTATGGTGTGCAGCTGGTGCAGGCCATTTTGGCGTCGTAAAGTTTCTTGTGGAGCACGAAGCCGACGTGAATCACCCAACGCTTACAAATTCAACGCCACTCCGTGCAGCATGTTTTGATGGTCGCCTCGACATAGTTCGGTACTTGGTTGAACATGGTGCTGATTTGACCATAGCTAACAAGTACAATAACACTTGCTTGATGATCAGTTGCTACAAGGACCACCGTGACGTTGTGACGTTCCTGCTGGAGAAAGGGGCAAACCCAGACTGCAAGGCTCATTGTGGGGCAACCGCTTTACATTTTTCTGCTGAATGTGGTCACTTGGAAATTGTTAAAGAGCTCATCAAGTTTGGAGCATCCATAACTGAAAATGACCATAAAATGACCCCTCTTATTGTTGCTGCAGAATGTGGAAAGAGTCAAGTTGTGAAGTATCTCATCTCTTTACCTGAGTGCTCAAAGAAAGATAAGATAGATGCTTTAGAGGTTTTAGGTGCATCTTTTGCTAATGACAAAGAAAATTATGATATATCAAAAGCATATCATTATCTTAAATTAGCAATGGAAGAAAGGTACAGATATCCACATAATATTGTTCATAAGCCACACTACCCTCCTGTCCCAGCATATGACAACTGGGTAGAATGCAAAACAATGGATGCACTTGAGGCGATAGAAAAAAATTATGGAGCCCTTCACATGGAATCATTGGCCATCCGTGAAAGAATTCTTGGTGCAGATAACCCAGAGGTTCCCCATCCAGTGATATTTCGAGGAGCTGTATTTGCAGACAGTGCCAGATTTGACAGGTGTATTGCATTATGGATGCATGCCATGAAACTAAGGCAGAGAAATAACAGAGCCATTCCGAAGGATCTACTTCGTTTCTCCCAGGTCTTTTCACAGATGGTCCATATAGGAGTAAGACTTGAGTTCTCCCCCATCCTGGAAGTGCTAGACCATGCAGGGAAGGAGATTGAGAGAGATATGGAGAGAATGGGAAAAGAGGATGAAGATTATCTGGCCCTGGTTGAAATTTATCAAACTAACATCCATACTTGCCTCTATCTGCTTGTAATAGCACTGAAAGTAACCAAGACCAAAGAAGAATTACATCAGCTCCACCAACTGGTGTACAGGTTTTTGAGACTGAAACCTGCTCTCAAGAATGGCTACTCGGCTCTTCACATGGTTGTTGATAGCGCAAGCATTGTTGATGATTTCCATGTCAACGATGTTGTGTCCTTTCCAAATTCACCTCTAGCAGCTTTGTTAGTTCGCTGTGGAGCGGACATCAATGCACAGGACCATGTAGGCAACACACCTCTCCATGTTATAGTACGCTACAATGACCCCATAGATGACTTTGACACGCTTCACCAGATAATACTGTCTCTGATTCGTGGAGGATCTCATCTAGATATGCGTAATTCGGAAAGGAAAACACCAATGCAGTGTTCCACAACTGGAGTGGCAGAGGTGATTCCCAGACAACACAATCAGATATTTCTCAAATGTTTAGCAGCCACTGCTGTAAGGGTTCACAACATCTGTTACAAGGGTCTTATTCCTCAGTTTCTGGAAGAGTTTATTGAACTGCATTGAAACTTCGGAATGACTGTCTTCATATTGTGATACTGGTGTAGTAGCTGAAAGTGACTGCTTTAGTTTGACTGTTTAGTTTGTTAAAATAGCCATGAATTACAATATAAACAGACAGTGTTTATTTCTGCACATGTGCTGTTATTGCCACTTTAAACACATGTGAATGCAACTAGTCATTAGCATATCTGAGTGCTCCTAATGTCATGGAAAGTTTGTTGACGTTGTTGACAGTCTAATTTTAGTTTATATGGACTATGTAATCTGTTCTAACTTTCTAATCTTTTTCTGATTCATATTGAATTTTAAAATTTTAATATGAATCTGACACTCCAATATAAATGTTAAACCGGAGTGCATCTTCCCAAGGCAAGGGAAAGTGGACTTTTAAGTCCGTTAACTGACTTAAAAGTCCGGTTTCCACACTTTCCGAACTAGGCCTGAATTATTGGGCTCTATCATAGCACCAGCAGTGGCTATTATGAGTAATGTCCCTTCTATGTCGATTTCGTTACAGGATTTTGATTGGACTCTGCATAGACTCTTTAGTCCTGCCAAAATGTAACTCCATAATACAAGCCTAGTTTGGCATGGTGGAACCTGGACTTTCATAGTCAGTTAACTCCCTTGCCTCAAGAAGATGACCAGAGTGTACATGGTGTATATTTCCCCAACCTAATAGATTTCATGTCAATGTTGTTGTCATGTTTGGTTTATGGATGGTGCTAGCTGTATATAGACAGATGATATGAATGTTAGACATAACAGAAGACAATATTGGACAAGAAATGAAATACATTGCTTGGCATTACTCTGCCGTGTCTTGTAGAGAAACGGTGCTTATTGTTGTTACCATGGTTACAGTTTCAAGACCCTTGTAGTGCAGGGTTCAATAAACCAAATTTTTCAGGAAGCCAACATGACAACACTTGTCCAACAAATAATTGGCTAGACTACAAAACATCACGCAAAGTTTTCACACCTTTTCCTACACTTTCCTACCAAATATTGTCTGTCATTCTGTTATGTGTCAGCAATAAGCATGACAATGAGATGGAAAATTCATATATTTTCCACTAGCCCATTTGCTAGCTAGTTGGACCACCTGAAGTATGGAGGGGGGGTCGGGTAACCTAGTGGTTAAAGCGTTCACTCGTCACGACGAAGACCTGGGTTCGATTCCCGACATGGGTACAATAAGTGAAGCCCATTTCTGGTATCCCCTGCTGTGACATTGCTGGAATATTGCTAAAAGCGGTGTAAAACCATACTCACTCACTCACTCACTCACCTGAAGTATGGGATTATTGGTTCCATTAAGTTTACTGTACTTGACTATTATATTGCTCTAAGCAGAATAAATTTCTCATTTGATACACATGAATTGAGATGTAGATTTACATGTATGAATATACATTCATTATATTTGTAAGTTGTAACAGAATTATGAAGTTATCCAGTTCAATTGTCTAAGTATTGAACTAGAGGTTCTCTGTATCTGGTTCCATGCTGCAAATCATCACAATATGATTGTCTAGACACACATTCTACATACTGTACAGGTCATGTTAGGCTTGATGTCAACATGATGCCAAATACGATAGGATTGATTATGAAAGTTGAGCAAGACTGTATATTGGGCACAGCAGTTTATAATGCTGATTGGCTCTGGGTGCAGGCTGTGGCCCCGAACTCGCATGCCACTTTGATCCTTGGGGTTAGTTGTGTTAGGGTTAGCATTGATCAAACACAACATTTGCAATCTGGGGTTAGTTGTGTTAGGGTTAGCATTGATCAAACACAACATTTGCAATCTGTAGATTTGGCCGCCCATTGCCAATCAAACACACCTTTACAATCCTTAGGATTGGCCACATATAGCCAATCAAACATGCCTTTACAATTCTTAGGATTGGCCACACATAGCCAATCAAACATGCCTTTACAATCCTTAGGATTGGCCACACATAGCCAATCAAACACGCCTTTATGATCCTTAGGATTGGCCACACATAGCCAATCAAACATGCCTTTACAATCCTTAGGATTTGCCACCCATTGCCAATCAAACACACCTTTACAATCCTTAGGATTGGCCACACATAGCCAATCAAACATGCCTTTACAATCCTTAGGATTGGCCACACATAGTCAATCAAACACACCTTTACAATCCTTAGGATTGGCCACACATAGCCAATCAACCATGCCTTTACAATCCTTAGGATTGGCCACACATAGCCAATCAAACATGCCTTTACAATCCTTAGGATTGGCCACACATAGCCAATCAAACATGCCTTTACAATCCTTAGGATTGGCCACACATAGCCAATCAAACACACCTTTACAATCCTTAGGATTGGCCACACATAGCCAATCAAACACACCTTTACAATCCTTAGGATTGGCCACACATAGCCAATCAAACATGCCTTTACAATCCTTAGGATTGGCCACACATAGCCAATCAAACACACCTTTACAATCCTTAGGATTGGCCACACATAGCCAATCAAACATGCCTTTACAATCCTTAGGATTGGCCACACATAGCCAATCAAACACGCCTTTACAATCCTTAGTGGTTAATTGATTGGGGTGTGGGTAAACTGTCTCAACTCTTTTAACGAAGTAATCAAAAATAATTTTGTAATCAATTGGGTGCTAATTGCTATGTAAACAGTCACTAATTATATGTGATAGTGTGATAAAGTGTTGGCTAATTAGATTACTCATTAGCCTAGCTGAGCTTCAAGCTGGCACTGCAAGTTCAATCCTCCATGCAGTGCTAATTGAAAACAAAAAATGTATGCCTTGTTGGTTGTAAGGTGTAGTTTTCCGAGAGTTATTGAGATCTGAGCTTAATAAGTATTGACTGTCAATTGGATAACTTCTTTGCAATGCTTGTCTAGTTCTTTACACAGAATATTGAGTGTATATCTGTATACCATTGAAACATGTCTTCCCTTTACTGTGTTTGTCTTCCTGAACATGTATGTACTGTTCAGTGGTGAGTGCTATGAGACATGACCATGTCGAAATACCCGACACAAAATGTGGCAGAAAGTATCAGACCTATTCACATTTCAGTGAGTCATTACAGTCGGTACAATCTGTCAATGTCATTACTACTTATTATTTACCCATTCCAATGTAATTTGAAACAAAATATTTTGTTGTTGATGTCCATGATGGCAGATAATGATGTTGGTCTGTTGTTTGTATGCAGCCATTGTCTTACTGTGCTGAATGCCTGGAACCAGGCACTAGAAGCTTGGACAGTGAGTCTTTCATATTCCAAGAAACACCGTATTTGACTTAATAAGCACCCAGGGCACTCTCAAAATTAGAAATATGGGTCTCTTATTAGAATATTAATTTGGTGAAAAATACAGAGTTGAAAGATAAATTTCGGGGTTTATGCTGACAGCCTGAAATGTTTACATACAACAGATATATTTTTCCAGAATTTTATTGCCCATTATTAAGGGTGCATATAACACACAAGTTTTTATTATACATAAATAAATAAGTCTTTTGTGCATTGATCAGTCGGAAGGGGTGCTAATTGGGATTGTTGTTCCCTAGCCAATATACCGGTAATAGCAAATATCGCCGTGGGCGCTTATAAGAGCGGGGTGCTTATTACGTCGAATACGGTAGCTGGTTTTCATCATGTTCACAAGAATTAACCATCAGTGTGAGTTTATGATGGGACACAGGTTAACAAGGTGAGCTGGAAAGTGCTTGCAGCCTCTGAGGAGGAAGTTCGACATGCTCAGGTAGTAGGCATTTGGCTTGTTAAAAAGCTGTCAATACTCCTCACATGTCCAGTGCCAGAGCATACATTTCATAGTCATTAGCCTTCTTTAGGATGGAAGCGAAAAGACATGGTTTGTTTGTGTTTGTTTATATGACCTTATGAATCATTGAGTACCACTTTACAGTAGCATAATTGGATTAGGCCATAGAAGAGGTTTGGCCATGTTGTATTTGTTACAGATTTATCATTGTGCGTTGCAGTTATTTACAATTAGAAAACTAAATGTAGAATGGAGTAGAAACCAAACCTCAACTATGTTGAGTGTACAAAAGTATTTCATGATGTTCTTCATGCCTGATGATAATTGAAGTCCTGTGCATGTTTAATTTGACAAATCCACATGTTAATGCATTTCAATGATTCATCACTTGTGATCGTTGATGGTGTGTGGTATAAGTGTCTGTATGTGTTCACTGACTGTACTTCCTACATATCCACCTTTGCTCAAGCTCTGCTCTCGTGTTCCTGCTCAGTCTTTGTTATGACTGTTATCGACTGATTCTCCATGATTTTTCCAGGACTGCATCTCTTTTTGTCTCGTTCACTCTCCCATGATGAGCATGATGAGAGTGAGAGTCGTGCTTCACATTACGGACATATGAACATATGCCATGTTTTGTTCCTGTTCAGTGGTACAAGTGGGTTCCTTAAGCATTTAAAGACCCCGTGTATAGGGTCATTATCACCATTATCACCACTTTCTTCTAAATGAAACGGGCACGGGTGGCCCAGTCGTCTAAGGCGCTGCGATTCGCAAAGTTGCGTACCTTAGGCAAGCAGAAACCTATGATTGTGGGTTAGAATACTGGTTGGCCCCGATTATGTTTCTAGGTTTGTCAGCACCATACCCATGCGCATGGGTTTCACCGAAGTGGTAAGCGTCTGAGACCTGCAACACTTCGGGCTTTCCACCCACATTAAGTTGACGTGCCACGATATAACTGTAATACTGTTAAAAGTGGCATAAAACCCAACTCACTCACTCACTCTAAATGAAAAGTGTTCTATATCACAAAATAGTTCAACTGTATTGAGCAGCTGACTTTGAGCCAATTTCATGGCCCTAACTAATGAATTTGGCCCCAACCAGACCAGTATTACTATTGCCTGCTAAAAAGTTTGTGGTTATCGTGGCTCCAGACTGCATTGTCTGAGCAATTCAGTATTCATGTTTGGAAGAATTGAGAACTTGTTCCTTCCTTGAATCACCTCCCTTCCTGGAAGGCAGTATTTCCAGACTGATCAGGTTAAAATTACGAGGTAATGTTGTTACCTTGAATAGGGGAGTAGTGGTATATGTGGAAATGATTTCATGATTATCACATTTTAAGATAATAACAAGCATCTTCAATGTCTCCAATCTTTTGACTTAAGTTTTAGGAGTTTAAGGCAGAATCTTCCTAATTAAGATTCTTAATTGTATATTTTTCATTGGCTGGGGATGATGGTGTGTGGTTGGTCAGCTGCCTCTAGTTTGTGATACATGTATCATGTAAATGTATCTTCAAATACAGGGCAGTCGGGTAGCCTCGTGGTTAGAGCGTTCGCTCGTCACGCCGAAGACCCCGGTTCGTTTCCCGACATGGGTACAATGTGTGAAGCCCATTTCTGGTGTCCCCCGTTGTGATATTGCTGGAATATTGCTAAAAGCGGCGTAAAACCATACTCACTCACTCACTTCAAACACATAAACATCTCTGTAAACGAAGCTGTTAATACAAGTTACGGCTGATAAGTTCTATCAAGGGTTGTTCCATTATATCTATTGCCAGCACGGGGAGTCGGTAGGCCGCCTCGTCCTAGGTGCTGCAGTTCAATTCCACTCCCTAGAAACCTATGATCAGGCGTCTGAATTCCATCTTCGCTCTGTGTTTTTATTGTCAGCGCCATAAGTCATGTTCATGTTTTTCACCTAAATGGTGACCTGCATCAGCCATGATTGAACTGAAAGACTGTTCAAAGCAGTGTTGAAACAAATTCAGTGACTCAATTACCAGTATTATGAAAACCAGTGATATCCATCAGCTTGTTTGAGTGCACTACTAACTTTATGTCAAGGAGTTTACGAATAGGTATCTCGGCCCGTGAAGATCCAGGGTAGAATAGGTCTTCAGCAACCCATGTTTTCCCGTAAAAGGTGACTATGCTTGTCATTAGAGGTGACTAACGGGATCGGGTGGTCAGGCTCGCTGACTTGGTTGATGCAATTGCATGGATCGATGCTCGTGATCAATCACTGGATTGTCTGGTCCAGACACGAATATTAACAGACCGTCGTCATATACCTGGAATATTGCTGAGTGCGCCATTAAACAAACAAAAAAACTAATAGGTCTCCACCACTCTTGTTGTAAGAAGGAAGTACATTGTATCAAGCACTGGTTTGTCCACATGGTCCAGCCCAGGCTTGAATCCAGCATCTGTCAACTGGTGTAAAACACAAACATGTACTTCTGTCTGTCCATCTGAATCATGATGTAGTTGGTTGGTTTGTTGTTCAACGCCGTACTCAGCAATATTCCAGCTATATGACGGTGGTCTGTAAGTAATCAAGTCTGGACCAGACAATCCAGTGATTGATATCATGAGCATCGATCCACGCAATTGGGATCGATGACATGCATCAACCAAATCAGCGAGTCTGACCACCCGATCCCGTTAGTCGCCTCCTACGACAAGCATAGTCGGCTTTTACAGCAAGCATGGGTTGCTAAAGACCTATTCTACCCCGGATCTTCATGAGTTGCATCATGATGTAAACTAGGTGACAGCATGAAGCTGAGATGAGCAAATTGTGGCTCAGGCATTATTATTATTATTATTATTATCCAATTCTTTAGCCTAATACTAACAGTCAATGTAGGATGTTGAAAAATGTTTTTGGAATAATTTTCAACTTACAGATCAGTACTGCTACTAGTGAATGAAAAACAAACTCATAGGTCACAATCACAGAAGTAAGATTGCAAAGCAATACTGAAATATATTGATTTTTATATACGTTATTCATCATTCCTTACGAACAGCAGTGATAAAATCTAGTGTTATTTCATTTGATTGTAAGACAGTTGTCTCCTAAACATATTGTGCAAAGTTATACATTTTTTGTCGTCAGTCTCCTTACCCAACTACAATATGATATATTGCCTAATGTCACAACTTCATCGACATGCTACATGTCTGTATAACTGCTTGGTCATAGGTTGTGTGGGGAGTTCAGTATATAAGCCTACAATTTGATCACTGAATATGGTGTATAATGATACAATATGTAGTCTGATGCTATATCATTGTCGGCCTTTGTATATACATGTTATGTACGATTCAGTTATGTGAACTTGAAGAAGTGTGAAACTTTCTAACCTATTAATGAAATTGCACAGGTTCAAGTATTTATGACATACTCTCTAACCAGCTGATCGGAATGGCCCTTCAAAATGTCGGCACCATTTGTATCAGAATTAAAGGGACACACCGTTAAGTCATCATGAATTGGGCAGAGTTAATCAGAATTTATGAAGTATACTACTCAAAAGAAGTTAAGGATCACCCCATTCTTTCATAATGGTAAAGTTAATCTGTCATGGCATGAGAGATTAACTATTGTATTATGAAAGAATCAGGTGATCCTTAACTTCTTTTGAGTAGTATATTTATTATTAATTGATAAAGATATGAAGATGAATGAATCTACACCAATAACATATATCTTTAAATGCACTAACCACCCACCATGACTTTTCAGTTAATATACAGTAATGTGGACAATTATGGGAATATCTGCGCTTTAAGATGACACATAATATGATGTCAGCAGTCCTGTTGTGTAGATACTGTATTGATGGAGTGTGGACCACCCTCCCTGTCATCTCCGCATGAGGAGTCTCAAAGAGCTGTAGCTTTAGTAACTGACTGGTTTGTGAACACCTGCTGCAATAACATTTACATCCAAGTGATTCTGTGATGCTCATATTTTGCTTATACTTCTTTTGTTACTGGAGAATGATGATAAACAAATAAATATTTATGAATGAATTGTTTATTTTTGTTTTTTTCAGCTGTTAGGATAAGGGACTGAGCATTTATTATTAGTATAAGGGGTGACTGGGCCGGTGGAATTGGCCATAGGACTGTATCATATTTACTGACCCCTTCCCGTTTAATGTAACATATCTTTTTTATGCACACCTGCGCCCTCCCCTCCCCCCCCCAAAAAAAAAAAATTACCAGTCTCAAAATAATGTTCAAATATATAAGTTTTATATCTCAAAACATAGGACTGTAAACCAAAACTTGTAAGAGGCCACTAATGGGATCGGGTTCTCAGGCTTGGTTGATGCATGTCATCATGTCCAAATTGCGTAGACTAATGCTTTTGATGTCAATCACTGGATTGTCTGGTCCAGACACGATTATTAACTGACCGTCTGAGTCTGAATATTGCTGAGTGCGGCGTTAACAACAAAAAACCAAGTCAAACCACAGGTTTGCCCTGTCCACACTTATTTGTTGAAAGATCACCATGATACAGCTACAACTCTTATGTCTAAAATACACATCAACTACATCCAAGCATTACCTGGTTATGTCTGCAAGCGTAATCCTGTAGTTGGAAATGTTTTATTTTTATTTTGTTTTTTTTAACCTGGATATGTATTGTACTACACGCAGCAGATCTTGTAGGCAGGTTGCAATACAGGACATGATGTACCACCGACACTGGTGATAAGTAATTCTTATGTCCCATGGAATCCTGTGGGATAAAACAATCCAGCGAGTCTGTCATGCTGCAGATGTATGATAACATACTTGTGGGCGTGTCAGGGGGACCCAGGTCTGATTTCCCATGTGGGTATGATGTGTGAAATCAGTTCGTGGGGAGCCTGCCCTGGGTATTGTGGTATCATGTGCATCAAAGGTCACGAAAATAAAGTTCTAATTTGCAGACAAAATAAGTTAGGGATAATGAATATTTTGGGGATATATATTTTTTGTAGTGAAGACTGAGCACACAATTTCATAAACATATTCCCCAAACTATTCATGATCCCAAATTTATTTTGTTCAGTGTATGAAACTTGATGTTTCACAATCTCAATAAAATCAGCTCGTAGTGCTCACTAATGTTACACATAGATCTGCGGGCAACCCAACTGAAGGTCACTTCAGAATGTTTTTTAATCATGCAACCTCAAAAAGATTGACACAAGTTATTCCAAACGACAATTACGTGCAGCACAACTAATTCCGTAAAAATCCTTGTCTATCTCTCGCTTCAATGGGATAAACATTTGAAACGGTAGGGACTTTCCATAGCCCATGGGAAGTACTGCCATACAATCTCCATTAGACATTCCAGAATTTTTGTTTGTTCAGTTTTCAAATTTTGCATTAAGAACTTTGTCAAAATATATTTCAAAAGGTAGTCTGGAATGGGAGTCGCCTCAATGAAACTAGTGCCGTAATGCTCGAGAAAGCTGCTTTCTAATTGACCGTTGACTTCCTGTCAGTCATTTCATTGGTTGGTCAGTTATCGAAAGATCGTTCTGGCGTGACCTGTAATGGCATGTCCTCAGATATTTGTGTAGCAGTAGCGAGCAAAATTATTTAACATTACAGACCCATACTTAGTACTCCAACTTCTAAATGCCGAACAAAGAACATAATGATGTACACAAACAAATAAATCCTTCTGTGTAACTTACTCCCGCATCTTCAGAACAAACCCCCACAAAAGTGTGATGTTCCTTGTATAGCAAAAGAACATTTTTTATTCAACCAAAGCAACTATTGATTTCATCTTGTCAATCAACATGTACACTCTTGAAACCCCAGGTACATGTACATTGAAATATAACTGGAAATGTAGCATTGTCTTAAATGGATCACATCCTTGCTTTGACAAGTTCTTTGGTTGTGTCAACTGTTAAGTGCTGGAACACACAGTGTTCAAACATACCTGAACATAACACACTAACAAGCATGTTGGGGTTATCACTGGGATACAAGGAGTTGAGATTGAGCCATTGTGACCATGTTAGCGAATGAATTGAGACCATTGTGCAAGTAGATGCATCAACTGACTGGAGTGACCGATTGGCTTCTTGATGTTGTCATTGGACTACTGAACCTTGAGGTGGACACATCAGTTTGAAGCAGCTCAGGTCATGAACCATCTTCCCGAGGCAAGGGAGTTAACTGACTGTAAAAGTCCAGTTTCCACACTTGCCGAACTAGGACGGAATTTCTGGGTTTGATCGTAGCGCCAACAGAGGCTATTATGAGTTAAGTCCCTTCTATGTCTCTCCTCTGATTGACCAATCAGATACCCCCTCTGACATAACTTGCTGTTGCTTTAAAAAAATGGCATTGCCCAGTGAAGACAATACCATTGATAATTAAAATCTATATTGTAATAAGACAGATCTTACTTTGCGAAATCACATCAAATCACCTGAGCATCTTAATTAAAAACATGAAAAGATTTGGACAATATCTGTTGACACTAAGTTGATGGTACACATCCTTTGCAAATCTCGCAATTGACCGAAATCTGCACAGCAGTTTACAAACCGGATGTGGATTTCATTTGTGATTTTGATTGGACTACCCTTGGACTTGTTAGTCCAGCCAAAATACAACTCCATAACTCCAGCCTAGTTCGACAAGGGTCTGGACTTTTATAGTCAGTTAACGCCCTTGTTTCAGGAAGATGCTCTTGAACTGGAAGGACGTCCATTTGACACATCAAGGCTTCAGCAGGCTCACAGTCACCTCACGACTTGACCGCTGCCCATTGAAGGACCTGAAACAGAAACATGTAGTGACTATTGACACTAACTATGATTGAGTCTCCTTACATCCACTCCTGTCATGGTGTTTACAGTAAGTATTTAACTTCCAGCCAGGGAGCGTGTCTGTCCTATCAATCTCTCACCTTGTAATCAGGGTGACAGCCGTGGAGTCGGAGGGCACATCAACTGGCTGTGAGTAGCGGTGCCAGGTGCTACGGCCGTCCCAGCTGTAGTATATGGGTAGGCCAGGGTAGGCACAGTTGGCTGTCATCACTCGACCAGCTTCCAACAGCCTGCAACACATCAAACACATCAGCACTTACAGCTGCACCCGAGGTTATCCAAGTTCTGTTACTGAACTAGCAAGAGTGAGTGAGTGAGTATGGTTTTACGCCGCTTTTAGCAATATTCCAGCAATATCACGGCTGGGGACACCAGAAATAGGCTTCACACATTGTACCCATGTCTGGAATCGAACCTGGGTCTTCTGCGTGACGAGCGAATGCTTTAACCACCAGGCTACCCAACCGCCCCTAACTAGCAAGAACATCATGACCTTGTATATGCTGAGGGACGCAGTCCCAGGGACAATCCAATTTCTGATCATGATTGTTTGTTTTTGTTTGTTGGCTGTTTAATGCTGCACTCAGAAATATTCCAGTGGTCTGTAAATAATCCATTGATTGACATCATGAGCATTGATCTACGCAAATTGGATACGATGACGTGCATGAACCAAGTCAGCGAGCCTGACCACCCGATCCAGTTAGTAGCCTCTTACTACAAGCATAGTCACCTCTTATTGCAAACGTGGGTTGCTGAAAAATATTCTTTACCCGGATCTTAACGTGTCTTCTGTTCATGAAACAGAATTGTAAATATTCATCTGTTGAAATCCTTAGCTGCCATTGTAGCCATTCCCTAACTCATCTGCCAAACAGATACTGGCATATTGAAAATTTTCTTATGCAACAATTTTGTAGCAAGCATTTTTATTTTCAATGAACAATAAGTCAAAGCAGCCATCAAGCCACTGGTGTAAACATCAACCTCATGCCAAAACGTTTACCACAAACATGGAACCAAAATCATTAGACAATCGTGAAATGAAAAATGAAACCAGACTGATAAGAAGTTCATCTTTTGCAGACAACTACAGTCACAGTAGAACAAGTTTCATTTGATTATGTCCATACCAAGAATAAAAGCCGCAATTTAACATGTTCAAATTATTAAATACAACCCAATAATGACAAATCAGCTTCCTTGAATTCCAGTTGTATTGTGCTTGTCATTAAATACTGTTCATGGGCGGATACAGCTTTTTTTAAAAGGGGGGGGGGGGGGGGGGGGTGCACAATTAAGATCTATTTATTGTCTTTGGTGGTAATTTATACAGAAATAAAGATTTTTTTCGAAATAAAAAGGGGGGGTACACAACCCCGCACCCCCCTCTGTCTCCGCC
This sequence comes from Haliotis cracherodii, assembly GCF_022045235.1. Taxonomy (NCBI): domain Eukaryota; kingdom Metazoa; phylum Mollusca; class Gastropoda; order Lepetellida; family Haliotidae; genus Haliotis; species Haliotis cracherodii. The sequence goes on from NW_027266264.1 coordinate 17,873,131, forward strand.
CATGCTGTTGATGTAGCAGCCCTGTGTTACAGGATATTTCCCTCACTTTACTGTACATACATGTTAGATCCGTAAGGATTTGGGGTAGAATAGGTCTTCAACAACTCATGCTTGTCGTAAGAGGCGACTAACGGGATCGGGTGGTCAGGGTCGCCGACTTGGTTGATGCATGTCATCCATTCCAATTGCGTGGATCGATGCTCATATTATTCACTGGATTGTCCCGGTCCAGGCTCGATTATTTACAGACCACCCTCATATAGCTGGAATATTGAGTGTGGTGTTAAACAACAAACCAACCAACCAAATCCTATCTTCAATTTAAACAGTTGAGGGAACCTACCTAACTCCTGGTGGTGGCAGATAGTAAGTGATGTTCATGTCCTCAAGTGTATGCAGCTCCTTGCTACCTAGGGTGCTGGCAAAATCTGCCCAGTCCTTCTGTCTTAGAACTTCCAGTTGGGATCGGTCTGTGACGTCCTCCCAGGATGCCTTGTGCCATGCCCGCTCTGCCAGTGCTATGATGCGAGGTGTGATCATCTCCTGCAGTTGGCCTGGTGTCCGCACCAGCTCACTCCATAGCTGGCCCTGTAGCCCTGCAGGAGGGAGGGAGTGTTATAGAAACAGCATGGGGTACTGTGGCCCAGCACGAGGGAGGGAGTGTTATAGAAACAGCAGGGGTTACTGTGGCCCTGCCTGAGGGAGGGAGTGTTATAGAAACAGCAGGGGGTACTGTGGACTTCTACAAGGGAGGGAGTGTTATAGAAACAGCAGGGGTTACTGTGGCCCTGCCTGAGGGAGGGAGTGTTATAGAAACAGCAGGGGGTACTGTGGACTTCTACAAGGGAGGGAGTGTTATAGAAACAGCAGGGGTTACTGTGGACCTGCACGAGGGAGGGAGTGTTATAGAAACAGCATGGGGTACTGTGGACCTGCCTGAGGGAGGGAGTGTTATAGAAACAGCAGGGGTTACTGTGGACTTCTACAAGGGAGGGAGCGTTATAGAAACAGCAGGGGGTACTGTGGACTTCTACAAGGGAGGGAGCGTTATAGAAACAGCATGGGGTACTGTGGCCCTGCACGAGGGAGGGAGTGTTATAGAAACAGCAGGGGGTACTGTGGACTTCTACAAGGGAGGGAGCGTTATAGAAACAGCATGGGGTACTGTGGACTTCTACAAGGGAGGGAGCGTTATAGAAACAGCAGGGGGTACTGTGGACTTCTACAAGGGAGGGAGCGTTATAGAAACAGCAGGGGGTACTGTGGACTTCTACAAGGGAGGGAGCGTTATAGAAACAGCAGGGGGTACTGTGGACTTCTACAAGGGAGGGAGCGTTATAGAAACAGCAGGGGGTACTGTGGACTTCTACAAGGGAGGGAGTGTTATAGAAACAGCAGGGGTTACTGTGGACCTGCACGAGGGAGGGAGTGTTATAGAAACAGCATGGGGTACTGTGGACCTGCACGAGGGAGGGAGTGTTATAGAAACAGCATGGGGTACTGTGGACTTCTACAAGGGAGGGAGCGTTATAGAAACAGCAGGGGGTACTGTGGACTTCTACAAGGGAGGGAGCGTTATAGAAACAGCAGGGGGTACTGTGGACTTCTACAAGGGAGGGAGCGTTATAGAAACAGCAGGGGGTACTGTGGACTTCTACAAGGGAGGGAGCGTTATAGAAACAGCAGGGGGTACTGTGGACTTCTACAAGGGAGGGAGCGTTATAGAAACAGCAGGGGGTACTGTGGACTTCTACAAGGGAGGGAGTGTTATAGAAACAGCAGGGGTTACTGTGGACCTGCACGAGGGAGGGAGTGTTATAGAAACAGCATGGGGTACTGTGGACTTCTACAAGGGAGGGAGCGTTATAGAAACAGCAGGGGGTACTGTGGACTTCTACAAGGGAGGGAGTGTTATAGAAACAGCAGGGGTACTGTGGACTTCTACAAGGGAGGGAGCGTTATAGAAACAGCATGGGGTACTGTGGACTTCTACAAGGGAGGGAGTGTTATAGAAACAGCAGGGGGTACTGTGGACTTCTACAAGGGAGGGAGCGTTATAGAAACAGCATGGGGTACTGTGGACTTCTACAAGGGAGGGAGCGTTATAGAAACAGCAGGGGTTACTGTGGCCCTGCCTGAGGGAGGGAGTGTTATAGAAACAGCAGGGGGTACTGTGGCCCTGCCTGAGGGAGGGAGTGTTATAGAAACAGCAGGGGTTACTGTGGCCCAGCACGAGGGAGGGAGCGTTATAGAAACAGCAGGGGTTACTGTGGCCCTGCCTGAGGGAGGGAGTGTTATAGAAACAGCAGGGGGTACTGTGGACTTCTACAAGGGAGGGAGCGTTATAGAAACAGCATGGGGTACTGTGGACCTGCCTGAGGGAGGGAGTGTTATAGAAACAGCAGGGGGTACTGTGGACTTCTACAAGGGAGGGAGCGTTATAGAAACAGCAGGGGTTACTGTGGACTTCTACAAGGGAGGGAGCGTTATAGAAACAGCAGGGGGTACTGTGGACTTCTACAAGGGAGGGAGTGTTATAGAAACAGCATGGGGTACTGTGGACTTCTACAAGGGAGGGAGTGTTATAGAAACAGCAGGGGGTACTGTGGACTTCTACAAGGGAGGGAGTGTTATAGAAACAGCAGGGGGTACTGTGGACTTCTACAAGGGAGGGAGTGTTATAGAAACAGCAGGGGTTACTGTGGACCTGCACGAGGGAGGGAGTGTTATAGAAACAGCAGGGGTTACTGTGGACCTGCACGAGGGAGGGAGTGTTATAGAAACAGCAGGGGTTACTGTGGACCTGCACGAGGGAGGGAGTGTTATAGAAACAGCAGGGGGTACTGTGGCCCTGCCTGAGGGAGGGAGTGTTATAGAAACAGCAGGGGTTACTGTGGACCTGCACGAGGGAGGGAGTGTTATAGAAACAGCATGGGGTACTGTGGACTTCTACAAGGGAGGGAGGGTTATAGAAACAGCAGGGGGTACTGTGGACTTCTACAAGGGAGGGAGTGTTATAGAAACAGCATGGGGTACTGTGGACTTCTACAAGGGAGGGAGTGTTATAGAAACAGCAGGGGGTACTGTGGACTTCTACAAGGGAGGGAGTGTTATAGAAACAGCATGGGGTACTGTGGACTTCTACAAGGGAGGGAGTGTTATAGAAACAGCAGGGGGTACTGTGGACTTCTACAAGGGAGGGAGTGTTATAGAAACAGCAGGGGGTACTGTGGACTTCTACAAGGGAGGGAGTGTTATAGAAACAGCATGGGGTACTGTGGACTTCTACAAGGGAGGGAGTGTTATAGAAACAGCAGGGGGTACTGTGGACTTCTACAAGGGAGGGAGTGTTATAGAAATGGCATGGGGTACTGTGGACTTAAGTGGAAACGTGCTTGAACAAAGTTTCCAGCTTCTCAAAACATTTTGCCAGAACACATCCTTGCATCATCATGGGCACCACCCCAACAAATGGGTCACCCACTGTAATCCTGTGGGTTGTGACCTTACACTACCTCTGCTATACCATTATCTCTCTTAGAGCTGACAGGCTAGAGGGGCTGTGATGTGGTTATGGTCAGGTGTGTGAGATAGGACATGTATAAAAACATACAATTTAACGTAAAATTTACAAATGTCTAAATTTATCCTATCTCACACTATGCATTTATCCCACGGCTAGATGGCCTTGCTGCAACTTTGATGTTAAAGACCAGAGTCTCTACAGATGAGGTAGCTCACCCTCCACTGGGTACCCAGTCTGGGAACCCGAATAATACTGACAACAAACATGAAATACTCATCATATCCCCACCATTACGACATGTCCAGGTGTGTTCAAGGCAAGAAATATAGTACGGTTTTCAAGATCTGCTCCAGAAACGAGCACTATCGCCATTTTCAATTTAGTCAGGTGATCGATTCGTGTAAGGTCATATCAGGATTGCAGTGCATGACTCATTTGTGGGGGTTGTGACCATGGTGATGTTGGGATGTGTTACAGCATAATGTTTTTTTAGAAGTTGGAAACTTTGTCAAGCATTAGGATTAAAAGAAGGAAGAAATGCATAATGTGAGATTGGAACACTTTAAAAATGATCCTTTCAATAGGTTAGGTCAAGTTTTTAAAAAGATAATCTTAAAAGTCATTTCTATTTTTTTCCCTTCTACCGACCACATTTTTTAACACAAAATGTGCAAATCAAGTTGAAATCATCCAGCCAACACACTTCTTACCAATGATATTCTCAGGTCTTGTAAGCATACACTCATTCTCAAGGGAGAGTTTCTTCAGCTCCGCCTCCGTGAAAGGCTCCCCGGTCATCTTGCGGTCAGCGTTGGCATACAGTGTGTCGGGCATGAAGCTGAACACCTTGTGCGTGTCCAGATAGCGCCCTGACCAGTACAGACCCCTCTCCTCGGGGTGGGGCTCATAGGGGTGGTCAAAATACAGATGCGTAGCTTGAGACATCACCACCTGGGACAGATACACGACAACATCAGGAAAGGTTATTGTAAAACAAAGCGTAGTGTGTGCTGTAATCTGATTGTTTTTTTAAATGGGATCTGATCCTGAAAATATTTCACACTTTTCACTGCATATGAACACTTTTCTTGATTGGTGTCTTTTCTTTCTCAATTCCAAATTTGAAATAAGTGGTTAGGAGAAATGGATGCCATATATATTATATCAATATTCACCAGAATAACTTTAATTTATTGTTTTTTACCACATTCTGCTAATCAGGTGGGTTTAAGCATGATGGAAGCTAGCATTGTATCGTGATGTCATAGCATGATTTCATAGCATTGTATCGTGATGTCATAGCATTGTATCATGATGTCATAGCATGAATTCATAGAATTGTATTTTGATGTCATAGGTTTACAGCATGATTTCATAGCATTGTATCGTGATGTCATAGCATTGTATCGTGATGTCATAGCATGATTTCATAGTATTGTATTGTGATGTCATAGCATTGTATTGTGATGTCATAGCATGATTTCATAGCATTGTGTCATGATGTCATAGCATTATTTCATAGCATTGTATTGTAATGTCATAGCTTTACAGCATGATTTCATAGCATTTTATCGTGTTGTCAAAGCATTGTATCGTGATGTCATAGCATTCCAGTGTGACTTCATGTCTGTTTCACAACTGTGAGTGTTCACCAAGTGAGGGAGTGCTATTGACAATTACTATTTAACTTTTGTTACCTCCCTTGCAGATACAGGCCAGCGAACATGTGGCCAATTCATTGGCTTGTTCTTCAGCACAACTAGGAAATACAGCTTACTTGCATTATTTCGAGATGGGACTTTTAAAAGAAAATTTGAGGGTCTCAGTGAACTTCAAAAAGTGCTAGGGGTGGAAAAGGGGGGCAATGGCATGTGGAATACAATATTTGACTACCATTTGACTAGGAATATTAAAGGATTTGGGTGGGTTTTTAAAAAAAAATGGAAATAAAAACAAAACGTGCAGTAAACTTTGATGATGCAGGCGATGCCTGAGAACCAGGACTTATTTTTTTAGCCTTAGCTTTACCCTGCTATGAGTACAGGACATTGTTGGGATCATCATGCAAAGTATCAGCTGGTGGTTAAAAGTATAGTGGCAGACACTGGGCAAAAAGGACATTACCTACAAATATACATAACAAACCTTTACCACTGAATAACTGACTTTATAGATATTTATAACCACAAGTAAATGTAACAGACAAAGCATGACAGTTGTTATGACATCAGCAGTACCAACCAGTGGAGACCGATGAGGACACCCTGCTCACCTACCTGGTAGCCTGCATTGGCCAGCTTCACCGTGTCCGAGGCCATGCCTGTCTCCCAAACATTCTTCCAAGCATAAACCACAACACTGTCATTGTCAAAATCTGATCGATCAAACAGCTCCGTCTTCTTCATCACAATCCCATCCTGCCACGCAGCAACATCTAGGCCATGAGACTTCACGATCTGAGCCACTCTCTTCACGAAGTATCCCATGAGCTCTGTGACCGAGGACACTTCCCCCGCTGTGATTCTTGCCTGACAGGCTGGGGATTCCAGCCACGCTTTATACGGAACCTCGTCTCCTCCAAGGTGAAACATCTTCAAAGGGGAAACACCCTCATGCATCGCCTTCACTTCCTTCACGATCTTGTCAATGAATGTGTATGTTGATTCACGCCCGGGGTCAAGGACATTGTCTGAGAACATCTGTACCGATTGAACCTTGAATGGGTTCTCAATATCAGACAGCAAATACTGACAAACTTCTTCCTCAGATCTACCTTCCTTCCTCAGACGGCGACATCGGGCTGCCATGGCAACAATTGCAGCATGACTATGTCCAGGCACATCAATCTCAGGAATGACCTCGATGTGTCGGTGTGCCGCTTCCTTCAAGATCTCTCTGTAATACCACATTTCAAAACACTGTCAGATACCTCATCCCACCACTGTAGACATTTCTAACATCATCACAAGTGAGTGAGTTGGGTTTAACGCCGCTTTTAACATTATTCCAGTCATATCACGGCGTGTCAGCTTAATGTGGGAGGAAAGCCCGAAGTGATGCAGGTCTCAGACGTTTACCACTTCGGTGAAACCCACGAGCACTGGTATAGTGCTGACAAACCTAGAAACATAACTGGGGCGAACTGGTATTTGAACCCACAATCATAGGTTTCTGGCGTCCCCAAGGGACGCAACTCTGCACAGCAAATCGCGGCGCCTAAGACGACTGGGCCACCCGTGCCCCTCATGGATAAATAAGCCAGATGATGCACATATGAAATCAGATCTGACCAACATAGCTCAACCCTACCTGTTAGGGCTAGGGACGGGTAACTTGGGTCAGGTGGGCCCTGAGTAGGACCCGGGTACCCACTGTACTACCCGGACCCATGGTTAGTCACGTGATATACAATCTCATTAAAATCAGATCTTAGTTCTCGCTACCACTTGTTTAGCAGTAGCAAGTACTAAGATCTGATTTTACTGAGATTGCTTGTAATATTGTTTAATGACCAAATCTCACAAGTCGCTAATGTTCTCAATTCTTTCTGACGATGCACACATTCCTTTGACTTTGTTTGAGTTAAGGTAAAGCTTCAGTCAACTTCAGTGTATGCATTATCTGATTGTTTGATACATGTATCTAAATAGTATTTGCCACGGCTGCAGTATGACAGTTCCCAATCAGACATTTTAATCCCAACTCTTGAGACCTACAGCGGGTACCCGGGCAGGGTCGGGTAATAGGGGGTCGTGTGCCCGGCTAGTAACATTGGACTTGTCCCAGCCTTCCTACCTGTAGTCCTGTACTGTGTAGAACCCCGAGCCAGGGTACAGGTCAGGAGCAGGACCGGAGCCCAGGACTGGAAGCAGGAACTGTTTTTCCTCCAGGTCATGACCTCGGCGACCTCCGACCTGCGAAGCAAAACTGCTTGTTATGATTTTTCTCCAAACCATCACCCAACATGAGTGTTTAGAAATCAACTTCCCAACCGTGCTTTCTGTATATTTTTATTTGTGAATACATGCATATGTGCGAAAGTATTGAATATGATAATATATTACAGGCTCGCCAGTTCCTGTGTCATTGACCAATAAAACAAATGCCCCTCAATTCCTCAATTACTTCTCATACCTCGGACATGATTTCCGCAGTAATTGGCAGGTTGGTTGCTCTGATGCTCATGTGGATCGGACAATGCACTTTGAATGTAAACATGTATATTACCCTATCAACATGATAACATATGTGAATACCAGGTACTTAAGGGCCATGGAATCCATTACTTGTGAACATGACTAGTCTTAGTCTGCACATATCACAACACTAGAAGTCCACTAGTCTTAGTCTGCACATATAACAACACTAGAAGTCCACAAGTCTTAGTCTGCACATATCACAACACTAGAAGTCCACTAGTCTTAGTCTGCACATATCACAACACTAGATGTCCACTAGTCTTAGTCTGCACATATCACAACACTAGAAGTCCACTAGTCTTAGTCTGCACATATCACAACACTAGAAGTCCACTAGTCTTAGTCTGCACATATCACAACACTTGAAGTCCACTAGTCTTAGTCTGACTACATCACAACACCAGAAGTCCACTAGTCTTAATCTGACTACATCACAACACTAGAAGTCCACTAGTCTTAGTCTGCACATATCACAACACTAGAAGTCCACTAGTCTTAGTCTGCACATATCACAACACTAGAAGTCCACTAGTCTTAGTCTGCATATATCACAACACTAGAAGTCCACTAGTCTTAGTCTGACTACATCACAACACTAGAAGTCCACTAGTCTTAGTCTGCACATATCACAACACTAGAAGTCCACTAGTCTTAGTCTGCACATATCACAACACTAGAAGTCCACTAGTCTTAGTCTGCATATATCACAACACTAGAAGTTCACTAGTCTTAGTCTGACTACATCACAACACTAGAAGTCCACTAGTCTTAGTCTGACTACATCACAAGACAAGAACTCCTCTAATCCTAGTCTGATTACATCACAAGACAAGAACTCCTCTAATCTGAGCCTCAGAGAGCTGAGGCACCTGAGTGAGCTCCTCCAGTCCGGGAATCTGCAGTCTCCATCCCTCATCATCTGTCAGGTGGAGATGCAGGCGGTTCAGCTTGTAGCAGCCCATGACCTCCAGCAGGGCCACCACCTCGTCCTTGGTGTGGAAGTTGCGGGACACGTCAACATGCATCCCCCTGAACATGAAACACATCCCATGATTCAGGTTCTAATGAACATACTGTTATACATTTAGAAAATGCATTGAAGAAAATCCCCGGAAATATAACGTAAAAATAATCTTGCCTCATGATAAAATGTCAGAAAGATTTACCAAAGTCAAATACAAATAGACATATGACAATTTTAAAGTTCCTTTAATAATTTGAATGTACAAATATATATAGCAAACAGGTGATTATTAATTATTAGCCATACAGAGCTCCAAAATATTCCCTTGCTGAATGTGGGATAGACCCAAGTGGGAGATCTTCAGCTTGACAAGCATTTTACCAACTTTACCCAAGCCCCCAATGTACATGATGTGAAATACACAGCCTTCCAGCATCAGGGGAGTCACTGCTGGCTGAGGCTAATACTCTATGACCTACCTGTACTGGAACCTTGGAAAGTCCACCACAGAAACAAGTGGAAGAGTTCCATCAGAGCTCCGCAGACTCAGGAGAGACCGTCCTGCATAGAAGATCCCTGCTGATGTTGGAGCCAGGAGTCTCACGCACTTGGAGCCGATGTCCAGGCTATAGGCCTCCTGGTTGTCAGCACACTTGGGATCCGGAGGAGCCACGGAGCCCAGCATCACTAACACAGTTCTGTCACGCCCAGCTACCTCCGCCTCACTACACTCCACCAAGTTCAGGCCAAGTGACTCTGTAACAGTCCATGAGTGAGTGAGCTGGGTTTAACTCTGCCTTGAAATTTTTCAGTTATCATAGTTATATCACATGTCATTTTAATTACAAAATCGGACTGTGATACAAAATCTGAAATCAAAGTCATTGATATACCGTATTTTCTTGAGTATAGTGCGCACCCAAGTATACATGGTATAATGCACATTCCCCTCAGTATTCAGTAATTCAGAAAAAAAGATTTTACGAGTATTATGCACAGAAAAAAATTACTCCATACACCTTCAGGTAAACGAACGGGCGATAAGAAACTTGGTTAGTAAAAATTTGAATTTTGAGATAAAAAATCACCAGAGATGTTGATTTACCATTTAAATTGTATTTTCTGTTCTTCTAGGCATTGTTTTACATTCAGGGATTGATATTACGTATGTACTTCCTCGTAAACTAAGCTGGAGTCTTTGTGTTGATGGGGGGGGGGGGAGTAAAACCCATCAAAACTCATTATGGCGTGTACAATGCGCACCCCCGTCAACACTGCCGATGAAATGGAGACACTTATTGGAAGTCTACTACTTTTCAGTCAGTTTTTGGAGTTTTCCCAAAAACATTAAGTTCAGTAGGAAAAAACAATGTTTTTTAATACTGACAAATTTTCTTTTTCTTTTCTTTTCCTGGCACTTTGGTCTGAAAAGGAAACGATTTGCATCTGAATGTACAAACTTGAGTCCTCCGCCATTGTCCCTGAGATTTACTACCTCTTACCGTCAACACTGCATAGTGAATTTTGATGGCAAAGTCATTGCATTATTGAATTGCAAGATTCTGAAAATATATTTTCCTATTCTTTACAAAAGTTTTTTGGTTAGCAGTGGCTTTAAACAAACCAATAATATCTCACTAAAACTGCAATGAAAAATCTACAATGTCCTGCCTTTTGGAGTTTGGGTGAACATCACTGTCACGTACAATGGATGAGTCGACCTGGGATGAAGACTTGATATCTCAACTAATATGTCGTACCTGACAGGTATCGTGCTTCATCTCTCACTTGGTCATGTGACCAGACGATCCATCCCGGCTCCAGCAGGTTGACGGGGTCACCTGGCCTGACCTCCAGCTGGTACGGTGTCGGGACAATCAACTTCACGTCTGTTAAAAGATAAAACACAAACTCACATTAAACATCGGTTTCAGTTAAATAATCATCATCTGTATATATCCTAGAGGAGTGCTACATTTTTAAATGTGTGTAATGATAACAATTACATACATGATCATGTAGGAAACAACCACAGGTGGAAAGTTGGTTGGTTTGTTGTTTAACACCGCAATATTCCAGCAATATGACGGCAGTCTGTAAATAATCAAGTCTGGACCAGACAATCCAGTGATTGACATCATGATCATCGATCCACACAATTGAGATATAATGACATGCATCAACCAAGTCAGCGAGCCTGACCACCTGATCCCGTTAGTCGCCTCTTACAACAAGCATGGTCGCCTTTTACAGCAAGCATGGACTGCTGAAGACCTATTCTACCCCGGATCTTTCAGGTGAAAAGGGATTAATGGCGTGTTCAAGAATATTTCACCCGTACAGCAACATGCATGCAAGTGCCCATTTCAGAGTGCTAGGTATCTCTAAGATACCATGCCCAAGTTTCAATATGGATACTGACTATAAGCCGACAACTCCATGTTTTATCCCCATAATGCAAAGCACAGGTAACAACAAATTCCATCTTTTAACATCCTTTGGTCTGACATGGCAGGAGGATCTACCAACGAGCGTCCACTCTCCAAATGACCAAAGACTTTAGTCAATAATAGAGTTGAGAAAGTACAAATCCACAACGATACCATGTCGATCAGATCAGCATATTCTAGTGTAACGTGTGGGCAACTAGTGTTAACATTAAACACACCTGGTTCTCCGCCTCCTGTATTGGCCTCATTGTTCTTGAAACGAAATTCCGCACTCCAAGGATCATACAGGTCCGTCCTTCTCTGACCATTGCTCAGCTCATAATCAAACCTCTTCCACTTGCTTGGGGTGTCAAAGCTAGAGACAAACTCCAGACTCTCGCCCACTGTTGACTTGATCAAGCGAGGCTCCAAACCCTCAGATGTGAGGTACCAATTGGGGAATACATCCGTCTTGGCAACCGAATAGTACTGGGCCTTAAATTGGATTTCAATGGTTTGTCCAGTTTTCAGTGTGGCAAATCCTTTCACAGGTTCAAGTATGAACAAGCAGCCATTGATGTGTTTCACTTGCATTTTAACATCTTCGTACACATGTGAGTCTGAGACGGGCATAAAATCAGGCTCCATCATCCGTAAGTGACAGAAGTATATTCCCCATTTACCGTATCCCAGTTGACTGGAGGAGGTGTTGGTGATGTGGATACTGCCACGATAAGCACCTCGGCCATCACTCAGATTGTCTAGTACAGAGTAGCGAATGTCTAATGTGTCTGCAAATGTATTTAACAGCGACTGGTCCATTTTGTTGATAAAAGTGAAGAAACCCTGAAATATACAAGTACTGAGTAAGACAAGACATGAAAACAAGAAATAAATTCAAAGAGGAAAACCAGTCAAAGAAAAAAACAGATTTCAGCTTCGGGGCAATATTTACTTGTTTTACTTCCTCAAATGCAGGGTGACACCAAACTGAGAGACACAAGTAATATAAAACATATTTGAGTGGTATTCAGAGGCCAGACTTGTAACTAATAGATGGTATAGATGATCACATCATTTTGTACAATTGTAGCTACAACTGTATTTATATGTGTAACAATAAAGTTGATCATTCATATATCGTCATCAGTTAATTAAAAAATGGATATGATGACACTAGACAGTTGTTTTGAGGATTATCTCAGTCAGTGACTAGTCTTAAGAAAACATTGATTGATATTTTTCACTAAAATATTTAGAAGCATGACTTGTTAGCACCTCCTCTTCTTAATTTTTGTATCTGTCTGGAAGACACTATATATGATTTTGAAAAAAGAGCAGTGGTAGAAACTAACATTTTTGTCCACTAGTCCTTATAATCATAGCATATAGCAAAACTCATAACAATGGGAAAATTCTACTAGACCTTCTGATAGGCCTACCTATAAGGGTCAAGGATCGACTAACCACAGGACCATGTAACTGATAATAATAACAATTAAGAATAATTTTTTAAAAATCGTAGACGAGCAAGTTTTTTTGTTGTTACTATTATTAGTTAGATCTACCACGGACCTATAAAACCGGTTATAAAAGTCTGTGGATCTACATGGTCCTGTGGACTAACATTTAAAGGGGCACTGATCTAACGCAATTCCCCGGACTGGTTGTTGCCTTTGTTATTGTTTTTTTCCCGGTGAGTACCCGGATGATACGCAACACAACTGAGCGTGACCAGAGACTGGGCTACCGTCTGCAAGGACATCTAAATAAACTTGGAGGCTGGAGGCAATATTTGTTTTACGCATTTTTGAACACTGATTAGTTTAACCGTGATCTATAAAGATTTCAACAAAAAGCGCATGTTAATTAATTTCTTCAGCCTAAACAAACAGACAAAAAGAACGGCGGAGCCAATCGTATGTCGTCATTTGGAAATACCCCAGATGGCATTTTCGGATTTTTGGATTACATCGATAATACGATTACTACTCACTTGTTGTCATCCGCGTTTTCTGGTATAACCCTACACTTGTGTATTTGTCGTCATTCACTTCATGCTCAGTTAATGAATTTATTACAGGTACAATTAGTGGTAGCACCACTTAGATTACCTGACAAAGGTTCCCATTTGGCATTTATTGTGTCTGGGGTAATTATTCAATCTAAATCCAGGTTTGAAGTGAGGTGAAATGTGTGTTATGTAATATGCACGTGTCAGCCAAGCAAGAGGTGAATGATCAGTTGATTTACTTTTTTTGTTCCTAGTCATCAAAGGATTAACAGAAATTACGTTGATTGCTTAATCACTGTTATCTTGCACAGTGGATATGTCAAAAGGGAGTGTTTACACGTCTAGGTTTACTAAAACAAAGGGAATACACTCATATCATAGCGTGAAGTGTCGATGTAAAAACAACATATTTTGTTCAAAGGGTTAGCGAATAATACGTTGATTGATTGCTCATTAATTGTTATCTATCACTCAATGGGTTTTTTAGGAACCATGGACGTTATGTAAATAGTTTTCACGTGGGCTTTCTCTGCCGACCCTTGAGACTTGACACCTATGTGAAACACCTGAAACAATCTAAGTGATCAGTTGAGAAAGGAACACGGGTTATAATATCCCGAAGCGATATATATCTTTAAAAAATATTTGATTGTTACAGAGACACGTGACATCGAATAAGTTTCTTTGTACAGCTGTAGACGAGTGGGATATTGTTCCTTTGTGTGGATATTCACGGATACATTCCTCGAACAAGGAAGCTGCCCAAAATTTATACACATAAATTTGGTAGGTTGTAATTGTGCTATTTGCATTTTGTTTTCCTTCATTCGCTGTAGCACGGACTTGTATAGGCCCGTGGCTGTAGCATTGAACCGATTCGTTCTTGTTCCTCTACGTCTTGGTTGGGAAATTCTTCAGATTGACTAAAATTGATTAAGACGATCAAAAGGGCCTAACAACATCACAACAGATTATTATGTTGGATTAGAAGCCAAACAACATAGACATGTACTTTTCAACGTAACATTTTCAGTCTCTTGGTGATGACATTAAACATCAAAAATCGTTATCATAATAATACAGACGGAAATGTTTTTCAGTCACTTTGTAAAATAACTGAATATTTAGGTGTTTAGTAAATTTGAAAATGTAACACATTTTGACAGTAAAAAAATATAAACACTATAAAAAAAAGCAATGCTCAGGTGAAATATTTGTTGCAAGTCAAAATAGTGTAAACGAAAATCGCAAAATTACCAAGCAAGTGACTTATCAAAATTTTGTCACCATTACCGATGCTACCCGCAAAGATACCTACATTTCTTTATTATCTCGAAAACTGTATCTCATTTTGTTGATCAATGTGACCATACGCCCTTATTACTACCCATAAAAGTGACTAATGCGCTTACAAATGGCGCAGCAGAGATCGCGAACTAGTCTAGATTTCTGCTATACATCCGGGTACTCACTGGGAAAAAACAATAACAAAGGCAACAACCAGTCCCGGGGAATTGCGTTAGATCAGTGCCCCTTTAAGACTAGTGCCAATTTCTATAGCTGAAAAGAGGTATCTGAATTAATCATACTTGTTAATTATACTTCATGTTGAATTGTAATTATAAATACCTTTTTATTTTGAAGGACACTGCGTGTGTTTTTACCAGCTGGCTCACTTCCACATCAGCCTGTTAGAAGCCTATGAGACATTATCTGTCTAAATCTAGTAAATGGTAACAAAGCGCCTGACTGACAACACGTATATCGTAATGATCTTTCTACTCCGATAAATGACACTGCAAAATGTTGATTTGCTTAGCAGCAGCCTTGCTTCAGCTTCACAAAATTGATGTGAGATCTTACCAATCAAGAAAATGCCGCTACTTCTGAACGGCAGCGTTTCATGTGCGACACATCAGTTCAGCCACCATTTTGTCCCATACTTGGTCATGTGACCCAGGACTCAATTCGAACACAACAAGGGATCTTTTCGGGCGCAGGTGTGGGCCCTAAATGCTACATGTAATACATCTGGCTACCCAGTATATTATTCTAAGGTAAAAATTCGACATAATTATGACGAGGATAAACTAGTATAATCTGAGGAAGAGAATATATGGATGTCATTTTTTTTATTATGAGGAACACAACATTTCGGAGTATATGCTTACTCCTCCATGAGGTGGATAATCTGGCTATATATTTTTTAAACAATAGAGCAAAATTACTGCTTTCGCAAAGTAAAATCACATAAACTCAAACATACAGAGAAGGATACACTGATAGTGATTTTGACGCTCGCAATCCCCATGGGTGATTTGGGTTAAAACGTACATATTGAACCACGGCAATACGTGATCATACGTACGTATAACTTCTTTCAGTGGCATTTAGAAGTTGGTGTGATGAAGTAAGACGAGTTCTATGGATGAACAACTTCTTTATTACAATTAGTGCGACGTTTCGGTGTAGATCCTAACACCTTTATCAAGCAAGTGATGGATAGTGCTAAATAACATAGGTATATATACTTATTAACTGGCTTCCATCATCTCTATCAGTCTGCTTGTTGACTCTGTGTTCATTAGTCATCCACTGGCTTCCAGTTATCTTAATCAGCTCTCTGTGTCCACCAATCATTTACTGTATAAACATTGATGTTAATAAGTATATATACCTATGTAGTTTAGCACTATCCATCACTTGCTTGATAAAGGTGTTAGGATCTACACCGAAACGTCGCACTAATTGTAATAAAGAAGTTGTTCATCCATAGAATTCGTCTTACTGCATACGTACGTAGCTGTACACAAGTAAACACAGACGTATTGCCTTCGGCCTCGTAGGATATAAATGCGTCAATAAAAATATGTTGGTTTTTTGTGTGTGTACAGCTATGTATTCCTGTGAACACATTAGCACAAACATCTGCCGCTCTCAAAGAATGTTAATATCAGAGACCATACACCGGTATGTGTTCTCTCTTAATATCAAAGCGACTCCGGCTATTATAATTGTAAGTGTGATTATTACGTTAAGTATATTTTTATTTTGATCAAATAATATTTTGAAAGCATGGAACATTCACTAATCTACTACTACAACAGGTAACCCAATAATCATTAGTGCATGAATAAAGAATATTCTGCAAAAAAAAGGAAACGCAAAAATAGTAAAATAGTAAAATCTGACAGAGTGTTGCCGACATCCATACAAAATTAATACCAAAAATGAATTAGTCATTTCTGCATGGATCAGGATTGATATGTATGGAAAGAATGAGGTAGGTACTGCAGTCGACCGGTCGACCACGTATCACTACTAGAGCACAGGGCAGATTCATACCTCTACGTCACGTACGTGAAGGAACCACCACGACCACCTCTACAACTACGGCAATATCAGGATTGCGTGGGATGTCAGTCCAGACAGTGAGGAACCGTTTACGCGCTGAAGATATGATAAGAAATGACTTCCATATCCAAGTCAGCAAGTTGACCACCCGTTCCAGTTAGTCGCCTTTTGCGACAAGGGTGCTGAAAACCAATTCTTACCCAGATCTTTATGGGCCTTAGTGCTGAATTCGTCGGCTGCGACGTCAATAGAGACAAGCCGGAGACATGCGATGGAGAGACGTCGTGATCACAAACGTCGCAGGAAATGTTATGCACAAAACTGCTTACAGGAAGTGAACAAATTCGGTGGTGCATGGTAGTGTGATGACGGTGGCAGCCATCTCCTACACCAGTAGAACAGTACGTCTTGGTGCAAGTTCTGAGGAATTTAACGGCACAACGTTACACGGGTGAGATTCTTGGGCCACACGTCCTTCCCACTTGCGACTAGCGAACATCATTTTCCAACAAGACATTTACGGGATGCACTTGATCAACGACCGCGAGCAAGTCAACAACAACCACAGAACCTCCGACAGAAAGCACAAGCACTACAAACAGAGTGGGTGAGCATTCCCCAAGGCACAATTCGGGATCTGATTGCTTCCATGGGACGACGATGCCAGTCGGTTTTGGGCTCTATTGGTGGCTATACAAGATCAGAATAGATGAACAGATGACATGATGAGAACAGATCTTGAAAATCTACTGTTGCATGTGTGTCATCTCAGTCTGGAACCTTGTTCAATGACAATATGATGTGTGCCAATTTTGAACAATCGATTACCATCTGTTGATAATTTATATCATATATAAAACATACATCTAAAATCACTTTGCTTGTTGTTTTTTTGCATAGTATATGTGATTGTGTTCTAATTTAAGCACGATGTAGTATTTATGGCAACAACATTTAATTAATTTGCCCTATGCAGTATATAAATCAATGTGAGGTCTTATCATGCAAAAGCATTACTAGTTTTAGAATGAGGACGTATTCAACTGGTTAAATAGGATGACAAAATGAGTAAAAACAAACAAAGTGGATATGGGTATAAGTGGTTTCGAACGTAATACATTCACTTTGTATGCTGCACTTTGGACAAATTGAAAATTACTTCCCCTTGACGGCCCTGACCTCAAGCTCCTTCCCAGCGCGTGACACCTTCGTTACACTCTCGGTAACATCGCTGCCACCAGTGTGGGCACGGCCATTTCAAGAATCTTGAAATTTGCCCTCCAACCCCATATGTAGTAATGTTTATACTTTTGTTTATGTCTTTGGGAATGCCATCATATTTCAATTTGAAAAGGTTTACGACTGACCATGTTTTCCAGGATGAATTTACTTTGTTGTTTTGATAATCAGATTGGTTCGCGATTTCAGACTAACGGAAAATCAACCAACTTCTCCCTTACATTCTTACTATATCAATAACACGATAGTTTTAATGAAACAGAAATTCAAATCGACAATAGAAGAAATTTATTTAGCAGCGATAAGTGTATTCGGCGTCACGACAGTTGTCACATGTTTGTAAACATAACGGTCATTCGGTTGCGAGTTCAACTCCAAGCATGGTTGTGGCCACCTATTCACAGTGGGGAGTTTTGACTGGTGGCAGCGATAGTATAGAGAGCTCCGGGAACGTAATATCGCTGTGAGGAGCATGCCCTGACCTGATATTTCACTACTTATTCGGTTACGAGTGTGGATTTAAATACAAAACCAAATTAACAGGAAACATTTCACTGAGAACATTAATTTATATATTCTGAAATATTTTTAAAATTTAATATTAATTTGTTTTGCTTTGATCTGAAGCCTTGGTGCTCAAAAAGTAAACATATTCTACATGGTTTGTAGGTATTCGTTTGGAAAATAGTAGTAACCTAAATTTGACCCTAGCGAACGAGTTTCCAGAGTTTCCACCACTACCACCGCAGACTGACAGCAATGTTATCCAGGGCATGTTTGCAGGGTGTACGGAGGGGTGTAAGCATATTTATTCGGTTATATTTTAATAGTTATACAACACGTGTAATATTTATCGCTGTTAGTGACAACAAATCGGACCAGGAGCAAAGCTCAAACAGTGCCTTTGATCATCTCTCCTTTTTTATGTGTTATGAAACAGAACCTTTGCCGTTTATTTTCATGCTTGCATATATCTTGATTCAACAGTAGTTTTCGGTTTGGTATAGCTCACTGTATTACGTATACTTTGTGTAGTGTGGTAAAAGAATATTTTAACGACATAGACTTTTCAAAACGTAGATAATTTATGGTGTTTCAGGATGTCTTCGAACCTCGGACTTTGCCCTCCAGATGAAATACGCATTTGTGTTTTTTTTCTAGTTACCTAACAGATCAAAACATAAATCATTTAATATACATTCTATTCAGACAAAGCATTGTTATTGTATTTTTAATTTTCCTTCTGAAATGATACTTCCTTATTTTAAAATAAAAAGATAGCAAAAGATCAGAACACCTTTAGAATACAGCAAGACAAGTCCTCATGAAGATTATCTCAAATGTCACTAAGACAGGCAACAAGTTTTTGTGAGAATCTGTCGGACACAAGCTCGCAGTCTTAGAATTGTTTGCCCGACAGCTAACCAACTGAGGGAGGGAACATTGTAAGGATAATGTGGATCATAGTAAAGATACATTGAAGGTATTAGCATGGCTAGTGACGCCACAAGGTTAGGTCGACTTTTGAATCATTACTGAAGAAATGTAGCTGATGAAAATGGCTTGTGTGGATATTCCAGGACAGTTTTCAGTAGCCAAAATATTTGACACTAAACCAGTCATCCTGATTTCTCAACGTTTTTTGTCTATAGAATCTAGTAATAGCCACTAAGTGGGTACCTAACCCTCATGATCTTAAAGGGGTGTTTGATTGTAAAGGGAATACTAAGCATAATGATAGAGTTCGGGATAACCTACCCCAACACAATTAACTAACGGGTACCTAACCCTACTGACTGTAAACATGGTAAAGGGGTGACTGAATGTAAAGGGGATCCAAGGGTTAAGGATGGATACACATTATGTCCCATGGTAGATAGTGTTCGGAGCGGCAACATTTGGATGAATAGTGTTCGACATGACAAACGCCCAGTAATTTGAATGCGGCACTGAAATTTACGCACACCTTGAAATGGGGTGTTGCGTCCGGACCTGGCTTAGGTAACTGTGGTATTAATCAGGTGAATATTGATGTAACGTTTTTGGACAGCGTTAATACTGCTGATAGTGGCAAAAAAAAAGAGTTTTGATAGGTTTTACTGTCTTACATAGTCATACAACTACTAAATAGTGTTATTATAAGTGATATATTGGTTTACCTTGAAAAACTGCTAAGTGTAAGATAAGAATTTTCTGCCTTGAAGTGGCCTCTTTCTTGGGCTCACTTGGGATGTTACACTGTATTGTAATAGTTAACTTTGAGACAGAGCTCATTCCAAGCTGTTCAGCAGTTTGAAAAAGCATGACTTGTGTGAAAGAAACAGAAGCAGAATAAAGAAGAAACATTGCTGTGTTCAGTATTTTTCTGATGAAATAGGATTTCAAAACCAATTCATTGTGATTTTTACCAAGTAAAAACTATTACTATTTAATGACTGAAGGCAAAGAACCTAAGTCTTGCTGTCTGTAACCACAGACGTATATAACGCTGAGAGATGCATCTGTAAATTATGAACATCATTTCCAGGTGCATGTCTTCAAGAGATTCAACAGTACGCTTGTTGTTGTGGAACACAACAATGAAAAACTGACGCCAATTACTCTCCATGCCATCACAGCTGCCACCAAACTGGGTGGTGAGGTCTCCTGTCTTGTAGCCGGATCTCAGTGCGCTAAGGTAACCCTTGAAAATTGAAACCTAATACATGTTTTAATGTTAGTGATAAAATGGCCATCATCAGTTATGTTTACATACACTATCAGCATAATCATGACAGTGTACTTTCAGTTTTGTATACAGAATTCCAACTTTAAAAATCCCATTAGTTCAGTCAGTAAGACCTTCACAAACTGTTATATGTGAGTACAGGTTTAACGTTTCACAGCTGAACATGTATCCATGGAAGGAGATATGTCCACACTGCTTGTTGTTTCATTTGTTGGTGTACATTTTGTGGTCATACACACCTAGAACCCTTCAGTGGTTATCACTGGGAATGGGAGCTTGAAAACTCAACAGTTGAAGACAAATTGTGTACGAGATGGTACCAAAGCCTGTTTTCTACAATAACAATAGTTTCATTATCAAGACTTAACATCAATAAACTTGAAGAAAATATCTCCATTTGACTGTTAATTCAAATAATGATCCCGAAATCAAGTGAAAAATCCCTTGTCTGACAGGTCACGATATGATACATGTCTCGATACCCCGGAAAAACAATACAAAGGCCAATGTGGAGGAAGAGGCTTAAATGCTCAGTTTAACATCATTGCATTGAATGCGATGTTGATGTTCAATGTTAGAATACCTCTGAATTTCAGAAAATAAGAAGTTAAGAAAATGTCAATTTTATACAAAATTACAATTTTTCCTAATTTGCCTTCCACTTCTAAAATTCTACATATAATACTGCCTTAATTATTCCAGACATTCGGTGAGTGTCCTCACAGAGAGGGTACAATCCAGATTAGCAGGGTTTCACTATACTAAGTGTATACAGTCAAGTCTCGTTAATCCGACAATTGGCTTTATCCGACACAAATGATGAGAACCGATTAAATCAGTGCTATTTAGACCTGTTAATGCGACAGTCTCGCACTCCAACTCCGACACACCAATTTGTATATAAGGTCAAAGACATACATTTGTTGATCTTTAAAGATACAGTGTAAATGTTGATCATTTAAAGATACAATGTGTTGAGTATTTTTCCTTTTCTGCCTGAGAATGCTGCTGAGTGGTGCCTGTTTGTTCACAGGTTGCAGAGGAAGTTAGCAAGGTAGCTGGGGTGAAGAAGGTCCTCTTGGCAGACAGTGATGCTTTCAAGGGGTTTCTTCCAGGTCAGTTTGTAGAGTAACTGTACTATTCTATACTCTGCTATGACATGTGTTGTGGTCATTGCATCATGAGAATAACATCCATACCTAAACATGCTGAAGTTTCATCTGACATTAATCACGTTAATAGGTCACAATGGAAATTCTGTTTTGGGTAGTCATGACAGGAATTGCAAAGAGATGTTTAGTTGACAAATGTAAGTAAATCATTCATCTATAAAACTGGAGGTTATTGCATGTATGTGGTTTGTGTTTATGTCCAGATACCAGCAGCATGATGTTTGTCATTGGACACATCTTAGTGTTCATTCATGCTACACAGACATAGACATTGATTGGCTTCTTATTTATTGTAAACTTCATAATTATGTATTTATGCAAGTGAATTAGTCAGGGTACCAAAATAGAGCAATTTCTTATCCACTAGAATAGAACCTACACCGAAATGTCGCTCTTAATTGTAATAAAGAAGTTGTTCATTCATAAATTCTTATCCTTACTTAGTACTCCAACTTCTAAATGCCTATCAAATGAGTTACTTATACACTGGCGGGTTGTTTAATTAGTCATGCATATGCAGGTAGATATCAACACTATAAACATAGCAGTGAAAATGAGCTTACCAGTTTTTAGTAACTTGTCTGTTGAACAAAGACGCAGAGAAAACCGTTGGCAATGTGTAGGACACTTATTAAGTTTTTAGAGTTTTGTTGTGGTTAAAGCATTTGCTCGTCACTCCAATACCCCGGCTTTGTTCCCCACATCAGTCCAATGTGTGAAGCCCATTTCCAGTGTCACCTGCCATGATATTGCTGGAATAATGCTAGAAATGGTGTAAAACCCATCTCACTCACTCACTTGTGAGAAGGAAAAATAAAAAAGAATGTTTATTCTTGAAATTCAGGTGATTCCTTGTTATCAATGTAGTTGATATTGTTTTTATTTCAGAGGCCTTAACTCCCCTTGTGCTTGCAACACAGAGCCAGTTTAAGTTCACACACATCTTGGCAGGGGCAACAGCACTTGGAAAGGTAATGTTTCACATTGGCAGTATTCATGCATTAAGCTGTTCATATCATGAAACCCATTTAAGGGAATGCTGAATAATGGAACATGAATAATACAGGATATTAAGACCTTAGTCAAGAGCGATTGGACTCACTCACTCTCCCACTCACTCAAAAGTCTGTGCAATTAAACTGTCCTGGTTGATCTGGCGATGATGTTTACCTATATACTGTGTGGACATTGTACTTCTTGGTTGTTATCTTTTCTGTTTGTGTAGATAAGAGTTTTTTCTTTACAGAGCTTAGCACCAAGGGTCGCAGCTAAACTTGATGTGTCTGCAATCTCAGATATTATTGGTATCCAGTCACCTGACACGTTTGTGCGCACAATATATGCAGGTATGTTGACCTGCAACATTAGGGTAGGGGAGGTTCATTGTATAAACATGCACAACAATTCAGTTTTAACAATTCAACATATTTTAACTTATCCTGACTCATACTAATTGCTTACCTCATCTTATTTCTGAAAGGTAGTGGAAATTTCCTGAATCTATCCCCAGAGAACAGAAATAATAGCTCAACCCGACGCACCCTTAGCTCAGCATGTGCACCCGAACCACGTGACCTAGCCAGAAGACTCATCACTCTCCCATCTGTGTAGTTGGAATAATAATTCTGAGCTCTGTAATCCGAACCATCCTATCAACCTCGACTGCTTTAGCTGCTCTGGTTGAATATCCTCTTCTAGTGATGCTGGGGGGCACAGGTGGCCCAGTTGTCTAAGGCGCCGCGATTTGCATGCCAGAAACGGACGATCGTGGGTTCGAATCCCGGTTCGCCCTGATTATGTTTATTGGTTTGTCAGCACCATACCCGTGCTCGTGGGTTTCATTGAAGTGGTAAACTTGCATCCCTACAGGCTTTCCTCCCACATTAAGCTGACACGCCGCGATATAACTGGAATACTGTTAAAAAGTGCCGTTAAACCCAACTCACTCACTCTAATGATTTCTTATTAGAGGCAACAATTGACACAGTTATGTAGATAATTGGAAAGTCTTTTCAACTTAGAGACGATCACTCACTCACTCCAGTGAGGCTGATTGTAATATGTTCCATGCGTGAAGCTTGGAGAGATCTGGTCTTGGATGAACTTGCTTTGTGTGAGGATGAAGGTGGTTTGACCAGTTTGGGAGTGTTTAGGATTGGTTTCCATGCTGTTGCGGTGAGGTCTGGAAAGCAAGTTCTTGTCGGCTATTAAGGCGCGATCAAAAGCAGTAGAAGGTACTTCATGCTCATGATCTTCCGCTCTATCAGAGGTATCACTGCTGATGACAATATATTGAAGAGTTAACTACCTGCTCCGTCCTAACCGTGTGCATCAGAATCAACTTACCAAAGTTCCTGAATTGATAGCATGAAGATGATGACTTGAAGATCAACAGAAGAAATTCAGAGCCCCAGCAGGGCGCCTGAATATACTGCTACAACACCTTACCAGTGTTGGCTACAAAACTTTAGAACAAGCTGACTTCGAACATCTGATGCAGAGAACCTTGTTTCTCCTGTCAGATGGTTCCAATGCATCTGCACTGCTATGGTACTTTCGGGTGTGCAGTTCTTTGGGATCACAGTTCAGGAAGTTTCCACTACCTTTCTGATATGAGATGAGATAAGCTATTAGTAGGAGTGAGGATAAGTAGTAATGATATTTTTACGCTAAAAAATAAATGATCTACCTTCAGGTTGATCACTGTTATGGTACTGTAGTACCTCAATACCTGTAAATATCCTACATGGGTTTTTGTTAGATACTTGGTGCAGTGTATAATACATGGTGTACAGGGCTCCTGTTAAGAAACATTTAACTTGAACCAGGTGCATGTGGACATGAAAATCAAGTTGCACCAAACAAAACCAGGTTGCACCAAACAAAACCAGGTTGCACCAAACAAAACCAGGTTGCATCAAACAAAACCGGGTTGCACCAAATAAAACCAGGTTGCACCCCAGTCCCATTAATTCATCAAAGTTGAAACATAGGCTGGTCTGCAGCCAGTGTCACATAAATTAATGATGCAATGCTGTAAAACATAACAGGGACATGTGCACATTATAATCTTGACGTATCCACAGTTTGATAACATCACACCCAGGAAAGCATGACAAATTACCCATAACACAGAGATTAGTGATGCAGTATGGTAAATAACCTTTAGCAGTATTGAGTGGGTTTTAATATCAATTTTGTGTGGACAAGTAAGCGTTAATCAGAAATTTTTACATGCATGTAGACAAAATACTGTAGATCTTGAAATTAACGCAAGCGTGAATTAAATGCGAAAGATGTGAGTGGTCTTTGCTCATATTAATTAACTTCGCACTTTTGTCTCCAAATGACTATCAACAATAAGACAGCCTCACTGCACACTTTGGATAGCGGAAATACCAACTTGAATATAAACACAAACACAGTCTATTTAGCAGCAGTTGTAACAAGTATATAACAATGTCAGTCAAAGAATAGGAATTAGGCATCCAGTGAGTTATCACTGCTGTAGTCAAGAGTTCTACCCACTCGTGTCAAGCTTGTTGACACCTTCTCCACATACCAATCACTGAACTGTTGGTTCAATTATTTTATTGCCTTTGAACTTTCTTAATACCAGTCAACAGAGTAAACATATGAACTGTGTGTTGTTTTTCTGAAAACATTGTTTTTTGTTATTACGGAAGTGCTTTACTCAGTGCTAATATAAAGGCTTCCGCATTTGAGGTGCTGTGTGCTGGTTGTGTTTGTAGGCAATGCAATCCAGACCCTCAAGTCGAATGACAGTGTGAAGGTGATCACGGTGCGAGGGACGGCCTTCGATGCAGCCGATGCAGACTCGGGCTCGGCAGCACAAGAGGAGGGTATTAACATCAACACAGTGTTGTCGTTTCGTAACATATTGTGTTTTAGGTTTTGATCAGTGCATTGAAAAACATGTTTCATACTGCTGAGTAATTTATAACAAATAACATTTAGCAATCATTAAACCTAAAAATATTAAAGTTTACCTTTCAACCATAAAGATCAAGAAATTACTTCAAAGTCTAGTCTAGCATACTTTCATAGGACTACTGTCTGCTATTGATTTCAGTGAATGAGAGGTACCTGATTCTGCCTTCCTTCCTTAAGCAATGTATAAGAGCACTCTGTCTTTCACTTTGCAAGATTTTTGTATGCATTTCTTTTTCAATAACACACCAAAGAAACGTGAGAAGTAAGTTGTTTGATATTGATGATCATCGGCTTCCTATTTGCTTTGTCAACCAGCTCCTGCCGCCACGCCTTCAGCAACATCAGAATTTGTGTCCCAGGAGCTCAGCAAGAGTGACAGACCTGACCTCACCAGTGCCAAGTCGGTCATCTCAGGAGGTAGGAATCAGCTGTCTTGGAAATGATATATATCTCACTTGCTTCTGGACCCCAGCTAGAAAATAATTCCCAATATGTTTTTCTTTGGATGCCTAAAATATAGTCATACCTAATCCATTGTAATTGAAATGAAACTACAGTAAACTACGGTTATAACGAACACGCTTATAACAAACTGACGGATATAACAAACTTACTTTTTGGTCCCGACTATTTGCTGTAGTTATGCTGTATATATGCTTATAACGAACTACGGTTATAACGAACTAAAATTAGTAGTCCCTTTGAGTTTTTTATAATGGTACTTTACTGTATTTTGTTTAAAATTTTGTCCCTTTATTAGGTTGTGAATGGAATTTCCAATGTTTGTCTTTCTGTTCCTCAGTATCAGCATACTTAGATTCTGTGTACGTTGTGTGGGACTTCAGTGGGGATATTAGGGCTTAGACGGGTTTGGTGGGTACTGAGGAGGACCCGGGTACCCACAGGACTACCCGGACCTGTGGTTAGTCACGTGATATATTGTTTACTGACAAAAAGTATCTAAAACTCTATGTTTAAACTTCAACTCACTACAAGTTACTCATGTTCGCAGTTCTTCCTGACAACTACACCCATTCCTTCTGACTTTTATATGTTTGAATAAAAATAAAACTTCAGTCAACTTCAGTGTATATACCCGATTGTTTCATACATGTATCTTAACACATTTTACCAGAGCTACGGTCAAACTTTTCTCAATCGGACAGTTTGTACCTACCTCTTGAGACCTACAGCGGGTACCCGGGTAGGGTCGGGTAATAGGGGGATGGGTACCCGGGCCGTAAATTTGGACTTGTCCCAGCCCTAAATGATATAATGCATGTTGTGATACCTGAGTTACCTCCCTTGCTTCAGGGCGTGGTATGAAGAATGGTGAAAACTTCAAGATGCTGTACGATCTTGCTGACAAGATGGGGGCAGCCGTCGGAGCATCTCGCGCGGCCGTTGATGCAGGCTTCGTCCCTAATGACATGCAAGTTGGACAGACAGGAAAGATTGTTGCACCAGTGAGTGGAATAATTGAGAAATAAAGAGCTGAAATTTCTGATAAGAATTTGAAAACTGTGGAATCACAATTCATTGTTGGAAATATGTTTTTGAATCTGATATTGTAGCTATCAAGTTGGTGAAGACTATGATCAATTCTCTATGAATTGTGTTTTCCAAAAATTTGCAAGTAAGTTGCAATTTGAAATGCATGTCTACTGGTGTTGATGACTGACCACTCTCGCCAGGACCTGTACATTGCTGTGGGAATCTCCGGGGCTATCCAGCACTTGGCAGGGATGAAAGATAGCAAGATCATTGTGGCCATTAACAAGGACCCAGAAGCTCCCATATTTCAAGTGGCAGACTATGGCCTTGTTGCCGACCTGTTCAAGGTGAGACAGACAGAGATACTATCGGACAGTGCAACCCATCCTGTCTGTACCGATCAGTGTTCCTTTATCGCCCGTGAATACACTGGGTTGATAAGCAGTTTAGTGGTGACACAATGTATTTTTAGTCAAGTAGTGAAATATGGCTGTGTATAAATAAAAAATCCAAGCCCAGCTTCATGCATGAATTGTGTGCGTACCAAACTGCTGCCTGACATAGTAGCTATGAGGAGAGTAGATGGCCGCAGTGTCATAGCACATGTGATGTAATATGAGTGCTCATTGGTCTGACCTGGTTTCCAACTGGCTTGAACCACGTCGTGCCTGGATTTGTTGGTTAAATGTAGATAGGACATGGCAAAGAGGCTGTATCCCCAGGTGATGAAGGAACATAGTGTATACTAATCTTATTGACATCCTTTGTACCATTCAACTAAAATAATTGTTTGATAAATGCAAGATTGATGATGACCATAGCCTAGTGGTGGTATCTTTGAAATTAAAGTCTTCTCTAGATGTGATGTACTGGATGTCCTTGTAATTCCAGTCCTTCCAATTAGTCGATTCACCTTGATATTGCTATGTTTAAAATATATCTGAAATTATGTTCTAGTTTAAACACTAAATGCATTGGCGCAGGTGTGATATCAGTGCACTGAGTTAGAGGTGACACACCAGTTATGTGATTGTAATTTTGTACTGTAGTGTATTCAGTAAAACAAATTCCTTACCGTATACAGGAACAGAAGGGGCATTGATAACATTTGGCAAGTCATGAAGGCTTCTACTATCACCAGTACTGTTACATGTGATATCAGACCCATTTACCTCATTCTTGGGACCCGTAAAGATTGAGGTTAGAATAGGTCTCCAGCAACCCATGCTTGCAGTAAAAGGTAGTATGCTTGTCTTAAGAGGCGACTAACAGGATCAGGTGGTCAGACTTGCTGACTTGGTTGATGCATCATCATATCCAAATTGCATGGATCATGCTCATGATGTCAATCACTGGATTGTCTGGTCCAGACTCAACTATTTACAGACCGCCATCATATAGCTGGAATACTGCCGAGTGCGGCGTTAAACAACAAACAAGCAAACAAAACCCCATTCTTGTCATCCATGTCATAACAGCTGACCAAAGCGGGGATAAGGTGGTCATAATGTAGGACCAGGCTGATCCTGTCATTGTCTCTGATAGCTTGGATCGTTGTTGGTTGGCCTGGCACATAAGTTGTGAACAAGTTTCCTCTGTATGGCTGGAATATTGCCGACTGACATGAAGCAAATTCACTCATTCACTAGATGTCATAGATGAAATCGAAAATAGCTTCTGAGATAAGTCAAGTTTATTCTTGACAGTACTTCATGGTTTGTGTTGTCTCTCACAATGAAACATCTCTCCTGCAGGTTGTTCCTGAGATGTCAGCGCTAGTTGACAAGAAGTGAGCGATGCTGCGGTGGTGTGGAAATAGTGGGGTTGTCACTGCCAGGCTGTGATACAGTTTATGCTAAACATGTTTGTGTGGGAATCATAATACTCTGATATGTGTCACCGATTTAGTCAGAACGTGTACAAGTCACTATGTGAATGTTGAGTGAATGAAATAAATTGTAATAATCCTAGAACATGCTGGTTTGTTTTGTGTATGGCATCCTTCTGATTGAAACACTCTTTGGTACTGCCATTACTTGGTGAGCTGTGCCTTCATCCATCCGCCGGCATGATGCTATGTGGCGCTGACAGGTATTGTTTCATCCCTGTCGGAGGCAGTCAGTAGCCTAGTGGTTAAAACGTTGGCTCGTCACACCGAAGACCCGGGTTCAATTCCTGACATGGGTACAATGTGTGAAGCCCATTTCTGGTGTCCCCCGCCAATTGTTTATTTTTCATTGGCTGGGGATGGTGTGCGGTTGGTCAGCTGCCTCTAGTTTGTGATACATGTATCATGTAAAAGTATCTCTTCAAATACAGGGCGGTCGAGTAGCCTAGTGGTTAAAGCGTTGGCTCGTCACGCCGAAGACCCGGGTTCGATTCCCGACATGGGTACAATGTGTGAAGCCCATTTCTGGTGTCCTGGATGTTGCTGGAGTATTGCTAAAAGCGGGGTAAAACCATACTCACTCACTCACTCATCCCAGTGGGTATTCTGGGATAGAATTGGTTCCAGAAACCTGTGATGGTCCTAAATGGATACTTTATGAATTGGGAGGTCGTGCCCTGTGACCTGGGTGATGCTATCATGATACCCCGATGGTGTGAATCATTGCTTATAATATCAGTCACTGGATTGTCTGGTCCAGCCCTGATTACTTCCTGGCATACATGGTTTAGCTGGAATATTGCTGAGAGTGGGGTTAAACAAGAAACTTGAGTATTGAATAAAGGTCAGCATGAATAAAATTGATGCATAACTGACATTGCTCATTGACAGAAATCGTAACTGGAAGCCACTGGATACACAACCAACCATCTTATATGCAGTCCTCTGGACAGGTGTACAATAATGTGTTGACATTTTGACGTTGTTGAGTTGGAGATCCTGTGACAATTATAATTATTAATGAGAGTATTTTGTTATCTGTTACTCATCCATACCTCGGGTACAAGCAATATGTTTTGTGATAGTTGAAAATTATTACTATTCCCCGATGACAGCATACATTTGCAGGAAACACATTAATCAATAACCCGTGAAGATTCCGGGATAGAATAGGTCTTCAGCAACCCATGCTTGTCGTAAAAGGCGACTAACGGGATCGGGTGGTCAGGCTCCTGACTTGGTTGATGGATGTCATCGATCCCAATTGCGTGGATCGATGCTCATGATATTAATCACTGGATTGTCTGGTCCAGACGCGATTATATACAGACCGCTGTCATATAGCTGGAATATTGCTGAGTGCGGCGTTAAACAACAAACCAACCAACCAACCATTAATCAATATCATATCACTGTGTTAAAGACCCTTCTAATGGCAGCCAAGGCTTCTATTTTCCGGACAGAGCCTCTATTACAGACCCGCGTGTATCAGAGATACCGCGTCTCCTCAAGGAAATACCGTAGATGTGCATTACATTTGTTTGTTTTGTTTGTTTGTTGTTTAACGCCGCACTCAGCAATATCCCAGCTATATGACGGCGGTCTGTAAATAATCGAGTCTGGACCAGACAATCCATTGATTGACAGCATGAACATCGATCCACGCAATTGGGATACGATGACATGCATCAACCAAGTCAGCGAGCCTGAGCACCCGATCCCGTTCTTCGCCTTTTACGACAAGCATAGTCACCTTTTACGGCAAGTATGGGTCGCTGAAGACCTTTTCTACCCCGGAATCTTCACGGGTCTGATGATGTGCATTACAAACATTTCCGATTTCAGTAGATAATCAAGACTGATCATTCTCTGTTTTCAGTTAAATTTGCCAGTGACTTTGTCACAATTAACAAACTCGTTTGGGTTGAAATAAGCAATTATCATTCGATGCCATCGTTGTCAGTTTCCCATGCATGATCTTCCGGTTGCCTTCAGAAATAATGGCTGTGCTCTGGAATGACAATAGAGTTTGAGTCATTTCTTCAGTCAAAGATCCATGTGAATAAATGTGACAAAACCCTTTCCATATATTTATAAGAAATCTCTGCTATAAGCAGAAACAATTAGATGATTACGACTCTATGAATCACAAATAGTGATGATACCAGGTGCCCCACTATCCCGACACACCAGTGGCACCAATCCCAAACACATGCAAAGGAAAGTCAATGGTTAACCTGAAAAATACACGGGAACATACGGTACAGGTTAAAACAGGGAATTGCATATGACATCATTTACGTTACTGAAGCGTCATATTTGGAAATGCTCTCAACATGTCTAGAAAAACATTTTGTGAAAGCTTCAGTGGGGCCCGGAATGTTGTAACCTTGATCAAATAACTTTTTAGCATGAGTCGTAGAAAGAACATGCTCGATTAAAAGTTGTGAAATGAAGACACCAAAGGCTGGAACATCTAACGTAACAAGAGTGTCATCTAGCCTATATCCAAGCCTAGTTTCCACCTTGCCATTTCAAGCCTACTTTTCTTGGTTCGAACGTGGCTTCACCCCGTGTAGAACACGAGTTGTGTCCCTTATGATGAAAACGCTAAGATAGATCGCTGGGTTTTTTTCGATTGGATTCACAAAAATGACTACCATAGCAGACGACCTGGCCGATCAGGTAACGGGATTTAAACCCTGACAGACAAACAAAATTGACAGATTACCACAGTAATGGTAGTAATTTCGACCGCATTTCGCTCTCACAATAATACAGGGATACGAACTTCACAATATCAATTAAGTAACACTGCACATAACGGTAAACATGAAACGCTCAGCAGGTGTCGTCTAAAATAGCTCTGCATCTTTGTCACTGCGTTAAGTATTCAGTTGTTTGATTAAAAGGCAATGTAATTTGCACTCAAATTTACCAGAAAACATCTTTAAGGGAAACCCCCAATTTATTCGGAAATGAGACGGGGGCTGGTCAAAAAGTTCTGAGCCTAACAATAAAAACCAACAATTGATTGTTTTTTATTATATTTTCCCAAATACCCTCCCGGCTTTTCTACACACTACTCATATCGACCGTGAAGCTTTTCTGTTCCAGTCCGAAAGACGTTTTCTGAAGCCAAACCGAGAAAACCCTTCACTGCAGCTTTGAGGCCACCACTGTCGTCATAGCGCTTTTCTCAAAGGTGTTTTTTTTCTGTTGAGGAAACAGGCGGAAATAGCTTGAAACTAGGTCTGGCGAGTATGGAGGGTGACGAAGCTTGTCGAACCCACATTGTCGCACAGCAGCCTTTGCAAGTTGTTAGGTGTAAGAAGAGGCATTGTCATGAAAAAGTAGAACTCCAGCTGTCAGCATTCATTGCCGCTTTTCTTTGATAGAATCTCTCAGGCGATGAAGCAAATCAGCATAGTAGGCACCGGTATTCAAAAAGGATCAGACCCTTTGCATCCCAGAATACAGTGTCCATGACTTTCTTCACTGATCTTGAAGAATTGAATTTCTTTGGTGCCGGAGAAGTGGAATGGTGCCATTGACGTTTTGTCTCGGGATCATAGTGGTAGACCCATGTTTTATCACCCGTTACTAATCTCTTTTTTAATTTTACGAAATCCTCCCCAATTAGCTCCAAATGTTCTCTGGCAATGTCAGGTCTTTTTCCCTTACGATCAGAATTAGAAACGTTGGCACCCAACGAGCAGATATCTCAATCATCTGTAAATGTTCATGAATAATAGTGTCAATGGATCCCTGACTTAGACCTGTGATTCCTCAAGCTCAGCAATGGTAATAAGTCTATCTGACAAGTTTTTCTATCTCCTTGATTGAATCTTCATTGATGGAAGTTGAGGGAAGTCCAGACCTAGGGTCATCATCAAGGCTTGTTCTCCAAGCCTTAAATATAGCTGCCCAACGATTAACAGTGGAATAGGTAGGGCATTTATCCCCATTCACTTGTGACAAAAAAAATTAAAAAACTTGAAGAATGCTAGGTACTCGTTCTTTTCCATTTCTGTGTCCATTTGGGCCCGTATCGAGTCCAACTGGCTGTCACTAATATACAAACGGCCTCAACAGATCAAATGTACTTGCATTAACTAGTCAAATAATTTACTACATTGACTAGTTCACTTTGTTTTGGCCCATAGATGAAAGTTAGTCAGGCTTAGAACCTCTTGACCAGCCCTAGTATGTAAAGAAATTGCGTTGTGGAAATCCGTCTTCGTAGTAAAGTGTCTGACAACTGCATGCTGTGATTGGCCAGCTTTAATCATGCGAGCACATTTGCATTTTCTGTCGTGCACATATTTGCAGGATTCAATGACGCATGTGGATGTCACATTGGCACATGACATTAACCAGTATGTGTCATTGTGAACGGCATGTTTTATTGTGCAATATGCAAAGTGTGAGCGAGTTTGCTATCCGCCTTCAGTGACCGTGTCTCCAGAATAACATCTTGTCTCTGAAATGAACATATTTTACAGCACAAGAAATGACTCAGAATGTCATGGTAAATGCTCGCAAATCCAGCAGCATGTGACTGGGCAAAGATGAATTGATGCCAACAATTGCCTACTCTCTCCTCGTTTGTTAATTAGAGATATGCCATATAATAAGAAGACGCCCAGAGATTCTCTTCATTTTTAGGTGTGTCTGGCCAGAGTGGCAGGGGCAAGAGCGGGAACAGGAGGTCTTGGCTCGTTGTGTGGTGTTGGGGAGTGGTGGGGGAGGCTTGCCATGGGCTAATACGAAACACTAATGACAGCTAGAGATTTACTGATAATTACAAGCTCTGTCCTCGCTGGTGATTGCAGCAGATTGAACAGACCCTGATACTGCAGTCATATACACTTGCCAAATATTATAGACTTGCTTGGGCTGCATTGGATATATTTGTTTCAGGGTATGTATGACAGACTAATAGTGTCTCGTTCAACAAAGATTGCCATTTAATTCCTATAGCTGAAATGATATGGGTTTCCTTAAATATTTTCCCTTTTAAATATATACTCGGGCGAGTTTGAACCACTTCGAAAATGTTTGTCTTCGCTTGGTTTTTGGAACTATTTCAGTGCAATTTCGACAGGCGATGGTTGTGGCCATAGCAACAACATTTTGGGAACCCGGATGTTGATTTTGTAAAACGTTCTCTGATTGGACTGTCGATCTGTGCGACAGTCTTCTCATATTTTAGTACAGAAAAGTCGGCTTGAAATAGCAAGGGTGAAAACTAGACTTTGATGTAGGCTAGTGGACACTCGTGGACAATCTTGCCTGGAGGGTGGAGCTGCTGAAATACTGCTACACATAAAAGGGAAAGTTGGTGTCATCCTTCTTGTCATACAATCTTGTGGAAAACTTTATGTCACTCAGAATCTTTATGCATAGATGTAAATATGAAACCGATAAGGCGGTTTTCATTGTTCTAGTTGAGATGAGGAAATTCACTGGCTAGTTAACCGTTGTTGAACGATTTCAGATCATCGATACACCTGAAGCTTAAGTTAAAGAACTCTGCCATATTGTTTGGGGTTTTCATTTTAGCCAACCCGAGCAGAAATTATGATTCATATGCATAAAGAAACAGATCGGCAAGAAGGAGATCAAAATTGGAGCCCATGAGTATACCTCCATCTTGCCTTATTTATTTTCAATTCTTACATAGATGGTATGAGTGAGGCAGTCGAGTTGTCTCAGTATGTAGGGGGTTGGGGTTGGGTGAATCGCTCTTTGTACGGGTTATAGTGGAGCTTTGAATCCAGAACAAAAGTGAGTGAGTGAGTTTAGTTTTACGCCGCTTTTAGCAATATTCCAGCAATATCACGGCGGGGGACACCAGAAATGGGCTTCACACATTGTACGCATGTTGGGATTCGAACCCGGGTCTTCGGCGGGACGAGCGAACGCTTTAACCACTAGGCTACCCGACCGCCCCCGGAACAAAAGAGATATAGACATGTGTTCAGATTTATAAGTCAAAAGTTGATAGCACTGATGCATGATTAGAGCAGATGTCTTTCTCCGTTAACAAAACGGAGTTGTATGTGACATTTTTTAAGTCATGTATGCCAAGTTCTTTGATGGCTATGTTATTTGAGGCCTTGCTTCGACAGCATCGATAATGAATTTAAAGTTGTCATCCTAACTGGTTGTTGGTTCATATTTGATAACTGACGAAGGTTGTCAACAATAGAGAAGCCAGGTTGTTGATGGTGTGAGTTTTGGTAGCCACAAGTAGTGGAGGGGTCCATGCAGGTAGCAAAAGTACTGTAAATCCCTTCTACCTTCCCTTCTACTGATCTACCTTCAGTTGGTGGCCATCTAATAATAATAATAATAATTTGCACTTATAATGCGCTAGCCTCCATCTATAGATCTATAGCCTGTTTTTATATTGTGTTGTAAAATGCTTATACATTCTTTACATGCTCTCCAACTAGTTTTGCGTAAAACTGTGATATTCTAGTTATTATACTTTCCTTCGTCGATAGCATTTTATACAGTTTTAATATATATTATTAATGTCTTCCTCAGTTTACATACATACTGGACTTGTATGTGGCATTTGTTTTTTAAGTCATGTATGCCAAGTTGTTTGATCAAATAATTATTGTGGTGTTGCGTACACTTACTAGCTATGTTATTTGGGGCATTGCTTCGACAGCATCGATACTTATTTTAAACTTGTCACCCTAATTGGTTGTTGGTTCATATTTGAATAACTGACGAAGTTTGTTATTGTCAACAATAAAGAAGCCAATATGTTTATATGACCAACAGGTTGATGATAGTGTGAGTCTTGGCAGCCACAAATAGTTGAGGGTCTATGCAGGTAGCAAAAGTACTGTAAGTCCCCATGGTCCCCAGTGTGGTGATCTACCTTCAGTTGGTGGCGATGTATAGCCTGTTTTTATATTATGTGGTAAAATGCTAATATTTGTTTCACATGCTCTCTAACTAGTTTTACGTAAATCTGTGATATTCTAGTTATTACACTGTCCTTCGTCGACAGCATTTTATACAGTTTTAATATATATTGTTAATGTCAAATTTTGTCTCGTCACGATATGGCTGAAATTGCCGATGACTTTAAACTTAACTCACTCACTCACTCACTCACTCACTCACTCACTCACTCACCCACTCACTCACCCACCCAACCACCCACTCACTCACTCACTCACTCACTCACCCACCCACCCACCCACTCACTCACCCACCCAACCACCCACTCACTCACTCACTCACTCACTCACTCACAAGTAGTGGAATGTACACCATGAACCATGGGCACGGCAACCGTTGTAGAATCCTGACGAGTTATACACGATTCATCAGCAACGTCTGGCAGTGGGGTGCTCCCCTGTAAGGACGCTATCTGGTCCCGACCTCTCGCGTCATGATGTGCCGTCGGACTGGACATGGCAATCTCGATACCGTCATACACCATAGTGTGTTGATGCCGGGGTTCTTTATAGCTGGATCATCAATCATATCCGGGTGTATAAAATCTCCATTCCATTATGATATAGACCCTAGACCCATTCCCCACTGTAGCCTCGTTGCGAAGGTAGCGGTCATCATTTTGGCAATGATGAGGGAGTGTATCAGGGTGGTTTTATGCTGATTTTATCGAACAAACTAAAATTGTCCCCGAAATATTCTTGAAAAAATAAATACGCCTCAGACTGTTAATTTAACAGAAATTGGACGCCACAAAAAATACTTTATTGCAAGTTGGTTTTCTAATAAACCCCATTAAGGCTCATAGTTTTAAATTATTAAACCGTCTCGTTTTGTAGCTGTACCTGAATAAATATCTAATCTCCATACAAAAGTATACACACCAGTAAGGTGCCGAAAGTGCCTTTTGCCATTCAAGAATTTGTTTCATTTGTATTTACGTTTTCGTTTCCATGGCAGCAAGCACAGCCGCACTCAAGTCGACATGAAGGTTGGGTGAATTTTCCTGTTGTTTGAGTTTCCAAGGTAAAAGTTCAAATGAGTGTAGGGTTAATTTCCGGCGCTACTATAATTGTGATCTCAGCATAAAAGTCAGACAGATGCTGAACTGTTGCCTTTGGCTGTCCATGGTAGTGTTGAGATTTTCTAAGACATTATATTGGACTTCGTTCGGAGTAGGTAGAGTCCTTTCCGGAACATAACTCATGAACGGTTCAATGCTTTTTCTTAAAACCTTGCTTTTTTGCATCATAACATCGAACTTGCGAGGGGGATGGGTGGCCCAGTCGTCTAAGGCGCCGCGATTCGCTGTGCAGAGTTGCGTCACTTAGGCACGCCAGGAACCTATGATTGTGGGTTCGAATCCCGGTTCGCCCTGATTATGTTTCTAGGTTTGTCAGCACCATACCCGTGCTCGTGGGTTTCACCGAGGTGGTAAACGTCTGAGACCTGCATCACTTCGGGCTTTCCTCCCACATTAAGCTGACATGACTGAAATACTGTTAAAAGCGGCGTTAACCCCAACTCACTCACTCACTCACTCGAACTTGCGACTTCATACGAGGGAGCCCACAATACAGTAAAGTACGGTTATAACGAACACGCTTATAACGAACTGACGGATATAACGAACTTACTTTTTTGTCCCTAACATTTGCTGTAGTTATGTTGTATATATGCTTATAACGAACTACGGTTATAACGAACTAAAATTAGTGGTCCCTTTGAGTTCGTTATAACCGTAGTTTACTGTATATTGAATCAAATAAGAATGAGTGTTTATAGCTGGAACAGAGTATCACGTGAGAGGGATACACATACACCGTGCCGATATAAAATATATGTACAATGTTCTGGAAAGTGAAAAAAGTGTGTATCTCATATACATGTGCAAATATTATACATTTTAGTGTTTATATATAGATTTAACAATAATAATGATCATCAATTTGGAAACAATACTATGCTAGCTAATGAATCTGTTAGTCGTTTCTATATATTTGTGTACAGACAAGAAGATATTTGTATACAATAAAACATTTTGGTTTGGGTCACCAAATAACATACTAATGCCGTTGCGTTGAGAAAGCTCTAAACTAAAATCGGCACGGAATAGTAATAGACTATACAGTCAATGATACCAGCATTTATATAAAAATCGGACTTGTACACAGAAATTAAAACCTTCAGGGAAATTTGAATGATCCTACATTAACATAAAGTAAATGATAAGGTAATATATAACAGAAAAGGCTGGTGGTGCAGGTGGTGTGTATGTGCGTGTGCGTGTGCGTGTGCGTGTGCGTGTGCGTGTGTGGGTTTAACGGGTGCGCATCCTTCCCTTTTTGTCAACCCCCCCCCCCCCCCCCCTCTCAATCCAAACCACTACACACCTTCCAAAATAACTAGATCCATCCCTGAACAGGATTTAATTATAAACAACCTGAAGTAACTATTTTTCTAAATAAGACAGTTATGACATTTTAAGTAACACTTATACCTTTTTTATTAATTATATTGGGGGATGCCGGGATGTTGACTAAGCTAATTGCGCGTACCAACAACAGAAGCAGTCAAGAGTGATTGCCCTGTCGTAAACAACAATGCATGTGTAAACCCTCGTCTGTTAAAAAGACGAGAGTAAACAAGCGAAACAAACACCTCTGTAATATTTGATTTCCAAATTATGAAATAAAAACTAAAATTTGGCAGAACATTCGAGTTTTTATGGTTCCTATCACCTAAAACATGTTTACGAAGTGGGAAGTGAAACGCGATGTCGATCTTTCGAGCTTTTCGTCTTTCCAAAACGGCGTACGGAGGTAATAAGTAGGAAGCGTTGTAGAGCTTACAAGCTTTCCATCTTTGAAAACTTAAATTTGAAAGATGAATAGTCAAACGTCAACCCTGACCAGAGAGAAATGTTCTGTTTGTATCAGGCAGTGAAATCGTCCCTTGTTTCAATCACGAAAGAACAGTTCAGTTTGATCGGACAGCCAATTGTAGCATAATGTCATTCGAACATGACCGAAACGAAGTTATTGTGTCAATGGACCAAGGGTACCTATAATATATTGGAGATACAATCACACAAACTACAGGTAATCGGAGGTTGCAGCTCGTTTATGAATCACCATGTAGCACTAAGACGATCGTAACTACCATACTTAACATAGACTTACGACTGTCGTAGCGCTACGGTCGCTTTGTGAAACAGGCCGCAGGTGTTCGCGAAATAGTTATCTATGGCATCCGTCTCAAATACATGCAAAGGCTAGTCAATTGTTCGCCTGAAAAACACGTCAAAAGTCAAAATAGGGAATTGCATTTGATATTATTTGTGTCACTGATGCGTCAAATTTGGAAATGTCCTCCCGGCGTCTATGAAGTAGTCGGAATCGTACAATCGACTCTGCTTTGGGCAGAGATTTCTTGTGAATAGTGAGATGGCTTTGTGCTTTTATTTCCATAAAACCTTTTGAAAGTTTTACTGATGCCTTGAATGTTGAAACCCAGATCAAACAACTATTTAGCAATGGTTGTATGACGCTCTTAACAATTTTGCTCGATTGTACCTCAAAAATTGTGAAATGCTTACAGCAATGGCTGGAGCTGTTGGAATATCGCTCGCCATGAAGGGACAGTTGTCTATTGCTAAGGTGAAGTCATCTATCTTGTCATATTGTCTTTTGGAAACTCACGCCCACGAGCTAAACGCTGAATGTAGAGCTGAATGCTATATCATGGGGCTCCACGTGACGCGCGATCAGCTGAGAGAACCCAGACCCTCTAAGAACATACTTGCACGTGCACCTGACCAGCCCCCTGTACGCATGACTGCGGAAATTGATGGCCTGCTAACAGGAAGTCGGGCGAAACAATCTCCAGTCTGCTTTTGGAGTATTTCAGGACATGGTTGTATTAAAGAACCAACATGTAATTTTCACGTTTATAATGAAAAATAATGAACAAGCCATTTTGTGTCTTTAGTTACACTGTCATGTTGCCATCTTATGTCGTGCGCATTGTCATTTTATATCATCGCCATGTGGCTGAAATAATGCCGATGCAGCCTTTAGTTTTTAAGTCACTTATAAATATCATTGATAACATCATATTTCTTTCATGAATATTGTCTCGTTGTTGCCATCTAATAGTATGTTGTTGCAGTGTGAAAAACGTCTACTAACTTAATTAGTAACAGCGGCCAGAAGGTTAGTAAACAACTACTTTACTATCCTGCCTGGTAGATGGCAGGAGGCAGCGGTGGAGAGAAGGGGTATCCTATTTCAATTTCGGCGCCAAGACCATGAAACACTTCTCACTTCGGCCTTGGTAAGTGTCAAGTTCGCCATTTTGGACCGGACAATCCAGTGATTGTCATCATGAGCATCAATCCACGCACTGGAGATACAATGACATGCATGAACCAAGTCAGCGAGCCTGACCACCCGATCCCGTTAGTCGCCTTTTACGACAAGCATGGGATGCAATGGACATCAGATGTCAGTCAATGTCAGTCAACAGATTGGGAGGTACCAAACATAAGGCCCCAAAAACAATGGGGAGTCGGACAACTTGGTACCTGGGATGCAAGCGGGACATTTCGAAAGCGAGGTCTGCATGTTTGCCATGTTATCCTGAATCCTGTCAATCACATTAGTGTAAAAAGAGACAGAAAGTTCAATAATATAAATGATTTCAATGGATTTACAAAAAAGGACCA
Organism: Haliotis cracherodii; assembly: GCF_022045235.1. Classification (NCBI taxonomy): domain Eukaryota; kingdom Metazoa; phylum Mollusca; class Gastropoda; order Lepetellida; family Haliotidae; genus Haliotis; species Haliotis cracherodii. Next base: position 17,913,802 of record NW_027266264.1, read on the forward strand.
GATGATGATGATGATGATGATGATGATGAATTATTTATTATTATTATTATTATTATTATTATTATTATTATTCCCTCGTCAATAATCCCACTCGCACAAAGTGATTGTAGATCAACGACTATTTGTTAAAGATGAAAACAAGGCCTTTAGAGCGAAGATCGTTCTGGTCACCAGTAAAGGCAACTGCTGTAAACTTTAGAAATAAACAAGGTCAGTCTAAAGAAAATACTATTATGTTGATAAATAACCTCCGAGAAATGTTTTCACGGAGGATCCAGTGGCCTGGAATATATACGATTTCCATGGTTACCAGATATTTTTGCAGAGTTAATGCTTGATATCTCTTTACATCCGGTTATCGCCAAAGCGGACATCCGGCCCAAGAAGGTCGCGAGACACTGACGTATTGCTGATGTTGAGAAATGGGAAAGTAAGGGCATGCTCTCTGTAATACATCTTGTTATGAAAATAGCGACACTGGTTGTCAGAACCAGTGGGGAAATAGGCGTTTACTAATTAAGGTGTAAAGTAATTACTTGACTAATGTGATGACAGTTAAATGGTAATGCATCTGCTCTGAAGAACACGTTTCGTATTTGTAACTGAGACCAGGATTTATCATTCAAAACTGGCTTCCACTGTACATTTCGCTTCGCTTTTCAACATAGTATCTTGAATTTAACAGATATGCTGCAATGAAATTGATTCACAATGCTTGGAAGATCATTGAGACGTCATCGGTTCCCTAGACGTCATAATCAGCTGGTATCACTACTCTCACTGCCATTGAAGCTGGTGAGATGTATTTTCACAAGATTGACCCTGCCTTATTACTGATTACGACCCGTGAAAATCCGGGGTTGAATAGGTCTTCAGCAACCCATGCTTGTCGTAAGAGGCGACAGACGGGATCGAGTGGTCAGGCTCGCTGACTTGGTTGATGCATGTCATCGTATCCCAATTACGTGGATCGATGCTCATGATGTCAATCAGTGGATTGTCTGGTCAATACCCGATTATTTACAGACCGCCGTCATATAGCTGTAATATTGCTGAGTGCAGCGTTAAATAACAAATAAACAAACAAACATTACAAACTGAAAAAGTTTTAAATGATTTGGGATATATAATCTCACTCTCGTGCCTTTTAATAGTAAATATATCGGCAAGCCTCGGAGTTTTAAAATTTTACCGAATCTTGCTGATGTACGTGATTACATACCTTGTCAAAAGTGTCGCACCACCAAATTTGAAGTGTAACTGCGAGTTCATTTTCAAGGTAGAGATTTTCAAATGGTACACCGTATGTTGCCCGTGGAATGACAGTCATCTTTAACTGTCAAACCTTGTGGCTGTGCTATGCGAGCCGTATTCACATCTAAGGGATCTCTTTTAACCAGGTGTATGCATAAAGTGCTATGATTGTTGGAGCTCGTTTGCCTCAACACGGATTTACCATGGTCATCGCTTTGGTCGTCAGGTCATCATCCCACCCGACAGTATGGATGCATGCATGACAGCTGAGGTGACACCATATGCGACTGATTGAGCTTTAAACCAACGGTAACAGCTGCCTATAGTTGCATATTCGTCGCGCTAGTGCGTGAATTAGTATGGTTCACGCCGCATTTAACAATATCCCAGTAATATCAACAATATCCGGGTAATATCAAGGCGGGGGGACACCAGAAATGGTCTTCATGAGGGTAATCGAACCGGGGCCTTCGGCGTGACCAGCGAACGTTTTTACCACTAGGCTACCACAACGCCCCATATCAACATTGTAAGAAGCATGATAGTGGCTGAGAGGGTAGTGATCGTGAATGCAAATGAGATGCGTCGTCCACCATTTTGGTACTTCAACGTGCACTCCGTAATAATTAAATTTTCGTTGTGTTCATGGAAATTCCTCCATTCTGATTAGCTGAATTGGTCACGTGTTATTGCATTCATTTCCCAATGAATGTAAAAAATTAAGCCACGCCCACCGCGGCACACTACTTTTATTACTGCGGAATGTCGGGGAATCCCAATATTACAGTCGATTGAATTCCCTTTCTGCTCACGTGTATCGTCATGTACAAGACATTTAGCGACTTTCATGCATATTCATTGTCCAAACTACCCTTTCAAACCGAAGGCAATCTCATTAAAATCAGATCTAGCAGTAGCGAGAACTAAGATCTGATTTTAATGAGATTGAACCGAAGGCCGAGAATGAATGAAACAGCAAACGTGCAGGCTCGCTCGCCAGTTTTTTTTCCCGCTCGCCTCGGTTCAACTTTCATGTCTTCGCGTTTCATTTCTAACTAGCATTTCTCCAACTGTGTTTTACCGTAATCAGGGAAGGAATGTTTGAATCACGCAGTAAATGACCATGTTATTTGAAACAGCCGCCTTCTCTCGGACATATTTCTTCCGGTTCGTTACAGTCTGACTGTTGCAAGTCTTTTCGCCTCTTGCCTTAATTGACAGGTCCAATGAACATTGTTTTAATCCCACTCTCCGTTGATTAGCTACTGACTGTGTAGGCGTGTCAAGTTATGTGCATAAATTAAACGATCACCTGATTCATGTCACGCTACTGTATGTATTCCTACACCTGGAATGTTTATCAATGTCGTCATTTTTGTCTGTTTTGATATATGCAACTGTTTTGGGTTAAACTATTGTAGATAAAACATGTTTCACGTTGTCGAATTTAATTATAAGCATTGACTGTGTATTTTTTTCGGTTCATTGAGGTATGAATCGAAAAACCGATGTGCAAACTGTATGAATCCGCTACGCGGATTCTTACAAAAGTTTGGACATCGGTTTTTCGATTCATACCTCAATGAACCGAAAAAAATACACAGTCAATCCTTAAATAATTAAATTTTCGTTGTGTTCATGGAAATTCCTGCATTCTGATTAGCTGAATTGGTCACGTGTTATTGCATTCATTTCCCAATGAATGTAAAAAATTAAGCCACGCCCACCGCGGCACACTACTTTTATTACTGCGGAATGTCGGGGAATCCCAATATTACAGTCGAGGGAATTCCCTTTCTGCTCACGTGTATCGTCATGCACAGGACATTTAGCGACTTTCATGCATATTCATTGTCCAATCTACCCTTTGAAACCGAAGGCCGAGAGTGAATGAAACAGCAAACGTGCAGGCTCGCTCGCCAGTTTTTTTTCCCGCTCGCCTCGGTTCAACTTTCATGTCTTCGCGTTTCATTTCTAACTAGCATTTCTCCAACTGTGTTTTACCGTAATCAGAGAAGTAATGTTTGAATCACGTAGTAAATGACCTTGTTATTTGAAACAGCCGCCTTCTCTCAGACATATTTCTTCCGGTTCGTTACAGTCTGACTGTTGCAAGTCTTTTCGCCTCTTGCCTTAATTGACAGGTCAAATGAACATTGTTTTAATCCCACTCTCCATGGATTGGCTACTGACTGTGTAGGCGTGTCAAGTTATGTGCATAAATTAAACGATCACCTGATTCATGTCACGCCACTGTATGTATTCCTACACCTGGAATGTTCATCAATGCCGTCATTTTTGTCTGTTTTGATATATACAACTGTTTGGGGTTAAACTATTGTAGAGAAAACATGTTTAACGTTGTCGAATTTAATTATAAGCATTGACTGTGTATTTTTTTCGGTTCATTGAGGTATGAATCGAAAAACCGATGTGCAAACTTTTGTAAGAATCCGCTACGCGGATTCATACAGTTTGCACATCGGTTTTTCGATACATACCTCAATGAACCGAAAAAAATACACAGTCAATCCTTAATTACAGTTTGTCTGTTTGTTGTTTAACGTCGCACTCAGCAATAGTCCAGCTATTTGACGCCGGTATGTAAATAATCGTGTCAGGGTCAGATAATACAGTGATTGACATCATGAGCATCGACACTCGAAATTGGGATACGATGACAGGCAATCAACCAAGTCACCGAGTCTGACTACCCGATCTACAAAATCGCCTCTTACAGCAAGCAAAGGTTGATGGGAATCATAACGGATGCTCCGTTTTGAAGATTAATCCACAATACATCTTTACATGGAATAGTATCAGACCTATCGCATTCAATTTGGTAATTTTAGAAAGTAACTTTACTTAATATGTTAAGAATGTTTTAAGCTCAGTAAAATTAAAATAAACATTTAGAATTTGTTTTGGTAGTTATGGGAGGTGACCTTATGAGGAAGAACCGACATTGAATTCTTTCCATGTGGCCAAAACTATGTTTTTTCACAGTCAACGATTTGCCCATTGTCAGATTTCCCGTCTCATAACTTGATGTTGTAAACCCAAAACTACGGTTTGTAAATTTAAAAATCAGTCATTTGAAAAATTCCGAACAATTTCTTAGATTGATTTTTATATTGTTCATAAAGTTATCGCGAGTGAGTCAGCCAAACTGGGGCATACCTATAACCTGTCATGAAAATGTCGCTTTTGACAATGTCAGACACGGCTTCTGTCAGAGTTAAGCCGCAACGCCCACTTTAACAATCATCTTATTTAGACAAAATCATTACATCTAACGCACGTCTATAATAGATAATATTTATTCCAGGTCAAGGTGAAACATACGGAAGCTTATTCGAGCCACACTTTTCAATTTGTTCTTGAAAGTTTAATATAGTATGTTGAAATGTCAAAATATTAACGTGATACTAAGTTGGAAATTGAAGATACTACCATGATTTTGTTTTGTCTGTTTGTTGTTTAACGCCGTAATCAGCAATATTACAGCTATATGACGGCGGTCTGTAAATAATCGAGTCTGGACCAGACAAGTACAATCTAGTTATTGACATCATGGACATCGATCCACGCAATTGGGATGCGGTAGCATGCATCAACCAAGTCAGCGAGCCTGACCACCCGATCCCGTTAGTCGCCTCTTTCGACAAGCATAGTCGCCTTTCACGGCAAGCATGGGTTGCTGAAGACCCATTCTAGTCCGGATCTTCACGGGTAACACTACCATGAAATGACAAGGGCAATAAAAGTGTTGGAGCATGAGTTGTAGTATCTTGAAATTTCAACTAATTATCTTGAGTTTTCAACATGATAGTAGCTTCAATTTTCAACGTAGTAGTTTGAATTTTAAACATAATTGCTTGAAATTTTAAATTAATTTCGATAAAAATTATATGACCCTAATGGGCTTCCGTAGGAAACACCTTCGTACTCGTTGGTCCCCACAGTCGTTACAAAACGAGGTTGGAAATAACTCATATCATATTATTCAGCGTCATATTAAAGATGAATATAATCCTTGACGGAAATGTCAGTCCATTGATTGCATTATGAAACTTTACAGATGACATTTAAAAGAAAATATATGAGGTGAAGTGGGGTTTAACGTCGCGTTAGAATATTGCACTTATATAACGTGTGTGTGTGTGTGTGTGCGTGCGTGCGTGCGTGCGTGCGTGCGTGCGTGCGTGCGTGCGTGCATGCGTCCATGCGTACGTGCTTGGATTTGTCGGGACTCGTTCCGATTTTATAATGCTAGCCAACTGAGATACCATGCCGCCGTTTAACATGAATACCCCACTCAGACACGGTATACTGACTCCCAGCCGACCAGTCCTTGTTTTGGCCCCTTAAAGCGGAGCGCCAGGCAGGGTGACAACAAGTACCATATTTTAACGTCTTTTGGTATGACGCACCCGGGGCGAAAGTATATGAGTAAATATCAGGAAATGATGCTGATGCATATGCATCACATTTCATAATCAGCATGATCAGCATTACGACACCCCCTCTCTCCCTTGACAGCCTTCTCCACGACACCCCTCTCTCCCTCAACAGCCTTCGCCACGACAGCCCCTTCTCCCCCTGCAGCCTTCTCCATGACACCCCTCTCTCCCTTGACAGCCTTCTCCACGACACCCCCTCTCTCCCTTGACAGCCTTCTCCACGACACCCCCTCTCTCCCTTGACAGCCTTCTCCACGACACCCCCTCTCTCCCTCAACAGCCTTCGCCACTACAGCCCCTTCTCCTCCTGCAGCCTTCTCCATGACACCCCTCTCTCCCTTGACAGCCTTCTCCACGACACCCCCTCTCTCCCTTGACAGCCTTCTCCACGACACCCCCTCTCTCCCTCAACAGCCTTCGCCACTACAGCCCCTTCTCCCCCTGCAGCCTTCTCCATGACACCCCTCTCTCCCTTGACAGCCTTCTCCACGACACCCCCTCTCTCCCTTGACAGCCTTCTCCACGACACCCCCTCTCTCCCTTGACAACCTTCTCCACGTCACCCCCTCTCTCCCTTGACAACCTTCTCCACGACACCCCCTCTCTCCCTGCAGCCTTCTCCATGACATCCTCTCTTCCTTGACAGCCTTCTCCACGACACCCCCTCTCTCCCTGCAGCCTTCTCCATGACATCCTCTCTTCCTTGACAACCTTCTCCACGACACCCCTCTCTCCCTGCAGCCTTCTCCATGACACCCTCTCTTCCTTGACAGCCTTCTCCACGACACCCCCTCTCACCATGCAGCCTTCTTTATGACACCACCTCTCTACCTTGACAGACTTCTTCATGACACCTCCTCTCTACCTTGACAGCCTTCTCCATGACACCTCCTCTCTACCTTGACAACCTTCTTCACGACGCCCCCTCTCTCCCTTGACAACCTTCTCCACGACACCCCCTCTCTCCCTGCAGCCTTCTCCATGACATCCTCTCTTCCTTGACAACCTTCTCCACGACACCCCTCTCTCCCTGCAGCCTTCTCCATGACATCCTCTCTTCCTTGACAGCCTTCTCCACGACACCCCCTCTCACCATGCAGCCTTCTTTATGACACCACCTCTCTACCTTGACAGACTTCTTCATGACACCTCCTCTCTACCTTGACAGCCTTCTCCATGACACCTCCTCTCTACCTTGACAACCTTCTTCACGACGCCCCCTCTCTTCCTTGACAGCCTTCTCCACGACACCCCCTCTCACGATGCAGCCTTCCCCATGACATCCTCTCTTCCTTGACAACCTTCTCCACGACACCCCCTCTCACGATGCAGCCTTCTTTATGACACCCCCTCTCACCATGCAGCCTTCTTTATGACACCTCCTCTCTACCTTGACAGCCTTCTCCATGACACCTCCTCTCTACCTTGACAACCTTCTTCACGACGCCCCTCTCTTCCTTGACAGCCTTCTATCGCCTTCAGCCTTCAATAATATTTTTCAGATTTTTGAATGAACACAAATTTCAGGTTATGTTAAAATGTAAATGTTTACGATCACCTTGATGTTTAGATAATTCTACCAGGCTTGCTGTACGCGCCGTGGCAATATGTAAGATTGATGCCAGCAGCCTTGGTTCTTGTCCTTATGACAGACCCGCTCACTGGCTGCGTCACGTCAAGGAAACATCCCACCCCCCGTTGCGTATCGTACACTCCATCACGTCATCCCAAAAATGTGATATTTAATCATAGATACCAACATTTCTCCTTAGATATAGAACCCCTCAGACAGTGATAAGAGCCCAGGACGAATTCTTCGAGTAAAACCAATTATTATTTCTGACATGTTCCTGGAATAAACTCTTCATGTTTGATAAGCAGGTATATTACATTACCGTAGTCTGTCTCACAGTCCCCGCACCATATTATTTCCCCTCCCGCCAAGCGGTTACTGTAATGCGATTGCTCTAAATGAAGCAAGTCTATATTTTTTTTATTATCACCTGCGACAAAAGTAACTCACTACACGGGTTGGATTGCACAGTAAACATACCCCATGGCTGGCTGGACCAAAACCTCTGCCAGTGGCAAGGAATCGTTTCTTTTGCATCTGCCAACTGTTAATCAGCAAGCACAGGGTGTGGAAGAAGCTAGTAAGGTTAGGACCTAGTCCTGCACCACATGTTGTACACCTAGTCCTGAAATATGTATCAGGCCTTGTAACAGAGAGGCAAGTCTAGCTACATGTGTCTATAAGTCACCGCTTGGAGAAATGCTCCTTATTAATTTTATTTAGTAAATGTTAGAATGTGATGATGCCTAAAAATGGTCTGATTGGAGTTCTTACTTATTGAAACCCACTTGATCCACCGACTTGATCTCATTTTCTAGGGTTAGGTACTGAAACACAATTAGACAATGCGGCCTGTGCGTTTTTCACATGCGTGGGTATTGAGGACTGAGTGGAATGTTCTATAGCTTAACCTTGAGGGTTTATACATAAAACAACACATTTTGTAAAAACAAACGGGAAACGTGTACACGTATTACTAAGCACTGGTCAACTCAAATTAATATTCTATGCTCATCCACTAATATATCAACATTACAAACACATTGAACACTCGTTACCTGTGACTTGATCTTTAATCATTAAGCTAATTATCATTTTTGCTTCTGCAGATTATAACAACCTTTCCATAGTCTTTTTCTCTATTTGAGCAACAAAATTAATTTAATTATCATACTAATTAATTCACCATGTTTAATATTCGAATTTAAATTTAATTGCTCTGAACGGTAACATCTCTCCTGTTCCCCCCATACACGTACTTAAACTCATCCAGTCACGTGTACGGTCCGCCGCTGAACGCCAACATCGGATCAAATGGGGAAGGGGGACCAGAGACCATAACATAGATCTGTTTCATGGTCTCCGGGGGAACCCAGTCTTTAATTAGACGAGTATTTGTGGGTCGAGTATTTGGTTAATTTTAGATCAAGTGGGCTGGAACCCTTCAAACACACATGGCAGATCTCATCTCACGTTGGCTACTTTTCCGTTAAATGGGTTTGTTTGTTTCTATCGAAATTACATATTTTCAGAGACTAAGCATTAACCTACTTTACTTACTGCCTCTAGCGAAGCCATACATTGCAGAATCCCGAGTGGCTGTTGAGATAACTGTCTATAGAGGTGCCATGGGAACAGTTGAGTGAGTAAGCTGAGTTGAACACCTCTTAGAGATATATTTCAATTATATCACGGCACGTCAAGCCATTGTTGAAGGAAAACTCCAAAGTCGCGAAAATAGTGTCAACCTGTCCACCTTGCTGAAATCTATGAACACAGGTATGTGTCGGCATACTTAGGGCCAAAATCCGAGATTCAAACCTACGATTAGTGATCCTGACACGGTACAAATCTCCCGTACCACCTAAAGATAAAAATCCTACATTGAAGAACCTAGTACAATCCATTTCCTTAGATAACGTTCTGAAATCATGAACTGCTCATTTAAATTGCGTAACTTATAAGGGTGGCAACGCTGACAGTAAGTGTTTATGTATATGTGTGTACCTCTATGTGTCTGTGTACATATATGAATGGCCCCGTGAAGATCCGGGGTAGAATAGGTCTTCAGCAACCCATGCTTGCCGTAAAAGGCGACTATGCTTGTCGAAAGAGGCGACTAACGGGCTCGCTGACTTGGTTGATGCATGTCATCGTATCCCAATTGCGTGGATCGATGTTCATGATTTCAATAACTGGATTGTCTGGTCCAGACTCGATTATTTTCAGACAGCCTTCATATAGCTGTCGGCTGAGTGCGGCTTTAACCAACCAACAAACAAACGAATATGAATGTGCATATGTTTATGTTCATATAACTTATGATATTAGGGGCACGGGTGGCCTAGTCGTCTAAGGCGCCGCGATTCGCTGTGCAGAGTTGCGTCCCTTGGGCATGCCAGAAACCTATGATTGTGGGTTCGAACCCCGGTTCGCCCCGATTATGTTTCTAGGTTTGTCAGCACCATACCCGTGCTCGTGGGTTTCACCAAAGTGGTAAACGTCTGAGACCTGCATCCCTTCGGGCTTTCCTCCCACATTAAGCTGACACGCCGTGATATAACTGGAATAATGTTAAAAGCGGCGTTAAACCCAACTCACTCACTCACTCACTTATGATACTGTTCTGGTACTGGTCATAATGATCTGATACCTGTTATTGTATCTGATTATGTAATGTTTTGTACCACCGTGGGTGGATGTCTGAGTTGAACTGAGCTGTGTCGACAAGTTGTACCCGGCTACCGATTTACTGCTTTAGAGCTCGCTCACACTCAGTCTGGCTACCGATTTACTGCTTTAGAGCCCGCTGACACTCAGTCTGGCTACCGATCTACTGCAGAAGAGCTCGCTGACACTCAGTCTGGCCACCGATCTGCTGCATAAGAGCCCGCTGACAGTCTGGCCACCGATCTACCTATTAGAGTTCGCTGACACTCAGTCTGGCCACCGATCTGCTGCATTAGAGCCCGCTGACAGTCTGGCCACCGATCTACCTATTAGAGCCCGCTGACACTCAGTCTGGCCACCGATCTGCTGCATAAGAGCCCGCTGACAGTCTGGCCACCGATCTACCTATTAGAGCTCGCTGACACTCAGTCTGGCCACCGATCTGCTGCATAAGAGCTCGCTGGCAGTCAGTCTGGCCACCGATCTACTGCATAAGAGCCCGCTGACACTCAGTCTGGCCACCGATCTGCTGCATTAGAGCCCGCTGACAGTCAGTCTGGCCACCAATCTACTGCATAAGAGCTCGCTGACAGTCAGCCTGGCCACCGATCTACCTATTAGAGCCCGCTGACACTCAGTCTGGCCACCGATCAAATGCATTAGAGCCCGCTGACAGTCAGTCTGGCCACCAATCTACTGCATAAGAGCTCGCTGACAGTCATCCTGGCCACCGATCAACTGCGTTAGAGCTTGCTTACAGTCAGTCTGGCCACCGATCTACTGCAGAAGAGCTCGCTGACACCCAGTCTGGCCACCGATCTGCTGCATAAGAGCTCGCTGACTCTCAGTCTGGCCACCGATCTACTGCATTAGAGCTCGCTGACAGTCAGTCTGGCCACCGATCTACCTATTAGAGCCCGCTGATGCTAAGTCTGGCCACCGATCAACTGCATTAGAGCTCGCTGGCAGTCAGTCTGGCTACCGATCTGCTGCATAAGAGCCCGCTGACACTCAGTCTGGCCACCGATCTGCTTCATAAGGGCCCGCTGACAGTCAGTCTGGCCGCCGATCTACCTATTAGAGTCCGCTGACTGTCAACCTGGCCGCCGATCAACTGCATTAGAGCCCGCTGACACTCAGTCTAGCTACCGATCTACCTATTAGAGCCCGCTGACACTCAGTCTGGCCACCGATCTACCTATTAGAGCCCGCTGACAGTCAGTCTGGCCACCGATCAACTGCATTAGAGCCCGCTGACAGTCAGTCTGGTCACCGATCTGCTGCATTTGAGCCCGCTGACACTCAGTCTGGCCACCAATCTACTGCATTTGAGCCCGCTGACACTCAGTCTGGCCACCGATCTACCGCATAAAAGCCCACTGACCGCAACCATCACACTGGAACTGTCAGTATGATCACAGATTATTATCACCCGATCTCCACCCATGTGAGACTGTTTTACTACTGTGTAACAGCACATGGGACTGGACACCCAACATAATCCGACATCAGCACTGGACCGTGCGGAAAACATCATACGTTCCTGGTGCAATGCTGTGACGACATTCGACTTATAAGGTCGAGAAAGGGCATTTGATCATCGAATCGAGACATTTTATATGTATTTTATCGGCGGAATGCTAATGGAGGTAGCCCCAATACGCCCCAACATTTTCTGTTTCTGTAAGCACGTTCTGTGGTACTAAAAAGGTTATTTTCGTTAACTGTTGAAGATAAGATGCCAGCAGGAGAAGTTTTAATTACAAAGAAAATGGTTTGGCTGTTGTAATTGGCCTGTTTGATTCATCGTTAATCTTCACACCGTGTTGGGAATTAGTCTAATTAGCTAGTTTCCTTCACAGGGTAGAGGTAACAACACTGAGATTGTCAGACTCATGACATCGCCATGGAGTCACTCTTGGAATAAAACAAGTCTGTCAGGAATTGTGCGTGAAGAAATGAGACAAGTGGACGATTTTGACAGCGGATTTTGCGCTTTCTTTTATTCATCACTGAATTCACAGACGTAACATCACCATTTCACAGATATGGAATAACATAATTAAACTCCTCCAAGTACGAACATTGAATTATAATACGACATTCCACCACGTTGTTGGGTTCTTCAGAAGCAGAGGCACCTGCCCAGGTAAGGTTTCACAAAGCGATCTTAGAAACCCCTCTCTGCTAAGTCTGTTGTTTGTTTGTTTGTTTGTTTGTTGTTTAATGCCGCAACACTCCACCAATATGACCGCGGTCTGTACTTAATTGAAATCTGGACCAGACAATCCAGTGATTGACACCATGAGCATCAAACCACGCAATTGGGATACGATGACATGCATCAACCAAGTCAGCGAGCCTGACCACCCAATCCCGTAAGTCGCCTCCTACGACAAGCTAGGCTAAAGCATGGGTGTTACGACAGTGTCGTAGTGTTATGTTAAGAGGGGTTTGTTTTCAGAATTGACATGGAAATCGGTTGTAAGTACTTGTGAGACAGAGATACAGTGTCCATCACAAGCACTAAAGAGTGTTTACAACAACAGTGTGAACATCGTATACTATGAATTCGACACCAATCAATTATTTTTTCGAAATTAAATAATTACAGATTGTATCCTATTGTGCGAGGGGCGGTCGGGTAGCCTAATGTTAAAGCGTTGGCTCGTCACGCCGAAGACCCGGGTTCGATTCCCCACATGGGTACAATGTGTGGAGCCCATTTCTGGTGTCCCCCGCCGTGATATTGCTGGAATATTGCTAAAAGCGGCGTAAATCCATACTCACTCACTCTATTGTACGAATACCTAGGTATACAGTACCACAATGAAAGCTGTAATGACTGCATCCTGCTAATCGCTTTGTTCGAAGTACTCCTTCAAGCACACAGTCCCCTAATCAGGATCTGGGAAGGACGTTAGAGGGATGTGTAGGATGTTACCGACCAAAGACACGGTCATATAATGGGGCTTAAGAAGTATGTCGGCAATAGGTTTGTTGATTGTACATTTTGTTGCCTAGGTACTTTATCATCCTGAACTAGCTTCCACATGCGATGTGGCTTGGGTAAGATATCTCCTTAGCGATATCACTACAATGACGCTGCATCACAATGCTTTGTAGAACATTGTGACGTCATCGTTTACCATGACATCACCATCAAATTACATATTAATATGTGTCACTGAAGCTGGTGAGCTGTACTCTATACACTCAAGACATTGATAATTATGTAAGACCCGTGAAGATTTCGGGGTAGAATAGGTCTTCAAAACCCATACTTGCCGTAAAAGGCGACTATGATTGTCGTAAAAGGCGACTAACGGGATCGGTTGGTCAGACTCGCTGACTTTGTTGATACATGTCATCGATCCCAATTGCGTGGATCGATGCTCATGATGTCAATCACTGGATTGTCTTGTCCAGACTCGTTTATTTTACAGACAGAGTGCGGCGTTAAACAACAAACAAACAAACAAACTGTATTTAAATCGCAAAGAACAATGAAGAACGAAGCGTGGTTTATTTTACGATAAAACATTGTTGTATCACTACGTCATTTCTGGACATGCGAACATGCGCTCGCAACTTGATGACGTCGCAAATTAGACGACGCTATTTTTGAGTGTCTCGTGAGTTGTTCCCCATAGATGTAGTTGGACAGCGCAGTGGTCGAACGATCGCACCCAAAAGTGGGAAAGATGTGACAATCGGTAGTGGGAGAAAAGGTACAGATACTCGACGTGACACTTGTGAGAATTTGCGGGAGAGACCAAATGTAACCCCCCCTGTTCATAAATGGACGCGGTCGGGTTCTATTCAGGGGGTCATCATTATTTAAATGCGGGTAAATAAGTGTAAAGCGTGTACTTTTTACAAACTGTACGTAATGATAATCACTCATATAAGAAATAAACGATCCGCGGTCGTTGTTTATCGTACAATAAAACTCTGCAGGGAGAATAAACTCGGGGGGGGGGGGGGGGGGGGGGGGGGCGGTATCCTCCCTGGAGGGTTTTATAGTACAATAAACAACTGCACTCGTCGTTTGTTTCTTAATTACAAACAGAAACAAATTGAAAAATGATAAACAGAACCTCACTCTTGTGTGTTCGAATTGCAAATGTACCAACACTCGCCAATAACAGATTACAACAACACCTCAGCAAGCCTTTCATACATTTGATAACAAAAGTCACTCGGGTGAGATTCTCCATTGGCCACTATACATTCCTTGGAGTATCAAATACTAGCGTGTGTGAAGGAACAGACACTACGATGATGACTCGTTCACTAACTGACGACATGGGGAGATACGAACTGTTGTCCCTAAAGCGTACCAGGATCCGCTGATATATGTGTTCGAACCCAAGACCTGAATGTGGTCCATAACCTCCGAGGAGAGTCCTCTTATCGGTCACTAAGTAGTTTTTAATGGTAGCCGTGTTATATCTAGCAAACATCCATATTAACGTATAAAACACGGACGTGGTACAGAAACTTGACTTTGTTTTTTTGCGAGGACGCAAAAGAGATAATCATCTGGCCACGAGTGGGGCATGAGTCAACTTTCGGCTATTTCCGGAAGGACACGAGTGGCCACGAATGCACCATGCCCTTGCTCTTGGATTTCTACTTCCAGCGTCATCTTGGATTTTTTCACCCGAAGCTGACATGACTTGACAATCATAAAACTATCCACAGTGGCGTACCATCCAATCTCACTCACCCCCCTGTCGATGGTTAAGATGAAAGAAAACGTTGTTTTTGATTTTCATATGTAAGTATTTTATTTGTTGTGACGTCTGATGCAGGTAGACCCCCACTCTCACTATTCAGGTCTTTCCTTGATGTTGGATACACTGCCTGTGTCAAGGTCTCTTTGTGGTCACTGCTGAGACATGAGTTCGTCTTGATGATTGGATTAAGACGCCGTTTCTGCTGCAGATGTTTCATGTTTCCGTTATCTTTTCTTCGACCGATGTACTGACTACACAGGTGTTTCGTCAAAAACAGCAAGAAGGAAAAACCTGCTCCACGGCTCCCGAGATCCTACACGCATCACTGAATAACATCCGTGTCTGATGTTGGTTTAGATTTCTGGGAGAATTCGGTTGCGTGGCAACGGGGACTTCTGTCACAGAACACCGACCCTCACACCGTCGTACCTTGAAGCTGAATCGCAACAAATCCTAGTCATCCCTTTTCATGGACGCCATTCTCATTCCTGCAGTGGGAGCTATTAAGGAGCTGTTCTTGGCCACTGTTAGCCGACGCCATTTCTATATGGTCAGTCTGCTCGGTCACAATGTCGAGGTCATCTTCACTGCGGTTGAGGCAACCGCAGCAGGCCTGTCTGATCTCAGGAACAAGGATCCAAAATAGAGGTCGGATACCCGGGCATGCTGACCGAAGCCAACTAAGCGCCTGCATCATCTTGACCGTTGATTCACACGTCGCGTCCACGCAATTTGGCTGTAACATCGATATAGCGCCAAATGGGAGCTGCATTGCCAAGGTGCAGAAGTTGACCATGCACAATGACATCACAATAGATCTATGACCTCGTTTGATGGTCTTCTTGTCCAATCGTTGTCCGTTAAATATTACGCTGGTTAACTCTCCGAGTTCGTCTGGAAACCCTCCAATGACTGTGACCAACACAAGGACTGTCAGCACCATGATGTTAATAGCTGGAATGTACAGAGATATCAATGATGACGCCAACATCGCCTCACCTGTTATACCATAGATGCAAAACTCGGGATGGGGCTCCTGAACAGACGACAGCAGCCACATGGGCGACAAGATGCCGCTGCTTACTACCCACGGCACCAAGATGACCAGACTGCGTGAGAGCCATTTACAGAATAGCTTGTAGTACAACGGTGGTCGGAGAGCAAATATAAGCCGGTCCAGGTTAAGTGTTATAATGATTATCAGGGATACAAAAGGTAAAATGGCATCCAGGATCATCCACGCTTTACACACGTGTTGACCAAGTTGCCACGGCTCCAGCTCATAGTATACTGTCACTGTATCCACTAGCATGCTGTAGGCGAGGTCGGATGCCGCCAGGTTAACTATTTGGGCATAGATGTACCGGTTGTGGGCCTGACGTCGACAGATGAGCAGGATAATGAGAAAGGAGTTCACAAGAAAGTTCCACAAGCAGATGAAGATTCCGAAGCCTGCACTGTGAACAAAGCCGCGCTCGTACGAGCTGTTGTGATAGTCGGCCCACACATCGTCTGTGACGGCGAAGGGTGGCGTGCTGTTGGACGTCATCTGCAACAAAGAAAGCAAGACACTGCTAGTATGGAGGAAGAGTGGTCATTAGACTGCCCATGTCATATACACCAGTCATGTCACTACCACTGTCATATACACCAGTCATGTCACTACCACTGTCATATACACCAGTCATGTCACTACCACTGTCATATACACCAGTCATGCCACAACCACTGTCATATACACCAGTCAGTCATATCAATACCACTGTCATATATACCAGTCATGCCACTACCACTGTCATATACACCGGTCATGTCACTACCACTGTCATATACACCAGTCATGCCACTACCACTGTCATATACACCGGTCATGTTACTACCACTGTCATATACACCAGTCATGTCACTACCACTGTCATATACACCAGTCATGCCACTACCACTGTCATATACACCGGTCATGTTACTACCACTGTCATATACACCAGTCGTGTTACTACCACTGTCATATACACCAGTCATGCCACTACCACTGTCATATACACCAGTCATGTTACTACCACTGTCTTATACACCAGTCATGTCACTACCACTGTCATATACACCGGTCATGTTACTACCACTGTCATATACACCAGTCAGTCATGTCACTACCACTGGCATATACACCAGTCAGTCATGTCACTACCACTGTCATATACACCAGTCATGCCACTACCACTGTCATATACACCAGTCTTGTCACTACCACTGTCATATACACCAGTCATGTCACTACCACTGTCATAGACACCAGTCATGTTACTACCACTGTCATATACACCAGTCTTGTCACTACCACTGTCATATACACCAGTCATGTCACTACCACTGTCATATACACCAGTCGTGTTACTACCACTGTCATATACACCAGTCATGTCACTACCACTGCCATATACACCAGTCTTGTTACTACCACTGTCATATACACCAGTCATGTCACTACCACTGTCATATACACCAGTCATGTTACTACCACTGTCATATACACCAGTCATTCATGTCACTACCACTGTCATATACACCAGTCAGTCATGTCACTACCACTGTCATATACACCAGTCATGTCACTACCACTGTCATAGACACCAGTCAGTCATGTCACTACCACTGTCATATACACCAGTCGTGTCACTACCACTGTCATATACACCAGTCATGTCACTACCACTGTCATAGACACCAGTCAGTCATGTCACTACCACTGTCATATACACCAGTCATGTCACTACCACTGTCATATACACCAGTCATGTCACTACCACTGTCATAGACACCAGTCATGTTACTACCACTGTCATATACACCAGTCATGCCACTACCACTGTCATATACACCAGTCTTGTGACTACCACTGTCATATACACCAGTCGTGTTACACTACCACTGTCATATACACCAGTCAGTCATGTCACTACCACTGTCATATACACCAGTCAGTCATGTCACTACCACTGTCATATACACCAGTCATGTTACTACCACTGTCATTTACACCAGTCATGTTACTACCACTGTCATATACACCAGTCGTGTTACTACCACTGTCATATACACCAGTCATGTCACTACCACTGCCATATACACCAGTCTTGTTACTACCACTGGCATATACACCAGTCATGTCACTACCACTGTCATATACACCAGTCATGTCACTACCACTGGCATATACACCAGTCAGTCATGTCACTACCACTGTCATATACACCAGTCATGCCACTACCACTGTCATATACACCAGGCTTGTCACTACCACTGTCATATACACCAGTCATGTCACTACCACTGTCATAGACACCAGTCATGTAACTACCACTGTCATATACACCAGTCTTGTCACTACCACTGTCATATACACCAGTCATGTCACTACCACTGTCATATACACCAGTCGTGTTACTACCACTGTCATATACACCAGTCATGTCACTACCACTGCCATATACACCAGTCTTGTTACTACCACTGTCATATACACCACTCATGTCACTACCACTGTCATATACACCAGTCATGTTACTACCACTGTCATATACACCAGTCATTCATGTCACTACCACTGTCATATACACCAGTCAGTCATGTCACTACCACTGTCATATACACCAGTCATGTCACTACCACTGTCATAGACACCAGTCAGTCATGTCACTACCACTGTCATATACACCAGTCAGTCATGTCACTACCACTGTAATTTCAGTCACATGGCAATATACTATTTGCCTCTGTATTTGAACTGTATGCGTTCTATATCGGAACATTATCAGATACTTTTGTCACTCACTGGTACACAACACAAGCTTAGAAAACATGATTAAATCGGTTTCAGAACAGACACAGTACGGTTATACATACACCAACCACCGTGTCACAGCAGCTTCCCATGCCGTACAATGCCCACAGTGCGGTATTCAGCCATGCTCGAGTCTGGTTCAGATGGCAATGAGGTGGTACGTGCCAGCAGAATGACTACCTCAAATTTCAAAACTGAGTTTTATCAACTAGGGGCCAACCTTCTCTTTTTTTGCCAGAATATGACATTGTTGCAAGGCGATTTTCTTCAAAACCTATTCAGGTTCAACAGTTTTAATTTTTTAAGAATCTGGTATTGCAGCGCTGATCATATCTCCAGACAAACCCACCACATGAGTGAGTGAGTATAGTCTTACGCCGCTTTTAGCAATATTCCAGCAACATCCGAAATGGGCTTCACACATTTTACCCATGTCGGGAATCGAACCCGGGTCTTCGGCGTGACGAGCCAACGCTTTAACCACTAGGCTACCCGACCGCCCCTCCCCACCACATGAGGAGCCAGCTTGTAATTGTGAGCCGTGAGAAGACCCCGTTGGGACCCAGAGTGCAATAGGTCCCCGGCACTCTATTGTTGTCGTGAGAAGACCCCGTGGGGACCAGGTTGCAATATGCCCCCGGCGCTCTATTGTTTGACGTGAGAAGACCACGTAGGAACCAAGGGTGCATTAGGACCACGCCCGGTTTGTCGTGAGAGGAGACTAAACCGGATCCAATGATCAGACCTGACGTGCCACGACGGTGTTGATCGTCGTCCATGTTGTCAGTCACTGATTTGCCTGGTCCAGTTTCTAGGCAACCATAACGTAGCAAAATAACGCCTGCGACGTTATACAACACTTACTCACGTAGTCGTCAATAGCAACTAGACCCGTGAAGATCCAGGGTAGAACAGGTCTTCAGCAACCCATACTTGCCGTAAAAGGAGACTATGCTTGCCGTAAGAGGCGGCTAACGGAATCGGGTGGTCAAGCTTGCTGACTTGATCGATGCATGTCATCGTATCCCAATAACGTGAAGCGATGCTCATGATGTCAATCACTGGATTGTCTGGTCCAGACTCGAATATTTACAGACCGTCGTCATATAGGTGGAATATTGCTGAGTGCGGCGTTAAACACCAAACAAACAATAGCAACTACGGCCGTGATCCTGCTTCCATAATCATCACCGTTGTTGTGATGGAAACATGAGGAAGATCGATCACGTACGGACACCTTTCCTGTATCTCCTCCATGATGCCACATCAGGTCAGCGTTGACGTACAAACCTATCCGTGTACATCAACTCAAACGCATTACCTGTGATTGAAACAGGCGTGGTTGAGGCCATTACTGAGTGCAATGCGCGCAGTTGCTGATGGTGAACTGATACGAGACTTGATTAGGAAACGAAAAAGTTTGGTTACGGAAACACCTGCTCGTGACAAATATGTTCTGTACAGATAGTAACAGGTAAAATACTTTCGTGTGAAATGGTATTAACATGAGACTATACGAAGAGTTCGGTGATCAATTATAACAGGTGTCTTCACTGGTGATCAACGCGATGGAAAGCAAATCTATTTTACCAACATTTGGAATACAGTTTTCACGGAAGCTGTATAATATACGCAAATACGACTTATAAAGAGTTTGTTTGTTGAAAGACTAGAGGAGTTATGTCGAAAAACGCGAATGTGTCGAGGCAAAAACAAGTTGGGCCTCGTCAAAAAACCCTCGTTCTGTTATTTATGAGTGTGCACGTGCAGTGTATAACGAATGTTACATGTGGAAATTACATGGTAGATAACATTATGAGCTTGGCAGTTCTGCCTGTTTAAGCTTCTTGGAAAGTTTCATGAAATTGATGTGTGTTTTGTTCTATTTAGTTGTTATTCCTGTTTGTTTGGTTCGTTTTCTTTTTTTGTTTTTTAACGCCGTACTCAGCAATATTCCAGCTATATGAAAGCGGTTTGAAAATAATCGAGTCTGGACCAGATAATCCAGTGATTGACATCATGTGCATCGATCTACGCAATTGGGATACGATGACATGCATCAACAAAGTCAGCGAGTCTGACCACCCGATCTAGCTAGTCGCATCTTACGACAAGCATGGGTTGCTGATGACCAATTCTACCCCGGAATCTTATCAGGACTGTTTGTTTGGTGAGAGGGTAGATTTGTGTTGTTGTCATTTGATGTTGGGTTGTTATTGTTGTGCTGTGAATGTGTTATATATATTTACTGTAAACAGCTTTATTTCTGCGCCGTTAAAATATTGCGAATACCACACCAAAGACAATACTGCGACAAGATATTTTTGCGTTTTGCGAGTTTCCGTGTTGATATGACCTCTCGATTACCAAACAATAGACAGCTTCTCTCCGAAGCTAGTTAATCTGAGTTGGCCGGAAAGTTGCGACCAATTATCAAATACGACTAAACTCAGTGTCATGACTGTGAGTTTGAATGCAAACAAAATTGTGGACAAAATTGCAAAGGACACTGACGCAATCAAGAGAGGTTGGAAGAAGGCAGGATTACTGTGAGGTAACTTATTGAGTAACTTATTGAGTAACTTGTGGTTCTGGTTGATGATTTCAACATTTGATGACGTGTTGCAATGAATAAAGTATGTATGTATTATTTATACTTATTTTTGCGTTTTTATTTTTGCGATTGAGTCTCGTTCGCAAAACTCGCAATAATAAAACGGTCACAAAAAATTCCCTGTTTACAGTATTTATTTATTTGTTTGTGTGTTTCTTTTTGTCTCTCTTTTTTATTACTTCTTTTTCATCTTGCACCTATCAATTTACAAGGTATAGTTGAAACAGTAAAGATTATGGTCAGGAGTTGTTAATGAATGTAAGATAAAAAATGTTTGAACAAAGGATGAAGATATCAGAGGTCATATTAAAGACAACTACGGAAAACCATGACAATCTGGAATCATCAAACACCATACAAGCACAAGTCAGGTCGCCCTGCCAAATATAATCTATAAAGTCGCAGTATGATGTGAGAGTGCGCAGTAGGTTGATGGTGTAGTTCCGGCATCAGTAGGTGACTTTGAATACATGAAATGGAGGTCTTTCATGAGCCCGTATAGACCGTTGCGATTTGTCCCAACAGTCAATCAAAGAGTGAATGGTGTAAATTAGGATCCGAGGATCAATGAACCCCTTAAACACGGTGATCTTTAATGTGTGAATGAAAAAGGTGTAGGTCATCTTGGCAGTGACCTATTTAACTCTGCACTAAGTGTACGGTATTGGGTTCATTTCGTGAACCCAATATAAAAACGGGTCCTTTTAGCCAAATCTCGGGTGACATTACTGAGACGTACAGACAATATCTTTAGACACATTCTTTCACCAACGAACTCCATGAGCACGTTTTGTATGGCCGACGGGGGATATCTTAGATATTCATGATCGCGAAGTAAAACAAGATTCACGCCACTATCAATAAAAGGCAATACAAAACAATAAAACAATACGATTTACTGTCACATCTTGATACAGCAGGCGATTGAATGACTCTTGTTTTAACCCGCAGCCAGCGTTATTACAACTGTTTATTATGTTGTTTAACGCCGCACTCACCAACACTGAGGTTGTTTTATGGAGGTTTGTAAATAATCGAGTCTGGACCAGACAATCCAGCGATTGACATCATGAGCATCGATCCAGGCAATTTGGATACGATGACGGGGATCAACCAAGTCAGCGAGCCTGACCACCCGATCCCGTTAGTCGCCTCGTACGACAAGTAGGGGTTTTTGATGACTTATTCTAACCCGGATCTTCAAGGTTGTATTCGAACTGCCACCGGGTGTATTCCAACTGTAACATGAGTGTTTGTAAAAACTTGAGCACGACAAGCAACGAACCATGCTACTGGGGCACGATGACACCATCAGCCAGGTGACCCATTGTATCAACGTCATCCTCAGTCTGTTTGCGGATTACAGGGCGCTATAGTTCAGACCACAATACGTCAATGTATTCCATTATAGATATTACATGTATTTTTAATGAGCTGTTACACCACCACGTGATCAAACTGAACATTGATGAATAGTAAAAGTGCAACATTCAACAGTATGTGAAGCATCTGATAATAAAGTCGTGTATCATACCAGTAAATAGTGAGTGAGTGAGTGAGTGAGTTGGGTTTAATGCCGCATTGAACAGTATTCCAGTTATATTACGGTGTGTCAGGTTAATGAGGGAGGAAAGCTCTAAGAGATGCAGATCTCAGACGTTTACAACGTTGGTGAAACACACGAGCAGGGGCGTGGTGCTGACAACCCTAATCGGGGAGAACCGGAATTTGAACCCACAGCCACAGGTTTCTGGCGTGCCCAAGGGACGCAACTCCGCAGAGCGAATTGCGGCGCTTTAGACGACTGGGACACCCGTGCCCGCAACAGTAAGTACAATACACCAATTCTCAACAATATCCACTGGAACAGAATAAATTATTCAAAACGAAATACTCTTGTACTTCATTGGAATTTGTGATTGTCAATGAATGGTGTCCAGGTGTCTATATCTGAACCTTCAAAATTCTCACTCCAATGGCGTCAAACTTATGTGTACTTAACCTTGAGGTCAAATAACACCAGGGCCCCGTTCCTCAAAGCAATCTTAGCGCTAAGGTGATCGTAAGTCCCATACTTTAACATAGGCTTACGATCATTGTAGCGCTAAGACCGCTTTGAGGAACGGGGCCCTGTACTCTACCTCATACACAACGTTAAGGGTATAGGGACTCGTTAAGGGTATAGGGACACGTAGAGGGTATAGGGACACGTTAAGGGTATAGGGACACGTAGAGGGTATAGGGACACGTTAAGGGTATAGGGGCACGTTGAGGGTATAGGGACACGTAGAGGGTATAGGGACACGTAGAGGGTATAGGGACACGTAGAGGGTATAGGGACACGTTGAGGGTATAGGGACACGTAGAGGGTATAGGGACAGGTTAAGGATATAGGGACACGTAGAGGGTATAGGGACACGTTAAGGGTATAGGGACACGTAGAGGATATAGGGACACGTAGAGGGTATAGGGACACGTTAAGGGTATAGGGACACGTTAAGGGTATAGGGACAGGTTAAGGGTATAGGGACTCGTTAAGGGTATATGGACACGTTGAGGGTATAGGGACACGTTAAGGGTATAGGGACACGTAGAGGGTATAGGGACACGTTGAGGGTATAGGGACACGTTAAGGGTATAGGGACACGTAGAGGGTATAGGGACACGTAGAGGGTATAGGGACACGTTAAGGGTATAGGGACGCGTTGAGGGTATAGGGACACGTTGAGGGTATAGGGACACGTTGAGGGTATAGGGACACGTTGAGGGTATAGGGACACGTTGAGGGTATAGGGACGCGTTGAGGGTATAGGGACACGTTGAGGGTATAGGGACACGTTAAGGGTATAGGGACACGTTAAGGGTATAGGGACGCGTTGAGGGTATAGGGACGCGTTAAGGGTATATGGACACGTTAAGGATAAAGGGACACGTTAAGGGTATAGGGACACGTAGAGGGTATAGGGACACGTTGAGGGTATAGGGACGCGTAGAGGGTATAGGGACACGTTGAGGGTATAGGGACACGTTAAGGGTATAGGGACACGTAGAGGGTATAGGGACACGTTGAGGGTATAGGGACACGTTGAGGGTATAGGGACGCGTTGAGGGTATAGGGACACGTTGAGGGTATAGGGACGCGTTGAGGGTATAGGGACACGTTAAGGGTATAGGGACGCGTTGAGGGTATAGGGACACGTTGAGGGTATAGGGACGCGTTGAGGGTATAGGGACACGTTGAGGGTATAGGGACACGTAGAGGGTATAGGGACACGTAGAGGGTATAGGGACACGTAGAGGGTAGAGGGACGCGTTGAGGGTATAGGGACACGTTAAGGGTATAGGGACACGTTGAGGGTATAGGGACACGTAGAGGGTATAGGGACACGTTGAGGGTATAGGGACACGTTAAGGGTATAGGGACTCGTTGAGGGTATAGGGACACGTTGAGGGTATAGGGACGCGTTGAGGGTATAGGGACACGTTGAGGGTATAGGGACACGTTAAGGGTATAGGGACATGTAAAGGGTATAGGGACAGGTTAAGGGTATAGGGACACGTAGAGGGTATAGGGACACGTTGAGGGTATAGGGACACGTAAAGGGTATAGGGACACGTAGAGGGTATAGGGACAGGTTAAGGGTATAGGGACACGTAAAGGGTATAGGGATACGTAGAGGGTATGGGGACAGGTTAAGGGTATAGGGACACGTAAAGGGTATAGGGACACGTTCAGCAAGATGTTAACTTCCGGGGAAAAGAAACTATACTCTTTAAAATTGGATTGGACTAAACAAATTACAAACGTTATCCTAACATTACTAGGTTAAAAACTCGTATACCTGTATTAAATACATCAGCATCGAATTACCATTTCTTGTCTGTTTCATTATTATCCGTCATCAAACATGGGTGTACACTAGGGCTGGAACGATTCCAAATTTAAAACCCGGGTATCAGACCCCTTATTACCCGACCCTACCCTAGTACCTGCTGTAGGTCTCAAGAGTTGGGTACAAAATGTCCGATTGAGAATAGTTTGACCGTAGCCCTGGCAAAATGTATTTATATTCACGTATTAAACGATCTGGTCATGCATACACTGAAGTTGACTGAAGTTTTATCTAAATTCAAACCTATAAAGGTCAGTAGGAATGGGTGCATAGTCAGAAAGAAATGTGAACGTTAGTGACTTGTACTGTAACCATGGAGTTCTGGATATTTTTTGTCATTAAACAATATATAACGTGACTAACCACGGGTCCGGATGATCTTGTGGGTACCCGAGTCCTACTCAGTACCCCCCGACCAAGGTACCCGAGTTACCCGTCCCAGCCCTGGCGTATACTTTTTTTATGAGGCAGCTTATAAAACAAACTCACCACATGGTGTCACAAAGTTTCAGGTTCATTAAATACACCAGAAGTCCTTGGAACAACACTGAAATTCTTTCAAGAAAACGCGTTTTCAGGTTCCCAGACGTTCTAATGTTTGTCGACACTCGCGTCTGTCTGTAACACAAGGAGTGACGAATGGCTTCATGCTAGTTATCCAGACAAAGCGTCTATGTTGAACAACAGGCTCGCTAGCCAGGTTGTGACTTTCCACGAAGGCGCAACCCCTAAGTTCTTTGTTATTCATCTTGTAGTCTATTTGTCTCAATTAAATGTTCCAGCAGCCTATTACAGTGAGAAATGCTCTGTCAACATATCTCTGTATCAACATGGGATGAGGGATGGAGTGAGTGAGTTACAATTTAAAGTCACATCGGCAGTATTTCAGCCATATTGTGACTTTCAAAGGTTGTACATAATAAATACATGTAAATTATAAAAGCCTGTCAACAACGGACAGTAAAATGACAGACTTATCACAGATTGATATTTAAAACTGTCAGGGAACCTGAACTAAGTACCCAAAGCCTGGACAAGTGTACGTGATAATACACAAAGCCTGGACTAAGTGTACGTGGTAGTACCCAAAGCCAGGACAAGTGTACGTGACAGTACCAAAAGCCTGGACAAGTGTACGTGACAGTACCAAAAGCCCGGACTAAGTGTACGTGGTAGTACCCAAAGCCAGGACAAGTGTACGTGACAGTACCAAAAGCCCGGACTAAGTGTACGTGGTAGTACCCAAAGCCAGGACAAGTGTACGTGACAGTACCAAAAGCCTAGATTAAGTGTACGTGATAGTACCCAAAGCCAGGACAAGTGTACGTGACAGTACCAAAAGCCAGGACAAGTGTACGTGACAGTACCAAAAGCCCGGACTAAGTGTACGTGACAGTACCAAAAGCCCGGACTAAGTGTACGTGGTAGTACCCAAAGCCAGGACAAGTGTACGTGGTAGTACCCAAAGCCAGGACAAGTGTACGTGACAGTACCAAAAGCCAGGAAAAGTGTACGTGACAGTACCAAAAGCCTAGATTAAGTGTACGTGATAGTACCCAAAGCCTGGACAAGTGTACGTGACAGTACCAAAAGCCAGGACAAGTGTACGTGACAGTACCAAAAGCCCGGACTAAGTGTACGTGGTAGTACCCAAAGCCAGGACAAGTGTACGTGACAGTACCAAAAGCCTAGATTAAGTGTACGTGATAGTACCCAAAGCCTGGACAAGTGTACGTGACAGTACCAAAAGCCAGGACAAGTGTACGTGACAGTACCAAAAGCCCGGACTAAGTGTACGTGACAGTACCAAAAGCCCGGACTAAGTGTACGTGGTAGTACCCAAAGCCAGGACAAGTGTACGTGGTAGTACCCAAAGCCAGGACAAGTGTACGTGACAGTACCAAAAGCCAGGAAAAGTGTACGTGACAGTACCAAAAGCCTAGATTAAGTGTACGTGGTAGTACCCAAAGCCAGGACAAGTGCACGTGACAGTACCAAAAGCCAGGACAAGTGTACGTGACAGTACCAAAAGCCTAGATTAAGTGTACGTGATAGTACCCAAAGCCTGGACAAGTGTACGTGACAGTACCAAAAGCCAGGACAAGTGTACGTGACAGTACCAAAAGCCCGGACTAAGTGTACGTGACAGTACCAAAAGCCCGGACTAAGTGTACGTGGTAGTACCCAAAGCCAGGACAAGTGTACGTGGTAGTACCCAAAGCCAGGACAAGTGTACGTGACAGTACCAAAAGCCAGGAAAAGTGTACGTGACAGTACCAAAAGCCCGGACTAAGTGTACGTGGTAGTACCCAAAGCCAGGACAAGTGTACGTGACAGTACCAAAAGCCAGGAAAAGTGTACGTGACAGTACCAAAAGCCCGGATTAAGTGTACGTGACAGTACCAAAAGCCAGGACAAGTGTACGTGGTAGTACCCAAAGCCAGGACAAGTGTACGTGACAGTACCAAAAGCCCGGACTAAGTGTACGTGGTAGTACCCAAAGCCAGGACAAGTGTACGTGACAGTACCAAAAGCCTAGATTAAGTGTACGTGATAGTACCCAAAGCCTGGACAAGTGTACGTGACAGTACCAAAAGCCAGGACAAGTGTACGTGACAGTACCAAAAGCCAGGAAAAGTGTACGTGACAGTACCCAAAGCCAGGAAAAGTGTACGTGACAGTACCCAAAGCCAGGAAAAGTGTACGTGACAGTACCAAAAGCCAGGACAAGTGTACGTGACAGTACCAAAAGCCAGGAAAAGTGTACGTGACAGTACCAAAAGCCCGGACTAAGTGTACGTGACAGTACCAAAAGCCCGGACTAAGTGTACGTGATAGTACCCAAAGCCAGGACAAGTGTACGTGACAGTACCAAAAGCCAGGAAAAGTGTACGTGACAGTACCAAAAGCCTAGATTAAGTGTACGTGATAGTACCCAAAGCCAGGACAAGTGTACGTGACAGTACCCAAAGCCAGGAAAAGTGTACGTGACAGTACCAAAAGCCTAGATTAAGTGTACGTGATAGTACCCAAAGCCAGGACAAGTGTACGTGACAGTACCCAAAGCCAGGACAAGTGTACGTGATAGTACCCAAAGCCAGGACAAGTGTACGTGACAGTACCCAAAGCCAGGACAAGTGTACGTGATAGTACCCAAAGCCAGGACAAGTGTACGTGACAGTACCAAAAGCCAGGAAAAGTGTACGTGACAGTACCAAAAGCCCGGACTAAGTGTACGTGGTAGTACCAAAAGCCAGGACAAGTGTACGTGGTAGTACCAAAAGCCAGGAAAAGTGTACGTGACAGTACCAAAAGCCTAGATTAAGTGTACGTGATAGTACCCAAAGCCAGGACAAGTGTACGTGACAGTACCCAAAGCCAGGACAAGTGTACGTGACAGTACCCAAAGCCAGGAAAAGTGTACGTGACAGTACCAAAAGCCTAGATTAAGTGTACGTGACAGTACCAAAAGCCAGGACAAGTGTACGTGACAGTACCAAAAGCCAGGAAAAGTGTACGTGACAGTACCAAAAGCCCGGACTAAGTGTACGTGATAGTACCCAA
Source organism: Haliotis cracherodii (assembly GCF_022045235.1). Lineage (NCBI taxonomy): Eukaryota > Metazoa > Mollusca > Gastropoda > Lepetellida > Haliotidae > Haliotis > Haliotis cracherodii. Next base: position 17,942,416 of record NW_027266264.1, read on the forward strand.
AGCCAGGACAAGTGTACGTGACAGTACCAAAAGCCTAGATTAAGTGTACGTGATCGTACCCAAAGCCTAGATTAAGTGTACGTGACAGTACCAAAAGCCTAGATTAAGTGTACGTGGTAGTACCAAAAGCCTGGACAAGTGCACGTGGTAGTACCAAAAGCCAGGACAAGTGTACGTGACAGTACCAAAAGCCTAGATTAAGTGTACGTGGTAGTACCAAAAGCCTGGACAAGTGCACGTGGTAGTACCAAAAGCCAGGACAAGTGTACGTGACAGTACCAAAAGCCTAGATTAAGTGTACGTGGTAGTACCCAAAGCCTGGACAAGTGTACGTGACAGTACCAAAAGCCAGGACAAGTGTACGTGACAGTACCAAAAGCCCGGACTAAGTGTACGTGACAGTACCAAAAGCCCGGACTAAGTGTACGTGGTAGTACCCAAAGCCAGGACAAGTGTACGTGACAGTACCAAAAGCCAGGACAAGTGTACGTGACAGTACCAAAAGCCAGGAAAAGTGTACGTGACAGTACCAAAAGCCCGGACTAAGTGTACGTGATAGTACCCAAAGCCAGGACAAGTGTACGTGACAGTACCAAAAGCCTAGATTAAGTGTACGTGATCGTACCCAAAGCCTAGATTAAGTGTACGTGACAGTACCAAAAGCCTAGATTAAGTGTACGTGGTAGTACCAAAAGCCTGGACAAGTGCACGTGGTAGTACCAAAAGCCAGGACAAGTGTACGTGACAGTACCAAAAGCCTAGATTAAGTGTACGTGGTAGTACCAAAAGCCTGGACAAGTGCACGTGGTAGTACCAAAAGCCTGGACAAGTGTACGCGATAGTACCAAAAGCCTAGATTAAGTGTACGTGGTAGTACCCAAAGCCTAGATTAAGTGTACGTGACAGTACCAAAAGCCTGGACAAGTGTACGTGGTAGTACCCAAAGCCAGGACAAGTGTACGTGACAGTACCAAAAGCCTAGATTAAGTGTACGTGATAGTACCCAAAGCCAGGACAAGTGTACGTGACAGTACCAAAAGCCTAGATTAAGTGTACGTGATAGTACCCAAAGCCAGGACAAGTGTACGTGACAGGAGCAAAAGCCTAGATTAAGTGTACGTGGTAGTACCAAAAGCCTGGACAAGTGTACGCGATAATACCAAAAGCCTGGACTAAGTGTACGTGTTAGTACCCAAAGCCCGGATTCAGTGTATGTGATATACCCTACGCTTCGGCTAAATATACGTTGATTAAACTTTGCAATCTATAAAGATTAAACAGGATAAAGGTTATGCATCCATTGCTTATATTCCAAGGAGTTGGAAAACCTATGTCATAACTTTTGGAAACACTACACCCCTGAAGCAGATTGGCTAGATTGTTGCTACCAGAAATAATAACTTTCATACGCGCATATAGCATCTTTGGATCAATGGATACGGCGCTTCCTAGCGAGGATAGTCTTGAATTACGTGTATTACAGACCTCTGACGCGCCTTTACGGAATCCAACTCTTGCAGTTCAATAAACCAGGGATTTGCGACAGCTGAAGACCCTCGGGTCGAGACGTTCATGAGGACCAAGATATCAGCGAGAGAGCTCCGTCCTTCACTGAATCTTCCAATGTCTTAACCACAGACACCATCAGAGGATATCCTAATACGAAGCATTATTAAGAAGCTGTTCGGGATTCTGTTTGTGGGGATCGCGCACTGACGGATGAGTAACGTGGGCTTCAACAGACTGCTGGATGGAAGGCTTGGAGAAGGATGGAAGTACTCAATGCAAGCCTCTTACAGTTGGTTCAGTCAAAGATCAATCTACGGACACAACTCATTCAGATATAACAATAATAAGTTGTTCTTGTCTACAAGTGCTATGCGACATACATATTAGAAAGAATATGGGGTCTCCAAATCAGGAATATCTAGCATCAATCAGGACAAAGTTTGGGTTCGACCATGGAGCAAGACATCATCAGACAAAGACAAAATTCGCAAAACATCTCCAGACAAAGGCAAAGTTCGCAAAACATATATAAACAAAACAAAATCGCAACACATCTCCAGAATAAGACAAAAATCGCAAAACATCTCCAGACAAAGACAAAAATCGCAACACATCTCCAGACAAAGACAAAGCTCGCAACACATCTCAAGAATAAGACAAAGTTCGCAAAACATCTCCAAAGTCACAGTTCGCAAAACATCTCTAGACAAAGACAAAGTTTGCGAAACATCTCCAGACAAAGACAACGTTCCCAACACATCTCCAAAGACACAGTTCGCAAAACATCTCTAGACAAAGACAAAGTTCGCAAAACATCTCCTGACAAAGACAAAGTTCGCAAAACATCTCCAAAGACACAGTTCGCAAAACATATCTAAACAAAGACAAAGTTCGCAAAACATCCCCTGACAAAGACAAAGTTCGCAAAACATCACCTGAGAAAGACAAAGTTCGCAAAACATCTCTAGACAAAGACAAAGTTCGCAACACATCTCCAGACAAAAACAAAGTTAGCAACACAGCCCCAGACAAAGACAAAGTTCGCAAAACATCTCCAGAATGAGACAATGTTCGCAACACATCACCAGACAAAGACAAAGTTCCCAACACATCTCCAGAATAAGACAAAGTTCGCAAAACATCTCCTGACAAAGACAAAGTTCGCAACACATCTCCAGACAAAGACAAAGCTCGCAACACATCTCCAGACAAAGACAAAGTTGTTCCTTAGCGACATGTTTGATGATAAAAAGCTCCCATAACAAGGAACTCCCATAGAGTTTATCTTCTTTCGAACTATTTTAATAAGATCCGTAATCAAAGTACACTTTATAAATGGCTGCAGACTTCGCGGGAGACGTTGGTGGGCGTGAATATAGAGATGGAAGAAATATCACAAGTAAAATGCAAGGTATAAGTAGAGCGACTTGGTCATACAGTGATAACAGGCTTCCCCCACTACCCCCGCCACTGTCCGCGTTCTCCTGTGTCGCTATGTTCGTCCTATCATTCAGATGCACGTTCGCTGGGAAAATTGAAGCATTTCTGTATGATTCCGTCTGAAAGAATCCCTACAAATCACAAAGTGTACGAGTTTATCCGGTCGGGTAAATACGAATCTATCATTTAGTAAATTAGGCGGTACGCATTGGTCCTTTGCCATTCCACTACGATTGAAGGCAAAAATAATCATACACAATACTGTCGGAGTATGACGTCACACAATACGCCAGTCCGCACACTGCAACCAGCCTGTCCTTATTACTGTCACAGAGTGACTTAATAGAACTCTGGACAACGTATTATCTTTTAAGAATTATAGCTTCTGAACTACTTCCCTTTAATTTCCCTTGTACATACGCGTTGACATTACCATGCGGCTCCTCGGACTATTGAGACCTTTTCTCACCGGAAATGTCCTTACGTTTATTGGTGAATATAGGTCGTAATTTCTATCTTTTGCGCATCATACGACGAGAATTCTGATTATTTTTTTAAGATCTGATTGATAAGAACAAACAATCTATTTGTGATAATCGTCTCCCGTCGGGAATCAGCATGTTAGTTATTCGTAAAGACTCGGGATAGAATAGGTCTTCAGCAACCCATGCTTGCCGTAAGAAGCGACTATGCTTGTCGTAAGAGGCGCTAATATACCGGGATCGGGTGGTCAGGTTCGCTCGCTTCATTGATGCATGTCATCGTATCCTAATTGGACCCGTGAAGATTCGGGGTAGACTAGGTCTTCAGCAACCCATGCTTGCCCTAAAAGGCAACAACGCTTGTCGAAACAGGCGACTAACGGGATCGGGTGGTCAGGTTCGCTGACTTGGTTGATGCATATCATCGTATCCAAATTGCTTGGATCGATGTTCATGATTTCGATCACTGGATTGTCTGGTCCAGATTCGATTATGAACAGACCGCCGCCATATAGCTGGAATATTGGGGAGTATGGCGTTAAACAACAAACCAACAAAAAGATGTGGCTAGCGAAACATCGGCTTCAAAGAGGACATCATCGATTCTGGAGTTTATCCAAGCAACGTATGAGAGCGTAAATCTCTAGCTATCCCAATAACTATCGATTTTACTCACACAAGAAGGACTTGAATATAATAAACACCGTCTCTAAAAATCAATATATGTCTTATGAAGGCTGAAAAAGTATGTGTTCTCAACAACATAAATGACACCTAGTGGTAATAACATGAACCATACAAATAAAAAAACCCACAAACTTTCACATATATGTTTTCCATCACATCACGTCCATTTCTGACACATGTTCTGTCATTTTCTGACATTTCCTTGAAAACTGACAAGTTTGCTTGCTGAGGACAAAATATAAAACAAATTAAGGAAGGGTGTGAACGACGTGAGTTACACGTACTAACGTTTCTGTGTCTAACCAACAGTAATAGTATCTGCCTCGCGTCACCCCTGGGAGGGTTATGGCTGCATCACATCCCCTGCCAGTTGTGTCACACTAACAAGCCGGACCTAGAACCACATAAATTCATTTTGTATTGATACGTTTCTTTGCAAGACACACGGTGCGTGAATAATGAACTGCGGTTAAAATGTACACTTCCGATCAGACACCGTGATATCTGGTTATATTTATACTGTAATTATTATCAATCAACTTACAAGGCGACTGCATGTAATTAACACCCCCACTGTTTACTTCTCGTAATGATGACGAATGCTTAGCGGCTCACCGCTGAATATTCCATATAACGCAGTTTCTTGTTTTGTGACTAAAATGTTTTATTATGATAATTATGATTAATGGGGTCTCCTTTGGGAGGCAAGGGAGCATTGGGAATCACATATGGATGCTGCAAAACAATTACACTTTCCCTTGTGATTAATCCTCTGTCCATCACAGCCTTCGTTTAGAACGTATGTAGTCAACATGACTACCTAAACAGACTAAAACAACGATCTATACTACTTAAAAAAAGTCAAAGAACATCCGATTTTTTTCATATGACTATAGCTAATCTGTCATGGCATGATAGATTATCTCTGGTCATTTGAAAAATCGTATGTTCTTTAAAATGATTCATAAATCTCACGAAGGATCACACATGAATTTAAAACAATGTGCCATGATGGAGTATGATTACCCCCAATACGTGACAGATATTCTTCTATACATCTTCTCATATCATATTTCGGATACGCACCGAGGTTTTCAGAATGAGAATACGTCCCTCACCGGAAATACACCTCGGATTGATTAGTTAATTATTAGTTAATTATTTGGCAGCCATTTCGATCGTCAGATTTCCTTCTGCCAGATCGGAATTATTTTTCCACTTTAAGACTAGTCCATGTCTTGAGTGGCCTTACCGATATGAAATTAAAAAGAAATGTTTTATTCCACTTTCAATCAATAATGAGCTGTTAAAAAAATGTCATACATTAGAGAACGGATGCTGGAATATTCTTGGTCGATCTCACAGACGGAGTTCAAGAGGGCGTACACAGAACTCCTGACGCTAATGCACAGTTTGTGTTGTTCAATTATGCAGGATAGTTCACGAAACTGTCACCCTGGTACTTCTAGACCCATAAAGTTGTTAATTACCCCGACCGAGAAAATGAGGTGCTGAATACGACGTAATACATCATGTTCAAGGTCAGTAATGGGTCGCCTTCGCTCTGAGAAAATGGTTTCAGAAATCTGAACTGATAACTGAAAACATTTTAACTCATTTCCACTTATAGCCCTGTGATCGTTAATGTTTAGCCTGGGTGGTCGGGTAGCCTAGTTGTTTAAGCGTTCAGTCATTACGCCGAAGACCCTACAATGTGTGAAGCCCATTTCTGGTGTCCCCCGCAGTGATATTGCTGGCATATTGCTAAAAGCGACGTAAACCCATACTCACTCACTCACTCACTCACTGATGTTAAGTCTATTGAATTAAAGCGACAAAAGCCTTTTTTTAATGTGTGTTTTTTCAAGTACGCACACACATTAAAGAACAGCCACATCATATTATAAACATTCAGATATGAAGAGATGTAACGTATATTAATAACAATATAACATAGTTAAACAACTGATGGTAATTCAAAGGAATTAACATCCACTACATTCTATATATTATATCAATATATACTTTATACATATACATAGTGTTACGCTAACTTGTTGTAATAGCATTCATTTTTAAGCTTTTGTCTGTACTGTGTATTCATAGCTTTCGAGCATGGGAGCCGTGCCAATTTACACTTGTCATAGGGGTACTCAAAGTGCGTGATCTAGACTACCAGTTGCCGACCATTCCTCTTTTGTGGAAGCCTCGGTGGCTCAATGGGTTAGATCGCTGACTGTGAGTGCTGGCGATAAGGAGCCTCACTCTGGCAAGTGTGGGTTCGAATCCCGGACGGGACTCAACCCCCCAAAAGTACGAGAATCTGTACTTTACTATAAAAGGGTTATCCCAATTATAACATTTGTTACTTTTGTCTGTACCATATAAAAAAATTAGGTTTGTAGGAAATATTGCACCAATAGAAATACCTTTGTGTTTATATTCCCCCGAACCATAATCGCTAAGATTTCGGCACATATAATAAACAAGTAGGCATGCTGGGAACACTGCGTGAGTCGGCCCTGCGTGGTGCACGTGGAATATGTTCCCTGTGCCTTTGGCACGTGCATCTCGCTTTTGGCGACTCGAATAATGGAATGCACGTCCCGGGGCAAATATAGAATTAATATTTGACCAACTTGAGCATTTCTATCATTCACGTAAATATTTTTGTATTATGTTGATAGGCCTATTAAGAGCAAGAAGAATCCTGATCAAGAAAAAAGTAACATCTGAACATATCACACATATGCACTTTCACGGAAAAGAGTAACTGTTAGTTTTGACGTTAGATCCGTTAGATCCGGTTTAGAATGGGTCTTCAGCAAAACATGCTTGTCGAAAGAGGCGACAATGCTTGCCGTAAGAGGCGACAAACGGGATCGGGTGGTCAGACTCGCTAAATTGGTTGATGCTTGTCATCGTATCCCAATGCGGTGGATATGTATGTATGTATGTATGGGGTCTGGTTTTACGCCGCTTTTAGCAATATTCCAGCGATATCACGGCGGGGAACACCAGAAATGGGCTTCACACAGTGTTCCCATGTCGGGAATAGAACCCGGGTCTTCGGCGTGACGAGCGAACGCTTTAACCACTAGGCTACCCGACCGCCCCTATATGCTCATGATATATACAATGGGGATCTGTAGAAATACGGTAACTTATTATGTTTATATATAAAAAAAGGCTCCTTTGTCTTTGATCGTGCATTAACTAACTTACCCCTTACGACAAGCATGGGTTGGTGACGACCAGTTCTAACTAGAAATCTTTTCAGGTTCTTTGTCCCGAACTTCAAGATCCGTGGCAGAGTAGACCCCAGTGCGCCGTTGTCGCACGATACAACTGCTTACGGTCGGTGGTCACAATGTGTCACTTGCTTCAGTTTCTGTCATTGATACACGACGGTGTTTCTTATGCAAACAAACACTTGGTTGCCTGGCCCTAGAAACATAATTAAGGCAAACCGGGAATCGAACCCTTGATCATAGGTTTGTGGCGTGACCAAGGGACGCAACTCTGCACAGCGAAATGCCGCGCGTTAGACGACTGAGACCCCGAAATGACACAGACAGAATCCTTTCGATTCAAAGAGCATCTTACATTAATATATCCGTCCACTGTACGATATTATCTTTTTTCTAAAAAAATCGTATATAATACTCAAGAGGCAGACAATGCATATGTCTTTTAACAGTTTTATTTGCCCAACTCCAAATACATTTCTGAAACCGTCCATTTATACGAATGTCATACCTGTGAATATCCCTTCTATTGTCTAGGACTACGAAGCTACGGGTTGTTTTAGATGCAGCAAAGGAAATAGAGGTAGGCGGCCCTATTCGTACAGCTTCCGATTACTTCCGAGCGAGCGCCACCGTTATCAGCCGAGAGTTATCCGTCTAATCAGCGCTCGGCACCATGTTGATCCCGACACATCTGGACATCTGGACATGAGACGGTCAGGGGACACTGACGTCCTAACAACCACATCGGCAGCGACCACTCAATCTTTGACTACTTCAACTGATTCATGTTTGTCGTATGATGCGGGCGAGCATTCCCTGAACAAGTCGGTTATAACAAGTCTTTGGGATGCTGAGACTACCTGAAAACCAGCCATCAGTCGCCTGGTGTAGTAAATTACCGGATCTCGACAGGACGGAGCCATATTTGCTTTCTCTGATCAAGGTGGGGCGCCGCTTTAAACTTTCCGTCTCCGGTGTAATATCAACTACTAGTTGTTCTGAGTAAGATGTGTTTTGCCGCTTTGAACAGTGTTTCAGTTATATCATGGCGTGTTAACTTTACAGGGGACGGAATCCCGCATCGACATGGGACGAGGATCAACAAACAGCGAGTAAAATTTACATCTTACAACGCGTATATAGAATATTATTTACGTGTATAATTCTATGAGCGTTGTAAGATGTAAACTTACTCGCTACTTGTTGATCTTCGTGACATGACGGTCAACTTCCGGTCAACTTCCTTCTTCTTCTGCGCATGCTTAGTGTGAGAGGTTCCGGTCTGTTGTTTCTACGTTTTCGGCAGCGTGCTTTAAGTTATATGATGCTGTTTCTTAGTTTTGGGTTACGTTCTCAGTATTTTCTTTGGCCGATTCCTTGTGTATTTTAAACATATGACAGTTTTCTGTTGCAGCCTGTCAAATGTCATCGATAGGCCGGTACTTTCTCAAACTCAATTTTCATCCCTTCTTTTTGACAATGACAAAACATATTTTTTGGTCGAAAACTTTTGAAAATTATACCAGAACGCACTCAGCAATATTCCAGCGGCCTTTATAATCGAATCTGGGCCAGGCAATCCAGTGATTGATATTGTGAGTAACGGTCACGCCGTCGGGTTCCGATGACTCGCAATCAGCCATGTCACCGAGTCTGACAACCCGATCCATGTGGTCTCCCCTTGCGACCAGCATAGGTTGCCTATAGGACCTATTCCTAACTCGGAATCCTAACGCTATATATTTTCTCATATGATACATGTTACACCGTGTTGCGAACTAAGGGTTAATAATTCACATAAGAAAAAAAACTATGAAGTAATTGGGTGTTTTTTCTGCTTTACAAATCCCCCGACCTAATATTTCACACATTTTGGCTGAAAAAAATCGTTTGTAAAAAGTATATTTTGTCTTGTTGCCGGACGCGTTGCCAAATTTTAATCAAAAGATATCCCCGCTGTAGATCAAAACTTATTCTGACCTGACATTTCATTAACTCCAAGCACATTTATTTCAGCACAGCAGCGTGTCCTCTCCGACGTACGCGCCTCAACAACCAATCGACTCACTCTCTGAATTAAAAATAGTTCCGTTCCCATTCCTCTCATGTTCAGCTTTTGACGAGTGTAGGTCAATTATGGATGTTATTTTTCGAAAGTATGAACATCCATATAGGGTCGCTATTTAGTGCAAAAATCTTGGACGCGACGTTAAACCCCATTTCACCTCACCATATAGGGTGTTTTACTGGCAAAACTACAAGAAATCTTCCCCAAAGTTTCAACACTCACAACATGGATTTTAGTTGAAAAGCTGTATCTACAGTTTGTTTTGTTACCGTAACATAGTGCCACCGGATCGTAGCCTGGGGACTATTGGCGTGAAAGGTTATTTGAGGAGCCTAGGAAAATAACACTTACCTTAATGTAGAATTCCTGTTTCGGGGAGAAAGCACCGGAAACATAGCATCATGACTGTGTACAATAACATTTCCCGAAACTTTTAGTGAGATGTAGGTCACCTAATTGAACGGTCGTGATGTTAATGTGATAATAAAGTATGGATACATTACTAACAGGATGGTGTTGGTCCTGCGGTCTCAACTATTGGGGCTAGTCCTGCAGTCACACCTATTGGCGCCAGTATGTTTCGGTATTGCGGTTCAACCTGATTATGTTTCTAGTTTGTCAGCACCATACCCGTTCTCGTTGATTCCACCGAAGTGGTAAACGTCTGTGACCTGCATCACTTCGGGCTTTCCTCCCACATTAAGCTGACACGCCGTGATATAACTGGAATACTGTTCAAAGCCGTGTTAAAACCAGTTCACTTACTCACTCCATTGACAATATGTTGTGGCGTTCTGGGAGTCATAGTGACCCCGCTTCATATTATAACAGACCATAGCCACACATTTGTCATGTTGCCTCACGTCGACGTTTGCATGCCTCACGTCGACGTTTGCATGACATTCGTTAGGACGCCCCCAACACGTTCATACCTGTTCAGAAAGTCCAGAGTGAATTTGGACACATCTGAAATCATCACACGAGCCATCGGCGACTCCCCAAGTTTCTACAACCTAAATTCCATTGGCGTCTGGCCAGAATGTGTCGATTTCTTTACCGGTATATACATAACACTTAGCTTTATATAGAATTCTCATTTCATGGAGAAAGCACCGGAATAATTGCATCATCACTGTGTATCATAACAGTTCCCGAAACGTTTAATGATAGCTTGATCATCATAACTCAACTCAAGTGAGTGAGTTAATCTCTTGCTTTTAACGCTGCTTATAAATAGTATTCCAGTTATATCACTGCATGTCAGTGTAATGTGAATCGGGATTCGAACCCACAACCATAGGCGTGCCAGGGGACGAACCTTTACACAGTGAATTGAGGCGCCTTAGACGACCAGGGCCCACTTGCACAAAGCGATCTTAGCGCTACGACTATTATAAGCCTATGTTAAAGTATGGGAGATACGATCATCTTAGCGCTAAGATCGCTTTGTGCAAGTGGGCCCAGGTCTCCCGGATACCACTGATGTCCCTTGGGCATCTTAGAAACCTATGATTGATTGTTCGAACCCTGTTTCGTCCAAATTATGTTTTCTCGTGTTTTCAGCACCGTGCTCGTGGGTTTCACCGAAGTGGTAAACGTCTGAGGCCTGCATCACTTCGGACTTTCCTCCCATATTAAGCTGACACGCCGCGATATAACCGAAACACTGCGGCGATAAACCCAATTCACTCACTCACTCAGAACTATCTGTTAGATCTATTTTAATTACCATTCTGTCTGGCGGAGATTGCCCGAGATGATGGTGCCAATGGTTTTTGTTTTGCTCTGTAAGGTTTGGCCTCAAATGTGCACCCGGATTGAAGTAAACGGTGGTGATAGGTGGTATAGACGGTGGTGTAGATGGGTCACCGTAGGGTCAACTCATTCGCAGAGACATCAAGTCTGGGAGATAAGTGAGTAAATGAGTGAGTTTGGTTTTACGCCGCTTTTAGCAATATTCCAGTAATATCACGGCGGGGGACACCAGAAATGGGCTTCACACATTGTACCCATGTCGGGATTCGAACCCGGGTCTTCGGCGTGACGAGCGAACGCTTTAACCACTGGGCTACCCGACCGCCCCCCCCTGGGAGATAAGCAGGAGTCCGGACTGAATGAGTGATTGGATATAATTCTAACTCTCCTTTAGTTCTCTCACACCAAGAATGTGTTCCACATATGTTGGCAATAATACCCAGATATTCAGCGTGATGTGCGAACGCTTGACCAAATGGCTACCTCATCACTACGTTAACACTGAACTAATGAATCAGCTACAGCAACAAAAAACACTCTCCACTAGACTGTATGACAAGAGGGATGACTTTATGTGGAGCAATATTCCTGCAGTTCTAGCCTTTTGTGTCTACATTTCACAGTTTTTGAGGTACACTCGAGCATGCTTTTACCAAGCTGACAATGGTACAAAAAAGAAATGCCTATTCGATGGTGATGTATTTCATAAGGGTATATAACAGTTGTGTTTTTGACTTTTAAAGTGTTTTGGCAACTGGTTTCAGGCTAGTAACGTTCTTTGGTGAAATGGACTTTAAAGTGTTTCGGCAACTGTTTTCAGGCTAGTAACGTTCTTTGGCGAAATGGACTTTTCAGGTGTTTCGGCAACATTTTCAGGCCAGTAACGTCCTTTGGTGAAATGGACTTAAAAAGTGTATCGGCAACTGTTTTCAGGCTAGTAGCGTTCTCTGGTGAAATCCAAGTTTCAAGAGTGTACTTTCTTTTGGAATTTATATATTTATAAACATCTTCAACATTTTTTTCAAGTGGAAACTATCAATTAGACCCTCCATTTCGAAATTTGCATATTTACTAATAATGTACAAGCATAGCCTAGAATATCCGTACATATTTCTTATGATCATGAACTGTGCTTCATGAGTAATGGCGCTTCCTTGCAAATGTATCGTCCTAATAACCCAGATTATTCAATAATGAAAGGGCTTATTGAAGTCACTCCAGACAGAACCAGCACCAGCACTGGGTGTGGTGTAGACGTTTTGTACATCTGTAGTGAGTCCCAATCAGATGTTCCGTTAACAGTAGTGCCATTACCTAATACACGGTTGCTATTTTGGTCAAGGTCACGTCTCTACTTTCAATACATGTTACAGGTGGTTTCCATAAATCTCCTGGCATTATTGATGCCTCCCTCTGATGCTTTTAATTTCAACTTCGCTGATATACTGAAACCCGAAAACATCTGAATAAAGCAAGTTTGTTTGTATTGTTACGAAGGATTTGTATGATTCTGTTGAATGAAATCAAGTAAAATGTTTTTTCTTTAACCTTAGGCCACAATATACTCTGCTAAAAAAATTGTTCACAATTGGCATACATCATTGTCATTGACCAAGGTTCCACATGGCACACGTGGAACAGTAGACTTTCAAGGTGAAGGTCATCTGTTCTCAATATCTTGAATGGCCACCATTAAAGCCCAAAACTGACTGGCATGGTCGTCCCATGGAAGCAATCAGATCCCGAAAAGTGGCCTGGGGAATGTTCACCCACTCTGCCTGCAGTGCTTGTGCCAACTGTCGGAGGTTCTGTGGTTGTTGCTGAAGTGCTCGCATTCGTTGATCCAGTGCATCCCATCAATATGTCCGATTGGGTTTAAATCTGGAGACCCCGAGGGCTATGGCAGGACCTGGATGTTGTGATTCCTGAAAAGGCTGCGGTCAGTCTTGCCGTGTGAGGCCGGGCGTTGTCTTGTTGGAAAATGACGTTCGCTAGTTGCATAATGGGAAGGACGTGTGGCCGAAGAATCTCATCCGCGTAACGTTGTGCCGTTAAATTACCCAGAACTTGCACCAAGTCTGTTCTACCAGTGCTGGAGATGGCTGCGCACATCATCACACTACCACCACAACATCTCTTCACTTCTTGCATGCAGTTTCTTGCAGAACGTTCTCCGCGACGCCTGCAAACACGACGTGGACAATCCGCACGGCGAAGCATAAAACGTGACTCGGCAAAAAAACAAACTCCATCGCAGCTGTGGCCATACTCTGTGACCTTGACACCATTGACGTCGCGGCCGACGATACAGCTCCGTCAAAATGACGCCTCGAACTGGTCGTCTAGCGCGAATATCTTCAGCGCGTAAACGGTTCCCCACTGTCTGGGCTGATATCCCACGCACTACTGGTATTGCCTTAGTTATAGAGGTGAGCGATGATCCGTATGGATGATGAGCCTGTTTGTAGTCGGCCGATGGTGTTGTTGCGCTGGACATGTTTTCGATGTCCTTTTGCTGTAAGATTGTGATGCCATGCAAATAAAAACCCAACGTTTTTATCGCCAAACAAGTGATGTTAGTGTGTTTCGGCGCCAGGCACTCACGTGGTTGTGTTTGTGCGATTTTTCCATCTTTTCACCAAATTTCTTCTTCTTCCATACAAATCAATCCAAATTCATGCAGAAATGACCAATTCAATTTTGGTCTTGCGTTTGTACGGATGTCGTCAGATATATACGATTTCACTACTTTTGCGTTTCTTTTTCTACGGTGTATACATACATTTCAAGTTAACACACATTGTACTATGGCAGTGAAGTAAGTTTGATTCCGATTGGTTAATATAAGATTAAAATGAGTTGTCTAATTCCATTAGATTCCACAAAATTCAAATGCTTCTTCACACAAAAATATTGTGTATGAAAGTATCGATCTGTTGATAGCCTATAAATCGATGCAACTGTTGGTCATCCATTATAACTGTATACGGTTGATGCGGTAACGACAGCTCATCAAACATGATGAAATCTATTTCAAAATACACATAATTCAGTAAAACATTCACACAACATTTTGTCAAGCCCACATGATCAACGGTCACAAAAATGAGCAGCCACCCAGACTCTCTCGTTTCGTACAATGCCAACTCGTCTTCAGCTAAAAACGGCGGTATTCAGAAATACTTCAGGATGATTCCGTTGGCAAAGAGGTTGTGCCAGCGGTCTCATTTCAAGTAATAAATCATAACGTTTATGGTGCACTTATTTAGTGAAGAGGAACAGTTCGGGGTGGAGATATAGTCACACTGACTATGAATCACTGTTAATGAGACTCTGAGTTTTTCCAAACCAACTGGGTTGATTCCAGTGTTTTGAGTGGGTTGTTGATGTGAATTACGGATTCACCGACAACAGTCTATAAACAAAATATGGCGCTCTATGTGCTCAGGCAGTTTGTTTACTCAGTAATATTTCACTCGAACATATGACAGGCACTGAAAGCATATAAGCACGGCATCCTGGAAAGATGACATGAGGTTGGCACCCCTAAAGAAAACTAAGCAAGCTTTACAAAGCTTTCGTTCTACACCGAACGTCACCATTATGACATCATGTCGCAAATTGTGACGCAAAAGATATGATGTCACAGTCGTATATAGAAAAGCACCAAATTCCAAGCTCTCTGTTGTCCCCAAAACTTCAATAACACTCTCTTTGTTGATTTTATCACGTTTTCTGTATGAAATGTATTGCCACGCATCCTTAGAATTTTGAAGTAACCGTAACTTTGCATTTTGTAACCTATAATTGTTGGTATAATTGCTTAAATACGCCTACCGACAATGACTAAAAAAAGTCATATTCTATGAATATTAGCTTCCGCGGTGATGCGGTCGTCAAACCAGCTATGATTATTGTGACCAATCAGAATCGAGTAATTTCCAAATTCATGGTAGAATGTCAGTTACCCATTTCCTGTCATGATAAAGTATGATTGATTAATTATTCGCCTCTGCTACTCTAAAAGTAAAATGGGGTAACAAAGACAACTGGACGCTTTGTAGATAAAGTATGCATACCTCCCATTCACGACTTATTAAGGAATTTTTAATTTGAGGTATCCTAAAATTTGCGCAATTCAACCTAATTCTACGCCAAAGCCACTGTTATCTTTTTTCCGTGTATAGTTTCTGCATCCTCCCGAGGAACCCCACCGCCATCACAACTGGGATAAAACTAGATGCGTCCTTACCCAGCTTAAAACAGATTAAAACGCCTTAAAAACCGTATCAGCCAGTTACATTGTTTTCAACAAGCCACGAAACTAACAAAAAAGATTTAAAAACTCCCCGCTCAACGACAGTCCATCCCCACAACAACGTAATACGTCAAGAAGGTTGTAAATACTAATGTCAAACCCTTGCCACATACAACTGAAAGTCATTATTAAGTCTCCCTTTTGTGCCAGAGTTTGTAAGATTAGACAGTAAGTATACAGTGTATGGGAGAGTGTCTGTGAGTGAGCGGTGCCTGTAGACAGGTGTACTGACGTCCAGAAGGTGGTCTTCAGGAGCCCCACAGACGCCTGGAACCCGGAGCCCAGTGGCCTAGTGGCCCAGTTGCGTTTCTTAGCGGGTTCAAATCCAGGATTCCACCTGATTATGAAGCTTGATGTGACACAGCATGCTGTCACACCATACTGTCACACCATACTGTCACATCATACTGACGCGCCATACTGTCACACCATACTGACACGCCATACTGTCAGATCATACTGAAGCGCCATACTGTCACACCATACTGTCACACCATACTGACACGCCATACTGTCACATCATACTGTCACATCATACTGACACGCCATACTGACACGCCATACTGTTACACCATACTGTCACATCATACTGACACGCCATACTGACACGCAATACGGTCACACCATACTGACACACCATACTGTCACACCATACTGTCACATCATACTGACACACCATACTGACACACCATACTGTCACACCATACTGTCACATCATACTGACACACCATACTGTCACACCATACTGTCACACCATACTGTCACACCATACTGACACACCATTCTGTCACACCATACTGTCACATTATACTGACACACCATACTGTCACACCATACTGTCACATCATACTGTCACACCATACTGTCACACCATACTGACACACAATACTGTCACATCATACTGTCACACCATACTGTCACACCATACTGACACACAATACTGTCACACCATACTGTCACATCATACTGACACGCCATACTGTCACATCATACTGACACGCCATATTGTCACACCATACTGTCACACCATACTGACACACCATACTGACACACCATACTGTCACACCATACTGTCACACAATACTGACACACCATACTGTCACACCATACTGTCACACAATACTGACACACCATACTGTCACATCATACTGACACGCCATACTGACACACCATACTGACACACCATACTGTCACACCATACTGTCACACCATACTGACACACCATACTGTCACACCATACTGTCACACCATACTGTCACACCATACTGACACACCATACTTTCACACCATGCTGACACGCCATACTGTCACACCATACTGACACGCCATACTGTCCCACCACACTGACACATGATACTCATGCATGTTGGTTTCTCTGTGAGCCCTCTCCTGCCACTGAAATCCCGAGGTTTAATTAAAATACTGCTACTGTCATCAGACCCTCTCCCCAAATAAAGCATGTGTTTTCGGTCACGCCCAGGAGCTCCCACAGAAGGCGCACATGGCCAAGAAGCCAATGAGCAACTACACTGAAACGAGCATGACATATCATAGCAGTCTTCACGGCCCACAATTAAATATGTGCAACGGCACCTCACCTCCACCCCACCTCCACCCCTACTCCACCCACAACGTATTCCATACCATCTGATATCCAGTCCTCTCACCTTTCTATATACAACCAACACGCTTATAACGAACTACTGTTATAACGAACTAAAATTAGTGGTCCCTTTGAGTTTGTAATAACCGTAGTTTGATGAACATTCTATTATCATTCTGCTGTTGTCACATTCAAAGTCTTAACGCTGGTTTTCGAGAAGATCGACCAGACACTGTCAGAATATGGTATAAAAATGAACACGTAAAAGAAATACAAATATGTATACACACAGACAATGTATATTTGATTCCGTTCATTTTACAGTATGTCTAATATACATTTTTACATATAAATGTATTTGTGCATATTTAAATAATCAGAGACACCACCCAAATGAATTAAGATACATGTAAATACCCAAACTTCTAAAAAGAATCTAAAGTACCACCAGAGACCATATAATATGGTTTCTGCTACCCCCAACGCCCATTGGGAACTCACCTGTCCGTGTGCCACTCTCAAGCAGCTCCACCTCCGTTCTAATCAACGCGGTCTTTGAGCGGAAGTTTCTGATGTTCGCCCCTACCCTGGGTCACGTGGGCCGCTCAGCCTGCGTCTAGTGCTGTATCGATTTGACTTTATGCAGTAATTACCTCCGCGCCAACCAGGCTGGAGACCATGGTATACGCAGCCTGTTTAATTATCTGAATCTTCATTTTGCCGTAACGAGGGCCTTAGTTACATCACAAATGTATATTACGATTTATTGACATATGTTGCGATAATTTGACACTGGACGGAAATAGAAATCCTTGTTAATAGACGTGGTACTGATTATTGATTTAATTATGTAATAATTAACACACAGTGGTAATCACCTGTAGCAAGCTATACATATTATACTGAACAGCATTGAAAACGCACCACCATGAAAATGGATGTATTTTTATCCGGGCTTATGTCATATGAAAATATATAATTGAATGAGTAATATACGACGTTCTGGACGAAGCATGAAGAAGAACAGCTCGTCAAAACACATTCCTAATTTTTTTATAAGCGACAACGCCAAAACGCAACAAATTGCGTGCGCATCATGGAAAACGTGTTTTGTTTCACGTGAAGCATGCAGAATAGGGCTATAAAAGACAGACTTTTAAAAGCCACATCACTTGTAGCTGCAGAAGTAAAGGGTACTGACACAAGAAATGCCAAGATTAACAGCAGAGGAACGTGAACGTGCCTTGTGCATGCTTCAAGTTGGTACGTCAAGTAGAGTCGTTGCACAACGGTTTCAATGCCATCATTCAACAGTCCTCAAGCTAGTGAGAAGATACCAGTAGACAGGAACCACCAGAGATCGACCACGTCCGGTCAACGTCGTGTAAGTACACCACGTCAGGGTCGCCATATTGTTCGTCGGCATCTGCGTGATAGTACACTTCCGGCTACCAGGACTGCAGCAACCGTACAAGGCCGACGGGGTTTGATCAGCGCTGACACCGTACGTCAACGTCTCCGCTCAGCACAGCTACGTGCTCGACGTCCATATGTTGGACCCATACTAAGTCATCGACATCGAAATGAACGTCTGGGTTGGGCCGAAAGGCATCGTTATTTTCCTTCAGTGGCATGGTGTGCTGTTCTCTGATGAGTCCCGTTTTCATTTACGGAATGCTGACGGTCGACTGCGAGTGTGGCGTCGACGTGGAGAACGTTACCACAATGACTGCGTTGTACAGACAGATCGATTTGGGGGGAGGGAGTGTCATGGTGTGGACGGCATCAGTCATAACCATCGAACAGACCTCCATGTTTGTCGTGGAAGAGTTAATGCCCTTTACTACAGGAATAACAAATTGGCAAATCACATCATCCCATTCTTTCATCAGCACCAGAATATGCACACCTTCCAGCAAGATAATGCAAGAGCGCACACGGCACGTGCTTCAACACAGTACCTAGCGAACAATAATGTGCCTCTGCTTCCATGGCCAGTCCTGTCACCCACCTATCGCCAATTGAACATCTATGGGATTACCTGGGTCAACGCCTCTCACGTCGTCCGCAAGTACGGAACCTGAGAGAACTTGAAGATACACTACGTCAAGAGTGGAATGCTATCCCACAGAACACATCTTCCCGTGGCAAGTGAGTTAACTGACTATAAAAGTCCAGTTTCCACCCTTGCCGAACTAGGCTGGTATTATGGAGTTACATTTTGGCTGGACTAACGAGTCTATGCATAGCCCAATCAAAATTGCGCACTGAAATCGAAATCCGGTTCGTAAAGTGTCATGCAGATTTCGGTCGACTGCAGGATTTGCAAAGCATGTGCACCGCTAACTCGTCAACAGATATTTTCTAAATCTTTTCATGCTTTTAATCAAGGTGATCTCGTGATTTGATGCACTTCGCGATGTAAGACTCGTTTTATCACAATATAGATCTTGATTATCAATCAGATCGTCTTGACTGGGCGCCACCGTTTCGTTTGAAGCAAATGCAGGTAATACGAGAGGTTGAATCTGATTGGTCAATAGGAAAGGCATAGAAAGGACATAACTCGTAATAGCCACTGGTGGCGCTACGATCGAGCGCAGGAATTCCAGCCTAGTTCGGCAAGGGTGGAAACTGGACTTTTAAAGTCAGTTAACTCTCTTGCCTCCGGAAGATGCACAGAACACTATTCGCAGAGTTATTCGATCAATGAAAAGACGTTGCATGGCCTGTGTTGCCGCCGATGGCGGACATACCAGATATTGACTTTTCATTTTAACCCTATGTGTCTTCCTCACACTGATGACGTAAATGTAATTACTGTGTGGTATTCCTGTTTCCTTTGTCGTCTTTCTTAATAATCCGTCTATGTCTGTTCTAATTAAAATCGATCATTGCTCAAGTTGTTTTTGTAATATTTCAAGATTTATTGCTGGTGCGTTTTCAATGATGTTCAGTATATTATTACGAAAGTAACAGTTTTGAGGAAATGAATGAAATAGTGTTTGTATACTCAAGTAAGTCAAAAGTTACTGTGACGTTGGTGGTTTCCACTTACAAATCATTTTTGGACATTTGGATTTGAATCATGGAAACCTTTTATGAAAAAAGCTCTAAGAAACGCAACCAACCAAATTGCATGCGTGGTTTTATTGATAGAATCTGCCCAGAGAGCGGGAGGTCAGTGGTTCGATCCCCGGCGCGTCAAAGACGTTAAAGCTAGTTTCCCAGCCTGGCGTTTGGCATGAAGGGGATGACGTATGGGGAGTCATAGGAATGCTTGAATTCAACGTCCACAGGAACACCAGATAACGTCCCCATAGTGGCCGCCAACACATGGCAACCCCTCGTCATATGGTGGTAGATGGTATATTCGAACCACGCATCCATGACACATGTTCCAGACAGCACTTCCCACAGCCCGTACCATCCCTGGCAACTGAGGCGTTTATGCGAGGAGAGTCCCCCAAGATCTCTTGATCTGCTACCAATCGAACATGACCGGATGAAATACAACAATGTTTGCGACGTCTTCCAAATCTCCCAACAACGTTGCAGGAGCTATAGAATGTCATCACCCGGGCCTTTCTTCAACGTATAGTGGTCTCGATAGAGCGAGGGTGTCAGGCCAGCATCGATGTACAATGTGGACACACTCACTGACTGTGTATTTGCCTCTGAACTCTCTCCTGTGACAGGACTCATTTACATATGGGATGAACAGTTTTCAGTACGCGGGTACGGATGGCCCAGTCGTCAAAGGCGCCGCAATTGACTGTGCAGAGTTGCGTCCCTTGGGCACGCCAGAAACCTATCGTTGTGGGTTCGAATCCCGGTTCGTCCAAAATATGTTACTAGGTTTGTCAGCACCATACCCGTGCTCGGGTTAACATCTGAGACCTGCATCACTTCGGGCTTTCCTCCTACATTAAGCTGGCACGTCGTGATATGACTGGAAAACTGTTAGAAGCGGCGTCAAACCTAACTCACTTACTCACTCTTTTCAATTCCTTCAGACATTGTTCTTTCCATGGGATAGAATTCCCTCCGGAGCTGTAATTGGTTTTGACCGATTCTCTTTGCGTTTTTTGTACGTCACAATAACTTTTATCGCTTATAACGAATTGACTGATATAACGAACTTATTTTATAGTCCCGGCCATTTGTTGTATATATGCTGTATATATGCTTATAACGAACTACGGTTATAACGACCTAAAATAAGTGGTCCCTTTGAGTTCGTTATAACCGTAGTTTACTATACTTTGGAAACCTTAGCACAATGCAAAATAGCAATGCCTTGTATTCAATGAAAGCAATTTTGGGAAAACATATAAAAGATTGCAGCATAATAAATATTTAAAAACATTAGGGTTCTTTGTATATAAGGAATAAATTTAATGTACGAACACGTGACACCAGTATGAGTAATAATGCAGTATTTATAGCCCCGAGTTTCTGTTTAACGGAGTGACAACCTGCACAGGCACTCCTCGTCCCAAGGCATCCAGATATACATAGCGGAGAACGTAACTGTTTCAACGAACAAGTTTAAACCATCAACGTCATATACATGTCCCAGATGACGTCGAAAGTTTGATATTAAATGAGAAAACGCCCGATAACTTTCCAACAAAGAACAAAATACACTGGTAAGACATACACAGAGACCAGCTCAACTGTGTTTGGCGTGACTATGGGATTGCTATCGATCTTATACTCGCTGTGCCGTTTCCATTGCGTCATTCTCCTCTAAACCTTTCTCGCATTGATCAACATAAAGACTGCATGGCCACAGCTACCTCTCATCCTTACTAGGCGTGGTGCAAATCAGCGCTACCTCTCATCCTTACTGGGCGTAGTGCAATCAGTGCTACCTCTCATCATCACTGGGCGTAGTGCAATCAGCGCTACCTCTCATCATCACTGGGCGTAGTCCAATCAGCGCTACCTCTCATCATCGCTGGGCGTAGTGCAAATCAGCGCTACCTCTCATCCTTACTGGGCGTGGTGCAATCAGCGCTACCTCTCATCCTTACTGGGCGTGGTGCAAATCAGCCCTACCTCTCATCCTTACTGGGCGTGGTGCAAATCCGCACTACCTCTCATCCTTACTAGGCGTGTTGCAATCACCGCTACCTCTCGTCCTTACTGGGCGTGGGGCAAATCAGCGCTACCTCTCATCCTTACTGGGCGTATTGCAATCACCGTTACCTCTGATCCTTACTGGGCGTGGTGCAAATCAGCCCTACCTCTCATCCTTACTGGGCGTGTTGCAATCACCGCTACCTCTCATCCTTACTGGGCGTGGTGCAATCACCGCTACCTCTCATCCTTACTGGGCGTTGTGCAAATCAGCGCTACCTCTCATCTTTACTAGGCGTTGTGCAAATCAGCGCTACCTCTCATCCTTCCTGGGCGTGGTGCAATCACCGCTACCTCTCATCCTTACTGGGCGTTGTGCAATCACCGCTATCTCTCATCCTTACTAAGCGTTGTGCAAATCAGCGCTACCTCTCATCCTTACTGGGCGTGGTGCAATCACCGCTACCTCTCATCCTTACTAGGCGTGGTGCAATCACTGCTACCTCTCATCCTTACTAGGCGTGTTGCAATCACCGCTACCTCTCATCCTTACTAGGCGTGGTGCAATCACTGCTACCTCTCATCCTTACTAGGCGTGGTGCAATCACCGCTACCTCTCATCCTTACTAGGCGTGGTGCAATCACTGCTACCTCTCATCCTTACTGGGCGTGTTGCAATCACCACTACTTCTCATCCTTACTAAGCGTTGTGCAAATCAGCGCTACCTCTCATCCTTACTGGGCGTTGTGCAAATCAGCGCTACCTCTCATCCTTACTAAGCGTTGTGCAAATCAGCCCTACCTCTCATCCTTCCTGGGCGTGGTGCAAATCAGCCCTACCTCTCATCCTTACTGGGCGTGGTGCAATCACCGCTACCTCTCATCCTTACTGGGCGTAGTGCAATCAGCGCTACCTCTCATCCCTACTGAGCGTGGTGCAATCACCGCTACCTCTCATCCTTACTGGGCGTAGTGCAATCAGCGCTACCTCTCATCCTTACTGGGCGTAGTGCAATCAGCGCTACCTCTCATCCCTACTGAGCATGTTGCAATCACCGCTACCTCTCATCCTTACTAGGCGTTGTGCAAATCATCGCTACCTCTCATCCTTACTAGGCGTTGTGCAAATCAGCGCTACCTCTCGTCCTTACTAGGCGTTGTGCAAATCAGCGCTACCTCTCGTCCTTACTGGGCGTGGTGCAATCACCGCTACCTCTCATCCTTCCTGGGCGTGGTGCAAATCAGCCCTACCTCTCATCCCTACTGAGCGTGGTGCAATCACCGCTACCTCTCATCCTTACTGGGCGTAGTGCAATCAGCGCTACCTCTCATCCTTACTGGGCGTGGTGCAATCAGCCCTACCTCTCATCCTTACTGGGCGTGGTGCAATCACCGCTACCTCTCATCCTTACTGGGCGTAGTGCAATCAGCGCTACCTCTCAGCCTTACTGAGCGTGGTGCAATCACCGCTACCTCTCATCCTTACTGGGCGTAGTGCAATCAGCGCTACCTCTCATCCTTACTGGGCGTAGTGCAATCAGCGCTACCTCTCATCCCTACTGAGCATGTTGCAATCACCGCTACCTCTCATCCTTACTAGGCGTTGTGCAAATCATCGCTACCTCTCATCCTTACTAGGCGTTGTGCAAATCAGCGCTACCTCTCATCCTTCCTGGGCGTGGTGCAATCACCGCTACCTCTCATCCTTCCTGGGCGTGGTGCAAATCAGCCCTACCTCTCATCCTTACTGGACGTTGTGCAAATCAGCCCTACCTCTCATCCTTCCTGGGCGTAGTGCAATCAGCCCTACCTCTCATCCTTACTGGGCGTGGTGCAATCACCGCTACCTCTCATCCTTACTGGGCGTAGTGCAATCAGCGCTACCTCTCATCCCTACTGAGCGTGGTGCAATCACCGCTACCTCTCATCCTTACTGGGCGTAGTGCAATCAGCGCTACCTCTCAGCCTTACTGGGCGTAGTGCAATCAGCGCTACCTCTCATCCCTACTGAGCATGTTGCAATCACCGCTACCTCTCATCCTTACTAGGCGTTGTGCAAATCATCGCTACCTCTCATCCTTACTAGGCGTTGTGCAAATCAGCGCTACCTCTCATCCTTCCTGGGCGTGGTGCAATCACCGCTACCTCTCATCCTTCCTGGGCGTGGTGCAAATCAGCCCTACCTCTCATCCTTACTGGGCGTTGTGCAAATCAGCCCTACCTCTCATCCTTCCTGGGCGTGGTGCAATCACCGCTACCTCTCATCCTTACTAGGCGTGGTGCAAATCAGCCCTACCTCTCATCCTTACTGGGCGTGTTGCAATCACCACTACTTCTCATCCTTACTGGGCGTAGTGCAATCACCGCTACCTCTCATCCTTACTGGGCGTAGTGCAATCAGCGCTACCTCTCATCCCTACTGAGCGAGGTGCAATCACCGCTACCTCTCATCCTCACTGAGCGTGGCTCTGTCCCCACTGTCTCTCATCCTAAAGGAATGTGGCTCGTCAAAGAATCCTCAAATCCTTACTGCATGTGGCTCGATCAAAGTTGCCTCTCATCTTTACTGAAGACGGCTTGATCTAAACTGGTCTGCCCAGCCAAAGACGACACATCGCCTTTTGACAACCTCTCAACGCGCCTGCTGTGACCATATCAGCACACTTTACAAATAACTAGTGAGTTGCAGCGATCTGGCCTCGTAAATCTTTAAAGCCAACAAATCCCAACCGAATGTTGTGTCTGTATCGGGCTCAGTGATAACGTCCACGACTGTCGTAACCTTCGAAACAACATGGCGTCGTCTTACACACAACATTAGTGCGTGCACCGAGGAAAAAGACATTTTTGATCGGCACTTTGCGATCACAGGTCTAAACACAGTTCATGATAAATCGTCAAACGAGGTGGCTCGGTTTTTCATTTACTCCGCTACAGGGGCGGTCGGGTAGCCTAGTGGTTAAAGCATTCGCTCGTCACGCCGAAAACCCGGGCTCGATTCCCGACATGGGTACGTTGTGTGAAGCCCATTTCTGGTGTCACCCGCCGTGATATAAAACCATACTCACACACTCACTCACTCACTCACTACTCCGCTACGTTATTATTTCCATCTGTGACGTATAATTGCCGACTGCAACGTTATATTGTTGACTGTGACGTACTCTTTCCAATTGTGACGTATTGTTGCCGACTGGCGAACTAATGCCGACGATAATGTGGTATAGCCGTTTGTCCTTATCATTCTCTGCTGTGACATAAACATCGCCGAAAGTGACATATTTTAGCCGAATAACAATATAATTGTCGGCTGTGACTATGTTATTTTGCCGAATATGACCTAGTATGACAACTGTAACGTAGCGTTGCTGACTGTGACGAATATGACGTAGTATCAAAACTATGACGTAGCGTTGCCGACTGTGAAGAATATGACGTAGTATCAAAACTATGACGTAGCGTTGCTGACTGTGACGAATATGACATAATGATTGTATAAATATTACAACTCTGACTTTGCGTTGCTGACTGTGAAGAATATGACGGTGTATCCCGACATAGTATCACGACTATGACGTAGCGTTGCCGACTGTTCTAATATATGACCTAGTATCAAAACTATGACGTTGCTTTGCCGACTGTGACGAATACGACGTAGTATCACGACTATGACGTAGTTTTGTCGACTGTGACGAATATGACATAGTATCAAAACTATGACGTAGCGTTGCCGAGTGTGAAGAATATGGCGTAGTATCAAAACTATGACGTAGCGTTGCCGACTGTGACGAATATGACGTAGTATCAAAACTATGACGTAGCGTTGCCGACAGTGACGAACATGACTTAGTATTACGACTGTGACGAATATGACGTAGCATCACAACTGTGATGTTGGTTTGCCAACCCATTTTGTTTCCCTTCGCCAACTTCGACTTGTTTTTTCGTCAATACACTTCATTCATCCAGAATACAGAATACTTCAACAAGTTCTATGAAATGAAGGGGCAACCGACACAAACCATCAGGTGTAATTACGTAACATCTGAATATAACACAACGATAAGACCGCCTCCGTGGTCTAGTGGTAGAGCGTCCGCCCGGAGAGCGGAAGGTCCGGGGTTCGATCCCCAACCGCGTCATACCAAAAGACGTTAAAAGATGGTACTTGTTGTTACCCTGTCTGGCGCTCGGCATTAAAGGGCTAAAACAAGGACTGACTCGGCTCGGAGTCAGTATACTGTGTCTGAGTGGGGTATTCATGTTAAACTGCGGCATGGTATCTCAATGAGCTAGCACTATAAATCGGCATCAGTCCGGACTAGTACAAGCAGCCACACAAACACACACACGTACATGCACATCGCTATATAAGTGCAATAATCTTGGACGCGACGTTAAACCCCATTTCACCTCACCTCACCACGATAAGCATATTAGTATCATAATTGCCGACTCAAAAAAAATGTACCCAAGGCGATGTCAGGCGATAAAGGGACATAATCCTGATCTGTTTCTTCTGTCGTATGAATAGAAACCCACAACGTATCACCTGTCAATGACCTGAGGTAACCCGAGAAGTATATCTGTGTCTGGCTATCTAACTAAGCACGGGGCTTAGTTCACGTCGGGAATCAGAGATGCTATTGTAACCAGACTAAAGTTATCATATCAAGAAATGCAATCCTTTGACGTGATCTGTGTTAAGAACGGCAACTGTTTCCCCGGAGGGTGTTGTTCACTTTACAACATACCCTATCGCTTCAAATCACGACAGCCGAATTGGCTCATTAGCTGGTTGGTCCATATTCATTACCCGACAGTTCAAATGCAATTTATGTCAAACTGAAGGCTGAAGGCTGAAGGCTGAAGGCTGAAGGTCTCATGGAGTATACAATAAGAAGTGTAGGCGTATTCTTGTCGTTTTTATATCAAGGTCATCCCTTTAATTTCGATGTCTTTTTGTGTGTATCTGATAAGGATATTTTCATATACAATACAAAAAGATAATTGTTGCTTGAATAGCATTGTTACACAAGTTAACTGTCTTTTTGGACAAAGAAACATACAGTTAGTGAATAGGGTTTTACGGCCATTTTAGCAAAGTTCCAGCCACGTTGTGGCAGTGCACACAAAATATGCTTCATATATTGTGCCCACCCCGGATATACCACCCGGGCTAGCGGCGTGATGATTGAACACATGTTTTTCTTGGCTTCGCAAACACTCCCCATGCACGTGCAAATGAGAAATGCTCTCATATACGACAGAACACTGGCTAACAACTTCGTCTCCAACAGCTCTAATCAACATTTTTGATGTTGTATGTGGTAATATGGCCTCACGACACTCGTGGTAGTCTGCAGATGAGCGCTTAAGTCAGTCAATCTGGAAGGATACATAACCAATCATTTGTAATAACTCATGCGGAATAATGCTGACTGGCATTCATTGGAACTAACAACGTTTTCGGGTGATAAACAGTACAGGTATTGAAATACCAGGACTAAGACAGCTGGTTACCTACTAATTACCACAGAATTACCTCACAGCGCATTTCTTAAACTGAAATAAATTTCAGTCTATGTCTACATATCCTACTCGCACACAAAAACCCAATACTTTGAATACCGTTTGCAATTAAACACTTGATTGAGAATGTTTCTGAAGCGCACCAAGTCGACGAGACTTGTCTATGAATATTCCCGTAAAGCATAAACGAAAGCGGACGTGACTGTTTGCCATCAATTTAACTAACACAACAAATTATCATCATCGAGCAAAAGGGTTTCCCGAAAACATGAAAGGGTTTTCTTGTAGTGGGATGTTTATTTGCAACAGTGATTTGAACAGTGCTATCCACTGTGGGAGCTGGAATTGCCCACCCACCCCACCCCCCATAACACAGCACTAAAACACACCGTGTCATCAGGTCCGGCAGCTGGGGAGGGAGGATGAACTGTCATAAATCTGTCGTTAAACCTTACTCTAGCCTCAAGCCTATCAGCAAACTGGATTATTTGCACTGCCACACTAATGACGACTCGATGAGTATTGCCGTCCGAATAACATCAGGCGTCAACTTTGACTGACTCCAAGTTGGGAATATGTATTCTCACTTGCGGATGAATGTATTTAGGATATTAATTATGTATATATGATGGAGTGATGACGAATAAGTGAAATATCACATCGACTGTCTACTCCCGTCGAAAGAAAAAGAGTAAACCTACAAGAAATCCATTATTCCGCGGACAGTAACAGGCGGTCTGTCTCTCTGTCCATTATTCCATGGAAAGACACAGTCGGTCTAGCTCTCTGTCCATTATTCCATGGATATAAACAGTCGGTCTAGCTCTCTGTCCATTATTCCATGAACAGTAACAGTCGGTCTAGCTCTCTGTCCATTATTCCATGGATAGACACAGTCGGTCTAGCTCTCTGTCCATTATTCCATGGATAGAAACAGTCGGTCTAGCTCTCTGTTCATTATTCCATGAACAGTAACAGTCGGTCTAGCTCTCTGTCCATTATTCCATGGATAGACACAGTCGGTCTAGCTCTCTGTCCATTATTCCATGGATAGACACAGTCGGTCTAGCTCTCTGTCCATTATTCCATGGATAAAAACAGTCGGTCTAGCTCTCTGTTCATTATTCCATGAACAGTAACAGTCGGTCTAGCTCTCTGTCCATTATCCCATGAACAGTAACAGTCGGTCTAGCTCTCTTTCCATTATTCCATGGACAGTAACAGTCGGTCTGTCTCTCTGTCCATTATTCCATGAACAGTAACAGTCCGTCTAGCTCTCTGTCCATTATTCCATGGATAGAAACAGTCGGTCTAGCTCTCTGTCCATTATGCCATGGAAAGACACAGTCTGTCTAGCTCTCTGTCCATTATTCCATGGATAAAAACAGTCGGTCTAGCTCTCTGTTCATTATTCCATGAACAGTAACAGTCGGTCTAGCTCTCTGTCCATTATTCCATGGATAGAAACAGTCAGTCCAGCTCTCTGTCCATTATTCTATGGATAGAAACAGTCGGTCTAGCTCTCTGTCCATTATTCCATGAACAGTAACAGGCGGTCTAGCTCTCTGTCCATTATTCCATGGATAGACACAGTCGGTCTAGCTCTCTGTCCATTATTCCATGGATAGAAACAGTCGGTCTAGCTCTCTGTCCATTATGCCATGGAAAGACACAGTCTGTCTAGCTCTCTGTCCATTATTCCATGGATAAAAACAGTCGGTCTAGCTCTCTGTTCATTATTCCATGAACAGTAACAGTCGGTCTAGCTCTCTGTCCATTATTCCATGGATAGAAACAGTCAGTCCAGCTCTCTGTCCATTATTCTATGGATAGAAACAGTCGGTCTAGCTCTCTGTCCAATATTCCATCGATAGTATCAGTCAGTCTGTCTCTCTGTGCATTATTCCATGGATAGAAACAGTCGGTCTAGCTCTCTGTCCATTATTCCATGGATAGACACAGTCGGTCTAGCTCTCTGTCCATTTTCCCATGAACAGTAACAGTCGGTCTAGCTCTCTGTCCATTATTCCATGTAACAGTAACAGTCGGTCTGTCTCTCTGTCCATTATTCCATGGATAGAAACAGTCGGTCTAGCTCTCTGTCCAATATTCCATGGATAGTAACAGTCGGTCTGTCTCTCTGTCCATTAGTCCATGGATAGAAACAGTCGGTCGAGCTCTCTGTCCATTATTCCATGAACAGTAACAGTCGGTCTAGCTCTCTGTCCATTATTCCATGGATAGAAACAGTCGGTCTAACTCTCTGTCCATTATTCCATGAACAGTAACAGTCGGTCTAGCTCTCTGTCCATTATTCCATGGATAGAAACAGTTGGTCTAGCTCTCTGTCCATTATTCCATGGATAGAAACAGTCGGTCTATCTCTCTGTCCATTATTCCATGGATAGTAACAGTCGGTCTGTCTCTCTGTCCATTATTCCATGAATAGAAACAGTCGGTCTATCTCTCTGTCCATTATTCCATGGATAGTAACAGTCGGTCTGTCTCTCTGTCCATTATCCCATGAACAGTAACAGTCGGTCTAGCTCTCTGTACATTATTCCATGAATAGAAACAGTCGGTCTAGCTCTCTGTCCAATATTCCATGGATAGTAACAGTCGGTCTGTCTCTCTGTCCATTATTCCATGGATAGAAACAGTCGGTCTAGCTCTCTGTCCATTTTTCCATGGATAGAAACAGTCGGTCTAGCTCTCTGTCCATTATTCCATGGATAGAAACAGTCGGTCTAGCTCTCTGTCCAATATTCCATGGATAGTAACAGTCGGTCTGTCTCTCTGTCCATTTTCCCATGAACAGTAACAGTCGGTCTAGCTCTCTGTCCATTATTCCATGGATAGAAACAGTCGGTCTAGCTCTCTGTCCAATATTCCATCGATAGTATCAGTCGGTCTGTCTCTCTGTCCATTATTCCATGGATAGAAACAGTCGGTCTAGCTCTCTGTCCATTATTCCATGAACAGTAACAGTCGGTCTAGCTCTCTGTCCATTATTCCATGGATAGAAACAGTCGGTTTAACTCTCTGTCCATTATTCCATGAACAGTAACAGTCGGTCTAGCTCTCTGTCCATTATTCCATGTAACAGTAACAGTCGGTCTGTCTCTCTGTCCATTATTCCATGGATAGAAACAGTCGGTCTAGCTCTCTGTCCATTATTCCATGGATAGAAACAGTCGGTCTAGCTCTCTGTCCAATATAATATTCCATGAACACTAACAGTCGGTCTAACTCTCTGGCCATTATTCCATGGATAAAAACAGTCGGTCTAGCTCTCTGTCCATTATTGCATGGATAGAAACAGTCGGTCTAGCTCTCTGTCCATTATTCCATCGATAGAAACAGTCGGTCTAGCTCTCTGTCCATTATTCCATGGATAGAAACAGTCGGTCTAGCTCTCTGTCCATTTTCCCATGAACAGTAACAGTCGGTCTAGCTCTCTGTCCATTATTCCATGGATAGTAACAGTCGGTCTGTCTCTCTGTCCATTATTCCATGAACAGTAACAGTCGGTCTAGCTCTCTGTCCATTATTCCAAGGATAGAAACAGTCGGTCTAGCTCTCTGTCCATTATTCTATGAACAGTAACAGTTGGTCTGGCTCTCTGTCCATTATTCCAAGGATAGAAACAGTCGGTCTAGCTCTCTGTCCAATATAATATTCCATGAACAGTAACAGTCGGTCTAACTCTCTGGCCCTTATTCAATGGATAAAAACAGTCGGTCTAGCTCTTTGTCCATTATTCCATGGATAGAAACAGTCGGTCTAGCTCTCTGTCCATTATTGCATGGATAGAAACAGTCGGTCTAGCTCTCTGTCCATTATCCCATGAACAGTAACAGTCGGTCTAGCTCTCTGTACATTATTCCATGGATAGAAACAGTCGGTCTAGCTCTCTGTCCAATATTCCATGGATAGTAACAGTCGGTCTGTCTCTCTGTCCATTATTCCATGGATAGAAACAGTCGGTCTAGCTCTCTGTCCATTTTTCCATAGATAGAAACAGTCGGTCTAGCTCTCTGTCCATTATTCCATGGATAGAAACAGTCGGTCTAGCTCTCTCTGCAATATTCCATGGATAGAAACAGTCGGTCTAGCTCTCTGTCCATTATTCCATGGACAGTAACAGTCGGTCTAGCTCTCTGTCCATTTTTCCATGGACAGCAACAGTCGGTCTAGCTCTCTGTCAATTATTCCATGGATAGAAACAGTCGGTCTAGCTCTCTGTCCATTATTCCATGGATAGTGACAGTCGGTCTATCTCTCTGTCCATTATTCCACGGACAGTAACAGTCGGTCTAGCTCTCTGTCCATTATTTCACGGACAGTGACAGTCGTTCTAGCTCTCTATCCATTATTCCATGGATAGTAACAGTCGGTCTGTCTCTCTGTCCATTATTCCATGAATAGAAACAGTCGGTCTATCTCTCTGTCCATTATTCCATGGATAGTAACAGTCGGTCTGTCTCTCTGTCCATTATCCCATGAACAGTAACAGTCGGTCTAGCTCTCTGTACATTATTCCATGAATAGAAACAGTCGGTCTAGCTCTCTGTCCAATATTCCATGGATAGTAACAGTCGGTCTGTCTCTCTGTCCATTATTCCATGGATAGAAACAGTCGGTCTAGCTCTCTGTCCATTTTTCCATGGATAGAAACAGTCGGTCTAGCTCTCTGTCCATTATTCCATGGATAGAAACAGTCGGTCTAGCTCTCTGTCCAATATTCCATGGATAGTAACAGTCGGTCTGTCTCTCTGTCCATTTTCCCATGAACAGTAACAGTCGGTCTAGCTCTCTGTCCATTATTCCATGGATAGAAACAGTCGGTCTAGCTCTCTGTCCAATATTCCATCGATAGTATCAGTCGGTCTGTCTCTCTGTCCATTATTCCATGGATAGAAACAGTCGGTCTAGCTCTCTGTCCATTATTCCATGAACAGTAACAGTCGGTCTAGCTCTCTGTCCATTATTCCATGGATAGAAACAGTCGGTTTAACTCTCTGTCCATTATTCCATGAACAGTAACAGTCGGTCTAGCTCTCTGTCCATTATTCCATGTAACAGTAACAGTCGGTCTGTCTCTCTGTCCATTATTCCATGGATAGAAACAGTCGGTCTAGCTCTCTGTCCATTATTCCATGGATAGAAACAGTCGGTCTAGCTCTCTGTCCAATATAATATTCCATGAACACTAACAGTCGGTCTAACTCTCTGGCCATTATTCCATGGATAAAAACAGTCGGTCTAGCTCTCTGTCCATTATTGCATGGATAGAAACAGTCGGTCTAGCTCTCTGTCCATTATTCCATCGATAGAAACAGTCGGTCTAGCTCTCTGTCCATTATTCCATGGATAGAAACAGTCGGTCTAGCTCTCTGTCCATTTTCCCATGAACAGTAACAGTCGGTCTAGCTCTCTGTCCATTATTCCATGGATAGTAACAGTCGGTCTGTCTCTCTGTCCATTATTCCATGAACAGTAACAGTCGGTCTAGCTCTCTGTCCATTATTCCAAGGATAGAAACAGTCGGTCTAGCTCTCTGTCCATTATTCTATGAACAGTAACAGTTGGTCTGGCTCTCTGTCCATTATTCCAAGGATAGAAACAGTCGGTCTAGCTCTCTGTCCAATATAATATTCCATGAACAGTAACAGTCGGTCTAACTCTCTGGCCCTTATTCAATGGATAAAAACAGTCGGTCTAGCTCTTTGTCCATTATTCCATGGATAGAAACAGTCGGTCTAGCTCTCTGTCCATTATTGCATGGATAGAAACAGTCGGTCTAGCTCTCTGTCCATTATCCCATGAACAGTAACAGTCGGTCTAGCTCTCTGTACATTATTCCATGGATAGAAACAGTCGGTCTAGCTCTCTGTCCAATATTCCATGGATAGTAACAGTCGGTCTGTCTCTCTGTCCATTATTCCATGGATAGAAACAGTCGGTCTAGCTCTCTGTCCATTTTTCCATAGATAGAAACAGTCGGTCTAGCTCTCTGTCCATTATTCCATGGATAGAAACAGTCGGTCTAGCTCTCTCTGCAATATTCCATGGATAGAAACAGTCGGTCTAGCTCTCTGTCCATTATTCCATGGACAGTAACAGTCGGTCTAGCTCTCTGTCCATTTTTCCATGGACAGCAACAGTCGGTCTAGCTCTCTGTCAATTATTCCATGGATAGAAACAGTCGGTCTAGCTCTCTGTCCATTATTCCATGGATAGTGACAGTCGGTCTATCTCTCTGTCCATTATTCCACGGACAGTAACAGTCGGTCTAGCTCTCTGTCCATTATTTCACGGACAGTGACAGTCGTTCTAGCTCTCTATCCATTATTCCATGGATAGTAACAGTCGGTCTAGCTCTTGGTCCATTATTCCACGGACAGTGACTGTCGGTCTAGCTCTCGGTCCATTATTCCACAGACAGTAACAGTCGGTCTAGCTCTCTGTCCATTATTCCATGGACAGTAACAGTTGGTCGATGTCCCAAATGATGCAGTGTGTTAATCCAATCTTGGTCTGCGCCGCCGTGATATAGCTGGGACTCTGCTAAAAGCAGGTTAAATCCCGACTCACTCACTCACTCACTCACTCACTCACGAACCATTTTTCATACTCTAATATGAAGTACAATTAACTCCCTACCGTGTTTTCTGCTATATTTAGTATCCCTGCTTTAAACTGACCTTTCTCGTATACCAATTTCCTTTTCAGAGCGACAGAAGAACTATAATTTTAGCTTTAAGGAAATGCATTTATTGTATTAATCTACAGATCCATTTCCATATTCCCTTCACATATCCACTCATTCACGTCTGCTTTTTACGATTACCCCGGGGGTCCTTACAGAACTCGGCGCATTTATATATGGACCTCAGCACTCAGTGTCCTTCTGTCTCAGTCCGCATGTCCGAGAATGAAACCGCCATTAACCCCACATCGTCGTGTAAGATATATGATAAACTAAGATTACATCGTACAATCCTATAATCATGGCGGTAATGCACGGGATAACCACAGCATTTCCACGCGATTAGACACAGATTTCCACTGACACGTCGTTAATAAACTGCAGTTGTCCCTCGTGATTCATGAACGGCTCTTGATGTAATAAGCGAGAAACAACCTCGGGTTAAATATAGGTTATTAAGTGAAAACTTAAGACAATCAGGTTAGGTCAGTTAGGTACGATTATCAAAGTTACACTCAAAGTCTATATTAAATATGTTAAGATGAGTGAGCGAGTACGGTTTTACGCCGCTTTTATCAATATTCCAGCAATATTACGGCGGGGGACACCAGAAATGGGTTCACACATTGTACCAAATGTCGGGAGTCGAACCCGGGTCTTCGGCGTGACGAGCGAACGCTTTAAACACTAGGCTACCCGACCGCCCCGTTAAGAAGATGAAACATCTAAACTGGTATTGAAGCATTAAACTGCACTTTATTAAATCTGTGTTATACTTCCAGTGTGTGTTTTTTTCATATTGATGTTGATTGACAAAAATAATATATTTCAGAGATATATATCAACCGACCTGTGGTATCAACGCAATCGCAGAATTATGGAAAAGGCCCATTTAAACAGTACAATGTCACAATTACCTCATTAATAATAAGAGCGGAAAGAACTGATGTATATGTATTCTCATTTGTATTATATCAAAATGTTTGTTTAGATTTGTGTCGTCAGTTAATAGTCTCTAGGCGAACGTTTCCACGCATCACTGGTGTCGTTTTTAATCTATTGATACAAACTTGATTTTTGTCATGAAACTTATTATTCTTTCATAAACTGTTTCGTGGTGTGTGGTTTTGAACTAATAACCTAGATATAATGAACCTGACGTAATAAGCCTAATTATTAAATGTTTTTAAAGTTGCATATGGACTTCAGGTTCTTACTCGGTACTATTAGAAATGTATCCTATTTGTAGCCTATGGCAACATTATAATGGCTCCTGTCGATAATTAGTATGATGCACATTTCGTCTTCAAAGCCGCGGTAACGCCAAGGCCGATCTTAGTTTGGCTTGTTTTTTTCTGTTATATAAATAAACCTCTTTGTACTTTACAAAAAGCTCCTTGGACCGTTGTGTTTGCAAGAGAATATCCATATTTCGATTTTCTCAAATCAGAAATTGAACTTTCTCTACCAGACACCTCGTAATAAAGGTCGGAGATGAACCAGCATCAAAGGTTGCACATCACAAGTAATTTTCACAAAGACCACAGTTTTGACTGATGACAAAGCTAACCAGGATTTGCCAACGTGGTAGGAATGAGCCTCGGAGGTTTTCGGGAGCAACAAAATGTGTCCCCGCTTCGTTGCCCTTGAAGACTCCGTCACGAAAATAAACTACTGCGGACAGGATTCAAGGGACAAGGTATTTGTTGTGAGGTGACCCTAATACATAGACAGATAACGACCACGTACAGACCATGGCCAGATTGGCCTACTCACAGACAGGTTATGAACACGTTCAGACCATGGCCAGATTGGTCTACTCTCAGACAGGTGATGAACACCTACAGACCATGGCCAGATTGGTCTACTCTCAGACAGGTGATGAACAGGTACAGACCATGCCCAGGTGGGTCTACTCTCGGACAGGTCATGAACACGTACAGACTATGCCAAGATGTGTCTACTCTCGGACAGGTCATGAACACGTACAGACCATGCCAAGATGTGTCTACTCTCAGACAGGTGATGAACACGTAAAGACCATGCCAAGATGTGCCAACACTCAGACAGGTGATGAACACGTACAGACCATGCTAAGATGTGCCAACACTCAGACAGGCGATGAACACGGTCAGACCATGATAAGATGTGCCAACACTCAGACAGGTGATGAACACGTACAGACCATGCTAAGATGTGCCAACACTCAGACAGGTGATGAACACGGTCAGACCATGCCAAGATGTGCCAACACTCAGACAGGTGATGAACACGTACAGACCATGCTAAGATGTGCCAACACTCAGACAGGTGATGAACACGGTCAGACCATGCCAAGATGTGCCAACACTCAGACAGGTGATGAACACGGTCAGACCATGCCAAGATGTGCCAACACTCAGACAGGTGATGAACACGTAAAGACCATGCCAAGATGTGCCAACACTCAGACAGGTGATGAACACGTACAGACCATGCTAAGATGTGCCAACATTCAGACAGGTGATGAACACGTACAGACCATGCTAAGATGTGCCAACACTCAGACAGGTGATGAACACGTACAGACCATGCCAAAATGTGCCAACACTCAGACAGGTGATGAACACGTACAGACCATGCTAAGATGTGCCAACACTCAGACAGGTGATGAACACGGTCAGACCATGCCCAGCTGGGTCTACTTTCAGACAGGTGATGAACACGGTCAGACCATGCCAAGATGTGCCAACACTCAGACAGGTGATGAACACGTACAGACCATGCTAAGATGTGCCAACACTCAGACAGGTGATGAACACGTAAAGACCATGCTAAGATGTGCCAACTCTCAGACAGGTGATGAACACGTACAGACCATGCTAAGATGTGCCAACACTCAGACAGGTGATGAACACGTACAGACCATGCTAAGATGTGCCAACACTCAGACAGGTGATGAACACGTACAGACCATGCTAAGATGTGCCAACACTCAGCGGGTGATGAACACGTAAATACCATGCCAAAATGTGCCAACACTCAGACAGGTGATGAACATGTACAGACCATGCCAAGATGTGTCTACTCTCAGACAGGTGATGAACACGTACAGACCATGCCAAGATGTGCCAACACTCAGACAGGTGATGAACACGTAAAGACCATGCTAAAATGTGCCAACACTCAGACAGGTGATGAACACGTACAGACCATGCCAAGATGTGTCCCTTCTCAGACAGGTGATGAACACGTACAGACCATGCCAGGATGTGCCAACACTCAGACAGGTGATGAACACGTACAGACCATGCCAAGATGTGCCAACACTCAGACAGGTGATGAACACGTACAGACCATGCCAAGATGTGTCCCTTCTCAGACAGGTGATGAACACGTACAGACCATGCCAAGATGTGTCCCTTCTCAGACAGGTGATGAACACGTACAGACCATGCCAGGATGTGCCAACACTCAGACAGGTGATGAACACGTACAGACCATGCCAAGATGTGCCAACACTCAGACAGGTGATGAACACGTACAGACCATGCCAAGATGTGCCAATACTCAGACAGGTGATGAACACGTACAGACCATGCCCAGCTGGGTCTACTGTCAGACAGGTGATGAACACATATGGTCCATATTCACGTGTAAGCATGTGCTCTTAGATACACTATTAGCTAACACAGTAATTGATTTGATGTAGACAGCGAGCCTGGGCCGATGACATGGAACATCCTTGTGTTACCTGCAACCTTCATCATGTGATGACGTCACTGACACTAAAGACGAAGGCTGAACCGGCTAGTAAGAACTACAGACCACCAGGCGAATAAACCAATACAACTATCGAGTTTCGAGTGATAGTGGATATAGTTAAGTGCTTCGCACTCCTTGGGGGAAACAGTCGCGCTTCATAACGCGGACCACGTCTCATGATAAATGTCTTCCTTGATATAACAAACAGTCTGGTTTCCATAACAATTTTGATTCCTGACATTTACTGAGCTCGTAAAAGACAGACGGAGATACAAATCTCATTATGCTTGAATAATACATTCTGAATGAGTGATCAACATGTCCCGTCTATTGACATACGAACAATTTTCGTTTGGTTTGCATTAGGTATTACCTCAAATTATTGTTGCATTGGGGTTTTATTTGAGAGTCGCGTTTACACACGTGATGGTTTTCATCTTGATAAGGTTTTAACTTTTAATGTGCTTTTTGAATGAGAGTGAACATTAGCTCACCTAACTCAGACTGTGGCTGTGTATTGAGAAAGAATGGTGTATTTTGTGTAAACACTATATGTACATAGTAGTGTTGTTGCAATTCTAGCCACAGGCCATAATTAAGCAGCAAGTGCAATTTTGGATACCTAACATAATGCTCCCTGGTAGCGTTATCTTCCATGTTACAGAGGCATGTTCCATTAGCGACGTGAGCTCTACGACAACCGTAGACCTGCGTGTGTGAGCTACAATAGTCCTGTTAGTCCCAGTACACAATTACGGTGAGTCATTGCACCAAATACACAATTACAATGAGAGTCGTTAACGTCTATTTCAGCTGGGTGCCAACAAAACTGTCCAACATGACCTGAATGCTATGTTGCCACTTGAAGCAAGGTGGATCTGAATGCCATGTTGCCACTTGAAGCAAGGTGGACCTGAATGCCATGTTGCCACTTGAAGCAAGGTGGACCTGAATGCCATGTTGCCACTTGATGCAAGGTGGACCTGAATGCCATGTTGCCACTTGAAGCAAGGTGGACCTGAATGCCATGTTGCCACTTGAAGCAAGGTGGATCTGAATGCCATGTTGCCACTTGAAGCAAGGTGGACCTGAATGCCATGTTGCCACTTGAAGCAAGGTGGATCTGAATGCCATGTTGCCACTTGAAGCAAGGTGGACCTGAATGCCATGTTGCCACTTGAAGCAAGGTGGACCTGAATGCCATGTTGCCACTTGAAGCAAGGTGGACCTGAATGCCATGTTGCCACTTGAAGCAAGGTGGACCTGAATGCCATGTTGCCACTTGAAGCAAGGTGGACCTGAATGTCATGTTGCCACTTGAAGCAAGGTGGATCTGAATGCCATGTTGCCACTTGAAGCAAGGTGGACCTGAATGCCATGTTGCCACTTGAAGCAAGGTGGACCTGAATGCCATGTTGCCACTTGAAGCAAGGTGGACCTGAATGCTATGTTGCCACTTGAAGCAAGGTGGACCTGAATGCCATGTTGCCACTTGAAGCAAGGTGGACCTGAATGCCATGTTGCCACTTGAAGCAAGGTGGATCTGAATGCCATGTTGCCACTTGAAGCAAGGTGGACCTGAATGCCATGTTGCCACTTGAAGCAAGGTGGATCTGAATGCCATGTTGCCACTTGAAGCAAGGTGGACCTGAATGCCATGTTGCCACTTGAAGCAAGGTGGACCTGAATGCCATGTTGCCACTTGAAGCAAGGTGGACCTGAATGCCATGTTGCCACTTGAAGCAAGGTGGACCTGAATGCCATGTTGCCACTTGAAGCAAGGTGGACCTGAATGTCATGTTGCCACTTGAATCAAGGTGGATCTGAATGCCATGTTGCCACTTGAAGCAAGGTGGACCTGAATGCCATGTTGCCACTTGAAGCAAGGTGGACCTGAATGCCATGTTGCCACTTGAAGCAAGGTGGATTTGAATGCCATGTTGTCACTTGAAGCAAAGGAAATTGTCCTGTCTTTCTTCCTTCAGAACACCGTCGAAGCAGCGATATACGACTAAAACAGGAACTAGTTCTGAGGCCTCGGATATTTCTTTTTGCCAATAAAAATATAAATAGAATTCCAGCGTCAAAGGAAGCAGACTCTGCTATCTGTTGACGATGTACATGGCAACTGACGTTGTTTTGAAGAGCCGAGTTATATATGTGCCCAGTTTTGTTTGTTGGTATTATTGGTAGGAAAAAACTATGTTTCTCACTTTTATTTTCAACAATCAATTTATCAAAAAGTCTAACTTCCCTTTGATAGCAATGCAGCCTAAACAACTACTGAGCGACTTTACGCGTTGAACGAGACTGACCGACTGCAAGATGTCATCAATTAGGCATTTTGTAGTGATATAGAAGCGATAACCATTGCCAGTCCTCACAACACAAACATGGATCTTCTTCAATGATTGGAATACCATTTAGCACTGGTTGTGTAATCGTAGAGGTGCACAGTGTGTAGGGCAGACAGACAGACAGACAGACAGACAGACAGACAGACAATTTATTCAGTAATTTGGGCATCAAGGCCCATAGTACAATGCAGATTGAATGTACATGATTAGATTTTAAACGAAGTTACACATTCCTCATTTTAAAGACATGTTTTAAGAACACAGAAACAGCACGGATCATATCAGGATTTTCAGAGTTTAGCAGAATTGTCATTAACTGAGGGTCTTTAAAAATACCTTGCAACTTGGGGAGAAATTTATACCTTAGATGGCAATACGTTTCACATATTAGTAAGACATGGTATTCATCCTCTACTTCTCCGGATGAACAGTTTGTACAAATAGAGTTCACAATATGACCGTCTTTGGACCTGCGACATACATTTACATAAGTTTACAATAAGCTCTGATTAAACTTTTGTCATTTAAACACGTTAAATATCTTTCATTTTGTAACAATGATTTTACTTTGCTGTAATTGCTAAGATAAAGTGATTCAGAAATACTTTGGTGCTACTGTTGACAAAAAATATCCTTTAGTTTTTGCTTAAATGAATATAAAAATAACTGTGGATCTCCCAAATCTTGGAAAATCCATACATATGAAAAGCCACTAACAAATAACAGATTTCTCACATCTGAAACCCAATTATTTTTACCATTATCATCAAGTACCTTTAACATTTAGTAACACTGCAGGCATCATTCTAAGTAATGTAATCCGATACTTAATTACCCTTAATTGGCTGGCTACAAAAATAATACCACGGTCCTTTTCACCAAGGATTGCCTTGTTTGAAGCAACCTTACCAACACCTAGAAAACATTGGAAAAATGAAGTGTGAACTTTTTCAATTGCAGCGTAATACTTAGCACCCCATATTTCAGAACCATACAAGAGTAAAGGCATAATTTTGCCTTCAAA
Organism: Haliotis cracherodii; assembly: GCF_022045235.1. Lineage (NCBI taxonomy): Eukaryota > Metazoa > Mollusca > Gastropoda > Lepetellida > Haliotidae > Haliotis > Haliotis cracherodii. The sequence goes on from NW_027266264.1 coordinate 17,983,983, forward strand.
AATGGTACATGCTGTGAAAAAAGACACGCAACTATTTTTCCTGAATAAATTATGTAGATGCATAATGGCTTTCGACGCCTGAACAGCTAATTGCTTACATGCCATAGACCAGGACAATCTAGAGGAGAACATAAGACCTAAATATTTATAGTAAGTGACTACACTCAAGGGTGACGAACCAGGAAAACACTTTTCATGTTTTGCAACAATACCACCTTTTCTAAAAACTACAGCATGGGCTTTAATCAGATTTACTTCAAGCCTCCATTTTAAACAGTAACTCTTTAACACATTTAACTGTTTTGGCAAGCCATTTACAGAATAGGAAAAAATGACAACATCATCAGCAAAGAGAAGGAGCATAATGTCCATTATTTCTTGTGTTACCAATATCCCATGTTGGCAACAATTTTGCATCTCTGTGGCGAATTCATTTATGAAACATATTAACAACAGTGTGTATGGCAAGCTAGGGTTGTACTCACGCCCGATAGGGCTATACAGTAGAACGTCCACATCATAGCTTGTTACAAACAAATTGTCTCAAGGCTATCACTGGCGTTGATGTGGTTGTCAAATGACTTCAAATGTTCTGTAAATCAGTTCACCTGTCACTGCTGGACTAAGATTAAAGAAACCTCTGTGCAAATGTTGGAGTTGGTGTAAAGAAATATTTTTTTCATATTTCTTCCCACAATTAACAAAATAATGTTGATATTATTAAAAATGCCACAACATAATAGTAATGAATGTAATTTTATGGGATGTTTTATTCACAGAAACTTTCATAGTGAAAAAGGGTAACGAATGTAAATGTTTAAAGAGGCTTAACAGTGCATAAAAGAGGTTAAAACAGTCAAAACCAAAGTCTCTTCGTGCGATCTGTACAACGTGTACCAGCTTTTGGTAAGACGCGGCCGAGGAAGGATCCGGGAACTTCCGCTCTCCAGAAGGACGCTCTACCACTAGACCACGGAGGCGGTCTCCTACACCTAAGACGTTGGTGCTTATTATTTGTAACACTGGAACCATTTACATCAGCAAACTGACAACCGTGCACGCAGTAATTATATTTTTAAGCATAATCTAATTTATTGTTATCAAAGTACCATGATGTCATCACTGTCAAATTTCCTTGACTTAGCTGATCGTTGAGTGATTCTAAAATCTTTTTTTTTACAGAACTTTCAACCACGCCGAGTGATATTTCCGACCTGGAGGTTTTCTATTTTCAACCGACACCGAGGAGGAGCGTTTTATCCGTCAAAATGCAAGAAATACCAGAAAGAATAAGAATCGAGTGAAACAATACAGTAGTCGCGGTATAAAACTAATTTAATGGCAGTGGGCGAGAGAAAGACCACGTGCAGCATGAGACAACTGAAGTCATGACACGTAAGATTGAACACCCTTTCATCACCTGCCGTGGTTGCTCAGTGGGTTACAATACTAAACATGGTATTTCAGGCTGCGGGTCGATTAACGTAATGGAATTTTCAGGTGATGAAATGTGACTTTTAACCATTGAATGTGAGACGCATATTAAAAGATTGTGTACACAATTCAAATGTAAAACCTCTGAGCAGGTCTCGTTTGAAAGTAGTACCTCTCACAAGTTACGTTGAGATAGCAAAATATCAACAGTACTGCAGGCTAACGTGGCAATACGTTTATAGTGAGTGAGTGAGATGTGTTTAACGCCACTTTTAACAGTATTCCAGTTATATCGCGGTGCGTCAGTTTAATGTGGGGGTGGAAAGCCCGAAGTGATACAGGTCTCAGACGTTTACCACTTCGGTGAAACCCAGGAGCACGGGTATGGTGCTGACAAACCTAGAAACATAATCGGGGCGAACCGGGATTCAAACCCACAATCATTGGTTTCTTGGCTGCCCAAGAGGCGCAACTCTGCACAGCGAATAGCCCCGTGCCCCCTAATAAGTTTATAATAGCAGTTACCTCGAAATACGATAACCATTCGACACCATTCCGTACATGCAGTTCAGTAGTGTATCTTACTTGTGCATATCTTTATAGCAGAAGGTCCTGTGGAAAAGACGGTCTATCATGGAAGATAATCTTTACTGGCAAAACATCATTTGGAGATGCCAGAAATATAGTTATCACAAGACATTTGCAAGCAGATTAACCATCCTGGAGTGAAAACCCAATATGCAGATGATAGACGAATGTGGCAAGATAGTTTTTTTCTGGTTGATCTAAGTATATCAAATATAGGCTACAGGGTACAAACTAGATGAAAATTATCAGTTCTAGACCTTGTGGGGGTGGGGTGGGGGGGAGGGGGGTCAATGAACCAACCACAGACAAGAGTACAAGCATCGAGGCATATATACATACTAAAATACACTCGGGCAACAGATGGTATACGCCCATGTTTGGTGGTAGTTATGCGTGAAGATCCGGGATATAACAGGTCTTCAGCAATACATGCTTCCGTAAAAAGCGACTTTGCTGGGTCGTTAGGCTCACTGACGTAGTTGATGTATGTCATCTTATCCCAGTTGAGAAGATCGATGCTCGTGATGTCAATCACTGGACTGTCTGGTCCAGATTCGATTATGTACAGACCGCCGTCATATAGCTCATATATTGCTGAGTGCGGTGTTAAACAACAAATAATCAAAAGCTATACGTGAAACACAATTGTGTTTTGTGTTTTGGACCTTCAGCCTAATAACGTTTGTACTCTTTTGGTCAAATCGAATTTTCATGTATATACGTTATTTTGCACGGTCGGTTAGGTATACAATAGACGTCAACATTGTATAAGGTGAGGTGAGGTGAAATTGGGTTTAACGTCGCGTCCAAGATTATTGCACTTATATAGCGACGTGCATGCACGTGTGTGTGTGTGTGGCTGCTTGTACTGGTCCGGACTGATGCCGATTTATAGTGCTAGCTCACTGAGATACCATGCCGCAGTTTAACATGAATACCCCACTCAGACACAGCCGACCAGTCCTTGTTCACCAGTCCTTAATGCCGAGCGCCAGACAGGGTAACAACAAAGACCATCTTTAACGTCTTTTGATATGACGCGGCCGGGGATCGAACCGCGGACCTTCCGCTCTCCGGGCGGAGGCTCTACCACTAGACCACGGAGGCGGTCCCCAACACTGTATAAAATAACTACGTCTAAGAGTGCAGCAGTGCTGATATTCGAACAAGTACAGACATGTACAGACCTCATTGTTTACAATATCAACTGGGGTAACTCGGGTACTCAGGTCGGGTGGGTCCTTAGTAGGACTCGGGTACCCACAGGCCTATCTGGACCCGTGGTTAGTCACGTGATATATTGTTCGATGACAAAAATGATCTAAAACTCTATGGTTACACTGTCTACAAGTCGCTAATGTTCCCACATCTTTCTGACAATGCACCCATTCCTTCTGACTTTTATATGTTTGAATAAAGATAAAACTTCATGCAGTGAACTTCAGTGTATGCATGACTAGATCGTTTTACACGTGTATCTAAATACATTTTGCCAGGGCTACGGTCAAACGTTTGTACGGCCAGTTTGTACTTATCTATAAATATATACGAGTAACCGGGTAGGGTCCGGTAATAGGGTGGTGGGTACCCGGGTAGTAAATTTAGACTCGTCCCAGCCCTTATATCAACCAGTGGTTTGTTCGGCTCAGATCCGATTACCGTGACCTCTGTCATATAAAAGCTACCTTCGGCGTACAGATTCACCCAGCCTCTCATATCGCCTGTTACAGAAGGACACAGAGCAACGCTTGCAGCCCCTTAACACACTATCAACATCATCTACATCACTTAATGACACCAATTTACCTTTGACTTACAACAAATAATGTATTCTCCGCACCCTCAGGCTGTTTTGGCTTCGAGGTGTAGTGCTGAGATCATATCTGTTTGCCTACCTGCCTACTGAAGCGCGCTGACACAGAGTTCTGACGTAGGGATAATGACTTATATTTAAGACCAGGTGACCCCGGGTTAATGGTAAGACAGACGTTCAGTGACAACTTGTGTAAGACAAGGAGGGAAATGTTCGTAAAACAAGGTGTATATATATCTGCCCGTGTCTCCCTCCCGGATCTATACCATTGTGTTTTAAATGTACCCTGTCCTCGTAACGTTGATTTATCGGCTACGTCTACATGGTATTTTGTACTGCACGTGGGCCTGGTTATACTATCACGTGTTGTGTTATATTTGTAAATGAGGGTAATTACGTAATAGGTCCTCGTGCGTTGACTCTTACAGTACGTGCCTCCATGGCGATCGCGCGATGTCGTCCTCGTTCTACAACTGCGAAAAACACGACCCCCTATTTCTCCCTGTAAAACACTTCGATTATCCTCTGATGTCATACCTCGAGCATCCTCAATTATCATGTATTACATGACACACTCAACTCTAGTCTGAGTTTGATTCTGGCTAAATCAATAGAAATTAAAACTAAAAAAAAATAATTATTTCTTTTGAATTTGAAACTGCTGTTGATTTGATCATTCGGAATCATTCGTCATGTCGTTTAAAGCTTCCGGGTACTGAATTAAGTTTTCAAATCTCATGTTATTTGACAATTGAGAATGAAAATCAAGAGAATATCCTATTAGCCTGTTTTTAGACCATACACTGTGTTATCAAAAGTAATTATCACCTTGCACATGATGATGTTCATCTCACGTTTTCCCACGTGGATAAGCGAGAAGTGCACGTCAGAATCGGAGTGTCGTGCTGCAATTCTTTTATGGCAGACGTGTGTTATGCCACACAGCACGTGATTCATTACTGTGAGATGCGTTTAAACATCAGCTTCTTGTGGTGATAAATGGAGACAATTTTCACCTTCGTCCCCTCAATGACGGCGTGACCAGGTACAACAATCACAGCAGACGACACTCTCTGCCGGGTGACACTGTACGATCACGCGTGAATCATGCTAATGTCACAGTATGCCTGTGTTGTAATAATCATTTATTACTTCATTAGCATAATCGTGACAGCATATGTCGCGAGGCTGCGATGACATCAGGACAGAGGCCCCTTGTTTACTTTACATTTAGATGCTGAGGGTAGCACAGTAGTTGACGTGGTCGCATGGTTGCTATCTCACATACACATAACGTTACCAGACAGATCAGCTTCCCCAACCCGACCAGCGCTTATAATGACCGCAATGATATCATATTCTGTGGGGACGTATAACATAGGCGGAACCAGAGGACACAACCCAACCCCCCCCTACCTCCACCCACCCCACAACCCACCCACCCCACAACCCACCCTACCTCCACCCACCCACCCCACAACCCACCCTACCCCCACACAACCCACAACCCACCCACACACACATCTTTTGAAGACCAAATGTGGTATGTTGTAGGCAGTAAAATTGACTGAGAGAGGATTTTGATATTTTGGACTCGTTCCTTTTACAAATGCTGGAACGGACCCCTCCATTTGAAAATGTTGGATGCGCCCTTGTTTAATGATCGAGAACGAAAAGAAAAAGGAAAAAAGAAAAATGTGGGTGTTCAAAGATCAATACATCAAATACCAACTCTGAAATTAAGGGTGGGGTATGTTAACTCTAGTATTGTGAAATACAGTTCCATGTTTCGATTCTCCCGTGTCAATGTTTTAGTTCGGCACGTGACTTGCACAAGATGTAATTTATTCCACTTATCTAACCTGCCCTGGGGAGTGTTATCAGTGATTAGCGTGTGTTAATGTTCGCTGAAGTTGTCTACCGAAGATCTCAATCTGGCCGAAGGATATATTACAACTGCGGTTTTGTGGTTTAGTTTATCAGTCATCTGTGCCACACTACGGGGAGTTCTATAAACACATTTTGTTTTATTTCTGAACTGGAATTATAGCAACGGAAACATTACTTTAGTTGCACTCGTATGTTTCATTCATTCGCATGTCGGACCCGCTTTAAACCCAGTCGTCGCGTGTTAAATGTGTTTGTTTGTCTGTTTAACGCCGCACTAGTCCAGCTGTATGACGACGGTCTGTAAATAATCGAGTCTGGACCAGACAATCCAGTGATTGACATTATGAGCACTGATCAACATAATTTGGATACGATAACATGCATCATCCAAGTCTGAACACCCGATCCCGTTAATCGCCTCTTACGACAAGCATAGTCGCCTTTTACGGCAAACATGGGTTGTTGAAGACCTATTCTATCCCGGATCTTCATGGGTCAGTTGTCGCCGTGCAAGAAGCAGCTCACCGCCAACTCTGTTAGAAGCATCCCGAGCTCACCCTGGTGGTGACGGCCAGCCTAAATGACGATCTGCCGTCCTAACTCTGAAACTAACGGTGTTTAGTCATTACCCAATGGCGTGTGCATGCTTCAATCACTGGTTTTTCTGGTTCAGACAATTATTCACAGGCTTTCACCGGAGATAATGCTTGGATGAGATCAATCGAATAAGGACTCCTACACTGAAACTGCATCGCAATGTTTTGCAGATCATTGTGTGACGTCATCTGCTACAATCGAATGACATCCATAATCTCTATGCCTCTTAATTAAGCTGGATAGATTTGCTTTTTACATCGAGGACACTGAGTATTACCGTTTACAAACTGAAACATTTGGAAGAATAATTTTGGATTACAAACAGAATCCCACCCACGTGCATTTTGATATCAAACATGTCAACTCTTGTCGGCAAGCATCGGAGTTTAACACTTTCAGCGACTCGTGTTGATAAAGTTGATGTCAACAGACTTGGGTGAGATTTTCTTTATAAGTTCAGTACACCCAGGCAGAGTAGCACTGGGACTACTCAGGTAGTTAAATGTTCAACAGCCATTTTAGCCACCTGATCCACATCGCACAGAGAGGACTTATTCAGCGCCATCTGATACACATTACATACACATACAGGGACCCGTGAAGATTCGGGGTAGAATAGGTCTTCAGCAACCCATACTTGCCGTAAAAGGCGGCTATGCTTGTCGTAAAAGGCGACGGGATCGGGTGGTCAGGCTCGCTGACTTGGTTGATACATGTCATCGATCCCAATTGCGTGGATCGATGCTCATGATATCAATCACTGGATTGTCTGGTCCAGACTCGATTATTTACAGACCGGCGTCTTACAGCTGGAATATTGCTGAGTGCGACGTTAAACAACAAACCAACCAACATACCGAGGACTTATTCAGCGCCATCTGATACACATTACATACCGAGCACCCGGATCCCCTGAAAAACGTCGTGAACCTACAAAGCCTGTATGTAGTTAGTCTATGTGATGGCTACTACCGGGGTACTATCCATCACACGACTACACATCCCCCAACACGACTATCTCACATGATGAACACACATTCTTGATCATTCATGCTTCGTCATAGTATTTAGTGTCAGCTTCCCCGCAGTCTGGGAGTCTTAAGTCTCTTGGTCTGACTATCTAATAAAACTAAGGAAATCACACATTTCGTTTATGACATTTTACATATATCAATAAAGAAATTATCAAAAGTTGAGTCACGATAACTAGTAGCGTATTTACCTGTGATTCAGTCAGTGTGCACCTAGCGGGTCCAGCTAGAGCAGTCCTGTGACAGTTAATCCCGACTCGGATGGTGACAACAAACAGTCGTGACGGACACGATATGGAATGCAGGTGTTTTTCTGTAACACAGGCCGAGTTGTGTTCAAGCTGGATCCGACGTTTATATGGAGTTTATACCACTGCTCATGGTCCACCGGTTCCCTATCAGCGTCAGGACGAACGTTCGTCCTGCCCGAAGCTCGCTCTTGTACTGCAGAATCATGGTAACCTTAGACTGACGTTGTTTTTTTTGCAGACACTGTTGTGACTGTCCTACCGTCCATCAAGGAAAGTATTCAGAAGCCTGATTTCAATTTACTCGATATATAACTTAAAATGATGTATGTTCCTGGTCCTGTAAAATCGTATAGATGTTATTGTCTAATATCGACCCCCTGTTTGTTTCGAACTATCAGTTTGAGTTGGATTTTCCAGCAATATCACCGCGGGGGATGCCAGAAATTGGCTTCACACATTGTACTTATGTGGGGAATCGAACCCGGGCCTTGAGCGTGACTAACTAACGCTTTAATCACTCGGCTAATCCACCGCCCCCGAACTATCAGAACTCTTTAACTGTTCAATAGTCTTCAAATTAAGGAGGTATTAAATGTTCTATTGAATTAATGAAAGCTGAAGGGATAGATTTACCTCTAAACTAAGGGAAAGGTTTGTATTCCGTACACAATACAAGCGCTTTTGAAGATTCTGTAGTAAATATAGATAAAATGGCTCATTAATGTACGTTTTAAGTTTGACAGGGAAACCCCGGGACGCAACCCCGGGCGACAGGGGAAGAACGATCACTGTGACCTTGTGACGATACGCCATGCAATTCATTGTGCCAGTCCACGGTGTTGCAAAGTACGTGCAAACCTACAACCCACGTTCACATCACCCTACACCCCTGTATCACTTCACCCCACACCCCTGTATCACTTCACTCTTCACCCCTGTATCACTTCCCCCTTCACCCCTGTATCACTTCACCCTTCACCCCTGTATCACTTCACCCTACACCCCTGTATCACTTCACTCTTCACCCCTGTATCACTTCACCCTTCACCCCTGTATCACTTCACCCTACACCCCTGTATCACTTCACTCTTCACCCCTGTATCACTTCCCCCTTCACCCCTGTATCACTTCACCCTTCACCCCTGTATCACTTCACCCCACACCCCTGTATCACTTCACCCTTCACCCCTGTATCACTTCACCCCACACCCCTGTATCACTTCACCCCTGTATCACTTCACCCTACACCCCTGTATCACTTCACTCTTCACCCCTGTATCACTTCACCCTTCACCCCTGTATCACTTCACCCTACACCCCTGTATCACTTCACTCTTCACCCCTGTATCACTTCCCCCTTCACCCCTGTATCACTTCACCCTTCACCCCTGTATCACTTCACCCTACACCCCTGTATCACTTCACCCTTCACCCCTGTATCACTTCACCCCACACCCCTGTATCACTTCACCCCTGTATCACTTCACCCTACACCCCTGTATCACTTCACCCCTGTATCACTTCACCCTACACCCCTGTATCACTTCACTCTTCACCCCTGTATCACTTCACCCTTCACCCCTGTATCACTTCACCCTACACCCCTGTATCACTTCACCCTACACCCCTGTATCACTTCACCCCACACCCCTGTATCACTTCACCCCTGTATCACTTCACCCCACACCCCTGTATCACTTCACCCCACACCCCTGTATCACTTCACCCTACACCCCTGTATCACTTCACCCCACACCCCTGTATCACTTCACCCCTGTATCACTTCACCCCACACCCCTGTATCACTTCACCCCACACCCCTGTATCACTTCACCCTACACCCCTGTATCACTTCACCCTACACCCCTGTATCACTTCACCCCACACCCCTGTATCACTTCACCCCACACCCCTGTATCACTTCACCCCACACCCCTGTATCACTTCACCCTACACCCCTGTATCACTTCACCCCACACCCCTGTATCACTTCACCATACACCCTTGTATCACTTCACCCCACACCCCTGTATCACTTCACCATACACCCTTGTATCACTTCACCCTACACCCCTGTATCACTTCACCCTTCACCCCTGTATCACTTTACCCTACACCCCTGTATCACTTCACCCTTCACCCCTGTATCACCCCCACCATACACCCTTGTATCACTTCACCCGACACCCCTGTATCACTTCACCCTACACCCATGTATCACTTCACCCCACACCCCTGTATCACTTCAACATACACCTCTGTATCACTTCACCCCACACCCCTGTATCACTTCACCCTACACTCCTATATCACTTCACCCTACACCCCTGTATCACTTCAACATACACCCCTGTATCTCTTCACCCTACACGCCTGTATCACTTCAACATACACCCCTGTATCACTTCACCCTACACCCCTGTATCACTTCACCCCGCACCCCTGTATCACTTCACCCCACACCCCTGTATCACTTCACCCCTGTACCACTTCACCCTACATCCCTGTATCACTTCACTCTTCACCCCTGTATCACTTCACCCCTGTATCACTTCTCCCTACACCCCTGTATCACTTCACCCTACACCCCTGTATCACTTCACCCTACACCCCTGTATCACTTCACCCTAAAACCATGTATCACTTCACCCTACATTCCTGTATCACTTCAGCCTACACCCCTGTATCACTTCACCCTACACCCCTGTATCACTTTACCCTACATTCCTGTATCACTTCACCATGTATCACTTCACCCCTCACCCCTGTATCACTTCACCCTTCACCCCTGTATCACTTCACCCCACATCCCTGTATCACTTCACCCTACACCCCTGTATCACTTCACCCTACACCCCTGTATCACTTCACCCTACACCCCTGTATCATTTCACCCCACACCCCTGTATCACTTCACCCTACACCCCTGTATCACTTCACCCTACACCCCTGTATCACTTCACCCCACACCCCTGTATCACTTCACCCCTGTATCACTTCACCCCACACCCCTGTATCACTTCACCCCACACCCCTGTATCACTTCACCCTACACCCCTGTATCACTTCACCCCACACCCCTGTATCACTTCACCATACACCCTTGTATCACTTCACCCCACACCCCTGTATCACTTCACCATACACCCTTGTATCACTTCACCCTACACCCCTGTATCACTTCACACTGTATGCTTATTTAAATCTCTGGTTTCAAGGAAGAGCTTCTGTACACGAATTTAATACACTCGCCTTTCAAAAGGAAGAAGTTAATATTCACTGACAACGAAAGCGTGTACATTAATACCCCCTGTTTAAAAGGGAGCAGCAATTTCTCCCTTGCACAAATTTGAACATTTACTCTGCGGAAGATGATCACCTCTCAGAAAGATGGATGGTAAAACAGTTTCAAAAACTCTTTACAGTCCGTATGTAGACTTATATTTCACATACAGCCAGTCAACATAATTTGATCATTTGCAACGTTTAGAAGGAGGGTAATGTGTTTGTATTCTTGTCTGTATCAAGTCACCACGCAATAAACACACGATGCCAATATAACTCTCTTGAAGCAGCATCACGTTGCAGCAGCTATACAAGATAGTACTTCGCATCTCGGATGATCAAACATTTCCGCTCTTGGTCAACATAGTTTTAGTTTGAAAAGACATTTTAATCTACTCAATACATGTGCGTTCGTTTTAATACAATACAAAAACTGCGGCGTTAAACAACACATAAACAAATAAACAATAATCAGAAACTCGCACATCGTTTAGTTTAATATTCACCTGGGGAAATGTCATTTTGCATGTAATATCTTGATTTGATATTGTGATCAGCGCAAAAAGATCAGTGGAATGCAAAATGGCAGGTTCTGTGATTGGGTCGGAAAGTTTGTCGGAAATCAATCTCATTAAAATCAGATCTTAGTTCTCGCTATCGCTAAACTAAGATCTGAGGACATCCCATTACGGGTCACATCAGACCGACCTTTCACGAACTCTGACCGACCAATGGAATGGCTGACAAGAAATCGACATTAGCCAGCTTTCTCGTGCTTTACGGCACTAATTTCAAATTGGCGACAGTGCTTCGAAACATATTTTGACAAATTCTCGCTTAAAGATTTGAAACCTGAACAAAAGAACATTCTGGAAGGGCTAATATATGGTCTTGATTGCATGGATTCAGTCGTTAAGCCCGTATTTATCGCTCGGAATACCCCGTGTTAAAGTTTTCGAGGTTGCATGATTAGAAATCAGACTGTCACTTTCATGATCTGGTAAGCGACGCTCTGATTGGTCGGATGAAAGGACGTTCTTACGCGACCCCTAATGGGATGTCCTCAGAATATTGGTCGGAAATGAAACAAAAGTAGATGTTTCTTGATGCAATAATATGTTTTGTCTACTTGGCACGCGGGATCAGAAGTAATTATTGCAAAAAAGTGTTATTCTGCATTTTATAGAAACGCCTTGTAGATTACGGAAAGGATAATGGTGGCGAAAGAATCGGCAGTTTATTCAAAGGTCTTGCGGGTTCGTGTTTGAATCAACGACTATTAGTTTCGTGTGAGTAGACATGCTACTGCAAGGTCGGACCATAAATAGCTCATACATAATACCAAACTACTCCTGAAGAGGCGTAATATTTGAAGCAAATCAGATGAACCGTTATGACGACTTGGTGCCTATAGGGTGAAACACTCAGAAGACAGAAACAGTTTCCAAACGAAATAATTCTAGCCATTAGAAGAACTTCTATGACCAAATTTGATTGATGGATCATACCTCCCGTGTTTCTAGGGACATCATTAAGTAACAGAAACATGAAAGCTAGGTCCTTTGATTTAATCTATTTTCCGAATCACTTCCTCTGCCATTTATCCTTAAATATATGAAACAGTTGGGAAATAACGACAAAAGTACCAGTAAGTATTTAAGCTTAGTGTGGGTTATTTAGGGCGCAGCTCAAGAGCCTTCAAGTGGATCGCCACATATGCTACTTGACACTCTCCTTGCACTCCATAGACATCCCGTTCACCTTAACACTGTCAGACTCAATTTAGACGTCAGGTGGCGCTGTTAATATTGATGTAAATTGGACTTTTTATCCTCTTGTTGAAAATTACACATTCAAGACGCAATTCCGTTCTGTAGACGGGAACAAATACACAACTATTTAGTGTCTCTTTTTAGGTGTTTATGCTGTCCTATTTTCCTTCGTGGCGCTGACCTGGCTCTGGGAGTGACAGACGCGAGACAGTGTATACCATTTGTGAGCACCAATCATAGGAAACAACCCGTATGAATCTACACAAGCTTGGTTATCTTACGCTGTGGATCGAGGTAGCTGTCTGATTAATGAGCATCCATGTCTGTATACAAAATGGCTTCTCTTTTAGAGTCTTGTATCTGTCTTCTTCTGTAGAACTGAAGCTGGTCCGTTTGTACAGATGTATAACCCTTACTTTAATATGGAAGACTAAGCGTTGGTGCGTCCTCATGAAACGTCAGACACACACGGCTAGACCAAAAAACTACGGCGTTAAAGCATCAAAGTTTTAGAATAAATAATTATCAACGCGTCAGGAGTTTCTATGGAGCACACAACGCCCCCATTGTGACAAAGGATAGCAAGGTAACACACCTGAAACTATCGTAGCTATCGAGACATCAGAAGATGGCTTCAATTGACGATGCATCGATTTTGTTTGTGTGTTTGTTTGTTTGTTTGTTTGTTTGTTTGTTGATAAACGCCCCACTCAGAAATATTCCAGCTGTAAGACGCCGGTCTGTAAATAACCGAGTCTGGACCAGACAATCCAGTGATTGACATCATGAGCATCGATCCACACATTTGGGATACGATGACATGCATCAACCATGTCAGCGAGCATGACCACCCGATCTAAGTCGTCTATTACGACAAGCATAGTCACCTGTTAAAGCAAGCATGTGTTACTGAAGACCGATTCTGCCCCGGATATTCACGGGTCCGTTGCTTCGAGTGCGGGGTGGGCCAGTGGTCTAAGGCGCGGATATTCGCTTTGCGGTGTTGCGTCCCTTCTACCGTGGCAGGATCCGCTGACCGTAGGTTAGAATTATATCCGTGGTCGAAGGTTTAAAAACAATGGTACCCGTCTACGATATGATTCATTTTGAGTTATCAATCAATACACTTTATAGCCGTCTGTTTATAGTAGCCACCTCTATGGTACTTATATTAGCACGTACATCTAAATATTCAAATAGTCTTGGACGGCATACATAACAGTGTGATACATTTATGATTATTGAAGTGATGAAATAGCCATAAGCCACGCGTTATTCAACATACAGTCATTATCGTCGCACACAGAAGACGCCAGTGTTCGCGACATGTGAACAAGGTAACGTGGTCCTAATATGCCGTCATTGTCGTCGCCTAGAGAAGACGTAAGTGTTCCAGGCAACATAGCACTAGGAAGCGGTATATGCGTTATACATCATCGCCACCAGCCTGACCACTGAGAGCTGTATGGAGCTCCCAGCTATGAGAGATGTTTGGATATTGATCGACTCGTTTCTCACACCAACTACAAATGCGCATTAACTGTTAAATTACTGTAGTCGTAAGTCCCTCCTAGATACGCATGTGTACGAGAGACCAGTGTGTTATACGGCCTTCTGCTGAGTATAGTCGTGCCAGGGAGATTGCGAGATGTCTCTCTGTTCAACATGCGACCACACGTATCTCTGGGTGTTGGGGCTCGTCGTGGGGGCTTACTTCACTAAAGCATATGGACACTTACAACAGGAAGGAAGGGGGTGGCGGTGTGGCGGGTGTTAAACGGCCTACTGCTGAGTATAGTCGTGCCAGGGAGATTGCGAGATGTCCCTCTGTTCAACATGCGACCACACGTATCTCTGGGTGTTGGGGCTCGTCGTGGGGGCTTACTTCATTAAAGCATATGAACACTTACAACAGGAAGGAAGGGGGTGGCGGGTGTTATACTGCCTACTGCTGAGTATAGTCGTGCCATGGTGATTGCGAGATGTCTCTCTGTTCAACATGCGACCACACGTATCTCTGGGTGTTGGGGCTTGTAGTGGGGGCTTACTTCACTAAAGCATATGAACACTTACAACAGGAAGGAAGGGGGTGGCGGGTGTTAAACGGCCTACTGCTGAGTATAGTCGTGCCAGGGAGATTGCGAGATGTGTCTCTGTTCAACATGCGACCACACGTATCTCTGGGTGTTGGGGCTCGTCGGGGGGCTTACTTCACTAAAGCACATGAACACTTATAACAGGAAGGAAGGGGGTGGCATCGAGTCTATCATCCCTGTAGCGTCCTCGCCTCTGCGTCCGGTGGCTACTGAAGATTTGTTCCGAATCTTACATCATGGGTCTTACTAAGACAGGAAGAACAGGAAATTGCGAATCATTTTGTGTTTAGGTGTGTTCTTTGTGTGCCAACTATTCTTCAATTTGAACGGATGTAAATGTCAGACACAGATACACGTTGTCACGAAATCAATCAATATCTCAGACACACAAACTGTTGGGCACACAACCATTTCAACAGTCCTTCCTCTTCAAGCCTCAAAATACATCACACTACCATAATGAAGCTGGCCTGTACCCTGCATATTTAAACAATGACTGTGGTGTATATTTTATAAACTGAAAAACTGAACAATAATTAAGATGGGAATTTCATGGGTTTTTTGTGAACACAACGTTCACTACACACAGTTTTGAAATCTGCGGGACTCTCTGTTCTCTAAAACCATCCGTTGTAACAACCTCTAAAAATTGGATTCATCACAAATATTTTGACCTTTTACTAAATCACGTTTCGATTTTTTATACGTTAAATATCGGATGGTTACTCTGAGAATACAACTACAAACGTATCACAATTGTGATCACGGGCTTCGATGACTTATTAAATCATCAATTATCATTCCGAAACAACAGCACTTACCCTGGTCTAGTTTGGTAGATTTAAGTAAATAGGTAAAGCCGAGAGGTAGTGAACTTACCGACCTATTTTTAGTTCTCTCAAAATAGCCGGATAATACTGAGAAACATGAACAGAACCAACCACAGTCAAATGCAATACAAACACGTCCGACAGCCACCCGTGTCATTTTATTATCTATATTTTTTTATATCATTATTTCTTTTTTATTATTTATTTCTTTCTTTATTTTTTTGTTTTATTATTTATTTATTATCGCGACATTGCTAAGACAGTAATTGTATGCATGTCGTGTCGAAAAAGCTTTGAATTCTGTTTAACAACTCAAGTTTTTTTTAAACAAACTATGAACAAACATTAGGTGAAATAATATACAACTTAAAATAGTCGTGGCATGGCAGGTTAATCATAGTAATATGCAAGAATCGGGTGTTGTTTAACTTCTTTTGAGTGGTATATAACAGTGTACTGAGTATGGAAATGATGTCTTTCTCTCACGTCAGACTCGCCTCCGTGGTTGATGCATGTCATCGTATCCCAATTGCGTGGGGACCGCCTCCGTGGTCAAGTGATAGAGCGTCCGCCCGGAGAGCGGAAGGTCCGGGGTTCGATCCCCGGCCGCGTGATACCAAAAGACGTTAAAAGATGGTACTTGTTGTTACCCTATCTGGCGCTTGGCATTAAGGGGCTAAAACAAACACTGGTCGGCTCGGAGTCAGTATACTGAGTCTGAGTGGGGTATTCATGTTTAACTGCGGCATGGTCCCCACTAGTACAAGCAGCCATACACACACACGTGCATGCACGTCGCTATATAAGTGCAATAATCTTGGACGCGACGTTAAACACAATTTCACCTCACCTCTCACGCCAAAGACAAGATGTCCATGTCGTCACACAAAAAGTTACATTTGATGAAAAGTCAGTGTACAGTACTCGTACTACGCGGGCCAAAGACATAATAATGTAAATAGGGTAATGTCAGCAATACCATACGTATTTGACAGGACCATCCATTTCGAGATTTCCATTCCATATTTGTGTTGGAATACTGGGAACTAAACAATACGAACATGTATCATCATGATCAACTCTGTCAAAAATACCACCAGGAACGCCGAGAGACGGTGGCCTGTTTCTCAGAATATGGCGGACATTTGGCTCGTGTGTAACCCCTCTGTCGTCTATTGACGTCACGGGGGGATATTGATTTTCGTTATTTACAGCACGTTATTTGTCGGATCGAATGAGTAGCGTTATAAATAAGCACAGAAATATTTTTGCTTCATCATTATGTCATTCAGATATTTAGCAGTATTTTGCTCGCTAAGTTAACTTCCCCACTGACAATATGTTATTCCTCTTTAGTGTTCAAGCGGGATTCCTTGATTCTTATAAATACGTGTAATATAGTTGATATGTCACAATTTAAAAAAATCAAATATAATGGCATTACCACATGTATTATAAGTACTCTTTGTACGCTATAAGGGGGCGGTCGTGTAGCCTAGTGGTTAAAGCGTTCGCTCGTCACGCTGAAGACCCGGGTTCGATTCCCGACATGGGTACAATGTGTGAAGCCCATTGCTGGTATCCCCCGCCGTGATATTGCTGGAATATTGCTAACTGAGGCGGCGTAAAACCATACTCACTCAAGACCACAAGCATTGTTATTACGTAGTGCATGCAGCTGCAGCAATTTGTTTTTTTTAGATTGTCAAGTAGCTCGTATACACAACTCGTAAATAAACAAGCAGATCAACAAGATATCTTCATCTGCATTGCAACCATTAAGATCCTTAAAATATACTTTCAGCTGTCCAATGTTAATCATATCACCATCACATGTCTTTCACTAAAAGATTTATATATGCCTTTAAACAAAAAATATTTGTATTTTTGTTTCACTCAGTTTTTCAGTGATTTCTTCTTATTGGTAAGTTATTTGACGTTTGATAATTTCCATATACTATTTACTGGCAAGTAGATACACGTTGCGGTTTTCCTTACCTTCTTCTTGTCAGTAGGCCCGTTTTTGTTTGTGACATCTTTTTAGGGGCCGATTTATAGTCGGCATAAAACCATGGTTTGGATTTTTACAACCAAAAGTGATTTCCTTTTTTACAACAAAAAGTGATTTCAACTGCCGATACTTTTTCTACAAAGTAAGCTATAGACTGTTTCTTCGCTTTCTTGGTCATAGCATTCGTGGGTAAGTGTTTACAGACATCATCAACACATTTCTCATCAATATGCCGGCCTTTTCAGCAACCCATCTACACCCTGTTAGCAATGAGCAGTCTATGGTCGTTTCGCAGTTCAGCTTATTACGCTTAAATGAAACACTTACAGCAGAGTGCACGCCTGAAAAAATATCATAATCGAAAATATCTATATACTTGCGGGGAAAAGTAACTGTGGTGTAATAAATGTGATTGAAAATACATTATAATGTTTAGACATTCGTCTGATCAATATTTTATCATTACAATTCACTGACAAAAGCCATAACTGGTAACAGAAGACAGAGCCACGCACCCCAAAAGAGGGGTGGTCTAACAACTCAATTAACAATGTCAATGTGACAAACATTTGCGTTGATACGGGAAGTGCAGCGTTGAAGCCCAAGGGGATGTTTGTTCTAAATGTCAACAAATATTGGCCCAACTGTGTTAGCGTTACCGGCTAGTTCTGGTCCTATCGTAGGCGTCACTCCATCTCATCCCAGACATGTACCATGAGGGACAGCCGGCCATGGCAGTACAGCAGTGGCATGCTACCTCAAAAAGTCTGTTACAACACGTGCAACAATGTGGGCGGGCATTATCCTGCATTTGCAAACTTAAGAAGATGATCTCGAACGATGTCCCGCCATCTAAATTGTCAAATATAACAATGATGAGTTGCGTTCTCCCATGAGTTGTGATGCCTACCATGCCATTACACTCTACCCCAAAATGATGACGTTGAGTAACACAAGCACGACCATCAGAGCTGTCCAGATGAAACCTGAAGTCATCTGTGAACAGTACATTGTCCTAGTCTTGTTTTCTGAACCTCAGATGCTGTCTACACCAAGTGAGGCATGCCAGACAGGACGTGGAACATACTTGCAGTTATCGCTTGACATGGGGACCGGATACTTTGCTTTCTCAATCGGTTGCGTGCGGTTCTGCCACTAATTGGTCTCAACCCAGGTATTGTCCGAGGTGTTGATGTGGCAGTTTGGTATCGATTCCGTAGATGCACCAACCTAATATGGTTGTCTCGTCGACGTGACGTCACATGTGGTCGACCGTCCCGGCAAGTCATGATCGTTGTTCTGCTGTAGATAAGTCCCCAAAAATATGATATTGCGTTTTGATGAACATAAAAAGGTTGCCACACATTTTGCACCAGTCCTGATGCAGCATACCCATGGCGCGTAGACGTTGATTTTCAGCAAGCCGTGGTGATGCGTAAGCGTTATTTACGGTTAAACAAAAGTGGTTTTATGAGCACCTGATAGCTGAACGACCATTGTGGGTTGTTCACATTAAAAACCATGTGTGTGACTCTCATGCTCCCAACAAACATGCAAATTGTGAATCACGACCTTAAAGTCGAGGAGATGTCTGCATGAAATTGGATTGAAAGATTCATCATTTAATTTCAAAATGAATTTACTTATATTGAACTTATATGAAGCACAGTAACTTAAAAACAAACCTTCTTTCCAATTTCTAACAGTTCATAGCCCCACAAGTAAACACAGGAGTCCATTGACCTCAGATTAGTGTTACATATGTCCTTCCTTATATGAGACCTGCGCATGCGTGTGTGTGTTTTATAAGTAGGCGTGAGACTCAAATATATTATCAGTCTGTCTGTCTTGATTGAGACAAGATCATAATAGTTGTTTGTTAGCCGCACTATATTCGAGTTATATGACGCCGGTCTGTAAATACAGACAGAAATACATAAGGTCCCTTCTAAACCCATTCTAGGGCCCCGGGTACGTCATGACCTTGGTTGATGTTATTGACCAAATAAAGCAATAGTCTAAAAGTACGGGAAATAGGTTACGAGAACTTCCCCAGAACAATTATATCACATAGGCTTACAGTCTTTGTCAAACATGTTTGGCTCGTAAGCTGACATTGTGACAGTTTGTTTGTTTGTTTGTTGTTTAACGCAGCACACATCAATATTCCAGCTATATGACGGCGGTTGTAAATAATCGAATGTCGACCAGTGATGGACATAACGAGCATCGGTCGATCTACGCAAATGGGATACGATAACATGCATCAACAAAGTCAGCGAGCCAGACCACCCGGTCCCGTTACAAGCATAGCCGCCCCTTACGACACGCATGGGCTGCTGAAGACAGTTCTAACCCGGATCTTCACGGGTTAGACCCTAATGTATGAGGTTTGTGTGTGTAGGTGGGTGCACTTTAAATACAAGCAATTTGTACAAGATTGCAGATAATTCATCGGGAGGAATAATTTACGATTGATAATTGTCACCAAATGATTCAGTAAAATGCCTTCGTAATTTGATAGGAAGGGATGAATCGTGAAAACTCTCGCGCAAACGGTCTGTACATTATTGAGTACTCGGGTGCTCATAAGTATACGATCTCTATGGTATCAATGAGTGAGTCAGTCGAGTTTTACGTCACTTTTAGCAAGCATCATTCTAGCAATATCACGGCGGGGGACACCAAAAATGGGCTTCACACCTTGTACCCATGTGGGAATCGAACCCGGGACTTCGGCGTGACGAGCGAACGCTTTAACCACCCAGGTAACCACACCGCGCGTGCCTGTGTGGATCAGAAAGACGGAAACTGTGATGCAGCAGAATCGCTGTAAGACCACGCCTGTCTTGTGTGTCCGGTGGGTTAAACTTAAAAAAGTCTCATCCAAAACAGGAAATCGACCCCCTGTTTACGAACTTCTTGGTTCTCAAATGGCTGATTTATCTATACGACCAACTTGGCCTTGGAATTAGTCACCAAACGTCCACGGGAAACGGGGATCTGGAACAGTTCAGCGGACTTAGTGTCGTGTAGCTGTTACTATCACGTCCACGCCCACATGGTGTAGGTTGGGCAATACACGTGGGGCGGGATGGATGAGTTGGCTGCAGGCGTAAGTGTGGGAGGAATAATATATCTGGACGGGTTAGAGAGCTTAGCGTACCGCTAACGATAGTTATTACTCCCGTACGAGTGCCCTTTGCGGTTTAACGGCTGTATACTGTGGGTAAATTGGGGGATAACGCCGCGTTCAGGAATACTGCACTTCTGTAGCGACGAGCGCGCGCACACACACACCACACAGACACACACACACCACTAACATACCACACACACATACGCAGTGACACACACGCAGTGTACAAGGGTATCCCACTTAGACACTGTATACTGACTCCGAGACGGCCAGTCCTTGTTGTTTTATCCCCTTTATTGAGCGCCAGTGTCATCAAGATCCACATTTTAACGTCTTTTAGTATGATGCGGTCTTGAAGGTAGACGTTACTGAGTATAGTTTTACGCCGCATTTAGCAATATCACGACGGGGGACTCCAAAAATGGGCTTCACACATTGTACCCATGTGGGGAATTGAACCCGGGTCTTCGGGAGGCTACCTCCCCCTCCCCCTCCCCCTGGAAGGTAGGAAAGAAGCCAGACATGGCCGTACGTTCCCCGTGAAGATCCGGGGTAGAATAGGTCTTCAGCAAACCGGGGGCACGGGTGGCCCAGTCGTCTAAGGTGCCGCGATTCGCTGTGCAGGATTGCGTCCCTTGGGCACGCCAGAAACCTATGATTGTGGGTTCGAGTCCCGGCTCACCCCGATTATGTTTCTAGGTTTGTCAGCACCATACCCGTGCTCATGGGTTTCACCGAAGTGGTAAACGTCTGAAACCTGCATCACTTCGAGCTTTCCTCCCACATTAAGCTGACACGCCGTGATATAACTGTAATACTGTTAAAAGCGGCGTTAAACCCAACTCACTCACTCACTCACTTCAGCAAACCATGCTTGTCGTAAAAGGCTACGCTTGTCGAAAGAGGCGACTGACCAGATCGGGTGGTCAGGCTCGCTGACTTGCTTGATGCATGTCATCGTATCTCAATTGAGTGGATAGATGCTCATGATGTCAATCACTGGATTGTCTGGTCCAGACTAGATTATTTACATATATATGGAATATTGCTGAGTGCGGCGTTCAATAACAAACAAACAAAAAGTATCCCACATTAGTCCGGATCGGATCCTAAGATCGACGGTTCAAGACCAACATTCGCCCTGATCACGATTCTTGGTTTGTCACCAGACCCGCTCATTGATTTCACTAAAGTGGAAAACCTTTAAAAGATGTACCACTAAGGCCTCTACACGCCGGAGAGAGCTGAAACACCACATACGCGTCTCAAAGCGGCACTCCGCCCAGCTCATGCACTCATTCACTCATATGGTAATCTGAATAATACTGTGTTAATGAAGACATCAACCGGTTTGGGTCGGCCGTGTCCAGCTGTCACATGAGACTAAACAACATGGATGCTACTTCTTAAACGTGAATGAGGTGAGGTGAGGTGAAATTGGGTTTAACGTCGCGTCCAGGATTATTGCATTTATATAGCGACGTGCATGTGTGTGTGTGTGGCTGCTTGTACTAGTCCGGACTGATGCCGATTTATAGTGCTTAGCCCACTGAGATACCATGCCGCAGTTTAACATCAATACCCCACTCAGACACAGTATACTGACTTCGAGCCGACCAGTCCTTGTTTTAGCCACTTAATGCCGAGCGCCAGACAGGGTAACAATAAGTACCATCTTTTAACGTCTTTTGGTATGACGCGGCCAGGCATCGAACCCCCGACCTTCCGCTCTCCGGGTGGTCTAAACGTGAATGACGACACTGGGTGTCCGTGAAACGGCCGAGCATGCTCCCGATCACAACAAACGTTCTGTAAAACGTGAGGCTCCCCAACCGTCTTGAAATATTTTACAGCGCTTCCAGTAAATCGGAATGATGGAAAGTCAGATACTGAGAAATGGGCTTTATTTGCAATATTCAAAATAACAGTTGATATATATGTTGGACTACACAGACACTTCCCTTCAGATCGCGCACCGTCATAGTATTCCTGTCCATCCAACCCAGTTCTATGTGTCCTACACGTGTAGTAGGCCAACGGCCCATGGGACATTAAGTTTGTCCATAGCAGTTATTATTGTCATATGTTTCCATTAAGGCTGAAAGGACGATGGACAAATTCCATTTTGGGAAGATGTGTCTTTTTCTTCCACTAAGAGTAAACAAATCTTCTAGTGTTGAGCTTCCCCGGTATGTGGCGTACTTTTAGCCTGCAGCTGATCGAGCCTGCATTTACGAAAACACGTGTAGTCCCCCTCAACAAATTCGTCGATCCCCTTGACGCTGTTTATAGGCTACCACCGTGTACGAGTGTTCAAACTGACGGGTCTTTATCGTGATTGCTGGTGCAGAGCGCTCATCTCCAGACAAATGACGTGCAGTTCCTACTCTCGGCCCGACCATCCCCCTTGGACCGAAACACTATCCATGTGAGCACACCAACCTTCTGGGTGTCAGTGTACAGGTGATTTTGTGGTGAGGGGAGCATGACCTGACGTTGCGACGATCTAGCCATCCATAAATTCCAACAACCGAGTATGTGTAGCAATGTCTCCAGATTGAGGGACCTTGTGGAGTGGAATACAAGATAGGAGAGGACGTAGCTGAATCCTCCCGATTTGGAGTATGTTGAACTCTATCTTTTTACGTTGACTGCGCAGGCACTGTCGAGTGAGTGAATGAGTTGGGTTTAACGCCGCTTATAACAGTATTCCAGTTATATCGCGGCGTGTCAGCTTAATGTGGGAGGAAAGCCCGAAGTGATGCAAGTCTCAGACGTTTACCACTTCGGTGAAACCCATGAGCACGGGTATGGTGCTGACAAACCTAGAAACATAATCGGGGCGAACCGGGATTCGAACCCACAATCATAGGTTTCTGGCGTGCCCAGGGGACGCGACTCTGCACAGTACTATCGACAACTCGGATGAATGAATCTAGGCTGAATAACCCGTCTGCCATCCTGGGTGCGCTTCTTAGTTTCTTGGCCGATTCCTTCTGGAACTTTGGAGGAAAAACAACATAGTCTGTGTTGAGAATCTTTATGTCGTTATCCTACGCGTGTCCGATTTAGTCTTCTTCAAGACTAGGAAGACAAGCGAATAAAACCCCAAGGTTGTGTCTGGGTGTTCTAGTGAACGAACCGCTCCCTTGACCAGTAGAGTCCGTATGGCCAAGTTCGCAGCTGACACCTTAGGTCCTTTCGGGTGAAATCGACGGGATACAAGTGCTGGTCCGAGTGTGTAGGAGTGAGTTGTTATCAGCATCGGCATTATTTCAGCCATATGGTGGCGGATGCAGGAGAAGTGCAACTTGTACGAAGGACTCACAACTTCACAGGTCAGAGAGTTGGTGCTGAAGTCCGCCACGTTGAGTGGTTTCTCGGCAAACCTCGTCCAGAACTGTGTGAAGTTCTTCTGGAAGAATTCCGGCGACGTGACAGGTGTAGATAATACGGACCTCTTCAATAGCTCAGGAATCCAAGTATGCACTTGAGTGAGGAAATGATGCCGTTGACGAAGTAGGAGTTGGGGAGACATCCACACATAGCCTGACAGATCTTCTGCATCTTCAACATGCAATCAAAAGCACTGTGAATGAACCCAAAGTCATCTCAAGCTGTCTACCTGTTGGCAAGTCTGCATAATCCTCGTGAATGGGAGATGGGACGTGGCGTATTCCTGCCGCAAGTCAGTTAATGTACGAGCCAGTATTCACTATCTGCATGTTGACAATATCCATGTTCTTGAACTTGACGATCTGTGTATTCGTCGTATTGACGGTTGACAGAATCCATGTACTTGAACTTGGCCACCTGTGTATTCACTATCTGCGTGTTGACAATATCCATGTTCTTGAACTTGACGATCTGTGTATTCGTCGTATTGACGGTTGACAGAATCCATGTACTTGAACTTGGCCACCTGTGTATTCACTATCTGCGTGTTGACAGTATCCATGTTCTTGAACTTGGCGATCTGTGTATTCGTCATATTGACGGTTGACAGAATCCATGTTCTTGAACATGGCCATCGGTGTATTCATTCTAAGTGAAATTGGCTTAAAGTTTAGAGTAGCCGTCATCAATGAGAGACTGAGGGGAGGGCGAATAATGAGACTTGTAGAAAGATTTACTTTTGTGTTGGAATGGTAATCTGTCCTCCACCTTGGGTTTCATCAGGTAATTATAATCACGTTTGATAAAGTTGTGTATGTCTCAATTCATCAAGTCGACACACCATGGGAACCTGTTGATCTCTATTACGGTTACAATGTGGCTCAGAAGACCTGTCTCATTATCTTGCATGCTGAAAAGTGACCACCATGTCACACTTTAACATGCATACTAGGGCTGGGACGAGTCCAAATTTACTACCTTGGTACCCGACCCGACCCGACCCTACCTGGGTACCCACTGTAGATCTCAAGATGAGGGAACAAAAAGTCTGATTGGGAATCGTTTTACGCCAGCCCTGGCAAAAATTGTATCAAACGATAAGATCATGATACAATGAAGTTGACTGAAGCTTTATCTGTACTCAAACATATACAAGTCAAAAGTAATGTGTGAATCGTCAGAAAGGATTTCGAACACTAACGGCTTATTGTGTAACCACTGAGCTACAGTGAGTTTTTGTCATTAAACAATATCTCACGTGATTAACCATGGGTCCGAATAGTCCTGTGGGTACCCGGGTCCTATGCTGGACCCACCCGACCTGAATACCCGTCCCAGCCCTAATGTATACCCAATTCCAAAACAGTAAACTGACTCCAAGCTGACCAGTCCTAGTTTTACCCAAAAATGTTGAGTGAGAGTGAATGAGTGAATGAGTGATGTTTTACGCCGCATTTAACAATATTCCAGCAATATCACGGTGAGGGGACACCAGAAATGGGCTTCACACTTTGTACCCATGTCGGGAATCCAACCTGGGTCTTCGGCATGACATGCGAATGCTTCAACCACTGGGCTACCTGAATGCCCCACCAGGCAGGGTAACAAGAAGTATATTTTTTTTTAATGTCTTTAGGTATGACAAGACTGAGCATCCAGCCTCTGACCTTCCACTCACCAGGCAGACACTCTATCCACGAGACAATGGAGGCGGTCTCCAGGCAGACGCTCTATCCACAAGACCATGGAGGCGGTCTCCAGGAAGATGCTCTATCCACAAGACCATGGAGGCGGTCTCCAGGCAAATGTTCTATCCATAAGACCACAGAGACCTCCTCTGCCACCAAACAAAACTAACATCAAGTCTTCATAAATCATTTATTGAGGAAATATTTGATATTCCAGCCTGGAAGAGGTTGCATAAAATTGCTTCAGAAAGTAGCTTCCTATAACTGAAGCCATCAAGGAACAATGCGTGTACAAGTCATATGCAATATAATAATAATACACAGTATCACGGCTAAATAATGGGAACAACAAAAGGCAGAGGTTTTGACAAGTTTTCCATAATAAATAACTGATGCCATACGAACAAGTGCCTTGCTCTTCATGAAAGCCAAGCACCCTCCGAACAATATATTATCAGTTTCAGCAAATGTACAATCAAGGTCAGTGACATTAAATTAAAATACACACAAATTAAAATAAGGCTTGAGAGGAGTAAGACATGCCTGTTATCCAACTGCCATAGCCACACACCAGCCAGACTGTGACGTTCAGATCTGCAGCAGTCCAAGCCATCAGTAAAGGAAGTCGCGTCACAACACAAGACATAGCCATGTCTCAAATGCCTACATCTCCAGTCTGGCTTCATATTACAAGGAACTATTGCAAGGCAAGACCTCAATGTGCGAACTCATGTGTGTGTGGATATGACAGTGTCCTGTACACAATTACTTATGGTCAAGGCATGATGCGACATTAAACAGAGCAACAAAGTAAAATGAATAAAATAGCAATAGTAGTGTCCAATACTATTCCTTTGCATAGGAAGAGCAATGCTTCAAGGGGCAATCAACAGCTAAGAATGCCCCTTACTTGCCAGTCACAATACAACAGTATTTCCTAGAAGATTAAGCACACAACTCCTTTGCTTGTGTTCTGCCAATAGTAATCTATCCCATCTTTACAAATACAATAATGCAGACGTAACCACCATAGTGTTACAAGACTGCAGTTATTTGCAATCAGGTCATAATTAAAGTTAATACTTCAAATCTCATGTCTTCCTCCTTGTACATAAGTCCATGAATTGCTTGTAACCATTTGTGCCATTGCAGCGATGGCATTGTTTCAGACAACTGTACAGTTTTTGTAAATAATACAAAATGTAGGCATGGACAATGATGAGCAGCAAATAGTTATCCCACAAGATAGAAGTGGTGAACTGAGATCAGCCTTTCATCAGTAGTCTACAACTGCTTCCAATGGCCATCACGCAGCATATAGCCATATGTCAGGCTGTGGGACTCAACAGTCAGCATTTTGCAAAACAGTCAAATAACTGACATGACTGCTAAACTAAGTTGACATTATGTAGTCACTCCCTCCCTCCCTCCCTCCCCCCCATCCCCAAACCCTCCCTCCCCATCAAATAATACCAAAAGCACCCACCACCAGAACCACGCCCGATTTCCCCACCCCTTCGTAAGAATCTTTAAGACAATAATCAATAAATCAAAAGACTTCCATCCCCACCTCACTTACAACAACCCAGCTCAGTTAACTATTACCCATGATCAAGACTGCCATTCTTATCCATTCAGTCTTCATGTGAGTTTCCAGATGATTTGTAGTGGAATGAGACATCAATTTCAAGAAAAATATATTGGAAGCATAAAATGCTTCTCAACTGATTTCGAAATAAATTGGGATGAAAATCTCACTATTGACCAATTGTGGCCTACTGGCTGAATTTAGTCACCATGTTTCAGTTGAGCACAATTATAGCTATGCTCCCTTAAGTCATGTGAATACTATGTACACAACAATGGTCAACTGCTACAATGTACACAATAACCTTGCAGCCAGCCAATGGCAACTGGTTTCTCTTTTACATGCCATCCTACAAAACAATGAAGAATGTATAACGAGATGAGGGTCACTCTATCACAAGAGACAAACCCCTGACCATGCTTACTCCCATCCAATTGTCCACTCCAGGGGTCTAGGCAAGTCCCTACCAACTCAGAGACACTTGTTGTTTGATACGATGTGACATCACAGCCGCCAGCTTCATAACATGCACAGTTCTGTAGATGCAGAGTGTAAACCTTAGCAACACAGACCTTCCAGTAGCATCATTCGTCCTATTTTCCTCATCACAAATGCAATGACCTGCTCTTCATATCCCATTGGGAACAAGATTCCCCAATGCACAAGCTGATCAGATAATCAGCTTTCCAGTTCTGCTGGATATACTTGCTTGATCAGCTATTATCAGTGTATCAGCATGCCTTTAGTATGATCTGATGTTGAAACAGTAATGAGCAGATTTAAAAATACTTCATGTTAATGAAACCAGACCTCTGACTCTGGCAAGACTCTGGGAGACCAGTCAAGGCAACATCTACAGCCCTATTAAATTCCTGTACACATGAACTCTTCACACACTACATGTAAAACAAGGACTGCGTTAACAATCTGTGTGATCACTAGTCCACACCCATCTGGGTGATAACAGGTATGCACTCATCTGTGTGATAACTCGGTTCACATTCTTCTGTGTGATTGTAAGGTTTACACTCAGCATCTATCTCCTATCACCAGCTCTGTGATAGCTCTCTGTTAAAATGCTAATGAGATTGATGTTGAAAGTCATGTGATGATGTACAGTGACACATAATGGTTTTCCATCACTGCATATGTGACAACATGTTAATAATAAATCACAATAATCATAATAAATCATCCCTTCCATCAAATCCTCCTGCTGAATCTACAGGTTACATGCCCAGGGCACATGTTCAAAATACTTCTCATGTTGGCAAAGTCCATACATTATGGGAACCTGAAATTTGGGATTAGAAAGATCTAATATCAAAATGTGCATCCACATTCATAAAACTGTATCATCAACTAGGTAAAGTATAAGGCACACTACCTATCTGATACCAAGTCATGTCCATGGAGCCAACACAACAGGATTATGGCAGCATTGACATGACTGTTCAGAAGACATCTTTACACGGATTTCATTTTCAAAAAGGGCAGTCTTTAATGTTTACTCATCAGCCTTAAAAACTCATTTTCTGAACCATACATGAAAGCTACAAAGAATTTTGACAAGGCCTGAAACAAATGAAAATTTTAATCATCTGTCAAGATATTTTAGATATGAACAGCAGTCACTGCCTGGCTGCAGTGTTTAATCATTTTGGAGTAGAAACCAAAAGCAGAATCAATAAAAGCGACAGCAGTCTTTGAACGAGGTAATTGTGGTACTCTTGACAGTAACATCAGCCCAAAGAATCTTTGGACGGGTACAGCCTGTCGACGAGTCATACTGTCGCCTCATCATAGTGTCGACATTGTTTTGACAGTTTTACAGTGTACAGTCTGAGGACAAATGGTTATTTCTAAGGCTGATGTACACAGATCCTGTATACTCATATCATTCTCAACACCAAAGAAGGATGGGTCAACTAGAGTCGGGGGAGTTGCCTCCCCTTGTGTAATCTTCTTTCTCCTTGCTGTCCACAAAATAACATCAGTCACATCCAACATCGTATCACAGTATTTGGAATTGCGTATCAAACCTCCCTCTCATCCTTAAAAATGTCTGTGTGCCTAATATGCAAACTTCAAATAAATCACAAATATTATGTACAATAGACATTGGAAACCTGGAAGTGTACATACATGTTTAATGATAACTTCATCATATTCTCATGGGTCAAGTTAGGGCTGTCCACAACTAACACCAGGTGTCGAGACACACAGATCTTGTCAGGAGTAGCTTTCTGTATCGACACAGAAGCAAGTAACGTAGGACACATCTTTAAAGAGAAGGGGTAACCAGCAAAAACAATCTTTCCAAAGTCTGGACAGAATAATCACCTGTGTGCATGAACTTTATTACAAAACATGTCTTTCGGATAGAAATAGTCAAAAGTGTCCTGTTGTATTGCACCCTATGGTACGTACCCCTGACAAAGTGTATCACTACAACCACCGTCTGAGGACAACCTTCCATACAGGGTCGTCACCATGAGTTGAAGCCAACTAGACCACAGCCTGTACTTACGGTTCATGTCGTACCACAATATGGGCTAAACTAGACCTCAGCTTAGTGTCAGTGTCCAACCCTACCTACCACTGCAATTACTGATGGCGTACATACACCACCAAGCCTTCAGTCGTGTCCAGATCATGATGCCCTTTCACAAGTGATCCCAGCACCAGCCACTCCTTTTCTTTGATGAAGACGTTTAGTAATCTGAGTATAACCCTGCTTAGCACTATCATAGGCCCTATCTTTAACATGGGCGTACGATCAGCATGTCCATGTATGCACTGTAGTGTTTACTACACACAAAATGCCCAAACGTATCTGCCTCAGCAGTTGTGAAAAATCATATCCGCTTGGAAAATGGAAAATATTAGTTCACTTTAAACTTAACAAGAACGCTTGTTATCGGTTTGGTTTTAGTTCTGTGTGTCATATGCAAAGAAATGATGAATTTGTCTAAATCCAAGTAGTCATATGTCCTGACTGGACCCCTGAATATGCTGCAGTTATCTCCCCTAGATGGCAGTGGGCATGCTGATGATGATGTGAATGTGAGCACTATCACACGTCCTAGCTTTGATGAGGAGCTACAATAATCTTGGCACTGGGATCCTGGGTTTGTGAAAACACACACGTGATTCCAGCCCATCAGGTTCCCCAAACTGGAGACATTAAAGCTTCAAATGGATGCTGATTGATTTCATGACATTTCATAAAGCAGTCAAATCTGTACAATGTCAAATACAATGGTGATAGCCTTGCCATCTTTATGTACACAAACTGTACAAATACACGTTGAGGGTTGAAACACTCCCAAGAACCTCTCATGTTTCTTGCACAGGGCAGACTGTGGTGGGTGGTCACTCTAGAAACATGTCGCCAAACGGAAAAAAACACTCTCATTACAGAATATAACATACTTCAACACAGGCAGTCATTATTTTTGGCCATTCTGATTTCCTTAAAATGTTGTGAATTTTGAAGACACTAGACACAAAGCACACAATATGTAAAGCAAGATGTATGGCACAAGGCTTGGAGATTCCTGCTCTGCGTTATCCCAGCAAGCCAACAGCTGACACTGCAACTTCGCTACAAAGGCAGTACATGGAATGTGAGGCATGGAAAGAAGCATACAGCTCTTTGGAATTGTCATTTCCTAATGTCTCTGTACCCAATCTCATTTAAATCAGATCTAAGTTCTCGCTGCCGCTAAACAAAGATCCGAAGACATCCTATTACGGGTCACGTCAGAATGACCTATTGCAAACTTTGACCGACCACTGAAACGACTAAGAAGTCTACATCAGCCAATTAGGCACTCGTTTCAACCTGGCAACTTCCATTTCAGACTACGCTTGAAAAATATGTTGACACAGTTCTCGACTAAAATTTTGAAAACTGAACAAACGAACATTGCAGAATGTCTAATATATGGTTGTGATTGTTTGGCAGTGCTTCCCACACACTGTGCAACACCTCCTCCGTTCTATTGTTTATCTCACGGAAACGAGAGATAGACGATAATTTTGACGGAATCAGTCGAACAGGCTGTAACTGTCGTTTGGAATACCCCAAGTTAACGTTTTCGAGATTGCATGACTTGAAAACACACTCCGACTGTCACTTGATCTGGTAAGCTACGCTTTGATGAAAGGTCGTTCCGACGTGACCCGTAATGGGATGTCCTCAGATCACTGTTTAGCGATAGCGAGAACTGAGATATGATTTTAGCGAGATTGCTCTGTACCCAAAACAACATCTGCAAGAATATAAAGTAACAAACAGTTGCATCAATTATTTCAGTTCTCAATTTGGCTGATAATGAAATATTATCACCTATAGATACTGCAGGAAACAGAAACAACACCTGTCACTTAACAATTAATACTTTTTACTAATTAAGTTGTTGGATAAATCCTGCTTTATTAAGTAAACAAGAAACTGACTTCTACTGTTTAAGTTTAAAGGCCTTTAAAGAATTAAGAGAGGATACAGTTCACTACAAAGGGAGACTACTCTTAAATTGAATAAATAAGAACATCACACTTGTCATACAGGAAGTGTTTACAAAATAAATCTGAACAGGAGAAACTATCACTTAGTTTTGTATTGCACATTGATTCCCCAAATGTCATTACTCTAGGAACATGTTTAACACTCATTTTGATTCTATTCAGGAGAGCATGGAAGTCCAAAAGTGCAGATTAATTTCAACTTATAAATGATTAATACTTCAACGTTACTTGAAGCAAACAAACAAGGAAGGGATACACACGGTTTCAGGAGACAAAATGAATAATACTTTAGGGAAAGTAGGGAGACAACAGCTTCCAGTTACCATGGTTACAAAGCTTCACACACAATATACATCAATGAAGACTTAGTAGGGTATTTTTGTAAATATTTGCCAATCTCATACAATGAAACAGCAACAGGGTATTAATAAGATAGATTTATCAAGTAAAATTCAAAACTGTGATTGGAGATTATTATTGCCCAGCTTCCATTATGGAAACACTTTCAGCCATTAATGTTTGGTTGTGTAGTACCTATCAACTGTTAGTCGAGTCATACTAGCAAAGTCAATATGTAGGTACATGTCATATCTGCTCTTCACTTCCAGACTTTAAGCCAGCTATCTACAGGTCCAGTGATCTCCAGATGGCGGAGACATTAGGGACACTATCTGTTCTCCAGTGTCAGCTAGCTAGCATTATGCAACATAACTACATCACAAACATCACATCTCGGAAAAATGCTACCCAGAAAATATGGACCATTTCAGGCTTCGCCAAAGTATTCTGCCAACTACTGAGAGTGCCATGTTCACCCTCCCGCTCGCTACACAACAGAGAGGGTCAGTGTAATATCTCTCACATTTACACAGAAACATCAGTGACCAGAGAGGACTAGAGTATGTGGGAGATTGTACACAACTGTTAGAGGTCTGCAAAAACCTGTCAACAGTTGTCTCCCTTCATACATGATAAATCTGTTAACACATGGCACCAGCAGCCATAGCATGCCACTGGATGCCACAATCTTCCGTGCTGACTTCAAGATTCAAAGTTCAAGAAGGACATCATACATAAGTCATTTGAAGTGCTCAATTTCTGCATTTCACTGAAAAGATACTTGAAAGAGATTGATACAAAATTTAACGCAATGAAATAAATAAGAAAAAGAGTTGAAAGGTCAAACTAAACTATGCTCCTACCAATAGTTTGAGTATTCTATAAGCCAAAGGTCAGCATTTAGTAACTTATTTACATCATTTGAGGCTGCCAAACATGCTAAAGCTAATTCAGATTGAGATGAGATTGTGTTTCTATGTATATAGAAATCTTCCGATTTGAAAATACTTACAACTGATTGATCAAAACATGGTAGAGCATACAACTTGTCATCTATGGTTTCTATCGATGAAATGACAATAAAACCATAGCTAATGAGCTCATCCTGCAGACATCATACATCATCACCAAAGTCACATGTCAGCTTCACAGAGAGATGCGTAGCTTACCGTGCTTACAGAACACTTTCATCCAATACAGTTGAACATCCACGACATAGCCAACAATCACTGCTCAGGACCAACAACACTCCATCAAAGACCACTCATACCCTATCTCGCAGATGATTCTAAACACACATATTGCTAAATTAAAAACACAAACTTGTTTTTTTCTTCATTCTTAAGGTTTGGCTCATGCTTCTTATGTCCTAAGGGTTAAGGTACCATCAGCTCTTACAGTAATAGTTCACAGAATCATAGAACAAAGTTTGGCGCTATCCCTAATGTTTCTTATTTCATGAAAACCCAGTACGTGGCGCTAAACAAGTCTTTGCCTTGATCACATCCCAGGATACTTTGGTCATAGCTCATGGATATTTTTTTCCTAAGGCTAGTGGTAGATATCAACATGTTTAAGAAAACCAGGGCCATGTTGAAAACTGGTCCATAAAACATTCACAATCAGACATGGAGAATGATGACGTGTCATTGTCTACTAACGCCAGGCATCATGAACTAGCTCAGGCCTTTTCTCTCAGTTGGTTTACAGATTTAAAATCAATGGGGGCAAAGTCATCTTGCTTCTGTGTTGCAAGATTCTTGAAACACTTTTATATTCTAGTAAAAGGTTTTTGTGGCTGTCAGAAATAAAAGTATTTTTTTAAATGATTTTTTTATAAAAACATTTTCCATTTTCTCAGTGATTTGGGGTTGGAAGATCCTTAAACCAACTAAAATAGAGGCCCCATCCATCAACATTGGGGTATGCCTGAAGTACATCATGTATGTTCCGACATGCTGATGACTGAACACTGAGGCTACTGGTCCATGATACAAATATAATAAACTGTCCCTTCAACAAGTTGAGCAGATAAGTATTTATGTTTGAAAAGTGGGCACATTCTTTGCAGTAAAAAAGCAAAATGCAGCAACTGGCTTAAAGCAGCAGCCCATTTAACCCTTCTGCTAGCCACGAGCCAAAGGACCAGCAGTCATGTTGACATATAAACTCAATGCTGAAGGAACAGCTGGTTATACTACTGGGCAGGTTCGAGCATATACTATCTGAATAAAAGCAACAGATTCATTGCCTATTTTGTCCCATAGCTTTCAAACGTTCAACGAACATACAACTTGACATGCCAAGAGCATCTCCTTGGAGGTGGCCCTGACAAGACTACATAGAGTAGCCAGGCCAAAGCTTCATGTCAGCACACAATATCCAAGCTCATGGTAACAAAATGTTTATGTGATATCTCTTCATCAAAAATATTCTCATATGCATATATCATGTATCTTTGACATCTCAAATTAACATAGCACATAAAATAGTTTCCTTACATTCTGAAAACAAAATAGACACTACTGATATATTTGTTCAACAGTACCAACGACAGAACTACCGTCATCCACGTCGTCAAGGCGTCACCTCTTTCAGGATTCATACACTGGCTTCAACATGTTTTTCATTACATAACTATCTGCACCAAGGTGCACCACTGCTCAAATTACCGTTTTCACATAAACAACCTAATGTACAAGGGTGTACGACATGTACAAGGGTGTACAAGTGCTCATTTAAATAATGGTGTATAAATACCAATAAATACTTTGTCTGGGGCATGTCATGTACAAGTTCAAGACAAGAAGATCCATTTTTGTTCTTAAAAAGAATTCTC
Source organism: Haliotis cracherodii (assembly GCF_022045235.1). NCBI lineage: Eukaryota > Metazoa > Mollusca > Gastropoda > Lepetellida > Haliotidae > Haliotis > Haliotis cracherodii. The sequence goes on from NW_027266264.1 coordinate 18,019,103, forward strand.
TGCTTTTGATCAGTCATATACAACTCAAAAGATGTTTAGCAGCAGCTGATTTTTTCATATGACTAGAACTAATCTGCCACGACAGGCAACTACATTCATATGAAAAAATCAGATGTTCTCAAACCTCTTTTGAGCAGTATATTTTAATATCAAGCCATTTGACATGTTGTGATAACATTAAACATATATACTACTCAAAATAAGTTAAGGACCACCCGATTCTTTCATCTTACTATAGTAACATGACAGCCTCTGACTGACAATGGTTTTACGCCGCTTTTAGCAATATCACAGCGGGGGACACCAGAAATGGGCTTCACATATTGTACCATGACGGGAATCAAACCTGGGTCTTCAGAGTGACGAGCGAACGCTTTAACAACTAGGCTACCCGACCGCCCTGTAACATGACAGATCAACTCCAGTAATATGAAAGAATCGGGAGGTGCTGAACATCCTTTGATTAGTACAGTGTGAGAAATGCTTTCTCAGGAGTTGTACATAAGCTGAAGCTTCCTGAAGGAAGAATCTACAAACACATTGCACTCCTTTGTGAGCTACATTCCTTTGATTCAGCGGTTCCAAATAAACACTGTATGCGACATGCCATGTCCCCAAGCTAGTCAATTCAAAAGATAAATATGTAAGAGATGCATTTGCTTTCTCAAAATAAACCATGAGAATGCCAAACTGATAATAACTTAACACACGGTCATAAATAAACTAGTAACTCTTTGAAATTAAATTAAATAATTATTAAACAAAAGAGAAAATTTCACCAATACTGTGATATGGCCAATTTGTGAAGCCAGCAGCCTCAAGCACTTATCAGCAAAAGTACACTATTATGGCAAAGTAGACCTGTGCCATTATTGGAGCGAGAGGCTTGGCTTGTGTGACATCACTCTTTCAGTGACCTTCAGCTGGCCATGCACACGCATCAGCTCGGTCTGCACCTGCATTACATGCATGCGCGGGAGCATTACAAGGCACTGGATGGACGTACGGACAGACAGACACAAGAACATTTATACAGGGGGTGCTGTGTAGATAGGGAAGATTCACGCTTCATTAACAGGAGCATGTTGAACTGGGTGTGTAGAACAAACTGGCCAACAAAAAACAGGCCATTTTTATCGAAACAAAAAAGGCAGCAGACAGTTCATCAGCCAGGTAGGTGCTTGTCTGACAAACCTGCAAACATCCAAATTCACATTCCTTCAGAAACATAACCATGTCCACATATCCACCAGTGACTAGCGGGAAGAGCCACACCAGGGACTCTGGTTACACTCTTGCAACATTCAGTAGATCCAGAAACATCCTTCAACTTGGGAACAAGTCGGTATACTGGCCAGACAACAGACCATGTGTCCACATCCATCCAGCAGTCAGCGAGACTCATTACCCCGTGGAATACATCCTATTTACCCATGGTAAGATCCAAGCAATCTGTGTAGAATCCAGAGGCGAGGTTCACTCTGTAACTCCAGTAGATCTCACAACCACAGCTTGTAAGTCTGTTCCGGGCCAGCCAGCCTGCTGCTATGAGCAGAGGGACAGGGAACACTGATCAAAATGCATTATCAACTTTTTGATATGTGCCAGTTTCTTGTGTAGGTAGTCATAGCGCTTTTTTTGTTCAATGAACTTCGGATCACTTTTCTGGGTCTGGTATTCCTCTAGTATCCTGTTCTTCAAAGTCTGGAAAGGATGAAAATAACAGATCAGCATCACCAAGTGTTAGCAATCAGATAGGATTTCAACTACTGTTTCCTAATTGGCTGATAATAGAGTGGAGGGGTTTGAGTTGCATTATTGCTGTCACTCATTTCGTATATTAATAATTAAATATCCAGTCAATGAAGCTATTATTGTTGACATACTTATTTATACAATGTTATAAGCATAGACTTCAATATTATTTGTGCATTTATGGAGATATAAACATAAAGATGCAAAAACGCAAAAAATATTGATGTCAATTCTTAAGATTATCTGTCTAGAGTATGTGTTCATTTGCCAAAAAAATCAAAATAAGAGAAAGAGTTAATTTTCAATCAAAATTTTCATTATGATTTTGAAAAGAAAGGTTTAGATAAGAAAACATGTCCATTTGAGGGACAGCTGCGTTAGTGCTCTTATGTGACCCATGATGGGGTAGAATAGTCTTCAGCAACTCATGCTTGTCGTAACAGGCGACTAACAGGATCGGGTGGTCAGGCCCGCTGACTTGGCTGATGCATGTCATAGTATCCCAATTGCGAAGATCGATGCTCACGTTTTCAATCACAGGATTGTCTGGTCGAGACTCGATTATTTACAGACCGCCGCCATATAGCTGGAATATTGCTGAGTGCGGCATTAAACAAACAACAAACAACAAACATGTTATCATGTACAGTGAAGCAAGGACTTCATGCTAGCATGAGGAACAAAACAAACACTGCACTGCAGTGATGTCAAACAATATTTGCTGACAAGCTGAAATCAATCAGTCACGAGCCACATGGTAAACAATCATCAATCACAAGCAGTCATGGGAACATCACTGACAATAGTCATCCTTCTAAGTATTATCAAGATCTATGCTAGGCCCTACCTCAAAGGCCTCCGATCCTTCCTTCGTCTTGCGAATCTTTATCTCTAATTCCCCAAACTTCTTGGCAATGGTATCCAGATGGCCGAACAGCTTCCGGTACTCGTCATACTCGGAGTTGAAATCACCCTTATACTTCTGTCTCTGTTCCTGGTTCTTGATCATTGTGTAAGTCCTGTAATGTCGACATTGTATGTGTGAACCATGAGGAGTAATGGCAGTCAACTAGCTGACAGTCAATCAGCTCTTCAAGCCTCAAGTCTGTAGCCAGCACAAAAATATTAACACGTCAGTAATTAAAATGGACTTAATTAAATTGGCATTATACAACTTTTCTCAATATCCCTTACTTTCACACTTACTCTGGCTATTTCTGGGATGGGCCATATAATTCTCAAGATATATTTTCAGGGGTCCTTCACGGTTACCTGACAGGACATTTTACCCAGCAATCTCTCTTTTTTTCAAAATAAAATAAAAATGCAAGCCTGAAAGGGTTTTTTTTAAATTCTTTCATTACTTACTACCAGTAGGTCTATAATGTTTTGACAAAGGAGATTCCTTGCATGTTTCAAAATTTTCCTTATCAGTTATTTCAAAGTTTTGGTGTAATAAAACATAGATTAATGATTTAATAACATTACAATTAAACATCTTCATTAGAAACAAAAGAATTCTTCTTAAAGCTCAATACTAACCATAATATAAATTAAACCAGTAACAGTCAAAACACAATTTCAAAAGTTATTTTCTCAATAACAATGCATTATAGTTATCCAAATTTTAATATTTGTGAGAGAAATCTCATGGAAAACAATTTACACGTCTTCTGAAATGTCCACAAGCCTAAATGTCTGCATGATGACTCTCTCCCGTCATCCGTCATCCTTCATCCCTCCCCCTCCCCATGGTAGCCCACCCCTACAGAATGCAAGGCACCCCCTCACTTACTTTAAGTAATCAGCACAGTTGCTGGAATTGGAGGACACTGTGTTTCCGTTATCTGAAGACAAGACGAGACACCATGAGCAGGGCAATGACAATAATTACACAATGTATTTGTCTCCAGGTCCCATCCAAAGACTGTGTCAACACTGTCTGCTAAATGTGCGCAGCTTGGCAAACAACAGAGAATGACAAAATCAAAGTCAATGACAGGGAAACAGCGCTCATCTGCCCTATCTAGGCACATCCTCCGTGTCAGCTTGACTTGTACAATACATTCACAGGCGACCCTGTGCCAAGAATCAGCTCCAGAGAAGGCCAATCAATCCTGTAGCAAGTCTTTCATGTCTTGAGAAATGTTTTTACCTTCTTCTTTTTGTAGTGTCTTTTATCTGTGTAATCCAGGGATAATTGTTTGGATGCTTAAGATCAATTACGTCTTAGAAAGAGATAAACAAAGCCACCAGTAGTACCTATTTGCATTATGAACATGCCATTTGCATTATTATTCAATCAAAGCAAAATGTGGAATGCGATTTTTAGCCGTTCAACAATACCTGTCTGGACAAAAGAAACATTTTTGATTGTTTTTTACACAGTCCACTTTATGTACAGTGTCAGCGGAAAAGAAACTAGTGTATTCCAAACATAAGACAAAACATAGGGAAACAATGACACATTTGTCCTCAAGCTGTGCATATTCCGAATTCAACATGTCATACTGCTACTACCACGACCTCAATTACCATAGTTACAGAACATTCTTCACATTTCAAGAAGAAGTACATCTTAAATACAAAACACTTACCTAATTGTTAATGTAGCACTTTCAGTGTAGTTACAAATTAAACAAATCAGTTAAGAAATATATAAACAATCTGCAGTTGGTATTTTCTCCAGCCCTTTACTACAAATGACCATCTTGAAGCCCTACCATCTATGTGCTACTTGTTCTACAGCCCCCTACAACAGTTCACCCTGCTGAAGCCCCATCATCTATGTGCTACTTGTTCTACAGCCCCCTAAAACAGTTCACCCTGCTGAAGCCCTACCATCTATGTGCTACTTGTTCTAGAGCCCCCTACAACAGTTCACCCTGCTGAAGCCCCGCCATCTATGTGCTACTTGTTCTAGAGCCCCCTACAACAGTTCACCCTGCTGAAGCCCTACCATCTATGTGCTACTTGTTCTACAGCCCCCTAAAACAGTTCACCCTGCTGAAGCCCCATCATCTATGTGCTACTTGTTCTAGAGCCCCCTACAACAGTTCACCCTGCTGAAGCCCCATCATCTATGTGCTACTTGTTCTACAGCCCCCTACAACAGTTCACCCTGACTGAAGCCCTACCATCTATGTGCTACTTGTTCTATAGCCCCCTACAACAGTTCACCCTGCTGAAGCCCTACCATCTATGTGCTACTTGTTCTAGAGCCCCCTACAACAGTTCACCCTGCTGAAGCCCTACCATCTATGTGCTACTTGTTCTATAGCCCCCTACAACAGTTCACCCTGCTGAAGCCCCATCATCTATGTGCTACTTGTTCTACAGCCCCCTACAACAGTTCACCCTGCTGAAGCCCTACCATCTATGTGCTACTTGTTCTACAGCCCCCTACAACAGTTCACCCTGACTGAAGCCCTACCATCTATGTGCTACTCGTTCTACAGCCCCCTACAACAGTTCACCCTGACTGAAGCCCTACCATCTATGTGCTACTTGTTCTATAACCCCCTACAACAGTTCACCCTGACTGAAGCCCTACCATCTATGTGCTACTTGTTCTATAGCCCCCTACAACAGTTCACCCTGCTGAAGCCCTACCATCTATGTGCTACTTGTTCTATAGCCCCCTACAACAGTTCACCCTGCTGAAGCCCTACCATCTATGTGCTACTTGTTCTATAGCCCCCTACAACAGTTCACCCTGCTGAAGCCCCATCATCTATGTGCTTCTTGTTCTACAGCCCCCTACAACAGTTCACCCTGCTGAAGCCCTACCATCTATGTGCTACTTGTTTTACAGCCCCCTAAAACAGTTCACCCTGCTGAAGCCCTACCATCTATGTGCTACTTGTTCTAGAGCCCCCTACAACAGTTCACCCTGCTGAAGCCCTACCATCTATGTGCTACTTGTTCTACAGCCCCCTAAAACAGTTCACCCTGCTGAAGCCCTACCATCTATGTGCTGCGCCTTGTTCTCTCTGTTCGCATCAGGGGACAGTGAGGAGGACTTGCGTTTGTCATGCGGTACATGATGGTGACTGTTGCTGGACTTGAGACCGTTGACAGGAGAGGGTTCTTTCCTCTTCTCATGGTGGGATATCCTCTGCTTCTTGTTTGGCTGGGGGGCTTCAATCACATCCTCACTTGCACGTTTCTGAAATAATATACAAAGATGTCATTATGCTGTCATTGAAAACAACTACATGCAAATCCATATCAGAATCACTGAGTAGCTACAAGTCCATATCAGAATCACTGTGTCGCTACATGTCCATATCAGAATCACTGTGTCGCTACATGTCCATATCAGAATCACTGTGTCGCTACATGTCCATATCAGAATCACTGTGTCGCTACAAGTCCATATCAGAATCACTGTGTCGCTACATGTCCATATCAGAATCACTGTGTAGCTACAAGTCCATATCAGAATCACTGTGTCGATACATGTCCATATCAGAATCACTGTGTCGCTACAAGTCCATATCAGAATCACTGTGTCGCTACAAGTCCATATCAGAATCACTGTGTTGCTACATGTCCATATCAGAATCACTGTGTCGCTACATGTCCATATCAGAATCACTGTGTAGCTACAAGTCCATATCAGAATCACTGTGTCGCTACATGTCCATATCAGAATCACTGTGTCGCTACATGTCCATATCAGAATAACTGTGTCGCTACATGTCCATATCAGAATCACTGTGTCGCTACAAGTCCATATCAGAATCACTGTGTCGCTACATGTCCATATCAGAATCACTGTGTCGCTACAAGTCCATATCAGAATCACTGTGTCGCTACGTGTCCATATCAGAATCACTGTGTCGCTACATGTCCATATCAGAATCACTGTGTCGCTACAAGTCCATATCAGAATCACTGTGTCGCTACATGTCCACATCAGAATCACTGTGTCGCTACATGTCCATATCAGAATCACTGTGTCGCTACAAGTCCATATCAGAATCACTGTGTAGCTACATGTCCACATCAGAATCACTGCGTCGCTACATGTCCATATCAGAATCACTGTGTCGCTACATGTCCATATCAGAATCACTATGTCGCTACATGTCCATATCAGAATCACTGTGTCGCTACACGTCCATATCAGAATCACTGTGTCGCTACATGTCCATATCAGAATCACTGTGTCGCTACAAGTCCATATCAGAATCACTGTGTCGCTACATGTCCATATCAGAATCACTGTGTAGCTACATGTCCATATTAGAATCACTGAGTAGCTACATGTCCATATCAGCATCACTGTGTCGCTACATGTCCATATCAGAATCACTATGTCGCTACATGTCCATATCAGAATCACTGTGTCGCTACACGTCCATATCAGAATCACTGTGTCGCTACATGTCCATATCAGAATCACTGTGTCGCTACATGTCCATATTAGAATCACTGAGTAGCTACATGTCCATATTAGAATCACTGAGTAGCTACATGTCCATATCAGAATCACTGTGTCGCTACATGTCCATATCAGAATCACTGTGTCGCTACAAGTCCATATCAGAATCACTGAGTAGCTACAAGTCCATATCAGAATCACTGAGTAGCTACATGTCCATATCAGAATCACTGTGTTGCAACAAATCCATATCAAAATCACTGTGTTGCAACAAGTCCATACTTTCACAATTGAGTTGTTTTGTTTTTTTGCTTCAACACAAAAGCAGTAAATAAGCATCAACATTCAAACAGAATAATTTCACTATGGCAAGAAACAATTCAACAAACCTCAAAACACGATTCTGATTTTTTTCATTGATCGATATATTAGGGGTGCTTCACTTAATTTTCAGCTGATTTAACAACTTTTAATCTGAGACCTTGCATAATGGTGTTTGTCATCTAATTTTGAAATTCTGAGCATCTATGAGTCCTCTAAAAATGTAAGCTTCTCATCAGCAGCACCGACCTGAGAGTTGCTGGGGCTTTCAGGAGCCTGGTTGCTAGGGGACACTGCAGGGGACGTGGATGCACTTCGAGACTCGGCTTGCAGGTTCTGGAGATTTCTGCGGGAGAAAACCTTTGGTTGTAGGAGAAATCAGTCGATCAATATGACAATCCAATCTACTTAGTTATAATTAGAAATTCTGGGAGCATTAAATTGAACACTTTCATTTGCCCAATGAAGAGGGTATCACAGATCCAGCAGCATCTTCCTGAAGCAAGGGCATTAACTGACTATAAAAGTCTAGTTTCCACCCTTGCCGAACTAGGAATTTCCAGGCTCGTTAGTCCAGCCAAAATGTAACTCCATAATTGCAGCCTAGTTTAGGCAAGGGTGGAAACTGCACTTTTATAGTCAGTTAAAGCCCTTGGCTCAGGAAGATGACCCAGCAGCTGATACTGTAGTCAAACAAATACACCACCTATACTTGTACTTAGAATTACCTCTTGGTGTGTCCTGACCAACAGAACCCTCATTCCATGACGAATACTGTCAAAATCCTGGTCCTTGTGCACCCAACCTACCTTTTCACAAGTTGGCGGTCTGCCTCTGTGTAGAATGGCCAGTCTGTGCGCACGTCAATCCAGGCGTGGTTTGCAAGGGTGTAGCTATTGCTCTTGTTAAGTACTGCCACCTGCTGCAGGATGCTGCCTAGAGAGTTCTTGTCCTTTTCCCGGATACCATCTGATCGACACAAAAACACACACATTAGTCACACACAACATACAGCTCCAGAGATAACAGATGGAATTGGAAGGGGGGGGGGAAGAGAAACAGTATAAGCAATAGCTGGTCTGAAACAGCCACACAAATCTGGTCCATGGACTATGAATAGCAAGCAAGCTCCGACGTTCATATATTTTGGCCCTCACTGTATGAAGGTTCAAACTCCAATGAACTCACACAATGTGAACGTCAATTCTTAAATACATTCTACAAATATCCATACTTTGTAACGGCACCATCGAAACTACCAATCCTCATTACAGTACTACCACAACTATCAAGAGGGTGAATTCCTCCATTTCAAGATTCATGACACCAAGGATGTTCTCCTTCACAATGTTGAATACACTGACATGCCTCACAGATTTGATTACCATATGCATCTAATTCTAAAACCAGCAATCATACGGAGATGACTTACTCACTCCACTGCTGTTACTAGCACCTTGAGGCTGAAACCCTTTTTTCAAGGTCGATGCCAGGTGAATGGCAGACAAGTAATTCCATGTCAATTTTTCTTGAACAATGCCTGGTGTTCTTAATAGTATTTTGAACACAAATAATTTACACAATCACATCAAAGCATGGACAATAGCTGGGCTTCATCAGTATTCTATTCAGACACAGTATACAGACACCAAATACTATGGTCAGAGCATAAATACTATGGCCACGGTATAACACTATGATCAGAGCAAAAATACTATGATCAGGGTATATATTCTATGGCTAGGGACTAACGAGGTGACACCTTGCCGACCAGGCAGGGTAACAACAAGTACCATCTTATAATGTCTTTGTATTGAGCCACCAAACTTCCTCCTTCCAGGCCAATCGACAGGAGATGGTCTATTTACATTGCACAGATGGGACAATCAATGTAAACTACAAAAAGTTGTCCTATGATGTCTGTAAGGTAACTGCATCACTACAGTGCAACCCGGTTTTTCTCAGAGATTCTTTCTAGCACTACAACAACGAACCAATGCAGTGAAGTGCCATCGTTCCTCTATTATCTCTTGGTTTTCTTTATTGACGCACATGAAACAATTAGCTTTTTGTAATCTCTGCCAAATCTAACACATTCTACATAGCAATGATCAATGCAAACAGCAGTAACGCTCTAACACAAACTGGAAACTGATTTGTTCTCTGTCCAAACAGACCATGCCATCAGTCAGCCAACGTGAAACTCACACGTCAGTCCTTAACACACCCAGGAGGAAGTGTGTCTCAGGGTCTGACACACAACATCAGAGACTTAGGGAACAGCAGGGCCGACATACTCTTCCATGTCTCATGAATTAACTTGAGCAGGATGAACATGGTTATCTGAGCGCGACAACATCAAGTTGTCTCCAGCAAAATCTTATATAGGAGTAGAGGTCAGGTGAGATGAAATGGGGTTTAATGTCGCATCCAAGACCATTGCACTTATGCAGCAATGTGCAAGCATGTGTTAAGGTGTGTGTAGCTGCTGATTTTATAGTCCTAGTCCACTGAGATACCATGTCATAGTTTAACATGAATACCCCACTCAGACACAGTATACGGACTCCAACTGACCAGTCCTTGTTTAAGCCTCTTAATATGCAGAGCACCAGACAGGGTAAAAACAAGTACCATCTTTTAACGTCTTTTGGTATGACACGGCCGGGGACCGAACCCCGTGCCACTAGACCACGGAGGCAGGCTATTAAGGAGAAGAATGAAGAGGATTATCTTTACAGTGGAGAGAGGGTGTGAGTGATTGTGGTCGGGTATCATTACAAAGGCTAGAAGAGATTCTTCCCCAGCAAGATATTCAATACACACCCTTCTTTAGTCTCAGTAACATCTCGGGCTTCTTGAAAGGCCGCACCGCTAACAAATGAATGATTCTTTCTCTGAAACACAACATAACAGAATATAAGGAGTCTATCAAACATGGATCCACAATAACATGTAAAGTGGTAATTGTCCATTAACATTTTGTTCCATTAATCACATAAGCACACATTCACATTGTCCATGAACACCAACAGTTTCTGAATGAAAAAACTACTCCTTGTGCAATGCATCATTCACCTGCTTAAAAGCAAGTGTTCTGCATTTCACATCATTTGTTTCCTGCACATTTTAAGAATTAATTATAGCCATTAACACAAACATCAACTGCACAGGTAGACACCATTAGTCATATCCAAGTAGTCCACAGCTCACGTCAGATCATAGCTTATGCAAAATAACTAGATTTGGGGATAAAATAACTAGTCCTCCAGATTGTTACTATGAACGGACGAGGTGTCACGTCTATCTGTCCCTGAACAGGGTCTTAGACAATAACTTTCAAGACATGCAGGATTTTACAAATTCAGATCCAGTTGAGAAGAAAAGGTGCTTTTGTTAAGGATGTCTGCAATCACTGCCTTATGATCACTGCTCATATTGAACTGTTGTGTACTGGGGTGGTTTAGCAACACGTTTTCCGTCAGTCTATCACCTCTATGAAGCTGTACAACTGAGAATCACAGACTAAGTCCATTCATCAAAGATGCAGTGTTATGTAGAAAACAAAAGTGAATTCATTCCTATTATATGACAGGTCGCACATTCAGAGAAAAAACGATAAGCTTCAAGGATTACAGATTAGCTGTCCCGAGTGAATTAAATGTGTAAGTCCTGGTCTTGGCTGAGAGTCAGCAGTCAATCTATTGTTGGAATGATGTCATATAAAACCAACTGTGATGTCATAAACAATGGAAGGGCTGCATCAAAAACACAGGAAACAGCAGCATGAAGTGGCCGTCAGCATGAAGCAAACCTTTCAAAGTTCAGTGAGAATTACTGAAAACAACTGCACCAACATCCAGGCCCTATGGGTAATATTATGCATTGCATATGGACACAGTGAATGTGTTGCAATGTTCCTTTAACAATGACGTCAATGCACTGCAAAAATCCTGCACTATATGGGAGTGAGTGAGTGAGTGAGTATGGTTTTACGCCGCTTCTAGCAATATAACGGCAGGGGACACCACAAATGGGCTTCACACATTGTACCCATGTCGGGAATCGAACCCGGGTCTTCGGCGTGACGAGCAAACGCTTTAACCACTAGGCTACCCGACCGTCCCCTGCACTATATGGAGTCAATGGAGTGTCGCTGAATGTCAAATATACTTAAATCTGCTCTTACATAAGCACCACAACACAGAAGTAATGGTGATTTCTTCTAGATGAACTATTATTTATGCCTAGTTAACATGTCAAAACAATAATCAAATATACAATACTTTAATGCAAAACTGTTGGTGTGTTATTTGGTATGGTATGGCATGACTATGCTGTTATAGTTTCAGGTATGTTTGGACGTGTGTTTGGTGCAGTAGAATACACTTCTCTGTACAGTCCAATTAGTCATTTGATTCATAAACACAAATTTCAAAAAAATTACTCCCTTACTACAGATCAGCAGACATCCTTAAGTCTTATTTGAATTCACAAAACATTAGGAACCAATATCCTGAAATAGAAATAAACAACGTAATCAAAGACATAAGTATACAAGAAGCATCCACTTTTGAGCTGTGCAGGGGGGTGCACTGACCTATATGGCATGTTCATGATTGCAGAGTTAGGTTTGGATCCCCCTCCGCTAGACGGCGGCACATGAGATGATGGTTTGGTAGACATTGAAGACACTGTGGTCGTCCCACTACCCCTCACAGGAGAATGGTTGGACCCAGTACTTCTGTGAGGTGAATGCTGACTGGCTGTGACCCTGTTGGGGGAGTGGTTTGTTCCACCATTAGGGAGATGAGAAGTCCCCGAGAGTCTTGACTGACCAGGATTTGACACATTGGAGAAGTTGGTTGAGCTTTTGGGGATGTGAGGTGGGGGTTGGGGTTTGCTGATTGCAATATTGTTTTTATTGGTGGGCGGTAAGTGCTTGTTATGACCGTTCGTTATCACTTTCTTCACTTTCTTGCTGATGTATCGGCCGCTTGGTTTGATTTCTTTTGTACTGAAATAAAAACATACACATCAACACTTCACTCCCTCTTTCAGCACCAAGGCAAACATATTCTACACCGAAACACAAACACATAAACATTTAAACTCTTGAATCAAAATAATTCAGAATGGCAAAATGTGATCTGTCTGGTGTGAAACTATATTACCTTACAATATCATTACTTCTCTTCTAAGGTTACTTAAGGGACTATCTTTTGTACTTGTAACATGGCAAATAACTAAGTCTCAGAAAATCTGTAGTTATGCTAGTTGTCATGACAATCCCCAGCATTATTTTTCAAAAGCAATTGCAGTGATGATGCCCCGACTCCAAACAGCTGGTATCCTCCACAGTCCCCAAAGCAATACATCTCCTGAAGATGACATTTTAATATGAAGCCAATCCAATCATGGGAATGCATTGATTTGTTTGAGAATTAAACTTGCATGGTAACAGCAGTCATCCACTGCCTGATTCTACGTTGATGACATAAACTAGGGCAGATCTTGCTATGGATATGGAGGTTTCACGGTTTTTAACAACAAAAAAAACGTTCAATTTTGAAAAATCAATCAAGTAAGAATACCTACGTGAGCTGACGTAACTTGTTGCTACAAAGGCTACTACTATCAAAGAAAATATATATTTTTTCAGCCATGAAGGATTTACCTTCAATACTACACAGCTCAAAAACAGCAAGCTGATAATATTTGTGACGACAGCAAGACTAAGTTTATCTCACTGACTACGTAATACATGTCTGCTGTCAGTGTAATGTATCCTTACTACAGCCTAATTTCAATCAATGCCTTTTTCAGCTGACAGCGACCATTTCAGCAGCGTATCACTAACATGAAGACACCACTCAAGACACGCCAGGAATAGAAGCCAGGATGGAGCGATGTTTTAGTTCTTCAGCTCATTTTCAGCTCCTGATCAATCAAGCATCTAAATTTAGTGTTCCAGTGTTTGTAGGAAGGGTAGCTAAACCTGATCACTTTGTGTGTGAAACAATTACAATAATAACACAAATATCATAAACCTCACTGAACCATAAACCAAAGGAGTGGTACATTCACATCAGTTCCGACTGTAATGTCAAAGGTGCTACACTGCTTCGATGGAATTGTCAATTCACAAATATGAATTCACCAAAAATAGCCTCGTAAGAAAAACAGTTCCAACTGAAAGGATTTCAAAATTAATGCTGCTCAAATGCCATTTATTTACATGTATTTACTTACATCATTTTAAAAAGAAAATTAGTTTCAAACCATGTCAACAATAAATAAAAAACATCCCCAAAAATAACACCCTGCAAGAACTCAAGAAGCTATTAATGGTACATTCATGATTTATCATTTTCAGATTTGAGATCCCTATGCAAGCTGCAAGCTGTGATAGTTGACAACTAATTGCAAGTGGTGTACACACACTTCCAACTGTTCACCAACTACCAACAAGACCACAAATCACAATTAATTACCAGTACTATGTCAGTCACCAAACTGTGACAACTGGCTTGTGACACCTGTTGAAAGTATCTTGAAACAGATCAACCATTCAAGATTCATACAACATATGCATTGTACAAATGAATTGATAAGGCACTGGACAACAAAAGCCCTAGGGGTCCAGTCTTGTAGAAGTGTTTCACACAAAACACTTCCAGTCAGAAAATCAATAGCTATATTTAGCGCCCTCACAAGATTTCCACTTTTATTACATCAAGGTGAAGGCTTTTCTTGGCCACAAACAATGTGACTTGATTGTACAACAATGAAATGAGGGGGTGGGTAATCTGGAGTCTCAGAGACGGGGCTGCGACTTGGACCTCGTATCATTAGGGAGACATAGAAGCATGCAACGCAACCTGATATTGTTAAAGTATCTATGCATCAATACTTTGCCTTTCCTCATACTTGTGATTACTTTGAAGCTATTTTGCTTCATTTTTTCTTTTTATATCTAACATCCAATTATTGCTATTTTCATGCATCTGAGACAGTGGCCGCCAGTGAATAAGATACCAAAATAAACATGGAATATATAGATGTGTAAGTAAGGCAGCCAAGCTGGCTGTACCAGAGTTGACACTTGTTTCAAATATAGAAACTGTTAATGACCATCTCCTCAGAGCTTTTCTCTAAAGACAACATTTGTAAGTGATATAACAGAAGTTTTCAAAGACAAATGTGCACGTTAAGTTGGAAGTATTACTTATAAACGACAATATTTTAAAATCAAACAGATCTTTTAGATCTTAATTTCTCTACCAGCTTTTATCTCGACCTTAAGCCAAGTTAAAAAAAAGGTGAAAACTGCACGCATTACCACTGCCTCAGATGAAACCAGTATTCAAACATTAACACGCATGTAGCATTGACACTGCTACGCTTTTATCTGAAAGTGTTCTTAATGGATCATTTGTGTGACGTTTAATTTGTTTCCTACTGTGGTAATGTTCTGGTTCAAAGTCATCTGTACAGTTACAAAATTATTGGAAGTAGAACAATCAGATTTGAAACCAAGTGACAATATATATAGCCTTGGGAACATAGCCACGAAAGCTGAATACAATGTCAAACTGTAAATATACGTCAACATCTGACACATACTTCCTCATTGTAACACCATCTACCAAGCATTACAAGCACCTCATGCAGAAATACACCCAGTTACCTGATCAGAAGATAAATGCCATCATCACTCACTATCTTTAACTGATTGTAACCTACGCAATTCTTAAGTCTTAATCATCATAAAACGTTTGAATTGACTATCATTACTTTATCAACTTGGTAGTTAAAATTGATAAATAATGTTCAAATAATGATTATTCTGAAAAACAAATTAGTTTTAGTATTAGATGCCAATAGCACAAAAACATCTATTTGTTAATTTATCACTTGTCCCTATGTGTCAAACACTTGATGTGCCAATCTCGGGCTAATTACTTGGAGATCACGATACATATAACATGTACACTCCACAACTCGAAAAGATGATTTTATTGATATCCTTCATTGATTTCACTTAGTACATATTAGTAAATCCTAAGATATTTTTTTCAAATTTTGCACATAACTTTTCATTCTGCATTAAGTTTTACCCAATTTAACCAAAGCAACAAGATACTTGAAAACAATGCTTTTCATTCAAGCTTCTGTTTTCATTTTAAAACGTTTCCATCATATATATCATGTTATAGATTGATTTTTATTGCCCCAAGTCCAATCATATAGTCTATATTTATTTTATTTGATCCACCTTTAAAACTGATAATACAGTATTTCAATTTATGTAAAATATGTAAACAAAAGACAGCAATCATTACAATGCAATCTTGATAACATGTCCATTTGTAATGATCCCTTCATCATCGTAATCATCATAATCCATATATCCCGCCTCTTTGTCACAGTAGTTTTCCATTATCCAATACTCACTCTTCAACAACCTGATTTACATAAATATCCTCCACCATAACATGACATATCCTACAGCTAGCCACCACGTGGTTGTCAACAAGGGATACATGCATACATAGCAGAGGTGTCCAAAACCCCTCTATTTTGAGAGTACTCCAGTGTTCCCACAGTCCGGGGGTTCACCCAGTAGACACAGCTACATATACCTGCAGGCTTGCACAAGTGTTCAGGAGCTACATACCACACTTTTTTGCTTTCTTCCTCAGCAAGTGTCATACGTTCTCGTGTGGACTTGTACACATCGTCAGTTGCGAGGACATTGATTTTCTGTTGCATGACGCCCAAACTTTCAAGTGTGTGACCATATCTACAAGGGAAATAATAACCAAAATCTAGATAAAAATGTCACTAGCCAACAGTAAGACAAAGAAGATCTAATGCATAATGTCTCTTATGATGCTAAAGGAGGCAGACTTCCCTCCTCCATCACTAGATAACAGTGATCTAGATAAAAATGACATATATTTCAAAACATACTTTAAAAACAAGATATAAAATCAAAACATGGTTGGCATATCTATGTCATATTGATCATGTTCATAAATTTATCACAATGAACGATGATTACTTGATTGGTACTAAATTGGGTTAAAGATCCACCCTGCAGACTTTCTAACAATAAGGATTATTCAAATCAAAATCGAAACAAACTTAACCATGATAAAATTGTCAAATTACAATTTCAATTCAAATTCTGTCAAGCAATTCTTATGTTCTGTACACAAGCATGGTTGATTTCCTGCCACTCGAGATGTGCAGCAGTTTGTGTGAAGGGGAATTGAAATGCAACTTTCTTGTGGACCACACCTGGCCTGAAAGATACATCTAGCTACTGCCCTGTGCACAGAACATCTATGATTGATCAATCTTTAAATAGTCACTTAGTCCATATTGACAACCGTTTAAACTTTCAGTTTATAAATGATCACGGTGACTTAGCTATGAGTAGATTACTGGGGACTGATGGTTCTGATTCTATTACTAGTTAACAGATAAGCTACAACCTACTCCATACTTCCTGCCATCATCCACACTATTCTCTGGTGCTATTAGTCACCAGTGCACCATTGTGTGTTGTGATCAGTCAGAGATCGAGATAAGCTGCATATTTGCATAAAGTACGCATTAAATAAACTGACATAACAACATGAAATAAAAGTAATGCGTATATTATAACTATTAGATAAAACGATTGTGTATATTACAACTGTTAGATAAAATGATTGTGTATCATACGATCGCAAAATTCACTTAACGACAGTTACATTCGGAAAAGCTTCCGCGACATTCATATTGATAGATGCCAATTGAAAGTCAATGTACATGTTGTATCTTAAATAGTCGCAAATTGGTAATTAAAACAATAATGTCTTTCTTGCAATGCTAAGTTTTGTTAAAAAATAATGGCTTTCCGGAGAGGGAGCTGCAATCAGCTGCACACAGATGGGTATACTAAGATTCACATAGTTTTGAATTATTTACGGGATTGTTACGAAACAGGTTTTAAGTTAAATACCAAATGTACAAAACAAAACAGGAGGGTAAAAATATTTGAAAACCCTCAAAATGAAGCTCCTGGGTTAAATACCAAAAGCTTATCTATAGCTCTCTGATCAGTGATAGAAGAAGGCAACAGCCGCTGTACCTGGAGTCTGGCTGTTGGATGCACTCAAAGCTACCATTGGGGTCGCCTTGAAGTTGTGCCAGGTTAAATCGGAATGTGCGCGAGGCCCTAGGGTCATCACCTGAGCCTCGGAGTGGGACTTGGAAGTGCTGAAAACACCAACAAAATCTCATGAGAAACATACATTCTAAAACTGTCCTCTGTCAACTCAGGATGGAACTCTGCCATAAACATGTTTGAAATCCTAACCTGCAGCCTAAGGTTTAACCTGTATATTCTTCAACTTCAGCATATGAAAATGATCACCAAATCTGAACATTCAAGAAACACTACCTTAACATTATGTCAAGGGGAGCCTGGTCAGTTGGTGACCAAATTTCCAATTTCATTAAAATCAGATTTTAGTTCTCCGCTAAACAAGATCTGAGGATACCCCATTACGGGTCACGTCAGACTGATCTAACGCTAACTTTGACCGACCAATGGAATGACTGACAAGAAGTCGACCAAAGCCAATCAGAAGGCAGCTTTCTCGTGCTTTATGGAACTAAATTCAAATTGGCGATTAAAAAATTGAAACCTGAACAAAAGAACATTCTGGAATGGCTAATAGGTGGTCTAGATAGTATGGATTCAGTTGTTAAGCCTGTGACTATCCTTCGGAATACCCCACGTTAAAGTTTTTGAGGTTGCATGATTAGAAATCGCATTCCGAATGTCACTTTCATGATCTGGTAAGCGACGGTGTGATTGGTCGTTCTGATGTGACCCCTGATGGGATGTCCTCAGATCTTTGTTTGGCGGTATCAAAAACTAAGATCTGATTTTAATAATAGTGCCAAATTTCTAACCAGAAAGGGTCAGTCACTTTTCAAACCAGCAAACAAAGAGGGTGCCTCACAAGCTCAACATTACACTGCAAAAAGCAGTTTACTTCAATAATTTCTGTGTTGAATCTCAGTATCAAAAACAGCAATACAGCTTACACAACACAGAGAAAGAAACTACAGCCAACCATCACACTTCAACAGGTCTTTAGGACTTTCTAATATTTAATTTTCTAATTTTTTAACATGTCAAAAACAAATCAAAGTTGTGTACAAACAAGGCCCAATAACAAAGCTGTTTATACACACCCAGAAGTGTATTTTGTTCTTATTGTCTGGGAGTTTTCTCTACCTTATAAACAAATCAGGAGTGTGTTGTGTTGTGTTGTGTTGTCCAAGGACGGCCAGAGGCTAGCCATGGACTTGACCCCTCCCCTCTCCCTATGATTATTAAGTCGACTGTCAACATCCATCAAGCCTCACTCATGGCCTTCAGCAGAGACACATCACTATCACACACGTCAATATCAGTGATGCCTGTATGGCCAAATGACAGATGCCATGCCAATCAGGATTGTACATTCGTCACTCATAGTACATCGTGTAAGTCATATTGATCTTACTAATCTTGGCATCAGGATTTTGTCAACCTTTCTTGGCATAAGGATGCTGCTGACCAATGGCAAAGATTACAGCATGTACAGATTATGTTTGATCCACTGCAGATAAGTACCCACTTGGTAATTAGTGAGAAACTAAAATGCCATGATTCCCACTTTCCCAACAGACAAGATGTATCTGGTGTCTATTTCTAACAATTAACTAACTCACTTATTAACAATTTGACACAATATATCCCCTTACGAATTTCGCCATGTTTAACACTGATCCAAAACAATGGCTTCATTCAGTGTCAAGTGCATTCACAACTAGAATACATCACTAATTCCAAAACAACTTATTTTCCTGTATGCTCTGTTTCCTGAGGAATCTTACCATGTGTACAAAATACATATCATATTCACAATAAAGAGCACCTCAGGCATACAGAAAATTTACCAATAGATACAACATCAAAGATTGAGCGGGCAAGAAGAAACATAGATCAAATGTTGATGAAACAAACTTTTACAATAATAGGTTACATGACAAGTAGATTGAAAATTGTAATACTATTTCCTGTTATGGTAAGAAAATGCTCTAATCAGAGAGCAATGTCCCACATTATTACTTCTGTGATTGTTTAAGTGTAGTATGTTTAATAACAGCAACTAAGCACCTTGCACGTAAGCAGTACATATTGCCCAAATACAAAAACATCCTGTCCAATTCATTTTTTCAACAATGACACAACACTGTGCAAAGTTGCTTCCCTTGGGGACGTCACAACCCATTATTGTGGCTTGCCCCGATTATGTTTCTAGGTATGTTAGCACCATACCCATGCTTGTGGGTTTCACTTCTGAAACCTGCATCACTTTGGGATTGCCTCACACAATAACCGACGAGCTATGATATAACTGGAATACTGTTCAAAGCAGCATTACACCCAGCTCACTCACTCTTTCAATAACATTGCAACACTTACCGGGGAACCATACTGATAAACTCTTAATAAGTTCCTCCTCTCTCATGTCTATTGTGAATAGCATGTAGACAAGGTTAGCAGTTGGTGGCATCTGCACTGATAAACATCACACCACTGTCAGGAGAGTCCCAGTGCTGGCTGAAGGGCGCGTTTTTGCGTCTTGGACGCACAAAAATAAGTTTGAACGCACCTGCGTAACATGTATGGGTCTCGTGGACGCAGTGACTGGGGCTATATTAATTTCATATCGAATTGACACTGTTATCGTACGTCTTTGCGTAAAGGTATTTGTTGCCAAACAAGAGAGCGAAGCATGTTGATTAACACTTCCGTTTGCTAAACCAAACCAGTTTCATTATTCTCTCCCTTTTTATGACAAATACCCAAACCGGTTTCTTGACCTATATCTATTGTCGGTTTTGCATTTATTAATTTTCGGTATGGTCCGTAGCTTTGCTTCAGCCAATCAGGTGCCACATATTAAGCAAGGCGGATATAGTCATAATTAATTTAGCTTGCTGATTGATCGAAAATATCCTGATCTTGTGTCAAACTAAAAATAGCCAGGCACATCAAGGGTATACTTCAGAACGGTGGTAACAGTGACCTGCGAAATCGAGCGACCGTGTTGGATGATACGCTATGTTATCGCGGTAGTTAATTTATAATGGATCATAGAGGGGCACGCTTACAAACTTATTAAATATGTGATTCACAAAATGTTTGTTGTTCATTGGATTGATTGATGCTGATTTTCTTTACCGAGTTCAGTAAACAAAGTACCTGTCATTGGTGAATCTTACCGCAGTAAGTAAGGCTGTGTGGATTATATGGTATATCACTTCCTGTTTTGAATTTTGCATACGACCAAGGTTTGATATTTTGCAGTTGCGAAAAGATTTTTTATTTTTCACAAACACTGTGTTCTGTTGTTAATGTTACGTTATAATGCAATAAATTGGACCCCTCCATTTTTGTTTGGGACTCCTAATTTTATGATGAAGGGGTCCAAGTGACCCCAAGAAAATTTAAGTCAGAGCAGACACTGGAGTCCCATGTAATGTTGCATGGTCCTGATGGTTGGGACGACATGTCCCAAGTTTGGAAGTGACACATTGACAGTGAGACAAATCTGTTGATGCCATTTGCAGTGAGTTCAATGTATTGATGTTCTGAGATGATCAACAGTCTCGTGACTTGATTGTGCTAGCTACACACCCCAGCTGTCAGCCCAGATAATGGTAATCAGAAAGGTCATGAACTATCAACTGTGAACATTAGTGAACATTATTTCCTATTCACACTATCAAATAAACACGTGGATTCTATTTTAATTTTTCATACGACAATGCTGCTATCATTCTTTAAATAGTCAAAAAATATTACTGAGAACATATTAAACTGGCTTCAAATTTAATATAGGATTACTGCCAGTTTTCTGAATTTTGGCATACCAGTACTGACAAGCCGCCAGTTATCGCATTATTTCTTAATATTTTCATTATAATGAATAAAGTATGTGAATGTGTATACCATGGATACCAGAGATAATAAAAAATGTAAGTTGTATAAATGAAGAGGTGCGCATAATCACTTGGCGGGAGGTTTAGACGGTGGCAATAGCTGGTACACTACGTTGACCAGAGGGTCCTTAAAGTCGGCTTATTTCAATTTGCTTCTCTTCGCTGTGTAACAGCAATCGACTCAAAATTTTCCACAAACAGAAAGAAGTGCATTTGCTCATAGTTTCACAAATATTCCAAACATTTCCAAAAAAACATTGGCAAGGCGGCGACAAATGGTCGGTGACCAGAATACAGATTCGACATACCAGTATGTCACACAGTCAACGTTGATTTAACTTTAACAACAGTAACAAATGAAACTGTCAACAATCGCCTGCAACACCAGCATTCTTCTTAAGTCATGATGACACTGACGCCGCAGCAAAAGCTGTTTACTTTTATTTTGCCTTCAGTAAACATTTCTTATTTGAAATCTTATTGTCATATTTCAACTGTTTGCAGTAAAAAGAAAGCAGACATGAATATTTCATTGGAGCTCAGACGATCTTGATCAAGTTTTATCCAAAGTGAGCAGTTAATCTGACTTGTCTTTATAACCGTGATAACAGGAAGGAGCAACATAGGCTATGTCACCAGAGGAAGGGAGAGGTTATCATGGCTCAAGACTTTTATCATGGTATCAACCAAGTCTTCTAGTGTCCACACATTCATGCTATTTATACACAGTGTACTTGAAGCAAGGCTACTACCTCTCAACAAATGTTGGATTCAAATTCCCAAGAGCTAATTATTTAGCAAAAAATAAAACCAAACAGTCAGCAGTTTGACAGCTGCATCTCAAGTTCCATGTCAGTCATAAAGTCTGGCCCAGGTAATCCAAGGCCCATGGCACTGTCTTGGAACAACGACATGCTGCCAAGTGACACAGTCATCCAATCCACAGTCAGCTGTCAGGACAAGTTACTATGAATCACCAGAACGCCACGCTTGTTGCAAGAGCCAAATAAATGAGTATCAAGTGGTCAGGCTCTGTGAGTGAGAGTATGGTTTTACACCGCTTTTCACAATATTCCCGCAATATCACGCTGGGGGACACCGGTAAATGGGCTTCACACGTTGTACCCATGTGGGAAATTAAACCGGGCCTTTGACGAGACACTTTAACGAATAGGCTTTCCCTAGGCCCCTAGGCCCCCAGGATCTGTGACCATGTGGACTTTGTGTCATTGTATCCCAATGGCGTGACCGTTATTCATCCTTGCCTGGTCCAGAATCAACCGTTTACACGCGGCTATGATATAGCTGGAATATTGTTTAATGTGGCAGTGTAAACAACATTCATTCTCTCACCTTATGACAAGCAAAGGGCACCTGAGATCACTTGTCACTAGAATTGTCACACAGGGACAGTGATACTCAACAAGCAGTTGCTTACCCATCCAAGTATTATCCACACTCAGCAGTCATTGTGTCACAACCGGTACTTTACGCATGATACGATGGGAAAATGAGTTTCAATATGGTTGCCACCTAAAAGTTACTGATGCACATACGATAGACAACCTGCCGCATCAGTAGCTCACAAGAATTTCAGATAGACCTTACAAAATAAGTTTAAGACCACTTGCAATAACTACAAAGTTCATAATTTATTATTCCCACCAGCAGGTAAACAGCACTACTCATGCATGGATGATGGAGGTGACCTTGACATAAGCAATAACACTGTTCCCTATAGAGTCCACACACGTCCAATGCAGATTACTTACCCCTTGGTTCCCATCAAGCTGTATTGTAGGCCTTCTGTTGGTGCCATGCTGAAAAAAAAAACCACAAAATTTACTTAATGAAACAACATCTTTAGAAATGAAAAGGAACAAAATGTAACCGAAATGTTCTTAGTTATGAACTGACATTACACAAATACCTCTCAAATCATTTTGAAATGTTTCTTTCTTTCTTCATCCCTTTGGTTACAAAGGAATTAGAAGATGACATCTATTGAGCTCTACATGAAAAATGCAATTCTGAAAACAAATTATTTCCTGGAATGAGATGGCAACTGGTATGGGACATAGGCTTCATTTATCAAAGTGACAATTGCTTAAGGTGAAAAAGGTCAAGGGCAAAAGGTCAGGATGCAATGACCCCTGAGATCAATTTATTATGACCATGTTCCATGACAATGTCCAAAACATCAGAAATCGATAACAATGAGAACGTTTAGCCTGTCAGGTTGATCTGTCAAACTGCAACATAACTCACTGACTCTTGCAAATACCTTTTTCCTATTCAAAGAACTGAACTTCAGTTTATCAAGTGATTTACTATGTCCACTGCTATGAAAGATTTATATTTATCAGCCAAACTGGCTTCCACATGAGATATGGCATGGGTGAGGTTAGATAAAGTGGTATCTCTTAGGAGATACTGGTACAGTGAAATTGCATCACAATGCTTTGCAGAACACTGTGGTGTGATCACTTACCATGACATCACAATCAAATGACATCACTAGAGGCATACTCACTATACTGATACATGCTAGAATCCCATATACACAACCAATTCATGATGAAGGCCAAATTCATACACAACCATTTTCATGATATTTCAAAATCTGTTCATGTGGCAAAATCATATTATGAATATTAAACTACCATTGTACATGTTGTATACATGCATACTTTGTAATGTCATAACTTTTATGCCATGTCAGTATATTTTAGTTACAATTTGTGCACACAATCTTGAGCCAACAAGGTTAACATTTTATGCAAAATGTTGAGTGCTTAGTGGTCATAACAACACGTTGCAGTACTATCACAATATAGATCTAAGTATCACAACTTTTTGTAATACAAAATTCCAAGTAATACACAGCCCTATACATGAGTGAGTGAGTTGGGTGTAACGCCGCTTTTAACATTATTCCATTTATATCAAGGCGTGTCAGCTTTATGTGGGAAAAAGCCCGAAGTGATGCAGGTCTTAGACGTTTACCACTTCTGTGAAACGCACGAGCACGGGTATGGTGCTGACAAACCTAGAAACATAATCGGGGTGAACTGGGATTCGAACTCACAATCATAGGTTTCTGGTGTGTCCAAGGGGACGCAATTCTGCACAGCGAATCGTGGCACTTTAGACGACTGGGCCACCCTGCCCCCTGCCCCCTCCCCCCATACATGAAGCTCTTACATCAAGAGAGTTATAAACCAGACAAGACCAGATTGAGGTCCTCTATAAGTAAACACTAACCATGACGTCGACAATACACAACATACTTTGTTCCTACATACAGTATGATAGATAGACAGATAGATAGTTCTGTTATCAACTTGCTGTAAATCGGTTAACTAGGGGCAAATATGGACACCTACTTATCCTACTTACACCTACTGAAGGAGCACCTTTAAAGTAGCTACATTTTCAAAAGACCTTAGTGTTACTGGTACTACTGTTAATGTATGGATTATTTCCTTCCTTAAAGATATGTAACTAGACTCGGAAATGTGGCTCAAGCAAAAGACTGATACCAATAAACCACAGTAACACACACACACAACTTACAGTGTTTAGCATTCTAAAAATAGATAGGCACAAGGCTATCAAACTAAAAATACTACTTTCACCATATCTTGTAAACAGACCTTGAAAATCTACAATAGTGTTTTTGATTTCAATAATACACTCAACATATCAACGCATCCACCACAATGCATCCCATTCTGAATGTAAACACTCAGAAATATTAATACTGTTTATTAAGTTTATGACTGAGCATCACAGAGTCGTCAGCATTATTTACAAAGTCAGCCACCACAGAGTATGTAAATTTATGCAGCCGTCTATCTGTACAGCCTGGGTATCACCAACAATCCACTATCTCGTTCATGTTAAGGGTTAACCGCCACTGTGTGACGTGACCTGGGTCAGGGCCTCACCGACCTGGCTCTCTCACCCATGGGACAGGTAATCTGGTGCAACAGAAAAGTTGCACAACACAGGCAGTCAGCTAAGCACTGTTTACAACAGCCCTATCTACTAAATGTGTTTACCACATAGGTACTGACATTTTTATTAAATCCTGCCCGGGATCCACTGAAAATTGAACACATACGCTTGGCTAAAGCTACTAATGATAGATTCACATAGACCTTCAACATTTTCAAACACTTAAATAACAAACAAATAAAGTTGGCAAGCATGGCAAGTCAGAGGCAGCTTGCAAAAAATATCACAATGTAGGTAAACATTATTTTCTTTAATGAATGGTTGGTCTAATATATTCTCTCCACCAATAGTTCTGCTGTTCGACATTGCAAATAGCAGCAAATTTGCAATAATTACTGATTCATGCTGAAAACAACCAACACTGAAAATAGAAAGAAATATCTGTCTAATTCACTTGTTGTGAACAATATCTACAGATGTATACAGTTACTGGACAAAGCCGGCCTACTTCAGATCTGTTCTGAACTGAACAGTGGGAGCTTCCAAACGTGCAGTTTACACACAAAAAAACAGGAGCTGACAACAGCCATCTACTTTTCAACAGGTCATACATACACCTGATTGACATGGACAGTAGGCATCACTTAACACACAGTTAAATAACACACTGCTCACACATAGGCACTGCAAGGAGCCACAACTGTTGACCAAATATGGATAAAACCAACATCATGGACAACACATGACAGGCTAGTGTGGGCGGATAATGTAAGAAGAGAGACAGGCCTGTGGGGGTAATGTAAGGAGAGAGACAGGCCTGTGGGGGTAATGTAAGGAGAGAGACAGGCCTGTGGGGGTAATGTAAGGAGAGAGACAGGCCTGTGGGGGTAATGTAAGGAGAGACAGGCCTGTGTGGGTAATTAAGGAGAGACAGGCCTGTGGGTGTAATGTAAGGAGAGACAGGCCTATGTGGGTAATGTAAGGAGAGACAGGCCTGTGGGGGTAATGTAAGGAGAGACAGGCCTGTGGGGGTAATGTAAGGAGAGACAGGCCTGTGGAGGTAATGTAAGGAGAGACAGGCCTGTGGGGGTTATGTAAGGAGAGAGACAGGCCTGTCGGGGTAATGTAAGGAGAGAGACAAACCTGAGGTGAGGTGAGGTGAGGTTTAACATCGCCCTCAAGAATTTTGCAATTTTTCACGACGTGCACGCATGTGTGAGTGCTTGAACTAGTCCGAACTAGTAACGATTTTATAGAGCTAGCCACCCGAGATACCATGCCGCTGTTTAACAAGAATATCCCATCGTGACAGAGTATACTGATTCCAAGCCGACCAGTCCTTGTTTCAGCCCCTAATGCCGAGTGGCAGGCAGGGTAAAAACAAGTACTATCTTTGAACGTCTTCAGGTCGGGATGACGAGGACAGGAATCGAACCCCCCAACCTTCTGCTCTTCATGAAGATGCTCTACCACTGGACCACAGAGGCGGTCTTGTGTACAGGACGTTTAGCTAATTACATTAGAGCCTGGAATGAATCAATGATCATGTGGGCAGTGGCCATGATTGATGGATGAAATAACGTCATAACTGCTCAAGTTGAACTGTAGGTACAATGAATATTTGTGCGTCTGTATAGTCCATTCTCTACATTTGTGGATAGTGGGCGCACATTTGTGTGTCAGGTAAAGCCCTGTAAGGACAGAGAAAGGTTAGAGTGGGTAACGTAATGTAAGAAGAAAGAGGCCAGTGAGGTTGAGGGTCGGGTCAACAATCAGGGTCAGGAATGGAAGGGGAAAAATGGGGAAATAAGGGCCAAGGGGAAGAAGGTACAGACACTTGCACCAGGTGGTATGTAGGGCATTTGAAGCAGGCTGCAGTTCTGTCGTGTGTTTATTCTGACAAGTAGCCAACTCTACCTCAGCCAGACACAATGTGTTGTAGACAAAGTTGCACAGAAGCCAAAGCTGGGCTTATTTAACCTTGCAGTCGAGTTGCACATAACACAATACAGATAATGCATTTATAACAAATCTACAGATTTATTCTAAACAAATTTGACCTTGAAAGAGAAGGCTTTCTCCACATACTAGCTTGAATCAGCACAACATGTTGATGGGCCACCTTATTCTCCATGTTTGTGCATGATAATTCACCTGGTAAAGCTCCCAAATAATTTAGAATACAGGTATGACAGAGAGAGATTTTTCAACTGGCTACCTGGTCACATTTTAAAGATAGCGGAGACAGATATAATCCCTGACCTGAGCTGTAGATCATGAAGTGAGTGACCACCACGGCCAGAGATGACGGGGCGACCTCAAGACTGTCATTCACAACACACACTCCCAACTTCCAAGTCAAACCACAACCTGACACTTTCATCCTGACTGTCAGGAATATTTCAAGCACTCAAGTGGCATGAAATCTATGATTCATATTCAACCAATGAAACAAATCATAACCAAAACATAAAAGGGATTTTTTTAAAATACCTTTTCTAACTCTAAACATACAGTAAACAATGTTTATAACGAACACGCTTATAACAAATAACGAACTGGCGGATATAACGAACATATTTTTGATCCCTTATAACAAAGTACAGTTATTTCGAACTAAAATCAGAGGTCCCTTTGACTTTGTTATGACCGTAGTTTATGGTATTTATTCCATATTACACACCAAGGCCGTGAAGAAAAAATGAAGTTGTATGTTTTTACTGCAGAGTTCTGTGAGTAACAATGCACAAATCTTGTCCATACCGGGTTAGACACCATTGGTCTAACTAGTTGACAGCTCATTTTCGACTAGTGGTGATATAAAATATTAGATATTGCAAGAAATAAAGTCAATATACATTTTTACTAGTCTCAGACAAAGGGACTACTGACGGTGTTTATCCCTGCCCTATCTGTGAAAACCAATAGCAGAAACAAAATGGAGTAGCACTGCTTCTTTGCACGGCCTCTGTCTAGAATATCAACATGTGTGTATTGCCATTAGCCATTTTAAATTATTTTACTTTCAGCATGACTGACACCACAGGCCTATTTCTGAATGAAATATAACAGAATTATGAAATCTGTCTATTGATCTTCAAGTCATTGACAAGTGCTCACAGTGACAGCTGTTTTGGGCAGCATTGAGCCTGCTGAGGATGTGAGCCCAAGCACTAGATGGTAAATGACTTTTGCTCTGTTTGTCATGTTGCACTGGCAAGTAAAGAGTTTTCAATTGCCTTTTTTCACCAACGGTAGCAAGCAAAAACTAACTACCAGCTGCAGCTGTGGTTGTTATTTCCATAAGAATGAGGGCAAATTCAAATTTTCAACAAGAAAGAAAGAAAGAATTTAGAGAAGAAATTTCCAAGTCTTCTCATCGGCAGAGAAATAAATAGTTTCCTATCACATTTACTATAAAAGGAGATAAATCAAACGGGAAAACAAGTCACACCCTCTAACACTTGCAATCACCACCAAGTATATTTACTATTCAGCTTACTTTGCCCAGGAGAACCCTCTTCCTTCACATTTGCCCACGAGAGAGAATCACATTAATTACATTGCACAATTTACAACACACATATACCATGTACACCATTCAAAAACTATTTTCACACACATTTACTATGCACTTTGCATCCACATTAGTAAATAAACACTTTGTATCCACATTAGTAAATAAACTCTTTGTATCCACATTAGTAAATAAACACTTTGTATCCACATTAGTAAAAAAACACTTTGTATCCACATTAGTAAATAAACACTTTGTATCTACATTAGTAAATAAACACTATGTATCCACATTAGTAAATAAACACTTTATATCCACATAAGTAAATAAACACTTTGTATCCACATAAGTAAATAAACTCTTTGTATCCACATTAGTAAATAAACACTTTGTATCCACTTTAGTAAATAAACACTTTGTATCCACATTAGTAAATAAACACTTTGTATCCACATTAGTAAATAAACACTTTGTATCCACATAAGTAAATAAACACTTTGTATCCCAGTTAGTAAATATACTCTTTGTATCCACATAAGTACATAAACACTTTGTATCCACATTAGTAAATAAACACTTTGTATCCACATAAGTAAATAAACAAACTACATTCACATTTTTCTATATTGTTCAACATTGCTATTTTTAGCTTCCCCATGGTTCGATCAACAATGACCGCAAAAATTATGAACCAACATCTGGATCAGACAAGGAAGGTTGAAGTCGTCTATTTCCTTGTATGATTGTTCAGAACTGAAATGTCTCCCGTCTACGTTTACATTTGGGACACTTAGAAGCCAATAATTGTCCTTATCCTGGCAACCCTAATCGTATTAACACAAATGAATGATGCCGAATGATAATGAGAAGAAGAGTGCTATGGATACCTTGCTAAACCTAATGTTTCAATGGCATGCAAAACCTCTTTTTGACAAATCATCCCTCTACACAGTGACACCCTATCAAGTGACCATGCTCTGATGTCACATTACAAACATGGGATGCAAAAAACACCTCATGATGACTTATGATTATGTTTGTTCACAGTTATCTGTCTATGATTAACAAGTGATTTACACACACCTGCCATAAACAAATTAACCCAGACATTCCTATCCTTTAGGAACATACTGCTACAAGTTGGACATGTACAGCACCATCTACAAGGTTGTAGGTAGTTTATGAGGTGATAATAGTCATGGTTGGGTACTTGTTGAATATAACAAGATGTAACCTGCTTGTGTTACCCTTCCCTGTTACACAACGTTGCCTAACTTTACACAATACTAGCTTGATCGTTGGGAGTCCTTGCCTTACTGCATGATAAACTGTCAGCTACAGTGAGTCTCCCTGTGTATGGCCAGGTCATTAAATGGATCCCATTACCAGGGCCTAATCAACAGGGGAAGTTATACAGCACAGTCTACCCCACAAACCACCTGTACACCATCAGCTGTTGTACATCATCATATCAAACTACATTACTATCAGGAGCATAATACAAGGCCCTTTTGTCAATGACAATGCAAACAAATGGCACATATTTAATGGATACTAATTGTTTTCATTTAAGTTTCCACTTAGAGCATAGGCATTTTTGAATCAGATCAGCACATCCCTAAAAACTACTTGACAAGGGATATTTAATGGACAACAACATCTTTGGGTGTGCTGTGGGGTGGTGGTGGTGGTATTTAAGAGCTATCTGCAAGGAAAGCTTTCTGATGTTTCAGGAGCTGTACTCAATCCACAATATTCCTTATCACAATAACATCCATCTTGTAAATGTCATAAAAGACTCTCACACCCATACACAGGGTTAGAAATTGGCACTAGTCCTATAGTCCTTGCCAAACTGCCCAATAGTTAAGGTATCATAAGGAGTAGTAGATATTTGTCATTTTTAGGGGTTTTGCTATATATGATCATTATAAGGACTAGTGGACTAAAAAATGTTAGTTTCTACCGCTGATACATAGTATTCATATGTCTTGAAAATACTGAAAACTCATGATAAAAAACAGCATTTCATTAGGTGTGGCAATATGATGACAAAACTCTAACAATCTTTCAAAGAGCCCACCGCACCGGCTGAACCAACACATGTGAAAACAATGGTGCAAGTGAGTGGCACTGGCAAGGCCTGATAGAGACAACAGTTGGGTCAGAAAGGCCATGTGTACACCATGACATACACATCATCTTATTAACATGGCTGTCTAATTCTTATTACCACACTAAGTGACTCCTGGCCCCAGAAGCAATAGCGGTTAGGGTGTAATGACGCACACCTGTAGGGAAGAGCTTGCATGGTATCTCCCATAGCAAACTCACCCTGGGGTTTCTGTCAAAACTTAAGTGAAATGGGTCCATCTGAGGCGTGTTGAACATCAACATTACAAATAAAACTATAACCAATCTGTCACAGGTTAATAAAAACACTTTATCAAGGATGATGAAAAAATCTTCAATCAGAAAATTTCCATCCTCTTTCTTTTTTCGAGAAATGTGACATGAACTATAATCATTTATCACTGAATGAAAGGGTGCAGTTTTAACTCTGCATTATCTAAACCCTTTTGATTGCCGGGAAGGATCAACAGTGTTGCTAAAGTATTGAGATTAACATGATAATGTATACACTGGCATGACATAAAAGAAATAAATGTGGTTTTAGAAAGATAACAAGATATGGACAGATTACCAACTTCCTTGTGAAGTTTAAGGCAAGTATTGTACAGTCTGTGTGGTAATGATCTTTCCGTGATCAATTATTTATGTCAAATCTATGTTCAAATTACACAAATACATTGAAGTGGATGGAATACAAAAAAGAAAATCACATACAAGACTACAAAACATCCCTGGTATACATCAGAGGCTCAAGCATTTTTTAAAGTTTCATGTCAATCTGTTCAATCAGGTATAATTACCTGAAAATGTTTATGATAAAACCTGCCAAAGAACATCTAAAAAGGGAGCAAAATCATTATGCTGATTAGAATATGACTTAAATGTCTGTCACATGCATAACAAACCCTGATGGTAAATATGAACACAAATCAAAACATGACCTAGATATGGGTTCTATTTTTAGACGCTAGTGAAAACCAACACCCAACAGTGAACACTGGAGGTCTCAGCCACTCATGTCTTAATATGACTGTAGTGGTAAGGGCAGCAGTACCATCTGCAGCAATACAAAGGCACTGATTCTGTGGCCGGGTTTTCACAAGGTGAAAGGACGTATTTGTTCCGCATTTGATATGTGATTACCATAAAACATCATTTTTCCTTATCAACGTCTCGGGAGGGAAACTTTCACAAACATAACAAAAGCTCACACGCTTTAGTGTTAATAGTTGCTCAGCCCTTCAGAATTGAACAGAAATTATTTACTGCAAAACACCAAAGACGTATATTGAAAACACCTCATACTCTGACGTGTATGTCTAACCTGGACTTCCAAGTCAGCATGCTACTACTGAATAAAACAATCCAATAGCAGCATAATAGAACTGGTCAACATACAATATTCAATAATACATACAACAGATGCCGGCATGGCAGACCACTGAATCAAGTGCAGTAACAGAATAACGCAATAAATGTGCATATATGTGTACCGGCTGAGACAAAGCTGTCACGCACTTGTAGCTTGTGTAATATACTTCGTTTTTCACACAGGGATTTCTGACAAAGAGACAACTGTTTAGCTTCTGTAACACTAGAATAACAACTGATATAGCCGTCACTCAGTTCAAACAAACCTACATCATGCCAAATATGTCCTACCAGGAGGACATGGTAAATATGTATCCACACATCTAAGGTCACAATGATCATGCTTCATCCCAGGGACAATACTCTTCCCTCAGCTTACTCAAGTGTGTGGATGTTCCCAATATGTGTCATATTTACATTTATCTTCACTATCAAGGTATGATTCCCACTGTTACAAACGAAGTTACAAGCACTGTACTTGTGAGACTTTAAAAATTCCCCTAGTCATACAACCTTGAACAAACATATATATATATAGATGTGTGGGTTTCCAGAGCACTGTAGAAGATACCAGGCCTGAGCGTGTCAAGTGATACTTGATGCCAGAGCACAACAGTAGGAATAGAATTCCAGGTGAAAAAGACAAAATGTGCACTGTGTGCACTGTGTGCACTGTGGACCTTTAAATGTACATATAACAAATGTATTGATACAGAATTTGTTTGAGTATTTACATGTATGTTACCATTCACATTGGGTATTTGATAGTTTTCTTTGGGTATGTAATAGTTTTGTACTAGCTTACACTAAGCTGCAGTCCAGTCTATTTGGCTATTTTTAAACCAAAGATGAGACATTTTGAAAGAATTCTGTTAAAATGCTGTTTCAGTTAACTCTTAATTATTTCTATTAATATGCTGCCCCAAGTGTGTCATCTGTCATACATGTATGAGCAAACAACAGTGATACATGTCTTGCAGTGAAGATCCAGGGTAGAATAGGTCTTCAACACATGCTTGCCGTAAAAGGTGACTATGTATGTTGTAAGAGGCGACTAAGGGATCGGGTGGTCAGGTTTGCTGACTTGGTTGATGCATGTCACTGTATCCCAATTGTGTGGATCAATGCTCATGAGGTCAATCACTGGATTGTCTGGTCCAGACTCGATTATTTACAGACCACAGTCATAAAGCAGAAATATTGCTGAGTGTGGTGTTAAACAACAAACAAACAAACAAACAACATGTCTTGATTACAATAAGCGAGACCTGCCCTTTTGTGCATTATTACTGCAGTTGAGTTATTGAATAGGTGATTCCTGCAATCGATCAGTAAATAAAGATGAGTAAAGATATCCAGTCCTGAAGCTGAAAAGGCTACATTGGGCAATTATGCACAATGTTATATACAACTGGGCTTTAAACTGTTTCAAGTAGTTGTACACAAGCAGCTCCAAATAAATTGGGTTACTGTGAGTTATTTTGCGAATTTTACACAAACAGGCAGCTTATCTGAAGCTGTGATTCTGAGTAAATCACCACAAGGACTAGACTTAGTTGACGATCTTACCATGGCAACAATACAGTGCAACTGCATGTCATAACACTGTCACAACATCAACAACATTGACAAACAGGTAGGTGTAAGATGAAAATGACAGTGACGTAATCAAATGGAGGATGTGAAGAATTCCATGTGAATTTAACTACAGTGGACCTATATTAAATGACATTA
Source organism: Haliotis cracherodii (assembly GCF_022045235.1). NCBI lineage: Eukaryota > Metazoa > Mollusca > Gastropoda > Lepetellida > Haliotidae > Haliotis > Haliotis cracherodii. Next base: position 18,053,344 of record NW_027266264.1, read on the forward strand.
AAGGTGACATCAAGTGCGGCATTTGCTGCAGCTAAAAATGATTAATCCTCTCAAACATGCCTATAATACTAACATAGCAGCACTTAAAAATAACATATGCTCTACCAAAAGGTACTCCAAAAACTATGGAACTATCACCATTGATAAACCAATCAGTAATAGGTGACTGATTGAACATCGAGACCTGAGCGACAACATATGCAGTTTTGGTATGACGACATTTTATCAACCAGGTCATACATTCCCATTTGTGTCCTGCTATTTTAGTCAGTTTCTTTTACAACATGGGAACATATTGCTTGTTTGTGGCAAAGAATTAAAACAAAAAAGTAAGAAGAAAATGGAGAACCAAATCAAGGTTTCTAGTAACATGAGTAGATTTTTGCGACCAACCGCTGTTTCCTATAACATGTATAAGGAAAAACAATTTTGTGTGGGTCATTTAATTCAAGCCAGTAACTCAAATACATCCCATCCATCATTCGAATTTTCAAAGATCTCCACTACTCTTATGCTGACGATGATAAACTTATTGCATTGATGGCGAATACAAGAAGAAAACTCTAAAAAATAACTACCGGAGTTGTGACATCAGTTACACAGGAGTACGGATGTGATTTCACTGACTCTGAACAAGATTTCCAAATATAAACACTTCAAAACCAAATCATGATTAAATAAGGCAGTCCTAGGCATAGAATGTCAACATGGTTCATTTTGGGGTCCCATTCCAGATAGTGATCTCGGCACTATGACTGTCATAAGTTAATGCCAAATTACAAGAGTTATGATTGTCTTAGCACTAAGATAGCTTTGTAAAACAGGGCTGGCTATAAGTTATACTTTATAAGGGCATTCTTTACAATCTAGGAGAAAGTCAAGACTCTGAAATTGTTGTTCAGGACAGACATTTTTATGTCAGAGATGCATGATACCAGGACACAGACGAGCAAAAGGTCCAATCAATGATCCTTATTCGGCAAATAACGTGTGCTTTCAGAAGAATATACTCAGTGAAACAAACTCCTTAAGTACATAGCACTGAATTTCTCGTAACACACATCTATTCTATGAGCTTAAAATTGTTATCAAACATCAAGCATGTGTCGACACCACACATATGACAAACTACCTAATTGCAAAATCAGCCCTACATTAAAACTCAGAAACGTTACACATGATTAATGAACCAATGTATTTTCACACTGCATGGCTGCACAAAGAGTGAACATAGTTTATGTCTGTTATTCAAACATTCAATTATACAATTTGGCTGTTATTCTGACAAGAAATTGTACAGATATCTGTGGCTAAATCATATTACTAAGCCCAGCTGCTACAGGTAAATTTCAGCCAATGTTCAGCTTGATATCACTGCAATGCCTACCCTGAAACATGTGGAATATTGCTAACTGCTCCTTCAATAACAAGCTCTTTGCAGACAGACACCTTTCACTACACAGTTTCAGACAATATTAAATTTGGCCTCAATAAATCATGAAATACAAAATGTACTCCATGATTTGTTTACATATTACACATGACAACAGCTTTAGAAACTTGCACAAATCTTATAGCAACTCCATCCCCATAACACACACAATTCTCAATGCTGAAAGAAATCAAATAATTAAGTTTTCCTATATATACTCACCGCCAAAAGAAATGTGAAAACCTTACATGTTGGTTAATATATGAAGACTTACTCATATCCAAGAGATATTAGATTGGCTTGATGCACAAACGAAGAGACTGGTGTGTTGTGTGAACTGATGCTCATGAACGCATCAGATGTGATGTCATAGATTCATTTGTCTTGTGCAGGATTAGAGTATAAAGATTGGAAATCACATGTGGCATATCGTGATAAAAATAAAGACATTCTGGTAACACTTGTCTGATTCAGACTGGATTGTTAGTTTTGTCATTAAGTGGTACACATTAGAAACATCTCTTAAAGTGCATACTTCTCTATATGTGTCTATGGTTCGTGTTTCTTTTGGCGGTGAGTATACATGTTCAATGACGATGTTTCTACTACTGTTTGAAAGTAATTTGAAACATTTCTTCTAAAACATTACAACTTCATATATAATAATAATATAATAATCTGGCCCTTCTTAATTCCAAGCACAAGGTCAAGAAAAAAGCATAGACAGAACACCTGGTTCACAAAGGCTATACAGGCAACAAGTTTTTCCTTTCTTGAAAGTTTGAGGGTGACTAACTTAATGACTAAGAAGTGAATAATCAAGTTAAGACTCAAACAGATACTTGGGGAGAAATCCAGGTTATATTTCATACCTGAGTTGATGAATTTCTACTGAATATGTTCAAATATTAACCAGGCAATAGCATACAAAATGGGTATTCCTGAGCTAAATGCACTTGCATTAAATAAGAAGCAATCGAGTTGATTATGGGAGACTGTGACATGGCAGAGCATACATATTTCATTTGAGGTCACAAGTCTGAATCCCCACAATATACATGATAAAGTTTAATTCCTCCTCGTCTAGTAAGATCAGCTTAAACTAGCCCACATATGAGACTGAAATATACTGAAATTAATGCTAACATACAAGCTCAGCAAGAAATTTAAACGTTTTAGGCACATAGATTGTGAGCACACGAAAGTTTCTCCCCTGTAAAATATACAAGAACTAACCACATGAAAAATGAAGATTACCCACTCTTTATCAAACTTTCTGAATAAGCGACTAAAGATTTTACCAAATCCAAACATAGCATTATATCCTAACATGGCCACTACCCTACCCTGTATGATTCTTATGTTAATATTACTTAGACATTACAACATGAGCTGAAACATACATTGACCATTCTTCACATACAATTATGAAATTTACAATTAGTTACTAATGATATTTAGATTGAATGACAGTCTGTAAAGAAAATAATCTATCCTGATTCATAATATATTCAAAATCAAATTTATCCAAAACTTTGGTCAAAATTGGTAAAACATCAGATAATATTCCCATGTTCAGAATCATGGGCCAGCTAGTGAGATCAAGATTTTAAGTTACTATGGAGCATATTTTCTCAGGAAACTGACATTAGTGCGAACGTAAATGATAGAATGTCCTTCCATATGGAAGGGTTAGATACAGTTCAGTTGTGATACATTCAAAAATGCGCTACGCCTACCACTTTGTATCTATATATGACTGTACTAAACATGCGAATAATATCATAAAACAACAAATGAATTTTAAACAAACCACGACAGAGACCGAGGAAGACTGAAACGTCTCATGGCCCGATGTCATGAGTGAAATCATGGCTGCCAAACTGCAGTCGATCACGTTCGGCAGATGTGGCTGCGCATTTCTTTTCCGTGGCTCAAGAGCTCGCAAAATTCTATTTCAGGGACCCACTTGTATAGGTTGCATCATGTAGAAGACGTTTTGAAGGTTTTACATTCAATTTTCTTTCAATTTCCACAAAGAAATCAAAACCATCTGATGTCAATTTGATGACCCAAAATGACAGAAAATGCGAAGTCTGCAATTTAACTGAGATTATTAACGGAATTCTCGCTAAATATGATAATGTATTCAAATATAACTTACTTTGATTTTAGAAAATTCTTCTATCGCTCTAAGAGCTGAGTCTGTTAGCTTGACGTGAATTACAGTTTTGTTGCCGATGGAAGAATCGTTTGAGATGAGACCATACTCCTGTCCTTCCACCAGCGCAGCCATATTGGTCTGGCTTGCACCTCGATCTCGGTTGACCTATCAGACAACGCTTTATAAAAACGGACCAACCAAATCAGGCAATAGCGGTTTCGGCTGAACTCAACATCCGCCGTTATTTTTAGCTCTCCGACGTCACGAGGGAACCCGGACAAATTACCAGAGGGATTCTCCCTAGCAATACCGTTGATGACGTAACACCAGAAAACCACCCCCCCATCGTTTTCATAATGCTCCAACCGATATGTGAAACTTTTTCTAATAACGATAATATTATGAAAAAGTGAAAACATCGCCTAAATTTTCAAAAAGAGCATTCTTTTTCTCGATACAGTTTTACTTTTATTTTGATTGGTATGGATGTAGATCTTATGTTTTCCCTTGTTGTCTCCTTACACCAGGCAGAAAAGTGTACACGTTCTTCTTTTGATTTTCATAGATGGATCGTGATTAGTTATTGTGAGTTTATTTGGAGTGAACTGTAATAACTTCTATACAAGAATAATATATGGACTCATGTAGGTTAGTTCAGAATGATGAAGTGCAATTAAAATTATTTAAAACAATACTTTCTCTTTCTGAGCACGCACGTTAAGACACGCTAGCAGCGTCCATGATTATCCCAACGGGGCAAGGTTGGTATAACTGTAGGAGTGACCCGGTGGTCCATGTCAAAACAACTTGATTTATATGACTGCGAGTATTTAGCATGAAGTGATCGCCCATGCGGAAAACCTTCTTCATAAAGACACATACCATCCTACATTGAGCGTTGATGTGGAAATATTTAAAAACATTTTGTTCACGAAACGCGATGGTTGACACATACGCAATACACGGAGGCCATTGCCAATACAGCCTAGATATTAACCTTGTTGCATATTGCCAGGGGCAAGCACTCATCTTGTGAGGATATGTAGGTTTATTCTCAGCGCTTTGTTAGTTGTTGAACGCCACAATAAGCAATAATACAGCTGTATATCGGCGGGACAAGACAAACCAATGAGTGATATTATAATTAACGCCCCGCGCTGTCAAAATAGGATGACACGTGCGATCAAGTTCAAGTTATCGATCAATAACAATGATTAATCAGTAATCCCTGACACAGCAGCCATCATCTTCATAATAGAGATAAATAATAAAACAATAACGTGTGTACTTAATTGCGCTAATGTACAATGTCTATGCTCGAACCACTCGAATATGTTATCCTCATCTCCCTGGGGAGTATACAACCCATGCTGCCTGTGAGGCACTAGAAGGTTAACAACTATCCCCTACCGGGTACCCATTCACTGCTGGGTGAACAGAGGCACATTTCGAACAAAGTCACTTATCTAAGGAGACACAGCTTGTCCTACACGAGCTTCAGTGTGGGGCAGGACCGAAGCCCTAGAAACTCTCAGGAGTCAAGCTCCAAAAACCGGTCGCCCATCCAATCATTCTCCGCGACCAACGTTGCTTAACTTCACCTAATCGTTCATCACGATTCATCACTTAAAAAAGTCAAACAGCGCCGCACTTTAAAACTCGGACAAACAGTCGGTCACTCGAAAACAAAACCTAAACTCGTTAATAGCTGCTTCATGTGATGGCACACTGATGACAGGATAGACCGTGACGATATATCCTCGAAAGTCGACCTACAATGTTATTATAAAATTGACAAATGTTTCAGTAACGTCAGTCAGTGCGATCCACGACATCCCACAGTGCGGGCCGTGCATGGCCACCGGAAATAGAAATCAGTAATTAATCTGAACAAAAGCAATTTGATACAGTTTATTATTACCTATCGCCCGTTGTAACCCTTCTCGTGTTTCACACGTCTTGTTTCCTCGCTAGAACAGTTATTTAGTTATCTAGATATTATATCACCTATTCTGATACTTAATCAGATCAGCTACACCTCGCGGATGTTTATAGTGTGAACAAGTTCGCAAGTATACAGTAGGATACGATCCCTCGATGACGCATTATCACCAAAGTACCATATGTAATGATAAAACGAAGCTTTAACCCCTAGTTACATGAAAAACCTCACTATATGATATTTATTAACGATAACCCACTCTCTCTTTCGCCCCCGTAGGAAATGGTGAAATGGATTAGAATTTAAAGACTATCTGATTTTGATTTTTCTTCTGAAACGCAAATGGCGCAAATATTTAAAAAGTATCAAGATTACAAGGAACTTAGAAACTCAATTATAATTCCAACACAATGTATGTATGTATGAGATATTTAACTTTAAAATCCTGTTATGCATAAATTCATTACGTCTGATGCCCGTGAAGATTCCGGGGTAGAATAGGTCTTCAGCAACCCATGCTTGCCGTAAAAGGTGACTATGCTTGTCGTAAGAGGCGACTAACGGGATCGGGTGGTCAGGCTCGCTGACTTGGTTAATGCATGTCATCGTATCCCAAATGCTTGGATTGATGCTTATGATGTCAATCACTGGATTGTCTGGTCGAGATTCGATTATTTACAACCGCCGTCATATAGCTGGAATATTGCTGAGTGCGGCGTTAAAAAACAAACAAACAAACATTACATCTGAGTGTTATTTCCGAGTGATCTCCATTGATCCCAAGTGTTCCGAGGTGTTGCCGAATGCTCAGTTTAACTGATAGTCGAAAGTGTAGTTGAATCCACATGTGCCATGCAATCTGTTATGGATCAGTGTTATACTGAACCCGCTGCAGCATCACCTGACACAGATACAGGATCCTCCTGCTGTAGCATATTGTTTGAAGGATGGGACACCAACTGTTCTTAAAAAATATTCCCATCGACACATATAACACATATACAAACTATTTATATATATTAAACATCTTAAAGTTTAACACTGTTCCGAGATACTACTCAAACATTAATATTTGCATTTTCAGCATATTTTGAATGTTTGAATTGTGTGAATATGAGTACTTGCTAACGCATTACGCTGGTGTTGCTTCCAGACAATCGATGGAGAGACAAGGATGGTCTATGTAGAATAAGAACTCGCACTATATCGTTTCTGCCCCAAAGAGGATGGTGTATAAAATGCTGAGTGTGTGGATATTTTAGATAAAACGTAACAGCTGTTATTGTTCAATACTGCTGGCGCCTGTACCAGTCATGGATATGTTTCCTGTCACTACAGTACTGACAATTCCGAGTATTTCGGAAGTAACAGGTCCCGTACAGGTGCGTGCTGATTGTCGGAAGACGGTGGTCGGATGGCCACACTGACTGTTGATTGCTCTGTAATATACATGGGTAAGACCAGCGCCCAGGTGACCTGCAGTGAGTGAGTGAGTGAGTATGGTTTTACGCCGCTTCTAGCAATATTCCAGCAATATCACGGCGGGGGACACCAGAAATGGGCTTCACACATTGTACCCATGTCGGGAATCGAACCCGGGTCTTCGGCGTGACGAGCGAACGCTTTAACCACTAGGCTACCCGACCGCCCCGTGACCTGCTGGGACGAGTGGTGTGGCATGAAGCCCCGATGGCATGAACTGCGCACAACATCCATCACTGTCTTAATGTCGCCATATGTCTGCCAATTACTAAATATGTACTGAAACTGAGAAACCAGACACACACTCGCATGCACGCACGCATGCACGCACACAGTCATATACACACGCATACACACACGCAAGCATGTACACACACATACACAGGCACGTACACACATACACACACAAACGCACGCGCACACTCACACTCGCATCATGCATCATCTTGTAATGTTGACACGGCATTATACGACTTGTGTTTGGCATGACTCAAGTCAAAAGTTGTTTTAACCTGTTGACTTGAATGTCAGTTGCTCAAATGCAGGCACACATTCAGCCTGAATCATATATTTATTCACGAGTCATGGATAGTTCTCTCTGTTGATACGTACTTCTTGTTACCCGTGAAGATCCGGGGCAAAAGAGGACCTCAGCAACCCACGCTTGCCGTAAAAGGCGACTAACGGGATCGGGTGGTAAAGCTCGCTGACTTGGTTGATGCATGTCATCGTGTCCCAATTATGTCGATCGATGCTCGTAACGCCAATCACTGGATTGTCTGGTCCAGGCTCGATTATTTACACAGACCGTCGTCATATAACTGGAATATTTCTGAGTGCGGCGTTAAACAACAAACAAACAAATACTTGTTATCATGGGTTTTAATTTGGCACCATATCGCCGACAGGCTGTGGGAATTATCTAATGCACGTGCACAAAGGTGTGAATGAATGTGTGGGTTAGTTTCGCACACTTATGTACTCAGCTCTAACTGCAAAATGTTTCACTTCTTATCGCAGAGTTACGTCAGTACACAAACACAACCACATCGCGTGAATGTGATGTGCATGCATATATATTTCGTAATCAGTGATAAGACAAGTCGTTTTCAAAGGACAGGGCACCATAAGTCCCCTTATTGGCCAACTAGAACTGCTTGAATTAAGAAATGAGCAAACGATTGATAAGTTATCATGAAATCTGTCACATGTGTACATAAATCTATCACATGTGTACATTGAGAATCCTGGTTTAGATTATAATGTATTGAGGTCAGGCTAAAATGTGTCACAAAAGCATTTTCGACGTTTCCGAGAAGCCTTCTAATATTTGAACGTGAGTAAAACTGACCCCAGTTGTTTTTCTTAGATGTAGACAGCATCATCATCACAAATGCATGGTAAAATCAACATGGGTCATAAACTGAGGGGCAAACGAAACTATACCCCTCAGTTGATTTTATCAAATCTTTGATAATTATACGTCGTTCTTGAAGTGGGTTTAGGTCAAAGCGTTAATCCTCCCAAACTGGCACAGCTATACCACCTGCCAATAATTTCCTATCACTGATGTTTTATGAACGGAAAGTGAACGAACACGTTGCCATAACTGCCACGGACCTGATACTCAACAAACACAGGGTGTATTTTAGAATTATGTTTGCAATTAAACCATCCCTGTGACAGTACATATCAGTGACTGTAGAAACTAATACTTATTGTAAATGGAAAATGTCTTTGAAAAGGGACTGGGACTTCTTTGAAGTATTGGGTTTTTTACAGTACATTATAACATTCACGCAGAAACACATACACGCACACAAACATCCATGTGTATATTGTTGTTATAATGGATCCAAAACAACAAGAAAGTTCAAAATAACGTACAGATCATCAAACAGAGATTCTATACAGATCACCATCAAGTTACATTATTGATTCTATATTCATATCAACAACCAAAAGTTCAATTTTTTTCTATATCAGAATATATTTATAATATCAGTTCCTAATTTATTTATTTTTTAAATTATTTTTATTCATGATTGAATCAATAAATGAAACTAATTATATAGCTTTAACAATGATGTAACTTGGAGGCTGTTAACCAGAGTACCACCCCCAGGGATTCAGGTAGGTATTGGCAACTCTGGTCAACTGAAGTATGCATGGCGTCAATCAGTTAACATGTGCTAACATTGGTCATCCAAGGTTAACTGGGTTATACCTTTGTCAAAACGGGGGCGGTCGGGTAGCCTAGTGGTTAAAGCGTTCGCTCGTCACGCCGAAGACCCGGGTTCGATTCATGACATGGCCCATTTCTGGTGTCCCCCGCCGTGATATTGCTGGAATATTGCTAAAAGCGGCCTAAAACCATTTTCACTCACTCACTCACTCACTTTGTCAAAACGAGTTCACTTGGATGGTCCTGGGTTTTGAAATTGAACGCAAGCCAGCGCACGCACGAACTTAAAACATTAGGTTTACTAATATCAGTCACTGGAGTGACTATTAATTGTATTTACCTCATAATATACGCATTAGGCTTACTAACATCAGAACCACCAACCGCCGACTCCCAATTGAAACTGGTAGAAGGTATCACCTCAATAGGGAAGATAGGCTTTGCTCTCTTTGTAAAATTAAAGTTGGTGACGAATTCCATTTTATGCTAGAATGCCATGAATTGGACCATATCTCCCATTATATTATTGTGAATACCCAAATACTGAAAAAAAGGTTTCACTTATGACTTGTTCTTATAAACCTCTTTTCTTACGTGATCTACCCGAATACTCTTCAATGCACCACTAAACCCAACTCACTCACAAACTTTTTATCCTAGGCTTAAACTGGCCGTAGATCGCGTGCAGGTTGCGGCAACTGTCTGATGCACGTGCATGAAGATGTTTATAGGTATATGTGGGGTTCAGTTGCGCGCACCTGTTACGCATACTCAGCTCCACAAAAAGCTTTCACCTCTTATCGCGGAGTTATGTCAAAACACAAACACAATCACGTGATGTGCACGCACAGATTTTATGATCAATGATAAGAAACGTCTTATTCAAAGGACAGGGTATTACAAGTACTCTTAATACCTGTATTGGCAAACTAGAAATAGGCAAACGATTAATAAATTCGCATGATAGTTGAAATCGTGAATCCCTGTTTTAGATTTAAATATACGAGTAAGGCATAAATGTGTAAAACAAAGGCTGGCTTTAGAACTCCACCCACCAGTACACTATCAAGGGATTGGTATCAGAGCCCATCAAAGAATCAACAGACTTAGACTTCGTCAATGAAAACATGTCTTAAGATATTTTTTTATTTCTTCGAAAGGACCTTTCCTCTTCTGCTGTTTTCATATGGAATCAAGCAAACTAGATTTGGTTAGTTTGATCTAGACTAGTCTGTCTTACAGACCCTGATACAAATATATATCAAATACAGCCCATGCAGGTCTATAATGTTTGGCAAGTCTAGATTATACTGCAGTATGAAAATGAAGAGAATCACTGGGCTCCCTTTTTATTATATTTTTATTAAGATAACTGAACAACTGTTTTTTTCTGTACGATATGTTCATTTCAGAGACTAGATGTTAGTCTAGATCTAGACTTGCCTAAGCTTTTAGTAAATAAATAACTAAAAAATATAAATTTCAGTCATGGCTCAGGACTACAGAATCAATTGTAAACACGTTTCCCTCCGCGTACATTAGTCATAGATTTAAATACCAAGGAGGTTGTAGTACTGAACATCAGTCTCCCCGATCTAATTTCAAATCGGATAAGATCGGTGGACATAAAAATGGAATGATTTATGAGACACCGAGATACAAAGACGGATGGTGTTTTATTGCTGAAAAATCATCTGTGTACAAATTCTCAGCGAAAGGTCAACAAGTTGTAGACACTGATAACGGATGTTTCTGAAATCTCCAGCCCAATCTTTCAGAGGACAAATATGTTAAAATACTGAAGGCGTGTGAAGTCAGCTTGTTTTCGATTTTGCTTTCCAGATGTGGCCTCAACTGAGTGTTAAACTTCAGTAACGGGAGAGCGGACTTGCCACACGGAAATACTTTCTCAAATGGGTTACCATGCGGTGACCTCGTGGCAGTGTTATATTTGTTTGTTTGTTTGTTTGTTTGTTTGCACTCAGCAATATGCCAGCTATATGACAGGTCTGTAAATAATCCAGTCTGGATCAGACGGTCCAGTGATTAACATAACGAGCATCGATCCACGCAACTGGGGTACGTTGACATGTATCAACCAAGTCAGCAAGCCTGACCACCCGCTCCCGTTAGTCGTCCTGTACAAGCACAGTGACTGCTTATATACGGCAAGCACACCCGATCCAGGAAATATTACCTACTACTAGCACAGAGTTGTTAGCAACCATGACCTGCTACTAGTAGGTACAAAGACGGTCTCTACGTCTCTGGAGACTAACATTTACTGCTAGTACTAGCTAACGGCAACGGAGCATGTCTAAAATGATTTTCATTGGTCAACGAGTCTACGTCGACGGTATGCAGGCCAGGCTCTGTCTCAAAGAGAAAAATAAATAGATTACCGCAGAGCAACTTCAGCCTGTAACCAGCTAGCTTTCTAGATGTAGAAGTAGCTTCGTAATGGTGAAATGCGCCATGCAAACCATTCAACCACCATTCCAGTATGTTCTCAGTCACCTGTAATTACAAATATTTTCTACATTATCATGAAGAAAATTATACAGTAACCATTGACAATTACATCACCAGCTTTTCACATGACCTCGTCATGCATCATCATCCGCCGCCATTTTGTGTAAGGTCACGTCATTTGTTCCACTCAACCTAGGCCAAGTTTAGACTAGTTAATTGTGTCTTTTGTCTAAATAGAGCACAACAAACGTGGGTGTTTTCATAACAATAAATACTCTTCAATATTCCTACCATTGCCACAAATGGGAACGTAATGTCGTGCGTGTTTTCTACAGGTAGCCTTGCATTCTTTGCGTCCCTAGAAACAACGTCGACGTGCAAAAGCAAGGTCACGCATCATAAATGCCGTTTATTCTAAAAGAAAGAGTGCTTTACCGAAACAGTGTGTCCTACATTACCACCTATCGTATATTGTATTGGAGTTGTTGCCTGGTATCAAGCGCCCATGTTTTGACGCGAATCACTTGCATCCAAAGACGATTGGGTCACGTTCCTTTTCAGAATCGCTCGTTTCTTCTAGTCCAACTGGTAGTAATTACTAGTAATTAGTACTTACATATATATACTATTATATGTCGTATTTTGTTTACATTTCAGCAGTATGCATCGGAGGCAGGAAATTTATTCAAGCTCTGAAGTCCCAAACAACTGAAAATGCTCCAAAACACCATCACGTAACCCTGGTATTCTCAAAGTGCTGATGAAAGTGTTTGTTTTGTAGGCCTAAATGTTTGTTGATAGTAGAGAGGCTGATTGATAGACTTTATAACAAGTCATGATCAATATTCCCCAACTGTTAGTTAATTATACTGGTCAGTCTACATCTGTATTGTTTCTTTGCAACCTCTGTCAACAAACTCAAATTTATCCATTTATACCTGAATAATTGTGTTGTCATATTTTAAGATTATGACTAGGCCTACAGCATCTAACTAACTGTAATCCTCTGATAACTAAATGTCTGAAGGCAAAATACCATTTTATTGATGAATATACCTCCATTTAACTCATACAGTTTAGTGTAGGGTGTAATGTTGGAATGTTTTTGTTGACAGTAGCAGACACTACATCTGCCTATGAACAATGGACAGAACTGAGAATACCATATCATGAACCGTAGTGAACACTGCTGGCAACATCCTGTTTTAGTAAGTATAATTGAATCCCCAATTATAATGTCATTGTACATACAAAAAATGACATACCGGGGGTAGTGTTGTTTTTAAATAGTGATCTGTTTGGCAGTGTTTTATATATTGTATATTTTTCATTTCACTTTGTCTACTGGCCTGCATATGTCCTTGTCATTTTCCTGTTATTTCTGATACATTCCAAAATAAGATTTGTCTGTACAGTACCAGCACACTTTAATAAGGACTAAGAGCAAATGTGCCTATTTCTCAGTGTTTTAGACAATTTGTGTTGTACCCAAATAGAGAGAATATTGTTACTGTAGTTCTTGTCATTGTCTTGGCGGCAAGTGCCACATGATCATGGGCACTACTTCAGCATGTTTAGTTATACACATTTACCAGTGAAGATCAGGGTCAGAATTGGTCTTCAGCAAACCATGCTTGCTTTAAGAGGCGACTATCCTTGTCATAAGAGGCGACTAACGTGATTGAGGGGTCAGGCTCAGAGACCATGTTGATGCATGTCATCGTATCCCATTGGCATGGATTGATGCCCACGATGTCATTTACTGGATTGTCAGGTCCAGATTTGATTATTTACAGGCAGCTGTCAAAGCACGAATATTGCTTAGTACAGCATTAAACAACAAACAAACAAAGTTATACAGTTCAATTTTTTAAATAATCTTATACTCTAGTATTATAATGTGCTATTTTTATTGATTATTATGAATACAGACTGTTTGTATCAGTTTGTAAGAGACACAAACCAAGGTCACACAACTATCTGCTCATGCTTTGTCGTAACACAATTAATACGGTATCTTCAGGTTATGTATGTTTGTAAAATGTGCTAGAAAGTGTCCACTTTAGTTGTAAAATCAGTATCTTCCTCACAACAGAGCTAATGTGCACTACCTTGTTGTGGTATTTTCTGTTGAACTCGTCTCTGTCTTTCTCAAGTTATGTTTGTGCAAGGTGCCTACCTGGTGTATTGATAATATTACCTGACAAGAGTCACGTTTGCTCAGCATATTCTGAAATACGTGTCTCCAATCTAATAGAAATGGGAAAAGTAATACAAGCGAGTCACCATCCTTTTAAGCGGTGCTAGGGATGTCAGCATAAAGTATATGTTTTTTTATTAATATCATAAATATTAAAACTCTTTGCACCTGAATTGGAAGAATTGAACATTATAAGAAAACTGCTATGTTCCTTTTCAGCTGACAGGCTGTTTGTGGAAGATGTAAGGTCAAGTGCTAGGGCCCCCTGTTTAGTTTAGACCTACATTGTAAATGTTGTGCACTAGACCATGCACTACAGGGTTTACCCAAGCCTCTTAAAACTGGGGACAAATTCAATTTCTAATCTTAAAAATATCATCTTGATTCTCTAATCATACTGTTAAAATTATGTTTTACGTACTTATCTAATCTCTCTGGAATTCCTAATCCAATTAGATAGTAATGTCCAATATTTTTTAATATATTTGCAGATAACAAATTGCTATAGACTAATAAGGCAACTGCTATATTATATTCTGACTCTTTACTGGACTCACCAGACTCTGCATTGTATACTACTGAACACAATGAAGTATCAACGTCTTTTCATTTCGGAATTCAAGTAGCAAGCGGTAGCCTGTTGTCTGGTACTTTAAAGTATACTATAATGCATGTACTAATTCTTTATACTGTAAACACATAACATGTTTTTCTTGAGCAATTCTTCCTGAAAAGACCCCAAATTTGAAACGCAAGTCTAGTAATATTGTGCTCGATGTAGTAAGTCCAATTAATAATAGTCAATATGAAAACACTAAAATCCTGTGTGGGCTAGTTGACCCATCATTTTGGGGCACAGACTGCTCATGTAATTCAATATATGGTGACAATGTTGCACGAGGTTCTGTTGTGTGTATTTCAATAACTTGCACATTTATGAACTTTAACCTTAATGTAATCCTTGAATCCATTGATGCTTTATTTTTACATTTCTTTAATAACCTACAATTGTTATGAAGCTGTCATTTTTTGTGTGGTTCCAGGAATAAAGTCACCAGAAATGTATTCAAAATTTTTATCTGAGTTTGAGTATGACCAACATGGCAGATAAGTTTAAAATGTTGTTTTCTTCCACTTCTCAGACATGTAAGTTATTGTACCATAAGTCATCTATAGTGTAAAAACATGTTGATTCTTTTGTTTGCATATTTAGCTGTTCCAGAACTGTCAGATGATATTAAATTGCTGTAGAAGGAATTTATTTCCATCTATAATGTCATTATGGTATACCAGTGTGTATGACAATTGTTTTGAAATTCATCAATATCTTCAAATACGATTTATCGTATCCAGTGAATGACATGTAAGAAAGAAGGAAGTTAGGCAGCACCCAATCAGAGAGCGTACCATTAGACACATGTGATCAAAGGGGTTCCAATTCAACACATTGCCCTTATGTATGATGGTCACTGTCAAATGTTTTTCATGGATCTCTGTGTTTGAAAACCAACTCATCCTGAAAATAGGTTTCTGATTATATTGCCTATTAACTTACACAAGATACACAATTTTGAGTAATAAACAGTTGAATGTAGAAATCTGTTAATGTTGACAGGAAGAGAACAGTCATTATCTTAGGGTTATGTTGAATATCATTAACATGATTAAGGCTTTAATGACTTATTGATAAATAAGAAATATACACAGCAAATTCTGTCATTGTCATTGTAGTATTTGTCTATACTATTACTTAAACACTACATTAATAGCCATAATCACATTCAATTACAGGGATCGATTTCTCTACATACAAGCCCCACCAGTGCAGGTAAACACATTGCTGGGTCCACTTGCACAGAACAATCTTAGCACTTCAATTATTGTAAATCCTTAAGATCACGATCTTAGGCTTCAGCTACAATCACTGTCCAACTGATCAAAGGGATTGTAGGCTATGATCATTGTAAGCTACAAGTGAAACTTACAATTGGTCCAAACCAGTCTGAAGTAGCTAAGATCGTTGTGGTCCCTGAATAAACTTGACAAAATGGCGTGCAGGACCTCATCTAATTCACATAAATATTCTACCTTATGTTCAAATATTGCCTCGTTATTTTGTTAACTTTATGATTCAAATCAACACTTTAATTTAAGATTTAACGTCAGAAATATCGTTAATTGCAATGGTGAACCACTTAACTATCGAATCGATAGCTAAAAGTAAAAGTACTCTACCCACCGGACTCAATGCTGAAAGAAGTGTTAAACAACATACCTTTTCACTAATCAAGGGAAGGATAAAAAGTTGTATGCAAGCGATTAGTAACGTCCGTGACCTTTTCGATAACTCAAGGGCAGCTAATCATAGTTTATACTCTAGATGAGAGTGGTTTCCCTTTGTGTAAGCATGTAGCGTAGAATCTACCTTGCCCAGTGTATTAATGTTGTAGAATCGCTGAGCTCCCCCTGTTATTCTTTTCAGTCCCATTCGTGTCAGTTATTTTTGTCTTTAGTTCATCATTAAATTAATCTACAAATAAATATTAGATGAAGTCAAACATGTTTAAATCTAAAATCGAGTTGGCAGGGGACGAGGGATTTTAAAATCTGAATTAAAAAGAAAAGAAAAGTGTTTATCAAACAAGTAAATACACATGATGAGACATTTGAAATTTGTGTAAAATTTCCCATAAATAGCAAAAGTAAAATTTACACCTTCTTAAAATAATTATCAATATAATTAATACCAAGTGAATATATATTAAACAACTGCTTTCTCCAAACATTATTCATTATTATTATTTCCCATGCATTCTTGAAATCCTGCGTCTTCCTGTGTTTTGAAAAGGTACTCATAACATCCTTTGTCACAGCAACGAAAAGAAAGCATGAAGGATATATTTAGGATTTTACGAAAAGCTCCCCCATGTTATGTTATTAGGAAATATTTTTAGTATTATTTATTTTAATTTTCATAATGATTGTGTCACTAAATAATATATTTATTCGTATTTCAATACTTTTGATAAAAAAACATGAGTAGGTATTTCTCAAGTTGAAACAGATAACAATTCCTAAATCATGACACTATTAATGCCAACAAAAATATATGCCATCATTCTAGTAATCGTTTCCTTCAAATAATTGGCACCTTTCTTGAAACTGTGCAAGGTGCCATGGAGGGAGGTACATGTTGTGTCGTGAACAGTTCCACTTATTGTATACGCAGGCAACTGTAGACAGGAGTCGAGTTTAAGATATTTGTACCTCCACCGTTGAAGATTTCAATCTTAGATGAGCTGTCTTACAATCACACTAAGATTGGTTTGTGCAAGTGGAATAGGACAATTGTATGGTGATTGTAAAATTGATTGTAGCCGCCTAAGATCGATTGTAACTAAGATTGTTCTGTGCAAGTAGGCCCAGGTGTCGGTAACTATTAGGTGAGGTTAGGTCGCACCCAGTGCAGGTAACATTTCCAACCATAAGTGGAAAACTGAATTCTTTTAGAACTGGCTGCAAGTCTTTTGAATCCAGGAAACAAAAGTTCATGAAAATAGTGAAATACACAGGTGGTCTGAATGCATTGAACATGCTGGACTCTTCACAATTACCACTAGAACAGTCACTCATGAGGTTACAATCACAACAGACACTTTGAGACTTCTGTTTAAGGTTGTTTACTCGATATCATGATATGAAAAGGCATGTACAGATTCACCTCAAAATAAATTCTAGAGCACATTCTCAAGGGGTTTTTTTCTTTGAATTTATTTAAAATTCAAAATAACAGAAAATTTTGGTGGTGCAACCTGCTTAGTTCACTTTGTTGCACCTGGTGCAGGTGGTAAGACAGAAAAAAATGAAATCGTACCCTGAATTATAGACCAAGGCCCCGATGACTATGACTATGGAGTAGCATTGATTATCATCGTCATATTTTTTATTTCAGTTGGCACACAACAGCATCCCTCCAGATCAAGTGAAAAGGAATCCTATGACACCGCTTGATCTTTGTCTGACATGGAAATCTGCAAATCAAATAAGGTGGAAGAATAACATCTGGTTAAAAAATTTATGTGGAAAAGTAAGGGCTTTTTTACATTTTGGGTAAGATTAAACTTCCAAATTTCATCAGGGGTTTGAAAATTAAAGGATGATAAATTTCTCATGGCTTGTTATGTGTTATTTATCCACTGTTTCCTTTTTTTGGACTTTTATTTTTATAAAATATACATTAAATGTAAAACTAGGCAAAAAGTCAGCAAAATCAGTCAAAATCAAGAAGGTCCAAAATCGCAAACATAACTGCATTGAGGTGGGTGTCTGAGTTGAAGCAAATATTGATCTGAACAATAATCTGTCAGCAGGTCAAAAATCACCCACGTAACTGCTGTTATCTGAACACAGTTCAGGTTTGAGATTCACCATGAACTTTTCAGGTATTGAGGGGTTGTGGGGTCCAAAAGTCATCTGAAAATGATTGAATACATGAATAATGGACATGAAATTTAAATTACAACATAAAATAGAATGGTCATGTATGTAAAGACATGTTCAATAGTCACTTTCAAATTTATCTTCCTTTTAAGGTGGTCGAAAATAACATGGCTGCGGATATAACGACACAAAACATAGACCAATGTTGATATATGTTGGTTAGTTGCTTGTTATTGTAACAAGATGACAGTAATAATATCTAGATTCTAAATATGGCCACCATGTCAACCATATTGAATTTGTCGTCCATGCTAAATTATATTACATTGTACTTTGGGGCATAGTATTATTTTTTTAACTGCTGTTACTTTAACTGCACATACTTCACATGTGCCCCCTTATCTACATTTACTGCATTTTCGTTTAGTCCTTTTGGTTTTATGCATATACTGGTAAATTGGAGTGATGAATGGAAAATATCAACACTGTAAATGGTGACACAGGAGTGTATTAAATGTAATGAATTGATCTAAGTGTTAAAATGAAAATGATATTGAGAAAACAGCCACATAATAAAATATATAAGTACCCTTTATCAGAGCGGCAAATCAGTTCTAGAAATGTGAATTTTATTGGGATTCCAAACTGTATATTTGTTCAAGATAAGGATTTGAAATATCTGATGTTGGTTCTTTTTGTAATGTTGCAACATAAACATAAATACAGTCATCCCTAGCTAAAACACCCTTCATGAAATACCACAGATTGGGTTAAACTTCAGGTAAAATACATGGATCCCATACATTTAAATACTTCCCCCACAAACGCATTTTTAGGTCATCGGAAATAGCATATCAACAAATCTGCTCTGAAATTATGCAAGTTAGTCCTGTTGTAAGGATGCACATATGTTCTTGAGAAGTGTTCATTGTATACATCTAGACTTAGGACATATGTTTGCAATCTATTTGATTAAGTTTAGTCATATTTTTTATTTGAAACACTATGTGCTTCTTAAAACACTTGCCTTCAACTATTTGTTCTTATGTTTTTGATCATGCAACTTTCTATGTACTTATTGGGTTGGAATTATCAAAAGGGTAGCAGTTTTGGGGCTCCATTGTTGAGAAATATGCCAGAAAATAAATCTTGAAAGTGTGCTTTCACTAATTGTTGTTAATAAAGTGTATAAATGGGCTGAGAAATGTGTGAATTTGAAATATTTGAAATATTTTAATTAAGGTTTGAGATAAAATGCAAATTTTACAGTATTTTAACAGAGCTCCAGATAAGATTTTTGATTCAGTTTTTTGTGGTTTCAGATATCTGCTTTAAAGTGATGTCATGAACTGGATGCTGCACTCTTGATTCCAACACTAATATTGTCATGACCAAATGTTAAAGTTCATATTCAGCAAGTTGAAGATAACTGACACCATCTTTAAGTATAAGTTTCACAAATATGATATTCAGAAGTTTTTTGTTTTCACTACTGATGTATATATAGTATAAAAATATGGATTTCTGTATAGAATAGAATAAAGTATTGGAATACATGTGATACTAGTTGTGTTTCCGTCACCACAATCTCACTAAAATCAGACCTTAGTTCTCGCTACCACTAAACAAAGACCTGAAGAAATCCCATTAGGAGTCACGTCAGAATGACCTTTCATTCGACCAATCAGAGCGTCGCTTACCAGATCATGAAAGTGACAGTCAGAATGTGATTTCTAATCATACAACCTCGAAAACTTTAACACGGGGTATTCCGAAAGATAGTTACAGGTTTAACGACTGAATCCATACAATCTAGACCATCTATTAGCCACTCCAGAATGTTCTTTTGTTTAGTTTTCAAATTTGTAATCAAGAATTTGTCCAAATATGTTTCGAAGCGTAGTCGCCAATTTGAAATTAGTGCCGTAAAGCACGAGAAAGCTGCCCTCTGATTGGTCATTCTATTGGTCGGTCAAAGTTCGCACAAAGTCGGTCTGACGTGACCCGTACTGGGATGTCCTCAGATCTTTGTTTGGCAGTAGCAAGAACTATGGTCTGATTTTAATGAGATTGTCGTCACCATAGTGTGGATGTTTTATGCTGTTTGAGAGAAAAGATGGCCTAATGGTCTAAAATGCTTCAACACTGCAGAGTTGTGTCAATTGGTTATGTGAGGATCCATTCTGATCACTGGTTTGGAGAATAGTGACCTTAAGCTGAACAGATGGACATGTGGCAGTGTGATTTGAAAGTGAGACACAAATTTATGCAACCACATGAGGTATTGTGGTGCTGAAACGAAGGATCATATTCTGGATTTGAACCCATGACCAGTACATCAAGTTCCATCAACCATGACAATTGGGACACCTGTGCACCCAAGTTTCTCTCACTCTACTTCAACAAAATTGCAGTACCATAAAGGCAGAAATTAATAAGTAGGGTCTGTGTGACTAATAAAGCAGTTTCTTGTCACTTTTCGGCCCAGTTTTATATCACAATTAGATATATATTGGGTAGGAACACTAACCCTACAACCTTACGATTCTTGTTCTTTTGAGATTCCGTAACAGCTGCGTCTGATTCAAGAATAATCCAGTTTTACATCACTGTCGGACATATATTGAATAGAAGCCCTAACCCTAGCACCTTATCATTCATGTTTCTGTTGAGATACGATAACATCAGCGTCTGTATCAGGAATAATCCAGTTTTACATCACTGTCGGACATATATTGAGTAGAAACCTTAACCCTAGCACCTTATCATTCATGTTTCTTTTGAGATACGAGAACATCAGCGTCTGTATCAGAAATAACCCAGTTTTACATCACAATTAGACATATATTGAGTAGAAACCCTAACCCTAGCACCTTATCATTCATGTTTCTGTTGAGATACGAGAACATCAGCGTCTGTATCAGGAATAATCCAGTTTTACATCACTGTCGGACATATATTGAGTAGAAACCCTAACCCTAGCACCTTATCATTCATGTTTCTGTTAAGATACGAGAACATCAGCGTCTGTATCAGAAATAACCCAGTTTTACATCACAATTAGACATATATTAGGTAGAAACCCTAACCCTAGCACCTTATCATTCGTGTTTCTGTTGAGATACGAGAACATCAGCGTCTGTATCAGGAATAACCCAGTTTTACATCACAACTAGACATATATTAGGTAGAAACCCTAACCCTAGCACCTTATCATTCATGTTTCTGTTGAGATACGAGAACATCAGCGTCTGTATCAGGAATAACCCAGTTTTACATCACAATTAGACATATATTAGGTAGAAACCCTAACCCTAGCACCTTATCATTCATGTTTCTGTTGAGATACGAGAACATCAGCGTCTGTATCAGGAATAACCCAGTTTTACATCACAATTAGACATATATTAGGTAGAAACCCTAACCCTAGCACCTTATCATTCATGTTTCTGTTGAGATACGAGAACATCAGCGTCTGTATCAGGAATAATCCAGTTTTACATCACTGTCGGACATATATTGAGTAGAAACCCTAACCCTAGCACCTTATCATTCATGTTTCTGTTAAGATACGAGAACATCAGCGTCTGTATCAGAAATAACCCAGTTTTACATCACAATTAGACATATATTAGGTAGAAACCCTAACCCTAGCACCTTATCATTCATGTTTCTGTTGAGATTTCGTGACATCTGCGTCTGATTCAAGAATAACGCAGTTTTACATCACTGTCGGACATATATTAAGTAGAAACCTTAACCCTAGCACCTTATCATTCATGTTTCTGTTGAAAGTTTGTGACATCTGCGTCTGATTCAAGAAAAACGCAGTTTTACATCACTTTCGGACATATACTGAGTAGAAACCCTAACCCTAGCACCTTATCATTCATGTTTCTGTTGAGATACGAGAACATCAGCGTCTGTATCAGGAATAACCCAGTTTTACATCACAATTAGACATATATTAGGTAGAAACCTTAACCCTAGCACCTTATCATTCATGTTTCTGTTGAAAGTTTGTGACATCTGCGTCTGATTCAAGAAAAACGCAGTTTTACATCACTTTCGAACATATACTGAGTAGAAACCCTAACCCTAGCACCTTATCATTCATGTTTCTGTTAAGATACAAGAACATCAGCGTCTGTATCAGGAATAACCCAGTTTTACATCACAATTAGACATATATTAGGTAGAAACCCTAACCCTAGCACCTTATCATTCATGTTTCTGTTGAGATACGAGAACATCAGCATCTGATTCAAGAATAACGCAGTTTTACATCACTGTCGGACATATATTAAGTAGAAACCTTCACCCTAGAACCTTATCATTCATGTTTCTGTTAAGATACGAGAACATCAGCGTCTGTATCGGGAATAACCCAGTTTTACATCACAATTAGACATATATTAGGTAGAAACCCTAACCCTAGCACCTTATCATTCATGTTTCTGTTGAGATACGATAACATCAGCGTCTGTATCAGGAATAATCCAGTTTAACTTCACCGTCGGACACATATTGGGTAGAAACCCTAACCCTAGCACCTTATCATTCATGTTTCTGTTAAGATACGAGAACAGAAGCGTCTGTATCAGGAATAACCCAGTTTAACTTCACTGTCGGACATATATTGGGTAGAAACCCTAACCCTAGAACCTCATGATTCATATTTGTTGAGATTTCATAACATCAGCGTCTGTATCAAGAATAACCCAGTTTTACATCACTGTTGGACATGTATTGAGTGGAAACCCTAACCCTTGAACCTCATGATTCTTGTTTCTGTAGAGATTTCGTGATATCTGCGTCATAATAAAGAATAATCCAGTTTTACATCACTGTTGGACACATATTGGGTAGAAACTCTAACTCTAGCAACTCATGATTCATGAAATACGATAACATCAGCGTCTGTATCAGGAATAACCCAGTTTAACATCACCGTCGGACATATATTGGGCAGAAACCCTAACCCTAGAACCATGTGATTCATGTTTCTGTTTATATTTAGCGACATTAGCGTCTGATTCAAGAATAACGCAGCTTTATGTCACTGTCGGATATATATTGGGTAGTAACCATTACCAAAGCACCTCGCGATTCATGTTTCTGTTGAGATAATATGGTGACATCATAATTTGGGACTGTCTAACTTACCATCTGTTTTGATGTAAATTCCTAATCTGTAGCATTGATTGCCAGGATTGTAATGTAAGCTGTATCAAGGCCGCTGGTAAATGTATTGTGGACAAGGCAAATCAGTGGCTGACAAGATCAGCAAAACCCATACCATTGGGCACATTAACACAATCAGCCATTTGACATGTCATTCGGTGATGAATACATGAACACATTCATGCCTACATAATACTGTTTATCCTTGTCATAATCAATCAACTACAAACAAATTTCATCATTTTGCTAGTTCTTTATTGTTGAGGAAACAATAAACATAAATGTAACACATGAAAAGAGTTTTGCCTCAAAATGCTGAAAACAGTGTAAGTGAAGAAATTCCATGCACAGTATATTTGTAAGATGCTATATTCACCATATATGATAATCGATATTATGAATGAAAAAAACACACCTCACATTATGAAACAATATATAATATGAATCATATGTTAAGATGTACAGTACTGTCCATGAGAATAGGGAGAAACACTGTCCCTCCACACAGTAGCGAACTGATGCTACTCCCTGCTGATCTTTTCACTACTCAGGATGTCAATGCTGACTTCAACACAGAACTCTTCTTCTCAACACTTCTTCTTTCCAGAAACGTACAGGGCACAGTTGCTCTCCCTTCTCAAAGCACACTGTATTGGGAGCTGTATATGTAGTTTAGCGTTGGTGTAAACTGATACCATCAAGTTTCATTACAGCATGGTAGTTGCCCTGAAAAGGTTGAAAATATTCACATAAGTGATGTCATCACCATTGATTGAACATTTTTCATGGAAAAATAACTTATGATTTAACTTCAATATAAATAAATCCACATAGTACACCTTATTTTTACATTTAAATAAATCAGTGACATTGTTAAACCCAATATAATGAAAAACAAGCCCCTCCCATTCTATTATCAGCCAATCAGGAAACAGTTGACCGTTTGTGGGTATAGCATACATTTATTTTAGGTTCATGGCAACATCAAGTTAAGTTCCATTTAAAATGCCTGTAAAGATATTATAGTTTAATATCATGTTGTCTCACTTAAATTCAAAACTTAATGGGAAGTTATAATTTGCAGTTATCTCAACTGGCAAGGAATTTTTCTCAAGCCAGTTAAATGTGTCCTGGATACAAAATTAAGATGGTGTTTTTACCACAAATATTTTCCTGAAGAAAAATGAAAATATCTGATGATAATTTGTGTACTTTTTGTAATTCACATCCAGGAACTGATATGCATTTATTTTTTGGTAAAAGATTTCTGGCTTCTGGACACAGACTCATAATTTGTATCTGGATATTCGTGTGAAGGAAAATGTGATAACAGATGATAATTTGATCTGATTTTGTTATTTTCAAAGTATGTAAGTGTAAGGTTCTTAAAATACAACCAACATTTTGTGAGGGAGATAACTGATACAGTTAGACATGAATTTCGAAAAAATATATACTTCAACAAAAACCTGCAAAACAAACTTTATACACAGTATACTGTCTCCGAGTGGACCATTCCTTCTTTTAGCCCTTACTACCGAGAGCAAGACAGGGTAACAACAAGTACCATCTTTTAACGTCTTTTGGAATGATGCTTCAAGGGATCAAATTTCTGACCTTCCGCTCTCCGAGCAGACACTCTACCAGTACACCATAGAGGCAGTCAATCAGACTTGGAATTTGATGAATTTCAATGAGTTAAGGTAACTAAGTTGACAATCCATCAGTTTATTGTTATTTTCTGAGAACTAACAATCAACAGTACTTTTCTTATGTTCACCATTTTGTAACTTATGTTCATAAGTGTAGAAAATTCTGGACGGGAAGCATTTTATCTGGACAGGAATATTTGCAAAGTTGCCCTTGCGGGAATTTTATACGCTGCTGTTACATAGCGACACGCTTAACATCAAATCACAATTCTGACATCATTGCTGGGATGATTCATGCCAAGTTTCAGCTTCATAGGCTTTGTAGCTCTAGAGGAGATGTTGAAAGTGTAATCGTTAACGACATACATACTAGCAGAAAAAGGTAACTTTTCTTAATAAAAAGTCCAACAAGACTCAATCTCATTAAAATCAGATCTTAGTTCTCGCTACCGCTAAAAAATGATCTGAGGACATCCCATTATGGGTCACGTCAGCATGACCTTTCATCCAACCAATCAAAGCGTCACTTACCAGATCCTGAAAGTGACAGTCAAAATGTGTTTTCTAATCATGAATCCTCGAAATATTTAACAGAGGGTATTCCGAACGACAGTTACAGGTTTTATGATTATATCCATAGAATTTAGGCCATCTTAAGTCATTCCAGAATGTCGTTTTGGTCAGTTTTAAATTTATTTAATCGAGAATACGTCAAAATATGTTTCGAGGCGTAGTCGCCAGTTTGAAACTAGTGCAGTAAAGCTCGAGATAGCTACCTTCTGATTGGCAAATGTCGATTTCAGTCATTTCATTGGTCGGTCCATGATCGCGAAAGGTCGTTCCTACGTGACCCGTAATGGGATGTCCTCAGATCTTTGGTTAGCGGTAGCGAAAACTAAGATCAGATTTTAATGAGATTGGACAAAACTAAGTTTAATCTGAAATTAAATAATGCATCTTTCAATATGCATATTGATGAAGACATCTCCTCAGTTTTAAGGTCGTGATTCACAATTTGCATGCAAATGTTTATGGACTGCACATAATTTGTGTGTTTGCATGTTAGTTGGGAGCAAGGTATTTACACACGATTTCATAATGTAAACAGCAAACAATGATTGTTTAGCTCTCTGGGTCTCATAAAATCTTTTTTCTTTTTG
Organism: Haliotis cracherodii; assembly: GCF_022045235.1. NCBI lineage: Eukaryota > Metazoa > Mollusca > Gastropoda > Lepetellida > Haliotidae > Haliotis > Haliotis cracherodii. Next base: position 18,079,657 of record NW_027266264.1, read on the forward strand.
TTCAACTGTAATTAAAAATGCTGTCACGGCTTGATGACATGTTGCAAACACAAAATGCGCAAAACGAAGTTGCCAAACATTTTTAATGTTCATCGAATCACAAATATCATCTGCCACATTAATAATCGGACAATTCTTGGGTTAAGACGAATTAGTGGCAGAACAGTACATTACCGGTTGAGAGAGCACAACATCCGGTCACAACATTCAGCAATATGCCTAATTTTGCTTACACAGGACTATCAGTCACACTTGGTGTAGACAGCATCTGAGGTTCAGAAGAAAAACAGGGACAGTACACTGTTCACAAATGAGTGAGGGTTTCATCTGAACAGCTCTGATGGTCGTGCAAAGGTCTACATGCATACTGGATGTTTTAGCAACTCTTGCATTACTTACCATAATCAGTTTTGGGGTGGAACTGAAATGGTATGGGGTGGCATCACAACTCATGGGAAAACACGACTCATCATTGTTATGAGGACATCGTTTGAGATCATGTTCTTGCCTTTGTGCACATGCAGGGACGTAATGTCATGTTGCAGCAGGATAGTGCCCGCCTACAAGTTGCACCCCTCTTTAGGGCGTGTCTCTCCATCTCCAATTACCAGGAATGGATTTTGTCAATGAATTTGTTATGATAAAACATTGATGAGACAAAAGACCAAATATTATGTTGTAATTTACAATAACATAACATTTACACTACTTAATACACAGCAGTTACTTTTTTCCATTAGTATAGATGAACACAGCCATGACATAAGCTTATTTGAACCTTCGCTTTGTGTACCGGTAAGCTACAAGTGATCATCATCATTTCTACAAAGTTAAGTTTCAGCTTCTTGGAGAGTGTAGTTTCTCTTTTTTTATTTTCATTCCTAATTGTTTTTCAAGAAGCAATTTCAGCCCCTCCATTTCTCCAATTTGAATCCCCACCATTGGAGAATTGATTCCAACCAAATATGGTTGATATCTATCTCTTAGTTCCAATAAAGAAGTCGTTTAAAACAATATAGCCAAATTACTCCTATTCCGCCTTGCCACCCAGCCCTTTGGGAGGTCAGCCCCACCATTTGTACAATTTTGAATCCTCACCACCTAGGGATGCTTCCAGTCAAATTTCGTTAATTGTCAATTTGTGGTCAAAAGAAGAAGTTTTTAGAAAAAATCGTTGACATACGGACCCCACAGAATGGCATAAGCTCACCTTGGTGAGCTAATAGTTGTGTCAGGATGACAAACATCAGACAAGCAGGCCATGTTGTTTGTATTCAAAAAGTATTTTGTTTTATTTTGTATATTTGTCTTATCTGGAAAAATAGTCTATGCTATATTACAACCAGTTTGTTTAACGTTTCAAGGCGATCAATGTTACCTTTGTTGGGTGCAACTGGACCAAACAAGCTATTTACACCAGGCTTCTTGTAACTGGACAGTGAAACCTGTGAACATGGTATACAAAGAATGAAAATCTTCATAAGAATAAACACAACACATGACACCACAGAACTGAATGAACAAATTGTAAAATAAAACACTGCACAACCACATAACTTAATCCGAGTCCCATTGTGGTGCTACACATGCCAGGTGTCATTAAGTTTTAGTTTCCTTGGTTTCTGAGAAGGAAGTTCTTAAAGTTGAACAAATCAGAATTGGAAGCTACAAAAATACCTTTGCAAATGAAGGTTAAAAAAGTGTAGTAAACATCCATCAACTTCTTCATGACAACATTGCTAAGGTTATCTAGGATAAACAAAAATATGCCTCACTACGAACCGTTTAAATGGGCCTGAAACTGATCAGAATTTATTTTTAGGGAATTAAATACTGGTAAAGGTCATCATAAATAGATTAACAAGATTATGCAGAAATAAGTAACAAATGTTCAGATACACCAAATGATATAAATATTTAATAATGATTGACAAATGAGGAAAAACGAGTGAATTGTTTATGACCACTTAAAATAATGGTGCTTGGTCCAGGCAGGCAAGAGGTTGATAGCACTAACAACTATCCATGTAATTGGGGTGTAATGTCACCAAATCAGCCAGGTCACACAAAACTGACATTCCATATAGTTGCCCTTTGGGAATGTTAAGAATCAAATTTCTGTGACTACGTTTTTGAGACTGAATTACTTGGATCATGTCCGTAACAATCCAAACAGTGTTAGTATACCTGTAATCTAGATACAAGGGTGCATGCAAAGGGTATGACCATGGCATGATAATCTGAATCTGAAATCTGAAAAGAACAGTAGATCTATTTTATACCATTGTTGGAGTGCATAATAACATACATATATAACCAATCATAGCTTCACTTCCCAAAAGATTCATAGGAAACATTGCAAGTACAAGGTTATTACACTTACTGGTACATTCCATTATTAGGACACAAAAAGGTGAAAGATGATGGCATGACCAAATGGAACATATGATCACTGAAACATAGCACATTGGAGATTGCAATATAGTATTACAGCCTGATAAATGAATAATGCCATGATACATGAGTACCTGGTCAAAATAACATTCAATATGGCTGCAATGTCGTCACCCCAAAAAATCACAGACACAGTTTACCAGATTCAACCTATTATAATGGAGGCCAGATGTGCCCATTGTATTGGTGCCATTAAACTGACTCATGTAACGGAGCTCCAGATAACTTTTTGAGCAATTCAGTTTTTACTTTAGGGTTTCTATTTTAATTGGGTTATTACATTTTTCATTGGGTAACCAATATTTTTTCACTCATGTATTCATCACTCTCTTGGGTCTTTCCCAAAATTAGTGAACATTTTAAGATTTCAAAAAAATGAAATAATGTTCTAAATACATAGGTTTGACTCAGAAAGTAAATTAGCTTGTAATTGTGTTTCAGCAATTAGCTCCTTTGTATGCATGCTGAAAAAGCTTCGTTGGGTATTTATGCGAGCTGTTTTAATAATTTGAGTTTTTCATTTAATGCGTGCGATTCTGTACACAAGTTAATGGAAACTAATTGGGTTTACATAATTTTGGGGGGTATTTTACACAAATACGCTGCTTATCTGTAGCTCTGATGTAATAAATTTCCCTTCATTACCTTTTGGCTGTCTCCTCACATGACTGACAGAAATACTGTTCGAACAAACTACCCTGGGTATAGGTGTTAAAATTGCATCTGTATCTTCCCTGTACTTTTTCACAGAATATATTATTACCACAAAAAGGCAATACAAGGGTATAATAAATAAGCAAAAGAAACAAAACTATTTATCTACAGAACAGACTTTCTCACAGCATCTTGACCAATTAAAAGGATGACAGTATATGCAAGAAGACAAATTCACCATTATCCCCTAAATACTAAATACTTGCTATGGAAACTAAATATCCCAAATTATCAAAAGGCACCAGTTCAACAATAGACCTATCTATGTGCCATCCTTGTTAAGGAAATATTGTAAGTTATTTTTAATCTGCCCAGAAAGAAGCACTACCCTCATTTTCGGTATGAGTCAAAGTTGTGGCATCTCAAAATATCAATTTTTTAAAAATCCTAAACTATCAAAAGGCACCAGTTCACCACTAGACCGATCTGTGTGTCAAGTTTGGTGAAGAAATATTGTAGATTTTTAAGGTATGTTCCAAGAACGATCACTACCCTCATATTTCAGTCAAAGTTGTTGCCATGGAAACTAAAAAGATACATTTTACAAAAATCCAAAACTATCAACAGGCACCAGGTCACCACTAGGCCTATCCATGTACCATGATTGGTGAAGAAAATAGTAAACGTTTTTTCAAAATCTTACACAGAAGTATGAATGCAAGGACTGACCATGTCCATTTTAATACCCCCGCATTACATGTTGTGGGGGATAATAATTGGTAATGAAACGAGTCAAAGAACACATTCATCATGGCTGCAGCAGCACATGAAGACAAAATGTTGCAGTTCCAAATATAAGAAAAACTTGCAAAATATGACCCTGTTGTTGGGTTTACCAAATAATTACTGTATATCAAATTTCATAACGTAAATGCAGAAGTGGCTTTCTAAAGGGTGGAAAGTATATGTTCAAAAGGGTTGCCATGTCTTGACAGCTTGAAGTTGTATTGGCATCATGTTAGTGGGATCAAATACACAAAATCTCAGCTTATTGAAAATATGATTTTCAGAGAAGATATTGAAAACACAAACAAACTTCATAAGGTATGTGAAAGTTTAAGGCCATAGAAGGCACAGGTAATACAGTCATCCAAGAAGCCACCTCAATTTGCTGGGCAGAGTTGCATCCCTGTCTGTCTCACAGTCCTTGAACCATATTATTTTCCCTTCCGCCCAGCCCATCTCACTGGGTCTATTTTTAAACAAAAATGAAAATAAAATGTTTCTATCAATATTTTACATTTTCAGAGACTAAGCTGCATCCCTTTCATATGCCAGAAATCTATGACAATGGGTTCAAATCCCATAATTACCATGATTATTTTCCTTGGTTTGTGAGCACCATTTCCACGCAGGTGGGTCTCATCAAGTGGTAAATATCTAAGATGTTCCTCCCAGATCAAGCAAAAAATACACCAATGTAAACCCCATAACACATATCAAGTTTCATAATGCCACATCTGAATTGGCTGTGTAATATGCAAAAGTGATATTTTGTAAATAGTCTCATGTTTTAGAATATCATTGCTGAGATTTCAGTTTCATAGGCCTTGTAGATTCAGAGGAGGTTTTGAAAGTGTACAAGTTAGTTATTGACAGATGACAGATAATGCACCATGAAATAAGCTCATTTGACTTCAAATTGGATATTCCTGTATTCATGATAGCCTGTAGTTTGATTACAGTATACCAACTCACACCTCATAACTTAATAAATGGCCTAAGGTCTGAGGGAAAGTTATACTTTCACAATTGCCATAATCAGGTCAGCGAGTTTGCATAGTGAATGGTTGAGTTGGCTTAATGCAACTTAGAACAGAGTTTCAGTAATATCACAGTGTGTCAGCTGATGATCCAGTGAGGAAAGACTGATATAATGAGGTACCGATAATACTACAAATGTGGTTTTTCATATCATGACATCCATGATTTAATTTGATGTATGATGATTCCTCTATTGTCATTCCTGACTTTATCATGGGGGTGCATAAAGATAAATGTTCACAGCACATGTGCTTAGCTTGTGCTAAAATCTATACAACAGTAAATTAGCCTTAGTATAATAATATAAATTCCCAACATGTATAGGGGTAGAATACAACATACCTGATTTCCTACAAGGGTTGCACCTCAAATTTCCTGAATGTGGCAGGACACAGCCCACTTGGATACCCTGGGAATAAAAAAATGAGTAAATTGGTACTGATATCTTGACATATTGGTTGCAAAGGGAGGTAATCAATGATACGTGTATAGTTTACTATAAATTTGCCGGATGCACAATAATCTTTATGATCCTTTATTAACCTCATATGTCTACATATTCCCCCAGTGTTCATCATAACAACAATAACAACAACAACAAACAAAAAAGAGGGCATGTAGACTAGTGAATTAGAGCGTGGGCCTTATCTCACAATGGAGCGAACGCCAGAAATGGACCTCACTTTGAACCCAGAACACAGACCTTTCAGCAAAACAAGTTAATTAACACTAATAATCTAGATGAGATTTGATGCTTCCCCGATGATATATCTATGTTAGTCCTACACTCATTCTGGGCCTACAGACATAGAATACAAACATGCGTCATGTGCAGGGTCAGCAGGCACGTTGACGTTCTCCATCTCAGTATCTGAAAATAAAAAGTACCATAGTGAATGGTTGTAGACTGTAAATTATGTTTGCACAAAGACTAGATAACATTATGACCAACGAACAAGTAAGAACAGATAAACAAAAAGCAAGATCTAACCGATAAATGTTTGATCGAAAACCGATCGCTATGCCGGCCAAGGGGGATAACTCTTTCTGACCACGTCGGGACGAATTTTCCAAAGACAAACTTTAACCTTGTTTGCCAATATATTTTGTAACGATCAGTTCTTATAAATATGTGTAGTTCTATCAAACAAATACACATACAATGGCATGTATTAATGAAAACCGTAACGATCTTCTATTAAGACCGGATTGGTATATCCATAGATCTATCTATTGGTTGTTAAAATTGTAATTAGGTGATGTATAAAATATATATACCGTATGAAGATACTAAATCTAAGTCTAGCCTGTCTAGACCGGAGATAAAAACAACAACAAAATGATGACATCCTACCATCTGCTGAATGCTGTGTTCGACACTGCATGTTCCAATATGGCGTGAAATGCGCCCCTGTGAACATACATCCTAATATGGTTATGTTATTTAATTGTTACTGTTAGTTAGTAGTAGCAGTAAATGTTGGTCTCCAGAGACGTAGAGACCGTCTTTGTACCTACTAGTAGCAGGTCATAGTTGCTAACAACTCTGTGCTAGTAGTAGGTAATATTTCCTGGATCGGGTGGCAAGCATGGGTTGGTTAGGACCTATTCCTCCCCGGATCTTCGCGGGTCTCGCGTCAGTGTATTCACAACCTGATTTAATACAACATTTTGTCAAAGCATTGTATTGGTATTGGTGTAAAGTATTGGTGCCCTATTTGCCCTACCGCAAGTTTCCCTTTCAATGTTGGAGAGTACATTTAGAAAACGGCTTCCACTGGAGATGAGTGAGTGAGTATGATTTTAGAAATATTCCAGCAATATCAAGGCGGGGGACACCAGAAATGGACTTCACACATTGTACCCATGAGGGGCGTGACGAGCGAACATCTAAACCACTAAGCTACCCCTCTCCTCCACTGAAGATGTAATCAGAGTGGTGAATGCGGGCGTTTAACGTATCCTACTCATCAGTTTAGTAATTAGTTAGCTGGGTTTATCTCCGCTAAGAACCTCGCGTGAACCTGTTGGAAACCCGCAAGCACGAATCAGGAGTCGACCCCAGGACCAGCCTGCTAGAGGACGCAGCAAAGTCTAACGCCCCTGACCACTCGTCATATTGTCGGGCGGTGGGGTGGACTAGTGGTTAAAGCGTTCTTTCGCCACACCTAAGGCCCGGGTTCTATTCCATTCATGTGTACAATATGACCAGCCAAATTGTTGTGCCCTACTCCGTGATATTGTTGGAATTTGCTTAAAATGGCGAAAAGCACAATTCTCTCACTTACGGGAATATACTCTTTTGTAATTCATACCATTGTGTAGCGTCCATTAGAGAATATTAATATTGTTTCAATAGTTGAATTGGACTGTCCCCTGTTTGACCCATGATAGCTCTTCTGTATTGTGTTTTGTGTGTAACAGGTGCCCTATACAGTCGACATCGATCAGCGTTGGAATCAATATCCTAGAAATTATGTTGGACATGTCTATTGTAATGAGAGGTACTCATGTAGAGGTAAGTATATCACAGCAGGTATAGGAGTCACGTCCAACTTGTACATGTTCACATGATTGTACAGTCAAACCTTGTTAGTCCGGAAACCCCACATTCCGGACAATTACCGTTATGTACGTCTTAATATGAAGGGACGTCACTTCGTAGACATCGTCGTTAATCCGGACATATGTTAATCATGACGATTTCATCGGGAAGGGCACTGTTCGGATTAATGAGGTGTCCTCTGCATTGTTCAGAACGGTTGTTTATCAATTATGAAAGGGCTGAGAACGTGCTGTCTCACGGTAATTTTTGCGTATATAATAAATGATGATATCAGAGTTGCAAGTGTTCCAAGATTTAGTCAGATGCAGTGTGTCTTGTCAGTGAAACTGCACCTGCTTATATAGTGGAGGGACGCATATCAATCTCTGATTGATTGACTTTTGAAGACATTATATTTATTTATTGTCCCCCTTGCTGACTTTGTTAATTCCCGTTCTGTTCCTGGTTGATACAATATTCTCCCATTTACCTATGGTATTGCTACCTATAAGCCGACATGTTAGGGATTTATCGTTGTTGGCCAGCGTGTCAATCAGGAGGTGACAGCAGCCGGGGGACTGTGATGCACACAAGGAACTATTGTCTGGCATTTTGCCTGGCGGTATGTTTTTCAACCTGAGTGAGTAACGCTCATTTATAGCAGGTATCCGGAGATTTGACTGCAGAGAAAACTATTCTATCATTCATAATTTATTTATTTTATTTTCATTTTTTAAAATTATTTTTTATACATTTATTAATTTATTTTATGTATTTTATATTTTTCTTCTCTATGGTGTATATTACGCTAAGTTATGTGTATACTTATATATTATATGCCTTATGTGTATGTAATTTTAATGTTTTTATCAAGAATTATTATTGATTTTACTTCTCTCATAACCCGTTTGGGTGGCGTTTGTATATGTGTTTTAATGTGCCATGCTCCGCTGACGGTTATCGTCTTTGTGTACAAATGGTGAGACAAAATAAACCACCTTGAATTGAATTGAATTGAATTTATGGGCGATATCTGACGATTTGACTCCATAGATACATATGTGAATTTTGAATGTTATATCTATATTTTGTTATGAATTATGAAGCAATGTTTGCACAGTGGCAGAGCTAACAATCTGACACACGAGACAATGGCATCGTGTCTCCGGTTGGTATTCGTGTTTATTATCCAAATGAGGAATAGGTAGGGAACAGTCTTGACTGAAGGGGAGATCGATTAACATGAAGCCTGGCCGGATAAACAGTCCATGAATCTAGGGTGAGTGAGTAGTGAGTAAGTGAGTATGGTTTTACGCCGCTTTTCGCAATATTCCAGCAATATCACGGCGGGGTACACCAGAAATGGCCTTCACACATTTACACCCATGTGGAGAATCGAACCCTGGTCTTCGGCGTGACGAGCGAACGCTTTAACCACTAGGCTACCACGCCGCCCCTAGAGTGAGTGAGAAGATGGCGGGTGGCTGGCTGGGTGTGACAGTCAGCCTGTACTGCTGGTTATATTTAATCAAAATCGTCTCGAGTAACATGTGTCTGAATTAACCAATTAATTTTTAATTTGGATGTTCGTACGGTGGCAACGATAAATGTAAAGGTTGTGTTGATTCTGTTGTGTAACCATATTTCACCAACAGTTTGATTGGTTTAACCATATATCGTTAACTGTTTGATTGGCTTAACCATATATCACTAACTGTTTGATTGGCTTGACCATATATCACCAACTGTTTCATGGGCTTAACCATATATCACCAACTGTTTGATTGGCTTAACAATATACCACCAACTGTTTGATTGGCTTAACCATGTATCACTAACTATTTGATTGGCTTAACCATTTATCGTCAACTGTTTGATTGTTTTAACCATACATTACTTACTGTTTGATTGGCATAACCATATATCGTCAACTACCTTGATATATAAATATATGAAAATATAATATACCTTTAAAATATTAATCTAGAACGAGTTTGTCATAGGAAAATGGCATCTTGGTTGAAAGAGAATGTCAGGGGATAAAGGAAGGAAGCTAACTGATGATTTCGACATCTTTGGGAGCTCTTTGAAATGTTTAGATAACACTCCCACAAATCTATAGTCTTTGTAAATATACCTGACAGGGAAGTCGAAGTAAACAACACATTTATTCACGTAAATAAAATATATTTATACAGTGTTCTAAAATTCACGATTCACGCCATCTGAAAATATCCCAACTGATCAATTTGAGACGCAGTATTGTCAGTTTTAGGAAGGTTGTTGATACAGGACCATGCTATATCAAGTGTTATATAAGGTAAATGTTTGAAAGCCACGAGGTCGTGCAAATATGCTGTCAGTTAGAATTGTGCTGATGTCAGCAGATCTGGCAGACCATCTGGCCCTTGTAGTCTCTCACGTTACATCGACCACACCATCTCCCGAGCATCTGGGGCAGTATATACGTACTCTGCTATAACAAACACTGCAGCATATTTCTCCAACATGGCGTAGCCAGAGGTAACAGTAAATTATGTGACAGTTTAGAAGTAGTAGAATAAATGAAGACAGGGTTGAGATATGGATTAACAATTTATTGGTTTCTTTATGATTTATATTCTCAGCTTTATTTATTTCTAGACGTATATTAGGATTTAACTCCTTTTTAAGAAATAAACGATGAGTTGGAGTTATTTATCGTACAATAAAACACTGCAGGGAGAATAAACTATGAGAGACGCAGTTCCTTCCAGACACTTCCCTCTCAAAATTAACTTCTCCCAATATATGACGTTAGTTGCGAGAGAATATTCGAATCTGACGTCATGATAGAACAATGTTTTATCGTGAAATAAACCACGCTTCTTTCTTCATTGTTCCTTTCGATTTATGGCGTATCTACCTTATATAAGCGACTACATGTTGTTTTACATCGCATAAAACACTATTTCTGCTTTATCCCGGTGGTCTGTAAATAATCGAGACTGTGCCATGTCAGACAAGCCCGTGGTTGATAAGCATGAGCAACGCTCTACGCAGTCGGGGCAGGCGCACATATGGCTGACTGCCCCAACTTCTTGTGATTGTCTGTATAGTATAGATTTTTGGTTGGTTGGTTTGTTGTTTAACGCCGCACTCAGCAATATTCCAGCTATATGACGGCGGTCTGTCAATAATCGAGTCTGGACCAGACAATCCAGTGATTAATATCATGAGCATCGAGTAGAGGTAGAGCTATAAGTATAAGTATAGGTATAAGTATAGGTATAAATATAGGTATAAGTATACGTATAAGCACCGGTACAGGTATAAGTATAGGTAGAGGTATAAGTGTAGGAGTAGGTATTAGTTGGTTGGTTGGTTTTTAACACCATACTCAGAAATATTCAAGATATTTGACGGCGGTCTGTAAATAATCGAGTCTGGACTAGACAATCCAGTGATTAATATCATGAGCATCGATCCACGTAATTGGAAAACGATGACATGCATCAACCAAGTCGGCGAGCCTGACCAACCGGTCCCGTTAGTCGCCTCTTACGACAAGCATAGTCGCCTTTGACGACAAGCATGAGTTGCTGAAGACCTATTCTACCACGGATCTTCACGGGTATATATATAAGTAGTGGTAGTGGTATAAGTAGAGGTAGATGTATAAGTATAGGTATAGGCAGAGGTATAAGTATAGATATAAGTATAGGTAGAAGTATAAGTATAGATATAAGTAGGGGTAGAGGTATAAGTATAGATATAAGTAGAGGTATAAGTATAGATATAAGCATAGGTAGAGGTATAAGTATAGATATAAGAAGAGGTATAAGCATAGATATAAGTAGAGGTATAAGTATTGATATAAGTAGAGGTAGAGGTATAAGTATAGATATAAGCATAGGTAGAGGTATAAGTATAGATATAAGTATAGGTAGAGGTATAAGTATAGATATAAGTATAGGTAGAGGTATAAGTATAGATATAAGTATAGGTATAAGTACAGGTATAGATATAAGTATAGATATAAGTAGAGGTAGAGGTATAAGTATAGATATAAGTAGAGGTAGTGGTATAAGTATAGATATAAGTAGAGGTAGAGGTATAAGTATAGATATAAGTAGAGGTAGAGGTATAAGTATAGATATAAGTACAGGTCGAGGTCGAGGTCGAGGTAAGAAGTACGAAGATAGCTTTCTGGCCAAATGAATACTGACAGGGAACAGCATTAGTGGTATTCACACAATAAACAAAAGCACGGGAATGTTTTCAAAGTCAGTATAAAAGTGCAAGTAAATCTGTCCCGAGTATTCGTTACACCTTCACTCCATATTTAATGACATGTCTATATTTAAGTTCGCTCTGTTAATGGACATACAGAGCTCAGGGAAATGGCCATATTTGGCCCACCTGGCCCTTCGCCGAGGCCAGCCAGTCCAGGTATCCACAATTACGGGTCCTGCTGTACCTGCTGTGTAGGTAAGGTGACTATATTCAGCGTTAAAGTTCGACCACCTGGATGAGAGCCCTGGGAGGCGTTGTTGCTGAACACACTGTAGATTTACTAATCTATAAGGAAACTCCTGTGGTAACGGTTGATTGAACTCATAATGGACACTTTCAACAATACCGTTGCGTTTTACCGCATGACTAAGCAAGTCGACGACAGGGTCTATGTCTTAGAGAATAAGATGGGAGCAGGCAACTTTGAACAACATTTCAAATATTCGGAGTAATGTTAAGGAAAAGCTCGAACGCCGTAGACATTCGTATCGATTGTGAAATTCACGAGCACGGGTATGGTGCTGGCAGACTGAGAGTTATCACTGAGGCGAATCTGGTATTTGAATGCATGACCACTGGATCCTGGCACGCCCAAGGGACGCAACTCTCCACAGATAGCTGCATCGCCTGGTCCTAACTATGTGTCATAGAAAAAACCCGTGTATTACTGTTGTCAGATATGTCTATGTGGGAAGCCGCGCAGACCGACCACGACGGATTAAATGCACAGAACTACCCAGTCAAGACATTAATGCTTGTGGTATGTGGCGACTAACGGGGTCGGGTTATTGGTCGCTGACTTGGTTGATGCATGTCATCATATCCCAATGACGTGGATCGATGCTCATGATTTCAATCACTGGATTGTCAGGACCAGACTCGATTATTTACAGACCGTCGTTATATAGCTTGAATATTGCTGAGTGCGGCGTTAAACAACAAACAAACACCATTAATGTATGTCTTTATTTAAGAAAAAAGACCAAGTACAAATGTCATTAAGAAATATGTTGTAATGAATAAGAGCACAGACATGACAGGAAAGTCGCTGTTGTTCCAGCTGTCTACCTTGCACATGAATGTGATGCTTACAACTCTTAAATTGGTACTGTGTTGAGTCTTGAAAGATGCTTTAAATGTCAAAAAAGAGGTCGACATTAATTACGCATCTGAACAAAAGTAATGTTCACGTCTGGAGTTTCTACTAAACATAGCACTGCCTTACATGACATCATCATATGTCATTTCAAAAGAGACAAGTAAAAGGCGTGCATGAAATAAATATACAGTTTCAGCTTACACAGCTTGACATATGTTCTTGTTTCAACGTGACCGCCCCCGTGGTCTAGTGGTAGAGCGTCCACCTGGAGACTTCCACTTGGAAGGTCCGGGGTTCGATCCCGGGCCGCGTCATACCAAAAGACGTTAAAATATGGTACTTGTTGTTACCCCGTCGGCGCTAAGGGGCTAAAACAAGGATTGGTCGGCTTGGAGTCAGTATACTGTGTCTGAGTGGGATATTCATGTTAAACTGCGGCATGGCATCTCAGAGAGTTCGCATATAAATCGGCATACGTCCGGACTAGCACAAGCAGCCACACCCACACACACGTGCAATTAAGCACGTCGCTATATAAGTGCAATAATCTTGGACGCGACGTTAAACCCAATTTCACCTCACCTTGTTTCAACGGCCCGTGACAATACACTCAATAATGACTGAAAACAACTCAAATACAAGGATACCAGGTGATTGTGAAACAGGTTTGCCCTGTTGGGTCACTTGGAATTGCTGACGCGGCTTTATAAGCATAATCCTTGGGCGGGTGCTTAATTTATGTGCGTCTGAATACAGCTGACAGCCGAAGATCTACATCACAGAATAGAACACTAATGAATCAGGAGGTTATCAGCAACAGGCTGGTCCAGATGCTGCATATAGTATTGACACAGGACACCGCGTAACAGTACTCCCAGAACTGCCGATACAGCAATTTTTCATGGATGTTGTATAAGCGTGTATATACTCTCACAGCCTTTGGTGTTAAACATGTAGTGTGTTATCAAATAGAGCATATTGAACAAAGAGCAAATGTGTCAATAACGGAAGATAACTGATAAAAAAGGCTTGATATGTGGGCAAACGTGTGATCGTATACCAGAATAAGTTTTGATACACCACAAATGAAACATACAGGGTCATATCTCTCCCACAGACCGCCTCCATGGTCTAGTGGCAGAGCGTTTGCCCGGAGAGCTGAAAGTCGAGGGTTCGATCCCCGGCCGCGTCACACAAAAAGAAGTTTAAAAAAAGTACTTGTTGTTACCCCGCTCGGCATTAAGGGGCTAAAACAAGGACTGGTCGGCTCGGAGTCAGTATACTGTGTCTGAGTGGGGCATTCGTGTTTAACTGCGGCATGGTATCTTAGTGGGCTAACACTGTTAATCGGCATTAGTCGGACTAGTACACGCATGCACGCACGTACGAACGCACGCACACACGCACGCACGCACGCGCGCGTTTGACGTTAAACCCCATTTCACCTGACCTCTCCCCAGAATGACCTCTCACAGATGGTTGAACGGTAATGTCTGTGCATATTGACATATAAATCGATTGTAATCTACATTACAAATATAAGAAAACACATATATATGTAAAAGAATAAGTGGGCGTATGAACATATTTATCAAATAGACTATCTATGTCTCCGTGTCGTAGTCTACTGATTTCACCGCCTGGTTGTCACATCAAGTACACTAATCGTAACGACTTTCGGGCTTCAAAATCTTATCTGTGGTAAAAATATGTTTTGTACTATTTTTATTCCATGTTATTCAATGCAGCTGACCTCAGGGACAACACCTGCATCCACGGCGGAAGATTAAGTGAGTGAGTGAGTATGGTTTTACGCCACTTTTAGCCATATTCCAGCAATATCACGGCGGGGGACACCAGAAATGGGCTTCACACATTGTACCCATGTCGGGAATCGAACCCGGGTCTTCTGCGTGACGAGCGAACGCTTTAACCACTAGGCTACCCGACCGCCCCAAGAAGAAATAAAATAGACGGGGGAAACATCAATGTAATCACTTGAGAGGTATTTTGAAATTGTTTGTCAAAGACGGTATCGGAAAACAATGCAAACCAAACAAACATGTACTGTTGATGTTGTCAACCTTCACCGCTACTTTCCTCGCATGCTTTGTTTGTTTGTTTGGTTGTTGTTTAATATTCAAGCTTTATGACGGCCGTCTGTAAATAATCGAGTCTGGACCAGACAATCCAGTGATTGACATCAAAAGCATCGATCTTCAGCAACCCATGCTTGCCGTAAAAGTCGACTAAGCTTGTCGTAAGAGGCAACTAACGAGATCGGGTGGTCAGGCTCGCTGACTTGGTTGATGCATGTCATCGATCCGAATGGTGTGGATCGATGCTCATGATGTCAATCTCCGTGTTGTCTGGTCCAGGCTCGATTATTTACAGACCGCCGTCATACAGCTGGAATATTGCTGAGTGCGGCGTTAAACAAAAACTCACTCACTCACTGGTACTATCTCATGCCCTTATTTATGATTGATATGGTACTAGCATTGATATATCATGAAGTACAATCGCTCGACTTGAATGCATATATATATATATATATATATATATATATATATATATATATATATATATATATATATATATATATATATATATATATATATATATATATATATATATATCTGAAACAAGCATTAGGGAGACCAGGTGTATATTTTGTTGCACATATACTTTTATTAAGTTTAATGATGTATTTTAACTCTAAATCATCCTGGCAATCGATAGCTAAAAGATGATAAAAATATATTAAAAAATACAAAATATACATGTTTTTGGGTCTCCTTAATTTTCATACATACAGATTCAGCCTTAGGGAGACCAGCTAATATATATATATATATATATATATATATATATATATATATATTATTAATGAATAGATGCATTCAAATCGAGCGATTGTACTTCATGATATATCAATGCTCGAACATACTAAAAGTGGCTACAGCATCATAATTTGTGTTTTCTTCACATGAAAGCTGTCACAAGTTCTGTAATATTACAATACACAGATACTTATATATTTATTGCTATGGTGATTACCATTTGTTCAAATTAGTGACCTTCAACTTTCACAACAATTAAGCAACTTAAGACCTTGTCTTATCAGGAATTGCTAGTTACGTCCATATCTTATCGTAACATCTCATGTTATTGGAGCAGATAAGAAGTTCCTTCACCTCAAATAGTCAACCTACCATATGTCAGAACATTCGGCTGTAACAAAGACCATGTAACAGATCCACATATATATAGGGATGACTAGCTTGTTTTGTATGTCAAGTCGAGCACACTGTGGACAAAATTGGATATGGCAATAACAGCATTTAATAAAACAAATGCAACATTTAAACCTTATTTCATTGTAAAGGAAGATCCTATGAATGGACTTCCTGTGAACATAATTTAAATGTGTAATGATTTCTGAGGAAGAGAGGTTATCCGGAAGGCTGTTATTGTCACTAAAATCAGTTTTAAACAGTTTACTTGAAGTTCACCAAGGACATGTAGACGTCATGTGAAAATGGTAGCCATGTCAATTGTTCAGTATATTTGAAGAACAATAGCTTCCACGTTTCAGTGATAAACACAGACGGATGTACGGAGATGGCACATACAAATTATCAGATACAGTAAACTACGTTTATAACGAACATGCTATTAACGAACTGATCGATACAACAAACTTAATTTTAGTCCCGATCATGTGTTGTATATATGTTGTATATATGCTTAAAACGAACTACGGTTATTACGAACTAAAATTAGTGGTCCCATTGAATTCGTTATAACCGTAGTTTACTGTAGTCGAATTAATATTTACCGGATTTGTAAGCAGGGTATGTGTTAATAAGCAGTAGCAATTAAATAACCAGCATGGCTAACATGCAGCACAACTGTATCAGGATTAGGTGTAACAAACGGGTGTATGATAACACAGGCACACATATGCATTTTGAACCGCATGGACGCCAAGCGGATGTGATTTACATCTCCATTAGTAGAGGCGGGTACAGCAACAAGCTAATTTGTTCGACGGTAGATGTAGATGTATGTTTCATTGAAAATACTATTGCGCCCATAAATATATCCAGTTTCAAATAAACTGGCAGTAGAGCAGGTTATGCAAGGGACATAACTCGCTTCTCGATTACTGGTTGTGCTGCCATTCCATTTCTCCAGCAAGTCGTATTTCTGAATGATCGTTGACCAGAGCCTATCTAATGTATAAGCCACGGGTTACATGCAACAATACTGACAAGAAATAATATTGAAAAACAGTGATCTTTTAACAGATAAAACTGTGCAAACTATGACAGGAATCTGTTGATATGAACTTACATCAAGCACAGCCAGCAAAGTTGTATCAAGGGAGGCTACCCCATAATTCCTTCCCTGCCTTACCCCCCAGGTGATGCGAGCAGTCCATCAGACCTTGATGATGTTCAAGATTGAAGGTAACTCAATGCAACAGAATTTAGTTGCTGTAAACAAATAAACATTTTTTAATGACAGAGTTGTACAATTAAACTATTTCTTATGACGCTTTGTGTACAGGTACTCCTTCCTGTGCTAAGGGTTGTAACGTTGTTGCTGCGTTCTACACACACTGGTCTAAGCTGGCCCGTAACACGAAGGGGTGTATATAATTTTGTACATAAAATGACCACGTACACAAGTAATCTTTTACATGAAACAATCTTAAAAAGGATAAAAAAGAGTTATTTTGTACACAATAAAAAATAATGCCCAAGTAAGTCAAAGGACGACACAATGCAAAATATGACTGTTCTTGACTATATTTCACAGATTCACGAATTATATCTGAGACCTTCAAACATTCGTTTCAGTTACCTCCCTTTGAAATAAACACATAATGGTTAATGAAATGTGTGTTCTTAAAAGGCTTATCAATTTTCAAATAATTGGTTATCAAATAATTAACAGTTGTTTTTCATGTATAATTCAGGAATTTCTGTTTCACTCAACAGTTCAATGTCACTCAATGTTTTGTAGAGACTTGGGAGGAACGCTCAACTTCGAGCCACTTTGTAACAACCGATATGATGCCACACCCATGAATTAAAATCTTTAAAAAAAATAAAAAATTAATTCCAGATGATCAAAGTATATATTTCGATTAAACATTGGCTTATATGAAAATGTGTACAAAAGTTTTTTCATGTTCAAGATTACATTCTAAACTGTGTACAAGATTGCAGAAATTTCTGTGTCGTCGTTTTGTGTATGAGATTACTGCAACCCACACAAAGCATGGTCTGAACCCTTTTTCACAAAATGATTTGAGCGCCACAATTGGTTAAACATTCATTCTGCACTTAAAGGTGCCTTGTAGCACGTGTATGACATGTCAAAAATTAAGTTAAATGTCAGCTCGCAACACAGCTTGGTGCATGTGCAGCAGTGGCAGAAAACATATTCCACATGCATCAGGCAATGGTGACTCACACTGTATAAATACAAAGAGTTCTGGTTTATTTTTCTGGTTTATTTTTCAAATATTTTCCACAAGAGAATGTTTTGTCAAAGTGTAAAAGTAGGGATGTGTTTCAAGTAGGGTAATGTCCTCGTAACACTGACTTTCTTAGAAATAAGGGGCCTCGGACATTCCCCTCGACTTAACATATCTGTTACTTACCTTGCATACCCTTTAATAATTTGAATGTCAAAAGTATTATGCAAAAATCCCTGTCCTTTTTATGGTAATTTGCTTTAGTACATATAATCTATAGGCCAATAGCTTTAAAATACAGTATTTGTTTTTGACATTCAGAAATCTGCATTTTACTGCTGCGGTGACAAACAGGTGAATGTATCTGCTATGTAATATGGAGACAGGAATTTATGTGTAATTTCTTGAAAGTGTTTCCTACAAAGTGATTTTTTGTTATTTATTGAACAAACCCTTTAAGATATTTTCTTTCATAAATGGTTTCTATTGTAGACAGGTCCAGTAACTGTAATTACTATATGGTGTTTATGTCTCATACACAGAAACTTATCTTTTTGATGTCAATCTTAGAGACAATGTCAAGTCAGGTAAGTGTTATGCCCAGGTGTTATCGATGTATATAAACTTGACACCCACCAATCCTTAATCCACCGCCATAAGCCGTTTCCCTAAAATCACTTAATTCAAGCTGTTTAATTAGGTAAGTAGCTAGTGTGTCTAGGCAGCCCCTAATTGCCTTGGGCTAGTCATCTTGCAAGTGGTATCTCTTGGCGTGTCACATCTGTCCTGTCATGGGAAGATTAATTACAATTTATTACACCTACATGTCAAAGTTTCAAATATCGTAAACCTAATAAATACAATCACCCCTATCATCATGCTTACTCCAGGCAATATAATTGGTCCACTCTCAATAACACTTGGGTGCCAATAACATCCCATTTGTTCAGAATTCTATTTGATTGATTACTATCAGGAATTAAATGGGGACTCTTTGATGTATGAAGCACTGTGTGATATATGAAGCACTAAGTGATATATGAAGCACTATGTGATATATGAAGCACTATGTGATACTTGAAGTATTATGTGATATATGAAGGACTGTGTGTGCTTTGTTAAGCACTGCAGTAGGTGAAGCACTATGTATGGTATAGGGAAGGCTCTTTGACACATGAAGCACTGTCTGATACATGGAGGACTATTTAATATATGAAGCACTCTGTATGATATGTAAAGCACTGTGTGTGAAATGATGGAATCTTTAATATATAAAGCACTGTGTGATATATGAAGCACTGTGCAATATTTGAAGGACTGCGATATATGAATCACTGTGTGTGAAATATGAAGCACTGTTTGATATATGAAGCACTGTGATATATTGCACTGTGTGTGATGTATGAATGAGTAAGTATAGTTTTACGCTGCTTTTAGTAATAGTCCATCAATATCACGGTGGGGACACCAGAAATGGGTTTCACACATTGTACCAATGTCGGGAATCAAACCCAGGTCTTTCGGCGTGACGAGCGAACACTTTAACCACTAGGGTTTATGAAGCACTCCATGATATATAAAGCACTGTGTGTGATATAAATGAAACACTGTGTGATATATGAAGCACTTTGTGTGATATATGAAGCACTTTGTGTGATATATGAAACACTGTGCGATATATGAAACACTATGTTATATGTGAAGCACATTGTTTGATATATGAAGCAGTCTGTGAGATGGCGTAAGAATACTGGTATACTGAAACTCTTTAATCTGGAAATCCCACCTTCTGGCTGACTACGACAGGGTTGCTGTTTATGCCAAGTGACATTCCTTCATATGCATGACTTGTACATTTGGACAAGATCTGTCCTGGGTTTCTCTGTACATGGCTGTGATAATCAAGGAAAACTCGGGCTATACAACTGTGGGAAAACTCACATATGGGTGAAAATCACATGTTACCCTGGAATACACACACATGTTATTTTTTGTTTTTTATCCATATGGCTACAATAAGTCAAGCCAAGTCAAGGGTACTGCTAGATTATAACTAAAAGCAGCATTAAACTTCACTCACTCACTTGCCTCGAGACCCGTGAAGATCCGGGGTGAAATAGGTCTTGAGCATCCCATGCTTGCTGTAAAAGGCGATTATGCTTGTCGTAAGAGGCAACTAGCGGGATCAGGTGGTCAGGCTCGCTTACTTGGTTGATGCATGTTTACAGACCACCGTCATATAGCTGGAATATTCCTGAGTGTGGTGTTAAACAACAAACAAACAAACAAACAAACACTTGCCTTGAACTGTGTGGTTAACAAGTAACAAGGGCTACTCACAACGTGTTCAAGGAAACTGAGAATGAAGGTTCTATGATTTATAATAAAGAATTTGAATTATCACAACATGAGGATTCCAGGTTAGAATAGGTCCCCAGCAACCTATGCTTGACAGACGAGGTGACTGCGTGGATCGTGGTCAGGCTCAGTGACTTGGTTGATTGGTTTGTGAGACTGTCATCGTACGGTTACAGGCCGGCAAAGCCACATTTCGAAAATAGGTAGCCCAAATTGATGTGGCTCTCGCGGCAATGGTTATGGTTGCGTGATTGTATAATGTGGCTCTCGGGGTTATGCAGTCAAAACATGCTTTGTGATTCTAACAGGTTACCGTATATAACAAAACAAGTCTTGTTTTCTCATTTTCTATTCAACAAGGATAACATATTCATCAAAACTTTACATTGATGAATATGAATAGCATATGAATATCATAATGCAGATGAAGGAGGTCGCCCACGTGGTCAGCAAATTCCATCTCACTCAGGTGTGGGTTCAGGAGCTGGATCTTTAGGGACGCAATACGTGCATCGATTGCCTTGTACTTCTTTCTTCGTGAAGGTTCTGATCACTGGTGTGAGAGTCTCAGGACTGCAACCTCTTTGAGTGACTGCTCTCTCTGAAATAGCTTCACTACCTCGTAGATGTTCGGGTGGCACTTCTTGGCAAGTTTCTTTATCTTGTTGTGCAACCCTTCCAGGTGATTGTTGGTACGGTGGCCTTGGTTTTCGAAATGGTTCCAAATCTCTGGCATGAAGGCCCCCCCTTGAACCCAACAGGTTGTCACGTAGTCCATGAAGGCAGTCACTTTAGGGCCAGCAGGAGAGTCAGCAATGGCATCAAGCCACACATCATCCACTTTGTCACGAGGTACTAGAGGGAGGGCAGCAGCTCTTGTCACCAGCTTCTTCACCTCCTCATCTTCCTTATAGTCCAACACCAGACCTTCTTTCTGCACCCTCCTCCAGATACATTGGGTGAAGTGAAAGAAACACCCTCTAACTAATGTCCCAGGAAATACCTCAGTCACGGCATTGTGAGCTGCACGTTCAAAGTCCAACTGAATTGTAAGTGGGGCAAACTCTAGACCTCCTCTACTAGCAAAATCGCATAGGTACTGAAACATGTTGACATAACTTTTGTTCGATTGGACAACAAACAGTAAACTAATGGAAACATATGGCCAAACACCTCAGCATGTAAACAATAAATCTGATCAAACAACTTGGGACAGGCATAAAATGTACCATCACAAAATACAATGTCTGCAGTACACAAATGTTCAATGTTCTTGTCTGTAGTGAAGATGATGATGTCGTCACTAACACGGTGTAGGAACTGGTAGCCTCCCTCAGTCTGGGAGTACCGCGCTTAGTCATTTAAATGTGGGACACTCATATAAAGGTATCGGTAATCGGATTAATTAATTACCCGCTAGAATAGGCGAAATGCACTCAGCTGAAAATGTGGCTTTACCGGCAATAGCCATTTCTGAAATGTGGCTCTCCCGGCTAGACACCCATCGTACCCTGATGGTGAGGAACATTGCGCTGGGTGTCTGGTGCAGAATAAGTGACTTACAGACCGCCATCAAATAGCAGGAATATTGCTGATTGCATAGCGACCTATGCTTGATAGGAGAGGTGACTGCGTGGATCGGGTGGTCAGGCTCAGTGACTTGGTTGATTGGATGTAAGACTGTCATCGTACCCTGATGGTGAGGAACATTGCACTGGGTGTCTGGTGCAGAATAAGTGACTTACAGACGGCCATCAAATAGCAGGAATATTGCTGATTGCATAGCGACCTATGCTTGATAGACGAGGTGACTGCGTGGATCGTGGTCAGGCTCAGTGACTTGGTTGATTGGTTTGTGAGACTGTCATCGTACGGTTACAGGCCGGCAAAGCCACATTTCGAAAATAGGTAGCCCAAATTGATGTGGCTCTCGCGGCAATGGTTATGGTTGCGTGATTGTATAATGTGGCTCTCGGGGTTATGCAGTCAAAACATGCTTTGTGATTCTAACAGGTTACCGTATATAACAAAACAAGTCTTGTTTTCTCATTTTCTATTCAACAAGGATAACATATTCATCAAAACTTTACATTGATGAATATGAATAGCATATGAATATCATAATGCAGATGAAGGAGGTCGCCCACGTGGTCAGCAAATTCCATCTCACTCAGGTGTGGGTTCAGGAGCTGGATCTTTAGGGACGCAATACGTGCATCGATTGCCTTGTACTTCTTTCTTCGTGAAGGTTCTGATCACTGGTGTGAGAGTCTCAGGACTGCAACCTCTTTGAGTGACTGCTCTCTCTGAAATAGCTTCACTACCTCGTAGATGTTCGGGTGGCACTTCTTGGCAAGTTTCTTTATCTTGTTGTGCAACCCTTCCAGGTGATTGTTGGTACGGTGGCCTTGGTTTTCGAAATGGTTCCAAATCTCTGGCATGAAGGCCCCCCCTTGAACCCAACAGGTTGTCACGTAGTCCATGAAGGCAGTCACTTTAGGGCCAGCAGGAGAGTCAGCAATGGCATCAAGCCACACATCATCCACTTTGTCACGAGGTACTAGAGGGAGGGCAGCAGCTCTTGTCACCAGCTTCTTCACCTCCTCATCTTCCTTATAGTCCAACACCAGACCTTCTTTCTGCACCCTCCTCCAGATACATTGGGTGAAGTGAAAGAAACACCCTCTAACTAATGTCCCAGGAAATACCTCAGTCACGGCATTGTGAGCTGCACGTTCAAAGTCCAACTGAATTGTAAGTGGGGCAAACTCTAGACCTCCTCTACTAGCAAAATCGCATAGGTACTGAAACATGTTGACATAACTTTTGTTCGATTGGACAACAAACAGTAAACTAATGGAAACATATGGCCAAACACCTCAGCATGTAAACAATAAATCTGATCAAACAACTTGGGACAGGCATAAAATGTACCATCACAAAATACAATGTCTGCAGTACACAAATGTTCAATGTTCTTGTCTGTAGTGAAGATGATGATGTCGTCACTAACACGGTGTAGGAACTGGTAGCCTCCCTCAGTCTGGGAGTACCGCGCTTAGTCATTTAAATGTGGGACACTCATATAAAGGTATCGGTAATCGGATTAATTAATTACCCGCTAGAATAGGCGAAATGCACTCAGCTGAAAATGTGGCTTTACCGGCAATAGCCATTTCTGAAATGTGGCTCTCCCGGCTAGACACCCATCGTACCCTGATGGTGAGGAACATTGCGCTGGGTGTCTGGTGCAGAATAAGTGACTTACAGACCGCCATCAAATAGCAGGAATATTGCTGATTGCATAGCGACCTATGCTTGATAGGAGAGGTGACTGCGTGGATCGGGTGGTCAGGCTCAGTGACTTGGTTGATTGGATGTAAGACTGTCATCGTACCCTGATGGTGAGGAACATTGCACTGGGTGTCTGGTGCAGAATAAGTGACTTACAGACGGCCATCAAATAGCAGGAATATTGCTGATTGCATAGCGACCTATGCTTGATAGACGAGGTGACTGCGTGGATCGTGGTCAGGCTCAGTGACTTGGTTGATTGGGTGTGAGACTGTCATCGTACCCTGATGGTGAGGAACATTGCGCTGGGTGTCTGGTGCAGAAAAAGTGACTTACAGACCGCCATCAAATAGCTGGAATATTGCTGAGTGTGGCGTTAAACAACAAACAAATAATTAAAATGTAAAAATTAGTCCAACAAAAACTCCAGACCACATGACAAGACATAACTTGATGTTATTATGTTTTAATTTCAGTGATCAATATACAAACTTCATTTGAATCCTTTTCATCAAAATATACAAATAAAACATGTATTTACATGCAACAAATACACAGATAACAAACTACAAAATGACAAGACATTCATATCACTATTAGAGAATTATGTTCCATTTCATGTGATATTTCCTGAACTTAAATCACAACATCGGTTTCAACTGAAACAGTACAGTATTGTTAAAATGCCCTATTCATCCATTATTAGACATTCCATTAAAGAAACATTACAAACAACAAGTTTATCTCTGAGGATTTTCTTTCTGGATGAAAGATTTGTATCATATTTTTTCCATATAAAACCACAAAAAGGTTAAAATATTGCTTGCTTCTGATGATCTATTTAGAGGGGAGAACTTGATGGCTTGCATTTTTCATGGCAATGATTTGTTCATGCAGACATTGATTTAAGTGCAATTTCATGAATTCATCAGATTAAATATGCAAAGCAGTCCTTAGTATTTCCACATTGTATCACCATTAACATAACCACGTGGTTATAATGTGTTATAACTGTCATAATTACCATAGTAACACAGCTGATATAATAACACTGAATATAAAACGTACATTTAAATGTGTAAAACTCACAAAGTTCATAGCCATTGTTAATTCCAGTCATACTTTGTAATGTGTTCCAACAAAGTTTATTCCAGTTTTCCAGGAATATGTAAAACTGAATTAGTTGTCATTGGCCTGGAATAGCATTGGTTCAACATAATGGTGAAGGCTATGGTGGTTTGGGTAGCACATCTCTAGTAATCTAAGTCAGGGATTGATTTCGCTATATCCAAGCTGCACCAGTGCAGGTAAAACAATTGTAAGTGCAGGTAACTTTTATTGCCAGGTTGCACCCAGTGCAGGCAACATTTCCCACCACAAGTGCGCAGCAGCAGATATATTTGATAAAAGAAAACTGAATTCATTTAGAACTGGCTGCAAGTCTTTTCGAATCCAGGAAACAAAAGTTCATGAAAATAGTAAAATACACAGGTCTGCATGCAGTGAACTTGTAGAACTAATTCTTCACTAGAACAGTCACTCATGAGGTTACAATCACATCAAACAGACACTTTGAAATTTCTTTTTAAGGTTGTTTACTCGATATCATGATGTGATTTACCCAAAATAAAATACTGAAGCACATACTCAAGTTTATTTTCTCTTTGAATTTGTTTAATATTGAAAATAACTGAAAATACAGTGTTTCTATTTATGATAAACTGGTGCAGCCAATATTATGGTGGTGCAACCTGATTAATTTACTTGGCTGCACCTGGTGCTGGTGGTAAAACAGAATGAAATTGTACCCTGTAAGGAACTGTACCATATTTCAGTGTATTATGCTCTCCGCTCATGTTTTATAAACAAAACAAGAAACAATTTGTGAAGAAGATGCATATATGTTTCCTTCCTGACATTTGTATTTATTATTTTTCTATCGTAAGCTTATTCCTATTTGAGGGACAAGCATGTGCTAATATTGCAAATGTGAGAAGAAGAAAAATGTTAGAAATCAGTGGTTGATTAAAAATATACTTTATACAAACAACATTATTTGTCTTAAATTGGTGCGGCCTAATGACGTATCATGAAGCTGAACCTAGTTGTAAGAATGGGGGAGAAGTAGAATAGTGAGTGAGTGAGTGAGTTTGGTTTAACGCCGCTTTTAACAGTATTCCAGTTATATCGCGGCGTGTCAGCTTAATGTGGGAGGAAAGCCCGAAGTGATGCAGGTCTCAGACGTTTACCACTTCGGTGAAACCCACGAGCACGGGTATGGTGCTGACAAACCTAGAAACATAATCGGGGCGAACCGGGATTCGAACCCACAATCATAGGTTTCTGGCGTGCCCAAGGGACGCAACTCTGCACAGCGAATCGCGGCGCCTTAGACGACTGGGCCACCCGTGCCCCCAGAAGTAGAATAGGTCGTCTCTAACAGTGTCACTGGTAATACATGGAGTTCTCAAACAAGGAATCACAGACTTAGCTCTTGGTCCAAATGGTTGTGAGACAGGATTGTTAAAGCAAAATGTTAATAAATTGCTATACTGTCAAGAGCCAGAGTTGTTGCCCCCGGCAAAACTGCCGCATAAAAGAAAGTAAATGCTTGAAATTTGGATTTGACCAAACATTTACAAGAGTTATCAAACATTACAAGGCTGAAAACAGTCGTTAAAACACTGAAAACATTAGGTCTGGAGAGTATTGAGCAGGTGTCTATGTACAGGATTTGGCACATATTGGAAAAGGATTGCTTGACTGGATATATACAGCAATATACAGGCTATATACAAACTATATGATACACAACTTCAAACATCCACATTTAAATAGATCCTTGAAAGATATCATGTGGCAGTTTTCATATCATACCCCATATCAAACCAAGATATCCACGGGCTGATAAATCGGTGTTTTGGGTTGAAATAGGGTATGATATTATAACTGCTATATAATAACTTTTTTATCATAAAGGACTAGCAGAACGTCAAGTTGTAAAATGTATCGATTTGCAAGTGAAAGCAATACAGTTTCACCTTGTTTGGAAGACATTGTCACGGGGAAAGCTAGCCGAGTAGACGACGCACCAAGGGACGTAACTCCAATTTCTTACCACCCAGGCTGATATCAATTGCCTATTCAAAATGCATTGACAAGCCATATCAGCCCGGCAAGGGATGTAATATGGGTCTGGTTAGTACACCCCCTGAAAACATCCTTATATCATTAATAGGTATAGGATATATGTAGTTATCATTCATCAATCGCTTGTTCGGTGGATATATAAAGGAATATGTCATCTTGAATGCCATCACTCTGATAGTGTTATAGATGGTCGTACAGGTACCGTATTCGACCCAATAAGCGCCCATGTCCCAATAAGCGCCCCCCCCTTTCCCGGAT
The DNA here is from genome assembly GCF_022045235.1 of Haliotis cracherodii. Classification (NCBI taxonomy): domain Eukaryota; kingdom Metazoa; phylum Mollusca; class Gastropoda; order Lepetellida; family Haliotidae; genus Haliotis; species Haliotis cracherodii. Next base: position 18,107,059 of record NW_027266264.1, read on the forward strand.
GCCCAAGTAAGATTTAATCACCTGTTTTTTACATACGGTCAAGAATCTTTTGTAGTCCGTTAATGAGGAGATGTTCACCAGTAAAACGTAAGTAACAGTTTATCTCTAGCCCCCCAGCAACAGAAAAATATCGATAGGCTTACTGATGAATTTACGCCAATTTGACTCTGAATTGGTCCCAATAAGTGCCCACCCCTTCTGTTTTTATTTTAAGCGCCCTGGGCGCTTATTGGGTCGAATACGGTATATCCTTATCGGTAAAGCTGAAAACACAAGACTTGTATCAACAGTAAAACATAATGAACGTGTATCAACAATGGAATCACTGCCATGTAGAATTTGGAACACACACAATGACAGAGACAATAAATGTCACTATTTGTTTTGATTTTAAATATAGTGATCAAGCAAGAACCTCATTCTGGAAATGAACCACAAAAGACTTAAAGGGAAAAATCTTGGAAAATTGCTGTCAATAACATGTCTGGTGAAAGAGGTGTATTCCCCCTTCTCTACTGTAATTCCATTATTGGTTTATATCATCCCTGACTAGCCCTCATGTTTTGCTAGCATAATGAGTCCCCTTGTCTACCAGCAACTATAATAGCAAACATATATTCTATCTTTACAATATAAACAGTTAATGCAGGCATATTTCCCTTGATAATTACATTAACAGAGGATTTATGGAGAATTAAATCAAGACTTTTCTTCTACCTTAGATACCTCAGCAGAAAAGATAAGGTATTTTGCAATACATTCTCAGTTAAGACAATACAATCTGCAGTAAAGCTAATACTTTGTCTGGCAGGGTGACATACGGTTAGTATCACATAGCACTGGATATAACCACACTATGAAATCAGCTTGTGGCTTGCTTGTTCAAGATGGATTTCCTGATGTGGTATACAATGTATATGTTCTAATGCCCAAACTGAAGTTGATGATATGTCACATGATCTTAATGTTTGAATGAATGACAGATGTGTACGGATGACACCTTAGTTAATAGTGCAACACATTGGCCGTTGAACACTATTCTATACTTCTCAAAAGAAGTTTAGGATCACCCTATTCTTTCATATTGGTCATGTTAAACTGTCATGGCATGAGAGATTAACTATTGTAATATGAAAGAATCAGGTGATCCTTAACTTCTTTTGAGTAGTATATTTAGGGATATCTGGAGATGTAACAAGTCAGGGAAATGTCAAGCCAAATTGACATTTTCAACATGGCTGACAATAGCAGCCATGTTTAAAATTGAACTAAAATTGTGTATACACAACATTTCAGCTTCATAAAGCAAGAAGTTTTAGAGGAACTCTCTTGTATGTGCAACTACTTATATGTCTGACTGTGTTTATCAGTTTGACACAGGATGCACACATCCGCTCTCTGACGGTCCTGAAGCCACATTATCTACTCTTGATGTAATTTATGTTGGAGTGCCCTGTTCTCTTATCACATTTTGTATGAGCACATTGTCTACTTACTTATTCAATGGGCACATTGTCTACTCACTTATTCAATGGGCACATTGTCTATTCACTTATTCAATGGGCACATTGTCTATTCACTTATTCAATGGGCACATTGTCTACTCACTTATTCAATGAGCACATTGTCTACTCCTTTATTCAGTGGACACATTGTCATCTCACTTATTCAATGGGCACATTGTCTACTCATTTATCCAATGGGCACATTGTCTACTCACTTATCCAATGGACACATTGTCTACTCACTTATTCAGTGGGCACATTGTCTTCTCACTTATTCAATGGGCACATTGTCTTCTCACTTATTCAATGGGCATATTGTCTACTCACTTATTCAACGGGCATATTGTCTACTCACTTATTTCAATGGGCACATTGTCTACTCACTTATTCAATGGGCATATTGTCTACTCACTTATTCAATGGGCATATTGTCTACTCACTTATTTCAATGGGCATATTGTCTACTCACTTATTCAATGGGCACATTGTCTACTCACTTATTCAATGGGCACGTTACGTTCACACCTTTTTCACTGGCACTAGTTTGAAGGATTGCATAGGATAAACTATTGTGATAAATAGTCTTGAGCATTCTGTATGGTCATAATTTCGGGGGCATGGGAATAAAAATATTTGTCAAAGCCATTGTGTCCATTGTGATGATTATGATCAATCATAGCTTTCGGCCATGTGAGGCGTGCCAATTTACAGGCAATTTGTCAGAGGGGTATCAAAGTACTACCAGACTAGATCTAGACTACCAGTTGTCAGACTTTCATTTTTGTGGAAGCCTTGGTGGCTGAGTGGGTTAGATTGCTGACTTTGTGTGCTGGCGATTTGGTGTCTCTATCTGGCAGGGACTCAACCTCAAAAAGTACGAGAATCTGTACTTTAATAAGAAAGTGTTATCCCAAATATATACATGATCAGTCCTGTATGACTTTGTCAGGTCACTGGACAGGTCTGGCCTTGTCACGTCACACTGGACAGGTCTGGCTCTGTCACGTCACACTGGAAAGGTCTGGTTTTGTCACGTCACACTGTACAGATCTGGCCTTGTCACGTCACACTGGACAGGTCTGGCTTTGTCACGTCACACTGGACAGGTCTGGCCATGTCACGTCACACGGTACAGGTCTGGCTTTGTCACGTCACACTGGACAGATCTGGCTTTGTCACGTCACACTAGACAGGTCTGGCCTTGTCACGTCACACTGGACAGTGGGTACAAATGGGCTCATACGTACAGTGTCAGCTACACAGTCAAATCCCTGAGCATAGCATGTCCAGTCACGCCGGGCAAATGATTCTCTTCCGCCCTGTGTCAGGTCTGGGGCATACTGGAGAGATTGTATTGGGCACTAGGGCTATGTCAGGTCTGGGGCATACTGGAGAGATTGTATTGGGCACTAGGGCTATGTCAGGTCTGGGGCATACAGGAGAGATTGTATTGGGCACTAGGGCTATGTCGGGTCTGGGGCATACAGGAGAGATTGTATTGGGCACTAGTGCTATGTCAGGTCTGGGGCATACTGGAGAGATTGTATTGGGCACTAGGGCTATGTCAGGTCTGGGGCATACTGGAGAGACTGTATTGGGCACTAGGGCTATGTCAGGTCTGGGGCATACAGGAGAGATTGTATTGGGCACTAGTGCTATGTCAGGTCTGGGGCATACAGGAGAGATTGTATTGGGCACTAGGGCTATGTCAGGTCTGGGGCATACAGGAGAGATTGTATTGGGCACTAGGGCTGTGTCAGGTCTGGGGCATACTGGAGAGATTGTATTGGGCACTAGGGCTATGTCAGGTCTGGGGCATACAGGAGAGATTGTATTGGGCACTAGGGCTATGTCAGGTCTGGGGCATACAGGAGAGATTGTATTGGGCACTAGGGCTATGTCAGGTCTGGGGCATACAGGAGAGATTGTATTGGACACTAGGGCTATGTCAGGTCTGGGGCATACAGGAGAGATTGTATTGGGCACTAGGGCTATGTCAGGTCTGGGGCATACTGGAGAGATTGCATTGGGCACTAGGGCTATGTCAGGTCTGGGGCATCAGGAGAAATTGTATTGGGCACTAGGGCTATGTCAGGTCTGGGGCATACAGGAGAGATTGTATTGGGCACTAGGGCTATGTCAGGTCTGGGGCATACAGGAGAGATTGTATTGGGCACTAGGGCTATGTCAGGTCTGGAGCATACAGGAGAGATTGTATTGGGCACTAGGGCTATGTCAGGTCTGGGGCATACAGGAGAGATTGTATTGGGCACCAGGGCTATGTCAGGTCTGGGGCATACAGGAGAGATTGTATTGGGCACTAGGGGTGGGACAGGTAACTCAGGCACTCGGGTTGGTGGGTACTGAGAAGGACTCGGGTACCCACAGGACCGTGATACATTGTTAATGACAAAAATTACCGGGAATTCTATGGTTATAGTACAAGTCACTAATGATCGCATTTCCTTCTGAATATGCATCCATACTTTCTGACCTTTATACGAGCACAGTCCTAGATAACATCTCTCTAGGAACACCATTCAGAATCCAAATGAATGACGTTTCACTGGGGGCACATTCACACCCTTTTAGAGGCACATTCAAAGCCATGAATGATGTTTCCCAGGCATATGTTCACAGCCCTAAATGATGATTTCCTTGGTGCACATTCACAGTGCCAGTTAACATATCCCCCTGGCCATACATGCACAGTCGTAAATGATGTTTTGCCCAGAAACATGCACAGTTGTAAATGAATATCAGCCGAATATCCTTTGGCACTCAATCACAGTTTCCCTTGGCATACATTAAGAGTTCTAATGCTGTTTCCCTGGGCACACATCAACAGTCCTAATGACGTTTTCCTTGGTACACATTCACAGTTCTAATGACGTTTCCCTGAGCACACATTCACAGTCCTAATGACGTTTCCCTGGGCACAAATTCACAGTCCTGATGATGTTTCCCTGGGCACACATTCACAGTCCTAATCAAGTTTCCCTGGGCACAAATTCACAGTCCTGACGATGTTTCCCTGTGCACACATTCACAGTCCTGATGACATTTCCCTGGGCACATATTTGTAGTCCTGATGACATTTCCCTGGGCACACATTCACAGTCCTAATAAAGTTTCCCTGGGCACATATACACAGTCCTAAAGACACTTGTGTAGGGTCACAATCTTAGGGCACACTGTGTAAGGTCATTGATGATGAGGCTGTAGAAATGGCAGGGCTGCTCAGCACTGAAGCGTACTCATTCAGAGCCTGAAACAGAACAAATGTATACTGCATTGGTGAAGATTCTTTGAATAAAGTTGTTTTTATGTCAGCAGTGTTGCAGCTGTGTTACATTTCCGAATTTGTCACCTCAGTGTCCAAAATAATATCTGAAGCAATTCCCAAATTTGACTTGTACCATTTGTTCACATTTTTTCAGATGAACAATTGACTTGCCCTTGCATGTTGGTGATGGGTGCCACCATCTGGGACAGGATACTCTCACCTTTTCATGAACATCATCTATTTGCCAGTGATTTATAGACATGTGACATAGTCAGAATCATGCAATGGACTGTGCTTTTAGAAGAGATTTCTTATGATTAAGGAAATTCTTTTTGTTGAATGTTTGCAATAGCCCAAGAACATACTATACTTTTGATATAGTTTGTTTCCTTGTGCAGTTGTATTTATTATTTTTTTATTTAATAAATGATATGACCTTGCACATGCACAGCTACACTGTGCTACAAGAGCTACACTACAGCAAGAGCTACACTGTGCTACAAGAGCTACACTACTGCAAGAGCTACACTGTGCTACAAGAGCTACACTACTGCAAGAGCTACACTGTGCTACAAGAGCTACACTACTGCAAGAGCTACACTGTGCTACAAGAGCTACACTACTGCAAGAGCTACACTGTGCTACAAGAGCTACACTGTGCTACAAGAGCTACACTACTGCAAGAGCTACACTGTGCTACAAGAGCTACACTACTGCAAGAGCTACACTGTGCTACAAGAGCTACACTGTGCTACAAGAGCTACATAGGTGACCGTCTCTGTGGTCTAGTGGATGGAGCTTCTGCCCAGAGAGCGGAATGTCAGATGTTCGATCCTCGGATACTTCATTCCAAAAGATATTAAAAGATGTACCTCTTATTACCCTGCCTGGTGCTTGGCATTAAGGGGCTAAAACAAGGACTGGCCGGCTCAGAGTCAGTATTCTGTGTCTGAGTGGGGTATTCATGTTAAACTGCATTTGGTCAAACTGGGTATGTGGACTAACTGGGTATCCTGATTGTCAAGGTATTACTGTACTTATTTCCACACAGCCTTAGTAGAATCATGTTGTAAACATTAATACACAGCTTGAGAGAATCTACTGTCCAATCTCCTATAGAGGGACTTCATGTACAGAGGCACAAACATCAAATGGTCCAGATTTGTACTTCTCCAGCTCCAGCTCTGGCGGTACACAAACAACACGTCACACAGCACTTGGTACCCTGCCATGTTGTGACAACACGTCACACGCCACTTGCTACACTGCCATGTTGTGAAACAACAACACGTTACACAGCACTTGCTACACTGCCGTGTTGTGAAACAACAACACGTCACACAGCACTTGCTACACTGCCATGTTGTGAAACAACAACACGTCACACGCCACTTGGTACTCTGCCATGTTGTGAAACAACAACACGGCACACGGCACTTGCTACACTGCCATGTTGTGAAACAACAACACGTCACACGGCACTTGGTACTCTGCCATGTTGTGAAACAACAACACGTCACACAGCACTTGCTACACTGCCGTGTTGTGAAACAACAACACGTCACACAGCACTTGCTACACTGCCGTGTTGTGAAACAACAACACGACACACAGCACTTGCTACACTGCCGTGTTGTGAAACAACAACACGTCACACGCCACTTGCTACACTGCCATGTTGTGAAACAACAACACGTCACACGCCACTTGCTACACTGCCATGTTGTGAAACAACAACACGACACACAGCACTTGGTACACTGCCATGTTGTGAAACAACAACACGGCACACGGCACTTGGTACTCTGCCATGTTGTGAAACAACAACACGTCACACGGCACTTGCTACACTGCCATGTTGTGACAACACGACACACAGCACTTGCTACACTGCCATGTTGTGAAACAACAACACGTCACACGCCACTTGGTACACTGCCATGTTGTGAAACAACAACACGTCACACAGCACTTGCTACACTGCCATGTTGTGAAACAACAACACGTCACACAGCACTTGGTACACTGCCATGTTGTGAAACAACAACACGTCACACAGCACTTGGTACACTGCCATGTTGTGAAACAACAACACGTCACACGCCACTTGCTACACTGCCATGTTGTGAAACAACAACACGTCACACGCCACTTGTTACACTGCCATGTTGTGAAACAACAACACGTCACACGGCACTTGGTACACTGCCATGTTGTGACAACACGTCACACGGCACTTGCTACACTGCCATGTTGTGAAACAACAACACGTCACACGGCACTTGCTACACTGCCATGTTGTGACAACACGTCACACGGCACTTGCTACACTGCCATGTTGTGAAACAACAACACGTCACACGCCACTTGGTACACTGCCATGTTGTGAAACAACAACACGTCACACGCCACTTGCTACACTGCCATGTTGTGAAACAACAACACGTCACACGGCACTTGGTACACTGCCATGTTGTGGAACAACAACACTTAAACTTGTTCATGAACATCCCATTCATCATGCTCAGCACTTTGTATTCATGGATACACTGTTTCTTTCATGCTGATTGGCTGAAGGGGTAGTCACGTGATCTGATATTTGGAGTTCACACACCTGTGAACGGACAAAAAAAGTTCACACGGTGTGAACAATTTTTTGTGAAATTGATCCTGTGAACTTTTGCCGGAACTGCTTTCCGAGGCTTCCCCGAATTCTCGATCTGTGTTTATGATCAACTCGTTTTTATATTTTCTTTTTAATCCCTGCATTTATCAGCAATATAATTAATTTAGTATTTTTGCCTGGTCTTGTAACATTTCATCTGACTTATAAATAAATCAGTGCTTTGGTTCGCAAGCTCAGAGCGTCACACAGTTTAACCAGCACTTTTAAATCGTTCACACTTCAATGAACCCATCCGAACTGAAGTTCAGTTCTTAAATAAACCTATACTGTATTTTGAGCATTGATCAGCTGTGAGCGGCCAGCCACTAAGTGATTGTTTGTACAAGTACCACACAATTCCTGTCTATTCCAATGAACAATTTTTCAATGTAGCTAGTCATCTGGAACTGATTGTCAGCCGACTGTAATTTTCAGGAGTTGAAAACAGGAAAGTGTGCATAGGAAATGAAATGAAACAAATTGTGCAGTAAAGATTTAACCATTCATATAATAATTATGTCTGTTGTGAAAAACTATCCAACAAAACGTTTAGTATTTTTACTTCTAGCGGACATTGTTATGAGAGCTAACGGTAGAATAATTATTTTGAACATCTGGTTGGTTTACAGATCTACACATACCACACAATTATTTCAAGGTACACTCCTTCGTAAGGTAAAATCAACAGGATGTTCATTGGAGTGGAATGACTGCTTCCATCACTATTACTAAGCACACTTGCAATATGACAGGTGTTTGTATGATTATGCATATGTATTATTGTTAACAATATACAGGGCACACAGATATTACTGCACAACATATTGACTGGAAACATATTTAAATATACCAAAAGTACTTCGCACTTGAGAACAATACGTTTATTGTCCATGGAGGATAATTTTGTTGGATTGATGAGAATGTGATGGAAATTAGAATTTGCCATCACAGAAAGAACAACATTGCAATTCTGACAATTACAGCCTGTTGTTTTATTGATATTCAAAACATGGAGAGATGTTGTCTTTAACCACTGAAATATGTCCTTGTACTATCCTGTATGCTATCTTGATTATCTCTGTTTTTCTAACAAGTACCATCTTTTAGCATCTTTTGGCATGACACAAACGGGAATCGAACTGCCAACTCTCCGCTCTCCAGACAGAAACCCTATCCACTTCACTAGTAACCTTCCAAGGAGAGCATACGGTGGCGAGGTGAAATGGGGTTTAACATTGCATCCAAAATTTTTGCACTTATATAGCAACGTGCATGCATGTGTGTGTGTGTGGCTGCTTGTACTGGTCCAAACTGACACCGATTTATAGTGCTACCTCACTTAGATACAATGCCAGAGTTTAACATGAATACCCCACTCAGAATCCGTATACTGACTCTGAGCCGACCAGACCTTGTTTTAGCCCCTTAATACCGAGTGCCAGACAGGGTAACATCAAGTACCATCTTTAAACATATATGGGTATGGCACGGCCGGGGATCGAACCCTGGACCTTCCACTCTCCGGGCTGACACTCTACCAGTAGACCACGAAGGCGGTCAGAAGTGAGATCAATTCACACAGATTAGTTTGTGTTTAAAATGAACTCCTGGATGCCTGACTTTCTTAATTCATTTTCACACTTTTTTAGATATGTTTTTTATTTCAAATAAAAGAAATGTAATACAAATTAACACTGAATAGTTTAAATAAAGATATATGAGATGAGATAATTTTCAATATGATTGTATTGAAAGCACCAATTAATTCTAGGTAACAAATAATAAATATGATTGAAATAATTCTGAAATTGAACCCAATTAAAGTAAATAAGTGATATTTGGAATTATATAATTCAAATAAAAACAACACAGAAAGTAGGATAGATATGGTAAGGCCATGTGGAAACTACCCACTAACTTTCTGCTGTGCAGATGCTTGCCTATTGCTCCAGGGTATTAATGAGTATACTGCCCTTGAGTTACACACACACTCTGTCAGCAAGTGTAGTATGTCACTCTCCTGTCAGATATAGCTTATAACACCACACAGTCTTACATCATAGGTAGAAATAAATCTTTCTTATGACACAAGTTGGAATTGTGATGTGACAAAGACATTTTTAACAATGAAATTACAGGTAAAATAAGGTGAATCATGTTGGAATGGAAAAACATATTGGTGTTGTCTGAAGTAACAATAAAGTATTGTACTTTTGTGATCATTGGGCTGGGACGGGTAACTCGGGTACCTGGATCGGATGGGTCCTGAGTAAGGACCCGGGTACCCACAGAACTACCCGGACCCATAGTTAGTCACGTGATATATATTGTTTGATGACAAAAATTATCTTAAACTCTATGGTTACGCTATAAGTCTCTAATATCCCATTTCTTTCTGACAATGCACCCTTTCCTTCTGACTTTTATATATTTGAATAAAGATAAAACTTCATGCATTAAACTTCAGTGTATGCATGAGCGGATCGTGTTACACGTGTATCTAAATACATTTTGCCAGGGCTACGGTCAAACTTTTCCAAAATTGGACAGTTTGTACCTATCTCATAAAATCTACAGCGGGTACCCAGGTAGGGGCCGGTAATAGGGAGGTGGGTACCCGGGTAGTAAATTTGGACCCGTCCTAGCCCTAGTGATCACTGTGTATCTTGTTCAATCTCATTAAAATCAGATCTTAGTTCTCGCTACCGCTTAACAAAGATCTTAGGACATCCCATTACGGGTCACATCAGACCGACCTTTCGCAAACTTTTACCGACCAATGGAATGACTGAGAAGAAGTCGACATTAGCCAATCAGAAGGCAGCTTTCTCGTGCTTTACGGCACTAATTTCAAATTGGCGACTACGCTTCGAAACATATTTTGACAAATACTCAATTAAAAAGTTGAAACCTGAACAAAAGAATATTCTGGAATGACTAACAGATTGTCTAGATTGTATGGATTCAGTCGTTTAGCCTGTAACTGTCGTCTGGAATACCCCGTGTTGAGGTTTTCGACGTCACATGAAATGAAATCACATTCCGACTGACACTTTCATGATCTAGTAAGCGACACTCTGATTGGTTGGATGAAAGGTCGTTCTCACGGGACCCCTAATTGGATGTCCTCAGATCTTTGTTTAGCGGTAGCGAGAACTAAGATCTGATTTTAATGAGATTGGTCGGAAATGAAACAAAAGTGGATGTTTCTTGATGCAATGATGTCTTTTGTCTACTTGGCACAGACACACACTGCACGCGGGATCAGAAGTAATTATTGCAAAAAAGTGTTACTCTGCATTTAGGCTCACGAAAAACCACTGTATGGGACGTCTTGTAGATTACGGAAAGGATAATAGTGGCGAATGAATCGGTCGTTAAGCCTGTATTTATCATTTGGAATACCCCGTGTTAAAGTTTTCGAGGTTGCGTGATTAGAAATCACATTCCAACTGTCACTTTCATCATCTGGTAAGCGACGCTCTGATTGGTTGGATGAAAGGTCGTTCTGACGTGACCCCTAATGGGATGTCCTCAAATCTTTGTTTTTGCGGTAGTGAGAACAAAGATCTGATTTTAATGAGATTGTATCTTGTTTAAAGTGTTGACATGACTCGGTGTATTATTGATACAGTATTGCCCCTGATGCTATCATCATCGTCCTTGACCTTTAAAAGTTCAAACGTGGTTATGGTTCTTACTAAAGTACTCATGGAAATGGAAAAAAATGTTTTGCTGGATACAACTGTATACTAATCGACACAAAGCATTATGTAGACGTAAATACGAAATAACAAAACAACTGGAAAAGTACTAGTCTGGATTTGCTAGTTTTATCTCAGTGCTCAATACAAAATGTACTTTACAGGAGGTAATTTGTAGGAAATTTCAACATTCAAAAATAAAGTCCAAATTGACAAGGCAGAAACAGGCTTGAGGCATTATGCAAATTAGCCTGGAAAAACGTTATCAAAACAACAATAAAATAACAGCTATGTTTATGTACATAATAATAATGACATGTAAGTTGTTGTTTGAGAAAGGAATATGTTACCTTTACATTCTGATATTTTGACGATGATTCACTATCCCACAATGCCACTCACAAATCACAAACCACTGACAAATCATATGCACATGGGTTTCAAGCACCTGTTTTCACCTGTCGTCAAGGTGTCATAGGTCATGGACATTCACCTTGATCTACTAACACCTGGTTATGCTCAGTTTCACAATAGTCTGTTTTGTTCATATTATTACACACTTTTACGAGTAAAAAGACATAAAAACGAAAAAACAGTTTTATTTTCATTTCCCTCATTTTTATAGTCCCTCTCACAGGTTATCACTCAAGTATCGAGATAAAGATTAACAGCCGATTGTGTTTTCATATCGTAAATATAATATATTCGGAATAAAAATTGTTTTATGCCAGTCTTCGGCACACATGGGTAATAATAAACTGCCGGGCAAAAGAAATATACACCCATATTTGCTGGTGGCTTAAAATGAAACACACAAGAAATGGTTATTCGATGATGATGTATGTTATACGGGTATCACATTTGTGTTTCGGACCTGAAATTTGCGGTGTTTCACGTCACACATTGGAAGACCTCTGTCAAAACATTTAGGGAATGTTATGAAGTGGTAATAGGCTTTTGCAAGTAGGCTTCACATTGACATAGAGCTGAGTAAAAGTAGTCCTGGCAGATGACCCCATTTGCATATTTATTGGATTGTGATACCAAGTGAATTGGATTGGTTTAGAGCACTCTGGCACTATTGTTTTAGTTTTTTCAGTTGTGTTGTCAAGGCAACAAGATGAGCTTAACTGCAAATGACAGTAGCATTCATTTACAAATTCTGAAGCATACTACATAAATTGTTTGATACATGTATCTATTCTTTGTGAAAAAATGTATGCATGTCAGGCAAGTGCTGAACTATTGCATTTTGTGTATTAGGATATATTTGATTGTATTTGTTATCAGAACAGAAATATCAGATAAATCAAATTGACATGTTTCAATTTATTAGTTTCAATTATTCCAACATCAAAATTGGATTACATGTATTTGAAAGGCATTGCTTAGAAGTTGACGGATGACAATTTAGACACAATTTTACGGATAACAACTTCTTAAATACTGTAAAAAGCGACGTTTCGGTATAGATCCTTATACTGTTGTCAAGCAAGACTGAATGAGGGACTTAGTACAGAATATATATAGTAGGTGGAGGATTAAAAGTAGAGGATTAACATTAACAACAATTGCATATGTGAGTGAGATAACAAGGGTTTGACAACGAGGGGATAATCTATATTGGACTTGCAGTGGATATAAATTGTGTCCAGTGTTATTCTTTATACGTGTAGGATGCAGTATTTGCGTGCAGAAAAGCCCTGGTGTCATCATGTTTCAGTGATTGCACACCTATTCAGGGAGAACATGTTCCCCTGTGTTGCTGCTACTTACGTTATATATCAACGTATACTGCTCCTTGGTCTGAACTGATCCAGCACGCTCCTTCCGTAGCCGGAACACGGTGTGGAGGATATCAACAATACGCCTGTTCTCGTATTGACGCATGCAGAGGTCCGTCCCGATGAATGTTCCTGTTCTTCCTGTTCCTGGGCTGATGGAGAACAACAGACATGCTCTAACTATGATACGCAACATTTGGAACTTGATCCTACGGCACCCAGAAAACAATCATGGTGGGCCCACCTGCTTTCTTCCATCACTTTTTACAGTGGTGTGTGAAGAGGCAGTAAAATCTCTATAGCAAGGGAGCCCTTCTGAAGCTGATTTGGTTGCAGACTTTACAACTGATGCTGCATGAACTCACCCAGGGGGTATCAGACTTACAGTGAGTGAGTGAGTGAGTATGGTTTTACGCCGCTTTTAGCAATATTCCAGCAATATCACGGCAAGGGACACCAGAAATGGGCTTCACACAATGTACCCATGTCGGGAATCGAACCCGGGTATTCGGCGTGATGAGCGAACGCTTTAACCACTAGGCTACCCGACCGCCCAGACTTAGAGTGGAGGGTGGGGTGGGGTGGGGTGGGGTTTTACTGTGTGCCAGTTAAGAAAACCATTACAAACTCTTGGACTAAGCAGTTGTTTTCAGATTCAATGGATAAGACTGTTAAACTTTGGTCCTGGATTTAACAGAGAAAGAAAGTTTATTTCCAAAAGAAGGGGTATAATAAGTACTGTGTTTTTGCCTGGGCCTTCATACTTGATAAAATGTGTAAACATTTTGGAAACATGATAAAAGTTTAATTTGTAAATGTGCAAATATTGTCCTAGTGTTTCATGTGTTGACGACTGTATGATGGGTTGCCATGGTTACCTGCAGTGCACTATAAGCGGTGCCCCACTGTCCTCGTAGAAGACCCTGGTGTCCAGAATGAACTTGACCAGGGATATAGGCTCCGGGCCGCCATGTTGCGGCCAGGCAGTGTACCAGCAGTGCTTCACTTCTCGTACCAGATTGTTCTGTCAACACATTTAAAAAATCATCTACCTACGTCTTAATTCCAGTTAATGTGACATATACATTAGAGTGTGCATATATGTGGGGGTTTTTTGTTCGCAAAACTAGGGTACAAATTCTGAATTCTAAGTTTGATTTTACAGAATGATGATGACCTGTTTAAGTAAACTACCTATCTTACATTGTCATCTCCGGTCCCCAAATGTGCAGATGCTTCATAAATGAAATATCAATTGTCCTGTATTCAGACAGGACCCAGATGTTCCTTCCTGGCTGTTTATTTTTATGTCTGATTGAAGTATTCAGACGTTTAACCCATGCTTGCCGTAAAAGGCGACTATGCTTGTCGTAAGAGTTGGCTAATGGGATCGGGTGGTCAGGCTTGGTTGATGCATGTCTTCGTATCCCAATTGCGTGGATCGATGCTCATGATGTCAATCACTGGATTGTCTGATCAAGACTCGATTATTTTCAGACTGCCATCTTAAAGCTGGAATATTGCTGAGTGGAGCGTTGAACAACTATCAAAGAAAGAAACAGACTTCTTAAACTGAAGTAATGTGTAGTCTTTCATAATGACCCATCCTTGAAACGTTACACACACACCAGGCCCTTGAAATGTTGACCACAGTATCAGGGCTGCCAATGTGTTGAAGTAACAGTGTCATTAGTGTCAGTATTTCTTATCAGCAATTTTAGTGTCATTTTGATATTCTCTTATCTTCTTGATCAGATCTAGATTGTAATGTGTGCGCTAGGGCTGGGACGGGTAACTCGGGTACCCGGGTCGGGTGGGTACTCAGTAGGACCTGGGTCCCCACAGGACTACCCAGACCCGTAGTTAGTCACGTGATACACTGTTTAATGACAAAAACTATCTAGAACTCTATGGTTACACTACAAGTCACAAATGTTCGCATTTCTTTCTGAATATGCACCCATTCCTTCTGACTTTTCAAATCTTTGACTAAAAATATAACTTGAGTCAACTTCAGTGAATGCATGACCAGATTGTTTAATACATGTATGTTAATACGTTTTTCTAGTGCTATGGTAAAAAATGCCCAATCGGACATTTTGTACCTATCTCTTGAGACCTACAGTGGGTACCTGGGAAGGGTAATTGTGGGGTGTAAATTCGGATAGTAAATTCGGACTCGTCCCAGCCCGTGTGTGTGCTGCTGAATCCCTAACTGACTTCAAACACACAGCACAGAGACATCTAATTATTGCTAACGACCATCATTCTAGGGCAGGGACAGGTAACGCTAGTATTCGGCTCGGCTGGGTCCTGAGTAGGACCCGGGTACCCACAGGACAACTGGACCCGTGGTTAGTCAAAATGAGTGCAGCAGGGTGGCCACTGTACCAACAGGCAATAACATACAACATACCTGGTATACGTGTTAGAGGAGAATAGATACATTGGTGCACCGATGCATCGTGAGTTTTCATGAGACGATACGATACACGATGCACTTTTTTCTGTTTCGATACAAGACGATACACTTGCTAAAATACATTACTGCTTGTTTAATGACTCCCCAGTGTTTTTGTCGGTCAAAAATCACAAAATGTGTTGTAATTAAGTTCACTTATCAAAAGAACTGCAATGAACATGTGTCTGCAGCCTGCTCTGAAATAATTATAGTCAAGACGTTTCCACACAATTTGACGTAAATATGCATATCGCAATATCTATTGTATCGTGACCTTTGTATCGTGATATGTATCGTATCGTGACCTTGCTGTATAGTTTCACCCCTAGTAAGTATGATGATTATGCTTGTTATGAGTGGGTTTCCTTAGCGGAGTCAACCTTAGCGACTGAAGTGGAGAAAATCAGACATGGATGTCTGAGCATTGATTGTTCTGACCAGACATGCAGTGAATAGTATTTGCATCGTTTCCTAAACTTCCTTCAGTAAAACCCTATGTTTTCTCCCGAAGGAATGTTATCCCTGCCTGTTCTCACCTCAATATCCTTGAGTTCCAGTATGGAGATGATGTATTCCTGGTGCACATCTTTCTTCTTCAGGAGAATCATGAAGTCCCCGTACCTCTGTAGCGAGTCTCCCAGACAGTCCGGCAGGTAGTGGGCACACTTGGGCTGCAACAATGACACTCAATAAACATTTCTACAGAACACACTGGCTAACTTTGACAAACCCCTTTACCATCAACCCGCGAAGATCCGGGGTAGAATAGGTCTTCAGCAACCCATGCTTGCCGTAAAAGGCGACTATGCTTGTTGTAAAAGGCGACAAACGGGATCGGGTGGTCAGGCTCGCTGACTTGGTTGATGCATGTCATTGTATCCCAATTGCGTGGATCAATGCTTATGTTGTCAATCACAGGATTGTCTTGTCCAGACTCAATTATTTACAGACCGCTGTCATATAGCTGGAATATTGCTGAGTGCGACGTTAAACAACAAACAAAAACAAAAAAACAAAATCATCTTCTTTGAGCATGCTTGTTGTGAGAAAACATGCTGTACAGTATCAATAAATGGAAAGATGCTCTGAGGATTTAAATCATTTAGAAACATAAAGAAAATCTGGACACAATGAACTAAATTTGAGATTAACATCTCATTCATGGGGATATTTATTATAAAGCCACTGTTCCATTCACACAGAGGGTACTCTGTGGCTGCAGTTCCATAGAGCAAACAACTCACATGACCATTTTCCTCCATTGCAGTCAGCATGATGATGACGCGCGACTGTTGTTCCCAGACCATGCGCCAGAAGTCGGCCACCGTCGAGTCCAGTGGTGCCTGTGTTGCAACATACGCTCGCTTGTCATCATTGTAACCCTAGTTGGAAGAAAACCGTGAGAGTTGATGTCAATGTCGTAAGTAAGTCATGATAACTTTTAAAATATAGGCATTGATTTAACTAGTTCCTGAATATATGTCTCAACTGAACGGTTTTGACTTAGAATTATTTCACAATATTTGCTTTTGAAATTGCATTTTGAAAATGTTTAGCTGTAATTAACAAATACAGTAAACTATGGATATAACGAACTCAAAGGGACCACTAATTTTAGTTTGTTATAACCGTAGTTCGTTATAAGCATATATACAGCATAATTACAGCAAATAGTCGGGACAAAAAAGTAAGTTCTCTATATCCGTCAGTTCGTTACAAGCGTGTTCGTTATAAATGTAGTTTACTGTACATTAAAAGATGAGGAAGGTTGTTGACAAGTATGAATTGGGATGTGAATTATATTGTATTATAATATTATATATATTCATGTGTAAAGAATTAGGAATACAACCAACAAGTGCTTTCATGGGATTTACAATAGACAGTTATAACTCGGCTGAGAATTTGAGTTGGTGAGCAAGTGGTCGATAATGTGAGCACAAACAACTTCATTGGTCATGTTGCATTATTGTGTCTACTATATTACTGTTTAAAGATTCTATTTCAGTCGCTTCTGATGTCAGCAAAATGTCATATTTACCGTTACAAAATTAGCATTGATATAATCTGAAGCAGCTTGGCTGCGTCTTCTCTTCAGTTTCACCCTGGTTTCAGGAACTGAAACAAACATGTATGACATTGAAAGTATTGTTTGGATTTGATTACTGACGTATTATTTTCATGATTGTTTTGAAATAGGAATTATGTAAATTAATAAATGTTTTGGGGTAACTACAGGAGGTATTTCAACATATGACATGTTCTTTAAGATTACCAGGTACACCTAAAGTATCATTCCTCTTTATCATGTGTTGTGGGTGAAAAACAGCTCTAAGATGATCATAACTCCCATACTTGAACATAGTCTTACGATAGTCTTAGCGCTAGGATCGCTTTGTGCAAGTGGGCTTCTGTTTTTATTCTTGCTGGGGAATTCCCAGGGGTTTCCCTAGGAATGTGTAAATAGTCTGACAGTGTTTACATCATTTCAAGAATTCAGAAGAACGTATAGACATCGAAATGTGTTATTCATATACTTATGAACTTCAATTTTGTTGTCATGTGACGATCTTTGTCTAGTGACCTGTATCATGTGTCTAGTGACCTGTATCATGTGTCTAGTGACCTGTATCATGTGTCAAGTGACCTGGTGTCTAGTGACCTGTATCATGTGTCTAGTGACCTGTATCATGTGTCTAGTGACCTGTATCATGTGACCTGTGTCATGTGTCTAGTGACCTGGTGTCTAGTGACCTGTATCATGTGTCTAGTGACCTGGTGTCTTGTGACCTGTATCATGTGTCTTGTGACCTGTATCATGTGTCTAGTGACCTGGTGTCTAGTGACCTGTATCATGTGACTAGTGACCTGTATCATGTGTCTAGTGACCTGGTGTCTTGTGACCTGTATCATGTGTCTAGTGACCTGTATCATGTGTCTTGTGACATGTATCATGTGACCTGTATCATGTGTCTAGTGACCTGTATCATGTGTCTAGTGACCTGTATCATGTGTCTAGTGACCTGGTGTCTTGTGACCTGTATCATGTGTCTAGTGACCTGTATCATGTGTCTAGTGACCTGTATCATGTGTCAAGTGACCTGTATCATGTGTCTAGTGACCTGTATCATGTGTCTAGTGACCTGTATCATGTGTCAAGTGACCTGGTGTCTAGTGACCTGTAACATGTGTCTAGTGACCTGTATCATGTGTCTAGTGACCTGTATCATGTGTCTAGTGACCTGGTGTCTAGTGACCTGTATCATGTGTCTAGTGACCTGTATCATGTGACCTGTATCATTTGTCTAGTGACCTGGTGTCTAGTGACCTGTATCATTTGTCTAGTGACCTGGTGTCTAGTGACCTGTATCATGTGTCTAGTGACCTGGTGTTTAGTGACCTGTATCATGTGTCTTGTGACCTGTAACATGTGTCTAGTGACCTGTAACATATGCTTGGAACAGTCTCCCACTCAGTGTCTTGTTGCAACGGAGCTGTGCATCTGCAACTATGGCCACGGTCAGCAAACATGTTCTCAACTACCCTGAATAGCCACTTACTTGGAATGACATTAGCATATCTATTTTTATCCTCTGCACCCACAGGAACTGTAGATAGGCGTGGGGTCAGGTTGGGGACAAACTGCAGACAAAAACAGACAATATGTACGTTGTTGTTTTACACCTCGAACACCTCTGGGAATTATGGTAGAAGAAGCTTTAAGTTAGGTGACAGCAGCCATCATTGAAAGTTTGAAGTGAGTGAGTGAGTGAGTTTGGTTTACGCCGCTTTTAGCAATATTCCAGCAATATCATGGCGGGGGACACCAGAAATGGGCTTCACACATTGTACCCATGTGGGGAATCGAACCTGGGTCTTCAGTGTGCAAGCGAACGCTTTAACCACATGGCTACCCGACCTTTTTGAAAGAAAAGTCAAGGAGGAGATGTAGATTAGGATATAATATAGAAACAAAATAATAATGTGTATTTTTATGATGGTTCAAAACCACACCCTAAAGTATTCTATAAGCGCTACATTATTACACTGGCCGATGGGTCTGTTACTTTACAGTGTGCACTGTGATTGTTTTCTCCCTGGGAATTATACAAGCCAAGCTGCCTTGGATGAGCAGCATGGTATTTTGAACAAAATCACTTTCCTGCTGTTCAGTGTCATGCAGGATTGAAGCCCAAGAAACTCTTCAGAGTCAAGCTCCTGAAAACATCACCTATCCACCTAATCTCCAGGGCAACATTGCTTAGCTTAGCTGATTTGTGACCTGTAACTGTACATGGGTCCGTGTCCCCCGCTCCCTATGCTTGACCTATGCTTGACCTATGCTTGACCTATGTAAGCTGTTATATCTTAAATTTATTCAAGTCCAATGTATGGAAAAAACTAATTCCAAATGAAGACATTTACTGCTGTATGCTGTGACAACAAGGTGCTGTATTCAGCAGCGCTATGCTGGCAGTGTGTCTGATGTAACTGATCACCGGTCCAATATGTAAGTAATACCAGTTCCTGACTGGAATATTTACTTCTTGGTGTTGTGATAAATTGGTGAATCAGTTGTGTGGTCCACCATACTCAGCAAGTAGTTGTGAAACTCACAATGCTTCACAAAGCATAGTCCCGGTCAGATCCAGAAGGGGTGCAAGCCCAGCTTTGAGTTACCTGACATGTCTACCTGTGTCTAGATACCGAGGAGGTGCTGGGGGTACAAACCCTTCTTTCAGTTACCTGATGTGTCTACCTGTGTCTAGATACCGAGGAGGTGCTGGGGGTGCGAACCCTCCTTTCAGTCACCTGACATGTCTACCTGTGTCTAGATACCGAGGAGGTGCTGGGGGTACGAACCCTCCTTTGTGTCACCTGATGTGTCTACCTGTGTCTAGATACCGAGGAGGTGCTGGGGGTACAAACCCTCCTTTCAGTCACCTGACATGTCTACCTGTGTCTAGATACCGAGGAGGTGCTGGGGGTACGAACCCTCCTTTCAGTCACCTGATGTGTCTACCTGTGTCTAGATACCGAGGAGGTGCTGGGGGTACAAACCCTCCTTTCAGTCACCTGACATGTCTACCTGTGTCTAGATACCGAGGAGGTGCTAGGGGTACGAACCCTCCTTTGTGTCACCTGATGTGTCTACCTGTGTCTAGATACCGAGGAGGTGCTGGGGGTACGAACCCTCCTTTCAGTCACCTGACATGTCTACCTGTGTCTAGATACCGAGGAGGTGCTGGGGGTACAAACCCTCCTTTCAGTCACCTGATGTGTCTACCTGTGTCTAGATCCCGAGGAGGTGCTGGGGGTACGAACCCTCCTTTCAGTCACCTGACATGTCTACCTGTGTCTAGATATCAAAGAGGTGCTGGGGGTACGAACCCTCCTTTCAGTCACCTGATGTGTCTACCTGTGTCTAGATACCGAGGAGGTGCTGGGGGTACGAACCCTCCTTTCAGTCACCTGACATGTCTACCTGTGTCTAGATACCGAGGAGGTGCTGGGGGTACAAACCCTCCTTTCAGTCACCTGATGTGTCTACCTGTGTCTAGATACCGAGGAGGTGCTGGGGGTACGAACCCTCCTTTCAGTCACCTGACATGTCTACCTGTGTCTAGATACCGAGGAGGTGCTGGGGGTACAAACCCTCCTTTCAGTCACCTGATGTGTCTACCTGTGTCTAGATATCAAAGAGGTGCTGGGGGTACGAACCCTCCTTTCAGTCACCTGATGTGTCTACCTGTGTCTAGATACCGAGGAGGTGCTGGGGGTACGAACCCTCCTTTCAGTCACCTGACATGTCTACCTGTGTCTAGATACCGAGGAGGTGCTGGGGGTACAAACCCTCCTTTCAGTCACCTGATGTGTCTACCTGTGTCTAGATACCGAGGAGGTGCTGGGGGTACGAACCCTCCTTTCAGTCACCTGATGTGTCTACCTGTGTCTAGATACCGAGGAAGTGCTGGGGGTACAAACCCTCCTTTCAGTCACCTGACATGTCTACCTGTGTCTAGATACCGAGGAGGTGCTGGGGGTATGAACCCTCCTTTCAGTCACCTGACATGTCTACCTGTGTCTAGATACCGAGGAGGTGCTGGGGGTACAAACCCTCCTTTCAGCCACCTGATGTGTCTACCTGTGTCTAGAAACCGAGGAGGTGCTGGGGGTACAAACCCTCCTTTCAGCCACCTGACATGTCTACCTGTGTCTAGATACCGAGGAGGTGCTGGGGGTATGAACCCTCCTTTCAGTCACCTGACATGTCTACCTGTGTCTAGAAACCGAGGAGGTGCTGGGGGTACAAACCCTCCTTTCAGCCACCTGATGTGTCTTCCTGTGTCTAGAAACCGAGGAGGTGCTGGGGGTACAAACCCTCCTTTCAGTTACCTGATGTGTCTACCTGTGTCTAGATACCGAGGAGGTGCTGGGGGTACAAACCCTCCTTTCAGCCACCTGATGTGTCTTCCTGTGTCTAGAAACCGAGGAGGTGCTGGGGGTACAAACCCTCCTTTCAGCCACCTGATGTGTCTTCCTGTGTCTAGAAACCGAGGAGGTGCTGGGGGTACAAACCCTCCTTTCAGTTACCTGATGTGTCTACCTGTGTCTAGATACCGAGGAGGTGCTGGGGGTACAAACCCTCCTTTCAGTCACCTGACATGTCTACCTGTGTCTAGATACCGAGGAGGTGCTTGGGATACGAACCCTCCTATCTTTCACTGTGGGTTAACAATCAGTTTGGCCACCAGTAGTTCAGCATGAGGGTACCTGACCATCACAGACCACAGGCACATTCAGAATAGGACACCTTTTTTTATCTTGGGAGTTAATAAGATATGTGAATCTTCAATATCTCAAGTACCTGGAATTCCTCTTTCAGCACTTCAGGCTCCAGACATCTATTTGCAAGGCCAGCAAAGTTCACTGGGAATGAAGGCTCTGCCTGAAACATGGAAAATATTGATATCAATGCATCTACTGAATCATGGAAAATATTGACATCAATACATCAACTGAAACAGAAAATATTGATATCATTATGTCTACTGAAACAGAAAATATTGATATCAATGCATCTACTGAAACAGAAGATATTGATATCAATACATCTACTGAAACAGAAGATATTGACGTCAAAACAGCAACTGCAACAGAAAATATTGATATCAATACACCTACTGAAACAGAAAATATTGATATCAATACACCTACTGAAACAGAAGATATTGATATCAATACATCTACTGAAACAGAAAATATTGATATCAATATGTCTACTGAAACAGAAAATATTGATATCAATGCATCTACTGAAACAGAAATTCAGTTAAGAAAAGAATAAGCTTTGTATGTATAACTTGTACCTATCTGACAAAATCTACCTATGTGCTGGCAAAATATGCACCCTTTATCACTTACCATCTCTGAGAAGATGAGATATTTTTAGTAATAGTGTCATAATAGGTTCGCAGTAAAATTTTGGGCGAGGACACCATAACAAATTAATTATGCCGAAAAGTTTACACTATCTGGTATCCATATCACACACGTCATGTCAAAATGAGACTTGACACTTAACAACCGTTGACTTTAAGGGTCAAAGGGAGACTACTCTTCAAACCTTAGAGGTCAAACCGTGTTGATAATTTTAACTATCGTATTCAACGTAATAAGTGCCCAGGGCGCTCTCAAAATTAGAAATAGAGGGCTCTTATTAGAATATTAATTTGGTGGAAAAACAGAGTTAAAAGATAAATTTTGTGGTTTATGCTGACAGTCTGAACTGTTTATATACGACAGATATATTTTTCGAGAATTTAATTTCCCATAAGTAAGGGTGCATATAACACACGAGTGCGTATTATACACGAATAAATAAGTCTTATGTACATGGATCAATCGGAAGGGATGCCAATTGGGATTGTTCACTTGCCATATATTAGCAAATATCGCCGTGGGCGCTTCTTAGAGCGGGGGGCTTATTACGTCGAATACGGTATATATATACTCTTATAAAGTCATGAATTTAATCTTAAAAAACCCATTAATGTTCTTGCACATCAAAATTAATGATATTAAAACACTAAACATTGTCGAATAACGAATTTCTTTACCATTATTTATATGTGAAATATGTGAGGTGGGTATTGGAAAATCCAAAATGGCTATTACTGATGGTATACGGTCTCATATTAGGTCATTACAACCATCTTGGACTTTTACTGATGGTATACAGGCTCATATAGGGTTAGTAATTCTGCTCTCTGATTGGGCAATCTCACTTTGAGGCATAATAAGAAGGTTTTTAGCAATATCACTGCAGAGGACACCAGAAAAGGCCTTCACACAGTGTACTCATGTACTCATGACGCGCAGCTGACCAGTCCTTGATGCCAAGCACCAGGCAGGGTAACAATAAGTTCCCTCTTTTAACATCTTTTGGTATGTTGGGTTTGGGATCGAACCTCCGACCTTTCGCTCTATCCACTAAACCATAAGGGTGGCTTTACCATCTCTGAAGGGTCCAAGCCGGGGTTGAACAGGCCACTGTTGGGTCGAGACTTGGTGACAGAGGCCAGTGCTATGGAGTCCATGCTGGTGAAGGAGGGATGGCGGGAGTCCGGCTGGTACACCCGCTTGTTGCGATTACGCACCACAATCTGGGAAAGGGATGTGAGGCTGTAGAGGACTATATAAGAAACATCTCAATCAGAGAAACAAGAAAACATTTATTTGAAAATGATTTTAGAACCTTCTTCACAAAAAGCGTTATATAGGACCTTAGACGGCTCCATAGTAAACACTGCTGTCTGAATAGACATGGCATAACCCATCAGCAGTGACCCCCCCTGTAGTGTATTACTGAACCTCAGGTGGCCTCCTAGTTGCCTTCCTGTAGTACATCTTGAACCTAAGGTGGCCTCTCCTAGTTGCCTACCTGTAGTACATCAGTGAACCTAAGGTGGACTCTCCTAACTGCCTACCTGTAGTACATCAGTGAACCTAAGGTGGACTCTCCTTGCTGCCTACCTGTAGTACATCAGTGAACCTAAGGTGGACTCTCCTTGCTGCCTACCTGTAGTACATCAGTGAACCTAAGGTGGACTCTCCTTGCTGCCTACCTGTAGTACATCAGTGAACCTAAGGTGGACTCTCCTTGCTGCCTACCTGTAGTACATCAGTGAACCTAAGGTGGACTCACCTTGCTGCCTACCTGTAGTACATCAGTGAACCTAAGGTGGACTCTCCTTGCTGCCTACCTGTAGTACATCAGTGAACCTAAGGTGGACTCTCCTTGCTGCCTACCTGTAGTACATCAGTGAACCTAAGGTGGACTCTCCTTGCTGCCTACCTGTAGTACATCAGTGAACCTAAGGTGGACTCACCTTGCTGCCTACCTGTAGTACATCAGTGAACCTAAGGTGGACTCTCCTTGCTGCCTACCTGAAGTATGATGAGTGCCACACAGCAAGCTCCTCCCACAGAGGCAATAACTATGGCAATAGTAATCCCAGGCTCCATGACAAACAGACTCTCTCTCCCCTTCTCTTCTGGCATGTGGGTGACATGGCCTCCTTCACTGGGTTGGTCAGTATTCAGCTTCACCTCCACCAGCTGCAGACAAACACCACTGAAGTTAGGGGAATCAGGGGGATCACCAACCACAGATTAAATTTGGTACCCTACTGTCTAATTGTTGTTTCTTCCAATAGGACATATGCAACCTACATATTGCTACTGCTCTGAATTCCTGAAAATAATGCATGGTAACTGATTGATTCCATGAGCTATTTTGTTGTTGATATATTCTGGTAGAGAAGCAAGTCGCAGAGAGACTTTTGAAATGCCTGACTCTGCTACTTTAACGCCGCACTCAGCAATATTCCAGCTATATGACGTCAGTCTGTAAATTATTGGAGTCTGGACCAGACAATCCAGTGATTGACATCATGAGCATCGATCCACGCAGTTGGGATATGATGATATGCATCAGCAAGCCTGACCACCCGATCCCATTAGTCGCCTCTTACGACAAGCATAGTCGTCTTTTACGGCAAGCATGGGTTGCACAGAAGACCCATTCTACCCTGGATCTTAACGAGTCAGATGCACCAAGAACAGATGGCACCAACATGTATGTGCAGAATCCAATCTGTCTGTTTTACTTGATGAATGAACTCTTCTGCCTATCTACCCCTCTCGTAATGATGATTTTAACTATGAAACACCTACATCCGGATATGACAGGCTATGATGAATATTTTGTGAATACTGGGAGTGCTGAGATATGAATGAAGACTGACCTTGTCCTTGAAGAATGACTCCACCTTGGAGCTGAAGCCTTGGATGACAACTCTGGCACAGGCTATGGTGAGGCGTCGGTCATAGTTTCCAGTTATGTCCACCAGGTAGAAACTGATGATGATGTCATCAGGCATCTCGGCTGCCATTAGGTCCAAACATTCATAATGTTCAATATTCATTAACGTTATTTGTTCAGGTGTCACATCCTGATCAGCCTTCTCAAGGAAGATATCCTTCAGATCTGCTCGGAAGACCCTCTCCTTGGGGCAGAAGTCCTGCCAAGACATCTTCAGCGTCACCAGAGCAAACACTGGGGGTTGGGTAGATGGAGAAACACTGTGGTAAGAGGTGGAATTGATGTTTACAGTCGTTGGAAGCCTTGAAGAGGAGGACAAAGACGCTGATGTACTGTTGACAGTTGATGTTGGACTGGGCAGTGTGGTCCTACTTGCATGGGGTCCCTGCGTCTTCTTCCTACTGAATCTACTTGACCCATCAGCAGTGGTAGTCTCTAGCATCTCCGTGCTGTTGTTGCTGGTTGTTGTGTTGGTGTCAGAGTCGCCACGGTGGGGCTTGTCTTTGTGCTTGGTCGTGGAGGATATTCGGATGGTAGTAGCTGGTACAGTTGTGGAACTGGTGGTGTGGGGAACTGCCGAAGATGACCAAGACGTGGTTCCTCTGGATGTTGACCCGCTCCTCAACAAACTGACTAGCAGTGTTGTAGGAGGGGAAGACGTGCTCAGCTTTGTTGTAGGCCTCTTGGAAGATGTGCTCTGGGAAACTCTGACCACAGTTGTTGTCGATTGTGTCTCTAAGTTGTGTATGTTTGTTGCTGTGGTTGCAGCTTGGGTGGCAGCGGTGGTCGTAACAACAGATAAGGTTGAGTTCTTCTGTATCACAATCTCATGAGATACAGAAGGTAGGGTGATCACAACAGGCTCAGCAGGTGTCCCAGGAGTAGATGATGTAGAAGTAGATGTGGTTGTTTCCTCTGTTGAGTTGGTCAACATGGAGGAAGTGGTCAGAGAACCGGAACTAGACTCTCCGCTACTGATGCTAGATGATGGGGATATGTCCTGTATGGATAACGTCTGTTCATCAATAACTGATCTGACTCCATCTGTGTATAGATATGTGGCTGTGTCTGGTGGTTTATTTTGTTTGATGTCTTTTGTGCCTGTTTCGTCTGAGACTGATGTTGAGGATATCAGAGAAACATCGTGGGATGGATGCACACCTACAGTGACAGGAGTTAGAGTAATGTTTGAAGACATGGTTTCTAGTACGGTGATATCTGGTATGACTCTGGAACCAACTATAACATGCTCACTTGAGGGCAGAGTTGGTCCATGTGAAGGTGCTGGACTGACGGTTTCTGTTTCATCAATTATGGGCCTTGAGGTCAGCTTAAGATTGGAATCTGGTTGAGGAATGAGAATGTCAGGCAGATTGGCCCCTATAGTGGAACTTTGATCAACTGTCACTCTTGTAGGCACAAGATGTGAAGATAAATAAGCAGAGGACACATAGTCTGACTGCGAGGAATGCAGAATATTGTTTGTTGTTTCAGGGAATGTTGGTCTGGGTGAGACTTCCTCACTGTTGTTAGATCTCCCCATTGTTGTGTTGTTCACATCTGCAGATGTCCCGTCAGTATTGTTCCCCACCTCTGACATGTTCCTGGTTGGGGTGGGTGCCAGGAGGCTTGTCGGAGTGGTAGGTTTAAGTGGTCGGATACTGAGAGTCTGATGGTCGATCTGTGGCATGTCGGTCACATGCACAAACTGAGGAGCCCCATGGATGCCAGTGTCTGTCTCCTCCACATTGCTGATGCCAGCGACAGGCTGGTCAAGGATGTGCTCGTTGTGTTCCTGGTCCCCGCCCACCTGAGGGTTGGGGTTATTAAGGATGTGCTCGTTGTGTTCCTGGTCCCCGCCCACCTGAGGGTTGGGGTTGTTAAGGATGTGCTCGTTGTGTTCCTGGTCCCCGCCCACCTGAGGGTTGGGGTTGTTGAGGATGTGCTCCTCCGATTCATGGCCCCCTGCTGATTGGGGATTGGGGTGGTTCTCCTCCGACAGTGACTCTGGCATCACCTCCCCTCCTGTCTCTGTTCCAAGGGGAGTTTCCACCAGTCCCAGGGGCATCTGTAGAGTGGCATGGCTGGCAGGGAAGGTCGTCAGTGCCACCAGTGCTGAAACAAAAGGGATTTCACTGCTAATGTAGGAGAAAAACCTGAAGTAATGCAGGTCTTAGATCTTTACATCTTTGTTAAAACCCTCATGCATGTACAAGCCTAGAATCATAATCAGTGCAGTTCTGAAATTTGAACCAGTGATCACTTTACCCAGTCACTCCTGTGCCATACTATGATCAAGCAATATCTACACTGTAGAAATCATTGTAATGAAATTGCATCACAATGCTTTGCAGACGTCATTGGTTACCATGACATCACAATCAAATGACTTTTTACACTTAAAACACTGCTTGTTACTGTCTACAAACTGAAAAAATTGGAAGAATGATTTTGGATGATAAATAAAATCTCACCCTCGTGTCTTTTGATATCAAATATATCAACACCCGTTGATAAAAGTGAAAAAATCTCCTCAGTAAGCCTTGGAGTTTTTTCACTTTTACCAACTCGTGTTGATATATTTGATATCAAAAGACACTCGGATGAGATTCTCTATATATTGCTTTCTGGAGTTTGGATATGGTTGCTTGACATTAAGCAAATTTCCTCAATGACAAAATCTTAAACAGGATATGGTGGTACTGAAAGAACTGGAAAACTCTTTTAAGATCCACTATGTGAGGTTTAGAACATCATGTGTACCTGCATACATCCACAGAATTGTAGAGCCTCTGAAACCCATTAAGACTTGTAGCAGGTCAGAGGAAGACGTTGTCAGTGTTCTCCACGCTTGAGGATAAGAATAGTTTGTCCATTGTGTCCTCTTTCATTGGATGTAGGGACTCCTTCATAGAGCCATGGATCCTGCAAGACAAAGCATGAATCAAAGTCATGAGTCGAAGACTTCAAGTGCCTACCAGTTGTGTGATGTAATGAGGACCCCCCCCCCCCCCCCCCGCATGATCAGTGATGTCATGAGGACACCCCAGCATGATTGGTGATGTAATGACCCCAAGCACATGATTGGTGATGTCATGAGGACCCCAGCACATGATTGGTGATGTCATGAGGACCCCAGCACATGATTGGTGATGTCATGAGGACCCCAGCACATGATTGGTGATGTCATGAGGACCCCCAGCACATGATTGGTGATGTCATGAGGACCCCCCAGCATGGTTGGTGATGTCACGAGGACCACCCCAGCACATGATTGGTGATGTCATGAGGACCCCCCAGCATGGTTGGTGATGTCACGAGGACCACCCCAGCACATGATTGGTGATGTCATGAGGACCCCAGCATGGTTGGTGATGTCACGAGGACCACCCCAGCACATGATTGGTGATGTCATGAGGACCCCAGCACATGATTGGTGATATCATGATGACACCACCACCCACCCACCCACCCATATAATCTATTATATGGTCTCTTCCACCATCATACAGCTGGAATAATGCTGAGTGTGGCATTAACAACTAACAAACACACAAACAAAACAGTTCTCATTCTTGAAATTCGGACGCCCATGTAATTATCCCTTCCCGTGCATCTCAACATACAACCAATCACTTTTGTTATATATGGTTGCCACTGTGTTTGCCATCACCAAGCTGAGCAGACGCCACCAGAGGAGTATCAAACACATCATCACTACCTAGTAATTGCAATTTCAGAAGCCATTTCTGGTGCGTGATCCATGCTAATGTGTTTCATAACCAGATCATCTTCAGTCAGTCAGTCAGGAAACCTGATGCTGAGACAACAAAGCCCAT
Organism: Haliotis cracherodii; assembly: GCF_022045235.1. Classification (NCBI taxonomy): domain Eukaryota; kingdom Metazoa; phylum Mollusca; class Gastropoda; order Lepetellida; family Haliotidae; genus Haliotis; species Haliotis cracherodii. Next base: position 18,136,690 of record NW_027266264.1, read on the forward strand.
CTGCTGAAGTCTGCAGTGGTGTCTTTACCTGCCTTCAGCGAGGACTCGGTTACAGCATCAGAGGCTAGCTGGCTGCCGGGTGATGAGAGCAGAGCGCCCTGGACTGTCGGTACACTGATAGATTTCCAGGAATTGATGAAGCACTTCGTCAAACTGAAGGAAGTGATGACATACACAGGAACACAGCTGTAGGTGGCTCCAGTATTGAAGCCCACTGTCCGTCATCACAGGTTATTCCACTAAAATATGTGATGATGTTGTCATTGGAAAAGATATAATGATTGTTGTGTGGGTATGAACACACAATGTCATTTAGAAAGTGGTCAAATGTAACAAATGTTATATTTGGGATAACACTTTCTTATAAAATGCAGATTCTTGTACTTTTTACGGGTTTAACGACTGAATCCATACAATGTAGACCATCTATTAGCCATTCCAGAATGTTCTTTTGTTCATGTTTCAAATTTGTAATTGAGAATTTGTCAAAATATGTTTCGAAGCATAGTGGCCAATTTGAAATTAGTGCCGTAAAGCACAAGAAAACTGCCTTCTGATTGGCTAATGTCAACTTCTTGTCAGTCCTTCTATTGGTTGGTCAAAGTTCGCGCAAGGTCACTTTGACTCAGATCTTGGTTTAGCGGTAGCGAGAACTAAGATCTGATTTTAATGGGACTGTAGACTACAAGTTGTCAGACTTTCATTTTTGTGGAAGGCTTGGTTGCTGGGTTAGATTGCTGACTTTGTGTGCTGGCGATGAGGTGCCTCACTCTGGCAGTGTGGGTTTGAATCCCGGACAAGACTCGACCCCAAAAGTAGGAGAATCTGTACTATACTAAGCAAGTGTTATACCAAATATAACATTTGTTGTATAAATAACTTTCTTTAAATTCTTTCACCAAAAGATGCATAAAAATGATTTTATTATAATAAATGCGCATACCATTTGATATTTTCAGGGGTGTTGCTTTATGAAATGACCACTTCAAATAAGAAAATAGTTATTTCAGTTAGAAATGATATGAGAGGTTAATCTATCTAAGCACCTGCTACAACAAATGATGTTTTAGAGTTTATTGTTGAAATATCAACAAAACCTTTTGTCCTTATAAATAAGGTATGGGGCACTTGCATTTAATTACATATTCTTTTGTCGTATATTACTAATATCTCAAAAATAGTTATGAAGACTGTGATCTTCAGTCACATTTTCCAGTACTTTCAAGTTGTGAAGAAAAACTTGAGATGCATGTCTAGGCTATTTTCAAAAAGTGTTACCAGTTGAACAGAACATGCTTCCCCGTATCACTAACTCTGGGTGTTGTCACTGTTTCTGTAAAATGATAAGTGAATGTAGCTTTTCAAAATGTTTGAATTTCTTCATTCTCTAATGGCAGAGGGTAGATTTAATTATCCCCATGGCATTGAGGTGTTTAATTACCTGTAAATGTGTGACCTAGATATATCTAGTTGCCAAGATTTGTCTAGGCCTGACCTTGGTGATCATATCTAGTTACCATGGTTTGTCTGTACCAGGCCTGACCTAGAGATCATATCTAGTTACCATGGTTTGTCTGTACCAGGCCTAACCAAGATATCATATCTAGTTACGATGGTTTACCTGTACCAGGCCTAACCTATATATCATATCTAGTTACCATGGTTTACCTGTACAAGGCCTGATCTATATATCATATCTAGTTACCATGGTGTATTTGTACCAGGCCTAACCTAGATATCATATCTAGTTACCATGGTTTACCTGTACCAGGCCTAACCTATATATCATATCTAGTTACCATGGTTTATCTGTACCAGGCCTAACCTAGAGATCATATCAAGTTACCAAGGTGTATTTGTACCAGGCCTTACCTAGATATCATATCTAGTTACCATGGTTTATCTGTACCAGGCCTGATCTATATATCATATCTAGTTACCATGGTGTATTTGTACCAGGCCTTACCTAGATATCATATCTAGTTACCATGGTTTATCTGTACAAGGCCTGATCTATATATCATATCTAGTTACCATGGTGTATTTGTACCAGGCCTGACCAAGAGATCATATCTAGTTAACATGGTGTGTCTGTACCAGGCCTGACCTAGAGATCATATCTAGTTAACATGGTGTGTCTGTACGAGGCCTGACCTAGAGATCATATCTAGTTACCATTGTGTGTCTGTACCAGGCCTGACCTAGAGATCATATCTAGTTACCATGGTTTGTCTGAACCAGGCCTGACCTAGATATCATATCTAGTTACCATGGTTTGTCTGTACCAGACCTGACCTAGAGATCATATCTAGTTACCATGGTTTGTCTGTACCAGGCCTGACCTAAAGATCATATCTAGTTACCATGGTTTGTTTAGGCCTGATCTTGGTTATCATATCTAGTTACCATGGTTTGTCTGTACCAGGCCTGACCTAGAGATCATATCTAGTTACCATGGTTTGTCTGTACCAGGCCTGACCTAGAGATCATATCTAGTTACCATGGTTTGTTTAGGCCTGATCTTGGTTATCATATCTAGTTACCATGGTTTGTCTGTACCAGGCCTAACCTAGATATCATATCTAGTTACCATGGTTTACCTAGCTGTACCAGGCCTGACCTGGTGATTGTATCTGCTTAGCATGTTTGTTCCAGACCTGACCTAGAGATACACCTGATTCCAAGGTTATGCCTGTGTATGACCTGGGGATGGGAAACCCTGAGGTTACAATGTTTGCAAGGAGCTACCAGAGAAGGAACAGGTCATTATAATGGTTGTAAAGACCTGCCAGAGAGGAGAGGGAACAGGTCATTATAATGATTGTAAAGACCTACCAGAGAGGAGAGGGAACAGGTCATTATAATGATTGTAAAGACCTGCCAGAGAGGAGAGGGAACAGGTCATTATAATGATTGTAAAGACCTACCAGAGAAGGAACAGGTCATTATTATGGTTGTAAAGACCTGCCAGAGAGGAGAGGGTACAGGTCATTATAATGATTGTAAAGACCTACCAGAGAAGGAACAGGTCATTATAATGATTGTAAAGACCTACCAGAGAAGGAACAGGTCATTAAAATGATTGTAAAGACCTGCCAGAGAGGAGAAGGAACAGGTCATTATAATGATTGTAAAGACCTACCAGAGAGGAGAGGGAACAGGTCATTATAATGATTGTAAAGACCTACCAGAGAAGGAACAGGTCATTATAATGATTGTAAAGACCTGCCAGAGAGGAGAAGGAACAGGTCATTATAATGGTTGTAAAGACCTGCCAGAGAGGAGAGGAACAGGTCATTATAATGATTGTAAAGACCTACCAGAGAAGGAACAGGTCATTATAATGGTTGTAAAGACCTGCCAGAGAGGAGAAGGAACAGGTCATTATAATGGTTGTAAAGACCTGCCAGAGAGGAGAGGGAACAGGTCATTATAATGATTGTAAAGACCTGCCAGAGAGGAGAGGAAACAGGTCATTATAATGGTTGTAAAGACCTGACAGAGAGGAGAGGGAACAGGTCATTATAATGGTTGTAAAGACCTGCCAGAGAGGAGAGGGAACAGGTCATTATAATAGTTGTAAAGACCTGCCAGAGAGGAGAAGGAACAGGTCATTATAATGATTGTAAAGACCTACCAGAGAAGGAACAGGTCATTATAATGGTTGTAAAGACCTACCAGAGAAGGAACAGGTCATTATAATGGTTGTAAAGACCTGCCAGAGAGGAGAGGAACAGGTCATTATAATGGTTGTAAAGACCTACCAGAGAAGGAACAGGTCATTATAATAGTTGTAAAGACCTGCCAGAGAGGAGAAGGAACAGGTCATTATAATGGTTGTAAAGACCTGCCAGAGAGGCGAGGGAACAGGTCATTATAATGATTGTAAAGACCTACCAGAGAAGGAACAGGTCATTATAATGGTTGTAAAGACCTTCCAGAGAGGAGAAGGAACAGGTCATTATAATGGTTGTAAAGACCTGCCAGAGAAGAGAGGGAACAGGTCATTATAATGGTTGTAAAGACCTGCCAGAGAAGGAACAGGTCATTATAATGGTTGTAAAGACCTGCCAGAGAAGGAACAGGTCATTATAATGGTTGTAAAGACCTGCCAGAGAAGGAACAGGTCATTATAATGGTTGTAAAGACCTGCCAGAGAGGAGAGGAACAGGTCATTATAATGATTGTAAAGACCTACCAGAGAAGGAACAGGTCATTATAATAGTTGTAAAGACCTGCCAGAGAGGAGAAGGAACAGGTCATTATAATGGTTGTAAAGACCTGCCAGAGAGGCGAGGGAACAGGTCATTATAATGATTGTAAAGACCTACCAGAGAAGGAACAGGTCATTATAATGGTTGTAAAGACCTGCCAGAGAGGAGAAGGAACAGGTCATTATAATGGTTGTAAAGACCTGCCAGAGAAGAGAGGGAACAGGTCATTATAATGGTTGTAAAGACCTGCCAGAGAAGGAACAGGTCATTATAATGGTTGTAAAGACCTGCCAGAGAAGGAACAGGTCATTATAATGGTTGTAAAGACCTGCCAGAGAAGGAACAGGTCATTATAATGGTTGTAAAGACCTGCCAGAGAGGAGAAGGAACAGGTCATTATAATGGTTGTAAAGACCTGCCAGAGAAGGAACAGGTCATTATAATGGTTGTAAAGACCTGCCAGAGAAGGAACAGGTCATTATAATGGTTGTAAAGACCTGCCAGAGAGGAGAAGGAACAGGTCATTATAATGGTTGTAAAGACCTGCCAGAGAAGGAATGCATTTCACTGGAGATACAGGTATTTATGAAGTTTAGAATAAATTCATCTTGAGTCAACGAGCATAGCTAAACCATGCAATAAGCATCATTAGCGATCATTATGCGAGTATCAGGAACCACACCACCAAAAAGCGGTGGCGCTGAAGGAGGTTAGTAACCTGTGGTTTAGCCTGTCCATTCGCTCGTGTACAGCATGGAGACTGATGCTTTAGTCACGGCTGAAGGACTACAAAGCTTCCCCAGCCTATCTCCTACAGTAACCTGGTATCTGGCATAGAGCACCCACAGAGTAGCACATGCAATAATAGCTACAATGTTTTCTCATCAAATATAAGGGGCGGTTGGGTAGCCTAGTGGTTAAAGCGTTCGCTCGTCACGCCGAAGACCCGGGTCAGATTCCCGACATGGGTACAATGTGTGAAGCCCATTTCTGGTGTCCCCTGCCGTGATATTGCTGGAATATTGCTAAAAGCGGCATAAAACTATACTCAGTCAGTCATCAAATATGAATGTGTGATATTGTAAACTTTTTGAGTTTATTTCATGACCTGTCATGGTATATGGTGTGCATTATGAAGTATATAATGACCAGTTATTTTTTATTATGTACAATCTAAACAATATATGTAGTGATTTAGTGACATTTGATTGGCTGACTGATCAATTTGTTTTGGTGTTTACATTCCATGATCCTAAAGTAAATTAGGCCATGCCTCCTAGCAAAGTAACTGTTTCCTGATTGGCTGCTATTAGAGTCAGTGGGCGGGGTTTGTGTTGCATTATTATGCTGAAGGATGTTACAGATTTTGTATTGTTGTCTTCTGTATTTTATACTCATGATTAAATAAGCCCCCAGTGAAGTTATTATAGTTGAGAAATTTATTTATAAGATTTGACTTCATTATTATTTTGCATTATGGATGTATAAACGTACACCTGTGAAGATCCGGCACTGCTTTACCACTAGGCTACCCAAATAGTGACCTGTTATATAAGACAGTGTACAATCTAAAGTATATAGTGACGGTTTATATAATACAGTGTACAATCTAAAGTGAATAGTGATGGTTTATATAATACAGTGTACAATCTAAAGTGAATAGTGATGGTTTATATAATACAGTGTACAATCTAAAGTGAATAGTGACGGTTTATATAATACAGTGTACAATCTAAAGTGAATAGTGATGGTTTATATAATACAGTGTACAATCTAAAGTGAATAGTGATGGTTTATATAATACAGTGTACAATCTAAAGTGAATAGTGATGGTTTATATAATACAGTGTACAATCTAAAGTGAATAGCGATGGTTTATATAATACAGTGTACAATCTAAAGTGAATAGTGATGGTTTATATAATACAGTGTACAATCTAAAGTGAATAGTGATGGTTTATATAATACAGTGTACAATCTAAAGTGAATAGTGACGGTTTATATAATACAGTGTACAATCTAAAGTGAATAGTGACGGTTGATGTAATACAGTGTACAATCTAAAGTGAATAGTGATGGTTTATATAATACAGTGTATAAGATGTAAGTGAGACCCACTGTAGTGTGTAATTACTGAGCCCTGTGGAGAAACTGGAACAGTCTGTGACAGTCTCTGAAAGCCACACACACATGTGCAAGTGATTAGCTAAGGCCTCACAGCCAATCACTCTCAGCAGCGTTATCCTGGACTGATTTGGATGTAAACAAATCCTATAGAAGTTAACCACCAACACAAACAATATTTGTAATCAGCTGACACAGATCGGGACAAATATATTTATACCTAAATGTTGAGACAGCTCAAAGGTCACATATCCATTTTGTGACATACATTTTATTGAGTTCTATTTGATATTGAAAGTAAAAGAATCATTACCTGACTGTGTAAGTAAAATGCAAACATAGCATTTGCCTAATAGATTTATCAGAAAAGATCCTAAAAAGATTTTTTAACAATACTAATCATAACGGGTAATACAAGTTGTATACTAACAGGAATTGGTCGACGGAACCATTGTTATTACATACCGGGGCAAACATATCGAGGTTCATAAAAATAATATGTGCCCTGGGGTCGTATCACGTCACGAGACAACAGTGTATTGTTTCTGTCATCTGAGCCCCTTGTTAACGTCAATCAAATATTACAGTGACGTGAAGTCGGAATGACGTCACACAAGAAACGACGTCTTAGCTGAAGATCGTTGACGTCATTCGACAAATTGTGGTTCCGCTGCTGTTATGACTTGCTGTCCTTATAAAACACTAAAATTCGTCTCTGTGTGAAGACATCTTCTTCGGTAATAAATGGAATATTATATTCGTTTTCATGTCATACTATGTTTACAACACTCATGCCTAAATTCTATAATTTAGACACTCGTGTCTTAAAGATGGTATGACATGAACACGAATATAATATCCTCTATGTAATGTACAAAATATTGTTTGTAGAGCTTGAGGTCAAAATAAAATGTACAGTCACCATTGCTGAAGTAGAGGAATGAATGGGAACAGATGTCAAATTAAATATTACATAGTAAATATAATACGATAACAAAATAATCCAGACATAAAACAAGCAAATTTGATTTTCTACCTTTAATTATTTTTTGTAATTGAATATCGTTTTACACCATATTTTTCAATATGAATTTAAGCTTTATCCTATTTGTGAAGCCCAAATTGGGATTTAACTCCGAGATTATGGGTTATAAGCAAATGCTTTGACCATCAGCTTACCCCCTGACTAGGCTGTGTTATGAGCAGTAGTGTACAGTGCTGATGCTACTTCAGGTTGTATATTCAATGCCTGGCTATGGTTTGTGCAATATGATATTCAAACATTTGCTATTTGCTATTCAGCTATGTTGTAAGGAATATTGATTTACAATGTTGAAGCAGTATTGCTTTTAAAACAACTTATGTTACAGGTTTTAAACATTAAGATATTTCCTTTTGAAATATATACAAGTCAAAATTATTAATATATTTGATAGTCTTGACAGTAAATTAATGAACTTTTATTTTCAATATTACGTTACACTGTTTTACTGCCTCATGCTTTTGTTTACATATATGAATCCCTGCGCAGTTTGTATGATTCAATTCCGATACATAACTTACAGCACAGTTTTAATGATTCAGTTCCAATATATGAATTACAGAACAGTTTTTATGATTCAATTCCGATATATGAATTACAGGACAGTTTTTATTATTCAATTTCGATATATGAATTACAGCACAGTTTTTATGATTCAATTCCAATATATGAATTACGGCACAGTTTTTATAATTAATTCCAATATATGAATTACAGCACAGTTTTTATGATTCAATTCCAGTATATGAATTACGGCACAGTTTTTATGATTCAATTCCAATATATGAATTACAGCACAGTTTTTATGATTCAATTCTGATATATGAATTACAGCACAGTTTTTATGGTTCAGTTCTGATATTAATTACAGCACAGTTTTTATGATTCAATTCCGATATATGAATTACGGCACAGTTTTTATGATTCAATTCCAATGTATGAATTACAGCACAGTTTTTAGGATTCAATTCCGATATATGAATTACAGAACAGTTTTTATGATTTAATTCCGATATATGGATCACTGCGCATTTGTATGATTCAATTCTGATATATGAATTACAGCACAGCTTTTATGATTCAATTCCGATATATGAATCACTGCACAGTTTTTATGATTCAATTCCAATATATGAATTACAGCACAGTTTTTATGATTCAATTCCGATATATGAATTACAGCACAGTTTTTATGGTTCAGTTCTGATATATGAATTACATCACAGTTTTTATGATTCAATTCCAATATATGAATTACAGGACAGTTTTTATTATTCAATTCTGATTCATTAATTACAGCATACTTCTAATGATTCAATTCCAGTATATATATGACAGCGCAGTTCTAATGATTCAACTCCGACATTACAGCTCTTATGATTCAGTTCCAAAGATAAAATGTGTTATTGAGTTGTCGGAAGCACTTTGTGACCAGCCAGTGATTACTAACGTGACCTGACATTATGTAAGCCGCCTAAACAATAGGTGATAAACAAAGAGGTGTTGTTGCTGTTGTACTTTAGCTAGGCACAGTAACTCACCTTTCTGTAGATATCTTCTAGCATTACACACCCTCTCATCAATACCGTACACATTGACATTTCAAATAATACACCCCATGACCTGATTAATCCCTTGGGAGGTTGTTGTGGATGAAAGCACTCTATAATGCTTGGATTAGGTGGGATGAAAGCCAAAAGGTTTTCACATGCTTATCATCACGATTAAATAATTTGGCAGATTTTCAAATAAAGGATTTTTATAAGATAGAAGGGCCCTATTATGATACTCATATCTTGTTCTTACAACTAAAACTAAAATCATTATTTATCCATTTTCTTAAATACTTGTATTAGAATCATGCTGCATATGCATTAAAATATTCAAATTGTCATAAATCATTGAAAACACAAAGTAAATGAGTGTAACCAAGTTTGTCATGGCAACGGTGTTGATGTTGACTTACCGTGTGGGTTGTGCAGTAAGTAAATCCTGTACTAGGTCCCCGACCAGCTCTGTTCACATGTTCACTACCACAGCCGACCAGCTCTGTTCACATGTTCACTACCACAGCTGCAGCCAGTGCTGTTTCCTACACTTCGTGCAACATTCATACACTAGTCAGCTGTTCCACTTCCAACAACGAGTTCATGGGGAGATGTCAAGATTTCCTCTACGTCAGCCCACATGACCCCCACTGCAACTCGACACCTTTCTTTGCTGAGCTGTTAGTGGAGATTGACTAAGGTTTGATGCCAGGAGATTGATGTGGGAGACATTCAGAGAACACTGAGGCATATACTGCTTTTACAGATTGACTTGTTCTGATTAAGGGGGCTTGCTGTATAAACAGATTGACTTGTTCTGATTACGGAAGCTTGCTGTATATACAGATTTGGCTTGTTCTGATTAAGGGGGCTTGCTGTATATACAGATTGGCTTGTTCTGATTACGGAGGCTTGCTGTGTATACAGATTGGCTTGTTCTGATTAAGGGGGCTTGCTGTATATACAGATCGACTTGTTCTGATTAAGGGGCCTTGCTGTATATACAGATCGACTTGTTTTGATTACGGAAGCTTGTTGTATATACAGACTGACTTGTTCTGATTACGGAGGCTTGTTGTATATACAGACTGACTTGTTCTGATTACGGAGGCTTGTGGTATAAACAGACTGACCTGTTCTGATTACAGAGGCTTGTTGTATATACAGACTGACTTGTTCTGATTACGGAGGCTTGTGGTATAAACAGACTGACCTGTTCTGATTACAGAGGCTTGCTGTATATACATATTGACTTGTTCTGATTACGGAGGCTTGCTGTATATACAGATTGACTTGTTCTGATTAAGGAGGCTTGCTGTATATACAGATTGACTTCTGATTACGGAGCCTTGCTGTATATACAGACTGACTTGTCCTGATTAGCGAGGTTTATGCACATACAGTACCCTATTTGTCAACACCTGGTGACAATACTGATTTTTCAGTGATTAATGTGGTTTTTATTATTGTTTTGCCTCTATCGCCCAATGGAATCTGTTTTGGCAGAAAATTGAAATAGATTATTGTGTAATTGATGTTTAATGTTTAATTACTAAAATCCTTTAGATTACACTCAAAAAATGACATGACATTCCTGTCTTTCACAAGACTACGTCTACAATAACATTTCACATCACTCCCTAATTATTGTCAAATGTCTGTAGGCTTTTATTTATTCAGAGTTTACATAGAAACTGTTCATATTCAGAAGATGAATGACTGAATTAAGTCTGTATAAATGTAAGATGATTAGCGCAGATCAATTTATCAATGGCATTACATTTATCCTTTTCCATTAATGTGCCCGATTAAGTATAAACATATAGTCTTGAAATGTTCGAAATACATAATTTGGTATTTGTTTAGTTTTAATGTTAAGAACTTCCCACGAAATTGGATGTTATACGAGTGACAGAGGATGGTATGTTAGATTTTCATGACATTAATCATACAAAAAAAGACTGCCACATATTGGTAGCTGACCAATCAGAACTGAGTCAACTAATGAGGCTTATACCGTGTGGATTATGACCACGAATTGTAATTACTCTCAATATGAACCTTTATAGATTAAGCTGCTTATTGCATTTCATATTCTCTAAACAGTGGTTCCCTCTGTTGACAGCTGAGTGATTGGGGACTGTATAAGAAGTGATGTGGGACGTCAGCCATAACTAAATTACTGGATCACCATGTGGGGATTAAGTTCTGTACATAGATTAGCTAGGTCTTCTATGCTTGTTGTAAGAGGCGACTAATGGGATTGGGTGGTCAGGCTCACTGACTTGGTTGATGCATGTCATCGTATCCCAATTGCGTGGATGAATGCTCATGATGTCAATCACTAGATTGCCTGGTCCATACTCGATTATTTATGGACTGCCGTCATAAAGCTGGAATATTGCTAAGTGAGGCGTTAAACAACAAACATTCATGGATTAGCAGAGAGGTTTAATACAGAGAATTACAGGGGGAATCTTGAGGCAATAAAACCTTGGTAAAGACAAACCCCTGACCTACTGAACAGGTAAAGGACATTTTAGACGTGATGGTCACTAAAGATGAACATAATAATAAAAAAAAAAATCTTTTGACCGGGGTTTGTATTATTTCTCATCACTTGTGTTTTCTGATTACTTCTAAATGCATTAAAATAATATTAGTTTTAATTTAATTTTTGTTGTTGAATATGTTTGGGTGTTTAATGTAATGACATGTATTTTTATTTTGATAATGAAACAGAGACTGATTCAGTTTGTTGTCTTATATGAAATACTGAGAAACCTGATACTAAACTGCCGGGTAAAAGGAAGTACCGGTATACACTTAAAAATTGGATTTGACCCCAAAATTAAAAACGTTATTAGACGTTACTAGGCTGAGAAAGTCACCGAAACACTGCAAACTTAAGGTCCCAAACACAGCTATGATACCTGTATAAAAAAAAATCACCATCAAATAACCACCATTAAACATGGATGTTTACTTTCTTTTGTTGCCTGGCAAATGGTCTGGACGTCAGATGATAATAATTTTCACATTATTTGTTTTAATCTTGTTTACGTCCTGGTTACAAATGTTTGTGAAATGAGTTGTCATTTCCTGTAGCAACATTGCCCAGTGGTTGGTGAAGGGTGTTGATAATTTGAAATCTAGGCTAGTTGTGAGAAAGATAACTTAACTCGATGAACATCATCCTCGTTTATCCAGGGTGTGATATCTCCCTTTGTTATGAATACATACCCTGGATCCATTCACCACCATAGCTTTGTTTCGAAGTGATGTCAACAGCTCCTTCTCTCTTATCACTAACTTAGCAAATAACTACTATTGCTTGTGAGCTTGAAATCAACAACCAATCAAAATGCCTCTTCTTAACACAAGTTCGGCATACATCTACATTCAGCATTGCAACCCCATCTGAGCAAGCCCTCGATATATTTCATTGAATCAGAAAAATGAATTAGCTTTTTACTTCAAAAGATGTTTCACTAAGTACAAAGACAGCAGAGAAGAGTTCCAATAGAGGACATAGTTAGTGAATACATAGTGACTAGTTGTGAGGAATACGGTCTTCAATAGCCAGAGTTTGTGTTATCTTAGACTTCCTCATCCGCTGTAGGCTAGACATGAATGACAACACAAGTCGGTCATCTTGGAGAAAACTGTTATTAAAGTGTTACCATCAACACTTATAAACAATCTATACCAAGGGCGGATAATATAGAATAGAATATTATTTTGGTGAAAAAAGTTGAAAGATACATTTCATGGTTAAGCTGACAGCCAGCCTGAAGTGTTTATGTACGACAGATATATTTTTCCAGAATTTAATTGCCCATAATTAAGGGTGCATATAACACACGAGTGCGTATTATACACGAATAAATAAGTCTTGTGTACATTGATCAATCAGAACGGGTGCTAATTGGGATTGTTCACTTGCCAATATATCAGCAAATGTCGCCGTGGGCGCTTATAAGAGCAGGGCGCTTATCACGTCGAATGCGATATATGTTGGTCCAATACACAGAAGGAAGAGAAGCGATACACACAAAACTTGCATAGATTTTGAGTCAGTTGATCAACCATGCCCCGCGTGCTGCATGTTCATTGTAGACATGTAAGATCACTAGCTTGCACCAGTACTGAAATGTGTCATTGAGAGAATGAAAGAAACTGAAGTCCAAACATTGACCATGTCGTCACTAATACAGAAGCTTATAACTGTTTTTTAATACTTTGTTCATAGGTGAGTGAGTATGGTTTAACACCGCTTTAAGCAATATTCCAGCAATATCATGGCGGGGGACACCAGAAATGGGCTTCACACATTGAAACATGTTGGGAATCGAACCCGGGTCTTCGGCGTGACGAGCAAACGCTTAAACCACTAGGCTACCCGATGGCCCCTTGTTCATAGGTACACTAAATTTGATTGTGAATTAAATTGAAATTTGGGTCTTTTCTTTAGTCTGCTATTTTCAGTAATGGAAGTTTATTGAAAAATATAAATTGTCCCAGAAAAAAAGTAGAAAATGCTTCAGATCGTTGAAAATGAATTGTCAGCCACAGAAAGTACATTGTTGCAAGATGTTGTTTACCAAAAAATATTTAGGATCACAGTTTTAATTCAAAAAGAATATCTGGTTTTGCAACTGTAGCTGAATAAGTCACCATACAAAATCCCAATCTTAAATCATTTCCATATTATTACCAAAGTTTACGTTTATTTGACTTAACACTGTTTCTAGTTGGTCATAAAACAGTTTTCTGAAAAGCGCATCTGAATGTAGTTTCTTCCACTGACCCAGATGTGTTTACAGGCAGGTTGCTGTCGGAGATAACATCAAGTAGTCATCCCCTCTGTTGAAATCAGCTAAACATCTTAATTAGATGAAGCTGATCTGTGTGAAAGGCTGCCCCCACCTTCAACCAGCTCTGTGATGTGGATCCCCCTGCTAATACATGGCTGACCTCCACTTGTAGACTAACATATAGTCTCTGAAATGAACATATCGTACAGAAAAAACAGTTGCTCAGTTATCTTAATAAAAATATAATAAAAAGGGAGCCCAGTGATTCTCTTCATTTTCCTGATACTGCAGTAATCTAGACTTGCCAAACATTATAGACTTGCATGGGCTGTAATTGATATATTTGTATCAGGGTCTGTAAGACAGACTACTCCACTTGGTACAGAGGAGCTGGAGGGCCAAGTGGAACCCAGAATACATGTTTTCCTACAGTGGGCCAGTGTGAAGTTGTTCATAGGTTGACCTCGTACCTTAGTCAGAGACCATATAATAGACTCTGCCTTAGTCTTGTGGATAAGAAACTGTCAGTATGTCACAGATGGTCTCGCATTGTGTGACAAGGAATAACACATATTATTTTAATACATATTATCTTATCACATGACAAATGTATTCGACTTTTCCTTGTAATTATTAAAGTGGTGTTTTGGTTGCATTTTTTTATTAAATTCGATATTCATCACATCTTTGGGTTTTTGAACACTTGGATGACAGCTTCATCAGCTCCTTGACTTGATGAAGTGGAGAAACAAAGTACGTACATGTGGATGTTCCTCTGATCATATGAACAGTTATTCCAAAACCTATTTGGACCAGTAGTGTTTGTTTGTTTGTTGTTTAACGCCACTCTCAGCAATATACCAGCTATATGATGGCGGTTTGTAAATAATCGAGTCTGGACCAGACAATCCAGTGATTGATATCATGAGAATCGTTCTACACAACTGGGATACAATGACATGCATCAATCAAGTCAGCGAACCTGACCACCTGATCCCGTTAGTTACGACAAGCATAGTTGCCTTTTACGGCAGATCTTCACGGGTCTGGACGAGTAGTGCACTGTTTGCAACACTATGTTAAGACTGGACACAACACAAAGGGTTAAATAGAGAATCTCACCCGAGTGTCTTTTGATATCAAATATATCAACACGAGTTGATAAAAGTGGTAAAATTCAGAGTCTTGCCGAGGATTTTTGCCACTTTTATCAACGAGTGTTGATATGTTTGATATCAAAAGACACTCGGGTGAGATTTTATTTATCATCCAACATCATTCTTCCAACTTTTTCAATTTGTAGACAGTAATTAGCAGTGTCTTCAGTGTAAAAAGTACTGCTAACAGCTTCAGTAGCAGAGCCATTAGTGATGTCATTTGATTGTGACGTCATGGTAACCAGTGACGTCACAATGGTCTGCAAAGCATTGTGATGTAATTTCATTGCAGCGATATCTACAGTGTAGATATCGCTTGCTATAATCTAAGCATATCTCCTGTGGGAGCCAGTTTTGGATGATAAAATTCACTTATTATACCATAACTGTAACATTTGTCGTCTTGAAATGGCTATTTAGATTATGTAGGCCGAAGCCCTATGACCCACCCTTGTTGTGCTAAGTAGAGACACAGCCCCCTGATGGAGAGACAGTCAAGTGGCTAGTGCATTGTCATAATGTTATATTTATAATACACTCATCATGAATGAACCGCAGCAGGAAGTGGTCGTGTTAAGCTGCACCCAGACTTGTCGATGTGCATCCTGTCCTATGTTGAAGGAGTCAGATGGAGAATGAGATAGACTTCAGTCATAATGACTGGGACAATGTCAGCAAAGATTAATTTTTAAAAAACCCAAACCTTTTTGTATCTTTTAATTAAGAAATAAACAACTTGTGATTGTTGTTTAAATAAATAAAACAATAAAACACTGCAGGGAAAATAAACCATGTTGGGCCCACACAGCCCGTATTTTAATAATGATGACTCCCTCAATAGAATCCAACCCCAGCAATGTTGGACATGTCCATTTTATGCACAGCTGGGTTTTCCCCACATATTCTCACAATCCTCATATTACCCATACCCTTTTCTCCCAATACCGATTGTCATATCTCTCCCGCACTTGGATGTAATCATTCAGCCATCATGTTTATCTATGTTGCCCAGCTACATCTATGGGGAACAACTCACTGGACACTCCCCTCTCAAAAATAACGTCATCAAGTTGCGAGCGCATGTTCAAATCTCCAGAAATGACATCATGATACAAAAGTGTTTTATCGTGAAATAAACCACACTTCTTTCATCGTTGTTCTTTGCGATTTCTCGCGTAGCTATCTCATATTGCCCATAGGGGCCATTCAGCTATTTTGTTGAAGCGATAATTTTATATTCTTGCTTCATTTTGTTTAACTTTATTGAGGATGTTATGATCAAAAATGTTACTCAGGACCAATTAACAACATAACTGTTGATTAAGAAATAATTCCTAATAAGAACAGGCTCCTTCAGACAAATGGTTTTTATCATCCAAAACTGGCTCCCACAGGAGATATCGCTTGGATGAGATCAAGCGATATCTATACTTTAGATATCGCTGCAATGAAATTGCATCACAATGCTTTGCAGACCATTATGACGTCATTGGTTACCATGAGGTCACAATCAAATGACATCACCAATGGCTCTGCTACTGAAGCTGTTAGCAGTACTTTTTACACTGAAGACACTGCTAATTACTGTCTACAAATTGAAAAAGTTGGAAGAATGATGTTGGATGATAAATAAAATCTCACCCGAGTGTCTTTTGATATCAAATATATCAACACTCGTTGATAAAAGTGGCAAAAATCCTCAGCAAGCCTCTGAATTTTTCCACTTTTATCAACTCGTGTTGATATATTTGATATCAAAAGACACTCGGGTGAGATTCTCTATTTCTTGGAATGTCATAATCAAAACATAATGATTGAAAGCTACATCTATTTACTCCATGAAGCTACATCTATTAACTCCATGAAGCTACATCTATTAACTCCATGAAGCTACATCTATTAACTCTATGAAGCTACATCTATTAACTCCGTGAAGCTACATCTATTAACTCCGTGAAGCTACATCTATTAACTCCATGAAGCTGCATCTATTAACTCCGTAAAGCTACATCTATTAACTCCATGAAGCTACATCTATTAACTCCATGAAGCTACATCTATTAACTCCATGAAGCTACATCTATTAACTCCATGAAGCTACATCTATTAACTCCATGAAGCTACATCTATTAACTCCATGAAGCTACATCTATTAACTCCATGAAGCTATATCTATCAACTCCATAAAGCTACATCTGTTAACTCAATGAAGTTACATCTATTAACTCTGTGAAGCTACATCTATTAACTCCATGAATCTAATCTGATAAGAGGGGCGGTCGGGTAGCCTAGTGGTTAAAGCGTTCGCTCGTCACGCTGAAGACCCGGGTTCGATTCCCGACATGGGTACAATGTGTGAAGCCCATTTCTGGTGTCCCCCGCCGTGATATTGCTGGAATATTGCTAAAAGCGGCGTAAAACCATACTCACTCACTCACTCACTCACTAATCTGATAAGTCCATGAAGCAACATCTATTAACTCCGTGAAGCTACATCTATTAACTCCGTGAAGCTACATCTATTAACTCCATGAATCTAATCTGATAAGTCCATGAAGCTACATCTATTAACTCTATGAGGCAACATCTATTAACTCCATGAAGCTACATCTATTAACTCCATTAAGCTACATCTATTAACTCCATGAAGCTACATCTATTAACTCCATGAAGCTACATCTATTAACTCCATGAAGCTACATCTGTTAACTCCATGAAGCTACATCTGTTAACTCCATGAAGCTACATCTATTAACTCCATGAAGCTACATCTGTCAACTCCATGAAGCTACATCTATTAACTCTATGAGGCAACATCTATTAACTCCATGAAGCTACATCTATTAACTCCATGAAGCTACATCTATTAACTCCATGAAGCTACATCTATTAACTCCATGAAGCTACATCTGTTAACTCCATGAAGCTACATCTATTAACTCCATGAAGCTACATCTATTAACTCCATGAAGCTACATCTGTCAACTCCATGAAGCTACATCTATTAACTCTATGAGGCAACATCTATTAACTCCATGAAGCTACATCTATTAACTCCATGAAGCTACATCTATTAACTCCATGAAGCTACATCTATTAACTCCATGAAGCTACATCTATTAACTCCGTGAAGCTACATCTATTAACTCCATGAAGCTACATCTATTAACTCCATGGAGCTACATCTATTAACTCCATGAAGCTACATCTATTAACTCCATGAAGCTACATCTATTAACTCCATGAAGCTACATCTATTAACTCCGTAAAGCTACATCTATTAACTCCGTAAAGCTACATCTATTATCTCCATGAATCTAATCTGATAAGTCCATGAAGCTACATCTATCAACTCCATGAAGCTACATCTTTCAACTCCATGAAGCAACATCTATTAACTCCATGAAGCTACATCTATTAACTCCATGAAGCTACATCTATTAACTCCATGAAGCTACATCTATTAACTCCGTGAAGCTACATC
This sequence comes from Haliotis cracherodii, assembly GCF_022045235.1. Classification (NCBI taxonomy): domain Eukaryota; kingdom Metazoa; phylum Mollusca; class Gastropoda; order Lepetellida; family Haliotidae; genus Haliotis; species Haliotis cracherodii. The sequence goes on from NW_027266264.1 coordinate 18,155,075, forward strand.
TATTAACTCCATGAAGCTACATCTATTAACTCCATGGAGCTACATCTATCAACTCCATGAAGCTACATCTATTAACTCCATGAAGCTACATCTGTTAACTCCATGAAGCTACATCTATTAACTCCATGAAGCTACATCTATTAACTCCGTGAAGCTCCATCTATTAACTCCATGAAGCTACATCTATTAACTCCATGGAGCTACATCTATTAACTCCGTAAAGCTACATCTATTAACTCCATGAAGCTACATCTATTAACTCCATGAAGCTACATCTATTAACTCCGTAAAGCTACATCTATTAACTCCGTAAAGCTACATCTATTAACTCCATGAATCTAATCTGATAAGTCCATGAAGCTACATCTATCAACTCCATGAAGCTACATCTTTCAACTCCATGAAGCAACATCTATTAACTCCATGAAGCTACATCTATTAACTCCATGAAGCTACATCTATTAACTCCATGAAGCTACATCTATTAACTCCGTGAAGCTACATCTATTAACTCCATGAAGCTACATCTATTAACTCCATGGAGCTACATCTATTAACTCTGTAAAGCTACATCTATTAACTCCATGAAGCTACATCTATTAACTCCATGAAGCTACATCTATTAACTCCGTAAAACTACATCTATTAACTCCGTAAAGCTACATCTATTAACTCCATGAATCTAATCTGATAAGTCCATGAAGCTACATCTATCAACTCCATGAAGCTACATCTTTCAACTCCATGAAGCAACATCTATTAACTCCATGAAGCTACGTCTATTAACTCCATGAAGCTACATCTATTAACTCCATGAAGCTACATCTATTAACTCCATGAAGCTACGTCTATTAACTCCATGAAGCTACATCTATTTACTCCATGAAGCTAATCTGATAACTCCACGAAGCTACATCTATTAACTCCGTAAAGCTACATCTATTAACTCCATGAAGCTACATCTATTAACTCCATGAAGCTACATCTATTTACTCCATGAAGCTAATCTGATAACTCCACGAAGCTACATCTATTAACTCCATAAAGCTACATCTATTAACTCCATGAAGCTACATCTATTAACTCCATGAAGCTACATCTGTTAACTCCATGAAGCTACATCTATTAACTCCATGAAGCTACATCTATTAACTCCATGAAGCTACATCTGTCAACTCCATGAAGCTACATCTATTAACTCTATGAGGCAACATCTATTAACTCCATGAAGCTACATCTATTAACTCCATGAAGCTACATCTATTAACTCCATGAAGCTACATCTATTAACTCCATGAAGCTACATCTATTAACTCCATGAAGCTACATCTATTAACTCCGTGAAGCTACATCTATTAACTCCATGAAGCTACATCTATTAACTCCATGGAGCTACATCTATTAACTCCGTAAAGCTACATCTATTAACTCCATGAAGCTACATCTATTAACTCCATGAAGCTACATCTATTAACTCCGTAAAGCTACATCTATTAACTCCGTAAAGCTACATCTATTAACTCCATGAATCTAATCTGATAAGTCCATGAAGCTACATCTATCAACTCCATGAAGCTACATCTTTCAACTCCATGAAGCAACATCTATTAACTCCATGAAGCTACATCTATTAACTCCATGAAGCTACATCTATTAACTCCATGAAGCTACATCTATTAACTCCGTGAAGCTACATCTATTAACTCCATGAAGCTACATCTATTAACTCCATGGAGCTACATCTATTAACTCTGTAAAGCTACATCTATTAACTCCATGAAGCTACATCTATTAACTCCATGAAGCTACATCTATTAACTCCGTAAAGCTACATCTATTAACTCCGTAAAGCTACATCTATTAACTCCATGAATCTAATCTGATAAGTCCATGAAGCTACATCTATCAACTCCATGAAGCTACATCTTTCAACTCCATGAAGCAACATCTATTAACTCCATGAAGCTACGTCTATTAACTCCATGAAGCTACATCTATTAACTCCATGAAGCTACATCTATTAACTCCATGAAGCTACGTCTATTAACTCCATGAAGCTACATCTATTTACTCCATGAAGCTAATCTGATAACTCCACGAAGCTACATCTATTAACTCCGTAAAGCTACATCTATTAACTCCATGAAGCTACATCTATTAACTCCATGAAGCTACATCTATTTACTCCATGAAGCTAATCTGATAACTCCACGAAGCTACATCTATTAACTCCATAAAGCTACATCTATTAACTCCATGAAGCTACATCTATTAACTCCGTAAAGCTACATCTATTAACTCCGTAAAGCTACATCTATTAACTCCATGAATCTAATCTGATAAGTCCATGAAGCAACATCTATTAACTCCATGAAGCTACGTCTATTAACTCCATGAAGCTACATCTATTAACTCCATGAAGCTAATCTGATAAGTCCATGAAGCTACATCTATTAACTCCATGAAGCTACATGTATTAACTCCATGAAGCTACATCTATTAATTCCATGAAGCAACATCTATTAACTCCGTAAAGCTACATCTATTAACTCCATGAAGCTAATCTGATAACTCCATGAAGCTACATCTATTAACTCCATGAATCTACATCCATTAACTCCATGAATCTGCATCTGGCGTGATACATCCACTGTCACTATGTTCCATGTAATCCATCAGTCAATGCAACAGCTACGTCTTCATCAGAGCCCTGATGTAACAACATGGCAGGGATGATCCCAGGCTATTTAGGATCTCATGACTCTAAGAGCCATCTTCAAACTGCTATTAATACTCTTTATTAGATGTGAGGCCCAATATCCCGTATATAAGCCCAGGGCATATACTGTCGGGGTTCAAAGGCACACTGATCAAAAGCCGGGTGAACTGCTGTCAGGGCAATAGTCTTCTCTCGGCCCGGTAATACCCATGGCAGTGTGTGTGGAGAAGCTGGGTTATGTACGGAACAATTATTTATTCAGAAGACGCAATGATGGGGACTTAAATTGAAGCCATGGTGCTTGTGGCGGAGCATCATGTACGCCAGTGATGTGATTAAGTAGTCATCAAGTGGACCAGATGTATAGTTATGAAATAGCCTTGGCAAAAAACAAGGATGCTTCACCTGTGAACTTTCTTGTGGCTGGATAATGTACGGAAATATCTACAAATTGGCATCTTCAAGTTCTCATGAACCTACATACACGCATGTGACATCTGATCATATGCAATGAAAAGGACAGTCTTGATAAAAGGGACACAAATACTGAAACAATTGGCCAACAATGAGATAGATTAGAAGTAGGAAGTTGTGCACCCCCGCCCACCAAAATTTTATTTATCTCGAATGTTTGTTTGAACCAAATAGATGTGAAACAAAATATTTTTTAAATTAAAAATAATTCATGCAAAAGTGGACACAACCAGTACAGTGTCGACAATAATTACAGTACAGACAGTACTTTCTTCATTTCCAGGGGCGGTCGGGTAGCCTAGTGGTTAAGGCGTTCGCTCGTCACACCAAAGACCCGAGTTTGATTCCCGACATGGGTACAATGTGTGAAGCCCATTTGTAGTGTCCCCTGCCGTGATATTGCTTGAATATTGCTTAAAACGGCGTAAATCCAAACTCTTTCACTCACTCACTCACTCACTCACTCACTCACTCACTCACTCACTCACTCATTTCCCATACAGTCAGAGGCCACAAACAAAACCAGAGCCCAACCTGCCTAGACTCACATCTAGTCTCTGAAATGGACATACAGTCAAGTCCTGTTAATCCGACATGGCTGGTTGCATAGGATTATGTTGGATTAACGAGTATGTCGGATAAACGAAATTAAGTCGTACCAACGTTCGTCGATCATAGATCGCGAAACGTTCTTCTGACATGACCTGTAATGGGATGTCCTCAGCGAAAGTGAGAACTTGTACATGATTTAAATGAGATTGAGGTGATCTAAGCATGTGATTAATCTTGTTTTCTTTTTATAAAGCATTTATTGTTTATTGTTAAGCAAAGTTTATCTCTGCAGCTGATCACTGTGTTGGATTAACGTGATTTCGGTAATTTGTTGCGAATTAGGTGTGTCGGATTAACGGGTCTAAATAGCACTGATTTAATCGGTTCCCATTAGTGTCGGAAAAAGTCGATTGACGGATTAACAAGACTTGACTGTATTTTACAAAAAAATACAGTATTTAAATTGTAGTTATAAAATATAATAAAAAGGAGCCCAGAGACTTTCAGCTTGATATGTCAGTAATCTAGACTTGCCAAACATTACAGACTTGCATGGGCTGTATTGGATATATTTATTTCAGGGTGTGTATAACAGACTACAACCTGCCGTAACCATGGGAATCCCCACCCAGGGATGCTCTGGTCTGGTGGACCATCACTGAGAACATACACAGAAAGTGACTTTATGCCATTTTTGATAATTTTAACATTTATGTATGTGAGTGTTGCCAAACAATGCAGCCAGCAGGCTTTGTCACAATAGTCTGCAAGTCATAAAGTCTGACAAACCAGTGACCAAAATGTCCCCGATACAGCATGCTTGGCAGGGGATTAAGGAGTGTGATGCCATATCGCTTCAACTGACCAATCAGCATTGAGAATCAGTGAAATCCAAATCTTATATTCTGTCCTGAGTGAGCAATAATGACAGATTTTCCATTTGTGAAGACATGTTGAGAACTATTGTCGTGAATCGGGACTTACAAAATGAGGGGGCACGGGTGGCCCAGTCGTCTAAGGCTCCGCGATTCGCTGTGCAGAGTTGCGGCCCTTGGGCACGCCCGAAACCTATGATTGTGGGTTCGAATCCCAATTCACCCCAATTATGTTTCTAGGTTTGTCAGCACCATACCCGTGCTCGTGGGTTTCACCGAAGTGGTAAACGTCTGAGACCTGCATCACTTCAGGCTTTCCTCCCACATTAAGCTGACACGCCATGATATAACTGGAATACTGTTAAACCCAACTCACTCACTCACAAAATGAAATCCTAGTGGGCCCATGATTGGTAGCATGTGTGTGAATGAGCTGTGTCCTGAATGTCCAAACTGGTCATTATCTGGTTATGAAATCTGTACATATCTATCATCAAATCTGATTAAGTGATAACTAGTCATTAATGTAGATCTGATAACTGGCAGTCATATTTGTTAAAATGTGCCCCAGGAGATTAGTGGTCTGACATCATGTTTCTCCTGACAGAACGAGTGATGTCAGACGAAGACGTGACATTGAAAACTGGTTTACATGTAGTCATTAATAACATGATAGACTCAGTGACCAAAATAGCCAACACGTATTGGAATAATACTAATGATCCATCATAATGCTCAGAATTAAACTGTTATTATATATTTATAGCACAATATTCACGAAGATATGTTTTTAGAACCAGTGGGTTATTGTATATTTTCAGAAACAAAATTGTTTAACAAAATAAGTACACCCAGTTATCAATGTTTGTTTTTTTGTTGTTTAACGCCGCACTCAGCAATATTCAAGCTATATGATGGCTGTCTGTAAATAATTGATTCTAGACCAGACAATCGAGTGATTGACATCATGAGCATCAACCCACAAATTTGGGATACGATGACATGCATCAACCAAGTCAGTGAGTCTGACCACCCGTTAGTCGCCTCTTACGACAAACATAGTCACCTCTTATGGCAAGCAAAGTCTCCTCTTACGACAAGCATAGTCGCCTCTTATGACAAGCATTGTCGCCTCTTACGGCAAGCATGGGTTGCTGAAGACCTATTCTACCCCGGATCTTCACGGGCTCAGTTATCAATATTTGTATAATTGGTTACATATAAAAACATATGACATGTTATATAATTATTGGTTTCAGCCTGTTAAGAACTATATCTATTTCTCCCACAAAGATTATTAGTCAGTAAAATAAGTTGTCAAAATTGCAATTTGTCAGATGTAGTTCCAAATATCTACAAACATGAACTTCATGTACTGTTGATAATGAAAGTTTCATAAAACAAACAATTCCACAAGATGTCAACATGCTTACTTACATGAATGTGCGTGTTGTCAAAGAACAAGTCCAAGTGTATCGCTAACACTCCAGTCAGCCCCGTGGTGGACTTTATATCATTACTAACTCAACGCTTCCTATCTAGAAGGAGGCTCTGTACTGGGGCACTGTGACACAGATTACCACAATACACTCAGCAGTGTCTCCATAACAATACACCCAGCAGTGTCTCCATAACAATACACTCAGCAGTGTCTCCATAACAATACACTCAGCAGTGTCTCCATAACAATACACTCAGCAGTGTCTCCATAACAATACACTCAGCAGTGTCTCCATAACAATACACCCAGCAGTGTCTCCATAACAATACACTCAGCAGTGTCTCCATAACAATACACCCAGCAGTGTCTCCATAACAATACACCCAGCAGTGTCTCCATAACAATACACTCAGCTGTGTCTCCATAACAATACACTCAGCAGTGTCTCCATAACAATACACTCAGCAGTGTCTCCATAACAATACACCCAGCAGTGTCTCCATAACAATACACTCAGCAGTGTCTCCATAACAATACACTCAGCAGTGTCTCCATAACAATACACTCAGCAGTGTCTCCATAACAATACACTCAGCAGTGTCTCCATAACAATACACTCAGCAGTGTCTCCATAACAATACACTCAGCAGTGTCTCCATAACAATACACCCAGCAGTGTCTCCATAACAATACACCCAGCAGTGTCTCCATAACAATACACTCAGCAGTGTCTCCATAACAATACACTCAGCAGTGTCTCCATAACAATACACCCAGCAGTGTCTCCATAACAATACACTCAGCAGTGTCTCCTTAACAATACACTCAGCGGTGTCTCAATAACAATACACTCAGCAGTGTCTCAATAACAATACACTCAGCAGTGTCTCCATAACAATACACTCAGCAGTGTCTCCATAACAATACACTCAGCAGTGTCTCCATAACAATACACTCAGCAGTGTCTCCATAACAATACACTCAGCAGTGTCTCCATAACAATACACTCAGCAGTGTCTCCATAACAATACGCCCAGCAGTGTCTCCATAACAATACACCCAGCAGTGTCTCCTTAACAATACACTCAGCAGTGTCTCCATAACAATACACCCAGCAGTGTCTCCATAACAATACACCCAGCAGTGTCTCCATAACAATACACCCAGCAGTGTCTCCATAACAATACACTCAGCAGTGTCTCCATAACAATACACTCAGCAGTGTCTCCATAACAATACACTCAGCAGTGTCTCCATAACAATACACTCAGCAGTGTCTCCATAACAATACACCCAGCAGTGTCTCCATAACAATACACCCAGCAGTGTCTCCATAACAATACACTCAGCAGTGTCTCCATAACAATACACTCAGCAGTGTCTCCATAACAATACACCCAGCAGTGTCTCCATAACAATACACTCAGCAGTGTCTCCTTAACAATACACTCAGCAGTGTCTCAATAACAATACACTCAGCAGTGTCTCCATGACAATACACTAAGCAGTGTCTCCATAACAATACACTCAGCAGTGTCTCCATAACAATACACTCAGCAGTGTCTCCATAACAATACACTCAGCAGTGTCTCCATAACAATACACTCAGCAGTGTCTCCATAACAATACACTCAGCAGTGTCTCCATAACAATACACCCAGCAGTGTCTCCATAACAATACACTCAGCAGTGTCTCCATAACAATACACCCAGCAGTGTCTCCTTAACAATACACTCAGCAGTGTCTCCATAACAATACACCCAGCAGTGTCTCCATAACAATACACCCAGCAGTGTCTCCATAACAATACACCCAGCAGTGTCTCCATAACAATACACTCAGCAGTGTCTCCATAACAATATACCCAGCAGTGTCTCCATAACAATACACTCAGCAGTGCTTCCTTAACAATACACTCAGCAGTGTCTCAATAACAATACACTCAGCAGTGTCTCCATAACAATACACTCAGCAGTGTCTCCATAACAATACACTCAGCAGTGTCTCCATAACAATACACCCAGCAGTGTCTCCATAACAATACACTCAGCAGTGTCTCCATAACAATACACTCAGCAGTGTCTCCATAACAATACACCCAGCAGTGTCTCCATAACAATACACTCAGCAGTGTCTCCATAACAATACACTCAGCAGTGTCTCCATAACAATACACTCAGCAGTGTCTCCATAACAATACACTCAGCAGTGTCTCCATAACAATACACTCAGCAGTGTCTCCATAACAATATACCCAGCAGTGTCTCCATGACAATACAGCCAGCAGTGTCTCCATAACAATACACCCAGCAGTGTCTCCATAACAATACACTCAGCAGTGTCTCAATAACAATACACTCAGCAGTGTCTCCATAACAATATACCCAGCAGTGTCTCCATAACAATACACTCAGCAGTGTCTCCATAACAATACACCCAGCAGTGTCTCCATAACAATACACCCAGCAGTGTCTCCATAACAATACACCCAGCAGTGTCTCCTTAACAATACACTCAGCAGTGTCTCCATAACAATACACCCAGCAGTGTCTCCATAACAATACACCCAGCAGTGTCTCCATAACAATACACTCAGCAGTGTCTCCATAACAATACACTCAGCAGTGTCTCCATAACAATACACTCAGCAGTGTCTCCATAACAATACACCCGTCAGTGTCTCCATAACAATACACTCAGCAGTGTCTCCTTAACAATACACTCAGCAGTGTATCCATAACAATACACTCAGCAGTGTCTCCATGACAATACACTCAGCAGTGTCTCCATAACAATACACTCAGCAGTGTCTCCATAACAATACACTCAGCAGTGTCTCCATAACAATATACCCAGCAGTGTCTCCACAACAATACAGCCAGCAGTGTCTCCATAACAATACACCCAGCAGTGTCTCCATAACAATACAGCCAGCAGTGTCTCCATAACAATACACCCAGCAGTGTCTCCATAACAATACACTCAGCAGTGTCTCCTTAACAATACACTCAGCAGTGTCTCCTTAACAATACACTCAGCAGTGTCTCCTTAACAATACACTCAGCAGTGTCTCAATAACAATACACTCAGCAGTGCCTCCATAACAATACACTCAGCAGTGTCTCCTTAACAATACGATCAGCAGTGTCTCCATAACAATACACTCAGCAGTGTCTCCATAACAATATACCCAGCAGTGTCTCCATAACAATACAGCCAGCAGTGTCTCCATAACAACACACCCAGCAGTGTCTCCATAACAATACACTCAGCAGTGTCTCCATAACAATACACTCAGCAGTGTCTCCTTCTGTGGATTCAGTGGAACAATTGTTAAAAGTTACCACAAGAACTGCATGTTTGTTAAAGTTACCACAAGAACTGCATGTTTGTTAAAGTTACCTCAAGAGTTGCATGTTTGTTAATGTTACCTCAAGAGTTGCATGTTTGTCAAAGTTACCTTAAGAACAGCATGTTTGTAAATGTCATATATGGTTATTTTGTGACTTTAGACAGGTGGTGACAGCATGTGTTGTGAAGCCATCAGTTCAAAAGTTAAATTCCTTAAGTTTTCAGCCACACCATTTCCCAAATTGTGAAGTTGTTGATTCTTTCAGAAAGAAAAACATTCAAATAGTACCTTTGCCTAAATCTAATCAACACATAGCACAACTGAATACAAGACTTTCTAGTGAAATTCATGCATATTCATATATAAAACCACCTTTCGACGACTTTTTAGTGTAGTTCATGCATATTCATAGATAAAACACCCTTCGACTACTTTTTTGTGAAATTCATGCATATTCATGGCTTTAACCACCCTTCGACGACTTTTTAGTGAAGTGGATGCTTATCAAAGGGCAAAACCACCCTGTCATGAATATGCATGAATTTTGTGAAAATGTCTTGTGAACAGAAGTAGGGACGCTGGGATTTGAACACCCACGCCAAGACGCCAAGGAAGGCTTTTTGAACTTTGTATGAAGTTAAATTTAGATGAACTCTGACAACAGTTTGCTTCCTCATACTGTTTGGTATACCGATCAGGACAAGCAGCAACAAAATAAAGTAGGTTTCCTTGACAGAGATAATGTTGAACTCTACAGTAAATACTCCTTACTTTGGAGAGGGGGTGGGGATGGGGGGTGGGGGGAGGTCACAGCTGGTGGCCCAGTCTTGTAAGGTGTTGCAATTCGCTGTGCAGGGTTATGCCCCTTGGCTACACCGGAAAACTATGATTCTGGTTTCGATTCCAGCTTTGTCCCATACCATACCCGTTCTCGTGGGTTTCACCAAAGTGGTAAACGTCTGAGACCTGCATCAGGGCTTCCCTCCCACATTAAGCTGACACGCCGTGATACAACTGGAATACTGTGAAAGGCAGTGTTAAACCCAACTCACTCACATTCCTTACTTTTCACAGTCTTAATAAAAGCACGAGTGGCCCAGTCGTCTAAGGCGCCGCGATTTGCTGTGCAGAGTTGCGTCCCTTGGGCATGCCCGAAACCTGTGAGTGTGGGTTCGAATCCCGGTTCGTCCCAATTATGTTTCTAGGTTCGTCAGCACCATACCCGTGCTCGTGGGTTTCACCGAAGTGGTAAACGTCAGAGACCTGCATCACTTCGGGTTTTCACTTCGGGTTTTTCCTCCCACATTAAGCTGACACGCCGTGATATAACTGGAATACTGTTAAAAGTGGCATTAAACCCAACTCAAACACTCACTCACTTAATAAAAGCAGCAAAACCCTTTCCCTAATCATAGGAATCTTGGCTGAAAGCAAGTCCATTGGACGAGTCCGACTTTATCATGAGCATGTGTTAATGAATCACTATCAAATAGTGATGACACCAGGTGTTCACTTAAGGTGAGGAGCGTATCCTGCCCCAGAGGTGGATCACAAAGATCAGCATGTTATATCACATCCAGTCATATAACATCCTCATATCAAACTGACTTTCTTCAAGCATTTGTTGACACAGGCATGAAGGATGCTGTTGAGAAGCCCACTATCTATTCATACGTTCTTTTTCAGATGATCAGCCCTAAGACAAGTTACAACCTACTTATCATGTGCTGGATAATATGAGTTCTTGAAGTTCATACATTATTATATCAGTGTATAAACTTCCCTAAACTTTCAGTCAGACAACCCTGATTGGCAACATTGCAATGTTATCAGAACTGATAAAATGTTGCCAGTCCAGAAGTTGGCTAACAACAAAAAGTAACAAAAGTTTAAACATAAAAATAGTACTGTTTATTATTTAGTTTTCAGAAAATAACAATAAGCTGGTAAGAGAACCCTGCTCGATATGCCAGTTAGGTTTGTTTGTTTGTTGTTGAACACCCCTTAGCAATATTCCAGCTATATGACGGCGGTCTGTGAATAATCGAGTCTGGACCAGACAATCCAGTGATTGACATCATTGGGATATGATGGGATACGATGACATGCATCAACCAAGTCAGCGAGCCTGACCACCCGATCCTCTTTGTCGCTTTTTACAGCAAGCATGGGTTGCTGAAGACCTATTCTAACCCGGATCATCACGGGTCTATTAATGTTAGGTAAAAACAGTAGTGTCATTTCAAACTACGTTTGTCAGGAAATGGATCACTTCGCCACATTAAACCTGACATGATTCAAACTTAGTGACAATTATGTCCCATTGTTTGGGAGCTGTAAATACATAATAGTGTATATAGCAAGTTTAGTAACTTGAGTCTACCCCCTAATCACCACATTGTATTTCCTGAATGTTTCACATACCTTTACTTTGTATTTGTACATTTCTCAACTGATTGTCTTTTCCCCAACTCTGTATTTATCGGCTTCGTTACCAAGTATCGATGTGTCTGGTGTGCGACATAATGGACCATTACAACTCTACTATGGTCATTAAATTATAGATTTAGCCAAAAATGCTGATCGAGACAATATTGGATTTCAGTCTAGGGTGTGTTAAAAAAGTTTAAATTACATACGGTTACTGTTTCCCAATTTTCACATGTTTGTAGCTCATTATGAATGATTGGCCATTGGATTCACAGCATGATAGATTATCCATAAGTCTGTCCATTGACTTTGGACGTCCAACTGCTTCAAACAATGAGCATGAAACTTGGGCAGGACAGTGTCATAATAGGACTCAGATTTGTTAATGGCTATGAAAAAATAATTTGTTCTTTAAATATTTAATATGACACCATTAATTTTGAATCACATTTTGTTGAGGATCATGAGAAGGTCCTTGCAGCACCAGCATCGGCACTCAATACTGTAACGTTGCAAAAGTAAAATATGCTACATATCTTTACCAAATGAAGTGCTTTGACTAAAAGTTTGTTATCACATTGATATTTTTTAGTGTGTAAGAATATAAAGATGATATTTTCTTCTCACATCAAACAGACCACGTTATACAGTGGGTAAAACTCTCCCTGCTTGATGATCAGCTCTCTGTAAATGTGCTGGTGAACACTAGCGCCATGGTGTTCTTTTTCAATATTGTTTTCTCACCATGCCATGTTGTTTTTTTGTGCACTTAGTGTGAGCTAGTACGAGCCTGACTTATCTTATCGCCACACTTCGATCACATCAGACATGCTTGTGTTATCGTCTGCCTCCTCATATCTAAGAGAGTATTACTGTCTATTTTCACATGATTAACAAAACATATCAAAATTATGAAAATATGCATAAGTGTGTATGTCACTAGGTCTATAGAGGTTACATGAACGCCTGGTGATCACCGGGTCACGGTACCCCGGAGCACCTGCCTCACCAGGGCTGTTCCAGGATGCAGCCTGCCCCTCATTAACTCTGTACCAAGGCTGTTCCAGGGTGCAGCCTGCCCCCCATTAACTCTGTACCAAGGCTGTTCCTGGATGCAGCCTGCCCCCCATTAACTCTGTACCAAGGCTGTTCCAGGGTGCAGCCTGCCCCCCATTAACTCTGTACCAAGGCTGTTCCAGGATACAGTCAGACACCCATAAAGTTATAGGGAGGTGTTGTGGGGTTTAAGTTTTGGAGGAGGGGCTGTGGGATCAAGTGATGGGGGAGGTGTTATAGGGGTCAAGTTTCAGGGGAGGGAGTGATGGGATCAAGTCATGGGGGAGGGGGTGTTTTGGTCAAGTAATGGGGGAGGGAGTGTTGGGGTTAAGTTATGGGGGAGGGTGAGTGAGTGAGTGAGTATGGTTTTTCGCCGCTTTTAGCAATATTCCAGCAATATCACGGCGGGGGACACCGGAAATGGGCTTCACACATTGTACCCATGTCGGGAATCAAACCCAGGTCTTCTGCGTGACGAGCGAACGCTTTAACCACTAGGCTACCCGACCGCCCTATGGGGGAGAGAGTGTGTTTGGGTCAAGTTATGGGGGGATGTGTTCGGGTGTAGTTATGGGAGAGGGTGTGTTTGGGTTAAGTTATGGGAGAGGGAGTGTTTGGGTCAAGTTATGGGAGAGGGAGTGTTTGGGTTAAGTTATGGGAGAGGGAGTGTTGGGGTCGAGTTATGGGGGAGGGGGTGTTTCAGGGGAGGGAGTGATGGGAGTTAGGTGGGGGTTGTTGGGGTCAAGTTATAGGGTGGGAGTGTTTGGGTCAAGTTATGGGGGAGAGGGGAGGGAGTTTTTTGGGATCAAGTTATGGGGTAGAGAGTGTTGGGGTCAAGTTATGGGGGAGGGGGTGTTTCAGGGGAGGGAGTGATGGAAGTTAGGTGGTGGGGGGGGTCAAGTTATAGGGTGGGAGTGTTTGGGTCTAGTTATGGGGAGGGGGGGGGGAGGGAGTTTGTTGGGATCAAGTTATGGGGGAGAGAGTGTTGGGGTCAAGATATGGGGGGATGTGTTCGGGTCAAGTTATGGGAGAGGGAGTGTTGGGGTCGAGTTATGGGAGAGGGAGTGTTTGGGTCAAGTTATGGGGGAGGGGGTGTTGGGGTCAGGTAATGGGGGAGGGGGTGTTTGGGTCAAGTTATGGGTGGGGAGGGGGTTGTTGGGGTTAAGTTAGGGGTGTGTGTGTTGGGGTCGAGTTATGGGGGGCAGTTTGTTGGGGGTCAAGTTATGGGGTGGGAGTGTTGGGGTCGAGTTATGGGGGGGAGTTTGTTGGGGTCAAGTTATGGGGTGGGAGTGTTGGGGTCGAGTTATGGGGGGCAGTTTGTTGGGGTCAAGTTATGGGGTGGGAGTGTTGGGGTCGAGTTATGGGGTGGGAGTGTTGGGGTCGAGTTATGGGGGGCAGTTTGTTGGGGTCAAGTTATGGGGTGGGAGTGTTGGGGTCGAGTTATGGGCGGGAGTTTGTTGGGGTCAAGTTATGGGGTGGGAGTGTTGGGGTCGAGTTATGGGGGGGAGTTTGTTGGGGTCAAGTTATGGGGTGGGAGTGTTGGGGTCGAGTTATGGGGGGCAGTTTGTTGGGGTCAAGTTATGGGGTGGGAGTGTTGGGGTCGAGTTATGGGCGGGAGTTTGTTGGAGTCAAGTTATGGGAAAGGGAGTGTTGGGGTCGAGTTATGGGGGGGGGAGTTTGTTGGGGTCAAGTTATGGGATGGGAGTGTTTGGGTCAAGTTATGGAGGGATCTTTTGGGGTCAAGTTATGGGAGAGGGAATGTTGGGGTCGAGTTATGGGAGGATGTGTTGGGGTCAGATTAGGGGGAGTGTTGGGGTCGAGTTATGGGGGAGATGTGATGGGGTCAAGTTATGGGGAGAGCATTTGCATTAAGTTATGGTTTGGGGGTGTGGGGGTCAAGTTATGGAGAAGGGGTCCATTTGACTCATTATAGGTGAGGGGGTATGGAAGTCAAGTCAGAGGTGGCCATGATGTTGGAGCAGAGACTGCTCCACCAGTTGAGCACCAAGTATCTACTTCCCCTGCAGTCACTCTCTGAGGGGGAAGCATTAGGCAATCAACTGGAGCACTTGACATTCTCAACACACTGGTTTAATCACATAAGTAGTTCAATGTGGATGCAGCATTGTATGTAAAGTTTGTAGTTTTCACTTTTAATGGGCATATAAGAACAGATTTAGTTTACAGATGTCATTTCATTATTTGCCCGTGAAGAGATCACCCGTTAAATAAACATACAACTGTATTGCGCATTGTGAATACCAAAACGTTTGCTTATGAACTGCGGGAACAAGTTTCTCGAACAAATATTGAAAGCTCTCAACATCCCTTGGCTTATTCAATGACATTGCTTGTGGAGATGATAGATCAGTGAGAGGAGCTTATGCACACTTGATGACCCCAGCAACCTTGTTGCTAGGCTGACATCACATGGCATTGTTTCACCCGTGGATCTTGCAACTAAATGCAACAAATAATGTCATTAGTTGTTGTGACGTGCCTGTAAACTTTGTGGTGCAGGACCCTGTTCCACAAGGGGATCGTACTGTAGCGTAATGACAGTCATACGTCTATGTTAAAGTATGTGAGTTACGATAATTTTAGCGCTATGATAACTTTGTGAAAAAAAACGCCTGAATTCTGAAGATGGGCTGTTGTATGGTATTAAATCATTACGTTTCATCTTTTGACGTGTTTGAATTATTATTGTGTTAAAGTCAATTGAATTAAGCTGTGGATCGTGTAGGTGTCTGTCTATGATTTAACTTTACCTTCATTCTCTGACTTTGCCATCAACTATACCCAAACATGCTATATCACTGATGCTTTATCACGTGTGAGAGTAGAAACTGTATTCCTTATGATAACCTAAAGTAGACAAGCTATAATGTCAGGAAGTAGTGCTCCCACACTTCTTATCTGATAGCTGTGCTCTAGTTTCATTTATCCGGAGTGTATGATGGCAGCAGACAAGGATATGTTTTCTGTAATAAAGGGTTGATCATTCAGTACAAGGATCTTTAATATGTTGGATCAAGCATTTACATTCTAATGTTGATAACTTGTCAGTTCAAGTAGAAGGGTATGCTCTCCAAGATAGTTTGTCACATTCAGTCATCTAGCCTAAAAAATGTGGCCAGAGTTGACTTTCCTCACATATTGATCAAGGAAACCAGCAGAATCCATTCGTGTCTTTGGCGTTCCATTATGTTCCATTTCTGTCAGTTATGTTCCATTTCCGTCCGTTATGTTCCATTTCCGTCCGTTATGTCCCATTTCCGTCCATTATGTTCCATTTCTGTCCGTTATGTTCCATTTCTGTCCATTATGTTCCATTTCTGTCAGTTATGTTCCATTTCTGTCCGTTATGTTCCATTTCTGTCCGTTATGTTCCATTTCTGTCCGTTATGTTCCATTTCTGTCAGTTATGTTCCATTTCCGTCCGTTATGTTCCATTTCTGTCCGTTATGTTCCATTTCTGTCCATTATGTTCCATTTCCGTCCGTTATGTTCCATTTCTGTCCGTTATGTTCCATTTCTGTCCATTATGTTCCATTTCTGTCAGTTATGTTCCATTTCTGTCCGTTATGTTCCATTTCTGTCCATTATGTTCCATTTCTGTCAGTTATGTTCCATTTCTGTCTGTTATGTTCCATTTCCGTCTGTTATGTTCCGTCGCAATCTGTTTGGGTTTGTTGCTGTCTGTTATGTTCCGTCGCAATCTGTTGGGGTTTGTTGCTGTCTGCTGGGGTTTGTTGCTGTCTGCTGGGGTTTGTTGCTGTCTGCTGGGGTTTGTTGCTGTCTGCTGGGGTTTGTTGCTGTCTGTTGGGGTTTGTTGCTGTCTGCTGGGGTTTGTTGCTGTCTGTTTGGGTTTGTTGCTGTCTGTTTGGGTTTGTTGCTGTCTGTTTGGGTTTGTTGCTGTCTGTTGGGGTTTGTTGCTGTCTGTTGGGGTTTGTTACTGTCTGTTGGGGTTTGTTGCTGTCTGTTTGGGTTTGTTGCTGTCTGTTGGGGTTTGTTGCTGTCTCTTTTGGTTTGTTGCTGTCTGGTGGGGTTTGTTGCTGTCTGCTTGGGTTTGTTGCTGTCTGTTGGGGTTTGTTACTGTCTGTTGGGGTTTGTTGCTGTCTGTTGGGGTTTGTTGCTGTCTGTTGGGGTTTGTTGCTGTCTGTTGGGGTTTGTTACTGTCTGGTGGAGTTTGTTGCTGTCTGTTTTGGTTTGTTGCTGTCTGTTTTGGTTTGTTGCTGTCTGTTGGGGTTTGTTGCTGTCTGTTGGGGTTTGTTGCTGTCTGTTGGGGTTTGTTGCTGTCTGTTGGGGTTTGTTACTGTCTGGTGGAGTTTGTTGCTGTCTGTTTTGGTTTGTTGCTGTCTGTTTTGGTTTGTTGCTGTCTGTTGGGGTTTGTTACTGTCTGTTGGGGTTTGTTGCTGTCTGTTGGAGTTTGTTGCTGTCTGTTGGGGTTTGTTGCTGTCTGTTGGGGTTTGTTACTGTCTGTTGGGGTTTGTTGCTGTCTGTTTGGGTTTGTTGCTGTCTGTTGGGGTTTGTTGCTGTCTGTTGGGGTTTGTTACTGTCTGTTGGGGTTTGTTGCTGTCTGGTGGGGTTTGTTGCTGTCTGGTGGGGTTTGTTGCTGTCTGTTGGGGTTTGTTGCTGTCTGCTTGGGTTTGTTGCTGTCTGTTGGGGTTTGTTACTGTCTGTTGGGGTTTGTTGCTGTCTGTTGGGGTTTGTTGCTGTCTGTTGGGGTTTGTTGCTGTCTGCTGGGGTTTGTTGCTGTCTGTTGGGGTTTGTTGCTGTCTGTTGGGGTTTGTTACTGTCTGGGGTTTGTTACTGTCTGTTGGGGTTTGTTACTGTCTGTTGGGGTTTGTTATTGTCTGTTGGGGTTTGTTACTGTCTGTTGGGGTTTGTTACTGTCTGTTGGGGTTTGTTATTGTCTGTTGGGGTTTGTTTAGTCTAACTAAAACCAACATTTATAATTTTCTTCATGATCTTCTTCCTTCAGTGTAGGTCCAGACCCGTGAAGATCCGGGGTGGAATAGGTTTTCAGCAGCCCATGCTTGCTGTAAAAGGTGACTATGCTTGTCGTAAGAGGACTAAGAGGATCGGGTGGTTAGGCTTGCTGACCTGGTTGATGCATGTCATTGTATCCCAATTGCAAGGATCAGTGCTCATGATATTAATCACTGGATTGTCTGGTCCAGACTGGTTTATTTACATACCGTCGTCATATAGCTGGAATATTGCTGCGTGCAGCGTTAAACAACAAACCAACCAACTTCAGTTATGACTAAATCCCAATTTCTCTGAAGGTGAAGGCTGTTGTGACCTGAAATGACGACTCACGAAGACAAAAGTACCCCTTCATGGATGTGCAACAGATGCCCTAAACACCATATACTCCCGAAATATTTATTCGACTATCAGGATCAGGTGGTCAGGCTCACTGACTTGGATGATGCATGTCATCGTATCCCAACTGAGTGGATCAATGCTCATGATATCAATCACTGGATTGTCAGGTCCATACTCGATTATTTACAGACTGCCGTCGTCATATAGCTGGCATATTGCTGAGTGCAGTGTTAAACCCAACTCACTCACTCACTCACTCACTCACCTATAATGTAGATGATACTTCAAGTCACTGGTTTGTCTGGTTCAAACTTGATTACTTACAAACAAGAACATAGCCCAAATATTGCCGCTGTGACAACAAACAACATTCATTCAATGTTCCCTCAGTGGTTCAAGTTTCAACAACTGCAAGTGTCACCTTGTTTAAGTGAGGTGAGGTGAGGTGAGGTGAGGTGAAATTGGGTTTAACGTCGCATCCAAGATTATTGCACTTATATAGCGACGTGCATTCACGTGTGTGTGTGTTTGCGTGGCTGCTTGTACTAGTCCGGACTGATGCCGATTTATAGTGCTAGCACACTAAGATATCATGCCGCAGTTTAACATGAATACCCCACCCAGACACAGTATACTGACTCCGAGCTGACCAGTCCTTGTTTTAGCCCCTTAATGCCGAGCGCCAGACAGGGTAACAACAAATACCATCTTTTAACGTCTTTTGGTGTGACGCGGCCGGGAATCGAACCCCGAACCCCCGCTCTCCGGGCGGACGCTCTACCACTGGACCACGGAGACGGTCACCTTGTTTAAGTGTTTCAGTGGCCTGCAGCAAGGCACGTGCCCTGTCTGCTATCAGCCGTGTGACAAGTTGATGTACTCGAGATAAATCTGATGATCTGATTACTGCTTTGATGTCTCACTGACAAGATACTGGCAAGATAGCCAGGCCTGACATGACTCAACATGTGACATCTGTAATTACAACTGGAAAAATCATCAGTGCCTTAAGATGTATTGATCACTGTTATTGCCTGAAAGGTTCACAATCAGCGATGCATATGTCTTGGCCTAAATTTGGCATTTGATAATTGAAAACTATTTCTGTTTACCTGTGAACCAGTTTGTTAAATTCAAAACTAGTCTTACCCAATAGTGATATTTGGCTCAGGGTGTGCAGTTTGTATGCATAGTCCCTCACCCCCCAAGCTCTATCTAAGAAATAGCTCTACCCCCATAGTGGAATAAAGTATAATTTGGCCCTGAACTTTTATAGCTGAAGCATGAGGATGCTTGTCTCTGAGTGCTTTGATGAGTTAATAGTTCAAGGCAAAACTATATATATGGTGGTACTTTTCAGATACTGTGTTTAATGGAGAAGTGTATGAAATCAAATCTGTAATAAGCAGTGCCATAAATTAAAAATCCTCAAGAAGGGAGAACTGACAGGTTGTTCCATCTTACTGCCCCCACCCCTGTTCAGAGAGGAAATAAGTTCAAACAAAGTAAACCACCAAATAATCTGTAGCTTAGTGTTGAATAAGGAAGAAAATATCATGGATGTATATTTTGTTACCTTATTACTTTTGTTGTTCTTACGTGTACATATGTATGCTTTCTGCCTCATAGTATTCATTTACCTGATGAAGGAGTAAACGTATACTCCGAAATGTTGTGTTCCTCATAATAAAGAAGTTGACATCCACATATTCTCTTCCTTATGTGTATGACCTCTAAATGCCTTTCAAAGACTTTAAGGGTTAAATAGGTCCCATTATATTATTCATAATGTGCAGCGGGAAGTAGGATTTGAGGCTTTTAAATCTTATATTTTTTTATATACATTTGTTTTGGTTTAGTCATGTGCTACTAAACATTCCACAATTGTCCCCACCGTTTATACCTGTAGTCAATGATTGTTTGTTTGTTTGTTGTTTAACGCCGCACTCAGCAATATTCTAGCTATATGACGGCGGTCTGTAAAATAATCGAGTCTGGACCAGACAATCCAGTGATTGACATCATGAGCATCGATCCACGCAGTTTGAATACGATGACATGCATCAACCAAGTCAGCGAGCCTGACCACCTGATTCCCGTCAGTCTCCTTTTAAGACAAGCATAGTCCCCTTTTACAGCAAGTATGGGTTGTTGAAGACTCATTCTACCCCGGATCTTCATGGGTCCTGTAGTCAACAAAGTAGTGACACAATTCAGCGCAATAAACAAACCCCTTCTCTTCTATTATCAGCCTATCAGGAAATAGCAGTTTAAATATTTAGTGGGCATGGCTTGCATTTTATTTCTCTATACACTTGTAAGTTCAAAAAAAAAAAAATGTAAAGAAATGGTCAGCATATACTGGTATTAATACCACATCCCTGTAGAGGTGTTCTGTCTCACATTGGTCAGCATATATATTGGTATTAATACCACATCCCTGTTGAGACATGGTGTCCCACAATGGTCAGCATATACTGGTATTAATACCACATCCCTGTTGAGACATGCTGTCCCACATTGGTCAGCATATACTGGTATTAATACCACATCCCTGTAGAGGTGTTCTGTCCCACATTGGTCAACATGTACTGGTATTAATACCACATCCTGTAGAGGTGTTCTGTCCCACATTGGTCAGGATATACTGGTATTAATACCACATCCCTGTAGAAACGTGTTCTGTCCCACATTGGTCAGCATGTACTGGTATTAATACCACATCCCTGTAGAGGTGTGCTGTCCCACATTGGTCAGCATATACTGGTATTAATACCACATCCCTGTAGAAACGTGTTCTGTCCCACATTGGTCAGCATGTACTGGTATTAATACCACATCCCTGTAGAGACGTGTTCTGTCCCACATTGGTCAGCATATACTGGTATTAATACCACATCCCTGTAGAGGTGTTCTGTCCCACATTGGTCAACATATACTGGTATTAATACCACATCCCTGTAGAGACGTGTTCTGTCCCACATTGGTCAGCATATACTGGTATTAATACCACATTCCTGTAGATGTGTTCTGTCCCACATTGGTCAGCATATACTGGTATTAATACCACATCCCTGTAGAGACGTGTTCTGTCTCACATTGGTCAGCATATACCAGTATTAATACCATATCCCTGTAGAGGCTTGCTAGGCCCCCACAATGGTCATAGAGGCAAATAACCTGCTTCTTATACTCCAGACACCACCCGTGAGTAAAGCCTGGTTGAAGGAAATACAGTTTTTTTATAGATCTGTCTTTTCAGTCATGACTAAATCCCAAATTTTCTCAAGGTGAAGGCTATTGTGACCTAAAATGAGTGAGTAAGTGAGTATGGTTTTACACTGCGTTTTAGAAATATTCCAGAAATATCACGGCAGGGGACACCAGAAATAGGCTTCACACAATGTACTCATGTCAGGAATTGAACCCGGGTCTTCAGCAGGACAAGATAATGCTTTAACCACTAGGCTAGCCGACCGCCCCGGCCTGAAATGAAAACTTGCGAAGACAAATGTACCCCTTCATAATGCTGCTATAGTCATGGATGTGAAACAGATGACTTAAACACCATATACTCCCGAAATATTTATTCTTCAAAACATTAGAAGTTTATAATAACAAAATAACTTATCATCACAGCAACATGTAAATATCAACAACAACACAATGGCAGCAATTGAGACATGCTGAGCTGAAAGTGTCCAAAACACGTTGCAATATCACAGATAATGAAACACATTTGAAACAATGGTGAACATGATTTGAGGAATGTGATTACTAACTTGACATCACATAATGAGTTTCACATATAGTGAGAGAGTTGTGGTATTGTCACCTCCTAAGCGGCTGTAACCTTGGTGTATGAGGTCAGCAATATTCCAGTGATCTGTAAATAACCTAGTCTGAACCAGGAAAATGATTCTAGGAAATGTGCATAGTTCTAAAGATATCTTTGTAGGAAGTAGATTGTAACCAAAAACTATTTTGCCTCATTCATTATAAGACAGTGGTGTACACAGGCACAAACCTACCTCCACTAATTAGTAAATCAAACAGGTAAATCACAATAAATTCGGTGAACTAATACTTTAGGCCTTCAGCGTTAGAAATTGGCACTAGTCCTATAGTCCTTGTCAATCTGTCCGATAGTTAAGGAATCATAAGGACTAGTAGAAATTTGCCAATTTTAAGGGTTTTGCTATATGTTATCATCATAAGGACTAGTGGACTATAACTGTTAGTTTCTACCCCTGGGCCTTATATATTATTTTAGTTGCTAAATACAAGACAGACAAAAGAACCATGCAATGAAATATAAAATGAAATGACTTTTGACAAAGGTATACAATCATACTTCTGTGATGGTGTGACCTCAAGTTTGTTTTTCATTCATTAGTCAGAGTATTAATCTGGAAGTTGAAAATTATTCTAAAAAAGTTTTTCCGACCAACCAAAAGAATTGTAATCCAATTTTTGAAAAATAGAACAAATGCAAGGCCTAATTTTGTGGCCAAAAATAGTGTTTCTGTTACAAAACTATGTGTAAATTATTGTTGCTACACTGACATAACCTAGAAAGGTATGGGGTTTCAAGTCTAGTCAACCAACACATGGCAGGGGCGGTCGGGTAGCCTAGTGGTTAAAGCGTTTGCTCGTCACGCCGAAGACCCGGGTTCGATTCCCGACATGGGTACAATGTGTGAAGCCCATTTCTGGTGTCCTCCGCCGTGATATTGCCGGAATATTGCTAAAAGCGGCGTAAAACCGAACTCACTCACTCACCCAACACGTGGCACATGAATGATCATGTACCTACCTACCATGCTGGCAAGAACTTAACACAAAAATGATAGTACATGCATTTGTAGTTTTGGACACTTTCATGTACTACTTTGAACATGATGACAATGAATCAACAACAACGACCAGTATATACACGTGAGTCACATGACTGACAATGAGGATGAACAAGGTTCAAGGTCATTGGAACACAACATTCTCTGTGCACCCTGAATAACAGAGGATGGTCATCAGACTGCCATGATCAAGTTTCCAGTGAGTGTTTCCTGGACAATAAATAGATGCCTGGTACCGGCATTTAGCAGGCTGTATATTTGATTTGTCATCAATATTTGAACTTGCTCGTATGATTTCACATTATTCATAACCTAAATGATAAATCTGAAAGGAGGAAAGATATGCCTGCCTATATCTAAATAGTTTGATGCTGTGCAAAACAATTAACTGAAATAGTAAGCTTGTATGTATTATCAAACTATTCTCTGGAGAGACAAACATAATTTCAAACAGTCTCCTCATGGGTTAATATATATGCCGAGATGCCAGAGATTGACAATTAGAAATATAGCCTAGGAATAGTTGATGGGTACAATGAGTAATTAATTAGTAATTAATAAACAATTAAAGATTTCTGTTACAACGTAAACTGTAGAGCCTTTGTGTTCTAGAGTGTCTTTCACAAATGAATTGTATTCTAGAATGACAGAATAATTAACTCTATTAACATCAAAATGATAATATTTCATCAAACAAAATTACATTTTCATGTCATGAAAGCAGAAATTTCATATTTTCCACTAGCTTAAAAAGAGAGCTAACAATATTGCTATTGGGTGGATATATCACTGCTAAACAACATGCATACACAAACCAGCCAGCTTTGGTGACAGTCTTCCAGTAGTGACATGGCACAGGTATGTGTTTCTCTTACAGACGGACTATGCCCAAGTCTGTTGGCTGGCCTGGCAAGTTTGAGTCAATTCCTTCACCATGACTGTGTTTTCCTGCCAACTCCATTTTACAAGTTGTATCAATCAAAGGGTAATGAGCACCCTACTTACACAGTGACAGTGTCTCAAGTTGGCATAGGGCACTACATTACATCATCCACAACGGACTGACAATGGGCACTAGACGTCTAAGTCTACCCCCACAGGATGACAAATGTTTCTGTACATTATTTCTCTCTCAGTCGTACATGAATGGATATGAGTCTCTATGTCAGTGGTGATATGAGCCTGGCCCAGAGTTGTAACCATGGTGACCTTGAAAGTTTGCACGACCATGACCAGATGAATGGCTACCTCTCTGTAGAATCATGACGGGTGAAATGCCCCCTCTCGGTGAGGAGGGCAGATGCTGATGCTGATGCTGATGCATCATGGGGCCCATGTAGCCCATTTGGTTGTATCCATGCTGAAAGTGGTTTTGGTTGAACATCCCCATTCCATGATGTCCTCCTACATGTCCCATATTGCCGTGGGGAACGTAATGACCCCCGCCACCTCCTCCACCTCCACCATGACGATTCTGGTGATGGTGGTTGTGGCCATGACCTTGATAATGTCCTTGACCTCCCTGAGACCCTTGACCTTGGTAGTGACCTTTCTGACTAGTGGGAGTGTTTGAGCTATGCCCCGATCCCTGGCTGCTGGTGGATGAATTGGATCGGGTGAGGGATGAGGAGCTGGAGGACTTTGTGGCATTGTCTGCCGGACCAGACTCTGCCTGGCTGTCACTGTCACCATTGTCTTTCTGGTCAGGCGTATCACAGTCTTTGCTCAGGAGCTTTGGTGTAGTTGAGTTGTTGTGCTTCAGGATGACCTTGGTTCCTGAAGATGGGGACGAGCGCTTCTGGTAGTTGGGGTACTTGTCCCAGAGCTTCAGGAGGGCTTCTCCAACACTGGGCTCAATCTCCTGGTAGAACATATATCATACTCATTGTTTGAATTGAAACAAAAGAAACAGAGACGGGGGGGGGGGGGGTCAGAAAGTTGTTTGTTTATTTGTTGTTTAATGGAGCACTCAGCAATATTCCAGCTATATGACAGCAGTCTGGAAATAATCGAGTCTGGACAAGACAATCCAGTGATTGACATCATGAGCATTGATCCACGCAATTGGGATAAAATGACATGCATCAACCAAGTCAGCGAGTCTGACTACCTGATCCTGTTGTCACCTCTTAAGACAAGCATAGTCGCCTTTTACTGCAAGCATGGGTTGCTGAAGACATATTCTACCCCAGATCTTCACAGGGTGAGACAAGCATGGGTTGCTGAAGACTGTTCTACCCCAGATCTTCACGGTTCAGTGTGAGTGTTTGGCTTAATGCTGTTTGGGACAGTATTTCAGTCATCTCACATAGCAGGTAGGTGATGTTGAAGATGTCTACAACATTGGCACCACCAACAAGCACAGGTATATAGAAGACCCAAGAACCATAATGTCAGAATTCTTAGAATCAAACTCACTTCCTGCTTGGGTTTGATGTAGTATCAAGGCATAAAGAGTCTTGAAAGAAGCAGTTGCAAGGTCAAATTCATACTGAGCCATCATTACCTTAAGTCCTGATTGCATCCAAAAACAATATACATTGAAATACGACATTATGGATGCAAGTTGGATGCTTACTTTGTTGTGATAGTATTTCATCCAATGTGTATTTGTACATGGTAAGCAGGGTGTTGGTTGGTTGGTTTGTTGTTTAACGTCACACTCAGCAATATTCCAGCTATATGACAGCGGTCTGTAAATAATCGAGTCTGGTCCAGACAATCCAGTGATTGATATCATGAGCATCCATCCCACCCAATTGGGATCGATGACATGCATTAACCATGTCAGCGAGCCTGACCACCAGATCCCGTTTATCGCCTTTTACGACAAGCATAGTCACCTTTTACAGCAAGTATGGGTTGCTGAAGACCTATTCTACCCCGGAATCTTCACGGGTCGTAAGCAGGATGTCATTATTGTAGTCAGAATTTTCGATTCCTGAGATGCTGGTGATCAAGACACATTCATATCTTCACTGACCTTTAAGACAGCTGATAATAACTAAATAAGTACCGTATATCGCTGTGTATAAGGCGACCCCACGTATAAGACGACCCCCCTGTACACGCCTTAAAAATCAACCCAAAATCCTATACTCCGTGTATAAGGCGACCTGGAATGAAACACATCACAAGTCTGACTGATATACCGGTAGAAGATTTAACGCGCTCTTGCCGACTGTAGCGTATTTCGCACACGGACATCACAAATTAGTTAGTTAGTTACTTTGGAGATTGAATGTGCGCTTTCCGACTGATGCGTATTTCGCACACATCACAAGTGCGCACACAAACCTTATATATGCAATAAAAATATGTTTATCTTGCGTTGTTTTTTTTTCTACAATGATAGGTCGCGTGTGTAACTCCGGCACACGTCGCCATTTTGTGTTTACACGGTACGACACCAAATTGGTGCCCGTAAAATAAAATTCATTTATGAAGTAATAACATATAAGAGACAATGGTGAGTAATTTAATCGCCAATTAACTATGTTGTAACTAGCTAGGCTTATGTTTGCTTCACATTCAGCGTTTTTATTCCACAATCACTTGTACACACCGTCTCCAACACTTGTTAATACAACTGTAAAAACAGCGGGAATTGATTTCAGCTTCACCGGTTATCACATGTTAGGTCACGTGCAATATGCAAATGATTACCGGTACTTCCGGCTCTCTACTCACGGATGTTGATTGTTTTACCGTGTCAGCTGGTTTGACAATCTGCATCGAGGAGAGGGTCATTTCAACTTTATTTGCAGAAATTATTAAACTTTATTCAAGGAAAAGAGATACAAATCATGTTTATGTATGGAAATAGTTATTTGAACAGTTATTTAGGACGAAATGCGAAGTTTTATTGTCAAATGCTGGGCTGTCTATCGGACGCCGGTTGACATCGCCAGTGGAAAAAAATGTGAGATCTTCGACTCCGTGTATAAGACGACCCCCCTTCTTAGCCCCCTCATTTTAGGTACGAAAAACTCGCCTTATACACAGCGATATACGGTATAGGAAATCATTGTACAAGAAACTCCTGGTGTGGGAAATGCCAGTTCATGTAATCTGTACCTGGCCATCCCTGCTGACCTGGACCTTCTTGCTCTCGTTCCAGGGGTTGGTCAGGTGGTGTGTGCTCTGGAAGGGGATCATTGCCCTGCAACATACACAGTGCAGCTTAGGAGCAGAACACGTCAGATAGTCACACCAACTAGCAGGAAGCTAACCCTGGCTTACAGGAGGACAAAGAGCAAGGAATCTGTGATTGGAGGAGAACAAGGAAGGGGATCATTGCCCTGCAACATACACAGTGCAGCTTAGGAGCAGAACACGTCAGATAGTCACACCAACTAGCAGGAAGCTAACCCTGGCTTACAGGAGGACAAAGAGCAAGGAATCTGTGATTGGAGGAGAACAAGGAAGGGGATCTTTGCCTTGCAACATACACAGTACAGCTTAGGAACAGGACAGGTCAGACAGTCACACCAACTAGCAGGAAGCTAATGCTGGCTTACAGGAGGACATAGAGCAAGGAATCTGTGATAGGAGGAGAGCGAGGATGGGGATCTTTGCCTTGCAACATACACAGTGCAGCTTAGGAACAGGACAGGTCAGATAGTCAAACCAACTAGCAGGAAGCTAACCCTGGCTTACAGGAGGACATAGAGCAAGGAATCTGTGATAGGAGGACAGCAATACATATTGTTTATTGTCACATATGGGTCTTGAACACATTTCCAATAGATGAAGAGTCTGCTTGTGACAAACAACCAAATTTATCACTGCCAGAAAAGAATATTGTCCAATGTAAGGGTATACCTAAATACAATATGACAGGCTGAGACTAATCCTATAGACAGAACACACATTTTCAGGGAGTAAGGAAGATATAATTTTTAAGTCTGTGATGACCACCAGGAGTAAACAAAATTGTACAAAGGAGGTAAAAAATGTCCAAATGAAATGTCATTTCAACAGTGCATAAAGATATGGACGGGCAAAGTACATTCTACTTGCTGAAGTAACCAGAGGACCAGTACAAATTACAGCAGATTTTCAAATATACATCCATAAAACAACCATAATTGACTTGATTTAGTCTTATTTTTTTCATATCTTTCATGTACAAGTAAAAATAAGTACCTGCCAAATATCAATGGACAAAGAATAGTAAAAGGCTTACCTCTTGACCCATTCAATGGCAAAGTTACCACTAAGGCCAGGTGAAATAAAATCTTGTGATTTGTCCTTTCGGATTTCAGACAGCATCTTGGCATAACCCTGGAAGTGACCACTGCCTTGTATGGAGAAAATCAGGTAGACCGTCTTGCCATCCTACAATACGAAACATACTGACTTTATACAGAACAGATATCGCCACTGTACAGTGAACTAGCTTGAACAGTCTCCAGCATAGCCCTCACAACACATACTGACTTCATACAGAACAGACATCACCACTGTACTGTGAACTAGTCTGGAAGGTCTTTAACATAGCCCTTATACTCAGGGCTGTTCCAGCAAATACAGTACTTATATGTCAGCAACTATATGAGACAACTGGGTAGTCTGGCCATCATAAGTAGGAGAAAAGCCTCAACTGACCTGGAATGCCTTGTTGAGTTTCTTCTCATTGCTAACGGACGTGGCCCACAACCCCTTCTGCAGGGAGATGTCGAGGTTCTTCTGGTTGTTACACTTCATCACAAACAACCTGCAGGGGTGGGAGCTGTTCCCCCCAGGGTCCCGCTCCGCCCACTTGGAGGGGGAGGAGGGCTGGGGGGAAGGGCAGGGGGTGCTGCCAGCGCTGCCCTTCAGGCTGTTGGCGCTGCTGTTGCTGGCTGAGTTGCTGTGGACGGAGGATGTCTCCAGTCTGTCTTCACTGGTCTTGCTGCCTTCTGGAACAGAGAGGGAAACATACGTGGTTCTATGGGCTCTGTAGGTGTTCTATGCAAATGACTATTCTAACATGAATTTGGAAATTACTCGATTCTCATTGGTCAATCAGAGCTATCAAATCACGAACAAGAGTCATCAGATGACATATCCCCCCCGTACTGGTGCCCCTTAATAGCAAATGGCACGCATTGACAACCTGGTCTTTGTGTGTGCACAGTTTCAAAAATGAGTACCCATTAGTTTTAGAGAATCACTATCTTATCTGTCTGTCCGTATACAAGACTAGTTATTGAGCAATCATTACCATGGAGTTGGGATTCGGAACTTTCTATTTCTATCTCAGGTACACGACAATACGAGTCAAAGTCAAAATTGTTGCCATGGAAACAGGAATTTTAATACATCTATATTTTTTTAAATTCGTAAATAGCAAAAGGCACCACTTAAGCCCCTGATTAATACACGTGCTAAGTTTGAATGTAAAATGTTGAATAGTTTTTTTAGTTCTTCTCTGGAAACAACACCTACCTTTGCTTCAGCTAAGTCTACTTGTTTCAATGGAAACAGGAAAAAATCCAATTTTAAATTCCAAAATAGCAAAAGGCACCATTTCAGCCCTTGGTTAATACATGTACCAGGTTTGGATAATAAGTCTTTCACAATTTTCAAGTTGTGCTCCGGAAATGAAATCCACCCCTGACTTTTGAGACCAAAAGTCCAAATTCTTTAAATGGAAATCGAGAAAAATAAAACTGCCACAAAATCTGCAAACAGTAAAAGGCACCACTTCAGGATCTATTTTATATATCTGCCAAGTTTTGTTGAAAGATATTGAATGTTTATTCTAGCTGTGCTCCTGGAAGGAAATCCATCCCCTTATGAGACAAAGTACAAATTGTTTCCATGGAAATCAAGAAAAATAAAAATGCAAAAAATCCGTAAATAGCAAAAGGCACCCCTTCAGGATCTGTTTGATATACCTGCTAATTTTTGTTGAAAAATATTGAACCGTTTTTGAGCTCCGGAAACAAAATGATTATGGACGGACAGATAGATGGAAATTCTGATTGCTATATCAGCCCCTTTTAAAAAAAAAACGAGGATAAAAAAACCTCTGATCTAAACAGCCATTTTGCCAGCAACATCACAGCAGAAGCTAATATTAATAGAAAAGCATCATACTTCTTTCTCAGTCATGTAGGTTTGCATTTTTAATTACATTTAGAAACGATAGAAATAGACTTACTGTATTTCAAGTTTTAGGGACCACAGAGATATGGCGCTTTTATATAGGCAACATTGATGTTCTATTTTCTGTGTCACAACGAGCGTCATGACATCATTGCAGTGACATGCTTTGTGGAATGAAACATTGCAAGGCTTGCTTAGTTTACTTGGTGGGAGGGGTTATATCTACAGGTAACCTAGCTCTAACGAAAATACATGTTTATCTCCTAATTAGGTGAATAAAAAGAACAGCTTATCAACTGGACTTCAGGAAAGGACACACAAATAAATGAAGGATTTAACATTGCAAATAACCACATCTCTGACTTAAAACAAACCAGAATAAGTGAGTGAGTGAGTTGGGTTTAACGCCGCTTTTAACAGCATTCCAGTTATATCGCGGCGTGTCAGCTTAATGTGGGAGGAAAGCCCGAAGTGATGCAGGTCTCAGACGTTTACCACTTCGGTGAAACCCACAAGAACGGGTATGGTGCTGACAAACCTAGAAACATAATCGGGGCAAACCGGGATTCGAACCCACAATCATAGGTTTCTGGTGTGCCCAAGGGACGCAACTCTGCACAGCAAATCGCGGCACCTCAGACGACTGGGCCACCCATGCCCCCTAAACCAGAATAAGAAAATGTTTACTGATACACAGATAGACATCTTACTGAGGTTGATTTCCTTTCTCTTGGGTGGAGTAGCTGGGTATCTGCGGATGTTGTACTTGCCCTGATTGTCATCAGCCTCGATGTAGCCTCGACTGCTGCCTGTCATCATCATGGACTCCGCCGCTATGTAAACAACACAACAAAAGCAGGGATAGATAAACAACAGAAGGGATACATCCATGTTTATTGTAATGCCAAGCGTGTGCTGCAATACAATTGGTCAATAAATGTTCTGATTCCCTGGAAATCTGGACTGTTTCTTGATATGTATGAATGTTGGCATGTTGGCATGGTGACATGAATACTGTGTTCCTTCATATATTGAATTTGACTGATATTTATCTGAACAAATTCACTTCAGTTAATAATTCATTGTTTCTCTGTCTAGATCTAGCAGGTCTTGTTCTCCATGACATCCAACCATTCAAAACTGACATCATGTCTTCCCAGCTGTTTGAGTTCATATTGAAAGAGTGAGTGAGTGAGTATGGTTTCAAATCTCTTTTAGGAATATTCCAGCAATATCACAGCGGGGGAACACCAGAAATGGGCTTCACATATTTATATTGAAAGAGGGTGCTACTGAAAGATGTGGATATGAACAATAAAGTTGTGGTTATTAAGTCATAATGCTTATCTCTTTATTCAACAGGTGCCATACATCTGCTTAGATTTGACTTTGTTGCATGTGTTGTTTGATGGCGCAGTCTGCAATATTCCAGCTAGTTGTGATTAATGTACATCATGGCAAGGTTGTTAGTGCCATATGTAACCTACCAGAAAGGTATCAGAAAAACACCTTTGAACAACCCAAGGCCCTGTGTGATGACAAGTCAATATGAAAATTGTATATAGGGAGCAGTACAAAGAAGCGATTACCACAGCTATATCCCAGTGACCAGCAGTGTTGACCAGAGATTCATGTTATTAGCACTGTCCTATACTGCCCCGCATGTTGACACTGTGTCCACCAAGTCACCCACCCTGGCCACACGTTCCATAAAGTCGACTCTTTATGTCTTACATTAAAAAGTCAGCACAGGGTACTAGGGACCTATTTGAACCCAGAATCCCAGTGCCCATGCTATTTAGACTCTCTGTAAGACTTACACATAGGTCTGGGTCTTTGTCCAATACCAGCTGGACCTATTTGATCCCAGAATCCCAGTGCCCATGCTATTTAGACTCTTTGTAGGATTTTCACATAGGTCTGAGTCTTTGTCCAATACCAGCTGGACCTATTTGATCCCATAATCCCAGTGCCCATGCTATTTAGACTCTTTGTAGGACTTACACATAGGTCTGGGTCTTTGTCCAATACCAGCTGGTTGCTGCAGACCCTGAGATTGCTCCTCATTGGTGAGGACATTTATCACAGCTCGTACGACGGCCTGCAACACAGAATCTGGGGGTAACTGGAGTCACTTGGGACGTCATTGCCAGATTGATAGAGTGTCTAACTGTAGCAATACACCAAGAGTGAACAACATCAACATGGTTAACTATCTGTGTCACCTGTATTCATCAAAATATTTTGCATTTTGTCAACAAGAAAAAAGAATCATCACTATCACCTGCCATGCTGATTTTCTAAAAGCATGCACTACAAACATGATGCACAAAATCTAAAACATGTAGCAAGGGATGTAACTCTTGATAAAAATAATTTATGGCACCAATTTTCACATATGTGACCAACTCGTGTTATTCCGGGACAAACCGAATAGCGGCTTGTGCCCCTCTTGTTGCCATTTTTCCCCCACTGGATTCCGTCTAAGCACAAACAGGCATAGCTTAAGGATTTGTCAACTCTTACTTACTATACAGCATGATAGAACACATTTAACTGTATCTTTGATATATACTACTCAAAAGAAGTTAAGGATCACCTGATTCTTTCATATTACTAGACTTAATCTCTCATGCCATGGAGCAGATTACCTTTACCAATATGAATGAATCAGGTGATCCTTAACTTCTTTTGAGTAGTATATTTTTAGAATCAAGACAAAAACTTGTAGAATTTTCCTATTCGGAATATTCTGTAAGTAATACGTTACCACTGTTATAACTGAGGCTGTTGTCTCACACAACTGCTGCTATAGCGAAATCTACCACAGAGATCTCAATTACCTCATGCAGCACGTGCGTAGCCACCTAGCTGCCATGTGACATCCTTCACTCTTGTCTCTTGCGAGAGCAAGTGTTCGGGGGACGGACGGGCGGGCAGCAGCCCAGTGGTAACGTATTACTTATAGAATATTCCGAATAGGAAAATTCTACAAATTATATTAAGTAATACGTTACCACTGTTATATCGAGGCTGACTACCACAGTAGGCGGTGGGGAGCACCTACAACCCGAATCCTGACTGCTAGCGTTCCTTCCGACCAGCGGAAGTAAACACCAAGGCGGAAGCACTCGATGCGCATGCACCTAGCTAGGCGTTACCCTATAGGAATACCAAAGCACTGTCAAGCGCATACCGTAAGGCTCAATCGTCATTGCCAAAACGATTGGTGACTCCAAACGACCCCACTGGATAGGTATTTCATCACCGCAGCGGATGAGAACACTGTATCCGCGTGAGCTTAATCTTAGATCAGGTTAAACAGTCGAAAAGAGGGAAATTAATTTCATTCAGACAGTATATCCCAGAGCAAGCCTACTTAAAGTATGCATTAGGTGTGTGACCTAATTCCAGTATTTGTAAGCATGCATCACAAGGTTGGGATACACGAGAGACAATTAAATACATAATTGTCAAATTACAAATAAGGACAAAGCACACAAAAAGCCGCCCTCACCTGTGGTGTGAGTGCGCTGGTTTGCGGGACCCCAACTCCTGTACCCACGGCGTGGGAACATTGGAGTCGACCCAGATTGACCACCGTGCAAGGTCTGACGCCTGAGGAGTTCGGAATTGCGCTGGGCACACCCCTTAGGTGCTCGCTTGCGCCGCGATCCGCGGGCCAAGACGGTGCACACTCTCCACGACGGCATCAGCGACCTGTTTGAGGTAATGATTGGCAAAAACCGAGTCAGAACGCCAGTAATAACCTCGTAATATTCTGCGAACAGAGATATTCGAGTGTAGGGCCAATTGTGCCGCTAGCGCCCTGATCTCGTGCGGGTTTAACCCCGCTACCGGTAACCCCCGAGACCGGTACGCCAGATTGATGAACAGACGGTCACGCCCTTGTCTACGTTCATTCGAAGCCGTAAGATAATACTTAAGGGCCCTAACCGGACACAGCGCTCTGTCCTCAGTATCAGCAGGATGTAAGATTTCTTTGAGTGATCTTACAGTGAATTCTCTATCCGTTTGCCCGATTCTCTGATTTTTGGCGACGAAGCCCATGAGCAGGCCCAGGCGGACCGCTCCTTCGTCACCCCTATCGAATCGTACCTTGGCGACATCGAGTGCATGAATTTCGGATACACATGCCGCCGTTGCAAAGGAGAGGAGAAATGCTGTTTTCTAAGTCACATGCCGGAACGAAGCACTATGCAAGGGTTCATACGGAGCTTCCGTAAGTGATTGCAACACTAGGGAAAGATCCCAGGCCGGTTCTCGAAGGCAGCCCTTCTTAAGATCGTGCTGTTTGAAACCCTTGATAATACCCCGAGACTGGAGAGACTGGTACCCACAGCAACATCCCGTACCGTAGCAATGGACGAGACATAGTTGGCAATGGAACCCCCGGAGAGTTTCCGGGTCTCTCGCAAGTGAGACATGAAACGAGCAATATCCTGCACAGATACCTTATCTGGCGAATGAATGTGATGTTTACAACACCACTTCGTGAAAATAACCCAACGTGCATTATACAGCTTCTGGGTAGAATCACGATGCATACTAACGTATGCCCGAGATGCCCGGCGAGAAAAACCTTTACTCCTCAGACGCTCGACGACAACATCCACGCGTGCAGATTGAACTGCCCTGCGTTTGGATGAAGCTGACGTGTGTGAGGGTGGATCAAGAGATCCGGTCTCACAGGCAGTGGAAGTGGCGACTGCGTGACCTGGCATGATCAGTGCTTTCAGGTCCGCCAAGCTCAACATTCTGAACTTGGGCGGCTTGCGCGGGTAGAACTCGTTGAACGATTTCAAGTTGTGAATCATTCTGAGTTCGGCACTGTCCTTCTTGGGAACGAGAAATATCCTGGAGTAAAAACCCCGGTGTTATTTCTGGTAGAGGTAACTCCCGAACTGCCCTCTTCTCCACCAACCTGCCGATGGCATCGGCGAGGAAGGGAAGATCGGTTTCCGAATAGAAAACCTGCCGACAGGGCAACGGTGAGCGGCGGATTTCGCTTTGAGATCGAGCCGATAGCCGTACCGAATCGTGTTAACCACCCACGGGTCGTCGAACACTTGTTCCCAATTCTCCCAGTAAGTCTGGAGTCTGGCTCCCACTGGCGAAGGAGAGGGGGGCCTGACAGGCTACGGCAGGCGCAACTGTCCAGGGCCAAGTGACTCGGGTTCGCCTACGGGCCATCGGCACACGAACCCCTCCAATGAGAGTCACCTGGAGGGGCCCTTGCCGTCCTTAGACGACTTGGGCTTCCCCCAGTTCCCCCGTCTTCCCGCGAAAGGGCAGCTGATTGCCCATACCGGAGCCCTAAGGGCGAGGCTCCTTCCCAGAAGAAGAACCCGACCCCTTAGACCTACCGCCGCAGCAGCCCGGGGGCGGCGCTCCGGTTAGGAGCGGCACCCAGGCACCTATGCCAAGTTTGGAGTGCCGAGCGAGGGCGTCCAGCCGGTGCAAGGTAGCTTGCGTTACCGTAGCAGCCGGTGGGGCACGGACACCCAACCGCTCAACATGGGCCTCCGCGGTAAGACCAGCCTCGGGAAAGGCAACGTCATGTACCGGGAATAAACCCTTTCTCCACGACGTCGGAGGCAACGGGAGACCCCGACCGGAGGCCGCCGCGAAGGCGTTCTCCAAGGAAGGCTTGATACCTCGCAGCAAGGTTGATGCGGGGAAAGCCATGTCGGAAGACTCATCGTATACCTCGGAGGAACCCACAGAGCCGTGGATTCCCCACGGTACCGGCCGGAGCTGGCATGTCCTCAAAGAGGTCATAAACCATGGCCACGCGGTCCTTAACAGATAGCGGGAGCAACGGTTCGGGGGAAGGACCCGTGACCACGGGAGCCGCCGCCGTACCAGTGGACCCCGCGTCCGACCTTGCGGCCACCGAAGTGGCCGGGGACGGAACAGCCAGCGGCCTATCCTGAGAGAAGGCCGCCAGCTTGGAGTCCACAAGTTTTGCAAGCAATGCAGCAACGGAATCCCCGGACAGTCCACGGGCCGCCAAGGGAACCACCGCAGCCGTGGTGGTAGTACCCGCAAGGGGACCCCGACCGGACGAGCCGGCCACCACAGGGGTGGAAACGGACTGCACATACAGCCGGTAGCGCTCGTTTGCGGCACACCCCGCAGCTCCTTGTTGCGGGGTAGATGGGGTGGAGGACGGCGAAACATCCATGTCAGACATTTTGTTTGTACTATGAACAAAGAGCAAAACATGGTCACAACACACGCACCACAAATAGTCACAAACGAGTATTTTCACCAGAAAATAAACGAGCAATGCGAATATAGAACATACACATATAACATATAGAGGAATAAGTGATGTAAAAAAAACAAGATATACCAGAACAGGGGGACGTAAGACGCAACGTGCATACGAGACACCCCGCAAGTATATAGAAAAAAGGGCGAGAAAATAGTACCTTTTGGCGGGAAAAATATTTCCAAGCGTAGTTACAGCAAACGCCCCGTAAAAGCACAGTTTATTGGAGAGAATAAACAGTAATAAATATCACCGAACGGTCGGAGAAACAGGAACGCTTGAGCAGTTTATTGTACGTCTTGCTAGAGCAAGCGAAGAGACAAGAGTGAAGGGTGTCACATGGCAGCTAGGTGGCTACGCACGTGCTGCATGAGGTAATTGAGACCTCTGTGGTAGATTTCGCTATAGCAGCAGTTGTGGGAGACAACAGCCTCGGTATAACAGTGGTAACGTATTACCTAATGTAATTTATTCCTGAGGGATTCTTTGACCAAAGTACTTGAAGTCATACGCGCAGTCTGATTGGTTTGGCGTATTTTCCCACGATATAGATAGATATTGGTACGAGTTTTCTTGTAGGTTACAGAAAGGGGCGAGTAGTGATGATTGCAATTTTCGAATTCAGTCTTGACAATCATATCTTAGATAAGCATGCAAACTTTTATTCATGTAATTTCAGTAGTTTCTGAAAAACAAAACATTTCACGCAGTATGTGCTACCCATAGAGCATGGGCCATAACACTAAAAAACAATTTAAGACACCGATTTTTTAAGTCATTTGAGCTCATCATGATCATGAATTTCTTTTCTCTAACTTTAACAGTTTTTGAGAAAATTTGACCATATTGAGGAAACGGATGGAAGGATGGATGAATTGCATTCCGAACATCGTGGCAGGGAATAATTACAGGAAAGTCTATATAAAGACATAGAGGTTTCATTAGAAATCACAATTTATTTCAATGATGTATTGAAAATTTCCAATAAATGAGTCCTACTTCATAATTGATATTCTCTCAAAGATTTCAATTTCTTGTTACCCGAAGGTATATATTTTTATTAATTTACCTCATCCATTTGCGACCATGGTTTGGACGGAGCTTTCATCCTCCTCTGGAATAGACTGTGCCACTTCTGTCTCAGCTGCAGCACCAAGCTGGCCGACTGTGGAGCAAAGTTTGTCAGGACTTGTTATTAGACACTCCAGGTAGATAGAGTCCATGCTTATAAGTACCTGCCTTGTCAGCATAATGTCAAACTTTTAAATGATACATGCTTGTTCTTCACAGACTGGTCCTAAAACATTGCACTGAAATTATCTTTGACCTAATATGTTTAACAATGCGCTTAGCAATATTCCCGCAAAATGACGGTGCCCTGTAATTAACCGAGTTTGACCAAACAATCCAGTGATTGATATTATGAGCAACGATCTGAGCCATCTGGATATAACCACCCGATCCACTAAGTCGCCACTCAGAGAAAGTGAAGCAACAACTGTTCCAACGTTGGGGTGTAACGATTCATAGATATATATTGGTGTAGCCAAAATACTCAGGAGGGAAAAAGACATACATTTCTTGTATGATACAGCTTGATAGTGATCAACTGATCTGCCACAATACAACAATCCACAACAAACACAGCAGCAATACAATAGTACTGTATTCAACTAGATTCTATCTTCTAATATCTGCTAATGATATTGTCACTACAGAAAGCATCAGCAAGCATATCAATATCAACAACTATATAGCAGGGAGGCAGGTTCTCTGAGTGTATCCTGCACCATACCCTCGGTAGATGGACATACTGGCAGTACACCCCACACACTGGCAGTACATCTGATACCCGCAGCCAGGTGAGTGTATCCTGCTCCCCACACTCAGTCGATGGACACACTGGCAGTACACATGACCCCCCCAGCCAGGTGAACGTATCCTGCTCCCCACCCCACACTCAGTCGATGGACACACTGGCAGTACACCTGATCTCCCCAGCCAGGTGAACGTATCCTGCTCCCCACCCCACACTCAGTCGATGGACACACTGGCAGTACACCTGATCCCCCCAGCCAGGTGAACATATCCTGCTCCCTCACTCAGTCGATGGACAGTCTGGCAGTACACCAGCCCTCCAGACAGGTGTGCTCACCTCCTTGTCCAGCCGGAAACACAGCCAGTCGTCCAACTGCAAGGTGGACTTCTTCAGGTCCTCCTTGTCCTCCCCCTCACTGTCGCTGCTGTTGTCAGCGTACATGCCGTCACCCGCCTCACCTGGAGTGCAAATAGGATTCCAAAGGTAGGTATTTATTGCCATAATCTTGATGACCTTTGTTCAGGTGAGCTAAGACAAGATACGGACCTGATGAGTCCCTAATTTATCCATCATTTGACTCCTGAACTTCTAGAACCTAAACTGGATGACCAAGGGCACTGTATACAATGTTATTGTAACTAGGAAACTGCTGTATGACTAACCAGATGGCAGATAAGACATGTTTTGCTCCCTTGACAATAGTGAGGTAAGGTAAGGCTTAACGTCACATCCAAGATCATTGCACTTATATAGCGACGTGCTAATTCCCTACTCAGACACAGTATACTGACTCCGAGCCGACCAGTCCTTGTTTTAGCCCCTTAATGCCAAGCACCAGACAGGATAACAACAAGTACCATCTTTTAATGTCTTATGGTATGACGGATCGAACCCCGGACCTTCCGTTCTCCGGTCGGATGCTCCTTCAGGAGACCATGGAGGCAGTCTTGACAATAGTGAGAGAGTGAGCTGGATTAACTGCCACTGTACAGTATTCCAGTAGTATTCTGACAGTCCACTGTAATTTGAGAAGTGGTAATCTGTTCATAATGTGACCATGTACACAGAGTTCTGTAGAATGTAATTTATACTTTCCACCTACGGTCATGGATGCCCTCTGCCTCCCTTATGGCTTCCGGCGGCAGCTTGGATGGACCAGCAAAGATGGCCACAGCGACAGCTGACAGGACTGTGCAGCACTTGGCACTGGCCATCTTGTTGAAGCGGGTCATTTCCTCATAGATCAACCAATCCCCTTGGAGCATGCGGACAGACTTGGCATGGGTGGAGGCCACATTCACCCACTCAGTTGTGGGGGCAGGGCTTAGAACAGAGCTGCTGTGGAAACGCACCTTGGACTCTTTCCTACAACAGTAACATACTTGCTTGAACGCAATTCCCTAAACAAGAAAGTTAAATACAGTGTTAGAGAAAGTGTAGTGAGTGAGTAAGGTTTTAGCAATATTCCAGCAATATCACGGCTGGGGGACACCAAAAATGGGCTTCACACATACCCATGTTGGGAATCGAACCCAGGTCTTAGATGTGACGAGTCAACGCTTTAACCACTAGGCTACCCCACCGTCCCTAGAGTAAGTGAAAGAGGAGTTACTAATACATCTTAGTGGTCCCTGTGATATCTAGGCAAAGTCGTACTCCGAAGTTACCAATTGCCCTTTTGTGGGTGAACTGAGGTGTAATGTCGCGATAAATGCCTCTGTCATGATAAATGCCTCTGTCATGATAAATGCCTCTGTCGCGATAAATGCCTCTGTCATGATAAATGCCTCTGTCATGATAAACACCTCTGTCATGATAAATGCCTCGGTCATGATAAACACCTCTGTCATGATAAATGCCTCTGTCATGATAAATGCCTCTTACAACAAGCTTTGGTACTGGAGACATATGGATCTCCATACAGTGGTA
This sequence comes from Haliotis cracherodii, assembly GCF_022045235.1. NCBI lineage: Eukaryota > Metazoa > Mollusca > Gastropoda > Lepetellida > Haliotidae > Haliotis > Haliotis cracherodii. The sequence goes on from NW_027266264.1 coordinate 18,195,309, forward strand.
CGATGAAGCCTTTCAGTTTTAAAATAATAAACATTTCCTTGCTGCCCTCAACAAATTGTCAAAAACAAATGGAAGTCAAACATGAAATGTATCACCATCAAATATATGTATGTAGAAAGAGAGAACATTCCTATTGCCTCCTAATGTCCTATCCTTGCTTACTGAGTGACGACAACGTTCCTGTTCCGGTCCACACATGCGATGTTGGGGTACATGCCGGCACACAGGGCAGCCTTCACCACGGCCCAGTTCTCCGAGTTGGTGTTCAAGTCCCGGATGTCACCGCCACCCCGTGCTCGGACAAACCCCGAGGCTCTCAGCTGACCCAACAACTGAGTTCTGTAACATGAATATCAGGAATAAGAACACACATGATTCAGCAAGGTATAATTATAATTAAACTTTAATATCAACTCAGTTTGACTTAATATCACTCTGAACACTGATGCACATTGTCGTCATCTTACTCCTTAAAGTATTTTGGTGATAAGGTTTCATGCCAAGGTGACATCATTTGCTTGTCACAATTTGTCAAAACAGACAGAGATTTGTACACAAAATCATAGTCAAGGTGAACTAAAAATATTAACACATATGGGTGCACCCTTTTATCTAAACAATTCAGATAGGTACAGCTGTCATCTGACAATCCATAGTGTTGTGTAACACTGCTATCCCTAACAATGGTTGAGTAGTATAACAAGTGAGCAGTTTACCTCATGCCAGCCACAGCATTGTGTAACACTTCTATCCCTAACAATAATTCAGTAGCATAACAAGCGGTTTACCTCATGCCAACTATCATCTCCATGCTGGCCGAGGAGAGGAAGTTCCTGTCACAAAAGGATCTCTCCCAACCCTCTGTCCGAGCCTTCTGCCATGCCTGGAGACAGACAATATCTGCATGTTAGCTACATACACACCATACATAACATAAGTACCTACAATAAGTACATATACTTCAGCCTTACGAGTTCCAGAAAAATAAGAAATTGATTTGCACTGAGAATATAGAACCACATGCGACTCAGAGTATCACATGTCAAGAGTATTTTGGATCCCAGCATTAAAGATAAAATCTCGGCCAAAATACAGAATCTAAGTATCTAATGTCCAAGTCTTAGAGACAACTGCTCCAAAACAACAGGCTGTGACAGTATGACCTCAGTTACTGAACGTCCCCAGAGCCAAGTTTCTCACTAGACATCTCCAACTACAATACCTGGAAAGCTCGGAGGAGAGCCATGTGGTCACTGAATGTTCCTGAAGCGAACTTTCTCCGTGCCATAGCTGCAGACCTCTTCTGGTGAGGCTGCGAAGGGAGGGTGACTGCAACAAAGTGACACAGCATGAAATCTGTGTAGAGCATATGGAAGGTAGATCTTGATCATATACAGCTCCATATTTTGTTTTAAGGCTGTTGTCGGTGATTCCATAATTCGAATAGACAACCCTACCATATAATGGTCTCAACCCATGCTGCTTCACTCAGTATAAGATATACATACATATATAACTTACACCTGATTTTTTCATATGACAATAGGACCCGTAGGATCTGGGATAGAATAGGTCTTCAGCAACCCATGCTTGCCGTAAAAGGCGACTATGCTTGTCGTAAGAGGTGACTAATGGGATCGGTTGTCAGGCTTGCTGACTTGGTTGATGCATGTCATCATATCAGAATTATGTGGATCGATGCTCATGATGTCAATCACTTGATTGTCTGGTCCAGACTCAATTATTTACAGATCGCCATCATATAGCTGGAATATTGCTGAGTGCGGCATTAAACAACAAACAATCAAACAAACATATGACTATAGTTAATCTGTAATGACATGAAATCAGTATTTCAGGCCTATTACATTGTGTCTATCCTCCAGGGTGTGGTCTACAGTGTGATGTTTGAACATCTCAAATCAAACTTAATAGGACTGTAAATTGGCCCAAGTCTGCCTTTATAATAGCGGAGGAAAGCCAAAAAGATGGTCCAAAGGATTGACCCTGTCATTGACCTCTTATGCTGGTCATAAGACCCTAAATGGATTGGGTAGGCAGCTGATTGATGCATGTCATCGTAACCTGATGTCGGAGAGCCTTGCTCAATATATCAATCAACAGACAGTCTGGTCCAGACTCGATTATTTATAGGCGGCCATCATATAGCTGAGTGCGGTGTTAAACAACAAACAAACAAACCCAAAAGGTGGTGCTGAGAAACCACTGATCAAAATTGGAGAGAATCTGAGATTTGAAACCCTACTTGGACAACAACTGAAAATTGCATTGTCCTTGACAACTGGGACACTACTGCCCCCTGTTGAACTATTGGCTAAGCCGAGTACCCACATGGGTCCTTGTAAGCCAGAGCGCAGACAATGGTGAGGATAGGGTCGAGACACTTGAGCACCACCGAGTACAGAACCATCTTGCCCAGACGGGGCTCCACAGGGAGGTCAGTCAGATGGTGGCCTAGCTCCGTCAGATCCTCCCACGTGTCCAGTGCATCCATTTGCTGAAACAGTAGGTGAAGAAACTACAGTGATGTACAGGAACTAGGTAGGCCAAGAAGCTTTGTTTCTGATGGGATATTCATCAGTCAACAATCTGTTATTAAGTCAACAAAGTTTCAGAATGTAACAAAGTATTTCAGAAAGAAGAAGAATTTATGACTGAAGTAATGTGTAATGAAATGTCCCTTTTCACACATAGAAAAACTAATGCAATCTCAAGTCTAGCACGTCCACGGATAAAGAAAGGGACCTATGACAGCTAAGGTCCCTTTTTGGAGCCGCATCTTCCCGAGGCAAGGGAATTAACTGACTACAAAAGTCCAGTTTCCACCCTTGCCGAACTAGGCTGGAATTATGGAGTTATATTTTGGTTGAACTAACGAGTCTATGCATAGTCAAATCAAGAACGAAATCGACATGCAGGTCGTAAACATCATGGCAACTGCCGTGCAGATTGCCGACTGCGGGATTTGCAGAGCTTGTGTACCATCAACTGGGTGTCGACAGATATTTCCAATTATTTTCATGTTTTTACTCAAGGTGCCAAAAGTGATATGATGCACTTCGCGAGGTAAAATCCGTTTTATGGCAATAAATATCAGATTGTCTTGACTGGGTGCTAACAATTTGCTTGTAGCAAATGCAAGTAACATATGAGGTGAGGAATCTGATTGGTCAATAGGAAAGACATAGAAGGGACATAACTCATAGTAGCCACTGGTGGCGCTTTGATCGAGCCACGAAGTTCCAGCCTAGTTCAGCAAGGATCCTGGAAAGTGAACTTTTACAGCCAAATAACTCCCTTGCCTCATGAAGATGTATGATACCTTAACTATTGGGTTGTTTGGCAAGGACTACAGGACCAGTGCATGCCAACTTCTAACACTATGTTACAAAGTCCCAAACCCAATTCTAAAATGTGAACTTGATTTGATGTATTTGATGTATTTAATGTATTGATGTCACAATGCCATTAGCCTTAACATCATCTAGGCAACAGGGCCTGACAGTTAATGCATATACAATCCAGGGGCGGCTTGAGGCAGGCTCACCTTTAGGAGTTGGACTGCGTTCCTGGTGATGAGAAAAGATGGAGGTTCGGGACACTTGGCGAGGAAGTCAGCGATGCTCATGTTGACAGGGGCCAACAGCTTGGTGAAGAGGCACAATTCCTGGAAGTCAATCAACACATCAGCATGACAGACATACAGCAAGACAGGGTTATATATTGTTTGTTTGCTGTTTAACCCCACACTCAAAAATATTCCAGCTATATGATGGCAGTCTGTAAATAATCAAATCTGGACCAGACAATCCAGTGATTGACATCATGAGCATTGATCCACACACATTGAAATACAATGACATGCTTCAACCAAGTCAGCGAGTCTGACCACCCAATCCCGCGAGTCGCCTCTCATGACAAGCATAGTCGCCTTTTTACGGCAAGTATGGGTTGCTGAATGCCGGATGTTCACAGGGAAATGTAAACTTGTGACAATCACAACAGAGTGTGATCAATGAAGAAAATCACTTTTAGACATTCTCAGCATCCGCATAAAAATTGTGTTAATCAATAAAAGCCCAAACAAGAATTCACCTCTGTAAAGATCCAGTGGGATGTTCATATTGTATGGGCAACTTTACCAGTAATTGTCAAACATAATCTGTAAGTAGGTCAAAAGTTCCTTGTAGGATTGTACTTAATCAGTATGTTAATCACTCTCACACCCTGTCTCAAAACAATATTGATCATCCTGCTAGAATAAACTATAAAAACATTCATCAGTGAACTAAACTCACAGTGCAACTACTTCTAAAACAGAGACATTGAACTTCAAAAACAACCAATCAAATGCAAGATAATAATCAATGTGCATGATGTCAGAAAATGAAAATTGTATGAATTGTCTGAAAAATCTTGAAAATGGAATAATCATATTGCAGAGTCATCAGGTATCAAATTAGGGTTAGTTTTGAGTACAAGTGCCTTTAACAAAGACTACCTGGAGTGGATATCTGAGGATTTCTGGTTGCTGGTACTCTTGCATACTGCTGTAGCGAATACGGCTGAACATGTGATAGCAGACCCCCGGCCGACACCGACCAGCTCTGAAATAAAATGCACAAGAATGATGCATGTCTCATTCCAAATCTTTCAAAAAGGCTGTTTGAAGGAACTGTTTCAACAGAATGCTATTATCTCTTACTAGATATCATAATTCATGTCTTATCCAAAGATCTACATAATAGTGAGTGAGTGAGTGAGTATGGTTTTACGCCGCTTTTAGCAATATTCCAGCAATATCACGGCGGTCTACATAATAGTATGTATCTAGCATGTCTATGTCACATCAACCATGCGGAGGATTCAGGGGAAGAAAGGGTCCCTAGTTCCCCATGCTTGTCTTATAACAGCTGACTTGGAGGTCAGACTCTAGGACATGACTGATTTTTTGTCATCGGTGGCAGATGACATGGATACTTGTTCATGCTCCCTACTACTGTTTCGTAAGGTCCAGATTCTCATTCATTATGGATCATCAGGATGTTTCTGGAATACTGTTGACTGCGGCGATGAACAACATTCACTCACTCACTCAAGCTGACTGATAACAACAGGAGAACTTATCTTACCTCCCTTTCCTCTGCAAACCACTGGCCTTAGAGATCCAGTTGCTCTTCAGCATAGAGCATGAAGACAAAGCATCAAATGATTTCTGAAGATGAACAAAGCTAAGTATTATCACAACCATTATTGTATCATCACTGTGTGTTACATATCATCAACTTATTAACTCAGCTCTCAACACGCTAAAAGCAAAACATTTTGTTACAAAATAAAATGTACAAAACCCGACCACTTTTTTTTACCGTGGAATACAGCGGGGACTGATAGGGCATCAAACACGTGCCATCAATGACAAAATGGTTTACCTCTTTCACTTTTCCTGAATCGATGACAAAGACTACGTCATTAATTGTGACACTTGTCTCAGCAATGTTGGTGGAAAGTATCTGGGGATAGATTTTTCCATATTAATACGCTCATTGCACAATTGATATGAAACAATGTAAAGAGAAACAGATTGTCAAGCACAATAAAATTCAGACATTTTCAGACCAGTGTCAGGAAACTCCATCTATTTGATATGTCAGTTACGATGATGTTACTTTATACAGCAGAATGTTTATCACTAAGGTGTTCAACTGTCAGCACTCCACTTGTCTTAGGCCATGAGGAGATCCATGTCATGGATTTTGCAAGGTCAGATTTAACTGTGAAATAACTAATAGTTGTAGCTACGTACAGATTCAAGCACCACTCACAATTTTGCGTACTCCTTGCGGTGCCATCTTAAAGACCTTCCTCTGATCGTTGGACTGCATGGAGGAGTGGAGTGTATACAACACGTACCTGGTGATACAAGACAACAACTCAGTATCGGCAGCTGCCATATCTAGATATATATGTCATAGTTACAGGTGGCATGCCATATCTAGATATATATGTCACAGTTACAGGTGGCATGCCATATCTAGGTATATATGTCACAGTTACAGGTGGCATGCCATATCTAAATATATATGTCACAGTTACAGGTGGCATGCCATATCTAGATATATATGTCACAGTTACAGGTGGCATGCCATATCTAGATATATATGTCACAGTTACAGGTGGAATGCCATATCTAGATATATATGTCACAGTTACAGGTGGCATGCCATATCTAGATATATATGTCACAGTTACAGGTGGCATGCCATATCTAGACATATATGTCACAGTTACAGGTGGAATGCCATATCTAGGTATATATGTCACAGTTACAGGTGGAATGCCATATCTAGGTATATATTTCACAGTTACAGGTGGCATGCCATATCTAGATATATATGTCACAGTTACAGGTGGCATGCCATATCTAGGTATATATGTCACAGTTACAGGTGGCATTCCATATCTAGATATATATGTCACAGTTACAGGTGGCATGCCATATCTAGATATATATGTCACAGTTACAGGTGGCATGCCATATCTAGATATATATGTCACAGTTACAGGTGGCATGCCATATCTAGATATATATGTCACAGTTACAGGTGGCATGCCATATCTAGATATATATGTCACAGTTACAGGTGGCATGCCATATCTAGATATATATGTCACAGTTACAGGTGGCATGGCATATCTAGATATATATGTCACAGTTACAGGTGGCATGCCATATCTAGATATATATGTCACAGTTACAGGTGGAATGCCATATCTAGATATATATGTCACAGTTACAGGTGGAATGCCATATCTAGGTATATATGTCACAGTTACAGGTGGCATGCCATATCTAGATATATATGTCACAGTTACAGGTGGCATGCCATATCTAGGTATATATGTCACAGTTACAGGTGGCATGCCATATCTAGATATATATGTCACAGTTACAGGCAGCTCTTGTGTACAATAACAGACTTTGTGACAATACAACAACAGTTTTGTTATAGGAATTACATTAACCTTGAAATTACAAAGTGCAAAGTTTAAAACATATTACATATCATATACCATGATACCATATACACACATTATTTGATTTAATACTATTAGGCTGAACTTTGTAAGTTACCTAAAATTTTCGTATTTCTTGTCATCAGCAATGCCATCCCTGAGGCTGACAATATCATCATATCCAGGTAGGAAAACTAGTATAGCACCTAAAATGATAAAACACAGGTGTAACAAAATCAAGCATGAACAAAAATAATGATTGAACCTCAAACATACACACAATATTTCCAACAAAAGACCCACAGTACTATATAGTTTTAAGTTATTGGTCGTGGTATTGATTATTTCTCAGAAGAGTTTAAACTTACTGAATTTGATTTCTGTATTATTTTTATAAAAAAAAGCCTAATATAGTCCCTTTTGTTGCAACATGGTCGGGAACATCTAGAAAGGTTTCAGCTGAATCCATTACTTGGTTTGAGGGATGAAGTGCTGAGCATGCAACCCGGACAAACTACAGGCCACAGACAACTGAAAAGGTGCTGTCCCAGGAACTGAGCATCCTCCTCTGTGTCCTTTAGCCAGTAGAGTCATTAACAGATGAGTTGACACTCAAATCTCTAATCCCTATAATGTATTTCCAACATAGGTCAGACCAAATTATTTACTTGTTTTATAGAAACTGTGATCCAATTCTTTCCAAATTGTGAAAAATAAAACACAACTTGCATCATACAATTGTACCTGATGTATTTGTATTTCATGTAAGAGAGGCTAGACTAAATTCAATTCATCGCCATGATCAACATGAAAGCCTTACAGCCATTGTCTAATTCCCTACCAACAGACAATTAGATAACGTGTTTCTTGAGCCCACCACCAAAACACTCATAATGGCAGTAACCACTGTGGACTTAAGAAAGAAAATCAAGTTGTTTTCGCACATTTTTATACTTCTTTTAGCATCTTGTCAAGTCAGTGAAATGTAACAATTGTGAAAGGTTCTTCAACCTAATCAAGGAGCATAACTGTCATGACTCCGTGGGCAACCTGTCGATATGTTCTCTTGACAAATTAAACATTGTTAATCTTCAGATGGAAACAGTTTTTGCTTTGGAATAGACACAGACCTTAAAACTTAAACATGTGAGGGACATCAGTTCTATGCACAACCACATTTTTGAAATTCCAGATTGTTCCCCTTCTTTCATCTATTTCCCCTATTGCATCGAGAAATTTTAAAAAATATTTTGACCAATTAATTTGGTCTGGCCTTATTTCACATAGTTATTGAACACATGTACGCACTTTTAATTTATCATTCACTGAAAGTTTCACTTAAACGAATGATTTAGGATAAATTGCTACCTGAACAAAAGAGGAATAATCAGTTGATCGTGTTAATAATTCCAAGATAATAGATTTCCTCAAAAACACCCCCTTTTCCTCACTCTTTCTTGTAGAGCTACTCGTCTATCTGAACTGCGTTATTTCCAACACCACTACTGATGTGCTTGCCTTCCTTCTTTGATGACATGATTGTGTATATGAGTGCAGAGATGACGTCTGTGTCCACTTTCTCGTCGTCGAAGCTGTGGTGGTAGATGTTGAGGAGTTCACGGTCTTCAGCCGAGACAACTGCATCTTCCGTCCCATCCTCGCTGGCACACTCAACGGAAGCACTTCAACAAGATAAGGAGGGCAACTGACACACCATATTGGCATCAAACATGGTAGGAGGGCAACTGACACACTATATTGGCATCAAACATGATAGGAGGGCAACTGACACACCATATTGGCATCAAACATGGTAGGAGCAACTGACACACCATATTGGCATCAAACATGGTTGGAGGGCAACTGACACACCATATTGGCATCAAACATGGTAGGAGCAACTGACACACCATATTGGCATCAAACATGATAGGAGGGCAACTGACACACCATATTGGCATCAAACATGGTAGGAGGGCAACTGACACATCATATTGGCATCAAACATGGTAGGAGCAACTGACACACCATATTGGCATCAAACATGGTAGGAGGGCAACTGACACACCATATTGGCATCAAACATGGTAGGAGCAACTGACACACCATATTGGCATCAAACATGGTAGGAGGGCAAATGACACACCATATTGGCATCAAACATGGTAGGAGGGCAACTGACACACCATATTGGCATCAAACATAGTAGGAGGGCAACTGACACACCATACTGGCATCAAACATGGTAGGAGCAACTGACACACCATATTGGCATCAAACATGATAGGAGGGTAACTGACACACCATATTGGCATCAAACATGGTAGGAGCAACTGACACACTATATTGGCATCAAACATGGTAGGTGCAACTGACACACCATATTGGCATCAAAAATGGTAGGAGGGCAACTGACACACCATATTGGCATCAAACATGGTAGAAGGGCAACTGACACACCATATTGGCATCAAACATGGTAGGAGGGCAACTGACACACCATATTGGCATCAAACATGGTAGGAGGGCAACTGACACACCATATTGGCATCAAACATGATAGGAGGGTAACTGACACACCATATTGGCATCAAACAAGGTAGGAGGGTAACTGACACACCATATTGGCATCAAACATGATAGGAGGGTAACTGACACACCATATTGGCATCAAACAAGGTAGGAGGGTAACAGACACACCATATTGGCATCAAACATGGTAGGAGCGTAACTGCCACACCATATTGGCATCAAAAATGGTAGTTTGGCAAATGACACACCATATTGGCATCAAAAATGGTAGTTTGGCAAATGACACACCATATTGGCATCAAACATGGTAAGAGGGCAACTGACACACTATATTGGCTTCAAACATGGTAGGAGGGTAACTGACACACCATATTGGCATCAAACATGGTAGGAGCAACTGACACACTATATTGGCATCAAACATGGTAGGAGGGCAACTGACACACCATATTGGCATCAAACATGGTAGGAGGGCAACTGACACACTATATTGGCATCAATCATGGTAGGAGGGTAACTGACACACCATATTGGCATCAAACATGGTAGGAGCAACTGACACACTATATTGGCATCAAAAATGGTAGGTGCAACTGACACACCATATTGGCATCAAACATGGTAGGAGGGCAACTGACACACTATATTGGCATCAAACATGGTAGGAGGGTAACTGACACACTATATTGGCATCAAACATGGTAGGAGCAACTGACACACTATATTGGCATCAAAAATGGTAGGTGCAACTGACACACCATATTGGCATCAAACATGGTAGGAGGGCAACTGACACTATATTGGCATCAAACATGGTAGGAGCAACTGACACACCATATTGGCATCAAACATGATAGGAGGGTAACTGACACACCATATTGGCATCAAACATGGTAGGAGGGCAACTGACACACCATATTGGCATCAAACATGGTAGGAGGGCAACTGACACACCATATTGGCATCAAAAATGGTAGTTTGGCAAATGACACACCATATTGGCATCAAACATGGTAAGAGGGCAACTGACACACCATATTGGCATCAAACATGGTAGGAGGGTAACTGACACACCATATTGGCATCAAACATGGTAGGAGGGCAACTGACACACCATATTGGCATCAAACATGGTGGCATCTATCAGACCAATTGCCTGTTACTCCATGGCTACATATCTCAGACAAACTGGTTTTCTTATCTTTCTTTGCCTGTCTGGCAAAACAGTTCCAACTTATTTCAGATAATTATTGATCGACTTTGTGACAAAGCTGTAATGGTTCATGAACTGAGATAATATTTGAATCCTTTTAACTGAAACTTACGTATATGACTCTAGCATTTCAACAATGTCATTTCTTTTGAATTTTTTGGCCCAATCAAGAGCTGTCCATTCATTTGACGCTCTGACGTTGATGTTGGCACCCAGACTGAGGAGTTGCTCCACTGTCACAGACAAGCCCCGCCCAGCTGCTATCATCAGGGGAGTGGCACTCGTCTCACTGTGCTTGTAGTCAACTACAAGGGAGGAATAACCATGTATCAACATCGAATGTATCAATATTTCACAACCATCCAGAATGAATAATTATCAAAGAAAAAGAGACTGTTGCAGTGACAAAACAACCAAGATCTAACTATCCCCATGATCACAGTGTATCTGTTTTGTTTGTTTGTTTAACACTGCACTCAGCAATATTCGAGATATATGACGGCAGTCTGTAAATAATCAAGTCTGGACAAGACAATCAAGTGTTTAACATCATGAGCATCGATCCACAGAATTGGGATGGATGACATGCATCAACCAAGTCAGTGAGCCTGACCATCCGATCCCGTTAGTCGCCTTTTACCACAAGCATAGTCGCCTTCTACGGCAAGCATGGGTTGCTGAAGACCTATTCTACCCTGGATCTTCACGAGCCCACACTGTATCTGACAGTGTATATTAATGTGGTGAGGTGAAATGGGGTTTAACGTTGTGTCCAAGATTATTGCACTTATACAGCAATGTGCATGCACGTGTGTGTGTGTGTATGGCTGCTTGTACTAGTCCGGACTGATGCCGATTTATAGTGCTAGCCCACTGAGATACCAGGCCGCAGTTTAACATGAACACCCCACTCAGAGACAGTATACTGACTCCAAGCCGACCAATCATTGTATAAGCCCCTTAATGACCCGTGCCAGACAGGGTAACAACAAGTACCATCTTTTAACGTCTTTTGGTATCAAGCGGCCGGGGAACGGTATATGAATGTTAGTCACTTGCACCAAACAATTCTCCAAGTGGTCAAGGTGTCCATCAGAGGTAATGTCACTTGCTATTCTTTATATTTCAGCCTAATATCATCATTTTTCCTGGAATAGGCTTTTTATATCTTATATAGGTAAAGACGTGACTGACTCACCACTGACATTCTCGGCCATGATCAGATGGAAGATTTGAGAGAAGACCTCTTCCTCCCCCGAGAGCCACACCTCACTCAGCAGCTTGTCCATCTCCTTCACCACCCACGGCTCAAGGTCCTCCCGCTCCTCCCCCAGCTGGCAACAGTAGGATACACTCTATAGCAACCACCCTCTCCTTCCCCAGCTGGCAATGGTAGGATACACTCTATAGCAACCACCCTCTCCTTCCCCAGCTGGCAATGGTAGGATACACTCTATAACAACCACCCTCTCCTCCCCCAGCTGGCAACAGTAGGATACACTCTATAGCAACCACCCTCTCCTCCCCCAACTGGCAATGGTAGGATACACTCTATAGTAACCACCCTCTCCTCCCCCAGCTGGCAATGGTAGGATGCACTCTATAGCAACCACCCTCTCCTCCCCAGCTGGCAACAGTAGGATACTCTCTATAGCAACCACCCACTCCTTCCCCAGCTGGAAACAGTAGGATACTCTATAGCAACCACCCTCTCCTCCCCCAACTGGCAATGGTAGGATACACTCTATAGCAACCACCCTCTCCTCCCCCAGCTGGCAATGGTAGGATGCACTCTATAGCAACCACCCTCTCCTCCCCCAGCTGGCAATGGTAGGATACACTCTATAGCAACCATCCTCTCCTCCCCCAGCTGGCAACAGTAATATACACTCTATAGCAACCACCCTCTCCTCCCCCAGCTGGCAATGGTAGGATACACTCTATAACAACCACCCTCTCCTCCCCCAGCTGGCAACAGTAGGATACACTCTATAGCAACCACCCTCTCCTCCCCCAGCTGGCAATGGTAGGATACACTCTATAGCAACCATCCTCTCCTCCCCCAGCTGGCAATGGTAGGATACACTCTATAGCAACCACCCTCTCCTCCCCCAGCTGGCAACAGTAATATACACTCTATAGCAACCACCCTCTCCTCCCCCAGCTGGCAATGGTAGGATACACTCTATAGCAACCACCCTCTCCTCCCCCAGCTGGCAACAGTAATATACACTCTATAGCAACCACCCTCTCCTCCCCCAGCTGGCAACAGTAATATACACTCTATAGCAACCATCCTCTCCTCCCCCAGCTGGCAACAGTTGGATACACTCTATAGCAACCACCCTCTCCTCCCCCAGCTGGCAATGGTAGGATACACTCTATAGCAACCACCCTCTCCTCCCCCAGCTGGCAACAGTAGGATACACTCTATAGCAACCACCCTCTCCTTCCCCACCTGGCAACAGTAGGATACACTCTATAGCAACCACCCTCTCCTCCCCCAGCTGGCAACAGTAGGATACTCTCTATAGCAACCACCCACTCCTCCCCAGCTGGCAACAGTAGGATACTCTATAGCAACTTCTCTCTCCTCCCCCAGCTGTCATCGTGTATTTTGTAAAGAGTAGAATTATAAGTAAGTGAGTATGGTTTCATGCCTATTAAGCAATATTCCAATAAAATCAAACATAGCATACAAAACAAATGAGCTTCACATAGTTTACACATGTAAAATTAGGTTTTCAACGTAACTAACAAACACATTAACTGCTTTTAACCACACTGTTTATTCACCTCTTTGCCCTCAGCCTGCCTGTTGTCGAGGATCCTGTCAGAGGTGTAGTCCTCTTCCATGCTGGCCCGGTGCCCCTCAGTGGACACCCCCTGTGTGCACCACTCATCCAGGTGCTCCTGCTGACTCTTCACTGTGTGCACAGAGCATATAGGTGAGGTGAGGTGAAAGTGGGTTGAACGTCACGTCCAAGATTATTGCCCTTATATATAGCGATCTGCATGCACATGTGTGTGTGGCTGCTTGTACTAGTCCAGACTAATGCCGATTAATTGTCCTAGCTCACTGAGATACCATGCCGCAGTTTAACATGAATACCCCACTCAGACACAGTATACGGACTCCGAGCCGACTTGTCCTTGTTTTAGTCCCTTAATGCCGAGCGCCAGACAGGGTAACAACAAGTACCATCTTTTAATGTCTTTTGGTATGACACGGCCGGGGATCGAACCCCGAACCTTCCGCTCTCCGGGCGGACGCTCTACCACTAGACCACTGAGGCGGTTGCACAGAGCATGTAATGATATTTATATAACTGTTCAACATTGTGTCAGACAACCTCTTTTTTCAACACATACTTCAATGCTTCGAGACATACTGCCTATCAAGGAAGTTAGAAAATCATGAGTCATACTGTCCCAATATCTCACCACCTCGGCATATATTTTTGAGATTTATTTCATTGATAGTGTACTCCATAAATCCCCAAATATTTTCAGTTGGGTTCAGGTTCGGACAGAAGCTAGGCCATTTCAGGAGAGTAGCATATTTCTCGTTAAACCATTCCTGAGAACGCTTAGCTCCATGTTTTGGATCACTGTCTTTCTGGAATACCCACCTGTAGAATATCAGTGTCATGGTACCTTGAAATACACATAATGGTGTGGCACTCAACACAGACACCCCACCCCACCCCACTCCACCCCACCCCATCCCACACATGAAACTTAGAACTGTACTTTTGACGCTGGTATATTGGATTCTACACATAATAATACAGACAGACAGAGAAAGTGGCAAACAATCTTTGACCACCTTTGTATGCATGAGGGACATCATGTTTCTATTTGTAGGACCTCACCTTTACTCAGCTCCTTCCTGTACTTTTCCATCTTCTTGTTTGTGTAGCCAGTCCTGAAAGCAGCAATGTCACAGTGCGGTTTAGCTATGAAGATAATAACATCCATCCAACACCACAACAAAAAACTGACAGTACTTTGTACCTGGATCATTAGAGGCAATTTGACCTACGTTAAACATGTTAAAGGTAAAATTACTCGTTTACACCTGTTTGATTCAATGCCATCATTTCAGATGTTTTAAAACATTAAAACATTTAATAAGTTTTCAGAGTATTCGATATCTGGAAAATTCATTTGGATCTGACGACATAATAATAATGTTTAACATGTTTAACGACATTGTAAACTACAAACGTCATCAGCCATTTCCTGAAGCTCTCTCTGTGAACTCTCACAGTGGAAAGACATCCATATCACCAAGCTGAATAACACATGTTTTAAACTTGAGATTGAGAAAAAAAAAGATATTGATAAAGTATTGATAATCAATCAAGTTTTTCAACCAATCAGATTGCCACACGCACTCCCATTAGTTTTACAATATTCAGGGAGTGCTGGCAAACCATCATGTTTTCCTTGTGGTCCCAATATGCATGGCAACATAACAGCATTTGTATACAGGCCTTACTGCTTACCATTTGAGAATATCTTCTAAAAAGTGTTCTTCTACAGGAAACAGAGTGCCTGGGACTGGAAAGAAAAACTGAAATGTGTAAAGACATAAACAGCAATGTTCACACATTCTGTTTTAAAGAGACTATAAAACATGCCCTGCTCCATGTAACCTGTAAAATGAAGAGTTTTCTTTTTATCTCTAATAAATTCTCACAAATGTATCAGCCTTGATGGCCATAAATACCTATGAACCTGAGAAGGTTAATCCCAAAATCCCAAGGAAAGATTGACAACATAACCATCTTCTACGTCAAAAGGCAGATTTGAATGAACTTAACCATCATGTCAATGAGTGAGTGAGTGAGTGAGTGAGTGAGTGAGTGAGTGAGTGTGTTTTTTATGCCGCTTTGAGCAATATTCCAGCAATATCACGGTGGGGGACACCAGAAATGGGCTTCACACATTGTACCCATGTCTGGAATCAGAACCAGTTCTTCGGTGTGACAACCGGTGCTTTAACCACTAGGCTAATTGACCGCCCTCATGTCAATGACCTCTGCCATTCTATTTCAGGTGAAAGCACTGACCAAAAGCTACAGGGCAGGTGCTGAAGTACTTGATGAACAGTTCGGTGTTGAGGGCAGCACTCATGAGAATGAGGCGTAGGTTCTTGTACTTGTGAAGCAGGTCCTTCACGACTGCCAGCAGGAAGTCGCTGATCCGATCCCGCTCATGTACCTCATCCTGCAGTACAAATTATCAATGAATCGTCATTCCTTGGTATTTGGTATCTTTAATGGAATATTCGACAGAGACGGAATCTCTACACATACAGGCTACTGTCCAATCTAAGTCTAGGGCAGGACAATGGACTCGTGAACTGATGTGAAAGTAAAACATTATCTGTGTATGATTAGGGTATCATAACAACTACAGTTAGATTAATCTTAAACAATACAATTTGAGTGAGATTTGTAAACTTTATAGTAAATGGTATATTGATATACTTATCCTATCTCACACTATGCATTTCATCTGATAACGTAAGCAGTAGATGCATCAAGCAGTTATGTAGGAGCAGCGAAAAATCATACGTTTGCAATCCTTGCAAGTAGGGTGTAACGGCTCCATGAGTGAGTGAGTATGGTTTTACGCCGCTTTTAGCAATATTCCAGCAATATCACGGCGGGGGACACCAGAAATGGGCTTCACACACTGTACCTATGTCGGGAATCGAACGCTTTAACCACTAGGCTACCCGACCCCCCCGAAATGTGGTATGAAGACAGAACAGCATAGTACAATGTCACCCTGGGACAATACACAAATCTGGTGATTTTTTAACTTCTTGATACAAGTATCAATCATAGTCGCACACTAAGTAAAAAATATTGATTCTTACCTTAATGTTTCCTTTAATAACTTTTACACCAAACACTAATTACTAGTGAAAATTAGAGGTGAAAATTAGAGGTGAAAATGTAAATATTTTCATTCATTGCGCCATAATTGTGTGCCAGGTATTTGGCCATCTTGTCTATGAAAAAGATGGCCTAAGCACCACAGATAACAGCACATGCAAGTATCGTGATGCGTATCGGATCATGGACAAGGTGTGATACAAATCAGATCGCCCAGTTGGTGTATCGTACAAGTTCTATAACTCAGAAATACATATCTCCCTGTCGTTGTAAGATTTGAGGGTAACCCATCTGTCCCATGTCATAAAATCTGGTGTAAACAGTGCAGTGAGGAAGACAGAGTCAAGCCTTTCTCTGTCAGAGTATGATGGATGCAGACTTACGACAATGATATGTGTGAGAGTGCCCAGGGCATTATCACCTCCCATCAGCGTCCTCAGCAACACTCCATTGGTGCAGAATGTCAGCAAAGTCTTTGGAGACACTCTGACAAAGTAGAATTTGTAACATGACATCAACTACGTCAAACTTCAGAAGCTGGGCAACCTAGAGACTTCGTAGCCACACAGTTGAAATTATTACACACACTGTTATGACTTGACTGTTCAAACGGGTGAGTATGGTTTTACGCCGTGTTTAGCAATATTCCAGCAATATCACGGTGGGGGACACCAGCAATGGGCTTCACACATTGTACCCATGTCGGGAATCGAAACCCGGGTCTTCGGCGTGACAAGTGAACACTTTAACCACTAGGCTACCCGACCGCCCCCTGTTCAAACGACTGTATCCATAATTACTGTAATTATGTGACAAAGCTCTTTGAAAGTCATTAAATTATCAAGGCTCTTTGCATCACTCACTTGCTCTCCAATCGTATCTGGTAGCCCACTGTCTGACCAATCCTCTCTCCTCTCTCCTGTGCGACACGTTCAGCGATACTGAGAGCTGCAATCCTACGCGGCTGAGTGCAGAATATTCTGCATGGCTTGTTGTTCTTGTAACAATCATCTAAAATCATCTGAGGCACCTGTCAAAAGAATTGTATTTCTCAGTTTAAATCATATTGTTTGGAAGCAGTGTACAAATAAATCTATGTGTAAGTTTTGATAATAAAAGCATAATGCAATTAGTGAATAATGAAAGGAAATTGATCAGTCCTCATACAGACAGCTTCAAGATTAGTTGTTGATCTTGGAAACATCCATCACCAAAAGCAAAGACCTGAATCAATGATATTCAGGAAGTTTCAGTATATCATCCTGACGATAGTGATGTTGTGATAATCAATTATAATGGATTATTAATTAGTTATGTTATAGTATGCTGATGAAATTTTCAATCATAACTGTCCAAAATTGAATTGAATGAGGAAAATTTACTTAAAAACAAAATAACATGCTATAAACAGATATTACATACCAAAGTACCTGCTATTTATCATGATTAATAATTTTCAAAATGTTATTGATAAATCACTTGTCTTCTGGTTGCTTGTCACTGAAAATTGCTGAAGAGTGCGTATGTGTATCTATGTTTAAATTTAATGAATGGTTGAACATTTGAAATGCATAATATATGACAATTGATCATTTGGTAATCATTAACAACCAAATCCCCCACTAGTACCTGGGGGATGCCATTGTTCAATCGTCCAGTTGTCATCTTATTGAATTCCCTAATCATTAGCAACTGAATCCCCCACTAGTACATGTATATAGTAGAGAATGCAAAGTACAAGTAAATCCGCTGGCATACCTGAGTAGTTTTGCCCGACCCTGTCTCTCCTGCCACCAGCATGACTTGGTTGTGATTTGTGGCGTAAATGATATCTTCTCTAAGCTGTTGAATCGGTAAGCCTTCCCTGAACGTGTCAAGGTCAGTTTCATTTCGGGAGGGGGGAACCTGGGGGATGCCATTGTTCAACCGTCCAGTTGTCATCTTATTGAATTCCCTGGTAACTGTCATGACAGAATATTTCAGACGTAAAAAGAGGTATGTATCTTCAAATCATGTTGCCATTTTGTCAATGGTTTCCTGTTACCGAATTCGACGTAATAAGCACCCAGGGCGCTCTCAAAAATAGAAGTAGGGGACTCTTATTAAAATATTATTTTGGTGAAAAAAAAACAGAGTTGAAAGATCGTAAATTTTATGGTTTATGCTGACAGCCTGAAATGTTAATATACGACAGATATATTTTTCCAGAATTTAATTGCCCATAATTAAGGGTGCATATAACACATGAGTATTATACATGAATAAATAAGTCTTGTGTACATTGATCAATCGGAATGGGTGCTAACTGGGATTGTTCACTAGCCAATATATTAGCAAATATCACCATGGGCGCTTATAAGAGCGGGGTGTTTATTACGTCAAATACGGTATTATGAGTAACCATGTGATGTTTAACAATTGAATCTGGTACAGTGTGTCCCCAAAACCATTAAGAATACAAGCCTAAACATGGCTCTTAGCATAAGTTTTAGAAGAATTTAGTTTTATAATCTGGATTATTATTAGCTGAGCTAACTGGACTGAACAGAATGTTACTGGAATCGGACTTCGGACAAGTGGCTAAAGTTGCAGACTGCCATTTCAATTCAAACAATTCAGAAAGTTAAGGGTTGTGGGCTCCTTGTAATACCACTGTCTGATACACAAGCATGTCTTCCCAAGACAGACAGTCGTTTTGACAGACAGCCTACCGGTTGGTTGCAAACTCCTTGTGGTGTCTATGTTAGGAGCTTTGTACTTCCTTGGGCTGTTACCATGTCTGTGTGAGACTTAATACCTATTGGAGTTTGACACACTGGTAATATAAAGGGACAAACGATACACTTGGGTTAAGATTGGAATACCTTCCCCGAGAGGTGACTTTTGTGTCTTTGGCTGAAGGTCCTGGCGCTCCTTGTTAGAGAGGGGGAACCTCTGTAGCAGACTGACTGCTTGTTGTCTGGAGTTGCGGGACAGTTGGAAGCCAGAAGCATAGCTCACAGCTTGATTAGAATCCTTCTTGTATATTGTGAGGAAGCGATTGGCGGCTTTCCTGGAAAGACACATGTTAGAATCTTCAGACTCACTAATGAGCCACTCTCTTAAATAATCACTGAGTAGGTTACAAATGTTATATTTGGGATAACACTTTCTTAGCAAAGTACAGATTCTCATACTTTTGGGGGTTGAGTCCTGGACCACTTTCTAAATGGTATTGTGTGCTCACCGAATCAGAATGTTATCAGAATGAGCTTGAAAACATAAAAACAAAATTACATTGATCATGCTATTTAACATGTGAATAAGATATAAAGTTACTTTTCATTATTACGAACATTACAACCCGATTGTGGTCTGTGTCAAAACAATCTGTGCCCCCTTCCACAAAGCCATCTTACCCGTAAGGTGATCGTAACTCCCATACCTTAACACTGGCTTACAATAGTCGTAGCGCTAAGATCGCTTCGTGGAACCGTGCCCTGATGTACTTGTGCTTCTAAATCGTTTTAAGTAGCTTATATTCCTCACACAGAGGCTGCCTTATGCAAGGCTCAGACCAGTTTTACACTGTATTAATGGGGCACATTGAACCAGAGTCTTGAGAAGTAAAAGCAAATGCACTCCTGCAACACCCGAACAATGATGGAAGCACTGAACAGTAAGCTTACCCTCGACTCTTGGATTTCATGCCCAGATCATCACACAGTCGGTGGATGTATGCCCTCTCTGTTGCACTCAGGGATGAGGGGAACTCCAGCTCTAACACGAATGAAGACATAGCTACATGATATACTACCATGACATATTCTGACTGGTCCATCAGAGGTATCAAATCTATGTTAGACCATGATCTTGCTGACAACCATATTACAATGAAAATTTTTTTTTCAGAAGCACTTGTCTTATTTCACACATTTGGCAATTTCAAATAGTGATCTTACTTCTTAAATGTTGTTAAATAAGGTGTTGCAGTTCACACACTGTTTACAGCAAGTGTGCCAATAGATTACCAGGCTTTTGCGAGGAAAATTTATAGGTATCAAATGCATGGTCCAAACCTCTAAATTGAAAACTAGGTTATCGCCTAATTCAACATGTTGTAAAGGCATTAATGTGCTAACATTATTAGTAACATTACATTATCTAGGATATATATAATGTTCATTGATATGTTCTTGTCTACAGATGCATAGACACGATAGAAGCAGTTGTGATGTACACAGTATATTGTAAATTACAGAGACATATTAATGTAGTGACCAATATCAGTGGGAAAATTCATGATTGAATGACAGATTGAAATTGAATTCTTTTCAACCTTTTTGATTTTCACTGAGCTTAAATCTTTCAACTGTCAAGTGAATGCCAATTCTGACTTCCTCGCCAATACATATTGGCTGGTTTGGACGAGGTCCCCGGGTTGACAGGCCCTGCACACTCTGCACACTACCAACGCTGCTGGGCCGGGGTGAAGCTGTGTCCAGTCTCTGAAATGACCCCCTGGAAATAATAACAAGAGTCATCAGAAGATGACAAATCCCCCCAGGCCCCACAAAGTCGAAAGAACAAATCAACTGACTGTTACTTTAAGTCCAATTTGATGAGAGAATTTTTAAACTGTCTGTCCATTTACGAGAGCAGTTATTGAGTTACCTATCTAAACAATACCATGGAATTGAGATTTGGAACTTTTTATGTATATGTCAGGTACACACCAGTATGAACAGAGTCAAAATCAAACTTATTGCCATGAAAACAGAAAAAATGTAAACTCTAAAAATCCCTGAATAGCAAAAGGCACCAGTTGAGAACCTGGTCTTTGTGTGTACACAGTTTCAAGAAAGAGTACCTATTAGTTTCAGAGATATGGTATGGACATGATGGACAAACACAACATTATGAACAGCGTCAAAGTCAAACTTGTTGCCATGGAAATGGAAAAATATAAATTCTAAACACCCCTAATAGCAAAAGGCAACATTTGACAAACTGGTCTTTGTGTGTGCAAAGTGTCATGAAAGAATATCAATTAGTGTTAGAGATATGGTAGGGAAAAACACACCACTATGAACAGTCAAAGTCAAACTTGTTGCCATGGAAACAGGATAAAATTATTTTTTTAAAGATTCCTAAATAGCAAAGGCACCACTTAAGCCTTTGATTAATAAATGTACCAAGTTTGGATGAAAAATGTTGAATAGTTTTTTAGTTCTGCTCCGGAAACATCACCTACCTCCGTTTCAGCCAAGTCTAACTTGTTTCCATAGAAACATGAAAAAATCAAATGTTGAAATATTCCTAAATAACAAAAGCCACCACTTCAGGATCTATTTGATATATCTACCAAGGTTTGTTGAAAGATATTGAATGGTTTTTGAGTTGTGCTCTGGGAACAAAATCCAAAGTCCAAATTATTGCCTTGGAAATCAAAAAAAATAAAATGCCAAAATATGCAAATAGCCAAAGGCACCACTTCATGATCTGTCTGATATATCTACCAGGTTTTTAAATAAAATATTTAACGGTTTTTGAGTTACGATCCAGAAACATGAAGGAAAGACAGACAGAAGAAGCATCAACGATCATGACTATATCCACCTGCATTATTTGCAATAAAAATGGAATAAAACATCAATTCCTGAGAGAGAAAAAAATCATAACGTTCGTTGAAAGTATTTAAAAGTCGAATTGAAAGTGACGGAATCACATGCTCCTTAATTATGTTAATCAGATTCCAAAACTAATGGGGACATGGCCTGAAACTACAGGCACGATGGTGCAGCAGTGCTTGACCAATCTTTTCATTGACTGAGATCCGGAGCATCTAATGACTCAGGAGATGGTCAATCAAGAGCAAACCTTGAAGTGTTACTATTTCTGTTAATCCTACAAAAGTAACATGTATATATTGTTGAGACAGTGTGATATAAACTTTGATCTTGACATTGTGAATAATATACAGGGTAAATTTAACAATAGGGTTCACTCTAGGAATTTTATGACTGGGCCCTTTACGTGAAAATTTTAAATATTCCAGAGGTACACCCACACTTGCCCATACAGCACAATGTTAAAATGCTCCATTGTATTTGAAAATGTGGGCTTTATTTCAAGTGTAGGGGCTAAAAGCACAAGACCCCACCCTAGAATTATCCCTGGTGTTATAAACCATATTTTTCTGAGTGGGAAGCCAAAGTCACCTTGAATGTTATTCCTAATAAGGCACAAATTTGAAGAAATAGTAATCAAATGCATGAGCAGACAGAAAAAGCCCTGTATTGCTATTAAAAAATCCAAGTCAGAAGCAGGCCGAGAGGGATCTGACCTGATCATTGAAATTGAGCAGTGTGTCAAACATTAAGATCCAACATTACCCAAGTGGCAGATTTTTTGTTTGGCAGATACCTGTCATTTTTTATCGTCTGTTTTACGCTAATTCCATTTATAAATTTAATTTTGGTCAAGCTTTAGTTATTAAGTAAACCCTAAAGTAAAAAAATCTGCACAGTTGCCATGTTGAGTTTACTTTCCCTTTCAGTTTTATAAACTGATCATATGACCAATGGTGAATGCATGATTTGACAGTTAGTTTAAATGGCATTATTATACAGTTACATGTTTAGATATATTAATCGGTGAAAGTAACCATATTACCAAAATAAAAGGTCAAAAATCATTCTCTGATTTTCAAAAGTGGTATGAAAATGAGACTTGAAGAGTTAAATGTAAAATTAGTGGGGTGAAAATGATATGTGGAACCCAAAACAAATGAATGCTGTCATATTTGTCGACATTCATATGATGACATCACATAATTGATGATAATCATAATTAATATTTGTGTTTTTGTTGCATAGTAGCCGTGATTTGTGGCTCACTACAATCAAACGACGTTTTTTAATATATTGTTTTGTCAATGAACATGAACATGATGAAGATGTTGCTCCACTTGCAGATGACTGCAAACAGTTCCCAAACATATACATATTCTGATGAATTCGTTGTAAATTGTCTCATTACCCGATAATTCTTTTGGCTCGTGGAACTTTTGTAAATGTCCCCAAAAGGACAAACATCATGAACTTTTGACAACAATCACTGTCAGCGTGACACAACTGACACTTGATTTGTCAAACAAAAACTTCAGCAGAATCGATCACCTATCCAACACAAGATCATATACTAACGTGTCAATTGCACCTAATCTGTCATAATGTTCAAATCGAACTGTACCTATTGTATGCATTATTGTATGAACCAGGCGCCTCCTGGTAGTGCCTGGAATTTCCATTTTGAGGACGACCCAGCCTGTCTCGCGCCGCCATATTTTTATTTCGTAGGTAGCTTTGTATGTTGAATATTAGCAAACGATCGATATATTACAGAACATCGCAATCGGAAGTAAACATACTCGTGCAAATACATATTTAGTCATAACATTTAGTTTTGTGAGAAAAGACAAAACATATCAAAGATACATCTTCAAATCATCATCTATATTCGAAACTACACTCGTAAGAAAATGCTAAACGAAACTGACTGGTACTCAGTCTTATATTCGATTGCGCTTTTCATGTTTTATTTCCATAAAATCGGAAGACTGTGACAAGTTGGGTTGATTTGAGGTCTGCTTCGAACTCCGCTTGATTGCTGCAGGGTTCTGTTTACAAATATTCAGCGGTCAATTAGCATATCGGACTTCGAGGAGTACATAAAGTGGCTATCGTTGTTTAGAATTTAGTTTGCTGTTTCCAGGTTGCAGGTTGCAGTGCAAGGTCTTGGTACTGATAATTATTGTTCAACAGATCAAGATGTATGGAAGACACCAGTCAGTTATGACTCATAGAAATAAGCTAATACAGTCCTTGTAAATTATCACTTGCAGAATTGTTTTAGCTGCTAGGCCCTATAATATCATTAAACACACTGTGCGTTTCATAATAACAAATGGCACCTTACCAATATATCACTGGATGTCAGCATCACTGCGTTTTCCTCGCAATAGCAGATTTCATATTGTTTATTTGAATCGTTTAGGGCCTAGGTTTTCAAACATACGCCAATATGATCACACTACTCAAAGTGCATAAACAACACAAATGCAGTGTAATTATAAAACTTCAACAGATTTCATAAAAAAAATAACTACATAAAATTCCCAAAACATAAGCTGGTTAGATTGATGCACAACAATAACAATAACTATGACAACTGAGCAA
The DNA here is from genome assembly GCF_022045235.1 of Haliotis cracherodii. Lineage (NCBI taxonomy): Eukaryota > Metazoa > Mollusca > Gastropoda > Lepetellida > Haliotidae > Haliotis > Haliotis cracherodii. The sequence goes on from NW_027266264.1 coordinate 18,220,223, forward strand.
CATGTAGATCTAGATCTACCATGTTAACATGATGGTCTACATTGAGAAATATACAACATGTTCATTTTGACGTTGCTTGCATTTGTATTTATATGTTTATAAATATGTTTAAATCATTGCATATTTATTTACATCTTTCAGGTACATCAGTCATGGTTTAAGCAATTGTTGATGTCATCTTTTGTACAAAAAGAAATCTGTTTGCTGTTTATACTTTGGACAGCTGTTTAATCCAGAATGGAGGAGAAAAAAGATAGTCAGGTCAGTATGGATCGGACATGTCATCAAAGATTTGCACCAAATTAAGTTGTTACAAAGTTTGTGGCATACATTTTGTTATGTTCCTTGCTAAGGTGGTTGGCCTTCACAGACACATTTATCTAGATTTACTGCACTTTCAAAATCTCCACTCAAACATTTGTGTTTATGTTGCCATTGTTGTAGAACATGCACTGATTCAGAGTGAGAGTCTCTTTAGAAGGCTAATGTAAGTTTTTGTGATGGTGCACTGTCATGACATTCCTTAGGCAGGGCATTAAATGGGTCACATTTCAAGTGTCCTCCATTCTATACATGCTAAAAGTTATTTCTACCCAGAGCTATAGATGAGCTTTTGGTTATTTGGGTATTTTACCCAGGGGTTTAATTTTGATTGGGTAACCACAAGTGTTAGAGGGTATTCACATTATTTTACCCACTTGTTTCTTGACATTTGGGTATTTCACTTAAAACCTGTTTCGTAACAATCCCTGTAAATAATTTAAAAATATGTGAATAGTAGCATGCACGTTAGCTTGCGGCTCCCTCTCCGGGAATCCATTTTCGTTTACAAAACCTAGCATTTTAAGAAAGGCGCTATTGTTTTAATTACCAATCAGCAACTAATTATGAATACAACATGTACATTGACAACGCACGATGTGCTTCTCAATTGCCATCTATCAGTATGTTTGTCACCGAAGCTTATCTGAATGTAACTGTTGGTAAGTGAATTTGGCAATCGGCTGATACAAAATCATTTTATCTATTGTAATATATGCAATCATGACGCAATAATTTTATTTCGATAGCATATTTATAGTTTTTGTTGTGTAATGGATATGCCAGGATTGGATTTGTCTGCATATTTCAGTTTGTTTAATGCATATTTTACGCAAATATGCAGCTTATCTCAAGCTCTGCTACCGACACTTCTCTCTATGTATTAGCCAAAAATGTTTAATAGTTAACACAGCGAAACTGTAGGTGTATGGCTTATACACATCAAAAATATTTGTAAAACTATTATATGTAGTCCTCACTCCTCAATGTCAGTAGTAATTTTGTATGCATGGTTTTGTTTCAGAAACACACTCTAGCTGAGCTTCTCCCCCCACCTGAAACATCTGCTCCTACTACCACCACCATTAGTAAGGCAGATGTTATCGCACAAAACCCCTTTGAAGACCAGCTCCCAGTCTCAGCAAGACAGTCACCTAGCATGTCAAATATGACCAACAATATGCCTAATAACATGCAGGGCAATATGCCTAATAACATGTCAGGCAATATGCCTAATAACATGCAGGGTAATATGCCTAATAACATGCAGGGTAATATGCCCAATAACATGCAGGGAAATATGCCCAATAACATGCCAGGTAATATGCCCAATAACATGCAGGGAAACATGCCAGGTAATATGCAGGGTAATATGCCTAATAACATGCAGGGCAACATGCCTAATAACATGCAGGGTAATATGCCCAATAACATGCAGGGTAATATGCCTAATAACATGCAGGGCGGTATGCCTAATAACATGCAGGGTGGTATGCCCAATAACATGCAGGGCAACATGGGTAATATGAACAATATGAACAAACAAGGACATGGAACAGGAATGCCTCCACAAGGGCCAGGCTCAGGCAAGATGTATCCACCCAATCAACCAATGGTATTCAATCCCTCCAATCCCAACGCACCACCGATTTACCCATGTGGTATATGTCACAAGGAGGTTCATGACAATGACCAGGCAATACTGTGTGAGAGTGGATGTAACTTTTGGTTTCACAGGATCTGCACCGGACTCACTGATCCAGCATTTACCATGTTGAAGGCTGAAGTGTATGCAGAATGGGTCTGTGACAAATGCTTGTCTACAAAGAATATACCTCTTGTTAAGTTAAAACCATAAAGATCTGAAAACTGTTTTCATTTACTCAACTGTTTAAGGTGGGCTCATCTCTATGGCATAGTGATAAGTGGTTTGTGTGAATTTGGAAGCTGTCTGTGAAGATGATGTTATCCAGCTGGTCCAAGGAGTAAACTTGATTACCAGTTAATGTCACAATCCTGGGCCACCATACATCAGTGTTGTATCAGTATACCATGTATACATCAATGAGGTTTTCATCTCCCACCTACCTTGTTTAAAATTCAATCAACCAGTTTGAACTTGGAAACCATGTTCAACCATTTATCACCATGCTTATCAATCTGTATGGTAGTGATGGTGCATTTTGGGGTGACATGGTCTGTTTTCAAGTAAAATGAGAACCCACCATCTTTGGGATGACTGTTTTTTGTTAGGATATCAAATAGCCTTGTCACAGTGTTACATTTCTTGCTGTTTCTAACTTAAAGAGGTGAGTCCACCACAATTCATTATCCATACCAGTCATTTTCATGTCATACAGATGCATTTTAATGAATTTATCGTGCACTAAATCATCCTTTACACCAAAATATGTTCAAAATGATGAGATTCACAGAGATTGAGTTATGTAAAATGTCTGTTTTGGCCTGTTATTTCAGGCTTTCTTCAGTGTTAATGACAAATCTTTGAATAGGCATGAACATGTTTGATACATAATGATCCTGCTTTATGGCTGTTGGGACCTTTCGTTGTGCGTAGGTGTGAAACTTTTCAGAGAATGTTCATCAGCTGATGAAGAATTACGCACATACTTGAAACTTGATTCCTAATTTCAAATCATTTTTTCTCCTGTGAGCAGTACATTATATGTTTTGAACACCTAAGTATTATCATGAACTCCAGGGGCTGTTCATTATGTAGACTGTTGATCATACTCAATCCCCTTAAATTAAATGGCAAGTCACTTACATATGTCTTTTTCATCTGATTTGTATTTTAGTAATTTGGTAGAAGTGTAGTTTGTTCATGTTTGTTGTGTGTTGTTGTGAACCAGACATGAGAATTTCTGTTCATATGCAAATACATGTGTGTAGATTTGGTATGTGACTAACACAGCACACTTTATTCATAAGTTGTCTTCAATTGCTTCTCTCATGGTTGTGTTAACATTCTAACATACAGAATATTGTATTAATGTTTTTGTAGAAGAATATAAAGACATTAATTCTGAAATTGTTGAATGTTTTAACTTCCTCAACAGAATCCCCTGGATCTGTTTCAGAATGACATAAATTATCACCAGCGATGAACCTTCAGAGCGTTTTTATTGGGTGTCAAGCCCAGTTCATTCCTCAGAATGTTCTCAATTCTCTCTGTGAGAGTCGCCTATTATATTGGCTATCTGACGAGTGGTAAGTGGTTGGTCATCCATGTTCAGAGGCGGTCGGGTGGTTAAAGCGTTCGCTTATCATGCTGAAGACCCGGGTTCGATTCCCAACATGGGTACAATGTGTGAAGCCCATTTCTGGTGTCCCCCGCCGTGATATTGCTGGAATATTGTTAAAAGCGGATGCATGGATGGCTGTTGGAGTTGTCCCTTACAGTTGGAGATACGTGATGACAGCACAGTAGCCCAGTTTGTCCATTTTTAGCAACAGAGAATACCTCGTCACATTGCTGCTTGCAGAACTATGCTGCCTGGTTATGCATTTGGTTCACATGTAAGCATGGAAAGTCTTGTATTGTATGTATGTACAGAGTTGTTGTGTTCTGTACAGAGCCTTTCAGCCATCCCTCGACCATAAACACACTGACTTCAAAAACGGCTGATGACTATGCACCATTGTGAGATGAACTGCACCCTCCAAAATCAGCACATTACAAAACGGTGCCAGAACGAGTTATGGATGAAAGATAAATATGATATTAAGAAAGGTAGAGGACGTCCATGTATGACAACAGATTTGACAAATGCTCAAATGTGTGTTAAGTTGATAATTTGTGTACCAAAACAATGATGGATTTAACAAATAATCCATTTCATAATTTCATGTCCTATAGGGAAAATATAAACGGTGGTTCATCAAAGGCACCAAGGTTGCATTCGGGAAAATGCACATTACACATGAGTCTACATTTAATAGATGAACATATTACAATTCAACAAGCATTCATTGCTTTTTTGGTGGCATGTTACTGATCACCCGTCCAATGGTCAATGGGGCATCCTCTCATATTCTATGTAGAGTATAAGGCCAAGTTTATCTAGCGCTGATGAGGCCGTTGGCGGCAGTGTGGACATCTTCCAACCCTGTGACACTAGTACTCAGTTGGCACAGCTCGTGGCTCGCTGCTGGCCATGTTATGCAAGTTCGCAGTGACAGTCCGCAGTGACATCGGTTTTCATGTGTGTCTTCATCATGGAAGACAAATCGTCGACCAGTGTCTGGTGCAAAGAGTAGCGAGATAGACGGAAGTATGTTGTCATGGTAGTACTGTACGTCCTGTGACCCTCCCATGGACGATGTGTAATGGCGTGATGTTATAACGCATGTGATAACCACATGCTGTGTCGGAGAGAGTGTGTACTACATGAAGTACAGTTTTAATTTCTGGTTAAAATTTAAAATACCTGACAGCAAGTCCAGAAAGAGAAATGGTCAAAGCGTCATAAAATCCCCATATTCATCGGACACCTGTTGTCTCCACCAATGCATTTCGTCTATATTGTAATATTCCATATTTCTGTATTTGTTCTTTAGATTCAACACTTTTTATTAGACTTCTAAATTAGCGAAACATAGTCCCAAAAGAGCTTGATCAGAAACTACCAGTTGTGTATTACCAACAAGCTCAAACAAGATATTTTGGGTAGAAAGTCAACAATATAGTTTTACTGAATAAAGAGTGCAATATGAAACTGTCACGAATAAAGACATTTTAGCGTTAAGTTACCCAACACAGTCATGAGTTTGAATCCCATGTTCATCCCGACTAATGGTCTATCATCGAGGTTACTACTCGGGCTATATACATATATAATACGTGCAGATTTTCTGATCGGTATGGAATTCATAACATCAACCTTAATTTCCTACACTCCCATTATTCATTAATACAATCTGCATATCAATCGTGACTGCAACGCTCGCCAGATATCCAAAGGCGCCACAACTAGCTCGTCATGAGTTCGAATCCCAGGTTCATCCCGACTAATGGTCTATCATCGAGGTTACTACTCGGGCTATATACATATATAATACGTGCAGATTTTCTGATCGGTATGGAATTCATAACATCAACCTTAATTTCCTACACTCCCATTATTCATTAATACAATCTACATATCAATCGTGACTGCAACGCTCGCCAGATATCCAAAGGCGCCGCAACTAGCTCGTCATGAGTTCGAATCCCAGGTTCATCCCGACTAACGGTCTATCATCGAGGTTACTACCCGGGCTATATACATATATAATACGTGCAGATTTTCCGATCTGTATGGAATTCGTGACATCACCGTTAATTTCTTACGCTCCCTTTATTCATTAATACAATCTACATATCAATCCTGACTGCAACGCTCGCCAGATTTCCTCTTTTGACATTTTCACAAGAACATATACCTCTTCTTGAAAATTGTTTGGCGTGTGTAGTATCCGAATACTTTATCAGTTAAATTCTACGAGTAACCATAACATCCAATATCCAAATACAATTTCATCATTTAAAACAGATTTGTCAATGAAATGTTACTTTATGGTAAACGCCATATGGTTCATGATATACTAAATTTAAATTAAATTAAATATAAATTTAAAGTGCCTCGGAGTCATTCCCAGGAAAACCTTCTTTTGTTTTTGCTTGTGTCTATACGGTTACACGTTACTCACAGTGGATGTTTATGGTTCAAATATAGATGACAATACTTTCATTGTATAGCCTACTCGTGGGGAAATAATGCAGATGATTTATATATACAACCCTTTCCAAGTGTTTAGGTGAAATTGTACTGATTTCAGATAGTATTTTATTAATTTGAACTGAGACCATATACCGTCGGTATTTGGTCTCTGATTTGAATCTGTATAGAACTAAACTGAATAGATGCAAAGGTTATATAAACAAAGCACCTGTTCATAGACGTAAATACAATTAGTCAAGCTTTCATTTTTGTTTTGAAATAATAATCAAAACTTGTATTTAAATATTTATCTATCCATCAATTCATTCTGCGGGACTGTTAAGATGTCTGCCCCCACGGAAGAAACCCACGAGCGACCTAAGGTCGGGGTAGGCGTGTTTGTGACAAGTCAGGACCACCCTGGATGTGTTTTGCTCGGCATCAGGCAAGGTTCCTCCGGGGAGGGAATGTATGCCCTTCCAGGAGGACACTTAGAATTTGGGTGAGTTCGATCAGGGTGTGATTTTGTTTAACAGTCAGCGCGACATTGGTACCATGTCCTAGTTGAAGTCTTTGTAGTATAGCTTGCGCAACTAGGTCATCGTACCAGTCTCTAGTTAGCGCGGGAACTGTTTGCCCTTCCAGGAGAACACTTAGAATTTAGGTGAGTGGTGAATCCGAGCAGGGGGTCCCGGGAAGTAGTGGGTGGTTTCCGGGTTATGCGCCAGATATCGGGTCGAAGGGAGATAACTCCGATTGACGCATCAAAGTTGGTAGGCATTGTCAACCTAAACATAATCCATTCACTTCAGAAAGTATAAGGGATTGCAATACATGAATGATTTTGTTTGTTTGTTTGTTTGTTTAACTCCGCACTCAACAATATTCCAACTTTAAGACGGCGGTCTGTAAATAATCGAGTCTGGACCAGATAATCGAGTGGTTGACATCAATGAGCATCGATCTACACAATTGGAATACGATGACATGCATCAACCAAGTCAGCGAGCCTGACCACCCGATCCCGTTGGTGTCCTCTTACGACAAGCATAGTCGCCTTTGACGACAAGCATAACGCCTTTAAGGATAGTTTATGTTCTCAAATATGTGACTGTAATCAACATGTGGACAATGACTTTGATAGCGGCTGACGAACGCTTCCAAAGGCAAACTAATCCGTTCCAGAAAATACGATGTGTTACTCAATTATGGCAGATGCATGTAGGTAGATTGCCATTTGAATGTGCGAATAATCCAACCAGTAAGTACAGAGGGGCCATTTGAGAAGGGGGCTTGATGAAAAAAATCCTCACCTCCAGAAGGCATGATATATATATATATTCCTATTTTAAGAAAATGGTTAATATTTACCAGAACGATTTCGATTTCACAGCATCCTGCTAATCCGGTGTCATGGAAGAGCATATACTACGTCATTCACTCTATCATGACTTCATATTACTCTAGAGTGATCTTATGTAGCAGGTGTTTGAGCACAAGAAGAAAGACCATTCTATAATCACGTGTTTTCATATGTGCCGGTGTTTTAGTATTCCATGCAAGGGCAGTCCAATATTTGTAACTTCCCGCTGCGCCGTCATTGATGCAGACAAACCTTCCGGGCGTTGAATGTAGTCAATATAGCCCCAGACCTTAATTCACGAATGGGCGTATTCAATAACATTGCGTGTAGATATGATAGATCACTGGGAGGAGTTTATGCACACTCGATGACCCCTGACGTCACAGGGCATTGTTTCGCCGGTGTGACTGGCAACGCAATACCACAAATTACGTCATAGGGTATTATAGCTAAAATGGATAGAATTATCATGAAAACGCCCGCATGTTATCAGAAATGAGCGGGCCACTGTAACTTGATAATGCCCTCATATTACTTCACGACGGGCCATTATCACGCCCGTTGTTTGGTGACGTCATAGGATAGGGATAGGTGACGTAACGTTCAATAGTGACGTCATCTGGTTTATTCTATGACGTTTCCATATTTGTAAAAGTGGGTCAGTGACATTCGTGTTGATTGCAGTAAATGTTTCAAAATCGACATTGTTGTTTCTTTTTATTTGATAACAAATTCCATCCATTTTAGCTATAATAACGGTAACGCTATTTTTCAGGGCATTATCATATGCAGAAGCCCTCGGTCTTCTGCAAATGATAATGCCCTGAAAAATAGCGTTACCCTTATATTGTCATGTGTTCCACAAAGCGATCGTAGCGCTAAGATGATCGTAACTCCCATACTTTAACATAGAATTACGACTGTCGTAGTGCTACGATCGCTTTGTGGAAAGGGGCCCAGTATTCTAAAGGTAGGCCAATATGGAGGTGTGAAGAATATTAGGAGTCGCTATAGAATCTATAATAGCCACGAAGCGGGTACCTGACCCTAATGATCGTAAAGGGATGATTGATCGTAAAGGGGATCCAAGGGCTAAGGATAGAGTTTGGCTAATCCAATAGCCAATAAACGGGTACCTAACCCTAATGATCGTAAAGGGGTGATTGATCGTAAAGGGGATCCAAGGGCTAAGGATAGAGTTTGGGGTAGCCTACCCGAACACTGGCGACATTTCGATGTGTTCAGCGCCAATATAATATCCCCAATAAACTGCATTCTTGTGCATAATAATGAAAATTACTGAACCGAAAAACTAATATATGTATATTAATTCCCATATATTTATTGTCAGCGAGTCGTGGGAGGAGTGCGGTGCGAGGGAGGTGCTGGAGGAGACGGGGCTGACACTGAAAGGGGTGCGGTACTGCACTGTACTCAACGGGGTGAAGAGAGAGGAGAATTACCACTACGTGGAGTTGTTCATCAGGGGAGAGGTGGACCTCAGCTTAAAGGCAGAACCACAAAACATGGAGCCTCATAAATGTCTGGGTGAGTCAGGTCGTATTTTTTTAAAAACAAAACAAGAAACATCCCGAGGTATATATATTTATCGTCACTGGTGTGTCCCGAATGCATTATACTATTTATTTTGCATAAATATGAAATCCCATGTCATAATAGTGCTCAGAACTATATGAAACCTCGATGTATTGTTTCTTAGTACTTGTCAAAGTCTATCTCCTAGTGAAATATGTTGTGAGATCAACCATCGTTTAGCCTCAGAATATGTTTTACAATATTTAATAACTTATTTTAATCCATCTGCATCTTGTCTCTTGGAATACCGGTCCGCCCCGATTATGTTTCTAGGTTTGCCAGCATCATATCCGTGCTCGTGGGTTTCATCTAAGTGGTGAACTCCTTAGATATAACCAGCCTGGTTTCCTGGGTATGTTGCGCTGGCGCTACAATGCGCCAGCGCAACATACCCAGGGAACCAGGCTGTGTTCAAAGCGGCGTTAACCCAAACTCACTCACTAGATAATTTTGTATAAAATAAAATAATCCAAGGTAGCTGTATTTTGTTTTAACAACTTCAAGTCTTTTTGCATGTAAATATATTTATTTGAATACTATTGAATTTTTCAGGTTGGGAATGGGTGAAATGGGACGAGTTTCCTCCCTTAGATAAACTCTTCTTTCCCCTGAGATTGATTCGAGAACAAGACTACAATCTGTTCCAAGAGTGCTGATATTCAGACACATTGCTCCAAAAGACACACAGACACTGAGAAGGAAACTTGGCTGAGTACTGGAGAGACCATGGATTGTCACCAAACCAAATAAATATAGAACACCAGAGAAAAACCCTCAATCACAAGTATAAGAATGGATCACTGACAATCAGCGATGACACCAAGTGTTACACCACTGAAATGATGACCGACGGGTTTCTTGAATCCTTTGTTTTTAAACGAACAGATGTTGATTTCGCGACGTTTTCAAGAGCAATTCATTATGAAATATGTTCCATGTGCATCTGCAGGATTTTAAGTGGGAACTATAAGTCGAGAATTCCCCAAACGGAAGCTGATAGTATTGTTGTTCATCAAGATTCGTCAAAGATAGCAAGGACAGTAATGTCAGGTTTTAGCTTGATGCATAAGTTTGCTTCTACCTTCAGCGTGGAACATGGTATTCTATGTTTCATTTCTTTGAGAAATAGAAATAGACCAACGCATAGGGCAGTTTGACAACCCGAGATCGCGCGAAACTCTTAGAAAAATGTGTGTTAAATTCAAGGTTGACTGTATCAAGCTAAACCCTGACATCATTGCCCACCTTGGGTTTCAAAGTTCCAAAGGAGCTCGGCAGCCAAGCGTGACACCTTCGTTACACTCTCGGTAACATCGCTGCCGTCAGTTTGAAAACGGTTCTTACAAGAATCATGAAATTTGCCCTCTAACGCCAAATGCAGTCAAGTTTATATTTCTGTTTATGTCTTTGGAATGCCTTCATTGTGAATTCTGAAAAGGTTTACAACTGAGCAGATTTGCCAGATGAAATTACCTTTTTTGTTTGTTTGAACAGATTGGTTCGAGATTGCAGACTAACTGAAAAATCACGCAAATCTCCGAATAAATTCTTACTATACCAATTACATGATTAGTTGAAACGAAATAGAAATTCGAACTGACAAAGAACATAATTTAGCAGGGGTAAGAGTATTCGGCGTCACGGCAGTCATCACTTGTTTGTAAACATAACGGTCAGTCAGTTGCGAGTTCTACTCCAAGCATGGTTGTGGCTACCTATATCGCAGTGGGGAGCTTTGACTATCAATGCCACCAGTCGTAACTATTCTAGCCAAGCCATTTACTTTCATACAACTCTAAGCAAGAGTTTAGATTTGAACTTGCCGACATCAGTGAGTCAGAATATATAAGCCTTCAGCAACCGATGCTTGCCGTAAAAGGCGACTATGCTTGTCGTAAGAGGCGACTAACGGGATCGGGTGATCGGGTTCGCTGACTATAGGTTGATGCATGTCATCGTATTCCAATTGCGTGGATCGATGTGGATGTATTGTCTGGTCCAGACTCGATTATTTACAGACCAGCGGAATATACCTGAGTGTGGCGTCAAACAAAAAAACAAAACAAAAACTGGGGTTTTGCCGCATCCTCACGTGTGGGCACGCATGAGTAGGGCAATTACTGGTGTTTGGTCGTATCCTTACACATCACCACGTCGTGTACCTCAATTACTGGTGTTTGGTCGTATCCTTACACATCACCACGTCGTGTAGCTCAATTACTCGTGTTTGGTCGTATCCTTACACATCACCACGTCGTGTAGCTCAATTACTGGTGTTTGGTCGTATCCTTACACATCACCACGTTGTGTAGCTCAAATACTGGTGTTTGGTCGTATCCTTACACATCACCACGTTGTGTAGCTCAATTACTGGTGTTTGGTCGTATCCTTACACATCAGCACGTTGTGTAGCTCAATTACTGGTGTTTGGTCGTATCCTTACACATCACCACGTTGTGTAGCTCAAATACTGGTGTTTGGTCGTATCGTTACACATCACCACGTTGTGTAGCTCAATTACTCGTGTTTGGTCGTATCCTTACATATCAGCACGTTGTGTAGCTCAGTTACTGGTGTTTGGTCGTATCCTTACACATCAACACGTTGTGTAGCTCAATTACTGGTGTTTGGTCGTATCCTTACACATCAGCACGTTGTGTAGCTCAATTACTGGTGTTTGGTCGTATCCTTACACATCACGTTGTGTAGCTCAAATACTGGTGTTAGGTCCCATCATTACACATCACCACGTTGTGTAGCTCAGTTACTGGTGTTAGGTCCCATCCATACACATCAGCACGTTGTGTAGCTCAATAACTGGTGTTTGGTCGTATCCTTACACATCACCACGTTGTGTAGCTCAGTTACTGGTGTTTGGTCGTATCCTTACACATCACCACATTGTGTAGCTCAATTACTCGTGTTTGGTCGTATCCTTACACATCACCACGTTGTGTAGCTCAATTACTGGTGTTAGGTCCCATCATTACACATCAGCACGTTGTGTAGCTCAGTTACTGGTGTTAGGTCCCATCCATACACATCAGCACGTTGTGTAGCTCAATTACTGGTGTTTGGTCGTATCCTTACACATCAGCACGTTGTGTAGCTCAATTACTGGTGTTTGGTCGTATCCTTACACATCACCACGTTGTGTAGCTCAAATACTGGTGTTAGGTCGTATCCTTACACATCAGCACGTTGTGTAGCTCAATTACTGGTGTTTGGTCGTATCCTTACACATCACCACGTTGTGTAGCTCAATTACTGGTGTTTGGTCGTATCCTTATACATCAGCACGTTGTGTAGCTCAATTACTGGTGTTAGGTCGTATCCTTATACCTCACCACGTTGTGTAGCTCAATTACTGGTGTTTGGTCGTATCCTTACACATCACCACGTTGTGTAGCTCAATTACTGGTGTTTGGTCGTATCCTTACACATCACCACGTTGTGTAGCTCAAATACTGGTGTTTGGTCGTATCCTTACACATCACCACGTTGTGTAGCTCAATTACTGGTGTTAGGTCGTATCCTTACACATCAGCACGTTGTGTAGCTCAATTACTGGTGTTTGGTCGTATCCTTACACATCACCACGTTGTGTAGCTCAGTTACTGGTGTTTGGTCGTATCCTTACACATCACCACGTCGTGTAGCTCAATTACTGGTGTTTGGTCGTATCCTTACACATCACCACGTTGTGTAGCTCAATTACTGGTGTTTGGTCGTATCCTTACACATCACCACGTTGTGTAGCTCAAATACTGGTGTTTGGTCGTATCGTTACACATCACCACGTTGTGTAGCTCAGTAACTGATGTTTGGTCGTATCCTTACACGTCACCACGTTGTGTAGCTCAATTACTGGTGTTTGGTCGTATCCTTACACATCACCACGTTGTGTAGCTCCATTACGGGTGTTAGGTCCCATCATTACACATCAGCACGTTGTGTAGCTCAGTTACTGGTGTTAGGTCCCATCCATACACATCAGCACGTCGTGTAGCTCAATTACTGGTGTTTGGTCGTATCCTTACACATCACCACGTTGTGTAGCTCAATTACTGGTGTTTGGTCGTATCCTTACACATCACCACGTTGTGTAGCTCAAATACTGGTGTTTGGTCGTATCCTTACACATCACCACGTTGTGTAGCTCAATTACTGGTGTTAGGTCGTATCCTTACACATCAGCACGTTGTGTAGCTCAATTACTGGTGTTTGGTCGTATCCTTACACATCACCACGTTGTGTAGCTCAGTTACTGGTGTTTGGTCGTATCCTTACACATCACCACGTCGTGTAGCTCAATTACTGGTGTTTGGTCGTATCCTTACACATCACCACGTTGTGTAGCTCAATTACTGGTGTTTGGTCGTATCCTTACACATCACCACGTTGTGTAGCTCAAATACTGGTGTTTGGTCGTATCGTTACACATCACCACGTTGTGTAGCTCAGTAACTGATGTTTGGTCGTATCCTTACACGTCACCACGTTGTGTAGCTCAATTACTGGTGTTTGGTCGTATCCTTACACATCACCACGTTGTGTAGCTCAGTTACTGGTGTTTGGTCGTATCCTTACACATCACCACGTTGTGTAGCTCAATTACTCGTGTTTGGTCGTATCCTTACACATCACCACGTTGTGTAGCTCAATTACTCGGGTTTGGTCGTATCCTTACACATCACCAAGTTGTGTAGCTCCATTACTGGTGTTAGGTCCCATCATTACACATCAGCACGTTGTGTAGCTCAGTTACTGGTGTTAGGTCCCATCCATACACATCAGCACGTCGTGTAGCTCAATTACTCGTGTTTGGTCGTATCCTTACACATCACCACGTTGTTTAGCTCAATTACTGGTGTTTGGTCGTATCCTTACACATCACAACGTTGTGTAGCTCAATTACTGGTGTTTGGTCGTATCCTTACACATCAGCACGTTGTGTAGCTCAGTTACTGGTGTTTGGTCGTATCCTTACACATCACCACGTTGTGTAGCTCAATTACTGGTGTTTGGTCGTATCCTTACACATCACCACGTTGTGTAGCTCAATTACTGGTGTTAGGTCGTATCCTTACACATCAGCACGTTGTGTAGCTCAAATACTGGTGTTTGGTCCCATCCTTACACATCACCACGTTGTGTAGCTCAATTACTGGTGTTTGGTCGTATCCTTACACATTACCACGTTGTGTAGCTCAATTACTGGTGTTTGGTCGTATCCTTACACATCACCACGTTGTGTAGCTCAATTACTGGTGTTTGGTCGTATCCTTACACATTACCACGTTGTGTAGCTCAATTACTGGTGTTTGGTGGTATCCTTAAGTATGGGCACCATGTGTAGCTCAATTACTCGTGTTTGTCCAAGTGGCATGTTTATCCTGTTTGAGTCGGGAGGTGTCGAGATAAAATTTATATGTAATGGTAATTCCTGATTTCCCTCGTAGACGTACATGGCTGACGAGATTGTGTTAGATGTCGTAATTGTTGCGACAACTTGTTTTCTTGAACTAATTATGTATAGTGTTTTATTAGCCTTCAGAGTGTTCTATAAACAAAGACAAGCTACAAATGTATATAGTAAAGTAGATTTACTTTATGTTTATGATGGTATAAACGTCTGTTGCTAGGTGTATTTATATAGTACGCATGCGTTGTTGCTACGGCACGGCCACGACAAAACAAGGTCAGTCTGGTCGGATGTCCAATCTATTTGTTGGCTACATTTCAGGTGTATCAACTCGTCGCACCTTCTGTCCTGTGAGTTTTTGTTGCTATTAAGGATACATTATATTAAGATATATGTTACTATATCCGATCATTATTAATTATTTTGCTGCACCCATATACTATAGAATTCAGAAAATATATTATTTAATTGAACATAAAATGACAAAGTGGGTAGGTAATTAGATATTCTACAAATTCAGCTTAGCGTTCTTCACTCTGCTGGTAAAAAGAAGCTCTACACCGAAAATATAGTACGTTCATCTCCCAACAGTGAATTCATAGTTAAATTGTCTTCGTGTCGTGATTAGACACCCGAGCTGACGTCAGTAGATATCACGATTCAATCGATCTATATAGCCTATATAGATCTTTCAGAGATGACTTAAATAAACAGTGATTTACTATATTCGTCGTTGTTCTATTTCCTTTTGATAAATAATTAATTGGACTCGATTGGTAAGGGGTGAAGATTGTGTGAAACAGTTTAACAGAGTGACCTTTGCATGGTACTGCCATATAACGACTGTTATGGTGTGTTTTTAAACTCGAATATAAAATACGCACATTTCTCGCGGGGCATCTTTCCCACACACTTGTTTATAACGGATTAAAAACATGATAAATAAGAATCCTGAGTTCTAATTGGTCGGCCAGGGGTATCAAATCAACGTTATGCCTTGATTTTGATTATGACCGAAAGAAATTATGTATTTGAAAGTAATTCTTTCAAAAGCACTACCGGCGAGCACGTTCAAGGCTTGTTTTTACTTAATAAACGTTGCGAAATAGTCATCTATTTTGGTATTACCAAAGAGCGCGCATTTACGAGATTCTGACATTGCCATGCATCTTGAATGGAGATAAACTTTCATGTTTCAAATTTCCGATGCGCATCCTGTTATTACACTCACTGGGAGCTCACGCGGATGTTCACAGAACAACCCTTTCCCCATGACCTAAATCACACTGAAATCATCTACACAGACAGACATTTCACATAGATCTACCACACTTTTGCCCACATACTGGATATTAACCTAATCGATGTAAAAGCTGAACTATTCGCAGGTAATTGGAATCGTCGGCAAATGGTCACATGTCTTTATTATACTATTCACAGTTTGAAGTGCAATTGAATTATATTCAAATACTAAAATACAACTAATTTATTCATGTTTATATTTATTCTGCGGGACTGTTAAGATGTCTGCTACTATGGAAGAAACCCACGAGCGACCTAAGGTCGGGGTAGGCGTGTTTGTGACAAGTCAGGACCACCCTGGATGTGTTTTGCTCGGCATCAGGCAAGGTTCCTCCGGGGAGGGAACGTATGCCCTTCCAGGAGGACACTTAGAATTTGGGTGAGTCCGATAGGGTGTGATTTTGTTTAACAGTCAGCGCGAGACTGGTACCATGTCCTAGTTGTAGTCTTTGTAGTCTAGCTTGCGCAACTAGGTCACGACACCAGTCTATCGTTAGCGCGGGAACTGAAGCTCTCGACAGGGCTAAGCCCATTCGCGGACTATAAACATTTATGACTGGCGAAAGAGCTTGTGCGGGAACTGCTCCAAGGGAGCTAACTCTCGTAAATGTAGTCCCTCAATAAGAAGTATCAGAAACTATTCTTTTTGGACAAAATAACGATAATAACTGCAATACATGTATGTCATGTCGTCCACATCTCTCCAACTGTATACATATATGTCCCAAAATTACTCACTTTTACTACCACAACATATATACCACCACGAGGGGCGGTCGGGTAGCCTGCTGGTTAAAGCGTTTGCTCGAAAACCGGGTTCGAATCCCGACATGGGTACAATGTGGGAAGCCCATTTTCTGGTGTCCCCCGCCTTGATATTACTGGAATATTGCTAGAAGCGGCGTAAAACCATACTCACTCACTACTACCACGAAAACACTAATTAATGCCTTTATGGCAGAAATTGATATGGTAGAGACGATAGTGTAGAACGGATTTGATAGCAGCTAATGAATGTTATAAATATCATTCACCACCACCCCAATCCATCCCACTACGTCCCCCACCAAAAAGAAAAAATATATATCTATAAAAAAGGAAAGACAGAAAATCACTCAACTTGTGGATCATTGCATGCAGTACACTTATGTCGATAACTGTTATGTAAATCACAACACCTATTGTAGTACCAGTTTGTTTGGGTGTTCGAAGCTGGAAAACCTGCTGAAAAGGGCTTTTGCTGACAACGTGTGACGTGTGTCATAGCGTGGACATAATACTAGTATGTACACTTCTATCCTGTCAGTGAATCGTGGGAGGAGTGCGGTGCGAGGGAGGTGCTGGAGGAGACGGGGCTTACACTGAAGGGGGTGCGGTACTGCACTGTAGTCAACGGGGTGAAGAGAGAGGAGAATTATCACTACGTTACGCTGTTCGTCAGGGGAGAGGTGGACCTCAGCTTCAAGGCAGAACCACAGAACATGGAGCCACAAAAATGTCTGGGTGAGTCAGGTGGTTGACTTGAAGTAGGTTTTGTTTACAAAATAAATAATAATATAACTTTCTTAATCGAGATATTTTTCTTCCGTTATTTGTGTGTTACAAATGCATATATATATATTTGTATAAAATAAAATAATTCAAGGTAGCTGTATTTTGTTTTAACAACTTCAAGTCTTTTTGCATGTAAATATATTTATTTGAATACATTTGAATTATTCAGGTTGGGAATGGGTGAAATGGGACGAGTTTCCTCCCTTAGATAAACTCTTCTGTCCCCTGCGATTGATTCGTGAACAAGACTACAATCTGTTTAAAGAGTGCTGATATTCAGACACACTGCTTGTGTAGAAGGGAACTTGGCTGAGTACTGAAGAGACCATGGATTGTCAGATGTCGTACATGTTCTTGAATAAAATGACCTGCTTAAGTCACCATGATGTACGCTTTGGGCGTCAGCATAATGCGTACCACAGACTCACTGATCCACAAGACACAGACAGGAAGCCGCTGAACGTGTCTTAATTCGAAGAAGACCTGATGCGTTCATGACTTCTTGAATAAAAACACCTGCTCAAATTATTATCGATAAATTTTTTGTGGATAGATCTATCACGAGTTATTTAGGTCCGTGGATCTACCAACGTATGTGCCCCTTGAAGATCTGGGTTAGAATAGGTCTTCAGCAACCCATGCTTGTCGTAAAAGGCGACTAACGGGATCGGGTGGTCAGGCTCGCTAACTTGGTTGATGCATGTCATCGTATCCCAATTACGTGGATCGATGCTCATTTTTACAATGACTGGATTGTCTTGTCCAGATTTGATTATTTACAGACCGCCGTCATATACCTGGAATATTGCTGAGTGCAGCGTTAAACAACAAACAAACAATACCAACATATGTGGAAAATATAAAACTCACTGAAAGTTAGCTAGTACATTCCTGACGGAAAACGACAAATTTATACGTTGGACGCGGCCATCTTGGACCCTGCAATGCAACCCACCCGCGGGCGTCAACAGGTATCGCCATCTATCGCAACACTTCCAACGTTGCCTTGGCTCCTCGGAATGTGTAATCTGGGCAATGTATTAAATGGTATATTGCATTTTCTCTAAGGCCTAGACATGCATTCATATTTTACTATTCTTACCAAACTCCAAAATCATTCTTCCAACTTTTTTAGTTTGTAAACAGTAATAAGCAGTGTATTGGAAGTAAAAAGTGTAGCTAACCAGCTACAGCGGCAGAGATTATAGTGATGTCATTTGATGTTCTGCAAGGCATTGTGATGCAATTTCATTGTTCTGATCTCACCCACGGGATATCTCCTGTGGAAGTCAGTTTTGGATGTTAAATATCAGTGCATGTGATTTCAATGTAACGGAGGGCGGAGGGGTAGCCAAGGGGTATCTTGCTTCAGTATTCATAGTGAATAGGGATACTACAGCCGGCAGCTTTCACAAACTAAGCCACCCGTCTCAGTTTGTATCTGATATAGCTAGACGGAGTACTTTTCAGTGATACTGCCTTTGGCCAAGCTATCAAAACGAGAGATGTAGTCGTGGTTCTGGGGTGTGTTTCTTCAGCATGCAGAAATGAGGTTTCCTCGAGACCACCCAGCGTCTATTTGAAACACAAGCCTGTGACAAGGGTTTTCTAGCTTGGTCACCTCGCAGAAAGTGCTGGCTGAATTAGCATACAGTCGAGGGGGGTGAGTAACACAGAACGTCGACCACAGCCCCAAATTATTCACGCCTGTATCGTTAGGGTTATATGCTCTACGATACAGACTTGACGTGACGACCCTCCGAGACTGGAATGCGTACTGTCGGCCTGGTGGCTTTAGGGGACTCCCAACATATTTTCTGGTGCGTTCAATCAGACCGCAGCAAACATAAAGAAACTTCCCTGGGCTTTGTCCTCAGTTACAGAAGACTCCCATCATCTAGGTAGCTCACTGGCATCATCACATATCTTTCCCTCACTTCGGAACCTGGAAGCTTTGTCACGATTCCTTGCACGAACAGACAGCCTCCGTGGTCTAGTAGTAGAGCGTCCGCCCGGAGAGAGGAAGGTCCGGGGTTCGATCTCCGGCCACGTCATACCAAAGACATTAAAAGATGGTACTTGTTGTTGCATTTAGGGACTAAAACAGGGACTGGTCGGCTCCGAGTCACTATACTGTGTCTGAGTGGGGTATTCATTGTAAACTGCGGCATGGTATCTCAGTGGGCTAGCACTATAATTCGGCATCAGTCCGGACTATACCAGTTCTATTGGGTGGTCCCATTCGTATGATAAGTATTTGCCATTGCTATTGTAATTCTATTTAGGGCATGACAAGCAAAC
The DNA here is from genome assembly GCF_022045235.1 of Haliotis cracherodii. Classification (NCBI taxonomy): domain Eukaryota; kingdom Metazoa; phylum Mollusca; class Gastropoda; order Lepetellida; family Haliotidae; genus Haliotis; species Haliotis cracherodii. The sequence goes on from NW_027266264.1 coordinate 18,239,808, forward strand.
GGTTAACCACTACCCCACACATTGAAATCACATGCACCGATCCGCAGTAGGAAATATCTCTCATGCGTGTCACCTAGGAGATATCGCTAACATGGAATTGCATCACAATGCTTTGCAGAACATTATGACGTCAACAGTTACCATAACGTCATAATGTGACATCACTAGTCTCTATAACCGGGGTAACGTTTTCGCGACTTCTTATAGTTAACTGTTCGCACACGTTCGGGCGCAGTGATGACTTTGCAGCTTTCGGCCAAGCTCACCCCTTTCCGAAACCCCAAAGTCGGAAATACCCGACCGTGTTCAGATAGAACTAAGCATCACACCACTGCCCCAGGCTAATTTGCAGATCACATGATCAATCTGTTCTCTTGTTTGCAAACAAACGCGCATATTCTCAAATCAGTGCAGACTGGCCTAATGCAAGCCTTTCAGTGTGCTTTATATATTGTTTTGCATAATTATAAAGATATCTTACTATAACAGCAACAGTGAGGAACATGACAATATATCTTTATACATCTTTGAAGTGACAGCGTCACTAGCTCTCGGTACTGCTCCCATTGTTCAGAATTCTTGTATTTCTTACTATGCGATTACATGAAAATCAACTTAGGTGTGTAAATAAGGTATGTAAATGGTGCAAGGCACACATATTCATCAGTCAGTTTCACAATCAACATGTGTTTGATTTAATCAATCTTTTTAATTCCTCGAAACCCAAAGAAAACACCGCCTGCCCAGCTCTGGGTGTCGGCATAAAAGTTGGTATTGCTGTAAACTGAAAAGCGTCAACTCCAGAATACAGAACTTGTTAACATTTTGTTTGGTTTGGCAAATCAACAGATATTTTAATTAGATCATCCTCTAAAGTGGAGATAAACATTCACATTACAGACAGACAGACGTTTATTCAGTATAAGGCCACTGGGCCAAAATACATTAACATAGCATAACCAACTGCACAATATGGTTATACATAATGCATACATAACAAGCTGTCTATTACAAGAATAATTTAGGAAGTCTTTCTAATTGGATTTACCTTCAGCAGGAATACACTTATGCAATAATCGTGTGATGAAATTAAGTCTATGAAAGAGTGAATGGATGGGATGGTTATATATTTCCCCATTAAGTTATTTCTTGGCAGATCATAAAGTTCACGCAAACAAAATATGCAATTCATCTTCAATAAAATATTTCCCCTTACTGGGACAATAGGAACAGAGTAGAATGGTGTCTTCCTGTATTTACTGCAATGTTAAAGTTGCTGCATCTAAAGTGTGATAAAATCCTTCTAAGATGAGGTGGCAGAGAAATATTAAGTCGACTTTATGTTTAAAAGGGATGTAAAATGTTAAAAGAATACGAGTCTGATAGGTTGTTGACTTAACCGCACCATGTTTGCTGTAAATTGTCAAAGAGTCTCTGCTTGTACAAATGCATACTCATATCTTTGTAGTCTACATCCAAATTTAAAAAAAACCTTATTATTTAATATGGGTGGCCCAAATGGTCCTTCGAGTGTCGTCCAACGCAGAAAACATCTTGTAGAACTGTCTATCTGGGCTGAGATGTAAAAGCTTCAACCAGTATTTTACATCTTCCCGAGGCAAGAGAGTTAACTGACTTTAAAAGTCCAGTTTCCACCCTTGTCGAACTAGGCTGGAATTCCTGGACTCGATCGTCGCGCCACCAGTGGCTATTACGAGTTATGTAACTTCTATGCCTCTCATTTGGACCAATCAGATTCCACCTCTCGTATCACTTGCATTTGCTTCAAACAAAATGGTGGCTCCCGGTCAAGACGATCTGATTGATAATCAAGATCTATACTGTGATAAAACGGGTCTCGCATCGCCACGTGCACCAAATCACATGAGCACCTTGATTAAAAACGTGAAAAGAATTGGAAAATATCTGTTAACGAGTTGGCGGTGCACATGCTTTGCAAATCCTGCAATCAATGGAAATCTGCGTGACAGTTTACGAACCGGATTTTGATTTCGTTGCGCGATTGTGATTGGACTATGCATAGACTCGTTAGTCCAGCCAAAAGCTAACTCCATAATATCAATCTAGTTCGGCAAGGGTGGAAACTGGACTTTTATAGTCAGTTAACTCAGTGTACCAATTCTGACCAATCTGAGGCAAAAACTGATCTTTGTGATTGGAGAAAATCATTTTACTGTGTACTTGGACTTTAATATTTTAAAACTGCTTTTAGGGATAAAATCTCAACGACGTTCAGGGGTATCGTCATGGTGCATGGCTAGTTGTACCGTTGCTTCACCAACGATGTTGACTATGAAGTATCACTTGCCTCCCGTCCACCCACTGTACATATAACGGACCATCAGCTTGGTGACTGTCATTCGGCTACAGCCAAAACCCCCTGCTACGTGGCAATGCGTTGCTTTTTGATGTATCATACTAATGACGTATTCTTTTAGCACCATTAATCTCAGCATGATATTTGTCACTGTCCAACGGTTTGGGTGTGAATGAACAGTACACCGTTCCTTTATATCCCTATCTCGGTAGGCTGGCAAGCTGCAAGTGCAGAAAATGTTTCACATCAAACGTAAGTTCCACTGATCTGGGTAATGTAGCACTGCAATGATGTGGTTGTGTTCGGGCGATTGATTGAAATTTGTAACATTTTTTCCACAGGCTGAAATGTGCTGTACAAACAAATCTCAGCCCCTAAAAATGAAGGAAAAACCCAATGACTCTACACCAACCCAATCCCCCACCCCATCCCTAAATATCAAAGGGCCTGCCCCTTATTTTGTATCCATTTGCATTTGTCAGTGAAAACATCTTTTTGACACTGAAAACTAAGCAGTTAATTACAACAGCATCACATGTAGAGTACACCAAACTTTATTTTCTTCAACAAGAACCAACTGTACAAGGACAATATACATAGTAACTACCACATGTTACCATCTTAAGAAACATGAATAGTTGCTGATCACAGAGATGCAGGAGAGACTGGATGTCAGGACATCAACAACAGATATTGTCAACAACTCAAGATGCAGGAGAGACTGGATGTCAGGGCATAAAAAACAGATATTGTCAACAACTCAAGATGCAGGAGAGACTGGATGTCAGGGCATCAACAACAGATATTGTCAATATCTCAAGATGCAGGAGAGACTGGATGTCAGGACGTCAACAACAGATATTGTAAATATCTCAAGATGCAGGAGAGACTGGATGTCAGGACGTCAACAACAGATATTGTAAATATCTCAAGATGCAGGAGAGACTGGATGTCAGGACGTCAACAACAGATATTGTCAACAACTCAAGATGCAGGAGAGACTGGATGTCAGGACGTCAACAACAGATATTGTCAACAACTCAAGATGCAGGAAAGACTGGATGTCAGGACGTCAACAACAGATATTGTCAACAATTCAAGATGCAGAAAAGACTGGATGTCAGGACGTCAACAACAGATATTGTCAACAACTCAAGATGCAGGAGAGACTGGATGTCAGGGCATCAACAACAGATATTGTCAACAACTCAAGATGCAGGAGAGACTGGATGTCAGGGCATCAACAACAGATATTGTCAACAACTCAAGATGCAGGAAAGACTGGATGTCAGGACGTCAACAACAGATATTGTCAACAACTCAAGATGCAGGAGAGACTGGATGTCAGGGCATCAACAACAGATATTGTCAACAACTCAAGATGCAGGAGAGACTGGATGTCAGGGCATCAACAACAGATATTGTCAACAACTCAAGATGCAGGAGAGACTGGATGTCAGGGCGTCCACAACAGATATTGTCAACAACTCAAGATGCAGGCGAGACTGGATGTCAGGGCGTCAGCAAAAGATATTGTCAACAACTCAAGATGCAGGAGAGACTGGATGTCAGGACGTCAACAACAGATATTGTCAACAACTCATGATAACAAGATTCTGGACTTTACAACTATTACCAAGAAGAGGACGTTCATTGTCATGGACATATTGTACACACCCATGTATTTGATAGGCAAGGATTTGATGATGCAGCCAAAGCAATCCAGTGTACTTGGTGCATGGTGGAGCAACACCTTCATCATGAGTAAACATAGGAAAACATATCAGACCAAACTTTCAGAATATGTATAACAAAGTACAATATATATCCATACACTCATGTGTCTTTTTTTATATCAAACATAATCGTTTTAATTCATTTTCGAAAATAAACATATTCTCATAACTTGTAACAATGTAACATAGAACCAATATCTAAGTTAAACATGCTCAAAATGTGATTATGGCAAAATCAAATCAAAGTATAGTTATCAACTAGGAATGTTTCTCCATTTTAACTGAAAGTCACAATGAAACTGATGTAAATGATAAGAAGGACGGAAGTAGAATCAGACACTAAACTGATGTACTCTCCTTATTGTCTTACCTAGTATACCTGGGCCCATTTGCACATAGCTACTTTAGTGTTAGGACTATTGTAAGCTTATGTTAAAGTATGGGTGTTATGATCATCTTAGCACTAAGATCGTTTTGTGCAAGTGGGCCCTGGTAGGATACCACAGTGACTATCTATATTGCTAGAACCCAACGGAACAATGCCTTGTCTACATTCAATCCTTTCAACTTTGGAAAAAAAAATTCCCATATATGATTACAACATTTCTATGTGTATCTATAGTCACTGGCTGTCCAAAAAACTGAATTGTGAGGAATCTAATCAAGAGAATGTTCACTAACCATACACAACTTTAACAAATATATTGGTCTGCCTCACAGTAAACAGTAAATGCCATGTACGCAAACCGGCAACAGTTTTATCTCCAAAATCCATTTTTGTATGAAAGTTGGTTGGTTGGTTTGTTGTATAACGCCGCACAGCAATGTTCCAGCTATATGACGGCGGTCTGTAAATAATCAAGTCTGGACCAGACAATTCATAGATTAATATCATGAGCATCGATCCACGCAATTGGGATCGATGACATGCATCAATCAAGTCAACGAGCCTGACCACCCGATCCCGTTAGACGCCTCTTACGACAAGCATGAGGTATGAAAACAAAAATAAACCAAATATGGCTAAAATCTTTTTGTAAGTAGTTGTCAGTCATGTTTCCATGCAAAATTATTATCAATAACCATAATTATTTGTAAATAGGTTGTGTCACACCAACAACCAGGTGCAATGGCAACAACAGGCTTGGAATACTGTCAACATGGGTCAGATCTTTACAAATAGATTCACACTGCATGCAGTAAAGCTCCACAATACTTTCTTCAGTGAAACTCTGTTCTTGTACAAACCTGCTTCCTGACATACACGGGCAAACTGATCTAATGAACAACATATATAGTTGGAGTCAAGTGTCAAAATGTTGTCGTATGCAGAATGCCTCCCTGAATACTTTCTTCAGTGAAACTCTGTTAGTATACAAACCTGCCTTCCTGACATACACGGGCAAACTGATCTAATGAATTACATATATAGTTGGAGTCAAGTGTCAAAATGTCATCACATGCAGAATGCCTCCCTGAATATCAATACAAAATAAACATATAATCTTCCTAATAAAATAATGTGATCATAATAAACTACACATTTGATAATCTTAGTTTCATGAGGCACATGGTAAGCAGTGTATGCTTGAGGGATGGCACTATGAACATTATAATAGAATAGTCTCTCTGTTTGGCCATCACATTCTTGAAAATAAATTACTTTGGCAACAACTGCTTTAGACCATAAATTATATTGGCCACAACTGCTTTAGACCACAAACATATTTTGGCTATCACTGCTCGATATGAAAAGTCGAGTTGTTCATTTCAAAATTGGAATTAATGAGACTTAGAACCTAAAAATATTTTGGCCATCACTTCTTTTGAACATGAAATATTTTCGCTGCATAAGTACATTACAATTTTCCACCACTACTCTTCATCAGGGCTATTTCGTTGGGACACTGACATGCAACTTGTTAAATTTTACAGTTTTTGCACATTTTGTGTTTAATATATTTATGTTTAAAATGTGAAAATAGTCAAACAAGTCAAATATCACAGCTGTTTCATAACCAGCAAAAGATTTAGTGAGAATGTCTATAATAAACTCATGTTACAGAAATCCAATTACTTCTTCTGACATTGACAACAAATAGCAAAATGATAAGATAAGTTCAGTCACCCAGTATATAACAAAACAATGAATTTCTGCACCACCCACTGATGGCATCGGCACTGATAGACATGCCCATTATATAACAAAACAAACACGATGGTCCAGTACACACACAACTATTTCATAAAATAAACAATCATCTCCAATAGAAAAAACAATTGGAAAATGAATATCCCAATGCTGATTATTTTCAATGAATACTGTACTCCTTTGTTGACCAAAACATCATTGTTTTGTCAAAGTGACCAAATTGGGACCAGAATGCTTTTGTTTAAAATGGAAGGAGAAATATGTATTAAAATACATGATAAATTAGAAAATTCCCTCGGCTTGTGTAACAAGTTTTAAAATATGATTGAACAAAACTTTAATATTGTAAGAATGAGACCATGTGATACTTCCTACTAAATACATTTCCCCAACTCTCGCTTCATAGTATTTGTACAAATGCCATACCTATAGTTGTCTCAAATATAATAAGTCATGGTAATAATATCTTCATATTTGGAATATCAACAAAAGCCTGGAGCAGAACCATGTCTGTTTGTAATAATTAACAGGCAACTTTGTGGTTATCAAAGCAAACAAACTCACTCAAACTAACTCTTAGCATATACATAGAAACACTGAAAAAAGAAATATAATATGAACAATCTGCAGGTAAAAAGACCCTGGTACAATATATCACAGTGAAGACACTAATTCTTCAAGGAACTGAGTTTTATATGTAATCATGTAAAAATCAGTGTAATTGTAGATAATACTGAGACACTGTCGATACTCCAACATCCTCTATTGTGAAAATGCAGACCCGAGGCTCCTTTCTCCGTTAAACCAGCGTTGTTGGTGCCCTACAATAGGGTCAAGAGTTCTTTAGCATCATCAAGACTCCGCAACAACGGCTCATGTACAGTTCCCACCCTGTACATGCCAAGGATTCAGTATCAGCTGTAGACAAAGGCGTGGTTTTCTCTCATTTCCAACTGCCGTAGTCTCATCGTATTGGACGCGCCACGTATCCGTTGCGACTTGGTTGAGCGGTGACTGGCAGGATTCTCTGTCATAGAATGGTTTGAACTGATTCTACTGAGGCCACTTCCTGGCGAAGATGCTGACACAACCATTTCTGGTCGAACTAGTTCTGGGCGTTGGATGACTGGTGCCGGTGCCGACACCACGGAGAGACCATGTGATGGAGGGGCGGGGCCAAACCGAGGGAGGGGGAGATCTGAAACAACACACCATTACTTACTGACAGAGACTGTTAGTACATCCTACATGGTCACCAAGTAGTTTGGGATTTATGACTTAACATATATAATGGCAGAACAGTTTTACCTTTGTATCTTATTCTTTAAATATTACATGAAGTTTGATTTTACAAAGGAGTTATTATCCATGTGAACTCAAATTGTTTTAAGGTAAGCATGAAAGAGAGACATTGTCCAACAAGTAACGTGTGCATTACTTAATCTACATGCTGTGAAGTTAATTTCAAAGGCCCTAGAATATGACTTGGTACAAAAGCAAAGTAAGAAGAATGAATGCTATGTTTAAACTACTAAGACACAAGAAGTAAATTCTTGAATTGTTTGTATTGAAACTGAAAGCAGACTAAAGGAGACGAATTTATTGTTTTAAATCATACATAATTACGTGTTATTAAGTTCAATACCTTTACTGAAAATACAATTTTATACCAGGCATACATGATGTTAGTACACAAAACATCAGGCAAGACCAGTGACAAAACTGTAGATGAAGTTGAACTATCTTGAAGAGTAAATAGTCATGTTAAAATATATACGGCGGATACACACAAACTAGATGTAATGGTACTGCATACACAATATTACATTTGAGAATATTTCCAACATGCACACATCTAGTTTAAAGTTAGAACAATACAGCAGCTTATAAGGTTAGGTAAAGCACAGCATGTAAATGTTTTACTGGTTGTGTCATGCACTGCTGCAGTGGCTGCCAGATCGTATAGAGCAGTATCATTAGAAGGGATGAAGAGAGACAGGCCCACAGAAACATGATCGACACCCCAGGGTAGCGGCCTCTTTTATTGTCATTCAAACAAACACGAAAACATAACAATTAAACTGCAGACTTATAAATATCAATTATATTTCCTTTCTCACTTGTCTTGAACAATTTTGAACATTTGATTCCTTTCAATTACAGTCCTTGGAATTTGTTAAGATTATAGAATAGGTCCAATTTCATGCAACAATTAGCACTAGACACAAACATATTCGAAAAATAGGGAAGTGTCATCATCATCAAGAGCTCTGCTTACAGTGAACAAAACAATTACTTTTGTTGTTTTGTTTGACGTGTGCAGCGAATATCCCTGTGGTATACTGTTAGTGTTGTGTGACAGACTGCAGCAGCCATACAGACAGCAACCTGAGTCGACACTGATGAAGGTATATACATGTGTGCACTACAGGAAGCTTACGCTCAGTTAGACACTGAGGAAATTCACTGGCCTACCTATCAGATACTCCCAGCCTTTCTGCCCTAGAGTAATGGTAATGGGTTTGATGTATTCAACAAGTAACAGTAATGGTCTAGTAGGCGGATCATTCTCTACACTAATAGTTTAGTAGGCAGATCATTCTCTACAGTAATAGTCTAGTAGGCAGATCATTCTCTACATTAATAGTCTTGTAGGCAGATCATTCTCTACTTTAATAGTCTTGTAGGCAGATCATTCTCTATAGTAATAGTCTAGTAGGCAGATCATTCTCTACTTTAATAGTCTTGTAGGCAGATCATTCTCTACAGTAATAGTCTAGTAGGCAGATCATTCTCTACAGTAATAGTCTAGTAGGCAGATCATTCTCTATAGTAATAGTCTAGTAGGTAGATTTTTCTCTACAGTAATAGTCTGGTAGTTAGATCATTCTCTACAATAACAGTCTAGTAGGCAGATCATACTCTACAGTAATAGTCTAGTAGGCAGATCATTCTCTACAGTAATAGTCTAGTAGGCAGATCATTCTCTACAGTAATAGTCTAGTAGGCAGATCATTCTCTACAGTAATAGTCTAGTAGGCAGATCATTCTCTACAGTAATAGTCTTGTAGGCAGATCATTCTCTACAGAAATAGTCTAGTAGGCAGATCATTCTCTATAGTAATAGTCATGAAGGCAGATCAGCGTTAGAAACAAACAGTTGTCGTCCACTAGTCCTTATAATGATAACATGTAGCAAAACCCTTAAAAAGGGCACATTTCTACTTGTCCTTATGATATTGGGCAGTTTGGCAAGGACTATAGGACGAGTGCCAATTTCTACCGCTGCAGATCACTCTCTCCCGTAATAGTGAAGAAGGCAGATCATTCTCTACAGTAATAGTCAAGAAGGCAGATCATTCTCTCGCCGAACAGTCAAAAAGGCAGATCATTCTCTACATTAATGGCGACAGCAAAACTTCATCAAGATGATGTCATGCATCACTGTACCAATACATACAGTAAAAAGCGAAATTGATGACTTTATCTTGAAGTTTCTCAATAAAAGCATGAACTGATGGTACTATGCATAGCCTATGGATTTGTGAACTTCCTACCCAGTGTCTTTAGTATGTCTTTTCAGTGGCCACATTGCTTTTACGCTTTGGTGAAAACCTCTTAACTTAAAAGGAACAGAGGTTGTAAATGTGAAAAATGGAAAATAAAATGGAAACAGGAGACTTTATAAAGTTAATATTCCAATGTCTATTTCAGAATCAGGGTCTGATTTTTTGGGAAGGGACTTTAATTATGCAATGTGATCTGTACAGTCGAGCATCGTAACAATCCTCAAGCACTGGCAGCAGCTTTAGGGTTAACACACTTGATTCTCAGGTACAACACATATTAGAAAAATCTCCCTTTAAATCCTTTCCATTTCTACATGAAGACAAAAAAAGGACATTTCTGACAATCAGGATAAGACACTTTTCACACAAATAAAGACACCGACCATCCACATCCATTTTCCAAAGTAATTGTTTGAGAAACAGTTATTGTATTTTTCAGCCTCGAATATTGATACAAGGCTATCAGCTTAAAATCCCATCACCATCAGACCCTTTCAAACCTTCTAATCAACCTTGATCAAAACCTAAATGTCAAAACCTCTAAGATCAATAAACACCCCAAGCAGACATAACATCATCAGACAATATGTTCCTAAAAGTCAAGCTTGAAATGTCTATCTCACACAGTTGCCTTAGACCATGGATTAATATCCTTCTCAATCACAAGCCCTCTATATACTCAACACCATATTACACCCTGAGGTATATATCTACCACCACATTACACCCTGTGGTATATATCCGCCACCACATAACACAATGAGGTATATATCCACCAGAACATAACGCCCTGAGGTATATACCCATCACTACATAACACCCTGAAGTATATATCCACCACCATATTACACCCTGAGGTATATATCCACCACCACATAACACCCTGAGGTATAGATCCACCACCACATTACACCCCAAGGTATATATCCACCACCATATTACACCCTGAGGTGTATATCCACCACCACTTAACACCCTGAGGTATATATCCACCACCACATTACACCCCAAGGTATATATCCACCACCACATAACACCCTGAGGTATAGATCCACAACCACATAACACCCTGAGGTATATATCCACCAGAACATAACGCCCTGAGGTATATACCCATCACTACATAACACCCTGAAGTATATATCCACCACCATATTACACCCTGAGGTATATATCCACCACCACATAACACCCTGAGGTATAGATCCACCACCACATTACACCCCAAGGTATATATCCACCACCATATTACACCCTGAGGTGTATATCCACCACCACTTAACACCCTGAGGTATATATCCACCACCACATTACACCCCAAGGTATATATCCACCACCACATAACACCCTGAGGTATAGATCCACAACCACATAACACCCTGAGGTATATATCCACCACCATATTACACCCCAAGGCATATATCCACCACCATATTACACCCTGAGGTATATATCCACCACCACATTACACCCCAAGGCATATATCCGCCACCACATAACACCCTGAGGTATATATCCACCACCACATTACACCCCAAGGCATATATCCACCACCATATTACACCCTGAGGTATATATCCACCACCACATAACACCCTGAGGTATATATCCACCACCACATAACACCCTGAGGTATATATCCACCACCACATAACACCCTGAGGTATATATCCACCACCACATTACACCCCAAGGCATATATCCACCACCATATTACACCCTGAGGTATATATCCACCACCACATAACACCCTGAGGTATATATCCACCACCACATAACACCCTGAGGTATATATCCACCACCACATAACACCCTGAGGTATATATCCACCACCACATAACACCCTGAGGTATATATCCACCACCACATTACACCCCAAGGTATATATCCACCACCACATTACACCCTGAGGTATATATCCACCACCACAGTACACCCCAAGGCATATATCGACCACCACATAACACCCTGAGGTATATATCCACCACCACATAACACCCTGAGGTATATATCCACCACCACATAACACCCCAAAGCATATATCCACCACCAAGTCCCTCTATACAATGTATCAGCTTAATGCCCTGAAATAACTGCATGCATGTCATCCCCCAAGGAAAACACTGCACTCTGCAAGCCACCATACCTGGGTCTCTTCTCCCATGTGCACTGAGTATTCGAGCCTTCTGTGTGGGCGTAGTTGTGTCTGACCGCCACTCTGTCTGACCACTACTCCGAGCTAGCAGCCGATTCCTCTCCGCCTCCGTCTCGACCATGCTACTCCGGTAGTCCGTCTCTGGCACAATGGTGGCTGGTCCACTCCTGTTGGCTGCAATAGGTTTCCGTGACAGCTGTCGTCTCTGGAACAAAACAAGGACACTTTTCCAACATTTGTACATGACAACCTTCATCTACCATTAAACATATTAAACATTGAATAATCATACAACAAAGTTTACATTTACACACCAGAATATAATTAAGAAAACAAATTTCAAAATTGGATGACTTTTCTTCGAAAAATATTATCTGATCAAGACACTTAAAGGAAACCTTTTCACTATATCACTGAGAATGACATCCATCACACAAATATGTAACCATGAAATAAGAGATGCTTATATGCAAGGAAGCAATGCTTACACTGACACTGAGCGCATAAACACAGCTGACAGTGAGCATGTCAGTGAATGAATACAAATGCTAATAATATACATAATCTACAAGATACAATGACTGAAAGAAAACATGTCATGATGATTACAGTGAGTGAGCTAAGCTTGACTGACAAGTGCAGTGAGAGGAGTTAATCACACAAATGAATTGATGAGTGGGTGTTGAGATGACATGCTCACACAACCTTGAAGCCAGCCAGGGGGCACTAGAACCCTGACGTCTAGACACCTGGTGTCATGACAAGCACATGTTGTGTGCCTCCTAGAAGCCAGCCAGGGAGCACTAGAACCCTGACGTCTAGACACCTGGTGTCATGACAAGCACATGTTGTGTGCCTCCTAGAAGCCAGTCAGGGAGCACTAGAACCCTGACGTCTAGACAACTGGTGTCATGACAAGCACATGTTGTGTGCCTCCTAAAAGCCAGCCAGGGAGCACTTGAACCTGACGTCTAGACACCTGGTGTCATGACAAGCACATGTTGTGTGCCTCCTAGCAGAGTAAGACAGTTCCAAGTAAACAGGGATAGCTAGTGACAGAAGGATAGAAAGACAAAACATATGAAGAAATATTCTACAGACCTTCCAATCAATGATCAGTAAATCCACATGATATAACAAAACCATGATTCCAGGCATCAACACGGCGGGTTCACATTATGTCTTTATTAAAATGGCAAATAAATTAAATTTCTCAAAATGTTTAATCAGGACAAGCGAGTTTACAATAATCTCAACAATATTGCTTCAGATTCATTCCATTTCACATCTTACACAATGTTTTGACTACTATGTGATTACCTCCCTTACAAACTGAATTTGAGAAACACAATTTTTCCACCGTAAATGAGCGCAGTAGTCTATTCAGGCTACATCACGTACATGGTCGCGGGTTAATTCTTGTGATGAACCGGCACGTAGGCATTGTCTCCATCCCATTATTGTGGTGGAATAAATAACAATCACTAGAATTATATTTTGAATTGTGGCCTTCAAAATATTGAACAGGCAAACCAGAGATTGATAGTGTGAGCTTCAGTAATTGGTATATGAGTACAATGACAAATTATATCATCATTGTAATACAGGAGAATTAGTTACTTATGTAGGCTCAGACTAGGCATCTGGCGGGCACGGGTGGCCAAGTCGTCTAAGGCGCCGCGATTCGCTGTGTAGAGTTGCATCCCTTGGGCACGCCAGAAACCTATGACTGGGATCGAATCCCGGTTCGCCCCAATTATGTTTCTAGGTTTGTCGGCACCATACCCGTGCTCATGAGTTTCACTGAAGTGGTAAACGTCTGAGACCTGCATCACTTCGGGCTTTCCTCCCACATTAAGCTGACACGCCGTGATATAACTGGAATACTGTTAAAAGCGGCGTTAAACCCAACTCACTAACTCACTCACTCAGACAAGGGATCTAATCTGCCCTGAAATTGTCACGAGGGCACCAGCTGACTAGGGGGCTACAAGAATTAGGATGAAGTGCTATGATGGTTCATTCTGAAATCTACAGCAACATAACCATGTGTGTTACTTGTATGATACAATGCGTGCAAGTCTATAGTTTAGTGAATGCCATGCATCCATGCTGGACAGGTCTACCCTGTATCCAACAGTGAAGCTAGCTACAAGCCATCTTCTAGAAGCCCCACCACATCTAGCTTGTGACACAAATCACTTACCTGAAAAGCTGGGACCGTTCTCTCATTCACGTTGGCTAAACTGGCGTTTTTGCCCTGCCATCGTGTTCCATTATTAGGCTGAGTGGATAAATGAGTATAGGGTAAGGTATACGGCCCTATAGGTCTGGTCAAGTAGGCTGGGGGTGGGATGATTGGGTGGGGGGTGGAGGCCATGGCCAGGAGGGGGAAGGAGGTCGCTAGGAAGCTTGTGGGACTTGATGCAAAGATGGACTGAGACGTCACAACAGGTTGAGAAGGCACGAGGTTAGAAGAGAGAGCGGCGTGAAGTTTGGGAGAGTATGAGTGAAAGTGGTGACTTTTGTCATGCAAGTTAACTTTGGTGTTGTTGTGTGTTAGAGATTCGCCGTTCCCTCCACTTGTCTGAAAGTTAGAACAGAGTCAAACCCTTCAACACTAATCACACACGCAAGCCACAACATACAACGTCAGTAGCACCTTAAACTCCACACACTGGTACACAGGTATCTCATCACCATGACTACAAAGGGTCTAGCACTGGCACATCACTGGTTTCTCACAGTTCTGAGACTTTAATATTCCAAAGAGAACATTCATTAAACTTCAGCATCACTTTTTCATTGAAAGGAGTTGAATGAAGATACTTGTTATCTTCAGATACGTCAGGTTGTTATTTGCACTTTCTCATAGAGAACTCAGATGTCAAGTTTTGTAGCCTTGGTTACTTATTGTTACAGTATAATCCAAGTTTGTTTCCCAGGTACCGGTACATCAGTTAGATTCAGTTATTGCTGGTTATATGAACACCACAGCCAATTATGGCAGAAATGTATTAGACGAAGCATACAACCACAGTACACCAATATCACAGAACAGGATATGGTCACAGTTGTTATCAATATCTACCAACTTGACAACATTACCGACACACCCCAAGCCAATGATAAGGATAGGTTTTGCACATACATATAATCACTGACAGGTGTTAGTGAATATTTTCTCCTGCTAACATCTATTGCTAATTATACCTATCTACCAACATGCATATGAATTATGATGACCAAACTATTTGCAATGCCTGAAGCAAGAGAGCAACCATTTCCGTTAAAGCTATATAGAATTATAACATATTTGTTAAATACACAAACTCATCAAGACATTAGTTTGGAAGGCATTTTTGGTATGAGGAAAACATATTTAGGAAAAGGGCAGAGCAAATTAGGTTGATTGAGATTTCAATACAATACTGCAACCAAATATATAATAGGTCAAAGAGTTAAGATATAAACTTTAGTCACATTGTTTAAGCACTACAATATAAACATATTGAATTAAGAAGTAACAAAAATGAACATTTCCATTTTGTTACACAGTTAAACTAAAATTAATTACATAATTAAGATTTTGTTTCTGATAGTAATTGAGAACCACTATAACCAATCAACTAATATTGACTCTTCCATGATGTTAAAACTACTGCATGAATCATGGCTATCTAAGTCTAACAAAGTCACACAACAGAAACTACAAAAAGATGTATGTAAGTATTTCTCTATCAATTATGTGTTAGTCCAGAAAGTATAAATATAGTCAAAACCTATATCAGTCATACTTCCCACAGTTCTATTAACCTTGTTATTCCACACCTTGTTTGGTAACACTAATGCTATCACACATAACGTAGCATCAACTGTCTCAGCAACTCTAGGAAACCAAGCGTCCCCACCACCTGGGTCAGCGGCAGGCACAACACCGGTCAGGGAGGCTGTCACTCCACAACAACACTGCAGAAACCATGGGGGAAGTGCAACAAGAATACCATTCTTCAATCTGTAGTTTGGAATGACATCAGTCTTGGTACAGTAATACTGGTCAATTTCTTAATGAAAATCTTATACTTTGTGTGTGTATTTCACCACTGAATGAAAATCCTTCTCATTCCGTTAAGTCACCCGTCTTTCCCCTTGTTAGAATGACAAGCCGCTTTTGTCAACAATTTAGCAACCCTATCGTCATGAGTCAATTTGTCCAACATTAAGCATCTCAAGGTCACATGACTGTCAGAGTTCATTTTTACTCATATTTGCTTTCTATTTGACAATGTTGCGCAAAAAAGTCCTCACTCCGATGAAAAGCCAAATAATTTGTCAGAGTCCATAATATCCTCAAAATGATGAATTGTAAGTTTCAATTTCACCGGCCCATATAATATACAATAATTTGACTTCAGAAGACCATGTCAAATACCCCACATTATATACACTAATTTGATGTCAAACATATTAGAAATACTTGTTGTTTCTCTTTCATGGAGTCTTGTACTAATCTTGAAGAAAAATTTCATTCAGCTTTGTATCATCACTGAAGTTATTTGCATTCACAAATATCAACTCTAGCTTTAAATAATGAAGCGTGAAACTTTGAACAAACCCAAATGATAAAAATATTCTGGTTTCTGCAGTCACTGCAAGGCTTATGGAAGGTGAGTGGCACACAAACAACATGGCCTTCTGGTTAAGGAAGCGGTTATAATTAAGTCTACGCAGGCAGGAAGCCTTCTCCTCAAACTGCACTGTCAGTAGCGGCAGACTCACTGCACATATACACCCATCTACACCACAAACCACCACTGTCTACCAACCTCGCTGTCAACAATATCAGCTTCAGGTGCCTCCTGCTCAGTATCATTGTCGTGTGTGAGGAGAAGCTTATTCTCCGCGGAACTGTATGACAGTCGCACGTGCGGGAACTGGCGTGTGATGTCTCTAGGATTGCGGGTGTAAACCAGCCCTGACACCCCAGGGTTACAGTGTGGATAGTTGGGGGCTCTGTGGCTGGCTCTATCATACTTTAGATTGACGTTATCGTTAGAGAGTACGTGGTTGGCACCAAAGTACCTATCCAGCAGTTTTTTATAATACTGCCTGTCTTTGGCTCGGATTGGTGGCGGGCGGCCACTGATGTAGGGGTCCATGTGTCGGCCAGGGAGTGGCCATCGGTGACTGTCCTAGTGATCACACAGTGCAAGAGAAAGCAGATTAGACACAGCTAGTCCAACAGCACAGCCATCAAACATGGCTCTCCAGTATAGGATACAAGTAGGAGACTCAAGCCAGCAAACTAGTTCATGAAAAAGATATACAGGTTGTGTATCCATATTCAAACCCTTGAAAGGTTTTAAATGTTTGTTTACAGTAGATTGATTTGAGAGAGGACAGAGGTCCCTCGGATAATGAAAATCAAATTAAATGATCGAACATCTCCACAACCTAAATTAGGCTCTAATAAGTCAATAACATCCATTTGGAGTTTATCAGTTATCAACTGTGGTCAACTGTGCTTTAAATTCATATATTTTTCAAAGATGCTAATTTCATACTTCCAACCAGAAATTTCATGAACTAGTTATATGAGCATTAGCTGTAATATTTTATACATGTTTGATAGCTGTGCATGTCAGTGGGAATTTAGTGGAATTAAAATGCAAAATCAAAACTTCATCTAAAACACATATCTACAGACAAAAGCTCTAATGAACTAGAAAAATATAAGTTTTAGACAACTATTCACATCTACAAAATATCATCGAAGATTCTACACTGACAAGTAAAACAAAACATTAGAATGGTTTGTGCATGTAGGTGCATACAAAGCAGAGAGATGTGCAAGGCTGTGATGGTGCAAACAGCTTGGTCAGCATGCAACTTAAAACAAGGGACGGAGGATGGGGGGACTGAAAGCATACACAATCACATAGGAAGGATTCCATCACATCTTTAGCTATTCCACTATCACCTTGAAGTGTTTATCTTGTGGATCTTTGCTTCAACCATACTACTCAAACGATGTTAAAGAACACCCCACTTATATTACTATAGTTAATCTATCATGACATGACAAATTAATCATAGAATGAATTGGGTGTTCTTGAGTAGTATATTTAACTGCAGTTGATTTCTTGTTACTACCAGAGCACCACTTAATCATGTTAATCATGCTAAAGTTTTATCATTCCATAAATTGACTACAAGTAGACTTTCAATGATTTCACTATCACTAGGTCTTCAGGAACCCATGCTTGCTGTAAAAGGTGACTATGCTTGTTAAAAGAGGCGACTAACGGAATCGGGTGGTCAGACTCGCTGACTTGGTTGATGCATGTCATCGTATCCCAATTGTATAGATCGATGCTCATAATGTCAATGACTGGATTGTCTGGCCCAGATTTGATTATTTACAGACTGCCGTCACAGAGCTGGAATATTGCTGAGTGCAGCTCTAAACAACAACAAACAAATCACTATCATGCACCCTGTTGCATGAATTAGTGTTTTACAGAGAGAAAAAAACACCAAAATGGCTATAAATAACAGGCTCTCAACTGTCATTGCTCCCTATTCATAAAACTTTCATTTAATTTGTAATGATAATATTCATAATGTGTAAAATTCTACTTTAACACATTGTTCAATCTATGACAATAGATAATCAGCCTCAGTTTGAACTGTTACAGTAATATTCAACAATTTCCCCATGTAAAGCACACATGGTATAAGCTAACCAATCAATGCTCTCTCAAATATTGTAGGCCTCACTTGCCAAAAGGAAATAAGTGTACACTATATATGAGACAGATGACCTGGTCGGTGTGACTGCAAGATAATTAGGTGTGAGGTCAACAGTGTCTTGCCAGCTAATTTACACTCTGGCAAACAGCCAACAAGAACTCTTGATTGACACCGATGTCTGATAAAAGCAATCACACATACAATTTACAATCATAGCCAGTCAATCATATTCTAAATCTGGTCGAGTTTTATGGAACAGTGTAATTATTTTCAAATATCTTTTGATCATGCTGCCTAATCAGGTTCTGCATACAAGAGTAACTGGCAAATCGCCCATGTATATCACTAAGTGGATAAAACATGCAGGCTTTACTTATGTCACTCTCATATACAATCAAATGATAATTATACCTTACTGTTGACAAAATGTCCAAAGTGTCAAAAGCTAACCCCTTGTTAAGCAAATGTTTTGGTTGTATAGACCAATTAAAATGGTTAGTATGCAAAAGTTATGAGAAAGTTACCTACACAGAAATCTTAAAGTAAGGTTCGAGTTATGTGCATACATGAATGCCTGACCTGCTTGCACAAAATCATCTTAGCGCTAAGATTATCTTAAGCCTATGTTAAAGTATGGGAGTTACGATCATTTTAGTCTTTAGATCGCTTTGTGCAAGTGGGCCCTGGGGCCCGTTCCACAAAGCCATCGTAGCACTAAGATGATCATAACTCCCATACTTTAACACTGGCTTACGATAGTCGTGGCGCTAAGATCGTTTTCTGGAATGGTGCCCTGGTCTGTTAATGTCATGCAGCTGTTAGGTTAAACACACGGCTCATACTGACCACAGGTGGGGGCAGAGGTCTTGGGTCGGCCTTCATCACCCCCATGGTACCAGGGGTACAGTGTAGGAGGCGGTACACATGCTCCACGATGCCGAGGCCACGGACCAGGTTGTCCCGCTGTAGCAGCCCACTGATCCTCTCCAGCTCCTCCTCCTCCCTGATCTCCATCGGCTTGGACGTGTCGATCATCTCCTCCTGCAGCAGCCTGCTGTCACTGCCCTGAGCACAACACAGACATGTTTACAGCCATACCTATGTATGTAATAGGGCTGGGACTGGAAACTCGGGTGCTCGGGTCGGGTGGGTACTGAGAACGACCCAGGTACCCACAGGACTACCCGGACCCATTGGTAGTGATGTGATATATTGTTTAATGACAAAAATGATCTAGACCCATTGGTAGTGATGTGATATATTGTTTAATGACAAAAATGATCTAGAACTATATGCTTACACTTCTGACAATGCACCCATTCCTTCTGACTTTTATATGTTTGAATAAAGATAAAACTTAAGTCAACTTCAGTGTTTGTATGACCAGATACTTATACTTGTATCTAATTACATTTTGTCCACGGCGACGGTCAAACTATCTCTTGCGACCAACAGCAGGTACCTGGGTAGGGTCAGGTAGCAGCAGGGTGGGTGCCTGGGTATTTCATTTTCCCAGCCCTAGTATGTAAACTGTTGGTGAGTCAACAGAGGTTTTCAAAAATTATCTTTTTATTTATGTTAACACACTTTACAATGTAACAATTCATCCCTACAAATGAGGCAATCTGGAAGTATAAAATCATAGAGGTTTTTTATGCACGCTGTGCTACATAGTCTACATATAGCATGTATAGTTCACATTTGTGTGTGGCTAGTTTGTAGCAATGACACAAGGAGGACAACCGTTTCACACCAGGTAGGGAACCTAAAACAACCATAATGGCAACTTATCAATGTCATTAAAATCATATCTTAGTTCAGTTCTCACAACCGCTAAATAAAGATCTAAGGACATCCCATTACGGGTCACGTCAGACTGACCTTGCGCGAACTTTGATTGACCAATGGTAAGACCAATCAGAAGGCAGCTCTCTCGTGCTTATGGCACAAATTTCAAATTGGCGACTACGCTTCGAAACATATTTTGACAAATTTTCGATTACAAATTTGAAATCTGAACAAAAAAATATTCTGGAATGGCTAATAGATGGTCTAGATTGTAACGATTCAGTCGTTAAACCCGTAACAATCGTTCGGAATATCCCATGTTAAAGTTTTCAAGACTGATTGATTAGAAATCACATTCCGACTGTCACTTTCATAATCTGGTAAGCGATTGGTCGGATGAAAGGTTGTTCTGATGTGACCCTTAATGGGATATCTTCAGATCTTTGTTTAGCGGTAGCGAGAACTAAGGTCTGATTTTAATGAGATTGGGCAACTTATCAGCCATATCAGATCTCATCCAAACACCTCAAACCTGGATCTTCTTGCACAAATTAAGTCCATGATGCCAAGGTACAGAGGCCCATTCCACAAAGCTATCATAGCACTAAGGTGATAGCAACACCCACACTTTAACACAACTAACGTTGCGCTACATTCCCTTTGTGCAACGGGGCCCTGGAGTTAAAATTATTATTGCGATAAGATCATTTTGTGCAAGTGGACTCAGATCTGTTATATTGATAGCAACTCAATGAAAGCTGATATGAAAATATAGGCCAGGCCAAACATTGCACACATATCAAAACATGCAGTATCAGACTAAACACTTTTCCCACACCCTGCATAGTGATGAAGACCTAGGGCCTTAATGGCTTGACATACTGTTAACAGGGAATTTTTTGTGACCGTTTTATTATTGCGAGTTTTGCGAACGAGACTCAATCGCAAAAATTAAAAATGCAAAAATAAGTATAAATAATACATACATACTTTATTCATTGCCATACGTCATCAAATGTTGAAATCAT
Source organism: Haliotis cracherodii (assembly GCF_022045235.1). Lineage (NCBI taxonomy): Eukaryota > Metazoa > Mollusca > Gastropoda > Lepetellida > Haliotidae > Haliotis > Haliotis cracherodii. Next base: position 18,261,327 of record NW_027266264.1, read on the forward strand.
TAACCAGAACCACAAGTAACTCAATAAGTTAAAAACACAAATGAATGCAGAATGGTCACACAATACATCACAAATGACAGTGTAAACAGACCAGTCAGTGTCACTGTTACCCCACAGTAATCCTGCCTTCTTCCAACCTCGCTTGATTGCGTCAGTGTCCTTTGCAATTTTGTCCACAATTTTGTTTGCATTCAAACTCACAGTCATGACACTGAGTCGAGTCAATTATCATATTTGATAATTGGTCGCAATCCCTTCCGGTCAACTTTCCGGCCAACTCAGATTAACTAGCTTCGGAGAGAAGCTGTCTATTGTTTGGTAATCGAGAGGTCATCTCAACACGGCAACTCGCAAAAATATCTCGTCGCAGTATTGTCTTTGGTGAGGTATTTGCAATATTTTAACGGCGCAGAAATAAAGCTGTTTACAGTATGTCCCATGTATTTCCGCTGGATGAGAGGACTGTATCATATTTATATGACATACCTCCAAATCTGTTTTAGAAGAGCTTAGTCTGCGTGATGGCATGGTGGACCGACGTAACGTGCGACGTTTCCGACTGGTTGGGGACTCTGGCCTGAGTATACTGCCATCCTTCTTCTTCCCTCCCTTGATCATAGACTCCATCTTCTCCTTCTTCCTCATGATCTCCTCGCGTTGTTGTCTGTTACACAGTAAGTAGGTATCAATTTCTCATCAGTCCAGTACAAAAACAGCAACAGCAGCAATATTGTCCTCACCCTATACGTAAGTTGTTACAGGTATCTGATGGTGCTTCCTACCTTGCCAGCTCTGCACGAGCCCTGAATGCCGCTGTCTCCTGGAAGAGGGTCCCGCTGCTGTGGAAGAACTTGTCATACTTGTCACAGCCTGGGCTGGGATAAATCCTCCGGAAGTTGCCCATATGAGAGTTCTCATAGCGCTCCTGCTGCTCCATAAACTGGGCCTGAGCCTGTTCAAGCTCTTCTCTGTAGGACACACAAGGGATTTAGAGAGATGGAGACATAGTCCAGTCTGTCTGATGGGCACAGGGTGCACGACATTCATGCATGATCATGTGTCTATCATAAGACTATCAAAGTACGCAACAATTCGAATGTTCAGGTTCTCAAAACTCCTTCCAGCTGAAACATGTCTCAGGTCCATCTTAACATATACCAACTGTGCCAATATATAGTAAAAATCACAGTCACTGTTCTATACCGGTACTTCAACATTCACCTCAGACATTCATAGCACTTAAACAGCTCTGTGGAACAGTGTATGTGACATCAGGCTAGAATCGAACTGAATTAATATGGAGTTTAACATTGCCTTCAAAATTATTGCACTTCTATAACAATGTGTGTCTGTGTCGATGCTTGTACTAGACCTGACTAATACCTGTTTTATAGTGCTGCACTTTAATATGGAAACCCCTTGACAACTTAGACAAAGTATACTGACTCTGAGCCTTATCAGTCCTTGTTTTATCCTCTTAATGCTCAGCGTCAGGCAAGAAAACAACAAATACCATCTTTTTACACCTTAAGGATCAAATCACTGACCTTCAGCTCTCTGGGCAGGTGCTCTATCCACAAGACAACGAGAGCGGTGCAGATGATGCGAGAATGAGTGAGGGAGTAGAGTTTTAAGCCGCTTTTAGAAATATTCCAGCAATACCACGATGGAGGACACCAGAAATGGGCTTCTCACACTATACCCGTGTGGGGAATCAAACCCTGGTCTTTGGCGTGACGAGTGAACGCTTTAACCACTAGCTAGGCTACACGACTGCCCCTAGCAAGAATGGGGGTAAAGGAGTAATGATGGATCATGCTTAAATCACGTTTGAACTGATCAACTCACTTGGTTTCCTTTTTGGTGTATTTGCCCAGCAGCCTGTCCTTGATCTTCTTCTTCTCCTCCTCAATGCAGCGCCTCCGGTCACACGCCCCACAGTTGATGAGGTTGAGCGTGTCGTACACTAGCGTGCCCTTGATCTCACGGTCAAGATCAGCATCAGTGGTGAAGCTTGGAGAGTGATTCACCTGAAGTATGAAAGATAAACAAATTGGAGCCTATCCTATACATACAGTCTAGACAGTGTTAAGTCTATCAAATGCTTAATAAAATGTGAAAAAAACCTTTTATATAAAATGCTTAAGCAGTTTCACTCATACAACATAAATACGTTTATAACATATATATTTCTTAAAAACAGTTTTGAGTTGTTTTATCTTAATAGTGATAACAAGAACACATTCAGGCACTGTTCCTGAGGCACTGTTCCTAGCACAAGGATGGCTTGGTGGAATGTGGCCCAGAACAAAGGCCAAGAACAAGGGCCCACAACAAGGGCCCACAACTAGGGACCAAGGGGACACCCACATGGTACACTGACCACCTGGCAAAGTACACAGCACACCATCCGAGCGGTGCTGATTTATACAACCGATACATGTCTCCTGGGAATGATTTATAGGCTTTGGTTGAATCCCATACAATTACTTATGTCTGACCTCCCTCCATTACCTGTGGAAGTCTACACTGTACACTCTCACCTCCAGTATCTGTGAAAGTCTACATGGTACACTCTCACCTCCAGTATCTGTGAAAGTCTACATGGTACACTCTCACCTCCAGTATCTGTGAAAGTCTACATTGTACACTCTCACCTCCAGTATCTGTGAACGTCTACATGGTACACTCTCACCTCCAGTATCTGTGAAAGTCTACATGGTACACTCTCACCTCCAGTATCTGTGAAGGTCTACATGGTACACTCTCACCTCCAGTATCTGTGAAAGTCTACATGGTACACTCTCACCTCCAGTATCTGTGAAGGTCTACATGGTACACTCTCACCTCCAGTATCTGTGAAAGTCTACATGGTACACTCTCACCTCCAGTATCTGTGAACGTCTACATGGTACACTCTCACCTCCAGTATCTGTGAAAGTCTACATGGTACACTCTCACCTCCAGTATCTGTGAAAGTCTACATTGTACACTCTCACCTCCAGTATCTGTGAAAGTCTACATGGTACACTCTCACCTCCAGTATCTGTGAAAGTCTACATGGTACACTCTCACCTCCAGTATCTGTGAAAGTCTACATGGTACACTCTCACCTCCAGTATCTGTGAAAGTCTACATTGTACACTCTCACCTCCAGTATCTGTGAAAGTCTACATGGTACACTCTCACCTCCAGTATCTGTGAAAGTCTACATGGTACACTCTCACCTCCAGTATCTGTGAAGGTCTACATGGTACACTCTCACCTCCAGTATCTGTGAACGTCTACATTGTACACTCTCACCTCCAGTATCTGTGAACGTCTACATTGTACACTCTCACCTCCAGTATCTGTGAAAGTCTACATGGTACACTCTCACCTCCAGTATCTGTGAAAGTCTACATGGTACACTCTCACCTCCAGTATCTGGGGCCTCAGCTTCCTGTCCAGCAGAATGTCCACTCCAAGGATCTCGAAACATCCACTGCCCTTGACGTGGTTGGGGAAACATGTGCGATAGTTGTGCTTCAGTACAGAGTGAGCCGAGATCACAGTCTTGATGATGACGTCATCAATGTCATTCCACATCTTGTCCACATCATACCCCTTCTCTCTCATGTAGCGGTTTATCGTGGATATACGCCTAGACATATAGGAAAGTGTTTACAGCATACCTGTTTTAGTATTGCCTGGGTAAGGTTGTCTTTAAAAAAAATGTGATTATAAAAATTGAAGGGAACATATATCATGTGATCATAAGAATGTTTGTTTGTTTGTTGTTTAACACTGCACTCAGCAATATTCCAGCTATATGATGGCGGTCTGTAGATAATTGAGTCTGAACCAGACAATCCATTAATTGATATCATGAGCATCAATCTACGCAATTGGGATACGATGACATGCATCAACGAACTCAGCGAGCCTGACCACCCGATCCCGTTAGTCGCCTCTTACGACAAGCATAGTCTACTCTTATGGCAAGTATGGGTTGCTGAAGAGCTATTCTAATCCGGATCTTCACGGGTAGATCATAAGAATGAAGGGAACATGTATCATGTGATCATAAGAATGAAGCGAACATGTATCATGTGATTATAAGAATGAAGGACACATGTATCAAGTGATTATAAGAATGAAGCGAACATGTATCATGTGATTATAAGAATGAAGGACACATGTATCAACTGACTATAAGAATGAAGGGAACATGTATCAAGTGATCATAAGAATGAAGGGAACATGTATCATGTGATCATATGAATGAAGGACACATGTATCATGTGATCATAAAAATGAAGGACACATGTATCATGTGATCATAAGAATGAAGGTAACATGTATCATGTGATTATAAGAATGAAGGGAATGTGTATCATGTGATCATAAAAATGAGGGGAACATGTATCATGTGATTATAAGAATGAAGGGAACATGTATCATGTGATCATAAGAATGAGTGAGTGAGTGAGTGAGTTGGGTTTAACGCCGCTTTTAACAGTAATCCAGTTATATCGCGGCGTTCATAAGAATGAAGGGAACATGTATCATGTGATCATAAGAATGAAGGACACATGTATTATGTGATCATAATAATGAAGGGAACATGTATCATGTGATCATAAGAATGAAGGGAACGTGTATCATGTGATTATAAGAATGAAGGTAACATGTATCATGTGATCATAAGAATGAAGGGAACATGTATCATGTGATCATAAGAATGAAAGACACATGTATCACGTGATCATAATAATGAAGGGAACATGTATCATGTGATCATAAGAATGAAGGACACATGTATCATGTGATTATAATAATGAAGGTAACATGTATCATGTGATTATAAGAATAAAGGGAACATGTATCATGTGATTTTAAGAATGAAGGACACATGTATCATGTGATCATAAGAATGAAGGGAACATGTATCATGTGATCATAAGAATGAAGGGAACATGTATCATGTGATCATAAGAATGAAGGGAACATGTTTCATGTGATTATAAGAATGAAGGGAACATGTATCATATGAAAATAAAAATGAAGGGCACATGTACCATGTGATTATAAGAATGAAGGGAACGTGTATCATGTGATCATAAGAATGAAGGGAACATGTATCATGTGATCATAAGAATGAAGGACACATGTATCATGTGATTATAAGAATGAAGGGAACACGTATCATGTGATCATAAGAATGAAGGACACATGTATCATGTGATCATAAAAATGAAGGGAACATGTATCATGTGATCATAAGAATGAAGGGAACATGTTTCATGTGATTATAAGAATGAAGGGAACATGTATCATATGAAAATAAAAATGAAGGGCACATGTACCATGTGATTATAAGAATGAAGGGAACGTGTATCATGTGATCATAAGAATGAAGGACACATGTATCATGTGATTTTAAGAATGAAGGACACATGTATCATGTGATCATAAGAATGAAGGACACATGTATCATGTGATCATAAAAATGAAGGGAACATGTATCATGTGATCATAAGAATGAAGGGAACATGTTTCATGTGATTATAAGAATGAAGGGAACATGTATCATATGAAAATAAAAATGAAGGGCACATGTACCATGTGATTATAAGAATGAAGGGAACATGTATCATGTGATCATAAGAATGAAGGGAACATGTATCATGTGATCATAAGAATGAAGGACACATGTATCATGTGATCATAATAATGAAGGGAACATGTATCATGTGATCATAAGAATGAAGGACACATGTATCATGTGATCATAAGAATGAAGGTAACATGTATCATGTGATTATAAGAATGAAGGGAACATGTATCATGTGATCATAAGAATGAAGGACACATGTATCATGTGATTATAAGAATGAAGGGAACATGTATCATGTGATCATAAGAATGAAGGGAACATGTATCATGTGATCATAAGAATGAAGGAGACATGTATCATGTGATCATAAAAATGAAGGGAACATGTATCATGTGATCATAGGAATGAAGGGAACATGTATCATGTGATCATAAGAATGAAGGATACATGTATCACGTGATCATAGGAATGAAGGGAACATGTATCATGTGATCATAAGAATGAAGGATACATGTATCAAGTGATTATAAGAATGAAGGGAACATGTATCATGTGATCATAAGAATGAAGGATACATGTATCATGTGATCATAGAAATGAAAGGAACATGTATCATGTGATCATGAGAATGAATGGCACATGTATCATGTGATCATAAGAATGTTCTCAGTAATTGATAGTCAATTAATCAGTGTCAACTCAGTTTATTGCCTATTACAGTGATTGACCGATTGGACTAGCATGTAGGTATACGATGTATTTTTACAGCAATCAAAACAAACAAAACTTGTCAGTGTAGATTATCTTCATTGTGTTACAACTGCAGACAGAAACTGCTCAGTCCTAACTGTTGATCATGTCCTTTCAAAATTTAAGAATAACCGGACAATACTTTTTAAAATGTCCGTACAGAAAAATTTAAATGTCCGGTAAGCAATATTTTAAACCGGACATTTGAGATTCCCAATCGACATGTCCGGCGCATATGACGATTTCCGGACTGGCTTGCACCAGTCACTGGATCATCAACATAGTTATCACATTACATGAACATCTAATCCACCCACCTCTTACTCCCAGCTTCATCGTCCCTCACAAAGTCTGTACTGTGCTTGTTGATGGCATAGTTGGTCAGGTGCATGTACACATTGTCCTGAAATGCAATCAGCACAAACACTTAACAATGTTAAAACATCAGTGTTTACGTCTTTGAGCCGTATGTTATAAAATTTGATACTGAGTTAGTGGTGTATGGTGTTGCTGCAGAACATCTGCAAATCAAGGTCACTGGGAACACATAAACTGGCTATTCATCAACACTACACATACTAAGTCATCTACACTCCATATACTAAGTCATCTACACCTCATATGCTAAGAAAACGCATTAGTGGTCCAGTGGTAGAGCTTCTGTCCTGAGAGAGGAAGGTCGGGGGTTTAGTCCCCGGACGCATCATACCCAAAGATGTTAAAAGTTGGTACTTGTTGTTACCCTATCTGGTGCTCAGCATTAAGGGGCTAAAACAAGGACTGAATGGCACGGAATCAATATACTGTGTCTGAATGGGGTATTCATGTTAATCTGCAGTGGGCTAGCACTATAAAAATGGCATTAGTCTGGACTAGTACAAGCAGCTGCACGCACAGACGGTATATAAGTCTTGAACGTAATGCTAAACCCCATTTCACCTCACCACATATGCTAAGTCATCTACATTATACATACTAAGTCATCCACACTACATTTACTAAGTCATCCACACTACATGTACCACGTCATCCACACTACATATACTAAGTCATCCACACTACACATACTAAGTCATCCACACTACATATACTAAGTCACCCACACTACATATACTAAGTCATCTACACTACATATACTAAGTCATTCAAGCTACACATACTAAGTCATCCACACTACACATACTAGTGAGTGTGTGAGTATGGTTTTACGCCGCTTTTGGCAATATTCCAGCAATATCACCGCGGGGGACACTAGAAATGGGCTTCACACATTGTACCCATGTCGGGAATCGAACCCAGGTCTTCTGCGTGACGAGCGAAAGCTTTAACCACTAGGCTACCCGACCGCCCCCCTACACATACTAAGTCATCCACACTACACATACTAAGTCTTCTGCAGGGTAATGAATCCATTCAGAAAGAATTCTGAATCACATTTCCATGGGCATGTCTCTCGCATAAACACACGACATATTGAGAATAGTAAAGCTAAAGTAGCTGTGACGGCTCACCGTGTTGCCAGCACTGGGCTCCACATACTTCTTGGTGGCAAACCTTGCCAGACCATCTTTGAACACAAATATCCTGAGAGGGTCACATGATGTTATTAACGTGTAGATTCGGAAATCAAATTTAAATCCATCTATTAAGAATGGCTGAAAGAAAGACAAAAATATGTGATTACATGCGACAATGATAATAACTACTAAAGTGGAGGATCAGGATCATTTGATCAGTATTTCTTTCAACTGTGAAATATTCTCTTGGTAAAGGGGATCACAAAAGCACCCACATTCTACTTCATTATTACATTATTTAGCAGACAGTTACTCATGATCAGGATACTAAAAAAACATGGAAGTATAGGAACAAGCTTGTAGATTTATAGATTTTAAACTGACCTCACCATGTAATCAGTATGCGAAACGTACTATAGACCCATGGCCTGTGATAATCAAAATTTGTTCGGTCTATGATGTGAGAAATTGAAGGATCAGTTGGATAGTCATAGCAATAAGTTTGTTTACACATTTTAACATTCTTCAGACTTCGTTCGTCTTGTCGATTTGACAACATCTATTCATTTTCTCCAGGTAAAAATGCAACAAGAAATATGTTCGGATTAGGTCTTGCCAATGATCGACTGCACTCTAGATTTTAAACTTTTCAAAGGGTGCATGTCAAATATTCAGACAAATCAAATGATCTAGACTTGAAGAAAGAGTTCAGTTAATAAACACATGATGGCACCTTATTGAGGTAGACTTGGCATATCATATGTTCATGGGGTTTGATTTCCTTGGGGTTCTTGGTGACCCAGATCCCTCGACCTTGACATCCAGACTCTGGCTTCAGGATGTAGGACTTGTTCTTCTTCTGCCTTGTGTATGCTTGGAAATCTCCATAGCTGCACACAAAATACAGCAGATGGTGAAATCAGGGTGAATCAGTCAATGGCCATAGTGTAGATTTGCAGCCAAGGTGCAGCAGCACATACTCAAGCACCCATGGCCACAGAAAAGCAATGTGAAATTTGAAATTGCAGACCATTTCAGGATATATGATAAATGAATATATAAGGCTTTCTAGTGTTCTATTTTCCATAGATTTCATAAGAGTTACTAAAGACATCGTATACAATTCATAAACTATAGGACTTCATTCTTCCCCCTACTTAGTGAATGTCACACTATCCCTGTCCCCAAAATGAAGTTTGTTTGTTTGTTGTTTAACGCCGCACTCAGCAATATTCCACCTATATGACGATGGTCTGTAAATAAACGAGTTTGGACTAGACAATCCAGTGACTGACATCATGAACATCGATCTTCACAATTGGGATATGATGACATGCATCAACCAAGTCAGAGAGCCTGACCACCCTGATCCTGTTAGTCAACTCTTACGACAAGCATAGTTGCCTTTTACGGCAAGCATGGATTGCTGAAGACCTATACTATCTCAGATCTTCATGGGTCCCCTCAAATTAAGAACTGTGTTCTCAACCAACTGCTCCCAACATACTGACAAGAACATACAACATGGTGTACAACAAGTACATACTCAGCAGGAAGGCACCATGTTTTAGGGAAGACGTTGTACTCCTTAGGGAACATCTTGAGCATTCGGTTCAGGTTTCGAGACAGCAGATCCTTCCGACAAATCTCATTCATTCCCGGGAAGTGATTGATTTTCTGAAGATAAAGCCATAACGTACTGGTTCATACAATAACTGACCTATCTCAAACTAGCAATGCTGTAATGTCTATGAGGAACTCCTCCTAGAGGAGATTCTGTGCTCACCTGATACTTCTTCATGTCCATGACTCTCTCCAGTGCCACGGAGTAGTCTGTCCAGTACAGAGACCAGTCGTCATCATCGGACACCTCCTTGAAGCCAAACCTCCGTGACGTCCGCCGAACTACAGGATACATCATAAACACACAGATATAGTTGTGCCAACTTTATTCAGACAACATCTAACATGATCACGTCCAAAGTACCTTCTGTTACTCCACAGAGGACTAATGAGTGAAACTAATCTTGTTGAAGTGACTTCCCCTAACAGGAGGAGCTGTACTCACCCACATCATACTTGCAGTTGGAGAGACAGATGTACAGCAATCTACAAGAAAACAATTCAAAGTAATTCCAGGTACAGATACAGCACACATGGCTGATGCCAAACGAACACCATCTGAAATATGAGTATTAGCAGTTGTCAATCTGAAAACAAATATGATCTTACTTCCAATATGCTCTATATGAATATGAGAAATAAGATGATATATTTTCTCCAGAATGACAACTACTATCTTAAACTCATATTTCATAATGTCTATATTAACATGACCTGTTGGAACTGGTCCCTAGCAACCTATGCTGATCATAAGGCAACTAAATGAATCAGGTAGACAGTCTCAGTGTCTTGGTTGGTGGTGTGTAATTGTACCCAATTGTATGGAACAGCCCTCATGATGTCAATCACTGGAATATCTGGTCCAGACTCAATTATTTACAGAGTGCCATCTTAAGCTGGAATATTGCTAAATGTGGCGTTTAACAAACTGTATAAATATAATGTTCAAATATCCTGATAATTAAAACAAAACACTGAACAGATACCTCGGAAATATCTACAAACTCTTCCTAACACACTGAAGCAAGGAACATGACGAAGATGATTGCTCATGTCTTCCTGCTGTATGAGACACACCCTGCTCACGGTATGGAATTGCTGAATGGCATATTTTGATTACACCCTCTATTTTATATACCTCTATCTAATACCTCTTTCTGTCCCCATAGCTTGTTCCTGAAGACGAATTAAGTTTTCTTACTTCAACAATTTTTTAGGTTTGAATGATGATTTTATTAATTTAGATCCAATCTGCCGTTCAGCGATTCCATTCCGTGCTGCTGTTATTGATTGTGCCAACCTCATCTGACGACCATTACATTTAATGAATTTAACAACACACTCATTAGAGAACTGTGTTAAGTTACTATGCCCGTTATCACTGCCTTAATGATCAAAACTACTTGACAGTTAACACAAATCATAAACATTATTTAATTCTGCAAATAATATCAGATCAATTGATCAACTAGTCAAGAAAGTATTGTATTCAAACACTCATAATTTGGAAATTTATGGAACCGATTAATAAACTTAATTGTGTAAATGCAAATTTCAACTATGATATATTCCAACAGAACATTTTTCTTAGCATGCTAAACACTGAAATAGGCAGAAATTGTAGACTCTCATGGTCGGAGGTTCAATATAACGCACTGAAGCGTGCCACATGAATGCTATTGTTGCAAAATGTTCATAAAGCAAACGCCATTCCTGACCTTTGATCATTATTTCTATGTGACAACAAAGGCGACTGAATAAGTTCCTGATACTGATGTAGTTTCTTTATTCCACCATTATGAGATGAGGCTCGTTTAAATCTTTAAACCTATCAAAGATATCGACCATCGTTTTGGGCGTTATTGTGTATTCATAATGAGGCATAATCTTTAGACTTTATCTAAATTTAGATGCGCAAGTCACACTTTAATGATAGAAATGCGTCGGCAGTAAATCAACAGAAATTTAAGATTTTGTCCATTTTGTATAGTATTAATAGTAGAATGAGAATACCATGTTTGCCTCAAGTGTCCGTTGTTTGAAGGCATAACAAACAGTATTTTACCAAAGTATTATTGTGTCCATCCAAACCAGCAAAAACTTACAATACTGTTTTCCAGCTTAAATGTGTCCTTACTTTTAGTATAGGTAAAATTATTTTCTTAGCACTTTAAGAAACATAATAGATGTGTTAAAGATGTTAATGAGTATACTAATTAGCAATACTGTCTGGTACTATGCATAGGGCAAATATCCTGGCACTCTCTTTAATATATCTAATGTGAGTATATATGCTTGAATAATGGGCCAGTGGCCTCATTACAGAATAGTGAATGAGCAAGTATGTTTTTACGCCGCTTTTAGCAATTTTCCATCAATATCGTGTCAGGGGACACCAGAAATGAGCTTCACACATTGTACCATGTAGGGAATTAAACCCAGGCCTTCAGCATGAAGAGTGAATGCTTTAACCACTAGGCTACCCCACCGCCCCTCATTCAGAATTAAAAAAAAAACAAAAAAACAATAACCCCTTTGGAGGTTTTACTTTTTCTTAGACCTAATCCTAGGTATGAGGTTTTACTTTTTGCTAGTAAGACAGAGTATGAAGTTTTACTTTTCCTGGTAAGACGTTGAGTAGGGAAGCAGAGGGAGTTTGGACTTCAGGTTTCAAACGTCCAATGTTCTAAAATCGAAGACAAGAAATGCAACTTTTTGATTACTTTTTGAACCATTGGGTGCCATTGTAAATTCAACCTTAATCTCCTGGGTGCCGTTGTACAAAAGAACCTTAGCTCTACGACTGCCAGAAGCCTATGTTAAGGTATGGGACTTACGACCACCTTAGCACTAAGATCGCATTGTACAACTGCGCGCTGATCAGTAGTCAGGCACTCTTACTATCTGACCACAGAACTGGAAGAAGGTGTGGTTCATTAGAAGGTCCCATGTTTAGCGAATATTTCATAGCCATATATATTTTATACCCTCAGTTTTACTAGCTTGGTCACTGCCTTCCTCAGGTGTTACTATGCCATCCATAACGGAGTCATGTTTTATCCTTTACTTAAAAAGCCAAACATATTGTATATCATTGGTATATTGACTGCCCATATCACACAAGTAATATAGATGTCCTCTACACTGACTTGACTTGATAGTCAATAATAACCTATCATATCAGATTAAGACTTATATTAATGCCTGCTCATGTCCTAAGCATGTGATCCCACTGAAAGTCACAGTCGGTGAATATAGGGATCATACCCACGTAGCCAAGAGACACAATGGGGTATAGATTACTCATATATTCTTTGATGACCTCTCCCTGTACCGTAATTACTCGGAAAGAATGAGACCTCCTTAAGGCTTTGACTCATTTCAACAAGGCTGTATTCACAGTGCAAACTGCAATAAACACCAGAGCTCGAGATCAGCTGTGTATTTGTGTAAAATAAGCATTAAATAAACAGAAATACAAATAAAATTCTCGCCTATCAAATACTCAACAACAAAAATAAATATGCTATTGAAATACAACTAATGCGTATATTACAACAATTACATAAAATGATTGAGTATATATTACAACTGTTAGATAACATGATTGAGTATCAGCCCATTACGAAATTCAATCACTGACATCATTCGGGAAAAGTTTGTGCAACAAACTTGAATACTGATAGATTCCAATTTTTGAAACAAAAATGGCTTCCTGGAGAGGGATCCACAAAGCAGACGCAGACAGGTTTTGTTTTTATTGATTTACACAGATTGTTACAAAACAGGTTTTCAAGTTAAAAAAACCAAATGTCAAGAAACAGGTGGGTAAAACAAATTTCATTACCCTCTAAAAATTGTGGATACCCAATCAAAATCAAACCCCTGGGTAAAATATTCCAATACCCAAAAGCTTATACAGAGCTCAGAATGCTATTTAGTATTTAGATGTTAATTCATACATATGCAAATACGCAAATAATTAATTAAGAATTCTGTAAAAGGAATACATGAACAAATATCAACATATTTCTCCTAATCTATATTGTTGTATGCACGTTTATTAGAATGATACCCGTAGTTGCGTACATTGACATGTATACCACCCTGTTGTCTTCAACACAGATACACCACAGCAACCACCGAGACCTAATGAATAAATCAGTCCATTTCTTAATCTGATGTTTCTGTGTACCAAGGCAGATAACTTATCAACTCCGCTGTTTTCCCTTTGCTAGGAAAATGCTCTGTGTTAATTAAAAGTTGAGATTCACGGAATGAAATTTACCCTAGTTCTGTGATTACCATTAACACCGATTACCGATCTCTTGCAGCGTTTTAGTTCTTTCAAAGTCCAAATGATGAAAAAAAATAAAAATACAAATTACTCCTTTTTTTTTTTATTACCGTCGATCTTTACTTTAAAAAATGCAGAACGTTCAAAGGAAATTTTTGTTTTGTTTTCTCGTTGAATATTACGCAAGGGGAAGTCACTCTGATATTTCTAGCTGGGATCCCATCAAAGCTTGTCAACGCAGTGGTGACCAGTTTAATCGTCACCCATGGTGCAAAAATGGCAGCATGGGTAAAAGACAAGTAAAGAAAATCTGAGGTTTTTTTTGTCTTTTTTTAATTTGCCAACCTCACTTTTGAAATGAGTTTGAAATCCGTAAACCAAGAAAGAAAAAATGTCACCTTAGTAAGATCTCAGACATCTTGAATTTAAATCTGATATTTTGTGTGTGTTACGATGCAACTTATGTAGAACCGAATATTTATAAGTGTCGGGTATAATTATCTTCTTAGGACTTGGGAGTGATACATGTGATACAAACATGATGTTCCACGTGTTCTTTCTAAACCTGCTTCATCACTCTGGCTGGGCTACTATCAACTTTATAGGAAATAATAAAGTTCCATAAAAAATATTATTGATCTCAAATAAAAAATATATATTTCAACCCTGAGACTCGATAATAATGACTACTATATCATTTTGAACACTTGCTGAGTTTCCTTGCAACAGGTTTGAAGGCACTCTGTGAACTATACTACTCAACTTTTGACAGGGATAATCAGATATGTCACATATTTAAATTCACACTTGACATATTATATGAATCAGTTTTGTGATTCATGGAAAGATTAAAACATCCGTTTCAAAAGTGGAGTAGTATATAATAAAGCTATACACTGCTATACCCCAAAACAACATCACAGAGCAACTGTCTGATCCTTACATTAGTATAAGGAACACCCTGAAGCGGACTGCTTTATCCAAGTCTCTACAGCAATGTACTGACTGTGTATGGCTTAAACATACAATCTCCAAGATACCATCTCGTGTTTCAGATCGGTGGGTGACTCCTCGCGTTAACAGGAATGTCCACAAGGCCTGAGGGAGAACCACATGAAAGACGCCAACAACAAAAAGTCATTACAATCTAATTAATTATTTATCCTAAAGTTAATCATGTTGATATGTGTTGTGTAGAAATCAAACACATGGTTAAAATTATTTCTGGGCGTCAACCAGTTCATATTTGAAATTTTGTTACCCAGTTCATATCTAAAATATAGTTGACAATTTATTCCTATTTTTCAATCAATCATTTCACGATTAATGATAATTCAATTCACTTCTCTTCAGTCCATAAAAAAACTATTTGCTTATTTTATTAAGGATGACTCTGCCTTACATTTTGCAAAGGTGAAAAGAAGAAGTTAAATGCAGTGATTGATTGAAAAACAAATATATGCTCTTTTCTTATAATTTGAAAAAAAAACTATTTTAAGGATTTATTTAGGGAATAATTTTATATTTTAATTGTCTAGATTGATTTGATATCATGTATTCTCTTTCCCTTTTGCATATTTAACAAGAAATGGGTGAAAACAACATCATTGGGCTGTCCTTATGAAGCTTCGTATCCCTAGTTTCCGTACCAATCCGCGGCCGTACCCATACAACCAGACCCTTTTTACCAACATGCAGCATATGCCTGCTTTTATTACCATCCCCACCTCATTCAATCAATCATGTCCTATCTGGGGCCTACCCCACCTGAAACTACCTGACTATCAACACAACACCCACACTAGACAATAAATCAATACTGAAACTCATCTCAGCTGTCAAATCAGTTGGCGTTGGGCAAAATATTTATTGTATCCTGGCAAAACTGAAGGCAACCCTTGACATGTAACTCATCTATCTGTTATTAGCTTCAATGTTGGCAGATGGCAATAAGATTTGCTTGGCAGTAGACAAACTTTGTGAACAGTCTTGTGCAATATTTGTTTAATATCTTGACGCCAGTGTTAAAGTCAAATGTAGATGTGACATCAGAAATATTGTATTGAGTTTAGTGGGTAGGATCTGGTATAATGAATATAGGTGCATACCAAATTAGGGAAAATATTTTGTTGCTCTGAGGCATCAAACTTTTGTGATTTGGGCTAAACAGAACTGAGACTTCTACTAAGTTACACCGAACTATTAAGTGTATCATATCAACATGATATTCAGCTTTAAATGTCAGTGTAACATGTACAAACTCTCACTACATAAACCAATACCACAATGAAGATATAATATAAAAAAATATAAAATTTGTTTGTTTATTGTTTAACGCCGCACTCAGCAATATTCCAGCTATATGACGGCAGTCAGTAAACAATCGAGTCTGGATCAGACAAACCAGTGAATGACATCATGAGCATCGATCCTCGCAATTGGTATACAATGACATGCATCAACCAAGTTAGCGAGTCTAACCACCCAATCTTGTAGTCGCCTCTAACGACAAGTCGCCTCTCATGACACAGTCGCCTTTTATGGCAAGCATGGGTTGCTGAAGACCTATTCTACCCTGGATCTTCACGGGTAAAAAAATGTACATTATTTGAACTAACAATTGAGTATTTCTTGTAAAACAAGGAAACATTCTGACAATATTATCCTTGCATGCACCAATCTCTAGATTCCAGCCTTTTTGCCCCCATCTCTATTCACAACTAGATTGCTAACTCAGTTAATGCTTTCTGCTACAGTGAATTGCAACAATGCCTGAAACATTAGCAGTGCAGAGTGTACAGAAACCCTGGATAAATGGAGGGATTAGGTTTCCTTATATGCCAACATACCAGTATCATGCCTTCTGTAGCAAGGGGAGACCTTTTGTAACCTCACTGCACACACGATATATGGATCTAATACTGTCATGACGTTGGTCGCGGCTGATGAAAGGTTATTAATGTCACCAATGGTCCCCTATGCCACCATAGGAACATGGCAACATTTCTATTGACACAGAAACGGTGCCTTCACTATATGTTAACATTACCTCTGAATAAATCCAATGTGATAAAGTTTAACAGTGTGCATGCTTGTATCATTGAGGCCGGTATTAAAGTCATGACTTTATTGCCCTGGTTGAATGGGGTTCATTTATATTACACATGTGTGGCTCATATCAAGGGGGTTGTGATACTGTCATGTCAGACTGGTCCTGACCCTGGATTTGCTTGAAGCTTCTATGTGTGTCATAAACATTGTACAAGATTGAGTGGAACACGAGTGGCTTGATGTATCCACTTTGGCTCGTAGAATATGTTAACCCATTTCAAGCACCCACTTTGTCAAAGCAAATTGTTTCAGGTGTAACACCCCTCCTCTACAGTTAAAGCAATAAAGCTATATACAATAAGAGTGGGGATCCCACTATCCTCTAGATATGCTAGAGCAGCTGAAAAGAGTTTTTCAAATCACACCAAACTTTCTATTGGCTATTCCATAGTAGGGACATAATATCATAGTCAAACATGCAGAAGGCTACCCTATTGGCAACATCTCACATCAGAAGCCTAAGAATAATCATTAAATAGGTATTCCACGGTAAAAATGTCACCATGTTAACAGCAGGAGCTGCTTAGAAAAGCAACTGATTGAAACAATCTTAAATCAAACAAAAGCTAAAAATACTAATGAGATATACAGTAAACCACGGTTATAACAAACTCAAAGGGACCACTAATTTTAGTTTGTTATAACCGTTATTTGTTATAAGCATATATACAGCAAATGGCCGGGACAAAACAAAAACAGTTCATTATATCCTCCAGTTCATTATACTGTATATGCCTGAAACATTATACACTGTATATATTAAATGGGAAATACAAGTCCAGTGCTACCAAACACCAGATCATCCACTGACCTAGGCCAACTATTGACTCCCAGCCAAAACAGGGGCAGCGTGCCAGGGAACTTCCAATTAACCCGTTCCCAGGCCAAGGTTACCTGTGAGGCGGTGTAATCAAGTAATGCATTATGACTGGAACCTCCCAGCCAGCCATCCATGTAGTGTAGTGTTAAGGTCTTACCGTTTCTTCTTTTTCTTCTTCTTTTTTTTATCCTGAATGTCCTTCTTGGAGGTGACATCAGGCGTAGTTTCCACAACACTCTCCCTCCCCTCACCCTCGCCCTCACCCTCACCCTCGCCGTCATACTCATATCCCACATCTGAGGAGAGACAAAGCAGGAATTGTAATCAAACGGTGACTGATCAGGAGTTTTCTGGTGTTGTTCCATACATGTCAACATAGTCAAAGAAATAACACAAAATGCTTTCCATCCTCAACTCAGTATATACAATCAACTGTAGTGACATCATCCATTTGTAACATGAACATGTCGCATTCACTCTGCAAAACACACATTTAAGCTTTTCATGAACACACATAACATTTTATGCTCTCCCTCAAAAACACATCCATACACTCATAACCCAAGGGCATCCTGATATTAAAATGCTATACCAGCATCCCCTTTATTTGTGCCACTTGTAAGTATAGAGATTCCACAGGCAGCACTTACCCTGGTCTGCCTCCCCATCCTGTTCCGGGTGGATCAAAAGAGGCGAGTCGTCATCCACTAGGGTCAGCTCTTGGCCACTGGTGCCACCGAATCCCGAGTCCACATTGTCCTCGGTATCACTTGCCTCGGACTCGGACTCGGAGCTGCTGCTGCTGCTGATGACGAGGTCATACTCCAGATCATCTGCCAACTGGTCTGGGTCTCCATCCTGTTCCCTCCTGTTCATTGCAACCTTATACTGCCCACTGGGTTCTGCAAAACAGACACAACCTATCACAGCAACCTTATACTGCCTGCTGGATTCTGAAAACAGACACAACCTATCACAGCAACCTTATACTGCCCACTGGGTTCTGCAAAACAGACATAACCTATCACAGCAACCTTATACTGCCTGTTGGATTCTGCAAACAGACACAACCTATCACAGCAACCTTATACTGCCCACTGGGTTCTGCATAACAGACACAACCTATCACAGCAACCTTATACTGCCTGTTGGATTCTGCAAACAGACACAACCTATCACAGCAACCTTATACTGCCTGCTGGATTCTGCAAAACAGACACAACCTATCACAGCAACCTTATACTGCCTGCTGGATTCTGCAAAACAGACACAACCTATCGCAGCAACCTTATACTGCCTACTGGGTTCTGCAAAACAGACACAACCAATCACAGCAACCTTATACTGCCTGCTGGATTCTGCAAAACAAACACAACCTATCACAGCAACCTTATACTGCCTGCTGGATTCTGCAAAACAGACACAACCTATCACAGCAACCTTATACTGCCTGCTGGATTCTGCAAAACAGACACAACCTATCACAGCAACCTTATACTGCCTACTGGGTTCTGCAAAACAGACACAACCAATCACAGCAACCTTATACTGCCTGCTGGGTTCTGCAAAACAGACACAACCTATCACAGCAACCTAATACTGCCTGCTGGATTCTGCAAACAGACACAACCTATCACAGCAACCTTATACTGCCTGCTGGATTCTGCAAACAGACACAACCTATCACAGCAACCTTACACTGCCTGCTGGATTCTGCAGACAGACACAACCTATCACAGCAACATCATACTGCTTGCTGGATTCTACAAAAGAGACATCACCTATCACAGCAAACAGGTCTAATAAACAACCTCACTGTATGCATGGTATGATCCTTTTCAACACCAAGAACTGATGCTTTTAAGTTAATACTTTTTATATCAGCAGGTCTTGCCAGAAATATTTGAGATATGACAATTATCAAGCAATCACTGTCCATCGATGACCAAACGGGTGGTAATAGCCTTCTCAGAACTGATTGGGTGACATTAACCATGTCTTATCACAAAGCGTATAATGAATCGCAAATCAACAACCATACCGACAAGCTGTCACAGGTGCGAAGCTTCATCAATCCTTCACCCTGTCCCACCTACCAGATTAACTTTCACCTCTCAATACATCAATTATTCAAACTCCTTAAACATTTCAAACCATCAGAAATTGAATCCAAACTTTCACACATCCCACGGTACGTCCCAACCACCACATACGTTCACCTGTATGGACAGCCAGCTTGTTCTACAGGGAACACTCAGAGATAAACTATTTAAAACTGGGCACAGACGTACTGGAATGACATGAACAACTGTTAAATTTGTTTGTAAATGTCAATGTGCCCATTACCAACATGCTAAACAGCTTCTGTGAGTAATTAGATCATGAAATATTCACCCCCAGAAGAAACATTAAAGTAAAGAGAGACTGGGCGTGATCAGTACATGTGCCCTTCACTGTGGCTGGGTAGGACCATGCCAGTGTTCTGAATACACATCGGCCTGTAGGCCCGAGGCCGACAGATTTGTTCTCGGGCTGATAGTTTTAAATTTCAACAGGCCCTTACCATGCTTACAGCCGGCAGATGATTTAAGAAATTATTTATTAAGCATTATTTACGTAATGTGATAAACATAACTTTCATATTTAGGATCAGACCTTTCAAATGGTGTATGACATGTAGTCGCAAAGATGTTTTACAAGTTGATAATTTCCTGATAAATGAAGGCTTCATTTATCACCACAGAGTCTCTGGAAACTCGGTGTGATAGCAGTAGAAGCTTCTGGTTGACTGGTTGTGTTTTGTGTATTGCAAGAGTATGTCTCCCTGCTTCAGCTAAAATGTCTGGGCCTACAATTTTCCACTGGGCCTACAGTTTTTCCACTGGGCCTACAATTTTTCCACTGGGCCTACAGTTTTTCCACTGGGCCTACAATTTTTCCACTGGGCCTACAGTTTTTCCACTGGGCCTACAGTTTTTGAAATGTGCTGGTAGGAAAGCATTGATGCAGGTCTTAGACAGTCACTTAGACCTGTCTTACAAAAATGATTTCCTCTCATCTCTGATTGATAAATGAGATATTAAAGTATATGTGAGATATGTTTGATCAAAATGATTTCTTCTCGTCTGTGATTTTTAACAGGGGTAGAAACTAACATTTTTAGCCCACTAGTCCTTATAATGATAACATATAGCAAAACACTTAAAAATGGCAAATTTTTACTCGTCCTTATGATACCTTAACTATTGGCCAGTTTGGCAAGGACTAGTGCCAATTTCTAACCTTGGTTTAAGTATATGTGAGAAATGTTTGATCAAAATGATTTCTTCTCGTCTGTGATTGATAAATGTGATGTTTCTTTAAGTATATGTGAGATAATTTTCAACATCAGGGTTATGACAATCATAATCAAGATATTAATGATAATTCCTAAGCCTTTTTTCAAACAATGTAAAGTTCAGTTTTTTATGCTTTAACCTATCATAATAATAACATTCCAATCAATATGTGAGAAAATCTAATTACAGTGATTACAACTTGACTAGCATTATACTAACACAGCCAACCTTCAAGGTATATTTAAACATGGCAGATTGAATGGCATGTCTCCACACCAGGTGAATGGCAACACTCACCTCGATCAGATTACTTTCAGTATTGCGTGATTTGTTTAATCAAATACATACAGCTGAAACTTGGCGATCAAACCACTAAGGTGTGCAGATTGTTTCAGTAATTACCGTAATGCCAACACCGTTGCCTGTGTCAATACTGTTAGTTTACGCACCATTCCCTTGTACCCATCAAAATAACATTCTGACTTGCTACAAACATGATAAACAAGAAGCTGCTATAAAGAATTTCTTCGAAGCTGTGTAATATTTGTGAGTAGTATGTCGTCAGCCTGACATCCCCTAGCCTGTCAACATGGCAGCAATTGTATGGTACTGCCCAGTCACAAAGAAATGCGATAGATCCTTGATATAAACATGTCAAAACCTTTGTATTTAAACAGTAAATCCTTCATGGGCATAAATCATCATGAGCACAAAGACAGGGTCATCCCATATCCATGTAAGCATTGCAAAGTTTTAAATTAAACCATTTTTGCGTTTACCAATTTATCCTTTTTGTGTTTTCATAACTAATGTACACATCATTTTACGTTTTGCTTTTCAAAACAAATCATGGTGGCGATATAAGCTACAATATTACAGTACTTGAACACAATAAGGAGTGTTAAACCAACAGGCATGACCGACAGTTAAGTAAACAGTGTCTCAATGGCCCTAGCTGCCAGAGTAAGTGTGATTTATACATGGCTGTGGAATAATTCGTGCCCCTGGTACACGTCTCCAGCCATCTGCCTTTCAGGCAAATACTGTGAAGCCTACACCCAAGTACCTGTTGTATTTTACTACAAGTAGAACCAGATCTATTCTCGTGCTTAATAGTAACAGAAAAAAGCCTTGCATCTACAAATCATTATTGTGACAAAACTTTATATCAGTAGAATCACAGACATGGATGTTACTGCTAGGCAATCCTTTACTGTTATTGTCAACACCTGAAGCCTAGACAGTGTTCAAGCAGAAATTAAGAGGCCAAACCGAAGCACATTTGGAGTACTTTACAAGGGGAAAATCTCAATTTATAAGGACTCCTACTTGAAGATACATTTACCTTTGCATTAATTTCAGTATTATTTAATGACTTGCCATATTTTAACCAAAGCAACATGCAAGGTTGAAACCCAGATGTAAACAATTCTGCTCACAGTATGTCAAGGCAGTGGTCAGTATCTACAATGTCCCCTGCAACAACCACTGAAGACTACAGACACACTCCAACATGCAACAACGCCCAACAAGGCAGTGATCAATATCTACAATGTCCCCTGCAACAACCACTGAAGACTACAGACACACTCCAACATGGTACAACTCCCAACAAGGCAGTGGTCAGTATCAACAATGTACCCTGCAACAACCACTGAAGACTACAGACACATTCCAACATGGTACAACTCCCAACAAGGCAGTGGTCAGTATCAACAATGTACCCTGCAACAACCACTGAAGACTACAGACACATTCCAACATGGTACAACTCCCAACAAGGCAGTGGTCAGTATCTACAATGTCCCCTGCAACAACCACCGAAGACTACAGACACCTGGTACTCACCCTATGGTCATGGTACAGTTCCCAACAAGGCAGTGGTCAGTATCCACAACTATGGATGCATCTAGTGCAGCTGATATGTATTCCTCAAGAAAATCCTCAGTGTCTTCATCCAATAATTATTTTAATTTAAAGTTGATGTTTTAAACCATCTTGGAGATCTGAAACAAAAGAGAATCTTTGAAATACCATAGAATATCATAAATATGTGTGGCAAAACATTTTAGACGGAAACCTTGATGCACAACGGCTAAATAATTTCAAAACATCATGTTAATAATTGATTCTGGACCACACAATATATTTTTGATATTTATGACAATAATAACTGTCATACATCATTGAGCCCTGATTAGATGTTGGAAACCTCTAAACTAAAAGCACAGTAGGTTTATCTCCTAATCATAATTTTACCAAAGAGCACCAAAGTTTCATTTCTCCTATTTCATCTAAAACTAGAGGTAAATTTTCCTGCAAACATTTGGCAATGTTCATACATACGACAGACATGACACACGTGTAGGGCAGCGACAGGTAACTCGGGTACCCGGGTCGGGTGGGTACTGAGTAGGATCCAGGTATCCACAGGACTACCCGGACCTGTGGTTAGTCACGTGATATATTGTTTAATGACAAAAATTATCTAGAACGCTATGGTTACACTACAAGTCACTAATGTTCGCATTCCTTTCTGACTATGCACCCATTCCTTCCGATTTTTCATATGTTTAAATAAAGATATAACATAATTCAACTTCAGTGTATGAATGACCAGATTGTTTAATACATGTATCTAAATACGTTTTGCCATGGTCTCACTAAAAATGTTCCCAATCAGACATTTTAAAACCCAGGTAGGCACGGGTAATAGGGGTTGGGTACCCGGGTAGTTTTTATCAACAATAATTAGATTAACACATTTTAATCACTCACAATGCTAGTGTTTGTTTGTTGTTTAACGCTGCACTCAGCAATATTCCAGCTATATGACGACAGTCTGTAAATAATCGAGTCTGGACCAGACAATCCAGTGATTGATATCATGAGCATCATTCCACGCAATCGGGATACAATGATGTGCATCAACCAAGTCAGCAAGCCTGACCAACTGATCCTGTTAGTCGCCTCTTACAACAAACATAGTCTTCACTGGTTCCCAATGCTAGTGAAAAGGCATTGATTTGATCCAAGCTTCAAGAGCAGTTATTATGAAAGATAATTTTAATAAGAAGCTACAGCAAAACGTTTATATTATCTAAATAAACTGGTATTATGATTATCCCCATACAGACATGACAGATATATCAATTACTTTTCTACCACCATTACCCTGTCATGTGCCTATATGACATGTTATATTCCAAACACTGGTGTATTTACCTGTTTGTATACAGTTTCATGTTTGTCTTATGACTCTTATAATGGAGAAAAGATGAAGGTGACTATAGTAGGTCAATACCTCCTTGAAGTGTGGAATGTGGAGAATAAATGACTTGTGTCAACAAACACCACAGGAGACCACCGTACATACACAATGTCCACCCTTGCTTGTAGTTGTAGCTCTACAGGATATTATTCACCAGACTCAGACAGTTTTTTCATATTGTGTGAAGAAGCATTTCTTTAAAACTACACAATGAACTGAATACTATGACTACAGTAGAGGACAAATATATATCTATAATATTAATAATATTTAGTTTAAACACTGTAACCATTACAAAACCATAAACATCACATAAAGGTCTGATCCCAATGGAAAATTAAAGGGTTCAAATGTTGTGTGTGCATGTGCGTGTGCGTGAGTGTGTGCATGAGTGTGTGAAAAAGGAACACACACAACTAGTTTTTTATGCAGCTCACCATCCACTTGCCATGCGATATGATTTGATAGTATGGTTTTCACAGCATATTCATCATGATGACCTCTGACCATTGGTTTTAACAGCAGTCATGCCTCTGAAATAACTGAGGTGAATGTTTCTACGGCACTTTCAACCATTGATATAATAAATCTATGTGCACTAAAGATACTTGTATCTACAGCCATGCTAATTTGGGTTTGAAAAAAACAAAAACAAAACAATTCAGGCCCTTTTCAGTAGGTTCTGGAATTGATATCTTCCACAAACGTTGAGAAATGAAACTGTTCACACATGTCAAATGTGCCTCAATCAAAATAATTTAAAGAAAAAATAAGACCTTAAACCTGTCAAAGCAAGTTTCCACATAGTTCTTGAGCAGAATGAGTGAGTGAGTGAGTTTGGTTTTATGCCGCTTTTAGCAATATTCCAGCAATATCACGGCGGGGGACACCAGAAATGGGCTTCACATATTGTACCCAAGTTGGGAATCGAACCCGGGTCTTCGGCGTGACGAGCGAACGCTTTAACCACTAGGCTACCCGACCGCCCCTTGAGCAGAATGACTTTTTCCTTCGTTGTACTGCATTGCATTGCATGGAAATTGCACAGAATTAGCATGGCATAAGAAAAACTTGCAATACTCATTACAGCGTTAGAAACTGGCACTTGTCCTGTAGTCCTTGCCAAACTGCCCAATAGGTATCATTAAGGACCAGTAGAAATTTGTCCTTTTTAAGGGTTTTGCTATATGCTATCATTATAAGGATTAGTGGACTAAAACTGTTAGTTTCTACTGCTGGCAATATATTGATTAAGTTTTTAATGAATATCTGGGGGAGCTGATAGCAACTTTAATATGTCATTTTGAAGTTTGACATTGTCTTATTTTCCTTTCTTTATTTCTTAACTCTCTCAACACCAGCCGACCAGCAGATTACTGCTGTGACAATGAGTTCCCAGAGACTCCTGTGTGGTGGATGAAGCCAACATTTATCAAAGAAAATATCTGCTTACAAAACATCTTTGCTACTACATGTTATACACCATTTGCAAGGTATAACCCTATTGTTTATAAATATGTAAGTTCTGTTTATCACATTATTTAAATAATGCATTTACAACTTAATTAAGTTCATGGTAAATAAAAACATGTAAGCTAACACATTCATAACGTACAGATTAAGGACCAAAGAAGTAAAAATTTGATGATTTTCAGCAAATATAAGATTTAATAAAATACACTTACCTATTTCTTTTATATTTACATTGTTAACGTAATTGAAAAATTATTTTAAAAAGAATTATAAATAGTATCTGTTTGCACCCATTTCCCGATCACAGTGGCTGTGCGCTCAGTAACATGAAGAAATACCTCTGTTTTTGAAACTTTGTATGAAAAACACGTTTGTCAAAGACTGACATATGACTCATCGCTAGAAAGTTTGTTTTTTTATCTACACGTCTCGAGTCTTTTCGTAGCTATAACATACGATTTTATTGGATAAAAATTGGTTTCTGATTATGCTTTCTTGCCGAAATCTACAACAAGGTTTGTGATTGGTCAAATTTGAGCGTGTAACCTCAGGCAGCCTATCAAATTACAGCTATAATACCGTCCTCGTGCATGATGAATTTCAGATTTGGATGATAGATTTTGGTTAAATCGTGTTATTCTGAACGTTTTAAGCAGGAAATTGTGATCTATATAAAAAATATGGAGCTTCATGGATGTATCGTGCTAGGTTATGAGCTGTGACAAAGATTTTTCAGACATAAATTTTGGCATTAAACACCGTGTCCAAGCTGAGAAATAGAGGCGACGAAGGCTGAGATTTCATTTCACTAACATTACACGTGATAGCACAAAAAGATGGAAATAATCACTTAGCTGTAAGTTTGACAACTTTTAGATATATTTTTGTTCATTTTATTCATTACTTTGTATAATATATTTACCGGGGTAAAGATTTTCTTCAAATGTCTTTATTTTGCTCTTTGACAAGTTTGATGTGGACCCGTTGTCGAAGTGTGTGTCCGAGAATTTTATTTTCAATAACATTGCCGGAAATAGTGAATAATTTTTTAATCTATCAATAAAAAATGATAAATTTAAATGGAATACGTACTTCAGACATTGTAAAATTTGATAGATTTAATAAATGAATGATATGACAGGTAGGTTCATAAAATTATATACTTTTTTGACGTGACTATGGCTTGGCCGGTCTACCGGCCTATGTTGTCTGGGGACTCGAGGCTTCTTGGCCGGTCTACTTGCGTACGGTGTCGAAAGACTTAATCATGTTCATCACTATACTGAGGAAGTGACTAAAAGTTGTTTATTTTGTAAATAAAATGATTTCAACATGCTGAAGCAAGTCAGACATTATTGAGAAGCTAATACTGGACAAACTACACATCCCACAGTTACATATAGAAAAAATGATACATGATCCAACAATGCATCTTAAGCCATGCCATACTTGCATTTTAAGCTTTGACATACTTACATGGTCACGTATATGGTCCACTAAAGATTTTCCTAGCCTGTGAATGAGAGTGCCATAATGTATTCCCAGATCTAGCCCAGATATATCCGTTATGAAAAGAACTAACAATAAACTCAGCCTTGGAAAATGTTTATGAGAGTACAACACACAACACTGAGCAGTAGGTCAATAATTAATAGCCCTCCCATGCTGTCAGTCCAGTAATCACAGCCCATGGAATTGTCTCAAACTTGTAGCAGATTAAATAGTCATTAAACGTGAGCAGATTACAACATGGCTTCAAGTAGACGTGGTTAATCAATAAACATTAACATAATTACAGATAATAGCTGACAAAATTGGTGATTATTACTATGATTACATTCCTTCTGTCAATACTTTGATTACCTCATAAATAAGATTACACACATTATTATTTTGATTAGCTTGCTGTACCAGTTGACAGATGCACAAAACACATCAAGGATATCCTTTGAGATAGTAGAAATGTTCCATTCTCAAGAACTTGCAGTGTTCAATATTCATGAAAGTCATGGTGTTCTAAAGATGCCATAACCACGATAACCTTAATCTATAGCAGGGTTCACTCTATGAATTTTCTGAAATGGGCCCTTTTGTGAAAATTTCAAATATTTCAGAGGTACACCCACACTTGCCCACACAGCACAATGTTAAAATGCCCCACTGCATTTGAAAATGTGGGCCTTTTTTTCAAATTTATGGGCTAAAAACACAAGGCCCCCACCTTAGAATTATCCCTGCTATAGAGTTAGGGGTACCTGGATTCAAACATTATAGGAGCAAACCTCAAGAACCTCAGGACCTCCTTAATTTGAACCCTGACTTGTCCATACCGTGTCTATGTTATTATTATTCAGGCTAGAGCTGAGAAAACTGGGTTGCTATTTCTTGTGATATTCCATGAGACAAATGGCATTCAGACATTTTCATGAATGAAAAAAGTATGTTTGGTAGACTTAGAATGTATTTAGGATGACAATCCATCAATATCCTAGAAAATAGCCAATTTGAAACTCTGTATTTCACATGCTCTCTAACACTACCAGTACCTACTTACCCTTCAGAGGTCACGGGTACTTTGGAAAATAATTACCCTTTTCTTCCTTAATCATGCTAATGGCAATTACTGATGTGAATAATACATGTCTAAGGATTATCCTTGAATTTTTCACCTATGAGAGAAAATCCCCCCTGGTCTAAAAGCAATGAGATTTTTTGGCATGTGATGAGGGGGGATGACCATATCAAATGAAATCTGATCAATATAGACCTTTTTATTAATTAGAAGTGATAGTTCATTATACAATGATTATTGCTCCAGGTTCCCCCTCTTGTTTAATTAGCAACAATTAAGTCCTTATTTTTCCTGCAGAAGGTTGGCATGTTTGCGATGTGCAGCAGCCAGAAACTGTTTACAAGTGACCGGATGCCATCGACCTATGAGACCAAAGATTGACTGCCTCTGTTTCTCGTTTGGGTAGAAATATTTATTCATGTACCGGAAGAAAAGTAACAAGATTGGGTCTAAGTGCTAGAGAGAGCATCTGACATGTCTGAAAGATGTCGGTTTGACGTGACCAAATACTGTAGAAACATACTGCTTGACTGTAATGGTCCATTTGAAGTTTTATGGCACTTACTAAACTAATATAGCATGCATATTTTACCCTGTATCCAATTGACCGATAACTTGTTAAGATTTACGACTTATTAACAATTTATTTTAGACAATAAGAGTTTGATAGCATGAATGAATCACCAAATCTGCTACTTGAGGGAAGCGTATGAGTGACTTCTCATGACATTGAACATTATTTTGGTGGGAGGAGCTGAAATTATCATCGATAGTATTTTGTTAGTTATCCGGGAGTGATGTGGGGATTCGGAGACTCACAGCTAACCAGAGAGGTTCTCTGTATGTTGGAAGTCCTGATCAGAAAAAGTGTTAGGAGTTGATCAGAAGAACTATCAGACTCTTCTATACATCCCCTTAGATATGTGTTGTGCATAAACAAGTCAGGCTACAGAAAAAAACATCTGAGGACATTGTGTGTGGAATTATCAAAACCTCCCACTCCAGTAAATGGACTGTGAGAAACAAATCTGCCTTGTACTATTGAGAAAGGTACATCATCCCCGTAACCAAGAAGTTCAGAGAACAAATGGGCAAGATAGAAGGGTATCGTACCAAACACCTACGGTTGGTGGAGATGCAGGGTCCCAATTCCCTGACCTATTGGCAATCAACATGCAGTTGCTTGGATTAACAGTTGTAAATACCAACAGAAACTGGGCTGGGACTTTCATGATGCTGATTATGAGAAAGGATGCGATATATTACATCATGAGATACATAATATTTTGGCACTTGGCATGCTGAAGAGCTGCATCCAACCATGAAGAGAATAAATACAGATGCCAGCTTGACATATTTGGTAAATTGGAGTAAATTTAGATCATAACATGGCCTTGATAGTTCTTGTACATAATGACTGAAAATAGTATTTAAAGCATTAATTTCTCACCATTTAAAATGTCCTCCTTAAATATCTTTGTATCTATACCACGTATACATGATTTCACAAAACAATTCTCATAATATGGAACAAAAATCACAATGAACAGGGCCTGTCATGCTGATGGACCCAGTGTCATGATTTCCTGTGAAGGGAAGATGGAATTTACAGTTCTTGTTTTGTCCCTTGATTACAGGGTAAAATTAAAGATGGACAATTTACTTCACTAGTCTGAAATTAAGATGAAAAATTGATGGCCTGGCATTTAAAATTAAATTATGTAACATAAACTACTTGTCCAAAATGAGCTGTGACAAAGTTGAATATAACACATGGTGTCTACCCCTTGCCAGATGCAAATGACTTCCTAGTTGGATAACATTCATATCAATCATCATTCCTCACATAAGAAGAACCAAGTAGGATAACGTTCATATCAATCATTATTCCTTACTCAACGAGAACCAAGTAGGATAACTTTCATATCAATCGTCATACCTTACACGCGAACCAAGTAGGATAACTTTCATATCAATCGTCATACCTTACACAACGAGATGCTACAATCACTGGTCATAAATAGTCATTTTGTCTTCAAATTACTTTCATGTTCCATCAGTGCAGCAAACAATTTCTATTAAGAATACTAAAGTATAAAACCTGGCACAAAAGGCATATGCAGAGCTTCAGATAAGCTTTTGGTGATGTGGGTATTTTACCCATGCATTTTAAAATCATTGGGTATAAGTAATTCTATCTGGGTATTCAAATTTCTGTTACCCACTAACTTTTACACATGTGGGTATTTTAGTTAAATATTTAAAAACACTCTTCATCGTCCCTGCAAACTGGTGTCGTGTGGGTTCGAGAGCTTTATAGGACTCAAAAATACGACGACACTTCCACAAGAAAGTGTGATGGCAAATGATCATGATGTAACAGTCATCGTGGAGTTTGGCAAGGTTGACGGAATGCCTGTTTATAATTTCAAAATAAGTTGCTGATTTGCTTGTCGAATACGCAGGGTAACGGTTACTTCACAATATTATGATGATATGCACAAGTTTTATTTTTGTAGCGTATCTGTAATGTTCGTTGCGTATTTGATACGCTTGGATTTTATTTTACTGCATATTTCTGCATTTCTGATGTGTCTTTCACGTAGATATGCAGCTTATCTGGAGCTCTGCATATGATATAGATAACACTAAGTATACTCGGACCCCGTGGTACCGCGGCATTCATCGTATCGCGGCATTTGTGATTTCCGATAGTTCACGCGGGACACGCCTCTTAGCGGCTGTCTTTTAATGCAAATCAGTAACCACGAAGTGCTCACTTCGTAAACAATTTCAATTTCCTCGGAATGTTCCGTCTGCTGTAAGTAAGGAGTTATTAATCAGTTGATACATATTTCTGGCATCTGTTGTGATATTGCCTTACCACCATCTATCAATGGCCAACTATATAACCCGCAGTTCCCCAAGTAAACTTTCTCTATCGACCTGAACTAGACCATCTGCATATTCATGGCGACTATTGAGGTAACGGAAGTTACGTAGTCCGCACATTTTTTCCCGCTCTGTGCCCAGAATCTATTGGGAGATCATAAGGGCCATAATGCCAAACTAAGGAATACGTTCTTCACTATTAACCAAAAGATAAATACATACTTTGGGCATACTAGGAGTGCTTTTTATATATTTATTGTTGACTTTTAACAATTTTCCATTTTGTGACAAATTATTGTCATCCACTTTTTTTTAAACAATCTTAAAATATCATTTCTGATATTTTGATGTTGACTTATAAAAATATTTTTCTCTTACTTTTCGGTAAATATGCATTGAATACATATTGCTGATAACACATTTAGAATTTTACTTGTGCTGTCTTTGCACTTGTCTGGACAAATCACTGATGTCTGGCATGATCATATCAAGTGGTTGGTAGAATTATGTCCTCTTTTTGTCCAATTTGGACCTCCATACACAACTTTTCTCTGTACCGCGATACGATGGAGTTCTCTCCCTTGTCAAACAGAGCGCGAGGCACGGCTTTTACTCGGAGCTACTGATGTAAATAATGAACTTTTATCAGTAAAATTTGCATTGTTTGATAACATGAATGATATCTGATACAGAGAACACGAATAAACATAGAGGTTAGTGAGTGCATTTGGTTCCGTTTAGCGTACATGACAAGTACCGCGATACCCCGAGGTTGCAGGCTATCACTAGAGTATCAGAAGAAAACCGGTCAACTGCAGTATTTTGGTTCCACTTTCAACAGCTTTGTTTATAAATAAGCGTGCGAAAGCTAGTGTGCGAAAATCCGTTTATTATTTCATTTATTATTTTATTTATTCAAATGATTGATGACTTTGTGTTGATTATGCATATGATTAAGTTGGGGAAAAAAGTATGACTTCTAAACTGGATAAATAAAAAGTAGAAAGTAATCTGTTTTGTGATGACCAGATATGACATTAACGAGAATCCAACACAATTTTATTGATAAACGCAACGGCATTTGCCCGATATATTATTTGGCCGAATAAAATCAGTTGACACAAACGTGTACGCATATATGCAGAAACGCCTTCTAGCAGCTGTGTATACTGACAAGTTTCGACCCTTCGATCACTGAAAATGATAAAAACGCACTGAACAATTCATCGTTTGTTCACACAGGTGACAACTACAATACTCTCAATGTGACAATAAACCAAAATGTTTACCTTTCTGAGAATGGTTTCATATTCCAACTTTGTCTCTGAAAGCATGCAAATTGGAGAATGCACGATTAGATTGTTCCTGTCCGCCATATTGTTTAAACATGGCGAATGTTCCTTGACACTTTGTAAACAATATCATTACGCCAATATATAAGTTATAATATCAACAAATGTCTGTCCTATATTCAATCATATGAGATAAAAAGAAAACGTACCTTTGCTATGTTATTAGTAAACATAATATCACTGTGTTGTTCCCACTATTTTCTTTAATTGGTATCGGAACTATTTCTCTAGTCAGTGCGATGGTTGCTGGGGTGACGATATCTACTCGCGTGTAGTTCTACCAAGGGAGGTAATCTGTTACAGATTTTCATTTAGCACACACACTCAAGTTGGCAAACATACGTTAGTCAATGCACCGTAAATCTGCGCTTGTGAGCGTTACAGTTTGCAAATACATTTAAGAAATTACACGACCTGGGCGAGAACAAGAACCTTTTGAAACATAAAAAGCATTCAAATTTGAAATGGATATATATAGCTAGAGACCAATACAGTATGTGGCTGTAATAAGTGGTCTCTGTTTGAACATAGTTTTGTCTACGATTCGTTCATGTGCGACCCTAATATTTATTTCTATTGATATTTTTTCAGATTTTAAGTAAGGACTTAAACAAACTTATCCTGCTTATAAATTTCCTTGTGATTAGTTTAGTTGTATGCTTGTCAAAAAATCATTTTAATGATCAAATACATCAGGATGGCAACTGGTGAAGACGGTCAAATCGGAGTTGAAGAGAAGAGGACTGCTAGGGACGTACTTTGACCGTACGCATGTAGTGGGTGTGGTATTAAAGACCGAATACATATTTTAACTCAGTGTTTCTCTGTTGGAATATATATTAATCCATATATACCATCAGGATCTATTGGTCACTCTGGTACCGTGTTATGTTCTTCTCCCCGGGTCCGTACATTCACATCATATATCCTATATGTAATCTGGCTAGTACACGCGACAGAAATATTGTTGATGCGTGGCAGATCCAAAACTTTACTTTGTGCGAAGGAACCGAATACTAACAGGGCCTCTCTACGGGAAATTCGGTAATAAAAACAAGACAGCTTGAGAACTTCAAAATCATACTTTATGCAGAAGGACATTATTTCTTCACTAGACTTGTTCAAAGTATGAATAAGCTTAAACAAATTATAGGAATGGGGCTTTGACTTTCCGAAAGATTGTTGTGACCAGGCGATAGTCATTTTACGACGCTTCAACCTCTTTGCCGAAACCATTCTTTTCCAAAAATGACGATCATGTAAGATAGTATACCGATCAATTTTTCAAAATGATAAAAAACGCAAAAAAAACAACAACATGTTGATGCAAATATTGTATTACGAAAGTAAAATCATTTGGCGAGTTATAAACTGATAAACACACTATTGACCAACAATTCTCAACATCACAGACAACACTTCGGGTAAAATTACAGATTACACTCATGACGTCATGTGAATAAACATGATCATTACTATCACTAAATTAGTGTCAATACATCAGTAATGTGTATGGACTGTACGTGCAGACAGACATGCGGACAGTTTGTTAGGCGTCTTATGACGTCATCAATCCCTCTCTGCTTGTTCCATCTGAGGTTTGGGACGGTGTCGGGTGTTCTGGTAAAGATGTTCTGTGGGTGACATGTATGGTGAAAGGGCTGGCCATGGCAAAACATTGACGTTGTTCGTGGCCACAAACTGTTGTGCTTTGTCCTGTTGAAACAAGATCCGGGGGTTACCCTGCAAGAACGGTAACACGACGGGATGTAACACGCGGTCTATGAAATGCCGGACATTAATATTTCCATCAATGACAACCAGTAGTTCTGGCTTCTGTCGGCCACGTATACCACCAAACTGCCACCCCCAAACGGTACAATCTCCTGAATACATCAAGGAGCTGTTCTTTCTCCCACACGTCGGTAGATCCGTGTCCTTCCGTGGGCTCTGAACAGCTGGGACACCTCGCATCACAGTGAGGAATCTGTTACGTAGGTGCAAGGAGAGGAGATGGCGGTGCTCAGTGGAAGCCGTGACACGTGAACTTACACGTGAACTTCCACCTCGAGACCTGTCTGCAGTTCTTCCAGTCACCCTGTAACACTGCGTCAACGTGGTAATCGTCGTCCTCGTACAATGTGTGATGATTGGAGAACTTGCCCCTCAACTGCACCATAACTCTCTCTCTCTCTCTCTCTTGAGAGAGAGAGAGAGAGAGAGAGAGAGAGTTATGGTGCAGAGAGAGAGAGAGAGAGAGAGAGCCGACAGTTATGAGGATCTGACCTGGCTAGGTGTGAATATGTCCTAGTTGCTAGAATGCGCTAGTCGTTGTTCATGCTATGAACAACTGATGCGTCTGGTTCCCTACTAGAGTCCCCCACGCAGCAGTGATACAGCGACGTTCAATCACATTATTACGCACGAACTCATGATTTGAAGTAAATGAAATGCCACAAGGTACTATGTGCAGCCTTGCTCATATGTAAATCATGCAAAGGCATGTGTGGGACTTACATCCTGCTGAAAGTCATCAAAGATTCATCTATGTATGCATTCTGACACAAACGCCTGCCTTTTAGAAAGGCAACTGTTTAACTGAAAAATAAATAAATTTCGTAATGAATCACCCGATGAGACAATTATGGAATGTTGTAACGGACATTGTCTCGGTCTCGGAACTTTGGTGAACTGTCAAGCAAGACGAAGGAGCAAAAACGCGACATTTGACATTCTCGCATTCTCATAACACTGCACTGTCTAGAACGTGAAGATGCGACATTTTGTAATCGAGCAGACTCTGGCAATCTAGCGAATCCAAACCAAAGGTCGAGATCGTGAGGAGCGACAATATATTACACGGGTTTGTTTGTTTGTTTGTTGTTTAACGCCGCAGTCAGCAATATTCCATCTATATGACGGCGGTCTGTAAATAATCGAGTCAGACATACCAGTGATTGAAATTATGACCAACGATCCACGCTATTGGGATCGATGACATGCATCAACCAAGTCAGCGAGTCTGACCACCCGATCCCGTTAGTCGCCCCTTACGACAAGCATAGTCGCCTTTCACGGCAAGCATGGGTTGCTGAAGACCTATTCTACCCCGGATCTTCATGGGTCTATTACACAGGCAGTACCATTAGGACAGATAGATAATATGAACATCCTTGTTTAAAATGTCAACAATGCCAGACACTTTACATAAGTTGCTGTTACCGTTGATGTTCAAATATTTTACTAACTTACAAATATGAAACTTGTAAACAATATGCAATATGTCTTAATCTACATTAATGAGTAAAATATGGTATAACAATTTTGACATATACAATAGTTAAATTTTCTTAAGTGTAAGGAGGATGAAATTTTAACTTTGCGACTCCTAAGTCTTCTTTATTCTTTTGTTCTAAATGTTTTACAAAAGAAAATTAGCTTCCAATGCTGACACCTCTCATTAAACTTAACCACACATTGGCGACACATCTAAATCAAGTATCAGGATATTTTAGTTTTTTGAGTGAGAGAAACTAGTTATGGGTTAGTAATATTAATAGAGGTGGAAATGTGTTTGTCTTAATTGTCAGTGACTGCAACATATTGAACTACAAGCAGAAAAATATGAAATGAAATTGTAGCCAGATTTGAACAGCAGTCAACAATATTGAGTGGAGCTTTCCAGCTTGGTTTTGTATTAGAATTAGAGTTATCTGCCCTTGTACATGAACATTGCAGGTTGGATCATTCTAGAAGTTTCTGGAAGGGACAGTTTCTAGAAGGCTGGCTGTAACTGTTTAAGAGAGACAAGAAGACACTTATCTATGCTGAGTTTTATATTTGGTGTAAAAGATTTTGAGAAAAAAAAGAAAACCTATTTTTTGCAACATCGTCTATAGTATTGAGTTGAATGCCAATAACGTTGCCTTGAATCTTGTTATTGTCATCATCACTCAAAGATCCTGATTTATAAACCTTGCCTTTCTTCCTAGTGAGAAGCTAAAACGTTTTGTGACTTTTTTAACCATAAATAACTAACAAAGAAACCACTCGGAATACAGTGTTGTGGACCCATTGATAGACTCGTGCTCTTAAAGGACATATTTCAACGCAAAAATAGCATCTACAAAATAGGCCCTATATGGTCAAAACCTTTGTTAAGGACTAACGCTTAGTCCCTGTAAATATATATATTAATTTCATAGAAACAAATAACGATTTAAATTCAAAAGGAGCCCCAATGAGATGGGAGATTCAGAACCAGGTGAAAATCTAGACTTGCTTTATTTAGGGCTATAGCATTACAGTAAGGGCTGGGGAAAGGGAAAAAACATATGGTTCAGGGACTATGAGACAGACTACCAGGGTTATTACGAAACAGAACTGTCACTGATTGTGACCGTATCTTTTCTAGGTGCTAAGTTTTCCTCTTGCTCAAAAGCTGTTTCATCAGGGTAACACCATTCAAGGCCTCTATGCAGCTTTAAAACATGTGGAGGATGAATTCCAAATTTGATGCTTCAGTGACAAAGAATATGTCCGATGCAATTCTCTATTTTGATAAGTACCAGGCTCCCATGTTTTGTCCTGCATGTGTTTGTGATGGGTGTCACTGGTGAGGTAGAGTACAATCACCTTCTCGCGAGCACCTGGTACGATCACTTTTCCTCAGTGATTCATGTATGCTTATGGTATAGTCGGAATCGTACAATAGACTCAGCTTTCAGCAGATCATTTCTGACGATTATCGAAATGGTTGCCGCTTTTATTGACATCGTTCAAGCGGGACGACCTTCGTGGATGTCCCGGATGACACACAGCTGTCCTGGAGTAGCATCATAACTCATCTATACTCCAGTACGAGATCAATACACACAATGTCGTTGTCCCGATACAGCTGACTAAATAAAACGTTCCTGACAATCTGACAATGCGCTAGATTTAGAGGCCCAGTGGACTCAGGTGCCATAATTCACAGTGTAGAATTGTTTATCTTGGTTGAGTTAGGATCCGATGATCGTGGGTTCAAAGTCCAAGATGTGTCCCCATTATGAGTGAGTGAGTATGGTCTTACGCCGCTTTTAGCAATATTCAGGCAATATCACATGGGGGACACCAAAAATGGGCTTCACACATTGTACCCATGTCGGGAATCGAACCCGGGTCTTCGGCGTGACGAGCGAACGCTTTAACCGCTAGGCTGCCCGACCGCCCGTCCCCATTATGACACTAGATTAGTCAACACCACCTGCCACTTTGACTTACCTCCCAGATCAAGCTGATACCTGTGTTATAACTGAAATACCGTTCAGAGCGCCGTAGGGGCGGTCGGGTAGCCTAGTGGTTAAAGCTTTCGCTCGTCACGCCGAAGACCCGGGTTCGATTCCCGACATGGGTACAATGTGTGAAGCCCATTTCTGGTGTCCCCCGCCGTGATATTGAGGGAATATTGCTAAAAGCGGCGTAAAACCATACTCACTCACTCAGAGCGCCGTAAAACTAACTCACTCAAACACTTTTTAGCTTGAAGTCGAGATGACAACCAGTCCCGATACAGTGTCTGTTCATTTGGTGATCTTACCGTGATGCTCATGCAGGAGACAGCAAGGTGGTTCGCGAAACTTGGATTGAAACTTGTCCACCTGCCTGCATTGACTGTATTGAATGAGATCGTCTCCGCGGCGATCTAACACTCTTACACTTCAAATGATAGATTATTTTCCTTCGTGATATGCCTTCAAGCTCTTCACAAAAGCCAGCGCACGTGTTGCACAATTACTGAAGTGATCACTTACCTCGTTTCTCAGACTCTCAGATCTTGCTGAAGATGGAAGAAATACTGGACACCAAATTTGGAAATCATAGAAAGTAATGCGTCTTCGAATTCTGTGATTGATTTTACTAAGTGTCCGTCTTATAAGGCAGACTGTCAGGCACTTGCGTAATACAGGAGCACGAGAGTGCCTCGTCTATTTATTTACATAGATACCAAAGCGATGACGAGTGGAAATTGGAATTTTCCCGGACATGGCGTGATTGGCATTGTGAATTACCATCTCGAGAAAATGTTCCCCAGGTTGTGTGAAATATTAATTTGGCAGTGTTTGGGGCGAGATAAAATCAGTGGTGAGCAGAGTTCGGGTTGTCAGTGTTGTAACTTCATGTTCCACCGGCCCCCGCCGACGCCCGAGCCGAGAAAGATAATTAGGTGCGCGGTGGGGCATATTTTATGATAGGATGAGACAATTAATCAATCTATAAAAGATGATTCTATGATTGATTTGTTGTTTATTCGGAGATTTATCAGCACGGACGTAATCTAAATCTTTGCGGGAATAATAAACTTCATGTTGGTTCATGACGTCATACGAATTGATTTTTTATACCTCAAAGGTAAGGTACATTTGTATACTAGTGTTTATATACAAATGCGCATGCATTTACAAAGGTAAGCAAAAGTGGTCCTATAAACAGTTTCAGGTTCATAGGTATATTTGTTTATTTGTTAAATTTGCATGATGTACTCTAAGAAAAATAGAAACGCATGACCGATTGCATTACAATAATTTTGTTTCTTTCAACGCCATGGATCATCTACATATACGGATGTGAGTATATGGTATAGGAAATTGTGCCATTTGGTTTTGAAATTTTCATTTTGGCTGCGTTGTTCACAAATTTCTAAAACACGTCACCCAAACGCCACCATAAACGTTTCACACGTGCAAAATATGGAACACGTAAGGCTCTGATTGGCTATAAAAAGAAAATATCTGTCCACAAGTTTGTTATAGTTTGGTTTTGCAATTTTGAACGAACTTAACTATGCCACGACTTGACTCTGCAACAATCAATATCATCAGAGGCCGACTTCAAGCTGTAGGGTCTTAGACACTAGCTGCCCGTCGTCTTAATGTCAACCAGAGAACAGTTTCACGTCTCGCTGTACGATTTCAAAATACTGGATCATGACCATTCACGTTCCGGCCGAACACGAGTCACTGAACACGCCCAAGATCGGTACATCCGGGTGCTTCAATATGATCAGACTGTCACGGGTGAACACACAGCTGCCAGCGTGCCAGAACTACGAAGGATACACGGAAGACTCTACGGAATCGTCTTTGCCATGCAGGTTGGATTGAGAGCCGGGACACCTTACTTTGGCTACATCCTACCAGCGCCTTCAACGCTTTGTTGGTGTACTGACTTTCAGTTCTGGAATCTGCGACATTGGATCCTGCGTCCTGTGGATGGCTTTACGTTACAGGGACGAACACTACAGGAGGAATGGAGAAGGATTCCCTGGGCCAGAATTCAGAGACTAATACAGTCAATGCCTTGACGTTGCCGTGCGGTTATGCAAGCACGTGGTGGTCATAACAGACATGGAACTTGACGTCACCACTGACCATCTGCACGACATCCGTTTGTTATGACATCCGGAACATCACACAGAAAAACTTTGTTGCTCCAATTATGTGAATTTTCATGTTTTGCAGAACAGTTGTTCATTCCCTATCATGCTTTTGAATTTACCGGGGCGGTCGGGTAGCCTTGTAGTTAAAGCGTTCGCCGTGATATTACTGGAATATTGCTAAAAGCGGCGTAAAATCATACTCACTCACTTGAAATATACCCATCAACGGTCGATTTTTTCAGCTTTGCGTTTCTTTATTTGAAGAGTATATAAGGAGATAGAATGTAACGTTTGTAGACTCATCAATTCTTATTATCAGTTTGTGTGTCGTGTGCATGTTTTATGCCTGTTTGACAAGCATTGGCATGGCCAGCTCAAACTATAATACTGAAAAGACGTTAAAGAACACCCAATTCTTTCATGTTACCATGTCATGACAGATTTAACCTCTTTTCAGTATTAAACATATACGTTGTTTAATTTGTTTCCCCGTCTCTGGATAGCGTGTAACGTCTCCATACTGATAGTCCAAAAAAAACAACAACTACGGATAGACATTATTGTTATTTTGTCATTTGTCACTCTTCAAAAGAAGAAACGCACAGGTAGATTTATAGTAAAATTATTTTACCTAATAAAGTCGATATATTTAATTTAATATCATAGATATAAATATGAAATTTTGGAGCTCGAAGGTCAAATGTTGTCGTTGCACAAAGGCATTGAAATCTTATCATTGTCAAGTCACAATAAGGCCACAAGGATGCGCTGAACTCAGTATCTCGTGTGACCGCCCCGGGCAGCAATCACGACTCTGTATCTCCTTGGCACTGACTGGATAAATGTACGAATTCTGTCCTGCGGAATCCTGCGCCATTCTGCTTGTAACGCGTTGGCCAGTTGTGGGAGTGTCTGAGGCGTGTTCTGACGTTGACGTACACGTCGATCGAGTTCATCCGAGAGGTGTTCGATTGGGTTGGCATCTTGAGATCTCGACGGCCAGGGCAAGTCGTTGGTGTTGGCATTGTGAAGGTAGTTTACCGTGACACGAGCTGTGTGCGGTGGAGCGTTGTCCTCTGGCGGTCAATGATTGGAAGAAGGTGAGGCTGAAGAATTTGATTCATGTAGCGATTTGCTGTCAAATGTCCCTGAACCACAACCAAGTCAGATCTCGTGTTGTAGGATATGGCCCCCAACACCATGACACTACCGCCACCGAAACTGTCGAATTCACGTATACAATTTCGACAACGATAAACACGTTGTCTTCCATCTCGCTGGTGAAGAAGCAATCGTGATTCATCGCTAAACCACACTGCTCTCCAGTTTCTCAAATTCCAAGACTGTAAGGTATGGCACCAACGCAAGCGTCGCTGTCGATGGATCTGTTGCAAAACGGGGACGATAACTGGTCTTCTGGGTCGGATTCCAGCCTCTCGCGAAGATGGTTCCTGACAGTCTGGTCCGATATCCTCCTCAAACCAGGAATGCGCCCTGCAGTCTCAGTAGATTTGGTATTGCGATGACGTCGGTGGGACTGTCGAATGTAGCGATCCTGTGCAGAGGTGGTAACTCTTGGTCGGACAGTTCTCGGACGGTCTGAAGTGGAATTGAACTGTGTGTATCGGTCACAAAGGCGGCAAATGGTGCTGTGGTGGACGTTGAAGTGGCGTGGAACACAAGACTGCGATTCCCCTCTTTATATACGTCCTATGGCGATGTCTCGGCATTTTGAAAATGTTGACAATTGAATGACAAATTATTGGTTTTTGCTTGCCTTTTTATAGCCACTACCACGAGTTACGAATGCCATAACTAAGTCTTGCACGTGCATTTTGCTTTACTGTTTTCCTCCATAACATTTTTGGACAAATGCCGTTTAAGACATTGCAAATCGACAATGGCTGCGATCGATGCTCATGATGTCAATCACTGGATAGTCTTGTCCAGACTCGATTATTTACAGACCGGATCAATTAGCTGGAATATTGCTGAGCGCGTCGTTAAACAAACAAACATATATGGGGCATATAAACGTATGGTCATGATACCAGTGCTTTCGATGTATACGTGTACATGTGTAATTTAGTGCTATTTAAACGAGCCTCACGTAAGACTATGTGTCAATAGATACATGTTCTGGTCGAACCATAGGTGAGCAGCACCCATTTCAGTTGTATGGCCTAAGTGTAGCACCTTTATGGGTTTGGTAGATCTTGTTGACACGACCAGAAGAAACACCGTTTGTGTGTTCCAATGTACATACAGGTGTTCGCACATTCACATGTTATTATTGAAGAAAAATCATACATGCACATCCACAATAAAGACATTCAAAACATGGACACGATATGTGAAGGTCATTTATGCACGGTGTTTCACGCCGTCACATGCCTGGAATATCGCTAAAAACGACGTAAAACCAACTCGCCCCCAACATAAGTGTATATATGCCAGCCTTCATGGCGTTCTACGACAATTCGAGTCGAGAATATAACCGCGGCTCAACTAAGATAATTATAAAGTCGTTGTGCAGTGCCACGTGACGTTCAAACAATGTGACTCCAAAGCAAATCGCAGTTTTTCGCTTCCTTGTGGGTGCAAAAGATTTTGTCCCCCTCAAAAATCCACGTGCCGCCTGTTTTCTTCGTGGCGGTGTCTAAAGGATTTATTCTTCCGCTCAGAAATTTATTTCCCTCCCAGGCAGGATACATGATATTTGACCAAGATCACGACAACCAATCAGATCTCATCATTCTGACTTGAAGGCATGATACAGTATTTTAACAAGATCACCAGTGCGAACTAAACATTCTGACATGGAGTTAAGACAATATTAAATATCAATATCATCACCATACCTGTGTATCACTCTGCAATCTTGGCTTCATCCTGCATCTCTTCGGGCCTTTGCCTCATATGAAGACGTGATACAACTAAATAGTGCCCAAAGCGGGGCTACACCCATGTC
Source organism: Haliotis cracherodii (assembly GCF_022045235.1). Taxonomy (NCBI): domain Eukaryota; kingdom Metazoa; phylum Mollusca; class Gastropoda; order Lepetellida; family Haliotidae; genus Haliotis; species Haliotis cracherodii. The sequence goes on from NW_027266264.1 coordinate 18,304,333, forward strand.
AGTCACTCACTCAACACTGACTACCTAGTTCAAGCAATGCTCTGCAGGTACGACATGCAAGCAACTGAAATCAATCAAATTATGTTATCGATCTCACGGCACCCTTGCTCTTTGCAAATTGAATTTGGACACTGAGGGAGAGGAGGCTGCTGAAGAAAATTGGCTTGGCATCATGAAGAGTGTCTACATGTCCAAAACCTGCATCACGTCGTACCCTGCGCACACTAACACACGAGCAGCCAGACAATCAGATGTAACACTAGGACATGCGTGCCGATAAAGAGATAAAGACGGTCTTTGGTGAGAAGGTTGCTTTACTCGTGGATATAATCAAAGTTAAACTTTATGACAAGTAAAAGCCCCCAACGAGTCTCACAAACGTTGTGTTATTGTGGACACCACGACTATAAGGGAAAAGATCGGACCATGGCACTATCGATCAATCGTCGTGTGTCGTGCGGTCCTTTGTGTGTGGAGGTAATGCAGCAGAAGTGACGAATCACCTTCCATGTAATCCCTGAATCCCTGAATATATATTCGTGGGCAGCCCCATGGGGATTCTAGAGTAGAATTTACTTCCCAGCAACCCGACGCAGGTCGTTGAAGACTTTAGAGGTAGTTGGTTGGTTGGTTGGTTGGTTTGTTGTTTAACGCCGCATTTTCCAGCTATATGACGGCGGTCTGTAAATAATCGATTCTGGACCAGACAATTCAGTGATTAATATCATGAGCATCGATCCACGCAATTGGGGTCGATGACATGCAACAACCAAGTCAGCGGGTCTGACCCCCCGATCCCGTTAGTCGCCTCTTACCACAAGCATAGTCGCCTTTTACGACAAGCATGGGTTGCTGAAGACCTATCTACCCCGGATCTTCACGGGTCGACTTTAGAGGTGGCCATGCAGGCACCGCGACGTGGTTCAAAGGGTGTCATCATGTTTTGTTGGCCTGGATCGTTGATGATGTCTTCAGTCAATAGTTTGCCAGGTCCAGACTCAAACATATATATACAGGCCGTGGTGATAGAGCTGTGCTATTGGTAACTGCGGCGTTCCAGAACATTCACTCTCTCAGTCGCACACAAAAAGAAAAAAAACGATAGCCCAAATGGATTAAAGCCGTAGACTCTGCAACGGTCGATGACGACAGTCTGTAAATAATCGAGTATGGACCAGACAGTCCAGTGATTGATATCGTGAGGAGGGGAGGTGAAGTGAAATGGGGTTTAACGTCGCGTCCAAGATTATTGCACTTATATAGCGACGTGCATGCACGCGTGTGTGTGTGTGGCTGCTTGTACTAGTCCGGACTAATGCCGATTATAGTGCTAGCTCACTGAGATACCTTGCCGCAGTTTAACATGAATACCCCACTCAGACACAGTATACTGAATCCGAGCCGACCAGTCCTTGTTTTAGCCCCTTTATGCCGTGCGCCAGACAGGGTAACAACAAGTACCATCTTTTAACGTCTTTTGGTAAGACGCAGCGGGGGATCCAACCCCGGACCTTCCGCTCTCCGGGCGGACGCTCTACCACTAGACCACGGAGGCGGTCTGATATCGTGAGGATAGATCCATGCATATAGGATACGATGACTTGCATCAACCCAGTCAGCGAACCTGACCACCAGATGACAACCCTTAAAGTATTTAGTGCCATAGATATAGACAAGCTTTTAGGAGATGTCGGCGGGCGCAAAGTGGGACTTGAGTATGTGTAACTAGTAGGTTCTTGCAGTTATTGGTGTTTGCTTGTCTATCATTAATCAATAAGGATTCGCGGTAACTGCAACGGAGGCAAGGGTTATCCCTTCCTCCTCATCAGTGTGTTCGGAGCTATGGCAGCAGTATTGTGGCGTGAAAACTACATAACTCATACTGAGCACAGGCCAGGTATTTAAATCAATAAAACATGACGTGAATCACTGACGGACTTTTGAAGGGTACGAAACACAGGAGATCGAATCCTTAAGGTATGTGTTTCCAACATACAATAACACCGCCAAATTTATTAAAATGGTTGTTTGTTTGTTGTTTAACGCCGCACTCAGCAATATTCCAGCTATATGACGGCGGTCTGTAAATAATCGAGTGATCGAAATTATGAGCAACGATCCACGCTATTGGGATCGATGACATGCATCAACCAAGTCAGCGAGCCTGACCACCCGATCCTGTTAGTCGCTTCTCACGACAAGCATGGTCGCCTTTTACGGCAAGCATGGGTTGCTGAAGACCTATTCTACCCCGGATCTTCACGGGTCTCTAGAACGTCGTATGTTATGTACACACACCCAACACACCTGTTCGATAAAGCTGTACCCGCCCTTGTTCATATTCCGGTTTTGTGGAGCGGATACACTAAACGGCGACCACATATATAAGTAGTCAGAGGTCTGCATACTACAGGAGGGAACGCCGTTGGTGTGTGCCGAGACGCACGTGCAGCATCACTACATGCCCGTGAAACACGCCCGGTAACGATTGTGATTGTGTACACACGAGTGAGGGCAGATGCCCGTGCGTCATGAAATTTTAAAGGAACAATCCCTTCGACCTGAAATTACAAATAACGTGCATGCACGGAATATAAGAGGTGTGATTTTTTATCCTACGTGTATCCGCGGCAGTGACAGGGGACGAAAGTCGAGACTTCAGTTGTGAGTTTAAACGCTTTTTACATTTACTAACATCCAGAGTTAGAATGTATCACCCTCTATATTTTTGTAACAAGCGAGGCAATTGGATCGTGTGGCTAGGCTCGGGCTGTTACCAGGATACCGGCGGTTATTTTATCCCCGCACCCGTTCCCTTTTTTCTTAAGGGAAGACCCGTAAAGAGTGAGTGAGTGAGTTGGGTTAAACGCCGCTTTTAACAGTATTCCAGTTATGTCGCGGCGTGGCAGCTTAATGTGGGAGGAAAGCCCGAACTGACGCAGGTCTCAGACGTTAACCACTTCGGTGAATCTCACGAGCACGGGTATGGTGCTGACAAACCTAGAAACATAATCGAGGCGAACCGGGATTCGAACCAACAATCATAGGTTTCTGGCGTGCCCAAAGGACGCAAACTTTGCACAGCAAATCGCGGCGCCTGAGACGACTGAGCCACCCGTGGCCCCAGGTATGACATGTGACATTGGAAAATGATAGTAATGGAGGAACGGATGAGCGGATACGTTAACAGCCGCTAACTGATTGCACGTCATCCCACACGTGGCGCAATTCTCGTCACACCCCTACTGAATTGTTCGATAGGCATTACTTAGGAGTTCAGGATGAAAGTAGAGACAATTTAGAATTTATGGATAACAACTTCATTTATGGATGAAGCATATAGGTATGTGGCGTTTTGTCTGTATTCTGTACATGTAGACACGAGCGTATGAGTCAAGTTTTATTCTCATGGTGTTAAAATATGTTTTGACCACTGATATTCTCCCCAAGAAACGCATACGTGATATCGATAACCTTATTAAGATGTCAAGACATTAAATATACGTGAAATATGAATAATTATGTTTTCCTTTGGTATCAAAGTAATTCTGTTTTTGTTTTAATTATCAAAACCTGTAACGACCAAATGTATAACCCAAACGTACAAATGTAGAACGTAACCATGAATTGGCCTATATAACTGCACTAATGTTTTCAACTGCCATGCCACGATGTACGGAAGCACAAAAGAACAACAGTTAGGGAAAAAGCGGTAATAAGTGTTGCACTTGTGCCCAATCCCTTTGTCTGTTAGGACAATAAAATATGGTTAATAATAACGTTGTCCCGCGAGGAGTAGCAGTTGACTGTAGCCCGGATGTTCCATGTCTCGCAGGGCACCATCTCCGGACTTGTATCGGTACCAACATCGTTGCACAGCGGAACCGACCCAGGTTAGATTGTCCAGGACCCCTTCGTCCGGCTACGACATTTGCGACAAAAGTGTACAGTACCTACAACACCAGCATTGTTTTAGTGCATCCTGAGAAAGGATATGCCCTTTAGAGATATTTTTTTAACATCGTAAGCTACGATATCAGTGATGCCAAAGCACTCAAAGTATGGCCTAACCGGTGATGGAGAAGTGTGTGGTTCAGAGTAAAGGTGGTTCAGAGTAAAGATGTATGCTGCATTGTCATCATGATATTTCTCCATCAACTGTATACGATAGGTAGACCGACCGATTTGGTGTCGGCAGCGTAATGATATGAGCGGTACTCTCCAACATTGGTATAGGTAACAATGGGTGACGCTCTTGTGATAAATCCTACCGCTTAGTCCCCATTATGAATCATGCTTCCTCCAACACGACAATGGTATACGGCACACAACACGTGTAACAGAAGCATTCCACTGCAACCACAATGTACAGGCATTGACCTCACAAACATGAAACACACAACGCAACAGCTTGTACACGCAACACTCACCGAGTGGGATCACATACCCCAACGTGTGACCCGGTTCTCCCATGGGCAGTCGATGACTGGCAGCACTTGACGGTAACGGTCGACACATGAGATAGAGATCTCATGACCCTGGACCTTTGTCATTTTCCGTGTGATGTCTTCATTGGACACTGTCCTTTGTTCTCCTGTTTGCAATACCCCATTACCCAGGACCTTTTCAGTAAATGTGTCACTACCCACAAACCAAACACCCAGGGCCCTGTTCCATAAAGCCACCTTAGCTCTAAGGTGATCGTAACTCCCATACTTTAACACTGGCTTACGATAGTCGTAGCGCTAAGATTGCTTTGTGGAACAGTGTCTTGGCTATTGTGTATTCATTGAGATAGCCAATAATGAGAAACAAATTCAGATTGACCAAAGTGGTCAAAGTGTTCGCTCGTCATGGCGCAGATTTGGGTTAAGCAAACTTGCTATGTTCACGACTATTGGAGGGCTGTTATTCTGGGGAACTATGAAACTCTACTCACACAATCACACGAGAGGCTTTAATTGAAAGCATGCAACATGCAACATGCTAGATGATTGGAAATAGAAGCGTCAAAACCCTTTCCATATTCATAAATAATTCGCGAAACATTTTGCATCTGGGAGTTCTATGTATGTTTTTTTTATATAATTGTACATGTTTAATATGCTTAAAAAACAAGTCTTAGACGATGTATTTGATTTGTATTTGCTATCAAACAAGTCACATTATCCAGCGATTATTGCGCTGACAAAGAAAACCGCAGGAAACAAATACATTTATATGGAATGTTTCTGTACAGGCAGCCAGGTTCCCTGGGTATGCTGCCCTGGCGTTACACTGAGCGCCAGCGCAGCATACCCAGGGAACCAGGTTGCATCATGGGGAGCAGTGATTGGTTCTGTGTCTTGGCCATTAATGGTATGCTGGTCGTTAGAATATGCCCTGTACGCTCCCAACAAAAAATAACAGCTAAAAATAAATGCTAATTGCTTATTTAAACCAACCTAAACAATATAAACATAAATCACTCCTGAAATTTCACGTGCATCCCGGTCATTGCATGCATAAAATTCAATGAGTGAGAAATGTATCAAGAGACGGCAAAACCTCGTAAGCGGTATGCCACGCCTATCTGAAAATAAGCAGTTGCGTGCAATTGCAATGCTTGAAACCGGAATTTTGAAACACAAAACATATTTGCCTTGCGTTTTGGTGTTCACGATGCAACTTTGACAGCCCGCAGCATGCTTGGACATCCGAATAGTGCAAGGACTGTGTGGAATCGATTACGAGAGCATAAGAACCGACCTCGACTTCCGGCTGTATGTCCATTTTGCTGCCACGTCATCGAACGTGGCATAGTCAAGACCACAATTGAGACATCGTCTGAGATTCAGGTTACGGGCTAAGGTTAGTTCTTTTCACAGATGAGTCCAGGTTTCATCTGGACAGCAGTTGTCCGTCAGCGTGTTTCTTGATGTCAGAAGGAACGTTGTTCAACGTTCCGCATTCGGTGTTCGGAGGGTAATGGCGGAGGCAGGCATCACTGCATATCGCAGGTGCCATCTAGTGGTCATCGATGGCAAATTGACAGGTGTACGGTGCCGTGACGAAGTTATCCGTCCTGACTTCCTCGCGTTCCTTCAGACCCATGGACGTCACATCACTTTACAGCAGGACACCTACAAGTGTCACGTGTGGAACAGAGCATCCCCACACTCCCTCGCTGTTTTGCGAGAAGTGTCGTCGTCCATCGAACATTCGTGGTATTAAATGAAACGTCGTTTTACGCAGACTTCCAAACCTACTGGTGACGCTGGTCCAGCTTCGACATGCCTTGGTCCAGATTAGGGATGACGTCCCACAAGCCTTCTTGTGTCGTGAGGCGCCGTTGTCAAGCTAGAGTCACCGCTAATGGTGACCCCACGCCACTTACAGAGGACACGTCTTGACGTTGTCGTGATGAATTCATGTTTCATTGACATCAATGTATTGTTCTGTTTAAAATCGTTCTTTGTTTGGGTTATTTATTATTTCCCATGACAGTCAGTGATCCTAGACATAAAAAATAAGGGACCTCCCCCTTCTATTGTACAGATGACGTTTCTTCCACCTTTTCGGGTATTTGTAGTCATACTGTCCAGTTGTTGAGACATTTGAGAGTTTATAACTAAATTGTCCACAACATACTGTGTGGGGATCTACATACAACTCAAAAGAAGTTAAAAAACACCATGACATAATAACTATAGTCATTTGAAAAATATCGGGTGTTCTTTAACTTCTTTTGAGTAGTATATGAATATATATTTCATTACAATACACTTGATTATTGTTTGTTTCTTAACATCAAAGGACGAGCAACGTCATGACAAGCAGCTGGTGATCCAAACAGAAAATAGAAAAGAAGCACTAGTAAAATCACTTTCAGAAGTTTTTCGACGAACTCTTCGAATCCAACGTTGACTTTCTTGCTATTTCTGATCATTCATTAAAAATATTGACACTCAAATGATGCGGTCATCCGGTTAAAAATAAACACCAGTCAAATGTAATAAAATATCATTGTTTAAAGTAGGGGTTTGGTTTCTAGAAAAATATTATCAAGGGATGATCACTAACCCCACTGGTCCTTCTCAACTGCCGATACAGACATGTAACCTATACATCTACACGGTATACTAAGCCTTCGAAATTCACGCTTGTCATCTAGCCCGAGACTACCAAATTGTACTGAGGACAGGTACGAATCCAATTATGGTTGTCCTTATTGAGTAGTAGCATTTGGGGGGCATAATTATACTACCGACATAAAGTAAGGGAACTGATGAAATGATCGTGACGGTGCCATGACGATACATGTCTATTACAATGTCTGTGGATCAATATCTGGTGTTTCCACCATGTTGGGTGATACAAGCACGACACCTTGATGGCATCCTGTTGATACACGTGCATGTGGTTGCTCTTGGTATTGTGGGTCATTCCGCCTGAAACGCTACCCCAAGCTGGGCCACCCTCTGCATGCTCTATTGGGGACTTGCCAGGGAACTTAGCGGGCCAGTGGCCGTGTCCCTTATCGTCGGAGATAACCGATTTGGAACTGGACACGATGTGATCTGGCGTTGTCATCTTGCAGTTCAAAATGTCTGCCTATAATTCCAGCGAATGGAACAACGTCAGGACGCCAAGTTTCGTCAACATATAGCTGGCCAGTCAAATGTCCATTCACAAGAATCAGTTCGCTTGTCATGTGTGATTCTGCCCCACACAAAGACACTACCGATCAAGGTCAAGAAGTATTGCCCTGGCGTACCGCTCGCCGCTACGTAGCCAACAACGTTTTCTGCCGTCTGCATGCGAATCGGAGGCGCATCCTTGATTCGTCTTTAAACATGGTGCAACGGCATTGGCACACAGCCAGTCCTTGGTCTAGCCTATCCCAATTTTCGCCGCCAATGGTACGCTGTTTGGCTCACATCCTCCACAGGACGCCTTGCTTTCAAGCGGGCTGCCTGTCATCGGATCCCAATTGCATGGATCAGTGCTCATGATATCAATAACAGGATTGTCTGATCCAGATTGGATTGTTTATCGAACGCCGTCATGTAGCTGGAATATTGCTGAGTGTGGCGTTAAACAAGAAACAAAACGAAAGCCCTGGCCTTGACTGACTAAAGACATTGTACAGCCTTGTATAGGACTAAAGATTCAGCCCCAACAGCTCAGAAAGGCAACCACGAAGTACATTGGACCAAGGATTCAGTGATGGTTGATATTGAACTTGTAATAATTGGTCTCTGCACCGGCGGCGGAGGGACATCCTGTTTCTAGTCAAAAGGACTATTGGAGCAGGACACTCCTCAATCACACACAAGAAGACGTAATTAGTAGTCTGGGGCTTTCGTCTGAGTCAGACGGTACCTGGCGGTCATATTTCTACAAACTCCGCCACTGTACGTCTTTGGTTTCGCTTTGACAAGTTGTAACGTGTGTTGTAACGACACAGCAGTGTCTCTAACACGGCAACTCTTCTCACAGGAGTGTTGCCTTGGCCAGTAATTTGTTGTGTGGGACTCATCGTTATCTGCTTATTGGCTCGGAATGGATGATAAACTTTTATAATCCATAACTATAGGTAGATATGTCTTTATTTTGGTTATCATGTGAATAGAATGTAACGGACACCTGAAGATCCCGGTAGAAAATAGGTCTTCAGCAACCCATGCTTGCCGTAAAAGGCGACTAACGGGAATAAGATAACAAACAAGCGTACCTACCAACTCGCACCTCTATACCTTTAACTGACCCGTGTAGATCCGGGTCAGAATTGGTCTTCAGCAACCCACGCTTGAGGCGACGAACATGATTGGGAGGTCAGGCTCGCTGTCTTGGTTGATGCATGTCATCGTATCCCAACTGCGTGAATGGATGCTCATGATGTCAATCACTGGATGGTCTGGCCCAGACTCGATTATTTACATACCGCCGTCATATAGCTGGAATACTGCTGAGTGCGACGTTATTTAACAAACAAACAAACAAAGAATCTGACGGGTTTCGTTAGTTTGTATGGTTCATATTCATCTGGAGAGCAGCCTCCACAAAAATACATTGTTTCAAGGTGTCTTTCGTTGCCTCATAGTTTTAAATTATGAAATATCTGGTTTTAGTAGCTGAAAAAAATATATAATCTAGATACAAAATCCCAACCCCACCCCACAAGAAAATCAAATGGTCACACATTAGGTATATTACATAATGATGAATTAAGCGTTAACCCAGCTCACTCACTAAGTGCACATATGGATACTTAGCGTTGTACAATCACATCGGACTCGGTGCAGATTCGTGTAGCAGTGCGTTATAGGTGAACTTGGGTTCGAGTCCCAGATTGGAGCAAATTTAATAGACACTTTTTTCAGTAATTTATGCATAAACGTCCGTAGTACAATGCAGATTGGATATTAACATTTGTCACGTGATGTACATGATTTGATTTTATAATGAAGTTACACATTTCTCATTACAAAGACATGTTTTAAAAATACAGAAACAGCATGGATCACATCAGGATTTTCAGAGTTTAGCAGATTTATCATTTACTGTCGGTCTTTAAAAATACCTTGCAACATGGGGAGAACTATATACCTTCAATGGGAATACGTTTAACATATAAGTAAGACATGACATTCATTCTCTACTTCTCCAGATGAACAGTTTGTACAAATAGAATTCACAATATCACCGTCTTTGGACCTGCGACATACATTTACATAAAATTTTTGCAAAGAAATTCTAAGTTTACAATAAGTTCTGATTAAACTTTTATCGTTTAAACAAGTTTTGTAACAATTATTTTACTTTGCTGTAATTGCTAAACAGTGAAACAGAAATACTTTGGTCCCACAGTTGACAAAACATATCCTTTAGTCTCTGCATAAATGAATATAAAAATAACTGTAATACTTTGGTGCCACAGTTGACAAAACATATCCTTTAGTCTTTGCATAAATGAATATAAAAATAACTAATACTTTGGTGCCACAGTTGACAAAACATATCCTTTAGTCTTTGCATAAATGAATATAAAAATAACTGGATCTCCCACATCTTGGGAAATCCATACATGTGAAAAGCCACAAACAAATAATAGATTTCTCGCAAATATGCACCATACTAACACCCATAGCGGAATTGACCAAGATTTCATGTACATTTCCTCATGCATGTAAGTGACAGGTAGTGGTCCACTAAGTGGCTCTAAACCCAAGTCAGTCAATCACCCTACTGTGGAATTGGCTGCTTGTAGGCACTATGTTGTATGGGTATATTGTAAATATTGCACGATCAACTGGTTCATATTAGTATCTAGCTGCATCCATCATTCGTACACCAGCTGGTGTTCAAGGTATGGTTAGAAGAAATTGGCACAATTCGGTAATTTCATGTTGATTTTATGGCTAAGTCTTCCAAACTTCAGCTGAAGGATTCCATGATTCGGATGTGTCTTGAAATCATCTTTACATTCAAACAGCGTTACGAGTACATTGTCTGAGGAGTGTGTACTTGCATCTACATTTCGAGTAATTCCTTCACGTTTCGGTATCGATGTGTGCAGGGCCCACGTGCACAAAGCAACCTTAGCGCCACGTCGGTCATAACTTTATATATAAGGACGTGACCCCATTAGGCCCGGTTCCGCTTTCCTGTGTGGTAGCGGAACTTGAAATTAGGACAAGAGACGTTACTTAGATGAAATAGATGTGGACCCATGCTGCTTACCAATACTGCAACCGTTGTCCTGCATCTACCGTTGCCAAGCAACCACGTTGCTATGGAGCTAGCGCTGCCAGGCAAGTACTTTTGCCAAATATTGAGCGAGGGCAACTATTGTTGACGAGCTGATCATTCGCTCTAAAGCGGACACTAAGCTACCCGTTGTAAAGCAAAATTGATAAATTGGTTCCTGCTGTAAAACTGGCAACCCTATCCTATATAACTTATAATTTGGGATGTATCCCCAAGATGCTAAATGTAACGTGAAATGCAGTCCGCCAGCACCATGGTGCTACGCCACACCCACAGCCATTCGTGCTCGTGTACACCCACCGTGTTACCTGTAGGGAAATGTTACCTGACAAGCATACTGCGACAAGGAAATGCGAATGGTTTGAAGTCTATGTGGGAAACATGTATCCCCCAAGCTCGCGGGCCCTGTACCCCAGCCGTCGATACAGCTTTTGCCTGGCTGGTCCCTTCCAGGCGCAGAGAACAGCTGGCTACAAGCCAGTACCTCCTTGACATTCCAACAGCGTTACGAGTACATTGTCTGAGGAGTGTACTCACATGTTCATTTCGAGTAATTCTTTGACGTTTCGGTATCGATGTCTCCAAGGCCCACCTGCACAAAAAGACCTTAGCGACACAACGATCATGACATAGTCTTACTATAGCCGTAGGCCCGGGTACAGATCCTGGACAAGGAACAGTGGATTGACAGGTAACCTGGGAAGAGCACAGGGGAGCGGTTTCGGAAGGGTTTGAGCCCTTATCTGAAATTTATTGTATTGTGCATGGAAAAATATTGTCGATAATAATACGACCATTATGTGATAGTATTTTGGTATTTCAGTGGGACATTTTCGTAGACGATGTCATGCCATAAATATCTAGGCCTATTCTGTAAGGACAAGAACTGGACAAGAACAACAACATTGTCACAACAAGCAGAACAGGTGTGACTTCTTATCGATAAAATTCAATTGTCAATGTCCAGGTGCTGCCAATTATGACATACCGTGCAGACGTTCAGCACAACGAGCTTATATCGAAGGTACAGACCCAGTATTTTAAACGTCTCCTGTACCTAACAATGCAAGCAACGCTGGTCCTGGAGAAGTCATGAACATACTTTTAAAAATGTAACCTTAATCTACGCAGACTTAATTAATTATTTCAGTGAGTAGACAGGTTACAAATCAAGTTAAGCAATGACGGATGCGGGAAGTAGTTGGATGGGTGACCGTTTTCGTGGGCTTGACTCCTGAGAGTTTCTAGGGCCCATGTTTACAGTAGCACATGTACTACATGTGGTGTCTCCTTAGGTAACAAATTTTGTTCGAAATATGCATCTGTTCACCCAACAGTGAATGGCTACCCGGTACGAGGAGATGATAATGTGACTGTTAACCTTCTTGCTCCTCACATGATTATATTAATATCTATTACGGCCCAACTGCAACCGATTTTGCTATAATACTATGGAAAATTAAAATACGTTCTTACTAATTTGTAATGCATTTTCTGCTTCAAGAACTCGTTATCTGTAATATATATAACTTATATAATACCCCATATAAGATGTCATCACGTCGTGACTGCCACTACACTCAGACATGACCTGCGGAACGCCAGTGGCGTCGACGTTTTTACTCAGTGCGTAATCGTCACCGTGAGGCTGGTCTCCGGTCACGGAGGGCAAGCATTTTCAGCATTTTGATTGGGCTGAAGATAACGTCAATACGCCAGGCCAGGACTGGGCTCCAGTTCTTGCCAATGATAGATCGAGATACTATCTAAACTTCACAGATCGTCATGCCCGAGTTTGGAGTAGACAAGGAAAGATTTCAGATTCCAAGGTAGCCGAACATGATCGCCATGAAGGGGGTCTCAATAATGATTAGAGGTGGGATCAGTAGACCTGGAAGAACTGATCTCCATATCCTACAGTGGGACACGGTTACATGTGTTACAGGTGCTACAGGTATGACATTCTGAACGTGTACGTGATATCGCACGATAACGCACGATCTCATCCTGTCAGGGTTGTCAGTGCCTACTTGGAGCAGGAGACCATTGTCCGCTCAGAGTGGCCATCCCGGTCATCAGACCTCAAACCTATCGCCCACGACCTGCAGATCGCCCTCTCATGACGCCCTGTCCTTCCGGCAACTCTCCAGGAACTCGGCAATCTCTGACTGAAGAATGAAACAATCTTCTCTTGGCAACCATCAAGACACTTATTGGGAGCTTGAGACGACTGTGCCAAGCTGTGATCGCATCACATACGAGTTATTTGTTTGTAAAATAGAAATTTGTGTTTTCGTGATTTTGTTTTTACGTTTCAGTTTTGGTCAGATACTCACATTTTGACTTATGATATGACTGATAATTGGTCACTTGTTGTTTGTTAGCATTAAGTGGCGCGTGAGAATGGACTTTTATTCATTTACCATGTCTTCATGCAATATCATCTTTGCTTTGAATAATATAGTTGATGCTATGGAGCTCCGAGTCTAAGAAGTACTAGTAGATTGATGTTCCGTTAAGGTCAAACTGTCTACATGAAAGAGTTCCTTCTTGTTTCTTTGCTTGTAATATTATCATTTTGAAAACATGTTACATTATGTTCTACGGGTCTGGAAACAAAATAAAACTTTGCGAAAAGCGACAAAAAACATTTCTATAATCATAAGAATTTCTTCTAAAAGCAGAATCCATTGTACGATTTCATCTATATCATAAGAACGTGTTTATGAATCACTATCAGTCACTATATATTGTTTGGAAGATTGTTGATAGTGTCTGCGGTGTTTTCCAGTGCCTACCCTTTCGTTTTGTGTAAAGTCGAAAGATAGGACAAAACAATGGCAGACAACAAACTCATGAAAGAAAATTCTAATTGTATTCTCGAACTCAAATACAAGTGTATGGAAACGTATTAGTGCCACAGTCATCTAAGTAGATACTATTTTTTCAGTCTGTGGCGCGAATACGCTTCCATAGTTATTGTTCTAAGATTAGTTATGTCTAGTTCCTGTTACTCCTATAAATGGTAAGCTGGGAGATGTCCAAATAACAACCATGGTAGAGTTGACACAAGAACAAATAGTTGACTTCCAACACCGTGCTAATTGACCGTGCCAGTTTGGGAAAGCTTTCTTGACAGATCGTGATGTAAAATCCGCTAATTTTGGCATCTTCCCGAGGCAAGGGAGTTAACTGACCGTAAAAGTCAACTTGACCTTTGCAGTCAGTTAACACCCTTGCCTCGGGAAGATGTACCTTTGGCTGCCAAGACTTATCACACTGCAACCAACCTGTTGGGCGTAAAGTCACAGGTAACTCTCTATTTAGGACAATAACTGCCTTCCTCAGTCATTCAAATATGGACTAAAATATCGCGAACAGCCTCCCACCAATTAGGGTCACATCTTTAAAATTATGGATGCTTCGAAGCATTTACGAACAGAGGACCAAAAACGAACCTGTTGAATTTATTTCAGAGTGGGATGAGTCAGTACGTGATGTTTTCATTGGTAGAGTGCACAAACTAAACAAAAGGAAGCAGAATTGGAATAACCCCATTGTACCCCTGCCAGCTGTCATTCAAAGACTGGCTGGCCTACATGAAAGGTTTGTAGTTTTACCGACTAACAAGGCATAAAATAGCGTAACCATACATGAAAGCATCACTATATTAAATATCTGATCAGATCGCTTGGTGTAAGCGACATATCAAATAATGAAACATATAAGGTCAGTATGTTAACTGGGGAAGACCCGTGAAGATCCGGGGTAGAATAGGTCTTCAGCAACCCATGCTTGTCGTAAAAGGCGACTATGCTTGTCGTAAGAGGCGACAAACTGGATAGGATGGTCAGGCTCGCTGGTGGGTTGAAACATGTCATCGTATCCCAATTGCGTCGATCGATGCTCATGATGAAAAACACTGGATTGTCTGGTCCAGACTCGATTATTTACAGACCGCCGTCATATAGCTGGAATATTGCTGAGTGTGACGTAAAACAACCAACCAACTGAGGAAGAAATCTACCAAAACCATGCATCAGTACTATCAACTTTTGACTTGACTCTAAAACCCGATCACCATTACTCTGTTGTACTGGATTCCAAAACGCCATATAAATCTGTACAAAGAGAGATATATTGCTGGGTCCAGCAAATGTACCACCGAATCCCAGTCTCAAGAATAACCATAACCCATTATACAATCGAGGAAGGTCTCTCTTTGTATTCAGAGACAGTATTTGATACCAGTGGAATTAATAACATGTGGATTATCTTGGATCAAGTGGATTTGCTTGACTTTTTACAATCTCAGAAGTTCAATTCTGTCAAAACATTTGATTTTTCAACTTTGTACACCACTACCCATGTGACGAACTTAAGGGAAAACTTCATTCGTTGGTCCATGGGGCTTTTGTTATAAAACAAGGGGGCCACATGTACTCTTACATATCTATCTTCAGAGGTGTAGGACAATTTGTCAAAAAGGAATCTGAAGTTTACTGAGACAACAGTTTGTGAATTGCTGGACTTCATTGTTACAATCTATGTAACATTTGGGGATAAGACGTAGGCACCCCCATGGGCACTGAGTGTCCCCCACTTCTTGTTGATCTGTTTCTTTATAGGAGTTGGTAGGGGCGGTCGGGTAGCCTAGTGGTTAAAGCGTTCGCTCGTCACGCCGAAGACCCGGGTTCGATTCCCGACATGGGTACATTGTGTGAAGCCCATTTCTGGTGTCCCCCGCCGTGATATTGCTGGAATATTGGTAAAAGCGGCGTAAAACAATACTCACTCACTCACTTATATGAGTTGGAATTTCTGCTCGGATTGGCAAAGTCATAACAAGGTAATTTGGCCAACTTAAGCTTCAGATTTATCGATGATAAAATGTCGTTCAATAACCATCAAATAGCCAATTCCCACTGATTTCCCCACCTGAACTAGAAATAAAGGAGACCAGTGAGGCCGCTTCATCTGTTTCACAGTTAGATCTATGCATAAGGATTCAGAGTGACAAGAACTCTCCACAAGACTGTATGACAGAGGGATGACTTCAACTTTCGAATAGTCAACTGTCCCTTCATGTCGAGCAATATTCGAGCAGTTCCAGCCTTTGGTGTCGACATTTTACAAGTTTTTAGGTAAAGTCGAGCATGCTCTTTCAACGAGAATTTCACAGAGCGTCACACGGCATTTGCTTAGACGTTGCTAGATCAAGGTCACAAAATTCGAGGCCTCCAATGTTTTATGGTAGACATGTAATGGACATTTCCAAATGTGACGCATCGGTGACAAAATGATGTCCGATACAATTCCCAATTTCTGCCATATGTTCCCGTGTTTTTATTAGGTGAATGATTGACTTGCCTTTGCATGTGGTTGTGACGGGTGCCACCCGTGGGGCAGGATGCGCTCTCCTTTTCGCGAACCCCTGGTATCATCACTATGTGATAGTGATTCATAAACACGTGCTCATAATACAATCGACTCTGCTTCCAGCAGTGAGATTTCTTGTGACCATGGAAAGTGTTTTGTCGCTTTTATTGTCCAACTAACCAAACGCCACTCTGACACGAAGAATCATGTCAGACAACATATCCCATAACCCTCTGGCTCTTCCCTCAATCGCCTATAGTTCCCATTATGATGCATGGAAGGGCGTGGTTTGATTAACGTGGAGGTTCTTCGTGATAGAATTGTATTACGCACTTTTGCACACATTTATTTGTCTGATGATCCTCTTGTGAAGCATGTCACGACTCACGATGAAACAAGACATTCCACAGTTTCCACGAGCCAAGGATGTGGGACATAATCTCAATGTCAGTGTTGATTTTGTTGATAGTTCTGTACTGCTGGGCGGTACGGAATTGAGTATCAACCAAGCGAAGAGCCATATCAAATCGGCCCAGAGAGGCTATCTGAACGACCACTGCATCGAGCTTATGTACAGTGTGTTGGGGAAATCAGCAACCCTGCAGAGTCCTCCTCTTGGATGATGTTGGCTGGCCTGAAAAGTGAAACAGAAGGCTCTCTCTTTGCTGCTCAAGACCAGTCACCTCCCACTCGAAACCGTCAATGTGTGATTTTGCATCAGAATATAGATATGAAATGTAGAATATGCAATAAATTTAATGAGACTGTCCAACACATTGTCGGTGGATGCCCAGCTTTCCAGCTTTGGCATAAACATAGTATCTTAAGCGACATGATGGCGTGGCTTGATCATTTTATTATCGTCTCCGCCATGCTTGTGGTTTGGTCACAGAGGTCCATCCATGGTACGACCCAGAATATGTAGAGGGCGTCGTGGAAAATGATAAATACAAAATTCTTGGGAATAGGTCCGCATACAGCCTCAGACCTATCCAGGCAAACAAACCTGATCGTGTCCATTTTGATAAATCCAATGAAAACATTTATATCATTGAATTTTCTGTCCCCTATGACACTAATGTGATTGACAAGATTGAGGAAAAACATGGCAAATATGCGGACCTCGCTTTCGAAATGTCACGCTTGTATCCCAAGTATACCAAGTTGTCCAACTCCCCACAGTTCTCGGTGCCTTAGGTTTGGTACCTCCCAATCTGTTGACTGATATTGGGGGAGTACCCGGGTTTGCTACCAGGAATACAGCCCTGCTGACAATCTGGGTAATACAGAAGGCTGCAGTGTTGGGGAGTCTTCACATTCTTCGAAAAGTTCTGGGTGGGTTCGACTAGGCAGCGCTTCCTGGGAGAAGTCACACTCGCTGTCTGGGCTGCGCGTAGAGGGGACAAGGAACCAAAGTGATTATTAGCCTAACCAGCCTGACTGCCAGGGTCACCCAAATCCTCTTTGCTGTATTGTTTTATTTTAATCTGTACATAATAATAATGCGCCAACTTCCACGCACCAAAGCATGCTCGAAGTGCTGACAATACACATACATATGTAAAGAAGAGTTAAACAGCCGAGCTATCAAACAAAAATGGTTTAAGTCTCGATGGGGCCGTTCTGAGGGCAATTGGAAGACCATTACATTTTTATGCAGCAGTTACTTGAAAAGTTGGGGCACCAAATGATGTAAGTTTACATGTGTGAGTGACCAGCTGAAGTTTGTCTCCAGACCGCAAGTTCCTAAATGCGGGGTACACATGGACAAGGTCGTTGAGATAAGATGGAGCTGTTCCATTTACACACTTGTACGTAAGGGTTAGCAACTTGAAGTCAGTTCAGATTGTAATAGGCAGCCAGTGAAGAGATCGTAACGCTGGGCATATGTGTGTTCTTACGCGTGACTTTGCTACAATCCTTGCGGCAGTGTTTTGGATCTTCTGGAGCCTGTTACCAGTGTATTTGGTAATCATAATTATGTGACTACAAACTGAGTATATAACTTCAAGATAATCTTCGCAACTGCAAGCTGATGATATAAATTGATTATAATATAGGTTAATAAATATAAAACGTCAACACCAGAGAAAATTCAGTCTCGAATATCTGACGAAACAGATTCCATTGGAAGGAAAAGGCAAAATAACGGTGAAAGTATATGAATGGAATCCTTTTATAACTTGATGATGTCATTAATTTGAGTTACTACAAGCTGCGGAAATAACTTGATGTCATTAATCCTAGCCAATTCAAGTTGATTATATGGCTTGTTATCATTAATCTTATATGTCTTGTATTTTCAAAACAAGCTGATTATATAACTTCATGCCATTAATCTTACTTATATAACTGGATACAAGCGAACCATGTAACTGGGTGTCATTAATCTTAGTTACTACAAGCTGATTATATAACTTGATGTCAGAGATCTTAGTCAATACAAGCTGAGTATATAACTTGATGATACCATTAATCAATGTTACTAAAGGCTGATAATACACCTTGAAGATGTCATTAATCTTGGTTAATAAAAGATGATATAAATAGATGTCATTAATCTTAGTCAATACAAGCTGAGTATATAACTTGATGATACCATTAATCAATGTTACTAAAGGCTGATAATACACCTTGAAGATGTCATTAATCTTGGTTAATAAAAGATGATATAAATAGATGTCATTAATCTTAGTCAATACAAGCTGAGTATAACTTGATGACACCATTAATCAATGTTACTAAAGGCTGATAATACACCTTGAAGATGTCATTAATCTTGGTTAATAAAAGATGATATAAATAGATGTCATTAATCTTAGTCAATACAAGCTGAGTATATAACTTGATGATACCATTAATCAATGTTACTAAAGGCTGATAATACACCTTGAAGATGTCATTAATCTTGGTTAATAAAAGATGATATAAATAGATGTCATTAATCTTAGTCAATACAAGCTGAGTATAACTTGATGACACCATTAATCAAGGTTACTAAAGGCTGATAATACACCTTGAAGATGTCATTAATCTTGGTTAATACAAGTTGATTATATAACCTGATGATTACTCATGTTGTACAGAAGACTGGTCCCCCGTGACCATGGTTCCGACTGTCATCTGCAAGTCTATCATTGTATGTGATACACCATTGTGACCAACCGATCCCTGAAAACTGTGTATTAGACTGTTGATTTGCATTTTTAGAAGTTGGTAAGTAACAGTAAAGACAAGCTATTTTATGGACTTCTTTATCCCAGTGTGAGTGAGTGTTTGAGTTGGGCTTAACGCCGCTTTTAACAGTATTCCAGTTATATCACGGCGTGTCAGCTTAATCTGGAAGGAAAGCCAGAAGTGATGCAGGTCTTAGACGTTTACCACTTCGGTGAAACCCACGAGCACGGGTATGATGCTGACAAACCTAGAAACATAATCGGGGCGAACCGGGATTCGAATCCACAATCATAGGTTTCTGGTGTGCCCAAGGGAAGCAACTCTGCAGAGCGAATCGCGGTGCCTCAGACGACTGGGCCACCCGTGCCCCCTTATCCCAGCGTTTTGGTATAAGATCCTTAATCTTACGTGACAACGATTTAAGGATATATGTGTAAACGTTGCATCATAAACCAATAAAGTTGTCGTCCATAAAACATCTCGTCATTACTGCTACTGTGTATCGATCCCCATGCGTGAAGTATTCAGTATCTATTCTCCCCGTGGATCCGTCAGCTACGTTCGACATTGACGGTCCATGGCGTCATCCAAGTAACCAGGGTGTCATATGTTAAGCGTCATTAATCACGTCCGTTATTTTCAATGGCCAACTTTAGCAGCTGTTGCACCCTGTTGTCAACTGAAACTAACTACGGGCAACTATTATATATTGGCGGATAACGAGCTCTTCCCAGTGACAGCTGGTGAATCCAAGCATCGGTAACAGGAGCTGGCTGAATTTCAAAATTGGAGCTATTTTCATCTTTGAACTGTGACCTGCTGAATGATTCTGTTGGGAAGATGTTGATAATGGTCTACGTTAGATTTACGAAGGGAGTGAGTGGAAGTGGTTCACAGTTATAAATCTTCCAGCGGAGGCTTTTAAATAATTGAGTCTGTGGTTGGCAAACAAGTGGTTGACAACTTGAGCAACGTTTCGCGCCATCGGGGAACATTAATTGTCTTCAGCCAGGTCACAATTTGTTAACATACAATTCTCATTTTAGACAAGCATGTACACGTACTGGAGTTCTCACCCAGGATACCCTCTTGGATATTGAGTTGGGTAATTGCCTGTGTCGGGCTGAAGGGGTCGTTGTCGGCACAAGTCTTACAGATATGTAACCCAGAAACATTTCTCTACACAGAAATGTACCCCAGCCAAAAGCATGCAGAGTCCATTCCGCCTCCGTGGTCTAGCGTCCGCCCGGAGAGCGGAAGGTCTGGGGTTCGATCTCTGGCCGCGTCATACCAAAAGACGTTTTAAGGATGGTACTTGTTGTTACCCTGCCTTGCCCTCGGAATTGAAGGGTCAAAACAAGGATTGGTCGGCTCGGAGTATATTGTGTCTGAGTGGGGTATTCATGTTAACACTGCGGCATGGTATCTCAGTGGACTTGTACTATAAAATCGGCATTCGTCCGGACCAGTACAAGCAGCCACAAACACGTGCATGCATACTTCAAACGAATGTGGTGGTGGTGGTGGGATAACTGGAATACTGTTAAAAGCGGCGTTAAACACAACTCACTCACTCAAACGAATGTGACGTTAACCCCCAATTCACCTGACCTTTACGCCGTAGGCCGTTTTGCGCAACGCGCTGAACCAGTTCATGGAATCATGGAACGCTTTAATACGTATACGTTCAAGACGCCCTGAATGCCAAACCGCGGTAAAATTCAACACCGCAGTAGGCGTTGCATATTTTTTCTCTCGGTATTTACTTACCAAAATGGGTCTGAACTGTCATACTGTTGTATGAGATGCATTCCAGTCTGCTAGATAAAAAAGCGAGCAAACACTGTGACTTATACGTACATTATTCTAATATTGCACGATGCACAACATTATCCAGCATGCACTCGATATCGTCATCAGGGGAACCAGAACATAAACCGGTTTCGGTTTGGGGTGGAGGAATATGGACTCGTCCGCCGTTTAGGGTACCGGGTACCTTTCTGTTTTCTGATTTTAGCTGGGGTACATTTCTGTATACAATACCAGCGATTATTGTTTCAACCCGCACTCATAAATACAAGTTACACGGGGGCGGTTTTACCGTCACCTAACCCACTGAGATACCATGCCGCAGCTCAATATGAATGGTACTGAGGTAGTACGCACTTTTTATAAATATACCAGTAATTCAAAACTAGTTCGTGGATCACTCTACATTTATGATTCCTACATGTCCTACAGCGCATCGAAAATTATCTTTACAGCCAATGTCAGTAAGAAATAGTTTATTAAAATAATACTAAAATTTAAACTAAAGTTCAAATGATGACTTTACATCACAATCATATTCCGTGATATGTTCCGAACAGTATTTTTTTTACATTTCACTAACACAGCTTGGTTGCACAGACTCGCACGTGTTCCGAATTTATCGACTAGTAGTATGAACCCGCTTGGAGCACTTTATCGACCAGTTACGGCTTTTAAATATGGCGACCACCACTAGACAATGATAAATCCATGTGCAAACCTGTCAAAATAAGTTGTTTATACAGTTGTGATCGCAGTGTTGCAGGTAATAACTATGTTCACGTATGCTTTATATTTTAATCTCGAAGTTTGTGCATGCTGTAGTTAAATATATTATAGTTTGAGCCACGAAACGTTAATGAAAACAGAACGTGTTTACCTTCATTCTGAGATTCGTCTGCTGTCAAATTTCTGACATTTTGACAACTGTTTGTTCTGCAAGTAGGTTGCTACTGTTATTTAAGCACATTGTAACCTTGGAAATATGGTGGTTTGATCTCTCTTTATGTTTTTGATCCGTACATGTACATATTTGCATTATGTCGATGTTTGCTTTAATTTATTTTGTGGACCAGGCCTCGTGTCAATAGGCTAATCATTTTTCTAAAATCTAGTGTTCAATTATCCGAAACGTCACGACCAATGTCAGAGGTCTGCGATACTGTTACATATTTTTTATTTGTTTGTGTTCTGTGTTCTGTGTTCTGCACATACATCCCATGTACAGAAGATAAGGTCCCACACACTATAATAGCTGAGGCAAGTTTAGTGCATGCAGAAGGGGTGATCGGGTAGCCTAGTGGTTAAAGCGTTAGCTCGTCACGCTGAAGACCCAGGTACAATGTGTGAAGCCCATTTCTGGTGTCCCCTGCTGTGATATTGCTAGAATATTGCTAAAAGCGGCATAAAACCATACACACTCACTCACTAGTGCATGCAGATTATGCAATCTCATAATAATCAGGTCTGTTATTCTGACGTGAAACTTCTCTCCTTGAAGATCTGACATACCTTCCATAGGAGCTAATACCAGGGTGATTTTGTTATCAGCCAATAAGTGTTGTGGCTGTTAAGTTCTCTGTAAGATCAAGCAATCCATTCTGATCTTAGTATCATGAACGGGCAGTTCCAAATGGATAATAATATTGGTCATGCTATGTTGTGAATATGTTTTCACCATATCTCAGTCACATCTTTCAATCAAATTTGTAATTTCTTTTTGCTGTGCTTTCATTTCTCATATACTACATTAGCACTAGCATGCATTACATTTCAACATTCATACTTTTTTCATCACATTCATCATCTTTATGATCTTACAATAAAATATGCATGAAGTTGAACAAAAAGTCTTTCTTTTGTATGAAATACTGAATTGGTCAAAACTTGAAGTTACCGACGTATTATGCTGAGTTATAGATTTGGCAATGTTTCCTTGTGTCAGTCAAAAACAGATTGTAACAGATTACATTGTAATATTACACTGCTATGTTACAGTTATTGGCCATGTGCTGGATCATTCTTGTTACAAGCAAAGGAAATTAAGTCTACACTTGGTATATTTTCCTAGCATCCCTTCTCTATTAGCAATCGTAAGCTTTGGTTCCTATCTTGAAAACTGAATGCTTTACATTATTTGTCCATGTACATATCTTACTGTTATGTAATGTTACTGAAATGGCACGAAAGGATAGCTGCCATATTCTTACGGAAAAAGTTCCATGTTTGTCGAATCCAGGCAATATGGTGCCATTTTTACTTAGTGGCTGTTAAACTGTAATTACTCATGTAAAACTGCATTGAAGGATCAGTACTTAACTAAACATGTTTATAAATTCTTGTGATTCAGTTTATACATTTGAAGTGATGGAGGTGATTGGTTATCATCATGATCATCACTGCTAATGATGTTTGTTTTCTACAGGAATTCCTTTCTTGGCCTTAAATTATATGACATTTAGCATGTTTAGATAATCCAGATCCAGTTTGTTCCAAAAACCTTTAAGACTATACTAGCCTGCACATGGCTCTTGGCCGCATTTTCAGTAGAATATAGTGTTATTATGTGACTATTATGAGCTGAGTCGAGCTTACAAGATGGAACAAAATTATATACTAGTTTCTGGCTTCTTATAACTTTCTAAATTACTACTGCTTGTTATCTAGTTCATGGTCAAATTACATTTTTTGAGGATTCATTCCAAGTTATGATCCAGGGTTCTACAAAATTACCTTAGCGCCACGTCTGTCATAAGTCATCATATGTTAAAATTAGCATACTTTAATATAGACTTGCAACAATCGTAGTGATAATATGAAATTGAGGAGCAACACTCAGGTCATTGACACTAATTTCACACCACCTGTCTATATGGAATTGTTATACATGATTTCCATGAGTCACAAGAACAAAGAATCATTCATTGATCAAGAGTGTTTTACTTGTTGGCACACTTACATTCCAAAGGGCAGACCCCTTGTCATGATAATAGTTTGCATTGTGATACATATTAGATTGCAGCCAGTTGGGCAACATGTGAACAATACACTGTGTCAAAATAACCCAAAGTGTTGTAATGTTTAAAGTTTGTGGAGCGGAAATCAAGGAATTGGGAAGTTCCTTTTAGGACTTTAAAAGGAACACAGGTGTCCTAGTTGCAGAGTTGTGTCCCTTAGGTGTGTCACAAGGATGGTCATGGGTTCAAATCCCTCACTCACCCTGGTTTTGTTTCTAGGTTTGTCAGTACCATACTCATGCTCGTACGGGGTCCAGCATTAACACTATCCCACTTACCCAGGGCTAGTACAGACTTCCAGATTTCCCCATTGTTTTAACATTACAAGGGCATTTTATCTTGACCTGGGCTAGTAAAGTTTTTGGGTTTAGTTCTAACCCTGTTGTGGGTGTGAAATATTTAAGTCGTGCATCACTTAAGGCTGATACAAGGTGTTATAACTGAAATAGTGTTTGATGTGGTGTTTAACCAAACTTACTCAAAAGTGATATGACAAATGCTTTGGTGAGGGGAACTGAATTGTTTCTATATGTGCCATGGAGCAGCAGATCAACCAAGATTTTAACTGGTAGCAAACTTGTATTCCTACAAACTGCCCCTATGACATAGTAGATAGAGCATCTGCTCAGAAAGTGAAAGTTTGGCAGTTCAATCTTTGTGAAGATGATACTTGTTGTTACCCTGCCTTGTGCTCACCGTTAAGGGGCTAAAACAAGGACTGGCCAAGTCAATGATAATAGTTATCAGTGTTGGATGCTCTGTCAGTTACTTGTATCAATGTGTGCAACATCTGTGGTGTTGTCCTTGACAACCTATTAAGGGTAAACAAGACCAGTGCAAAATAATTGAACAGCTGTGGCCATAGTTTGATTTAAAAGAAGGGGGTTATGTGAATATCCACATAAAGGAACAATATCCCACCTGTCTGCAGCTGTACAAAGAAACTCATTCAATGTCACGTCTCTCTAACAATCAAATATTTTAAAATGTATATATCATTTCGGGATATTATAACCCGCGTTCATTTCTCAACTGATCACTTTGTTTGTTTCAGTTGTTTCACATAGGTGTCAAGTCTCAAAGGTCAGCTGACATTTTCATAATGTCCACGGTTCTTAAAAAAGATTAGTTAGATAACAATAAGCAATCAATCAACGTGTTATTGGTTTACCCTTTGAACAAATTATGTCGGCGCTTCACACCATGAGATGAGTGTATTCCCTTTGCTTTAGTAAACCTAGACATGTTAACACTTACTTTAGACATATCCACTGTGCAAGATAACAGTGATAAATCAATCAACATATTTTCTGTTAATCCTTTGATGGCTAGGAATGATCCATTGATTTACAAAAAAGTAATTCAACTGATCATTTATCTCTTGCTGGGCTGCCACGTGCATATTACATAACACACATTTCACCTCACTTCAAACCTGGATTTAGATTGAATAATTACCCCAGACACAAGAAATGCCAAACAGGAACCTTTACCAGTAATTATACCTGTAATAAACTCATCAACTGAGCATCAAGTGAATGACAACAAATACATAGTGTAGGGTTATACCATACTAGTATACATACACAAAAAATCGTCCAAATTGGTGTCACATATACACAGATGGATCCTCAGATCCGATCTCAAAACACACAGGTTTCGGAGTCCACATCGCACAACCAACCAAAAAACACCCAATCTTACCGACTCCCAAACAACCAATCCATATTGAAGGCCGAACTCATGGGCATGGCCTCAGCACTACACAATCAGCAATCTAAAAAACACCAAAAAATCCTCATCCTAACCAAATCCCTCAGTGGACTACAAGCCCTCAAAAATGATAACACTAAAAACCGCCCCAAACTAATAAATCAAATAATCAAAAGCTCCAACAATTTTAACTAAGGCAGGTAAACAAATAGAGTTCATTTGGATCCCCGCCCACGTAGGAATCTTTGGAAATGAAAACGCAGATAAAGCAGCAAAATTATCCGAGCTCAAAATCAGAAATCAAAAGTGTCACTAAACAAAAAATCCACAAAAAATGGCAAAATATATACCAAAACTCAAATAGCCAAATCAGGAAAGTACTAAAAAAAAAACTAACTAAACTAAAAATACTACACCCATCCAAAACAATTGACAGAATAATTACTAAACTACAAACAGGACACACCAAACTGAATAATCATCGTAAAATAGCTAATCTACACACAACAGGAAACTACCCACATTGCAAAAAACAAGAAACACCACAACACGTACTCATTCACTGCACACACTACCAAACACACCGAACAACACTACAGACCACCCTAAATCTTAAAACCGCACTTACACTAGAATCAATCCTAAATCCACAAAATAAATTACAAAAAATTCAAAGCCTTAGGCATATACCTAATTAAAACAGGACTAATTAGTCGCATTTAAACCCCAAATAAAATATTAAAACTAAAACTACCTAATCTAACAACCACCCAACACACACAGCTCCCTTAGTTCGTCCTCCACCCACTCTTGGCATTCATTCCAAATCTCAAAATTTCAAAATTACTATATAAGCAACCACTTAAGCCCCCCTCCTGGGTTGCACAAACTCACTTTTCCCCTTTTCAAAACACATTAAATGGACTGGCCGGGTCTGTGTGTGACATACGCTTGCAGTCGGAAAGCGCATGTTAAATCTCCAATATAAGTAAGTAAGCAGAAAACGTGGATGACAACAAGGGAGTAGTAATTGTATTATCCACGCAATCCGAAAGCCGAAAATGCTTTCACTGCTGGGATACTATTTTTTCAATATTATTAAACTATAACCATGAGGGGTATTTCAAAATGAAAACATCTGATGAGCTTCCGCCGTTTTTTTTTTGTGTCTGTTTGTTTAGACTGAAGAAATTAATTAACATACGCCCTTTGTCGAAATCGGGTAACCAGTCAGTGTTCAAAAATGCATAAAACAAATATTGCCTCCAAGTATATTTATGCTGTCTTTACAGACGGTAGCCGAGTCTCTTGTCATGCTCAGTTGCGTTAGCGGGCAAATCGACTCATGGCATGTAGTGAGCCCTAGCGGCCAGTGTCAGACAGCCGAGAAGAAGCCAGAGATGTATGTATAATAGGGGGTGCTGTCCAGGCTTGCTGTGGAGGACTGGGGGGAAGGGCAGGGGCTGCTGCTGGCGTTGCCCTTCAGGCTGTTGGCGCTGCTGTTGCTGGCCGAGTTGATGTGGGCAGAGGATGTCTCCAGTCTGTCTTTACTGTTCTTGCTGCCTTCTGGAACAGAGAGCGAAACATGCATGGTTCTACGGGCTCTGTTGGTGTTCCAAGCAAATAATGACTATTTAAGTGGCGAATGAAAGATTACAAATGGGAATCAGACTGATTATTTGATTTGACTCATTACTGATTTGAGTTCCAGAGTAACAAATTACTAAAACAATGCAAATCTGGAGTGTTTCTTCTAAAACTAGTTTTTCCATAAACCACCGGTTTGAAATGATTAGTATTTATCTCTACTGTGGATGGGGTGGTCGGGTAGCCTACTGGTTAAAGCGTTCGCTCGTCACGCCGAAGACCCGGGCTCGATTCCCAACATGGGTTCAATGTGTGAAGGTGGCACTTACATGATAGAGAGTAGATAATGGCATGATATAGTGATGATAGTGGCACTTGTATGATAGAGAGTAGATGGTGGCATATGTGTGATAGAGAGTAGATGGTGGCACTTGTATGATAGAGAGTAGATCATGTAGATGTGGCACTTGTATGATAGAGAGTAGATGGTGGCACTTGTATGATAGAGAGTAGATCATGTAGATGTGGCACTTGTATGAGAGAGAGTAGATGGTGGCACTTACATGATAGAGAGTAGATGGTGGCACTTGTATGATAGAGAGTAGATCATGTAGATGTGGCACTTGTATGATAGAGAGTAGATGGTGGCACTTACATGATAGAGAGATGGTGGCACTTGTATGATAGAGAATAGATGTGGCACTTGTATGATAGAGAGTAGGTGTGGCACTTGTATGATAGAGAGTAGATAGTGGCACTATCTATGATAGATAGTAGAGGGTGGCACTTGTATGATAGAGAGTAGATGGTGGCATATGTGTGATAGAGAGCAGATGGTGGCACTTGTATGATAGAGAGTAGATCATGTAGATGTGGCACTTGTATGATAGAGAGTAGATGGTGGCACTTACATGATAGAGAGTTGATAGTGGCACATGTATGATAGAGAGTAGATGTGGCCTTTGTATTATAGAGAGTAGATGTGGCACTATCTATGATAGACAGTAGAGGGTGGCACTTGTATGATAGAGAGTAGATGGTGGCATATGTGTGATAGAGAGTAGATGGTGGCATATGTGTGATAGAGAGTAGATGGTGGCATATGTGTGATAGAGAGTAGATCATGTAGATGTGGCACTTGTATGATAGAGAGTAGATAGTAGCACTTACATGATAGAGGGTTGATAGTGGCACATGTATGATAGAGACTAGATGTGGCACTTGTATGATAGAGAGTAGATAGTAGCACTTGTATGATAGAGAGTAGATAGTGGCACTTGTATGATAGAAAATTGATAGTGGCACATGTATGATAGAGAGTTGATAGTGGCACATGTATGATAGAGAGTAGATAGTGGCACTTGCATGATAGAGAGTAGATAGTAGCACTTGCATGATAGAGAGTAGATAGTGGCACTTGTATGATAGAGAGTAGATAGTAGCACTTGTATGATAGAGAGTAGATAGTGGCACTTGCATGATAGAAAATTGATAGTGGCACATGTATGATAGAGAGTTGATAGTGGCACATGTATGATAGAGACTAGATGTGGCACTTGTATGATAGAAAGTAGATAGTAGCACTTGTATGAAAGAGAGTAGATAGTGGCACTTACATGATAGAGAGTAGATGGTGGCACTTACATGATAGAGGGTTGATAGTGGCACTTACATGATAGAGAGTAGATGGTGGCATATGTGTGATAGAGAGTAGATGGTGGCATATGTGTGATAGAGAGTAGATCATGTAGATGTGGCACTTGTATGATAGAGACTAAATGTGGCACTTGTATGATAGAGAGTTGATAGTAGCACTTACATGATAGAGGGTTGATAGTGGCACATGTATGATAGAGACTAGATGTGGCACTTGTATGATAGAGAGTAGATAGTAGCACTTGCATGATAGAAAGTTGATAGTGGCACATGTATGATGTAGAGTTGATAGTGGCACATGTATGATAGAGAGTTGATAGTGGCACATGTATGATAGAGACTAGATGTGGCACTTGTATGATAGAAAGTAGATAGTAGCACTTGTATGATAGAGAGTAGATGGTGGCACTTGTATGATAGAGAGTAGATAGTGGCACTTACATGATAGAGAGTAGATGTGGCACTTGTATGATAGAGAGTAGATGTGGCACTTACATGATAGAGAGTAGATAGTGGCACTTGTATGAATTTAAAAATCCACAGGAAATTACAACGAATGAGGCCTCCAAGTTGGATATTTGAAGAAAACATAAACTGTGAGAGAGTTCAATGTGTGCCATCACCATGATCATGGCTGTTGTTTGACATTAATCTGAAAGTGCTGCAAACAAAACCAGCCAATAAAGCCAGGGAGTGCTGAGTCTGCATGTCCTGATAAAGTCTGTTCAACTTGAGCATGTTGAAAATTAATCTCCAAATTGTGAGTAGAAACCAGATGTTAAAAGACTTATATGGGGGCATTATGGAGATAATGCCAACATGCTGCGAGTGGTAGCCAAGGTAACTTAAATTGCTTTTCCAGTTGATTTGATTGTGAAAATGTTTGCATTAATTGAGGTTAATATTGGGTTACCTAGAAGGGGTTGTGAAACACCGCATGAATGATCTTCTACACTTCTGGCAAATTGGTAATTTTGTTTGGTTGTTGCTAGTTGAAAGCGTTGCCTGCAAGAGGATATGTAGAGATGATAACATGATGTGTGGTTCTCACTCACTCACTCACTCACTCACTCACTCACTCCTGTGTCTGATCTCTGACATTTCATGTGTTATTCTCTGTAACTGTATCCATTTGTATAGTGAACAGTTATGTCATAATTTAAAATATTTTTGTTGTTGTTGAAAATCAGAAATGTTGACATGAAAAAGAAATACAAATTGCATGTGTCTCTATTCATCATTTTCTTCAGTTCCATCAGTGTAACTCGCCAAACTCGCTATCTAGCAAGACTTGGACCCTGTCCAAACTATTAGTGAATAACGGAAGCAAATCAGCTCAGAATTTGTTCTGTTATTTGTCATAGTAATGCCTGTTAACATGGTTAAAGTGTAGTAGCCATCAGAGCTAGCTATACCTCAAGAAGGTTTACTAGCATACTGCTAGTGGCCTATCAATTTCTAATATTGCCGTATCAGCACAACAAAGGTGTGTCTGCCTCACTAATAAGGTCTCTTCTTGCTCTCCTTCCCTTCCTCTGGGGAGGATACACTTCAGCTGAAGTCTCCCCCTCCCGCATCCTCTAAACAAGGGGGATAGGGGAACACACAGCCCATGGAGTTTAGCGTTAGAAATTGGCACTAGTCCTGTAGTCCTTACCAAACTGCCCAATAGTAAGGACTAGTAGAAATTGGCCCATTTTAAGAGTTTTGCTATATGTTATCATTATAAGGACTAGTGGACAAAAACTGTTAGTTTCTAACCCTGAAGTTACATGTGTTGATAACATGAGAATGATTCGTGACCATGAAACCCAGAGTTTATGTTTAACGTCCTTGCAGATAGGGCTATGTCTCACCCAAGCATTATCTTCTATAGCGTCACAATGCATTGCAGATCATTATGATGTCATTGGTTACCATGATGTCACAATCAAATGACATCTCTAGTATCTCTACCAACTGAAACTGGTTTTGTGGACCTTTTACACTCAAGACACTGGTTATAACTGTTTACAAACTGAAAAAGTTGAAAGAAGGATCTGGGATGATGAATAGAATCTCACCTGAGTGTCATTTGCTATCAAATATACTAGCCACCTAATATATGAAATATAGGTTTCAACACAGCGTCCCCGAGTAACGATGCCAAGAGAGGACAGATGGATTTGAGTTACACATCTCCGACACAGGTTCCAAATGGCAGTAACAACGTCACAGATGATTCCTGGACTGCGCCGTATCCATCCCAACACTGTCAGGAATCGTTTACGTCAGTACGGGATTCAACCACGACACCCTGCCATACATCCCATCCTAACACACCGTCATCGAGTCAACCTCGAATATGGTGGAGAAATGTTGTCTTTACAGATGAATCGAGGTTCAACATTTCCCACAGTGACGGGCGCCAACGCGTCTACCGGCGTTTGGGAGAACGTTATGCATGCAACTGTATTGTGGAGAGGAATCGTTTTGGAGGTGGCTCTGTGATGATTTGGGGTAGGATAACAGCACTGCACCGAACCCCTTTGGTGGTTGTTCAGGGCAATCTCACCGGTGTTGGCTTCAGAGATCAGATTCTGAGGCCTGTGGTCATTCCTTTCTTGCAACGTCATGGCCCAGGATTGACATTTCAACATGGCTCAAACGGCTAGGGTCTCAATGGATTTCCTTCACCATAACAATGTCATGTTACTGCCATGGCCTGCAAATTCTCCAGATCTCTCCCCAATAGAGCATGTGTAGGATGAAATGGAGCGCCGTCTGCATCGTCTTCCACATCCTCCAGATAACGTCCGTGACTTGGCACAGGATTTGAGGAGGATATGGCAGGCCATTCCCCAGGCCTTCCATGCCCATTTGGTGGACTCCATGCATCGCCGAAGCACTGCTGTGATTCACTCACAGGGTGGTCATACCCGTTTTTGACTTTGTGACTTTGACGTTTGACCCCCTACTCCATTTTGATCTTCTGACGTCATCGTAACAGATGTTGTTCAGGTCCCGTTGACATTTTCTAATGGTCCGATCATTCAGCTGCTACAGTGTCTGCATCATTTTGTTCTTGCTGTGGTGTATTTCAATCCAGAATATATTTTCTCCGTGCACAGTTTCTTTATGTGGCTAGTATATATCATCACTTATCTGTTAAGTTTACACTGTAAATGATTATGTAAGCATGCAAAAAATAAATTACCCGTCTGCATGTTCAGCATTTTGTATCCTTAGGGCACAGCTCATTGAAATGTCCTCCTTGGAATCACTGGCTCTTCTCTTGAAATAACTCTATGTTAGTAATGTTCTAATTTTGAAGATTCTACATCAAATTCTGATTAATTCCCTTAAGTGTCGGTGTTCCCATCCCCTTCCGAACCATAACTTGAAACCGTTCCATGTTTTTCAATGAAACTTGGCATATGCATAAAGTAGCATTGCTTATGCCATTAACTGGTGTCTTTTGCTATTTTTTAATTTTTCTTAATTTTATTTTGGCACATTTTAAAAATTTGGACTTCATCTCAAACAAGTCAGTGCTTTGTTTCCAAGCCATATCCCTCAAATTAATGAATATTTGTGCTTGAAACTCTACCTGTGCAGTGACCACATGCTCAATTATTGCCTTTTCATAGTTTTCAATTCTAAGTTTTTTATTCCTTGTGTTTCCATGGGAACAGCTTGGAAACTCTCAAGAGTCTTTCTACTTAGCCTAAAGCTACTGATTGTTCATTATGGGTACATCTACTAGCACAATACAATCTACCATCCAAACTGCTCATCTCCCATAAAGAGACAACATGGCATCAACTGTAGTGATGCTTCATTAATGCATTACCGTATAAAACCGTAGATAAGCCAAATTTTGAAAAGAATTCTGTAGAAGTAATTTTTTTGCTACTTTCTTTATTTCCAAACATATTTATAGTGACTTCTTGAACAAATGTATCAAAAAAGGAGAAGGGGGGGGAACATCTGTGTTTATGAGTAAAAACACATTCTAGTTGTGCCACTTAAGTGCCACTTTTATGAACAGTTCTTGATATATTTGGTATTCAAAGACACTGAAGAGATTCTCTATGTACACTAATAGGTTGTTTGTCATGTTTATGCTTCTGAATGTCAAAAGATACAACAGCTAAAACACTTAAAATCTTTCAAAAAGATGTACACCTAAGGTTGAGGAAATAAAATCCAAATGACAAATAATTAACTTTGAGTCAGCTAAATGAAAGAAGAGACTTCTGAATGTTCTTTTAGTGGAAGAAAGAATGCCAAGACACTCACAAATTTCAATTAATGCTGGCTTAACATAATGGCAGGCTGCCATGTTTAAAGGTATGATAGTGTGTTCATCTGTGAAACTTAAATCCTCATCTCTACAGAGATAATATTTTTTGCTGATACATTAAATCCTTTATGTATCCCCCTTGCATTGATTTTTGTGTTTTTCCGTTGTGGCAGCAGCATTAAATCCAAATCATTCACTCACTCACTCTTTTGTGTTGCATTCGTTGATGTCAGTGCTGACCTTGTTTATAATTTCCTATATAAGCATGAAGTGATTACAGTAGATAGCATTTTCAGTCACAGATAAATCATGTTGGGTATTGAGGGCTGTTACAAATGAATACAGAGTTTCATAATATATTATCTATCTTTGATCTTCGTCTGTTTAAACAAACTAGATCAGCATTACTGATTTGTATGTGTGTGTTCAGAATATCAGTTTAAATTCATTTGAATTACCCATCAGAAACTCCGATTATGACAAGGTACTGTACTCCATCATGATAGGAGTAATCAATAGTGTAGTCACGGTTAGTGAACACAATGAAAGCCTTAATCACAAATGTCATGTAACATGTTATTGGTGCTATTCATAGAGTGCAGGTAGGCATGCTGATGTTTTAATTTATATTCACATAGTTTTACCTTGACTTATAAAACTAGGGGTCCGGGGGGCCCTAAATGATAACTTTTAAGGGTCCTTGCAGGCAATATGAGGGCCCTGTATGATATGGTGTAGTGTAATGTACATCTTGATAATTACTTGAGAGCCTGGAATGAATCAATGATCATGTAGACAGCGGTCATTATTGATGGATGAAATAACAGACACGTCACTGCCCTTGATGCGCTGTAGGTGCAATGAATATTATCGTGTATCCTTCGGGACGCATTTTTTTTGTTTGCATCTATTCCCTACATTTTATGCATACTGGATGCGGACCCTGATTCATCATTATTGCTGTCCCCGTGGGGTGTCCAGGGAGTAGTAGATCTCCGTAGCGTGAGTATCCCATGCTGTGGACCTGTGGAGTTTCCGAGAGATGATCAGGTGGTCAGGCTGGGGGATTGGGCTGACTGTGTGTCAGGGTGCCTCAGTGACTTGAAGTGTTCCTGATACTTTCACTCACTTGTTTGTTTGGTCAAGATTTGATTACTTCCGGGTTTCCATAATGTGGTCGGAGTAATTCTGAGACCTTATTGAATAGAACTCACTACGCTTACCCTATTTTTGAGATGAAATACTACTCCTGAAGCTGGTTACAATGACAGCTTCACTGTCCTAGCAGAGCTACAGATAAGCAGTGTATTTGCGTAAAATACCCCCCAAAATCTTTAAAACCCAATTACTTTCAGTTAACTTGCATACAGAAATGCAAGCAATAAATAAAAAACTCAAATGTATAAAAACAGCTCGTGTAATACCCAATGAAGCTTTTTCAGCATGCGTACAAAGGAGCTAATTTCTGAAACACAATTACGAGATAATTTTACTTTCTGAGTCAAGCTTACATATTCAGAACAGTTATATACATCTGAAACATTATTTCTTTTTTTCAAAATCTTAAAATGTCACCAATTTTGGGAAAAACTCAATAGTGTGATGAATAAATGAGTGAAAAAATATTGGTTACCCAATGAAAAATGTAATAACCCAATTAAGATAGAAACCCCAGAGTAAAAACTCAATTGCTCAAAAATATATCTGGAGCTCTGCCTTGTGATCATATGAGACAACACATGTACTGTAAGTGTGTCTGAATTACAGCAGTTGTAATAATAAAATATGAAACAAATTATTATGGACTTGTTAACGCAGGATAAATGAAAACATGTTAAACTTAGTATTGTAGAAGCAATCCTGATTTTGTAGCTCAAGTTAGGGCATTGTCAGTTTCCAGGGATGTACAAAAATGCTTTCTGCGTTGCATGGTTGGGAAATGTGAATTATCATGCATGTTCAGCTGTATTGGAAATGTTCAGACATGAGTGGAAGGAAAAAAAATCTATCTCAATATTTGTATTTCAAGCCCAATATAATGGATGTATTTTCAGTTTATTGATTTTGGTGCTGGAATTTGATTCCAGCCCAATAGAGAATACATTGATGAAATTTCCACTAGTGTGCCCAGGTTACTATGTAATGGCTGCGGTGGTGAGCACCTGATTAACAGATTGTTCCCCTACACAGAGTGCAGGACGACTTGTTACATGGTGGCTGTAGTGGGAGAGGAATCACATCACCATGGCTGCAGTGGGTTGTTGGCAGGGGATGGTGACACCTAATATGTCAGGCAGGCCAAGATGGTATCTCAAACATCCTGTGGATTTTCTGGAATTGGTTTGAGAACTTCCTTTCTTCTTGGCTTATCTCTACCTCAAGAAACTGATATTTATAGCTTGAATGTTGTGAAATATTTCGAGGAAAAAGTGTTTTTTAGTGAGACAGCTCGTCTAGATTGTTTATTGCGGATGTAGGAGATGAATGTGATTGGTCTCCATTTTGTTTATGTAGATGCATTGAGGAGCAGGATTTTGTGAAGAAATCATATCTACCAATCTATCATCTGAGAGAAGTGTAGGGAGTTATGTTTCTCCAGGACAGTGCTGCTGAAGATTGTTCCGATGATGCTCAAGTTGTAATGATGTTAAAACTAGCTGCTTGAGTTGTTAAACTTGAGGCATTGCTCTTTTGGGAAACAAAACATTTTTCATGATACTTGATATAATGATTGTACAGACATTTGGGAACTTCATCTGATGATGTGTGGTGTTTGTCCTGCGGTGTTCCACACTGATCTTGCACCCTGTTGAAGTTCACATTGTATGTTGTGTGTTCTATGACAGATTTTATACATGATGTAAAACAAGTCTTCTTCATGTTGAGAAAAATTATTTATTACCTATGTGATGTTCTAGGCCCTCCAGCAATGTGAATTCATGTGTGTGATGCAACAAAACACTGTCAACATGATCCACATGATCAGTGTTGTCTATTGATGGTTTGTTTGTTGTATAACGGCGCACTCAGCAATATTCCAGCTATATGACAGCGGTCTGTAAATAATCAAGTCTGGACCAGATAATCCAGTGATTGATATCATGAGCATCAATCTACGCAATTGTGATACAATGACATGCATCAACCAAGTCAGCAAGCCTGACCACCCTATCCCTGGCATGAAATGCCCTTGGCAGCTTGATAGACTAGGCTCTGATTACTCACTGCTTCAGTGCAGTCAATATTAGTATTCAATCATTATCCAAACAGGTGTTATCAGATACCACAATCAGAGCATCACAGAACTTTGATTGCGATATCGTTGATTGTTCCTTCCTACTTGGTAGTTAAATGTTTTATTTATCTAAGCCGTATATATATATGTTGTTCGACAACCTATGTCTTGTTTTTCGGTTACCATGAACACATTCCAGTCAATCATGTTTATCATGTGAGTTGGTCCCCAGCCATCGAGACCGCCTCATTGGTCTAGTGGTAGAGCGCCTGCCCGGAGAGCGGAAGGTCTGGGGTTCGATCCCCGACCGCGTCATACCAAAAGACGTTAAAGATGGTACTTGTTGTTACCCTGTCTGGCGCTCGGCATTAAGGGGCTAAAACAAGGACTGGTCGGCTCGGAGTCAGTATTCTGTGTCTGAGTGGGGTATTCATGTTAAACTGCGGCATGGTATCTCAGTGAGCTAGCACTATAAACCGTCATCAGTCCGGACAAGTACAAGCAGCCACACACACTCACGTGCATGCACGTCTCCATAATAATCTTGGACGCGACGTTAAACCCAATTTCACCTCACCTCACCTCACCCAGCCATCGATGCTTGTAAGGTGGTCAGGCTTGGTGACTTAGTTCATTGTGTGTCCTTGTGCCCTGACGACAGGAGAAGTTGATCATATCTATCACTGGTTTGTCTGGTCCAGACTTTATATAGGACGTCATTTAGAAGGAAACTAAATATAATTTCACATTATGTTTGACAAATTTATTGCAATTAACTTGATAGTATGTGGATATTAATTCATATCATATACCATATTTACCACAGTTATATTCTGTCAACCCCATTAAGCATTAATTCTGAAATATCTCGTTTACATTCAGCAATGATTGGCATCCCTCATACTGAAATGTGACATATAGTGGATGAATGGAAATCATGCGCGAAGATATGGGAAGAACAGTGAAATTAACATTTAGACAAACTGTTCAGACTTTTCAAAGACAACTGGGTAAGAAAGATTTTGTTTTTACTGGGCCTTCATTTTGTTGTTAAACCTCAAAGTTAGTCAAGATCCATGAAATCCTGGGCATTTTAGAATGCCCGGGGCTTTCTGTCACCATGCCCAAGGCATTCCTTTAAAATGCCTGGGGTTCTCAGGTTTTGTCTGCCTTTGATTTTTATCAACATTTTGAAGACCCTCCCATGAGAGTAGTGTTACATCACCAAAGATTTATTGATATCATTTTAATATGTATCTATTGTTTTCACTCTCAAGGATTCACATTTTGAACCAAAACCTCAAAGTCAGGTTGTAACCTACACATAATAGCACCTACAGAAATAAGCATCTTGCAAACAAAAGATGCCATCAGAGCTGTTTCCAAGAATGTAGCTAGCTTTTTGATTGGCTTTCTTTGCCTTGTGCCCACCACTGAGATCCTGTGAACTAGATGATTATGTGTATAAAGCATCCTCACATCGGTTTTTAAGGTTAGACTTCGCCTTTTGCAGATAATAATGGTTATTTTTACTTGTCCTTACAGCATGTACAAAATTCTAGTGAATTTCTGCTTATAGCTGGTACTGGCGACAGAACTGCGATGTGCATGCTTGTCACCCTGACATTCATGTGTAAGAAATGTGACATTTATGTTCAACATGGTAACTTGTGCATCTCAGGTGGAATAAACGCTAAGTTACGTAATGATTTTTGTCAGGAAATACAGAAAACTGGGTGAGCAAGAGTTAAGATCCCCTGACTACTGGTGGAATGAAATAATAAGAACCTAGTATTGATCAGAGGGTTTTTTCAAATGATTAGAATTATAGAAGAAACATTATTTGGTTTGGTTCAGCTTGGCTTTCATGGGTTTTTAATGGGCAATAAGTGCATGGCCAAGATGGACTTTATTCTCTGAGGTAACCAGGGAGACCTAGCCCTGCTTCAACGAGACAAACATGTTTTTTGTGTTTCCATTTTTGGTCAGTTTTATTCAGATCCAATTTTAGGCAAAATTGAAGCATTGAGATGTAGTTCAAAATCACAGCCCTCAAATGCTACTTGTCAATGACGACTGCCATTATTGGGTGATTGATGTCAATCACCGGATTATCTGGTCCAGACTCGAATATTTTACAGACCGCCGTCATATAACTGGAATATTGCTGATGTGGCATTGAACAACAAAAAAACAAACAAATCTCATAGGTACAATTTAGTAGCCTCAGATTAGTGTGAAATTCGATTGCTGTGTATTGTGATAGTTGTGTCCATATACTTGTCTCGCTATGCTTTAGTCCTTGCACCATGTCATACCAAAAGACGTTAAAAGATGGTACTTGTTGTTACCCTGTCTGGCGCTCGGCATTAAGGGGCTAAAACAAGGACTCGTCGGCTCGGAGTCGGTATACTGTGTCTGAGTGGGATATTCATGTTGAACTGTGGCATGGTATCTCAGTGAACTAGCACTATAAATCGGCATCAGGGCGGTCGGGTAGCCTAGTGGTTAAAGCGTTCGCTCGTCCCGACATGGGTGCAATGTGTGAAGCCCATTTCTGGTGTCCCCTGCCATGATATTGCTGGAATATTGCTAAAAGCGGCGTAAAACCATACTCACTCACTCACTCACTCACTCACTCACTCACTCACTCACTCACTCACTCACTCACTCACTATAAATCGGCATCAGTCCGGACTAGTACAAGCAGCCACACAAACACACACACGTACATGCAGGTCGCTATATAAGTGCAATAATCTTTGACGCGATGTTTAACCCCATTTCACCTCACCTAGTCCTTGCTCCAACCATGCAGCAAGCAAATGTCCATTGTGATGCGGACATTGAAGAACATAATGGGCAGTCCACAGTGCTGGTGTATTGCTGTCTTAGTAGTTATAAAAATACCACGACCAACAGGGCAATAGGCACACACAGTCATTGATTAACTGTGTACACAGTGGGTGATGTTGGATTCATCACAGTACTATGGACATTCTTCAGCAGGTTTAGTGTTTAGCTTACTCTTTGGGAACGCTTGGTGTCATCACTGATTTTCAATCATCCAGTCATATAATTTTGATCACTATTTGCCTTTTACACCCACTGGGATCGGTTTTGGTGGGTAATCAAGACTGATTGTTCTCTGGTGTTCATGTTAAATTATGACTTCAGGATCGTCATTGTTGTCAGTCCCATTTGTATTTGAGTGAAAAATATGTTAGTTCAACTAAAATGACAATATGCAACTCGTCATCACACAGTGCTGTTCACAGTGAACAGCTGACTTTATATGGTTGAATTTTCATTTATCAGATAATCCCACTGTGTTGTTATTTAGAGATGGCTTATCAAATATTTGATACCTCTTAATCACTACATCACCTTTAGCCTATTAAACCTTACCAATTCACAAAACCACCAAGCATGCTGATGAATTGCTGTCAACAGTATCGAACCCCATTCATTTGAACTCTCTCATTTGAACCTTGCTTCTTTCACTCACTCACTCAGATTTGAACCTTGTTTTTTTCACTCACTTACTCAGATTTGAAACTTGTTTTTTCACTCACTCAGATTGAAACCGTGTCCCTATAATTTACTCAAATCTGAAACTTGTGTCTTTCCCTCACTCGTTCAGATTTGAACCTTGTATTTCTCACTCACTCTTTGATTTGAACCGGGGCGGTCGGGTAGCCTACTGGTTAAAGCGTTAGTTCGTCACGCCGAAGACCTGGGTTCGATTCCCGACATGGGCACAATGTGTGAAGCCCATTTCTGGTGTCCCCCGCTGTGATATTGCTGGAATATTGCTAAAAACGGCGTAAAACCATACTCACTCACTCACTCACTCACATTTGAACCTTGTCCTTTGCACTCTCTCCAATTTGAACAATGTTTTATACACTCACTTACTCACTTTGATTTGAACCTTGTTTCAGTCACAACTCAAGAAGGGCACAACATTCCCCAGTGATCGCGGACAAGGCAGTTTCCACTATGTCCTCCTCCAAGCCCGGTGGTGGAACAAACAGTCTTTGTTCTAACTTGGTGTAAAACTCATACAGGTATTGTTTATAATGCAGTTACAATTTACATTTCTGAATGAAAATATATACTTGATACACACAGAATAATAAATGAGCTCCCATCTGCATTGATGTGGGACCAAGTTTATGAAATGAGTGAATAGTTCTTTATCTAACAAGCGAAAGGAATTATACGGAAGCGAGTTTAGTATAATATTTATTACTTGTTCATAACTTTCTGAAAATAATTTCACTGTTGTGTGTGAATAGGCCAACATCTACACGATCCACAGCATAATCCAAATGACATGAACAAATTATTACTTCAAACACATTAAAAGTTGACGCACATTAATTTAATAGCTTACAACAGCCTACCTTTAGAATTCAGGGATCCTTTCCACAAACCTATCGTAGCGCTACGATCGCCTTGTGGAACAGGGTCCTGCGCCATAACGTTTACAGTCATGTCACAATAACCTATGATGTAATTTGTGAAAATTTGTTGCATAATACACCAAAGAAAAATATTGCCATGTGATGTCAGCCTAGCGACAGCATAAGTTCCTCTGTGATTTATCATCTCAACACAAAGTGTCGTTGAATTAGTCAAAGGATGTTGAAAGTTTTAAATTTTTGTTCACGAACCTTGTCCCTATTGTACATAAGCACACGCTTTGGTATTAAACACTGTATTATGCAAGCTTATTGTATTGGGGGATCTCTTCACGGGCGAGTAATTATGTTAACACTTACATAGAAGTATGAATGATAAATGCGTCAGTGACCATGGTCCACCATATATACCACAGTGTTTGTTGTAGGGTGCAGTCAGTAAACTCCACCATATACACCACAGTGGAAACCTGTGCCGTAAGAGGCGACTAACGGGATCAGGTGGTCAGGCTCGTTGACTTGGGTGATGCATGTCATTGTATCCCAATTGTGTGGATCGATGTTCATGATATCAATCACTGGATTGTCTGGTCCAGACTCGATTATTTTACATATTGTAGGGTGCTGTCAGTCAACTTCACCATATATACCACAGTGGTCTGGAAGCAATGGAAGTCATGGTGTCTAGGCTTGGCAAACCAATGCTGTATATTGTAGGGTGCAGTCAGTAACTTCTCCATATATACCACAGTGGTCTAGAAGCAATGGAAATTATGGTGTCTAGGCTATGACCTTGGGGCTTTATAACAGTCACACATTACAGGCACCTAATCCCCATGGTTGTCTGGTAACACAAACATTGGCTTCATCCATGTTGTCCTGGAATACACACTGAGAGTGGAGTACCAGGAGATAAAGCTGCTGCAACATGGCGAAAACAGCACACGATTTCAGTGGCGAAAACAGCACCAAATGTTATATTTGGTATGTTTACTGAAAACAAACCTTATTTTACCATTCCCCATAAATTTATAAAAAAAAGAATGTATTTAGTTTCATGTTCTCTTTGTTGTCTGATTTGTTGTTGCTCTTGTTGAAAGAGGGATCGAAGTACTGTGTGAGAAGTTTGGTTAAAGGTGTATTGTATGTGTTCTTTAGAAATTTAGTGAGATACTGTGTCATTCCAGTGAGATATTGTGTCAGTCCAGTGAGATACTGTGTCAGTCCAGTGAGATATATACTGTGTCTGTCAAGTGAGATATTGTGTCAGTCCAGTGAGATATATACTGTGTCTGTCCAGTGAGATATTGTGTCAGTCCAGTGAGATATATACTGTGTCTGTCCAGTGAGATACTGTGTCAGTCCAGTGAGATATATACTGTGTCTGTCCAGTGAGTTACTGTGCCCCTCCATTGAGAGACTGTGTTAGTCTAGTGAGATATTGTGTCAGTCCAGTGAGATACTATGTCATGCCAGTGAGATATATATTGTCAGTTCAGTGAGATATATTCTGTGTCGGTCCATTTAGATACTGTCAGTCCAGTGAGATACTGTGTCAGTACAGTGAGATGCTGTGCCAGTCCAGTGAGATACTGTGTCAGTCCAGTGGGACACTGTATCAGTCCAGTTAGCAAGTGATCTAACCTTGAAGCTCCTTTTGATAATATATACTATTCAAAAGAAATTAAACTCTCGTGAAGATTCCGGGTTAGAATTGGTCTGCAGCAACCCATGCTTGTCGTAAGAGGCAACTAACGGGAGTGGGTGGTCAGGCTCGCTGACTTGGTTGATACATGTCAATCCCAATTGCCTAGATCGATGCTCATGATGTCAATCACTGGATTGTCTGGGCAAGACTCGATTATTTACAGACCGCCATCATATAGTTGGAACATTGCTGAGTGTGGCGTTAAACAACAAACGAACAAACAAGTTAAAGAACACCCAATTCTTTCATAATGCTATACTTAATCTGTGATACCATGACAGATCATCTATAGTAATACGAAAGAATCGGGTGTTCTTTGAACTTCTTATGAGTAGTATGCATGGAAAGAAAGATTTGACATAAGTATGCCAGACATAAATATGTCTATCATAAGTCTAACAGGTAATTGGCCTTTCCTGTATCTTTAGTCACTGATCTGTGTTAAATGGATAAGCCTTTTATCTGCCAGGTAATCATGGAGCCAGTCTAGACATTTTGGCAGCCATGTTTATGTTCTGACTCACTCTGCCGTACTTGACCTCACAGATGTCACTCAACAGAGGTCAAGTAATGGGGAAGAAGAGGTGATAGTTGGCATTGGTACAATGTGAGCTCCCTGAAACAACTTGCATTATCTTGAAAAAAGGTGGTAGAAATTTCAGAATCAGCATTTTGAACTAGAACAATAGTCCCATGGGCCCAACGAGACTTGATAATGTGTAACATGTCTGTAGGGCTAGTAATTGCTAAAATTTGGATGCATCTACAGGGTTTTACGCAATGCACAAATGTGCAGCCTAGATAAAG
Source organism: Haliotis cracherodii (assembly GCF_022045235.1). NCBI lineage: Eukaryota > Metazoa > Mollusca > Gastropoda > Lepetellida > Haliotidae > Haliotis > Haliotis cracherodii. Next base: position 18,347,885 of record NW_027266264.1, read on the forward strand.
GACTCAGAAAAGAATATACTGCATCCTGAAGGTACACAATGATATTCATTGTACCTACAGTGCATCAAGAGCAGTTATAGGTGTCCATTATTTCGTCCATCATGACCACTGTCCACATGATCATTGATTCATTCCAGGCAAGTAATTATCTAAATGTACGGTACTCTACACGCATTACTTTACAGGACCCTCATACTGCCTGCCTTAAAAGTAATTATTGGGGGTCTCCTGGACCCCCACTTTTGTATGTCAAGGTAAAACACTGCATGTATATGTATTTGTCTTTGAAAGGACTTTTGACTGAAATGTGTTAGTTTCTATCCCTGATAGACCATCGCCATGACAGCCTTAGAAATTGGCCCTAGTCCTATAGTCCTGGCTAAACTATGTGTTATCTATATGTTATCATTATGAGGACTGAAATGTCAGTTTCTACTGCTGCATGTTCTAGTGGATATAGTATCTGCCGGGGGAGTAGAAGGTCAGCGGATCCCAGGCAGTTTAATACCAAAAGACGATGTAAGATCATGCTTGTCTTTTCCTTCCCGATATAGACCGCCTCCATGGTCTAGTGGTAGAGCGTCCTCCCAGAGAGTGGAAGGTCTGGGGTTCGATCCCCGGCCGCGTCATACCAAAAGAAGTTAAAAGATGGTACTTGTTGTTACCCTTCTGGCGCTCAGCATTAAGGGGCTAAAACAAGGACTGGTCGGCTAGGAGTCAGTATACTGACTGGACGCGACGTTAAACCCAATTTCACCTCACCTTCCTGATATGTCAGTATGGATTTAGAAGTCGCTGTCAACGCTGTATTTTCAAAACCATTAGCTATGGTAACCAGTGTGCAGGATGGCCCAAGTTGTGCTGAAGTACATCTTCATCTTATCAGTTAATTTTGATGCCAAGTGATTTACCAAGTTTCTTTTACTGAACCAGCTTAATTATCCCCCGTCGGTCCATAAGTACGTCCGTCACGTTTCGTTTCCGGAGCATAACTCATAAACCGTTCAGTATTTTTTCATCAAACTCCACCAAATCTCTGTTATGATCATTGACACAGCTAGTTTGATCAATCCTATTCACATGAGACTTCTATAAGCAAGTGCTACACCCTGTTATCATGGTTATCATGATTACTCATATGTGACACAATTATTAAAATAGATATTATAATAATAGGCTATTTATGTTGCGCACACCGCTTAGTTGCATGCTCAAAGGGCCATTATTACCCTGGTCACTGCACTCAAGAATCATTCTCAGCTCCCTGGGGAGTATACAACCTAAGCTGCCTGTTAGGCGCTAGAAGGTTAGCATCCACTGCCATCTCATCCTACTAGGTACCCATTCACTGCTGGGTGAACAGAGGCACATTTCGAACAGTCACTTGCCCAAAGAGACGCTACATGTGTCACATGTGCTTCAGTGTGGGGCAGGACTGAAGCCCTAGAAACTCACAGGAGCCAAGCTGCTGAAATGCAGTCACCCATCCAAGGTTTCTCCGCCACAGACTTTGCTTAACTTCACCTGATTTGTGTCCTGTGTACTGTGTGAAGGACCACATGCCACCATTGGCGATATTGTTTTCAACCAATGATTGAAGATAACCAAAGAAATACCCCCTACAGTTCATCATGCTTTTGTGTTGATTTTGTGTTGTTATTCTCCACTCTCAGCAATATTCTAACTGCAGGACAACAGCCTGTCAATAATTGAGTCTGGATCAGACAAACCAGTGATAAACCAATCATAAATTTGGCGTGCTATCAATCAAGTCACTGAGCCTGACCACCCCATTGATTGATGTTTTTAATTTAACGCTACACGCAGCAATATTCCAGGTTTATTACTGCAGTGTGTTAATAGTCAAGTCTGGTCCAGATGGTCCAGTGGTTGACATCATGAGCATTTTTTTACTTATTTGGAATATGATGACATGCATCAACCAATCAGTTAGTATGACCACCCAATCCTGTTAGTCCTCCTCTTGCGACAAGCATGTGTTTCTGAACACTGATTCTAACCCACATTTTCACCAGCCACAGGATATGTTAAGTTGTCTCATACGACTCACATAGGCTGATGGGAACCTGCTAATTTTATTTGATATCAATTGAATTGGGAATTTGATAAAACAGATTGTAGATTTTACATATTTTGTGATTTGGTTCTGCTATGACATTTGATGTTCTCAAACATTGTCATCGAATAATCTCAGAACAGTTATCAGCTAAAATTAGATTCTTGAACTAGATCCCAGGAAAGTTTCTTTGCATAATTAAGTTGCATAGGACCATTTGAGAACTCCTGTCAGCATGTTGGAACATGTTACACATTCATTTTTGTAAGGAAGGAGAAGCTCAGTGGAGCTATTGGAATTACAAAGTGGTAAAAGGGAACAAAAAGGGGTGTGGCAGTTGTAAGTACGTGGAACATAAGGATGTGTACGGTATTGCATGGATATGCCCCTACAACATAAGAAGGGTTTGTTGTAAACAGAACTGTTGCCTCATCTGTCCTTCATGATTGTCAGTTTGGACTCTTTTATCCCCTGATTTGGCCTTTTCATATTTTTGAAAGGTATGAGTCCTAGAAAAACAGAACATTTCAAATTTAAGAAGTTAAAATTATTCTTATAGGCGTTTTTAGTTTTAAGTTCCTATGGTAACAGTAAGTTATGCACTGCTGTGTGAGGCCGCAATGTAGAGTAGTCAGGACAGAAAGCATGCATTTAGTCAGCTATCCTTACATGTCGGTTGTACATGTTGAATGATTTATTCCATGCAGTATTATAGCTTCCTGGACATACTTGTCTGCCTTGGTCTTTTGATATGAAACATGTCAGCAATGTACATAAATCTGAAGTTATAATATGCAAAGCCTGGTTTTACAGTGAAGTTTGACAAGATCAACCTTGATTTATGTTTGCACACCTTCAATACAGCAGCAATACAGTTAGGATGCATAGCCAGATACAAGAGGTAGCGTATGATGGGTATGGTATTGTTTACATTTGGGCAAATCAGGATAATGCAGTAGCCAATCCCTGAAGCAAACAGTGTCATGGTATCATCATCAATCATCATACATCATCATCAATCATCATCCATCATCATCCATCATCATCCATCATCATCAATCATCATCCATCATCATCCATCATCATCAATCATCATCCATCATCATCAATCATCATCCATCATCATCCATCATCATCAATCATCATCAGTCATACATCATCATCCATCATCCTTCCATCATCCTTCCATCATCATCCATCATTCATCTATCATCCCATTTCAGGTGTATTGCAGGAGTATTGCCAAAAGTGGCGTAAAACTCACTCACTCTCTCTGTTTTCTCATCATTGGGACCGACTGTTGGCCTCTGAAACATCTTATTACATCCTGCTCACTATATTCACACAGCTCTAGGTTTTCTCATCTTGGGACCGACTGTTGGCCTCTAAAACACCTCATTACATCCTGCTCACTATATTCACACAGCTCTAGGTTTTCTAATCATTGGGACCGACTGTTGGCCTCTAAAACACCTCATTACATCCCTGCTCACTATATTCACTAGGGCTGGGACGAGTCTAAATTTACTACTCGGGTACCCACCCCACTATTACCCGACCCTACCCGGGTACCCGCTGTAGGTCTCAGGAGATAGGTACAAACTGTCTTATTGGGAAAGGTTTGACTTTAACCCTGGCAAAATTAATTTAGATTCACATATAACACAATCTTGTCATGCATACACTGAAGTTGACTGATGTTTTATCTTTACTCAAACATATAAATGAGAAGGAATGGGTGCATAGTCCGAAAAAATTCAAACATTAGTGACTTGTAGTGTAACCATAGAGTTCTAGATCATTTTTGTCATTAAACTAACCACAGGTCCGAGTAGTCCTGTGGGTACCCTGGTTCTACGCAGAACCCACCCGACCAGAGTACCCGAGTTACCCGTCCCAGCCCTAATATTCACACAGCAAAAGGTTTTCTCATCACTGATTCATTTTATTCCAGTGAGACGTTTATCAATGCCAAGTTCAATTCAAGTCCAACAGCAGGTAATTGGTTGAAATTATTTAATTACAAGATGGTCCATTCCATGATAATTAGCATGCATGTTTCCTTGGATTAGGTTTGTGTTGTACTAAATGTTGGATGGCTTCTGTCTAGAAAAAAATGGGCATCCTGATTTGGGCAAGAAGAAACTTGTAACTTAGGTGTTAATTCACCCTATTAAAGTGAGCTTCTGTACCTGAGGTATCTGGTTTACCAGTAATGTGAAACTTTCAGTTGTCTTTTCATGTTTTAATAATGTTAATGCTATTGTGAAGAAAATGCAATTTATATTCTTACTATGTGTGTTTATCCCTATTTCACTCGTGTGAATATTATATGAACACATGTGTTTGAAAGTCAATTTTGAAAATCAATTTTGAAAATACCGACTTCACATTTTCGGAATAATGCCATATCAGTACATGAGATTTTCAGATGCCAAGGACATTTGTGTTGACATTCCATTTGTGGGAATGTCAGAGATCTCTTCATTTGCCTGCTTACATTATTCAATATTTTTCAAGGCAAACATCACCTTGTGCAAATATTGTTGTAAGGCATGACTAAGTAACTGCATTATTCATCGTGAATGTGATCCCTGCAGATATTGGCTCTGGTGATGGAGGCAGTAGTCCTGTCACGCTGGCTGTATTTACACTCTCATCATATACGACCTGCTCCACCAAATGCTTTGTTCACAACTGAGAAAAGATGCATGTCATTTTCAAGATTTGTACCTGACACTAGGATTAGAAAAGTAATTTTACTTTAGGCTCAGGAAAAGATTACGTCAAACTTATCAAGTGACAGGTTTTGATATTTTTAATCTTCATGATGAAAAGAGTGTTTTTTTAATATTATTTTCTCATCATGTCCATATCCTGAGTAACTGTCCCTGTCTACCAGTAGATGTCAGTAGATGCCAGTAGATGCCAGTAGATGTCACATGTGTTATGTCAGATATTCAATGGCAACAGTCGTCGAACATCCTCACCTTTGTGAGTTTCCCTCACTCAATAGCTATTTTTAGGCTCTATACATATGATCATCTTTTCCTGTTTTATTGAGACTGGTTATCTTGACATGGTTTTATTGACCTACTTTACTCTTGTGGAAATACCTCTGAATTGGCAGATGAAGTGTATTCCATGACCTGTGTCAGATGAATGTTCTACTGCATTTATCATTTGCAGTCATCTCTGGGCATTGTAGATGAGATTATTTCAACTTTTATGACTTATTTTATCAATATTAAAATATTCAAATGTAAATATCACTTCAAAACCAAATTTCTTTTTTGAAGTTTGATGATATCAGTAGCTATTTATCTAGACCTGCTCAGTGGCTGAGTTTCAGCCAAAAGCCCACTGCATAAAATGCAATAAAACAATTACTCATACATTATTATGTCTTTATAGGCTGTGTATTAAAATTAGCATTGATTTTGAAGGCTTGTACAGGGGGGTCGGTCGCCTTATATGTGACGTTGCTTTATAGATATACGGTAGTTGTAACAAATGCCTTGAATTTGCTGAGGTACTTTGTATTTCATTTACAAAAGGACCAAATTAGAGGAAGAGGCTTTTGTGCTTAGTTGTGCTTGAATGCTATGTTAAAATACCTCTTAATTTAAGAATTTTGAAAAAATAACAATATAATTTTGAAAAATAGAGAAGACATTTTTCCAGTTTGTCTGCCTTGGGCACGTTGGAATCTAAGATAAATTTCTGATTAGACAAAAACGAAAGATAGATATGTAAAGACTTTTAGAGATGTTCAACATGCCCGAGGAGCTTCTACTGAATGTAAAGGACCCCAGGCTGTAATTTTGGTTTTTGACATTGGAAATATGTATTGTATTGTGTATTGTTTGATTTGTTTGAAAGCTGAAAAAAGCCATATCTTTGAATAACTTCAGTAAATAAAAAGCATATTATTAACATGTTCTTATCAGGTTATTTCATGTATATTTGTTATTCTCCGGTTTGTTTGTTGCTATGATATTTTCTCTCTAGTTAGTAGAAGACTTTGTGTAGATATAACTTTGTTCTTTCTGTTTCAGGCTGGTCCTCACATGCTTGTAGCTCCCCGTCCTCCCAGCAAGCCCATCACATCCTATCTCAGGTTCTCTAAGAAGGTACATTGTAGCCCATCACATCCTGTCTTAGGTTCTCTAAGAAGGTACATTGTAGCCCATCACATCCTGTCTCGGGTTCTCTAAGAAGGTACATTGTAGCCCATCAACTCCTGTCTTAGGTTCTCTAAGAAGGTACATTGTAGCCCATCACATCCGGTACATTGTAGCCCACCACATCCTATCTCAGGTTCTCTAAGAAGGTACATTGTAGCCCATCACATCCGGTAAATTGTAGCCCATCACATCCTATCTCAGGTTCTCTAAGAAGGTACATTGTAGCCCATCACATCCTGTAAATTGTAGCCCATCACATCCTATCTCAGGTTCTCTAAAAAGGTACATTGTAGCCCATCACATCTGGTAAATTGTAGCCCATGAACTCCTGTCTTAGGTTCTCTAAGAAGGTACACTGTAGCCCATCACATCCTGTACATTGTAGCCCATCACATCCTGTACATTGTAGCCCATCACATCCTGTCTCAGGTTCTCTAAGAAGGTACATTGTAGCCCATCAACTCCTGTCTTAGGTTCTCTAAGAAGGTACATTGTAGCCCATCACATCCTGTCTCAGGTTCTCTAAGAAGGTACATTGTAGCCCATCACTCTATATCTCAGGCTCTCTTAGAAGCTAGTATTTTGTTATGTCAGTGGAATATGATAACTCCTTGGATAAGACACCATTTCTGTTCTCATGTACGTGGCTGGTAAATTCAAGGGCTGTCGATCCTTGTCCACCATTTGAAGTGTACGTTTCCCGCTACAGTAGACCTTTGTGTTTGCAGTTATTTTGTTAATGTTAGGTTTTACAGAACATTACCCTAAAACATAAAGTGGAATAACAATGGATTTCCATTCTTTCAATATACATCAGTCAGACATATGAATTATTGTTTTTGGTTGCCTTTTTCATGAACATCTGGTGTTGTCACTGATTTTCAGTGATCCATTCATTAGATTTCCACCTCACTTTTTCCTTTTACATTGAATGGAATCTGTTTCGGTGGATCATTGAGACTGCTTATTTTCTAGTGTTGACATTATATCTTTACTTTTATTTTGGTAATATTGTCAAACATTGTAAGCATGGCGCTTCTCATAGGCCCTACACAATGAGACCATAGTTTGCCAAAATAATTATACAGGAGCACAGATGGCATGGCAACAGCAATGAAACAGATACAGTTGTGATTGTTTATTCATTGGCACAAAGAAACCTATGAGGGTTCGAATCCCGGTTCACCCCGATTATGTTTCTAGGTTTGTCAGCCCCATACCCGTGCTTGTGGGTTTCACCGAAGTGGTAAACGTCTGAGACCTGCATAACTTCGGGCTTTCATCCCACATTAAGCTGACACACTGTGATATAACTGGAATACTATTAAAAGCAGCGTTAAACCCAACTCACTCACTCACTCACTCACTCACTTATTGGACAAACAGTACACTATTGGAAAAGGATGCAAAAGGCTAAAATGAAACTTACCAGCAAAATTTCGTGCTGACGGTAGCATAGTTATGAAATGCATATGAAACACTGTAAGATTTCTTGTTCGATCTTTACACGCCTTGTGTTCACAAAGTCTCTGTTTGTGTTGGGGTGAGCCATGAAATGTTGTACATTGTAGATATGGGAGAAGGTGAAAGTTGACCGTCCCAATGCTCCAGTATGGGAGACCAGTCAGATCATTGGACAGATGTGGAGAGGTCTCAGTGACGAAGAGAAGCGAGTCTATGTTGCTGAGTATGAAGCTGATAGGGTGAGCTGACACATTGTGTGTGACTATTGGTTGTGTGTTGACAGCATGTAGGTGATAACTTGATGTGATGTGGCGTGTTTATGTTTGAAGTTGATAACTTTATGTGATGTGGTGTGATAACTTGATGTGATATGGTGTGTTTTATGTTTGAAGGTGATAACTTGATATGATGTGGTGTGATAACTTGAGGTGATATGGTGTGTGTAACATATGTGTGGAAGTGATAACTTGATGTAATGTGTGTTTTATGTTTGAAGGTGATAACTTGATATGATGTGGTGTGATAACTTGATGTGATATGGTGTGTGTTACATGTGTGAAGGTGATAACTTGATGTGATGTGGTGTGATAACTTGATGTGATATGGTGTGTTACATGTGTGAAGGTGATAACTTGATATGATATTGAGTGTTTTATATTTTTGAAGGTGATAACTTGATGTGATATGGTGTGTTTTAATGTTTGAAGGTGATAACTTGATGTGATATGGTGTGATAACTTGATGTGATACGCAGGGGTAGATTTTACAACACATTTGCAAGTAGCCAGCAGGGCTTGATCCTTACAAAAGTCACTGGCCCTTCTCTAAACTAACTGGTAACTGGCCTACAACTAAATGGGGGAAGCCACTAAGTGTCTGAACCTGAGGTCGAGTAGCCACCTATTGGGGTTCTGAAAACTCCTCATCGCTAAAACGTCTTTTCCTGTACTCTGAGATTAAATCTTGACTTCCATTTGCCTCATTTTGTAGTGATTTATGAGCAAACAAAGATGTTGTACACAATATTACAAAATGGAAGCTGGTTGTCATTCTACCGAGATGATTGACATATATCTTCACATCCCCCCTAAATATTTTCTTATCGAAATTACGTGATTCACGAGTCCAATTAAAAGAATTAAACATACATGGAGAAGGGGTGAAATTTACTTGGGTGTTGAGTGAGCATTAAGGTGAGAAGTTTGTGAGGTGAAGTGCATTACACAGGTGTGAATGCGATACATGAATATACTTGTGTGTGTTGAGTGAGCATGAAGGTGAGAAGTTTGTGAGGTGAAGTGTGTTACACAGGTGTGAATGCGATACATGAATATACTTGTGTGTGTTGAGTGAGCATGAAGGTGAGAAGTTTGTGAGGTGAAGTGTGTTACACAGGTGTGAATGCGATACATGAATATACTTGTGTGTGTTGAGTGAGCATGAAGGTGAGAAGTTTGTGTGGTGAAGTGAGTTACACAGGTGTGAATGTGATATATAATATGTGTTAGTGAGTTACACACAGGTGTGAATGCGATACATGAATATACTTGTGTGTGTTGAGTGAGCATGAAGGTGAGAAGTTTGTGTGGTGAAGTGAGTTACACAGGTGTGAATGCGATACATGAATATACTTGTGTGTGTTGAGTGAGCATGAAGGTGAGAAGTTTGTGTGGTGAAGTGAGTTACACAGGTGTGAATGCGATACATGAATATACTTGTGTGTGTTGAGTGAGCATGAAGGTGAGAAGTTTGTGTGGTGAAGTGAGTTACACAGGTGTGAATGCGATACATGAATATACTTGTGTGTGTTGAGTGAGCATGAAGGTGAGAAGTTTGTGTGATGAAGTGCGTTACACAGGTGTGAATGTGATACATGAATATACTTGTGTGTGTTGAGTGAGCATGAAGGTGAGAAGTTTGTGTGGTGAAGTGAGTTACACAGGTGTGAATGCGATACATGAATATACTTGTGTGTGTTGAGTGAGCATGAAGGTGAGAAGTTTGTGTGATGAAGTGCGTTACACAGGTGTGAATGTGATACATGAATATACTTGTGTGTGTTGAGTGAGCATGAAGGTGAGAAGTTTGTGTGGTGAAGTGAGTTACACAGGTGTGAATGCGATACATGAATATACTTGTGTGTGTTGAGTGAGCATGAAGGTGAGAAGTTTGTGTGGTGAAGTGAGTTACACAGGTGTGAATGTGATACATGAATATACTTGTGTGTGTTGAGTGAGCATGAAGGTGAGAAGTTTGTGTGGTGAAGTGAGTTACACAGGTGTGAATGTGATACATGAATATACTTGTGTGTGTTGAGTGAGCATGAAGGTGAGAAGTTTGTGTGGTGAAGTGAGTTACACAGGTGTGAATGCGATACATGAATATACTTGTGTGTGTTGAGTGAGCATGAAGGTGAGAAGTTTGTGAGGTGAAGTGTGTTACACACATGTGAATATGATACATGAATATACTTGTGTCTGTTGAGTGAGCATGAAGGTGAGAAGTTTGTGTGGTGAAGTGAGTTACACAGGTGTGAATGTGATATATAAATATACTTGTGTGTGTTGAGTGAGCATGAAGGTGAGAAGTTTGTGTGTTGAAGTGAGTTACACAGGTGTGAATGTGATATATAATATGTGTTAGTGAGTTACACACAGGTGTGAATGCGATACATGAATATACTTGTGTGTGTTGAGTGAGCATGAAGGTGAGAAGTTTGTGTGATGAAGTGCGTTACACAGGTGTGAATGTGATACATGAATATACTTGTGTGTGTTGAGTGAGCATGAAGGTGAGAAGTTTGTGTGGTGAAGTGCGTTACACAGGTGTGAATGTGATACATGAATATACTTCTGTGTGTTGAGTGAGCATGAAGGTGAGAAGTTTGTGTGATGAAGTGAGTTACACAGGTGTGAATGTGATACATGAATATACTTGTGTGTGTTGAGTGAGCATGAAGGTGAGAATTTTTGTGGTGAAGTGCATTACAACATGTGTGTATCTGATACATGAATATGTACTCCTCAAGAAAAGAAACGCAAATCCAGATTTGAATGAGGTAGGAAAATACATTTGTACAAGGAACCGTACAAGGTACTGAGCCACAATGTTTTTGAAGAGAACACTTGGTGATTGTAGTCATATCAGTTATCGGTACATAAGTGAAGGTCAGCTTACATCAATTATGTGTATGTCCCCCAATGGAATCGATAGTGGCCTGACATCTCCTGCCCATGACATTGCTCAGTGAATTGTATGTCAGAGACTTACATACAAATCTTGTTGATAAAGTTTTTTGACATGATGATAATCTATTTGAAACAATCCTGTGATGTTATTATAGTTGAAAAACAAAAGTGTTGCTGACCAAATTGGATAAAGCCGCTTTTCCTAAAACAGTGCAAGAAGGTTTTGCAAAGCTGTTGGTTGGCATGTTGGCTTTTAAGTCATCTAATACAGCTTCTATACCCTTGGAGTCGGCAGAATTCTGTACAGTTTAATGTATATTGTTAATGTCTACTTTTGTTTCGTCACGATATGGCTGAAATATTGCCGATGTGACGTTAAACTTTAACTCACTCTGACTCTATACCCCTGGCACTCATGGTAAATGTGTCTCTATGAATGACTCATCATGAAGGACACCCTACATCACTGACAGTTTCCTTTCATCTGTTTCATCTGGCAAACGAAGGAACATTCTAAACATAAACCATGTTCTGAGATATGGTGTCCATTATGGCTTAAACTGACTTGTTGATTATCCAACTTAATGCATGTTAATTTTTATCTCTGCATAGAAAATGCACAATATTAGTGTCTTCATAATATCAATGTTTAAATTATTTGTTCATAAAAAAACTCAATAACCAGATATGTCATAAAGATCTTTTTTGCTTGCAATTGTTTGAAAGGTATATCACCAAACAAAATGAAACTTGTGTAAAATTTATCAATTCAATAAATGGGCTCAAAATTACAATCAGAATATTTTATGGTTCATCAACCAATGGCACAGGGTATCATTTATTGCAGTTTGATATCTGTTCTGTCCAGTTTGAAACCTTAAACAGTTTGCCAAAGGCTGATAATCTTTGCCATGTGAGTAATAAGTTTATTTAAGAAGCCAATTTTGTTACAATTTTTTTTTTGTAGAAGATCGTTTGAAACTATTTCCATCTGTGAGCATGATGGCCACTTTTCCTCCCCAGAAACATATCTCAACCTAATTACTTTTTTCAGTGTAGTACACAGATATTTCCATATTATTAAAGTCAATTGTTATAAGATCTCATCCAGGGTATGAAAGGATCATCAGCTTGTTAATGTTAGGTAGGAATCCAATCTGAACATTCAGTTACCTAGGACATTGTTCCCATTTTTGCGAACATCTGGTGTCATCACTATTTGATAGTAGTCTTAAACACATGCTTATAATAGTCAGAATCGTACAGTGAACTGAGGTTCTTAGCCGAGAATTTAGAGATTGGATAAAGGGTTTAATTGTTTGTATTTTGTACATAAGTAGAATGAACAGGAACAGCTTTTCCCCAGAATGTAGTAATACTTAGGTTATGGGTGCTTGCCATTTCTTAAAGTGCAGTTTTGAATTAGGGTATTGTTTCCATGGGATGAATGGCAGACTATTCAACCACATCCTATCATGCATATAACAGTAAGCAAAGCCCTTCCTTTGAAGGGTGGTCGGGTAGCCCAGTGGTTAAAGCGTTTGCTTCTCTTGCCGAAGACCCGGGTTCGATTCCGCACATGGGTACATTGTGTGAAGCCCATTTCTGGTGTCCCCCGCCATGATATTGCTGCAATATTGCTAAAAGTGGCATAAAATCATATTCACTCACTCACTCTTTGAAATTTAAAGATAAATGATCAAATGCAAACACAACAGCCTTTGTTTTTCAAGTTTTGTATGTGCAAGTATTTAAGAAATATGACTGCCTTTTAATTTGATTTTTGAATTATGTTTCTGTTTTGTTTAGCCATTTTTGATTATATACAATATTCTTTGTCATCACTTTGCATCTGATTATATGTGTACTAATGACTGACTGCATGGTTAGTATGATACTGCAATACTAGTTGGATGGTGATAACCCATTACATCAACATATGACAGTGCAGGAAATGTTTTTCTTCATTGATAAAATCTTGATGTGGTAAATTTGCATTCATTTTGTGAATGTTCAGCAGAAATTCATTTACCGTGTTTAAAGGCAATTTACAGGTTACATCACTAGAAATCTATTATTGTCAATAGGTATTTACATTTTTATACTGGTCAGCAAGTGATTGTAAGATGTAAATATGGATCGGGATCCGACTCCATGACATTTCAATCGTTAGCAGCTTTGTTGCAGTATCTGACATGTAAAGCAGGCTGTCTGATTGGCTCTTGTCATTTATAAACAATCTTATGATTGGCTTACCAATGGGCAAAGTCTTCTATTCCATGTTGGGAGGTTAAAAGCGGCGTTAAACCCAATTCACTCACTCACTCCATGTTAGGAAGTCATAAACACAGCGGTAGTGTCAAGTGTCTGAAGAAGCAATTGAGGTTTTTGCTGAAACAAAGTATGGGAAAAGAAGGCATATGAACAGGGAGGAGGGAACAGCTGACACTCCCATATTTGTTATCAGCCAATCACAGCTGTGCTGTCACGATGGGCCAAACATCGTCCCATACTGACTGCTTTATCCAAATGAAGTGGTTAGCTTTATGTTTTGGATGCCTTTTGACCAAAATTGGAAATTACTTTGAATGCACATTAAGAAAAAAAAAAATAAAAATTCAATCTGAACATGCACCTTGACAAGCCATGTTGAGAGTAGGGACCACCAAGTGGTTTGTGGCTTTCCTTTAAAAATATGACCCCACTTTTTGTCACGATCTTCATTTTTGTCGACTTGATGAAAGGTTAACTGCATGTTCAGGAAACTGACCACAACGGAGGAGTTGGATTCCCAGTAGCATGAAGGCAAATCGGCTTTAGGGAGTCTTTACAGGGTCAAGTAAATGTGCATACCTGGATCTATCCTGCCCAACTAGCACCGTCAGCTGACTGCCAGTGAACATTGGCTGGAATAGACTCAATGAACCCTAAAATGTGAGGAGGAGAACAAGGACATCACAAGTTGATATTGTTGCATGTGAGCCCATTTCTGAGAATGAAATGTTGGAGTGAAGGTCAAAGTACATATTGTCAAGGAGACCATATAATCCATCACAAGCAATACATTGTACCACAGAACGGAATGCTGTTGAAAAAGATGAAAAGATGCATGTATGGCAAAAAGATGCATGTTCTGTAGCAGCGTATCTGTATGATGAAGACTACATGAAAACTACATACATTTGCCCCTTGTTGGGACTGTGTCTCATGTCAAACAATATTCTGTGGACCAATGTCCGATGTATTTCAAAATATGTTATGTTTTTGATATACTGTTATATGAAAAGTGCTTATAAAATCACCATGCTAACATAGCTGTGTTGTCAAATTAAATATTACACATTGCATTGTGTTTTCTATGTAGATTACATGTACTAACAGCATATTTGGCCAGTGTTTGAAATTAAGGGGTCGCTTGAGTTTTGCTGTTGTTGTATTTGAATCTAAAGACCATTTCAATCTTCAAGTTTTCAAAAAAGGGTTACAACAAGACCCCTTGACTTGCTTAATTTCAAACCATGCTTTCATAAATATATTTAACCCAAGAACAGACTGTCTCCATGCAGAGGGAAGAAGGTATATGTTATTCATTAACACCTTCAGCATGCAGCGCAAAGTGCATGTATCTATGTTGTGGGCCAGTTCTTTAGAAGGAACAGATGAAGATACTAGAAGATGCTGGATGATCCTTAGATATGATGAATATCAACGTCATCGCCATGTCGGTATAGTGCAGAATGTGATAATGCTTTACTAATTCTGTTATGTGTACATTTGTGTCTGTTGTGGTCCAGATCTGTACAGTTTTCGTCTTGGAACTATGGGAGGTAGCATAAACATGTGAGTCACCACTCTTTTTTTTGCAGGAGGAATATAAGAAGGCATTTGAAGCATACCGGGTTGCTTTAGCCGATTACCAGGAAGCTGTAGGGGCTGCCCAACGTAAGCTCAATGTCTCCATGCTATCATTTAGTTCCTTGCTGTTTGGCAGTTGCAAGTTTTTAGTTTCCTCCCAAGACCCAGCTCCATGTAAAGGACCAGTTCTTACAGTTTATGTTGTTCATCTTGCTGTTGTTCAGTTTGTCATGTCGTCACTGTATGAAGTAATTGTATGAAGTAGTATTTGTATTATAGCAGATGAGTACACCCAGTTGTTACGCCGTCATGAATGTATTTCTAACTTCCTGATAATCAAAGAATGTGATGTGTAACAGTCAGTATTTAAGATGACTGAACTGTTAACTTGGTTAATATGTATTCGAGATCATGAAGATGTCATGCCACGGGTGGCCCAGTCGTCCAAGGCATTGCGATTCACATTGCATCCCATTGGGCAGGCCAGAAACCTGTGATTGTAGATTTGAATCCCTGTTTGCCCCGATTATGTTTCTAGGTTTGTCAGCACCACACCTGCGCTTGTGGTCTTTCACCCAAGTGGTAAATGTCTGAGACCTGCATCACTTTGGGCTTTCCTCCCACATTAAGCTGACACGCCATGATGTAACTGGAATACTGTTAAAAGCAGCGTTAAACCCAACTCACTCACTCATTCATGCTTACAAATGTTACTCATCTTGACATGACATTTGAAGGTGTAGTTGGTGTGTCCTGCAGCTGACTATCACTCTGTCATGCTTATCCTTAATCTCCTTGTGGTCAAGTAGTAGAGTGTCTGCCCAGAGAGCAGAAGGTCCGGGGTTCAATCCTAGGCCGAATCATACCAAAAGATGTCAAAAGATGGTACTTGCTGTTACCCTGTCTGACGCTCTGCATTAAGGGGTTAAAACAAGGACTGGTCGGCTCGGGATCAGTATTCTGTGTCTGAGTGGGGAATTCATGTTAAACTGCGGCAAGGTATCTCAATATGTTAGCACTATAAATCGGCATCATCACACACACACACCACACACCACACACAAAACACACCACAATGCACGTCGCTATAAAAGTGCATTCTTGGACGCGACATTAACCCAATTTCACCTCACTTCACCTTGTTTTAGACCCATATTCTACTTTTCCAATTTGGGTCGCCATCTATAACAGGAAATAGGTCCAACTGACAAAAAACATTGAGCATTGATGGCTTCTATGATCATGAACTGAAAGTGTCTCATTCAGATATTGCTTTGATTGTCATACATCTGCACATTGAGTCCTTCAGCATTTTGACAAGAACAGGCACAGTGACACGTTCATATGGTTCTCACAGTTCTCTTCATGAATCCTGTGTATTAAAAGCCAATGTTAGCCAGTGGTCTAGAAAAAAGAATCGCTGCAGGCAGAGGTGTTAAATATTATGGCTGGCAGTTTGGTTGTCAGTATTAAAAGGTATTTAACGTTTTCTTAAAATAGATCTTCGTAGGATCTTTATGGTGCAATGGGACTGGTCACAGCATTCCATGTGGCATAATTGAACTGGGAGATCACACAACAGATGTACTTTGAAGCTCAACTCATTATCACTTCACTTAAAGAAATACAAGGTCTGAAATGATTGGATATTTCTGATTACTTGACTTTTTGACTATGATCATGTGCAGCTTTTCTTCACATCAAAGATGATTTTTTGAGTTTCACTCTGATCACAAGAAACATATAAGGAGACATCCTTAAGTTGGCATCTTGATTTGGAATGAACTCCATGGTGATCTAGTTGTTAAAATGGGAGCAGTGAAGCCTGGCATATTTGGCAGTTGACAGACTTTTGAAAGTTTGATGCCTCTGAGCATTGAGCCCACAAGTGTACCAAGAGTGACTGGATGGTGGTCCTTCTGGGCAGTATGGCACCACCATGTTCGCCAAGAGTGACTGGATGGTTGTCTTTCTGAGAAGTAATGGCACAGCCATGTTCACCAAGAGTGACTGGATGGTGGTCCTTCTGGGCAGTATGGCACCACTATGTTCACCAAGAGTGACTGGATGGTGGTCTTTCTGAGAAGTAATGGCACTGCCATCTTCACCAAGAGTGACTGGATGGTGGTCCTTCTGGGCAGTATGGCACCACTATGTTCACCAAGAGTGACTGGATGGTGGTCTTTCTGAGAAGTAATGGCACTGCCATCTTCACCAAGAGTGACTGGATGGTGGTCCTTCTGGGCAGTATGGCACCACTATGTTCACCAAGAGTGACTGGATGGTGGTCTTTCTGAGAAGTAATGGCACCACCATGTTCGCCAAGAGTGACTGGATGGTTGTCTTTCTGAGAAGTAATGGCACTGCCATGTTCACCAAGAGTGACTGGATGGTGGTCCTTCTGGGCAGTATGGCACCACTATGTTCACCAAGAGTGACTGGATGGTGGTCTTTCTGAGAAGTAATGGCACTGCCATCTTCACCAAGAGTGACTGGATGGTGGTCCTTCTGGGCAGTATGGCACCACTATGTTCACCAAGAGTGACTGGATGGTGGTCTTTCTGAGAAGTAATGGCACCACCATGTTCACCAAGAGTGACTGGATGGTGGTCTTTCTGAGAAGTAATGGCACAGCCATGTTCACCAAGAGTGACTGGATGGTGGTCCTTCTGGGCAGTATGGCACCACTATGTTCACCAAGAGTGACTGGATGGTGGTCTTTCTGAGAAGTAATGGCACTGCCATGTTCACCAAGAGTGACTGGATGGTGGTCTTTCTGAGAAGTAATGGCACAGCCATGTTCACCAAGAGTGACTGGATGGCGGTCCTTCTGGGCAGTATGGCACCACTATGTTCACCAAGAGTGACTGGATGGTGGTCTTTCTGAGAAGTAATGGCACTGCCATGTTCACCAAGAGTGACTGGATGGTGGTCTTTCTGAGAAGTAATGGCACAGCCATGTTCACCAAGAGTGACTGGATGGTGGTCTTTCTGAGCAGTAATGGCACCACCATGTTCACCAAGAGTAACCAGATGCTGGTCTTTCTGGGCAGCAATGGCACCACCATGTTCACCAAGAGTAACCAGATGCTGGTCATTCTGGGCAGTATGGCACCACCATGTTCACCAAGAGTAACCAGATGCTGGTCCTTCTGGGCAGTAATGGCACCACCATGTTCACCAAGAGTAACCAGATGCTGGTCCTTCTGGGCAGTAATGGCACCACCATGTTCACCAAGAGTAACCAGATGCTGGTCCTTCTGGGCAGTAATGGCACCACCATGTTGACCAAGAGTGACCAGATGCTGGTCATTCTGGGCAGTAATGGCACCACCATGTTCACCAAGAGTGACCAGATGCTGGTCCTTCTGGGCAGTAATGGCACCACCATGTTCACCAAGAGTAACCAGATGCTGGTCTTTCTGGGCAGCAATGGCACCACCATGTTGACCAAGAGTAACCAGATGCTGGTCATTCTGGGCAGTATGGCACCACCATGTTCACCAAGAGTAACCAGATGCTGGTCCTTCTGGGCAGTAATGGCACCACCATGTTGACCAAGAGTAACCAGATGCTGGTCATTCTGGGCAGTAATGGCACCACCATGTTCACCAAGAGTAACCAGATGCTGGTCATTCTGGGCAGTAATGGCACCACCATGTTCACCAAGAGTAACCAGATGCTGGTCATTCTGGGCAGTAATGGCACCACCATGTTCACCAAGAGTAACCAGATGCTGGTCCTTCTGGGCAGTAATGGCACCACCATGTTCACCAAGAGTAACCAGATGCTGGTCCTTCTGGGCAGTAATGGCACCACCATGTTCACCAAGAGTGACCAGATGCTGGTCATTCTGGGCAGTAATGGCACCACCATGTTGACCAAGAGTGACCAGATGCTGGTCCTTCTGGGCAGTAATGGCACCACCATGTTCACCAAGAGTAACCAGATGCTGGTCATTCTGGGCAGTAATGGCACCACCATGTTCACCAAGAGTAACCAGATGCTGGTCCTTCTGGGCAGTAATGGCACCACCATGTTCACCAAGAGTAACCAGATGCTGGTCCTTCTGGGCAGTAATGGCACCACCATGTTCACCAAGAGTGACCAGATGCTGGTCATTCTGGGCAGTAATGGCACCACCATGTTGACCAAGAGTGACCAGATGCTGGTCCTTCTGGGCAGTAATGGCACCACCATGTTCACCAAGAGTAACCAGATGCTGGTCCTTCTGGGCAGTAATGGCACCACCATGTTCACCAAGAGTGACTGGATGGTTGTCCTTCATGTCATGTTCACTGAGGGTTGCCCATGGTCCTCTTAAGATAAACTTCTGAAAATGAAGGTTTCACGTTCAAAAGTGAGTGACTTTTAGCAATATTACAGTAATGTCACGGCAGGAGACACCAGAAATGGGCTTTGCACATTGTACCATGTGGGGAATCGAACTCAACGAACGAACACTTTAGTCCCTTGGCTGTCCCTACGCCCCTTCTGAGTGACTGACATGTTCTTGAGAAGTCTCATAATATTGCAGGCAAGGCCTGGATAGTGATGCTTCACATTCAGTAAGAACGACTACCTTGTACTTAAAAGACAGATTATGGTGCAGGCAAGGACATGAAGAGAGTGCTTCTGAAAACCTCCCTGATATTCACAAAGGGTGGCACTCATATCACAGTAAAATTATGGAAATGGTTGGGTGGCGATGCATCTGAAAATATATCTTCTAGATGAAATCTACAGGTTGTGGTTGTCTAGAGATGCACATCACACAGTTGTTCTAAGGACTGTGGTAATCAAATGCTGGTTTCAGTATTCTTATGGCAGTTTCCATCATGAGGAATATAGTTGCCAAAAGTTTAATGCATGAATCCACAAGAAATCCAGATAATATTTTTGAATATTGTTTGTACATATGTACATATATCATTCAAAACTGGCTCCCACAGTAGATATCCTTGGGTGAGATTACATTGTAAATATCTCTGCAATGAAATTGCATCACAATGCTTTCCAGACCATTGTGACGTCATTGGTATCCATGACGTCACAATCAAATGACATCACTAATGGATCTATTACTAAAGCTGTTAGCAGTACTTTTTACACTTAAGACACTGCTTATTACTTTCTACAAACTGAAAAAGTTGGAAGAATGATGTTGGAGGATAAATAAAATCTCACCCTCAAGTCTTTTGATATCAAATATATCAACACTTTTATCAACTTGTGTTATATTTGATATCAAAAGACTTGAGGGTGAGATTTTATTTATCTTCCAACATCATTGAGATTCTCTATTTCTACACTTGTGCCAAATGTTCCTATGTTTTTCAGAGCACAGAGACTTGCTTTTGTATGTGTTAGTGATGGGTGTCATTGTTTGGGCAGGACATGCTCACTTTTTCGTGAACACCTGACTCTAAGAGATTTAGTATGATTTTGAAAAGGGTTTTGTCACCTTTATTTATATTCAGTGATTTCAGTGATTGTAAATGGTATCCATGGTCAAACCTTAAAAATGTGTACTACTATGTTGTGATTATCTGTCAATAAATGTTGCCATGCGTTGTTTCTCATGACAGTTGTGTTGTTGTACATGTTGTTATCCTCAGTGTGTGTGTCATGCATCTTTGTTTCTTGTTGGGTGTGCCTTGATTATTTTCATTGTTGTGTTTACTGCATAATATCTTCTTATCAATTGTGAGCAATTCCTAACAGCGAGATCTATACCAATGTGTTTCTAGGGTCATTTTGTAATTTTGTACTTATAATGCTACCATTTTTGTTTATTGTGGTGATGTTGTTAGAAGTTAATATTTTTATATGTACCGATTAGAGTTTTGTGTCTTTTTTTTGTTATAATTATTATGATTAATTTCCATGATCACCATTTTATTATTTTATCAACTAAAACATGGTTATGGGTAACTGACAAAGAGTTTCTGTAACAAATATAGGTGGGAGCTAATGTTTGGTTCAGAAAACCAACTTTTTTACAGAGACACATACTTGGCAACGAATAAAGTAATGAGCATTCATGCCAGTCTGGCGATTTCGTGTTTTCAGTTGTGAAGTGTTCTGTAAAAGAGAGTGGAAGATAGATCTGGCACTGAGTCGATCCTCTCCAGTTGCCCTTTGTGAGGTGCTTCAAGTGAAAGATGTTTTTTAGTGCTTTGATGTTGCCCAAGTATATCTGGGATTTGGTATTTGGCACTATTTCAGTAAATAACTATGACCAAATGTCTTATAATTCTACAGTTCTAACCCACATATGGTAAACAAGATGCTAAGAGAGTTCCGATGTGCTCTTATTTTGCTGGTAGTAAATCATTAACTGCCATAGCAGATCATGAGTGAGTGAGTTGGATTTAACGCCGTTTTGAGCATTATTCCAGTTATATCATGGCGTGTCGACTTGATGTGGGAGGAAAGCCCAAAGAGATACAGGTGAAACCCAAGGGATGTGTATGGTGCTGACAAAGCTACTAGAAACATAATCAGGATTAATCAGTCTTTGAATTAATGATCATAGGTTGCTGGCATGCCCAAGGGACACAACTCTGCGCAGCGAATTGCAGTGCCTAAGACTGAGGGCATACTTAGCATGATATAATACTAGGCATAATACATGTTACCACTGTTGTAACAGTGTATAGTTTTCATTTTGAACAGGAGTTAAAAATAAACTTGATACCCTCACAAGCCAGGGAAACAAATTGAGATTAATGAGGCCATTGGTGAGTTGTCAATACAATTGTGAGAACTCAAGAGTATTGTTTTGATTTGTGTTGCGACTATTTTCTGTGTAGCATCTCTGAGGCATGCTGGTGGGTGAAGGGTACAGATTTGCCTGATTATGTAGCACCAAACCCACAATCATAGTAAACGTCTAAACCTGCATCACTTACGGTTTTCCTCTGACATCTAGGTGACTGTCAATTAGTCAATAAAAGGATTCACAGAAAAAACTTCAAGTTATTTTCTTAAGGAATGGGATTGTTTATGACTTTGTGTTTTTTTTATCTTCAATGCTGCTTGTATAAATTGATTTTCAAAATGCTTTTGATGAATTTTATTGGACATTATGCCTTATATCTTTCAGAAATTGCTGAGAATAATCGCCTGTTGTTAGAAGCTGAGCAAGCTGCCCATCTGTATGTCCATCAGGTAAGCATCATCTCCTTCTGTAGCATAGGAAAACATTTGTCCTGTAGGCAGGGTTTGGTGTGCCTCAGAACACCAGGTGGCATAGTAGAAGTCTGGACGCGCTGCACTTACATGGCATGTATGCGGAAGTCTGTACGCGCTGCAATTACATGGCATATATGCATTAATGAAATACTAAAGTAGATCGAAGTGAGTTGAGGTTTTCCCATTCCAGCCCATGCTATAATGGGCCACATGAAGGCATTGATGTCCTCTTCAGAGCCATGTATCAAACAGGTGCTTGCTGACCTGCAGCTACATGTCCAGCATCTGTAAAGAGTTCATGGCCTTGTCATATTACATCCAATCTCATTAAAATCCGATCTTAGTTCTCGCTATCGCTAAACAAAGATCTATGGACATCCCATTACGGGTTACGTCAGACCGACCTTGCGCGAACTTTGACCGACCAATGGAATGACCAATCAGAAGGCAGCTTTCTCGTGCTTTCTGGCACAAATTTCAAATTGGCGACTACGTTAAGAACATATTTTGACAAATTCTCGATTCTTGAACCTGAACAAAAAAACGTTCTGGAATGGTTAATCGATGGTCTAGATTGTAAGGATTCTGTCGTTAAACCCTTAACTATCGTTTTGAATACCCCATGTTAAAGTTTTCGAGATTGCGTGATTAGAAATCACATTCCGACTGTCACTTTCAAAATCTGGTAAGCGACGCACTGATTGGTCGGATGAAAGGTCGTTCTGATGTGACCCTTAACGGGATGTCTTCAGATCTTTGTTTAGCAGTAGCGAGAACTAAGGTGGGATTTTAATGAGATTGTATTACATCCACTCCAGAATCACAGCAGCAGGGGACACAAATGATGCTGATTTTGAAAACTATTACAACTGACATAAACTGACGATCATATTTGCTCACGTGAATAAAGATTTGACAAGTTCAGCTCTGTTACTAACTTAAGTAAGAAGATTCAGAGTTATGGCAGCAGCCAGTGGCTACCAATACAAAAATTAGCCAAATGGTGAAAATATACACTGTTTCAAACAATGTTTGCACACGCCAATGCAGCCACATTAATATTCTGCAGGTACTTGTCTATGTGTTTTTATGAAAAAGAAAGCAGGTACATACGCAATAGTGAAAGGCTCACTTCAGCATCATTCGCTTTCTGGTATGGTTGCAAGGAATGAATTTAGGTTTCCCAGAATATTGTGAAGTGTGTATGGTTCAAGAAAGATTCTTTGAGAACTGTTGTTGTTAAACCCATCTTGATAGATCTTGTAATGGCCATTCAATTGGGTAATACATATGGTTAGGTTGCACCTTCATTCAAAAACAGCCTTTTGCAACTGAATATCTGAAACTAGAACATGATCAATGATACGTCATTCAAGGCCTCAGTGAAGCTCTCTACTTTTTTTATGGTAGACATGAGAAGGACATTTCTGTATTTGACACATCAGTGACAAAAATTGATGTCCTGTACGATTCTCTATTTAGACTTGTACGACATGTTCCTATGTTTTATCACCTTTTCATGAACACCTATCATCACTACTGTGAACAGGGAATTTTTTTGCGACCGTTTTATTATTGCGAGTTTTGCGAACGAGACTCAATTGCAAAAATTAAAAACGCAAATATAAGTATATATAATACATACATACTTTATTCATTGCAACACATCATCAAATGTTGAAATCATCAACCAGAACCACAAGTAACTCAATAAGTTAAAAAAACAAATGAATGCAGAATGGTCACACAATACATCGCAAATGACTGTGTAAACAGACCAATTAGTCACGGTTAATTGGTCGCACTCCCTTCCGGTCAACTTTCCGGCCAACTCAGATTAACTAGCTTCGGAGAGAAGCTGTCTATTGTTTGGTAATCGAGGGGTTATCTCAACACGGCAACTCGCAAAAATATCTCGTCGCAGTATTGTCATTGGTGTGGTATTCGCAATATTTTAACGGCGCAGAAACAAAGCTGTTTACAGTATTTCATAGTGATTCATAAATACATGCTCGTGATATAGTTGGAATTGTACAATTGACTCTGCTTTATGCAGTGATTTCCTATGAATATGGAAAGGGTTTTGTCATTTTTTATAGTAGTGATTGTTAGTTTTGAATAGCAACATCTTTTCAGTCTGCAATTAAACACAAATTGACACAGTGGAAGGTACGGGTACAGGGTTAAAACGCCAGGAAAAACTGTGTTGTCCCGGCCTTTTGTATGTCAGACAACATTGCATCAGTAAAATAATGCAAACTCACTTTATTTATCAGTCTTTGTGTTATTTCCCCCTGCAGGCCCTTATTATTGCAGCAACCAGTTTTCATACTACCATGGACTTGAGATGTAATAAAGTTCAAGATGCATCTGCAGCACAGAATACACTCATACCAAATGCAAATGTACTGTCCATCACCAAATAACTTTCTCAGTTGCAATATACATACCATAGTTTAAATAAAAGATCTATCAGTGGTATTCTGTCCCTAATCCAATGAGTCCTATAGTTGTGTTGCGTCATCAGAGGTATTTCTGTTATAACATGCTTTCCACACCTCTCTCAGTAATATACCTATTAAATAGTTGTGTTGTCAAAATTCACAAGATCCTTACCAACTTTTACATGCTGCGTATGACCTTCACATTTCCCTTGCCATCACGTAGACACTGTACTGAAATGCATATATCCTAAACACGACCTTAATAAGACATACCTATAGATATGTATGCAAATGAAATATATTTCATGTTTTAAAAGTGTGGAATTCAGTCATCAAGGAAAACACTTTGCAAAACAAAGCAATGTGGAATGAACGATCAGGTGATCCCACCATCCGGCTTCGGACTGCCATCGAGTGGTTTTACTAAGTACAATCTAAAAGGTTGAGGTTATCCCTGATGTATCACTGAATCACAGAAAAACGATTTTATGGGCGTGATAGATGTGTCATTGTTCAAGCAAAAATATATATTGCCCTTACACTGGCGTGAACGTTGCAGTTGTAAAAGTGAAGGCTGCACTGGTTAACTGTCTGTAGGTGTGATGACTTAACTGTCTGTAGGTGTGATGACTTAACTGTCTGTAGGTGGGACGACTTAACTGTCTGTAGGTGTGACGGCTTAACTGTCTGTAGGTGGGACGACTTAACTGTCTGTAGGTGTGACGGCTTAACTGTCTGTAGGTGGGACGGCTTAACTGTCTGTAGGTGTGACGGCTTAACTGTCTGTAGGTGGGACGACTTAACTGTCTGTAGGTGTGACGGCTTAACTGTCTGTAGATGTGATGACTTAACTGTCTGTAGGTGGGACGACTTAACTGTCTGTAGGTGTGACGGCTTAACTGTCTGTAGATGTGATGACTTAACTGTCTGTAGGTGGGACGACTTAACTGTCTGTAGGTGTGACGGCTTAACTGTCTGTAGGTGTGACGGCTTAACTGTCTGTAGATGTGATGACTTAACTGTCTGTAGGTGGGACGACTTAACTGTCTGTAGGTGTGACGGCTTAACTGTCTGTAGATGTGATGACTTAACTGTCTGTAGGTGTGACGGCTTAACTGTCTGTAGGTGTGACGGCTTAACTGTCTGTAAGTGGGACGACTTAACTGTCTGTAGGTGTGACGGCTTAACTGTCTGTAGATGTGACGGCTTAACTGTCTGTAGGTGGGACGACTTAACTGTCTGTAGATGTGACGGCTTAACTGTCTGTAGGTGGGACGACTTAACTGTCTGTAGGTGTGACGGCTTAACTGTCTGTAGATGTGATGACTTAACTGTCTGTAGGTGTGACAGTAACATATACTGGTACTCCTCGAAGGCACAAGCGACTAAATGAAGGGAAGATAGCCTATTCTTCATCTTATGACCTTTGATTTTTGTGCCGTGCTTGAACCAAGTTTAATGATGCTGCGTTTTTGTATTAAGGAAGCCAAATGGAAGACAGTTAAAATGGAAGATTGACTCACATTTATTTTTCTATCAATTAATTTACAGTGAATATGTTGTTTGTGACACATAGTTTGTATATTCCATATTTTGTCCTTCAAGACCTGTATGAACTTCATTGGATCTGTGATGCTGCAGACATCCAATATGAGGTGAGCTACAGTGTGGATGACTGGCATCACAGATTTGGATGGAACCCTTCTGGTGGATGATGTAAATAAAAATAAAATGGCAACTAAGTGGCAGAAAATCAGTTGATTTTTGTCTTAATTAAGAAATAATTCGAACAACTACAGAAAGTATTCAGGCAAATACCTTATTCCTTACTTTTTTACCCAACCTTGGAACTTTTCCAGGAAATAGATATGAACATTACAGTGCATTGTCAGGCCCTTATTTTAATATTTTTAACTGTTTATTAGTCTGGTTTTACAAATAAGAAATACATTTTTATATGTACATAAATTGGAGTTGGTGGATCTATGATTGAAGTTGTGAGAAAGGATGATCTTTTTTTAGTTACAAGATGTTGCAAGCACAAATATCAACCTCAACGTAGATTTTTGTCTGCTTAAAGAATGTCCTTGAGTCTGCGTTAACATCCTTTAATTTGTAAAATATGTATTTTGTAACTAATAATGTTTATATTTTACTGTTTGAATGCAAACAAAGTGTCACTGTGCATTCTCACTGGTTTAACTCATTTGTTAAATTGTGCACCAAAATCACATTTTACAATAGAGGCATCCTGGATATCACTGTGTCAACATTTTTGCATGAAATTCTACAATAGGATTCTGCTTTTCAAAATATGTTAATGATAATAATAACTAAAAGCGACAATATCGTTTCCATATTCATAAGAAATTTGATTATAGATTCTGGTTTCAATGTAACCACTTTATGTTGGCGATGAATTGACTTAAAATATGTTCTTAGAATGTTACCACACACCACGACCCGTGACGATCCAGGGTAGAATTGGTCGTCAGCTACCCATACTTGCCGTAAAAGGCGATAATGCTTGTCGTAAGAGGCGCCTAACGGGATCTGTTGGTCAAGCTGGCTGACTTGGTTGATGCATGTCACCAATCCAAATTGCATGGATCAATGCTCATGATATTAATCACTAGATTGTCTGGTCCAGATTTGATTGTTTACAGACCGCCATCATATAGCTGAAATATTGCTGAGTGTGGCGTTAAACAAACAAACCACACACCACAGTTTGAGTAGTACAGTGATTACAAAACATACTAGCAGATATCACTGCATATTGCCCAGTAGTCTGTCTTACAGACCCTGATACAAATATATATCAAATACAGCCCATGCAAGTCTATAATGTTTGGCAAGTCTAGATCACTGCAGTATCTGAAAATGAAGAGAGTCACTGGGCTCCTTTTTATTATATTTTTATTAAGATAACTGAACAACTGTTTTTTTATGTAAGATGTGTTCATTTCAGAGACTAGATGTTAGTCTAATTGCCCAGAAGAAACTAGTGTATCACAAATGGCTTAGTGCTCATAGGTCCCTGTATGTCTTACTTCTTGATCATGTCAAAGGTTTGGCCCCAAAAGAGCCAAGTTTAGCTAGGTTGTGCTTCAATGAGCCTGTTCAAAGTGTCTTTCGGGACAGCTGTAGCAGTAACCTGACCTGGGAAGATATACCTGTAGAGGATTGTGTTCTGATATTTCAAGGTTGAATATTTGTTCTTGAATTGTCCTAGATTTCACATAGTCAGACTTACAATTCCCCTCTTGTGTTTCTGCATGATTCCACCTGAATAGCTTTTGTTGTGTTCACATACAAGCTACAATATAATACATGTACAACTGTTATTTGGGCATGTCTCAGCTTGTGTTTGCTGTGTATAACTTGTCATGTTAGTTTAGAAAATCTGAAAAACAGTTTGGAAAATAAATCACAGGTCTCAGAGCACTTCCTGCTCATTCAGCCACTTTCATTTTGGTTTATGGCTCTTTTTTTTGTTAAACTTCTAGTTGAGAGGTGGAGAAAACCTTAAAAAAGACTTCTCTGATTTTTGTAAGAAGTTAATTGCCACTATGTGTTTTACTTCCTCAGCCAGCCATGTTGTATGTACAATTTATTTGCAGTCGTTATGTTGTTTTAGAGTT
The DNA here is from genome assembly GCF_022045235.1 of Haliotis cracherodii. Lineage (NCBI taxonomy): Eukaryota > Metazoa > Mollusca > Gastropoda > Lepetellida > Haliotidae > Haliotis > Haliotis cracherodii. Next base: position 18,375,941 of record NW_027266264.1, read on the forward strand.
GATGTGACAAAAATATTAATAGTGCTTTTCAGTTTTGTATTTTTTGTCACTTACCATCTTTTTAGGGTTAGCGGATCCTTAAACTAATTAAGAAAAAAGTATCTTGTCAGCAATGTAGGAAGTGTTAGACATATGAGTACGGGACGGTCATATTCATTTTCTGAAAGGTGCAAACGTCAAATCCTACAATAAGATCCATTTCTTTGCATCTGTAAATTTGTCTGAAACAGAAAAGAAATCTGTACTTGATCACCATATTCAAAACATTCTTCTTACTTTGTTATTTCAGAACAGATGTTAAATTTCCAGACAGAAAATACCCCTGAAACAATGTAAACTGTAAAAATATTTGATAAAAACCCATGAAAATAGCAACCTTAAAAATATTTAAGCTACTCAGAAAATAACGTAAATTTGTGAAAAGAAATCTGAAAAAAAATATGTTGGATAATGACACCCTCTAGATTTGTGTAAACACAGACGAAAGCATGGATAGTTGTCATTTTGTTGGTGCAGATGTATGACGGTGTTTACTCTGCTTAAGCAGAAGATGCTATTAAAGGAGAAGATAAATAGCAGCCAGTCTACTGGCAATGGTGGTGTTTGTTCTGTACAAACCAAGGACCACATACTGCCTTGTGATGTCAAGTCACACCCTCCCGAGGTATTTAGGTGAGCAGATTCATTTTCAGCTCCACCGCCAATCTGGTTATCAATGAAAATGACAATGTTGTTTATACTGGTATGACAATCTTTAAAGATTATTTAAGATACAGTTTTGAAACGTGGGTACTCCTCTGGAATCGGTTTGTCCCAGATCCTTATTTTGTTGATTGTGTTGTTAGCATTATTACCGGTAAAACAATTATGTTATGAGATCTTTGACCTTTGAACAAAGTTACCATGTCAGTTATTTCCTTAATTATACAGAGACAGTGTGTAAGTGTTAGTTAACATACAAAACCCTTTCCATATTCATAAGAAATCTCTACTAAAGTACAGTTGATTGTATGATTTGAAATATATCCTAAGATGAGTTTATGAATCTCTATCAAACAGTAATGATATCAGCAGACAATAAAGATTACAGTTGGTTTTAAAGATAACTACCGTATTCAGCGTAATAAGCGCACAGGGCACTCTCAAAATTAGAAATAGGGGGCTCTTATTAGAATATTATTTTGGCGGAAAAAACAGAGTTGAAAGATAAATTTCGCGGTTTATGGTGACAGCCTGAAATGTTTATGTACGACAGATATATTTTCCCAGATTTTAATTGCCCATACTTAAGGGTGTATATAACACACGAGTGTGTATTATACGGGAATAATTGTGTACATTGATCAATCGGAAGAGGTGCTAATTGTTCACATGCGGATATATCAGCAAATATCGCTGTGTGCGCTTATTACGTCGAATACGGTACATTATAAGTTGTGAATCGATCTCAAGGGCTATATGGTATGATGTACATTGTGTGTGAGTCTATGTAACCCGAGCTGTCTGACGAGGGGTACATTAGCTCACATACAGGATACATCACACCATATGCCCAGAGGGATCGGTTGACAACGAATTTATCTCACTGACATTCATTCATACACACCAGGGATATATGTCCAAGGTTTCATTGAATAAAATGTGTTGACAGCTAGCAGACGATGAAAACAAACTGAGTTACTTTCCTTTACCCAATACATCCGCATGGACATCAGTTCATTTCAGCTCAGTGAAATGCAAGATTATCTACGTTATCTAAGGTGTGTTACGATTGATTTCTCAATGGTATGCATGAGTGGGCTACATCAAAAATAATTGCCCACTCGTTAACCCATCAGAAGCTTGTATTCTAATGTAAGGTGAGATAAAATTGGTTGAATATTTCGTTTAAATAACTGTTAGATAGGTTGAGAAAAGTACAAGATATACTTGCACTTCTCAAAACTGTTTTTGTGGCAATACCAACTTCAAGATAAAGGTACAAAATTCTTCAGTAAAATAGGGACCTAGTCCAAGGTTCGAAATGGCACTATGTATATTTATTGAATTAAGGTGGCAAATTTATGTGTATTTATATAGAGATTGTTGGGACCGGAGAATTTTTTTTAGATATTGGTACTTTTGAGATAACAGAGTTTGAGATAATGAGGTTCGACTCTAGTGGTAAACGACCAGAGACCTGCATCACTTTGGACTTTCTTCCCATATTAGGCTGACACTCTGTAATATAACTGGAAGACTGTTCAAAGCAGCGTTAAACCCAACTCATTCACACTTGTCATAGAGTCTTGTGGAGAGTTTTGTGTCATTTTGAATCTGTATGCATAGATGTAAATATGAAACAGGGGGCAGTCTCACTAGCCTCTTCTATTTCTAGTTCATGTGGGTAAATCAATGGAAGTTGAGTGGCTCTTTGGCATATGGCACTCATTCTGATACCTGGACAAAGCCTGGGCATGGGCCCCAGATCTAGGAGCAGAGTCCCCCTTTCAGAGTTCTTTGGCTCTTCAGTGTTGCCACTTCAGTGTATCTATTTCTCTTAAATGTCATCATTTGTATCATCTTTTCTGCATGTCTATCTAACCCTGGACTGACCTATGGTCTGTATGTACATTTCTAACTTCTTTGAGTGGCATTTAGAAGTTGGAGTACTAAGTAAGGATAATGATATGGAAGTACAACTTCTTTATTACAATTAGGAGCGACGTTTCTGTGTAGGTTGTAACACTGTTATCAAGCAAGTGAAGTGAGTTAGAACTTCCACCGAAACGTTGCTCCTGATTGTAATAAAGAAGTTGTTCATCCATATATCTTACCTTTACTTTGTACATATAGTTCTGATGACATTTTGAGGTGTTGGAAATTGCTGGATCTTTTCTATGTATATTACTGATTTCAGGTTTAAGCAACGCTCATCATTGGACCTAAATGTTGAAAAGAAGGACTCTTTTGTCCCATTTCAGTTTTTAGTTTGCCTTGAGTTTGAATGATGCATTTAGTGAAAAATTAATTAAATCAAATCAAATAGTGTAACCAAGGTGTGATCAACAAAGCGACAGAACCCTTTCCATATCCAATGAATATTGAATGTTGTAACCTTGATCAAACAACTCCTGAGCAAGATACTTGGATGCTCTTTGAAATCTTGGTAGAAAGAGCATGTTCGATTGTATCTTAAAAGTCACATCACACTTTGTTTATCTACCATAGCTCCATGTGTAGTATTACTCTACTGTATGATAGAAAGAGATGTAGACTGGTGTCGTGTGAACTACAGAACTTCTCTCCTGTTGCTGTTTGTTTTTGAAACTGACATTTTACAAAAAGACTTTGTTTACCAAAGGTTTTAGGAAACTCAAGTTTAGCAGATACAATATGTGTGATACAAGAATTTAATGCAATTACAGGGGATCTTTTTGTTGAAGAAGACTACTGCCATTGCCTGGCAACCAAGTATTGTGGTGAATGTCAGCATGAACTACACGGGATCACACGTACAAGTCTAAAAACAATATTTATTTTTGAATGTTTTTACTGGTTGTGATTGGATGTGTTGTACAGATGATATTTAAACATGTGATTGGTTTATGTTTGTCAATTCCGGAATGATTTTCTGCCTTGTTTAGTCAAGGCAAGCATCTATATCATTTTGAATTTATGACTCTAGAGATAGGAAAGACAGATTTCAAGATACTTGGCTTAAACACTACTACACTCAACCACATAAACTGAAAGATTCTCATTGTTCAAGCTGTGTAAGTAAATATTATCTAGATACATCCCATTACTAATGAGTGTTATGTTATCCGTTTAGTTTTATACAAAATAGATGATAAACTTGTATTCATAATCAAGATTTTTTTAGTTTTGTGCAAAGAAGTATTGTTAAGATTGAAATAATATTACTAAAGTAGTAGTTGCAGTTATCTTTCTAGTAAATTTTCCTGTCTCCATGTTACATCAATTGTGAACTACCTAATTAATTGTCAACTGTTAATTAGATAAGTTGAAATATTATCCCTACTTTCACATCAAGGCCCGAACACCGTATCTAATCAACACAAACGCGAAAGTGTAAGATAAATCATGGGCGGATACAGCTTTTTTTAAAAGGGGGGGTTCACAATTAAGATCGATTTATTGTCTTTGGTGGTAATTTATACAGAAATAAAGATTTTTTTTAAAATAAAAAAAGGGGGGGGGTGTGTGTGCGCCCCCCCCCCCCCCCCCCCCCCCCCCGTATCCGCCCATGTAATGATCTTTGTGTCAGGTTCATTCTATGATAGACATGTGGGGTTGGCAAAATACATCCCTCTTTCACACCCTTACACTTTCCTGACAACCAAACCACTTAAAAAAAACCACACAGCTTTCCTGTAACTGCCGACTTAAAGGGCAAGTAAAGTCAACATAGCAACTTTGCAGATTTCAATACTTTACGGTATAATTAATCACAAATTCTTGGCCAAACGTTTTTTGAAAAACAGAAATAGCTTAAACAGAAGATAAGAAACGACAGGTGAAATCGTCCCCCAAACGAAACATTCTGCCATTGAGGGGACTCTTCTTACTGGGGTAAAAACAGGTTCCTCAGTTGTAATCAGTTGTCTACTCAGGGGCTTAATCCCTGACAGGCATTTATTGTGGCGAATAGGGCAGAGGGCAGCGGGCAGCTTGTGTTTTATTACCCAAATAGGATATTAGTAACAAAATGCTAGTTACCAATTGTTAATTGGTATTTTAATTATTTACAATGTGAAAATCAAAGATTGTTTCACACATTCAACAATGTATGCAATGTTGTGATTTTTATAGGTTCAACAGAAACAGTATATGTATATTGGCTTAGAATCACAGGATTGATAAACGTGGCAATCATATTGGCCAATGAAAACAGCTGTCATGCCGGGAGCTCAAATAAGTTTGTTTTGGAATCTGATTACGAAGAGTGTGATTTCAGCACTTACACTTGGATATTTAAATACTTTTATGAATATTATGCATTTTTGTCTCTCGGAAACTGACTGAATATATCTGGGGAAATTGATATTCTCAACAAATTGCAACCATGTTTTCACTTTACTTGCCCTTTAGGCTGTTTGCTCCAGACACAATGTGACAAAATGATTGAAATTGAATTGGTTTTTAGTCACCAGAAGCCTCTAGGTTATATGGAGAACGAAACAGTGATATCTCATAGGGTTGGAGGTTTCAAAGTTATAAAAGTAGATTTGTTAATCATTGCCATGGTAGTACTGAACTATAGCATATCATAACTTCCTTCCTTAATGACAATGGCCACGCCAGAAACCTATGACTGTGGGTTCGAATCCCGGTTCGCCCCAATTATGTTTCTAGGTTTGTCAGCACCATACCCGTGCTCATGGGTTTCACCGAAGGGGTAAACGTCTGAGACCTGCATCACTTCGGGCTTTCCTCCCACATTAAGCTGACACACCATGATATAACTGGAATACTGTTAAAAGCGGCGTTAAACCCAACTCACTCACTCACTCACTCACTCACTCACTCACTTAATGACAAAGTAAGATTCATAAAAGGGAGGTAATCTTCAGCAGGTGCAGGTACAAGTTTATACAGAGTGTCAATATGGATCCATGTGAGATACATTGAAATATATTGTAAACGTTAACATTATTGTTCAAAGACAAATTTTCAAAAAAAAACATTTTATTGCAAAAGCACTGTATTGGCCATTCCTCCTGGCAATAAACTTTTCTAAAGTATTTCTATTTGAATTTTTATTATGGTTGAAATGAGAAGGATGCATTTTAAAAAAAAGGTGTTATGTATATATTTTCACGCAGCCACCATTATATGATTCACTGGTTTAAAATAGCTCATCTGAGTATCACCAAAAACATTTGAGGAATTGTTCACACCTGAAAGAACTGTCATAGTATACATGGTTTAGCGTCTCATTTTTACAAAGGAACAAAGATGCATGTCAAATAGCTTCATTTTTAGTCATTCTGTCTTGATACACATAGTTCAATGTAAACATCTGTGTTGAAATTAATGAAGCTTAACATTATAGGTACTTTGTCGAAATAAGAGAAATGTCACATTCCAAATATCAATATTTTTCTCTTGTTGCCACTTAAAACGTACATCGTTAAACAGTGTTTCAATTAGCATAAATTGTTGAAGTGTCTTGCACTTAAGTGTGTCCCAGCTATTCAACAACTTTGGTTCAAGCCAACACCATAGATATCAATATTCATATTATTTGAGATAGTGTCTTTGCTTTGCTTTGGAATACTAAGTATTAAACGATTATAGTCTAAAATTGTACCTTTCATGTTATAGTTTACTTTCAACTGTTCAAATGATACAAATCTGTCAGTAGTAGAAATGAGTGAGTGAGTATGGTTTTACACTGCTTTTAGCAATATTCCAGCAATATCATGGCGGGGGACACCAGAAATGGGCTTCACATATTGTATCCATGACAGGAATCGAACCCGGGTCTTCGCCTTGGCGAGCGAACGCTTTAACCACTAGGCTACCCAACCACCCCCTTGAAATGATGTAGGCCCTTATGAGAGAGTTTTTTTCTTACATATTTTAATTCTTTAAATTCATTTCTTAGCCACAGTGGCTCTGCTGTAATAGCCTTGACATCATATAAAACTGTCAAGCAAAATTTGATCATGGAGTGTATTTTCTTGGTTGTCGGGGCCTGATGCCTGGCAGATATAAGACCCACCACTGTTCTTTTTTTATGTGATATACTGTAGTATGCATTTTTTCCAAAACAACATATAAATTCTTATACATGCACTTACTCTGGTCACAAGTTTTAAAAGAAAATTTTATCGACATGCCAGGGATTTGAGCAGTGTGAAAAATAAAACGTTTTGGGAATGAAAGGCCCAGATGGTGCGGCTTCCATTGTTGCAAATAATGCAAACACTTTGCAAATCAAAATTGAAAAGGAGGTAATAAATACAGGGACACAGCAGTTGCCCGGATAACATGCTTGATATTTTTCATGACCCAATCCACTCTGTGCCAAAACATTCGCTCGTCACGCCGAAGACCCAGGTTCGATTCCTGACATGGGTACAATGTGTGAAGCCCATTTCTGGTGTCCCCCCGCCATGATATTGCTGGAATATTGCTAAAAGCGGCATAAAACCATACTCACTCACTCACTCACTGTGCCAGATAGATTTGTTGCCTACAAGCCTGTATTTGTCTGTTTTTCTTTGTGTCAGTAGTTTGTAGTGTTATGTATGGACAGTTATCAGCTATTCTAACTAGGCAGGAAGATATGTTACTAGATCCGTGCTTTGGACAAGCTGCTTAAGTCGCAGATGGCAATTCTTTTTGTGTAGATAGCTCTCCTGAACCGAAGGCTCAAATGAACTGAAGTGTCTTGGGGTGTTTTACCCCATTAAATGTCAACTTTTGCAATATTCAAGTCAAGCAATGTTCCAGCAGCTCCAGCCTTTGGTGTGTAGATCCGGGGTAGAATAGGTCTTCAGCAACCCAAGCCTGCCGTAAAAGGCGAATATGCTTGTCGTAAGAGGCGACTAACGGGATCGGGTGGTCAGGCTCGCTGACTTGGTTGATGCATATCATTGTATCCCAGTTGTATGGACCAATGTTCATGATGTCAATCACTGAATTGTCTGGTCCAGACTCAACTATTTACAGACCGCCGTCATATAGCTGGAATATTGCTGAGTGTGGCAGTAAACAACAAACAAAACAAATCATATGACTCTTGCTTATAAGTTGTTTGATCAGGGTTACAACATTCAAGGCCTAAGTAAAGCTTTCAAAAAGTTTTATGGTAGACATGTGGAGGACATTTTCTTCTTGGACCAATTGTTCACATATTTTTTCAAGTGACCAAGGGACTTGTCCTTGCATGTGTTTGTGATGGATGCCACCTGTGGAGCAGGATATGCTCACTTTTTCCCGAACACCTGGTATCATCACTATTTGGTAGTGATTCATAAACACATGCTCATGATATAGTCATACAGTGGACTGTGCTTGTCGTAGAAATTTCTTATGAATATGAAATAGTTTTTGTCACTTATATTCTGTAACCATTCATCACCAACATTTAGACATGTCCCTGAAAACAATTGTACCCCTGACTGAATGTGTATGATGATATAGCGCCAGTGAACTCAGCAATGGTGTCTCGAAAACATGCTCCCAGAATTCTGAAATGATTGGTAACATGTGCCCTGGTACCCAGATTGAAAGTGCCTTCAGGTATTATTGTCAAATTTATGCAATAAGTGTGTGGCATTTTATGCTGAGGGGAGTAATATTGTCTCTCTTTTGCTCCTATTCCGTTCACTTTCTTGTTCTCCCCAACAACCTATGTTACCATGTTATATGGCCACATGTGCCATATTTGTGACTAGTAGGATTTAATGTTGACATGCCTACTTCGTTAATATTGGTATGCAGTTGAAAAAATGTTATAGATAGTAGAATCGGAAAGTGGTTTGAAAGATGATACATCAATTGGCATTCATAGTCAAGATTATGAGTAGTATCTAATATATCCAGAATGTCATTTCGGAGACCATATACCGATATATTAGATATGGTCTCTGGTTCATTATTCAATGCCTGTGTCTGACGACATTGAGAAAATTGTTTTGTCTCCCACTTTTCACTGTATAGAGAAAGGATAGTATTCTCTGTATAACGCTTACTCAGTCTATCAGCACGAAAATATTTTGTGTCATGTATATTAAATCACAAAAAAATCGTTGCAATCAATACTACTTCGTGCCCCTCTCTTGTTATGAAGCATATAGCGGTTGCTTCTGTTCTTATGCTAATGCAGTTTTCAATGGGTTCGGCAGTGTACCAAACACCAGTAAAGTGCATTATTGGCATGGATGGAGTTCTTTCATTGTGTCATTATCTCTGTTCATGTGTCAACTCCAACTGAATAATGCCCGCCCATTTACACCGCAAGGCTCTTTTGTTGTGCCGGGGCTCCTGAACCCTGGCGGTTTCCGCTATTGATTATGGGCCGTTGCCATGGCAACTACTAATCAGGTTCACATGGTTTTTATTGCACTCCCAGACTTCAAATATTTACTTATGACTATGTGGCTGTATTTGCATGTAAATGCCCACCGATGGTGGCTCCCCACTGAGCAAATTGCCATTGGCATTTAAAGTTTGTGATAACACCTTACTGGGATTGGCTGCAACCCAGCAACCTTTGGCAGCCTGCCAGCAGTGTGTCAGGTTACTTGTATCAACATGATTTATTGCCGTTGTCAATGGCAACCATCTCCTCACAAGGGCTATAATCTTTAGAGCGAACCAGTACTGTAATTTGGGCTGTTTTTGTGTGATCGGCCTTGCCTTAAAGCGAAGGCAAGGCTGATCCAGGCCAAACTTAAGGTAAGATGTGCTTAGATTCACATGTAAGTGAACCCAATACAGCTAATTGAGTTGTACTTTTGTGCACCTCTCAATTTAGTACCATGTCAGACAAATAAGAATATTCATCTTTTAAAGCAGTAGGGCTGAAATTTTGCATATATATTTATATACATATGCTATGCCATGCCATGTAATGAATTTTTTTTATTTTTAATAATTATCTTTTTTTAGTGATGCATGAATTTTTGTTTTCATTTTGAAATATGTCACCTAGTGGATCTGCTTCACACACCATGGAAAGGACTTTCTGTCTCTGATGAAATAATAAACTGGTTTATCAAGTGGAAAGTATGAGAGATAGGAGATTCAGGGTTAGATGTCTGTGGTATCAGTAAACACAAAAAATACAATGAATAAACATGATAAACACATCATTTCATCTTGGTCGGTTAAAACATATGTAAACTGCTACGATCACTTTGGGATCCCTCCGACGTTATCCTGACATACTATGACATAACTGAAATACAAAGCCGTGTCAAACTCATGTCTCTCCCCCTAAACAGTAAACTGCACCACAGTAGATTTAGCAATATAGTTGGTGTGATAATAGTAGTTGGGAGTTTTTATGTCATATTTGACATAACAGTAATTGGATTAGTCGGGTGTGTGTTTCACAGTTTGCTTAGGTCATGGATGGTCATGGATGACTGCAGGGTGCAGTGATGTTCCTTAGTTGTGTTAGGAGCTGCTGATTCTAGGTTTGAATCCGAGCTTGACTCTGATAATGATGACTTGTCGGGACCATTGCTTTTCTTAAGTGGTAAAGGCTTCTACGCAGTATTTGGAATAAAATATATTGCAAGGCTGCCATGTTTTAGGACCCATGGACTTAAGAAGCTGCAGGCCGTGACTAGAATCTTCAGGCCCTCATTTAAAAAACTGCAGCTTATTTTGACAAATATATGGACAAGTAAATTTACTGCAGGCCATAAGGAACCATTCAAATTTGAAACTACAGAAACTACAAGATGCCACGGGCCTATGGGCAGGTGCTGACTTCCCACACGGCTTCTACGACATCTGTCGCTTCCTGCAGTCCTCCCACATTAAGCTGACATGCCATGATGTGAATGTATGACAGCATTGGACCCAACTCCTTCATACACTCATGACAGTTTCCATAGTATTTGTGCCGACCTGAATCACATCTTTCTGACCCGTTGATTGATGGTGTAGGTGATTTGGAGAGCCTAACTTGTAGTTACTAATGTAGCTAACTCAAACCACACCTGTCATACACTGTCCAGGAGACCGTGCCATTATTGTATCAAGTGGCTACCTTGATCAACTGATAGCTGTCATGTTGCAGTAAATCAGGTAATCGTAGCTAGATTTTGGCTACCACCTGATAATGATCACGCCAGGAATGGTTACATATCTGTAGTAACCATAGATAAAATGAGATATTTTGGCAGGTGATATCACTGCCTATATCGTTTACTGTTTATCTTAGATGTGATAACGAATAGTTCAAAAGGGGATTCATTTCAGACCATGCTATATCAGTTATCAAATAGTGAAGAATGGCAGGCCCAATCATTGGTTTGGTGTGATGGCCGTGAAGGTAATTGCAAAAGAAGTAGATCGTGAAGAAGATGGATTGTAGATAGTTACATGCTGCAGCTTACTGAATAAGGAGATAAATATTGTCCTGTCAAATTCGTGGAATTTATTAAGTATCTATTAACATGAAAACCAACATTGAAGAATGATCCTGATTTTTTGTAGCACTGTTTATGTAATGTAACATGCTTTAAAAATACATGACCTCACTTTAGAATGAAGCAATGATATCGTGCAGAAAGCTTTAGCTTCCACAGTAACTAAATTTGTAAACTTATCCTATCTTACACTACATATCTCCACTGAGTTGGGATGAGAGAGAATGATGTGACATGGGTAATCACGTGATAATAGGTTGTGTAGGTCGCTATGCATGGGATTACAGTGTATGGCCTAGTTGTTTGGGTGGTGACAAATCTGATTATTTTTCATGTAACTGCTTTTGTACATATTGATTTAGAACTTTGAATGACCTATGTCTTAATTTCAAATGGTATAATTTTTGGTGAGCTACAGAGCAAGATCGTTCCACTTTCTCATTTGATGACAGAATTTTTTTAAAGTGTTTGAATAGTCATATTGCAGCACACACACACAAATTGTTACATGAAATGTCCAGCAATATATCCCTGATTTTCTATGTCTTGTGATTGCTGGTTATCGTAAAGTTGCTCTGTGGACTCGTATAAGGTCTGAGGCTGGTGGAGATGATTGTGGACCCTTATGAGGTCTTAAAGAAGGGCAGATCATTGTATCATATGGAACACTATGTTATGTATATGTTTGCACAAAAAGGACAACTCGGGTACTCTGTTAACTCCATGGGACCTTCAAAGATACATGTACCATATATCAAGATATGAGACCACTGTGAAGAAGAGAGCTTTACCATTGGAGCACAATTTGATTTTAATGCTGTGTTTTACTTGAAACTGGAACCTTTTCACAGTGCCATCCTGGTCGTGATATTAATGCCAATGTTTTTTTTTCTGAACAAGCACCCCCATTCCCTGTCTTTAGTGCCAAGCTTGAACAAACTGAGTTTGATTTGACTTGATTTCAGTCTGTTTTGGAACATTGTCCTTCATAAGACAGTGCATGGCTTGCTTTCTTCCAGTGTAGATTCCCGACATGTGTACAATGTGTGAAGGCCATTTCTGGTGTCCCCCGCAGTGATATTGCTGGAATATTGATAAAAGTGGCATAAAACCATACTCACTCACTCACTCTTCAAGTGTAGTAGACTCCAGTAGTCCTGCACCAGTACTGTTGACCATATTTATTTTATGAAAAAACAACAATCTAGATATGGTTGCAAAAGCAAGTCTAGCCAGTCAGGAAAATTATTTGTTTAATTTTTGAGGCGAGAAGATTATTGTGAAGTATAAGATTTTATAGACTAAATATTTGTCTATAGACTCCAGACACAGGTTTGAATGTCTCTGTGTATAACTTGAGATGTAATGAGTTGTGGCACCAATGGATTGTTTGCTGCAGAAGTTCTCTAGGGACACAGGATAAACTAATTGATTCATATATTTCAGAAATTGTTTATACTGCCTACTTGTTTCTTTCCAATTTGGAAACATACTTGGACAGTTGGTCTTGGAGTGAAACTTGATCCTTCCTGAGAGCTACTTTCCCTGGCAACACCCAAATAAACAGTCTTATAAGACTTTGTTGATATTGAATGTTTCCAAGTTTATGCTAATGAAATAGCAGTATCTATAAACATACACTGTAAATATTCTATATTTAGAGCCATACAAAATTGAAACATAAACATGGCTTATTGTTAAATATACATCAAGTTTTTAAAATGCAACTCTCAGCAGTATACATGGCTTGCACCCATTATAGCTAATAAATCATCCTTTTATAGTCAAGCTCTTTCAGCTCCAGCAAGCTGATTCAGGGTATGCCGGTACATGACAAATTAAGTAAGTCTGTTCTGAATGGCCATGAAAGTGCTCGCTTATAAAAGCAATAGTTTACTCCAAGTCCTCTCCAACCTGATCTGGCACATCTATCTACAGGTATTGCCTTTATTTATTTAATTGTTTTCATTTTAAAGAAATGACATGAATTTTTTGCATGCTTGTCTTGGTGTTAGTGAATTCTATTCAGGTTCGATGACCATGCAGTTGCTTATACTTTTATGGGAGTCAAATAAGGTTGCACACTGACCTAAGAGTTTGAGGGGGCACAGTGGCTTGAGGTGCTGCAGAGTTGCATCCCTTGGTTGTACCCCAATCTGCTGAACTATTAATCAGCCATACCCTTGCCTACGGGTTTCACCAAATTGATAAAAATGTCTGTCTCTCTTTCGGCACACATTCTGCTGCCTGACTATAAAAAATGCTGAAGACTCGTTCAAACTTATAACATTTATTGCATTAGTAGAAGAATTACCATTTACCATGAATAGAATTGTGCTTTATTTCTTGTCTGAATAGAGACCACCTCCGTGGTCTAGTGGTAGAGTGTCCGCCTGGAGAGCGGAAGGTCCGGGGTTCGATCCCCAGCCGCATCATACCTAAAGACGTTAAAAGATGGTACTTGTTGTTACCCTGTCTGGCGCTCGGCATTAAAGGGCTAAATCAAGGACTGGTCGGCTCGGAGTCAGTACACTGTGTCTGAGTGGGGTATTCATGTTAAACTGCAGCATGCTATCTCAGTGCGCCAGCACTATAAATTGTAAATCGACATCAGTCCGGACTAGTAAAAGCACACACACACACACACACACACACACACACACACACACACACACACACACACACACACACACACAATGTGCATGTATGTCGCTATATAAGTGCAATAATCTTGGACGCGACGTTAAACCCAATTTCACCTCATCTTGTCTGACTAGAACTGATTGCAATAGTATTGGTTATCGGTTCCTGTTGTTTGTCTGTGTTTAATGTCGCACTCAGCAGTATTCCAGCTATGTCACATCAGTCTGTTGAGTCTGGATCACTCAAACCAGTGATTGACATTATGAGTAATGTCCCTTGCCATTTGTGTTTGGTGAAAACATCCGGAAGTCAGCTGCAGGGGATCAAATGACCAGTTTAACAATTGCATCAAGGATTTGGTGAAATAGTGATATGTAGTTAAACGATAAATTATAGTGAAATACAATAATGTATCAAGTATCACTAGGCTGTTTCTTGAAGAAGTTTACTTTATGTTTGAAAACTGGTAGATTTTCAACATTTTCAAGTTTATTCTTAATGTCCTCACTACACGTACTAGATGTCTCTCTAACCTTACATGGGTACCCTGTAGGGCTAGCACGATATACCGACTGTGCAATCTGATACATATCACGGTACCTTGCTCATGAACTGATATGTATCACGATACATGCATGTGATCTTATCTGTGGCGTGAAAGCCATTTATTTTCATAGACAGGACGGCCAAATACCTGGCACACTGACAATTTCCAGTTAGCAGTGTCAAGTATGGTGCAGTGGATGAAATATTTACGTGATATTGACTGTGATTGATACTTGTATCGAGAAGAAACAAATGTAATCCACCAATGCATTGGTATGTCATCCCACTACTATTATCCAGCCATGAAATTGCTGAAATATTTCTAAAAGTGGTGTAATACCATACTCTGTACACCTGTAGGGCGGTGTGGTAGCCCAGTGCAAAGATGTATATAGAATATGTATATACGTCCGTGCCCAGTGGTTAAAGCGTCACGCCAAATACCCGGGTTCGATTCCCGACATGGGTACAATGTGTGAAGTCCATTTCTGGTGTTCCCTGCCGTTATGTTGCTGGAATATTGCTTAAAGCGGCATAAAACCATACTTACTCACTGTACACCTGTGTAGAAATAGTGGTTTTACAAAATAAAACATTTCAGATTTAGTGAGCTCTACATGGAACTATTCACCAAGGTTGAGAGTGCATGAGTGTGATGTCTTCAGCACCAGCCTATGGGGTGATACAGGGAAACATGTCTGACTGTAAAGACATGTTGTCCACTGATTCAAATATGTTGCTAATAAATAAAAGGTATTTAATTCCTGTAAAACAGACTTGAGGTGATGGGACCAAGAAAAATTACCAGGGTTGAGAGTGCGCGAGTGTGATGTCTTCAGCACCAGCCTATGGGGTGATACAGGGAAACATGTCTGACTGTAAAGACATGTTGTCCCCTAATTCAAATATGTTGCTAATAAATAAAAGATATTTAATTCCTGTAAAACAGACTTGAGGTGATGGGACCAAGAAAAATTTCATTTAACCACTCTCCATAGCAGGTTTGGAGAAATCTCCTTACTATCAGCTGCATTGATAATTAGTTGGAAGTAGACTGATACGAAAGTTGGTTTTGCTTGGTTTATGGATGATTAACATACACTGCAAATTAATCTCAGGTAGTGAGCACTCTTCTGTTAATTGAGTATTGTTTTTGCCACACTGACAGAAGAGCTGGAAGTAATTTACTGAAATATTTGAAATGAAACCATAATCCCTGGCATGTGTTTGTCATTTGACGGTGCTGCCGTTGCAGGAAGTGTATGTTTACCCTCGACTGAAAGAAAGTGCCCTGGCTTTATTACAAACAGTTCACATTTCAACCTTATACTGGCACTTGCTGTTGCATCTTGAGCAATAAGTTCCAGAACAAGAGAGTAAGAATATACATCACATAAAATATGTTTACAATGATAATTCTCTCCTGGATATCATCAAGAACCCTTTCTCCCTGGTAGTTTAACGATATCAAATTCAAAGAAACACATGTTGGTTCCATAATTTGTATTGAATAATTTTTCCAACACATTGGAGAAAAAAAAGCAATATATTTATTTGAATAGGCGTTGCAGTTGACTGTTGGCAAATAGCCAGCCTCCCTCTTCACGCTGGCATATTTGATTGTTGATGCTTCCCATGTGGCAAACACATTGGGGCAGATCAAGTTACAGGAAAATGGTAGCTTGCTGAAATAAGCTATAGTCCAGAAAATCCACAACTAATCTTAGTGGACTATGCTCTATTTCTGTTTTTTTGTTCTGGACCTATTTCAACTCTCATGTTGGTAATAAAGGCCAAATATTCAAGTAAAACGTGTTTAATCCATGGTGTTATGAAGAACTGAAGAATGAAGACTGATCAGACAGACATGCAGGGATGTAAGTATTATTAATGTCCAGAAATATGTCTGGGGTTGTGAGACTCAAATGTATTTGATCACCCTGGCCTTGACAACACTGGCAGCTATCATGGTATATTCTACATATGGGGCCAATGCTGTTGAGTATCATTCTAAGCATGAAATGGATTGTTTTCTTTTTTGTATTTATTTTCTGTAAAAGGAAGAGATTAATTGAAGTGATGTTACACATTAAAAAGTCATCAGTGCATGACTCAAAACGGGTTGCATTTGTACACGCTAAAGTTTTCCCGTGAGAAAGTCAACTTGTAGTTCAACTTTTTCATCATAATATTCTTGTTAACAATAGCATGAGGATGTGCATGAGCATGGTGTTTAAATCCTCCAGTAGGCGGGACAAGAGGTATAGAAAGGCAACCTTCAGCCAGTCATCTATCAGATCCTATCAAATATGTTTATAGTTTGTTTGTTGTTGCGGCAGTGAACAATATTCCAACTGTGCCACTGTGGCCTTTAAATGAGTCTGGGCCTTGTGAACCAGTGACTAAATGAATGAGCAGCTTCACATGCCGTCTAGATGATGACTGTCACACTCAGCCAAGTCACACAGCCTGACCATCCTGTGCTGTCTAGGTTCGATTACACACAACTGGCCATGTCAGAGAACCTGAGCACCCTGTGCAGCCTAGGTACGATTTCACACAAGTCGCAGAGCCTGAGCCGGTCGCAGAGCCTGACCACCCTGTGCTATCTAGGTACGATTACACACAACCGGCCAAATCGCAGAGCCTGGGCCGGTCGCAGAGCCTGACCACCCTGTGCTATCTAGGTACGATTACGCACAACCGGCCAAATCGCAGAGCGTGGGCCGGTCGCAGAGCCTGACCACCCTGTGCAGCCTAGGTACGATTACGCACAACCGGCCAAATCGCAGAGCCTGGGCCGGTCGCAGAGCCTGACCACCCTGTGCTATCTAGGTACGATTACGCACAGCCGGCCAAATCGCAGAGCGTGGGCCGGTCGCAGAGCCTGACCACCCTGTGCAGCCTAGGTACGATTACGCACAACCGGCCAAATCGCAGAGCCTGGGCAGGTCGCAGAGCCTGACCACCCTGTGCAGTCTAGGTACGATTACGCACAACCGGCCAAATCGCAGAGCCTGGGCCGGTCGCAGAGCCTGACCACCCTGTGCAGTCTAGGTACGATTATGCACAACCGGCCAAGTCGCAGAGCTTGGGCCGGTCGCAGAGCCTGACCACCCTGTGCAGCCTAGGTACGATTACGCACAACCGGCCAAGTCGCAGAGCCTAGGCTGGTCGCAGAGCCTGGGCCGGTCGCAGAGCCTGGGCCGGTCGCAGAGCCTGACCACCCTGTGCTGTCTAGGTACGATTACACACAACCGGCCAAGTTGCAGAGCCTGACCACCTGATCCAATTAAGTTGCCTCTTGCGACCAGCAATTGCATAAGTTTGGGACTGGAGACACCTGATGGAATGGTTCCATGAAAAATGATGGATGAGTTCATTTCCCGACCCAAAGCCATACATTGGAATCATGCTTTGACATGTAGATTGACAGCATTGGAAATCTGAAGGAAAGGTATGTTAGAACATGTTCCCATACTTACAGTTGAATGTAATTCACTGAAAACAGCTTGATAGATAATATTTGCTGTTGGTTTTACTTTAACCGATCCTACTGTTGTCGCCTGAGGGAGTTGTATTTTTATACGCCGCTTTTAGCAATACCACGGTGGGGAACACCAGAGATGGGTTTCACAGATTTTACCCATGTGGGGAATCAAACCCTTGTTCTGGCCTGAAGGTTCTTGCAATAGCAAGATCACAGTAGCCTGTAGGTATTCTAGTATGAAACTACAGGATGATAATGTGAGATCTCCACTGTTGATATAGGATAACATACAGCTCACAAGGTCACAGTTGCCTGTAGGTATTCTAGTCTGAAACTACAGATTGATAATGTGAGATCTCCACTGTTGATATAGGATAACATACAACTCACAAGGTCAAAGCAGAGAGTTGGTCTGCTTCGTTTGTTGCCTTTCAAGAATTATTCCTATGCAGCAGCTCTGGCTTATGGTGTCAATATTGTTCTAACTTTTGTCGACCCCACACAGGGCAGGGCAACTCACTCTGCCATCATATGCTCTGCCATAATATTATGTGTATTATGAAAGAAACATAAAAACAAAGTACATAAAAATTGTAGCTTTGTTATGACATGGACCTTTTTTCATATTGCAGAGTTCTATCCCTTAGGAGTGCCAGGATTTGATGATTGTGAGTTGGAATTCCAGCTTCACCCTGATTAGGATGATCCTTGGTTTGTCAGTATGAAGACCTTTGTCACTTTTGAGTTTCCAAAATTAAGCTGATATCTGAGATAATGTTAAACACAACTTACTCTATTGTTTTTCTTCTAAATGTTGTATCATTTTGTATTGATAAAGAAGATTACTGAAAAGTTAGTTGATGAATAGTCTTACTTTGTCTGTTAATGACTTGCAAAGAGAAATGGAGCGTTTGGGGCAAATAATACATGTCCTATATTATTTGAATTGATTTTTAGGAAGAGGACAAACGTTACAATTTCAATGAAATTTGCTGTATGTAAGCATCATCAAATTGTTGGTTTGCTTGTAATTAATTCAAGGTGAATAATGTCGAACCATGCCAGACTAACATGGACACTGATAATGAAAAGGATCTTGGGAATGTGGCAACAGTGTTGTTGTGCTACATATTGATAGCATTATATCACTAACTCTCACCACTGCATGCCCTATGGCTCAAGTTGCATGCTTTTGCTCTAAAATTAATTAGATTTTATGTTGAATTTCCATGTTCTTTTCAATAGTATTTCTATTGATCAATATTCCATTACATTAATACTAGATTTTATCAGCCTAGATCTAGATTTTTTGTTGACTTGGCAAATTTATGGCCATGAGCAATAAAATGGATGAAATGCCTGGAATTCAAATTGATGGGAATACTGGCGTGCTGTGTTGTAAAAAACGTATTAGAATGAACTCATGTGATATGATTGTCAGTGGTCGAAAACACTGCATGTTTACAATCTGTGTTAGGCAGTTGATATTCTGCATGTATGAGCTGGAAGAGAATGGCAGTGTTTACTTTGGGAAAGAAGAAAACTGATCATGCATAGAGTGGTGACTTACACAGTAAATCCACAATGAATGATTTTCAAAGAGTTTTTTTATGAAATCTTGTATTACACAATACCATTCTCAACTCTGAAAATGATAAAAAAAACATATTTCCCTATGCTGATTTCATGTGGAGTAGAGCTAGCTAGAGCTGGCTAGACTTGCTTTTGTATATTATTCTAGATCGGTTTTTGTTTCATAAAATAAATATATTCCACAGTCATGGTGCAGGACTAGGCTAAAATAGACAGCAACATTTCCAGTCCCAGCATTCTTAAGCTCTTAAATAATGTTAGTTACGTTCAAATTCACATTCTATGGAGATGAATGAAACAAAAACTTCATTTTGCATTAATGATTTTCAGCTTATCATTGGGTGGTGATAAATCTTCAGTGAATCAGTTAAAAGGGGAAGCAGCTCTATTTGTGTGATCCCATTGGGGCTACTGGTAGAAGAATGTGCCTTGTATCCCTGCATGTCATGAGAGCAGGCACATCAGTTGGTTACTATGCGTGACATTGCTGATTTTGTGTCATTACATCAAAATTGTATTAGTGTTCTCAGCCATACACTTTTCGACTGATGTTAGAGACTTCATACTTGGGTGTCATTGAAGGTCAAGGTCACACCTTATTCACTTGACTTGAAAGGTTTGTGTACACGATAACTTGAATATTTATCATTCGAATGTGATGAAACTTGGTCTCGAGGTGATCTCTATGTAAGGTCAAGGTCACAAGAGGTTAAATCATGAAACATGGCTTAAATGTTATTAAATTTAGTATAACCTCATGAAAAATAACAGCATGTGATTGGATGACATTGAACGTGAACGCCACCAAAAATGGCTGTGTAATAGTTTAAGCTTTGAATACATGATCTCTAGGGTTGGCTGTTATTTTTTAAGATTCTTGTTAACCTCCAATTAGGGTAAAAGTTACCAGAAACTTATTGTCAAAACATGAAATATATTATTTCAGAATATTTATCAGTGATTAACAGTACACTGCCACTTGTTTGTATATTTGTACATACATGTATGTCCCATGTTAAGGTCGTTAAGTTCACTCTTGGGATAGTATTCTTCACTGTATTTACAGTTTGCTACAGTATTTTTACATTTGTAACACTACATATGCTTTCAATTAAGACATTGGGGGGCACGGGTGGCCCAGTCATCTAAGGTGCCGCGATTTGCTGTGCAGAGTTGTGTCCCTTGGACACGCCAGAAACCTATAATTGTGGGTTTGAATCCCGGTTCACCCCGATTATGTTTCTAGGTTTGTCAGCACCATACCCGTGCTCGTGGGTTTCACCGAAGTGGTAAACGTCAGAGACCTGCATCACTCACTCACTCACTCAATTAAGACATTGTCTGGAAGGTCAAGGTCATTGGACTAGAAGTGCTCATTACTTCAGTTCTAAGATAACTAGAGATATAATACTTTCTTTTTCAAATTTATACTGCAATGCACATATATATTTCTTATCCACATGGTATCCCTTTTAACAAGATGTGCTTATTCCTTGTTTTCAGGGTAGCTGGAGGCATCGGAAATGTTTTGTCATAAGGCAACATTAGAGATCAATGATGAATATAGATACAGTCAAGTCCCGTTAATCCGACATCGATGGTTGCATATGATTATGTCGGATTAACAAGTATGTCGGATAAATGAAATTAAGTAGTATCAACGTTCATGATCGAAAATCGGACAACTACACGATAGATAACAATTCAAACACGTTGTAACAAAAAAAAATGAAATATTCATATTGTTATGTTAAATTGTTGGCGGAATATGTTTTCTAATCATTCAACCTCTAAAGTTTAACACAAAACAACTGTTACAGACTGTATGACTTATTCAAAATACTTTGAAAAGCACAGTCTGGAATGGAAGTCGCAACTTTGAAACTGGTACCTGAAGCTTTAGAAAGCTGCTTTCTAAGTGGCTAAAGTTGACTTCCTGTTGGTCATTTCATTGGTAGGTCATAGTTGTCGAAAGGTTGTTCTGAGGTGACCTGTAATGGGATGTCGATTTTAATATCTGATTGAGGTAATCTTAACATGTGATTTATCCTGTTTTCTTTATTTAAAGCATTAATTGTTTATTGTTAGGCAAGTTTATCTCTGCAGCCATTGTAATATGCAGCTACCATCTGTAGGATTAACGGGTCTAAATAGCACTGATTTAATATGTTCCCACCATTAGTGTCGGATAAAGCCGATTGCCGGATTAAAGATTGTCGGATTAACGAGACTTGACTGTAGATATTTGGGAGGTCAGTTGTCACCTGATTTGGTAAAGTCAAAATGGCTCCATGTTGCTGATGGGAACATGTTGATGGCATCCAGGAAAAGGTTTAGATGGGGCTGCTTCTATTGTTGCATGTAATTGAAACAGGTATTAAGTTACTATCTTGCTATCAACCACCTGTTGTCCTGGCCCAGACTTGGGTTAAAGTGGCTGTGATGTTGTAGGATATTGAAGGATATTGATTACTCTAAAACAGCATACTTGCTAGGTCACTCACTCACTCAGCCATCCACCCACCCAAATCACTCACTCACTCATTCACCCACCCGCTCAGCCATCCACTCACTCACACACTCACTCACTCCCTCACCCACTCAGCCATCCACCAACCCACTCACTCACTTATTCACTTACTCATTTACCAACCCACTCAGCCATCCATCCACTCACTCACTCACTCACTCATTCACCCACCCACTCAGCCATCCACCAACCCACTCGCTCATTCATTCACTTACTCATTCACCAACCCACTCAGCCATCCATCCACTCACTCACTCACTGATGAGTGATTGGAATACAATAACCAACCAAATCAGCAAGTCTGACCAACCAATCCCATTAGTCAAGCATGGGTCTCACGGGTCTAATAAATAAGTATTCACCGCACAGTCCATGTCATGTTATATAACTCTGCATAGATAATGAATGACAGCATAATTCAGTATTTAGATATAAACATATAACATATAAATGTTGTACAATGAAACAAGTGTAACGCAGTTGACCATTGGAAGCTTAATGACTGAACATGCTTTCGTTGAAATGCAAAGTGTACAATACTGACATTTTTAGGTTTGAAATTCAAAATTCTTTGTTACCTGAATAAATTATTGAACTTCCTTAAATATTGTACAATTTAACTCTTGTGATAATCTTGTTTCAATTACCATGTCATGAGTCAGACATGCAATTTGAGATGTGACAGGAAGTGGCATCAGCCTGGAAATGCAAAGAACTTTCTTATGAATTGTGCCACACCATGGTCCCATTCAGGATGGGGCTGCATTAAGTTTGAATGTTTACATTTAGATTTAGACTGGAGAGACTTCAGTGAAGAACAAAATAATTCAAAAAGCATATTTGGAGCAAGATTTGAAACTTTGTGTCCTACATTTTTAAATTCACTGTTACCGATTGATTCCCTTCACACATTTACAGCAAGTTCAACGAGATCTGGAACTGCATTTCCAAGATAACAGGACCTGAAGTTATTCTTCCATCCACTGTGTTAGCCTGTAGCATGTAGACCTAATCTGTTTACTTGTCAAACACACTGGGTTTTTTTATCCAAGGGAAAATATTTACTTCCTGTTTTAATGGTTGCAAGTTATATAACTTAAATGTTATGAGTGGCAATAAAAGCTAAAACAATAATCTATGTCACACATCTAGTCATAGAGACAACCGTTGTGTTAATAATACTCTATGTTAAGAACAAACCTCTCAACTCAAGTCCTGCTTGATCTTGGATAATCAATCATGCATGTACACGCAGACTGGCCATTGCACATATTAGTTGAAGAAGATACATGCGTTCATATTCATTTGAATTTCTCACAGGATCTTCTCACCCGTGAAAGCATATTTATAATTACACCATTTAGTTTTTGTTGGTCATGAATTCACAAAACAGACAAGGTTCTGATCCATTCATTTTGTTGGATAAAAGGGAACGAATTTACCCTGAAAACAACTTAGCTAATATAGTTGAAAATGTGATGCTGCAAGAAAAGTTTATGTTTTCTAACTTTGTGTCAACGATAATGGCCCTATATAGATTCAAGTTTGTGAAAGACAAAAAAAATTATGCTTTTTATTTGTTTAGATTTAGCCTTAAATAACTCTTTTATTCCCATGTTCTGACCAAAACTGTGTTAAACCTAAGGTAACTTTTATTGGTCAGAACAAAAAAATATTTCAAGAAGGCTCCAATTGATATATTACATTATTACACATACATGTACATGACAGTTGCAGATTATGTAATATTTTTGTAATTAAGTAGTTGAAAAATAATTACAAAAATCATCTGCTAATTTATTATGTCATAAAAGATAATAATTGACTTCGGATTAATCATGATACTATTTGTCTCTAAATGACCATCCAATTTTGGAGGACATTTCCAAATTTCATGCATCAGTGACATAAATGATGTCTGATGCAATGCCCTATTTTGACTTGTACCGTATGTTTCCATGTCTTTTTCAGTGAACAAATGACTTTTGCCTTTGCATGTGTTTGTGATGGTTTCTCTCTTTTTAGCAGACATCTGGTATTATCACTATCTGATAGTCATTCATAAACTCATGCTTATGAATGGTAAGGAATTGTACAACGGAGCTGATTTATGATTATGGAAATTGTTTTGTCAGTTTTATTCCAATAAAAAATTGACACACTCTATCTTTCAATGGCTACTTAGTAGGCAAACATCCAGATGAAAATACTTTATCGTAACATCGTAAGCAAATATGACATTTGTTTCACATTAAGCACCATTCTCAACTTTCTTTAGGATTACATGTGTTCTTAGGAGCCATGTTATTCCCTCAGCAGATGGAATTTGAAACAAGTCTTAAAAAGAGACATGTAACAGCTTTTTCCCTTTCCTGCTTATCAGTAGTCTTATTGTTATCAGTGATCTTATTAACTGCTTGGAAACTGCCTCTGTGGTTTGTAATGGTTTGGCACAATAGCGATAGCATCCTGTGTTGCCTTGATTGCTCTTGTTTGTTGTAGTCAGTCTTTGTGGTTATGTTTATCTTATAAACAAGAGGTGCGGTGGGGTAGCCTAGTGGTTAAAGCGTTTGCTTGTCACCCTGAAGAGGTGTAGAGGTGACTGGTTTACTGTCTGTAGTTGTGACAGTAACATGTACAGTTACTGCTCATAGGGCATATGTGGCTTAATGAAGGGAAGATTACCCATTCTCCTTCTTCAGGTAGCCTAGTGGTTAAAGTGTTCACTCATCACGCCAAAGACCCGGGTTCAATTCCCCACATGGGTACAATATGTGAAGCCCATTTCTGGTGTCTCCTGTCAGGATATTGCTGGAATATTGCTAAAAGTGTCTTTAAAAAACTAAACTCTCTCACTCACTCACTCACTCACTCACTCATAAACATTAAGAGGGCTGAGAACACCATCCTAGAACTTAATGAGCTGAAAAGGCATACAGATGTTGAACTTAATAGTGATGGTTTGTCAGTGTTATTGGGAATGTGATGATGCTTCTGCACCAGATGTAAAGATTAGATAGTCTTGGGGAATGTTGTCCAGTGAGTTTGATCCAAGTCATATAAACACCACTTTGTTGGACTGCTAATGCAAGTTTTATGATGTACTGATGTTAATCATCGCCCTAATTACAGACCATGTCTCTCTTTTCAATCGGGCGGTCGGGTAGCCTACTGGTTAAAGCGCCAAAGACCCGGGTTCGATTCCGGACATGGGTACAAAGTGTGAAGCCCATTTCTGGTGTCCCCTGCCGTGATATTGCTGGAATATTGCTATCAGCAGCATTAAACTATACTCAATCGCTCTGTTTTCACACAGGGTTGAACCTTGACTTGAAAAGAGCAACAGATTGTGGAGATTGTGGCAGCATTACAAACTAGCTCTCATCTTATTCTTATTCTTAACCACCATTTCTTACATTACATGGGTATCCATAAAACTCATGAAATGATTTTTAGCTATAAATGATCCTAAGGATTAAAATTAGCTCTTTCAGTGTCTGTGACCATAATGCAAATATCAACTTAGGACTATGGCCATGGTAATGCCACCAAAAAGGAAACATCAAGGATATGCTGCATTTTCTGAGATTGCGAACAGAATATTATGTTACTACTAATTGCAATGTTTGGATTTCCCACAGCTATTGTGCTACTAATACTATGATTCAGCAAGTATAGGGAACTAAAGAAAATTCCAGGTGTAAAATAGATGTCTCGGTTGATTGCCCTCAACAGGAGAGTCTCCAACAAACAGAGAGGTGACAAAGAGTCTCCTGGTCACGCTTGACATGCTGCTATTACTGGGTTCCCAGTTTTAATGATGGCCGAGCTGGTAGAGGGGATAGTTTCCTGTGTTGTGAATTGTAGCGGCCGAAAAGCAGGCGTTATTTGGTGTGCAGTTGAAAAGAACTTTCTAACTTGAATTACAATACAAGCCTGCCACACCTTGAATCATCTTTGTTGGGCATGTATATAGACGAAGGCAGAAAATGAATTTTGAAATTCTATTCATTTCAGAATTGAATAGAAGTTGTAGTGTAAATTGGTACAATGTTTAACCTATTACCATGGTTGAGCATTAAAGCACTCGATCACACAAGATGAGCATGACTGCTTCACGGTTAAGAATCTTTGATAAGTTAACATTTGTGACAGCCTTAAAGGGGCACTGATCTAACGCAATTCCCCGGGACTGGTTGTTGCCTTTGTTATTGTTTTTTCCCAGTGAGTACCCGGATGTATAGCAGAAATCTAGACTAGTTCGCGACCTCTGCTGCGCCTTTCGTAAGCGCATTAGTCACGTTTATGGATACCGGTAGTAATAAGGGCGTATGGTCACATTGATCAACAAAATGAAATACAGTTTTCGAGATAATAAGGAAATGTAGGTATCTTTGGGGGTAGCATCGGTAATGGTGACGAAGTTTTGATAAGTCACTTGCTGGGTAATTTTGCGATTTTCGTTTACACTATTTTTACTTGCAACACGAAGTAAATATTTCACCTAAGCATTGCTTTTTTATAGTATGTATATTTTTTTACTGTCAAAATGTGTAACATATTTATTAAACGTCTAAATATTTTACAAAGTGACTGAAAAACATTTCGTTGAAAAGTACATGTCTATGTTGTTTGGCTTCTAATCCTACATAATAATCTGTTGTGATGTTTGTAAGCCCTTTTGTTCGTCTTAATCAATCTGGACAGATTTCTTAGTCAAAATGGCTGAAATATTTACACATTTTATAAATTGCCTGAGAGAATCAAATTTTACAAATTGACGGTAATATATACACGCTTACAAAGGAAAAGACCGGAGAAAACAACGTCTATCGCGCATTGAAGAATTTCCCAACCAAGACATAGAGAAACAAGAACGAATCGGTTCAAATGAAGGAAAACAAAATGCAAATACCATAATTACAACCCACCAAATTTATGTGTATAAATTTTAGGCAGCTTCCTTGTTCGAGGAATGTATCCGTGAATATCCACACAAAGGAACAATATCCCACTTGTCTGCAGCTGTACACAGAAACTTATTCGATGTCACGTGTCTCTGTAACAATCAACTATTTTAAAAAATATATATCGTTTCGGGATATTATAACCCGTGTTCGTTTCTCAACTGATCACTTGGATTGTTTCAGGTGTTTCACATAGGTGTCAAGTCTTCAAGGGTCGGCTGAGAAAGCCCACGTGACAACTATTTTCATAACGTCCACGGTTCCATTGAGTGACAGATAACAATGATCAATCAATCAACGTATTATCAGTTATCCCTTTGAACAAAGTATGTTGTTTTAACATCGGCACTTCACGCCATGATATGAGTGTATTCCCTTTGTTTTAGTAAACCTAGACATGTAAACACTCACTTTTGACATATTCACTGTGCAAGATAACAGTGATTAATCAATCAACGTATTTTCTGTTAATCCTTTGATGACCAGGAACGATCCGTTGATATACAAAAAAAGTAAATGAACAGATCATTCATCTCTTGCTTGGCTGCCACGTGCATATTACATAACACACATTTCACCTCACTTCCAACCTGGATTTAGATTGAATAATTACCCCAGACACAATAAATGCCAAATGGGAACCTTTGTCAGGTAATCTAAGTGGTGCTACCACTAATTGTACCTGTAATAAATTCATTAACTGAGCATCAAGGGAATGACGACAAATACACAAGTGTAGGGCTAGACGAGAAAACGTGGATGACAAGGGAGTAGTAATCGTATTATCGACGCAATCCAAAACCCGAAAATTCTTTCACTGCATGGATACTCTTTTTAGTATGAAACTATAACCATCTGGGGTATTTCCAAATTACGACATCCGATGAGCTCCGCCGTTCTTTTTGTCTCTTTGTTTAGGCCGAAGAAATTAATTAACATGCGCCCTTTGTCGAAATCTTTATAGATCACAGTTAACCAATCAGTGTTTATGCAAAAATGCGTAAAACAAATATTGCCTCCAGCCTTCAAGTTCATTTAGCTGTCCTTGCAGACGGTAGCCCAGTCTCTGGTCATGCTCAGTTGCGTTGCGTATCATCCGGGTACTCACGGGGAAAAAAACAATAACAAAGGCAGCAACCAGTCCGGGGAATTGCGTTAGATCAGTGCCCCTTTAAGAACATAATACTTGAAGGAAAGTCACGTGTAAGGTTGATCTGTAAAACGTTGAAAGTAGCTTGACAGGCTGTGATGGTTTCCCGATTACTTTGATGTCGTGTTGGTTTGGTATGTTTTTTTCCCCAGGTTAATAGTTAGGTGCAACTGTGTATATAATGTGAAATTTGGAGGACCATTTGTATGTATGAATGAATTAGATTTGGTAGTTGGCTGTGTATCACAGTGATACTATGATGCTGTAAATCATGGTCACCCATCATTTGTAAGTTTTAGATGTTTTGAAACAAATATATCTCATATGGACATATTTTGTTCCTCTTTGGTTGACATTGTTGCATAATTTTCAGTCAGTTCAAATTTTGTCTTTTGTTTGATTAATACTGCAATATTCTAGCTATATGCTGCCTCTAAATGATCAAGTCTGGGCCAGACAATCCAGTAATTGACATCATGAGCATCGATGTACTCAATTGGGATACGAATGCATGCGTCAACCAAGTCAGCAAGCCTGACCAACTGATCCCGTTAGTCGCCTCTTACGACAAGCATCGGTTGCTGAAGACCTATTCTAACAGGTCTCAAATAACCTCACATGAGTCATCTGAAGCTGTTACATTATAACAGTAACGGTTAACGAATTAATGGGTTTTTGACATCACTATTTGGCCATTTGCGCACAATGGAATCTGCTTTGGCCGATAATCGCGACTGATTTTAATCTGGCTTTGATGTTTTGAATTTAGTAACAATGCTCTCAAGTTTCATTTTATGCAGTATGAAGGCAATCTGTAATCGTCTTAGAAATTAGAATTATTTTTCTCTGTCTGCGAATACACTGGAAATAATCTGTAATTCCTTGTAGCCTGTTGGCTATTGTGTAAAAGTATGACATGTATATGCATGTCTATAGTATTACAAGTGCCAGTATTGTGGCTTCGCATAGGCTTAGGAATAAATACCTGCTTTAATCTTTACCTCAACAAAACCAAGCAGGCAGCATTGCAGTATTGTTCCATGGATACAAGGCTTCTAGGCTTGTAAGGTTTTATGTGTAGCAAGCCTCTACTGATTTTACACTGGCATGAATAGACATTCATTGCAAGTGGATAGATGTGTATCCTATAACAAGGGGTAATGTCACTTGAATCTAATGCAAGGGGTGTTTGTGGGGATACTTTATGTAACATGAGAAGCTGATCTGTTCTTTGTGAAGGGTTTTCAAGGTAAAGTTGCTCATTTCAAGTATGACAATTTGCGTTCAATATCTTTGAAATTGTGTACAGGTTTGACTTGAACCTTAGTTTATTTCTGGCAAATATACCACAAATCAGGTAAAGTTAAACAATGTTGTTTACGGAGAGTAGGTGGATGGGTGACTGTGTTTGTTGTTTGTGGAGAGTAGGTGGATGGGTGACTGTGTTTGTTGTTTGTGGAGAGTAGGTGGATGGGTGACTGTATATGTTGTTTGCGGAGAGTAGTGGATGGGTGACTGTGTTTGTTGTTTGCGGAGAGTAAGTGGATGGGTGAATGTGTTTGTTGTTTGCGGAGAGTAGGTGGATGGGTGACTGTATTTGTTGTTTGCGGAGAGTAGGTGGATGGGTGACTTGTGTTTGTTGTTTGCGGAGAGTAGGTGGATGGGTAACTGTTTGTTGTTTGCGGAGAGTAGGTGGATGGGTGACTGTATTTGTTGTTTGCGGAGAGTAGGTGGATGGGTAACTGTTTGTTGTTTGCGGAGAGTAGGTGGATGGGTGACTGTGTTTGGCAAGCTTGACACCAGAGAGTTTCAGTCCTGCCCCACACTGGAGCACATGTAGACACATGTGGTGTTACCTTAGGCAAGATACTTTGTCCAAATTAGGACTCAGTTCACCTGGCAGTGAATTGGTATCCAGTAGGATGAGATGGTATTAATCTAGTGCCTCGAAGGCAGCTTGGGTTGTATACTCCCCAGGGAGATAAGAATGAAAGTGGTCACTGATGCAGTTACCAGCATTTGAGCATGCTTTGGGCATGGATTTGGTGCATTATGAATATACACATAGAATTAAATTAATATTCCTTTAACCAAAATAATTTATTTTCTAAATATTTCAATGTACATGTTCTTCAAAGTTCATTTCAAATCAAAATTGCATTTACCCCCGTTTTCATGAAAATTGTCTTCAAACGTATCTACAGTGTGTGATTTAAGAACTACTCTAAACCTTTGACACTAGTATATTTATACTGATGATATTTGGCACGATTTGAAAGTGTAGACCTTCTTCCACTTTAACATAGGCTAAGGATAGTCTTAGCACTAAGATCGCTTTGTGCAAGTGGGCCCTGGTCGGCTAGGAGTCAGTATACTGTCTCAGTGGGGTATTCATGTTACTCTGTGGCATGGTATCTCATTAGGCTAGCGCTATAAAATCGGCATTAGTCCCGACTAGTACAAGCAGCAACACACACGTGTATGGACGTTGCTATGTTAGTGCAATAATCTTGAACGCGACTTTAAACCCCATTTCACCTCACCTTTGAGCATGTTGTTTACTGTATCTAGAATATGCAGGTACACACAGTAATAATGTTGTATTTGTATTTCTACACCCAGAATACAGAAGTTACGTTGATATTTCCTCTTTAGGCTTAATAATCTAGTTCTTTTTCATTCTCCTCTATGCTGTGTTGAATATCTGTCAAGTATTTAGGTACAAGAAGGCATGTTAAAAGCATGCTAGAGGAAAAGAACATTTTTATGGCCAACTTAAAAAAAAATCTATTCTTAAAGTGAACTTGAAGCTTTGTTGCTTTGAGCAAAGACAAAGATTTATGTTGATTATTTCTTGTAAACAGATGATACTGCATCAAGGCTGACAAACTCAATATTCACTAAAATACCTTCAATAAACAATAAAAATTGGTGAAATGAAGTTCACATGTTCTGTTTTTACCGTCTCAGATATCATAAAATTTCCTTAGCTAATATTGACAGTATTTTATTATTGAGGTTCTTAAGGCATGAATACATGTTTCAAATTTATTCTCTTGATGTTATGACTGTGGATGATTTTAACAGTGTGTGGAAAACTTTAACAGGGCTTCATGACTTTATTGTGAAGCCTGTGTCCTTGGATCACACCACCCTTTCCTTAGTCTACTTGATAAGCTGAAAATGCAATCCATAGTGGCCAGAGGGCTCCAATCAGATTTGATTGCGCCAGGTTTTTTTTGGTGCAGTTAATGTTACTTGTCAGACAGCATGCGTACATTTTCATGTGAATTATGTGAGTGTCAGGTTCAGCCGGTAGGGCAGGACATGATTAGCCTTTTCGCGAACACCTGGGCCCACTTGCACAAAATGATCTTAGCGCTAAGATGATCGTAACTCCCATACTTTAACAAAGCCATACGATAGTCTTAGCGCAAAGATCGCTTTGTGCAAGTGGGCCCTGGTGTCATCACTAATTTTCAGTGATACATTTGTATAATTTTCACCACGATTTTGTTCCTTTGGGGACTGACCATTTCCTGTAATGGGAAGGGGTTGGGGGGATTTTATCAAAAAGATGAATTACGTTGTTGCAAGGTATTTAAAAAATACCTGGTTTTGTAACTGAAACAGAAAAAATATCTAATCTCAATACAAAATACCAGAAGCAGCACCAGGATCCTTACCCCCTCTGAATATCAAATGGTCCGTCCCTTACTCGCATTGGAATCTCTTTCATCGGATAATCAAGACTGGTTATACTCTGGCATTGATGTTTTACATTTCTTTACCCACAGGCACAAACATGTGAATGTGCTCTTTGTTGACCAGCACATGTCACTACAAGTCTTGAGGCCTTAAACTTCTACTTAAGTCACTGTGTTATACAACCAATAGTTTTGCCTTCTTCAATCTAGATATCAGTCATTGTTATTTTGAAATGAGTTGCTTTGCACTCACATAGTCAAAACAAATCACTTGTGAATTAATAGTGTTTTGAGATTGATAGGGAGTAACTCGCTCAAGTGTTGGAGGCCTGAAGTGCATGCAGTAATAATGAACAGCTTACCTCAATTATCCATTTGTTAATATCATTTGCTTCAGATGTAACACAAGAATGAAATATTTATTTGTTATTCTGATCAAGAATGATAATGTTAATTCAGAAATAGATGTTCTGATTACACAAATATTTATGTTTAACTTTTTTTTAAACCTGACTGATGACTCTTCAGGTTAATTACATGTTTGTAAAAAATATATGCCTGGCTTTACCATGTTATGATTTATGTGATTAAATCAAAAAACCTTATTTTTATCATGTTTAGACAAATGAAAAAGAAATTAATTATTCTTTCAGGCTATAAATATGATCTAGTAACCTGCAGGTTTATTTGATATTTTATATTTTCAGTTTGAAAGAGTTTAGATGTGTTCATGCATGTTTCCGAAAGAGACCCTTTGTAGCCATGGTAGTATTGATTGAGGGTTTATGATCTTAAAATAGTCAACAGCCTTATCAGCAAAGGTACTTAGGGGAACCTTTGCCCGACAACTGTGAATTGTCAAAAGTGTTGAAGAGTGAATTCAGACATTATTTTCATTTTATAGTAGGATATATCTTAAAGTGTTATATGTGTGTTCAAAACTTGTTAGAAATTGCAAGCAGCACAGAGATGAACTATTTCGAATTTGTAAGGAAAAAGGGTAAATATTTAGTATTTAGTTTCTAGTCCTGCTGAAAACATATATGGGCTGGCAGGCTCTATTTCAAACACTGATAATGTGTCATGAGACTGTTAAGCTTGAACCTGGACAGTTTGAACTGGTTGTACTGCAATAAGTTTTGTGTAATATGTTTGTTGGTCTTTTTTAGCCTTTTAACAGATCGCAAATGACATATGAGTATATGAAGTTGCAGCATTAGTTTGTAGGATAGGGTGAATGTGAACCCTTTTTGATGATATTACTTTCTTGTAGGTTCCATTTCTCAACATGCCAGTAAGAATGAAGCCGGAACCAGTGGATCCCAACCCGCCGCAGATGCCCTATGTTCAGCAGCTGGAACATGTTCTTACTAGTCCTCCAATGCTGCGTCCACCAGGACCTGGCCCATTGTATGTTCCACATAATGTCCAAGTTCTCAACTACAATCCAGAGCCACCTCCACAACCCCCACCTCCACAAATGCCTCCACAAGCCTCAGAACCTTCAACATTAGAGAAGGACCAGTCACAACCACAACCATCACTGGAACCTTCTGACAAAAGCGAAGATGAAAACATTGAGGATAGAATTGATGTTGATAGTATCAAAGGAATATTTGGGTGGGCAACTATAGACACTGTCAATGTTCCATATATTGTGAGGAAACATAAGAAGTATGTGGCTGTTCGGATTGTAGAGAAGAAACTTTTGAGTAGGTACCCAAATTCTTTTCCTGATGAACTGGGAAAGAAGGAACCTCTGGTTAGTTATTTTGTGACTGAGAATGAAGCCAAACTACTTGATGAAATTAACCAGGTCCATTGTAGCTGTGAGTATGGACAACAGGCTTTTACATGCAAGGACCTTATAGTTGATATGGCTGAGTTTGAGGACTTCTATAACCTTGTCAAAAAGACTTTCCCTGATGACTATTTAGCAAAACTAAGAGGAGAGATTCCACAACAGCAAGTTCAACAGTCGGTTCAGAATGAAGGAAAGCCTGTTGAACATGTCAAATCTGAATTGGCTAAGGTGTGTGGTTGGGTCCAAATCAACAATACAGTGTCCCCTTATATCAGACGCTACTCGGGAAAGTTTGTGCCCCTATCAGTGATTAAATATGCTGCTGGTTTATTGACTGAGTTGCAGATTGAAGGAACTCTGCCTACCTTAGCTGAGTGCAATCTGCTCAATGAAACTTGTAAAGCTGCTGGATTTGATTTCACATTTGGCCAGAACACAAAAGTTATCCACTTATCAGAAGTAACACAACGATGTCAGGTTAGCATTCTTGAGCTTCCATTTGATGATCCACTGAAACATGCTCAGTACATAGACCTTCCTTCTCCAACAAAGATCCAACAACCAGCACCAAACCAAGTGCCAATAGGACAGAGACCTCCAGGCAGTGTGCAGTCCCCGAATGTCAATCCATTTGCTGGATACCCTAGTGCTCCACCAAATCCTTTCTTCAACATGATGCCAATGATGCCGCAGAGGTATCCCCAACAACCTATGGGCCAGTATCCCTTGCCACCTCAAGGACAACGATTTCCCTTCATGCCTCCACAAAACATGCCCAGCCCTAGGACTAACATGGGCTCTCCACCCAGACAAAGCCTTCCAAGTCCTGGTCAGATGTCCTCACAGCATGGTCAGTACCAACCTTCTGGCCGGCCATCACCAAGTCATCCCCAGAGCAGTCCTCTGAGCATGATGTCTCACATGGCTCAAAATGGACAGATGCATCCAATGCAGGGGGTTTTCCCAGGGCAGATACATCCAGGAGGCATAGGACCCATGAATCCCATGATTCGCCCTGGTCAAACTGTACCCAACAGTCAAGGTCCAGGCCTCTCTCCACTGGGCCTGGGTCAAGGCATGAGAATGCCTATGACTGCCCCCACAGAGATGATGCCAAGAGGCCCAATGCTGCACACTGCTCAGATGCCACAGCTCTCACCTTCTCAAAGTGCTATTTCTCGTTTCCCCAATCCTCATAGCATGGTCCCAGGTCAGCAGATGAATAATCAAAATGGAAAGCTGGCAAGCACTCCTAATTCTACGTTTGCAGCAACATCTCCAGCTGCTTCCTCTGTATCCAGCAGCCCTAAGACTGTTCCAAATTCTGCACCTGCAACTGCCAGTATCCCTACAATGAATGGTGATGCTCCTCAACGTCCAGCCTCCAATCAGAGCTCTGGTCAAAGCAGGTCTAGTTCTCGGTCCTCATTAGTAGACAAGATAAGTGGAGTAGTGCTGAACGGAAAGAGCATATCATGCATGCATTTGGATCATGCAGAGAAACCGGGTAAATTCTGCTTAGTGGAAGCTGTGTGTAAATTATATTTTTCACAAAGTAGTATGAATGAATTTCTCTATGCCCTACAGAATGTGTTGAAGATTCCTTTACACTCATGTAATGAGGATGAAGAAAAGGCATTCATTCAGTATTACAACCTGCCAGTGAGTGTTCTCAAATGTAACAAGATGATCAGTCTGACAGACCTTGAGAAGTACTTCCCACAGATGTCCTACATGTTCAGTCAATGTGATACACCCACAGAGAGTTCTGAGGACCAGAATGGCACTGCAGGAGATAAGCCTACCACTGATTCTCCTGCACTGGTTTCAGATACCACATTGTCTGCCCCCTCAGCAGAAAATCAAACAGACAACAGCCAAAGTTCAGCAAGCCGTAAACGGCCCAGTCTTACCACCCTTCCATCTGCCCCACCACCGAAACAGCCCTGTCGAAGGCTAGAGGAAATGGTCCAAAGACTCAAGCAATCTCAGAATACAACTGATGGATGTGATAAGCCCACAGAGGAACAACAAGGTAAGTTACAGTCATTCCTGCTGGACATTTATCTTACTTTAATTAGTCAGTATGGGACCCAACTCTTCAATCTTGCAATTCATGCATATTTTTTTCTACATAATACTGTTAACTCTGATTACCTGGTAATGCAGGGGACCCTACCTCAAGTTCTTCCATCTTTCCCATTACAATGTTACATAGCATAGAAACACAAGCATGAACTGAAAAGAAATATTTGCTACATAGATATGATACACAGCATAACAATATGTCTGTGTGAAGGTGTATGCTTAAAATACTAAGGTGAAGTAAGACCTGTGAAGATCTGGGGTAGAATAGGTCTTCAGCAAACACCCATGCATGCCGTAAAGGCGACTATGCTTGTCGTAAAAGGCATCTAATGGGATCGGGGGGTCAGACTCACTGACTTGGTTGACGCATGTCTTCCTATCCCCATTGTGTGGATCGATGGTCATCAATCACTGGTTTATCTGGTCCAGACTCGATTATTTTCGGGATCGCCGTCATATAGCTGGAATATTGCTGAGTGCGGCGTTAAACAACAACAACAACAAAAAGAAAGAAACAAAGATATGTAATTATTGTGTTAGTAGTGGTAGAGAGGGATAGTACTTGTGTCCCATTAATCAACTATATATTGCTGACTTGTTCTTTAAGATTTAAGGGAAAAACAATGGAAAAACGTGTTTCATAGATATTCTGTGAAACACTCTTGAAATTACAAGTAGCTACTCAGTAGTTAGGATTGCATTATGTTGTAGCACAAGTCACAATCTAAATTTGCAATTCTTGAAACATGAATGAAGTGGTCAGTGGACATTTACAAGTCTGAAATCAGTTGTTCACTTTTGTTGAAGTCCTGTGTTATTGCCATGTTGTTATACCTCTATTAAGAATTTTGCAATTCCATAAGTTAATCCGTACCACGTGATGAAACAATACATTTCAATGTAGACTCAAAAACCATGTGACTTATCACATGGTCAGTATTGACCAGTGATGTGATGGATATTGACTCATGTGCTAGAAAACAAGATGGCGTCTTGTACGAACATTTCACAGTTCGCAGCTATGTTACTGTAATGAAACAGGACTTTTTGAAGACTTCATAAACTTTAAAATGAATTTCAGTATAACAAAACAAATGATTACTCTTGAGTAAGTAAATCGGCCTTGGTCCAGTTAGACGACCTCAGGGGTCGGGTCCTCGGGTGCTTGTTTTCGGATATTGACCACGTCAAGAGTAATTATTTGTGTATCATTGCTTGGTTCCTCATCAATGTTCATGTTGCAGATGCAGACCAGAAGCCTGTTGCTCTTCCTCCCCCTCCAGCTGATGGGGAGGCTGGCAGGAAAGAAGAAGTCATTGTTCTGGACTGAGCCCACTAAAGAAGAGAAGAGTTTTACTTAAACATTTTGAACTGCTACTGATCTATGTATTGACACAGGTCTGTTTGGATGGGTCTCCAAGAATATTGTGCAAAGGAGTCAGTTTCTTCCAGATATGTGAAAAATGGATCACCAGTATTCTTATGAAAGACTGTCGTTTCTTGTGCTCAGTTGAAGGATATATACAAGATTTCTGTTTTAAGAACTTTAATCTCTGTTGGACAGTGATTAATGTTTATTTTGTCAGAACTATTTTGATAACTTACACAGAAGACACAATGCTGGGCAAAAGATGTGAAGCATTATCGTGAGCTTCAGTATGGATATTAGAGGAGACGCTGTGAGTCTTGTTTGAAACCCTGTGGTAAATGTTGTGACCTATAACTGGAGATGTTTCATGTCTTCTTTTGTGACCAAGAACAAGACATTCATTTTCATTCTGGATTCTAAAGCATTTTGTGACATAGCATACAATGCTATCACATTATTTATTTTGCAGAGTGTACTATCATTTCTTTGGAGACTTCAGGGTAACGAGTGTAATGGTGCAACACTGCTTACAATGGCATTTATGGCTGATGTGTAACCAAATTCTTAATGTACCCCCCACCCTAATACTTTGTGAGAATAAGCACCAGAAGCAGTGAAGCTGCTCTTTGACTTCAGCTGTTTCGTTTTGTGTGACATGACCTCCCTGACAAAATGGACCATCCATGGTGATAAACACAGTTGGAGAATGTTAAGTGGTGAAGATTTCCTGGGACCTCTGTTATTCATGTCAGAGTGAAAGGAAGACGTTACAACCACAACCACAAGGAAGAGCTTTCTGTGTAATTTCTCTTGAAAGACTGACTTCTTCAAGAAATAAATAAAAGGTTGACTTAGAGCAAGCTGGAAATGAGATTGAGTAATTCAGCTTGAAATGAAAATCTGGGTTGTTTTGTGACATGATCAGTGATGGAGTCATTCAACACAAGGCTTCTAGTGACAGTTACAGATAAAAGGGTTTCCACTGCCAAGTCAGAATGATGACCTAAGGTTATGCAAGGGTTTGATCACAAAGGAGTTCCATGACAGTGTTGGATTGATAGTGTGAGAAGAAGTCCTGATAAGGGAACTGTTGTGTTTGGTTTTTTCTTAGTTGACTTTGTACTAGTGTCCATTTATATTTGTTTTAGGCCATTGCTACTTCCATGACAATGTTTGCATCCAGGCTAAAACAAATCTTTGATTCTCAGGCACCACCTGCATCAAAATAAGACAACTATGTTTGTGAGCTAATAGTTCATGTAATCATTTCGACCCCCAAAAAAGAAAAAATCCCTGCTTGCACCATTTAGCCAGAGTCCGTCTGAGAATTTATTTTGATTTTTGCTTAATATGTTCTCCATGATAATCCATTTTGTTTGTGAGGAATATTACTGAAGATGACCTGGAACTCAAGACTGTATGAAGATGATCATGATTAAATATATGTGAAATGTTTTAATATGCTGAGTTAGCATTACTGAAAATGATCCATATGCAGAGGTATGCAGTATTTGTTTTTAACTTTTGTGTCGCTGTGTTTGTTTTTTCACTGAAATGAAATCCATGTACATTGTTTAAGACTAGTTATGAATGTCACATGTTCTTGTCTTTATCTTGTGACATATACTACACATAGTGCTATGTGCTAAGAATATACAGTAATTCGACTGGAAATACCTGATGGAAATACTTTCGTTGCCTTTCATATTTAGGAAACACTGAAGTATCAACTAAAAACACACTCACATTTAGGAACAATGTCTGAAGGAGAATAAGGACTGCTGTGTTTTGTAATAACATGACAATGGGTATCATGACACATATATTTTGATGTTCACTTATTTCCTCAAACTGTGTAATAACTAAGAC
This sequence comes from Haliotis cracherodii, assembly GCF_022045235.1. Lineage (NCBI taxonomy): Eukaryota > Metazoa > Mollusca > Gastropoda > Lepetellida > Haliotidae > Haliotis > Haliotis cracherodii. Next base: position 18,414,817 of record NW_027266264.1, read on the forward strand.
AGATATCAACATAACTATAATGATGTACATGCAAGAATTATGAAACCTGATTATGTAACTCTGCATGTAATGTAAGCATCAAGATGACACTACATATAAGTGTGGGGTGGCCGGGTAGCCAAGTGGTTAAAGCATTCACTCTTCACGCCAAAGACCTGGGTTCGATTCCCGACATGGGTACAATGTGTGAAGCCCTTTGCTGGAATATTGCTAAAAGCGGCGTAAAACCATACTCACTCGCTCACTCACTCACATATAAGTGACTTTGTCAGCAATGTCCAGAAGAAAATTAATACCTGTACTTGTGACCTGATGAATGCAAGAATCGGCCAAAAATTGTCAGTAGGTGAAGTGTTTGATATAAATCAATATAACAGAATGTGTTTGACATTAGACATGACATTTTGTTTTGTTCCAAATATTTTGTTGAAAAAATGAGATCATACAACACTTTGTTGGTAGGGCTTGCAGTACTGTAGTAATACATTTAATCATTACATTGCAAGCATCCACGAGAGGACATTCCATCAACTGACTGGAATGAACACAAGTGCATGAACACCAAACAACTTGATCAAATAGCCCTCCTTCCCCATTCCTATTGGATGTAACACAAGCCACCTGAAGGATGAGGGCCCACTGTCGTAAGTCAATGGAGTCTGGGAGTTGGTGTAGCGCTAAGGTTGCTTGATGCAAGTGGACCCAACAAATACATGTTCTTATGAAAATTCACAAGTTTGTTTTCCTGTGTTGAATTATTAGTCATTCAAATAATCTGTTGATACCATGCCATTACTTAGACCAACTTAGATCTATTTAACCATGTATGTTTTTGTATACATATCCTGTACAGAGCTTCCACTTCACAGTGCTATATGTGTTGTGATCATGTGTCATCACTACTTATCATAGACAGTTTCTATATTGGCTGTTGTCTGTCTTGTTTTGGAACATGTTATTATTGTGTGTATGTGTTTACCTTCATTGGAATCATTTTGCCAGAGATTCTCACAAGTTGTCTAATTCACAGAACCTAGCAGACTTCGGGGGATCTTTGGTCACAAAGTTTTCTTCATGATTTAACATTGAGTGAATCTTCAAATCTTAATGCCAAAGTATAAAATTTATTGCAATAAGTCATTTTGTTGAAAGGCTTGGTTGTCATATGTACATTTCCTAATTCTTGAAATTATGTTAAGGATGCAATGTGATCAAAACCTTTTCACCAAATAATTAAATGATGAAAGATGTTCTCATTGACTGTATTGATTGGTATTTGATTTCCAGCATTGACCTTTGACTAAAATACATACAGCAGCACTTCAGAGTTTATTTTGCAGATAAAACATCATGCTGTGTTTAATGAAGGTATGTTATTGTTGAGTTGGTACCTTAATGTCTGACACAGATAAGAGGAGAAGCATGAGACAGATATCATACATAGTATCTTTATCGCCATTCGTTAAGGACAAGGGCTACCCTGTTTATGATTGTGATTTGGGATGGGTTTAATGTTTTCAATATGTAATTGATTAGAATTATGCCAAAGGCCATAATAACCATTTGGAAACGTTTTGTTCTACATAGGATAAGGAGAAATGTTTTTCTTTGAGTTGACATTGAGATTGAATATTCTCCAAAATGTTGGCAGTATGTAAAAATTGAATAGAAAACAGTGTATTAAATACGACACACGGTGACACCTGCTCTGATCATGTCAGGTAAATGTAATCAGGGTCAAAAGTTTAGCTTACCAGAACCAACACTTACATGTGATTTATGCGTTTGAATTTTGCATGTTGTCCATTATCCACTGTAAACTTTCAAATTTGTCATTTTCTCCGTTTGAGTGAAAATGTTCCTGGATTAAGTAATAGTGTTTACTATAAAATTAACAGTGGCAGCCAAACACTGCATGAGTTTATTATATTATGTGCAGTGAGCATTTGGTGTGTGCAGAAAAGTTGCACTATGTATTTTGATAGTTATATAACCTTTGGCATTTGTTTTTCAACCCAAAACTTGTTTCATGGTCCTTGAAATTGTAAAGAACATTAGTAATCAGATCAGTAGTACTCAAATAATTCCTCTCTTTCAAACATGGCTTAACAATGGCACTCCACAGCTAAGATCTGATATTAATTCGGGGCTTACATGTTGGTCATTGTTTAATGAAGTCTTATGCATTGAAGGTGAGCTACAGAGCCTCATGGCTCTATTGTTTGAGATAGACCCTGGTGGGAATCTCCCCACTCGTTGCCATGGTGCCATGGCTGTTCCCTAACCATTCAGATACCATTCATATCAACTTGATGTACTATCAGTCATGTGTGTACAGTGATTGTTTCTGACATGCACTTTGGTTTGTTGTACATGTTGTACATTGTCAGCACCTTAGTTTGTATACCTGTTGTACAGGCTCCCTGGCACAGAGGTGTGGGTAATTATTCATCATGGCACATTGTCTGTTTGACATCTTCTCTGCAACCTATTTCTGAAATGACTGGAAAGCCTGTTTATGGCATTTATGAGGTCACTGTATAGGAGGAGCTAAGTATCATTCATGCAAATGAATTCTCCACCACTAATTCTGAATTGTAAGCCACTTCTTCATGATGAATCCAAAGGAGCATTGGTAAAACACTGGACTTGCGTAAATGGCAGTTTTGTTATTTCCATCATTTCTCAGCCAAATCAGATCAACGGCCAACAAATGTCACTTTGGTTCAGTAATATGCCATGTATGCATGATATCAATGTGCATACATTTACAGGCAATATGTGGTGTGTGCTAAACACATGTCAAACTCTTTCTGCAGATTGTCAGTGTTATTAAGTTTCAACTTCATTGACAATGATGTCATCTTTGAAATCACACAAAATTCTGATCCAATAAAAGTCATGGCCACAATATTAAGAAGTAATCAGTTATGAGACAATTGTGAACTTTTTGTTATGTGATATGATGTAAGTCACTATTACTTTCATATCACAGTGTAATGGCCCCACTGTTATTTTTCTAAATCATTGGTCATGAATTTAAACTTATATGTGATTGACTCAAACAATCCTTTCAATAAATAGTGGATGATAACATGTTGATGCCTTTGTCAAATTAGTTCACATTTGTTTCTGAACAAGCATCATGGCTGAAATTATTGTGCATTTTCTTTGACTTATTCTGTAGATACCTTAGGGAACTTAATCTCTGTGCAAGTGTTCCCTTTGATTGCCACAAAGTGGTCACAGTGGTGTTTTTGTCTCACTGTGTAAGGATCCTTGGTTGTGGTCACAATGAAATACACATTATGCGTGTGTATCTTTTACAAATACAGGGCCATGTGTGCTTTTTATGCTACTCAATGTTTTGTTGATAACTGAGATATGAAAGCCATTCTAGGCCAATAACTTCCAAATAGTAAGTCATCATTTCAGTTGGTGTTTCATGGAATCCTGAATACATGTGAATTAACGATTGTCTAGTAAGGTACAAGAATCATTTCATACATTTAGTAATATTGCACAGCCAGGACAAAGATATCTTTTGATAAAGTTCAGAATTTAATTTAGTTTTTTTACCAAGGTAAAGAGACATGTTATGAAGGCAATGAAACATGAATCAAATAAAGAAAGCATTCAATTGTTCTTTCTTTGGAAAATGATATACAAATGCAAAATAGAATTGGACATAAAATTGCATGTCATACTACCACTGAAGTGTGTCCTTGCTGTGTAACAGGAAGAATGATGGCAAACAGCAGGGTCAAAATCACCTAGCAACAAGAAACAAGATTTTGTCTTTTGTGTCCAAAGTTGGAACCTGATGTGAGTAAAATGGCAACTTTGTGAAAAAAACATTTTTGTGTAAAATGCGTCAGTCTTTCAATTGTTGCTTTAGTGAATATATATTATTAGGAGAAAACATTATGTCCGAATAACTGACTATTGGTTTGTTGGAATACTATGATGGAAAGAAGTTATTACCTGAAAAAGCCAGTATAAATAGTATACTTATGCATTTGAAGTAGACTCCAGAACATGCATATGCATACTTAGATATTGGAGGAGTTGTTTGACTATTTTCTTAATATAATGAAGCAGAAACATTAAGATTTCTTCCAGGCATTATATGCTTGAAATGATTGGAAAGTGTTAAATGGCATTACTTATTTTTGATAAAACACATTCATTTACGATGAATGACATATTTAATCATATCAAAACCATGATGGAAGCAGTGTTTTATTTCTAGTCCTTTACATTACAATTATTTTGAAAGGTCAGTATTTCCTTTTCCTTATATCATTATATAGTTTTGTGCTGCCATTTTGATTTTGTATGGGCATTATCTTGGATAGAAATCTACATTTCTACAATATGTGAGCAATGTGTACAAATATGTACCCATACAAGTTTGTTGCTAAGTGCACAATGCTTATTAAGTGTTTTGCAGTCAGCAATGTTGTAAATAGCTTTATAGAAATTTAAAGTATATGTATGTTTGTTAAGTACCTACAAAACAGCTTTCTTCCATCCCAAGTTTTACTAATACTTAGAGTCGATAAGCCAGTGGATAATGTAAATACCTTTGATGAACTTTACCAAACTTGTATCCCATGCAATAAAACTTTCCGAACTCTTTTTTATTTTTAGTAATTTGTTCCATTTTCAATTTTGTTATGAACTTGTAACTATGCTGCATTTGTTTAAGTTTTTAGTTTTTGATCTTATCATTTGTGTTTAGAGTAAGATAATTATTATGTTAACTTCAAATACAATGAATACTGGATAATTGAAGTATCTTCGTAATATTCATACTCATATCAGTTCGTGTGTTAATAGAATGAGGGAAGATTTGAATGGCTTTGGGGTTGCAGAAGTTTTACATAGGTATTGTTGAAAAATCTTACATGTGGACATACTGTAGTGAAACACAAGTGAGAAACTCTGCTGTTATTACCACTGTTGGTAAGATGTCCATGTTTGGGGTTCCCTAAACAAATTATTTGTAAGCATGAAAAGGGTAATCTGTTTAGTGCTTTAGAATTGTTTGAAAGGTTTGAATACCATTTTTTGAGAAGTGCTGTATTTTCAGTTAGAAAAAACTCAGCAATAATCTTTGCTATTGTATCTGTTCGCAATACACAACAGAAGATTTATGTTTTTGGATGTCAAGGCAAGTTTGATGGAGACATCAAAGATCCTACCAAATTCATACAATGGAATTTAAGGTCTTTGACAAAGGTACTTCCTCATGTACTTCAAATGTTCACTTGTTTTGGGTTGTCTTACTACACACTGACTATTTCATCCTGATCGTGGTATTCAAACCTTTGTATTGATGCTTAACATTTTCCAAAGAGATTAAGTTTGCAAGTCTGTATAGTCCTTGTCCATCTTCATGCTCTATGTTCCTGTGTGGTTGAGATAGAGCAATAATGGTACTTATTACTGTCCTGTACGGTTTAGTAGACCAAAGCAATCATGGCTGTTATACTTTTTGTACAGTTTTCTAGTGACTATTTGTTTCATGAATAAAGAATTATGATACTGTATTTGTATGTTGTTCTTTGCACAGGTTAAACAAACTGAACAGCCTATGCTGCCTCGGTATGAAAGTACCCTCCAGATGGAATTAAGGGTCATGCTCAATGTCTAAGGGATGTGCAGCAACTCTTTGCAAAAATAAGAACCTTCAACCTGCTTCTCTGTTTTTGTCTTTGTCTTCAACCTGCTTCTCTCATGAAGATGTCTTTGTCTCTTGCATAAACAAAGTCATTGCCCTGGCCTCCTATTCATGATCAGTGGACATCAATAAATATGTTTTCAAAACTGCCTTACCTGCAGCATGTATATTGTGTCTGGTACTAATGCCATGCTTTGTGCCCTCTCTTTCTGGACTGCCAGATACTGGAAGATGCCAAATGATGCTGATGTTGAAAGGTGGAATGGGCAAAAAAAGTCGCCATCTGTTCCATAATGTTTTCTCACATCAATACCATGAGGTCATCATCAAGACTAATGAAATGCACCCAGGCTAAAAGTAGGTGACACGAGTAGGTCAGATTGGATTTCGATTATAAGACTGTGCTACCTGACAGTAATAACTATTAAGAGAGGTATGTTGGGATATGACAAACTGAACTACATATATCTGACAAAGAGGAGCGGTCGGGTAGCCTACTGGTTAAAGCGTTCGCTCGTCATGCCGAAGACCCAGGTTTGATTCCTGACATGGGTACAATGTGTGAAGCCCATTTCTGCTGTCCCACAGCATGATGTTGCTAGAATATTGCTAAAAAAGCGGCGTATAAACATTCTCACTCACTCACTCTGACAAAGAACAGTATTATTGTCATGTCACAGGGTATCTTAATAATATGTAAAGAAACCTTACAGTTTCATATATCTTGAGAATTTTCCACTTGGAAGAATCCAAAGACCATGGCATTGTGTAAACATATACATTTTCACAAGACAACCCAGTAAATGCACATTGTTGGGACACATGCACTCCGTTTCAGCACCATTTTTGAGGAGAGTACAAAATAAAACATTGTTTCGGTTTATGTAACACGAACAATGCATATGAACGCCACATGCTTCGCGGAAAACACATCTTGGCATTCGTTGCACCTGCAGAAAATGATGCATTGCAATCTTCAATGTAGGCTTTTGTTCGATGGAGTAAGACACACTTTACTTTTTGTGGTCGTAGACCAATATTCGTGGTCCTTACAAATGTTAAACGTGTACTTGCTCCTATAGTTAGTGGTTCATTCCTACATTCGTGGTCATGTACCTTCTATAGTTTCTTTATTTTCATTTATTCCATAAGAGAATCACGTTTAGTTCCCCATATGTCATCATAAGAGAACCACGTGTAGTTCCCCATTAATTGTATAATCCACGTGGAGTCAAAAGGACGGAAGGTAGACGCGTGATCGTCGCCTTCCACTGCCAGACAGTCGTTTTCCACTGCAGTTAGATGAGCATGTAATATGCAAAACGCATTAAACTCGTCCTCGTAAGATGGATAAAATAAAATTAAATAAAAAATAAACTCGAATTGTGTGATCAAGCAGCAGGGAGTCTTTGTAAGACCAGCAAGGATGCAACGTCACTGAAGCGTCACCATCCGCACTGCAGAGCATACATACTACCTCTGTTGATGTGGCGAAGGCACTTATATGAATACCGCGGCCACCCCACGCCTTTACTTTCAATGTAGAAAGCTCAACAATGTAGACAAAGTAGGCATTTTCTACTGAGACATTTGAAGTCCTACGTCCGATTTTACCATGCGTATAATGTCAAATATGATAGTTATTGCGTAGATCAGGTTTTGAAACAATCAGCAAAATGTTTTTCCCTTGAACTTTACGCGAACTTGAATATTGGGCTTATACATAGTTTGGGGAACGTAACTATGGTCTTCGGTGTGAAGGACGGGAGGATTCACCACTGGGATATACCCACCTCAGTTAAGGAATGATGATATTTGCATGAGTTTCACCTGTCTACCTTCAACATACTTCAAAAATATTACTAATAAAATATGTAAGTGATTCACAGATGGGTATAAATGTCAATAAATGGTTTCACGCTGTTCATATTGTTGGTTTTCACAGGTCATGGTTTTCATCAGCATGTGATTATGTCGCGTTTGCTGCAGAACGTAGGAAATATTAAATTGTAGGGAAATGGCATGATAAATATCACATGAATCTCAACACTTGGATGCACGTGCTGCACTAGTGGCTATAAAGCACAGGGGTATCGAGCTGTTATTGAACGTTATAAGTCATGCCTGGACCCACTGAGGCTCCACGAAACAATGCCATTAGCCATTAGGAGGTTCAGCCCTGGCAAAGCTTTTGAACATTTCACGGAGCACAATAAGACGATTTTGGCACGGTTACCAGGCACAAAGAACAGCATGACCGCCCATGACTCCTTTATCCGCTTACGTCTCAGGTATGCACAGAGTCTATGACCTACCGTCAGGGTTCGACGCCAGACATAGGTACAATGTGTGGAGTCAATTTCTGGTGTCAGCCGCCGTGATATTGCTGGAATATTGCTAAAAGCGCAAAAACCATACTCACTCACACGCGAATCAGAGGCATATGATGATATCATTGCACACAATATGCCAACAAAGGTTACATCAGGAAGGTGCCTGAAAAAGAAATTAAAGAAACAAAATGATTCATATCTCATGTTCTTGTCGTGAAACCAGATAGTACAACAACGAAAGTCAGAATAGTCTTTGACGCATCAGCAACATGTAACTGTCTGTGGCCAAAGGAGACGTGGTCTCAAGTAATATCGTAGTTGCAGGGAGTCATGTGGCACCTCTTAAAGCAGTGAGTATTCCAATAATGGAATTGCTTGCAGCTGTCATTGGAGTTAAATTTCTCAATGCTGTTGTAAAAGCCTTAGCAATAACACCT